>NC_052018.1:70653665-73153665 GCF_015832195.1 Motacilla alba alba
CCAAATGCTTTTTCATTCGGATTATCTATTTCCATATGCTCTAATAAAATCTATGAGATCTGTGAAACATGACTGGTTTCTTGCCAGGATCACACACCACATTCTTGCAGTGAGTCTCCAGACATGGATATGTCAATAGATTCATTCTTGCAGACAATGAGGAAAAGTAAGTTATATGCCTGGTCCATCAGCTTCAAGAATGTAATTTCTCAGACACTTAGTATCCCATTTGTTTTTTAAATTAGTTATTACTTTCAAAAGTAATTAAGTCTGAAGAAATTAAGAGACAGCATAGCTACAAAATTTAAATCCCCTAAAACAGGAAGTTTCCAATTTTTCCAGCCTTATTCATACTAGTGATACCTTGAAATTACTTCAAGTTAGATTTTATTATCCAATAAAAGACTAATCAGCATAAATGAAGCTGTCAGAAAGCTACATTAAAAAACTGCCATAAATAGTTCTCTTGTTCTTTTGTATATTCAGTTTGGATTAAAGCTTTTGATCATTCAGGGTCAGCAGAGACCATTATGGATATGTACTCATATCTGTGTTATATCAGATGCCAGGAAATAGTACCCATTTATTCTGTGTGAAGTCTAATGCATTGTGGTCATTTGAGGGTCCAAGTGGGATGCTGAGGAATTTTCTATCACATTTCAATAAAATAGCATAGTAGTTTATAACCTTCATTTAAAATTTACATTTCTCTTTCTGGTCAGATTTTTCTACCTTTGGATTTCAGCCAGTGAATCTTGTTATGTCTTTGTCTTTCTAAAAACTGGACACTGTTCTACTAATCTGGTATTATTTGTACTTACATTTGTGTCACTATGAAAAAAATGCTTGTACCTTTCTTTTGTTGCATCCTCTTCCTCACCCGTGGTGTTGTAAGAGACATCCTGTCTGAGCTTATTATAACATTTTCACAAGAAAATTAGGTCTCTGGTAGTTACTTTTCTATTTCTTCTCTTTCTACCAAGAAAAGAACAAGGGAAAGAAATTTGCCTGCTAAATAAATTCCTCCTAGTGCCATCTATGTTTTTTGCACTGCCACAAAAAGGAAAGTCACAGAGAGTAAACAAACAGTCTCTCCTGTGCTAAAATCTATACAATCTCTGGCATGGCTGCCAGTCACATATTGCTTGATGTGAAAAAAAAACCCCTATTTCAGCATGAGCAGTTAATGGTATTGACATTGCTGAATAGCCAATTCAGCTCAATATTACTGGGAAAAAATGTAATTTGAGCAATCAGATGGATGAAATTCATTTTTTAAATGATAAAACCATCTTCATGGTTAGCATTTTCTTTAGTTACCATTTTTTTATCAACTGTTTTTTAATGTAGCTGCCTTTGTCATGTTACTGGAATGAAGTTAAGTTTAATTTCTCCTATAAACCTTTGTAGAGGGCTGTGTATAATTCTGTTTGTGTCATTACAAATTCTGATTCATCAGTTTAGATTGTTGTTCTGAAGTCTTGGTTGCTGGAAACAGTGATTTTCCTTCTTGCCAGGAACTGATTATTTGTTTTCTTCCCAGAACAAGAGCTTGTTATTTACTTGTTCATAATATGTACTTTGTCTGCCTGACTGATATTTGGAGTCCCTTTGTAGCTTAGGTGTTTTTCAAGTAAAAATCTTCCATGAGTGAAGCAAGTGGATCAACACCAAGTGGGTAGATTTAGCAAGGCAATGCATTTAACAATTAAACTGTAATAAAGGGTGGATCTCTTCGCCATGACCTTGTATCAGAGGTTGGCCATCATTCTGCAAGTGCTTTGGTTTGTATTCAGCCTTGCCACTGTTACGTCTTCATGAACCAGTGATGTCATGGCTTGTTCCTAGGGCTGGTGGAAGCCTCCTTCCTTTTAATTTAATTTGATAATACCTGCTTTTTGTGCTAGGAAACGTCTCCCCATTTATTATTTTTTCTATTCCATTGTAGGGGAAATCAGTGTTAACCTTGAATTGAGTCTAATTGTTGGAAATTAAATTTTGGAAAGTAGCATCTAAAGATCACATCAGCATTTTGGTGTTGAAAGGAGACCTGACTGATCTGACTTGTTGAGCTAACGGGAGATTATGTGACAAAAGTACCTTTCTTAATTAGGGAGACCATGAGAGGAAGAAAACATGGACGTGAGGGAAACAGTTGAGGCTCATTAAGATGCTCTTTTCCCCTTCAGTCTTAAGTCTCTTTACCAACAAATGAAAACATCAGACTAGTGTTGTGCTGAATGAATAGGAAGAACCATTCTTTCTGTGCTCTTTTCCTGAATTCCCAACCTGAACTGAAGGGCAGCACCTTTATAGGTAGGTTGGTTGGCTGGTTGGTGTGGTGGTGCATAATTTTCATATTACTTTTCTTTTTTTATTCCTCCTTTTCGAGACTCAGTGAAAGTCCTGACTTTGCTCCTGTTGTTTTTATAGACAGTCCTGTTCTTTTCCACCTTTATGTGAAAAAACAGCTTATATAAGTAAAGATGATGGGACCAAGACACAAACTGAATTAAAGAGGGTAGTTGGACCTAGTGAGAATTATCCAAATGCATTTAAAATACAAATGTTATTCTATAAATGCTTTTTGTTCCTGTTATTTGATTTTAAATCCTTCTTGTTTTGCTTTGGGTAGCATTAAAAAGCTAGCCGTTACCAAATTTTTTATGTAACTTACCTGGATACAGCGCTGTCAAGTTCAGCTGAATGGTTTCTAATGTTTCAGAGAGCAGCCTGTATGAGTATACATTGAGAGAAACTAAGGGAGAGACAAAAGGTCCAATAGGGATTTAAAAACAAATTGGATGACTGATACCACGATACATGTCGGAAGATACTCTGTTAGTCTCAGCATCCTGACTAGAATATGGTTTTGATTATTTATGTTCTGTTTCTTCAAGTTCCCCACTGTCTTTTGTGCTTAACTGTTGTAGCGCATGGCATTGCCTGTCCTAATCCATTTTGTTTGGGAAGTAGCAATTCTCATAGCACAACATTTTCCTCCAGAAGTGTAAACAGCTTTTCCCAGTGTAAGTTGGCTTAACTGAGGAAGAGAGGACACTTATTCCCATGGTATGCACAAAGCCCATAAATGAATCTTTCTGGATGAAAGATTCTCCATAAGTATAGGATCATTATCACGACCGCTATAAAAACCTGAATGCTACTTGGAGAGTCTTAAATATACTTCTGACACTCTGACAATCTTTCCTTGCTGGTAGTGCTAGTTCCTCAGTGCTTTTCCTGCTCTTTAATCCTAATGTTCTGGAGTTTTATTTAAAGTGAATAAACTGGAATCCTGGCTCCCACAACTAACCATCCTTCAGCACAAACTGGTCCCAGCACCTTTTACAGAAGGTGCTATTAGCTGTTACAATACCTGTATCAATCAAAGCAGCATACAAAGAATATATCACTATTTAAAGTAATTTACATCTTAAGCTTGGCATATAATTCCTCAAGGGATGGAATGACATTTAAGCATCATGCCTAGTGAGCAGTGATACTAAATGTTCTCTAAGAATACTAGTCACTGATGTCTCAAGTTATCATGATCAATAGTAAGCTACATTTTTTATCCTGTCCAGTCTCCAGTTACAGTAATTTTGGACCTTTGACAGCTAGAAAATTCAGGGGGAAAAAAAGATAAGAAAAACAAAATGTAAAGTAAATATTCTTCTTCTTCCTGCAGTCTATAAGCTGGTGATAGATGAATCTTTAGGGATTTAAAATTCAGTCCAAATGAGCATCTAGCACTTCAGATTGTTATCAGGTGAACTAGTCAAATTTAGAGAGCTCTTACATAGGTTTACCATTTGGTGCTGTTACAATGAAATAACATGAGGATAAATTTCTTAATTATATCTCACCATTTGTTGTATCAGAAGAGAAATTGGAAGCTGTCTGAATCTGGACTGAATGTCAGTTTAGGGAGACACAGAAAAGCCAGAGATTTCCTGTTTATTTGAATTACTTTGTTCTTTCCCACTAAATATGTTGGCTTGGACAAAACCCCAAAATTTAAATACCTGACTGTGTTTATATGTGCAGAGATGTATGTGCTTCTGTCAAATATACATTATTTACCCACACATTTGTGTTATAAGAGAATGCTCAGAGACACAATAACAAGCGTTTTCAGTATATTCTTATTTCCACTTGTGCATAGTGATCAGCCAAATGTTAACATTGCAACCATTTTGCAGCTATTTGCAGAACATTAATTATTTCTTCTCACTTCAATGTGTCATTGTAATTGATTCACATTGGAGAATAACATTCAAATTTAATTTACTTAGTTCAATTTAATTCTGAGTCCTTGTTAGAATGTAGCTTAAACAATGACCGCATTTTATGAAAATATATAACAAGAAAATAACATCTGCTGCACTATGCTGGCAAACACCAAGGCTAATGAATGGTTGTCAGTATCAAAACAGATGTCTGTTAACAGTTTAAAAAATATTCTTTACCAGTCTAAATAAATCCTTAAATTAATTTAATTTTTGTTTGTAGTGTGTGGCTCAAGTTGCTTTTCTATGGTGAGGCATGATGAAAATATTGGTAGATTGAAAGGTTTCTGTTCCCTTTAAGAAATCTGACTTCAGGGTGACACCAGATTTGGCTTGTGAAATCCATAAAAACAGTTTGATTTGATGAAGATTATCTTGTCAGTAGAAGAAGACTTTCCTCTTTCCTAATATGCTGAATATATTTATCTGCATAGGAGTATTACAGTTCAAAATTCTGGAGGGCTTTCCTTGGAGTGGAAAAGGAACATTTAAGGGAAATACAAATAGCTGTATCATACAATCAAGGGAAATAAAATGGAAACAACTTCAGTGCTCTTCACTCCGTATGTCATATACTTAGCAGTTCTCAGCATGTATACCTTGGGTCATCTTAGATCTACCCTGCTTCCCAATGTAACCAATGTAACGCCAACACTCAAAACAATGAACAAACTGCACACAACATCCATAGGCCACTCTTCCATTTGTCTCTCCTCACTCAAGTCATATTAAATCCAGTTCTTTCTTTTTCCTGGGATGACAAGTTATTTTAAACCTTTCTTGGTTAGTCAGGTCAGTATTAGGAAAGTTCATTTTCTAATGAGGACTCTTATTTTTTCAGCTGAGACATTCAGTGTACGGAGTCAGAGGTTTGCAGGTCAGGACGGAGACTGAGTGCAGATTCTAAATTATTTCTTTGAATGTATAGAATTTTTTAACCTTTTAACAGTGTCTCTAGCCTGTCAAGTTTCATAGCTCTAAGTACACTTTCATGGAAATGTGAGCATTACACAATATATTTTGATCACTTTTTTTCCATAATGGTGACATTAATACTTGAATAACTTCATCATGATGTTATTCTTTTTCCTTGTTACTTTTTCTCCAAAGCAAACAGCATTTAAGAAGATTAATTGATTTTTGAGGATGAGTCAACAAATTACATGTTGTTTTTTATCTTTATCATACACAGAAAATTACTGCTACAGTGTGTCAGTAATTCACAATGGCATATAAATAGGACTGAATCCAGCAGAGATCATAGTGTGGCAAACACTGCTCATTATTCAATTTACTTTTATGGACATCAAGAGGAATTAAAAAGGAGTCTGTAGGTGTTACTGAGGCTTTTGCTGTTTTGCCAGAATAATCCCTAAGTATTGTGCATACTTAAACAGTTACACAGATTATGAGTAGTTCTTAAGCACAATGCCACTTAATGTGAGCAGACTTTCACCACTTGCACTGTTAACACTTGCTGGATTGCTATATTATTCTTACAGAAAAGTGCAATCTAGTTTTGTACCTGAAGTTTTAGATATATGTATTGTAAATCAAGGGCGGCTCCGACGAGGGGAGAGAGAAAGACACATCTGACTCCAACATCAGAAGGCTAATTAAATACTTTATTACACTATATTATTCTATACATCTAAAACTGAATCTGCCATGCACTCACTCTTGCTCACAACTGCACAGAACTGCACTCATCTCTCGTTCTTCCATGACTGCCCCGTGACTGTCAGCAGACAGTCCTGACACAGACACACTCTTGGCCCTGATAGGCCAAGGGAACAAAACATCCTCACTCTGGGCAAACAATCTCCGTATTGCATTCCACTTTGGCACAACACAGGCACAGCAAGTGATAAGAATTGTGTTTTCTTTCTCTGATGTTCAGAGAATGTGAATCCCAGAAATATTCTTGGGAAAAATTGTGCCCTGCTTTTCACTATGAGGAGAAATGTGGCAACATGTATGTTTCTCTTTGTTGTAGGTATTGACTTGCTGATCATACAGGCATCTCAGTAAGATGCAATAAAACCCATGGGAAGAAGTTTTTCCAAATGATTTTCTGTCTCCACAAAGCAAATTTTTATGAACTACTTACTACTTCAAAATTTTGGATTTGAGGTTTTTTTTAATCCTCTCATCTCAGTTTCTAGCAAGTGTGAGGCACTGATTATCTTGTAGAAACCACTGAACTCTGACTTCTTATTCCTTTGATGCTTATTCTCCCAGCCAAGAGTAGAAGCAAGGCAAGGAGAGAACAGGGTACAAGGAGAGAGAATTCCCTGTGCTTAGAAATTAAAAGCCATGAATTATAGTTTGTCCCACAATTACAGTTCATGGTGCACTAGATTTTGTGGAACTCTGGAATAATTATACTGTGTGAAAAGCTGGTTTACTTGGTTTCTCTTTGTTCTTCTTTTCACACAGATTCAGCTTTAAAATTGCTTCCTTCTCTTATGCCTGGTAATAGACTGTGCATTTTACAGCATCACTAAAACCAAAAATAAGAGACAGAGAATTTGGCCTCCGAGCAGAAAGTTTGGCTGTGTTCTGACAGGATGGCAGAAAATCACCTTCTATTCCCAGCCTTTTATTCATACAGAATTGTAAGAACCTCTCTTCTGTGTGTATTTTCTCCTGTGAGATGGAGGGGCACATTTAGGCTGACAGAGGCCCTTCAAGATTGTATCCCAACTCCTGTCTCTCTCTTTGCCTTTGCCAGTCTGACACATTGGGCACTTAGGGTCATACAGTAGGGATCATCTCAGCTGTTGTGCTGCCTCTTGCTTTGCGTTAAAGCTGCACCAGTGTAGAGTGTGTTGAACGTGAACATACATTGGGGTGCCCAGGAAAACTGGAAAACTGTGAGTCACCAGGAACCATAGTATTGGTCCAGTTTTTGAGGATCCTGATGACAGGCTGGCTGAGTTGCTAACAAAATGTCTAGAAAAGAGAGTGTTGTCCTTGAGTCTGGAGAAGAATTATTTAAGAGGCATGTGAGGAAAATAATTATCTGGAGAAAAGCAGACTGTAGAAAAATAATCTGCTTGAAACATTCAAATTGAAGAAAATGCAAATCAGTGAAACTTTTTGTTCAGGATAATCAGTTTCTTTCATTCTACTCCTCCAGTCTTCTTCATTTGTTGCAGAACATAATTTGAAAGAGAAAACTGGTGGAAAGATACACTTAAAATAGTGGCAGACAGACAATAAATTCTATACATTTCTTTGTATTTTCCTATCATAAAAATACAGATGTGGTAGAAGACCAATTCTGACTTTCCTGAGGAACTTTCTGTCAAAGGGATTTGCTAAATGGTGTTAAAAGAAACAAGCAAAACCCAACCACAACAGAAGCTCATCAGAAATAGTAACATTCCTCTTTTTATAAAAGTTCATGTGATTTTAATAAGTCTGTATTTATAAAAAAGCTGTTTTGGGGCATAGTTCATAAATAAAGGTGATAGTAATTTTTCTCCTCTTACTTCTTTCCTAGATATCCTATGGTCTGAGTAAATACCAGAGCATACATAGCTCCAAAATTAAGCTTTTTATAATTAAAATTAGATATTAATTTCATATGCTTATTGCCCATTGTAGCCACCAAATATCACTTTTTGGTAGTGTCCTCAGTTAAAGAAGAACTGTGAGGCTTGAGTTGTTTTTTTAAAACAAAATAAATTGAAATGAGCTATGAAGAATGAATGGAGAAATAGCCTTTTGCCTGTGTCTGATATCTTGGGGGAACTATGGCACATCCTTCAATAGCAGCACTGGTGTCCTTTATGCTGCTGGCCATCTTTTGTACAGAAAATCTACCAGTCTTGCTTGCAGTTTTTTAAGATTAAGGAAGATTAAGTAATTCTCTCATCTATAGAATTAGTTTCCCTCTGTAGCATGAAGAAAATATGAGACATTGCGTGGAAGTTTGGAGACGATAAAATTGGCAGGATAAAACAAATGAAGAAGGTACTGCATTATAAACTAGGAGCATTTGCACATGAAAAATGAGAGCCTGTGTGTTTCAGAAGCACAAAGATGTTGATCCCACTTGCACAGTGGGGACTGCATCTTGAGAAAGAAACCTTCAGAAATAGCAGGGAAGGACCAGGGGCTGAGGAATAGTTGGTTGAACACGCACTCCTAGTTTTATACTGAGACTGAGTAGCTATCACAGTCCTTGTAGGCAGTGTAGCAGAAGGAATCCAGAGCAGGAATAGAAAAGCACATTCTGCCATTATACAGCCTGTTACTGGATTCCTTATCTGTGCTGGTATTGATACCCTTAGGAAGGAAGAGACGATAAAAAAGTGATATAGAAAACTCAGTAAGTCCCCCAGAATAAAAGGTAAGCTCTCAAATTTACCCCTTGAGGCGACTTGAGGTGACATATCAATCTTAATACACATAGGAAGATTTGTAGTATGGCAGTTTTAATGAGCTGTAGTAGGGGAATTGGACCAACTCAGACTAGAAATAGAGTGCCAGATTTTCTAATGGGATGGTAATTAGCTCCTGGGTCGTAGCAGTCATGATGGATTTTCCGTCACTTCCAAGACCTTAAATCTGATTGTGCACTTCTCCATACAATTAGTTTTGACTGCAGCTTATTAAAGTGACTTGGGAATTGTTGTGTGAGAATGTCTGCTCTGGCTAGATGAGTGTTTTCTGTTTTAAACTTACTTGTAGTTGATGTGCATTCCTAGTCAACAGAAAATTCCAAGGTTCAATTTTACTGAAAGTACAAACTACCTTTAAAAGTGCAGATCCCTGGAATACTTCCACTGTTTTGGAAGGAATAGAAACACTCTTCCTCACTGTGGTTCATCTCTCAAGGCAGACTACTTTTTTTTTAGATTGGTTTCTGCTCATCCTGATCACCTATGGATCTCCAGTGAAACCTGGCGGACCACCACGTCCTTGCTGCTATTTTTCAGCAACACTTGAGAGTGATTCCCTGGACTGTTTCTTAGCCCTTGTGGAGAGTCCTGCAAATTCCAGTGAATACTGACATGCTACTTGCAATGTAACAGATTGGAGATGAAATCCAAACCTCTTAAATTGTGTGTACAGCTGTGAAAGAATTTGGTGCTGCTAATTTGGGAAAGGTTGTTCAGCATTTCTGGGCTACTCAGAGGTTGTTATGATTCTTCTCATTCTTCAGCTCTTCTGTAGCTGTAGTTTACAAGCTGGTTTTGTTCAGTGTAAAAGTATATTACTTTCAAAGCTGGCTATAACAAACTGAAAGCAGTGCTGCAGTTGCTTCAGCAACGTCACTTGCAGTGGTAAGGGGAAGTAAGTCCTCTCCCCAAAGAGATGGATGTCTGTGGGACACATTCTGCTCTATGATAACTTTGTTACTTATATGGGATTCTACCGGTGTGAGGGGACAGTGTATTCTATGCTGTTCTTCCCACAGATAGGCTTGTATTTGATAAGAGTGACATATTTCACAGCCAGTATGATTTCATGAGAGAGGGAAGTCATGCTTGTCAAGCCTGATTTCATTGTATGACAGGGTAACACACCAAATTGATCAAGGGAAGCCAATAGATGTAATCTTTTTTTATTTCAGTAAAGATTTTGATACTTTCTCTCACAGGATCCTTCTGGACAAAATGTTCAGCACACACTGGATAAACACGTCATGAGATGGGTGAGCAGCAGATGGGTGGTGCAAAGGGTCGGGCACAAAGGGCTACAGTGAATGGGGTGACATCAGACTGGAGACGTGGGATTCCAGAGGGCTCCATTCTCAGCCCTGTGCACTTCAACATCTTCATAAATGACTTGGACACAGGTCTGGAAGGGATGCTGAGCAAGTTTGCAAACAATGCAAAGCTGGGAGGAGCTGTTGACTCCCTTCTGGAGGCTGGGAGGCCCTTCAGAGGGCCGGGCAATCACCAGCTATATGAAGTTCAACCAGGGAAAGTGCTGGACTCTGCACCTGTGATGGAGCAACCCTGGATGTATGGACAGACTGGGGAATGAGATGCAGGAAAGCAGTGCCAGGGAAAGGGACCTGGAGGTCCTGGTCAGTGGCAAGTTGAATATGAGCCAGCTGTGTCCTGGCAGCCAGGAGGGCCAACTCTGTCCTGGGGGTATCAGGCACAGCATCCTCAGCTGGGCAAGGGAGGGGATTGTCCTGCTGTGCTCTGCTCTGAGGCAGCCTCACCTCGAGTGCTGGGGGCAGTTTCAATATAAGAAAGAGATTGAACTGTTAGGGAGTGCCAAAGGAGGTCAGTGAAGATGGTGAAGGGCCTTGAGGGGAAGGCATCTGAGGAGCAGCAGAGGTCACTTGGTCTGCTCAGCCTGGAGAGGAGACCTCATTGCAGTCTACAGCTTCCTTGTGAGGAGAAGTGGAAGGGCAGGCACTGATCTCTTCTCTGTGGTGACAGACATCACTTTATCACTTCTCAGTGACAGGACATGAAGGAATGGCCTGAAGCTGTTTTGGATATTAGGAAAAGGTTCTTTACTGAGAGGGTGGTTGGGCGCTTGAACAGGCTCCACCAGGAACTGGTCACAGCCCCAAGACTGACAAAGTTCAGGAAGTGTTTGGACAGTACTTGTGGTCACATGGTGTTACTCTTGGGCCAGTCCTGTGCAGGACCAGGAGTTGGACTCGATGATTCTTGTGGATCCCTTCTAACTCAGAATAGTCTGTGATAGTGTGTTCTCAACAATGCAAGAGGGAGCTCCAGGAGAATAAAAATCATGTTTAATTTTGCAAGATGGAATGTGTCTCATAGGGGCTACTGCTTTCTTCTCCATTTCTTTCTTTTCCACTCTCCCTTCTCTCTCCACTGCTTTGTTTTGACTTGTACTCTCTGCTTCATTTCTGCCTGCTGTGCTGAAGAGATGCCATCCACAAGAAAGCCTCCCATCAATGCACTGGGCACAGAAAAATTTCTGGTAGGATCCAGAAGCAGCTTGAACCTGACCTAGCTGAAACAATCATCTAAAGATACCAAATCATCCATGATTGTAGCAGCTTTAGTTGCATCTGTTCCATCTCACAGAAAAAATACCTCTAAAGGGAAAGATTTTATTATCTGTAATTTTAGCTAAACACTTTACTCCCTGTCAGAGTAATCTCTCCTACTTGTGTGAGTCACTATCATAGCATAAATCTTTTAACATTGTTGTTTCTGGACTAACTTGCTGGTGGCTCATCACAGCAAGGTTTTTGTTTCTTTGGGTTGTAAAACCAGTGTTTTTTCAATCAGTTTGGTTAGCATGAAATTGTTTCTAGTAAAGTCGTCAATGTGGGAAAATGTATTAATTCTCAAAGCTGTGTGAGTAGCTTCCCCAGGCTGCCCAGAATCACACAAGAGAGTGGTGCAGTAAAATAAGTCATTTTCCCTTTGAACATTTTGAATGAATGGGCTCAGAAAAAGAGTCTCAGAGAGACTCCTGTCCTGCTTTTTAATACAGTCCTGTTCAGTGTTGTCTTCAGTTCACATGTTAGCATGTAAGACTAAGGTGATCATGCAGACCCTGGGATCAGCTCAGTTGATTACAACATGGTGCTAATAATGCCAGGTTTGCAAGTTCAAGCCCCCTGTGGGCCATTCACTTAAGAGCTGAGCTTTATGTTCCTTGCAGGTCCCTTCCAACTCAGAATATCTGTGATGCAGAAGAGGAGAAAATTATCCATTCATCTTCATGGACGTAGTGACTTATGTTGTAGTTTCTAAGTTACTTGTGTCTCTGGTTTCCTGTGGGCCTAGCTGCAGTCGAAGGATGGTGTCTCCTGTGCTTGATAGTCCTGCTCTTCCCTCTCCACTGTTCAGTCCTGGGCTGATCCTGTCTGAGAGCTGAGCAGTTCTCAGGGAGTGCATCTCTACAATTGCAATAGAGATGCCAAAGCTATAAATGACCCGACTAGGTATTATCTGCTCTAGGTTTGTATTTAACATGCAAATTACAGTTCCAGAAGGGAGAAACAGCAAAGTCTTTGTATTGCAACAAGGCTCCAAGTTACGGGAAGTTATGTTGCAGTGCTGACCTTACTTGCACTGCATGTGGATACAGAGCATGTGGGGTCTGCCCTTGGCTCCCAATGTGCGTTGTGGACATATGGCCTGACTACCTTGAGCAGTCTAATTTTGTTATAGAAGCCACAAGTTACAGCAACAGTTTTGCTTCTGACCTGTCAGGGCTTGTAAACCAAAACATTAGCTCTTCAGAACTCTCCCTCCCCTGTTCTTTTAAGCATCCCTAGTTAAACAGTTTGTCCCTAGCCTTTCATCAGTGTTCCTCAAAGGCCAACACTACAGAGCACTACACTTAACTAGCTCTGCTTGGCTGTGAGTTCACTCCCATTAATAGAGACTGACTGTCCTCAAACCAGTATGTGTTATCCACAGAGGCCTACAAATCTAGTTAAAATATTCCATGCTTTTTCTTGTGGGGTGAGAATGTGAAAAAAAAAATCATCAACTTATCTTCTCTATTCTGGTACAGAGGATTTACATTAACTAGTTCTCATTCTCTTAAGTCTGTGAAGGAAGTGGAATTTTATCTTACTCTTCTGGCTCTGTAGACAAAAAGTCCTTGCATATGTAAGCAGTTGTCATAAAGTTCCAACAATGCTTTCTGAGTTTTCCACAATTGTGGGGTCTCTGTCACACTGTCACGCAGTACATACTGATTTACTGTACTGGGCTTTAGAGACCTCCTGTGAATTAATTTAATACCGACCATTTAGGGTTCAGTTTTTATTGCAAGCTTTCTAAGAACAGGGTGATGTAGATTGTTAAGAAATATTTCCTGCCCCTTCATTCAGGGAAGATACTATTTAAGTAAAAGCAAAGATGAATGCCTTTACATAGCAAGGAAAAGGCAGACAAATTATAGAAATTGCAAGCCCTGCTCCTAATTGAGAAATAACAATTCAGTCCTTCTGTAAAAGTCTATTTGGTCTAGGTTGGGGGTGAATCTGTGAGGGAGTTTGCTGGTTCTGGCTCCTTGCTATCTCACAGCAGCCACAAATCCTGTGGAGGGTGTGGCTGTAGAAAAATCTACAGGGGGTTCTTTATCTGGGGACACAAGTGCTGTGTCATGCTGTTTTCTCAGACTGGCTTTTGAAAGTGTTTCTGGCACTGGATTTTTTTTTACATCTCAGTGCAGTGTGAAGGGATACAAGAGTATCTTTTACCTCTACACAGCTGTCTTGTCTTCTTACAGCATTTTTTTCCTAAGTCAAGCAGGTTTTTGGGATCATGTCTACTTGCTCCATGAACAACTTTTGAGGTGGATCAATATGTTTAGGCAGATTGGCAGAGGGCATTGATCTCAGGGGTGCAATAATCCTACAGGCTTCAGGAAGAAGCCAAGGAGGAGGGAGAGAGACTACTTAGTAGAGTCTCCACAAGAAAAATAAAAACTGTGGGACAGACTTGTGCCATTTTGGACAGCAAGAGTACACTTAGGAAAAAAACTGTATTGTGCCACATCTTTATGGTCTTCTTCACTTACCCAGTGGCATCTGGCATCATTATTTGTAAGCATCTGTATAAAATTTTATTTAAATTGTCCAAGGTTTTGAAAAGATATGTAGAGGACATATGTAGGATATATTTGTAGGATATATAGCCTGACTCAAATGTAAACTAGATGCCTCTTGAAACTAGCAGTGGATAGTTCAAACTTCCCATATGTCAACAATTAAAGAATAAAGAGCAAAAAGAAGGGAAATAGTCATAAAATATTTCTTCAGAAGAGTGTGGTTTAGAGGGAGGCAGTACTCTCAGCACACAGCAGATGAGACCAGTATAATTTGGTGCCATGTTTTTTCTTGTTGCTGTTTGATGTGTTACCTCTCTGGGATAGCACCATAATACAGTTTCAGCTTGTAGGTTCAACGTCATAGAGCTCCTCCCAGAGGAGCTGCTCTCTAGAGCAGGTTGTGTGGTGCTGTGCAGTGTTTGTCTTCCTTTTTTTTAATCAGCTTTATTATATCTCTTCTCTGGACTTTTTCCTGCAGCCATTTGAAATTGCTACAAGGATAATTCATGGGTATTTGAATAATGTGTGTTTGGTGTGGCTTCTTGTAGGAAGTGATGTCTGCTTTCAGTATCTGAAGGGGGTTATTATAAACAGTTCAGACTACTGGAAGGACATTAGGTGTGTTTTGGATTCCAATTTATTATCCAAATAGTGCCATTCAGTTCTAGATAGGAAACAATTTAGAAGTGTTAGTTTAAATGTCAGATCTACTAGAAATTCCTCCACAGCCTGGCACCATAGTAGGCAATGTCTTCATTCAGTCGCTCTGCTTAGGAGTGGAAGCGCTTGTTGCCCTTAACCAGAGGTGTGGAGTCTGCTCATATTGCACCTTAGAGTAGAAATGGACTGTTGCCTTCCTTAAACTACCCCAAAAGTCACTTATTTTTTAATGGAAATAAAATAATTTAGTGGACTTTTTAGTTTGATTATGCATGTTTGGTATCTATGAAGAATTTTTAGTGACAATGCAGCAAATCAGAATTTTGTAAGAAGAACATTATTATTAACATATTTATTACCTGATTAGTATAGCTGAGGAAGCGAAATGTGACTACTTCTTCTCTAGGAGTTGGCACAGATTGTGCATCTAAGGAAAACAAGCTTAGATATGACCTAAACAATTCTTTTTGCAGATTATAGTTTTTTGGAAATACATTTCCTTTATTCTCTGTAGCTCTTGTCTGCCAGCCCAACGTACTATAAACTGCTGTTCTGATGACTGTCAGCACTATTGCAAATATAATACTGGATTTGTGGGAGTTCTTACTGAAAGTTTATTTGCAGTTTAATATCAAAGGGTCAACTTGAAGCACTTTGTGTTAAAAATCCCATTTGTTTCTTAATGTCAGACCAAAGTAAAAGCCAAGTATTTATTTTCTTCCAACTTGACTTTGATATAGGAATACCATTTCCAAATGCCTCCCATCCACATACTTTTTTTCTGTTAGTTGTCTTTGGGTTTTCTGGATGTGAGTACTGTGCTTTTGGCTGGGTGTGCTAAAAGGTTCCTTAAGGCATTATTTCACACGCACATTCCTAATCACTTTGAAAAGATAATAAATATCAACCCATAAATTAGTTATTTGCACCTGCCTCCTAATATTACAGTCAGTATGTAAGAAGCCACCTATGGGATATCTTTATTCTTGTCTTGTATGTGACAAATATGGACAGATAATCCAAGATGCTCCAAAGAACTGGTCGGGGAATTGCTTATTTTCCTTATGACAATGCTTGATTTTTATGAAAAGCAAACAACCATAAAAAGTCACAAGACCCAAAACTATGTAGGAATTTTTTAGGTGAAAACCATATCTTTTAATTAAAATTTCTGTATTTTTACCTTTTACAATGCAGGTTGGTTTTGTGGGTTTTTTTTAATTGTTGGTTTGTGTTAGTTGGTTGGTTTTTGTTTATTTGTTTTGGGGTTGATTTTGTTTTTATGGCAAGTTCCAGCAATTTCAGTTTCTGGTTTCCTTTGTTTCAAAAAAAAATGTATCCACATAGATTGAAATTTGTTTATTGAGGTACATTTTATAAGACTATAGTAATAAAGCCTTTTTAACATTAACTGAAGCATTTTTAAGCTTTTTTAGAAATCTGAAGTTAATTTGACCAAGTCATGCAAGTAAAATACCCTGTCCCTTGATAGAAATGAAATGTGGATGTTTTTAGATCATGATAAAAATACTTTGGAAATGTGTGTTGTACTGTTGTACTTCAGCATTTATAAGGCAGCTAAAAAAGATACTGTCCAGTTTGTTGAGTGGAAATTTCCCAAACAGTACAATAAATTGGAAGGTTTGGTTATGCTATGTGGCGTTCTGTGAGAGTATTTTATTCCTACATGGAAAGAACCCAAAGTTAAAAAAAAAACCCAAACACAATAATAGAATGTGTTTTATGGGCACTACCCAAAAAAGTTATATGCCAAAAATATGCAAATATATCTAAAAGGCCTGGGGGCAGATGGTGGAAAATATATTACATTAAGATGTTTCTATACCCTTGACTGTAAAAATTGAATTTCTTGGTCAAAGAGAAGAGTTAGAGGGAAAGTTCAACAAACTCTAAAATGGGATTAATAAATCCAGTATGTTAACAAACTGTGGAGGCTACTTGGAAGGATTGCTGCCAAGCACACAGGAATAAGTGGAAACTATTGAAGTGAATACATAAAAGGCTTCTGCTTTCCTTTTGCCAGAGGGAGATACCCTTTGAATAAAGGTGAAGGAGGTTCACCCAGGTACACACTAAACTTGTATTTCTCAAACTCAGGGGCTTATAGAAAGGCAGTCTTGAAGAGCTGAATCTATGTTTTAAAACCAATTTTTTTCACTATAAGGAAATATTTCTGGAAAGCATCCATTTATTTGCTTTTACTGCCAGCAGCTGCTCATGCTCTAGAGCAGGTGAGTCACAATTTAGACTTGTAGCCAATATTTGCAGATGCTTTTCACTTTCACAGTCTGGTGGGGCTTAATAGCTGCTCCCGGTGGAGAACTGCTGGTCAATATGGCAGTGGCATCAAAGGGGGTATTAAGTGCTGATAGCTGTGTAGGCATGGTTTATGTGGTTTCAGAAAAAGTTCGTTTGAAAGAAGGGAAGGATGATCACATGTAGATGGTAGGCCCAAATAGAGAGGCATGTCTGCAAAAAAAATTGAGATACGTAATAAATTCAAGGAATACTTGTTTCTAGAGTCCTGCCATGAGGCAGGGCTTACTCCATCTTTGTCCCACCCTGCAGGGCTACTCTGAAACTAAAACTTTAAAAATAAACACAGAATAATACATACAATCAAAAAATGTAAACAGTTTGTTTAGCTCTTTCGGAATGGGGCTCAGTAGTGGGTTTGATACACAGGAAAGTATGAAACAGTGTTTTTTGGTGTCTTTTATCCTAGCCTAAGTGAGATGGACACATCAGGAAAGCTTGACCTCTGAAGTCTTTCATTCTTTCCAGTCTGTTGATACTAATGAGGCTCTCAGGCAGAATGATCTCCCCTCTTCTGTCATATCTTCACTTCATCCGTTCCTGACACCCTCTCTCTTTGTTCTCCACACGAAAAGCTCATTTACTTGTTGTCTTGCTGGCTGTAACTGCTGGGGTTCATTTCCTTTCTGTGCATTTTCTTCAAAAGGCTTGAAATGTCACATAGCTGCATGTCCTGCTGAGATGCTCTTGTCTTATTAATGTACCAATGGGTGTTTTTTAATGAGAAAACATGAAAGTACCACGAGCCTCCTCTGCACCTCCCCAGACTGATCATGAGAAATTGATGAATTGTGTGAAGTCCGCAAAGACTTGGGAATTCATTTTAAGTCTGTTTGGGTAAATATGCACAAATAAGAGTTTGTTCTTGAGGAAATGGTTTGAAATTGGCTTTTCCAAATAGCATGTTTTGATGAGGACTCAGAGCTCTGAGGCTGAACACAACCTGGCACAGTATCCCCAGAATGATATGACTAATGAATTCTCCAAATGCAATAAAGGCCACTTACATCACAGAGGCTTGCATTAACTGTTTTCACTGACTTCCATCTCTCGAGTTAGTAATTTGGGGCTCACATGTATTCTCTAGCAAGAGCCATCAGATGCTCATGGGGTGGGTTCTTGCTCTCACTGCTGATCTCCTGAGGAAGTGATGCAGCACAGACCCCCTGACAGGGATCAGGTTCCTCATCTCAAGACTGGGCTTGTAACGCTGATGGTGTGTTGGTTGTTCCTTTGTTGTAGGCTGAGGCAAAAGTCATCATCCCAATAGAGCTCTTGAAGAGAGCCCTGGTAGGTGTTTTCTTGTGGAATTGGGAGCTTCACTTTCAACTCTCTGACATCAAGCTCTTGGTCTAAGTGATGTTTGCTTTGGCTGCACTTTTTGTTCCATGGTGTTCATTGTATAAGACAGAAGGCAGGAGAGCAAAAAAAAAAAAAAAGGGTAGGCAGTAGGGTAGGCTGCTGTTTAATCTCTGTGCTGTGTTTTAAACAGGTCTGCAGAGAACTGTCTCTCTGTCTACAGTTACGCTGTGTGAGGCAGGCCCATTGCAGCTCATGAAGGAATGGTTTGGTTTGGTGGTTTCCTTAGTGGAGATGTTCTTCTCTTGGTTCTTTCTACCCTCCATGTATGAAGCTGTGCATGACTTTGAATTAAGGGATGTGGCTGGTATCAGTAGGAGTGACAGTACGTCTAGAACTAGCGCAAAATACCCAGGACCAGAGATTTTAAAAGCCTCAGCTTTGGGTTAGTAGGGTAGTTGCTATGGCAAGGGAGTTTTTTTGTTTGTTTTTTGTGAGTTTTTGAAAGTGTGTCAAGCTCAAGATGTGATATCATGAATTATTTGTGCCTACATTACTTTCAGGAGAAACTGAGGCACAGTTTCTGGACCTAAGGGGTTTCTGAACAGTCACACTGCTAATCTGAAGAGGTGGGGATACGTGCTAGGCTGCAGCTGGGAGCATGCCTTTGGCTGCTGTATGTCTTTCCAGAGCAATGTTCTCTGCCAAGATACCTCTCACACTGCAATGCATGTCCCTGCTGCTCCAGGGTCTCCCCATGCACTGTATTGCATAGTTCCATCCCCAAAGTGAGGACAGGAGGGTTGGAACCAGCTAAACTTTAAGGTCCATTCCAACCCAACGCAAAGCTAAGATTCTATGATTCTGTGCCAGATGGAGCCACTCAGCACAGCCGTTGCCCTTGAGGATGGCTGGATGCACTGCAGGGCACTCTGAGCCGGGTGTCTGTCTGTGCTGCAAGCATGTGAGAGGCTGCACTCTCAGCAAGGTCCTGTGCTCCATACCTGAGATTTGCTGCATTATATTGTCCACTTTGTAGCTGAGACTAATCTGCTTGCATGAGACCGGAACAAATGGGGCAGAGTCCACCTCCTGTAACCTATGAGGAGTTCTGTGCAAGAAAATGCAAAGAGCCACCCAAAGACAGAAGAAAGGTTCATCTAATCACTATCCTGTTACTGGTGATAGCCAGATGGGGAAGCCTGGAGAGGAATATAAGAGCACAGCAAGCCTGTAGTGATCTCTCTGCAGAATACTCCCCCAAAACCCAGGGATTTATGGCTCAGGTACTCCCTGAAGACAATGGTGGTAACTTTGTATTCAGGAGTCCTAGATAGATTTTCATTGTGAATTTTCCATTTTTTAACATATACACACTTTTACACCTATTCCTGCTAAGATGTTTTGCAGCTTAACCACATATTGTATCATCAACAATCTCTCATTTGCTTTGAACTTCTTGCCACCTGCTAATCTCATTTAATGCCCACAGTGGGAATTATACTTTGACACCACAAGATCCCTTGCTGAGCGTGTGATGTGTGCTGCATGGGCAAATGATAATCATAAAACAGGGATGCTTTTGGTCTGTGCTTTGTGAAGGCATGTCAGACTAAAACTCCTTTTCCACTGCAAGAAGTGTTTCCAAAGAGTGACTCACTTTGTACTGTCAGGTAAAAAAAATTAAATCCTGAAATCTAGTGTGAAGCTTTGGGGAAGAGATGTGGGAAAGGAATGATGAGGAAGTTTCAGATGAGACCTTGTCTTGATACATGCATTGAATATTGTAACCTAAAATCCATTTTTAGTGAGGTCAAAAGTTCAGAAGAAAATAAAGCACTACAGGAAAAGTATGGCAGGGATTTCCCTTACAAAAATACATCTCAAAATGTGAAACCGTCCTTGAAAATAAAACAGTAAGATGTAACAATAGAGCACAAGACTGGATGGATAAGTTATTGATGGCAGCAGATCTTTAAATTACATAGAGCAGTGGGGAACACCCAGCACTAAAAGAAAACACGTGCATATCCGCATACTGACACATGTTCTTTTTAAAAATCTGGCCTCCTGCGTTGCTGATTTCATTGGCAGCAGCAAAACAAATTTTTCCTAATCTCTGATTTTCATTCCAGATAGCATCTTCCTTTTTCCAGCAGCCAGTAGCTACAAGGATGTAATGCAAGAATAGTATCTTACTGTTATGAACTGGTGCCTTGGCCTTGCAAATCTCATAGTCTTGTTTCCTGTTTTGATGAGCTGTGCTGTTTCTTCGTGGGTTCTGTACCTTCAGGTTTCACGGGATTACCTGCATGAGTGAGGCTTGTGGAACTGAGATCATTATAAGTGCATCCTGTGTGCTCACATTAATTTTTTGTATTATAAAAGCGTATCATTAATTCTTTCATATTTTTGTGTGCGTATCTAAACCTTATTGTGATCATAAAATCAAAAGCGAAACCACTCAGGAGCTTCTAGGGTTGAGGTTTCATGATGCCTAACGTCCATACCTTTTTCCACACTGAAGTTTGGGGAGTTGCAGTCACCACAGTAGTATGTAAGCAAATGTAGAAACATCCATTTTAAGGTGTTTTACCCATCACTTTTCTTGAATGTCATCCCTGCCAGCAGGAGTCTGAACCAGACAGTTGCCACTGAAACAATGCAAAAAATCTTTTCTAGGACTGTAAATATAGGATCAATAGATACTGTGAGAGCTTCTTTAATCCACTTCCCTTAACTGTTCTGACCAGATGATTGTCTAATCTCTTCTTAAAACCCTCCACTAATGGAGAGTCCACATTTTCCACACACAGTCTTTGAGTGCTAAACTAACCTTCCCTCTAGAAAGTTTTCATTATGTCAAATTTGCATCTCCCTTGTGCAATCAAAGCCATTAATTCTGTTTTATTGCAACAGGCATTGGGAAGAGTTCCCTGCTTTACAGTAGCATTTTATGTCCATAAAGCTTACAGTTTTCCCTCTGCCTTCTCTTTTCCAGATTAAATCTCCCCCATTCCTTTGATCATAACCTGCTGTTTTCTAGATCTCTTCCTTGAAGAGGACTACCAAAAATGGATGCGGTAATTCAGACCTTGCCTTAACAGCATTTCATGAAGTAGAAATTTTAGAAACTTCTTTGAATGTATTTCTATGTTTATTATGACATTTAGTTTCATCCATCTAAGGGTAACCTTTGCCTTCTTTGTGACAGAGTGGAACTGTAACAGGAATGGCAAACCTGTGTTGCTGAGTCACGTGTGGTCTGCAAGGGGAGCACCTATTGGGCTGTGCAGGGTACTTGGAAGCATTCCCTGTGACTGGAGCCAGAGAAATGGCTCAGACACTAGAATTTGTTCCTCAGACTGAAGTGTGGGAGACTCATTTTCAATTTGGATTGAATCCTACAGTTCTCCTTAAGAAAATGAACTTGAAGAACTGGGATAAATGCTGCTGCCAATTTAAGACAGCCAAGTAGTCACTCAAGCTACCACTGTAAGACAGGGCAGTAGTTTTCCTGACCATCCCTACTACAAAGAGTAAAATCTAGCCAAACACTCTTCATTTGTAGTACTTGTATTTAACTACAAAGGCAGCACTATCCAGCCAGAAATGGTCTAAGCTGAAGATATCCAAAGGGACAATTTCTGCTGAGTGAAGTCTATTGGTTATCTCTGAGATGGAGAAACAGGACTGCTGAGCAAAGAATCATTTGGATCCACTTCTGTGATGCATAACACTCTAAATAGAAAACACTGTCTAAAGCTAGTCTTAATACAAAGTTAACAATCAGCACCAGTGTTGCACAGCTCTGTGAGAAACCTGCAATGACTGCTTGTCTTCCCAAGTACAGACGTGCATTTGCAGCTGTACACAAGCTCTTCTCTATTAGTCCAACCTATAAATGAATAAACACTGATAAGAGATGCTAAATGTTGTGCCTGAGCTATGTTTTGACAGCTGTTGCTTGTACTGTCTCCTGCTAGGTCTATCTTTTAATTACATCAGGTTAACACAATGTTTCATCTGTCACCCTTGGCTGATAGCAGAAAGGGACAAATATAGCCATGGAATGAACAGGTTTAGCTTTTCTCACTGCCAGGATGCAGTGCTTGCTGCTCTCCTCTTGAATCACTCACTACCCATAGTCAGTTATCATGGTTAGAAAAATAAATGGCCTGTCTGAGGGTTGGCAGTGGTTCAGGGAACTGGCATGTGCTTAATATGACATTGTGGTCCAGCAGCTAAAGCATTTTTAGCTGAATCTGTGGCATGTGATCCAATTGTAAATCCCATGGGTTAACTGTATTTTCATCACCTCGAGGTGTCTGAGAACTGACTGGAGAATGAAAAAAAGTAGTCTTAGCTCTTGATCAATTACTTAAGCTGTGTATACATCTTTCCATAGCCACTTCAGTGTTGCTGCAAATAGGAATTGCTCAAATATTCCCAGACAATAAAATGGAGAGCCTTCAAAGTTAGTGTTCCCTCTGCATGCAGACTTCTAGATGGGGGATGTAGGTAATCACCTTTAATGGCAAGTTTCTAGGGGCAGGATCAGACTGCTGGGGAAGTGATTCCATATCACACATTTTCAGTGAGTTCTGTACTGTTGCTGGGATCTTGCATGTGAATAGCAAGCCTTGGAAATACTCTGCAAGTGGGTTGGCTGCTGTAGAACAAAGATTGAAACCAGTTCAAAGAAAAGTATCTGCTAACAGCTTGGAATATATTTTTAAAATGACCCTGGAAAATGAATTTCCTTTGGAAAACTTGTAACTGGGAGGAACTCAGAATAGACTCTTTGCTGACTGCTGCAGAACTGTATTAAGATGGAGCAAAATATAGTAAGGTACAATAAATGTTACAACTTGCATATAGAAGTTCAGAGTATTGCAATGTTTTCCAAATATAAAAATTCTAAATTTAGGGAAGACTGGTTAGATTATCCTACCTTCTACCATGCAGTAATGTGCACTAACAGAAAGTAATGGGCACACTTAGTAGTTTCTTTGAGATGCATCATTAGGTAAAAATGATGACATTCACGATAGTGATAATTCACTGGAGCTGACAATTTGTTATCCTTACGATCCAGACTTTATTTTACCTTTGTCTCTTCCCAGATTCAGAAAAGGGATAGGGCTGTTTCTTAAATGAAAAAGGAAAAGTAGTTCCACTTTCATGTATTCCAGCTCCAGCCAATTCTGCAAAGGCCACTACAGTGGAGGTCTTCTGGCTGGCTGTCAGCCTGACAATCTTCATGGTCAGCTGGTGACACAGGACAGACCACACCGAGGGGCTGATGTCAAGCAGAGAAATTTGCAAAGGACTATTAGTACTTTGTGTTAGCACAAATGTCTGAGTTTTCAATTTCTATCATATAAAATTTCACTGTTTTGTTTTTATTTCTTTTCTTGTTTGCATTCTAACACCCCTTCTTTGCTTTTGAGAAAGTTCAGGCATTACTGAGATACTGAGATAGCAGACATAGCACAGGTAGTTTTTCTCAGAGACTCAGAGAAGTAATGACTTGTGTTTGTCTGATCTGGCAGTTTCTCTCCTTTTTGTTGTTGGTGTTTTTTGTTTGTTTGTTTGTTTGTTTTTGTTTTTGGTTTGGTTTGGTTTGGTTTTTTTTACAACATTTGTTTCAGTAGCCTGAAATAACTTCCCCTATTCACCATCACTGCTATGACAGGTCTCCTGTTTCCATTCTGGTCTGCAATCTCTCTCACAGTGAAGGAGGAAACTGTAGACTGAGCATTCTCTATTCAGAGAAAAAGCACAGTAGCACAGGATATTTGTAGCTGGGAGAGACCCACAAGGATCATTGAGTCCCACTCTTAAGTGGACAGCCCATACAGGAATTGAACCCACAATCTTGGCATTATTAGCACCATGCTGACATCCCTAAAGGAGATTCCCCCCCCCACACCCCTTGCTGGAAGGAGTTGTCTGCAGGTCAAGTGGGTGAGTTGGAATGAATCACAGAGGAGAGAGTGAACAGTCAGTTTGGGGTCATCTCTATTCTACCTCCTTGTCTCTTTTCTTCCATTTTCTAGTCTTATTGGAATTAGCTTTTTCAAGATCTTTCCTGAGAGCAAAAGGGGGCAAAGAAAGCACACCTCTCTCATTTTTTCTCTAGCTGTCAGCCGAAAGCTAGTCAGACTTTAGCACCCGTGAAACTGTGAGGAGTCATTTCTCTGCTTCTGTGCTAGTTCCTGCTCATCTTGGTGAAATGCCTCCTACCTTTCTACTTTTGTAGAAAGGAGAAGCTTTCTGAAATGCTCTGCATAGCTGACATAAACCCAAACCACTTTCCTGGAGTGAGAAGAGGTTTGTGATAGCATGAGTGTTATGGAGCCTGTGCATGCTGCAAACCTGAGACTTCCCAGCAGCAAGAAAGGAAAAGCCGGGGCACGCAGAGTGTACTGTGGCTGCTCAGCTAACTTCAGCTTCCCCTCCCCACAGCCCTGGAGCCTCGCACAAGGGCTCGAGGGCCCTGTTCCAGCCAGCAGGCTGTGGCAGTCCATCGTGGCAGTGGCACTGGTTTGCTCTTGCTCACTGTTCCAAGGAGTGGTAGCCCTGCTCTTAAAAATCCTGCCTGCCAGAGCTGCTTTGCTACTGCTCTGTGCTGCAGTGGGCAATTGCAGCTACAACTACGTGCTGGTGACATTGCTGCAAGAAGCTTTAACTTTGACTAAAAAACGTGCTGGTTGTTAAAGGTAATTCTTTTTCCAGGGCTGGCTGGCTGCTGGCTGGCTTCTCTGAACAGATTTCAAACTGCAGTGTAAATATGGAAGAAATTCTGCAAACTTACCAGGAATATAGGGCAAAGCTCTTTCCTATCTCATCTGTGCTTTTGTCTTGTTCTCTCTTCCAGTTTGCAGAGCTCTTTGCTCCTTTTCTTGCTGTATAGTAGATAGGAACATTTGTCTTTTTGCAGTCAAAGCAGCTAGGGGGGTCTCAGTGGGATTATTTTTACATGTAAGCATTGCACAAGTCCAGCTCCAGGAAAATAGGCCAATATTTTCTTTAACACATGCTGATATAAAATAGGAACAACTCTTCTAAAAACTAAGACACTGAGATGGCCTTGAATTAGATCCAACAGCCTCAGATTAATTACAAAACTAAATCAGAATGAATGTTCTTTTATAGTTCTGCTGCACAATGGTCCCTGGACTTAGTGAACCTGGATGTCAAATATATAGATAAGGATGATCTATATTGAAGCAGAATAAAGGGCACATTTATCTTACTGTGAATTAAGGGCCCATTCTTTGTGAAATTCTGCTGTTACTTTACTGTATTTTAATAAATCTAAGAGCAAAATCAGATCTCTGCTACTGAGGAGAGGATGTTGCAAGGCATATGCAGCTTGTTTCACTCAGTTGTGCTCCTTTGCCAGAAATTTGTCTCTTCTCTCCCAGAAATGGTACTGCAATATTTCTTGTGCTACAGAAACCTAGAGCAGATGCCACAAAGGTCATCTGTCCTCCTTCTCATTTAAAGGCTGTCAGGGTAGAGCCTCTATTAACATTGTAAGTTTTAACTTGCAGAGCGAGAACCTGAATAAATTGTAAAGAACTCCCATTGCCTTTCACAAAGAGATGAACAGCCCTTTTATGCTTTACGTAACTGCAGCATGCTTTGGAAACAAGGTTACATCTATTTCAGTCCTTGTGACCGAGGCAGCTCAGGCAGCACTAACTGCAGGCAAGTTTCCAAGAAAAGAGTTGGGGCCTGCAGCATTTTGGGAAAGACAGCATTTGGGAATGAAGGAGCCCCAGGACCTACACTTGCCAGGAGCCACACATTCACACAGATGCCCGGTACTCCTCGTAGGTTGATTGGCACTGTCACCCGCCAAAAAGGAAGCATCTCCTGCTGGCTTCCTACCAGCACGCAGAGTCTCTAATTTAGGAAAGCAGAGTACAGTCTTGCATGCCAGTCCTGAAAAGCTACCAACCCTGATGTGGAAACAAGGACAGGCAAATCTGTAAATCTCTAGCCAAGAATAAAAGCACACTCGCTTCTGAATGGAAACATTTTCAGTGCATGGTGAGATGAAGGGACTTCATTAAGCCTGGAGGAAACTCAAGGACATCTGCTTGCAGCTAGAAGGGATGAGGAGATGAAGCCAGGCTCTTCCCAGAGGTGCACAGTGGTAGGCATGCAGTGGCATCAGTCACACACTCCAGTGAGAAACACTGGCTTGATACAGGGACAAAAGTATCACAGCTGGGGGATGCAACATGGGGACACATTGTCCAGGGAAGGTGAAGGGTCTCCATCCTTGGAGACCAGTCAACCTTGCTTGGCTGGACAAGCATCTGAGCAGCATGCTATCCCTTTGAAGGTGTCCCTGCAGGGAGTGGAATGCTGCATGAGACAAGCTCCATACCTCAATTTTTTCTTTGATTCCAGGTTGCTATTTACGTTATTTCTAACTGAAGTGACTGTGGAAAGTCACTTCACTCTGTTTCCCTCTGCTTCCTTACCTCCATATTGGAAATAGTATTTTACTTAAATGAAGCTTATGTCTTTCATTTTTATTGACTTTTTTTTGCTCTAGGCTGTGCTTGAAGATATACAAACCATGAAAAAAAAAGCCAATCTTTAGGAAGGCAAATACTGAAAAAAATGGCAGGCTAGTAGTTCAAATACCCTGCCACTGCTGTAACACCTTAAAAAAAGAGGTTTCTTGATGATAGGGATTGAAATTTTAAAGTATATTTAAAGTATATGTGTCAATTTAGACCCTTTTAGGTCTCTAGAAACAATTCTGTTTACATCTAGATAAGCACCATTAAGTGGAGCAAAAATAGTGCATCTGGTTATTCTCAATCATGTCCACATATGAATTTGCTTGAAATGATGTAGAATTGGTCCAGTCTTAACTTACACAGAGCTTGTGGGCATTTACAATATGAGGCTGAATTTAAACAATTATAATAGCCACAGGTGGAAGGCACTACAGGACAGGATGTTCTGGTTACAGACATTGGAGATAGTTCAACTTCCTAAAATGTCAGTGATGCAAAAAAAAAATTCTACTGTGTAGCCACACCCTCCTCCTTTCCCCTTAAACATTGCACCTTTAGAAAAAGCCAAGCTTTTTCCGTAGTAATGCTGGAAATACTTCATTACCCTTCCTGCAGGCAAAGTTTTCTCAATGTATGCATGCATGAGAATGGTCAGATAATGAATGAGCCAATTGGCTGAACATCTGCGGGTACTCTATAATAACAACAGTTAAGCTATTCTCAAGTCATTACCATATTACATTAACTTACTACAATACTATTAATTAGAATTCATGTTCTAGTAAGGAAACGGAGCAGCAATTACACTGGTATTTAATGACCTGTAAAAGTAAAATATGAAAATGGTAAATTTCCTCATGTAATTAATTTAAAGCTGGAAGATGGTGGGTCAGACTGATCCCCAGTGTAACTCCAGCCCCTTCTGTACTTTAGCAACAGGAATGATTATACTTGTTACTTTTTGTATTGAAAGAATGATTATTTGCTTCTAAATAAAAGCTCTTCTAAATAGGTCTTCAATAGATGTGCCAAAAGCTAGGTATCAGGCAAAATTCAGTTGTTCTCACTGAGAAGTCTGAAATTTGATATGATTTTGGGAAAGGTTTGTGACTAAAGCTGCCAGTTGACCTCAGCAATGTATATTTTACAGGCAAGATTTAGCAGTGATTGCTGTATTGAATAACATTTAAAGGCTCTCTTTACTTCTTTTCTAGCTCCTCAAACTTTGACAGAAGTAAATATAAGTGGTTTTGAGTTATTATTTGATACTGAAATTCTCAAATTCGATGTCCTGGTGATTTCTTCAGGGTATGTCATTGAAAAGAGGAACAGATGTGTCCTGCATAGCTCTCTGAGGGGTTACAATATCAGGTCCTGTCTGTCCTGGGGTGCAGAAGCCTTTGCGGCTGTGGGAGTTTCATGAAGCAATGGAGTTATCTTTCCTTGTGTGCTCAGCACAGACCTGCTTGGAGCCATGAAATAGAACTGTTTGAGTGAGCCCAGCCAGTTCAGTCAGGAACCCCTGAAACAGCTCTTGCTTATTATTTTGGGCTCCCTTACAAGTGGGCACTCTGGATACCATCCAGTCATGAATCACAGCATTGTGAAACAAAGTAAAGAGAATAAGCTGGAGCAACTGGAACATGTGTGGGTTGCTGTCTGTTACAGCAATAGAAACTGGGTTAGAGACAGCTCCTGTCCATGAGCTATCATCCACGACAGGCTAAGTCCAGAGCAACCAATGGGTGTTGCTTTTGGTCTGAGGGAACTCTGAGCCACAGCTTCTTCCAGCCCTCCTTGGTGATGACTGATACAAAAAGGATAGTTGTGATGAACTTTTTTCTTCTGTAATACATGGCCCTAGATCCTGGCTGCTTGTCCAAACATTTTTGACTGCATGGTTTTTGTCGAAAATGCAGAACCATGGCCCTGGCCATTTACAAAAAATTATCTGGGTGAGAAGCTACTATACTTACCCAGCGATCTTCCATAACAGTGCCTATTTTCAGACTGATTTTCTTCCCCTGGTGAGAGAGGAGAAACCGTGGGATTTTAATGATTCATTTTATTGAGAGACCTGAATATTTATTGTTTTTTTAACTATAAAAACGTACGGAGGCTGGAACCCATCCAGAGAAAAGAAGGCAATTTCTTTTATTTCCTTACACTGCATGGGGCAGTTGCAGGGGAATATTTCCATCCTTATTACAATAAGCATTTTCCTGAGCAACAGTGGGGCACAGAAGTCTGCAAACTTGAAGAAAAACAGGATGACAGTCAAAAGTCAGAGATGAACATTGAGGTGTCTTTTCTTATTTGATAAAAGTGCTTGGTTTTCTAATCTTCTCTCTATCTATGCAATAATAGTCAAAGCCATAAAAAAGAATATCTTAGCAACTCAGAACTCTGGATTGTAGTCTTCTTTACATCTGCTTTTCTAAGGATTGATTCTAGGATTCAGTGTATTTATTTTTAACTGCAGTAAATTATTGTGTGTGTGTGTCAAGTGTTTTAAATCAGGTTTAATCCCTTTTGCCTCTTAGCCAGGCTATAGTACCCCATCATTTGAAAAATAGTTTCATATACCTGAGCAGGGAAACTATCTTGACATGCTGCCGTGGTTGTCCTCCTAAACTTTTGAGGCAAGCTTTCAAACCTTCAGAGCAGGCATAATGGAAAAAAGAAGTCAGAAGGCACATGACTCTCTTCTTGAATATATATAAAAAAGGACGATGGGATGTTGCAAAAATGGATTTAAGGATTGTACCCAAAGCTTTGTGATGCTTCAAACTAAGCCATTATAAACGTTCTGATTTGACCTTTTGCTTAGTCTCTCTTGGAACTTTTCCTGTAGACTCTGTTACAGAAGAACTCTGAGACAGAAGTTCCTTGGCAAGGCTCTCATATAGGGCTCAATTTCCAAAACAAATTGTGTTCTATATTAGTATTATTTTAATTGTTATTTCATAAAAATGGCAATGTGCTTGAACAACTTTTCATTTTAGTATGGATGGTAGAGGCTTAGAAAATAAAGGTGCTTTTCTTACTTTGGGGGCTATTTGTCCAAAGCCCATATATTTTGAAATGTATATTAATAATTGAATCAGAGCCGAAGTTGTTCCTTGCAAATTTGGCACTAACTACTGTATCCCTAATTACAGGAAGTTCCTTGCGTTAGGGTGCTAAAGTTTACTGGGGAAAAGGTGTCCCAGGTTCCACCATTTGTTGTGTGGATTTTCACAGGATGCTGACAAAAATCCCAGAACTCTGCATAACACAATGGTCTCACTGTAAAATCTGCAGTGGACTCCTCATGAATGCATCTTGCCTTGACAGAATTTTAAATTCAGAAATATTTGGTGATATATTCTCTGAAAGCTTAATGTTATGTCCCAGGTGTCTGTCCACCTCTGGAAAAAGCCGTGCTTTTTCATCTTACTTGCTGCTTTTGATGATTAAACAGAACGATCAATCCATGAGACACAAGTATGGGAAACAAAATGCTTGAAATAATTTTGAAATAATTACCACACAAGTGAGAATTTGGTGTAAGAATCTGAGCCCACACAGCATTATGGGTAATAATTTTAGATAGTCACCTTTTTGATGCGTATCCTAACCTAATTAAGTGCCTGCTTTACCCTTAGGGTTGGCACTTTTAGTAGATGAGATAACAGCTGCATCTCTGTGAGAAGCCTCGTGAAGGGCAAAACATTTGTTAGCAGTTGCTATTTTCAGCCTTGCCAGAATAAACAAAGAATGAGGCACCTGCAGTCATTTCTTTTGAAAAGTCAGCACAATTTGTACATGCTCAGGGGTCAGCAGAAGAAGGCACAGGGAGGATGGGCAGGCTCGTGTATGAGGCTTTAGGAAGATGCTTTTGGAGGGACTGATGGGCTCTTCAGTTTGGACATATGGGACTTGTAGGTGATTAATAATACTCTTGTAACAAGGGTGAGGAATGCACAGAGGAACAGAGTGCTTTGAAACCATTAATGCATCTCAGGACAGCTCAGTGTGAGATCCACGCTGGCTATAAACAAGACAGCTAGCACAAACAAATTGGGGGAGTTCAATCAGAAGGCAAAGAAGAAAACAAGAGATTTTTTGTTTTCTTATTCCTTTTCATAATTAACCACAACTAGACTTTAGGATACATCATTTTAGACCCTGATTGTCTAAACAATATATCTTCATCGTGAAAACAATTAGGCATTGGGTTTAACATGCCTCAGAGGGTTATATAAACTAGATCCGGGATAACTCCTTACCCAAGAAAAACATTCCTGACTGTGTGGGAGAGCAGATGGCATTTAGGTAAATTGTATTTGCAGGAAATCCCCTGTGCCATGAGATGGCAAATGGCTACCGTCACTGCTGTTCCCATGCTTGGGTTTGTGGGAAGCTATGGAAAAAAAGAAGAGCTTGATAAAGCATGCTGTGGGGATGAAGCAGAGTGTTAATCTGCAGACAGATTATTACAAGGGTCAGACCTGTTGTACATCTACAAGTGCCTGTAGCTGATGTGCCACATCACCCTCTATTCTGGGCAAAGGGGGAGGAATTAAGGGGGATTTGTGTCTTGGCAAGGGAAGACCAGGAGTCAATGCAGCCACAAGTAGGTTTGGATGGGGAAGAAGTATCTACAGCTGCTCCCATCGCATGACTGAGGGCATCTTACTGGGAAGAGTTGTGTGGATTGTGCTGAACACCTGAGACTCTTAAGCAATCTCATTTTGAAAGGCAGTAGGAAATGTACACGAAAGTGTGGCTCTGAATTTTACACCAGCTATTGCTTCAATGGGAAGATCTATGTTGTACTGTGGAAGGTATGTGCTAGAAGAGTGCCATAGCCTTGGAGGCACCCACAGGTTTAAATGGACCCGGCAAGTCTTACCTGGGACCACCCTGCCCATGATCCTGAGCCCCTTTTCAATCCTTGGGGTTGTCAGTCCCTGCTCTAGTCATGTTGCAGCACTGCTGGTCTCCATGACCCTGTTGAGGCAGGCCCATGTCCTAGCTCGTTCCTTGATGACAGAGTCCAGGGGAGAAGTTGCTGCTTTGAGTGAACGTGGAATGATGGAGTGGAGATTCAGTGGATGTTTTTGTAGGTCTTAGGCTATTTATTTCTGCCAACTGAGAGAACTAGAGGAGAATTAAGGGATTAGACTGGAGCTGATCTCTCACAGCTACTTGGCTGGTTTAGGTTTGGAAAAAAGTTATCAGTGCCTAGTTTCTGCTGCTCTGCTTACCTGAAGACTAAATTCTCTATGAAACTTTTTTTCCCCCCCAGATATAAGTTAAGAATAAAGAATTAAACCCTTGTGACTCAGTAACCATGTAGGTTGACCAAGAGGTTTATCTCATCACCCTGGATTTGGTCCCTCGTGGTCTAATGCCTTTCCCACAGTAACCCTTCAGCCTTGATTTGCTGCAGTTACTCAAGGGTTTGGATTATTTTTGAGGCCACTTTTGAGTTATTACTATTGTTACTTGCAGTATTTAAAGGAGGATGAGTATTTGAGGTTGGAGAAGATGCAGATGAAAATGCAGTATTTGATTGTGTTGCCATGAGTAAAAAAGCCTGCAAAAAGTCAGATTTTCTAGGTCAATAAATGAATATTAATTATTCAGAAATTTATTGTGAAGAAGAAGAAGTTCAAAACTTGACAATGATGAATAACTTGTATTGTTTCTGAACTCAGATATCTAAGTGAAAAATAAATGTCTTTTTATAGAAAGGGGCTCTCAGGGGACTAAAAGAGACTGGCAGAAACTATATATTCCGTTTATTTGTAGAACCAGCGCTAAACTACAGAAGATTTTAAAGGGCTAGTGATCTCTTTTCCCCTTCAGGTAGTTTTGCAGTGTTTCATAGCTTTTCACAACTTAATAGTAGGTTGGGGCATTGTGAGAAGGTAGGGATGGAGGTGCCTGATCACTGAGCCTTCACGTTGCCAGCAGCTATTCCAAAACCAGAGTTCTTCCATCACTCTGTCAGTAACTCCATCTCTTCCTTTGCTCGGCTCATCCATATAAATGAGCCCCTCTTGCTTTAAAGAGAGCATTTTCAACTGAGCTTGTGGAGAAGCAACTTTTCCTTTGGCTTGTAGATCATTGCCATTGCAAGTGTAGGAACTTAGGAAAAGAATCAGTCATTCAGAAGAATAACATTAACTGAGTGCCCAACGCTTTTGGCACACAAGATGTGGACAGAGTGCCATTCTTGATCAGCTCAGAAAGCAGAAAAGGATGCTACTCATAGGCTCCCAACCTGTCTTTTTGTTAATCCAGCATTCATCTCAAGACCCCAGGTTCACCACAGTAGTGCTGGAAATAAAGACTGACTAATGGTTTGTGTCAATTGCTGGGAACAATGACTATAATTTAAAGGAACCTAATTTAAACTTAGAATCCTTCTTAGTTTATCTGGGATATCTCAACCATCAGGTCAGCCTGAAAATATCTCCAGTGCTTCAAATGTAGTTAGCCTGATCTGATTTCTTTTCCAAAAGTAAAACTAAAGTGTGTGTTGCTAATTATCCTTTGCTTTTGCCATCTCTCTTGCAAGAAGGGCTGTGTTTCCACCACAGGGCATTCAAAAATGAAGTCAGAAGGATCTGAGAGAATCCCATGAGTGCTTTCTCACAGGATAAAAGGATGGAGCAAGGGTGTCTGGGGTGCAGCTGGCTGAAATGATTACTTTAGCACTGCAGGGATCATCCGCATGTTGTCAAGGTCGCATCACTGGGCCAAAGCATCCAGTAAAGGCTGCAAGTACACTGAGGAAGGGCTACTGAACACGTGACCTTTTCTCAGAGTTTTTACTGGACCTTTAGTTATACCCAGTACAGCCTACTTTATAAAGTCCTAGCTAAAACAGCTTCTAAAACTTGGCTTATTATTTAACCAAGTGGTTAGTTCCCAGTGGAAAGGTCTTTTCAGCTTATCTTTGAAAGACAGGCTTAATTGTGCTCTGGCTCTGTGATAACTTCTCCAGTTTGTCCTCTGTTGAAGGGAAATCTGTTCCATAATTTACAGCTTCTTACTCTTGAATTTTTATGCTCTGAGGGCTAACACCTTTAAATGTGGTGCACCCAAAGGAAATTATTCTAAGAATAGCTGACTCAAAAAATATGCCTATTAAACGCATTAGTGAGTTGACAGGTTCTCCATATTGTTGCCAATCTGCAGCTCCCCACCTCCTTGCTTGTACTAAGTAAGGACCTGCTCCTGGAATTCCAAGTTGCTTCTGTTGTTAAATCTGATAGGTTCCAGCTAAGAGCTGACATCAAATGAATGTATCTCCACTCTGTAAAATCAGGCAACCCGTCTCTTTTTGCCTAAGGGAGAGTAACACAGAAGGCAAAGCTTTTGTTGTTGCCAATAAGCCTCCAGTCCAAGAGCTGGAGAAATCTGACTTAGTAAAGAATTTTTTTATCTTTTGTTTACAAGTTAAAAATTCATTTTTTCTATAGTAGATTCAAGCCTGAATAATGTAATAGGAACTGTGTTATAAGCTCTATATCCATGCTTAAAGCAATAGTTACTGAAATCCCAAACCATCTGAGCAAATCTGCTTCAGATTTGGCTCATTGTACTTTATTCTTTTGAGAAGAGAAACAAAGTTTAGAGTCAAAAGTTAATTTTTTATGATGTGCCATAGAAAAAAGAGCATATCACACAAATGTATTCTGTGCTAACCCAGTCACTGTGGAATAGCTTTCTATAGGGAAAGTATTAAGAAAAAACATAAGACGCTCTTGTATCACATCTAAGGATTATCCATGAGCAGTGAACACAAACTGAATCACAAAATGCAAAATACATTTACAGGTGGTGCTGTCTTTTTCCCTTCTGAAGTAGGAACGGGCTGAAATTGTTGTGAGGCAAATTTAAAGTCAAAAATCGCAGTTCCTATTCCAATCATTGCATGTGTAAGTGTGTATTTAAAGGATATATTTTGGATGTTTAAAGCAAAATTAATTCTAAATACAGAAGCTAAGTATCTATTTGACAGATATTTTTGAAAATTCACTATGAATACAAGGCTCAGAATGATTTATTAAGCCCACTAAAGCTGGAGTCATGCATAAGCAATGAAGGAAGGCATGCTGTAGCTTTGTTCTAGCTTTGCAAATTCTGCTGCTGGTTTTAAAGTTCCTAAGTTTCAAGGCTCTCTTTCTTTACTGAAATGCAAATGTCAGTCCATCTGTTGTTTGCCATATGCTTTTCTTAACAATATTATTGTTTAAATGTTCATTTATTTAAAAAAAAAATCTTGAAATACTCTCTTTTTGCACTCTAAAAAATCTTATTTTAGTTTTATAGATTCCACTAGTGTTTGCTGAGACATAAAACCTAACTTTTGACTTTGATCAAGCTGTCATTCAGCTTTATTCACACTGGTGCTTAATAAACAGTTGTTTTTCAGATAACAATAAATTGAAAATTAAGAATTATTTTCTAGGCATGAAAGTGCCAGCTGAGTGGTCAAAATTAATGAATGGAAAATTCAAAAGTTCTGTAAAGCTGTCTGTCTTTTGCATGAAGTGTGGGACACAGTGATGTCTTGAATTGAAACAGTTTTAAAAATTAAAGAAGGATGTCGCAGCTTTTTTATTTGGGGAAAATATAATCTGACTCCAGCTGTGAAAGAGCTTGTACAGTTTTGAAAAGAGAATGCTTAAATGTTGGTAAGAAGGCAAAAGGTAATCAAGGAATACACAAGTGAAAATAGTTGAGGGAGGTTCAATTCAATGATAAGTGAATTGGTTCTGCTGGATTGAATGAAGAGGAATTCTGGAGGTCTCAGATCCAAAAAGAGGTAAAGAGTGGAGACAGTGGGATCTGTAAGCATGAACATTTCTGCTTTAGTTTTGAAGTTCATGTGAAGCGCTGCAAGAGTCTGCCCTTCCAGCTACATTCAAGACTCTCTGTCACAGAAGCTGGGATTTGGAGGGGCCCAGTCCTTTGGGGAGAAAAAATAAATCTGAGATTATGCCCTTCCGCAGGGAAAACAGGTTTATAGCAATCTCTCCTAGATTGTGTATTGGAACCTGCCATAACAGGAAAGTGCAGTTCTTGAATGGGAAAAAAAAAAAAAAGAGGTATGCTGCTGTACACAGGCATACACTAGGATCTGTGGGCAAGGCCTGTAGGGATTTGGATCCTTTTCCTTGCCCTTTCTATGTGAACCATTGGATGCCTAGCCTGGCATTTTGGTGTGGTAAGCAGAGAGCAAGCTATTTCCAGGCTAAACTAAAAATACAGCATTGAGATAGCACTGAGGGACTGGGTAGATACATGCTCTGAGCTTGTCCCAAATTCTCAAGGTGCTTTACACCACTTTGGAAAACCTTTTCTGTTTCCAGTCTGGTCTCCAAGGCTACATATCTGATAGTAAATACAGCAGGCTGTGTTTACCTTCCAGCCCATTGTCAAGTGGAAGAGTCGCAATTACTTCAACATCTTCACATTCTTTTTCTTCTAGACAGGGACAGTCTTATGTGGTCTGTTTCCTGGGAGCTGGCCCCAGCCCATGCTGTCCCCCAGCCCAAGCCTGCACATGTGGGATAGAGCTGCAACTAAAGCCCAGCTGGTGAGCTGTGAGCTGTTAAACAGCATGGCTGCACAGGTCTATGCTCTGGGCCTGATTAGTTTCTTATTTTTGACATAGCTCAGGTACTATGTCACCATAACCATTTGAACTCCTTTCTGATTTGAGTTCCTCTGTTGCTAGCAAGAGCTGGTGCTTGATGCTTTTCCTGATTACACCTGGAAGGAAATTTCTTCCTAAGCATTGATGGTAAGAAATCTGTACTGTAAGTCATTTCCAGCCTACATAGAAATGCATTTTCTATTTAGTGGAAATGCAACTTTATTTACTTCTCTTTAGAGCGTCTTGAACTGCATGTCTTGTTAGTGTGTAGTTTGATAGCAGTTATCCTGTCAAGGCAAAGTTGTTCAGGGATTTGAAGGGGTCTGATCATACTGCTATGGTTTAATGTTATCATTATTAAGTTTTTGTGTGTTCTGGTGAGTCTACTTTAACAATGACTAAAGATGAGTAAGAAACATAAAGGATTTCTTTAGGATTTCTTTCTCACTTAAATGTTTTGGGTTTTTTTTCTGTTCCACTGCACTTAGTTCTGTTAGAGTTTTGGTTGCTTATAGACATAAGCCACTGAGGTATGTTTTGTTCCCGTACAAAAGGAATCATTTGTTTTTCTGGACAGTATGTCCTTACTACCAATTACCTGCATGTTGCCTGTTTCCCTTTCGAAATCTGTGATGCCATAACAAATAATCACATAAACATTATATTAGTGCTTGAAAGTTGACAAGGAAAGGAATAGTCAGCATGGATTTGTCAAGAAGAAACTTTATCAGGTTAATCTATTTTTTTCTGTGACCATATTGACAGGCTGTTTTGTTGGGGAGAATCAATAGATGTCACAAGCCCTGACATTAGAATGCTCTCACATTCGTGTAGATAAGCTGGGGAAATATGCTGTGGATGTGAAATTTCTCATGTGGCTGGTTTTGTGTTCTTAGTGCATAGTTCTCCATGGGTCACTGATCAAATGGTGGTAAGCAGTAGTGAGGCATTGTAAGGGTCTACTATGACTCTGGGCATACTCAATCTTTTCATTAGAAATTAATTGATAGAGGAGGGAGCATGGGTATTATACTTGCAGATAATACTAAACAAGGAGACTGAAAGGTGTGCGAGTCTTGTATCACATCTTGGATCTATGAGGTCCTAGAGAAACTTCCACTGGAGTGTCAGTGTATAGCTTAGGATACTGTATCCCAAGGAATGGGTGTATGGTGCTTATTGGAAAGCAACAAGAACGACCAGTGGGCTGTGAGGGAAGGCTGAAAGAGCTGTGGTTGCTACATCCAGAGAAAAAACAAGAGGAGAGACAAGTCCTAAGTATGCAGAAAGCTCTCTTAAAGGGGAAGGGGAAAAATTGCTCTCTTTGTCTGTGGCATATAAGGGAGAAAATAATTTTATTTGTGGACTTAAATTGTATCAGAGGACACTGAGGTTTGACCCTGGGAAAACCTTTTAACATTCAAGATAATTAAGCACCAAAACATGTTGCCTGGGGAAGATGCATAATCTCTCTTACTGATTTTTCTCTTTTTTTTTTTTTCTAAAAAAGAGCTAAACAAAAATCTGTCAGGACTGATATAGTTACAAGCTGATTTTTGCCTTAGGGCAAGGGGATGGGTTAGATGAATTCTTGATTTCTTCAAGCACTATTGCCTAGAGTTCTATGTCACTGCTGAATTCAGCACTTCCATATTCATGTCTGAAAGCTGGCTGAATAGATAGGGAGCCTGAGTTTTCACTCAGACTTCTCCCCTGTGCTTTCCTCTAATCCATAAAATGAAGCCCAGAAGGGGTAGATCTAATTATGTTTTAGTTTAGAGGCACAAGTATTAGGGAGGTAAGAGATAAAGAATCTCGGGTGAGAAGTGTCTTGCCTTTCCAGTGATGTCCTGCCAAGTGTACTGAGTTCAGTGTTGTTATGCTCCCAAATGGCCCATCTATGATTGCATTAGCACAAAGAAAGTATGTATCACTGTCTGGGAAGAGTTCACATGCAGAATTCATTGAATTAAAATTTAAGGCAATAAATGAGGGCTTATAATGTATTGGCAACATTATCAGTAGCAAGATTGCCAGCATATTAGTGACTATGATGGATTGACTACTGGGGAATTCATTAAATTTACAAGTCTCCTCAAATTAATCCACTGGCTAAAATACTAATTGCTGCCCTTGGGAGCACTTTGGCTATTTAGTCTCCAAGCAGAGCTTACTCTGAGAAAAGGATTATGCTACTGATGTTTGCTTGAATTTAGGAGTAGAGTCAATTTATGTTAGGGTTTTTCAACATTGACAGTAGTTTCTGTTTGTACAAAGCTTGCTGCCTTACTAAACATAGGTCCTAAAAGAAATAATTTGATGAGTGAAAAATAGATTATTTAACATAAAATTACCCAAAAGCATAAATATAAACACTAACCAACATTATATTTGTGTAATGAAGCTTAATCTAAAGGCTGTGATTGTTTGGTTGTGCAGAGGATGGCAGTGATTTCTGTCTGTGCAGTCACTTTTGCTGAAAGAGAATTGCTGAAGCTTTAAAAATTAATGTAGAGAAATCCTCTGCTTCTTGAGCTGATGGACACTTCAAGGTAAATGTTACAAAGTCAAGTGTATCTGCATAGTTGTGGAAGTGCACTGGAGAAATTCTTCAAAGATTGGAACTTTAACTCTTCAGTAGTGTGGATCTCTGGAATTTTCTTGGATTAGCCCAAAGTGCAAAGGGTCACAATCTGGATTTAATTTTCTTATTTGCAAATTTTGATTATGGTTTAGACAACTGGAGATGGCAGAAGCAGAACAGACCTTCTCCAGGTGCTTGTGATTGAATCGCAAATTGGTTTATTGACTGCAAAATTGAGATCTTTAATAACTTTCATGGGTCAGTACCTGCAGAGCCAATGCCTTTAGTGGAACTAGAATTATAATTCAACTGTAATATAGAAAAAATGAACCATTTTTGGATGAGGTGACATTTTTTTGATAGACCCCTAGTGTTATACACTAAATGTTAAAGATAGCAGTAATAGTTACCAATGGCTGAGAGAAGACAGGAAATTTAGGGCTTGGTGCTGATGGGCTGCTATTTTGGGACCTTGAAGACCAACACCTGAATGAATCACTGTCTGATAGAGAGTGCTGGGGCAGGAGAGAAGTTTTCTTACACTTCTAAGCTTTGTTTCACAGCTCCAGGTAAACCCAAATGCAGGTGCAGTGGTAGCTGGAATAGTCTCATTGTTACAATACAGTCTTTCCTTTGGGCTTTTATCTTGCACAAGATACAATTCTGGCATGCCAAACCTGGGGAATGAGTGACTCATCTATTGTATTGCCTTGTTCTCAGTAAATTGCCATGTGATTCCCAATTTACCTGCCATATGGTTAGTTCTTAAAATTCCGACTGCACAAGCAATTTATGCCCAAGAACATAGGGAAGGAGCACATTACTTACAAAGTATGTAATCAAGCAGTGTGATCCAACCCATTAACTGGGTGACATCCTTCTCTTTATATGGACAGTTTACTGGCTCTGAGGTTTCAAGTGGGAGCTGTCACTTACACTTTCTGATAATAAAACTTAATTAAAATTTCATTCCTGTACCAGCAAGTGCCAGGTCACCAGATGGTTCCTAATAGTTATGTCCACATATTTTGTGCTGGATTGCAGCAGATGATGTTTGTGCTAATGTTACTGAGACAATTGCTATATGTACTTTGCGAATGTTTAATACGAATATCTTAGTGTTTAAATAATGCAAAAAGAACCACTTCAGTATTAATCCATGTAAAGTAATAAATTTCCACAAGACCCAAACAGCTTTTTTAATTATCTAAAAAGTCAGAATTTCAGAGATTGTATAAACTGTAATCCAGTCAGGGTGGTAATTCAAGTCACACTGTCTTGTCATATCAGTACATGTAATATAAGTAACAATTATCCTGAGGCAAACGCTTTCCACAATATGGGACAGGATACACAAACTGGGAAGTTAGAGTAGATTTTAACAGGACAAAAAATGAAGGAAATTGCTGAGTATAGCAGGTTTATGAAAGGTAAGAAAGGATACACACTGAGAGGATGTGCATCAATACACTTCATACTTCTGGAACTCTTGCTTAGGACCTTTTGACCCCAAAAATACACTCACTGTGCTTTAGAAGTGTGTGTCATGAGCTCCAGGCCTATCCTTGGCAGAAAGAGAGGATGATCACTGGTAAAGTTGCAGGCATGGATTGGACCCTGCTTCCCTGCCTGCCTGTGTCCTTGGAGCTCTTTTCCCTTTTGGTTGTGCACATAAAGTGGTAGTTTGGCCTTTTTGCTTGGAGCTGGTTCTGTGACTATATGTGGAGTAATGAAAGAGGAGAAGATAAAGTGGTTGCAGAAGATTCTTGTAAGAGCAGACATCTGGGCTGCTCTGAGTAAATGGCAAGAGGGACCTGTCATGCAGAAATGGACAAAATTATTTTGGTCTCTTCACAAGCAACAAGCATGATACTGAAAGACAGAACCAGCTGACCTCCTAGACATATGAACTGAGGACAATCACAAAGACAGCTTTTGAAAAATAGAGTGTAATAATCGATGATGTGGTGATTGATGGATTTCTTGACCACTTCCTTGAGTGGGGACAGTAGGTTTCCTAGCTGATACATTTGCTTCAAGAGACATTTTTTGCACTTAACCACTAAATGTGCCTGAAACTCTTGCTGATATTCCCCAATGCTGTCAGGAAAATTATGGAAAAACAAAGAACAAGGACTCCCTGTCACCACTGGTGACTTTCTAGCAATTTCCAAACTTTGAGTGGCAGGGCTTTCCTTTTTGCTTCTTTGGTTGTTTTTGCTTTACTCTGTTGTCTTAAACTGGGGTATCAAAGGGTATGTGGTGATATGTGTATTTCTGTGTGTACTGCTTGTTGTTATGCAGAACAACTTTCAGACTGAAAAGAAAAAAAGATCAGCAAGTTGTGGTGTGTTGTGCAGGAGCAGTCAAAATGGCATTTCTGATATATTAGCAATTTTTATTCAGATTGTCTTAAATGACAAATTCTTCCTTGTACAATCAGGAAGCTGATTGAGACACCAGTTGAGATGCTTGAGTTAGCCAAGGGAGAAGCAAATGGCTCCATCCAAGAGGCACTCATCCCTATAAAACTTACTTCCTCCTTCCTTTCATTGTCTGACTTCAGACAAACAATGGGTCAAAATGCAAGGCCTGTGGAGTTATTCCAGAAACACATACTTTCTTTGACCTGGAGTGCAGGGATCAAACTCTTGTTACTATTGCATCAGTATAGCTTTAGTCTGCTTTCTGCTGTACATCTGCTCCATAACATTGGTATTTACTCCAGTTGCAGAACTTTTGGCAGGCCTGTGTGAAATGGCTCCAGTAAAAGCAGGACTGCTGCGTTCTACACTATTGCTAAACTCAAACCAAAAGAAAATGTATATCTTCACAGTTCTTCCTCTTGAGATCAGAAGTAGAAGTAATAAGTACAGTGAAGGACGCTGTTCTCAAATTATTTGGGATGTTAAGTGGAATGGGAAAGTGCTTGGAAATATTTCTTGAATGGTTTCTGTAAACATTCCTTGAATAACTTTCCTGTGTCTAGGGTTGATGTGTGTTTAAGAAGATAGGGACACTTCCTAGAAAAATACTTTTGCCTTCCCTTTTGTTTATTAGAAATATTACAGAGGCTGGGGAAACAAAATTTCAGTTCTATGTTAAGACTTCAAAAGAAGCGAAGAAAATTTCAGAGGAACATCTGGAACTTACCCCCCAGCTTGACACACTTCTCTAAGTTTGGCCATGACTCACTGTTCTGGACATATATTGTGGACATGCAAATATGATCAGCAGCTGGCAAGGGATACTTCTTTGGCTGACCACTGCGCCGCTATAAGGTATCAGATAAACAAAAAGCAAATTTCAGTTAGGACTCTGTTGCAATTAGTGCTTTCCTTGATACAGACCTTGACTGTATCAAGCCATATTAAATTCACATGGTATGTGTGTAATTTAACAGAATTTAATCAACAGCTAAAAATTTGAAAAAAGGATGCAATTAAAAAGTGGTGTTGCAACAGTGATGAATACCAGGGAAGCATCAGGTTAGCAAATCTGCTGCTCTCATTGAAAATGAACCAAATCCCCTGTTGATAAAAGGTTTTGATAAGGGTGAATGTGCTCCAATATTTTGTTATTAAAAATGGGTATGTAGGAAATGTACTGAAGTACCTTGAATTTATGTTCTTGTCTTTTCATTGAGCCCTGTGAAGGCTGTTTTGAAAGTTGTTTTGAAGAAACCCTATACATGTATTCCACTTTACAAATAAAGCCACACAATGTTTAGAAGGCTGTAGAGTAACACCGCAGAGGCAGCAGGAGATGAGAGACCTGCAACAACCAAAAGGCTGTTAACAAACAGATTTTCATACATACAGTAATTCTATTGCTGGGTCTTATTAGAGTTATGGATAAGAAAATCAAAACTGTATGCCATTGTACATCAGAGCTTCCCTCATACTGTGTTTGATGTTAGCAAGGTTTGACAATACATCCTGAAGAGTTTCCTTCCCTACATATGCCATTAAATTTTGATCATTACCTTAGTCTTATCCTAGTGTTGACACCAGCTGTCAGGAGTAAGCGTACAAAATGTTAAGAACTGCAACATAGAGAAGATCAGACATGATCTGATGGTTTCTGTCTAAACTTTTATGTCTGGCATGTTCCTGTGGACAAGAACTCTAGGCAAAACAGGTAACCACAGAGAAGATGATCAGGGGTGATGAGAAGGAAGGAAGGAAACACAGAGGTACAGCAATTCCCATATTTTATTTTTTTAAATGAATGAAGGTAGAGTTACATAGAAATGGGTACAGAGAAGGAAACAGGTTCATAGAGGCAGGAAGGGGATAAACCATGCAGAGTCCAGCAGACAATGGTCAGAACTTTAGTTTGATATCAAAGATGAGAACAAATCAGTGAAGATGTCTGAGAAGTAAGTGTTAGGAGTTTTTCTTAATGATAAGTAGGGCAAGATGAATTCTAAAGATGGCATGAAATATGTGATGAGAAACTGGAACAGGCAAAGCATCAAGATGAAAGGCATGATGGGAGAGCAGGGGAAGATGTCTCTGAAATAAGGTTCTGGATATCGTGTTGGCATGGAAATTTAGGGAGGAGTCAAAGGTTAAGTACTCTCTACATGAGCATAAGGGACAGGAAAAATATTGAATCTGCCAACAGTTAAAGACAAGAGAATAAGGGCTGGAATATCTTTGACACCAAGGGAGTTCTTTCAATCATGATACTGCTAAACTTTCCAAATGCTTCTGAAAATATTTGCTGAAGCATGACTTATCTTCTTTCAAAAACATTTTTGCATTCCAAGTGATAATACAGTTAGAGTCCTCTGCATGGGTTTCCATTTCACAGCCATTTTTGAGGTGACTAATTCTCATGGAATTTCGGGAGATTTGACAATTTTAACACCTTTACTTCCTTTTAAAAACCTGCTACCTTCTGCTAATAGATACATAGAGAAAATAAAGGCATGAAATTTTCAGGCTCATAACCAAAATGTTTGTAAAATATCTATGATTAGAATAAAATATATAATAGACACCTGAAATTGTTTTAGTTAACATTTTAGTTTTATAGGGGTTTTTTGTTGTTTCAGGAGGGAAGGTGGGTTTGTTTGGCTTTGGGGTTTTTTATTCTCTGTACCTGAATCAATCTTTAAATGTTCATTTAGTTAGGAGTAATATATATCTCAGATGTTATTTAATCACTTCCTCTACCAAGCCATGTTATTTTAAACAATTGGTAAATGAATCACTTGCAGAGCTCTCTGCAGAGCTGAAGATTAATATTGTTTTCTCCAGCATGAGACACTCAAATTTATCCTCTAGAAAACAATAGAGAACATAGAATACACTTCTGGGAATATGCAAGCAATTCTGTAAAGTCAGGGGAGGTTTACATTACGATTGCCATATAAAATTCAGACAAGTGGAATCATAAAAGCCAAACTAAAGCAAAAACTGTTTAATGCAGGTGAATGTCAATGCCAAACAAGAAAAAGACAGTGAAGTTGCAGCTTGTCTGGGTGACTTCAACATAACTGCATGCCTACAAGGGATTAAACATGAGGGAAGAACCTCAATGTGAACAAAACTGAAATTAAAATTCAGCAGTATACTGACTGAGAGGATGGAAAATGCAAGCAGCTATCTGGTAGCAAACATTAGCTATAGCAGTTGTGATTGCCATTAGCTCTAAATGCATGTTGAATTAAAGCCAACATCTGTTCTCACAGAGATGGTCTTAGTCATCTTAAAAGAAAAGTTAATTTGGAAATCAAAACTTTAGAAAAGGATTAAAAGGCAGGGTTTGGTAGAGGTAGAGAAGCCTGATGTCTGCCATGGCAAATGATAACTATGGGCAAATGTTCTAAATGGTCATTCTACAGCTCTGAATGAGTGGCATTACACAGCAGCTGGTGAAGCTGCAGGTAGAAGTCAACAAAACCTTTTGAAGGTCTAAATACAAGATTTAATTATTTGACTTCTTTTTAGATGATCAAAGACAAGCAAGTAGTAAATGCCGATGACAAATGCTGAGAAAAGGAAAGCAACATTATTAAGATTTCTAAATAATGACTAACATCTAAATAATGACTGAGCAGCACTTACACAAAGAGAAACAAAATTATTACAATACCAGGCATCACAAAATACTGGGGCCTAGAAAAATGAAAGTAGTAAGAACAAGTAAAAAGTTCAATCGCACTGTTACCAAGGCTGGATGGAATTTCAGAGAACTGAGAAAAAGGATTTCCAAAATGATGAAGGGATTAAAAGTAGTAAAATATAGGTGGTAGGAACTGTCATCAGAGAAATCACAGAGAAGAAACTGTGTCATCTAATCAGAGTGCTGAGGAATAAAAAAAATTAAGTAGAGGTAACCTACCTGGCTGGAATTTCTCAGCACTGTCCTTGGCCATCAAGTAATAACATTTGCAAGAAGTACTAGTAGCAGGAAAATATTACAATAGAAGGAGAGGAGTGCCAGAAGCTCTCAGTATGTGGCGTCCTGCTCTTCCCATCGCATCATCAGTTACATAGTAGTGGCTATCTGGATTTACTTTAGTAAATAGTATGCTGAAATAGTTGTTTTAAAAAACAGTTACAGCAACAGCCTTAAAATCTGAATTAATGTGTGGATCTAAGTGTTTATTTCTTATTTTGGGTCTTGTTGTAAAACATGAAATTCAATTTTATTTGGGCAGATTTAACCACCCTAAACTTAAGCAATGAAACTATGTTTTTGAATACCCATCTAACTAATTTCTAAAATATCATACAGATTTAAAGCAACCTTGTTAAAGTAACAAGTCTAAAGTAAGAAGTTAAGTGGCTTTGTTTAGTGAGGATCTATAAGTTTAGGTAATTACTTCTCACCTTTTAATTTTGCTGTAGTAAAGTTTAAAGTTTACAACAACATAAAACTAGAAGTAACTATAGTTTCCTGTTTAAAAGTGTGCAGCAAGGAATTTTTTAGATGCAATGAGTCAATGAGACCATGTATTCTTAAATATTTATGTTACTTCTGGGACAGCTGTGCAAGAATTGCAGTGTATATGCTACTGTTATTTGCTTCTCCCAGCATATTGTCATATCCCCTGCAAAAACATCATCCATGCAATTCAGCCCTTACAGTTTAGAAATGATGAAAGAATGGTGTAATACCTCCATTAGAGACATCTCTTATTAAACCTCTGATCTTAACTACTTGATAACAGGGGTACAGGCTGCAAGTTATAACAAAACTGGCTAGCTAATATAATGTAGATGTAGATTATTACAGGAATTGTACACAAGGGAGTTTGCTGTGGCCATTTTAAAAATATTTTATATTGGTAATTATTATCTGTGTTCTGTTCTGTTATGTTGACATAAAATCCTCTTGTCATTAGCAGCTATTTCTTGCTAATATATTGGTTTATGAGTTTTCAATAATAAAGTTCTTTCCCATTTTTGTTGACTGAGAGTTGCTGCTTGAATGTTAGGTAAAAATGAATTTACTCTCACAACAAGATAGTAATATCTGAAAAGGCTATTATCCCTGGGGACAGAAACTACCTGCTAACCTCTCCATGCAATAATCACTACCTGGAGTATATATTTGAAAAGATAAAAACAAGCTAAGCCACGCAAGCATGATGCTGCAGTTTTGTTCTAGTGTAATGTCTTCTATTGTCTTCCTAGTATGCATTTTTTTGTCATTTTCATTGTTCTCCTGATAAAATTATAAGTGCTATTACACAGTAAACATTAGAAATGTTATTCCAAATAAAATTAGCTGAAAAGAGATTAGTTTCATTATTCAAACAAAAGAAATATTGCTCCCACCATATTTGCTTCTGGAAATTGAAAAGCGAAGATGAAATAGAGGATAGAAAAAAAGACTGGAAATTTGCCCTTGAGTTTCAACCTGCTTGGAGCTGAAAATAAACTTTTATTTTTGAAATAAAATTTTCATAAATAATGTTTTTCAAATTGTGCACTTGTAGCATTAGCAACTCATTTAAATAGCCACACTGTAAAAATGGTTGGTCAGCATTGTATTTTAATGATGGTTTTTCTCATGAGAAGTGCAAGACATTACTCCAACAATAAAATCAGAATAACTGCCATGTATATATGACAGTCTGAATCCACGTATATCAAAGAAGTCCATGGCATTAGAAGAAAAAGGAAAAAAATGGTTCTAAAATTGTAGCTGATGAAAGACACCCTAAATAAGATTTAGGAATTGCTCTAGCCAGAGATTCCTTTGGTATATAGGTAATTTCAGCTGCTTACCTTTAGATTAAAAATATTACTAGTGGTTTTTAGGAAGTCAACACTACATACTCCAATAATCCTCACAGATGTTCATGCTTTAAATAGGAGAGGTGCTGTCATTCCTACAAAATAAACACATAGTAGGAGGGAAAGGAAAAAGCTCCTCCAAGATGTTAAAGTGTAAACACGGGCTCTTGCAATAAAGTACATGGAAAACTGCAGTGAGAAATGAAAAAGTTGTGGAAAGAAGTCAGATTGTAAATTATAAAGAAAAGGGGAGTGGATAAATCTGTCATTTAACTCTGAGGATAATGATGATATAGTTAGCAATGTAAAGCTGACATAGGAGATGAACTACTCAAAAGAGGAGGGAAAGGGAGGTACATGAGACTAAAAACTAAGGCAGGAATTCAAGTCAAAAAACACCTCTAAAATTTAGGAGCAGCACATGGACTCTAGAGAAACCTCTGTAGTTAAACAGAAGACATTAAGTTCAATGATCAAACTGGAAGCCATAAAAAGCAAACCTGAAATCAAAAGCAGACATCAGTTCAACTATTTTAATGGCAAAGGAGACATGGCAAATTTCTCATTACCTCACATCTCTACATCATGACATAATATGCTCATTTGTTCCAAGTTTCTGGACTGTGGGTGCTGACCCCACCTCTTTCCCTAGAGTCAGGGAATGCAATCAGGGAGTTGTGAAGCGTTGAAGATTTACTGTGCTCTTCCCTACTCCTTGCATACCATTAGTCTTCAAGGTCAAGTAACTTCTATCTACCTCTTAAAGCTTGCCCAGATTATACAGATTTACTATCACCAGTAATTCTTACACTATTCAATAATAACTTGTGAAAATCTGACTTAAATAAAACTTCAACCTAAGAAACTCTGAAAGGGCTCTTCCAGTTCTGGTCACTCTGTTTAGTGATGGGAAAGGGAAACAAACACATCATTATACTGACTAGCTGATGAAATTCTGTGATGCTACTGGCTGTGACTATATGTTCTAAGTAACTATTTCTAATGAAAAGGAGGCTTGGAAATTTTCAGGAGGAATAAAACCTTCTGTTTGGTTAGGAATGAATTTTGTACTTGGCTGTTCTGGTAGCATGTTATTACTTCTACACTGGACTGCATTTGTGGGTACTGGCTGCTTTTGCTGCTTCTGTTTTCATTTCTGCTTTGACAGTAAGTTATGTTTCACATACTCTTTGGATTACCTTTGTGTTAAGATACTGACACTGAAGTCAGGCTGTAGACACCATTTGTTAGAGATTCAAATAGTAATTTATTTTAAAAACCTCATAAGTGAATTCACTGATGTAATACATGTGCATGATAAAATCTTAAATTTAGTGTAACTAAATGTAACAGATTTTACAAAGTTCAAATATTTCATCTTAATCCAGACAGTGAAAACTTATAATTACATTGTGTATCCTGGGAGTTTGTTTATAACAAGTTCACTGATGTCTTTGAACTGATTAGGGCCATGTAGTTTTTCCAGAAAATCATCTTCTTTGTCTGACCTACTGTTTTCCAGAACACTAAGTTCAAGATCAGACATGTTAGATGGCAAGTAAGAGCTAACTTGAGTTACTGACTGCTTTTGTCCTGTAGACGTCTGCCCCTTTCCTGTATTCAGGTCAGTATCAGATTTAACTTGTTTGCTTCTTAGTGAAGATATTTCTTTAATATGTCGATCACCTCTGTTCTCTTCCTTACTCATCTGTTGGGCTTTCTGCTCTTCATCTTCTAATAATGATGCCTCCATCTCAGCAAGGTTAAGTGAATCAGCAGATTCAGCACTAGTTTCCATGCTGGTTTTTAAGTCACAGTTTCTCCTCAAAGACTGGTCTGGAGATGAAGCTGAAGGAACTGGCACAAGATCTGAAGTACTTTGAGCTCTTTGACTTGTCTTTGAAATTCTGGACCTGCTGGATTCTGGCTCTGTATCTGACCAATCTTGCTTTGCTCTTTCAAGCCACAGAGGTTCAGGACTGCTGTCATGAACTTTCGAGTCTCTGCCTGTACACTCAGCATTGGTGCAATCTCCTGAACAAACTGTGTTCTCTGGACTAGCAACAAAGTCATCAGAGTATATGAATTCAGAGTTGTTTTCAACACTCCTGCTGGGGCTTAGTTTATGACCACTTACAACAGACACATCATCATGCTCCATGGTTTTATGATGGATTAAGTGTATTGCATCGTTGTAACTTCCTTTTCCATTAGCATCTGATGGGAATGCTGCTGGGAGTTGAGCTTTTGCATACTTTTCCTCATGAGCAGATTTTAACAGAGTTTCCTCCGGTAAGGGGGCTATAGTTATTGAATCGTTCCTGGATAGACTTGCAATAGACTGTTTCTGCAGACCAGGGGATTTATCTCCTGTCACAGAAATTGACTCGGAGAGAGCACTGTTTTCTAATGAAGTCTGAATAATTTTATCCAACTGATTATTCCGCTTTAAACTGCCTCCTGTGCTACAATGCCTGCAAGACACCACATGCTGTTCTTCAGTATTTCTGACCAGTTTTCTCTTGGGTAAGGGGCTTCTCCCTTTCAGCATCTCCATTTGCTTTTTCCTGTACTGCTCCCTCCTTTCATGAATTATCAGCTTATCCGGGTTGGTCTGCTGCAGCCGTAGCCTCAGAGTATTTGTTAGCCCATACAACAACTTCTTTCTGGGAGGTCTGTTCTCCTTAGCTTTGCAGCTCCTTTCACAGGCTGGCTGTCCCTCAGGCACAGCTTTCTTGGGTCTTCTCCCAACCCCAGAAGACTCTGGGGAGGTGGTCTTTTGACAGCCTTGTTGGAACGGAGGGCTCGTGACTTCACTGCACCTGCCAAGCCCCACAGGTGTCTCTGCAGGCCTCAGGGCAGCAGAGTGACTGGGAGGCTGTGAGGCCGTGTCCCCACTCCCTGGGGCCCGGTAGAGCCAGGCAAGATGGGGGTGGACAGCAGCAGCAGGCACAGCGCTGCGGGTGAGCACGGACAGCTCTGCCAGCAAGGCACTGAGCAATGGCAGCTGCACCAGGGCGTTCTGGGGCTCTCGAGGGCTGGCGGGGTGCAGCAGTGAGGGCCCAGCACTGGGACGTGGTGGGCTGGGGCCCTTGTCCTTCTCCTGCGGTCTCTGCGGCTCGATATGCTCCCATTGCCTTATTGCTGCTGGCGGCCGCTGAGGCTCAGCCGGCTCACGGCTGTAATAGAGCAGCGGAGGGCAAAAGACGTTGCCTTCCAGCTGCTCCCCCTCCTCCTCCTCCTCCTTCTCCTCCTCCTCGTCCCGCGGTTCAGGGCTGGTGGCAGGCGGTGTGGCGGCGCGGGGGCTGGCGGGTCGCGCCTCACCGGCCTCCAGGCTGGTCAGGCGGTAGCGCAGGACCAGCTCCCCGACGGGGCGGCCGGCGGTGTCCCGCAGCGCGAAGCGGCCGCGGCGGCCGCAGGAGGAGGGCGCCCCGGGCCGCTGCAGCAGCTCGGCGGCGGGGGCCAAGGACACGGCGCAGCTGCCGAGGAGGCGGGGGCGTCCCGGGGCGAGCCCGGCGGGCAGCGCCAGGAGCAGGGCGCGGAGCGGGCGGCGGCGGAGCGCGGCGAAAAGCGAGTCCGGGCGCCAGCGGAACAGGCAGCGCTTGCCGCGGCCGAAGGGAAAGGGCTGCCCCGGCCGCAGCGGCGGCGCGGCGGCGGCGGGGCGCAGCACGAGGGTGGGGAAGTCCAGGAGGCGCAGCGCCACGGCCGGGTGTTCCGCGGGCCCCGGGAGCTCCGCGGGCCCCGGCTCCGCCACCCGCAGCGCCTCCACCAGCAGCTCCAGCGCGAACAGCCGCTCCATGCCGGCCCGCGGGCCCCGCTCTCGCGAGAGCCCCGTGTGTGTCCGGGGTGCCGGCGAGGCCGGCCGCTCTCTCGCGAGAGTCGCGTCCCAGCAGCGCTGCCTGTGGGGCGCGTCCCGGGCAGCGCGGCCTCGCAGCCCGCAGCGCCGGGGAACTCGGGCCCGGCGGCCTCAGGGGTGCTCGGCCCCGCGTCCCGCCGGCGGGAGTGTGCCTCCAGCGGCTCCAGTGTGCCTCCTGCAACCATGTGGGCCGTCTGCTCTGGTGGCTGGGTGGGGGCAGCACCACGGTGCCTGATGTGTGGTGGCAGCAGCCGTCGTGCTCCTGCCCTCGGCTCTGAACACCCTGGTCGTGTGTTCCCCGCTGTAGTTTTCGAGAGACAGGAGCGGCGGTGGGACGGGCCCTATGCTCCATCAGGTAGCAGGAGTGGTGTTTGTGGAGGCATTGAGGGACCTTAAACTGTTTTCATATTCACAGACTCACTGAATCAGTTGGGTTGGAAAAGATCTCTGAGATCATTAAATTCAGTCTTAGACCGAACACTATCACCTCAACCAGACATGGCACTCTGGTGCCGTGTCCCGTCATGCCTTAAACACCTCCAGGGTTAGTGACTCCATCACCTCCCTGGGCAGCCCATCCCGATATCTAATCACACTTTGTGTTAAGGAATTCTTTCTAATGTCCATCTAAACCTCTCTTGGCACAGCTTAAGACTATGTCCTCTTGTCCTATCCATAGCTGCAGTCTGTTCCTGCTTCAAGAGAATCATGGGTATCTGTGTCAAGGGCTGTATACTGAAGAGTCTCTCCACAGTATCTTAGATATGCATTGATAAACTCACATTTTCTCTCCTGTCTGCATGTAAAGTGGGAGTTGAAGTGAACACACATGTGAAGAATTTCATTGCTCAGCCTGCTGCCCGGCAAAGAGAGCGCTCTTCTCTCTCTGGACATCCTTCCCTTACACCACAGTCTCCTTGCCACAGGCACAAGGAATACTTGCTGAGATAGAAATAAAATTGTGTTGTTTTCTTCAATTAATAAATTGACTCTAAAACAACATCTCCTAAACTGAGGATGTTGGATTAAAATTACAGTACACCCTCACCATTTACCAGCATCAAAGTAACTGAAAGAAAGACCAATACCCTCTCTCTGGTTATTTCCTCTTTTTTTTTTTCCCCACTTTCCTTCAGGTGCCAATTCACAATTTCTTAGAAAAGTAGAAACCCACAGGAGGTGGTCAAAGAATCCAACTCCTCACTGTTGGTCAGGTCCCTTGATTATTATTTAAAGCACACCTTTCATTAGCTGTAATGTCTGAGAAGAGAGTTGAGGAGTTTGACTCCTGGGTTGCGATCAGGACTCAAGAATTACATAATTGAGTTCTCAGTTCCTCCGCTGCCACTATTCTAAGCACGTGAGTCAAAGAGCTACACATCTGCCATCAAGGCTGCCATTGTTCACGTGTGGCACTGTACTGGCATTGTGGCAGACAAGACAAATGGCCAGTCTGTTTCACTACTGTATTCATGTCCTGCCATCTGTCATCTGCTTTCCTTGGGTTTCCTTTTCCTCCAGCCAGGAGGGCCTGATAGTTTAGTAGACGGTCTCCATAAAAGAGAACTGGCAGAAGAAACACATCCTGTTACACTGAAATTGACAGAGATTTTGCAGTGGTCAAGTGATCACTCTTGAGGTTGCCCACAGAGACAATGGATAAGCATTTTTCCCATTTTATAGATGGACGTTACCATGACTATGAGGCTTAGTCCATGATTTCTATTCTCTTATCTTTGAAACTTGCCATCTTTGTAGAGGAGGATGCATCTTTCTGTGTGGTAACTGCAGCTGGAGTTTGGGGGTGAATTATGGAGAAAGCATATTCTTTTTTTAAGATGCCGAATCTCTGCATGTTGAAGTTTTCAGTTTCATGGCCCTGAAAATCAGACAATTCCTATATTTTGTTCTGCACAGATAATATAATTAAAAAGTATGGAATATTTGTGAAAACTCTAGGTGTTAATAAGCTGTGTAAGATCAGTCAGCAAGCTAGTGACAAAACAATTATTGAAATAGAAAGGAGTAAGGAATTTTAAGTTTGTTGCTGTTGGTGAGTTTTATTAAGTCAATCCTCCGGTCATGAGAGCATATTTCTATTCAAAATAAACACAAAACAACATTGTGGTTTTGAATTGCAAATTAGGAGGGAAAAAAAGAATTCTTCTTAATAATCTTAGTTTCTATGAACCACCATTTAGAGGAGACTTGTGTCAAGACTTATTTAGATTGCATATCACTGAAGAGCAATTTAGAAAACAGTCATACTGCAGAAGTGGGGTTATGGAGCCAAGTTTAATTACCTCTACCACTCCAAGGTACATATTTGAATCTACATTAGTTACATTTAGTAATCTTTTTAAAATAGCTCTGCTTCTTCTCAGTTCTCCTTTCTTATAAATGGACTTCAAATTTTCTGGCTTTTTTCTAAAAGACTGGAAGACTGAGGAATTTTGCTGATACAGTGAAATCTTTCATTGACCTTGTTTGTATGTTTGAAGGACCAACTTTCTGTCTCAAAAAATCCCAACCCAGACAATTGGTATCATTAACAGCAACTCAGCAACTTTGGTTCAAATCTATCTTTAGGAGGCTTTGAGATGTCTTTTCTTTCCCCTTAATTCCTGTACAATTTCAGATTTATCGATCTCTCTTCACAGAGATCTGTCTATACAATTATATGTCTGTTTATGGATTGAGACATACGACATTTAAAAAAGTTCTTGAGAAAGCGTGGATTTTGCTGGATTCACAATTGAATCTGCCTATTCTGGTGTTGTTCTAAAGATTGCATTTTTTTAGAGATCAAATGCTGGCATAAAGAGCCACTGTTTACCTGCATATAACATTGCTCTTCTTTTTGCAGAATGTACAGAGCAATGCATGGAATTTGTGCAAATATTTGGCCTGGTGGCACTCTGGTTCAGAAAGGAGTCAGACAGTCTGCTGGAATATTCAGCTGCAACATAATAGCAGTTCTTAAAATACTCCAGCTTAAAATGCCACCCAGAGAAAACTTATTTAGTCTTTTCTCAGTTGTCTGTTGAGTCAGCCACTTGTGATAGAGCAATAAACAGGAAGAAATTCAGGAATTAGCATGGCAGTCTTCGATAACTCTCTTCATCAGTTCAGAAAAAATGCAAAAAATTATAAAATACATGAGCAAAGCATTTGAGGTTTTTGCAATTTATTTAGGTTTCTCTCTTAAAGAATCTAGAAGAAGTTTTGAAAAGAAATAAGGTCAAATAAGAAAGCTGAATCTATTCAGAAATTGCTGTTTGCATATGTTTTGGTATATCATGCAGAGTCTTGCAGGGAACTTTTCTGTGTCTATATTCTACTTCATGGTCCTTAATTTTGTGCTGACCCAAATCTAGTGATGTATGGAGCAGTCTAGGAACAGTTGCAATGGTGTTATTGGCATAGGCATTTTGTTATCCATCAAAATGAAGGATACTGTGGTTTTTCCCCACTTCTCAGTGTGTACCCCCCTGTGTACAAAGTGCCCCATTGTTTGGGTGGTCAGAGCAGTTGGTACAGAACCTACTCAGCCATACAGCTCCAAAATTCCTCCCTTGTGTTGCTACCCTAAAGACGCTTGTGAACTCCTCTTACTTCAGTGTGATAGCTCTCACGTTTATTTTCACTCTCTGCTATCTTTAGCAGACTTTGGGAGTGCTAAAATAAACATTCTTTGCCTAGTCATGTGGCCCTTCTCCATTTGGCAAACACCCTTCTGTTTCCTCTCTTTTTAATGATTTCATCACTTTCCTTAGTATTTTACTTTTTCAGACTAAAAGGGGCTTATGGCAAAACAACTTCTTCCAAGTCAGCAGGAGTGGCACATAGGATTGGTGGGGGAAGTGGTTGGCCTTTGAAATGCATGTGGTTTTCACAGCCAGCTTAGAAATACAACCCATGCCAGGTTGTCTTCTGATTCCAAATTTCTTCAGGGATTGATGGGGCTGCGGCAAAGCACAGCTTCTCCTTCTGTACTGAGTAGTCATCATCATCTTTCTTAGATGCAGCAAAACTCAGTCCAAGTAGACACCTAAAGGAAACAAGGAAAAATCTGGCAAGTACTGTGAGAGCCAACAGGAAGCAGGTTGTCACAAATACAGGAGTTCAGACAGCTATATTGAACATGACAGTGAGACATATCCACAAGGGTTGCATCTGAGGTGATTTCCTTTATTTAAAAAGAGTTCTTATTAAAGCAAATAGATGTTTTTGCTTTAAACAAAACAATAGTGAAGGGTCAACCTCAGGATTCAGCTCATTGAATATTCTTTGTATAATGCCCAGCAACCTTCAAAGCCAATTTCCTTAAATCTGGGTGTTATTAGCACATGGAGGCTTTTCTATCAGTTTCTTATTTTATATAAACCATCACAAACACATTTGGTATTAACAGAAATTCCAGGAGTTCACATGCTGTCATTTATAATTAATTAATGTATCATTGTTTAAACTGTGTTACTTCCCATCCAATAGCTGTGACGCTCTCAAAAGTCCTCAGAAAGATTTGATTTATTTCCTTTGGCTTCATGGTTGCAGCCCATACTTGTCATGCACATATGTAGTGAATGAGGAAAGCATTCCAGGTGCTTAGCCATCCAAAGAGGACAGCTTAATCACACAACAGAGCAGTTCCTGTTTGAGAAGCACAGAAAATCTGCAGCAAAAGTTTTTGTCATGGTGTGGGGATCCTTAAGTTGTAACTGCATGGCCGGAGAGGTTCTCGTCTCCTCTCAGATGTGTTGTCTTTGCAGGCAGTGATTTTTCAGACTCTTAAAAGGATATGTTTACAGCATTTCTCTAGCTCAAGCTGGGAACCATTGGAGACAAATTGCAGTTCAAATATCTGACAGGGCTTCTGACAGGGAAAGCTCTTGTGAGTCTCAGGATGGTTCTTAAAATCAATTCAATACTTAGATGAGATTTCATTAAAATAAAAAAAATCAGAGATGTCTGCAAATATTTGAGTAGGAAACAGTATTGTGTGCTTTGTACCATCACACTGATGACACTCATTGTTTAATCTGTCATAATTACCATTGTAAAGTATGTTTTTTCAGAGTTTTTTTTACAGTACAGCTGTTTCATTCACTGCGCATTTTCAACCTCTGATGTTCCCTTTGTCGCTTTAAAAACAACTTAAAACCAATTTGACTGTCTTGAGAGCTCTCCTTTAGAGAGACAAAAATAAAAAGAGACAGGCATGTTGCTGTGCAGAGCTGGACCAGAGCCTCCTCTCCGGATGTGCATGAGGCTGAGTTATATCCAGTTGCCTGTGCCTGGTGGGAAGGGGGTAGAAAAATTCCATCCCACTTATGGAATTGGACTTACGAAGCTGCTTGTTGAGGTTGCAGAAAGAAGAGCCAATATGCCCTGTATTTTTCATCTCCCTTCTTGTTTTCCAAGGAGGCACGATGGAAATCCCATGGTTCAGTAAGGTGGATTGTGAGACAGATGGCTCTGTCCTGAATGTTTGTCCCTGGCTTGCATGACAGTGGGATTTCCAGTTGAAAGGTGACATTCTTTTCTGGGCTGACATGTTCCAGGGATCTCAGCAGTGGTGTCCCTCCCTCATGCTTCATCCCTTCTAGCTTCTGTCCTTGCTCTTGCTCTGCCAGGCAGCAAGTGTGGAGTACTTCCCACTGCTGTCCTGCTAACGTCTGTAATTGCTGACTCTTTCTCCACCATGGTAGTGCCTGTGATGTGAAACTTCAGTGTGTGGACAGGGGAAAAATCCTGTCCCATTACATGGCTTTATTGACTAGAAAGAAAGAATAAACTGTATTTTAGGATGATAAATGTGGGAATTTGTAGGTCTAGCTTCAATTTTCTCTTTTGACATAGATCTCCTTGGGAAGATTTCATTTCTCTGTGCTTGAATTCCTCTTAGAAGACATGACCAGTGTTTTGCAGAGGTGCTGAGTGAGTAAGAACCCGAAGGGAGCAAATATCTGATTTGGTGAGAACACAGCATCCCTGCCCACCCCACAGGCCCCTTTCCCTGGCCAGTGATGGCAAATGGCTATCATCTGGATTGTTTCACTCGCCCCTGAAATGCAGTACCACAGCACAGTGGTGAGGCCACCAGCCCTTCACCAGCAGCGAAGAGCAGATGGAAGTGAGCAAGTCCTCATTGCGAGACCCGCCCACCTCTGTCCCGCGTTTCAGAAGCGGCACTGCAGCACACGGGGAGCCACTGAGAGGCCGGTATATCGGCGAGGTTCCCCGTGTTGCCATGCAGGGCTCTTAGGCACTGAAAATGTGGCAGCCTGCCTGAGCTAATTATTTCCCCAGCTCCTGAGAGGGCTGGTCGGGGCACGGCACTGTGCTGACACAGCTGCACCGCTGCCGCTTCCTCCGCTGGCCTCGGCTGGGGATCCCAGTGCTGCGCTCCGGTGCGGAGTGTAACTGTGCCTGTAGGGACTTTTTACAGGTTGTCACAATGCTGGAAAAGTATTTAATTCACTGAAATGCAAATAGCCCTGTGGGCTACAGCTAGGGAGGAAATAGACTTCTTTCTCTGTGCTACGCTGTGTAGTCTGTGTGGCAGGATGACAGAGTGCTGTCTGTTGTAAGCCCCTGACACAAGGTCAGACAAAAGCTGTGCCAGTGCAGAGGCCTGGCTGGCCAAACTGCCTCCTTGCTAGCTCCACTGACCTTTTGTGAGCTTATTCAGGGATGTCTTTGGCCCAGTAAATTCAGCTAAAGCATCTGTATTGCCCTAATACAAAACTTCCTGGTTTTGCTGGTATGTATTTTAAGCTTATTGCTATTTTGGTGCAGTTTCTTGCATTTCCTTTTTGAACAGTTCCTGTCGGAAGCATGTATTGTTTGGGAAGACGTGGCATTAATTACTGTGTGAATTATTTGTTGTGTGGGTACCATGGAAGAAATACATGGGAACTGTTCCAAAGTGTCTTTAATGAGTTCAGTCATCCAAGATTGTGATTTCCATCTCATAAATAATAAACTGTCCTCAATATGCTAATTTAAATTTGCTGTTAAATTGCTTATTTTAATTTTGCAGAGGGAATAATCAAGAAGAAAAAGTTCTGAAAAATGCAGACCTGCCGTGTTTCTGTACTAGGTCACTCAGGGGTACAATAACTTGTCCTCTCCATGCTAAATCCTGTGACAGTGAACATGTGACTAGGCTGATAATGGTTTCATGTGAAGAGTGAAATTTGAAATGCAGTGAATGAAAATATATATGAAATCTTTGCTCCATATATATATAACCTTATGAAGTAAGGTCCTTGCCATCTCCTTTTGAAGGGATCTCCAGTCTCTATTTCCACACTGATTGTTTGCTGTTTGGGCCAGCAGAGGCCAAAAGTGTTGCTCTGACAATAGACCCAGCCGCTGGCAAGGTAATAGTGTGTGCTCAGCAGTGACCCATCTGCTTCATCAACTGCAACATCAACAGTCTTCTAGGTAAGTCTCCTCCAGTCTTGCAGTAGTGGGTGAAGGTTTTTCAAAAAGCCTTCTTATATTTGTGGACACTTGTTCAGGGCATGAATGTACTGGTAACTGGACTAATGATTTCTCACTGTGCTGACTATAAATAAAAATGTTTCTGCTCCAGGCAGGCAGATCATTACACTCAGAGGGTTTAGTATCAACATAACAGTTACCCATGAGATTTTTCTGTTCTGAAAGCATCCTTTTAATTCTCTTTTTTTTTTTTTTTTTTTTTTTTTTTTTCACTCAGCCCTTTAGCTTCAGTTAACACGTGATTTTACGTGAACCTGTGTTCTCTGGGCTCTGTAAGTTCAGACTAAACAGTGCATAGCATAGCAAAAACACTTCAAGAGAGGAAAAACAAGTGTATTTTGCACATGTGCTAGCTGATTATACATCTTTCAGATTTGTTGAGACTCAATACCAGATAAATAGACAGGAATAGGTTTGGATGGTTGTGCAGACACATCTTACTAGAAACACAGTCACCAAAATTTCATTTCAAGAGGCAAACTAGTTAAAAACCTGAAGAAGTTATTCACTTTACTGCCCTGGAAGGAAAAGCAGCTTTTTAAAACATTAATATCCTCAGTCAGGAATCACAAATATTAGTTCACGGTTCCTTCAAGGGGTATGAAGAGATAAAAATAGAAGCCATTCTGAGACCTCCCAGAGGGTGACAAATGCATTCATTCATTTCCTTATAATGACATCTTTCATGAAGGCCTTAACACTGGAAATTCTCAGGGGAGGATTCCTTCCCCCTAATACCGTCTCACTTCTGTTGAAAGCTGTCTGTATCCTTGAAAGCAGGCAGTGAATAAAACGCTTTCTGAAAACTCAGCTGTGCTTCTGTAGGCTGATCTTAAACAGGAAAAAGGCTCATTCTGCTGAGTGCACCGGGCAGGTGCTGCCGTGACCTGTAGTGGCATGGGAGTGCCTGGCTGTGGTGGGACAACAAGAGAGGGGATGGCTGTGTGTAATTCTTAGCAAGAGGTGAGCAGACTGAAACCCCTGCACCTCTAATCTGTGTGTGGAAAACACTACACAAAACAGATGTCAACTTTGCAGTAGCTTTCATTTCACTCTCTGCTCCTCTCATTTGCCTGTCTACCCTGTTTGTTTATCTCTGCTCTAAGGCCTGCATTCACCCTACTTATTAGAGGCAACCTGGCCATATTAGCCCTCTGCTGAAAGGGATGAGAGGCTTCTTCCAGAAGTGTCAGGTCTTCAGGTTAGCAGACTGCCTCTCTGAGTAGTCTCCTGCTGTGTGTTGGCTGTACAAGAACCAAGATGTGTTTAGCTGCCTTGGTTAAATATGTGCAATTGAGTGGGGTGATTTTGAACTTTACACTTTGATCTTTGGTGAGGTTGGCAGACAAACAGAGCAGTCTGTTGCTTTATTTTTCTTGTACTAGATTTTAAGAGTATTTTCACAACCAGAGTGTAAAGCAAAACCAAGCACATTGATGCTGAGAGTTAGAGGTGGAGCCTGAAATGGTGCTGTTATTGCAGATGGAGCTGGCCTGGCCAAATGCAGGCTAAACTCAGAGATGAATAGAGATGAACCCTGGAAAATTCTGTTTGACTTGTTACTATTTACTATAAATGAATCCATAGCAAATAGCTCAGGGGTAGTTATGTGCATCCAGGATTGCATCTGCAATTCCCTCCAGAGGTCTCTCCATGGCAGTCTTTCCAGTGTAAGGGATCAGCCACAGAGATAAACTGAAGGCATAGGACTGAATGGCACCACCCAAGTTGTCAAGTCAGTGCCTCTCCAAATGCAGAAAGGCACGCTGCAGATGCGCAGTCATGTGCTCTATAGCTCATATCACCGCGGGATGCTGTACATTTCCAGGCTTCTCACAACAGACTCCAAGTCTGTGCTAGAAGACAAAATGCCACAATAATTGTGTCACAGGAGGAGAACAGGAGAGATCAAGGGCACTTCTAAGTCCTCCCGACTAGCAGGAGATTTGCTGGGTGACATTTGCAGATGCTTCTGGACCCCGCACTATGCTGCAGAGAAAGATAAACAAAACCCAGCAGTCCCTGTTGAGCTAATCTGAAAGGGGTTGCTTCCCAGTTCCAAATCTGGCGATTAGCTCAGCCCTGTGCATGCAAACAAGTACAGACAGCTGATGGATGCTGATACCTCAAGGCACACTGATGAACCTTACATCTCTCAGTGACCATGTTTCTGCCCTTAACTGACCCAACATGTAGTAAAATCCTTTGTCTTAAATTTCTGTGAAAAAAAGATAAAGAGGATCAGGAAAAAGTATATTGTTTGAGAAAAATGCCAGCCTTAATTATTAAACTGCATTGCTCTAATTTTACTCTTATGATTTCCTGTGTACAAAAGATCTTCCGTATGAGGTTATTTTTTCTTTAATAAACAAAGGCTTTGCTTTGCAATGTACTGCTGATTGGCACAGTCACTGTGTAGCATACAAAGGCAGATCTGTAAACAATGTGCTGTGATCTTATCTGATGTGCAAGCTGGATAATATATCATCAATATAATTTGTGGCAGGATATTTGTATCGATGTGGTGAGGTGTGTTGGAAACTCCTCTGAAATCACACAGGCAAAAAGGAGACAATATTAGCTTGAATAAAAGATGCTATCAGCTTAACAGCTCCGTGCATATGTGTTATTACTGGAATAGGAAATCACAGTTTGCAGGTACTTAGAGCCAGATAAGAGAAAACACATTGGCTATGATTTTCTGTCACTAACATGTTGGATCACACAGGGAACCAAGTAATTACCTACAGAGATTTTCAGCTGTTGTTCACAGGTTTGTGTGTGGCTCTGTAATTCCATCACTTGTATCGGAAGTCTTTTTTTTAGTACCAGAGAAAGAAGGGCTTGAAGGGCTTAGCTCCAGAGAAGGGGGGCTGCTGAAGTCCTTAACAGTTGAGAGGTGCCATTCTGCAAACAGTTACTTCTACCACAAAAAAAAAAAAATTAATTGGTTCCTCTGCTGGTACTCTTGAAAGGATGAATGGACATTGCCAGCACTGTTCAGGAGACCAAGCTAAATTATCATAATAGACTCTTCTGGCCAAAAATTTTGTGTGTTGCTGAGAGGTTCTCCTCTTGTGTCAAGGATCAAGATATCTAATAGTATAATTTAGGTACCAAGAGCTGGTTATGGTGTCAGTGGCTCTACTTATACTGTGAATGAAAATATACTTTAGCTTTTACAGCAATAATTTCAGCCACTTACACATACTTTGTGTTTGCTTGAAGAAAATAGGCTGTGCTCTACAGTTTCTAATAAAGGGCTTCTCTTTCCTGAGCAGTACTTAAAATTGTAACCTAGCAAGAATACTAGGGAGGCTGGAAATGTCAACTTTGTCCAGTCAACCAATACTTTTATTTTTATTGTGCCAGTGGTTGCACCTTCTAGAGCTCTGATGCTGTTATGGGATGTGTGAAGGCTAGAGACAGAGTAAAGCTCCATATCTGGAGCTGAAGCTTCCCCAGTGTGAGACGTGTTGGTGTTGGATGTGCTTCCTGTCTAGCTGCTTTTTGAGTTGCAAAAAGATTTCCATGTCTAGTATAACACCCTGTAAAACAAGAGCATTGGCTTCTCTTGTTAAAATCCCTTTCATTTTCTTAGTTCTTTTTCCTTTCTTTATTAGTTAGGAATGGAAGAGGTCAGTGGAGCTTTGTAAAGGACCTTTTCATCAAGGGTGAAACATATTAATCATGCTGCAAATCCTGCCTGCTGGCTGATGGGGTGCTTCTTTGTGTTGGTGTACAGGCTGGTCAGAGCCCCAGGAGAGCTGTATGCACATGTGTGCACCTGATGTAAGGGTTGTCTTGCAGGTATGGAGAACAGTTGAGAGTTGGAAGAGTGAAAAGCAATGAAGTTCTGCCAGATGCAAAAAGTAAATGAGTAGAAGAAAATCCAAAACTACACATTTTCTTTGTCACCTCTTTCCAAAATAGCCACATTTTGGTCTTTTTTTTCTTTTCTTGTCCTTGATTGCATTTGTATCTTCGCATTTATTATTAGGTCTTTCGTGTTATCAGCTCCTAAGAGTGGTACCCAAAATCAGACATTTCTGTTCAAAGCAGTAAGTCTCCAAATGAGACAAATGAGTTTGGTTTTTTCCCTGAAAGTTAAAAATGTCCTTGCTTGCTCCTAGGGTCCTCTTTGGACCACTGTTCTGGTTAAATTCAAGAGCTTAGTTCCGGAGTCTTTACTCCATGAGGGAGATCAGGCTTCTTCCTGTGAGAGTTTGCTCCTGACCTGAATAACAAAGGAACTGAAAGAAGGGCAGGGTGAGGCTAGGGAAGGTTTGCTCACTGGTGTAGCTCATTAGGGGACTTTGCTGCTTTGCTACTAAACCTTTTGGTTCTGCCAAGTTTCTTGACAAGAGCTGCAGGACTAACAATGGAAAAGTAGGTCAGGAGTAGATCTTGTAAATCTACTCAAAGGGCCAAGAGCACAGTTTGTGTAGGAAAAGAAGAAAAGAGAAAGGAAAAAAAAGAAAGATTTTAGGGTGAAGAGAAGGACAGGAAGGCCAGAGGTTGGTAGGACTTCTTAAGCGAACCCTGATGTGTAATTATACATCTGATTACAGATTACTTTCTAATAGCATCTGAAAAGTTCTTTGGTTTCTTCAGCAGGGCTTTCATTAGCACTTTGGAATCTTTTATTCTGCAGTGGCTGTTAGCAATAAGACCAGCCTGCCTGCCTGCAGGGATTTTGTCTTTATGGTGGATGAGCAATGTGCTGGCCTGCTGTATACACATTCAAGTGTGTAGCTGCACCCCTACTGAGACTCAGGGAAAGCAACAGCAGAAAAACAAGAGTTTTTGCAGGATGGACCCTTTCCTTTGAAATATGGTAGGTAAGTGGTTTCTTTAAATGGAAGAAGAAAATCGATAGAAGGAGTTTCTAGGTTGGAAAAAACACCATCCCCAGTGTTGTCTTGGGAGTGAGCTTCAAAACACATCTCAGTTTAGGCAATGTGCACTGGTTATCCACCATACACACAGCATACACCTCAACTTTTTTGTTCAGCTGAACTTCTTGCCACACTGGTGAAATTTTCAATATATAGCTGGTGTAATAAGTTTTTTATATTTAGGCCTAAATTCTTAGGACGTTTCTGTAACACACAACCCATAACACACTGAACTGTAATCTGATTTTAAGCAAAATCTGACAGTAGGTTTTTCACCACATCCATAATTCCAGTTAGCTTCCAGCAAATATTTGATATATTTACATTGTATATGTATTTATTCTGCTTTATAATATAACTCTTGTTAACTGTTAGAGTTTTTTCTGTTTTTTTTAATCGTTTTTAACTTTTTAGTTGTGTTTTCCTAGCAATTAGAATACAAGGTTAAAAACCATGCTAATGTGATACACCATTTCAGCTGAAGTAAAAGCCCTTTAGCATACACATTTACTCAGAGAAAGTGGGATTGAGAGAGCAGCAGTATTTATTCTTACAAGTGTAATCCTTTCATGTAGAAATTTCTCCTTAAAAATGATTTTGCCTTTGGAACAGCTTCCTGCGAATCAGGCACTTTCTTCACTTGGTGTTACCAGCCAGGATGTTTGCCCCCCCTCAGTCAAACTGAGTGCAGTGCTGCCTGCTGGTTTTCCCCAAACAATAATTAATACATCATTTGATGGGCAATGAACGTCTTAGAGAGGCCATTTTAACAAAACAGAATAATGCCTTCCTTGCATCTATCAATGAGAGACATTTTCATCTGTCTTCTACAAAGTCTCTCATTTCCCCTCTGAATGTTGGAAGCCTTTGCCAAGAAAGCACAAACAGGAGACACTTCATTATCATTATAACACAGAGTTTTGAAGGAATGCTCTCAACTTAAAAATCTACATTTCTGCCTGAAATGTTTTACCTCCTAGTGTTACAAGGACAGCATGGAACTCACTGAGAGTTTAGGGAGATAGGTTTCTCTTTGTTTTCCACTTTTACTTCCTCCTTCTGACAGCTTTCTCACTGCCTAGCCTCAAGGTTTGCCCCCAGCCCATCACCAAGCTCCCTGTCCTTGTACAATAAGGGCACAGGCCAGTTTTAATCAGAAGTACAGGAATCACAGGTGTACAGCACCAAAGCTGTTTTGAAATTAGGGTTGGGATTAATTTTTTTTCCTAGTTAATCTGAAAATCTTGGTGGCTACTCTTTAGATAGCTCATTATTTATGTGGAAAATGGGTTTGATGTAGGCAGGGGTATGAATTTCATCCATAAATTCCCTTCTTCTGCAACTGCACACTACAGCATGATTTGGAGGCCTTTGTAAAGGCACAGACATACCAGGCAAGGATAGGGAAGTCATACACTGAGGAGCTAGTGATCTGCAGGAGTGGTAGTGATGGATAGGAACAATTTATATTTTGGGCAGTGATCACAGAAGTCCACTGTGTAGAGGCTGATACCACTGGCTGTACTTGTTTCTGCGCTGGAAGAGTCCTCAGGGAGTAGCATGCTATGAGTGACCTCACATAGTTGGCAGAACCAGCCAGCCTTGTGAAAATCTTCCTGCATATTCTCACTCTCCCTACTACAAGTGTCAAAATGTTCTCTGCTCGGGTGAAAATTTGAAGCACTGAATTTTTTTGCTTGGCCATCCTCTGAACTTGGAGCATTGCCTCAAAGGTGATGTGTGCTCTTTTCAGATGGCCAGAGATGTTTGTCCCACCTGGTGGGTTCCTTTTGTACCTGCTCCACATGCTCTTAGTGTAGGGCTGTTCATGTGTTGCTTGGTCCACTCTCAGCATTCCTGTGTGCAGTGCCAGTATTTGAGCTGAGGCACAGGTTTGTGACAGCTCTGACTGGCTGAGGACCTGGACCATCATGTGCTGCAGTGTCCTGGCAGAAAGAGTCCAATAAATGAATTGCAGTATATAATCTGTGCTTTGCAATGAAGGGTTTAAGTAATTTATTTCTTGGCATTTTATGCTTGATTTTTGCATGCTTTTTGAATCTCATATAACAGTTTCTGGATGACATCAGATTCTTTTCCATTTTTGTTGTGTTTCATGTCTTTTCCTCACACTATGTTTCAGTGGCTGGCATTTCCCAAGTGTTTTCTATGAAAGCTGTAAAATCTTAGGATTATGATAGGTATATAAGAGTTGATGCAGTTTTACATAGCTTGCTATTTGTACTGTACATTAACCTAATGTTCCTAATGAGTTACAAGATTGTCTTTAATAATGAATTATGTGCCTTACTTAACTGGTTTTCTTTCCATGGAGCTCAATAGCAGGACTTAATTAAAGAAAATTTTGAATGTCCATTGTCTTTCTCCCCCTCTTTTGTAATTATAATTTCTAGGTTGTTTTCAAACAAAATTATGTGACAGGACAGTGAGGAGTTAAGATTTAAATAAAGCAGAACTGATAAACCAGCTACTATTTTGGGTATAGGCACAGAAATATTTGGAATGTTATCAAGAAGTTGTTATGCTCTTTTAACACCTCTAAGCTGGGAGTTGCTTGGGTAGCAGGACAATATTATTTTTCTCCCCATTAGTGGTATGATGCATGTATACAGATTACTTAGAGCTGTATGAGCAGAATAATAATTACCTTACTGTGTTCTTGCTGAAGTATTTCTCAAAGATTTCCTATATACCTGTATTTTGTCCCCCATCCCATTGCTCAGTGTTTTAATTAAATTTTCCCCTGAATTGATTACATCTGCATTTTCCCATGGGGCTGTTGATGTGAATTTCTTTTCTTCTCCTATCTGTAATGCTTGTTGTTTAAATCTTTTCTCTCAGTCTCCTTCTTTTTTTTTAAAGAAGATTTGCTGATTGCAATTTGATTACCTGTTCACCATTTTACAAATTATGTTACTCTAATTGAGGCCTAGGTATAGAAGTCCATGTTTGATTTTATACTATTCTATTCTGTTGATCTGAAAATTCCATGTTAGAGTAGATGATTTTTTAAGCCACTGTAGAAAGCACTAAACTAAAAAAACTAAGAAAGAATACTTGCATTTATTCAGTAGCTCTTCTTAGAGACTGCATGTGAACAGATACTGAATCTACAGTAATTTTCAAATAAGGCAATTGTTATCTTGGTGAAAACTAGGACTTTTAAAGAAAGATTTTCAAAACAACTCCTGAGGAGTTTAGAGGCATGGGTTTCATTCAAAGGCAGGTTTACACCAGTCAGAGATTTCTCTTACATGGAGGGGGAGGGGGCAGTGGGAAGGACATTATCAGAAGGATAGGCAAATTCACTTTGTATATATCTCTGAGTGAATTTTGCTTGTGGGCAAATCTGACTATCTGAAACTTGATATTCTTCAGTGCCCCAAGCTGTCCCAAATTCTCTTTTCAACATTAAGTTGTGCATAAACACTTGTCTGGCTGGAAAGGCTTTTCTTCACAGCAGGCTTTCCCAACACAGCGGTCCCAGCAGCACCATCCCCAGAAGTGTGTGTCCCATGTGTTTCCAGCAGAGGTCTTTCCATATTCACTGGGTGCTGTGTGATGCTCTGGAGCTGGCTGTTCCATGGCTGTTGACCTTTCAGATCCATGCTCCTCTGCCTTCTGATGTACAGTACAGAATTCATGTACTTTGCTGCAGCTTAACTGAATTACTCTTCTCTCACCCAGGCTCTGCAATGCTATAAGGGCTGGTTAACATATATATGAAAGCCATGGCTCACCACTGCACTTTCTGTGACACATGCTCTTGTCAAAGGCTTTCATCACAAAAAACATTAAAAAGTCATGACCGCTACTGAAAAGATCCAGAAACAGGACTAACAAGTAAAGATGTCAAGAAGTGCCCTACTCCCTCCTTCCTTGGGTTTTGAATGGGAAGAGAAATCTCTTTTTTTAATCACTTTTTATTTTTTGTGCCTCCTCAGCAGCTAATGCCTCACTTGGTTCACATGAAGGCCTCTTGCTGCCAAACACCTGCAATCAGTGGCTCACCATTTGGCTGGGAAGTCAAAGGCAAGACACGTGCCGTGCTTAAACCACATCACTCCCTTCCCTGAATGCTGCAAAGCTGCAGGGTGGGCACCGAGCAGACCAGTGCCTTAGGGTTTGCAGTCAGCTGTAAGAGCGTGTGTTGGTCTTAAGAGTGATCAACAGTTACGTACAGAGTGTCTCTGTGGAAAGCATTGCATCCCTCGGGATCAGAGATCATGTGCTGCCCGGACAGGATGGTGACAACAACCTTGCTGAAGCACACCGAAGGCAAATTTGTAATATGTTGCTCATCTTGTTCTCTCAAACAATTATTATAACCCATGTGTATGTAACCCTTCTGGGGTTGTATCATTAACCCTGGCAAGGTCAGTGTGCTCCCCAGATGTGCTTCCATTATCCAGCTCGGCAAGGTTAGAGGATGCCGGACACATTGCAAAAGGGGAGGAATGTTCATAGCACCAGCTTTGCTGCTGCCTGAGGAGAATAGCAAGTCCTGTTGATGGAGCCTGGCTGTGTAGGAGCACTCGCTTTGCTGCAAGGGGAAACGGGAAGCCACTTAATCTGCTGCTGCTCAATTGCTGTGGGGAAAGGAGGATTTTCTGCCAAAGGTGTGAGTCCTAGTAAAAGGCCCATAAGGTCCCATATCTCCAGGGAGTGATGGCGTCCAAAGGGCAGCGTGGGCAGAGTGGCTGCAGCCATATGTGGGAGATACTTCTTTCCTCTTGTATTCAGCAGTGCTACTGCCAGTTAGTACCTGTGGAAGTGAGAGAGGAGAAACCATGTTTTCAGGGTTTGTGCTTTTCTGAGTGCTGTGAATGCAAAAAAGGTAGTTTTGAGGCTGTTAGCCACTTGCACACATTGCAGAAATTTAAAAAATGCAGACTTTAGACTGGGCTGCAAAAGATCTGCCTGTATATAGAGTCTGACTATATATAGAGTCTTTATAATCATTTAAAATGTAACAAAAATATGATTTGTAGTAATCTTTTCTCTTCTTGCAGCTCAAAATGTTGCAATGGTTATTTTTTCACTAAAGTGAAAAAAATACTGATTATTTTACCTCCAAATAATACTGATTATTTTACCTCCAAATAAGATCCCATCAAAATAGTTTCTGTATAAAGATGGTGACTATTTCCTGTATTCAAGATGTCTAAGCAGATTTAATATCTTACCTAAGGGGCTGGAGAATGCTGGGTCTTTAAATGAAATCTATGAGATGCTAAGGGATTTAAGACATTACTGAGCAAATGTCTTAGGCTAATAGAGTAAGAACAAGGATTGAATTGATATCCAAAAGCAGCAAGACTGCTTTGCTCTCAGTGTCTAGCTCATGCTGCTAGAAAATACTGTCCTTTCCTCAGCTGTACTCCAACAGCCTTTGTTGAACTGTTCAGAATCTCACACCTCTGTCTTGGGGCTTGTCTGCAAGTGCCTGCTGGGGGAACATGAGGGTACTTGCAGCTTCTTCTCACACCACTGGTAGTAGGGATAGCCACTGGATATTTTGGAGCTTCCTCTGTGCTTCTGTGGTCCTTTCCTTCCTTACAGCACTGAATTAGACCTGGGAGAATGGATCTCAACCTGTCTTCCTTCCTTCCTACATTTTGGAGAATGCCTGATTTCACTGTGGGGGTCTGGACAATGCAGCTCAGAGGAAGATGCCCAGCTTCATTCTCACAATGTGCTTATTTGGCCCTGTGGTTAGTGGTAGCTGATGTAGTAGTCACTGACGATCATTTAGGATAGAAATATTGAAGTATTGTGTGTGTCCTGGTTTAGGGCAAATTTGGGAAGAAACTTCCAAAGGGGTCCCTCTAGAAAGCAGATTAAGCTGCCCCTCCCCCTACTGGTTCAGGAAAAGATTTCCTTGGAGAAAAGTGGATAAAAACTGTTTATCTAACAAGCAAAGTATTCACAAGCATTAAAAAAAAATTAGTAATATTAAACAATAAAACCTCTCGCTGTTCTGAAGAGATGGCAATTTAGAAAGTCCTTGTTGAATGTCTGTAACTCATCTCTCTCAGTCTCTTATCAGCCCCTCTTGTGCTAGAAAATGCCACGTCCTAGGCCCCGGTGGGCCACAGGCGTGAACTCCCAGTGTTTTTCTGGGTGTTCAGTCCAGACCAGGGCCAATCTGTTCCAAGAAGAAGCAACAAACTCAGGAATGTGGTGGAGATTTGTTCTAAGGCCGCTCCATTTCTGACGTGTGCTCTATTGTCCTTGGTGTTTGCTTCGTCTGAGCTGTTACTGTCCCAGTCATCAGCCCCATTCTTCTGTCATAGGACATCACCAACAAGTAAGTGGTGGTGGAGTAAACCAAGAGATCTGTAGCCACATCAGGTGCTATTGTTGGTGTTTCAGTGTGAACTGCCATTCACTGCTGCTTTCCTGTGCAGGGTAGCAGGCCAGGTGCTCATCTACTCAGGTGTTTAGTGCCTACTGCCACTGGCTGGGGCGAGGGGATTTATGATAAAAGGCAGGTCTGGAGCAATTTGTCCTGGTTTGGGGAAGATGACTAGCCCAGGTGTTGACATTAGCCTCAGCACAGTTTCAGTCTACTGGCTCACTCTCTTCTACCCAAATATATATGCAAAAATCAATTGAGAAGTTTTAATGGACCTTTCATAAGGCTGGTCACCGCAGTGTTGTCAGGCAGGTGACCATGGATATGCTTGCCAGTGACCCAAAGGAGGGCAGAGTCATCTTTCATCTCTCATTTAGCCTCCTACAGACATAGATGCTTCAGCTTTCCTGCATGGCTGCTGCAGGAAACACTCCTGAGTGCAGTGCTACCTGGGAGCAGGAGGACTCAGGGCCTGGGCAAGGTGGCACATCTGCTTAAACCCGACCTGAGCACTGGAACAGCAAAACTGTGGATACCCCCTCCTGGGAAGTGTTTAAGGACAGGATGGATGGAGCTCTGAGCAACCTGGTCTAGTGGAAAGGTGTCCCTGCCCATGCAGGAGTGTTGGAGCTAAATTTTCTCTAGGGTCATATCCAAGACATAGAATTCTATGATTCTATGATATTCTTAACCCCATCCTGTGTCTCTTATCAGCAGCAAAGAGATTATTGATGAGATTCTCAAGACTGAGCTGCAGAGCTGAAATCAGTGACAGTTGCCCGCCTAAACCTGCCAGCTGGCTTCGGGAATGTCAGCTTCCCTCTGTCTGTTTATTGGAGAGGCCTGCTGTAAGAAGTTATAAAGTAGCAGAGGATGCAGTAGTATTTAGCTGCTGCAGAAGCTAAAGAGAATTAGGTGCTCATTTTTTGCCAGATTCCCCAGCTGTTGTAAACTGGCTGCTCTCTGCCAAAGTCAATAGAGCTACATTAATTTGCTTTAGCTCAGGATTTGACTCTATGAGGCTGTATCAGAGCACGTGTCACTTCCTATTGCAGGCAGGTGAAACAGCAATGAATATAGAAAAAGATCTTGCACCTAGGGGAATTTAATAGATAAAAGTATATTAACAAAAATCATTGCAGGGTTGTGCTTCTGTCAGCATTTGTTCTGTGTGTGTCTGTGTCTGTCCCACCCCATTCATTCTTTGCACCTGCATCACTATGGTAACTAATGAATGACTATTTAATTTACCAATCACTGGAGGCAGCAGTTCAGTGTTTAAAATATTCTAGCACTGTCTGTCATACACATATGCCCAACCACATACAATCTGTCACACAGGAAATATTATAGATGCTTGGCATTAATATTTTAAGCTAAATCTATTTACCTGTCTCTCCAAATAGGACATGAGAGCTTTACCTACTGTGACGATGGCCACAAGCTAAATACTATGTGCAGGTAATCATAGTTGTATTATTTAATATTTGCTGTCTGTATGTATCAGCTGTCAGCCAGCACACCTGAAATAAAGGCAGCACCATTTACATCCCAGAGAATTTCTGCCCAGCTCCCAGGTCTTAGGAGTTATTTAGAAGTTTTCAGAAGAAAAATGGTATTTTTTGGTTTCAGGAGCCACTCTAAAACTGTTATTTTGGAAGAATAAAAGGGGAAGGACAGCTATCACTAGCTTTTCAAAGGGATGGTGTGTGCCTTCAGCCATTTGAAATCTTCAAGAAAAGGATAAGTAATTGCTGGAGGAATGCTAAGACTGATGCATGCTCTTCTGTGGGGCTGATGTAGGTGGTCACTGACTGGGAAAGTTAAATTAACATCTACTTTCATTTTGTTTTCTCTCAGCTCTCCACCTATTTCAGTGCTGTGATAAGCTGAAGATTTTCAGGAGATCCCTAGACACCTAGGTACATTTTTGCTTGAAGGGGACTTGGTTTTATTCTATCCTATAGAACTGTGCAGTTGCAATGGGAATACATCCTCAGTAGAATATATTCCTGCTACAGGTGAAGCAGATAGTTTTAATATAGTTTTAATAAAGTTGCTGGTTTTTGAGTTTTTTTGGTTTTTGTTTTTCTGTCTTGGACTGCTTGAGAAAAGATTTAAAAGGTGTAAAAGAGTGAAGGGAGAGGAGTAACAGTATACATCTGGACATGAAATGCCCTTATGCCTGCAGAGTGATTACAAAAGAAGTGACATTTCCCTAACGGAGATGATGGGACCAAAGACTTGACCATAGGCATCTTGCTCAGGGCCTGTGGGGGGAGAGATTTGCCTAGGCTTAAGGAGAAGGAGGAGATTTCAGATAATCTGGGAAGAGTTATGAGAAGTTTAATGCTACACAGTCCTCCAGCTCTGCTCTAGAGGGTAACCACAGCAAATTGGACTGCTCATATACCTTGGTGCCCTGTGGAAGGTAGCCTGCCTCTTTTGCTCATCTCTTGAGCCATCCTGGGATGCTTACAGGTAAAAATTCCAGGCAGCAGGCAGTTGTTCTCACATCACTTAGCTGGATCTGCACATATATGTGTATGTATCTATGCAGACTGTATCTGCAATGCCACAGCTCTGAAACAGCTGGTTTGGGCACGTGAAGCTTGACTCTTCTGGGTAAACACCACTTTGCTCAAATCCTGGCCCTAAGAGCAGCTTTTGACATGGTGGGTATGCTTCATTGAGGTTTCATATCTGAAACAGCAGAACCAAGGACTCCTAAATCATGTCCTATTATTGATATATGTGTGCAGTGATCCAGGCTGGTAGTTTTACTGCAGGTTATATGAAACAATAACTGATTGTGTGATGGCCCCCAGTTAACCTGTAGTAAGGTGAAAGTAGGGGCACTGGACTAGAATGAACTGTTATATCCCAAGGTTGATTTAAAGCTAAAATGGGACCCAGATTCACCCCAACTGCAAAACAATGTGCTTGCTCTACAACAAATGTTTCATTTCATTGCTCATATCCAAAGCAGGCTGCCTTAAAAACCTGCCTTGTTCCTGAATCCAGATCCTGGTTGCACATGAAGCAGAAGAGCCCTGGCAAAAAGACTGAGTAAAAACATTGCAACTTCTCAGCTTGTACTGCTCTCTCCCTCTATGTCCATATAAAAAGTGTAACTCTCTTCCCAAACTCCAATGAGCTTCATTTAGTCTGGGCTTGATGTAGAAGCTCCTCCAGTTCAGGACATGTCCATTTTGTGCTGCACTGCTGCTCACTTGGAAGTTATCAGTATTCCCAAAAGAAAATTACGGTCTCACAGGGATGAGTCATTTCTGACAGCTAGGTGAGAGACGATTTTCTAGTTGTACACAACTTCACTCACAACTTTGAGGTTTAAAAAATCCCCAAGCCCTTTTTTGTTCCATATGGGGCTGAAACCAAGTTCCTTCTATATGGAAAAAAAATGAAGAAAGAAAAATCCTCAGTTAGCACAGCCAACAGTTCATTAATCAGCTCACATCAGGTGAAAAAGATTCAACATTGCCAGCCTCCCACATTCCAGAAACGTTCTCTTACCCCAGAAATATTAAGGATATCCTTCACATCTTTTTTTTTTTTTTTTTTTTAATGCTAAATGGAATGGTGCCAACCTATGAAAGTAAGAGGCTGGCTTTGGTAGGTAGTTGATAGCTTGGTGATTTATAGTGCCTGCCTAGTACACAGGGGTCCTAAGTTCAGGTCTGTGAGAGCCCAGGACTTTAGGCTATTGTTGATTCTAAGCCTCTCTTGGGTTTTGATCATGAATCACACCCTAGAGATGAAAAATCTTTTCTGACAAAAGTTTTGGCAATGCTGCTATGTTTGCCTGCAGAATGCACGCTTGTTTTAGTCACTTGCCACTTTTTCTGATGAAAAAACATTTAATTGAAAAACTTTATGAACTATCTGTAGGTGTTTGACAACATTGGGTTTTCAAAGTTTTTAGAAAAATGAAGTTAATTTTACTGTATTTTAGATTGAAGTCTTTTGGTAGATTTCCAAATACACTTTTTTTCCCAGAGTGGTCCATTTTATATGGCTTGCTAGTATTTGGTACGCATTTTTGATATCTTAGGTTTTCAGAGGACTTTGGAACACAAAACCCTGGTGCACTGTGTAGTAAGAAGAAATAAAATGTCTAAATTTCTCTATGAGAGATTTACACTTATGTGTGGATGAAAAATGAGAGGAAATAGGTATTTTCTCCCCTTTTTAATAGAGCTAATTAAGAGAAATCTAATAGAGTATTTGATGCCATAGAAGCATTTGGGCTGGCTGATTACAAAGGGTAAGTTTGTTGTCTTTACTGGGATTCATGTGGGCAGATATAAAAATTACATCAACTGTAAAAGCAGAGAGACTGGTCTAGTGTCTGTGGTGAACTCTGGCACAGCATAGACCAGGAATTCTTCAGCTGACCTGGTTGGGAAAGGAGAAAATTAATATCATCTGAAAAATAGGAGCTCGTTTTACTCCTAAGCAAACTACCCAACTTATTTTCTCCCTCAAGAGCTCTCCTCTGCCTTCAGCAGAGGTCTGCTCAGAGGACTCCTTTCTGGGATTTCCCAGCTCTTAAACAAATGAGAAAGGTTGATGAATCTTTAACAAATCCTTCCCTTCAACTCTTTGTCATACTGAGGACATAAATAACACTGGCAGCCCCATCCCAAGTGTTTTTGCTTAAGACAAATCCTATCTCAGTTACTGAGAAGTGGCATTTTTCATATTGCCCAAGAGACTCACTTAACCCATTTTTGGCTGCTGGCTGCAGCTCATTATCGGGATTTGTGTTCCTGATTTCGATGCAGAGCTGACTGAGGGCTATAAGATGTTGCTTGAGTCTTACTTTTATGAATAAGCCTAGCAAGAGAAAGCTTAAAGAGAATTTAATCTGCCTGTGTGCTTGTGGATACTGTGCCAATGGGGGGAAAATCAGTTTAAGTGGAACAGTGAGGATGTAGGCAGGCTGAATCAAGAAGCAAGAAAGTGTGGTCTCAGCAGTGCTGACCAGGAGGATATTTCAGAAGAACTGCCTTCATGTAGCAGATTCAAGGGGAAAGCATTTCCTTTTCCCCACATTGAGGCTATCTGTGGGCTGAACAGCAACAAGGTGGTGCAGGGATGGCATGGTGCCTCAATCCTGCATCTGGGAGATGTGCACTTGGCTTGTGTAAGCCAGCTGTTTTCACAGATGCTGTGCTCCCTGTGCTTTTGCTGGCTCTGAAGCTAGCTCAGGCATCTCTACTCCATACCTTGGCATTTCCTTGAGGTTGAAGGAAAATCCTTGGGGGACTGCAGCTTGCATTGCTTAGGGGAATTGCCTGCATGTGTGTATGGGTATATGACTGTTCTGTGTGTAACTAAACTATTTTGTGCCTTGCGATCATGTGAAGTGTCATTTTTGTACTGTTGGTTTCTTCTTGGGTTTGAGAAAGAGTGAGCTCATGTAAGCTAGTTTACATGTTTTTGTCCTTACTTAAATATCCTTAAAACAAATCTTTCACTTAGCTATCTTTGCTCAAAATTCTAGTGGTCATGACTAGAGTCAGCATTTTTAGTTAGTTTTCTACTTAGGAAGTGCTGATACATCATGAGCAAGGGCATAAGGGTTCTTTCCCCTTCTGAGTACTAGCTAGCAGAGCTAGGCTTTGTTTGTGAGCTTCTGAAGTAGCCAGGGACATAAGAGAGATGAGTACAGTTTAATGTTGTTCTTCTCAAGTGTCACCCTGGGGTGACTTCTTGCTTATAAAGCTGCTTGGGGTTCTCTCAAGCTAAGATTGCTCCAAGGCAACATTTTTGATTAGGCATGACAGTGAAATACATTCACCAAGACAAAATGTTATATGTGTCCTGCACAATAAATAGCAGCTGGACACGGGGACAGTCCTTTGCAAATCACTGTGGCTGTCACACAGCACTGCTCTCTGTCCCATGGGAATCCCACAGCAGTCAGGATGTGCTAGTGGCCTTCCCCTGAGCCAGCTGCCAAAATGGGTGCAAGTTTCAAAGGCAAAAGGAGCAGTGTCCTGAAATGCTGGTTACATTTTTTTCTGTCTGTTGGACTTACATTTATTTCTTAACACTTCAGCAAGAAACAGCTTTGCTTTGCTCTTCCCTGCCCATCGCTGGCTGTCTATTATTGCCTGTGTGAATATTTTCAGTACTCTTTCCTTCTTCTTGCCAAGTAACAGGGAAGGAGGAACAAGCTGGTGGCAGTCTCTCTGTGCCTCCACTTCTTCGCAAAATGGGAAAATGATGCTTCTTTCTTTTGCCATCATGTTGAATTGCCGCTCTATGCTGAGAAAAAAACAGATTCATAATTTTCCCTTTGGCTATGGCTGGACTGTAATACAAATGTGTAGAAGTCTGAATCTGTTTCCAAGTTGATGTGGAAAGGAATGTGTGTATACTGAGCACAAGTAAGGGTCAATGTACCCTTTAAACAGTATATTTAAACATGAGCTTCTGTCTGAACATCAGGAAAGACTTTTCAATGTGAGAATGACTAAGCACTGGCACAGGTTGCCCAGGGAGGCAGTGGAGTCTCCATGCCTGAAGATATTCGAAAGCCATCTGGACTTGGTCCTGGGCTTTCAGTTCTAGGTGGTCCTGCCTGAGCAGGGGGTTTGAACTAGGTGACCTCCAGAGGTCACTTCCAACCTCAATCCTTCTATGATCCTGTGCTTATGAACTTCGGGTTGTTATAGCCATAACTCTTTCAGGTCAGAAGGGAGAAAAGGTTTGTGAGTAGAGGAGTTTTATTTTTTCTTAGACCAACTATGTTGTTAGGAAAAACAGTGGCCAGAGCTTTGAACAGACATTTTCATCACATTCTGTGCACCTAAAATCTTAGGTCTTTTTATAAATATGGTAGATGTTTTAATAAAAGATACTGACTTTATCCACACAATTTTTGGGCTTAATATAAACACATATGTACAATGCAGATCCTTAAGCCCTGAGAATCATGGTGAAAGGTGAATTCCTTTATAACTTAGGAATGTGGGCCATGTGCACCCAGTCAAGAGTGATCTCTCCCTGATACCAATGGCTCATTTTTCCATTGAGGAAAATCCTCAATGTTCAGATGTGGAAATGGAAAGCCCTCAGGAAATAAATTAAAAAGGTACACTAATGCCAATCTGAGTCAGTTTATCAGGCAGCTGCTTTGGGTTAATATAGTCCATTATGATGAGAATTAAATGGTCTGAAGGAGTAGGGAAATTTTTAGCAGGATTGTTGGATTAGGCTTTTTGAATCAGCAAAGTATATTCTAAGGACGTACATGTGACCAGAAAGATACTCCAGTGAACAACATGAATTACAAAGGACCCTGCAAGTGATAAGTGAGAGGCTCATTCATGAGCTCTACAAAAATGCATAGCAAAGCAGCGCCTACATTGTACTTTCCTGATCAGTGCTGCTGGAAATTGCCTCACTACACCCAGCCAGTGATTGTAGTCTCCTCTTTGTTGGCCTTGCTGTTTAGCCCCATACCTACTTGGTGTGTTACTGACACATTTCCACAATGTTTAAATAGCACCTCCTCTCAAATATGACTAGCCAGAAAGGGATGCTTCTTTCCAGGGAAAGCTGTGACTTGGTGCTAAAAAAGAGTGACTTGAGTGAAATGTACCCAGAGATGCAGAAGTGTGGAAGACAGGAAAAGAGAAAAGGTAAATAGGCCATTTTGTGACTTGCAGGTTGACTTATTTAATGACATTTTCATTAACAGTTTTTGCTGGTAAATGCCATGGGTTTCTCTCTTTAGAGCTGTCTACAGTAATAATGAGTGACTCCACTGGGAAGTGATTTACGTAAAACATGCTTCTCTTGTTGCAGATAGGAGCTCTGTGCTGGGCTAGAGAGGGAAGGAGAAGAAAAGTAAGTGCACTCTGTAAATGAGGGGCAGTTTCATAAGTAAGTTGAGTTGTGAGCACCCAGGAAAAATCACCCTCCTCTCTACTACACCCTGGCCTGAAATGTCTCCCAGCTGAGTCACCGCACAGAGGTGGATGTTTTTACGCAGGTGTGACACAAACTGCTGAGAAAAAAGGTCAGGATGAGCTGCTGCAGATTAACTGTGCAGAGGAGCTGTAGACAGGAGCAAAATGAGCTTTCCCTAAAGGGCTTTATCTGCACATTTTGTGTCGCTTCTGTGCAAAGCCTCTGATCACTGCCTTTTGCATTTCTCCAGATTTAAGTGTCAGAGAAATAGATCCGTATTTTGTGGTCTGTCAAATTCCAGACAGACACCAATGTGAAAACATGACAAATAGAAAACAGAAAATGAAATAAAGATTTTTTTTTAGCTTCATAAAAATTTATTTACTTAGTTTCTTCCTTAGTAGGCCTGAGACTTTACATTATAGCTTTTTTCCTGGAGTTGGATACATTGCTGTCTGGACCATTTGTTGTTAAGTCATCCCCCGTGTATTTTTTTTTTTTTTTTCTTGTGGATGAAATAGTTTATGTTGACTCATAAATAGAGATATATAGCTTCTTAGCTTCTTCCCCTCAAATTGCAGTAAATTAATAGAAAACATATTGCCGAGACTGTGGTCTGGAAGTGGATTCCAGGTAAAGCAGATAACAAGTGACATCTCAGTTAAACTGAGCTTTCTGAGAGTTACTCATCTAAGCTGTCCAGTGCATACTTGCCCAGAGGGCAAACTCCAAAATGGTTTAGGTCCTTTATCTAAGACACCTATTTTAAGATAAAATTTGTTTTCTGAGGGTTCTTATCTCTCTCCATTGACTATGCAGAAAGATTAGTGACTTAGATCTGAAGAATTTCAAAGACAATTTTGGTAGCTTGAGACATGTTTTTTTAAGAGATGACAGAATAGTTTTGAAATGGAAGTATAGCTTCCATTTCTATATAGTATAAATTATAAAAGTATAAGTATAAAATATAAATTACATATTTTAATTATGATATATATATATACATAAACTATATGCAAATACAATTTATACACTTAGAATGCTTTACAATTTTTTTTCCCACAAAATGTCTTTGAAAAGGAAAAGAATATCGTCTCATGCCGGTGGTAAACATTTATGCCATTGAAATGACATTGTAGATACAGTCATAACACTTTGATTTCTGAAAAAATTAACATCTTAGACCACTGGAAAGTTACTTACAGGAAAATAAGGCATAATTAAGTAAACATTTCCTGTTTCTCACATCTCCATGGAAATAGGCTTGTTGTTCAGATCATTAGAAATAAACATTTTGCTGGTACTTCGACCAGGAGGACTAGCCTGATGGTGCTACTAACAATCAGAGAAGAAATCAAAGACTGTAAGGTAGGAACTTTTACTTCATGAACCCTTGTTAATGTGATAGTTGGGAGTTAAGGACTGTTAATGAAAACTTACACTGGCATCTGTATTCATCTCACATAAATTGCCAATAAAAATTCCGCTCATGCTTTTTAATGATAGATTTTATCTGGGAGTAGTTAGTAGGGTAGTCTTGTGTTCCTAGTCATAATGTCTTCTATGAAACTTCATGCAGACAAAAATGATTTGTCCTCATAAGTTTATTTGCTATGTTTGGGCTTGTACTGAATCCAAAATATTCTTTCAGCAGAACAAATTAAAAGAGCTGCAATTCAAATATTTTCATATTTTGCCTCCCTTTACCTAATTTTTATATCAGCTAAGAATGTCAGAATCTAAAAGGTAAAATATCCCTGATTTTCCTGGGAGATTGTGCTGATCAAAATTTCTGGGAAGTAGACTGAGATGTAATGTTAGCTTTTGATTCCTTAAATGGCCTCATTTGAAATGTTCACAGTTGTTTTGTATTGCATCTGTAAAAAAGTGGGAAGATTAGATGTGAGGTTTGTTTTGAGAAGATCAAACTGTTGTCTTTCAAATTAGTCCTTCTGTGGGCACAGTGCCTGTAGTCTTCTTAATTGGTTAAACCTTTTTTATAAATTAATATTTTGAAATATTTTGAAAATTATGAATATAAATAATTTACATTGACAGCTTTCATGTTGTATGTTCGCTGAGCTGGATTTACAAAGGCATCGAGCCAGGATGTAATTCCTGGCTTTATTAGGTTATGAAATAGAATCTAGCCAGAAGATGTGATGTCCTTAAGCTGTAACATCAGCAACAGACAGACCTTAATGCTGCTGGACCTAATGGAATTAAATTTCATGTATGCTTAATGAATGCAAATGCCACTTAATTGTTACAGCCTGAGTTTTAATACATTACGTGTGACATGTCTACTCCTGAAAAAATTATTCAAATGTGTGATTCTTGCACCCAGTGTCCAATTTCACCGCTGTAAAATGTATCCTCTTAGGGAAGAGGGAGTGGAGAAACATGCCAGCAATATTACTGCATAATTTAAAGCAGCCACCAAAGAGAAATGTTACAATACACACCAGGCAATTACAATTGTTGTGTATGTTTTTATTCTCCTTTGCTGCTTTTCAACAAGGAGCAGTAAAAAGATTTAGAACAAGTGGCAACCATAGCAACAAGGAATTTTTGGTTCAAGCTGATGCTGTATAACTTCTGACAGAGAAACACATTTCTAGATACTCTGGCAAGTGTTGATTCTTCAAAAAAATGTGTACAGCACTTAGGTTCTGATTCTCAGGCACAAGTCATATGGACATATGTGAGAGCCAGTTTTGGTCCAAGCCTGAGCTGAAGCAATTACAAGTGGGTTACACCAAAGCTGGGTGTGATACTTTTTCAGTGTTACCTTGGGTTTGTTAGTTTTCAGTAGAGATAACCATTCCCATTCTGCACCCTGTGAGAGAGAAAGGAAATAGAGGTGATGTGAAAGAAGGTTTCTATCCCTTACCAGTCCCCTGCTCCATCCATCTGTGGCTGTGAGAAGTCCCAAGCAGAGCTTTTCCCCTCTGACCTGATCACACCAAGTAGCCTGCTCTGAGGGGTGCAAAGACCCTGCTCAAACACAGCTCCTCAGGACAGCTAAGTCCCAGAGCCACTATGTCCTTAGGCTTTTGCATTTGCTTGGAGACAATCAGGTGGGCAATGACCTTGGATACAAGTAAGCAAAAATTCAAGGGAGGTATGGGTGGGATGCAGAATTCAATGATGTATGCAGAGAGCCCAGAAAAATCTATTCAGTTGGTGAGGGTCTGGGAAGTTTTAAAATATAGCCAGTGATCAGTCACTGTGCCCTTTACAAAATAAAGTGGGTGTCATAATATTGAAGATAATGGCAAACATGGTAGTTACAAAGAACTCTAGCTACTGATTACAAACTCAGCTGTGCAAGGTCAAAAGGATCTGTGGCTCCCACTTATGTGAAAATCTTGACCTTCACAGCCATACACCAAAATTAAACATCCATCATTTCTCATGACAAAGAGTAAATTTGCACAGTTAATTCTGGAATGAAAACAGCAGCAAGATGACAGTACAATGAATGGTATGCAATCTGAAAGATGAGATCGATGTTATTCCAGAGAATGTGTTAGAAACAACTGTAATTAAATGTCTTTTTTTCTTTTTCTAATTCTTTGGGAGGCAATCCTTCTACTTTACAGTATAAGATGGAACTGTTCTACACACTGACTTAGAGTAGGCTGAGGGCTCTTAACTCTGATTTAATGGCCCAGACACATCCTCCAGTATTTGTACTGAGGAACATAAGCCTCTTTCATTATTGCCTTGTTTTCCGTAACCTTTTCTCATGGTCACCTTAGGAAGATACTTTGCATGCCCCATGTCTGCAGATCCCAGACTGCTAGCCACTACATGATGGGGTGCCCCTTGAAAGCCCCTTACTGCCATTGAATATGTTTTACATGTAAATTGCCCATTGCTCTCTTCCAGACATGGGGAGTTGGGGATAGATTCCAGAGACCAATGCAGGTAAAGTATGCATCTGACCATTTTATCTAACACACCTTTGAAGGCTATTATCACAAAAAGCTATGATAGCACATAGCTCTCCTCCACCTCATTACACCTTAATTTGGGAACCTGAGACGATAAAATAGTTTTGTAAATTATCAGGAAATAACTATGTCTGACTTTAGATCCCAGAGGGGGACACCTATTGCCCTTTGGAAAGACATATGATGTTACCTATGATCAAGGCAGTACATTTTTAAATACCTTGTCTCTGGATGTACAATCACTTTATCAAGGTGCAACAGTAGGAATTACAAGAGAAGTATTACCACTTAAGAATATAGATGTTTAGAAAGGAGTGAATTGAGGCAGAAATCCAGGATCTGCTGCTTTCATTTTTTTTCAGTAACACCATTTCTTTGACAGCCTGGGTTAAAAAAAGCAGAAGGTGGGTAGTATTATTTGAACAAAGTTCCCAGCAACCGTTGCATATGGATTGTCTTTGTGCAGATTGTTTTCCTCCACACACCTTTTGTTCCTTGCATTGGAGCACTTAAAGCATATCCAGCAGAGTTATAAATCTGCATAAATATTTGATAACTCTAATTGGGCAGCCTGCACCATACTTTCACCCTTGGGCATGTAGTGCAAGTAAATGTGCATGGCACCTGTATATAAAATATTAAGGTGATCAGGGACTGTATGAGACTGCCTGAAGCATCAATATAAAGCAACAGCTCTATTTTGTTTTAAAATCAAAGAAAAAAATGTTCTTATTTTATAATTAGAGAGAATTGCTGGTAATTTACATTATTTATTAAATTAACATGAAAATATTGTCACTTCAATTGTAAACTCATGTCCTCCAAGGAATTTTCACGTGTGAAAGAGTCTCATCTTTAGAAATGTACATAAGATAAGAAAGGAGTTTGTGGAATAGGATGGTAAAATACCATTTTGGTTCTTAGCAAAAGCATTGTTAGTCATGGATTTAATTTATTATGAAAAGAGTTGAACTACAATTATAGCTTCTAGAAATATGTACTGCAGGATATCTCTTTTATTTTCTGCTAAATATAATTTTTAATCTAAAAAAAAAAGTTGGCTATTTTTATTTTGAAAAAGCTGCCTCTGAATGTCTATCAGTTGACTCTGTTCTTCCTGAACCATTGACAAATTGAAATACTAATACTGAGAAAGAAAAAGCTCCTTTTTTCACTTCTTAGCCACATCCATCTTAAATGCAGAAAACCTGAGGTCATTCTTGTGGGTGGGCATAAGACCAGGGTTCTCATCCTGTGAAAAACTCTGATTCTTCTAATTTTTCTTCTCTATGACTTGAAATGAAAAGTTGAGATGGTTTAGGGAAGTCCCAAACTTTCCAGTCTCACATTTAGTTGTACGCCTTGTTTAACTGAAATAAAATGCTTCTTTTAGTCTTTTGTTTGGTTGGGTTTTTTAGCTTCAATGTGTCCAGGAGACTGAGAATATGAGTCTTGTGGGACTCTTCCTACCAGCTCCTCTGCTTTCAATGTTTCTCCCTAGTCTGAGTGTTTGGATTGAATTGAACCTACTTGACCACACCACAGCCATGCACTGCCCATCTATGTGTAATGCTTCAGCCAAAGGGGCAGCATGAGAAAGTTCCCCCAAGAGAATGCTTGTGTGCAGCACTGCAGCAATTCAAGTGGACACAGCTTAGTGTTGAGCTGACACTCCACAAATTCATCTGAGACATTTCTATCAAGACTGACATGATTCAAAGGCATTTCATTTCTGTGTCTAATGAAAAAGTGAAAAATTACTTGTACCCACAGAAATTTTGACTTTACGAAGAGCTGTATTTCCAGTAATAAAGACAAAGGCATTTCTCCTGAACAGCATAAATCAAAGTTGTTTACAAACATCCCAGCCTTGCCTACGGGATGTCCACCTGTATTTCAGTGTAACTGCTCACCCATGGCTGTCCTCGTCAGCGTGGTGGGGTGTAGATGGGAAAGGACCTACATTTAAAAAATAATGATACACACTTTCTCCTTTTCAAAAAGAAGAAAATGTACGTGAAGAGTAGTGATTCTTTAACATGTCTTAGATAATCTAGGCCAAGCCCTTGGCCTTCTGCTTGTGTATCTTCCCTTTTTATCTGTCATAGCACCTGGGGCTATTACCAAAATGAGGGCAGCAGGCACTCCCAGTGGGAGTGCTCTTGCTGTATGAGAAAGTCTACAGTCTCTGTGAGCTAGGCCGATCACCCTGCCCACCTGTTATTGTTGAGGGAAGAAATAGTCTCTTTTATGGCTCTTTGTCAGGTTTTTTGCCCCGTCCTGGCACCCACTTCAGGACAGGAACATCATGCCCTGCAAGTGTTGCTTTGCTCTGCTGTCTGTGCAGAGACTCAGAGCACCTCTAGTAAGGTCTGTGTTTTGTTAAATTAGTCGAGGAGCCTGAGGTGATACCTCCTAACTCCAGACATAAGGAAGTATGACAAGTATTTTAAAACTGGTAACAATCCATCATTATAAATGCTTCACTGAAATTGGTATTTGAGTTGTTACATGCTGTTACATTGACATTGTTGTACTCTTAGTAATATACTCTTGGCCTGAGAATTGTTAATTACTGTGAATAAGTGAGTTTCAGATCCAGGAGCCATCAGCTTATGAAAGTTAAACATTTGCCCTCAGCTTCAACAGAGCTTTTTTAATAGTAAATATAGCTGGATATATGAAACTACTGCTCAATATACTGGAACGCCCTTAGATATTTTTGGCAAATGTCTAATTTCTAAGTGGCCTGGCCTATTTTACATTGAGGCATCCAAAACTTATCAGAGCTCTTTCACATGCATCCATAAATCTGAGAAGGTACATTTATAATCAATTATCTATTTGAGGTTGCTAAGATTTTTAATTTTCTTCTGAAGTTGAAGAACTCAGTGGCAGTTCAGAACTAAATCATATGAACTGAAGCGTTTCCAGGTTTTTGTGCACACAAATGAACTTAGCAGCTAAGGAAATGTTCTTCTGTCCCTACTGTAAAATTTGCTATAAAATGAAGCTAAGGGAGAGAGGGGTTGGATATGGAGTCTCCTGGGATAGTTGGCAGAGATTTTGAAAGCTAGGAGACTGCCTACTTTTCTTCAGTGGAAGAAACAAGATTTGTGAAACAATTCACAGTTTGCCATCTTTGAGATTTCTAACAGTATCCTACTTAACTTCCTACCTCCCTCTCAACTGAGCAATGGTCTCTTAGAAGCCCTGAATCAGATGTGGCTTAGATGTCCTAGGAAATCTGAAATGGTGCTAGATATATCCAATCCTTTATATCTCACCTCAACAGAAAAAATCCAAAGCTTGCTGTTTGAGCCAAAGAAATGGCATTGTAGCACCTGTAGAATATTCTTTTTAAACATTTGCCATCCTGCCTAACAGCAGTATTTTTTTTCTTGAACTAAAAAAAGCAATAAAAGCAAATGGCATTTCAGTTAATTTTTATACATATGAATTCCTAATAAAATATTCTGAGTGCACCAAATGTACATTTTTGCTTGAGAATGACAAATATATGGGGAAATGTTAGGTTTTCTGTGGCAGAGGAAGAGGGCAGACAAATTTTTGAAGTAAAACATACCTTTGAAGACTTTTATTCAGTAGGACCATGTTTGGCTTCCTATAAAATTCAACCATGAAGAGTGCATATGATAAGTAGGATGTTTCTAAAAGCATTTGCTGATGTATTGAGGTCTAAATTTCTGGGATGGAGTTGCAATTCAGCACTGTGCTGCACCCTGCAGTGCACTTAGGTGGTGTTTGCTGGCCAGGCTGCCTGCTGCTGGCTGGGTGGGGAGGGTGAAGCAGAGGAAGGTGGAGGTCAGTCCTAACTGCCTCACAGCTGGGTTTGTGACTGGAGTCAGCCATGGTGCACTTAGTGTCAGCTACATAGGAAACATTTGAAAGAAATCAGAAATTTGGGTAATTGAAAAGTTTTTAATGAATTTAAACCATTGCTTCCTTGAGCACATACAGCTAAATTTTAGCAAAGCATTCCTGGGAACTGTCACTGTAAAAGGAGGAATTGTAGGACATATATTGGAGCAGGAGTTGTGGTACATTCCTGGAATGTATGTGATCAATCTGACTGCTGTGAGTTAAGACCAGCAGTCTCATAGGGAAGTACCTGATTTCAGCCCCAGTAAAGTAATATTTAGGCTGTTTTATATACCTGATACTAAACCTAGTTGTCTCCAAAAGCAGCCATGGTGCAGCCAACCTGCCTTCATAATTGCTTATTTAAAGACAGAAGCTGCTGCAATGCCAGTGTGTTTGTTGCCTTCCATCTCCAGCATTTGGACAGCTTCCTAATATCTGCAGAAGTAAAAGCTTAAGTTATGCCAACCTATGGCACCCTGGCACCAAGAGCAGTGCCTGCTGCTCTGGTTAAAGATCTCCAGGGAATCTGGCAGGCAGCAGTGGATGCTTGCCCTGCCAGAGGTGGTGTGTGCTGCCTACAGGCAGTGGACTGTGGCGTGTTCCCAGGTTTGCTTATCCTGGTGCAACCGATAGCAAAGGAAGTGGAGTCATAGAGCTATTAAGCCTGGACAAGGCCTGAAGAGGTCATATTTTCCTTGGATATAGAGGTCTTAGTTTTGGAAAGGGGTCTTGGAAAGGGTCTAAGATTTTTACATGGTTTACATATGTGTACCTGTGTGATTTGGATGAGTTCTGGTGGCACAAGTTTAAAAGGAGGGGTCCTGAAACTGGAGCCCAGGAGTTTTCCTGACTTGAGCTGTCTTTGCATCTTTATCTGGTTCACCAACATTCCTGCTCTTCCAGTCTTGGGTTTTCCCCTTAGGTGTGTTGCAGGTTGATGAATTTATGGTAGCTTAAGTGCTGATGAATGACTGATTGCCAACATGAAACAGATGCTATTTGTGATATTATGCTAGAACTGGGCCCTGTTGTTGAGAACAGAATGAATAGATCAAACCCATTCATTACTTTTGCCCTCTTGAGAGATAAAATGTCTGATTTTCTTCTGGGAGACTGGCCAGAACATGTGATTGCTAGTGACACTTTGCTCTGATTTTGCTCACCGCTGCAATCTCACATCACTTTGCAGAGTTTTAGGTACGTGTTGTTCTATGCTGAAAATCTATTTGATTTGGGCAGGCTGCAATAGAGGTTTACCACTGTTCTGTACTTTATTAGATAATCATTCTGGACGGTTGCCATAGCTGCAGGTGCCACATAATCAGAATTTTTCACTTTCCATGAAGACTTCAATTTCTTGTCGAAGGAAAGGAAAGATTTTTTTCTGTCATTTACAGCAGTAGTTTACGTCACCATTACTAAAGAGTGTGTGGCAAGAGTGCAGGAAGTGATTCACCAGTGTGCAATAGAAGAGATAGAAAGACAGTTAAGAAAACTGTCTAAATTACATAGACCAATGGAGAGATCCAATTTTATATTTTTATTCTCTATTATTTTCAGAAAACAGTTGTGTAAAGATGCAAGGCCTTCTGTCCTGTTTTCTTTTCTTCATACAGTGCTTTTCTCCAGTTCTATGTAGCACTAGTTTAAAGAGTAGTTCAGGTTTCTGAGGCTCATTTTGTTCTATGGACAGTGACAGTGACAGAGCCATAGTGGTAACAGCCTTCTTGAAATCATCACTCTGTCACAGTTGCCTTGAGGGAAACACTTTGAATCAGTGACTAGAGAAAGAGATTTACCATCACATTAACCAGAAAGTCACTAACAGTTTGAATTTTCACTAATGTAAATCAGAAGTGAATCAGCCCTACACCAGTGTGATTTCAGTGCCAAGCACATTGCTAGTCTATGTTTCTCACATTGGCTGCTCTAATAATGCTCACTTATTTTCCTCCTGTAGTACAGTAAGTCCACATTTCTGGTGGAAATCCTTTTGTATATACAGTTACCATGCATATTATATTAACTTATAGCATGGATAAAATCAACATCTAGTCTTTTGCAGTTTGTTTTCCCTGAGACAGGATATATTTTTGCAAGTACTTTCAAGATGTGTTAAAGTAAGCATTGTTGAGTAGATATAAGTCAAGTCTGTGCTTCTAAACAATCCAAGAGATGGGTTTTTAGTCCTTGATGGTGTAGTTTATTTAAAAGCAGACATCGAGGTGGGTTTTACAAGGATAGCTGTTGCTAAAGTAAGAAATAATAGATAAAAATAACTATTCAGTGTCTCCAGGGTTTGGAGAAACAATGGTAGAAACACAGATATTTTATTTTCCTTTGCTCTATTTCACTAGACAGCTGACTTAGATAAAGTCATCTTTTGTTAATATTTCTGAAATAACGTGATAAAGCTAGATTTCCCTTGTAAAGTAAACTTTACTACTTGTAGACCAACAAAGCCAACAGAACTTTAGTGTGGATGGTGATATCATAATCTGGCCCTGCAGAGATTATAAAGATAAAACAACCCAAAACAAACAAAATGACACAACCAAAATTCAAGTTCTTATCACACTGAAATAAGGAATAAAAAACCCTCCACGAGCTGGAAGAGAAAATAATTTGCAATAACAAAGCAATTTCACTTTCAAAGTGTTTGTTTTGAATGAGTGTTCTCATTTCTGTTTAGTTATGGGGATTGTATTGGTGAGTTTTACCTAAGTATTTTGAGTCCTACAATGTATTTCAGATGGGAAGCTGAGTAATATTATGTTGCTTGTGTCTGAGGTGTGGATTTTTTGCCCTTTTTGTTGTTTTTTGTTTTTTTTTTTAATTGGGAAATGTTAAACACTAGCTTAACATAAATGAGTTTCAGACTGGAGAAACCAGACCCATCAGTCCCATACTAATCAGGCATTGTCCCTGTGCCCTTGGCTTTCACAGAACCTCAGTGCTGCTTTCCTAGGAGTGGGTGCAGAAGCCAAGCTTTGCATGGGCTCTTCACATTCTGTAGGCAGCTGCTCAGGGACTCCCTCATGGAAGAGCTGAGCCCTGACTTTGGCTTGAAATTCACGAGATTTCCCTACTTCTGTAAATCTAGCCCTGGTGGAGCTAGCTGCTTTTCAACTTTGGCTTCACAGTCTTTTTTTCTGGCTCCTCAGAAGTCTTGTATTTTGGCTCAGCCATACTGACCCCTCTTCCAACTGCACTGCTGCTCCCTACAGTTGCATTGCTTCTCAGGGTATCTGATCACCAAGACACTCCTCTCCCACTGCCTAAACTCTAGCTTTCTCAGAAGTGACCTGGCTAAAAGTGTCCTTGCCCTCGTTCAGCTGCCATCTCCCTCCAGTTTCTGCCTGTGACAACTGTCTAAAGCTCCCTTTTTCAGAGACTGAAATGGCACATTTTCTCCACAAACCATTTCATTGGTGCCAAATGCCTCAGTCTGCACACCCCAATTGTAAGTGCCGCAGGCCTGTCAAGTCTTGCACATCTGAAGCTTTGCACCTTGAGAGCTCTGAAGTGGAAAGAAACAATTCTGTTACTAATGGACTCTGCTTTCCCCTCCAGAGCCAATTCTTCTGGATGACCTACTGCAGCATTTCTCTAATCTTCCAGCTCGCTTTCATCACTGGTTTTCAGACATATGAGTCCAGTTTGACTGGTACATGTTTGAGAAACTGTGAATATTTCTCATCAAGCCTGAAAAGGAGGGCAAGGAGGCAGTGAGCTGCAAGGGTGTAGAAGCAGGAACTGGGAAGATAGATTAATTACTTATGTTGATTAAAATGAGGGCAGGTTGTACTGTATCAATATACCTGCTATTGTTCACAGTCTGTGTTATGAGATACAGAAATTTGCATGACAAATGTCTGCCCTGAGGTCATCAGGTGACAGCCACATCCTGGTGATCCCCTTTTGCTGTATGAATTTGCTGATAAGTCCTGCTGGTGAAGGTAAAAATGTAAAGACTTAAATGCAGAGGGGACTGACTGCATAGCAACATGAACAGAGCTTCATAAATCAATCTTTCCTCAGGAAAAAAAATCCCTGAGAACTCCAGCCTGCTACAGAGGGAGCATAAATATCTTCTAAATACAGGAAGCAGATCACATTTCTGGAAGAAGCTTTACTCTCCAGAGTAAAAATCCTTATGTTACAGATCCTCTTTCACATAAGTTAATGTAAAGCGGGGCTAAAATTGTTATAAGTGAGATCAGGCCCTTTGTCAGAAGCTGAGATATTTATAAACAGTTTTGTCTTCAAACAATGTGGGCCATCCATCATGTGTTTCAGCCTCAGAAAGCCGTGCATGGTTCTGAGGAGAGGGACTGGAGTTTAGTTTACTTTGAAGGAGGCAATGCTCAAAGAAAAATGTCTTCTTCGCTCAGCAAAATCACTTTGATTTCCACGATACTACACCAAGCATGTTCCAAGGGGATTGTTGTTCCCCATCAACCTTAGCCACTGCTGCTGCTTCATCAGCTGCATGAGGGCTCTTATTGCCTCAAACATATTAAGCTACATATTTCTCCTTGGCAAGCTCAAGTCAACTAAGAAAACAAAAGGAATGCAATAAATGAAATTTTGGAAGGAAGAGTGTCATGGCCATAAAAAAGAACTCCCTACACAAATACACTTCCAGCAATGAACTCTGAGTGAGCGGTAGGAATTATTTATTAGATGGACAAAAAACCAGTGAAAATTAGGTAGTGCCATAAGGCACTGTGGCAAAAACTGGTTAGAAAGTAGAAATTCAAGTATTTGAAAACTTACACTCTAAATAGGAATCAAAGTTTTAGAAGTACTTAAAAGGAAATCCCTGCTTTAAAAATAATTTGAAAATAGATAATCATGTCATTCTGGTTATATTGCAATAGTTTAATTTCAATTATTAAATGTAATTATTTATTATTTTAAAAAGCCAAAATAATCAGGTAAATGTAAACACTTCAGCATCACAAGAACAGTTTCACCTTAACTGGATGGAATAGCAAATTTAAATGCTGTGGAAATTTATTTAAGCTTTCACTTATATTAAACTTGTTCCAAATCACTGGATTCCCTATCAGAGTTTCACTTTTGGAGAACCTTCAAAGAAACATTTGGCCACCAAGTATTTTTTGACCTACTCTAGTGTAATGTGTGTCCCACCAGTGGCGTGTTCTTACCAGCAATCTGGCTGGTCACAATTACTCTGTGAAATGGTGTATCTTACAAAAGGACAAGTGTTAAGGCACTCTCTGACCAGTTAGAGATTCAGCCCCACAGCTGCCCCTCCAGAGCAATAAATCTCTGACCAAAATCATCCTACTTTCTGCAGTCTTTTCAGGCCTTCAAAAATGTGCATGCTTGCAATAACTAGATGTCTGGCTTGGCTTGATTCTCTGTGTTAGAGCAAAACACAAGCAAACCAGCTTTCTTTCTGTTAGTTAAATTTTACTGTTTCCTAGAAGTGTGACAATTAACAGCACTCATAGAAAGAAATCCTGCAGGTCACTGGGTCTTTAAATAGTAAATGTGATAATCCCCTTATATTTATACTTCTCTTTCTAAAAGGAAATACTTGAACCTGTGGTATTATTCTCATTTTCCACACAGAAAGTGCAAACAGTCTACTAACCTTAGAAGCCAGGTTCACAGAAATGACCAAAATAGACTTTTGATGAAAGAATGGGGTGAAAAACAGTTTGCAACCCCCTTCTTCTCACACTTGCAAGTAAGAAAACTGAAGCCCTGGGATGCATCTCCTCTGTTCTTTTCTTTTTGGGAAGAAATCATATGAGACATAAAATAAGCAGATATAATGCTACTATAAGTTCTGTTGAATATTAATATGTATCTTTTTAGATGGATAATTTACTCCAAGATTTTATGGAATATGCTGTCTCTTTGTGCTTTGTTTTAATTATTTTTTTAGCTGCCATAAAAAGTAATTTTAAGAACTTATTGCTTTAATAGATTTTATAGCAGCTTCTATAATAGAAATATTATTTCTTCTGTTGCATCATGCAGTAATGCTTTAGCATATTTTTTTTTTTTGCACTTCAGCTTTACTGCCTACAAAATTAAAATAGCAAGTTACCTCCTATGAAAGCCAGTATGCATGGAGCAGTATAAAAGATCAAGATATTAGTGCTCTTCCTGTTTTTATCCTTTCTGACGCAAGCATTCAGCTAAATATAAAGTGTCATGATAGATTGCTCCCATGGCCAGAGAAAACGGTGATAGAATTGAGGGTTTCTTTTAATTTCTTCTTCTCTGTCAAGCCAGAGTCTTGGTTTTCTGATGGCAGGGGGATTTCAGCTGCTTGGCGCCCTTGCGTGTGGTGTTGATCCCCTTTCCACTCAGCATGTAGGTGCAGAACCTTCTTTGTTTTAGTTTTCTTTGGGACTGTGCACCTTGTGTTGTCCTGACTCTGATCTGGTGTTTATTGGCAGCCTTGTCCGTCAGCTTCTCTACTTCTTTTCATGCTTGTAATTGATACCCAAGCCTTTGCAATTAAAGGAAGCGTTCTGCACATGTGTCTTTGTTTTGAGAGACCTGGGCTGGTCTTGGGACAGGGGATGCCTTGGACCCACTGGCTCCATTACGGCTGTTCTGGAACTCTCTGAACTCTGTGGTAAATGACGGGCAGCAATTACACACAACCTTTCCCATCGTTTTAAGAGGATAATAACTATTGTGAAAAAAAATTATCAGTGACACCGCTGCAGCATCTGATCACCTAATTGCATATTTCATCTTCTGCTTATATAAATAGCAGCTATGAAAGAAATATAATTAATATTTCAGCAAGGAAAATGTTCTAGCGGCTGTAATTAGGGCTGGATAAATCGTTAACTGTGAATAAATAATCCAAAGCATTCTTGATCCTTTTGGTTTGAGAATCAATTAGGGAGTTCTAATTTCTCTCTTTTCTCCTCTTTCCCTTTCTTTCTCCCCCTAAACACAGCTCTAACAAACATGGCAGAAAATATCAAATTTCCATGGTATTCAAATTGTCTATTTCATGGAGTAGAATTGCTTAACCAAACTTCATGGTGCTGGTGGGTAGAACTTTCTGAAGAGCATAACAAATCAAAAAACACCAGTAATGGGAGGGGACAGATGCAAATCCTGATGAGGTGTGATTTTTGAAGGTAGCTGAAGATATAACTTCAGATGTCATTGGTGTCTTTGCTAGCATGGAAGAGTGAACACTGGTCCATGTTCCCAGGGCTTCCCAAGCTTTGAGGTGAATGGACTCTCTTGGGAGTAATTAGCAATTAATAGCATAGATGTGTGTGGTCAAGGTGAGCTATGTTTGGAGTTCAGGTGAACGGCCATCACAGCGACTGGTCTGGATTGCTGCTGCTCTGTATTTTATGTTTGATATTTCTACCAGCACAGAAGGGATCCTGTATGATTTTATAAAGTAAGAGAATAATTTTTACAAGTTTTCTTTGGTATGAATATCTCTGTAAGGTCTGTGGCACTGAAGAGTTCAGCTTTGCCACAACAACATTTGTTTTAGGTCTGGAATACCCAGCTTGCACACAGACACTGACTGTATTGTGCGGGAATTTTAGACTCAGCTTACTCTTTTTCCCTGAGAATCAGAGTCACAGAATATTCTGAGTTGCAAGGGACCCACAAGGATCACTGAGTTCAGTACTTAAGTAAATGGCCTATGCAGGGATCGAATTCACAACCTTGGTATTATTATAAACAAGCTTTAACAAACTGAGCTAAGGAAAAATACACAGAAGAGTACTCCAAATTTACTGAAATGTACTGAAAATTGTTATTGTTATGCCACATCCCTCTGGTGGCTGTTCTGAATGGGTGATGGGAACCACTTAAAAGCAGATGTTGCTTCAGAAAAAAATTAGTCTGAAAATATTCAGTAAGTTATGAGTTCCTCATTTTCCCCAATTTCCCACCAAGGTGAGATTTCAAGCAACCTGTGCACACCATTGGCAGAAAAATCACAGAAAGCAGTTCACAAGCTCTGGCTGTCAGTTGGGAGGACTGGCTTGTCAGCAGTGAACCTTGAATTTTACTGTTGTTAAGTACCAATTGGTCCAGAAAGATGCAGAAGGCATGCTGAAGCATTCTGTTTGTTGTTGCAATTGCCGATATAAATTGGCTAAACCTCTAATTACCCAAATCTTGGGACTAATAATTTACATACTCTATTTTCCACTCAGTAAAATTTATTTGAGACCCAGAGGAGCACAGATTTTAGCTGCTTAAATGCCAGTTTTGAAAGCCAGATGCTAACTACGTGTACTTCAACACATGTGCAGGAGTGTAAGAAGCATTCAGGCTCAGCCTTGAGCTGACTACGCTGACTTTGCAATTTAACCTAGAGCTTATCTCCTGGTTTTCTCAGAAGCAATGAAATTTATGATCTGTCCTGGTGACATTGGAAACAGCCTCATGAACATGTCTGAGTTGTTTTGTTAGCTTTGCAAATTCATGGCTGAAAAGATCAGGTCTCACCTTGAAGAAAGACCTGAACATGATCCATTTCAAGGTTCTGTAAAAATACCCAGAGAGTAATCATATTTATTTTTTTATAAGAGACTTCAGGCAAGCTATTCTGCTGAGATAGGTAGGATATCTCACATGGTGGGACAGGTGATAAGCGATGCCAGTTGTATCCATCAAAGATTCTGTGACAGAGAAAACCAATAGAGCGGCCTCTTTGCCTGACCTGTGTTCCTCCCTCCTTAATCTAAACCACCAGCACTGCTACATTTGGTATTCAGATATGAACATTTATTGACTCTGACATGATTACAAGCAAGGGAATGGTTTAAGACATGACCTTCACTACAAAGGCTGCTGGGTAGTTCAGTCTGAGAGATCCATCATGTGTGCTTTTAAGCCTCAGCCACCCTGGAACTCACAGTGAGGCAACTCAATGAAACAAATGAAAACAAAGTCAAAGCAAGAGCAGAGGGGATCATTTATATCATCTTGATTTCCTTTACATGGTCACGATTAACATTTTTACATAAACATGCATTTGTTGTCATATTCTAAATAGCATCTGAGAAATATCTCCTGGGTGGGTGGGTAGCTGTACTGTACAAACAGAGGGGTGGCAAAATACCATACCCAATGTTGTTCATTTGTTCACCTTGTTCTTCTGAGGTGTGTTGGCTTACTTGTTGTGGGGGAATTCTTTCATGTGCCACCCAGCATGGCATTCCTATCAGCAGGGAACAAATTAAAAATCCCAGCATGGCCAACAGTTTTGAGCCATTACTGCTGTACAAATAGATAACATGCTTTCCTGGGAAGTTTTGGAGTGTGATGCCCCAGATACATAAGTGTGAGTATGTTGGACATAAAACTGTGCTGGTAGTCTGATGGGATTTTGGTCTCAATGGCCCCTGGACTGCTATAGCATCACAGTCTAGGCTCCTACCTATTCTTTCTGCCCCAAAAGTCAGACATTTCATGAATCTGTGTCATATCTTCCCAGATTAAATTTTATTGCAGCGCTTTGTAAAGAATACGTATCAGACAGTACATGTGGTTTTCTGCAGAGAGACTTTGCAACGTTTGCTGATTTTTTTCTCTGAGTCTACGATACTGGTTTTCCTGCCTTGTTTCCAGCTTCCAAAGTGAACCAAGAGAAAATTTGATATGGCTGAATATTTATGACTTTTCTATATTAAAAAGTTATTGAGCTGACATGAAAAAAAGCACTCCATAGTTATGAACAGGAAGAGGCAATCTGTAAAACTGAAGGTGAAGGAAAGGTCTTTTCCCCACTGTTAAATTCCAGCCTATGCAAACGGTAGCTATATTGGAAATCAATAGCAAAACCCCCATAGACTTTGATAGGAGAACAATTAGGTCACTGTTGGTTGTCTTTGAATTCCCACACTGGATGTCTATTGTTTGCTTGGCTGGCATTGTCTTGAGAGATCAACTGGCTTTTTTTCCTATGTTTTAGGTTGTTTATATACATTTACTGTAGCAATTCTTATATTAAAGCCTACTTATAATGGTTAGGAATAGAAAAACTTCTAAATTGTATGGGACTTTTTTCCTGGCCCCTTTGTGGTTTGAAAGGCAGCCAGCACTGCAAAGTGTTCATGTAACACCTTACACAGAGTTAATAAGCACAGTTATTGTTGTGAAAAGAAGAAAGCAGTTTGCCTAGAAAATATGAACTTCCCTTGAGGCACTCTTACCACTATCCAGGGGTGACTTGCACCCACTTATGATATTCTCACAGGTTCCTCAGGTGTGACTAAGAATTGAACCAAGAGTTGGTGGATTTGCTCATCTGCTGCAAAGCAGAGGGTGTGGTGACCGAGGCAGTGCTGTGTCAGCATAATTACCCCTACACTGTGAATTGGGTTGGGGAACCAAAAGAGTTGACAAATTTATTTTATTTTATTTTATTTTATTTTATTTTATTTTATTTTATTTTATTTTATTTTATTTTATTTTATTTTATTTTATTTTATTCTCTGTTCCCTTGGTTGCCTTGCAGCCAGATGATCACTAACGGCAGAGAGGAAGAGAGAGTGGGGTGTTTGTCGAGATGGGAAGGAATGCAGGCTCATCCCCTTTCACAGCAGTCCTAAAGCTCAAGTAAGTTTTTTTTCAGGGATGTAGGAGCCTGGGCACCTCTTGAGAGGGTGCAGGAGGACCCTGGTTCCCAGTGGAGTGGCTCCAGCTGAAGAGAGAGCACTGCATGGTGCAGAGGCTGCACCATGGCTGCTTGGAGTGAGGAGACCCTTGCCTGACTGGGCTCCTGCCTCGGTGATGGGTGACAGCTGAGACATGCTATTCTCAGCTGGCCTAACTTGGGACAAAATTACTGAGTCCAGAAGAGATGCCCTATCTCCTGCTGAAGGAGCTGAATTTATGCTCCTTTATGGCTGTGTGAGACCCAGCACTGCTGAGTGCCAGGGGCAAGTGTGAGAGGGAGGGGTGGTGTCTGCTCTTGCATAAGTGAAAGGCACATTTACACACATGGGGTTCCCTCTTTGTTTAGTGGTCTGATCTAACAGGGTCCTCTAAGCAGGGGGTAAACTGCAACACCTTCATGTTTTGTCAAGGAAAGGCTTTTTGGTTGGCTCTGTGGGTTGCAGTTCCATGGGGATGAGACTGAATGCAACAATGTGGGTAGGCTGCTGGGTTCTCATCTCTCTAATGGGTGTGTAGTTATTGTTTTCCTTTGTGCCTCAGGTTTTTTCTCATGTCCTGTGTGTTTTTTAAAGCTCACACAAAGCCTTGTTCTGGTATTGCCCTGGTATTAGGAAAGAAGATAAGAGAGCTTCCTGTTTGAAGATACAGATATTGATAAATGTGTCTTGGTGGTTTTTTCTGCACAACATCCTCTTTCTATGTGCGTATTTGGAGAAGCTGTTCTTCACTTCTCCTCTAAAATGCTTCTGTGCAGCATTTCTGGTGCAGAATGGTTGCCAAGTCCCCTGCAGGGGGGACTGATTGATCCCCATATATACACGTATATAATCTGTTGAGAGATTCTTTACAATAAGAGGCACTTTGCAGAAGTAAGTGATTATTACTATTGTACCATTTCTTTACGCCTTTGCAATAAGGCCATTTTCCCCCCACAAATTATCAGCATTCCCTGCTAGACAAATAGTAGTGCAGATACTCTCAGTATGAGTCACTGGACTGCAGCTCATCCTCAGATAAGAAACACATTATGAGTGCGATGCCTCCAGTCACACCCGACTCTGAAACTGGAATCCCAAGGCTGCTTTTGAATCCACAGTGGTAGGATTGTCACTACTCTGCTTTAGCTTGCCTGAGATTTTCACTTATGATGTCAAAGCAGCACCTGTGTGTCTCCAGTGGACTCTGAATGACTGCTCTAACCCATTATCCTAGTGAAAATAATTCCAGGGTAGGCACTTCCAAAGCTGGGTTCATACAGGGCCACCCCATGGGTGAAATGGCAAGATGAGAGTCATGCTAAGAAAATTAATCTTGAAAGTTGTATTTTTACATCTGGTTGTCTAAACAAGTGTTTGTCCTGAAGCTGCCAGTCCCAGTAATGGGATGCCGTGACAGCAGCTTGGTGTTCTCACCCTCAGATATCCCCCTAAGGAGTTACCTGCAGACTCATCATCTGTTATCCCATTCTCTCAAGGATAGGCACAACTCAAAACTATTTCTGTGCCTCATTCAAAAGCTTCACTGAAGAAGAATTCAGGATGGTTTGGTGATTTGTTCCTGAAGCAATCCTGTAGCAGTAATGTGTACTTTAATGTATACTGAGGAATATTTTAGATCTTCGCTTCCTCCTGACTTTCAAAGGCAGTTGGTCATTTTCAGGTATTTTTTTGTACTTGGGAAGACTGTGTATTGAGCTAAACTGGAAGAGCAAAGATGCTTGTCTGAAGGATGCCTGCCTTCTTCATTGTACTGTCTGTAGTCACTGTGGTGTATGGGACGGTGCACTTTGTCCTTTAGTGGCAGGAGTCAGTGCAGTTCAGTGTGCTATGGTGCCTGAGCTGTGGGTGTCAGTCATTGATCTGAGCCCAAAGGCCTTGGCAGACCGTGGTTTGAAGACTGGGTGCTGGTACCTTCATGTTTGCCTCCTCTGGGGTGTGATACAGGAGCATATCTCTACATCCAGAGCCTTGTACAAGTGTGTAGTGGAAATTGCCACAATGTATAGAACAAGCCTGTTCTGAGGAGTAAGGCACACTGATTCTTGCTAATCAAACTACAAGAAGGTTTGAAAAAAACAGTTGAAACCATGTTCAGAAACCAGTGATAAATATGAAACCTGCTTGCCCTTAGGAATTTGGCTGATTTCACTACCTTGATTTAAGAATCAGCAATAAAAAAGGCCAGACCTGCAAGATGGCACAAGTCAGTGCAATTTCACTGAACTAAATGGAGCTGTGGTGCATCACTGAGTCATACAGTTCAAGGCCTTAAAAGCTTGAAGTTGATGGATATTCCCTGCTGATGGTTGATTATTATTGGTACACTTTGGTACATTGCCTCTGAAGTGCAGTACTCTATCAATCCAGCACATTACATGAGTCTCAGGCTTGCTTCACCTTTGTTCAACTTTTTTTTGGGCACCAGAATTCGCTCTCATTTTACAGTGATGCAAGTCTGGAATAAAGCCACAAAGCACTGGCAGCACTCCTTTGTGTATGCCTTTGTGCAAACAAGAAGTATGTTTGTCGCAGTCTGAAAGTCCTTGCTGGCTTGGTAATTTGGATGCTTTTCAGGTTATTTTTATTTCTTTCTTTTGTTTTTCTTATTGCTCACTCACTATAGCAAAAGGGCTAGCCATACTTAGAGTACACAGAGATGTACTTGCCTTGGTCTTGGATTCCCTGCAGGCAAATGACAATAAATGTGGAGGAAAAGAAAGATGGCTTTTAGAGAATGACCTTACAAAAAAAAAAATCTGCAAAAATAGTTGCTGTGCCTTGTGTTTCATATGTGAATACCCAGGGGAATTAATTGAAATGCAAATGGGAAATGCATCCATACCTTTGGGTAGAAGAAATTGAGTATTTTTTGCACAGCAGCTGGTTCTTTGGGGCCAGTCTTCTGGATGTGTCCATGGGTTCTTCCACTGAAGTGTGCAGAAACTCTTTTATTGCCTAGTTACTGATTATTTCTTATTACCTGTCGGGTCTCCCCTTGACATCAGAAGCAAGTGTCTTATGAGGTCAGTCTCCATCACACAGCAGTTGGATTGTTTGTTTTATTAACTATTTTCAAGACTTACATCTTCTTTTTCTTTCTGTGAAATACATTTACAGTGTATTTGGCCTGATTGCCTTTGGCAGTGATTCTGAATGGTACGTGACCCAGCAGGATGGTTGCATCATTGGACACTTATATAAAGAATTTATGCTTTTTCATTAGTTCCACAACCAATGTTGGAATCCTGGAGTAAACCTATTGTTGCCTTTGGGTGTTTCTTCCAGAATCTTTCTATGCACATAATTTCTGACATTCCCCTTGTCAAAAACGAGAAATGAAAAAAGTGAAATAGCTACTGACAAAAGCCCAGAAGAACATTCAGTTTGAAATCTCACTTTTCTTTAGGAACACAGTTGTTCAGTGAAGATGCTCCCTGTGCACACTGGGAGCAGTGGAGGCAGAAACTGTGCTCCTTTTGATTTCTGGTGTCACCTGAATATTTCTAATTTCTGCAAGTGCTGCCATTTTCTGACAGCCATTTCTTGCTGAGGCTGAGGGTATTTGGCAAAAGCACATTTGAACCTTATGGAAATTTCAGCTTTATCAGAAGGTGAAGAAGCAGGGCCTGACAGTGATATTGGAGGAACTTGAAAGTAGGAGAGGGAGAAATAGTAGGCAGTGAAGTGAAGGCCTTTTCTGACCTTCATTTACAGTTTTCTTTTTAGTTACTTTGACTGGATTTGCCAGTACTTCCCCTGTATTTGCCAGGGGTTAGTCTAGTTTGCCATTGGTCATATAGATTGGACGCTTGTCATCTTTAAATCTACGTCACTTTACATGTGTCTGTAGGAAAGTAAATTCCATCTTCTAGGGAATCAATCTCAACTTCTGCTGGGCTGTGAGAAATCAATAGATGTAGTTAATAAATTATTCTAGGAAGGAGCTTCTCTGAGTAGGCATCTCTGAGTTAGTAACCTTAACTTCTCTTTAAAGTTAAAGAAGTGTTTTCCTTTCATGGATCCAAAACTGCTTGGATGACTCATTCCCTAAAACTATCAATTTCTCTCCAAAGCTTATAAGATCCTAGCTTAGCTTAGCTCAGTTGTAAATGTATGTTGACAGATGCCTTAAGGTCTGGTGAATCCCACTCTTGATAGCTCTAAGAATGCAAAGGGGAGCTGAGGATACTTGCAGTTTGTAGGAAGTGCCAGCTCCAGATTTAGAACGAGGGAATAGCTGTTGAAATTAGATACAACTGACAAATCAGCCTTAATTCACCAAATTGCTAGTAACATCACACTCAGCACTAAAAGAACATGATGTTTCCTGCTCTCTGTAGGCTTTTTTAGACATGGGAAAAATTCTGATAGAGCATAAAATTGTCACAAAACACAGCATATGGCTGATGCCTTATATAGTTTTAAAGGAAATTCCCATGACCGCATTTGACCTCCTTTTTTGAAAACACAGTCACCATCCATAGAGTTGTGCACCTGTGTATTATCATGTATTTTGCACATGATGAAGCTGATGAGTTATGTTAAGATTGGCAGGATGCAAGTTAATATTCCCACCAAGGCAGGAGAAAAATAGGTTGTCTGTAAAAAAGCCTTTACTTTATTAAACTTGGTTCTGCTATGGTGTAAACCACTCATCAGAGTGCTGACTAGAATGATAATTTCAGTTAGTACAGAAAGAATACCAGAGTGTATTTTTTGAAATATGCATTCTTGATGCAATTTCCTTGCTTAATACTTTCTTCTGAGAAAAAAAAAAAACCAAACCAAAACAAAACATTGTTGATCATGGTTAATTTTGCTAGCAACTCATCTCATTTATTTACCTGGGTTTCATACAGTTTTAATTCTGCAGGAGGAAAATTTACCATATAAAGGGTGGGCTCTAAGCTACTCTTTGACTACACAGCATATCATTCTATACCTTGAATAACAGATTTTTTTGTTTATTGGTTCTTAAAGTGAAAGAAGTAGATGACATGAATAGTTCTCTTGGTTTTAGACTAGGGCTAGAATGCCTAAAATCTTGTGGGGTTGAGTATCTAAGAACCAATCTGACAAGATTCATACCCCAGTTAGCATCAGGCATTGTGCACATCTATTGACATCTCTGGACACAGATGCCCAGCTTACAGTTAAGAAATCTTTGACCAGCCAGATTTTTAGCTTCCAGGTTGATAAATGTGTATTTTAAAAGCAGCACTTAACACGACAGAGGCTGGGTTTTAGTTTCCTTTCAGCTCTGGATTAAGTGTTACTTCACCCGGGATGTGACTCAGAAGGAAAATGTGCTCTTTGACCAAATTGAGCAAATTGAATATCCAGCATACAATGTACTCAAAATATAATAGACATTTCTATAAATACTTTGAATTTAAGTAGGAATAAGTCACACATAGGAATCAGTTGGCCATTTATTTGTTTATTTACTTATTGACAGGGTTGTATTTTTGGTACTGAAGAATATAGATCTGGACAAGTGATTCTGTACTTCATTGCATTTTACAGAAACTTTGTTTCTAAATGTTTTACTAAGTTTTCTTGCAGCTGCAGAATTTCTGACTGAACCCTGAGGACACATCTGGTCTCAGCTGCTGCAGTTTGTAGTGTCACTGTCATAAAAGAAAACATGGGCAAGTACATGCTGCCAGTGTCATGCTCACATTTTGGGATCTTTAATGACACAGGATCTGAAATTATTTCAAGGAAAATGCAAATGTGATTCCAGGCCTTTGTCTAAGAGTTTCCTCCTGGGAGAAAGAGAGGATTTAATCTTACCTAATGTTAGACAGCTGCAGTGTAGGTGGCTGCCTTTGGGATAACCTACTTCATAAGTGGAGTGAAAGAGGGGCCTAAGGGTCATAACTGATCTTTTCTGTCCTACCATCTGTCTTAGGATGAGACTGTTCAGAGCTGCACTTACAAAAGCCTGTTTGTCCATTAAATGAGAGAGACTTTGGGGGATAGTTGAGGGGTACCTGTGTACACTGCAATCCTCTACAGTTAAAGGAGGTGAATGTTACCTCTTCACCTCTTGTCCCAAGACCCTTCTCTATCCCTGCAGCTGAGTAAGGTAGCAATGTTCATCTGCTATGAACAGAAAATTCCCTAACATTTTCCCAGTTCTTTGGCTGAATCTTCTCTAGCCAGCAAGTGACAGGGAAAATGCTTTCAAGAGGCCCCAGTTAAATCAGGTACATAACTTAAAGCTAGGCATATATTGAAATTACCTGATGAACCTATGTCTCATTGATTTAGACATGGCTTATTCACCTTTAAGCAGCCTGTGGAACAAAGCACTCAGACCCCAAACCTATCAAACACTCATATGTATAAAATACTTCATCATAGATAGAGTAATTTCAGAGTGTTGCAAGCAATAAGTAGAAGATAGTTTTATCTATTGTTATGAAGAAACTGTTGAAACAAATTATGCAAAGCCTTTGTTGTAACCACACTGCATTATTGTTTTCCCTGAAGGTGATAATGAGGATGCAATAATGCAAATCCATTTGAAAATGAAAAATAACACATAAGATCATTGATTCTGTGCCCTTTGGTTGCAAAGTCTAAGATCTAAGTCTTCTTCCTCTTCTTCTCAGTAGCCTGTCTCTTTGCACCCTCAGTTTTATTTTATCCTCAAGTTCATAAATCTCATGCAAGTGGTATGGATTGTAAGGAGAGGAAAATCACTCTATCAGGTGAGTTTATGTCATTCTTCCTTGTTGCCCTTGTGCTCAATTATTTTTATTCTTAATGGTCTTGCTTTCCCTGTACATAAATAAAGCTACATATATGTGCAAAATTAAGTATAGGAAAATCAGCTGCTTGCTTTATTGTGTCATGAGGATACGCTACAGAGGTATCTGATGATCCTAGAATCCAGGGAAAAGTGCTTGAAAAAGAATTACCATTTTGTGCAAGACTTTCTTGATACTGTCTGCACCATCTAACTTACACCTGTAAAAAGAGGGTCAATGTGTACTGGCCTGTATATCAGTGGGTACTTTGACCATGCCAGGGGAGGCTGACAGACAGTAGGCCAAGTTCCTTAACCTGTGTGTCTCTCATCCAAATACTTGTCTTTTAAAGGTTTCTCATGTTTCATTTCAATAAGACTTCCTGTCTGGAGCTACAACCATTTTGCTATAGCATTTTTCATAAGAAACCTAATGGACAATTCTAGGGACAATAAAGATCCTAATTTGTCTTTTTTACACATGAGTTTTCCACTCAGTAAGTTGAGTTAGAAAAGTTATGCTTTTTGGGTAAGTGCATACAATTCCTTAAAAGAGCTGGCAAGTTTTCCTACTCCACTCCATTTTACCAACTGGAAAAAGGTGTTTCCAACTTAGCATGAAATATTGGTAAGCTTCCCAGTTCCCTTGTTCGAACAAGCCCAATGGTGTTGCCTACTCATTTGATTGTAAGCTTTTCCTGACCCATTTCCTTTTCTTGTACATTTAAAAACACTAAAAAAAGTAGGATTCTGATTCTTGTAGGGGCCCTGGGGCATTGCTGTATGAAAATCACAATAAGTATTCAACTGCTGCAATCCTTCAGGCCACGACAGAGTAGATCAAATATTTGAACTGAGGTAAGAAATGTTAAATGACACATTGATTTGGAAACTATTTGATAGTCTAGAAACAGGACTGCTTTTTTACTGGTATAAGTCATAACTTTTTTGAGGTCAGTGAGTCTCATCCTGAGTTAACTATTACTAACCATTTGGAATTATTTGGAATGAATGAGACAGCTAAAGATTTTTTCTGTTATAGATGATGCCTCTTCTACATTATTTGAAAAAAGCCAAAGCTTAGAAGAAAGGAAAGGCAGAGACCATAAAATAGCATGGGCATGAGAAATCAAAGCATGTATCTCGGAGGGAGAAGAGGTTGAAGTTGGAGGGCTCAAGATTTGTGCTCAGGTTTGGGATAGTCTACTTGGAGGAAGACAAAATGGTGACTGTTCAGCTGTGTGCAAATCAGTGGGGTATTTTCTATACAGAGGTCTTGACAGCAGCACTCTATGAGTCAAAGAATATTTGTTTACTAATGATTTTTAAGAAATTAATGTTTTTTGCATTGTTAGTGCCTAACTATCCTTGCATGCAGTTCTCTTGGAAACCTCACTCAGCTTTGTCACTCACTGGCTTTGACTTGCTTTCTTTGGTTTGTTTATTTTATTTCTTTAATTTTCCTTCTGCTGGGGTGAACTTCATGCTTGAGCTTCCTAGTCGAGGATAGTGATGCTTTATTTATGCACAGACCACATAGGTGCAGGCTTCTGTGCTCCATCCTGGCCCTTTGGTTTTGGTCTCCACTTTCCAATGATCTATACACCCCTGTCTTCTTAAGTGATCCTTTGACAGTAACAGGAAGCATGAGTTGTGACAGCAGTTTCTGCATCTTGACCACTTCTCTACTTTGTATTTGATTGACACTACCAGTTTATTTAGGGCAGAGCTACATGTAGGCATGGAGCAGTAAAAATACACCAAGTTTCATTGCTTTGGGGCTGTGACACTGGATAAAAGAATCTGCAAGCCTGTGTGGTCATTCATACCATTCTCCTTTGACTGAGAGGTGCTGGTACAGTCAGCACAGGGAGGCTGACTCACGCTGTTCTCTCTCCACACTTTACTGCTGTGCTGATCATTTACAGCGGATAAAACACAGGACCAAGATCCAAGAGAGACAAAGTAACTTTTGCCTTGGCTCAGATGGTCCCTCTGATGTTGAAGTTGTCTATTTATGAACTCTGCCCTGTCTCACAGGAGTGTTGACAGAGTAAGGTTAACTTGTTCATAGCAATTACAACATGCTGAAATTGTGCATTGGCTGACGTGCAGCAAACAACAAATGAGAAGGAAGGCAGAAACTGCTGTAAGGAATAATCAGAACATACAGGCCCATCTCTTGGTTTAGGAAAGAAAAACTGATTAATCCTTGTGAAGTGCTGAGATATGTAAAATCCATAAACAATCCCAAATATAAATATACTGAATAACAGAATATCTCCTTGCACTCCTATGAAAATCCCTACCGGTTGTGGGGTTTTTTTCTTTCTTTGAAACTGAACTTAGTATTTGCAGCAGGTTTTGGTTTTGTTTTGTTTTTTTTTTTTTTTTTATCTGCAGAATTATGTAGTGCAATATTCAGAGCTGGGAAAAATGTTAAATTCAAATAAACCTCAGGACTGAAATTTGGCTATAAGAAAGATTGAGCTGAAATTTAATTGCATCCTTGGAAGCTAATCTAGTGGCCATTTGCAGTGTGGGGGCACATTAGGGAGGTTTTTCCATTCACAGCTTTCTTTTCTAATATATATTCAAATATAAGAGTAACTTGTTATTTTAGAAATATATTCAGAAATAAATCCTATTTCACCAGTGCAGTATCAGAGCCAGGTCAGGGGAATGAGGAGTTACACTTGCAGTTCTCCACTTGCTGCTTTTGAAGGTGTCACCTTCACACAAAGCATCAATCTGTTCCCCACTGCAGAGGCCAGAATGGCCTTTGATACCTGCAAAACACACCACACTGCTGCTGATCCTCCATCTCTGCTCTAACAAAGTTCTGTGCACTGATTCCTTTAATTGCACAGGTGAAATTTGAATTAAAATGGATGTGTCATTAGTTCCAATCCCACTGAATTAGCCTACAACAGGATTCCCTCGATTTCTGAAAGTGCTCAAAGTCTTTTAGACTCTTAAATGAGAGAGATGTTTTTCCACAGGCAATTTTCAACTAGAAAGAGCAGTGATGGGGTGAGGGTTGTCTTCATTTTTCTAATATCCAGCCAGAGATATACATGAAAAAGTCATCTGCCTGACTAATGAGGAAAGCAACCCCCCTCAGATATTTAGTTTATACTTTTGATAGTGTTTCTGGGAGGTGATGTACATAGAGTAGCAAACTAATGACTTGCATCAGTGACTTAGGGGCTTTGCAAATGTGCTGAAGTCTTTGTAGCATAAACAGACTTTGTAGGTGGACACCTGGCTGCAAAGAACTTTTCAAAAGTGCTCTGAAGAATTTCTTCATGCTGGCATACCACAAGTCAGTGCTTTTACACTAAGGACGGACTTGGGTCTGTAACTGCTATATGTCTTCCGCCTTCTTAACTCAAGGAACCAAGGGTGGAGTGAAAGGCCATTAAGAGGCCCTTAGTCACACAGCAGCTGCAGGGGGGAAGCAAAGGCAGACGTGGGCCATGACCATGTGGATGTTGAACTGATGCCAAGGACTCCCTGATTTCATCATGCTCTACTGTGCTGAGATGCAAATGGGCCTCTGTTCAACCTTTCTCCCCCACTGTCCCCCTTTATTTCCCTCTTTTCCCCACTCTCTTTCTCGTTATTCTCACGAGTTTCTTCCTCATCTGCTCAAAATCTGCTTGCCTCATCATGACATCTCTTGGCAAGTTTGTGTCTGCCAGAGCACAGACACAAAATTTGGCCTTACAAAGTGCTCCCTGGGCTTGTACTCCATGCCCACGGTCTCTTGTAATGCCATTCCATCACAGCTTGCCACTCCAGAGAGCAGAATTAAGCAGGCAATGTAAAGTTAATCTCTCTGCTCTCAGCAGCTGTTTTTGCAGAGTTAGAACATGTCCACTTCTTTATCTCTTGCTCATGTATGATAATCCCATTTGCCCCATGATTTATTTCTCTATATTGAAGAAAATTCATTGTTTATGAATTCCAATTTGCAGAGACGAAATAGTTGAATCCAAAAGACTCTCATAAAGAAATCAACATTTGCATCAAAGGTCAAGGAAAATGATCAGACAAATCATCTGTTTTAGTCCATCCTGTCCATTTTGCCTTGAGAAGGTCAGATAATCACACGTAATTACTTTTGACTTCAAATTGGGCTAAGATCCTAATTTCTACCTACTTATTTTAGGTAGAGAGTAATCAATTTCTTTGCTGTCACACAAAATAAATTAAAAGTTCTTCATGAAAGACCTACTTATGGCAGACATAAATCCTAAGCATTCTGGTCAATTCTGATCAGAGGAAATAAGAGCAACAAAGGAAAAAAAAGAAAAGTAAGCAAACAAAGAAGGAAAAAAAATCAAAGAGCATCTCCTTAGAGTTACAGACACCATTTTGATAAGATTGCATTTTACATAGATATGTGAATGTTTCTCTTTTGCAATCACTGATACATTTATTTTACATTTTTTAGTGCAAAAACTGTTGGTCTCCAAGTAACTCCACCTGAAACACTGGAAATATCTTTGTCCCATAGTGAGAAAGAGCCTTCCCTCCATTGGAACTGGTGTCTCACAGCCCATGAGCACCTCTCACCTGGATAAGCCTACTGCACTTAGTTCCTTTATTTCTGTCATGTTGATGATGACATGACAATTCCATGCATTTTCTTTTTTTCAGTGAAAAGAGGTCAGTTTTAATTGTCATCTTAAATGTAGTTGCAAATTCCAGCTGAACATTTGAATACCTGTTTTAGACCTTTCTCGTGAGTGAAGAAAATTTCACAGCCCCAATTTCTACTGTTTTGACACTATCTTTTATGGAAGTGTCAGTCTCTGACTTCTAGTGCAATTATTGCAGTGACACTGACACCTGTACATTGGTGCTATTAACACTTCCATTTCATGTCGTCTAGATAAGGGCTGGCTCTTGGAAATCCTTGGGTTGAGTTATTTGCCTCAGGATGTGCCTGCAATGCCAAGATAAACAAACCATAGGATTTCTGCCTTTTTAAAGCTGAAATTAAAATCTTAGTTGTTTTTATATGTGACACATCCAGTGCATGCTAATTTTCAGTTGAAACTGCATTTGTTATAGGTGTTATTTAATGTGTGGTGTTGATTGCAGAGGACTAGAATAGTTCATACTAAATTCCTGCAGAAAACTCCTTTATAAAATACAGGAATCAGTTCATATTTTTGCAGTAGGTATAGAATTTGGCACCTTCTGGCTGACTAACTCTGTGAATTTGTATGTATTATTGCTGCTCAATACAAGCAGCTGTCCTGGAGGGGAGAGGAAGAAATGCCCTTGCCATGGAAATTCCAAAAGCCAGAATTTCTCTGTGTCTCTAGGACACTAGTAAAACTATAGCAACAAACATTCTCTCAAAAGCTAATTAAAAAAAAAACACAAAAAGTTTGCATTTCACTAAGCATGTTGCTTTAAATGGTTGTTTTAATCCAAAATAAACTGTGCAGCCATTTGTGCTGCCATTTGTGCTGCCATGGGGTCGTGTTCCATCTCGTAACCCTCTCTAACCACCTGTGCCTGCTGCTGCCTCTTTTGTGGTGACATGAACATTGATATGATTTATGATGAGTCAGATGGGAGAACAGATGGAACTGAAAAGTGCCTCACCTGAAAATACTATCTGCTGGGTCACTTGCACATGCTTGCCCAACACTGGTGTTGGTACAAGGGAGGCATCGAGAGCAAGGAGACAGATGAAGAAACTGACTGGCCTTAGCCTTGGTTCTGCGCTACAGAAAATAAAGAAAATTGGCAGACTTAAATAAAAAAAAAGAAAATTTGTGGCTTCTATCACAAATATTCTCAGAAAGGGTTCAGCTGGTACTGCTGCAGAGAGCAGTTTGAGTACTGGCTTGGTTTGTCTAGTCAGAAGAGTGGGTGAGGAAGAGTCAAGGATCCTCTAGTCCAAATTCTCATGCCAGTTCATGACTCAGATACACAGAGATGTATCAAGCTCAGACTTTCTCATGGTTCTCATCATGATTCCCACTCAGCTTAGTTGAGTCTGAATCAGAAGAAACTCTTTCATAGTCAGCAGAGTTATGCTGTCATAATACCAGCATGACAGGACAATTAAGCCTTATGTAAATAATTACCCAGTTTCTTCACTTTGAGCATTCCCAACCATTTTAGCAATGCTTTCCACATCTTCCTTTGTGTTGTCATCTCCAGTCTGGCAGACTGGAGTTGCTTGATTTTCCCCTGATGCCCACCATTGGCTTCAACATGTCTTTTGTGGCTTTGTTTGAGGAGCAGAGGGCTGCCAGTGCTGCGAGGTGGGTTGGCATCCTGCCCCTTGGGCAGTCTGGGAGAGTGGATGGATGATGCCTGAACCACAATGCAGATGAGGAATCCTGGTGCTCTGACACCCTGCTCTGACAGGCACTCCAACAAATGTCTTTTAATGTTCTCTCATCCAAGTTGTCCTTTTGAACTCCAATTTCACTAGTTTGGAAATGGTTTCTGCACTAGTTAGTAGGTCTCTGCTCTTGAAATTTTCAAATCAAACAATTGACAACACACACACAGACACAAATACATCTATGCTTATTCATTGCTATTAGTATTTAAAAAAATATTCTGGGTAAACTTCAGTTTATGAAACTGCGTAAGGTACCATAAAAAGAGGATAAAATAGTAGTCCTAGTATAAATCTCTTTTGCAGTAAAGTACATTCCTTCATGCTGAGAGCTGCTGAAATAACAAGTTTTGATAAGCTTGCATCCACAATTTTTTTTATACATCTTCCTCTTTCCACAGTGCTGGCTGTGAGGCTTATTTAAGAAAATGTAGCATGTACACATTATTCTGCACTCTTTGCAGCCTCCTGGCAAAAGAGACAGTGTTCATCTCAGGAAATTCAGAGGTGCATAATCAGAGTTGCTAAAGGGTTTGAGTCAACTTTTTTGAGTTCATTAAACAAATATTTTATTTACCTGGAGGAGCCATCAGATGCAACATAGCAGATGGCTAAATATTAGTGCTTTGCCTATAAATATTTTAGAGACAAAATACAGTGCATAGCTTTTTCTTAACTTTTCTTTTCCTTTTTTGGGCAGCTTAAGCTAGATGAGATGATTGTACCCACCGTGGCTTCCCATTGCTGCCAGATGACTGAAAAAGAAAACTTGAAGCTAAATTTGGGTGTGCTCTCTCTTTTGGAATACATTTAATATGCAGTTCCATTTTCTTTCTCAATTCAAGCATAGCTTCTAAAGCATATCTGTGAATCACTCTTAAAAGCATCAAGCACAGCCATTTCAAAGCATTGCTGCTTAACAAATTCAAAGCAGATTGACCTGTTTGCCTATGCTAAAGCAGTTTCACTGACTTGTTAATTTTAGGTGATGTTTCCAGACAGTAGCTTTCTTACTTCTAGAGCCTGATGGATGTGATTTTGATGCCCCCAAGTCAGTAATAATTTACCCTACATATACTAACATAACATTAAGTATGAAGAAGTGTGTCACTGTCAAGCCTTACGTAAACTCGTTTCAGGCTCACTCAGTACACTTAATTCTGTTCACTCCCCATGCTCATTTCTCTATTCCCCTTTGATTTTCTGATAGTCTTGTCTGCTGTTTCAACAGCACATTCTGTCCTCTGGAACAACTCTGTCACTGCTGTCGGCCTTTCCAAATCATTCTATATGGGATCTTATAGTAATGAAACCTGTTGTCAGGTGTAAAACTTAGGTACTATTCGAGGGGCAAAACATGTTGGTTTTACATCACCTTAAGGTTCATCAGTGCTGGCTGATCTTCCAGTGTCCAGAGCCTACAGATGTGAGGCTGGCAGTGAGTTGTAGGAGGTTGCTCATACAGATGCACTATGATAGAAATAGAAATTGCCAAGAAACTATTTTAGGTACTGAAAACAACATAACTTAAAAAAAAAAAAAAAAAAAAAAAGCCAGCACTGAGCTGGTCTGCTGCCTGGACCCATAGGAAACTTCACTGGGTAGAGCATCATGGCTCTGCAGCTTTCTACAGCTTTCTGGGCCCAGCCCTTCCCTCTGTACAGCCCCTGCTGAATCCCAGCACTGCAGCCTTAGAGAGGGAGGAAGCAGGGTGAGGCACTGGAGACCTGCGTTGAGTTCTCAGCTGTGTCAGGGATTTACTGTCACCTTGAATATGTCCTTATCTTCTGTTACTATTTCCAGCTGTAAAATAGGGAGAACATGTTCCAGAATAATTGTGAAAGTACATCCAAGCAAACATTCAATAATAATAATAATGCTGGTAATACTATTTCTGAATGGGCTGGAACTGAAGTTCCTATCTTTATACAGAACAAAATTTATTCCAATTTCCTTCTATAGTACTCTTTACTTTTCTAGAAGTGTTTCTGGTTTTCTAATTAAATATTTTCACAAAGAGATCTCTCCTCCTTTGCTAGTGTGTTGTAACCCAACAGTAGAGCACTCTCAACACATGTGAGGCTCCTGGGTATCATCATTGGTTGTGGATCTCTTGTGCTTCAACTTCAGGCAAGATACGTGTGTAGCCATTTAAAAGAAGACCATAATATATAAATAAAAAGTTGCATTTTGGGGTCATTGAAGATTCAAAACATTACCTCTGTCCTGTACTTGATCCTCTTCCCACCAGAGGTGATAGGACCTTTGCTACTAGTTTCATAGGGAATGGGTCTGGGGTAGACTAGTTGTGATATTTAAAGAGAAACATTGCCTGATAAGTTAAAGCTTCCAGAGCACTGGGGAAGGCAAGCATGTTTTATATGTTTCTGTCTGAAAACACAAGACTCTGACTAGTCCACGTTGCCAGGGGCAGATTGCAGAATTAACATCTCCTATGCTGGGGTTTGCTAAGCCATTCTGCAAGAAGGCTTCATTCCCCTAAAGGTGCTTTTGTCTTCCTCTACACTCCTGTCTTTCCTTCACCAGTGCGAGGTAGGTTGGCACCTGAGCTGCCACATTGCATCCAGTGAAAGGAACTGTGCTCATGGAGATAGCCAGAGATGGCAGAGCTAAACCTGGTTTGCCATATTTGACACTTAACTAGAGTGAGCCTCAGTTTGAATGAGAAAAGATGGATCTGCTCAGGACAGATTTAGGAGTATGCACAGAAGCATTATCTCATGTTACTATGTCCTCATTATTTCAACAGTGGCCTGTTTCAACTGGCTGTGAGACAGCACTTCATGAGGCATTAGGTGTAATTAAAATTAGCTTTTGGCTGCCAAAATAAATAACCGGACTAAAATGCATTTTTCTTTTTTGAGTTTAGTGAGTGGTGCAGTGGTCCTTCAGAACTGTTTTCCCAACACTTCTCAAGTTGAGTAATCTGAAGCAGAGAACCTGCAGTATCTGGGCTTGGTTCCATCCACAGTAAGAGCAGATGCAAAATGAGGTGGGAGTTCCTGTTTGGGGAAAAGTGAAAAGCACAGTGCAAAAACAAAAGCCGATTTACAGCTTTTCTGTAAGTCACCATGGAGTGACATTGTTTTGACAGGTGGGAGGCAGTACAGCTCACTGTACTGACAGAGATATTCTGACTAGCCAGGACATCCCTTTGTAATATGTGTGAAAAGGAAAGTAGGCCAGAGGAAGTCTCCTAATACAGTCATTCTTGCTCAACAAAATTTAGAAGATAGTATCAACCAAAATACCAACCTTTGAAAGCAACAATAATTAGGAGATTACCTGAGTATCACCACTTCATTTACCAAGTCTGTGAAAAACTGGAAATTCAATCCACATGCCTGCTCATTTTTGGCTATTATGCTGAAATTATATTATCGACCAACCAGTCAAACAGGCAAAAACCCATGGTGAATGCTACCATTTCAGGGATCTATTTAATGGATGAATGACCTTTTCATTTCATTGGCATTGTACTTGTAAAATGAAGTAAAAACAGAAAAATCATGAAAAAAAGGGGATGGAGATATTTGCTTTGTCCTGAGGCACCCTGCAAAGACATGCTTTTGACCAAGTTTGCACTGAGAAATGCATTTGACTAAATACAGCCCTGCATGGATTTTTGTGCCCTGAAAGCACCACAGTCCTGTGATTGTTGCCCTACCAGACTGCACAGACCTACCCCTCAGGTGGGTACTGTCCTGCACCACCTGGCTGGCACAGATCCTGTGGGGGCACTCAGGCAGCCTCCCCAGGTTTACACCAAATCCATGGTGATTTGTAAATGTACCCAAGCTCTGAACCAGTGTGACGTTTCTTATGCAAAGAGGAAAAGCTGTGAAAGCTGTGTACCTTACCTCTCTTTCCTTTTCTATCTATCAGACTCTTGATGTAAGACTTCAGTAGAAAATACACTGAGGAAAACAGAATGATTTCTACAACATCAATGAGCTTTCAATCACACCAAAAGAACAAGGTTATGCGGTTGTCTGTCTGTTCCAGTTATCCAGTGTCCACAGTGGCAGGCTGTCAAGTCCAGTAATCCACATTAAATGAGCTTCTAGCAAAAAATGGAAAAAGCAAAGGCAACAAATGATAGAACTGAGGGGAAAAAGAAAAAACCCAAACCACTTGATTTTTTTCTTAAATTTCTTAATTAGCCAAGTAGTCAATGATCAAGTAGCTACAAATGACAATAGCAAGACTCAGCTAAGGCCTTGTGTGTCTGCCATAATTTCCCTGTGGTGCCCCACTAGTGGGATCAAACAGCCCAGAAAACCTCTTTTCCAGGCCTGGCAGAGGGTGTGTGTCTCCTGGTGGCTGGATCATTTTGCACACTGTGGCCACCTGAGTAGCTGTGGGTAACAGAGCTGCTCAAAGTTACACAGCAAACTGAGCAATATCGCCTGCTGTAATGTTCCCTCTTGGGCTGACTGCCCCAGACTTTTACTGCTCAAGCTTGTTGTTGCCCCTGCAAAAAGAGTCTGACCAGAACAGACACACATCTGAGCAAAGCTGATGTTGCTCTGCCTCTCCTGGGGTGCCAAGCCTTGCTGCCAGAGTAGTGCAAATAGCTCATTGGTGCAGAAGAAAATCAGGTCTGAATCACTTACAACTTGAACACAAAGAAGCCGGAGGGTATTTGCAAGGTTTCTTCCGTGGCCTGTTCATTTCTGAGCAAAGCGCACAATGAATTCACAAGTTTTAATGCAGTGTCAGAAGAAACATAAAGGTAATGTTGTACTACTCCAAGTGCCAGGTGCAGAGTCATAGCAGAAAAACAAAACCTCACCAAACTGTTAGATGACTCATGATAGATGAGTCAGAAACTCTTTCTTTCCTGCTACACTGTTACCAATTTAGCAGGCTGCAAAACGAGAAAATGGAGTTGTGGATGACAAAGAAGAGGTAATTTGTGAAAAATGCCCACAGCTTGTGGGGTAGATGAAACACAAGATACATCAATTAAAAAATACCAGGAGACACACTGTGTGGGTACAGGGTGTGTCCCAGTTCTTCAAGCATTTGAGCAATTAAATCCAAGTTATCATTCTTTCCAGCTGTTTTCTGCTGTGAGCAGAAGCAGGTGCCTTCTCCAAAGACCACCAGTAGGTACATTAGATACTAGCAGTGTCTGGCACCAAATTAAAAGCAAACATGGATTACTTTGTGATCCTCAGTTTGCATCCTTCATGAATTTTAGGGGCAGAAAGTGTTTTCTGCTAGAAAACTGTAGAAAATAGTGCTACATCAGTGGATGTGGTAGCACTGAACCCAAGTAAAAGTTCTGAGGTTATCAGGAAGCCCAGGTTGAAGAATATTCACCTTTGCTTCTCTCATGTGGGCAAGATTAAGCAATGAAATGTGTTTCATGTGTACGTGATCCAAGAAAGGCTTCATCACCTACCTACATAACACCAAAGATAAAGAGTTAAATACAGCTTTGGGCCATGTGAGAACCATCAAAAGTAAGTGAATTTGCATTTTGATTACACTAGAAATAGTTTGGTGAGCTAAAACAAATGACTTCTCTGAGATTTGTGATTCCTCCTGTGAATCAAAATATTCTGTATTTCTACTCCAAATGGTGGTCAGCAGAAAAATGCTATATAATAGGCCCACAAAATAAGTCGTGATTGTTTCCTGTCTTTCTGCTGTTTGAAATGGAATACTTTAAAATGAGAACTGGGAGATGTGAGATGGAATAGGAGCTTTGATTCTAATGGCACAATTTGAAAGTAACAGAAATGGTTCAGTAGCAACTTAACAAAGATCCTTGCTTGCAGAAGGCATCTCCCTGGGGTTCTTGACAGTATGGCATCTACATTCTCCTACATTTCAGGAATTTAGAACAAGGTCAGAGGGAAAACAATTCAGAGAGAAACCACAAAACTTATTATGGGAAATGAAAAACAGATCATAGCAGAAAACTCTCGTAGCTGTATCTATTTCCTTTATAAAAGAAGGGACTGAGGAGTAACACAGTTACAGCCAGTAAGTACTAGCACTGAGCACACAGCGTGAATGAACTTTTCAGTATAGTGGACAAAAGTGTAACAAGATACATTAACTGAAAGGTAGACAGTTCAAACTAGGAATAAGGCGCACATTTTTAACACTGAAAGTAATTGAAACAATGTACCAAGGACTCCAGTGAATTTTCCTTTAGTGAGAATATGTATATAATGACTGGAAATTTTTCTAGGAGACACATAATTGAAACAAAAATTAATTCATAGAAGTTCAATGACATGTCATATACAAGGAGGTCAGAGTAGATTATCAAAAATGGGCCTTTGGAGCTTTAAAGTCTTGGACTTTATGGAAGACTAAAAAAGTATTAACTAATTTTCTTCCAGTAGAATGTCCTTAACAAAGATCAATTTCTCTATCTATCAGTGGATTATCCATACTTCTCAGCACTGTCCTAAGTCTTTCCCAAATAAATTAGTTTGGTGTGGTGAGATCAATAGTGATTTCATAGTGCCTTTTCTTCTTCACCCTACCTCAATTATTGAAAGAACTAGTCTAAATATATATAATATAGTCTAGTCTAAATATGTATAATCTTTTATTCTATTTGAGAAACAACCCACCCAATTATATCTCATTACAGCATCTTAAAATGAAAATTTATCAAACATAGTAAAAACTGCCAACTAAGAAATGCCAAAACCTTCAAGCTTCTTAAAAAATTAGCTCTGAACATTTTTCTATTAAGAGATAAGTATTTTTGAAAAATAATTTTGTTTAGTTTCTAACTCCAGATTTTTTGGAGCTACATCAAGTGCAGAAGTTTTGCCCAGGCCATGTGGAAAATGATCTTTACATGCTTGAATTGCTCTGCTGATTTTCTTTCATCTTTCAAAACTTGTCATTTGCTAATACCAAGTCTGGAAAATGTCAGTCCCAGAAGACATGCTTGTCAAATTAATAGCAACCAGGAAAAAAAAAAAAAGAAAAGAAAAAGAAGAAAAAAAAAGAGGAGTGGTCATGTTAAGAACTGAAGTCTGTGATAATTATAATGGAATTTTAGTGCATATTATCAGTTTGCCTGACTTAAGGTACAGACATTAAGAGAGTTGCCAGCAGAAGTTGCCCTGGCGATGTGCTGAGGCAGCCTGTCTTTTGATGCCTAGACTGTCTTTTCTCCCCGGCTGACTTCATTCACATGCCTTGTCATGCCAATTTACTCCAGTTTTTTCCCCTCCCTCCTCACCAGTTGGGTGTTGCAACCTATTTACAGTGAGGAGATTCCCTTACTGGGTGAACTTTCTGTTACCTGGCAGGAGAAATTCCTTAGGAATTAATGTGGTCTCAGTATCTGTGAAACAGCTAAGGGATTAGAAATGCCTTTTCAAGACACTAAAGTTTTCTGATAAAGACCACAGCAGCATTCTGGCAGAACTGCAGAACAGTACTGATCCCATAAAAAAACTGTGGGAGATTTTGCAAGTAGAAAATGGCCATCCATGTTAGCTATTAATATTGCTCCAGTCTCAGTGAAAAGTGATGTATACAATGGCTGCAAATGTCACAGGCTTTATGCAGCTCTGCTCACGCTGCTGCACAGAGTTTATACATTACCCAGCATGACAAAGCATAAAGAATTTGGACTGGGAAAATCCAAGGTACAATGAGATTAGCATGGTGCAAGAAAAAAAAACATCTTTCTTTCCTCTGCTGTCTGCCTCTCTTTTTTCTCATCTGTACTCTTGAGGTTTTGTATCCATTAAAAGGCCCTCAGGGGAAAGCTGAGGTAGAAATGTATGGAACCAGGCACACTCTTGTCCCACTGACACTAGAAAGAAGCCACTTGGTGACTTTCCAATAGCTCCTCAGCAGAGCAGTGCCCACATTAACCTTGCTCTGTAACAGTCTTATCCTTGGAGATACATCCACTTTTAGGACATCTTGCTTCTGCTTCCTATTATTTCAACTAGGGTGAACCTGAAATGCTGTGTGAAGTGCATTTCAGAGAAAAAAAAAATGAAATAAAATAAAATAGCCTGTCACAAGTGAAATAGTTCAGGAATTAGTGAAGTATTGTGGACTTATAAGAATGGTTTCTTTCCACAGTGAATGGAAGCCAAAATGGCTGTGAATCTCATTTCAGCATCTAGCAAAAAAAGCTGTCAGCCTGCTTATAGAAAAGATGATAATATTATGTTGTTTAATCTTATCTGGATATGTCCCCTCCAGTGGTTTCCTGCTGGTAAACCACAGAGAAGAGAGGCAGTAGTAAGTAAACTAGAGGAAGTGAGATGAAATACAGTATGCTCTTTTGGTTAATATGGGATTCATGTGAAGGATATTGCTAATTAAAACCAATGGTATTTTCTGCCATCTGGGCTTTCAAAACTAGTTTCAGAGGATACAGAGGATGTTTTGTTTCACTGAATTGCTCAAATCTTAGGGAAGCCACTGGGATGAAATATTAGTATTGTGGTAAACTCTGCTTGCACTTTGACAGCAGCATGTAAAATAAGTACTTTACAGAGTGTAAGTACATGGTTTCACCCATATAATGTCCAAATGAAAGAGCAGCTTGGGGTTAGAAGAACAAAATCCACTCAGCCTACACTGAGGTATAAGAAACTGCCAAATCATAGTGGTTACTGGAATAGGAGCTCTTGTGTTCACCAGGCTATACAAGTGTGGCTCCAGGGCTGCTGGATCTATGGAAACATGGAGTTTGGGGATTTGCCTGCAGTGCTGACCTTCAGACCAGCCTGCAGATGGCATGGTGATTCACTGGGAGCCTGTGAAGCCAGAGCTGCCCTGCTGCTACTGCTCACAGCTTTCCTCTGGTCTACCAGAGGGAGTTGAAGTTTCTCCAAAGACTGAGCCAGAATTCCCGAACAGAGCACCTCACCTAGTTAACTGCATCAGGAAATACTGAGCAACCTCAGCAAAAAGATCTGTGAGTGAGATGACATCTTTATGCATCAGTGAAATCTTGTGCTCAGCACGCGCTTACTTCATCTGGATTCTAGGCTTATGCCCAAGGCTGAGGAAACAAACCTAAACTTTTTTCAGCTTGCCTATTTCTGTTTACTTTGTGTTGGCAAAACGAGCCTCGTCATGTGGCTACCGGATGTCTTTTCCACCTCCCACACCACTTCCAAGGATCCCAGTTGGACCCACTTCCCTAAGAACGAACAAAAAAGTCCACTTTTGTTGTTAGAGTTGTCTTTATGTCACTGGAAACAAACACTTAGTAGGCGATGTTGGAACAATTCCTTGTGTTTTAACAGTGCCTGAAGACTAGCTTCACATGCGGCTGAGCTGGGTACTTTGAAGTTAAATATGAACAGGAGAAGTGAAGAAAATGTACTGCAGGAAAAAATTGGCACCCATCTTAATCAGAGCCACCCAACCTGTAGCCTGTGGGATTTCTTCTGTCTGATTTCTGCTTGCAGGTTATTTGTGTAGCTGAGCTGTTATAATACCTTCTGAATCCATATTGTCAAAGGCTGAACTGTCTTGCTGTGATTTATCCCAAATCTGCAGGAAGTGAGTGTCCTTCACTAGGTAATTCAAATAAATACATGCATCCTGCAAGAATAAGGACCTGAATGGAAAGTCAGAGTCCTCTTTTTTCCCCACTCATTTCAATTGTAGGTTTATCAGTTTTTAGTTTGGGCAAGAGATTCTTCTTGCCCCATTTACTCTTGTGCTTTTGAGGCTTGAACAGTCCTTTATTATTGCAAGAAACTTCTGTTTACCTCTTTTCACCTGTGTTCTGGTTTCTGGCCCTTGTTCTTCTCTTGTTGACTCCCTGAGGGTACACAGATGGTAGCCTGGAAGCCAAAAGGAATGATACTGGAGGAGTGAGAGAATAGTGAGAGAGAAGGAAAAGGAGTCAGAGAGGGGGAAAAAAAAAGTAAAAAAATAAATTAAGGGGGGAAAAATAGCAAAGAAGTGATCACAGCAAGATTCCAGACTGTCCTAAGAGCAAAACCCTAATATGTATCAGTGTGCTGGATCTTGTCAAGACACAGGTAATGATTATTTTTGGGAATGCAACCTAAACACCATTTAGCGTGTTGGCTGTAAATGTTTAGACCTGTTAAGTAAGTCAGTTATCACAGTTCCATCACGAAGTACATTCTGTCAGCTGAGAAATCCTTTTTTTTTAATTCACAAGCATTACCACAGTTTGTCTGTTCTTTAATGGTGGACGTCAGCCTCGGAGGTACCCCACAGCAGAATGCCTAAACATTTCTCACATCCAGATGAAGCCCCTTTAGACAGGATAGTATGCAGAGGGGTGAATGCACTCTATGTGCAGGAAGGAGTTAATCTCACCACTGCAGTCGGTAAGGACTGAGTAGCATTTTTTCAGAGGATAAGGAAATGTCATGACTTACAGATAAGATGTCAGGTTTTTTTAAGCATAGTGTTCTTTAGGATAGTGGGTGAAACACCGAAATATTCTTGGGGGAAGCTGATTTGCATCCAAAGCGCTTTATAAAACGAGCCTTTAAAAGAAAACAGAGTAAGTATATGCAAATATTGTTCTTAGCATACAAAATATTGCAGCTATTAGTACAGTGCGCTACCGCCTTCCTAAGTTTGCACGTGAAATGTAGCCAAGCTTACGAAAGAACCATTTAGCTGCACTGAGGGTGCAGGCGAGAGAAAATCAGCCGCAGCCGAGGTGGGTCAGGCACTACACGGGCGAGTTCGGCGATGCGGAGCGGGAGCGCGGCCCCGGGGCGGCCCCGCGCGGCTGCCCGGGGACACCTGGCGGCGGAGGGCGGCTCTCGCCGGGCGGCGCTCCCGGAGCCGAGCACGGGCCTCACGGGGGATGGGGAGCCACGGCGCTGCTCACCCAGCTTCCCTTCGTGCTCTGCTCACCCAGCTCCCCTTCGTGCGCTGCTCACCCAGCTCCCCTTCGGCGCAAGAGATGCGGCGTGCGAGAGGAATGACAACAAGGAGAGAAAATTCAGCAGTTGCTGCGGAGTCTGTCCTCGGATTTAGAGGGACTCATCGGAACAAGCAGCCAGAGCCCTCTAGCACTGAGGACTTGGTCAGCACGGAAATCAGAGACAAGCACTGCCTGCCATACTCTGTGCACACTCATACCTCTCCCGATTCCCTCTGTTTCCACTTATATTTTCTGTCATTTTGTCATTTCATTCCGTTTTAAAGGAATGAACCCTCCAGGAAGGACACTGCCTATAACAGGACAAAGTGAAAAATACACCATTCCTTTCACTTGCGGTGCATTTTTCTCAGGCTTTTTGTTAGGACAACAATAATATTATTTCTGTGGTCTTGTCAGTACAGAGACAGTCTACTGCCTAACTGGACTAGTGATTTTGGGTAGAAATGATAACATTCTAAAATAACATTTTAACCAAAACAATAACACTCAAGCAGGCATCCAAACCCTAACTAATGAAGGTAATGCTTGCCAGTGCTTTTAATCTTGACACCTCAAAGTTTGTTCTAGTAAGCCTGCATGAACCTAAGCCTGCATTTATGATTGTGGACTGTGTTTCTTGATGTAAAGTGTGCATTAAAGGAACCGTTAGATGCAATAACCCAAAACTTGGCCTTTAGATCTTTAGCATACACGTGGCAGTTTCTTTCCACCATAGTCTTCTGCTCTGCTTCCAGCAAAAGGTAGGCAATGAGAAGTTTACTAGGCAGCGGAATACTTGTAAATGTCAACATTCAGCCTGCTTGCCAGAGCTGAGTGAACTGGTACAACCAGAAAGTTACTTACCCTGAGATGTGGGTATGGGTGGAGGGGAAAGAAAGCAAGAGAGGACTGGAAAAACATAAAAGAATCCTGGATTGTTTTGTAGGGCTCTGTAGGAGTAGACTCTATTCCAATAGTATTGCAGGCCTTGTCATTTGGGGTAGCAGATGGGAGCAGCCACATCAGTCCTGATAACATCATCTATTTTGCAACCTCTATGTAGAAGTGGGTCCTGTGATTACAGATATGGTTCTTTGCAGAACTAGCCTGCAGAGCAGAAATAGGGAAATTCAAATTCTGACAACAACCTTTGCTTTGCTTACCAGAACATGTGGGGGAGGTGGAGGAAATGTAGGTATCTAGCCATGGCTTATTTGGCAGGCAAACTAACCTGTTCAGAGCTGCACAAGACAGAGGGAAAGCTCCATACTCCTGACCCACGGGAAACTTAAGAGTATACACAGGAGACAGAGCACACAGGTCCGAGAACTCAATTGCTGTGTGTTTCTTCTCTGTAGGTATCCCCTGTTTCAAGGTGTGGGTAAGAGCGCACACTGAAGGGGTGCCGACACAGTAGCCTCGCCGCAGGCCCAGAGGCTCTCGGACTTTCGCGGAGGTAATGCAGAGCCTGTAGGATGACACAGAGTGCCAGTCACCCCGCTGCTCGCCACTCCGGGAGCTCCCGCGGGAAGGAGCCGGGGGTCTCAGGGGCCCGAGGGCGGCAGAGGGGCGAGGGCGGGGGCTGAGAGCGGCGGGGCCGGGCGGCGTTGTCTTGAAAGCGAAGAGTGGTGCCCGTGCGGGGCGGGGGCAGGTGCCGGGCCGGTCTGCCTCGGGGCTGCTCCGCCGCGCTCGGCCGGGCACAGCAGCAGCTGGGGGGCCCGGGCCAGCTGAAAGACCGAGCGCTCACCGGCTCGCTGCCGGAGAGGGCCCTTCCCGGGGCCCCCCATGCTCTGCCTCGCTGCGTCCCGCATCCCACCTGTTGCTCGCTTCCGATGCCGAGCTGGCCGCCTGTCCCCAGGGAGCCCCGGGGATCCCTCCCGCGCCCCGCCGCGGCGGACGAGAGGAGGCGGGGGAGGCGGTGTCAAGCGGGGCGCGGGTTTGGGATGCGCGACAGCGCGAGTGCCCAATGCGGAGCCGGCGGTGCCCCGGGGCGCGCCGGCGGAGCCGCGGGAGGGGGGGCGGACGGGCGGGGCGGGGCTGCGGGCGTGCGGGGCCGGCAGCGCGGGTGTGAGTGTCGCTGCTGCCCCCGCCCTCCCGCCGCCGCTCCGCCCTCCCGTCCGGCGGCGGAGCCGCACTCCAGACCCAGCGCCGGGAGGAGCGCGGGGGAGCGCCGGGAAGGGGTGGCGGGGGAACGAGAGGAGGAGCAGCGGCGCTCACGCCAGCCCGGAGCACCCCGCAGCACCCCAGCGGACGGCCCCCGGTGGTGTGCAGGGCTCCGGCGCCCCGCGGGTGGCGGGTCCCGCGGGAGGGGAGCGGAGCGGAGCCCGTGTGCGCGGGGGGGCATGGGGGTCCCGCGGCCGGAGCAGCCGGAGCGGGGGCAGCAGCGGCGGCCGCGGCAGCACCAGGTAAGGAGCGGCGCCCGCCACCGCGTCCGTGCCCCGCGGGCGTGCGAGTGCCTTCCCTCCCGGGAAGGGCTCGGGAGCACTTCAGGGGAGGGGGTGCTGTGAGGGCAGACCCATCTCTTCTTCCCTCAGGTGCCTTTGGGAGGGAGGCTCGGCTTCTCCGAGCTCCGCGGGAGGACGGAGGGCTGAGGCGGGTGGGAAAGCGGCGGGGAGGCGCGGGCCCCCCTTCCCCAGCGGCACCCCGTCCTCGCCCCGGCCGCAGCCACCCCGCCCCGGCGCGGCGGGCACCGTGTGGCGGCCGGGGCGACTCGCTCCCGCACGTCGCCTTTATAAATAGCGATGCGATCCGCCCCGTAGAGAATGGCCGCGGGGGCGGCGGGGGTGTCCGGCGGGTCGCCAGTCACCTGCGGGGCGCTTCTGCCGCCGGGTGCGGCAGCCCGAGCCCCCCGCTCCCCTCTCCGAGTCTCACTCCAAGAATAATGGCAATTACGGAGTAAGTTTGCCCGCGTCGGACATCTCTGGGGAGAGTTGCCGCTCAGAGCGGGGACGGTGCAGCGGGGACCGCCAAGCGCTTGGGGTAGCAGAGGAAAAGCCTCTTCAGCCCTTGCAGTTTCCTTAAATGATTTAAATCCCCCCTTTATTTTGGTTGCTGGATACAAGGCGCAGTCTGCATCCTTTTGCACTCTTTGTTGTCTTGTAATGCTCCCATAGCTGTTCGGGGGTCCGTTCTCCAAAGCTGACGTTCGGTTCGTTGAATAGCAGCCGCTTGGGCTCAACTTTGCCTCGGATTTTATGCTGGTGGCTTCGCAGCCCTTCTAGGCTGGGCGGCAGCGCTCGGCTGCGCCGTGCGAGCCCCTGCGAATGGGGAAGTAGCGTTACACAGGCTTGACAAAGGCAACTCCGAAGCTGACAAATCTCAGATATGGCTGTTAAGGTTCACGAAGTAGGTCAGTAAACTACCTTAGTACTTGATGCTGCATTATTTTACTACGTCGGTGGTTTGGATACTTGCTTTCAGCCTGGCTTTTCTAAAGGAAACGAGTTTTATTTTTTTCTTATGATGCCAAAGACATGTAAAGTTAAAGAGAATTGCACATGTAAATTTTCCCGAGCTCTTTTGTGCGCAGTTTTCACTTCTGAAAGTTAACACTAGATGGCTTTCTTATATCAGCTATCCTGCAGGGAAGGAAAGCATGTAATCTGTCTCTGCAGCCTGCTATTTCTGTGTTTGGTTTTTTTTTTCTTCACGTGAATAGTAAACTATCTTCTGGTCAGTTCTGCACCGATGAGACACGAGCAGACCTGAAGCTTTCCTAGAAGCTGACAGAATTTGTTGTTTTGATTAGCTCATGTTGCTGCTTTAGACTTTATTTTACATGTGTGTTACTAATATCTAAAGAAAGTTTGTTTAGTTGGAAGGTAACTCCGCATAATATTTACATTGCTATAGAGGAAGGCTGCTGGATAACGCAGGATGCTTGAAAATATGGAAAAGCCAATAATTCAGCCTCAGTTGTTACTTAGTTTGATGGATTTATTTTAAAAGGGACCATAGTGCATTAATATTGTTTGTTCAGCTATTTTCCCCCTAGGTTCTGTACCTAGCTACCCGAGACTGAAACGTTTTGGAGTTGGATTCAGAAACATAGTACTTCACAGCCTGCTGGATATAGAAATGCCTAGGCTTGATGCCTTATTTCTCTATTTCTTGTGTTTTTACAAAACTGTGCCTTTTGTCAGTGGGAATGCATTATTTGCCCTCCATTCGCTTCTTCAGTGGTGGCTCTGAAATACTTAAATCTTCAAATTTGATCTTTGAAATATCTTGTATTATTAATGCAAACATGTTTAAATCATCAAGAGCTCTAATGCATTATAGATATTTAAACGTCACTTAGGGTCCACAACAGTTGATTTATAATTTATGTAGCATTCATATAAAGCTAGATTTAGAGAGGCATCTGAATGTATTGTCTTGGTTTTGCATGCCCAGTGGGTTACCTTAGCGGGTCATGCAGCACTTAGATGGAACCAGAAGGAATGCTTGTAAGGATGCCAGACTGTTTCACCAATCATGTTGGATCAATTAAAGATCATTTCATTCATATATGCCAAGGATATAATGTGAAGCTTAGAACTAAACAAAACCTCAGTTCTTTGTAGCTGGTATTTGCTTACTGTGCATATCAGAGTATTTTTAAAGGTTTATATCTCATTTTCCTGAAAGAAAGATATTATGGTCTTCTTTTTGTAGGCATTTATGACATACCATTACTCAAGTGCATTGTGAAATACTCTTACTAATGAAGAGAGTCAAATGAGGAACTAAGCAAAGCAGTGGTCAAACATATGGCAAAATCATCCCTTTTTTTTTTTTGCTGCTGCTTTTGACTTTTATGACTGAACCGAGGCACTTCGTTTTTTCACTTCCAGCTTCATACTGGACATAGGCATTGCACCTAAGCTCTTTATCTGCAGATCACCTGTTCAAGCTGCAGGAGAAAGGAAGTATTTTCTCCTTGCTTTGGCTTGAGTTAGGATTATATTTAGATGGTTGGATGTTAAAATATTTTCAGTAGGTTCCTGCCTTTTACTGCTGAGAGATCTAATTTGGTAATATAGAGGAAGAAAAGCTATGTTATTATGATAATACAAGTTACAGATTGTGGAAAGAGGGTGGGGCACTGGGTTATCTAGTTTCTCACGTTAGTCATCCAAGATTACCAACAGTAGCTGTTTTTACAGCTTGAAATGAAATCAGGGTTTGACAAATGCTCTTTTTCCATGCAATTTTTTCTTTGCAATTTAAAATGCTCTGCAATTTTAAAATGTTTGGGTAAGCTGGGTTGTGGATGAGTGAAGTGGAGGTGGCTGTTTATTTTCTGTATGTTGCAACATTGTCCTCAGAGTAGAATTTTTTTTGTATTAGGTAACATAATTTGTATCTGATTCTTTAAAATGTTGCCTCCTGCAAAGTCAAGACCAGCTTCAGTTTATCTCTTTATTTTCAGCACAGTTTTCATCCTTTTATAAATCTGGACAGTTCATGAAGTTTAAGGTAGGGATACCCCTCATAGTCTTTTTCAACCCTGGTTTTTCTACCTGAATTTTGAGAGATGAATGTGAGGATAAGTAATAATCCAATAAGAAGAATTTATAAGGGAATTTGTATTTAGTAGATTGAAAAGTATGTTTCACAGTTTTTTGATTGCTTTTTTTGTTAAACGCTAGTTGTTTACATAAATTTCATTGAGGATAAGTTTAATTCCTGATGACATTCAGTGATGATGTCATATGCCTGGTTAGATTTTTAAGAATTGTCAGGATTTCACATGAATAGCTGTCTTTTTATTTTTTTTTTTAGTTTGTTGTGAAAGAGCAAACTTAATGTTAAACATCTGATTTATCCTGACAGAAGTAAATGAGAGAGAACCTGCCTTCCTTTGTAGTAAAGCACTGACCCCGGATTTGAAGCCACTTTGAGGCACAATTGAATGAGCAGAAGATTGAAAAGGATTATTATAATTGGTGATACTCTTCTAGTTTTTAGTTAGACAGGACAGCAGTAGGCAGAAATGTCATTGTGATTAGTTTGCACCATAGTTCTTACTAGAAGATATGTAAGCTCCTGTTTGGATCATGAAACTGTAATTACATCAGCAGTTAGCTACTCAGGATTTATAAGTGGATTCTTCTGGTTTTCTGGAATTTCTTAAATAATAACCAGTGCATACATAATTAAAGGTTTTGTTTAAAAAAATGTATTTAGTCCTTATGGAGGCAGTGTTCTGAACATGTAATAAATGTAAGCAGCTGCTGTCCCATCTTTTTGGACATGCAGGCAAACAGCTTTATTGGAATCAGTGCTTGTAAGACATTTTAAGAACAGTAGATGTTTGAAATGAAGTAGGCATTTATTTTAGTGCTGTTAACTGGGGATTCTGTGTTACTTCGGAAAAAGACCTGTAGCTACTTTTTTTTTTTTTTTTTTTTTTTTTTTTTTTTTTTTTTTTTTTTTTTAGCTGTGCCATGTAATGTAGAGAGATACCATAGCTATTTTTTGAAAGTGAGGGAATCTAGAAGGAGGCTGGAGGAACAGTAGTAAATTGGCTTCTTGTAGCTGGGAGGCTGGAAGGTGGCAGTAGCTGAAGTTGTCTGGCTGCCCCTCCCCCTCAGCAGCTTAAATAAAATTCTGAGCACAGAGCTTGGAGTTTTGCCATTGACTTTGAGTCTTTTCTTATATAATGTCTTCATTTTTTGTTCTGGATCCTGCAAAGTCGCATACCCAGCTCTGCAGATATTTGTGCAATGCTCCTGTATTGTTTGCTGTTTCTTCTTTCCTCCCCCTCTCCCTTGGCTGCTTGAATTCTCACTGGCATGGTGCTGTGGATTGTGATAATGCCTGCTTGCATTTATGTGCATCATGTGTCCTCTCACATAAATCCCATCAATTATTTTCATATAACTCCCACCTGAAAAGTCATATTGTGGAATACCTGTGCTTCGAAGACTACCTCAAAGACTAAAGATACAAAGCTCTCATAAAATTCATCAATTTGCCCTTCCATTTCCCTTTAGGCTCACCAACTTTTTTTTTTTAAACCTGATACAAACTGTGATGAAATGATAGAACCATTTTACAAATTACAGGAACAACAGATTACAATACTTAAAATGTTTTTATTAGGAAAGGTACTTTGAGAACATCAGACATTCTGTGGCAGGTTAATTTAAATGGAAGAAAATATGTTTTAATACCTCAATAAAATTTTTGTAGTGATTTGGAATTTTTTTGTGTTTTGTTTTGAGTTGCCTTTTCTTTTTTACACTTGTTTGTTCCATATATATGAGATGGAAAGAAGTTTCTGGGCCACTCTATATTCCATTTTGGATTTTTACAGTCTCTTCAGTCAAATCTGATAAATTGTGAAGAGATGTGACAGTGAAATGGCAATTAAGGTGAATAATGGTGGAGTGAAACGTTCTAAAGTATGTGTTATAAGTGCACATAGTGTTAAAATATTTTTTGCTAGTTTTTTCCCTTTCATGTGGGGGAGTAAAAAGAAGTACTGAAATTAATGCATAGCTAGCAAAATAGTCATTGCAAAAAAGCAGCTCTATTTCCTATATTTTGTGAAGAAGGTGTTTGTGAAAGATAGGACATTTCAGTCAGTTAGGGTTTTTCCAGGTTTGTTGTTTTGATTTTTTTTTTCCACCTGAGAGTTGCAAGTTATTCAATCATTCTTCTTCTCTGGTTGTTCTCATTTGTGGCTTTCTGTTCAAAACTAATTGCTTCCTACTTTTAGATACCTAAAGTACATTCAAGGAAAAGAGCACTCTGCTTCTAGTGTTTTTCTGGCTTCTCAGCACTGAAAATGAATACCTGATATGTTTTAGCTTGAAATCCCATTGTAATACTAGTGTGACACGAAGTGGAAAAATAAGTGTGGGGAGAAAAAAAGACCAGAAGAGTGTGGCTGTGTCTGTTCATGCATTCTCATGCCTCATGTGCCACATCAACAGTGTGTAAGTAAGCATATGTGTTTTGCTGTGCTGGTCTTGCTTATTGCAGTGCTGGCTGCTCTTGAAGAATTAGGAGCAGTTTACAGTGATCAGGTTGTCTGTAGTGTTCTGCTGTAGTAAAGTAAGCCTTGGTTTTATTTTGTAAGGTTGTCAGGACAACAGCTTATTATTCTTGCTCCTCTTGGTGTTTCCCTAAAGCAGTGGAGGGAGCTTTTTCAAAGGCAGTGGCTGCCTTGCCTCACTGGGTTGCAGGATTGCAAGCTGTGATTTGGGTTCAGCAGGATGCTCTGAGTTTGTTGTGTAAAAATTCTAATTGATGATGAATGCAAACCCAGTGTGAGAATAATTTTTCTTCATTGGACTAATGAAAAACAACCCATTGTATTTACAAACCCATGTCCTATTTTCTCCACAGTATTGGTATTAATCTTCTGCTCTCTTCCATCTGAGGCTCAGAGAAAAAAATGTTTGAAATTTGACAGTATGGAACTTGTGATAGGAGTTGAGACAAGGTAGGAATTAGTTTAAAGCTATGTTATGTCAGTGTGCTACAGTCTGACACTGGAGCTAACAAGGAAATCAACTGGGATTTCTGTTAGGTTGAGTTTGTGATGTTTTTGACAAAAACATGAGATAAATTTGTGTTCAGTGATAAGCCACACAGTAATGTTGAGGTGTTGGCGTTTTGAAGAGCTACTGTTATGTTCTTGTTACAGGGTAAAATAGAAAAAGAATGTATGTTGTTAAATACAGCAAGCTAAATAACTACTGAGTTGTTCTCTGAGTATGGTCATTTTATGTAAGAGGTGCAAATATTTTCAACTGCAATAACTTTTAGATTGTTGGGATGTTCAGGGGTGGGAAACTTGTTGGGATGTTCAGCAGGGCAAATCACATGAAGAAAGCTTTTAAATAGCCGAGGATTTAAAAATTATTATTTCATAAACTATGCTAAAACATGAGACTGATTTTAGCACTTCCATAGCCTCCTTTATATTATTATTATGGAGGGATTTTTTAGCTTGATCCAAGTTCTTTGATCTGGGTTGAACTGTAGTAGTAATTAAGTGATGTCCAGGTACTTAAAATCCTTTTATCAAAACTGTAACCTTTTATTTCAAGTTCCCTTTTCAGACAACTGAAACAACAGTCCATTCACAGAATAATTTGGCAGAGATACACAGGCGTCTGCATTCAGTCCTGGAAGCTGCCTGGCAGAATTAGAAACTATTGGGATAAACATTTTCTCCCTTGTCTGGCTACCATTTTTTTGAGAGCAGGCGGGTACTCCAGAGGTGGGTGTCTTCCTCCTCTCAGATCCTTTGCTGTTTCCATCCCCTCACCCCAAAATTTTCTTAATATCTTTGTACATGTCTTTGAACCACACAATTGTTAGCATAGGAAACCATTTCAAAAGGTTCTTTTTAGAGCTGTTGAGATGAGGTGGAGTAAATAGAGTGATTGGTTAATTCATAACAGTGTGTGAACAGTTTGCTCATTTCCACTTTTTAAAATGTAGAATTTGAGCAGTTTGTTACAAAAAGGAGTCAGAATAGATGAGATTATCTAAACTGGTCAAGAACTGTACAGGTGGTTGCTCAGAGTGCTACACTGAAAAACCTCAAATACAAATTGAGCTCAAATATTTTCTATACAGGATGAAGTTTCTACTGATAGAGCAGAGGGTTTTACTGACATTCTGAGCCAGGCTGCTTGATCTGGACCCCTGGAAATCATTACCTCTGGTGGAGATTTCTGAGTGAAGGGCAAGCACGATTTCATTAGTCTGTGCCATTGTCAGATTTGGTAATTTTGCTAATGTCTGCTTCTGTCACACTTGGAATGCTTTGTGCTTTATCTCTGTGATTGTTTGATCTTTGAAATGAAGTTTCTAGGAGCATAACTACCCTTGAAACTTTATTTGTCAGATTCTGCCGAGTCAAATAGGATCAAAAAATCTTGAGGTGGAGGGAGGTGTTGTACTGTATGACTGCATAAGCCTTGTTTCCTTAGGAAATAAAAAATTGATGACCATTCTTTCTGTTATACTGGTCTGCAGCAAATAGATACTACATTTGAAAAGTGTTTTGTTTTTACTTTGTATTTTACTGCTCTGTTTTTTAAAGTATTGTTACATGCATAAGGTTACATTATAACTATCAATGTACAGAGTGTACCTTTCTGCTTTCTAATGAGTGTACAAACTGTGTCTTTGTATGCAAAAATTGCTAATTGAGTATCTACCCTTGCTTTGTGGGGCTGAGTGTTAAAACAGAATATTTACATATATATTATATATATTATAATATTTCTTTCTCTTGAGGAAAATTGATGCTTAATAGTAATGTTTTTCTCTTTCTTGTGTAGGCTGTACCCAACAGTATCAATATTCCTATCCACTCATTTTCCAGTGTTCAGTATGCCTGTAGGTCAGAGGTGTTTAAAGTTGCAAGTTAGAGATTTTCTTTTTTTCTATGTCAGCTGTCTCAATTGCATCTCTCAGTGCAGTTGTATGTATTCTTTATGGCAGCGACTGTAATAACTGCAGGGAAAAGTAATAGTAAGAAATATATAAGATCTGTTAGGTATTTGCCTCTGTGACTTAACAACCAGTTCTAAGAATGAAAAAAACAACTCCACAATATAAACCATTCTCAGCAAGTGTTGCTTTCTGTGAGTGGACATTTACTCAACTAGAAACCCCCTAAGTAGGGGTCAGTGTATCTGTGGCAGCTGTAGGTATAATATGAATCAATTACATTGATAAATAACTTTAAACTTCATTTTAAGACATTATTTGTATTGCTTTGCTTGTTACAGTGTGAAGTCTTTCCTATTTCCTGACTCATGTATAAGGTGGATAATGACTTTAGGTTTCCTTGGTTGGGTTATGAAATTAATTTTTATTTTTATGGACTATATTTACAGATTCTGAAACTTAAACCCATTCATCATGTATGTTTAATACATAAACATATTTTTCTTTAGTCATATGTTTTCTTCCTTATTAGGAAGGAATCTACTGGAGTTGTTTCTGTTTTGTGTTCAGTTTTGTTTTCTTTTTTTCCTTAAGCAGTAATTAAAATAGCATTGTGTGAAGTTTCTGAGCATCTTTTATGTACTTATTTGTAGCTGTGGTACCTTTCTGTGTACTACTGAAACTGTAAATGCCATCAGATCAGGTTTAATATTGCATATGGCAGTTGGACCATTGTTTATCTTCAGTTTATCCAGGCTTTAAGCATGATTGTCAGGCTCAAAACATAGCACCTAACGGTTTGTATTCCACCTGGAGACAAGTTACAAGAGGAGTACTGTACTGGGACCTGTTTTGTTTATTACCTTGATCAGTGACCTAGAGGAGGAGATGAAGTGTATTCTTATCAAATTTGCGTGTGACATCATGTTGTGGGAGTAGTTGCCACATTTGAGGGCAGTGCTCTGCAGCTGCGAGAGGCTGGTGGAATGGACCGTGTGACATTCCACAAGGATAAATGCATCTTCCTACCCCTTGCCACAGGATGGGGTGGGGAGTGACTTCCTGGGAGACAGCTCTGCTGGAAGGGACCTGCGCATTCTGACACACGAGCCAGCACGTCAGGCTTCACTGACAGTGACAAATGCCAGCAGCATGCTAGGCTGGATGAGCAGAAGCAGAGCCAGTGGGTTGCCAATACTCAGTATTCTTTAGGCCAGCACTTTGGATACACCCATCCAGTTTTGGTTCCCCAAATACAATGAGTAAATTGAATCTAATTTGGTGGAAAGCCAGAAAGATGAGGGGCTTAGGGCATGTAAGGAGAGGCTGAGAGAAATGGCTTTGCACAGCCTGGACAGCAGGAAGCTCAGGGGATGCTTACCTCACACTGGCTGCCTCACAAGGTGACACCTAAGAGGTTATCAAGAACACGTGTCCAGGCCCTTTACAGGGGTACATGGCATGAGGAACAGAGACAGTGGTCACAGTCTAAAACAGGTGAGGTTCTGATTTGGCACCTGCAAATAAAATTCATCCTAAGGACACTGAGGAGCTGGAATAGGTAGCACAGGTTGTCAAATCTACATCCTTTTCATTTTTTTTAAGACTAAACTGGGCAAAGCTGTAAGCAAGTCAGTCAATACAGTGCTGTTGTGGCTTCCAGTGTGAATTAATCTATGAAATATCACAACATTTTTGTGGTTATCAGTTGCTCTGGTAATTGAGAATTTTAGTTGCTATTCCAGTATACTGTGATTTCACTTTATCATATTTCAGAATTTTTACAGAATATTTCTCTATTACCATACTGTGAAGATCTTTTTACAAGACTCCTTACGGTCTTGCATTATAGGCTCATATTGTATATTCTTTGTCTAAACCAGTAGACAAGAATTCCCAAATAAATTTTTGGCAGTTAAATATTTTACAACTACAGAACTTAACAGTAAAATAAATGCTTGAAGACAATAGCATGTCCTCTCAGGTTTGGCTTCAGATACACTTTGCTGACTTTGTCACTGATTAAAACATGTTTAGCAATACTAGAATTTGAATGTGTGAATTTCTATTGAGCAATTCCATTGGATCCCTTCCAAAAGATTATTTTAATGTTAAGGAGAAGGATGTGAATTTGAAATTGGCTCTCAGCAAGTCAAACTTAGATTTGTATTTGGTTCTTTTGCTTTGGCTACTAATTTTCGTATGGTGAAACTTGTGATAACCCATGTAGAGGTACCCATGTTGCTGGGGAAAAGAATCTGTGATTTGTTTGAGTATTTTAAAATACAAATTAAAATGGTTCAGTTCCGAAAACATCTTCTGTTTGCACTTTTAAATGGTCAGCCTTAACCTCTTAGTTTTATTAGCTATAAACAAGAGCCAGCAGAACCTCAGAAGCTTGAAATGATTCCTGCTCTTTCTCATCCAGCTTCACAGTGGTTACACTTTTAAGTATTTCTGTGTTTACCAAAGCATGAGCCAGACCTTCAGATCCCTGTTTTGGTTTTTAGAATCCATTTTATTAAATGTTTAAAATTTCAGGTGTTTGTATAACATTCAACTTCAGTATGAAAGAGGTTGCAAATATGTGCTGAGATAATCAAAACAAACAGGAAAGGGAATGGAAAGAATTTCCTTTAGGGTAAAATTCCTTTAAGTTGAAATAACCATGATAGATAGTGCTTGTCAATTGGCAAGGAAAGCTGGGACTTGCCTTCTGAAGATTTTATTTTGCTGAAAATGGAAGAACATGGAAAAGCTCAGTCAGATGTCCTTTTCAAACCATACTTTCAGCAAAAAAAAAAAAGAAATAAAACATTAATTCTATTAAACTTACGAATCTCCAAAACTGTTGCATTAACTCTGATGACAGGTACACATCAATGTCTTCAGAAACTGAAACCTTCAGATCTAACTCGTTAGTGAGTTTAAAAAGTCTGTTCATTGACATTTTATTTATGGAGCAGGACTAAGCTTTTGAAGTTAATCTCCTGATCTTTCCACTTGATAATATTTTGTTTGCATGATGGAGAAGTTTTAGAGAATGTAAAATATATTTGTCATGAAACTAACTCAAATAAAATGTTGACCTTAACATAAACTGTGTTTCTAGTTCTGAGTGCTATACAGAGTAAATGAGAAATGGAAGCTAAAAAGAGCACTGCTGAAGCTGATGTGCTTTACAAAAATTTAAGGTGAATATTTGAGAGGAAAGCAAATAGCAAGATGAAACAAAGTTTATGGAGTAAACACTTATTTTTCTGTATTCAGGAAGTAAATATTTTCTCTAACTTGTTATGACTTGGACAGAATTATAAAAATATTGTGTCTTCATTTTGTCAAGCTCATTCAAATTGAGTTGGGTAATCTGAGACATGGTTACTCAATGGGAAGGGTACTTAAACAAAATAAACAGAACCCACCAAACCCCCCACACTATTAAGGAAAGTGATTGAGAACTGCTGTTCTGCAGGTTTAAAAGCATTACATTAGCTGCACCTACTTTGCTCTTTAGGTATTTTTCAGGCTTTTTTCACGTTCAGCTTGAGGTGGAAAAAGTGCATATTCCTTGGGCTGTCCCCTCTTCTATCCTCCCTTTGTTCCTCATGAAGGCAGTATGGCTGTTTACATAAATTCTTAATGGAAAGATCACAGAGCACTGTCTTGTAATGGTGACTTTTTCAATGTTTAATTTTTATGGCTTTTGCTTGCTATAGTAGTTTGACTCACAGATTTGATCACATACCAGCATTTTGGTTACTTGCACCAAAATAAAAACACAGTTGCTATATTTGCTTTGTATTTTTCTATTTCTGCCCTGGCTTTTTTTTTTTTGTTCATTTAAAGTAGCTTTCAACAAAATTGCAATTAATTGCCAGTAGCCCAGCTGATTTATAGCAACAACATAAAAATTCTTATAGTTGAGCTGACCACAATAAAACCTTGCAGTTATGAGATATTATGAAACCTAAAATCTGAGCTTCTAATAAAATGTTTATGGCCTTCAACCTTTTTGGCAATAAATTAAAAAACCAAGAAATCTGTTTAGAATGCATTTTTTCCTTAAACGGTAATGACATAATTTCTACTGTAATACTTTTCTCCTCCCACATGGAGTCTTTCATTCTGCAGTAAAAGTTTTCATGCCCTTGTGCTCTATTCTGTCTCCCACACACCTCCACTGACTTGCCATTACCCACTTGTGGAACAAAAAAATGACTTTGCTTAGAAAGCATAGGTCTGTGGTACAGCTGCCCAACTCACTGAAACCCTGGGTGGTTTACTGTGTCCAAAGGGGCCCAGTGTGTGGTTTATCTCTTCAGAGGCTGGAGGCAGAGCACGCCTCCTGGTGAAAGACAGCTGGCTGTCAGCTCCTGGGCACCTTCTGGCTGGGAAGTGTGTGCTCAGATTTGCATCCTACCCATAAGGTTTCCCATTTGTTGCTGCCAAGAGGATGTGCTCTCAGCCCCTGAGTAGTCCAACACCACAGGTTGCCCCTTAACCACTGGCAAATTGGTGAAATTCCTTTTCCAGCCATGCATTTTAAAATAATGGAGCATGACGTAGAGGAGTAGATGGAGAGTGTTTTTTAGACACAGAGTGTTCTGCCCTTTCAAACAACTTGGACTTTAAACAATTTTCTATCTCAGCAGTTAGAGGAAATAAAAACTCTGCAGGAGGTTCTGAAGACCAGAAAGTCTGTATATGGTTCACAGAGATGGTGGTGGAGGAGGGGGCTGGAGAGGGGTTGTTTGCTTAATGGACTTCAAATGCCTAAATACTTTTCAGGATACTAATCTTGTCCTTTTTATTTTTCCCCCCTCTTTAATACCTATAGGGCAAGCACCTTTTATCATACAGATGAAGTAATAAAATGAATCAACTGTGTGATGTTTGGGTATGGTGGCAATGAAAGCCTCTTGAGCTTCTATGTCATCAATATTTTGAATACTTTGACAGAAAGACTGTCTCATGTAGAATCAGGGTTTTTTTCTTATTTTAACATCTTGCCTGAAACATACTGTTAGTATGTATACTCTGGAAGTTGTTCATAAATTTAATGATAACTCTGATATCCTTGACAGAAGTAGCTTCACTTTTCTTTTTTGTTCTCTTCTATGTGACTTCTGTACCCACTGGTATGTTTTCATATTATCTTTGTAATCAAAGATCTTGTAGAACTTCCACACTATGAGTACATGGAGAAACTAAGTTAATAAAGATGCCATTATCTTATTAGAAGAGTTGATAACATTAATGTTTAAGAGGCAATAAGGTGTACAGCAATGTTTTCTAGGAAGTTAATATATTAACAACAGTTTTTCTCCATAAATGGATGGGTTGCAGAATACATGGATGCTTTTGCTTTCAAGGTGCTCTTGGGGGAGGGTGAGAAGACCAAGTGAATGAAAACACATGGGAAATATGGAAATGTTAATAATCATTTATACAAAATGCTCTCAATTTTTGTTAGATTAAGAGAAGTGTTCACCTGAAAGAAAATAAATCACTTCAAGCTTTGTTATACATAAAGCACTAAATTAGATGAGTTTAGGTGGTGGGTTTGGGGTTTTTTTCTTGTATCAAAAGAATGCCATTATGTTCTTTCCTGACTGCTCTGTGATAATTACAGATGGGAGTCCAGCTCTGTATTTTATGATCATTGATATTTTGAGTAGAATATGTGAGACTTTGGGATTTATACTAAGCACACCGCAAGCTTGCTTTGTTTGTCATTTCCCTATTTTTTTTTTCCAAAACTAATTTTCCGTTATTATATTGTGAGCAGTTTATAACAAAATGATGGTGTGTTTGTCTAGTAGTCCACAAGTGAGTAACTACTCTGAATGCCTGAACCTTGCGGCCTTCACAGAACAAAAAAATGTGTCTGAAACTTAACACTGTCTTTTGTGATAGAGGGATATAGGAGAAAAAAATGAAAAACTTGCAAAGCGAGTCTCTCTTTGTACAGAACTGTCACTGCCCTGCTTGGCTGATACAGATTCTTTTCAGCTGTCACTTTCAGTACAAAGGGGACAAAGCCTGTGCCTGGACTTACTCCCACTGTCTTAGTCTGATTTTTGTCTAAAGCAGTCTGAGGCCTGCAAGATTATTGACCATTTGTCCCATCAGAGTGCCAAGGTCTAGAATTCTGACCTTTCTGTGTTTTGTAAGTTCATGGTCAGTTTTTAAAGTAGGTTTGTTTCAATATTAACACTAGATACTATTTTTCTCTTGTGGTAGGGGATAAAATATTGTCAAGCAAAAATATTCTGCTCTCTTCATATCCAAAGTAAATTGCATGGTATTTTATGTTCCTTTTGTTTGCTTCTTTCTTTCTTTTTGCCTATACTTCTTAAATGTAGGCTAACTTGAAAAGACTTTGGTTTTCTGCAGAAAGCAGTTATGTACCTGATTTTTCTCAAAAGCGTGAGCTGCTTAAAAATCTTACAGGTGATAATCATGATTGAAACAAGAAACACTATCCCTTTTGTGGGAAGGGAGAAGACATGCTGTGTAATATTTAGGATATTTGTGATAGAGGCAAAGTGTGTATACTGCAATTGAACAGTTGTCTTGAGCATGAAAAGAAATAAAACAACAGTAATGATCTTAGGTTGCGGAGTAGGAGAGTCTTTGCCACATGTGAGAGGGGTGAGAGGCTTGGGTGTGTGTGTTTGGGTGCCTGTGCACATCTGAAATGTAGAAAGAGAAATAAGACATAACTATGAGTGTCTATTTCATTGTCTGTTCCAAGTGGGCAAAAGAAGCAAAGCTCTCAGGTCTGAAACACGGCACTGATGAGACTTTGTTGTTGATCTTGGGTTTATAAGTCAGCAGAAGGAAACAGTTTATCCTTGGTCTGTGATGTTTATGATTTAGAACTTTTTTTTGATTGCTAGATGTCTATTCCTGGTAGAAATGTTATACTGATTGGCTGCAGATTTTTATGACTTTCATTTTATTGCAGTTTTCAGCATGAAATAAATCATACAAACTTAATGAGTATAAATTGTTATAGAAATATAGAATTTTTATTGAGATAAAACTGTGTGGTGACAAACACAGTTTCAAAATAATTGTAAATCAATATTTTACTCCAGTCTTCTTTCTAGGACCAATTGAAGCTTCATAATAAAAAGCTTTGTCTTTGTTTAGTTTTGATTCAATGGCTGAGATAAAGGACGTGTTTCTAGAACTTGAACTGCCTTGAAAGTTTGTTTCAAGTTAGGTTACATTCCTCTGATTTACTGAATTTTTTAACAGGACCAAAAGCCTGTGCCCACTACAGCATGGCAGAGCAGTGTGCTTGGTGAAGGAGGGAGATTTGGTTTTGAGGCAGAAGATGTGGCATGGCCTGGTGCCAAAGCTGTGCTCAACCTTTACTAAGTGGCAGAATGCATAAAGGTGCAGAGCCTTGCTGTCTTTCTCAAATGAGATATCTGTATGTATTCAGGTATAAAAGACAGCAAGAAACTAGGTGTCTTTTTAGGTCCCAGTCAAGGTACACAGCATTCATTATTTTAATTTGCATTATCTCCTATGCATGGACTAGGAGTGTGAACCTTATATGAGATCTAATGTTTGGGGGAAAAAAATAAAAATTTGTGGCTTAACAAACACATGTTGAGAGAATGTGTTGTTCTCTTTGTATAAATGTGGTAATTAATTTTATTTTGCAGAAAAATTATTTGAATACATTGATATTATCCAAATGAGGCTCCTAGTTTTATATTTTAATTTATTTTGATTTTCTTAAATAAATGTGTCCAAAGTCTGCTTTCTGTTGGTTTATCTAGATGTAGATTAGGTCATATGTGAATTGTGTTGAAATCCGTTAAATCTTAACTGGTGGATTTTAAGTTTCAGAGTGTAAATGCCTTTTTTAACACTGTTTTTATTGCTTTGATGTGTACTGATATCTAAATCATGTAATTGTGTGTAGAAATATGGGGAGGGGATTTGTCTTCTGGCCAACTTTTTTTTGTTCACTGCTGTCATAGGTGGCTATTACTCCAGTTTCTCAAATACTGAATATCTGGAGCTACTCCACAGTTAAGTGCATTTGTGTAAGTTCAGAAGCAGATGGCCATTTTAAATACACAAACCCAGGGTCTATCCTATTGGAGGAGAAAAAACTACTGTATGTGGCACATGGAGAAATGAAAATGTTATCCCTGCTAATTATTCAATAATTTAGATATGTTGGGTTTTTTTTCCCCAGGCAGTAACATCTAAAAAAATTCCTGAAAAACACTGCTTTCACATATTTCTGGTACAGCAAACAAACGTGGTTCTTAGCAATTTTTTTACAGGAGGCATACTATTATTCATGCCTCTCCTCATCTCTGAGGAGATATGCTCAATAATGCCTCTGGGAGGCTTTTGGTTTGATTGGCAGGCTGGCATATTTAGGCATGTCTGAAATACAAACTGTGTTTTTTGTTCAGAACTGTACAAACTGTGCCATATTTGAAATAAGTTACTGAAGTCTCATCTGCAAGAACAATAACCTTACAAATTTAAGCTGGAAAATTTGTACAATCAAAATTCTCTGGTGGTTTTTATTTTTCTGTAATAGAAGAGAAAAAGTATCTGTCAAACATAAATGGAAAAGGAATCAAAATGAGGTGATCTTGACCAGAGACTAAGCCAAAGTTTTACCTTAGCTTTTATTTTGTCATTTAGTAAAGAAAAAAGTTCTGGAAAACAGCAGTAGAGGTGGTAATTGTAATTGCCCACATTTGAAATGCATTGTGAAGGAGACTTCTCTGCACCAATGTCTGGGGGATGGGGATGGAGAAGAGAAACACAACAAAACAAAAAACCCCAACCAAAACCAACAACTTCCCCTGCCCCCCAACAGGTTATATCAATTATTTATTTAGTTACAGTTCAGGAACTTTGGATGAGTGAAAGGTGGTGAACAAATTTTTTTTCTTTTTTTGTTCATGCAAACTGAGTATACCCTACCTAGGCTGTAGTGTGTAAGTATATTGGGCTCTAGTTGCAATGGGAATCCAAAATGTAGTGAAAATGTTTCCTTAGTCAAAAGTAATCAAAGAAGAATTAATTTATAATTTTTTAGAGCATATAAAGATCTATGGTTGTATTCTGACTTCCCAAAAATGTTTATTCAAATCAAAGTTGTGACATAAAATTTACACTTTAATGGGCTTCAAATTTTTTTTAATACGAGGCAACTACCATATCCTGAAACTACTGGTGTTACAACCTTCAAAAAAGATGTTCTTTCCAGTTCACTTAAGGGGTGAAATGATTTTAGTCTATGGCAAACTTTCTTTGACTTCTGTGGAATTAGAATGAACATGTACCGAAAAATCTGTCACCAAATTCTGCTCATCTGTGGATATAGATGAAAGTTATTTGGGATGCTGAAAATTTTGGACTGCTTCCAAATTAGCCCCTCTTGATCTGAGGGGTAATGTTCTTGTTACAGCATGTTATAGTGTACATACCAGCTCAGGTCTTGGTACAGCTTGAAAGGATCTCCGTTAATTCTTCCTCTTCTGTTGTGTATTTGCCTTGTATGTTCCTCTTCATTTTGTGATGTTTGTGTTTAATCTGGCCATAAACACCATGTAATGAGTGTTGACTATAAAAAGCAATGGTAGTAAACTATAAGACTCATTTTCTTGGAATGAATTTGATGACCAGTTATGCTATTTTTGCCTCTGACATTTTGAGGGAAATGGGAGACATTCAGTGCAGTTCTGGGCATTGTCAATCTTTTCAGTGTTGTTTCAGAGTTAAGACTGGAAGAGGACTCCAGAATATGAATAGGATTTTCAATCAAAATCAAATGCATAAGTTCAGTGTGTAAAGAAAACACTATGAGGCTATAATTGAATGAAGAATTAATTTCCAAATTATGCAAACCACTTTGTTTACATTACTGGATATTTCAGTCGGAGAGTTGGATGAAATGTTAAAGATCTTGATTTATGTTAAATGTCTAATTTTAGTCCCTGCATTTCAAGAGGGGTGTTGAGAAACTGGAGAGCACCAAGAAGGGGTAGAAGGCCCTTGTTTGGAGCAAACGAGATGGCAGGAGAAGCTGACAGAGCTAGGCCTGCCCACTCTGACAAAGCAGCAGCTACTGAGTGACCTAAGGGTATCCCATAGCTGCTTGAGGGTAGTTCCACAAAAGGATAGAGCTGAATTTTTTTCCACTGCCACCAGATTGGCCCCAAACTTTGCCATGGTGTGTTTGGGTCAGACATGAGGAAGAACGCTGCCAGGAGGCCAGTACAGGCCCAGAACAGACTGCCTGGAGATGCGGCTGGATTTTCCATCCCTGGAGATCTTGAAGACTCAGCAAGACCTGGCCATGCCTGCTGCTGATGAGAGTCCTGTTCTGAGCAGGAGATTGGACTGCATGACTTCCAGAAGTCAGTCTCTCAGCCACTCCAAAACTTAAACTGATTAGGTTTTTGTTTGTCCTTTAGCTCTTTTCTTTTATTACCTCATTCTAAAATGACTGTGGCTCATGTATGTATTTGAAAAAGCAAGTGACACTGTCAAAAAGCATATCCTACAAACATTAAGGCATTTACAAATGATATTCACTCTACTCTTGTTTTTGGGAGAATATTATAATAAAAAAATTCTTCTCCACTGATTGTGTTTGAAAATCATCTTCTTTTCATGCTTGATGAAAACAGAGCAGATAAAGAAATGCTTTGGTTTTTTGCATAGTACTTAATATCTTGCTTTCTACTCAAAAATGACAAAAAATTATTTTTTCCATCTCAGACAAATGTCAATGATAAATAAAGTATTAAGCAGACCTATGGAAGCAACACAGAAAAGTATTCATGCTATTTCTGTGGATAGCATTCACAACACTGTGAAATAGTTATGGTGTTTTTTCACACCCATTTTATGACTTGTGAGTAATTTTTGTATCTTTCCTGCTTTTAAGCTGTTGCTGTTAGTTGCCATGTTCCACTTATCTTTAATTGAAGTAGTGAGGTGCTACCTCATCATCCAGATGATTTTTTTTAATCTGCTTTTCTGTGGATGAAGTCAATAATTTCTGCCTTCTTTTGTAATTTCAGTTCCAGGCTGATAATTCTCCTTTATCATTAATATTTTCAGCATAATTATGTTAATGATATTTCTATTTTTTTGTGTTCAGGAGGTATCAAAAGCACTGCACATGTCTTACTGCTGTACTATGAAAAAGCAGGGAAGTTAAGCCTCTGTCTCTGTCATTGTGAGGTGTGGTACTCAGCTTTGCTGTGGTTATACCAGATTACTCACATTTAAGCCCTTTATCTCTTCTGTGATGAACTCTGGCAGAATACAAAGTTAAAATAAACCAAATCAAACAAAAAAAAAAAACCCAAAACAAAACAAAAAACAAACAAACAAACAACAAAAAAAAAAAAAAACCCAGCCAAAGAACAAAACACTATTAGGGCTAAATGTTGAGCTATTCCTGAAAATAGCTACACCATTTAATCTCTCTCATCTATTGTATTTTCTATAATTAGTGGTCCAAACCTGGTATTTGGTAGTGCCAGAATGGATATTGTTTTGTGCTCTCTTTATGGTCTTGCTTATCACATGCTTTTGCTGTGCTGTCAAAATGAAGTATTGCAAAGGGAGAAAAAAGGATGCCTGAAGCTGAACATTGTTTCATAGGAGAAAAATAAAGGTGGGAATGAAGATGATGCTCACATTATGTATGTGGATAGCAGTGTGTGCAGTGTCATGTTAAAAATACAAATGATAAAGATCAAGCTCTATGTTTATTACCTTTTATTAAAGATACTTACATTCCATATTAACTGCACATTTATTGCAAGTAAACAGACATTATGGAAATGATGGGCATTGTGGGGTGTTCTGTTCATTTCTGACAAAATAACTTTGATGTAAAGCACAGATCCTTTCCCAGTTAAAAAGTCAGTTCAGAAGGTAAACCTATCTCAAGCTTACCTTTTCTGTTTTCGTGATAAGGAATGTTCTTTACTTGGGGTTATATTCTAAATGTGGTAGAACTCTTTCAGGTCAGAGCAGGGTTAGTTGATTTTTTTGTCATATTCAGGATGAAGCTATAGTTGTATTTGAGTGCATCTAAGAAAATTCCAATGGCCTAAGGATAGATCTATTTCTGGTGCTGCTTATATTAGAGAGTGTGTCAGTAGTGTACATTTATTGTTCACCTTACATGTTTCTTAGCCAGTGCTCTTTGTTATCTTTCTCAGAGAAAGGATCATCCAAAATTGCAGGTTCTAGAAATAATTCTTCTCAGCAGTCAATCTGAGACTTAAGCCGACAAAAGATGAATGGAGATTGCTTTTCAAATTAGCGCTGCTGTGTAATTAATAGTGCTTAATTAGCAAATCTTTCTTCAAGTATCCACAGTGCAGTGATGTAATTTGTTTTCCCAGGTAACTGATCACAAATTATGGAAAGCTGCTTTTAACAAACTCCAAGTAATTGCATGTTCCACTGGAAGTGCTTTGATTGAAACAGTGGTGATTTATCTGATGACCCTCAGTCTAGACTGTCTTGGGCCACTCCAATCCTTCCAGCTGGCTCACTGTTGCTTTAAGATAGGAAATGGGTGTTTGGGCTGTGTGCTCCCTGATAAATTAGTGTTGTTCCCTGTGGAGCTCAGCTAGAATAGTTTGGAAGTGCATCCACTGGGAAGGCATCCCTCCTTTGCTGCCTGTACAGGGACTGGTATGTAGAACTAGGAACAGAATTTACTGTGATGGGGAAGGATCTGTAATCTGACCTGTAGCTGGTGAGGTTCAGCCAGCCTGGATCAAATAAGGTATCCCTTCTTCAGAGAGGCAAATATAACCTTGTGATAATATTCTTATATTTTATATAATTTTATATTGTGACAACATCTGTGATAGGTGGGCAGTGATATTATGTAACAAAGTTCTCAATTTCGTTTTGAAGTGGGTGATATGTGTGGCCTGTATGATGATTAGTGCCTTCACATGCTTGACTTCTTTTAGAATTTGAATTTTCCCCACACCAGTGGGCAATAGAGAATTACAGCTCTTAGAGAGATGAATGTAATTCTTACTGTGATGGATGTTGGTATTTCTGAAACTAAGAAACAAGTGTACAAATGTAGATGCCATGCATCTTGAACCAACACAAGTTATTTTTCATTGTCCTTGTCCCTTTAGTTTAGAATATAGAGTTCAAGAAGGATCTGTTACTAGGGAATTCCATTCTGGGTGTTAAATGGACATTGTAGCATTGTAGGCAGCACTGGTATTAAAATTAACTACCTTGTCAGATAAGGAAGGAGTTTGGTATTGTTGTTTTTTATGTTATTTTGGAGTTTGATTTTTTTATTTTTTATTTGTCAGAAGTATCTGGAACATTGATCTCTACACATTTATCTGGGCAGCAAAAAATTAAGAAAGAACTTATGGATTCAGAAGGAAAACCCAGTTTAAAAGTCAACATGTAAAATAATTGTGGCGTCCAAAGCCAGGGATTTCACAAGTTTTATGGCACTGGTTATTGTATATCTTTGCTTTGTTTCACAGTAAAGCATGCTGCTACTTCCTTAACCTTATTGTTTTCTATTTCTCAGTCTATATTTCAAAAAGAAGCAGCATGTTTTCTCCCTGAAATGAAGAATTAAAATAGATTTCTTGTATGAAACACCTGCACAGTAGGAAGTGAAACAGAACTTTTTAGCTCTCACTGTTTTATAGCAAGATTTCTGTTCCCTTTCCTTCCTGTAAACAACAGGAGTCACTTAGAGAGTGGGAAATAAGCTATTTACAGGATATTTTCTGTATGAAAGGAAGGAAAAGGCCTTTACAGAGATCAGTCTATTGTGTTGGGAATATGGAAAGTTATATGTAGTTAAATTGAGTTTAGTACTTGGAGAGGAAATACATGGCAAAATACATGCAATCACTTCAGTCTTGCCCCTTTAAAGTGCTAGATGCCCCTATTAGTTGCTGAAATCAAAGCAGGAGTTAGGACATGGAGTGCTGTGGTTTGATCCCAAATCCTTTGTGTAACCTGTGATCATTGTAAGAACTAGATCAGAGAGAGATTACACTAAGAGCTTATGCAGTATGGCTTTTATTTATAAACAAACAGTTTTGACACTTGTACTTTTAGATAGGTGTTCAAGTTACTTTTGCACATCTGTTTTTCATCTGTCTCTTTGAAACAACATCTTTGCTGGACAAGTGTCATAATTGGATTTTTCATGGAAGTAATGGTTTCCAATGTGCTTATAGAGTGTATATATTTTCAAAGTTCTGCTTCACATATGAAATATATTCACTAAATTCAGGTGTGAACCTGGAAATCCTATAAAATTTTGCTTGGCCTGTGTTATAAAATTAATTTCTATGAATAGCTATTTGATTTTCATTTACCTTCTGTAGCACCAGCATGAGTCTTTATCACCAGTAAGAATTGTGGATGAGGTATTTAACTCTAAACTCTGCTTAAGCATTATGGACTAATTCAGCTTTCTTGAAACCTTGGGTGTATAAGATGATAGGACTGACAATGCCTTTGCCAATAAAATTGAGCAGGTAGAGAAAAATCTTGTCATTAATTGTATCACTTTTATCTGCAGTTCTTGTACTTTAGTCATACTTGAAAATGGAAATTTATTGTAGCAGTTTGTAATTTCTTTTGCTCCATATATTAAGTTCAAGATTCTTAGTACTTGAATATCATGAAAAGGCATTTGTAAGTATGGGAAAGAAGAAAGTAAAGAATCTTGTTTGCTTAATAGATACTGAACTCCATTTTTTCAAAAGGGGTACTTAAATACAAAAAGCTTTAATAGCAGTATTAGCTGTTAAAAAAATGATGGTTTTTTCTTGCGTGATGGGTCCAGTTCCTCACACAGCAATCCTGATGTCTGGGTATTTCAGCCTAGGTTGGCAAAAAAGGCTGCAGTGTGTGCATCTGTGTTTGTAAAAGGCAGCTGAGAGTGGTGCATCTTCTGGCATGTCTTGGTGAAACGAGAATGTGCCCTGTCTTTGTTACAGCAGAAGAAAAAGAATCCTTTGCTGCCTGTATTTGGGTTTGCGTTCTTCTGGGCCAGAATTGTCAGTCTGCTTGTTTGCTTTCTCTCTGTAGTTTTCTAGTTCTTTGTTCAAGGCAGGGGCTTGAACAAACAAAGCCTCTTATTACCAAAAGGGCTACTGCAGTCATGTGTAAGACTTGGTCTAGGTGTAGAGGAAAGTGAAAAGTTTCTTCTTGAAAGTCTGGAGTGTTGAAGACACCACTGTCAGTAGTATCCCACTATCTGGAACAAATGACTTGACAGTGCTAGCCTTTGTGGTCCTTTGTGGAATTTGTTTTTTTTCCTTGGATATCCCACCAAAAATGCAGCTCCTACAATGTAAATCGAGTGTGTCCAGGGTACATTGGACTTGCTGAGTAGATTGACTGATGTCAGGTTGATATTCTGGACATACTGAACTTGCTGTGGAGCTTATCTCAGCAGTGATCATCTGTGCAGTGTTTTGGAGCACTAAGAAGCTGCTTGGAACTAGGCTTTCCTTATGAGGATCCTGCCTCTTTGCCTGTTCTTTCTGGAATAAATTTCTTCCAAATACACAAAACTTTTTGGGGAGAGAAAGAAAACTTGCCCAGGGAAAATGCGAGAGCTTGTGCTGATGTTATTCTGTCTTTCTGTTTTTCCTACAACTACAAAATAGGAATAGAAAATATTAAAAGATTGGGACATAAATAATACTATATATTCATGCAGAAAAAATACCTTTTTTTTGTAGTTGAAAATGAGGTACAGTATATAGCAGGCCACAGTTGTGAATGTCTGACTTTTTGCCAAACAGGTCTACTAACAAGGATTGACTTTCCTATGCAGGAATTATTTCTACCTGCATTTCAGGTATCTTTCAATGTGAATTCTTCTTTGCCTTCTCTTTGGCCAACTTGACTTCCTTGGTGACAGTTCCTGTAGAAACAAGATACTGGTTTTCAATTCCAGTGGACATTTAGCTAAAGATTAAGAAACCAACAAATGAGATCCATTATTGCATCCTGGAGAATAAAGCAGCCCAGATATAACTCCATGAGCAGTATAAGATGAGATATCCATGGCAAACAGATCTTGGTCATAGATATAGTCTAATGCACAGCAGCTTTATGATGTCCAATACTACAAATAAGTTTTGAAGTACATGAAAGAAAATATGCATCATTATTTCTGATTTGTAATTTGTTACTTTAGGTGAGTTTAAAGGAACATATATTACTTGAAATTTTGAGGTTTTTTTCCATTTGTAGAACTTTATGAATGCAGGGGCAAGATGTTATAAAGAAAACTTTTGAATACTGGTGAAATAATAAGGGTTTTTTGGAATATATAACTATTTTTCTTCTCAGTTCTTAAATTCTTTTCCTGATTCAGTGTTCTGTATAAGAACTTTGGATTTAAAAGAAAAAATTAGTATGTGGACAAGGCCTAGTGTTTTCCCATTTGGCCACCTCACAAAAGAGCAGCATAATCCTCTAAATCCTACTTTACTCTGAGGATCAATTGATTCCACTTTCTCCTCCTATGAATGGACAATTTAAAAATTGTCTTTGAGACAGATGTTTTGAAGCTTTTTTTTTCCAGTGATTTGAATATATGATTAGTTTTGGGTTTTTTTTGGTGAGAAAGACAATGCTAATAATTACAATATTCTCATAACCTTATTTAAAGAAAAGTGGAAGCAGTATCTATTGGAAAATGGACCAGATTCCATAGCCATTCTAAAAAAAAAATTGTTTTTCATTTTTGCTGTTGCTTTCTTCTCATGTTTTTACTTTTGACTTTCAGTATTTACTATGACTTTAGTTTCAGATTTTACTAGACTGAGGTATATCTGTGAAATTTGTCTTCATCAGATGTAATTTTTAGGTTAAGAATGAGAAACTTTTGTTTCATATCTTGGGTTTTTTTAAATTGTGTCTTCTGTTGGCAAACAAATTAGTTACCTGATGATGCTGGTCAACACTACTACTGATAGAGTTTAGGGCTTTTTTTTACCTTTCCTATGAGAACTGCACTGACCAAGGTGTTTGCTCAAGTTTTAGGTTGTAACTACACCAGGAGTTGGGGTTTTTTTGCTAGTGTGAGCATACTGGTGAAAGTAGACTTAAGTGGTTGCCTAGTTTTGACTAGACCTAGAATGAGGATAATAGTAAACTGTCCTGCAATTCCATCTGTATAGGCTTTTTCTTTGTTCATGTTGCTGGTGTCTATAATACCTAGATATGCAGCTGACGTAGGATTTTGAGGCTTTGTGTTCTTTTCCATTGTATGCACTGTTCTGTAAAATACCTATTAGAATTATTTTTGTCCCTATGATGGTGATTTAGTACAGGAAATAACATCTGTTCCTGCTGTGTGTTCTTTTTCCTTTCTTTCAGTATGAATATAACATTGTGTATTTTCAAGCCAGATTTTACTGTCTGAGATCATGGTAAAATGAACTCCTTTTGAAACTTTGTTAGCGCTGATATAAAATAGCCAAATCACCTTGCTGATAGTTTTGTGATTTATCTTTCTCTAATGTTGATCAGACAGACCTAGCAAAAATATTTTTATTTTACCTATGCTTTTATTTACCTTTGTTCAGAAGCAAGTATAAAATTTTCAAATGTAAATTTTGCAGTGTTAGATAATTTCTTGGCTGTAAGTTGAGCCACAGAATCTCAGAGCATGTTTCTATACCTTTTGGATCAACTCACTATTCTTTTCTCTCAAAACATTTTATAGAACTTCATGACTTTTTCTCGTCCTTGTAATTGAAAATATTATTAGGCTACTTGCATTTTACAATACAGTTCTTGGAATAGTTGTGGACCCTTTATCTTAATCTTTGAAGCAGAGCCATAATGAAACAGTCTGTTGGTTCAGCACCTACTGGCTCATGACCCTTTGCCCTAGCAACAGTTTTTTTCCAGTTATTGCCAGGAACTTGCACAGATAACACCTTTAAATGCTTTGTTGCAACACATCCATATGAAACTATGCTGATTTTTAAAGCCAGTGAGTTGCTCTTGATTTTTTATTTGCATGTAGAAATGAGTAGATTTTAATTTTACACTAGTGTTTATTTAAGGTTTTTTTTTTTTTTAACTTTTCCCTTAATATCATAAGGGGACATGTTCACCCAAAACCAAAACCAATAGATCTTTCTCATTTGACTTGCAGGTATCTCCATTTTGTTGATGTCAGAAAAAGAGTGACTGAAGTTGGCATCCTGTGTGAACCCTTCTAGCCAAAGGTAAGCCAAATTTCCAGCTGATGGCAAATATGTTTCTACTATGTTTGTAGTACTTTTAAATAAAAATGCAGCTGTGCTGCTTTCTTGATGTTTGACATCTCACAGATGGTATTTCCTTGGGATACCTAAAGCACCCTAAAAACCCCTAAGATAATAATTTATGTGGCTGAGTGTACAAGTGAATAAAGAATCACAGAATGCTTTGGGTTGGAAGGGACCTTTAGGATCATCTCATTCCAACCTCCCTGTCATGGGCAGGACACTTTCCACTAGCTCCATTCAACCTGGTCTTTCACAGCTTCTCAGAATGACCTGTTCCAGTGTTTCACCACTCTCATAGTAAAGAATTTCTTCCTAATATCCAATCCAAACCCACCCTCTTTCAGTTGAAAGCCATTCACCCTTGTCCTATCACTGCATGCCCTTGTATAAAGTCCCTCTCTGGCACTCTTGTAACCCCCTTTGCCTACTGGAAGGCTGCTGTAAGGTGTCCCCTGTCTTCAGGCTGAACAAAACCTCTCTCTAGAGAAAGTTTAGCCTTTTTTTTTTGAAATCTGTAGCTTGGCAGATTGCCTCTCATTAATATTGAAGTGTAAGGTACAATCAATACTATACAGAAGGATTATTGTGTTCTGTAATGCATCAGAGAAGCCAAATTCCTATCTCTACAAACTCCTTGATCTAGCTCAACTGGATTGGTTTTAGTTCTAGGATATGGCTCAGGCTTAGAAATAATTCATGTTGGCTGAACACAATCTATCATCTGAAGACATTCAATGTAGTAGTTTTCTGTTTCTATCATATTTCTGACACCAGTAAAACTTTTAACTTTCATTTCCAACTACATATTGTTTCAAGGAGGAAAAATATTCTGAAACAAGAATTTGAAAAAGTTTTATCTTAAATTCATTATGCGTTCAGAGATTTGTGTGAAGTAAGATAATGCTTTTTGTCCTGTTCAAAGAATCATAGATTTAGGAGAGTCTGAATAATTGATCCTCCTTGCCATGTTTGCCACATGCTTTGATGCAGGAGTCAAGATTGAACTTTGTGTTCAGCCACCTCAGCCCCTCAGCCCTCCGTGTGCTGCAGCAGTTAAACTAGGTGGATGCTCAATATCTGTGTTGTTGTTTATCAGATTTTAAGTGGCTCCCTTTGCTCACATCAGGTTAATATTTTTTTTTTTCCCATCTGAGACTCCATTTCTTCAATGAATGGTCAGTTCTGTAATACACAATAATGTCACAAGACTCCTGTGTTACTGAGCCTGATGAAGCTCTGCTGTATTAATGGCAGAGTAGAACATATCTCTGAACAAATGTTACCTACTACTTTTCATTTGAACAACGTGTTTTGCTTTGGAAATAGTCAGAATGACCGGACAATATTGCAACATGTTTTGCATTGTGTGTTATCAATAATAATATAATATCTTAATTTGAATAATGCTAATGTAGTAAAGGAGAACTTAACCCTAGTATTTGTTGTCTAGAATTGCGTGCTAACCAATTCTAGTATTGCATTTGCTTTATCTTTTGGCTGTACAGTTGGCCAATGCATAGTAGATGTTTAGAGAAATCTGGAAGAAGCTGAAAAATATAATTTGTATATTTTGCCCTCTTTTCGGGGTTTAGAGTAGTAGGTATAATGTAATAATGCTGCAAAAATAATGATGGTTACAGATGTCTAATGAGGTGCATTGCTTTTTTTTCATAATTTGAAAAGTATTTAACACAAGGAATATTGCTGCTTAAGCTAGGAGAAGAAATTTGTGATTTGCTCAACCCCGAAATGAACACACATCGATTTTTTTTTTTTTGGTTTGGGTTTTGTTCCATATAATCATGTAAAAACCTTTATGCCAAAATAATTCTTTTGATGTAGTTTACAATTATGGTAGCAATGGTACTGATTACCAGGTTTGATAATTTTGATAATCTGGACTTTGAAATATGTAATTTTGTAGGCCATAAAAACTTATTCGCTCTTTCTTATCATAAGTACAGGCATGAGAAGATAGATGGGAAATTATTTTAGTTGTAGAAAACTGATAGTGGTTTTATTTCCCAAGTTAAATAGTTAACCATTTATTAAAGAAGGGTTACACTAAAAAGTAAAACATGTTTGAAGTTTCTCTTTAAGAGGCATTCTAAAATTGGTTACACAAAACTAAATGTTTGAAAAGTGTGTACAATTTCAATTATTTTAAAAGGAATCTGAATGACTTACATGAAGTTGTTCAGCTGTTGCAACTGCACAGCTGCCTACATTACACTGTAGATGTACTTTTAAGGCAGAGGAAAAGAAAACAAAATTGAAGGGTGTACATCCATGTAGAATATACACATGTCAGATTCGTGATAAACTTAACACATTTGCCTAAGTCATCATCAGCTTCGTGAGTGATGTTCTCATTGGGAGGATGTGTCGAAATAAATGACGTAGATATAGAATCAGTAAACCTAAATGCAGCATTTAGTCTTCGTTTTGCATCCAGTAGCATGTTTCCTTTTCATAATAATAAACACATTTAAAACTAAACCCATTCCTCTTCAACTCCAGTTACTGATAGACTGAACTCTGCTAGCTACCGAGGCACTATTTCTGTAATAATTTTGATAGTTATTTCGTAGGAACGTGTGTACATGAGGCAATCAATTCAATCTTACAGTTTGGTATTTTGGAAGTATTTTTGTGATCTGGGAATAAACTGGCATCTAAAGGCTTACGTATTTATGTGAGTTAATGAAAACATCATCTATTGACAGTTTGTGTATGTTGGTAGTTGTGATATGGGCATAGATAGGACAATGTAGTTTGGGCACAAACATACCATATATTTAGAAACTAATGCAAACAAAAAATGTGTAGCAGTAAATTTGACCTGATAATCTGTGTATGGCATAACTTTTTCACAGAAAACATGGTGTGCATTTGGTGCAAAAAAAATTGTTTTCAGAAGCTAAACTATATTAGACAAATCAGAGAATTGCTGAAATGTAGAGGCACCTCTTGAGATCACATAGTCAACCATCCCTGCTTACAGGTCAAGGCCAGCTGTATTTTAAATATCTTCAAGTGTGGAAACTCCACAACCTGTCTGGCCAGCCTGTTCTGTTGTCTGACTCTCACAGTCAAAGGGCATTTTCCTATGTTTAGGTGGAGTTTCATGTGTTTCCTGTCTTATTTCCCTTTATCCTGTCATTGAACACCCATGAGGAGAGTCTGGCTCCCTTTCATGCCCCCAAATAGGCATTGGGGAGATCTCCTCTGAGCTTTCTCTTCTTCAGGATGAGCAGCCCCAGCCCCCTCAGCCATTCCTCATGTGAAAGATGCTTCAATCCCTCTGTCTTTTAGTGGCAGTTCTCTGGATTTGTCCCTATAGTTCCATGTCATTCTTGAACTGGGGGAATACAGAACACAATACTCCAGATGGGATGAGGGACCGATGAAGGAATTTTAGCTCTAACCAGTAAGTGAAAAATAACTAGCTAGGAATGCTGATAGGCATGTACCATTTTTGTCAATAGCAATGTAATATATTCAGTAATTCTGTATGGTGTTTGATGTCTCAAATACACCTTTTCAATCTCCAAATTGTTGTCCTTTATTTCTTCTGTAAGAAGAATTAAAATGTACTTAGGTATAAATAAAATAACAAGCTGATTTATCTTACAAGGTATGTGTGCTTCAATTTTAGAAAGGCTCATAGTCTTAATAGTTCTGCCACCTGAGTGGAAAGGTTGTAGGGTAAGTGAACCAATGTTTTGCTTAAAAGTTATTGGATCCCGTACTACAAAATACTATAATGCCATGTGTTGTTTATTTGTGTTGGTAAAATAACACCAATCTGCAGAGTTGGTCTTCCCAGTCTGGTTCCCTTCTGACTGGCACAAACCTGGCAGGGCTGATCAGTTCAGGGAGAGGGCTGTTTTACTTTCTAAAGGCAGTGAGCCAAAAAAATACCTATGCTATGTTATGTCTCTCTGCCCTGTGCTACACAAAATCTGTGGTTCTTGAAAGATTTATTAGTTTGTTTGGATCTTTCCATTTAGCTCACTGGAGCTTGGAAAGAAGTAGGACTCTCTTGTCTCTTCAAATGCTGTATCACTCTAAATAATAAAGAGATAACAGTAAGAAAAAGCATTAGTGAGGTCCTCCAAAATAGAAGTCAAGGTAAAATAACATGCATGTTAATAAAATAGAAGAGCTTACTAAACGTGCATTTTGGGTTCGCTGTTTTGGAGAGGGAATAGGGGGAAAAAAGAGGGGAAATTGGCAGGTTGGTTAGGATAGTTAGCATCAAGAACTGACTGAAGAGTGATGAGTCTTAGGCTAATTTAAAAAAAAAAATGGGAGAAGCTAGAGTTAAACTTTCTTCCTCTGGCCCTCAGCAAAAGTAGTATTTATTTTTTCTTTGAGGAAGAGGCTGATGTGCCACTAGTGATAACTAAACAGATGTAAAAAAACCCCAAAAAATGCCTTAATAAACAAATAAAAATAAGTGAAAGGAAGTTGTTTGGAGGGAGGGAGGAAAGGATGCAAACCATCCTGATTCCTTAAATAATGTAATCTAATTTATTTCAATAAAATGCTTTGGTATTATTGTTTTATACAGAGTGAAAGCTTAACAGTAAATTATTTTAATTGAAATCCTTTGTTTCTGGCTCATGCAGAAAAAGACTTCTAATAAAATATTTGAAAAAATTAAGAATTAATGCAAATACTTTTGAAGATAAATTGCAGAATGGGTCAAAAACATATCCTATGAGCTTGTTTTTGGTTACTACTAGAATTCTGCAGGCTCAGTGACAAAGTTGGAAAAAAGAGTTATGCACATGTGAAGGAGACACTTCTCAGAGGAAATTGGAGAAACAGAACATGGAACAGCATGGGAAAATGAGAAATGAAAAAAATGCAAGAATTTGAAAACGGTTCAGGGAGAGCCAAAACCATTCTGGAATTAAAGTTGGGGAAAGATGTGAAGGGCAATGAAAAACCTATTGCAAGTACATAAGGAGTAGAAAGATGCTATGGAAAATATGAGCCCACTGGTAGTGGGGTAGGGGATCTACAAAAGACACACAAAAGGCTGAACTGTTCAACACAGTTTCCACTTCAGTCTTCCCTGGTAAGACCAGCCTTCTGAAATTCCGGACAGTGTGGAGCAAGGAAGACTTACCCTCAGTGGAGGGTGATTAAATTAAGGGATGTTTAAACAAACTGAGCACAAAGAGGTCCATGGGACTTGGTAGAATGCACCTGTGAATACTGATGGAGCTGACTGATGTCAGTGTGAGAGCACTCTTGATTTCTTCAAAAGGTCCTGCAGTTTGGATAGGTTACTGAGGGCTGGAGAAAAGTCTATGTCCAAGGAGAGTCTAGGGAAGTACAGATAAATGAGCCTTGCTTGTCCCTGTGAGGGTGATAGAGCAAGTGATCCTGGAAGGTATTTCCAGATGCACGAAGGACGAGAATATGACTGGGAGTAGTGAGCATGAATTGAAGCATGGAAAATCCTACTTAACCCACCTGGTAGCCTTCTATGATGAAATGACTGGCTTGGTGGATGAGGGGAGATGGCCTTGATAGATGGACAGTGAAACAGACTGAAAGCTGGCTGACCTGTCAGATTTAGAGGGTTGCGATCAGCAGCACTAGCTCCAGTGGGAGGCCAGTGGTGTACCCTAGGGACTGATACTGGGTTCAACACTGTGTAATGTCTTTGTTCAGCAACAAAGTTGCTGAGTTGCTGGGACGGAACATACCCTCTGCATGTTTCCTGACGATACAAAACCAGGAGGAATGTTTGATATCCCAGGTTGTTGGGCCGCCATCCAGAGGGACCTCAACAAGATGAAGAGTGGGCAGAGAAGAACATTCCTAATTCAAAAAAGGACAATGCCAATTCCTACAGCTGGGGAGAAATGACCCCAAGACCCAGCACATACTGGAGGTCAGCCACCTGCAAACAGCACTGCAGAAAAGGACCTGGAGTTCTGGGAGGACAGCGAGCAGGGCACGAGCCAGCAAAGTGTCCTTGTGGCAGCACTGGTGAGGCCGCACCTGGAATACTGTGTGCACTTCTAGGTTTCCTGGTACAAGAGAGATAAGGACATATTGGAGAGCATCCAGTGCGGGCTACAAAGGTTAAGGGACTGGAGCATTTTTCATACAGTGAGATGCTGAGTGAGCTGGAACTGTTTGGCCTAGAGAATCAGGGGGATCTCATCAGTGCATAAATTCTTGAAGGAAAGTGATAAGAGGATGGAGACAGGCTCTTTTCAGTGGTGCCCAGTGACAGAATAAGAGGCCATGAGTGTAATTTGAAATACATGAAATTCCATCTGAACATAAGAAAAGGTTTCTACTATGAAGGTGGTTGGCCTCTGGAACTGTTTTACAGGAGAGCTTGTGTCTCCATCCTTCAAGATATTTAAAACCTGGCTGGACATGGCCATGAGCAGCTAGTCTATCTGACCCCGTTTGAGCAGAGGGTTGGATTAGAATATCTCCAGTGGTCCCTTCTTACCTCAAAGACTTTGTGTGACTCTGGGAACTTGGGCAAAGGGAAGAAGCTGATACATATTTTGCAAGCAGAAAAAGTGCTGGAACACATTGATGAATTACTTTAATTAAAAGATGAAGTCAGGGTCACCTGCAGCTCTTTCTTAATCAAGTTGTAGGGAAAATTCTCAGGTCGTTCATTCCTTGGTTAGTGAGCTTAGGTAGCAGAGCATTAGACATCAGAATATTTTTCAGGCTCAGTTAATTAAGAGGGGAGAAGATTTAACGAGGTTTTAGAAGCATTTTTTCAGGGTCAAAATTGATTGTCTAAGAAATCTATGAGAGCTTTGAATTTTGTGAAACTGACTGTGCTGTAATATTTTTTGCCCTGTCTATGGAAGGCCTAAGTTTTTGTTTTCAGTAAATTTTAGTCTTAAAAACTAAGTCTGTATCATATTGATAATGTGATACAGATGACCTCTTGTTATATTTGATCTTCTCTTGGGTAGCCTGTCACATCCACTCCTATCTAAAAAAATGCAGACAGCTTAAAGTAATCTCTTGCAGGCTGACCTGGTCTGGTTATTAACCAGCACACTCTGAGCCCTGTCTGTTTGCAAAGTTGAGGGGGGAGGAGGGGGCAAGAGGCGAGGAAGCATCTAGTTTCAAAAATAGAAACCCCACAAGTACTCTTAATTATCTTTTATAGTCCTCTAAAAAGCTATTCATTTGCTGTGAATATCATTCAAATACTTCGTAGTTCTTAGCTGTCAGGCTTTTTTTCTTTTTGCAATATTTTCTTTTGTTTTGCCATCTCATTTCTGTCATTTAGCCTAGTAACCTGATTTGCTGCCTTCTCAAACTCTTCCCTGTGAATGGAGTCTGTACTTTGTCTTGCATGGCAGCCTGTGAAGAGAGGGAAGGAGGAATACAAACTTTTCACATGTCCTTTACTTCATCTAGTGTCTGCTTGTATACAGTTTCTTGGTTTTATCTTACTGCAAATGGGAGAAAGCGAAATGGATGGAAAGAAATCATACTTCAAAAATAAATGAAAAAGAAAAACATTATTCCTGGAATTTCTTCAAGTTTTTTGCCATCAAATGCTGAAGATCAAAGTCCGCTGCAGCAAAATTTTCTCAAAAATAGAAACTAAATTTGTAAACATTTTTTGAAGTAGTTATTTCTAAGGGGGATGGGAACATATATTTCCATTTCATGTACTGTTTGTTAAGCATTTATGCTAACTTCTTAGAAGAAAAGAGAAGTTGAGACATTTTTGTACGTGACATCCTTCCTTTTGTCATTTGTCTCTTGGAGATTATAGGAAAGTGATCTTTGTTATTGTTAATGATGATAACAGCTAATTATGTTTGGGTGAATGACAGATGAGATAGATTATTTCTACTTTGCCTTTCTTTATTTTTCAGTTGGCTCCAAATCACCATTCACAGATATTTTCTGAACTTCTCTTAGGAATTGATGTTATTGCTGTATTACATTTAGAAACCAGATACAAAGAATGTGACTTTGATTTTTTTGGCTCTATTTTCATCTTTCCTTAAAGCAGGATTTAATTTTTTTTTTTAAGAGGAGAATGTTTAGAAATTTCTTCCTGCGCATTTTTGGAATTTAGAATACACCTGAAATAGATTTTTTGGGGGATTTTTTGCCTGTTTGGCAAAGAGAACTCTTTGGCAAGCCTTCTTTTTAGAACTTTGAAGGTTGGAGTGGACTGCAGGTTTAATTCAAAACTATTTTCTAAGGACAGATAAACTGAGGGCATAGTCCAGCCCTTTTGCTTTACATATGCTAATTATTAGATAACATTTGGCAGTTGGTAGCTTTGTCTGAGCAGGAGGAAGAGTGTGGATTATATGGCAACTGAATGTGTTTCAGCTAACTTTGTCTCCAGGGCAGCCAGAATTTGCAGTACTTTTAGACTTAGTAAGGTAAACTTAGGTTCTCTCCTAATTTGCATTTCATATAGTTTGACACTGTTCCTAAACTAGAAATAAGCAATTGAAATACTTTGTTTTTCTCACGTGGGTTATTTATCATGGTTACAAACACCATGATAGATTTCAAATTTACGTAATATGGTATTACTGGATGAAGTAGGAAGGAAATTTGCTCTATCATAGGATTATTACCACCAGAAGGAGTTGTTGGAATTGACATTTTGTGTAGCTAGAGAGTTAAAATGAAGGGTATTTTTAGGTGATTTTTGTGTGTGTGTTAGCAGAGTGTCTCTTTAAAGAAGTAATTGTGAAAATATAAAAATTGACAAACTTCATACTGAAATTATGTTGTAGTTGACAAGTGTATTTAATTAGGATTATTTCTGCCTTGAACCTCCATGTTTGTATTTCTGTTGCCCTTGTATTTTTTTGTAATTAAGTTCACACAGGAAACTAAAATAGAGTTCTCCATTGTTTTAGGTGTGTGTGTACTATGAGGTTGTGTGCATAGCTTCTAGAATTGTGTACTAAAGCAATTATTTCATTGTTGGAAACTTTGGGTTTCCTGCTCTCTCATCTCTTTTCTTTGTGAATATCAAGGTAAAGTGGATGATGTAGTATTAATGCTTTACTCCTTTGGTTGAATTGAAATTATTTTAGGATTTTTTCTTTTCCCTTTTTTTACTGTAGTGCTGAGTGTAAAAATCTTAACTGAACTCGGGTTATTTATTTATTTGGTTAGCTTTCTTTTGCAAGAAAAAAAGTTTCTCATACTAACCCTTCAGTGCTGGCCATAAGATCAGTGGATGGGTGATGAGGAGGACAAAAGGCTTTCCCCACCTTCTTCCAACTCTATGCCTCAAATGTTAACATACAGATTAGGTTTTCGAACTAACAGATTTAGTTTTTTAAATTACTCTTATTGACTTCTAAGTGTTGGCTTGGACTAGAATATACTTGCTGTCTTTTTTAACCCTTGATAACCATGCTGATTTGCATGCAGACAGCAACCCCCATTTCTTAGATTCAGTTGTTACCACCTTGTCCTTTTGACATGGTGTATTTCCTTGAAGGGTTCAGCCCAGAAACTGCCCAACCATATTGGGTATACTGCTCAGTGAAGATTTTACTAAAATCCTTTTTCACTCATCTTCTCTAGGTAGCAGAAGCAGAGCTAAGCCCAGTGTAAATGGATGTTTCTCGATTTATGTTTAAATTACAGAATGTTGTCAAATTACCTTGTTTCATAGCACTGGAAAGACAGAGGCTCTGGAAAAAGGCCTTAGTGGTATCCCATACCCTCTGTGAAGGCTGTCTGTATGATGGATTGAGGGTGAGTTGATGGGTTTTTTAAAGCACTTTTATTTTGCGTCTCATAAAAAATGTCTTTACAAAAGCAGGACAGAAGAGTCTGCATGCGTTCTGTGGATGAGTCTTTGTAGTATATTATTCATACTTGCTTTATTCTGTAACATGGTACTTTCTTTATTCAATTGTTATGAAGTCTGCTTATTAATTGAACCAGAAGACATCTGGATTTGATACTGATTCATGTTTAAAAAAAATCTTCTGGTTGACCACATAAGTGTGTCTGTCGAGTAGTATTCATTCCTTCTCTGGAAGCAAACATTTCCAGTAAAGTTCCTCCTGCATGTCCATTGCCCAGGCTCAGGATCTGCTTCTGTTTTGTCTATAGGTTTTAGATGTTGATTATAGCTACAGCTGTGAAGATTTTGGTTTTCTTATTATGTGAACAATTTAGTTTCCAAGTGTTTCTGTGTTTGGTGAGGGTGTAGGAGGCAAACTTTCCTCTAGATGCCTTCCCACTTCATAGTAGCCAGTTGCTTGGTAGTTTCAGTATTTCACTGGCACATTGATTGCTGAGGTTACATTTTGTAAATCCACTAAGATATCATTTCCTTTCTGATATCACATAGAGACGTGAGAGTTTTTTTTCTTACTGGAATCTAAACGATATTGTGACAAAACAGGAATGCATAGCTTAAAATATTTCTAAGAAGGCAAGCTGTATACTGAACAGACTGTGCTCATTTTCTAATTAATAAAATTACCTTTTTTCTAAAAACAAAAATCAAACAGTCCTCCCCCCAAAAAAGCAAACCAACCAATCCACAAACAAAAAGATCCAACACAAATCCTAACAGTACCAAAACAAATTAAGCTAAAATTTATATCCTTCTCTGAGTATTTCAGAGTAGGAAGATATTTGCTGTGTTATACTGTGTAGCACTATTAGATAATTTTTTTCTGTATTTGTAGTTTGGTTCTACAGTTTCCACAAAGCTGCTTTTCTCCAGTGGACTCAGAATTTTTATGTTAATGTGTACTCTTTCCCCACTGGGGTGTCACTGGGGTTCTGTAGAGTTCAGTGGAAATAATGCTTGTCTTGTTTAGCTTAAGCACAATATGCTACTATAGTAGTTTCACCCAACTTTTTTTTTTATGTGCAAAGCAGTTTGCATCATGCATTGAATCCTGCCTCATTCAAAAGTAGAGTCATTGTGTGTGTAGGAACAATTAATTGTATATCAGCAAATTGAATTCAGTTTTTGTGTGTTTGTTTAATAACGTGCCTATTTCTAACTCAGTTACAAATGTTGCTGATATCTGCTTGAAAACTAGGTTTATTAAAATTTATTTAAAATTAAGAGTTTTGGCAAATACTCCTTAGACTTATAACTTGTTTGAGAACCAAATGTAAAAAGAGCTGTTATATTAAGGTTCTTCCTCCAGCCTTTGTTGTGTGTAGGGGAAAACATAGTGACAAAGGATGAGGAGAAAGCTGAGGTACTCAATGCCTTCTTTGCCTCAGTCTTTAATAGCAAGATCAGTTGTTCTTTGGGTACCCTGAAGAACAGGGTGAATCTTGAAGACATAAATAGAGAACAAATTGAAGCCCTAGTAATCCACGGGAAAATAAGTTTTGCAGGAAGATGTGGCAAAATAATCTAGCATTTTCATTTTGGTTTCAAGGTGAGTTCTGGCATTCATTAAATACTTTGAAGAACAGGTATTTGTTATCCTGGATACAAGTGGTTTTGGGTTTTTTCCCTCATACATGTTCCCGTTGAGTTATTTGATGACTTTGATATGTATCTTTGAAGTTTTTATCTAGCAACCTGTGTTTAAACTAAAATATTAATTTAGCCTTCCAAGCAGCTTTAAGGAGTTTATGAGGGTATTTAGTAATCAGGGTTTTTTTTAATGCAAAGGCCATATATTTCTGTTATATTTCCTCTAAAAATAGTAGCTGAAAAATATTATAAAAAATTTCTAGTTTTAAATAGTATGATGTATGACCACAAAGGCTACCATATATTCTGTTTTCCTTTTTATGTTTTGTCTTAGTTTATCTATACTAAAAATACATAATTGGTGATCTTTAGGACCTTATTTGTTTACTTATTTTTGTAATTGACAGTATTGATGACAGAGTATTCTCTGAAGGGTTTCATTCATTGGAATCTTCTCTAGGCTATTGTTTGAACTAGATAATTTGCTGACTTTAAGAACATATTGAAGTACATATTTGTTTTGCCTTGGTTTTGACAGGAGGTGGAGGAATAGATTATCACCTAAGAGTAACACATGGTATTAACTGTTGAGTGTAGGTACAGACCTTTCTTATTCAGAGGAAAAGAAGCATTTAAATAGTGATACAGCATAGTGAACACTTAAAAAGAAATCCCATAGCTTTCCTAGTCTTCTGGGAAGGATAAAGGAAATCAAAGTAACTGATACAAGTACTGTTGTACAGTGTCTCAACTGACTGACTTGGATACAAAAAGATATGTCCTGGGTAAAAAGAAAGGATTTATGAAACTTTAGAAAGATACTGAGGAGAAGAAAAAATACTGAAATAAAGGAAGTGACAGTACAGGAGTAATAGTGATATCAAAGAGGACAAAACATTCAGAGAGGGAATGAGTAGTAAAATGGCAGAATTAAATAGAACCCAGAGTGAGTATTTCTAGGTAAGGCTAGAGCAAAGACATGCTTTTAGATTCAGATGGACTTAAATGCTGTGTTTGAAAGCTGGACTTTTGTCAGACTAGTAAACCATGGAAAGGACAAGGAAAAGGATATTTATAAAAGAGGAAGAAATGGGCTTGGATTAAGACAATGATATAGGATGTTTCTTTTCCTTTCATGATGGTTTAGAAGTCTGAACTTGCCAGAACCAAGCAGATCACTCCTTGATAAGAGACTATTTTGAACAAGGCGTTGGATTCGGGATGGTTTTAGCAGTCAGTGAGCAGAAATTAATTATTTTGGGTGGACAACAGAAAGAAGATGGAGTGGAGTTTTTGACTGGTGATCAAAATGATCTAGTGAGCAAAGCTGCTGGCTTCTGAGTGCCTACAAATTGAATAAATGGTTGATGACAAGCAATACCATCCCAACTTTGCCTAGCATCATAGTTTACCTTATTGGCCTGTTTTCATTCAGCCTAGCTGTGCCTGAGTAAGGGCTATCTGTGAGCACTCCCATTCCAGACTGAAGGGTGTCATGAGCCTAACGTATATTTACTTGTCTGGTTTGTGCTCCTTGAATGGAGGATGATAGACATATGGATTGAGATGGAAAATATTGCATGAATATGGTATGATTTGGTGAATACATGGTGCCAAGTATATGGAAATAGAGAAAAGAGGACGTGAAGAAGCACACTGGAATAAATATGGACAGGAACCACATCATGAAAGGCAAAGAATTGCTGGTTTATGCACCAAACATGGCATGCAGATGTACACTATCCTTGAATGGAAAGAAAGTTATACCTATGCTATTTGTTTTTAAAATAGAAATATGCATTAAAAAAAACCTTCCCAGTGAAATAGGGACACCCCTGGTTAATAGTGCTGTGTGCTGAAATAGCCATTCATGAGATGTTAGCACTGGGGTTTTTTTTTTCTCAAAACTTGGCTTTTTTTTTTTTTTTTTTTAATCTTCATGTACATTTATTAAGTTTAGAAAAACTAGCTGGGCAGATTCTGGAATAATATTTAAAGTCAGTCACATTATGAATTGCCCTAGGTAAGGATATTTTTCTTAAAAGATCATACATGATGTTGACATGAATAGCTGAGACCCTTTGTAAGCAAATCATAGTTTGTTGACAAATATTCAGTCAGTTGTAATGGTTATTTAGGTTATAAAGAAAATATTTATTTGATAATGATCTGTATTTTGGGGAAAAATAATCTATGGATTTTACTGGTAAGTAGTTCAATGTGTATGGGGGAGGAGAGAGAATGCTGTTCAGGTAGTTTATATGTCAAATGTGTAGTTTCTTTTGTAATCTAATATGAGCTTTCTAACAGTCAGAAACATGGCAAATGTGATTGTTCCTTTCTAAATTTGGATTTTGAAATAGATCTGTAGTTTCTATAATGCAAATATGCTTCAAAAATGAGGGAGATATGCACTGACAGCAAGTAAAAACACAGTTCCAGAAATGTGTGGTCTGTATAAATGATATACAGTTTGTTGGCTGACCTGAAACTTTGTGCTAAATCAAAGCCAATAATAAAATTCAGAGGCAGATTTTCTACAATGCCTACACTGCATTACTATGCCTGTGTGTGAACACTTTGGATCAGTTAATTATACCCTCCTATTTGAACATTTTCATTTACATAAGGAGCAGAACTTGATAAATCAAATATAAAATTCAGTGTCTGATTTATTGGATAGGGTGTTATATAACCAGAATTTTAAAAGCAAAAGTTAAAACAAAATTGGCCCTATAAAAGCAAACCATTCCAGATGAATATGAATTTAAAACTAACATTCCTCAAATGTTAGTTCCCAAAAGTGGACCAGAGTTATGTTTTTCACGGTTCCAAATAGTGCAGTTTCTTAGTGTGCTTGGAGATCTGTTTAAAGATAAATTGCTGATTATTGAACATGTCAGTAAGTCACCTTTTCATTTTCAAACATTTTTGCGTTTTAGCTCTTCATCATAAAGCAGTAAAATTAGGAAGATGTCAGCATGCTTATGGTGGTTCGCAGCTAAGAATCAAGAAAGGCTTATAGACATTTTCTTTAATGTATCTCTCACATAAAGGAATACACCTCTGAATCTGCATTCCTTAACCCCAGTCATGATGATGACTTTGTCTGGAAAATACATATATACAACAAGGTGTCTTCTTTCCAATCTAGAAAAAAATGAGACCCTGCCTCTCTGACTCAGAATATTTGAAAGATGTGTTTCCACACCATATTTATGAAGACAGTTTTTTTTTTTTTCATGATAGCATATTTTCTCAGCAGGACAACTCCAGAAAGTTCTCAGACATGTGCTTTAACTTAGTAAACTGAAGCAAATCTGAAGAGCAATGATAATGCAATCTTATTGTTTGGGATGGCTTCGGTTATTTTTGTGTTTTGTTGTTTGTTGTTTTTTTTTTTTTTTTAATTTGAGCGAGAAGCAGAAGGAGGTGTTCCATAAAGTTGATATAAAGCTTTAACAAAATTATTTTCAATGATAGCCCTCTTTAGTCTCATTGAGAACAAGTTCTTCAGCTTAACAGCAATTTGTTTCTAGATGGATATCAAATGATCACTGAACAGATGGCAGTGACATTTTACTGCTATCAAGTTGTGCCAAATTTGAGTGGACTGATGAAAAATGAAGAACAATATTCTGCTAACAACCCCCTCACTCCAGCTACTGTTCTTCTGTTTATATCTGGAATTATGTAAAAAGATTCTATTCATTGGAAGAAGAGCTGTTACTGTGCAAAGCTGTGGAACCAACCAGCCTGGAGGGTGGCTGTCTCAGAGAGGCGCTTGTTTGCCCAAGCTGAATTGTTCAGTGCCAGGTGGTCCAGGTCCAATTGCATGTGCTTAGAAATGTCATGTGGACACAACTTACCAAGTTATTTGGTAACTGCCAAAATATTTAGTGTATATTGTTAATATCATTAAGTCTGCTTTCCAAATTTGCAGTATAAAATTAAGAACAAAATTGCTTTTATGTAGTAAGACTGTATGAATCAAGTACATTATGGCCACCATAGATTTCAGCATATTTTCTTTCTATATGGAACTCCTGCTCTTTTGTTTCTGAGAGGAATGATAGAAAAAGGTGAAACCTCTATTCTCAAAATATAAGTTTTAAAAAACAATCTTGATGCACAGTGATGTGAAGGGACATTTTATAGCTCTACAGTGATGCAGAAGTACCAGAGAAATTACTTGCTGACATTTGAAACTGCAGATCCTCAGTCGACTTGAAGCTAAGGTTCCGAAAACTGGCCAGTCATAATATCAGTTTTTACTACCTCACAATTCCTGCCAGTTGATAAAGAATCAGGGTCAAACTAAACTGGTTTCCATAAAAACAATAATGTCTCATGCTCACGTTTCCTTTTTTTTTTAAACTTATTTTACTTTAATCAACCACTTCCTTCATTAGTACTAAATATAATTCAGATCTGTGGTATCAGAGCCACTCTACTGCCAAACGACATGACAGAAAACCTACTTCCTGTTTTACTTCCTTGAAAACATAAGAAAGAGAACTCTTAGCTTTGTTTCTTTCCCTTTTTTTCCTTAGAATGTGCTTCTGTACTTCTTAGTGAACAGTTAAGGCCTCTTAGTTAGAACGTTAGAATGTTTTGAGTTGTCACAGACAGTGGTTTTGGGTGTTTTTCATTGCTGTGAACTTTTGCATTGGGAGTGGTTATTCAAATTCTCCTTTGCTTTGGAAGTGAAGCGGACTCAAACACCTTTTTCTCTCCAGAAATGAACTAACTTGAACTCCTAAAACTGTATTTATCCACTTTCTGATTCCCTCTTAGCCCAGATGTTGCGATGTGTTTTAAAGACCAGAGTCAGCTTGGTGTGATAATTTCTAATAGAAAGACTCCAATAGAACTTGAAGTCCTTTGGTAGACAAACTCAAGTATCATCATAAGTGTTACTACAGGAAAACTGAAGAAGAACATGGACATATCTTTAACATTGGGGGTAAAATATGAGGACATGTATAACCAAAATGTGTGTTTAGCAAAGTTTCTCAAGTCTTATTTTAATCACTGCAGTTTTCACTCAAATTTCTATGTACAACAGGAAATTGGATAAAATAGTATAATTAGCAAAATTTTGTAGTTTTCTGGGCACTGAGTATAAGTATCATATCTATATATTCCCTGGTACCAAAAGTTTTATACAGTTGATGGACATTTGAAAGGTTATCTGTAATATATATATGTTTTTTACATATAGTTTAAATGCAAAAATCTGCTTATTTTGAGCCAGCAAGGTCTGCTGTGAGTAGGTATATGAAAACCTGCTGGATGGCATACATATGTCTTGTGTACATCAGGAGAATGACAGCTTAACCTTTTATCACTTATCATTTAGAGTCCTTTCATTTTATACTTCTAAAACCCATTTGGAATGCCAGCTCCCATTGGGTAATAGAAGTCTTACCGATGGTAGTGTGTCAAAGCAGAAGATTTCTGGAATGAAATAGTAAGTTTTCAAGTTGTTGTGTAGCAGTGACTAAAATCCATGCACCTTCCTTGACTGGCTCATTCATCAACCGATATACTGAGTGTGTCTTTGTTTTAGGGAGGCTCTTCCTTTCTCCTTCAAAAAATTAGATTCCTTTAAAAGCTGTATGCATTGGAGTGAGTATTTCTGGTAGAAGTAGCATTAATATTGTAAGTGGTTTGCTGTTTGGAGGAGTTTGGTGATCTCTGGAGGTAAGCCCAATGTTTGGGTCTGTAAGGTCATGCTATGGAATCCAAGTGAGTGCTTAGGTCTTCTGACATCTCTGATGTGAGCATGGCAGGCTTGATCAGCGCTCCTGCCTGAACAGCATTTTTACTGTGAAATGCAGTTATAATGGAAATATGTAAAAGAACTTTCTTGCTCTGGCTAAAAATGGCTTTGTACATTTCAAAAGCTTTCTTGAGTATTGTCAGCATCTGAAACCTCCTTTGTGGAAGAGGCAGCCTCAGCTGTTTAATAGATGCACTGTTTTATCTTTTCACTGAGTGGATGAAAATGCTTTATTTTGGGCCTCACTGTACTAGACTTATGAAAAGTGGAATTGCCTCACAAATTTTTCTGACATACTGACTCTGAAAAGCCAAAACTTGCAATCTTGTTCTCTCTTTCTGAACAATAGTTCCTTTTGCACTACTAGACTCCTTGTTCAAGTTCAGTGCAGCTTCTGAACCTGCTTCCATATTTCTACCTTGGAATGTGAAACAACAGTCAAAATGTTAGCACATCTCTCCTTTCCTATCAACTTCTGATTAAAACCCATTTCTTCAGATAGCTAAAGAGGTGCCAACTCCAGAATTCCTAATTTTTCAGAATAATCAAAAGCAATTGTATGCACAATGTCAGGAACAGCCTGACATATATATCCAAAAAGCTGCAGAAAAAAACTGTAGAAAAAAACTGTAGAAAATACAGTGCTAGTGCATTGTCAGAAATTGGTTTGAGCATATTTTTGAGTTAGAAATCTGTCTCCATTCAAAAAGTCTTAAATTTTGAAGATTGATAACTCAGATAATGATGTTATTGAACTACTTCTAATTTTTCAATCCCATCATTCCATCTGTAGCAATTTGTTAAATATTGTAAGGACAAAAATTCTTACAGTGTGGCTTTTTTTTATGAAATGGATACTTCTTAAGTGGACACTTCACTTAAGTGGGTTGCTTCTTGTGGGTTTTTCATCTAGTTTTCTGTATGCCTGCTCTTAGGAAAAGTGCTTTTCAATTGGAATTTCAATTCTGTGCACTGAGCTAGAATTAGAAGAAATGATTTCTGATGTGACTAATTATGGGAAAAGGTAGAATATGTTCTTTTCTTTGTTATAAAATATTTCAGTACTCTTCTGAATCGCTGAGTTGCTTTTTGTTTCTGCCAGTATTCTGTAGGAACTGCATAAAACACAGCATTTGTAGTACTTGCAAGTGCTTCTTAACAACTCGAAGGTAAAAAGTTTGTTTTGATATGGAGCACATATATGTTTCTTTCTCAACATACAATATGAATATACTCCTTTCTGTATACTCTTCTGCTAGTCAATTTACGGGTGAGGTATTTCTATTTTGGTGTTGTTATCCAGGTGCACATACAATTGGTTGTCCTTTTCTTTGTCTCCGAATAATGCGAACAAGCTGCACGAGTCCTGTCATTATCTTTCTAAGCTTTGCCTCTGACAGTGACTTGGTCCACTTGTTGTTTACCACGTGGGTTATCATGGTGTTTGGCATCCCGTAGTGGACAAAGGAATGGTCCCTGCCTTGTGGATTATGCAATTTCAATGAGAATGCAGACATTCATGCAGGAAGGGCCAATTCAACAATCTTCTGACAGTTTGACTTTTGATAATTTCTGAGCCTGTAGACAATTCTGTTTCCACTGAAGTTTCAGATTTGTCCAGCTTGTTTGAGAAGACCACTTTTTTTGTTGCTTTTTGAGTGGAACTTGCTTCAATGAAGTGTTTCTGTATTATAACTGAAAATGAGTCATCCTTACCCTTTCAGAATAATTAATGCTTTGTCTAATGTGAACTTCCTTACTGAATTGGATCTATGGCTGAGGAAAAGTACATGTAATGCAAACAGATTTTTGCTTCCTTCTTTCTAAAATCTTGAACTACACTGAACGTATAAAGTATTATGAAAAATTTATTTGTATTTGTCTGCTGACTGCTATTTTTTGTGTGACTCTTGTTTATGACATATCTGTATCATTATGTGTTGAAGACTCTTCATTTTCAAAGATGAAACTAGAATTAAAATTCTGCTTTACTAGTTTTTAAGGATGAATCTATTTATGAGGAAATTGCAATTGTGAAATGATGGAGGAACAAGCATAAGTATCTCTAAATTCTTTAAAGTAGGGCAGTGTCTTAGTATATCAGACTGGATGATTCTATGTAAATTACATTCTGGATGTCTTTTTTAGTCTCTTTGTAGAAACCAGATTATTTAATACACAATAAGTTGGGTTCTTTTTTGTTATTCCTGCCCTTTGACATCTAAGTTCTTGAATGGAAAGAATGAGAGGAAGCAAAGAGAGTTTAGAATATGTGACATTTAAAAAAAAATTTCACTAGTACCAGAATTTGACAGAGTTAAATAACTTCTATTTGCAGTAATTAAAGACTGTCAAAAATAGTATCAGTTAATAATTATAATAATCTATGAGGAGTTAATCTATGACCATCCCCCTGATGGTCAATTACATGTATATAAGATTTATCTATATATTTTCAACCTTTTCCTGCAACAATTCTTTGGTCTAAGACTTTCTGTTAAAATGTTTCTTTTTTACTTCATTAATTATTTTATGTTGTAGGCTTTACCGTATTTTAAGTTTCATAATTTCAGTTAAAAATAACTGAACTGGAAGAACACAAATGAAATATCCTCAGTGCAGTTTTCAGTGGCAGTTTTGCTATTGTTTAAACTCTGCTACTTTACATGGTTCAACCTGAATAAGATACAGCTTCAGTTCCAGTTTTGTAGTTGAGCTCTGCATAAGAGCTGTAAGAATAGGAGGATATCCAGTTGGCTCTGGAAATCAAATTAGCCTTAATGCGTTTCTGTCAAATCTTGCATTAATGGAACAACAGAATATTGGTATTAATATTCTAAGAAAAGGCCGTGAGGAAACAGTCACAAATTTATCTAAATATAGTTTTCAGTAACAGAAGGTGATTTCTAACAAGGTTTAAAATAAATGGCAGTAAGGCTATGGTCAGTAACAGCTCTGTATAAAATGCTGATGTTCACTGAGAGATAACCTAGGTTGCTTGATGAAAAACTTAAGCGGTGTTTTTTAACTAAACAAAGCATAAATTGAGATAAAATATGTAGGACACATATTCAGGAAAAGTAATAGAAGACAAGCTAAAGGAAAGCTGCTGGAACTTGGTGATAGATATTCTTTGGTATAATGAGTTGTACTGAAGAAAGTACATCTTTTGTAATGGCCTTTTTTGGTTTTTTTTCACTGAATGGATGCACTATGTTTAAAAATACCCAAACTGATGCATAGTATTGATTTTGTATTTAGCAGTTGGAAGGTGAGATTTAATAAAATATTTTCTCTGGAAACGCTAAGATGACACTTGGGGGATCTTGACCATAGGATGAACAAGTCTAGCATTTTAAAGGGTCTATTTGCTGTTACATCTGACACAATTCTTTCTGTAGATGGCCGTCAGATTTTTCTCAGCCTGGTAGTGAAGGAGAATAGTTATGGCTGGAGAGGTCTCTCCCTTAAAAGTAAAATACCTTTCATTGAACAGCACCAAACAGATGTGGAATTCAAAGTTCTGTTGCATCTCTTTCTTAGTATTTATGTTCATCTGCCATTTTCTTTGTTGGAGGAGGGAACTATGTTTGAAGAACAGAGTATGTTTTTTTATTTTTACTTTTTTTTTATCCAAAATCTCGTAGCAGTCCAAAATTAGTGCAATTCCACTGTTTTGCTAAGAAAAGTGAGGGTCTTACACCAGCCCTGAGATTCATGTAGGCTGTTGTCACTCTTAGCTATAGTTCCTTCTCCCTCCCACTCCCCGTGATTGTTTGTGGATACATTTTGGTAACTATGTTATTTCAACAACGGATTTTTTTTTTCAGTTTTTTACACTGAAATTTCACTCACAGAGACTATAAATGTAAAGAAATACAGCATAGCTAAGGAAGTCTGCAACAAATATTCACTACAGAGCAGCTCATCTGTATTTCCATTTGTCAAATTAGAGTCTTCCCATCGTTCTTCTGCCTCTTTTCCATGTCTGCATATTAATCAAGTATCTGAAATATGCATAGCTGAAGTAACCATTTATACTGTAGTAGTTATAGCTTTAGTTGTAAATTTGATGTACAATAATTTCAACCATTTTTTTCATGAGCTCCGCTTATAATTTGATCATTGTATTATTTCCAATCCATTTTCCACAGCTGCAATCTGAATAAGTGGCTCAATTATAGTTTAGCGTTATTCTTTAATATTCACTGAGCCCTATGGAAAACTTTGAAAGAAATATTCTATTTAAAGACAATTATGCTTAAATATCATCATTTTCTAAAGACATTTGCATGAAAAAAAGGCAAAAACACGAAGAATTAATTTTTCTTTTTCATACTACTATCTGCAGTAATAAGTCTCCTGTGTGACATCACAATCAACTGTCATGTGATATGATATCACAGTTTAGTGTGATTAGAATTCTTTGAATTGGACACACAAATAACATTGCTTGAAAAGCAGACATAGCTGTCACTTTCTTTCTGAAAATTGGATAGTTCCTTTAGGAACTGTTAAGAATATTAAGGAAATCATTAAGAAATAGATGCATTTACAGATGTATTAAAATACGTAAATCTAAGAAAACTTGCTAACATAGTCTGTTTTTTTTAAAAAGCAAGTTTGTACTTGAATTAAAAAAACTTTCTTCTACTGCTTTGTAACTTTTCAAAAATTATTTTTTTCAGTGGTGATCTTAGTTTTGTGACAGATCTTGTGACAGATTTGTTCAGTGAGTTATCTCTTCTCAAACCTGTGAAAATACAGGCAGCTTAGAAACCATATTAATTTGTCTCTTGCACGCTTGTTTTTCATTGCACTTGAAAGCATGTGCAGAATTTTCTTGCAAACTTCAGATTCCCATGAAGTGTCAATTGTGTAGCTGCTGCTCTGCTGTACTGGCCAAATACATAACACTACTGCACCACTCTGTGTTTATTTGAAAACTGGAAACTAACTGGGGTGAGACAGAAAATGCTGTGTAGAACCAATTGAATGCAAATTAAATGTCGGGTCTTCAGCTTTTGGCATATTATTACTGCCTGAACTCCTGTTTTATCAAATTGCACTTCCCATTTTTTTTAAGATTAGTAGAGCTTGAGAGTCATGGTGTATAGAATTGTCATCCTGATAAATAGTAGAGATTAATGCTTTCATCCAAATTATGCATTCTTTTTTAGGATGATAGCATTACATAATAATAGGGGCAGATTTCCAAAGTCTTGATCAACAAAATGATCACAGAAAGACTTCTTAAATAATTCATTTCCATCTATCAAGGCTGACATGAGGCAGCGTTACCAAACAACATCCTTTTGACAGGATAGTCCAATAGCACAGTTCTCATTCATTGCTCCGCTACTGGCACAGGAACCTTTGTGGGCACATATCCAGGTCCCCAGGAAACTTGGAATCGTTCCATGTTAAAGAACTGTAACTGTAGCTAACAAACCAGCTGCTGTATTGAGCTCAGAAGGAAGTCTTTGTAGCTGTGTGGAAGGAACTTAAGTTATTTGCATAACATCCAGCAGTCTTAGTGGGAAGGGTTGGCAGGAGCACAACAGCAGGGTAGGCATCCAGCTTTTCTTTTTTGACCTTATCTGTCACTGATTCCATTCTTCAATGCTGGGGTGAGATGAAAAGGGAGGGAAGTGAAGAACTTGACCGAAAGAGCTGTACAGGTCTGAAGAGAAGAGTACTCATTATCACATTGGCATCATTCTTTGTGGAAGTAATAGTTTACTAAATTCAGCAACAGCAAAAAATATGTTTACAATAAATAGTATCAACATCAGTGCAATATTTGCAAGTTGGTAAATTCTTACTGTGGAGAGAGAAAATCCTTAGCAACAGATGAGACTATATTGCCGTCCATCAGCATAAGTCAGCTGTCAGCCAGAACATGCTGCTGTAATGAGTTACAGGAATTTATGGAAAGGGTCAGTCATGTTAAAAAAAAAAGGCAGACTTTTTTTCAATTAGGCTAATTTCAGATTAAGGAAAAAAAAGCAACAATATATCTTAAATATATTGCATCACTTCTTCAAACATTACTACTTCCAATAAAATATCAATCTGCATTTCCAAACAGGCCTTTCTTTAGTCTTCTGTCACACCAGCTTTGCACTGTAAAGAAATTGAATTCTCTATTAAAGTACTGTCTTTTGAAGTGTACATCTGTTAAAATACTCAGGCCGTACTTCATCAAGTACTTAAGCTGCCACCACCACCAGAGAAAAACAAAAAAAAGTCTTGCTTTCCTGTGGACTTCAGGCTCTCTGCTGCCTTTCACAAATGCAGATGTTTGTGAGGCCAAACAGTAAATCACATAGTGGATTTGGATTGAAAATAAGTGGGCTGGTAGTGTCCATCTTTTGCTTTTTCCTTCTGCCTCCCACCACCTCGTCTCCAGTTTCAATTCAACCTTCATTATGCTCCTGGTCGAATTCATCATTTTTGCAAATGTTTATGATAGAAAAATGCTACACTGCAAATTCTTATGATAGAAAAAAGGCTAACACAAGAGAAGAAAAGAATAGAATTTTTGCAAGATAGCCTTTTCTTACCTTATATGTATTTTTCCTATTTTTCAGAGATTTTTTTTAATTTTAAAATGCATAAACTAATGACTTCTATGAATAGTTTTTATATAGAAAAGGGCAGGGGGGCTAGAAGATGTAGTTCATCATCATTTCAAAGAGAATTGTATTAACCTTTAATAACAAGTTAAATATCTTTCCCAGTATGTGAAATTAAACTTACTGTGTGTTCTCACTCTTCTGGCAGAAACAGAAAAGATGATTCTGCAATACTTTAGTTTTCCTTTAGAGTTTTTATTTAGCAAAGGTTTCTTCCACTTCTATGATGGTGTAAAGAACAGTCTAAGAAATTATTAAAAAGCCGTCAGCTGTTCATGTTAATTTGCAAGGAACATTCTTCTATTTTAAGTTTGCAGTATTACTTGTGCTCCAAAAATGTTGAGCATATTGACATATCTGAGAGCAGTCCTGCAAAGAACTCTTTGGGTTATTGGTGAAGGAAAAGCTGGACATGACCCAGCAGTGTGTGCTTGCAGCTCAGAAAGCCAGACACATCCTGGATTGCATCCAAACAGCGTGGGTAGCAGGGCCAGGGAGGGGATTCTGCCCCTCTACTCTGGTGAGACCCCACCTGGAACCCTGCTGGAATCCAGCTCTGGGGTCCCAGCACAGGAAGGACTTGGACCTGTTTTAGTGAGTCCAGAGGAGGCCATGAAGATGACCAGGGGAGTGGAACATCTCTTGTGAGGAAAGGCTGTGAGAGAGTTGGGGTTGTTCAGCCTGGAGAAGAGATGGCTCCAAGGAAGCCTAATTCTGGACTTACTGTACCTAAACAGTGCCTACAAGAGAGCTGGAAAGGGACTTCTACAGAGTATGTAGTGACTAGATGAGGATTAACTCTCTTAAACTGAAAGAGATCAGAAATTAGGAAGAAATTCTTGATTATGAGGGTGGTGAGGCGCTGCAACAGGTTGTCCAGGATGGGATCCCCCATCCCTGGAAGTGTTCAAGGTTGGATGGGGCTCTGAGCAACCTGGTCTGGTGGAAAGTGTCCCTGTATATGCCAGGGGAGTTGGGACTAGATGATCTTTAGTTCTCCTGAAACGCAAACCACCATATGATTCTTTGACCTATATTTTTCTTATTGTATAGTAATTTCATAAGTAATGTTTAAAAATCCTACTTGCCACTTTTCAAGTGCTGTTTATCTGAATATGTCAGTTGTTTGGGACTTCTGTAAGGAAGCCATTTAATTGTCTTTTTTGGTCAGCAAGGAATTTCTTTGGAGTGAAAGTAAACTGCAGAGATACATTGTTATTGAAATTGTCAGCAATTTCTGCTACAGGTCACATAGAAACCACAGCAATTATGAGAGTGCTGAAGTCTAACTTGTGTTTGTTACCTCACTACTGCAGAAGTCTTGTAAAGTTTGCTATATCAAAAACAATTTTGGTTGATTTCTGGCAAGCAGAAAAATAAGGTGTCACATTTTAATTTCTATTATTCCCTTGTCCCTCATCCTTCCTCCCCATCCTCCAAGGATTTTTTATCATGTTAAATATAGGAGAAAAAACACTCATCTTCTGAACTCCTCTTACTATCTCATCTCTTCATAGAAATCAAGGGAGAACTCATATTCCAAACTAATTTAACCTGACTTCTTTTTAGTCTCTGGTAAATGCATATTGTCCTTATTTGCAGCATCTTAAAAGATTGTTATGTTGGTATTTTTGTTCATGGAATAAAATCTGAACTGCACAGCATTCTGTCTTGCCTCTTGTTTTAATCTGCTTTTATGCCATGGATTAATGGATGGACTCTGCCTGCAAATGAATCTTCATAGCATGAGTCATGGTCATTCTTTAGACTATTGAAGAGTATTTTTACATCCTAAAAGTTCCAATTTTGTAATCAAATGGAGGCTTATCAATAGAGCTACTATCTTTTCTTATTTACAGAAGAAAACGGACATGTTCTTTATCACGATAACTGATTTTACAGTCTGGGTTTCCAATTAGAGGAATATAATATAACAGAAACAACTATAACTGTTTCACACAGTTTACAGTGCTATATTTTGCACTCCAAAGAAAGGAATGTAAGTAAACCTCACTTTGGGAAGAGAGAAGGGGAAAGAAATGAAATACATTATTCACTGAATTAATCATAGTAGAATAATTACTTATCTTTAAATGTTCTTTTAAATGGGGCAAAACGCATCTCTATAAGGTTCTATCTGCTCCATGTATTTTGCTTACATTTTCTACCAGTCTTGCCCCATCACTCCTGTGTGCATTACCCATTTTCAAGAAAGCTTGGAAAAAGGTGTCTTAGATGTTATGAAAACAAGCCCCAGTGATCAGAGAGTAGGCATCTGAGTTGCTGTCAGCATTGCAGGGAATGCAGAGAGAATTGTCTGTAGCTATTCTGCTTGTGCATGTACTGGGGAGCTCATGAGAGATGCAGGTTCAAGCTGCTCACATCCTGTGGAATCACATGAAAAACTGGGATTATTGCTGGAATTATTTGCTGGGTTTTAAGGAGTCCAAGGATAGAAAATGATACAAAGCAAGTCACTTTAGGTCCATCCAGTTTCATGGGGTGTTATGTAAATACTTGTAAATACAAGCAGCAGTGAAAACTTACTGGTTTTGAGTATAAACATTTTAACACTCTTTTTTTATTATTCTTTTCCTTATGAACAGATTTAAGAAATTTGTCGGGATTAATACTGAACTGAATGCATCTGAACTGAAGGAAATTTTTTGAGATTGCTCTCCTGATAGAAACTGTACAAAAAATGGTACACTGAGGTCCCTGCCTGCACCTGTGGGAAGACTGTAACAGTATTTTTATATCACAGTTTATTGGCCCATAAAAGACGATGTAATAACAAATGTAACAGTAAATTTATGCAATAGTAGTGGTTCCCCTCCCACTGACTGGACATGAGTGATCAAAGGTCTTTGCAAGAAGATAAGCACAAGGTTAGCAGAACTTCCTCCAAGTTCAGGGAGTCTTCAAGAAGCATGCAATCTGATGATTATTTTGCTAGAAAACTTAAAGCCTTGAATGGTAGCATGGGTCCTCCTGTTCCTTCAAATGCCTCTAGCAAAGCTGAAAATAATCAAACAAATGGTACACCAGCCGTGCCTAAAATGGGTGTTCGAGCAAGGGTATCTGAATGGCCTCCTAAAAAGGATTGCTCTAAGGAGCTGAGTAAAGCTGCTTGGGAAAACCGACCTCCAGCCAGTTATGAAGGTGTTGGCTCAGTACTTCCAAATGGACAAAACGACCAAAGTGATGAACAGCAAGAAGAGCTAGAACTGGAATTTACAGAGGGAAAATATTCAATTGGAGATCTTTTTGTTCATTCACCTCAAAGGGGTCTTCATCCCATAAGGCAAAGAAGCAACAGTGATGTGACAATAAGCGATATTGATGCTGAAGATGTGTTAGACCAAAATGCTGTTAACCCAAATACTGGAGCAGCTCTTCACAGAGAATATGGCAGTACTTCTTCAATTGATAGACAAGGCTTGTCTGGAGAAAATTTTTTTGCAATGCTGAGAGGATACAGAGTGGAAAATTTTGAACATAAAACCCTTGCTCCTTTTGGATTTTCTGAGTTTTTCCACTGTGATCCTACGGTTTCTCCGAGTCTACATGCTGCTGCACAGATTTCCAGGGGAGAATTTGTCAGGATTTCTGGGTTGGATTATATGGATAGTGCCCTACTTATTGGTCGAGACAGGGAGAAATCTTTCAAGAGGCGACTTAAATCAGAAGCAGTAGAAACATCTCTGTTTAGAAAATTGCGAACAGTTAAAAGCGAGCACGAAACTTTTAAGTTTTCATCAGACCTGGATGATAGACTTGACAGAAATGTTCGTTCTTGGAACTGTCAGAAATGTTTTGCACATTATGATGTTCAGAGCGTTTTGTTTAACATAAATGAAGCAATGGCTACCAGAGTAAATGTAGGAAAAAGAAAAAATATCACCACTGGGGCCTCAGCTGCGTCACAAACTCAGATGCCAGCAGGCCAGACTGGAAACTGTGAATCTCCTTTGGGAAGCAAAGAGGATCTCAATTCAAAAGAGAACTTAGATGCTGATGAGGGCGATGGGAAAAGCAATGATTTAGTATTGAGTTGCCCTTACTTCAGGAATGAAACTGGTGGGGAAGGAGATAGACGGATTGCACTTTCTAGGGCAAATTCAGCATCTTTTTCTTCAGGTGAAAGTTGTTCTTTTGAGTCCTCTCTGAGTTCCCATTGCACAAATGCTGGTGTTTCAGTACTGGAAGTACCAAGGGAAAACCAGTCCATCCACAGAGAGAAAGTGAAGCGTTACATCATAGAACACATTGATCTTGGAGCATATTATTACCGCAAGTTCTTCTATGGAAAAGGTAAATTTTTCTAATGCAACTGTTCTGATGTATCCATGTGTTAGATTTTAATTGTTTAGTAATAATTTGTTTTCCTTCTTCTCTATAGAGAGACCTAGGTATTCCAGAGAATCCTGAAACTCTTTATTGAAATTGAGCCTGTTACTTTTGCTCTCTCAGGGCAAAGCAGTGGGTTATGTATGGTTATGCAATAACTGTGTGAGTTCATTAAGTGGTTTAATGAAAGTTTATATAAAATAGAATGTAAGTTAACCTCTCCAACCCAAACTTTGTTGATCAGCAAAAGGAAAAGATGTCATTTATATCCAGTAAATGCACTAGAAATACTGATACTCAGAGTGGAAATAAAAATTTCCTGAAAGGTGGCTATAAAGTAGAAAGTTTTATTATTGAGGCTTCTGACTCTCTTCTAGATTCAACTGTCTTCAAGTGTGTCTTGAAGCCTTCATATTGTATGCACATGTACATACTCCTTAAATAGCGAGCTTCTGATGTTATTTAGTTTTTCAGCTTAAAGGAAGATGTCTTACGCCTTTCTCCTAGCCTTACACCCTTTTCTTTTAGGATCTGTTCAGTCTGCAAACTGCCAGGATAACTCTTGTCAGCATAGTAATTATCTTGGCTTTAATCATGATTCAAATAAACTGTTTCCACTTTGCGATCGACTTTGCAAGTCTGCATTCAGTAATGGCTTGTGCAATGTGGATGAAATCCCTGATTTTGTGGGAGAACTCAAAAATACCTGTCTCTGCCCTTTCTGTATTATGAATTACAGCTAGATCTTCTTGCTTTTATTTAAAGAAAAGAAAAAGTCTGCTTCTGTTTTTAAAAAAACTTTTACAGCCTGATTCTTCTTGAAATCATACTTCCTCTGCTTTCTAACTATATTTGAACATCAGGAAATAAGCACAGTACTGTTACTTGTTCCTCCTGTAACCCTTTAAAAGGGACTCAAAAGAGGATCCAGTACAGTGCTGGTCACAATACAATAGAAACGGAGAACATATTAGCTGTAGAAAAACTATTTAAAAGGCAAGGAAGAGAAGAATCTGGATCTGTGATGGAAGAGGAAGGAGGAGATCCACAGCTAAGCAAGGAATGGGCAGTAAATTCACAGATTCAAAATGGATTCCAAACTAGACAGGTTGTAAATTATATTTAAAGTGTTGAGGGAGTCAGAGTGCAAGAGAATGAAGTGAAACCTTTGACAAAAAGGTGGCACATTTTTTGAGGGGCAGAGAGAAGAAAAGATTGGCATTCACAAAAATGAAAGGAAGACCGTCAGTAGACAAAGGTGGTGGCAGGATGGGCTGAGGGAATGGGGAGGCAAGAATTAAGCCAGATGAAAGAGGACTTGTTTGTGAAGTGCTTTTATCTTGGATGAGTTACAAGTGCTGAAATGCAGAACACTTCTGTGAAGAAAAATCTTGTCAGAGAAATTATAAAAAGAAAATGCAGATGCATACTCAAAGCCACTTTAAATACTATATTATAAACAAACCTAAAAACCTTTCTGGAAAATTGATGTGAATGTGATTAGTTTTTATTAACTTCTGTTAAGAAATAGTATCAGAGTTTCTCAGAGTTTTGTCCCACATAGTATTACACTAGGAAACTTGAATCGTTACTAATTGTTCCCTAAGTAGAGTTCTTCAAAAGTAAACATGGCATTTATTATCCAGTAATGAATTGTTACCTTCTCACCTTTACAATGATATGAAAGCCACCGCCTGTTGTGCATTATCTTTTTATAGAGCAGTAACAGAGACTAAATGAGAGAAATCTGTATTGAATGGCTTTTACCATGCAACAAGTCAGGGTGAACAAACTGATGAAGCTAAAATCTTAATTTTTAATATCTGCTGTCTTAAGGGATCAAGCACATAGGGAATCATCACATTAATTCCAATTGAATGCAGTTCTCACTTGAACAAAACTTACTGTGGACAGAGGAGATAATCCAGACATTTTGCATTGGGCACCAAGATGTCTTGCTGCTGGCCTGAAGTTCTGTATTGAAAAGAAGAATTGACATTTATGTTCATACTGGGTCTAGGGTATGCTCTTCCATGACAGTGAGCTGTCCTAGCTGATTTTTTGATTTAGTTGTGCAGTTCAAGTTTATGAAAATCATTGTGGGAGGATGAAACAACAATTGAGCAAACAATAGTTACTTTTACATACTATCATTAATTTCTGTAGCGTTTAGGAAAATATATATGAAAAAGAAATAGCTTTCTGAACATTTCATTTTGTTCACAGTTTTATAATTGGCACTTGTCAGCATACCAGTTTTATTTCTGTTTTAAGATGCATGGAAGAAACACCCTGGCATGTGTAGCACTAATTATTCCATTCCCTTTCAAGAAATGTGAGATTTGGGATTCAGTGTTTTCTGAAATGAGTTGTAGTTTTATACTGCATATTTATAAGCTTTGTAACTATTGTTAAAATCAAAATCATTTCAACTGATATAAAATATGTCATATTTATTGAATATATCTTCTCAGTTTTCAGTTCAGAATTGCAAAAGCTAGAATATATTATCTCATTGTTTTGATTATCATTGATTTGTCCATTTCCCCTTGTGCAATTATCCTCATAATTCCTTGAGACTTGTTTATTATTACCATGCTTTTTATTTAAAGGGATGCTTGCAACGATTTTATGTTACTGACACTATCTGCTGATATGGGATTGAAAAAATGTCCCAAAAGAAATGTGCAGGCTTAGTAAGGTATTGGTATTAACTCAGTTTTGTACAATTAAGACTTTTGTGTTAGGAGAAAAATTGACAACTATTCCTCAAAGTGAAAAAGTAAAAAATGACAAATATTTTAGCATCTTTCTAGATCTCAGCTAGAAAATAGCACTTATTTTCTTCTTTTCTCCCCAGCTGGTTCTTTTAAACCAACATAAACACATTTAAAGGAGTTTAATGAGTTTTTACTTTTTGAAATAATAATAATAATAATAATAATAATAATAATAATAATAATAATAATAATAATAAAAAGATAGCTTGAATTAAAAAAGTTTTCCCCAAATCCCAGAATATCAGTAGCCATGCTATTCAATTTACTTCAGCTTCCTTACTTTTCTTTTCTGGTTTATCTACTTTATTTTTAATGCATTTAAATAGTGCGTTTGGTTTTGTGACTTTCATGTTGTAAAAAAAAAAACAACATAGGTATCTGCAGACACTTGTGTTTTTCTGCTCAGTAATACTGCAGCCAAGAAATCTAGTAACTGTGTAATAGTTTTCTAGTTTTATTTTCTAGATTTACATCAAAATGGAAAGCTCTAGACCTCTAACTGAGGAGTTTACCTTATGTCAAAGCCTAAATTATGCAGCTGTGGGGAGCTTTTATGTTATTGGAAGTGTTTGGTCTCTGAACTTCTCTCTCTCTCTCCCCTCCTCTCTCTGTCTTGTCTGTGAAGTCCTATTCCATTTGAGAAAATTTCCCATTTAGACTCAAAGTTCTAATTTAACACCAGAAAGTCCATAAGGTGCATTATTTTTCCATGCAGGTAGAATTCTTGGATTGGGAAAGAAATGTAGTTGGAGAGCATGAGCAGATAATTTAATGCCTGCATCTCTTTGATTCCAGGTGTCCCTTCCAAAAAAAGTTGTAATGTGCTGATGCTCATTTTCCTTCCACTAGGAGATGGATTGAAACCACCTACATGCTTCATAGATAGATTTTTGAAAGACTATTGGAAACCTAATTTAAACTTGATTTGAGAAATAAGACTGCCCTTTATGTAGAGATTATTTCATTCTTTTGCATTAATTCTGAGAGTGTGGATATCTCCTTAGTGAAAGACATTTTGGAAAAAAAACTTCTTTACACATTTCTATAAATACATTACTTTAAAAAAAGTACCAAACTAGCTCAAAAATGATAGCAAAATGTTTTTTTAATCCGGACAATCTTTAAGGAGAAATTAGTCAATTAATCGTTATTTAAAATATGGGATTATAGCATAAATTGGATTGGAAGACATTTCTGCAGGCCATCCAGTCTGATTCCCTCTTTAAAGTTCCCTTTAAATGTAGGTTCTGAATAGGTTGCTCAAAACCTACTTCCCTTTAGCTGTGGCTTTAGGTTTTTTACAGTATCTAAGGATGGAGACGTCACAATCTCTTGTGGAGACTTGTTTGTGTTGGATTGCCCCCACTCAGAGGCTGCATGTTGTGATGGTTGCATCTTGTTCTTTTACTTTGTACCTTCGAGAAGAATCTGTTTCTTCTTTCTCTACAACCTCCCATCAGCTCGTGGGATCCAGCAGTTATTTCTCCCGTTAATCTTCTCCAGCTGCACAAGCCCATTTCTTTTAGCCTTTCCTTATCTGTTATATTCTCCACCCCTCTAATTGTCTTCATATTTGTCTGTTGGCCTTGCTCCACTCTGTCGAAAACACTGCTTCTCATGTGCTCTCAAAAATGCTAAACAGAAAGGCATAATGTTCTCCTGAGCTGCTGCAAGGCTCTTGCCCAGAGTGTGGTTGCCCTCCATCTCTGCTGGGAGGTCCTGCTGGCTGCTGGGCAGCCTGTGCTCACAGAGTCCCCAGCCCTCTTGCACAGAGAGGCTCCTGTGGCAGTGGGTTCCCAGCCTCTTGTATGAGCTTCTGTTTAACGTGCATTTCTGTGTTGGTTTTCCTAAGGCCTTTTCAGTCCATTTTCTTGGATTGTCAAAATGAGAGTTAGTTTTAAAGTGTCAGGTTGAAAACTTCAAGTGGTTTAAGAGTTGCTTCCCATGCAGCTCAGCTGTCACAGCTCAGCAGTAGCTGCCTCCAGGGGAAGAGGAGAGTGGGAAGTGAAGCACAGACACCCTACAGCTGTAGGACTCTTCTTACTTGTGTGGCTTTGCCCTTGCCTACTTTTGTTAAAGCTGCAAGGCTTATGCATTTCCATGTCTGCCCTGTGCATGTATTCCTGAATTGTTAAAAGCCTGCTGGTTATTCCCCTTCATCTGTGGCACCCATCTGCAGTCCTAACCTCCAATACATGAACTCTTCTTTTTGAGCTTGGTCAGGGACAGCAACTTGTTGAGGATGAACTCCATTCCATCATTCAGATAATGTAAAACCCTATTAAACAGTAACACCTCCACTATCAAATTCTGAGAAACATTTTTGTAACTGGCCACTAATTGCAATTTGTATTACTGATTACAGTCCTTTAAGGTCAGCTGTCCAGTTGGTTTCTGCCCACCTTATAATTTGCATGTCCAGACCATGTCTTTTCAGTTTAGCTACACAGATATACTATGGGAGACTGTGTGAAAAGCATTGCTAAAGCACAAGTGGGTGACATTCATTGCTCCTTCCTCATCCATAAAGCCAGTCACATCACTGCAGAAAACAACTGGATTGGTCATGCATGATTTGCATTTTTTAAATCTATGCAGGCTGTTTCCAAGTATCTTTTTGTCCTTCATGTGCCTGGAAATGTCTTCTGTGAGAATTTGCTCCTTAATCTCCCTGGGAACTAAAATTTATCGTGGCTGTTCTATGGCTTCCCAGACCCTCTTGCCCTTTTTTAAAGGCAACTGTAACTACTCACTATGACCTTTCAAAGGTGGTAAGAAGGAGCCTCAGCACAGGTCCCGATTGGTCACATGGATTGGAGTGTGTCTGGTCTCCTTAAATGGTCTCTAATGTGATCTTTCTCTTCAGCTCATAGTGCTTTACTCTCCCAGACTGGACCAGTTGCCTCAAGGATGAATTTAACTATTCATCCAACACTGAAGAGTTACTAGACTCAGCTTTCCCTTGTTGAGACTGAGTTGCTGCTTGGAATGTAAAGTTGTATATAAGAATAAGAATAAATCTTGTTTGTTTGAAGACTTAGCTTTTTTTCAAGATTATATGTAGATACAGTTTCTCCAAACTAGTTTCCTACAGCATGAAACAAAAAGATTATTTTGGTAGTAAAAAAGGGGGAAAAATATTTCATAGTAGCAGCAGTTGCAGTAATTTATGTAATATGAGTGACCATTTTGCTCATCAAAATTAGCATTTGTGATTTATGTACTTATTGTACAGTTCAGAAGATAATCAGCTGGTGCATTCACAGACCTCATAGTTCAATTAAAAATAATCTCTTTTTCTTGTGCAGAATTTTTTTTTTTGAGATTTGATGAAAATTTTCTAGGGGATTCATACTTTGCTCTTATCTCTTCATTCATTCCTGTGTAAAAGAGCATCAGAACTACTTTGGAATAGATGAAAATCTTGGACCTGTAGCAGTCAGCATCCGGAGGGAAAAGGTTGAAGATGCTAAGGAGAAAGAAGGATCTCAGTTCAACTATCGTATAGTTTTCAGGACAAGTGAGGTAATATTCATTCCATAATTCTGCAAAGTAATGGAAAAGTTGACTCGAAGCTTAGAATACTAATTGTTTGTCTGAGGGTACATTGCTAACTTTGAAAGTAAATCTCTTAGTAAAAAAGGGTGTTTCCTGTACCATTAGTAAATTTAGTTGCTCCTGAACAAAGGTTTCATTTTCTATACTGCATAAATTTTTTGTCTTTTGAGTGAGCACCCAAAAGGAGGTAAGTTGGCTGAAGAGAACTGGAAGGTGCAAGCAAGGGAACAGATGTTAACACAGCTAAAGATAAGTGTGGATCAGGCTGCTTGATGTTATGTTTCTAATGAGAGAAAAGAAAGGGTAAGAAATGTAAGGATAAAGGGAGCTGTAAAATAGGAAAACTAATATAATGACTTATTTGTATTTTTGCATTTTGTTTCAAAATACTTTCTTAGAAGCTTTTTTGTGACATGTTTCTATGTACTTCTATATGGATGATTTGCAAAAGGAGTATTAATATATTTATAAAATAATGGTCTTATTTGAAAGAAGAATTTGCTTGTGGTTGTTGTGTGTGAAGTCTCATAACTTCTATTTCAAGCAATTTAATATCTCTTGCTAAACAATTTCTTTATCACAGCAACTACCTTAGATTTGTATGAAAACACACAATATTATTATTGCAGCAAACAACTGTAAATTTTTGTAATCCTTTGGACTATTGATTTTTATTTTGCCTAGAGAAGTGTTAGCTAGATCTCCTGAAATCACTGGACTCGTGCTTTTTCAAACAGATGTAAAAACAGCTGTAGATGTAGATATAATTTTTGTTCTCAGTTTAGGTTTTTTTTGTAGCCAAAACCAGGGTGTCCATGTATGTATGTGTGGAAAGGTGATCCAGGTGACCCAGTTCTAAGAAATTACTCTCTTTTTGTCAAATCCAATGAAGATAGAGTAGCATAGATGAAATAATAGGTGAATGGGTTAAGTAAAGTTGTGATTGGCTGTAATTTAGCTCCTGTGTCCAGCCTCCCATTTGACCACTGTGTTTGCTAGGGTAGTATGGCAGAATTAACTGGTTTTGGTTCACTGGTGTCTTTAATACTTGCCCCTCCCCCAGAAGAGGAATAGTCTTAGTAATTGTAATAAAGTGATAACATGCTTCATTAATTTCTTTAAGCAAAAAATGTATTTGTCACTTAGAAATTGAAAGGTTGTGTGCTCTTTTTAAGTTATTTACTTTTTTTTTTTTACTGGTTAAAAAAATAAATTAAAATGATGATGTTTTTCTTTTCACTTCCTTTTTCCATGCTTTTGCTAAACCCTGAATTTTTTATCTCTAGGGTTTAGAGTATTAGAGCTAAAAATGTTTTGTGTGTTGTACCTTTACTGCAGCTTACTACACTTAGAGGAGCAATTTTAGAAGATGCTATACCATCCACTGCTCGTCATGGCACGGCAAGGGGTCTGCCTCTCAAAGAGGTGCTGGAGTATGTAATACCAGAGCTGAGCATCCAGTGCCTGAGACAGGCTTCCAGCTCACCCAAAGTACCCGAGCAGCTGCTTAAACTGGATGAACAAGGGGTATGTAGCACATGGCCTTCTTTTTAAAGACTATTCCTTAGATAAATAGAAGAAAAAAAAACTACTAAATAGTTTGCAGACAGTGCTAATTACCATGGATCTGTAATGCAAACCATTCGGTTTCCTGGTTTTAGAGAAACTTGCCTATTTTTCACTGACAAAATAAGCTTTGCTTTTCTAAGCAAATACTTCTTAAAATACATTTCAGCTGAAGGGAATAAATACTGGTCTATGGAGATTGTCTTTCGGTGACTGAGTGAAAGATTATTAAGTTTTAACATCAGTAAGAAGGGATTTTCACAATCTGTATTTGCACTTAAATATGTACAAATGTTGAATGCAAATGAAAATGCATCTAACACTATTAGTATAGTGTGTGGGTAAGGAGGCAAAGTATGTTGTGTCTTAAGTCTCTGCATCTAAAATTTATGGTTATTTTTTACAATACCATATGTATTTGTAATTTATTAATTTGCTGTATTCTTACTAGGATAGAATACTTCTGTACTCATAGAACTGACATTGTGATTGAAATTACTGAATTAACTGCATGGCAATAAAACATTCAAATGACTTAAATTTTGAGAGAAAATGGTAAGGTATGTTAGGTTCAATAAAAGTAAATCTGCTTCATTCAAAGCTAGTTGTTAAATTTATAGTTTCTGAATATTTTGTGAAGGACACACTTATGATGGTTTTTAAATAATGGTTTTTAAAAAGTGTTCATTTAAATTGAAGATTTTGTTTTCTAGATGGAAGTCAGTATCAATCTGTTGAAGTCCAATCCGATGATTGAACCGGTTGATTATGATGATGCTATAGTTAATTTTTTATTGCTGACTCAGTTTCAAATGTAGTGATTGCATTTAACGTTGGTGGTGTCGACCAGAATTCCTTGTGCCTGTAACAATTGCTCGAAACAAAGCATGTGTTGTCAGAGGAACAGAATTGGCTTTTTTTGGATGGATTGTTAAGCTATCTTTAGTACTTTTTACTTAAGCTAATTTTAGTACTTTTGTTTGCATTGGTGTTTGAGGATGGTGTTGATTTTGTTGAATGTTGTTTTCTTCTGTGTTTGTCAGTTTTTCTGGTAAAACAATGCAGGGAAATCAGAGGCACTGAATTCTGAAGCCAAGAGTTCCTGATGTGCTCTTGCTCTCTGCTGTTTGAGCTTCAGAGTGAGTTTAGGTTAATCTAGTAAGTAATACTCACTCTCAGAGGGGCAGTATTGAGTATGATTGTGTTTGATCTGATCTCAATATTTCTCAAACTCACTAACAGTATTTCCCAAAAACTGGAAATTGAGATTGTCCATTGAACTGACCAAAGTGATTCTTTATTCATCATCTCCTCATTTGGAGAAACAGCAATATATAGCACTTCCTTTTATTTTGTGTGATCAGTTCTGAAATTCAGTCCTATTATTAAATGGGCTATCAGCAGACAAAATGAAATATTAATATATCTTATGTACTATTTACTGCAAGGTAATTACTTGAACATAGACAGAAAGCTGTGCAAGGTACTGGCATAAGATCCATTTTTGGTTTTAATCCTCTTAGGCACTTAATGCATTCAGTTTATTAATCAAGTAAATACAAAAAGAGTTATGCTTGGCAAGTGAGGGTGATGACTGGTAGAAATATAATGAATTTAAAAATATGAATTATGATCTGGAAGACTAGTACTGTCACCAGAGTGATATGAATTTTGTCTAATGGAGAATTAAATGCATATTTCCACAACCAACTGAAGACTATGATGCTTTGGTTTCATTCTCTACCTGTTTGATAATATTTTTGTGAAATCTAATATGGATTCTGAAGGAAACATGTGGCTAAATTTTGTATCTAAAAATGGCAGTAGAAACCAGTTGTAAATTGGATGGTTGACCTAATTTGAATACATTAAGAAATTGCCTTTTCCCAATTTATTCTGCCATATGATGCTCATCATTAAATTCAGCTGTATATTTGCAAGAAAAGTCAGCATTTTATCTGCTACTGTTGTTTTTTTTAAGCTTTCTCCAACTTTCCCCTAGCTTCCCTTTCTGATTTCTGCTAATGGTTGTTTTTTTATATGCTTTTTGGTTCCACTCACATCGCTCTAGGGATGATCACTTCCCTCTAAGCTATAGGATGAAGTTTAAAAAAGACCAAAGAAATTAAGATTGGCTGCAGTGACATTTAGTAGCAATTGTGTGTTTAATCTCTTGATGTTCCTTGATAGAAAAGAATCTAAAATCTTCACATGGTGGAAGTCACAGGTTGTTGTTACGTGATAAATAATCTGTGCAAAAATTTGACAGGATGCCAAGATTCAATAGTGAGTGATTCTGACAAGAACACAATCATTTTGAGTCAAGAAGGACTGCTATGCACCTTCAATACATATTACATACCCAAGTAGCTAAATGGGTTTAGAAGGTTTTTTGTGGTGTCATATTATTAAATTATTCTCAGTGTAAAATAGAGCTAAATGTAAAATTTCTGAATTGGAAATAATGAAATTGGAATTACGTCTGCAATTATTTAATTAAAAAGACTTGAATAAGCATGTGGTACCATTTCAAAACTGGCAAACTTCATCAGTTTTAAATATTCTGATAGTTTTTCATGCCAGTTAAATGCATGACATAAGAAGATCCTGCCTATGCTCATTGAGTTATTTCCCTTTTAGGCACTGACAATCTAAATGTACCTTGATCTCTGCTTCTGCACAGCCACCATGATTTTGGCTGAGAGTTCTTTTACTCAGATCTTCTAATTTCATCGTTGTGAAGGGTTCTAGCACAGGGGCAGGAGGTTCAGATTACTGCAAATGAGCTTGCAGCTTGTTTAGCAATGGTGTTTTCTTTATATTATTGACTTTGTTCAGAATTGTGTAGTGTTCGCACACTACACAATGTGTAGTGCTTGATGGTCCATGAAGTCAAATCCCGGGATTAGTTCATATCTTGGGCTGGTGGGTCTCATAATCTCATTTTCTATGTCTCTTAGCTCAATGTTTAAACTGTGAGATGTTGGATTATTCTTTAAGATAAGCATATACTTCATTCCTCTTTGGAATATTATTGATATTCATGAACAAATGCAGGAATGACTGGCATCCACAGAACGGAAAAGTGTGACTAGGCCAAATATTTTGCCCAGGTGCCTTTTTACTCTTAGTTCTTGTCCCTGTTTTTGGTGGCTCAATTTAGCATTTAACTTTACTTGTCAATTCTAGTGTGAAGTCAAGGAAATCAACTTAAACCCCCTGTGGTTTAAGTTAAACTATTTGACACAGGGCTGGTATAGAGGTGACAGTGTGGTCACCATCATTTAAAGTCTTCTGGGATGTGTCAAGTAACAGCACTGCTTCCTGTTTGCTTCCTTCAAATGTTTGTTTGAGCAGTTATTTTGCAGTTTCCTTCATGAATTGTTCATGCTAGCTTTCTGCTGAATAAAATGTTCCAGATTGCACGCTGGGGACTGTTTTGTTAAATATCTCACTCTCTTTAAAATGGGGATGAAAGAAGCACTTTGGATGTGGATAGCACCTAATGCCCAGGACCAAACCAGTATCTTCACCCTGCCCTGCTCCAGATTTATTGGTCTGACTCAGGCAACTCCTGCAGTCCATATATAACCTTGAATCCCCTTTTATCTCAGATGGTCATCCATCCCATGCCACATCAAACTCACAGCTTCTGGCTCTTCTGTGTTCTAGGCTGGCCAGGTGAAACCTTATTCCTTATTCCTCTCCTTTGCTCCTAACTGCTCTCTGGTCAATGGCATTCTGCTCGAGCAGGTTCCACAAGGGCTGACCCCTACACAAAGCCTTTATCCCCTTGGGACTAAGGGGAAGCAGGCTGGCGTTGTCACCTTTGCGCTAACAGAAACAAACACATCCAGCCTTTGCATAACATGCATTTTGGACACTAATCCTGAAGTTTGATTAAGAGAGGTCTACAGCTGGAGAGTTGATTTGAGTCATGAATATAGAGAAGTGCCTGAAGGGAATCTGGTGTTGACTGATGGTCTCTGTCAGTTCATGAAGCTCTGGAAGGTGTCAGTTAAGAATAATAGGGCTAATCCATCCACGTGGAGGTTTCCTCTTTGTCAGCTTAAGTGTGCATGAAAACTAAGAGGAAAAAGGTCTGCTCAAGAAGTAATGATCTCTCTTTATGCCTAATGTTTTATAGTTTTTATACTTTATTTTTGAATAGATGTATTTGTGTAATGTTCCATAACTGAGAATCTCTTTAGCAAAACTATTTGACTGCAATGTAATTTCTTGTTTTTAAGTGTACTTTTAAAAATGGCAAATAGTTTTTAACAGTGCAAGATTTTATGAGGAAGGCAAAAGATGGCATATAATAGAAATTACTGTTCTGAGGGCCTGTTTTAACTGAACTACAGTGAACTTTAAAGGGTAAAAATGAGGGACAATAAACTCACCTTCTTTTAAATCTGAGAAAAAAAGACTAATATACAAATATTGCCAAATAAATTTTTCATACTGTAGCATGAAGTAGAGTGTGCTTTTACAGTTAACAAAGTGAAAAGTCTTCGTACTGCTTTTGTCTGTGTTTGAATAGTGCCAATCTCGTTTTCTTTCAAGAGTTGTAGGGTGTCTTTTGTGGGGTTTTTTTTGTGTTTTCATCCTGTGGTGACTTAATTTCCCAAATCAGAACACTTATTTCTTTCATTTTCAGATGCCTTCTGTCAGGGCTTATAACAGTGTTATATTTTAATTGTTAATATTTATTCTAGTATTGACTTTCCTTTGCTTCTGTAAATTTTCCTTTTCTTTTTGTATTTAATTTTTAATTTCAGCTGAGTTTTCAACATAAGATTGGTATCCTTTACTGCAAAGCAGGCCAAAGCACAGAAGAAGAAATGTATAACAACGAGATGGCAGGACCAGCTTTTGAAGAGTTCCTGGATCTACTGGGTCAGAGAGTACGGCTAAAAGGATTCAGTAAATACAGGGCTCAGCTAGATAATAAAAGTAAGTTATGTTTCAAGCTATGGGAGAAAGGATAATAATCCTGTTGATCTTCTGTAAATTATGCTGTCTTTTTCTGCTCTTGACTTTGGGTTTTGAATAGTAGGATTATATGGTAAATGAGGAAGATGAAGCATATGGAATAACATGTATCAAACCTTTTCTGAAAGCTCATTTACTTTTTCTGTGGCATTAGTAGAACTGAAAATCAAAGCAATTTATTTCTATTGTTTTCATTTAGTTAAAATCATACTACATGAGTAATATTTCCCCAGGCATGCTTTAACATCTTATTCTTTCAAAGGCAATAAAGGTACATGTATTTCAAAATATGGAGCAATTTCCTTTATTTCAGCTAAGCATACATGCTTACTTTTACGCAACACATACAAGCAGTCAAGTTTTCTGGTTTCTCACACATGCACAGTAAGCATGTCCTCATTTGTCTGCTGATAAATTTTAACTGTCTACCTCAGTGCAGTGCTGTGTTAGTACTGCCATTTCCCCAGGTCTTTCCACTTCCCTAAGTGTAGTACAAATTGGTTGGATTTTGTAGCAAAATAGGAACTGAAGTATTGCTGTTTGAAAAAGCCAATGATATGTTAAGACACTTCTTTATTAGTACTGGTTTTACTGCCCTTAAATTTCACTTAATTCTTAGTTTAATGATATTTTAGCAGGATTTTGACAGCTGATCATATGAGCTGTGATCTAAGGATATCTAGTTATTCATCTACTTCATTTTAATGTAGTGTCAACCTAGGATAAGCACCACATTTATTTCCAATAATGTTATGGCCTTTTTGCTTAAATCCATGCTTGTTTCCCTTTAATAATTTGAGCTTTTTAGAGACTATTGCATCCTATTTCGGTACAGAATAATAACAAATCATTTTTTCAAATTAATTTGTAGAAATACATATTTAAATGCTGTGGATGTCATACTTCTGGAATGAATTGAAAAATAAGGATGAAAAATTGAAAGGAGTAAGGGGTATTTGGGTTTTCTTTTTTGTTCCCCAATCAGAGCACGACTGAATGTCACCTAGTAAGTTGTACATAGGAAAATAAATGCTGGTGTGTCAGTAAATTCAGTTTCTGTATTTGCTGTGCTTCAGTATGAACTTACATTGCTGATCAGCGTTGTGTATGTATCAGTCAGTAATGTGGTTTCAATGTTTTACAAAGTCTGTGTGCCATTAACTATATTGTCCTGTCACAGTATGTCCTCATAGTTTGCAACAGGCAAAATGGAATTAAGAATTCAAAAAGATACAGTCTTTAGTAATATATTAAATGTAAAGTACTGGCTTAAGTATCACATTTTTGTTATACTTAACAATGCAAGAAGTATTACTGTCTGTTGTATTTAGACATAATTATACATTTTTCTGACTGCCTACAGGTTAAGAAGAGTGTAATAATGTAGTCTCTGGGAGCTATATTTTTAGTAGACACAGTGTTTCAGTAATAAATCTTGCTTAGTTCTTGTAGGAGTAAAATTTAATAAGTTTTTATATTCTCAAATTCTTGACTAGCTGTGAGGTTTTTCTCTAAAAAGTTCTCTTTTTTAGAATTTATTTATTTTTAAAAATTGTTTATTTAATATTTGGATAAGTGATTGGTCCATTTCTTATGTAACAGAGAAAGTAGAATGTTGTGATGTGTTGCCCTTTCTGGCAAATAAGCCTCTTGTGTGCTCACCCACCCTCTGGTTTGTGAGTTGAGATTGAGTGAGTTTAATGAGTGAAGGGAAGAAAGGAAAAAAACCACCCCCAAAAAAACCTCCCAAACAAACAAAAACTCAAAAAAACCCAACAAAAAAACCCCAATCAACAATGAAAGCACAACCCACCACTACATCAGTCAATACAACTGATGCAAAGGCAATCACTCGCCACCTGCCATTAGCTGACTGATGCATTCTCTGAGCAACAGCTACCATGAAAAAACTCTCCCTGCTCAAATTTTCCTGCAGGACATAACTTTATAGGGCAAGGGATATGTTTTTGGTGCATTTGATGGGCTGTCTCCTCCCAAGCCCTTGGCCAGCCAGCACACTTCCTGGGACAGGGGACAGTGTGGGAGCAGAGCGGCGCTGGTGCTGTGCGGGCGCTGCTGAGGCACAGCTGAACCCCCGGTGTGTTACCAGCACTGCTTTGATCACACAGGCAGCACACAGCACCATGAGGGCTGCTATGAAGAATTATAGCTGCATCCAAGCCAGACCCAGTGCAGATGTTCGGCACATATGGAATGTATAGATTCTCTTCTGCCCTTCTTTAGTGCAGTTGTAGTAGCATGCTGTTCCAAACCCCGAGATTAAAAAAAAATAAGACAATTAAACAAAACTTTACCAATTCAATTTGTTGAATTGAACTTTATGAACTTTACCATATAATTTGTTTAGTATATGTTTTAAAACATAATCAGTCCACTGGAAATGTGAAAAAATGTTTTATTGTTGGAACATATTTTCTCTTTCTATCTCTTCAAAACTGTCTTCCTAAAATGCCATTGAAAGGTTATAATGGAATTCGATTTTCAGCTAAGCTTTTGAAATAGAAGAGTGCAATAAGGTTTCCTTCTTTTAGAAACATTTAAGTAACAAACTTCAGTTGAAATTATGCTTTTTATTTCTTATGCAACTGTAATCTGTGTTTAATAAATGAAATTGATTTAATTATCATACAGACATAACTGATACACCCAGCACACTCACATATGCATGCGCTCCTAATTGTATACACATACATATTTTTAGATTTAGGGCTGCAGTTAAAGAAGTGTATATGTTTATATACTTTTATATACTTTTAACTGGAAAACTAACATGGCTAATTGATTTCTTTTTGGAATATAGTTACTCTTCATACCAGATCAAAACTCCAAAACCTTAAACAGTGTGTTCAAGAGTGTACTGGAGAATATTTATTGCCGTAGATAACATAAAATTATGTTAAAAAATGAGTGAACGTGGAAAAAAAGAAGAAAAATTGGCAGTTGTCTTGACTCAATAGGGTGTTCAATAGTTAAAACTTAAATATTTTTAAAGTTCATTGTACTTACTTAAATAGTCTGTACAAATTGAAGAATAGTAATAAAAGGGATTAATTTATGACTACAGTGTAAAACTCATTTACTGTAAACATCACAAAATGCTAACTATTAATAAACTTTATAAATAAAAGAAAACGTTAATTCATATAATATATGAAAATTATTTAAATAATTTTCAAATATATGTATTATACACATGTTTTATGTTTTTAAAATGTCTGATCTGCAACATATGTTTTAATGTTAGGTTTTAAATAGCCAGTTCACTTTTGGTAAAGTATAGGTTTAGTCAGTTGTCCTTATTAATGTTTAAATAACGAAAATATGTGTTATATAAAACTACACTCAAGTAGTTAAGTGTTTTGTTTGTATTGTGATACGCCAATATATTTAAAATTAGCTTATTTGGGTCTCAGAGACAGCAAACTCTGTGGGGATTTTTTTCTGCAGGACCCCCTCTATGTCATAATACAAAAATAAAGACTAGATTTTTAGCTGATGGAAAATGGTTTTGTTCGATTGTAAAAAATATGCAAGTTGTTTAAATAGATTTAAATCACAGCATGCAGAGCGATGTCCTAAAAAGTAGTATGGATGTTCTAATTTACTGACCTTCTTGCAATTAAATTAATTTTCAGCTGATTCAACAGGAACTCATTCCCTCTATACTACCTATAAAGATTATGAATTAATGTTTCATGTATCAACAATGCTTCCGTACATGCCCAGTAACAGGCAACAGGTATGTCTTTTTAGCTTTTCATTGTAAGTTTACATTATAAATGTCTGACATTGAGTGTTGGGGTTTTTTAATAGTATTGGTTGAAAACGGAATTGTTTTAAAAGAAGCATGACTCAATTGTATTTCTTTTCTTGAAATATTGTAAGACATTAGAAATCTTGTAAGAATTTTATTCTATATCATTCAGGAGCTTATCCCATGTACCCTATTTCATTATATTATTGAAAGGCAATATTACCTCTGGTGAATGTGTTATTTTCAGTTTCGACTTAAATTCACATCTTCTGTATGTTTTAAACATTGAATGGAATGAATCTTGAAAATAGTCTAATGGTTAAAATATGCATGTAATAAGATTTTTAACACTATTCCACTTAATCCTTGTATTACAGATCTTGAAATGTTTATTAATGTCTGAGCTTAGTAATAGTTTTAAACTGTATCCTTCAAGGTGTCTGTGAAAAGAGAAAATTGCAGTGTATTTTTCTTATTTCTAGAGAATTCCCTTTGTTTAAACAATAATTCAGAATGCCTTCAAAGCATTAAGGATGGCTAAAAACCAGCACAGCATCCAAAGTGTGCAGTGCACCAGTAAGGTTGCTCTGTCTTGCCTGTCTAAGATATTTCTTGTGACTTAATTAAAACCAAGCACATTTGGTATAATATATCAGTATTAATGCTTAAAAGAAAAGCACTAGAATTGCTCATAGATCAGACTGATGGTAGTTTTGTAACTTTCTGTGCTGCTACTCTATGTTCTTCCAGGTAGGCAGAAGTAAGTGTTGATTTATGTAGTTAGTTTTGGAATATTCTCGCCTTGCCATGCAAGTTACAATCACCTCAGCCATTGTGGAAGGTTGTCATGAAATAAGGATGCTATCGCTATCTCACTTCGGTTTTGAAGAGCTCACCAAAGATGCTTACTGATTGATTGCTGAACCATATGGGAGTTGTATCTTTCGTGTCTATCCTATCAATAGGTCTTGTGTGAGCAGAAAGAGATTTGTCAAGGCAGCAAGAAAAGGATAAAAGTACTGGAATTTTTCAGAAGGGATAAATAAAAATAACAATGGAAGAAAGTATATCATGTTATGTGTTTTAAATAATCAGTGCATAGAGCTCTGAACAGTTTGAAAAGCTGTTTCAAGTGAACAATTAAGACATTACACTGAGTATTTAGATCTGGTTTAAAGAAACTAAATTAGGAATCAAAAGACAAACTTTTCATCAGATGAATAACACAAAGTTTAGATTACTCACTTCCTAAAATTTGTGGCTTTCAGGAGACAGAATGTTCATCAGACACTCAACTGTGACATAGCTAGTAATCAAAGAATTGGATCTTCATCACTGATTTCAGATTGTTCTACTTCTCTAAACTTTCAGTTGCATCTTATTACAAAACAAGATTAATTTAGTAAGTGCACTAGGAGTTGTTCTGTCTGTAATCAGTCTAACAATCTTTGACTGGAAATGCATGTAAATAGGGAAAACTGTACCCTACTAAGATGATATAGTACACTGAATGAGCTTGCCTTGAAAGAAAAAAATTAATATTTTTGTAGCAAATCACAGGCACTGACAGTAAACATGGCCTTACTCGGAGTTAATTACTTTTGTTGTCTTTTGTGAATTTTCCTTGTTTGTGAGAACAGGATATCCTCTTGCCATGATCCACTTATTTTCATAGTTTTTTGCTGTTTGTCTGTCAGCTTCACTGCTGTGTTGCTCCGCCACCCTCTATTACTGTCCTTTCATTTCTTCCTGTGCCTTCCTTTTAATCTTATCATTCCCTTATGTGTCTTTCTTTATAGTCAGGTGCTGATTCCTGATTCTTGTATACAGCAAAATCTTTCAATTTTAACTCCATGATTTTCCCTAGCAACAAGCTCTCCTTTCCACAGTGTTGTAGTAAGCTCTCATCATTGTCTCTTTAAAAGGTTCAATATTTAGCAGAAGCACTATGTTGTTATTCATGGCTTTCTTGGGATCAAAATAATGTGGCAGTTTTCCAAGTTCAAGCAGTTTGCCTATCTGAAGACCCACCACATTATTTTTCAGGTGATGAGATCTATCAGTGTTTGCACAGCATGTACACTGTCTTAATGAAATGTGATAAGTGCACCCAAATTACTAGAATTTAGCCAGCCTTAATGTGCAAAACAGATTTTATAACAACTGTTTATTGGTTTTTTTTCCTCTTACTGTTTAGTTCCAAAATACATAATGAAGTCTAGTCTCTTCAGGGTTTGGCTCACTGCATACCCAAGTAAGGGGAAGTTAGAGACTACAGTAAATTTCCTGTTAGGTTATGTTAGGAATGAAGCCCCCCATTCAATAGTTATTTTTTACTAGCATATTATGTATGTACTGGCTGAGGTTGTTGCATCCTTTCCCCATGTCCCTTGTGTGGTTATGACTGGGCAAGGTACTCAGTCCCTCCTAAGCCACGACGGTGACCTTCAGTGAGCAAGCACTAAACATTGCTTGTGTTCCAAATACCTGTGAGCCAAAAATAGGCCGCACCAGAACTGTTTGTTGCTTCTTCCAGGATATAACTACGCCCTGCTTGGTCCCTGATCAGGACATCCCTCTAGTTTTAGAACCAGCAGGAGATCCAAAGAGCAAGGTAATTTTTATTTTGGCTGCAACATAGGCTGGGAACTTTCAAGTCAGCTGCTCCTTCCCTAGGACGGAGAAGACAACCAGCCCTGGTATGGCCAGTTCCTTTTCCTTTGCTGGCCTGTTCTTCAAAGCAGTTCAAGGCTTTCCCCTTTAAACTTTACCTTTGCAATGTCCCTTTCCAAATCATTCCCTTGGAAGTTTCCCACTTACACATTTGCAGTCTGCTTGTGTTCACGTGGTCAGACCCGATTAATCCAAATCTGTTCAAATAATCAGTTTTCACCTGGTTTTATGAAAACTTAAAAATGAAACAGATATGCAATAATGAAATAAGCTTGTTGCATTTAACTACTGTTAAAATAGTTGGGTAATAAGACCTGTGGTTATACCAAACTCAGTTGATCAGAGCTGTTGAAGGAACTTTTGCCATTCGTTTCTGGTTTTGGTGCTGGCTAAGAAATCAAATTGAAAATAAAACTTTTGAAACCACTTATTTTAGAAACGTACTAAAATAAGTTTGGAGATTTTCTTATTTGACTCTTAACACTTCATAATTTAATTGAATGAAGAGTATATTTCATTGATATTTCAACAAGAATTCCTTGTTGTTTTGCAGTTTGACAAAGCAATTAGTCCTGCTGAAGCAGGTAGATTTTTAAGGCTGAGCACAAGCTGGTAATATGCTAAGTTATAAGACAGTTTTTTGCTTCAGAGATGCATATCTGAAAATTAAGAATTGAGTTACTAAAATCTGAGAATAAATATAGCTATAATGTAGTGTAAATAATTTTAATCTAATGGATCTGCTTTTCTAACATATTTTCCTGACTGGACTCCCCTTTGTGTGTCTTTAATTCTTACATAACACTTCACTGATTTTGTTTTGGCTGCCTATCATACTTAATTAGGTTTATTTTCAAATTCTAACATGATAATGATGCCTCCTTATTGCAAATAATTCTCTGTAATCTCTGCACCCAGTTGAGAGTTCCTGTCAACATCAATGCTCAACACTGGCATGAGATTCTGTAGAGTATGTTAGAAAGGCAGATTAAAAAAAAAAAATTACAACATCCAAAAACCTCCAAACCTGAGCAGACCTCAAAATGGGAGAGGAAGGGGAAACTGAGAACCTGAAAAGACCACCCAAACAACCTAGGAAGTAAAAGTTGGGAGAAAAATCCAGGCTATAGAATGGAAAGTAGAAAAGGGTTTCTTATAGATTATTTTGCTGAGTTCCAGTTTCCTTCAATTCCTTTTTCATTTTCAGTATGCTATCCTTATCTCCCGTTTCCCAGAGAGGTATGTGTTCCCTCCTTCTTCTCCATTCAATACTTTATTCTTTTCCTGTTCCTTTATCCTATCCAGAGCACTTCTTTCCATGTTCCAGATCACCCCAATTTAATTCTCCCCACTTTAGAAGTTCTTTGCATTATGATCCTCTGTGCACAGCCACAACTGTGCTTTGCCTTTTGCATTGTGTTGAAGTTGACTGACCACTTATGCATGACAACTTTTTATAAGTGTTACACTGGTTTTATTTTAAACTGAAGAAGTCACTAAGATCTCTACAGTCTTGGTAAGGTTCTTAAAAATAATGACCTGTCTTCCTATTTCTTTTTTGTGCCTTGTAGAGGTTTCCACTCTTGAAAAATATCCTGGGGTAGGATAAGGGAGCTGCCATACTTTTTAAAAGTCTTAGCTAGAAAAATTTCAAACATTTTTAAAACTTACCTTCAATTAAGTGAATGCTGTTCTTGCTTATGTTGTGTATGATGGCAAGCAGAACCTCCTAAAGGGGTCTACAAAAGCAGAAAATATTCTTGAAAGCAGTGATTATCTTGAAAAATAAATTTATCTTTAAAGAGGATTGCATTTTCATTTTTATAATTTACTCAATTGAAATGCATAGGCATGAATCAATGTAGCAAGAATGAGTAATTGGGCACTTAGTAGTACAACAAGGGCAGAAATTAATCACCTTTTACCTAATAATGGAAGGTTACTTACAAATTTAACTGAGTTGTAAATTCCAACCTGTGTGATAGTAATAACTTCTAAACATTAACTTGTGCTGCCCTACTATGATCTAATTGTGTGGCTCACTAGTTGAGCAAATTAAAGTTTATCTGACACACTTAATTCTGTGATCAGTTCCTCAAAGTGTACTTCTGTATGCAACAGTCTGTGCATCTTAAATGGCTCAAATAACCAGTTATTTTCATTCTTAAAAACCTGAGAACTTGACTGAGCCACGCAACTTACCAAATACTGTTTTCTGTTCCTATGTCTGTTTTCAAGTTTCATAAGAAGTCTTATTTCTTTATCTGTATTTGGGATTTTGATAATGTTTAAAATAATATAGATGTACTTAGTGCTTTAAAATTGTAGCTTTGGCCCTTCTGATTACCTTCAGAATATCACCCTTTATGTTATTTTAAGGGTTATAATGAAGCAGACTTATGGGTTCTAGGCTTTAGCGTGTGCAACTTTGCTTTTTGTTGTTGGTAGCTGAAATACTAACTTTTTAGTGGAACTGGAAAAGTGCAACAAAATACTCTTATTAGAAAGATTCTTTTCCGTGAAATCACCTTCATAGAGAAATTTTTACTTGCTCTGTCATTAAGTTTCCAAGTAAATTTATTCTTAAATCCTTTTTGGTTACACACGAGCTAAGGTACAGCTGTAAGCGTCTTTATGCTATTAGTTGACAATGCAAGACCTTTGGCAGATTTTGGGTAAATATTTTAAATATAGTGTTTAGTAGATTGCTTTTTTTGTCTGTTAATATACAAAATTTGAAAGTTACAATATTCTTCCATGAAAAAAGTGAGCGTTGTTTTACTGTGTTATTTTGTTAGGTTTTTTGAAGAGAAAAAGTAGTCCCTTATTGCTGGATATGTTTTGTAATTTTTACTAAATTTTAGCCTATAACAATGATTTAGTACTTTAAATGAGTCCTTAAATACATTTTGATTATAAAAGCTACCTATCACAAGAACAAATTTTTAATATAAGAGTTCCTAGTAGCTGTTGTTTCTCCATGAATCTTGGTTCTGTTCCTCAAGTATGCAGTTGTTAACATTTCTGATGGATGTTCATGATATTATTTTTTTCTAAATTAAGATCATAATATTAAGGACAATATGTAACAGTGTTGTGACATGGAAAAGGAAGATTTATTGAGACAGAGAAGAAATATTATATTTTTAATATAGAGACAAATATTACTCTGTAAAGAGGGAATGTATGTACAGTTCTCTGGATAGTGAGAAATGTCAAGTGATGCAACACTTTTTTATTACTGAAGTGATGCATTAGTAAGAGTAAGAGAAATACATTTTTCTCATAGAATAAAATATAAATGAGCAGAAACTATGGAGAACTATTGTGGGGATGTGAGAAAATTCACTAGTATTTTTGTGAACTTAGCCTAATTTCCTTTCCCTATATTTTTGCAGTTCTGATATCCTTACATGTTGGTCTCCATGATGCAATAAAAGTTATTTCTGAAAAATTATGTTTTATTTGTATTGGTTTGGCTTGTTTGGTGTTTTTGGTTTTTTTTTCTAAGATGATGAATTTATGATTTTTTTTTTTAGTAACTAATTTTTCAATGCATGTTTTTTGTCTAGCTGCTAAGGAAAAGACATATAGGAAATGACATAGTTACAATTGTCTTCCAAGAGCCAGGAGCACTTCCTTTTACTCCAAAAAATATTCGTTCCCACTTTCAACATGTATTTGTCATTGTCAAAGTGCATAATCCTTGCACTGAAAATGTGTGTTATAGGTGAGTAGAGCCTTATAACTGTATGTTTGTTACAAAGACTGCAATGCAACTCTGTTTTCTAGATGTTTTGTATTTCTTATAGATATTATGTGCTCAGTTCTAAAATTTCTGCTTCACTTCCTGTGAATTTGAAACCCCAGTGTCTCCCTTTTACAAATCTAGAGTTACGGAGCACAGTTTGTAGACTTGAAGGGGTGTCTGTAGAACTCCATGTTGCTGATTTATGGCCACAAAATGGGGGTGTAACAAATTAGTGAAAACAAGATTTGCAGACACACCAATAGAAATTAATTTAGAATTTGTATTGCATGTTCCCTTTTTTTTAAAGAAAGTGATTTAAAGTATTTCAGAAGGTCCTTTAACCTGTATGAATCCCTGGGTATGACAATATGACACCAGGATGAGTCATAGCCTTTAGGCACATAAACGAAGACTTCGGGAGACTGGAAAAAAATCATAAATTTCAGATTATTTTAACTCTCACATTAAAGTCACTGCATCATGAATTTTAGCAAGATAACCAAGGTGGAAACACATTTGTGAATTGATTGGTAATTGTGCAAGTAGTGATAAAGACATGAAGTATAATTACAGAGGTATATTTATAAATGTTATTTATTCATTGTTTAGAATGAAATTAAAATACATCATGAGGATGGGTCATATTATTGTCTTTTAGCGGTCTACTAGAACTTAAACTATCTTTTAGGACTTGATTGCATTTCAGTAACTGTTTTGTGTTGATTAATACATGACATTCCCTAAATCATGTTTTTCTTACTATTAAGCTCTGTCATCCCAAATTTGACTGTATTTCAGTCAAACAAATAGTAGTTATACTTACTGCGTACCATAGTTTGAAATTATTTTTCAGTTGAAATATATTCTGTATGTGTCAATCAATTAGAGGTACAATTGTATCAATTAGGAAATATTCCTATTTTTCTTACATTTGGCTGTAACTGTCTTGATCAAGAATTGTGTTTTCCAATTTTATGAGCATAGAATAGGCAGCTTAAACTGGTGGAGAATGCTCCATTATAGTCACATTTGGCACTAATATTTTTTCATTGAATTCACACTTCATTGTAGAAGAAGATTTGAGGATAAAAATTAATTTCTCTTTCTATTTTTACATTTCTTAGTTTTAAGGTGATGCAACTGAGTGACAGCTGAAAATTATAGATTTGCATAAAAATAATTTTAAAAATACTTCTCTCATTTATTTTTCACAATTAATTTTAATATTCATTACATTAAGGAAAGGAGACATTGACACCCTAAGAAGTTATCTTTGATATTTTTTGTTTTAGCAAGATACCTCCACAATGTCCTTTATATATTTAAAAGAAGAAAGCCATTCTAAAACAGACAATCAGTTTTCTTTGATGTGTCTGAAATGTCTGCAAATTGGCATGTCAAAGCTGTACTTAATTGTGTAAATGGATTGCAGAGATCACAGTTCTGCTTATCATCTGATTTTTTTCTTTTAGGGAATTAATCATTCTGTTGGTTGTTTTTTTTTTCTTTTTCTATTTCCAGTGTTGGTGTTTCACGATCAAAAGATGTTCCCTCATTTGGTCCACCCATTCCCAAAGGAGTAACTTTCCCCAAGTCTGCAGTCTTTAGGGACTTCCTTTTAGCCAAAGTTATTAATGCTGAAAATGCAGCACATAAGTCAGAAAAATTTCGAGCCATGGCCACAAGGACACGCCAAGAATACTTGAAAGATCTGGCAGAAAACTTTGTTACCACAGCTACAGTGGATACTTCAGCCAAGTTCAGCTTTATTACTTTAGGGGCAAAAAAGAAGGAAAAAGTGAAACCAAGGAAAGATGCACATCTATTCAGTGTTGGAGCAATTATGTGGAATGTGATTGCCCGAGATTTTGGCCAGTCTGCTGACATTGAATGTCTCCTCGGAATCTCCAATGAGTTTATCATGTTGATTGAAAAGGAATCAAAAAATGTTGTGTTTAACTGCTCCTGCAGAGATGTTATTGGATGGACATCTGGATTAATGAGCATCAAAATATTTTATGAAAGAGGAGAATGTATTCTTCTGTCTGCAGCAGATAATTGTACTGAAGACATCAGAGAAATTGTTCAAAGACTTGAAGTAAGTACAGTTTCTAAACTGGAATTCCAGGTTTTTTATGAACAATTATTTGTCTACATCTCCTCTGAGATATAATTAAAAACATTCTGTGTTTATAGTTCAGGAGTGATTTTGGTCTTCAGAGAGCATTACAAATCATAATCTTCACAACAGCATGTGAGATAAATGTTATCAACCTGTTTTTCAGGGGTAAGGTTTCAGATACCATTAATCTGACTACTTGCCCGAGGCCATGGATGGTTCCATGAAATCAGGACTAAAAAGCTTTGCCTGTTTTGAAAAGCTGCACCTCTTCCTGTAGCCTGTTCTCAGATCACACCCTTGTAGGTAGAAGTATCATAAATCAAAAAATTTATGAAATCTTAATATGAAAAATATACTTTTCATAGTAATCTGTGAGAACATTAGCAGAAAATTTTATGTAAGTGGTTGTGCGGATTTGTTCCTCTGTACTGAGAAAGTGCAGGAAGTAAAGGAAACTACATCAACTAATGCCACTTTTGACAGCTGGCTGGATAAAGTTTTTCAGATGCTTGATGGCCATGTCAGGTCCTGTAACTATTTCAGTCAGTCCAAATGAAATGACAATAACTCCAAGGTAAGCGTGCTGATGCATCTAGCAGTTGCACTTCACTGTTTGATCTTAATTTAAGTGATTTAGATGGTCTTAGGGGTTTCTTCTGTTGGAAGGCTTGGCACTGAAAAGAAATCTGTCTGCTTACGGTTTTCACACTGGAACAGTTGGATTGCAGCTGATGATTTAGTGCCTCTCCAGTACTGCAGTCTCATTTAGCATTGCTCAATATCATGCTCTAAAAAATAACTTTCTTCCAAAGTACAATTGCTATTTCACTCTTCTTGCCACTGTTATATTATCCTTTTCAATTGAGGTCTTCAGTTTCACTTTCCTTAGACAGGTATTTCCCTCCTAGAAAATAGTGCTCCCACTAGGTCTTGTTAGCTGAGCAATATAAATTTCTTAACACAAATGAAAAACAAGATTTAAAGTTCTAGTGAAAACTTCTGCTGTCATCAGTGACAATTTTTTTGCTGTTTTTCACTTACTCGGTTTTGCAAAACCTGGAAATAACCCATGGTTCTGAAGATGGATCTTTAAGATTTGGTAATTAAAACCACAAAATGAAATGCTTGTCTATGTTTTCTACTTCCTCTTTGTTATGGCCAGATATGGGGTTAAATAATGACAAATTGGTTTTAAGCCTCAAATTTAGCATCAGTTATTACTAAGTTTACCTGAATATTAACTTCAAGTATCTATTCCAAGGACCTCTGCCTGCCTTTTCTTTCCCTGCTACCTATCCAACTATCCAACTTTCATACTAATTAAAAGAGTTAACTATCATTACTTGTTTTAAAACCTTTTTTGTCCATGTTTCTTGCCTCATCTTCTTCTCATTTTCCCCTGCTTCTTCCTCTCTTCTAAAAGCTATATAATGATATTAATTCCTGGTTCTTTTATAACATTGAATGCTTTCTACAGTCCTTAAATACATTTAGTATAGAACCATTAGAACCACTAAAAAGTATTTAAAACTCTGATGCCACACTTCATGTGCAAACTTTAAAAATCTTTCAAGTGACTCAGAACACAGCTGAGGTCAACAGCCATATGTGCCAGCAGATGCTAAACATGAAAGCTCAAATTGTGATGTAATATCAATCTTAAGTGACCAGATTAACCCTTTTCAGTCATGATTTAAAGCATTTCTTAGAACTAGTGAGTAGAACATTACAATTGCTAAATGAGATTGCCAAAGAAATAACTAGACTTTATTGCCTGGATTTAAATCATGCAGGTAAAAAGGACACCTATCTGAATATACAGATTAAGAAAAGGTATAAAAAGCTGGCTGAGACCATGATTTTAGTTTGAACTCAAACAATCAGTCTAGGACTAAAAAAAGAGCTGTGACATGTCAGTCTAGACAAATTTGTATTTGTGGGGAAGAGTATCTAGTTATACAGAGTAGAAAGAGCAGCAAGCTATAGATTGACTTGGAGGGTTGTGTTGGAAGGCAGGAAAAGCAGTGATTTTGAGCTTTAGGATAACAGAGAATGGCAGGGTGATAAAAGATTAAATGGAAACACTGAATGGATCCTGAGATAAGAATCTGAGTTGACAAAATTTCCTTAGTATCCTGTATATTAAAGACAACCCTCTTCATCTTCATGGCACTTACAGGATCTCTGTCTTTTAACTTTATCTGTTTTAAGAGCTTTCAGAGAAGCCAGTTCTTAGATCATTTGTGGCCTCAAGATCAGTGAAGTTGGAACCGAGTCAGCAGAATGTTGTGTTTTGAAGTGGAGCAGCACTATGTTTAATGTGACAATACTATGTAATATGCAGTGCTATCTTTTAGGGAATATACACTTGGGGAGACTAGATCTCCTGGAATAGATTTGGAATAGATGAGTCTTTGGTAGGAATCTTTATCTTTCTTATATTTTAACTTTTGAATATTTAACTAACTCGAAAAAGAGATTTTGAGTGCTGTGAGTTGGAGAAGTCCATATACTTTGGCTGATGCATTCATTTTGCAGTAGTCTGTAATTGTGGCATAATGATAAAGAGGTGTCAGCCCCCCCCAAAAAATATTATGTAGCTTAATAAGGATAAAATTCCATCCCTCAGCTGGGCTCCTGACTGTAATAGCATGTTCTTCTTTTCACTGCATGACTAAATGTATATTTTCAAAACTTGTGATGGAAGTATAGCTAACAGAGAGCTGAAAATTTCCTTTTCACTTACCTAGTTCACAAATTATGGAAGTTTTTTTTCCTATTGAAATTTAGTCAGAAGAGAGCTAGGTTAACAGTATGTTAAAGTTTTCAGTATGATATACAGTTCTAATACTATATGCAGAGTTATAAGCACAATAGAAAGTTCTATTTAAAAAGGAAAGTTTCTAAACTACACTAAAACCTCAGAGGTGAAAAATGACAAAGGAAATAGCTACTTTGTTTTTGTTATGAAAACCCAAAACCTGACTGTAAATAAAGCCTCCTGAGTACATTTTAGACATCTCAATAATGACTTTCACATTTTAACTTTGAAACCTACATCTTCAGAAGTAACTGGAAAGATTATGAATCAAAATTTCCAGGCAACAATTCCTAGAATATCTGGTCCTTGAAATGTCTTCAATATTTCACAGTTCACAGAAGCTTATCCCTTAATGAATGAGAGCTAATTGTATTTCTTCACCTCACAGATTAAAAGCATGAACATGCACCAGATAAGCAAAGTTAAAAGAACTTATGGGTTTGTAGCAGTTTGTTCTCATGTGTGCAAGTCTAATCTTTTTCTGCTGAGTGACAGATATCCATGTAGAAATATTCTATAAAGAAAACAGTGCTTTAAAACTTAATAAGGTACCAAATCTCGTGAGGTGTACAGTCCCACTCCCTTCTCATGCACCCCTGAATCAGGTTGGGCCATTCTGCTGTGGCAAGCACACAATAAACTAGTAAGCTAGCCTGCCTGGATTCTGGCTCAAGTAGGCAATGGAGAGTAAGAGTGACTTTTCCAAAATAGCCTCCTGAATTAAACTCAGGCCATATAACAACCTTTGCAGAGATCTATCCTGCACAGCTGACAGTAAACACCAGCCTCCTGTCTATTTCAGTGATGCACACTAAACCCAGCCATAAACAGCATGTGGAACTGATCTAAGTGTAGCATGACCTTGGGAAGACCCCTTGATTTGTATTGTAACATATGCATCTCTAAAAGGCAGGTATTTGCCTTGGTGGAGTGTTTATGGGAGATCTTTGATAATGTTTCATAACGGTTAAGTTTTTGTTCTAATTGAGCTAATGAAGCTAAATACATACTGGTTTTGTGACACTGACAAAAGGCAAGGCTGGGGAAATTCTCAAACTTCCTTGTAATGCAGGCTAGAATTTTGTCCTCTGAGTGTGGTGCAGTATCCAAGCTGTTGCATGATTATGATTTACCTGGCAAAATTGTTGAGAACTTATTTCACAGCATATAGAAATGAACCTGCTAAGCAAAATCTGAATTTGAACGATTTTGGCTGCTCTGTATAATGACAGTTACTTTTCACTGAATATGAGGAAAGTAATTTTTTATTTTTAAGTTTCCCAGTGACATGGAAACTCTCATCCCATTTTAATGATATCCTCATCTGGAGATGATGTTAGTTAGGAATCTGCCTATGAAGCAAAATAATTTAATAATTTCTTCATTGCTATTTTCTCGAGGAAAACAAGCTGCTAGAACTGAGGCACTTCACTCAATTTGGCTCATGTTATATCTTGGGTTTGATACTCTTTAATGCTGAATAGAAAATGCCTGCACACCTGCAGTCAGCCAAAAAAGAATGAAGTAATTGACAGGACAGCATTTTTCTTGCTTTGTGTTTTGAAACTAAACCAGCTGTAAAGTTTTCAGTAAGATATAAATGGCATTGTGTTAACATTGGGCAAGGGTGAAGAACTTGACATGGGTCAGCTGCCTGCCCTGGAGATGGAAGATTTTCAGCATCGTGAAATCTGTCATTAATTTTGTTTTATGCAGAAACCTTCATCCAAACATAATATTAAGATAATTTAATGTTAGTATATTAAAGATAGGTAATATCAAGCCATACACAACTTTATAATGTTTGTGTGTCCTGACAATGGCGTAACAATCCGGTGCTTCCTCAGATAGTGACCAGAGGATGCGAAACCACAGAAATGACCCTGCGGAGAAATGGGCTGGGCCAGCTCGGATTCCACGTGAACTTTGAAGGGATAGTGGCAGACGTGGAGCCCTTTGGATTTGCATGGAAAGCAGGCCTACGGCAGGGGAGCCGCCTGGTCGAGATCTGTAAAGTGGCTGTGGCAACGCTGACCCACGAGCAAATGATCGACCTCTTGCGCACGTCGGTGACAGTAAAAGTGGTCATTATTCAACCACACGAGGATGGAGCGCCCAGAAGGTAAGGAGCAGCAGTTCTCAATGTAACATTTGTATCTGTCTGTATATGTCTGGGTTTTTTTTCCTCTCTCCTGCTTAAAGGATGACTCTTCCATTGAAGGCCTTCAGTAAATGGATATTGTCTGTCATGTTGTGTGATAATATTGTTGAGGCTCTTAAAGCAATCTTTTCCCCAAAACCCATGTTGACTTGTTGTAGAAGATAAAATAAGATCCTATAAGAAATTTGCTTTATATGACTTTAAAAGAGTAGGAAGTAAATTTTAGTGTATCCTGATTGAGCTGTCCTGAAGGCTGATGTTCCTTCTTTTCTTCCACAGAAGAGCTTTATGTTTTAATGCTGAATTTAAAAATGTGGAATCCTTTTCATGAAATTGCACCTTGTCCATCTTTGACATTTGTCCAACTCCTGACTATTGGAAAAATTTGGGTTGTTTTTTTTTTTTCCCTCTTATGTTGAAATTTCATGAAAATAGTGAATTACTGGGTTCTGGACATACATGGTACCAAGTCTTAGAGTTCTACTCACTTTCTACAGATACCTAATTTATTCACATTAAATGGTGAATTACATCAATGAGTTTGTCATTTAAAACAGAGAAATCTTATTGCAACATGAAATACATGCTCATGCCCAGGGAAAGTCTGTAATAACAATCATTACAGTCACTGTACCAGTGTTTTCAGGGATTAAATGCATTTTTCTGTTATCAGTATTCCTTTTTTGGTGACAAAAGGCACGTTTCTCTGTTTTTTAATATCATGAGGCAGAGAAGTAGGAATAAATTGAAACTTTGTAACACTGTGCCTTTATTTCTCACACACCTTGTCTAGTCAGTGTTAATTTGGCTCATTTTAAATGAGAACTGTACCAGAGTAAATTTAATTACTTGTCTTCTTTTAGCAGGCCAACTTTAAATCTCTTGTTGATTTTTAATTCAACAGAAAAAACATTAGATGTGTTGCTTTTGGCAAGAGAGCAAGCAATAAAATTTTACGTAGCGTGCAGCGCTGTGAAGTCGATGCCAGCCGTATACGAATGCTGTTTAATTGGTGGCAATTCTCCAAGTAGTCATTGGCCTGATGTATGACACACAAGGGCTGTCCCCTGCCTCAACCTGCATCGTGATGCCTCCCTTTCTGAACAAAATGCCTGTGAATGTAGAATACCACCATTTTGCTTAGTTAGGTAGAAATTTGCAATTAAGCCTCTCTTTGCTTAGCTTTGCTATTCTCACCATCTGCTTCTGGGTATGAATTTTCACTGACTTGTTTGGTATACATTTCCAAGCTGTTTACAGAATATGAGCCTAATGAGCTGATCCTTTTCTATTGAAGGTAAAAACCTGTATTTTATAGGCCCTGATAGAAAAATACATACTGTATGAACTGTTTATATTGTCTTTGATATAAATCTTCTTCTAGAGATAAAATGTTTAAATCCCAGATCAGTGTGGTACATAGCACCCAAGTGTATGTGTAGGAGGAATTTGAACTGAGTGTTACCACACTGAGAAAAATCTGCAAAAGCTGCTCCTCTTAAAAATTTTTAGCATCTTTAAAATTGTGATGAATTACTAAGAAAAATGAGGTTTTTAACACTATGTGTCTATTTTAAAATTAAAAAAAAAAAAGTTTAAGTTTTTTTTTAGCTTGACCTTTCTAATATATATATATATATATATATATATATATATATATATATATATATAATCTCTTTCTGTCAAGTATCAATTTCTCTCAAATATCAATTTCCCATGAAAAACTGTTCATTTTCACTTGTATATCTCCAAAAATATGTCCAGTCTCTGGAGGATTTTGAGCTTACCTTTTTGCAATCTTTATAATCTAAACAGAGCTGACTGAAAGCAGTTACAGATATTGCATGACAGGTCTGAGAATTTCAGTTGACAAATATGATCTTTGACTTTGTAAAATATATTAATGAACGAGGGAAAAGAGCAGAGGGCAGAAAGGGATAAATGATCAGAATTTTTGGGAAAAAAGACAGCCTATTACTGCTTCTTACTAGTTAAAATTTGTGCAAATCCATCTCCCTGTCTCGGGCTCAATTGCTTCTCTTAGCCTTCTGCAGCTTCTTGTCACAGAAACAGAGAATAGCTGAGATTGGAAAGGACCTTTGCAAGTTGTTGAGTTCAACCCCATTGCTCAAAGCAAGGTCAGCCAGAGCAGATTGCTCATGGACAGGCTCACTGGGTTTTGTATATATCCAAGGAAGGAGATTCAAAAATTCAGTATTTCAATTTTGGTACGCAGTCATCCTTTTAGTAAGAAAGTTTTTGTGTCCTTTAATGGAATTCCCTGTACTTCAGTTTTGCATCCTGCCTCCTGTGTTTTCACTGGATACAATTCTTAGTTTGTCGTCTTTTTTCCCTAATCACCCCATTAGATATTTTGTACACAGTCATAAAATCCTTCCTGAGCCTCCTCTTTCCCTGGCTGAATGATACCAGCACTCTCAGTCTCTCCTTGTGTTTCAGATGCTCTTATTCCTTAATTGTCTTTGATCCTTTGCTGGACCTGCTCCATATGTTATGTCCCTTTTGTATTCTGGTATCAGGTTTACTCAGAAATTAACAGGCAGTAGATTTGGATGTAAAGCAGGAGTATCTGGAGAACTAAAATCCATTTCACCTTTGCTTGACAAGAAATGTCCCTGTCCTTGGAGAGTCCATGCATGGATAGAATCAAGCCTCTATGAATGATTGCGAATACATACCTGTGATGAACATTTAAGGCAGGTGTGACAGCTTGTCAGGAGGGAACTTTTTTGTATGAAGTAGCTGAAGTAATTACCAAATAGCACTCAAACCAGACATACAGATATTTTTGTCATATTTGGGGATCCATCCATCCTTGACCCACACATTAGAAGTGTCTAGGAGAATGGTGGTTAAAAAGCAGGAGAAGGCTTTACGTCTATGTTCCAGTACTTACTGCTTTTGCTCACAGCTGGGTTTAGAGGTTTTCTGCTAGGAAATGATGCATCAGATTATCTGACATATGTAGGAAAGTACATTTGGAGGCTGAAGTCCCTTGAAAGTTTGACTTATCCTACAAAGTATATGATCTTCTGGCAGTTGGGTAGGCTTTTCTTCTCTGTATTTCAGCCTGCTTTCTCAGAGTACATACTGGTAGTTCATTCTTTTGTTTTTTGTTTTTTTTTTTTTTTTGGGGGGGGGGGTTGGTTGTTTTGGTTTTTTTTTACTGAAATGCCATAATCCAGGGTTTCAAGTTCAGCCACTAAGATTTTGTCCACAGTGCATAGATATAAAAATACATTCATCTTTGTTTTTAAAAGGATTAGTTGAATTAAAAATTTATATACATTTTCAAGAATATAAATATAATTTAGGCAAAATTAAGCAAATTTAAGCAAAAAAAAAATCCAGAATTTCTTGAAAAAGTCCAAATGTATAATTTTATTAATGTCTGTCTTTCATTTTCTGAGCTAATCAGGTGATTTCCACTTCTTGAAAGACTTGTTTCTGCTTAGCTTTGCCTGCTGGGTTTTATTAATACAAAGCAATGAGGAATTTCTCTTTGGATTGCTTACTAGCCCTCGTTCCTTGCTGGGATCAAATTCTGAAGTGAGTTTACACAGATTGAACATGAGTGCCATGGAGTGTCTTGGGATCTGTATCCTTCAAATGAAAATGATTTCAAGTGTGCAGGGGTGTTTCCAAAGCAGTCCCTTGAAAAAACATCAGCCCAAGTAGAGATCTTGAATCAAGTTCTTGACTTGATTTTTTTTGTCTGTTAGCTTACCCACAAATAATCTTCAATCCATCATTTTAAAAGAAAACCAACAAGATGTAATTGGCGCACCCACTGAGAAGAAACTATTAGCAATAAACTATTAACAAGGAATTTTTTTTTGCAAACTGTCTTGTATTAATTTATTTCAGCATGAAAATAAACTATTTGAATGTTGAAGGTGCTTACAAAGGAATGTTACAGAGTGATTAGGAAATTGCAGAGGAAAATTCTGCTCAATAAATATCTTCCATTACTTAATGTAGATCATTCTACTGAAGCCTTGACAGTAGTATATGCAAAAGCAATCATGGAATAAGGCCTTTCATTTACTATCCTGTAAAATTAATGAACTTGAGACAAAGCTCCTGCTGTTTTCCGTTTGCTGCAGCAATTATAATAATCATGCACAAATTAATGCAGAAATCAAAATTATTTGTATGGCATCCGGATGATATTTTGATATTTCGATAGAAAGAAGAAATTGCTATGTAAAACATAAATTCTTTAAATGACAAAGTGGTACTAGAACAAATATGTTGGTCATTGTTTTCAGATCTGAATAAATATTCTTGTGTCATATTTCTTTCTATGCTAGGTCTGTCCCTTCAGAATTGTTGATTTGGGATCATGTGCATTTGAACAGGAGAATAATGATGTTCATTCTGATTTGCTTTCGCTGGTGGTGTTATGGTAGCGTTCAAGGACAGTATATCCTTAGTCAGCCAAGTCCAATCAAGGAATTCAAGCACTTGTAAATCTATTTTAAACCGTCTATTTTGCTAGATTCTTTTCTACTGTATTTTACCTATGTGTTTGTCTTAGTTCAACTACCATTTTATATAAAAAAAGAAACTACTTGAGAGCTGATTAAGAAACAATTTCTAGGAAATTTAGAACGTAAACAAAACTTTAAGCAAAATTTCCAGGGCTGGCTATAAACAGAAGCTGGAGAGCTGTAGGAGCAGTAGTTTCCACTGTTGGTCTGAACAAGTGAGAGCACCTTTTTCTGCTGTTGTAGGTAGTTCTGAAAATGTATACTTTAGTAACTATGACTGAAACTGCCTGTGGGCCATTTTTAAGTACTACTGCAATTCTTCTGAGGTTTTTTTATTCTTTTGAACCTTGCAAACTCCTTCTTACAAATGAAATAGATGTAATAACTTATTTTCCAGTCCTGATGCTTGTTCCCCTTAAATGATTATGATTTTTTTAAAAGAATTGTCTTTCTGGGCCTTTTTAAAAGTAACAGATAACCAAGAGACTATAGAATGTTTGGAAAGTGCTTTTAGGAAAGTGAAGAGGCTACTGTGTGGTGGAATTCAGTTATTGTCACAGGATTGTTTGCCATAAACTGGTGGGGTAGTTCATAGGGCCTTCAGATTCTTAATATTTATTTACTTATTTAATAAATTCAGCCACCTGAGCTAGAAAGAAGACAAGTCTACCATCACCTGAGGCAGGTTGAAGCAGCAAAACCTGAAACTGAATGTTTGGTTGTAAAAGTAAAATTTGGATGTACCAAACCTTTTAATTACCACCCCTGCTACTAATCTAAGAAGGCTGAAAATATCTGAAATGTCTAGATTCTGATGTTCTATAGAAGTAACTGAAAAAACAATCACTAAGAAAATGTAATTATACTATTTGGAAGCTCTACTACCAGCAAAAGTTAATCCTCTCTACCCAACAACAACAACAAAAAGTTAGAAAATGCTTAACTGTATTTCTCTTACAAATAAAGTCTTTGATTTTTTTCTGACTGAGTTATGAATAAAGTTATAGTAGGGATTAATTATAATTGCTGAAGTTAATTATGTGTACAGTTGTTACAGTCAAGCAGAAAAAAAAAATCCCTAAATGCCTGGCAAAGTGCTGTTTGTCTCTAAGAAGAGATGCAAAGAAGAGTTCCAGACTCTTCTATTTCTCTTTTTTCTTTTCTTCTTTCTTCTCTCTACTCATGGAATCTCTCAACTCATGTTAGAATCACAGAATGTTGTGGGTTGGAAAGGACCTTAGAGATCTTTAGTTTCTCTCTTTATTTCTCTTTTTCATGTAACAGTACACATGTAGAGGCTCTTTAGGAGGCCTCTGAATTGCTTGTCAGCTCACCAACACAAAGGTTCTTTTTAAAACTGAATAGTAATAAAGATCAGAAGGACAATGAGTTTATCTTCAGGAAGGAGTGATTGGCAGCATCAGCTCTTTAACTCCATAGAGGGACTTTCAGAGTCATCACTTCCCTTAAACCAAAGTGATAGGGTGGGCAGCAGTCCTGTCTGAGGTTGCTGTAAGCAGTTTCATACATATGTTGTGGTATGAAATTATTTAAATATTAAATTTATTTACTTTTTAACATTTTTGAAGTATGTATGAGACATACTTTTTAACATTTTTTTTGTATTATGTATGGTTTCTGAGATGTCAGAACTTGGAATTATTTTTGACCTTTTATTGACCAAATTATTGACCTTTTGACCAAAATTCTCTTAGACCATTTCAATATTATGCAGTGTCTTGGACTTGTGCTGTGACCGGAACAGGGGATCAGTGGAGTTGAGATATTACCTCCAGGATGTACTTCACAGTGTCAGGGAAGGGAAAATCTATGTATGTCTTCACTAACTACATTCTGAGTCTCATCAAACTAAGCTACTAAATTCTGCTTTTCAGATAAATCTCTATAATTATATGAAATTAATCTGTGTTTTAATATGTGGATTTAATAGATTGCACAGTGAGTCCTCAGGCTTGTTGTGTCACTTTGGGCACTACTGTAGTGTGAAAACAAACATGCACTCTGACAGAAGTGATTGTTTTCAAAAACAAAGTTGGAGTTAGCGGGGCCCAGTTCTTGTACTGCTGGATAAAGGCTCTTTCTAGAGCAGGATTAGATGCTGGGTATTGAAATGGTGATAGATAACTCATCAGTGCAATAAACTGATGCGCACCAATGATTCCTTCTCTATCCCTACATCTCCTTGCAATACATTGAACTGGAAGTTAAATTGTAACCAGGTATTCTGGTTATGCTGATACCCTAACAAATTCTTCATGCTTGAAATCTGCAGATACCTGGGGTCCAAATACTGAAGTTGTACCCAGTAGCTGGTAGTTCTAGGATTTTGCAGAAAATAAGGCTTTTGTGTAGCTATCAAGGTGACAGGGTGCTGATCATGGTGCATGGAAGCTTCTATCTTTTCTGTGGAGATGGATATTTTATTACTTAACTAGACTCCCTGCCTAATGTAAGCCCTTCACAGAGCCTATTACAGAACCTTTATATGGAATCGGAAACTAATACTGAAAGGTTTGGCTAATGTAGTTTAAAAAATTTAATGGAGTGCTTGATAATTCTTTCAGAACATAATGTTCCTCGCAGGAACATTTGAGTATTGCAGATTTTGTAGTGGACTCTTAAATTTTATTATGTTGTCGTGACCTGCTAGCTGTATCATAGAGTCATGCTCTTTTTAATTGCAGAGTAGGTTTTATTAAACAAATTTTTAATAGGATAATATGGCTCTTGAACTAAAGGTATTAGTAGGAGTCTTTGCTTTATGTTGAAGCATTGATTTAGTTAATACCAAACTATGGTGAAGGGCAGGAAGTGCTATAATTTCTGATGTGTGGTTAAGATATGGTCACATTTGCTTGTTAAATGTCGTGAGTCTGTTTTTCAAATGTTATATTGGATGATTGTGAAAGACATTTGATATCCTATTCTTCTTTAACATAAATTTAAGTATCTTTTTAAAACCATAAAATAGAGATATGTCTTTATGTATCCTTTAAAATGAATTTAAAAGAAAGAAATGAAATTTAAATTGAAAAGCTATCATTCAATACCAGTGCCGATGTATATTCTTGCACTGGTGGAATAAGTAACAAAATCATAAGTAAAAGTTAGCTAAAGGTCAAATTACATATTTAAGAGGGAATTGCATTTATTTTTGTGGGTTTTTTTCATGTAAGATAACTTACAGTTTGATCCATGGTGGGGAGTGGAGGTGAGGGACTGCAGGCATGAAGTAATTCCTTCTCTGTCTTCCTGATACAGGAGGCAGCTACAATTACAATTTTAACTATCTCAGTATACTGCAGTATCTGTTCTTTGTGCTTGTGAGACAGTGAAGCATATTTTTTCATATAAATGTTGGAGTGATTGGTTTGATACTTTAAAATTGAGATTTAAAAGCCTTAAGTGACAAAAGAAGCTATCTGAAACCATGGAAATTCTTTTTTGAGCCAGTTAAAACAAACATTCCAGGGCTTTGTTTTGAATTCATAAGCAACACTGTTGAATTTTTATAGTGATTTGAAACAAGGTTGTTTTATAAGCCTTTTCATGCAGGAAAGGTGTCCTTTATTTTTTTTTTTTTAATTTGTAGGAAGAATGTGTTTTCCTGATGCAAACAAAAACAAAATTTTACAAAATTTTCAGTTCTTACTCATCATGGGAAAGCTTATTGTTTACTATTATTATAACATGCTTTTGTTAATTAGTCAGCAAGCTAAGTCAAACTAAACAGTAGTAACCATCCCTTTTGCTTTTAAAGCCATGGCTGTTTTTACAGCATTTAGAGTACTTTATGGGGAGTATCTAATGAAGGATACAACCACAATTATATGTTATAACTTCCTCAACTACCAAGATGAACTGTAAAATTGATATTTTATTAACAAAAGTTGGGCAGGGGGTGGTTTGTTTCTAATGCCTGAAGTCTATAGGAATGAAAAAGGGAGTGAAACAGTGCTAAGCAATTGGCAGAAGGGAGATTGAAATTTTAGCCTACATAGTTCAATTTTTTCATCAAATAATGGAAAACAGTGTATGTTGGGTCATATGAGAAGTTGTGCAGTGCACCAAACTAATATTAACCTCGCTGTGTCATTTCTGCATTCTTTGATCTGTTTCTTTTGTATGTAAAACTTCTTAGTTAAAAAAAAAAAAAGAAAAAGAAAAAAGAAAAAAAGTATCATGGTTGCATTGCTGGAGGCTGTTGTCTCCTACACCTTTATTGCAGGCAGTGAATGAGGATGAAGGGAAGAATTATCTTGGAACATAAATAGTTGAAAATTACACTGGAGAAATATATTCTGTATAGGCTTCAGCAATAGAAGAGTTTGCACAATTCCGTGCAATTTACTTAACTTGACCTTTTTTCATGGTGTTCCTCATTACAAGAGCCCAACATGTGATTCTTGGAAGTGTGAAAAAAGTTTTTAAAACCGATGCATGGACTGAGGCAGTTTGAAGTGGTGTTCTGAATAACTAAGGCATTTCAGGGTGGGGGGAAGGCTAGAGAGATACCCAGTTGAGCCTCTGAAATTATGTGATAGTTTTATAACAGTGATTTCTCTGTAGCACCATTCCATGTCTGTGAGAAGAGATTATTAGAGTGGTTTACCTCCTTAGGGAATGTCAAACCAGGAAATCATGATTGCAAAATTTTGTGATGCCTCCAGCATGTCCAGCTATGATTTGTCAGCAGAGGCTGGACCTGTCGGATTTTATTGGTGCCTCTTACAATGATATTTCTGATAAAAGAATAACACTAAAAAACCAGGAATTCTGAGTTCTGCTTTGGAACATTCTGGTTCTTCAGCTCATCTTCATCAAGGTGTCTTCCACCCTATATTGGCTATTGATCATTCACAATACTTCCATCATCTATATTTTTAAGTTCTTTAACTTTTTCGTGTGTTTGAGTGCCACCAGGGACAGAGATTTACTGCTACAGGACAAACTTGCCTGTTTGCTGCTAAAAAACTCAGCAGAGTGAAACATTTGGCTGGATCAGGCTATGCATATACAGAGTATGCAGAATAGAATTTCTACAGTTGCTCATGGGTCTTCTCTTCAGCAACCTTGAATAAGGCAGTTTGCTTTTTGCCTGATATTTTTTCTTCTAATCTGTTTACCAGAACAGAGATAACAAAAATATTCTTTGGGAGGGTTGATTCAGCAGCTTTAGTGCGCAGTGATTTAATGTGTGTGAATTTATATAATTTACTTGCACTGCACATTTCTGTTATGTCATTTATGCCAAGATATTTTCAGGACTATAAAGTCTTTACACTCTGTTGCACTTTTTCTAGGTGATTTTAATTTAGTTGCAAATGGTAAATGTTGGGTTTTTAACAAAAGCAAAGCTTGATCAAGACTCAGCTAAGGAATGGAGCAGAATTGTAGTTGAGACAGAGGAGCAAATTTTCGCTATTTCTTACTTAATGTATTGCTTTGGAAGTATTTAGGGTGTTCTCTTCATAGATATTGATTTAGTACACACTGCCTATCAGAAAAATAATGGAGATGGAATGTTGAGGTTATAAAAAATCGCCAGTGATAATCAGTGTGACTTAAAGGGTGTGTGAGACTTCTATTAACCAATTTCTGGAACAGTAACAATTATTGAGTGCAGTCTGAGTCTACAGCACATATCCCAAAGGCACACTGAACTTTTGTGGGATGCTACCAGTACTTTTACCTGGGTTTACACTGTCTGTGAATACTGTTAGTATTTAACCACTCTGCAAACTTCAGGCAGAGATGGTAAGGCAGACTGTTTCTGATCTGTCTCTTCCTTCCACTTCCCCATTTATCATCCAGGCTTACAAATCCCTGGGAAAAAAAACATTAGAAAGTACACTTTGAAAACACAATTTAAGTGCGGATTAATCGCTTGCATTGTAGTCTATGCACTCTGTCATTTGGTGGGGACAAGGTGGGATTCTAAAGGAGAGATTGCAACCCCACCAAGAAATGTTTAGTTTGCTGCAAAGCAACACACCTATTTCTGAAATTTAAACAAATCAGTGGTCTTTTTAGAACAACTTGATGCTTTATGACTTCTAAATGCCTTGTCTCTAAAAGTTTTTATTATGTAAATTTCCAGCTGCAGATTAATTTATAGAAGTTTAATATGTTCCCCGTTTTGAAGGGCAAAGAGACAGTTCAAAGACCTTTGAGCACATGACAGCAAATCTTTCATTTTGAAATGTTTTCTACCTGCTTGGCATGACAGTTTTGAAGTGTTCAAAGTACAATGCTGCATGAACACCTTTGGGCACCTGAAATCAAAATATGTATATACTTCTGACCGTGAATGCAAGTTTTCTCTCTCTGTTCCCTCCTGTGAGACTGATGAGCATTTTCATTTGTCCCACAGGGGTTGTTCAGAACTTTGTCGTATACCCATGGTGGAATACAAACTTGACAGTGAAGGCACCCCATGTGAGTATAAAACCCCTTTCAGAAGGAATACCACTTGGCATCGGGTGCCGACTCCCGCTGGGCAGCCTCTCTCTCGTGCCTCTCCAATCCTAGGAACATCTGACAGACTGCAGTGCCAGCAGCTTCTCCAGCAGGCTCAGACAGCCATTCCTCGTAGCACTTCCTTTGATAGAAAACTGCCAGATGGTGCAAGGTAATGCGCTCTCTGGTTAACGCCCGCCACCTTCCTATTGTGTATTACTTTTGAAATCTCTGCTTTCTAGAACTTTGGTGTCTTGTTTTTTAAAACTTGTTTTACTGAGTTTTGGCAGTATTTTTAATTCTGTGGTTGTATTAAGTAGCATTCACTGGACCTGTCTGCTTGAAACAAGTGATTTTTGGTGTTTGTGGTGGAAGTGGGCGGTACCGAGGATCCCACTGCTGAGGACGGCTGACTTTTCCCTTTAGTCCCAAATCAGTGAAGTGGGAAACTGCCTTAAAACTTTTGAAACTTAATAATGTCCTGTTCCCCACCTTTTGGAAGACTATTTAAACAGATAATGAGTGTAAATAAAATGAACTCATTCCTTTAAAAATTAATTATTTAATCTCGTTACAAGGTATTGGCATAGTTTCAAAGGGTTCTGTAACTCATTACCAGCCCTTATGCTTTGCTTTGCTTTTAATTAAACAAAGCAGAGCTTGTGATTTGAATATGTAACACCTCATAGATGATGGGATGGTGTTCTTAAATGTTAGCTCTGTTCTAATTTAATCATAATTCTTCATAAGATGAAACTTCATTTTTAAAGATAAAAATTTGCAAATACATTTCACCTTTGAATTATTTAGGAAAACCATATGTCTTGAGCAGAACTGTGTCCTTTATTGTTTATAATTATTTCAGCTTATGCCTTTATAGGGTGATGTAGTTCTAATTTCCAAGGAAATAATTATTGCATGTTGAAAATATCTGAGTGTTACAAAAATCTGAAATACTGGTCTTAAATGGGTTTAAAATAATTCTAGATGAAATCGTTAAATGCTACTATTGCTACACTGACTACCTTATTTAGTCGTAAAGAATTAATGACTTTTTACATTGAAATGTACACAACTAATAGTAGTATGTATTTGAAAATAAGTCTCATTCATTGCCTGGGGAAGGAAGACTCCCAGTTAAGAATATTTGATCATTTGTGTTCTCCTTCTTCCCTACCCCCATCTCTATCCCCTGAAAAATTGAGACGTGCTTTTTTGTAAGCATTTAAATAACCTTATAGTACTTAACCTTTGCCTAATATCTTGTTAATTAAATTCTTGATAACATCTAACATAAGGAGACAATGTATCAAATGTCTAGAAATACTTCATCATTTATGAAACTTTATTAAGCATACTGTATACTGATACAGAAAAGAAATGAAATCTTTCTGACATGCTACTCAATTCCAAAAAGACTTCACGAACATAAGCTGCACTTCTCATAACACTCAGCAAAGCATGAAAAAATGCTTAGACTGAGTCTATTCTTATCATGAAGAAATTTCTGTATCATTTAAGCAAAACGATAGCAGAAGTGCTATTCTGGGGAAGACATGATACAGAGTATAAATAACGAAAAGAGAGGAAAATTATGGATTCTGGCTTGTTGGTCTTGAAACATGTAAAGAAAAGTACCTAACTGACAAGGTCTTTCCACATGGGAAGAGGCATTGTTGATGATTTGGCAGAGAGATGAGCTTAAAACAGAAGAGTTTGAAGTAAGGTGCATTGGTACTTATAAGTAGTCCTGCGAGGGTGAAAGTGTATACTCAGGCTAGGAAAATGATGAAGAGATTTTAGAGGGTCAAAGACCCAGTATCGGTTTAAGAGTGCAAGCAGGGAGAAGCAGGTTGATAAAACAGGGAAGATTTAACAGCAGATCTGGAAATGTGCTAAGGGTGAAGTCAGCAATACAATTGTTAAGTCTAGAAATAAAAAGAGGAAGAAGCAGAAGAAATGGGGAGTAGATATACTGAGAGACTTAAGCAGCAAAAATTCAACTATTGTAACCTATAATGCTTAGGTGCCCAGTCCCTGGAGGGAAATTAGAGACTGAGAGCTGAACGCTTATGCTCCTAATACAATTCCTGAGAATTAAGTGCTTTGAGAAGGCAATCCAAGTATTTTGGTGTTCAAGAAGTTTCCTCTACTTAGTCTCTTAGAAATACAAGGTTATCCTTAAGCTCTACTCCTGTTTCCACAAAGTGGCTAATTCTGTGACAGCTACTCATAGCATGTGCCTAAGTGAAGCTTTAGGCGAACTCACTCTTCCGATTTTTGCACCAAGAAGCCTCTGTGTGCTTTAATCCCTGACTCACACTTGTTGGCAATGCATCCTATCACCTGGAGTCTGGAATCCATTCCTTAAAGCAGATGGTTGGAATTTTTGTGTGAAGGAGCTGTGTGAGGCAGTCATTGATTGGATTTCCGTGGTTCTCCTTTTGTGGCCTCTCATTGTTTACTGCGCTAAGGGCTTCACACTTGAGCAGCAAATGGGAGGTAGACATGTTTTGTTCAGCCTTGGAACAGCACAAAGCAATATCCTGGCTTTGAGGACAATGTCCTAAACCTCAGCCTGGAGGGTGGAAACACACGGGATCATAATTTATCCATTCCTTAATGCTGGGTCACTTAATCTTGGTGGTAATTACAAGTTCATGGAACTGAATTAAGCTGGAGCCTACTGGCTACTTCACTTAATTGAGAGAGGTTCAGTCCTGTCAATACTTCTCAGAGAAAGACATGCTGAAAAGTAACGTACTACTCTATTTCTTGTACATTGGCTATTAGAAAAATGCAACACCTAATGTCTTTAAAAAACAAAATATAACAGCTACTGTCTTTAAAATTTTCAAGCTGAACAGTAACATTGCTTATTAAAAGGTCATGTTCTTGGGAAAGTGTTTTGCATAAAGAAAAAAACACCTCTTCATTTCCTCCCTGAGTACATACATTGGTTTCTACATGAAAAAGAAAACAGGGGAGAGAAAAGAAAAAAAAAGATAAACACAGGGAATTTAATTCAAGATAATGTCAAGATAATTGAAGGAAAGTGTATTGTAGTTATGGAATGATGTGCACAGAAGTGAAAGAAAAGATGTGATCAAATCCAAATTTAAGCATTAAATTTCAACTGTCTGGAAATCTAACAAAACTGCTTAGAGACATTGTTAAGACATGAGGCTTAAAAGTTTAAATAATTAAGTACAAAATAATACCCTTCATGAAATTTTTTTTGTTGCTTTTCTATGTCACAGGATTAATAAAATAAAATTTTTGAAAGTATTAGAATTGCCTCTTCCAATTTTACTAGCTTTAAAATTGGAATAAGTGCCAAAGAACTAACAATCATTTCTGATCCTCTATGTGAGCTTCCCACACATAAATTTAGAGACCTAATCCAGCTGCTCTGACTCCTGAATAATCCCACTTATTCAGAACTAAAGCCAGATCTAGGGAAAATAGGATTTGGCACTTAGTCTTTCTCTTATTGTGCCTTTTTATATATTCAGTTTGAAATATTTTATTTGTGAAAAAATACTATTCTTTAAAAATTCTTGTTAAAGTTTTATGAAATTGAGATAAGCCTTTTAAACTCCCCAAATGGATGTAACTAATTGTTCATACTGCATCTGTATCTATTTATAAAAATGAATGTATTTGATAAAAAAAGCACAGCCCTGTTCAAATCTGAAACACCAAAAATACCTCAGTGCACTGTTAATGACTCTAAAATCAACATTACAGAAGTTCTCCAAGCAACCAATCCTCATCCAGTGACCCAGGACCCAGCGGGAGCAGCCACTGGAGACAGCAAGTGGGATATGATGGGTACTGGTGATTTTTAAAAGCTTTTATTTAAATCTTGCAAGAGCTCCCATGCATCTTCTTTCTTAAGCAAAATTTGTATGGGTCTTCTAGATTTTTTTTTTCAAACACTGTTAGTATCTTTTAAGATGTATGGGTTTACTGATCTTTGATGTAACATGCATGCAACTGCAGCTTTAAAGTCATCCTAATTTAACTCTTTAGGATCATATTTTTAAATTCAGGTAAATGAGAAATTGTTCTTTGGTTTATTTTCCCTGTAAAAGGCCAGAAATCACCTAGTGACTCAGAACTAGAATAAAATAATAATACTTCCTCCTCCTGCTTCAGGAGGAAGGTGTTTGACTGAAAAAAAAAAAATCTTTACAGTCTTCAAAGACTTTGTTTTCTGCTGTGTTTGTGTCAGTGACACCCATTCCCTAGCATATGTCCTCAAAAAAGCAGGAATTTCGGAGGTCTCTTCTTCCTAAAAGGCTGTGCATAGATGGTCCTTTTGCATCCCTGTTAATCCCTTGGTACTGAAATTTCAGAAGTTAGCTATCTGTATATAAAAGACCACCAATATAACTCATCTTATAAGAATATTATGTGAGACATCTGTTCTAAACTACTTTAAATTTATGACATTGTTGTATATACACAGCTACTGAAAACACTCCTGTTATAAAATGTTGAGCTATGGCAGTATCTACAATAGAGTAATATAAAAGCATTCCAGACTTGCCAAGTGGCTTTCAGAAGCTGCTTTTCAGAGAAAAAATGTGGATATTGAAAGCATCAACTTGACTCCTTGAAGCTTATTAATGCTTTGGCATGATTGATTGTGGATAAGATATTCCATGTAGCAGATATATATGCAGTATCTTGTAGACTCTTCAAGGAATTTCACATAACTCAGTGAATCTCTGGCAGCTAAATAGATGGTAATAATTCAAATAAATCTGTAGATCTTTTTTTTTTTTTTTTTTGACAGTCAACTCATCAAAATGCATCTTGTGTCATTTTTTTTCCAGCACAGTTATTTCTAATAACAATCTAGGTTTTATTTTGTTGCTTTGTGAAATGTTTAAACTTTTGCAGTGCAATACAAAGCAGTGGATCTGGTACTAACTTACATATTCTCAGTGTGAAACCCTGCAAAACTACAATTACTTTCTGTGGGGCTTAGATCACAAAAAGGTTAAGCTTATATTACCATAGTTCTTCACTGCAAAAGCCTTTGGGTTTATAGCCCCAAGAATACATTTCTTCTTGAAGTTCAGTGTCTTCTTGGCATGTTCACACTTCAGATGTAGCAGTGTTCTGTTGAAAAAAATTGCATATAAATATTTCTGTGGAGTGTTTGGAAATGTTTGAGAATTATGATTATTTTTAAAAGTCACAAAATGCTTGCTTTTAAGAGTAAAAATTGGTCTAGTTAATCATGTAGATAATCTTACAGGATAAGGGCTTAACAGCTTAATTTTCTGCTTCCATTAAAAGATGCCAGTCCCCTTTACTCCATGAACATCACCAAGGTTCAGGCTCACTGGAGTGTGAAGGAGGCAGAGAACGAGAGGAAACTTTGGAAGGAACTAGACATTCTGGTAATAAACCCCACTGTATCTCTCAAGTACATGTTCTTTGCAATGCAGTGCCTGTTGAAATGCAGCCACCTCCCCGTGTGGAGGTTTGACTCACTGAGAGCGTGTGATGTGACAATGAAAGCAGGGACTGTTACAACGTTCTGCAAAGATACCTGTGTCTGATTGCAGAGTGTGCAGGTTTGAAACCTGACGCTGAGTCATGTGCCTTTCTCTCCATTATTTTTGGCAGAAGCCAAGTGGCATGCACCATCAACCAAAGTCCTGAGCTCCTACAAAGAGCGAGCTTTACAGAAAGAAGGCAGTGGCAAGGAGTCACCAAACAAGCTTTCGCATGTAAGTCTTTTCCTTGGATGTCATTCAGAACTCTAAAAACAAACCCCAAAATAGCAACAACAAAAAACTACTCTGGACTTATTGAAATAAATCTTAAAAATACATTTTAATAATTTATAAAGACCACTGTGTGTTTTGGCAGGCAAACATTATGCTCACCCAGATGTGGGTTGGATCAAATATGCTTAATCTTTGTTTACAAACTCAGAATTCCAAGAGAGCTTGGGTCTAGGGCATTGAAGAGATAAAACTAATATAGTCTCCACTCAGCTGTGAATTTATAGCTTCATTTATACTGGCTTGTTTAATATGTGGAGTATTTAATTACCCTTTAAAAGAAAATAAAATTATATTTACCATATTGCTTTTCATCTTATGTGAAATACCCATGGAGTGTAATTATCAATAAGCACTATAAAAATGTAACTTGTGTGCTGGGAATGCTGAACAGATTTTCTAGTCTACCTTGTTTAGTAGCTTGTCTTTAGCAATGGCAAAATCCTCAACAGCCTAGTGATGGAAAGTATATAATGTTTGCTACCTGGAAAATCTGCTATGTGTAGTAGGAGCCTGTACACTGTAAACTTACATTTTATGTGTGAGCAACAACATCTCCTAGCATCTGCTAGGGGAGAGATCTCATGAAAAAGTTAGTCACCCTTCTCGTTTATATCCTACCTAAAAGGATTTCATTTGCCCTAGTAGAAGTCCATCTGCCTTTATTCTGGCTACTGTCACAGTCATAAGTTAATCCAACGCTCTATAAAATGTATTTTAAAAGGTAAATAACAAAATCCCTGGACTTTATTGGCACAAAAGTCTGACATAATTATTCCACTTCAATAGCCATGCTTAGTTTAGGGCCTTATGACGTGAGTTACTTTCATCTGGTACACATACATCACAATTGGCTTCAATTTAACCAGCCACACATCCAATTGGATTTGATCCAATGAGCTGCATATTTCAGCCACACTGAGAAAAAGCCAACAATAATTCAGTCTTTGGTGATTTTCAGATTTGCAGTAGAGCTTGTTTAAACAAATAATTACCAAGGCTTCTAGCTTTAACAAATGCTTATTTTAACTGTTCAGAAATGCAATTTTATGGATGTTAAGCAGGTCCTATAATCAGAAAATTCAATTCTGATTTTAAGATTTGTGATAGAAGATGGAACTAGAGCCTTTTTATTTGCAGTGACATCAACCTTTAATGTGTCTAGCCAGCTGTGCAATTCATTTCACAGAAACTGGTGGTATAATTGGCTCTTTTCATACTTTGCAGTTATATGATAGCATACTGTAAAAAAAATAATAAAATGGTCTTTGAATGGCACAAAATGCAGTCATTTATATGAAAATAGATCTCTTTAATTTGAGGGGGGTGTCTCTTGGTTTGTTTTCTTGTTGTTAAGATTGGGGACAAAAGCTGTTCAAGCCACTCCAGCAGCAACACCTTATCCAGCAATACATCCAGCAACAGCGATGAGAAGCACTTTGGTTCTGGAGACCTGATGGACCCCGAGCTGCTTGGATTAACATACATAAAGGGAGCTTCCACGGACAGCGGCATCGACACGGCTCCCTGCATGCCGGCTCCTCTGCTGGCCCCGCTGCACCTGGCTGGCAGCAGGTCCGGGGTGCACTGCCACACGGAGCAGTGGCCGGAGGCTTCTGAGGCTCCCGGGCCCGACGATGATGCCGCTAAGATCTATGCTGTCCATAGCTATGCCTCTGCCATCTCCACCAGCCACACGGCTGAGGGCAGCATGGGAGACCTGAGTGAAATCTCCTCTCATTCCAGGTATGTGTTTCTTACAAACTAGGGGTTATGGGTTGTGGGTTAACATGCAGGTAATGCTTCTGTGTTGTTTTGATTCTGCTTACCCTTTTTGAAACTGAACTTAAAAGATTTTGATGTTTTTGTTGTATTCAAATGCCTGTATGAGCTGTTTTCAAGTAATTTTTGATGAGTCTGCCTGGACAGCATAGCCACACCTCCTCCCAGATCTGATGGAGGCCTTATACATGACCCTTGCAAATTGCTTACATTTTCAAAATTGGGAAACATCCCTGAGTAAAAGAGACGTTTGCACCTAGAACTTATTTTGCCTACTCTTGCTTTGCTGAGGGAAATCAGAAAAATTTGGACAGTTTTTACATACAAAGAAACTGCATTGCATACCATCCCCCCATATTTACATTATTCTGATGTTTGCTTTACAGTTTTGCTTGTTGAACGGCATTTATGATTGATTTTCACCTTTTCTTTTTGCTACCTATGAAATGTGTGCATGGTACATCTCTTGAAAAGCTTGTTGAAAGTACACTTTTATTGCTGGTTACCTTTATCTTCCAGTTCCCATTTTATGGTGACTTTGAAATTGAAGCTTTGGTCTATGTGTTAAGGTTTTTATGCTGTAAAGGATAGAAGGAAAATGTTTGTTCTTCTGTCCCTCTGATTTTCCTGTTTTCAGTGTCAATAAGTACAGGAAAATAACCAAATAATACCTTGTATACTGATTTCCTTATATGCTTGACACAAGTGAATTTGTCTTGTATGGTTATTCTGAAAAAATGTATTCTTCAAGGAAGTGTTTGCTTTAGTTTATTAGAAATAGGTTTTAGAGTCTTCACTTAAAGTATGTTTTAATGCCTACTAGTGCTATTATTCATAATAAAAGGGGCTGTTAAAATTATCCAGAGGATTGTCTTGTTGAACTGAAATTTACTGGTTAAATTCGCTGGTAATTTAATATTAGTGTGTCTGATTGAAAGGCACAGCCTAATCTTGCATCAACCGGCAAAATTATTGTGAAATGGAAAAGCACATAGGTTTTATGATTAGGGAGATATTTGAGTAATTCCTTATGTAGTTCTTTAGTTCTTTATGTAAATATGTGTATACATATTTACTTAAAATTGCACTCACAAATTGAATATATATATATATATAATTTATGCTTTTGGTTTTGATTCACATCAGTTTGCATTGGCATTTCAGCAAGCTGAATTCCACGCATTGTTCTAGAAACTCATCACAATTCTGTTCTCAAAGAGCTTTAATGTGTACACAGTTGGTGTGTAGAAAATTACTGTGCCAATTTTGCTTCATTGATTTTAACCTTCAGAAAAACTTAACTGTGGGAATTATTGCCGCATACCAGGCAAAGCATTTCTGATTTGTTGTTGCATAGCATATTTAATTGTTCCTTTTGTGTGTTTTGTTCACTTTTCCAGTGGGTCACATCATTCAGGAAGCCCATCAACGCACTGCTCTAAAAAGAGTGGCTCCCTAGATACCTCCAAAGTTTATATAGTGTCGCAGAATAGTAGTCAACAGATGTCTGGGTCGATTTCAAAACCCTACCACAGACAAGGAGCAGTGAGTAAATATGTCATTGGATGGAAAAAATCGGAAGGAAGTCCTACACCTGAAGAATCTGAAGTTTCAGAATGTCATGAGTAAGCACTCTGTTTTACTTTGCTGGGGGAAGGAGGGCAGTGAAAATCAATTTTAAAATAGGATAGAAAAAATTGCAAATTCTGTTTTGCCTTTAAATGCTGAGAGGTTTTTTTTCTGTACCTTTATGTATCTAATGAAGGTTAACATTGGAACAGTCCATGAGAAATGTGTTGTTCTTAGGTGGAAGAAAAAGGCTTGAACTCAAAGCAAAACATGCAGTACCTCAAATATAGGGAGATAATACTTTCACAATGGTGCATCCATAATAAGTAATGTTTGAATCTGCTGTTTAAAGCTAACCATGAAATTCCTGCTGGCTTCAAAATTGTCTTTGTGGATAACATCCTTGCTTTCTTTTTTGATGCTGTTTCTCAATAAACCATAGCCAGTCACTGTCTATCTCAATAAAAGGACAAGATGACATGCAGTAATGTATGTAACATTTTCAAATGTTTAATTGGGATTATTCTTTGTTTAATGGGAATGGGTTATTTTTATCTAATATCTAATGTTGCATATTTATGGCAAGAGTAATATTTAAAAATATATGCTAGAATATATATGCTATGAAATATGAATCTGAAGTTAAGCTCTTGCATTCATAATTTTTAAAGGAAAAGACAATACTACCCTCCTGTCCTGGTTATATGTGTTTGTTAACACAAACACCTCTTTGTGTTAACAGAGAGGTGATTTTGTTTCTCTCCCACAATGTTTTAATTACATAAATTGTTTGATCATAGTAGTATTTAATTATACTGGACTAGCTTCAGGGTTCCCCACAATTTTTTGGATTTTGAAATCAATGAACTTGTTTCCTTATTTTGAATGGCAGCCTTAAAATAAAATTGCATAATTAATTGGGGTATTTAGACTAAAACAATGGCAATTTGAAAAATTATCTTCAAGAAATAATTCTGTTCAAGAACTGTTAATTGAATATGACAACACTTCCTAAATCAAAACATATTTTCAGATTTTTCCTTGGCATACATGGAAATACAGTATTGCCTCACCTCTTTTCTCTCTAGGAAAGCTCTCTATATCGCAGAGAGGAAATATCTCTCTGAGGATAATTATGGTGAAATAAAGTAGCATCTCTAATTAGCAGTGATGATGAATATCAGGTCAATTGCTGAATGTTGTGCCACTGTAGGTTATAATTCACTGAGAATTACACTTTACCATAGCAAAGCTGATTTTCTCTCTGCTGAAGACTGTCGCTGATGAGGCTGCACTTGGCAGAGAGCAATGGCTTCTCGTGTGTGCTCTCTGTGAGTCGCAATCTCCAGTTCCTTCCATTACATTCAACCTGTTAAAGTCCTGTCTCTCCTTTCTCACTGGAAGGAGCTGAAGGTTAATAATTCAGTTTGACAGTCTTTTGTTGACTGTAACTAGATTTTTATGTGCTGATAGTTAAAGAAGACACCTGTTTTATTTATCTAAATAGCTTTATGAAATTGCTGATTATAAAATATACTTACACTGGGCAATTGATTACCAATACACGTCAAACATTGCTGTGGTGACTGTAGTAATTTTGCCAGATTGTGAAGCTGGATGCAATATTGTACTATAAAATATCAGGTTTTTTGTTTGCTATGGAAGTAAAAGTTAAAGTATTTTGTGATGAACCTTTGGAAATGTTGAAATAAATATAACTTTTGTATTGACATAGAAGTGTGGTGTGTAAAAAAGAGAGAGGCAAGCTAGGAGAAACAAGGATTATGCTTTTTGAAATTGCTCTTTAGAATTCCTAAACTCCGTTTCTCAGTGGTTTAAGAATTTCATTTTGTACCCACAAACAGTTTCATAAAGGTTAACTGATAAAAAAAATTTTCTGAACAGTGTGCTGTGTCAGGAGATAATTCTAACAACTCTCACTTTGACAGAAAATTGCAGTCTTTCAAATCCAATTTCTTGCTAAAAGCATCCATTTTCTCAACAGAGTGTATGATGATATTGATGCTGTGTCTGCATCGAGTCCACTCCAAACTTCTGTCAGGAATGCTATTGTTGAAGGCCAGCAAGTCTTGTCCAAAGAAGATTTTCTGAAGTTGATGCTGCCAGACAGCCTCTCTATGGAGGAAGGGAGAAGAAAGGTTGGCTACTTCCTTTGGCTCTACGTGTTTCAGTCTTTCAGTAGCCTTAGAAATGGGTTCCTGGTATGCACAAAATTGCTATGCAGAATGCAATGTTGTTTTGTACAAGCTAAGTTTATTCTATGGGGATGACCATAAGTACCAAAATATCATTTCCCACAAGGATGGGAAATGTTTGTTTGATGATTATTTATAAAATCCAGTATTTGTTTAAGTATGTCTTTGCTTAGCTTGACCAGTGTAGGTTGAGCAGCTTCATTATAATTTGAAAGGTTAAAAGTGACATTTTCAAGGAAGGAGGCCTAAATTTGTACATCTTGTGTTTTAATATAACACACAAATAAAAGTAGCCCACTTTCCTCTGCCCTGTGATAGTACCAACAATTTGCTAGAAATCCAAATCAGTTTCATGTAGGTATCAGTGGCAGCTGCTCAGAAGGCATAATTGTCAGTGCTACTGGAGAGCCTGGATCTAATCCTTATAGTATGAAGACAGTTGGTAATGCTTAATAGTTCACAATAAGTGGATAGTGGTCTTAAAATTTGCTGCTCCCCAAAGTGAATGGTTCTGAATGCTGTGCTTAATGTGGAATAAAGAACAAAGCAAATAAATTACTTGAGATAATTGTCACACTTCCATATTAAGTCAATGCTCTCTTAACCCACTGTGTTTATACAATATGCTAATTAGCAGCATCATCATCATGTCTGAACAAAAGTAACATATGGGAATCTTCTAAGTGCAGAGTTGAATTTAAAATTCAGATCATATATATTTTATATTATGAGGTATGTTATGTGTGCATTAAATATGCTTTTGTGGGTCATGTCCTAGAGGTTTTTATGATTTATGACTGATACAATAATTGGAGGGGTTTTGTGAAGATTCCAAGAACTGCCATTGTTTCTGGCTGCCTGAATAAGAATCAGCAAAGAGAGAGGAGGTGTGGCTGAGATAAATGACTGTTATCCCTTCCTCTCCAAGGCACCTAAACAAAAGTTAAGTGAGACCATGGGCCCTGACTCCCAAGGAGCCCCAGCCATAGGAGCTGGCAGTGTACAGTCTGTGGCTATGCCTGCAGAGAGGCATAGCCTTGATATTGGTGAGCCAGTTACCTTTGACAGTGAAGTCAGAAATGAATATGTGAGATTCTACACTATTATTCAGTGTTTGCAAAACACTGCTTATTCCTCTTAAGCATTTGTTCTGCATAGGTAACGTGGAACACACAATTAATCACAAAGGAGACATGTAGTTGTTGTATGCAGGACAAACCAGTTAAATAATTAAAGCATTAACTATGCTTTGTAGATTAAAAGAGAACTGTGTTTGCAGTGCAGAGAAATTACTTACTAAGTGTACAAAGTGGAATGGCCCAGCTTTACAATACAGTAGCATCTTGTTTTACTGGAGATATTTGGGCTGTGGTCTAAGTAAGTTTTTGAAATGCATGAGCAGTTTTCACTGCACCCTGTTACCCTCTTTTCTAAGCCTGTTATGTGATATCCAGAGAGATGCAGTGTTTCAAGTCATTTTTATGATCCAATGAATTGTGTGGCAGCATATATCAGTCCAGAATGTTTAACAGTAAAGCATGGTCATTTCAAATTAAAATCAAATAGTTCTGCATATAGTCTTGCATACATGTTTCCAGAGTTGGTAACCTTAAATAAATTTCTGTAAAACATTGCTGTCATAAGGCTACAAAGTTTTCATTTAATATTTCATGAGTACTAAAACAGCACAGTATCTGATGAATTCAGGGTGATATATTCCAAAATGTTGAGAGGAAGTCTGAATATCCAATTCAGTAACTCTTTTGAGGCCCCAGTAGGTCTGATATGGCAGAAGAAATCTCTGATCTTCTGTATTGGTTCCAGAATTCCAGAGTGCCTGTCCAGAAAAACACTCCCAAGAGCTGATGGTGGGGATATGATTGTATGAATCACTTCAACCAGCAATACGTGTTCTTATTTTTATCTTTAGTTTTCATGTTATGGAAACCTCAGCCCACGGAGGACGCTTTACCGCACCCTCTCTGATGAAAGCATATGTAGCAATCGAAGGGGATCTTCCTATGCCAGCTCTCGAAGCTCAATGATAGACCAGGCCTTGCCAAATGACATCTTGTTCAGCACTACCCCACCATATCACAGCACATTGCCTCCCAGAATGAGCCTGACTCCTGGAATGGGAAATCTGAGAAGTAAGTCATTGTCGCTGTCATTGCCGAGTTTGGAATATTTGTAGTACACGCAAACAAATCACCAGGTATTAAGTGAGATTTTGCTTTTAAGGTGAAATTAAGAAATGTCAATTCACTGCTCTAGTTATCCTAGTAAAAAAAAAATATTTGGTCAGCGGTACACGCTCATGCTTGCCATTATTTCAATTCATATTTATCATGTTTGGAGACAATATTCACTTTACTTCCCAAAGAATTTTTATAAGACCACTGATAGGCAAGAAACTTTGTCTGAAGATATTTCTAGTTATCATTTTATTTTCCAGTGATGACCTAATTAAGCCAAGCTGGTTTTTGTTGTTTTTGTTGTTTTTTTTTTTTAATTTCATGTGCATTTGAAGTTTTGAAATAGTCACAAGAAGCTAAATGGAACAGCTTTTGTTTAGATGATCCTTTTAGTAACATCTCAAAAGTAAATGTGCAATAAATGTTGACTTTGACTTCTATTTCCAAATTGAATTTGCTGGTACTTTTTTTAACATACTAGTAAAAGCTTTACAAATGACATTTCATTTTTAATGGCCGCAGAAGAGTAGTCTGAGGTGCTAAGTTAAAACTATTTTATGAATGTGGTTTTTTACTTGTGAAGTTTTCATATGTGAGACCTTTATTATCTGCTTAGCTTGCAATAATTCCAGGATGAGCCATGAAGTTTGTAGTAATTAAAAAAAAAATGAATGAAAAGCCCAAATCTACACAGACAGATATGTATATTTAGGTTAAATATCTATATTTGTTTAGTTAATAAGAGTGAATTGTTTTTTCAAAAATGCTGAATGTATATGCTTCTCAATTAGTTTAGGCCGATGTATAGTGGACACCTGGAGTTGACATGCAATCTGGAAACAAAAAAACCCTCTTTTCTTTAGCTACTCTAATTTTGCATCACAGCTGACTGCAATTTAAAAAATGGACTCTGAAGTCCGTAGTTAAGAAGCTGTGGGTGAATTTCTTGAAACCATTAAGGACATTTTAGGCCCATGTCCAGGGAGAATGCAGCCAGATGATTTAAAAGAAGTAGCAATAAAAAGGGCTCTGACATTCATTATGTCCTTCAGGGACTAGCAGTCATCTCCTAACTTTGAGAAATAAGCCCTATATACAAAACACTTTTCTAGTTAGAGTGGCCTCAGCCACAAGACCAAGTTTTGGGCACTAACCACTGGTTAATTTTAAATTGGTATCTCAGACAGGTGCTAAATTCCTGCTTCATGTGGGAATGCTTGCTTGGTGTACCTTTTGCCATTCTAAATATATTCTTCTATCAGAGTGAAACTCTGCTATAAATTTAACCTGAGGAGATCCTATTCCTTCATGGATAGCAAATAGAGATCCATTTTGTTTCACAGGAGTTTAATTCAGTGGATTTTTGTAGTCTGTGAAGGAGCTGTATAGTACACAGTTAGGCATCCTGATTGTATTTTCTTTTTTTGTTTTCCTCTATGTTAGGCCTTGTTTTTTAGAGCCATTTCTTGTGCATGTAAACATGCAATGAGATCAAGCCTTCAGCTTGCTTTTCTTCAGGAGATTGGCACAAGGCAATTAACTGTGTACATCCAAGCTTTATGCTGCTCCTCCAGCAGTGATATTTTAGTGGGTTTTGTATTAGTTCTGTCTTAGACACCTAATATTTCATTCTTGCTGCTTCTTAGACACAGAAAGTTATATATACACATACATATAACTGGAAAAAAACCACCACAAAATCAGTATCCTGTCAGGCAAAAACTGATCCAAGGCAATGCATGCTGTTTTCATATGCAATCTCTATTTTCTGCTTCTGGTTCTGTGTTTCATAAGTGCTTATCAATGCCAGCTATATAGAATCTTTTGTAGTGTTTGCTTCAAGGATGATTTAATTGGTTATCTGTAATTACTCTGAAAAAAAAAACCACATCCTGGCTTGCCCACCTATGTTTTAAAAATAAGGTTAGTCAGTATCTCCATATGAGAAACTAACTTTGGCTCTTTTTAGGAAGGTTTTATGTAGTCGGTGCCTAGTAGGTATTCACATTCTACAGCAGTGATGTGAGAGGTTTCTTTTTCATTTATAATTTTAAGGTTTTAGCTTCAGATATCAGGATTCATATCATGTCATAGTAATGTCTTTTGTGTGTGATCTCAAACCATTTCAATTTTACTGATATTTAATGATTATAGATATCAGTGGAAATAGTGTGATTTTAGCTGAAATCAGTTTCAGAAAGGTATATTCTTGCATATTATCCAGCATGAAATACTGTGGCAGCACCAAATCTCATGAGACCCCTCTAGCAAGGCAAAGAGTATGATTAATAGGTAAGCAAGGCAGCACCAAAACCACAGAGTAATAGGTGACCCTGAAGGCTTTCAGTTTACTGGGAAATCAGAATTATGAGACAGAATGACCACGCAAATAAAGAAACAGAAATTTTGTCTGTGTGGGATATTGACTGTAAGATGATGGGAAAAGTAAAGCTATAGGACTTTTTAATTATTGTTTTATCACTGGGGAAGTGACATGAAAAAAAAGAGTTGCTTTCAGTAAGGCCTGAATGGCAAGGTCTGACAGTCCAGTGCTGTTGATGGCAAACAGTACACTAATGTAGAAATATTCACTTAATTTTGTCCTATTTTAAACTGAAACCAGAAAGGAGAATTTGTGTAGGTAAGAACTCTGGAATTTTACCTTGGAGACATTAAGGATTCCCTGACTGAGGCAGTGCTGTTTCTTCTGAGTGATTCTAACATGCAGTTGCAGGTACACATCTATGCCCTTCTTGCAAATTCATGGCAGGTGAATGAGCAGGGAAAGGATTAAAACAATGACAATCACTGATACTGAACTAGTGTAATAACAGAAGTGGGGAACCCAGGGAGACACATGGAGACAATCTGATCTACATATCAGGCACCGTGGTCCACTCTATCATGAAGCACAAAAAGAAAGGGGAAAGAAAATGCCCTAAGTGATAAACTGGCAGGATGTTCCTGTGCTGTGAGGAAAGGAGCAAGGTGCAGAATAGTTGCAGTGAAGAGGGTCATAAGAAAAGGAATATTTTACAGTGATATACTGACAAATCCTGAAAGTTCTCAGATTATATATGGCATAGGGAAAAGGCTGCCAGAAGTGCAGGATCTGTCTCTGCAACTATGTTCATAGATGAAAGTCTTATCTTCAAACTGCCTTACTGCCCATGTTAGCTTCAATCCAAAACTAGACTTGTTGATAAGAAGCAGTATTAAAATTAAAGAGAATCACTGTATATTGGTGATGTGCAGTGGCAGGAGTTTGGAAATCAGTTTGTCAGCAAGCAGATAAAGGCTGTTGATTAATTCACACAGTTGAAGGAGAACATGTTTGGTGTTATCTGGTCTCACACAGTGAATGGTTCACCTTATTAGAACATGAGGCTGTCCTCAGTAAGAGAAGGGAAGGAAAAAGTGGTTATGAGAAGCGCATGTGCATGAGACCCTATGAGCAGGCTGGCATCCTTGAAGCAGGGCAACCCAGGGCAATACTAGAGAAGGGGAGGATTCAGCAGGTAGAAGTTGTTGCTTAAGAGGACTATAGAGATATAATTACTGATTGCAGGAAAGAAAAACAGACATCTGACAGAGTGTGGGATTTACATTTGTGTGAGATTTGATATATTTCTTCACCAGCAGCTGCTTTGGAGAGAATTTACTTGTTAAACAACATGTCTAGTTTGAAGCAAGGAGTACTTAGCAGATAATTTTTTCATGATCTACAGTGTCTGCATAAAAGTAGCAGTTCCAACTAAAGCAGGATAATTGTCTTGGAAGTAATATAGGTTAAGTCAGGTGAATCCTTCTTTCTGCATAGCTAGTTACTTTTTGAATATGGATGTATGTGGGACCAATAAGCATCAATTTCAGGAGCTGTGTTGGAAACTGAACTGACTTCGTAATTTTAAAAATAGGGACTCTTGATAGTGCTTTATACTTTTATGCATCAGTAATAAAAATAAATAAAATTCTTGAGTGTAGGAAGTGAAACAACTGAAAAAAACGGAAACGACAAGATTATTAATTTTATGCCAAAAGGAGTACAGCAAATAAAATAATCTTTAAAACTGAAGATAACACTGAAAATGTTTCCTCAAAGGAAATTGTGTTGCTTCAAAAGTCAATCTTGTGCACAGTAAAGTAGTGGCCTACTAGATTAGACATGTCCTCCTGGACACACAGAGGTGGGCATGCTTAAGCACCACTTGCCACCTTTGCACAAATCAAATAGGGAAAGAGGCAACAGCTGCTGATGTGGCAGTCCTACACAGACAGGGTAAGGCAACCGCAAGGTAAGAGGAGCAGCGAAGGAATGCAAATACGGGAGGCTAGAAATAATTTATCTCACCCAGAGTATTCCTGGAATGCAAACAATATTCTCTAAAATTCAAAGTCACCAAGGCCTATGTCACTAGGGCTCATGTTTGGCTTTTTTTTTTTTTCTTTTTCTTCTTCCCCCTCTTTTTGCTCCCCCATTGCAGAAGAACACAATTTATGTCTTGAAAATGAATTATTCTGTGGTGGCATACTCATGCCTGTTCAGTTATTCCACTTGGAATTTCTGCCATCAGCATGAGCACTTGCATTTTTAGAGCTATCAATATTCAAATCTCTACTCTGGCAGGCTTTCTGCAGTTGAGTGGCTCTGTCAGGGCTTATGCAGGACTGAATAGGATCCACCCTAAGGTGAACTGAGGTTCTCACAGAGACAATGCATAATGAAGGATGACTACTGGTGAATATATCACTCCTACACTTTAATTTGGAGAGCTGGCAGCATCGCACTGGGAGCAGGCTTCTTCCTGACAGGTTTCACAATCAGCCTCTTGAGGCTGATCACACAAAAGCAAGGGCTGTCCCTTAGGGCCTGCCTGCTGGTCTAGAACCAAAAGCTGGCTTGCCAGTCTTTCAATAAGGTCTATTTTCCACAACAGGGATGTATGAAACATTTGTACTTGCACAAATAAGGTTCTCACCATTCCCAAGTCATATACAGAATCTCAGAGACTGCTCTGGCTTTCAGCTTTCAGTGTATTTGCACAAAGGTAGCCTTAGGTAAGGCTTTATGTATGTTTATACAGAACTGAAAATAAAATCTTAGCACAGATATATGAGTAGAATATATGTCTATATTATATTTTCCATTTCATATAACATCCACTTTTACATACTGAGAGTAGGTATTGGGAAGGACATTTCTACAGAGTTTTGTCAAGCCACTTCCAGATGTAATGTAACAATACTACATTTTTCATAAAAGTGTAGAACAAAATAAATTCCACAGTAAATTTCAACCTCTTCTGCAGGAACTCCTAATTTTTGACAGAGGATTGTAAGCCTCCTTCACTTTCTTTTTCCTTACGTTTTGTATTCTTTTTAAGCAAGGTTTCTGCAAAGAATAGAGCGCATCATATGTTTCAATCATTGCTCTGTGCAGTGGAATGCTTTGTAACAGCCTATTCTCTTTGGATTTTTAGGTCAGAACCTTTAAGTCAAATGGACATTAATATCAGGACAATGACAGCATGCCATTTCCTTAAATGCTAATGTGTCTTCCACTTGTATGAATGCATTTCTTCCTTCATTGTTTTTTGTGTTTGGTCTTTTCCTGGGAAAAATACTCATCTTAGGTATTATAGTTTAAATCACTGGAATGACAAGATGGAAATTTCCTCCTGAAATATTTGAGGAAAAATTACTATTTTTACCTTCTTGTTTCATTGGAGTGAATATGTTTGAAGCAAAAATTCTCTTTGCCTGACTATACTATGTGATGAAATTATTATATTCCATTGCTGGCTTTATGGTTAAGCTGAAATGTGATTGCAAATAATATTTTTGGTTTATGATCAGTTTTAAGAAACTCTGTGTGTCTGTTCAGTGTTCTTTTTAACATATTCACATTGATCAGAGTGAAGATGGCTATGGACAAATTAGGAACATGTAAAGATATTCAAGAAAATTATGAAAATTAGCATCTCCTCTACTAAAATGTACATTCTAGAATGTGCATAACTGAAAGGTTTGTTTGAACAGTTTATAGTGTATACATTTCATTTAATATATGATCTGTGTACCTTTTACAGTGTGTTACAGCTCACTCTGAAATCTCACCCAAGTCTTACATCCTCAGAGAAACAGATGTTAAATAATAGGAAAATATTTTCAATGTGAAAGGGAGATTTGGATATAGGCTAGAATTTACAAATGCATTAAAAGAAAAGCAGGCTTTTTTTTTTTTTAATTGCTTCTGGAACAGGAATATTTTCAGTTCCAGTGTAAACTCTGCATGTAAATATCTTTCATGTTGCTTCCCAAACATAACTTGGTGTATCTAGCAACTTTTCTGCTCAGTGTTCAGGTTAAATATGCTGTGCTTTAAAGTGGATGTTGCCTACTCACACAGTATTCATATGAAAATGTGAGGGACCCACCATGTGCAGTGGCACCAAAAAATACCCTTTAAAACCTTGCCATCTTACTTTGCCAACATTTAGAGATTGTTCCACCCCTACTGAGTATTGAACAGGAAAAGACAAACACAAGGGAAATGAAGATAAGCACTTTTTGCTTATACATTTTTACAGATCATTATAGTAGCTTCAAAATTAATTGCACATAATTGTTATAGGAAGACTAATTATTGTGTTTATTGTTTAGATGAATTCTGGTTCTCAGATGGGTCCTTATCTGATAAAGCCAAATTCAATGATCCTGGCCTGATGCCCCTGCCAGACACTGCCACAGGGCTAGACTGGTCTCACCTGGTAGATGCTGCACGAGCGTTTGAAGGTAACAGGAAAATTTGAATAAAGATCAATGTTCAGTACACAAACTTTTTTTTTTTTTTTAAATATATTGTTTAGCCACATTTTGAGTTACAAAAATCCAGTGTTTGCCTCTGTAGCCCTTTAGTTCTTTTGGCAGTATCAATTCTCAGTGTGGAAGATTGTCTACTAAAAATTTGGGGTCTTTATGATACTCTCTATATGCATTGTAGATGCAATTCCTCCACTTCAGTGCCTAAGTTTCTTCTGTAATCAATTGCAAGATCAGATCTTTGAAGGAGAGATTCAAAACATTTAAGTTAGATGTTTAAAATGAAACTTGGAGTAACGTGGAATTTGTTGTGTTTATAAACTGGCATGTGTTGTCCAAATGATGTTGCGGTCCCTCTCGGTTTTCATAAGCCCTTGAAGATCAGAAGAAATGTACAGTGTATTTTCCCATAGCAAGACTTGGGGTGCAGGATTTAGACCAGGTTTGCTTTATTAAATTATGGAACCAGATTAACCAAGAAAAAAAATGCATCTGCCTCTGGGAGCTAAACCTACACTTAATGTCTAAACAGGGAAAGGAGATGTTGGTTTGAGTGTTTATATGAACATACACATTTAAATGTTTGTGTTTTGTTGTTTGAGAGGTGTTTTTTTAGTGCTGTCCTAAAATGTCTTACCTTTATTAACTGACGTTGATTGCATTACTGAATGTAATCTCTGAATAAGGATGACGTTACCACAGTCATCGTTGTATAAGATACAGGTCTTAACTTTGTGAAAACTGTCTGTGAAGTTAGTGATTTGAGTCTTTCTTTAACTTTTTTAAACCATGGAAATCAGTTTTCTGATTTCTGATTCCTTCCCAAAATATGAAGTAATTAAAGTTCACTTAGACCAAAAGCTTTTCAGAACTGCTTGTTGCACTAATTTTATATGGCATTGTGAAAACCCAAACCAACAGCAATGATTAGGAATTTGAAGAACTGTATTATTTCTTGACCTGATGTGCATTCATTATTATTCAGTACTACTCAAACATGGCTGTGGTAGCTGGCAGGAAATACATGACACTGAGAATCTTGACAGCTCTTCCCATGCATTCCTATGTTTGAGTGCTCAGGGAACACCCTGCTATTTGCTACTGACATCTTAAACTACTGAAAAAAGGTTTGCATCAGTAAATGACTAGCTCTGTAACTTTGTACTTGAAGAATATTTTTAAGTGTTAATAAAAATGTTGAGTTCAGCTGAGTGACAGATCATTCTGTACCAGCTATGCTTCTCTATTTTTAGCTTTCTTTGAAAACGAATAGATTTTCATTCTTTTTACTACCTAGTATCATGATTAAAATAATTTCACTTTGGTAAGTGTTATGTAAGTGTAACTACATTTGAATTTGAGAATGAGTGGTAGAACAATACAGCTAACCCACAGTGCTGTATCCTAGGGAAGAAGGGTATGAACTTGTTGGGTTTCAATTGCAAATAACTTAGATATATCTGTAGATAATGCTGAAGTACTGATGGTCTGAGTTGTAAGCTAGAAGCTATTTATTAGATGTTTTTTGATTTATTGTAAGATTTTGAGTAGTAAATAATAATCTATTTTTTGTATGGAGAAATAGAATTCTTTTCTTTTTAGGACTCTACAGTAGAGACATCTGTGTATATGTTAGATGATTTATACAATGTTTTGACTAAATTAATAGTGCTGCAACTAGAAACTTTTGCAAGGAATGGAATTTCTAAACCCTTATTTATCTTCATCCTATGTCTTGCAATTTGAAAGTCATTTTAAAAAGAATAACTGATAGGCATGTCATAAAAGATCACTGGAAAGGAATGTGCTGCATATGAATTAACAGTGCAGTTTCCATGTATATTTTAATGTTGTTTTCTTAGAAGCTGCTTCAACTTTCTATTTAAAAATAGCTTGGAACTACTGTTCTGCATTCCATCAATGTGAAAAAGAGAGTGGATGAATCTAAAGTTTGTCCTCTTCTGAATATAAAACTGCTTAGATCTGTTTTTTAAACTGGGTGGAAATGGGATCTTTTTTTTTTTTAACTGGGTGAAAATGGGATCACATTTCATATAGGACCCTATTAACAAACCCACAAAAATAAGCAAGCACCTGCCTCCCCACTTTCAATGGAAAAGATCACTAAAACTATAAGAATTTTTTTAATACTGAATCTGTGAAATTAGAGTTTTTCTCTAGTTTGGCTTTGCCAGCCTGATATTTTGAAATTGTGTTCTCTTCTAGAACTTAGATACTGGTCTTAATTTTTTCTTTGTACAATGTCTTTTTTTACTATCAGTTTATCAGGATTACAAATCTGATTCCAAGGTCAGGTTTTTCTCTTGTTGTCTCTCCAAATTATGTGTTGACAGTTTATATAATTTGATCAGTTCAACATCCCTAATGTGGGCCTCATGATCTTTCACCTCTGTCTTGAGAAGGAATTGTATCTTGATTGATGTTAGATGTAGACTTTTTAGGTGCTTATATTGTTGCCAAAAATTGGATTAAGCATTAAATTAGTAGCAAGATTTTTGCTACCTTCATCTGTACTCAGAGTTTACTTGTGGGTGTAACAAGAGCAGTAGTCTCATTTTTCACTTTCTTCCTCTCCTCAGATGAAGAGTGGACAAGGTTGTTTATTAGTGGTAGCTTTTATTCAGCTGAAGCCTTGATCCTGTGTAGAACAGCAGTTTTTAAACCGTGGTCCATGAGGGTGGAAGAAGCTATTACTTTTGTTTTGCTTTGTTTTTAATTGAAAGTATGGTGATAATGCTTTTCACTTTGTCAGGATTTAATTTTCACTGCATTTGCTTGACAAGAAGCTTTGTGCAAAGCTGAGTATTTACTGCAAACTTCTTCTGAAAATCTTCTATTATTCCTAAGTCAGGTCTTCCAAGTGTAATGGAGAGCTGTGCATGCATTAAATCCACAAGCTAAAGAAGCTGCATCAGGGAAGGGTTTTTGCTTGAGCTGCCTCTGTGGAGGGTCAGTGCCCATAAGCTGGAGCGCAGTGGAGCATTATTTTAACACTCTCCACTCCTTCCTTTGCAAGATGTGGTTTTGATTCTGAGATTTCTCCAGAGATTATATTTTGCATGCATGCTAACATCAATCAAATCAGTAGCTAGGGGAATCCTCCCATTTCTGTCATACACGGACAGGCTACTTCCAGTTCCTGTCTCTTATTTTGTTGGGAAGTGCAGAGAGACGTAATCAGGGAGCAGTTCACATGATGGAAATACTCTCTTGTAATGGTCCTGTATCCATCCCTGAAGCAAAGAATAAAAAAATAGATAGGTCTGTATGTGACTGTACAGCAAAAGAGGGAGGGTAGTTGGGGTGAAAAAGAAGTTAAAGAACCAAAAAGAAAGAAAGCATGCTCAGCTGAGTAAAAATAAAGATATGGGGGTTTCTAGAATAAATTGGAAAGCCATATTTGAAAAAGGAGAAATCCTAGAAAAGTCTAAGGGAAAATTGGAGATTTAATTTTTTAATTCTCTTTTTGCATTATCCTTCCAATAGATCTTCAAGTTAGGGAAGAAGGATTAGCTTTCAACGTATGTTGATGACTTTTTAGATTTTTTCCATGTTTTGGGGACAAAAAAGAGAAGCAGTTTTGGATGTCCATACCTTTTACTGCAATTATAAAGACAACTGACACAAATACAAATATTGAATATTGTTATTAGTAGAACTTTGTACTATTTTTTCTACTTCAAACTGGGTTTATTATGCTTTTAAAAAGCTGTTTAGTGTTTGATAAGTTATATTGTGAGCATTAAAAGCCTAAGATAGTCCTTCTGATGTCCCTGTTCATTAAAATTGGTGGTTTCAACTCCTGATTTTTTCCAGGTGATTTTTATGAATGTCTACTGGTGCCAATCAAAATGCAGTGTTTCTTAATGCAAATTTATCTTTGCAGAAACATCTGTGCTATTATAATTAATGTTATTTTAATACTTTGATTTAAATTCTTCATAGCTAAATGTAATGCTACACATACTATAATGAGAAAGAAGTGGATCATTTAGCATGACAGATAATTATTTTAACCAAAGTAGTGTGTTAAACTGCTAGAAAAAGAAAAAATGACAATATTTAGTTAACATTTGGTGATTTCTTGGGCATGCATGTATAACTCTTTTTGCTTCAATGCATATGTCAGTATATGTTTGTGGGTAGACTTTACCTTAACAATGAGAGAGTGGCTTCATGCACTTTACTCATTTTAGCCTTTTCTGCTTCCACTACATCAAAATTGCCTGGAGTTTTTTCTGGCCTCTGGTCTGGAACAATGAAAATACAAATTCAAACTCTTAGTGGTTACAGCTATATGACTCTTTCACTGTAAATTAAAATATGAATTTTTGTCTCATCTTTGGTCTTGCTAAGTCAGTTGTTTAAACTTTTGATATAAAGACCAATATATTATTTGCAAATACTTTTCTGTGGGTGGACTCTCTTTGGAGTTTGGCAGGGACATCTCAGTTAAAAATAAGAGCTATGAGATTTACATGTATTTCCTTCTGTTTAGTATGTACATTTTGCTTCAGTTGAATAGGAGGGGCCCCTGTAATTTGGAGGAAGCAGAATCTAGGTCTACAGCATCATAACCAGAAATACCCTGAATTTTTCTTGATAGAAACTAGTTGTTGTAATGAAAATGTGTATAGTATGAAGGTGAAATCAGTTATCTGTGTACTTCAGACTACTTGTTTACAGTGTCTTGTTTCTGGGCTACATACTCTGTTTCATCTGGGAAACTAAATTTTATTTATCTGTAAAAGTAAATCTGTTTATCTTAGTAGGTTTCAAATCTGCAAATGATGTCATTGATTATGTGTTTAAAATTACATTCTTACCTTATTGTCAGCACATATGGAATAGTCATGTTCATATTTGCTGAGATCCATCAGTAGTCAGAAATAAGGCTAAAAGCAGGGGGAATGTGCTGCAGTCTTTGAAATTGGACAAAATCAGACATGCAATTTTTGTTCATTGTATTATAGAATGAATTGGTGATCCATGCTATTCTGAAGGTTTTTTTTAAACCAACAAAGAGCATTTTAATGATTTCCTATTTTTTGTTCGGTAGAACTTGTCCTTCCTATTTGAAGACATCTGACCTGTATTTACTGTTTGTGTCCTTAAGAGTTTGAAGGATTGTCCTCTAATGTAGCCTGCCAAGTTGCCATGCCTTGTCACGATACTGGGTGTTGCTGTTAGAGACGTGGGGCGTGGCACCTCGTGCTCACTGTAATGTTGGTGCTGTGTAGAAACGGCCTGGCAGGGCTGGGAGTGAGCGCCAGCAGGAACTGCATGGGGAACATCCCGCTGCGTGCGCTGCCGCAAGGGCCACAGCTGCTGCAGTGGAGATGGACTGTCTTGTTCATAGGAACATTCTAAATCTTATTCCAGGTTTTGACTCAGATGAAGAATTTGGGCCGTTCTGTCATCAGACGCCGTTTCTAGGTGATGGTCTGGGATTGATGACTTTTGCCTTTTGTAAACGTTTTTTTAATACTTCCTATGTTTGCACGTTTGCATGATAATGCAAGCTTTGGGCCTGGTGGGGTGGTAGAGCAAGGGGAGAAAGGGCAAGGCAGGCATGTTGTCGCCAGAATTCATACAAGCCTACAGACATGGATTTTGTTTGGCAGAAATAAGCTAAATCAATCTCCGCAGAATATGGATTTTGGTTGTTTTGTTATTTTGTTTTTTTCTTAAAGAAGACAAATTAAATCCTAATGAATGCATCATTTACTCCTGTTCTGTGCAATGATGATCTGCATGGCATACTTCTATTATGTGGTGACTGATGTATTTTGGCAACCACACTGTATATCCATAGGTAATTGCATCTGTGCTTGTTAGATTATGTTCTGGTGAAATTCAATGCAGATAATAGAGTGCTTTAGTAATACCTATAATAAAAAACTCAGTTGATAAAAATAGTGTGAATTTATTGGTTTTCGAGTATGCAGATTACCATCAGCTTCTGCAAATGCTTGAGACAGTAAAGCAGTACAAAATGAACAGTAAAGATTCCTGAGAAATCTGAGGGCTTTAAGTCCATGGAAAAAATGCAAACCTTTTTGCTGAATTATTACTGTCGTTCATTGTGGTCCTGAATTCTGTAATGGTTTTCTGCATATTTCATCAAGACCAGTTTACTGTTCATATCAGCATTAAGTGATCCAGACAAAACTAACATACTGCTGATAGACATAAAAAAAATTGCTTTGGGGTTGCCTTTGGATGCAGGTGTGGGGAAGCCAACTAGTTGGTGCATACATCTGCTGATTATCTTCAAAGCTGAGATGCAGAAGCCTACATGCATTTTTGCTAACTGAACCAGGATAATGGCTGTAATATAATGGCCTTTTATTTTGTCCAGTTTTACAGGTATCCTTATGTTACTTTTTTACAGATCAGAGAGTAGCATCTTTTTGCACCTTGAATGATATGCAGCAAGCTCAGGGCTTGGAAGGAGCACAGGAGTTACCTTTGGATGAGAGTCCCCCAGATGGAAAAGATTTTCTTGAGGATGCGGGGTATGTCAGAATTGAAGCATATTTCTTTCAAAATGAATGATTTATTTCATTTTTCTTATTTTAAGGAAAGATTTTCTCTTAATGTTGCATGTCAAATTGCCTGTATGCATGTTTCATGGCTGTTTGATGGCAGACTTGTTGCCTTGACTTATAATTTCTTTAATTTTGAAAAATTTTGTTTCTCCAAGTCAACTTCTCTCTCATTGCAATAGGTCTGTAACACAGATCAAGGTTAGATGCAGAGTTTCAGATAATAAAATTTCTTACTTTATTTCTCATTTACAGTAATAATTTTTGTTACATTTATTTCTGGTTTTGTTTTAATAGAACTAATAATAGGAGCTCAACTCTGTAGGATGCAATAATCTAATTGGCAGCAAATGTCTCAAACCTCTGAACAGGGTCTGTCCTATCTTAGCAACTATTTGCTATTTGCAAACCTGTAATTTTTCTTTTATACGGAAGTAAATTAATCAAGAGAATCTCTAACAGGATTGCAGAATTTATGCCAAACTACCCAATTCTCCAAATTCTTCCCAGTGCTGTGAGAGAAATTATTCCTTTTTTTTCCCCCTGACTCTTCACCTATCCTGCTCTAAGGAGTATACTTGTTAATTTAAAGATCATTTTTGTTATAGACTCAGCAGTATAATCTGTCCACCACTGCACTTTAAAAGAAAAACACATCTTTGATTAGTTTTGCTCTTCAATTGTAGAAATGGAAGAATGGGAAATAGAGGGAAAAGTCTTCTTGCTTATTAGACTATCACATTTTAATTTGAACCAATTTTACACAAATTAGCTAGCTTAGATGGTAAAGCACATTTATTATAATGACTTTTAAGTCCATATCTTTCCCGAGGCTAATGATCAGTAAGGATTGCAAAAGACTGTTACAGATGTTCCCCTTATAACCATGGCAAACCTGTCAGATTTGTGCAATTGCATGAAGCAGCTGATTCAGCTTTGAATGTAAAGCCTCTCTCTTCACCTGCTCTCTTTTAGACACAATTACTCACACGATGGCTAATTGCATCTATAATGTACATGGAACTGTCTCCCACAGTGCTCATTGTCATTCAAAAAACAGAAGCTATCTCAGTATTTTCCCTCAGTCATGCATTTGATTAACCTGTGGCAATATTTTATGTGTTTTGACCTTTAAACAAAGTATTTGTCTCCATTAAGCCATGGGTTTATCCTTTACTGAAAATGACACTACTGCACAGCAGACAAAAGAACTTTTTACAACTCTTTTGGTTTGCAGTAATTGCTGCTGCATCTTGCTTGAGATAGGTGCTTATCAGAAAGCAGCTTGTTAACCAATGTGCCTGCACACCATGGAGCAGTGAGTGTGACTTGCACTGTGAGGGTATGTGCAAGTCATTCCTGAAACATTGCTTCTTAAAATCATTGTGACTTCTGCCTGATTTGCATGAGAAGCAGTGTCGTATTTCAGATATTGCAGGACTGGATTTATGTTCTCGTAATAGTCTTTTACTGATGCTGGTTTTGTCTCTATTTTCCTAACTATGATTGGTTTCCTTTGCTATTACTAAAAGTGTAACTCTGCTAAAGCTGGGAAGAAGATGTTTTTCACTAACTCAGAGTGAAGGTAGTGGTTTACTTTACAGGGAACATGCTCCAAGTACTCTGACTGGAAAAGTAAACCAGCTGGAAGTCATCCTCCGGCAGCTGCAAACTGACCTGAGAAAGGTAAGAGACCACTAGTACCATAACTGTTCCCCAGTTGTAGTAGTTTTAGTTTTACACAGAGATCATCAAGGGCTTGAAGGAAGTACATCAGCTAAACTAGACAGGAGGACTCAATGGTTGCTCAGAGCACTGAGGTACAGAAGGTCCTGTGGGAATGGTTGTGTGGGGAAATTGGCCCATGGCTAAGTAGTTTATGGATTTTACTTCAGAACAACAGTCCTACAAATAGTCATACCCCAGAAAAAAGGAAACACTTCATCTTTATTTATGGTATTTGGGATTTAACATAGGATAGGGATATGGACAGGGCACCATTGCTAAGTAGTTAGCACCCCAGTTTTGTCATCCTTGTTGCCTTGTGCTACCTTGCTCATGTGGCAGCGACTTGATTTGTGCCTCATTTGCTGTCAAAATTCTGAGCTGGAGATATTGCCAGGATAATAGAAATGAGGCTGCTCTTGGTGAGAAAATAATCATGTAAGGAAAAATGTTGAAATTAGATTTTGTTCTTCCTTGTTTGAAATCAATTACCTACAACTTGGGCTCTCACGTATGATTTATTATAGCTAAAAGCTTCTTATGCTTTTTAATGCTTTTTTTTTTTGTGTTAAATGGTGTAAACTTCTTTAATTTTTCTATTAAAGGAACATCTAGTTTTCTTTTTAGCTTGCAGTATTTTCTTGGAATGAGGTAGTTGGAGTATATTTGGGGAATTAACTTACAGTTAACAGTTGTCAGAATGAATTAGGGAGCTCAACAAAATATAGCTGTTATGACTTGCATAGAAATATTAACAACAAAAATAAATGTTGTCATCACAACTACTCACTTTGCTCAACCTATATCTTTGTTAACCAGGAAAAACAGGACAAGGCAGTTCTCCAAGCAGAGGTACAGCACCTGAGACAGGATAACATGAGACTTCAGGAAGAATCTCAAACAGCAGCTGCTCAACTGAGAAAATTTACAGAATGGTTTTTTAATACGATAGACAAAAAATCCTAATGGCTGGGGCCCTGCGAAACACTTACTGGAACAACGTAACAGCCGTATCTTTGAATGAGCGGGGTAATAATTTCACTGTGTTCACAATCCATTTTAGGTGTTTCTGCTACATTTTCTGTCCAGCTTTATTCATCTGAAAAGGAGAGAGAACTGTGGCAACCCGTCTTTAAATTCATATGAAGAAAGCAAAGAATAGCAGATACTTGTTTGTGTGCAGATGAATGTAAAAAATCCTTAGTGTCATTTTAGACATTTTTAGAAGTTGCTCTGGCTGGGGCTTGCCTGAAGAGGAATATTTGGGGTTTTAGTTCCTGCATTTCAGGTGTGCTGGTGAAGATGTTAAAGCAATTTAAATTAGCTTGGGCTTCAGTATTGTAAGATAAAAAAGAATAACCAGACATATACTTTAATGTTTAAAAGGTGCTCTATTTTTTTGTATGTACAGTAGTTTTATTTCCACAGTCCACATTGTCATAGCAATAAGAATGGAGGTATAGTGAATAGTCACAGAGCTGTGTTTATAAAATGTTAGCACTGACGTGTTTAACACTAGTTTGGATGCAGATACATTAGAGATTATTTATTTGCAGGAACAAATGGTGCCTGAATATAAACAGTGTTCTGATTTTCTAAAAATACACATGCCTTGTAAATGGCTCACTGGGGTTAGCCCACTCCCAACTTCAGTTACTTTTGTATAGTTGATGTTCAGCTAAACAGCTACACTGCTTAACTATTGAAATCATGTATGGTGTGAGCCAGCCAATCAGTTGTACAATGCCAAATTTGTTTATCTTTGTACAGAAGCTTTGATCAAGTGTCTTGTATTTAACACCTTTATTTAAGCTTATTTAACCTTAAATTGTTGTTTTTATAAAGTTTGTTTTATCTGCACTATGGTGAGGTCAGTTGGTTGCAAGTTGTAATATTTTGAGCTTGCCAAGACTGTACGGAGGAGTTCTAGAAAATTCTAACAATTGGATGCTGCTAGTACACAATTGATTTGTTTGTATGCTTTAACATTTTTAACTGTTTAATTTGAAATGAACATACATCCTGCTTTTTTAATAAATGTTAAAAATCTAAACCTGAAATATGTGATCTTGTATTATCTGAAGTCATTGTTACCAGTAATAACTCAGGTTTCTGTTCCGCTCGGTCCCTGGGCTCTCCATCCAGAGGCAGTTCAACCCCTCAGAGCTGTCAGGATCCCTTGTTACCTGGGAGGGCTTGCCACCATTATCACCACTGTCAGTTAATTTCTTTGATGCATCCTGTCCTGGAACCCAGGAGTTGGCTTCCCCAGTCTGAACAAAAGCTGTTTGGGCTGTTCATAGGCAATAATAAGTGGCCTAGGAGAAAAAAAAATACTGCTTTACTGACAAACACATCCTGGAGAAAACGTTTGTAACTAAACCTAAACCTCTTGGTTTAGTTTCTTCATATTTCCTGATATGTTACTTGTAGCAGGAAATAACTTGCCATCTTCTTGTGCCAGCAGCCTTAGGATTTGACTGCAGTGTTAGCATATGTGAGGTACTTTGTGTACAGTACTAAGCTTAAAGTCTGCACCAAAAAAGGACACCTTTGCAAAATGAAATGAAGCTAATGAGCACATTTGAGTTACCCTGAGGAAAAAAAAAGTTCAAGACCATAGTTTTATCTCAGTTTCCTCTTAGCTGCTGAACGCATTCAGGCAAACCTGTGGATAATTATTGAATAATTAAAAAATATATTCAACTGATGCAACAAAAATTCCATGTCTATTGTTAGTGCACATTGGCTGAGAAATGTTTTATAAATTGAACAAATGTCTGTCACTGCTGTAACAATTGTTCTGAGAGACTCTTCTTAGGAAAGGTTGTATATGGGCAAATAATCAAGCCTTTGGTATCCTTACATTGAAATTTAAAAGACCATTTTGTATTGTATTTTTCGTCAAAAACTCTGACTTTTACATACCGAACAATATCCACTGAGCTGTATTAGCAGGGTAATTAAACATGGCAGTCATGTGTTACAGTAGCTTCTGATTTAAGCACCTTACAGAAGTCATTAGCAAACCCATCTGGCTGGAGACCTTGCCAAATAACAGTGCTGAACAACGTGGGCAATTTGTCTGTGAACACGGTTCTGTGAGGATTGGTCTGTTCCCTTCGAAAAGCTGTGCTAACGGAAATAAACTTGAGGGTAAACTGGCTCTGAAGGGACACTTAGGTTTGTGTAGGAGTTTATAGTCCAATATTCATTTTAATTCTTTATCTCTATTAATGAAAACCAGCATTTATAACTACATACACAAAAAGGACTTTCAGTAGTTATTTTTTCCATTTTTCCCATCCAACTGAAAATGTTTCATTTCCAAAAGTGACAGAAAGCTTTGTCTATGGAGCTCCTATTTTTTTGCTGACAAAAGCAGTTGTGTTGTGGGCACATGGTTTTTCTTTAATTAACCTTCACCATGGGGAAAAGTTTTTAGTCTGGCTGTTAGTGTTTTGATGGCATGGGAATACAATATTTATCAGAGACCATAATAGGGTTTTGGCATAGGTAAAAGACATTTAATTTGACAATTTAATGAACTGGAGTTTTTAAGAATAACCCTCTTGGAAGCATTGTACTTACAAAAGATGCCTGGTTCAGACACATGAAGGCAAAGACTATGTTTACATGAGCAACAAGTGTGGAGCACTAGGAAAATTCAGGGTGTTGCTAACCCAAGTTTTGGAGATCTTTCAGGCTCTTCCTTGTCCAGTTCCATGACTGGATGCCTTTTGGTGGCTGAAATCATGTTAGGTTGGCTCTGTCTGGAGGCTCTATGCTCTTAAGACCATTCCGTAAGATCTGAAGCCAAGTGAGTGGAGATGATTGGGAAATTGACTTCAAAGATGTGTTTGTGATCTGAATTAAAGCAGTAATATGGAAATATTTAAAACACCAACAAAGTCCTCCCAGCACAGCAAGGCATGCTATGCAGTACTGAGGGGCCAAAATCAAATACGAGTTGATGCAGATGTTTGCTTCTGTAAGAGGGAAAAACACCAATCATGTTCAACAAAATGTTCTGTTTCTGCCCTAGAAGTGGCATATCAAGATTTATATGTATATCTTTATTGAAGGGATCCTTATTGAGACATTTATCACAATGTGGACTCTATTTTATTATGTACAGGTTTTTTTTTTCTGAAGCCACTATTAGAAACATAAGGGATAATTTCAAGGGGGTTTTTTTTGTTGTTGTTCCTGAGAGGGTAGTGTATTTCATTTAGGCATGTGAAAGCTTTATACAGAAGCCATTCAAATCCTCTGTGTGTTAGTTGATGTAAATTCTCAAAATAGTTCGTCTTTTTTTGTGCCTAAAATCCAGTAGTGTGGGACAGTGTTTAGAATATTTGTAATGCAAACTAGCTAATTGTAGAACAGATGTTTAGGGAAAAAATTTCTGTATGGAAAAAAAGAGAATTGCTATGTGCATTATGTTGTTGCTGAGCTCTGTGCTGACTGGTTCTAATATATAAGAAAGTCTGTGAAACTCAGGAATTTGTGTTGTACAATTTGAAGCCATCAGAGCCATTAATTATTGCCAAAACAAGTTATTCTTCATCCCATCTTCCTTCTTCTACAGCAAAGGCTGTAATGTCTTTCAACTCAAAAGCAAATACATATCTTGATCTCAGCTCTTTTCTCCGTGCACACAGCTACTTTTCCTTTGATTCCTTGCTCTTCCTTTATTTCTCTCTTTCACCATGTTGCCTTTATTCCGTCTCATGGAGAGTCCAATGGCAGAAGGAGAATTTCTGTAATAGGTGTCTGGTCTGGCCAGTCACAGAGTGGCAGGGCGGAAGTATTTTGCTGGGTTAGCTCCACAGTGGCCACAGAACAGAAAGCAAGGCTGGTACAATTCCATCTAGTCTTGCCAAGGTAGATCTTTGCTGTTTTGCAGACTCTGAAGTCAATTGCTGTCTTACACAGTGGTGGCTTTCTGGAGACATTTTTGACTCATGGGTAATACAACCAATCCAAGTATTTCCATAATAACTGTATCTAGCAGATTTTCAAAACTTTCACCAGGGAAGCAATTAAAAATAAAGGGGGGGTTGGGGATAGAGAGGGTTTTTTTTTAAGGTTTTCTTTTGATTCCCCTTTCAGACAGACAACCAACATCTCTGGCTGTTGCACTTAAAAGGTTGTAGCAGGACCAGGGAATGGAATGAAGAAATGAAGAGACCAAATTGCTCATAGCCTTTTAGTTCAGAAATCACAGAGAGGCTTCAGATCTATTAGTGTTGGAATCCCATTTATTTTATTGACTTCTCAAGGGAAATTGTATTATGTCCTTTGTTTCATATTTTTTTGTCCTCCTCTTACCACGGCTATTTAAAAGCTTCTTTCTGTACAGCATCACAGAATTACTCTAGTAGAGGTCATTGTTAAGGAAACATTCCAGTCTACCCATTCATGAGATTCCCTGGTGGTCACACTCCCAAGAGACTTTCCCTGCTGGCACCAAAGCCCCTTCCGAAGGGTGGCTCCAGGAAGCTGACAGGTGCCCTGCTTGGCTCCCACACATCCCCCTCACGCAGTCAGACCAGATTTCCTTTACCAGTTTGACCCCAGCTTTCCCAAGGCAGAGTCCCAGATGTCTTGTTCCATGAAGCCATTTATTCACAGTGCACTAACACAGACACAGCTTGAGCCGCTGCCAAAAAACAGCAGACGAGCATTTTCTGAATAAAGTTATTTAAAATTTTACAAATTAAAAGTTACTGAATATGCTGTTGATACCAATTCAGGTGCCCATGTGCCTAGACATCAGCTGGAGATATTTAAAATAATTCTGAGGAGTGATCATGGGAAAGTAAGGTGACAAAACCATGCCAAGTGAAAAAGTGGGATATGTGAAGTGCAAAAGTAGTAATCGTGGGCAATATATTGACTGATAACTCTATGTCCAAAGACTAGAACTTTAAAAGAATAGGACATTTTCACAACCTGTTTCATGTTTTCTAAATCCACTGTTTGGAACCCAGAAGACAATTGTGAGCTTACCTTGAGAAAACCCATGTATTAACCTGGGAGAAGGTCTGCAAAACTCGGATAGTTATGACTGAATTTAAGCGGTGGGGCTCAGTTATACTGACTACAAAGTGTTAGAAACTCATTCCTTTTTTTTTTTTTTTTTTGATTCCTATTTTGAAACATATGAAAATGCATGATTATTTGAGTAACAAGAGCTGTTAGTAATAGAATAAATAGATGACCCCAGGCCTGTCTAGTAGCAAATAGTAGTCTGGTCATCTGAGATTCTTGTTACCACTAAATTGTAGTCTTGCTTTCAGCTCACACATAACTTTGATAGATAATATTTTGTGAAGGATTTTTTTTATGGAAACCTGAGGTATCTGCATTCTTGTCAGTGCTGTGTTTCTGCCTCTGCACAGACATTCTATTCAAGATGATGGATATTCCTTGCCCAAATCCAAGACACAGTGTTTCCAATGAGCAGTGTTTCTCCCGTGTGTGAGACCAGAGCTCCAGGAAGTATATTCTAGCACTAGTGCAACTTTAAACTGTTTGTGCTGAAGGCTGACTGTCTGTCTTCTGCCACACAGCTTCTGGATTCTTGGCCTTACTTTCATTTGCTAAAAAGCTGAGTTTCTCAGTAGGGGGTTCAGTAAAAACAAGCACAAAACAAAAAGCTCCTTCAGACTGGCAATGTCTTTATTTTTTAGGAAATACATGGGGTTTTGTAAAGGTACAAACATCCTTTGATGTTCCTTTCTGTGTCTTTTCCTGTCAGAAAGCTTAGCAAGGAACTTCAGGGTGGCTCGATAGCTGAGCAATTCAAAGCCTGTATGAAATACTGAAATACTTGTGTATGGGTAGGAGATTGTCCACACAAGCTCTAATTAATATACAAATATGTTCAGCGTGCTTTCAGACTGTATGCAGACCAGAGGCAACTTTGCTTCTTCTCTGGGGGAAATTCTTTTCCATCAGTTGCAGTCAATGCAGCTTGGACAATGAGGAATTGGACAACTGAGTTACCTGCCACTCAAAGGAGAAAGTAAACAATGGGCTCATTCTCACATATTTTTATGTCACATAGCAAACAGAAGCTGTATATCATGTAGCCAGAAAAGGTCCAAATGGCACCATTAAATCAAGCTGTGCTTTGTAAACTGTGTGGCTGATTTCCTTTAAAAACATCAGAAAATGTATTCAGTTCCTCTGGTGTAAATCAGACTTAATATAATAGAAATTACTGAAGAGAATAAAATTGGGAAAAGAATCAGTCTCTTTGTGTGGAATGGTGAATTACATCCAGACCATATTTTAAAATGAGGTCAAGTGATTAGACCAAAAACAGGATATGAAAATAAAATTGAAGTCGTTCTTTATTAACCGTGACCTCAGTAGTCCACAGTGGTTTGGCTTATTGATTTCTAATGTTAATGTGGTTTAAACTTCTTACTAAGCTCTGAAGAATGTTCTTTCAACAGAACCATATCTATTAAATGAGTCATTTGCTCTTTAAAACTAGATAGCTTTACAGCACAGCATGCCATAAGCTTCCTAACGTCTCACCAATTGTCCAGCAGGATTGTTGATGTATACAGAGAAACTTTAAAGGGATGCTGACAGGAGAGTTTCATCATCTGTAAATAGCCTTATTAAGGCTCAGGCATAAAATCCCCTTGGGTTTTTTAAGTGTGAATTCTTGCTATGACTGTGTGTCAGTATCTTCTTTTCCAGTCTGTCCTAGTTTGTTATTGCTGAACATCCTAGTGTTGCTCAGCTGCTGATTATTTTTTAGTTGGTTTGGTTTGTTGGTTTGTTTGGTTTTTTTTAATAAATCAAACATGAACTAGAAGACAGTCTGAAAGAAACCTAAGGAAAGAGAGTGAAATCAATCTGCAGACTAACACAGAGGAGCATCCTTTTAAAATGTTTTAATAATGTCACAAAGATGCTTTCATAATCCTCTTAGACTGAAGAAGAGAAAAATTACTAGGCTTGCATATGTGACAGGCCAGTCTATAATTCCTGAATGCACCACAGTTTCTCTGTCACAGCATGTATACAGCAAACCCTATTGCAGTGAATGGGTACAATATGGTAATAATGATTTGTCCACATTTTACAAGAAACACTACAAATTCCCTCCATAAAAAATTAGTGGTTTTCATCTCTAGGAAAGTTCTCAGAAATACCCAAGCTGCACTTCTTAGAGTGATATGGAGATATTCAGTTACTGTTGATGGCATAAATCCATTAGTTGGTGTTGTGAATGAGAGTGAGCATTCTAAGCTCATTGTAAGCTGTGCTGACACTAAATGCAGATGCTCAGAGGCATCAGAGTTGCAGATACACCAGCACCTTCTCCTTTAAGGGAATATGCCAGAAATATCAAAAGGCTGTCTAGTGTCTAATACTTGATTTGATCAGAATACGGATGAGAGCAAGGTAATTGCTGGCAGAGATACTCTGGTCTTTTGATGGAGTCAGGTTGTTTTTACCCAATGTTCACAAGCAAATCTTTTCTCCCCACTCATGAGGGCTCGTTTTTTTCCTTCTGCTCCTGTTGTGGAGCTTTGAGCAACTTCCTAAATTGCATGGTCCCATCTGGCACCTGAGGAAAGTGTCATTTTCCCTAGCATCTTGCAGATTATTTTATGAGTCCTTTTGTTACAGACAAGTCTCCCGTTCCTGTTATGAGTGCCCAGCTGGCTTGCAGGCTCCCTGCTCTCTTTTGCTCCCCTTCCTCCACTGGCTTCATCTCTCCCACGTGCTGCAGCTGCTTACTTGCATGCTGGAGTAAAGCAGGAAGCCCCCGTGCTGTCCTCCTGTAGCCTTTCAAACTGTCCACTGTTAACACTGGGTGCCACATCCAGACCACGGTTTTGCCAAGAAAGGTTGGACCAGATGACCCTTGAGGTCATTTCCAACCTGGTATTCTGTGAAATACAAGAGATTATGTCCTTCCCACTTAGCTAAGTGTTTCTGAAATGTTTGCTTGTGGTCATTTAATGGTAACCCTGGGCAATCTGGTGTTACCAGTACTGAGCACAAACTGTGGATCACAACTGAAAATGCAGGAAATCAAGTGGGTTTGAAAAAATGTAAACAGCTTTGTCTCATTAAAGTCATCTAAAGGGAAAAGTGGCACAAGAAACTTCACATACTTTGAGGTCTTGGCCACATGATCTTCACTGGCTAAACATGATTTTTTTGGTTCCTTTTTTTTAATACATGGTTTTTAATTTTAAACAAACTTTTGCAGAAGCCATAAGATGATTCAAACCTTTTTGCAGAACTTTTTCTAGTGGCAGACAAATAAATTCAGGGTTCCTTGGTTATTTTGGAGGAAACCATAGGAGCTATATCTATATTTAAAGTGCATGAAGTATCTTTTCTAATGTCCAAAGCAGTGGCCTGTGCAGCTGAATAGCTATCCCTTTGAAAGTATATTTAACTCCCAATATGTATTGAGTATTCTACTGTCTAAAATTGCCCTTCTTTATGAACCTTTTATGACTGGGGCTTTATGTTCCAACTCTGAGCAGGAAGTATGGAGAATTCTGTTTTTTAATGAGGCTGCTTTTTGTTCTCTTAAAATAATCTGATGACCTTAAACTGGCTAAGACAACATTTCCAGAAAAGTAAATGCTCTCATCTCTAAGTGCATTTACATCATTTGGTCTATTGTATGGATTCAGAAGGTTGATTTTTCATACAGGCAGAGATATTTTTTTCCTCCCCTGTGAGGAACCACATTTGCTTTTGAAGCTGTTGCACTTACTGTCAATTAACAGGACTTAAAATTTGTGACAGAAATTTTGGCTGGAAGGAATGTCTGGAGGTCATCAGGTCCAACCTTCTGAAGAAGCAGCACTGCCATTTGACCACGTTAGGTATGGCTTTGTCTAGCTAAGTCTTTCAAACCTCCAAGGACAGAGGTTCCACAACCTCCCTGAGTATCCTGTATTATCCCCCACTAAAGCTGGAAGTTTTTTCTAACATCCATCCCAGCTACAATCTGTGGATGTTCCCCCTTGCTGGCAATACCAGAATTTTGTCTTGTTTCATTTATGTAAATACCCCAAAAATAATTGTAGACTATTATTAATCATCCCTTAGTCTCTTCTTTATCAGATTAAACAAGATTAAACAATTCTATTCTCTTAACTGCCACTTTTTCCTCAAGGCTCCTGATAATTTTAGCAGTTCTCTGCTGCTCTCTCTCCAGTTTTTTATCATCCATCTCATACTGGGAGACCAAAAAAGAACACAATATTCCCGTTGAAGCTTTACCAGACAGTTAACTCAATTTTCCATGGACATGCAGCATAACCGTAGTTTCTGCCCTGTTACTTCTCTTTCCACCAACCTCAATGCTCTCTGTACATGCAGCTTTTTTATTCTTTCCCTTTTGTTACCTCTAAGAGTTTGTCTGGCTACGGTTTGGGGGAAGCAGATGCTTTGATGCTTTGCTATTGATGTAATCTGTAGAGGTGGCCACAAAGCCACCTCTGCAGAGGCACATATACTCTTGATAGATACAGCAAATATGTTGGTGTTGGGCAGAAGTTGAAATAAAAAACCACATATGTACGCCTTCTGTGAGATGCACATTCACTGAAACTCCCCAGAGGAGTGTGGCTACTGAAAGAACAACAAACTTCTTTCATTCAAGGTTGTTTCCAAATTTGCTGTTGCTATTTGTTGCAAATCCAAGAAGGGTGCTTGGTAGCAATCCTCTCACTCGTGTTTCTGCTAAAGATTCTCAAAGAAGATCCATCCAGATGAGGCCTCCTATATCTGAACTCACCATGTACATTTTCTTAATAGCTGGAGAAGGAAAACAAGGGTTTGCAGAAGGTGGTTCAGCTGGATGATATCCCAGAGCTCCTCTGAAGTGAGTCACCCACAGACAGTTCCTTTCTCTCTCCCTTCAATACAAGAGGAGCACCAGAAAAGGAGCACAGGTGTGGAGTTCAGCACTATAGTATGCTTTCTGGAGTTCTTAATTTTTCATTGCTTTTGTTGCCTTTGATGTTTAAATGAATGTTATGAAGATCTTGAACAAAATGCAAAACACCCTGACCTGCTTTAGCTACAAGGTAGATCAGTGTTTGCATTATTTGAAGTCGGCCTGTTTTGTCTTTCACACAAGGTATTATCCCATGAAGGTGATTTTTCACTTTGAGTAAATGAAAACAGGAGATGTGAGATCCGCTCACCCAATTTATCTTAGCTGAAACAAGTTTGAAGCATTGTTGGATGCCTCAGTAAATGATATACAATCATCTGGAAACAGGCTTTTACAAACCAGGTTTTCTATTCTTTCTGGGCACATTGTACTAAGGAGCAGAGTTCAGCTGGATTCAACCTGATATTAAAGTAAAATCTAGTGGAGGCCCTAACAGAGTGTTTAATAAACAAAGTAACTTTGAGCCTGATCTACTAGTGTGTTATTCTAGTTTGCCTCTGGAGTAATTCACTTAACCTTACTATGCTTTATATTAGCTTCAAACTAGCTTCAAACTACAGCTATTCATTGTTGAATCAAGTCCTGTGTTTTGATCATGATACAGAGAACTGTATTTTTAAAAGTGCTGAGTCTTTGTTTGTTTTGGAAGATGTTAAAACATGTAAAAGAAAATTAGTTCTAGGCTGAATATTTGTATGACAAGTTCTGCCTACAGCAAATCTCTATGACTGAGCTTCAGATCTCTCAAAATAAGATTTCAAATTGGAATTTTTATGCAAGTCTTAACACTTGTCATGCCAGAGGATGTTGCCATAATAATAAGTGGAATAACAGAGTGTTGTCACACTGCATTGCATTTCTGACCTCTGTTTCATCTTGTGAGACAAATTGATCCTCGAACATTAAGGCCATAAAGGATTATCTGAGGAAAAGTGCTTTCTGGATGCTTGTAATGAAAGTCAATATGCTACATGATTCAAGCAAATTAATACATCGTTGTGACCGGTTTGTAAATGACAGCGCGAAAGCAAAATGCAAAGGAGAAAGCACCACCAAACAAAAAAATAGGCAATACTAGGGATTTTTTACCTACCCTTTGTTTCACACTCCACAGATAAAACTTCCAAAGAGCAAAAACATATAAAACTCAACAACTCTGTGTTGAGTTGAAATTAAATCCTCTGGTTATCTCTAATGCAAAATAATGTGAAACAATGGAGCATTTCTGGGTTTTCCCTCTCAAAAGGAAGCCAGCAGCAGCCAAATACAGCAGCCAAATACAGGGGGGTTGTGCTGTGTTTGTTACTGCAAGGCAGGCTGGTGCTCAGAATCCCTCTGGCTGTGCAGGAACTGGAGAGAAGAGAACTACTGAGATACACCATTAAATTTGTGCCTCCATAGCACCAACATACTGAATCACTTCTGCATCTTTTTCATACTCAGTTGATCATGTTACTGAAGTTGTTTGGATCATTCTTCAAGGTAATGGAAATTATGTCGAGGAACAGAGCCAGGATCACAAGAGCCAGAGTAGCTGAAAGAGCAACAGGTCTGCCTGCCTCCCCCTGTTCATGCCCTGGGCTTCCTTGCTGCAGCCTGGGATATGTGCCAGGGATTGGAATCCCCAGAAGGCTGGAGTGACTCACCCACCAACACGTCGAGAAGTTAAGGCTCACCCTCCTTTCCATTTATACCTATGGAAGATTTTGGCTGGGAATGTAGTTATTTTGCCTTACTAAAATGGGGCTGTGCTTGGGGCAGGCCAGGCTGCTGCAGTTTATTCTTCTTTCATCAGGTCCTGGAGTGAACTACATGCATTCCCTAAATAGAAACTGGCGTCAAAAAGGACTGCCTTCAATCTGTCAGGAAACACCATCATGCCTTTGATGTAAACTGGTGCTGGAGCAGGAAAACTTGCCCAGCTCTGTGGAGCCTGAGTTCTGTCACTCCCTCCAAAAAAAAAGAGGGCAGAGCATCTTTGTTTTTGCTGATAGAGCCCATTACCCCACAGGTGAGTGTACTGGTGCCAGGCACAAATAATATAATAATCCAACAGGGATTATGGCAACAATGTGTATGAAATTCCCTGTGAAGACACCATATTTGTTTCTCCAAAAGGAGTTTATTTTTGCAAGGCTACTTTTAATCTATAAGATATTTCTTTGTTTATGAGTATTTCTCCAGTAGCAGAGATGGGTTTATGAGGGGATGCATCAATTTATCTGTCAAACCTCACAGGAAAAAGTCCTTTTGGCACTATCTTGTATTTCATATGACTTCACCTTCCTCTCATGTCTCCACCATTTCAGAGATGAAGGCCCTTTTGAACTTACACATCTCAGTGCCTAGATCTGATAACCAGCATAGCGAAGGTAACCTAGTGTTAGATGAATGTCTTAATGGAAAATTTACATCATTTTAAGCTACTGCAACTCAATGAGCTGCTAAAAGAACCAGGTGTTCTGTTGCTCTTGGTTTTCTCCAAAAATGTGCAGAGCAGAGTTGAGAGTTTCAAAACTGGAGGAGTCTTTCTTTGCTCTTTCTGCTCACCACTTCATGGAAAAACTTTCACCTTTTGTCCTTACCTCCCTAATGAAATCCCAGCACTCTTGGTCAGGTGATCTACTTTGATTCGCTTGCAAAATGAAATCAATAATCTCATTTAAAAGACTTGCTGAAGGCAGGGAATCTCCCTCATATTGGACATGCTATCAGAGAAGAATCTTCTATTCTGGATGCAGCCTGACCTCCAGCCTGTAAGGATAACTAGCCTCAGAGAGCATGAGGGATTTAGTGGCAAAATCAAATGCGTGAAGAGATTGTGATAAGAGCTCTGTGCTGTTACTGAAGAGTTATTAGGATTATACCACATTTCAGCTTTTCGGTCACACAATTTTTCCACAGATTTTCTAAATAATTGTGTTTGAGCCAATATACACAGGGTGATGTAAGGTACAGATGGGTGAATGTGTTGACACGCTGAAAGCATAACTAGCAAAAGACATGGTGTTTCTCTTGCTTGCCTCATTGCACACAGATGACAGCCACAGTCACAGTGTCTCTGGGAAATCATGAGTTTCTTTGATTATGACTGAGAAAAAGTCCATTTGCCATTTTCAGAAAGCTGTTTCAGGCACTGCTGCAGGACAAAACCAAACCAGCTGAAGCCTGAATGCAATATGTTGATTTCCTAGTACAGAAACCTGTGCCATTCTCCCCACCCCCACCCATTTTGTTATTAAGTACAAACATACACTGCAAGTCTCATGGTAGAGAAGACCTGTTTTGAGAACGGGGAGCCACACTGTACCTGACTTCTAGTCTATATTGGGTTCCAATCTTTTAGAGAAGGAATACAAGAGTTTTCCAAGGCTAGATTTGGGACCAGCCATGTATATTTTATAATAATACCTAGCAGTATATCAAATGTCATTTTAGATGTAGAGAGTGTAGGATTTCACAGAGTGACTTCATCTCCTGAGGCCTCAAGAAGAGCTCATTGACTGTCTAGGAGTAAGCTGCACCACTGCTGAGGGAAATACAACACTCAAAGATAAAGGAGAGTGCAAGTAAGGAGAAAAAAAACCAACTCTGCTCTGTGAATCTGTAAGCTATCAGATTTACTGAGGTGCCATCTCCACCTCTCCAGTTACTATCTTGTGGGAGGGTGCAGGGTCCCATGCAGTCCCCATGCTGCATTTGCAGCCACACAGTCCAAGTGGTCCCACACAAGTAACTCCTTCACATTTGTCAGCTAATAGATCTGAGGAGCCCCGTGCTGATCCTGAGGCCTCACTGCACCTGATACAGCAAGAGCATTTGAACTCTCTGCTCCTCCTTATCTAGCCCCCACTGACTGTAGTGGAGCTGTTTGCTGTGCCTTTGAGGTCCTTCATAAATAACATCAGTCCTTTAGATAGGGGGTCAAACTGGCAGCTGATGCAAAACCCATAGAGCCACTGCTGGGCAATGAAAGCAGATTCCTCAGGACAGAGTCGCAGTCTCCTGTTCTCTGGATGTTCTGCAGTGCAAACACTCTGCCTCCATTTTGCCTGTTTGTAGGGTGTCCATCTGGGCTTTTACTGAGCTGATGTTCACTTCATCGTTTAAGGCACCAGCAAGAGTTGTGCACACATGGGAAGGTCAGGGGAGATTCAAAGGCAGTTGACTGTGATTTTTCTTTTTAAAGATAGAAGGTAAAGGCTAGGGAAATGCAAGTACAGCTACACAACACGGAGGCGATGGAGAACATGAGAGTGACAGGGTCTGCTCAGTTTTTCCTCCTGGAGCTCTGGCCTGATGTGTTTTTACACAACAACCTCCCTGTTGGGGGTCCTAGGTGGTTTCCCATCCCAGGTGGAGCAGGCTGTGGCACCTCCCCGGAGCACCCAAAATGCAGATTGCCTTAGCCAGGTGTGACACAAACACCATCACTGTGCATAAAGGCACACCAAATTTGTTCTAAGAATGAAAAAGCAGCGACACAACTCATTAATACCAGACATCCAGCTTGTTCCCCGAGCTACACCTCTTTCCTCAACAGCTGATTTCTTCTGCTTGAAGCTGCAGACAGCTGAGATAGTGATGGACTTTAAATGAGTGTTGTCTCAGTGTTTTCTCTGCCTGTGCCAGAGCCCTGGACAGCCAGACCTGGGGGGGCAAATTGTGTTAAACTGAGCAGGAGGTGGAGAGACCATCCTGCAGGCCAGAGCCACTGCCTTCCCCATCATATATTCTGTTGACAGCCTGTTCCAAGCTGGAGCTTTAGGGCTCTCTCTTGACCCTGGAGAAGCCCTGGGTCAGATTTGGGTGGTTCCATTGGTCTGTCATTGAATCTCAACACATTAACAGGTTCAATGCACTTTGATATGAATTGGAGCCAGGGAGAAATTATATGGAAACCTGGTTTGGGTTTTTTGTTTTGTTTTGTTTTGTTTTTTTCTCATGATGATAAAAGATGAACAATGCATAAAGCTTTGTTCTTTCTCTAGTACAGGAGGTGAACAACAAACTCAATTTCACCTGAGATCAGCCAAGAAGAAGCTGATTTTTGCCTTTGAAGCCTAAACATTGATCATTAAATAAATGATGCTATTACTTTCTTCAAGTGCATGGAAGGAGTCTTTGCAGCCGCAATATAAGAGAGTTCCTTTTGTTTCTTGGTTATTTCATGTTGTACAAAGCAACTACTCCTATTTATATCATGGGAAATGTTACAGCCACTGGAGTTTTCTGCCTGGCTGATCCTGCATTAATTTACAATGAACATTAGTCTTGTGATTTATGGACTGCCAGATTCCCTGAGTAGAATAACTTCCTTGAAGAAAGCTTCTCACCCATAGGACGTCTCAGAGAGAGAGTTCAACTTGTCTCTGCTAGCTCCAGCATGGGATCTTGAAAGAAGAAAAGGGCAGGCAGGATGTAGCAGGTGAAACAGCAATTTTGGCACTACAGACAGCATTTGCTTTAGGTGAAAAGTCTAACATGGGCTCACCCTTCTCTCTTGTTACTTCCAGGTGCCTCCCTTGGACACATGGGATCTGTCCAGCTCCAAAGGGAAACTACAAGTCTGTATTTATGTCTTCTGAAACTTTTGTATGGGAAAATTCATCAAATGGCTCACATTTTATGGCTCAAGAGTTTGTGCCTGTTCTACTTAGGAGCTGAGGTGGGATGTCTCCACCTGGGAACTGGGATCTAAGGTCACACAGGCATTATTGTTGATTTACACGGAGTCAGATTTCACAACCTGCAAATCCTTGGGAACTAGTTCTCTTATTTGGTTACTTGGTGTGGTGTCAGCATTGTGCTTTGAGGAGACAACAGCTTCAGAGGAGCATCACCCAAAGGAACTCCCTCTTCAGTGAACAATTTGGCAGGCACAGCACCTTTGATGACTTAATATTGTGCTCAGAAAGACAGAACTACTCCTGGCTTGAGAATAAAGTAAAGGACCGGGAAGGAGGAATATTTCAAGGAGTTTGGTTGTACCTTACATTCTAAGAGCAACAGTCCTGCCTCCTCCTCCTTGCCCCTCTCCAGTGCTCTTCCCTGAGCTGCAGGGAGCAAGGAAAGCAGCAGGGGTTTTGGTAGCCTAGATATGGTGGGGCAACATGTTTTCATGCTCCAACTAGGTACTAGAAATACCTCTACCAGGTATCACTATCACAACTCATGCTAATTGGCAATTCTGTCATCAGTCTTGAAAGAGATGCTAAAAGCTGAGTTACAGACACGACACAACCCAAATGTGCTTGGACACAACCCACATGTTCTTGTCCAGTTCAGACACGAAGTGTGATCATTGCACAGAGTGAGGGAGTTCCTGTTCTGTCTGCTCAGGCTCCACATGTCCTGTGTGACTGTGTGCAGTGCTGCTGTGTCAGGGCTGGCACTGGGGAGGCTCTCACAAGTTCTGGGTCCATGTCAGTAAAACAAAACAAAAGTGAAAGTTGCTGGTGAGTTTACCAGCCTGAGACCACATAGCAGTGGGAACTGGAGGCTGTGATAAGATGTTTACAGTAGTTCATTGTAAGTGCAGGTGGAGAGGTGAACATCCCATGTGGCAGGAGAGATTATCTGGGGTAGCCTCTCTTATTAATCATGATGGATGCAATCAACTCATTAAAGCAAAGCAAATTCCAAAGCAAATTGCCAGGGTTCCCAGGATTACTTTGTGGATGAAAAGAGCTTGCCATTTAAACGCTTCAGGAAATTATCTCACTTCCACCTGGAAATTTTCAAAGACTGAAGAGCAGTTATATTTTTTTGGCCTCATACATCCCCTCCATTTCCAGGTGTTTGAATGTCACACAGGCCTCAGCTGTATGGCCTGTCTAGCTCCTTAGGAAAAAATTGTTCATTATAGTCTTTTGCCAGGTTCTTAAAAACTTGAGGTCTGAGAAAACATGGTTATGGATCTGGATGCTAATCAGGAAGATGCTGAAATGGAAGGACACCAAAATGGAGGCAGAGAAACAGAGAATCTTCTTACTGTTGTGTTATTCAAATCAGGCAAAAAAATGCTGTGAATCTTGGAAGAAACTTTATTCACAGCACTTTTTCTAAACCAAGCTGGTGGCATAGCTTGGAAGAATTTAGCGACCAAAATCCTAGTCCCCTCTAGGAATTACACCCATTGCTTTAGGTTGTGCTTTAACTGTGCTTTGATTGCCACATCAAGTTTTCATATCCCAGAAACTAGGACTTATTTGAGTAACTGACTTATCCATACGAATATCTCTCATCCATGGATTGGGCTTTGATAAACATAAGAAATATACTATTTTATAGGAGAAGCCCAAAGATACTTCTCCCATGGCCTATTGCTAGGAATTTTTTTTTCCAAGTGCCAATTATGAATTTGTTTTCATTAATGTAAGAATGTCTTGGTTAAAAACAGTTTTCAGACTGGCTCTTCTCCTGGCTGAGGTAGCACCAAATGAACAGGTCTGTGCAAAGTGCCCTTTTTTGAGCCTGTTTGTATGAAGTATCCAGAGGTTTGAAACAAAGCAATTGGTCACACACATAAGACTGTTCTGGTGGACTTCAGCCAGGCCATTAACATAACAAAGAAAATATGTGCTTATTCAGATTCTATTTATTATCCATATTTCATAACTTCTAAAGAGGCAATTTCTTGAATAATGGCAGTAATAATATATTAGTAAGGATGCTTGTTTTAATCTTCAGTGAAATCTGACAACAGAAAAATACTGCCCAGTGTCCTAAAGTGTGTGTATTTATGTGTTGGGGGGGATATGAAGAATGATCTATCTGTCCCAAATGTCATAGGAGCCCTTATTAAAAATACTGTTGAATGCTCAGTGATGTAGAGTTCACTACAATATTTTCCTTTTTGTTATTTTTTTTTTCTTTTGTGTCTCTTTTCTTTTTTCTCTTTTCTTTTTTTTTTGTCCTCCTTCACTGCCAGCCTGAAGAGCTCCTCTCCAGTTTTCTAGTTCAGCACTGTGGTCTCTGGCCTCAGACATCTCTGCAACAGTGAAAGCCCCGTAGAACACTTGAGAGTTTTGCCAGCACCTACGCAGGAGTGCTGCCTGTATAGGGTTTGTGTGGATTGCTGCCCAGCAGTTTATGCACAGGCATGCAGATAACTCAAAAAAAGGCTATTGAGAAAAGCCAGGGGGCTGCAGTAAGAAAGATTCAAATCTACATGGCAATGCCTTGGAATAATGTTTGTGTGCCAGCAAAGACAACACCTTCACTAGCTTGACTTGAATTTCTTCAGAAAGAAATATCCAAGTAACTTTTTACTGACAGGTTTTATATCATTCTTCTTCTGGTACTGGAAAAACAGGAACTCAAATAAAGCAAGAGTTCTGTGTGGTGCTTTCCTCTTCATTTTCCTAAGTTTTCTATAAATAGTACAGCTTGGGGATTGCTGATACCTAACTATATAGTTGGGCTGCTGCAGTTTTCCTATACAAGAGATTATATTTTTTTAAGGATTTCTTTTTCTGTAATTGCCCATAGCAGATGGTTAGAATTTGGCATCTGGAGAGATGCTGATCTACAGATATACCTTGTCTTCACCCACAACAGTCTGTTCTAGAATTAGCTCACTTATAACTGCTACAGATGTTATTTTCCTTCATTAACCTTCTCCAAAGTTGGCAGCAACACAAAAAATCAGGGAACATGGCCATTGCTAGGTGCAGGTTTCAGTACCTGCAGGTGCTAGGGGTGGAGAAGGATGGAGAGAGAGCTAAACCCTGCCCACACCTCTCATATTTTCCAGGCAGCTGGGTTGTGGTTTGGGCATCTGGGCTGTGTTCCAGAGGCAGCAGCCATTGCTGCAGAGGGGCACTGCTGTCTGTGGGCTGGTCTGGAGAGCACCACTCTGCTTCTGACCACAGGAGCCCAGTCCCGCAGAGGCACACGGGGCTGCAGGAGGGAAGGCTCACTGTTGTCTAGTGGAAAAAATTGTTTGAACACTCTTCTGCTTGAAAATGCTGGTTCTGCCCTGTTGAAGATGGGGGTACATTGCAGTCTGGTCACATGTGGTTTGTCCCAGGACTTTTGCCTCCGGCAGAACAGAAGTTGGCCAGATAAAAGGGCAGAAATAACATAGCTAAGGACAGGCTCTGTATTTTTGTTTGATTTTAATGACTTTGTGGTACAACACAAACAGTTGTCTTCAAGATGACTGTACAGCATGCAATGTGGTAAAGCGGATGAAATTAGCAGGATAACTTCAGAAATAATCATCTCTCAAGTAGCTTCCTATGCAATGCCTGAAGGGATAGCAGTGGGATACTAGCAATAATCAATGTGAGTACCTTACAGATACAATTTATCATGAACCCTAATAAATTTAAAGGCCTTATTTTTGTTCTTTCACTGATTCAGAACATTATTTTCTTTATCTGTGGGGAGTTATTCACCTTCTCACCCTGTGCTTCTTCTCAGATTGGTCAGGATCCATGGACGAGGTCTTTTGCTGTACCAGGAATGCCTCACCAGGAAACTCAATAAGTTTTAGCTTGTACACGATCTTCTCACCTGTCCCTTTGTAAAAGAGGGAAGGGCAGAATGTAGGATTTGCAGTGGTGTTTAAAACAGGGGTCCAAGTAGGGGTCATAAAGTATTAAGATTCAGACTAATTTGAGAACACCACCTTAGAACCTGAAACACCCCAAAATAAAAAGCAAGAGACTATTTTCAGGGCACTGGTGGCCATGCTGCTTTGCACCTGGTGTAATGGACACACAAAACTGGGCATGTGAGAAAAAGCATGCCTGAGTAAGGGATCCTTCCTTTATTTTCCAGAGGGAAGTGGTGAACACAAACTAAAGAGGTACAAGATCAGCTGTGCTTTGATTCAATCCTATCCTGGATTACGGAGGCAGAAAACACTGTAGATATAGATGCACTGTAAAGTCTGCTCTTTTGGAGCATCCAGACAACAACCTCTGGTGAACTAAGGGCTTTCCACAGTACAGCACTTGCACCATCTCCGTGAGGACATCTGTATTCTCAGCAGAAGTGAATCATCTCTTATGAGTCACTTGTGTTGCTCTTCCTTTGCAGGCTGACCAGCTCTGGCTCTCCGTAGGGAGAGAGAGCTGATTCATAAATGGTCAGACTCAAATGGAGCCCAGCAGCTGCCACATTTGACCTCCGGTGTCAGACAGGGCTAAAGATTTTCTTCTGCTTTGGGTCCGGTGAATTGTGGTCAGTTTAAGCCTCTGCTGTGCTTACAGGCACAGATGATACGACCATGTCTTTTCCAAATTTGTGCAGGCACCTTCAATTTCTGAATGTGGTATGACAAAGCATGTTGATGTATGATGAGGCTTGTAAAGTGGGCAGAAGTGCCCCAAGCACAATGCTTGAAGGCATGCTCCATCCACAGCAATTACTTAATTATTAGGTACATGTGCACCAAGTCTGTGTAATACACACTGAAAACTGTCTGGATTTGAGCCATAAATAATATGCTCAAGTCCATTTGATGAGACAGAAACAAAGTAATGGGAAAAAAAATTGAGTCATATTTTAAAAATGCTACCTTGGGTGTAATAAATTAATCAGAAAACACAGAGTGCAGATGATAACCATTGCTGCTCTGGAACTCAGGGTATTGATAAAAGGAACTCAAAACTTATAAGGCCGTGTTCTTGGCCGACTATTGTGCAGCAAACCAAGAATTTCTTCTTGGTTCTACCTGAATTTAATGAAGAACCTGTTCAGAAACACAATTTAGATTATCCTTCCACTACGTAGTTTGTATTAGGGTTATACATTGTTGCTATTTCTCAGTTCTCTGAATATTGCAGTCAAGTGAGCACATTAGAGCATGAGAAGCATTGCATTCCAGGACCATGTTGTTCCTATCCAAATTAAAATGGAGTATGGAATATTACAGCATTCTTCAAGGCAAAGATAATGGGAAGTATTAAAATGTCTATTTACTGCACAAGGTCACAAAAGCAACCAGTTTTTTCTATCCTCTAGGATGTTCCTGGGGTCATCAGCTATGGAGTTGACACTCCTGAGCAGGTGGGAAAGGGAGCATTTGGCAAGTGGATGATCAACTCCGCTTGGCCAAACTCCTGCTGATGGAAAATGAAGAAGTTCTGGCATCCCTTTGTCAACATCATGAGAAATAAAGGGCTGGGTCCAACTTTTCCAGAAGGAAAATGGTATCCAGTTTGTATAAGAAAAACAGACCTATTTCTCAACCAAGTATCTCCTCAAAGCAAAGGTATGGATTGGTTCAACCATTCCCAAAATGCAGAACAGGTCACACAGGTATGCAGCAGTCCCTAAACCTGATCTCTGCTGAGGTCGCCCTCAATAGGGTGGGGTCAAGGCCTTCTGGTGGTGTCTTTCTAGTGGTATTGGCTAAATATATCTCCACATGATGACTGGTGACCAAAAGAAAATAACTAAGTGTATATTTTTTGGCCAATTAATTAATTACATGGCTCTCACTCAGAGGAGCTCTCAGACTGAGTATGTGAGCAGGCTGGCACGTGCATTTGAGCTGGCTGAGGTTGGCACTGTGGCAGCTGCAGCAGCATGCTGGTGCTTTCGTTCCTTTCCTCACCTCCCTGCTTGTACCTTCTGCTGATCCAAGTACTTTGATATTCCAGTGTGCTGCCACAAAGCCAACCAAGCAGATACCACTGATGAGATGGTTGTGTTTGACCCCACTGGCTGCAGAATGTGCACCAGGCATGGAGAGGCTTTCATTCCCATGGTCCTGCATTCCTCCTTGCACACCCAGGGTGAGGGCCAGGCATAAGAGCCTTTGCTCAATCAAAACTGATTCATACCACAGTATGGACTTAAAATTAATTCCTTGAAGTCTCTGATTTCAGCCCAATATAAATCAGGTGTACTTTTTATAAGAAGAAGACTATGGAAATAACAAAATGTTTGTGCTTGGTACCTGCGTGCTTTGCACTTCATAAGCAAAGACATGGTAAGTGTATACGGTAAAGAGCTGACATACACAAATGGTGTTTTATCTCTCTGTTAACCTTCTGGATTTACCATGATGCTGTCCTTGTCACTTTTTGCTGACAGAAGGGGTCAGAGGTATAGTATCAGATCCATCAGCTCAGGCTGTGGCTGTACATCTGACAGCAGACAGCTCAGATTGCCGTCAGCCCCATCAGTGTACCCGGCAAGACACGTGTTGTGTGAACGGGTAAAACGAGTCAAATTTCTAAACAGGCAAGCAGGAAAGGAGGCCTAGTCCTTGTAGTGGTGGACAGGAGCTTGTACCTCACGTAGCACTAATTGGCACTTTTCATCTTCCACTATCTCTCCTCAATCTGCCCTACATCACCATGATAGTGGAGCACTGAATAATGACTGTGGAAGTGTGGGACCCTATGTCATGTGGAGCTGAATGCTGTAGAGAGCCCCTGGGTTTCAGAGCTGAGGCAATGCTGAAGGTGGTTTTCTGCTGCCCTTGGACTCATGATAAACAAAAGTGTTGTTCTGTTAAGTGGGATGTCTGTGCATCTGTATGTAAATTAATTGATAAGAACTAATAATCAGCCACATTTTGGCTTTAGCATTAGAGGAGAGTGTGTGCATTGCATGTGAGGTTGGTACCTGCTGAGACAACTGTCTTGGTTTTTGTATTTCTTAGGAATTTTTGATGTCTCCTGCTGATAGTGTTAATAAATCAGAAGGGAATTGCACAGGCAGTGCTGCCAGACATACAAATGGAGATGCTACTTTGCAGGAAAAATGTGTGATGCTGGGATACATTTGCACATTCTGTCAGTCATTTTGTCCAGCTTCACATGCAATACTAACCAAGTAAAAGACTACACATGGAGGAAAATAGAAATTGGAAGAGATGTGAATGATAGCAAATTATGTTGGCGGGGGGAGATTGCCTGCTTGGACTTTAGGACTGTCATTCAGAGGGACTTCTACTATCAAATAAAATGGGCTGATAAAAGCCTTATGAAGACCAACACAGAAATGCGTGTAGAACAGAACAAGCTCATACAACAGGCTGGGGCCTAACTGCCTCAGGAGCCTCTCTGTGCAAGAGGGCTGGGGACTCTGTGAGCACAGGCTGCCCAGCAGCCAGCAGGACCTCCCAGCAGAGATGGAGGGCAACCACACTCTGGGTAAGAGCCTTGCAGCAGCTCAGGAGAACATTATGCCTTTCTGTTTGGCACTTTTGAGGGCACATGAGAAGCAGTGTCCAATTTTGGACAGAGTGGGGCAAGGCCAGAAGATGACTATGAAGACTGTTAAGGGTCTGGAGAACATAACAAATGAGGAGAGGTTTAAAGAGATGGACAATGGACTTGTGCAGTCTGGATAAAAGCAGTTGAGAGGGAAAAATAACTACAGGATCCCATGAGCTGATGGGGAGTTATAGAGAGAGAAGAGCAAGACCTTTCTACAAGGTACAGAAAGGACAGAATGCAACCATTGCAAGATGCAACAAGGGACATTTGGGTTAAGTGCCATGAAAAAAATTGCAGTGACAGTATTTTGTCACTGCAACATGTTACCCCTTAAAGAGGCTGGACCTCCTTCTCTGGTGGAATTCATAAAATGGCTTGGGTTGGAAGAGACCTTTGTTATCATCCCTATAGCCCTCCTCTGAACCCCCTCCAACAGGTCCATGCTCTTTTTGTGCAGCAGATCCCAGGACCGGATGCAGCACTTCAGGTGGGGTCTCACCAGAGCAGAGAAGAGGATCAGAATTCCCTGCCTCAACCTGCTGTCCATGCTGCTTTTGTTTCAGTCCATGATGGACTGTGAGTGCACACTCTTGGCTCATGTTGAGCTTTTCATCCATAAAAGCCCTCAAGTCCTTCTCCACAGGGCTGCTCCCAATGTGCTCTTCTCTCCCTCTGTATTTGCATCTGGGGCTGTGTCTACCCAAGTATGGTACCTTGCACTTGGACTGGTGAAGCCTCATTAGGTTCATGTGGACCCACTTCTCAAGCCTGTCCAGGTCCCCCTGGATGGCATCCCTTCCTTCTACTGTGCCACCTGCCACATTGAGATGAGCTGTTCAGAGGTCAGCTTGTCAAGGCTCTAAGCAACCTGCTCTTGCTTTGAAGTTGGGCCTCTTTGAGAGGTGGGTGAACTCCAGAGGCTCCTTCCACAAAAATTTACTCAATGGCTATGTTGTTTGGACTATCACTTCCCATTCCACTTGCAGCCTGCATAACTGAGTCTTTTCTCCTTCCTCTAGCTCGCCCTTCATGTGCCAGGAGTACCTTCTTGTATGCCTTGGCCTTGGGATGAAAATTTCTGTTTAGTTTTCAGTCAGGTCTGCATCTTCACAATACTGCACATCTGGCCAGACATTTGTGTGGAGAGGTCATATGGTTCTATCCGTTTGCCACTATTACTGCAAGGATAACTTGAATTGAGAAGCTGTTTCTGACAGCTGGATTGCAGCCATTCATGGAAACCTGGTACTAGCAGGGTAGCTGGATCTTCAAGTAAGTTGCTTACAGAAACTGGTGTGAGTCATAAAATATGATTGATTTCAATCACTGCACCCCTCAGAAAGTGTCTATGGATGTTGTCAAAGCCCAGGTTTTCATTTCAAGTAGATTAATATGGTTTTCTGTCATCTTCAAGATAATATCAATAAATCAGGACTTGGGCCACTCTGGCAGAAAAGATAAGACATATTCCTGCTGTCTTTTCAAACAGAATGTTAGCTACTGCTAAAATTGTTTTTGTTTTTCTTCAAAATTACTATTGCCTATCCTTCTTCAGTCTAACAGTGGTTTCTTCTCTCTCAGCATCAGCATAAACCCTCACCCTCTCTTGGTTGCCAAATGCATCTCAGTGATATCCACTATGGAATGAAGATACACATAAATATACATATAAAAGCATGCACAAAGAGGGGAATATTATCCCCTGACTACTCCAGCTGCTGGCAAGCCTTGACCCTCAACTGAGCCACAAAATTCTTGGGTTCTGGGAGAAGAAAGCAGTGACACTTACAGCAGCATTAAGTTTGTCCCAGGCCTCCCCTAAACAGGCTTTGAGTCTCTCCTAAGGAAAGGAGAGGTATAAGTGTTGGAGGGACAGGGATGGCAAACCTGAAATTTGCCCCTCTGCTGTGTCATGGTGACACCACACAGGTGCTGCCATTTCGAGAAGCCAACAAAGCTTCACTCACTGCTGTCCTCAGGAGTGCACACAGCCCACTCCTAAAGGTGCTTGTTCAGCTGTAGAAGGCTGCAATAACCAAGCGCATGAAGCTCATTAACAGAGGACAAAGATATTAACATTAGTAGAGACCTGAATATTTTAAATGCTGTGCTACAGAGGCACCAAACACCATTTAAACACAGTGGGAAAAAAAAGTCTGCTTTCCCCAAGCTCTTCTGAGGCTCTTCTCCTCTCTCCTTCCCACCAATTGGGCCCCTGCAGAGGTTCCAGACACCTTCTAGGTCAGTGCTTCTGCTCTCCATTTGGTCTTTTCTCAGCTATTTCTTTGAAGCGAGATCCAGAGGGACCTCCCTCCTCAGGCCTGATGGCTGGGCTGTCACTCACAGCTTTGCTTTCTTGTCCGCCTCTCCTCTGTGAAACAAGACTCTTGTCCCCTGAGAGCTTTCAGGCACAGCTTGTTGCTCTCCCCTGGAAAGCAGAGCAGCTGTTTGTGCTCATAAGGAAACAGCACTTCTAAACGCAGCAAAGATTGTCCTCGGGAAAGGGATGAGGCAGAGTGCTAATTCAGCGGAGTCCGGGGACATGGCAGGCTCTCTGCTTTAACCCCTGCACCAGGGGCAAGGAGTGGGTGAGCAGGACTGGGGCTCTTCAGGGGATCCTTGAATCATTTGAGGGAGCTGCCATCATCCAGAGCTGGAGGTACAGGCAGAGTTCACTGTCCTTGGGCGGAGCTAACACCACCATGGCAAGTCAGGCTCTGGCTCTGTGATCGTGGATGTCCTGGAAGCAGCAAAAAAAGGGTAAAGCTTTCCCCAGTTACTTAATTTGAAATAATCTTAAACAGACTGCTCCACCCAAGAAGCTGTTTACTCAGTTTTCCTACTCATCCCAGAGACAAGGAAGTCCTGCTGGGCCTCAGAGGCTGCTCACAGCTGCAGCCTGCCTGCACCTTCCTGCGTGGGGTGAGTGGGGAAACACTGCACCTGTCCTCTGGAATGCTGCCCCTGCCCTGCCATCCTCCCCTCCAGGGACATTCCCACAGCCAGCACTTACCCCAAGCTCTGTTGTGGTGAGCTCACCTTCAATTTGTGGTGTTAAAAGCTTTCTAAATCTGGGTGGGTTTTTTTTCCCTTGCAGTTTCCCCTAAGGTAAACACCTCAATTTCAATCTGAGTAATATCTCCTTGCACCACCTGTTCTGACATGCAGCAGTAAGTGGTGTGTAGTACCTGTCTCTGGCTGGATGCTGCAGCCCAGCATCCCACAAGTGTGAGACCCATAAAAGTGATATAACAGCTCAGGAGCTGAAGATATCGGGTATTTTTAAGACTGAGATGCAGACAGCAGCTCATCATTAGAGAAAAGAAGGCTCTGGGGACAGCTTACTGCAGCCTTTCACAAAGAAAGATGGAGACAAAATTTTGGCAGGGCCTGTTGTGATAGGAAAGGGGTGATGGTTGTAAACTGAAGGAAGGTTGATTGAAACTCAATTTAAAAAGGAAGGTTTTTACAATGAGGGTGGTAAAACACTGGAACAGGTTGCTCAGAGAAGTTGAGGATGCCCCCATCCCTGGAAACATTCAAGGATTAGGCTCTAAGCAATATAATCTGGTTGAAGATGTCCCTGCTCATTGCAGTGGGATTGGACTAGATGACCTCTAAATGTCCCTTTCAAACCAAACTCTTCTATGATTAGCATTGCAGTGATGGAGAAATGTCGCAGTGGCTTCCATAATGCCACAGAGCAAGAACAGGTCTCTCCCTGCTCTTTCTGCCTGACAGTGAGGTTTTCTCTTTTTTTGCAGTAATATCTGCTGGAGCTGCTTTATGGAAACTCCCAGTGAGAGCAAAGCAAAGGGGAGGGAAGGCCACGTCACCACCAGGAAAAGTAGGCAGCCTTTTGTGCATAGATGTCTACACTCAGTGATGGTCCGGTGAGAGAAAAACTTGGTATAACTGAACTGTGCTATAAAAAGAAAATTAGGAGTTCAAAGTCAGAGAGGAATGTTAAGGAGAATCTTTTTCTGCCTTGCCACCTTCCAGGTGACAAGGATTTACTTCATTTATGAACTCAAAGCCTGGATTTTCTCATCTGCTATTCTGGAGCCAGCCCTTCCAGGAGCACCTTGGCGGTATGCAGACCAGGAGCTGGTCCAAGCTCTGCCTTGTGACAGCTGTGGCTCACATCAGCTATTTCCAGCCCCAAGCAGAGCCATCTCTGGCTATAGGCTCAGGAGCAGCAATACAATATCATAGAGATTAACTCTGTTCCAAAGTTATTATTTAGAGAAGGACTGAGAACCTGGCTTGTGTTTCTCATGGCTGATCCCTCACAGCCTGGTATTTCTCTTGATTTCTTTGCTTTCCTTGTGCAGCTGCCAGGTTTTCTGAGCTACCTCAGAAGCTAATTGGCCTGGATTTTGCCTTTCTTCCCTTAAGCAGAATTACTGATGACTTTTTCTCCTGTGCATGCCAGTGTCATTGCAGTGGCAATGCTAAGCTCCCACTTGATGCTCTTATAAGTTTGTGTGCTGTGTGATGCCATTTTCCCAAGGCAAATGGAGAACATTTTGGTCCATCACTTTTGCAACAAGTATCCCTGAGGTTTCTAGTGAGCAGAACAAATGGAAACCTCTTCTCTTTTCCTTGATATTTATTTGATTTTTTTTCAGTCACTTAATTGCTCCTCCTTAATTTAGAGGAGGTGAAGAAGGCAGTCCAATATAGAGAGCTCATTTTGTTACTGTAGACTCTCTCAGTACTGATACTGCTTGTGGCCAGTGACAAACTGAAGGTCTGAAAGATATAGCTCATGTTTGATCCTCTTTTATCTACAGAGGTCCTTTAGCTTCTTGGATCTATTTTCTGAAGCTTATCCTCTCACCAGCCCACCTAGGGTTATCCTTGTAAAATAGGTTGTCTAAATAGGTGACATATATTGACTTTTACAAATCATCGTCTGTTGTTCTCCCACAAATTTGAGGGTACCCATGCAGACTGAACCTTAAATCCCTAAGAGGACAGAGGTTAATTCCAGCCTCTAGAGCTGAAACCTGAATGTTACTCCTGGCCCAAGGAATGGTGGCTGTGTTACCACCAAGGCACTGGGGGACATACAGAACCAGGCAGAGGTTCTGGTAGGGTTCTGATGTTCACCCCCCCCCCCCCCCCCCCCAATCCTTTTGTCCCCATTTTTGTCCCCATTTGGTGACCCTACCACTCCTTCCTTTGCTGTACTACTGAATATGTAACCTCAGGGGTGCTGTAGCTTAGAAGCTGGATGCTTGGAAACCTTTCAGCCCAAGTGGCCTGCTTTCCTGTCAGGAGTCACTGGCAGAAATCCTAAATAACTCCTAATTAAAGGAGCTATAGGCTGCAGTACTGTGTCCTTCCAGCCTTGCAGCAATCTTGGATCTTTTTGTAGCTGGGCACTGGAAGAACTAGACAATGATTTGATTCTGTGAGACTTCAGTGGTGTTTTGTCTGCGACACAAGGAAGAGCATCATTATCCAACCAGTGGGATTACAGCCTGGGTATTGAATTATGCACATCAGATACTTGCTGAGCCTCTATTTTGCTTATTAAACACTTGGCCTTGGGCTTGTCCTGGGCCACAACTTGATGCAGTTCCCACACCCCCAGCATGAATCTTGGTGGTCCTGTGTGGGATGCTCGGTGGCCAGCTGTATGTCCCAGGAGCACTGTGTGAGTGTGGGGCCATGGAGGGCTGGTTGTGGGTGCTGGAAGTCTGATACCTGCAGCAGGAAGGCACTGCTGGAGCCACACAGCAGGTGTAAACTAAAATCAAAACCCGGACAGTGAAAAATAAATAAGGAAAATGAAACAAAAATCTCATCCTAAGGAGGTGTCCTGATAGCAGTGATTTTACTTGTAATTTTTTCTCTTACACTTTTCTAGGTAATTGTTCAATTCCTTTTTCGTTTACATGCCAGGACTGGAAGAGATGCGTTTTCCATGCAGTGGCTCCCACGGGGATTGGGAACATACTTTGTTTCTCTGCTCCACCCTGCCTCTCAACACTTCCCATGATCCTGTACCATACTGTGCATCTGGGATGAAAGACAGGGTTGCTTCCTGAGTAGCAGCAAGAACAGTGCAGGAACACTGATGTGTACCTTTAATGAGACAGAAGTAGCACTTGCTAGGAATAGCCTTGTGACACAGATAGAAATCTGTGTGTATTTGGTTCACATTCGCTTCAATGGTTTAATAGATAGTGCTGCACACCTGGTTCCTTGAGGGTCTCTGTAATGGCTGTGTTGCAGACTGCACTGTAAGCATAGTGCTGTCTGGGCCCTGCCATTCCCCTAGAAAAACTAGCAAAACTAGCAAAACTAGCAATACTGAAAAGGAAGAGAGAAGAGGTACAGAATCTCATCACATTTCACTGTGCAAGGCCAATATTCCTGCAAAGACACGAAAGCAAGACACCTTTTTTCTCCCTTCACTCTGCTGTTAAAGGATCTCACTTGCCCAGCCTAACTCCCAGGTCTGCCTGTCCCTCTGTTGGCTTAAAGGCATGTAGTTTTCCTGGTTAAAAACCTTGCTCTAGTACCTCTTGGAGGATCAGCAAGCACAGCTGGATCCTGCCAGTGCTTTATGCACAGGCAAATATATACATGCACACACATATTTGCCTGGATGTGTTTGGGGGTGTGGTCTCCTCTTGAGAGTTTTTTTGCCATGTAATCCTTCTCACCACCCTCTCACATGAGACATGTGATACATGAGAGGACCACAACTTAATTACATGTTAAAAATCCCCTCACATCAACTCCCCTTCTGCTGTTTTAACTTAAAACTCCTATGATGCTGAGTTGGGCAAAGGGAGTAAGTGATGTTGTTTTTGTATGAGACACATAAATTTCAGTTTGTGACTAACAGAGCAATCACATGTGGCATTTGCACATGACCTAACCCAGAGTTTCTCTATGTTGCCAAAACAGGCTTTGATGTGACTGATGTTCTCAGCTGCTGTTTTGTTTCCTTAAAAATCTCAGTCCGGGCAACGCATTTCATTCCATTTGGGAGCTGCCAAGGGTCAGTTTGAGAAATGTGTGGAAGTTAGTTGGGGTAGCAGGGGGAGGGAGGGCTATTGAGGATGTTGCTTAAACGTCTCTGTGCCTGTATTTCCAAAAGTAGAAACCTAAGGGTTTAGAGCAGGTGGGTGCCTAGTGGATTTTCAAGAAAACCTGTGCTGCTTATCTGCAAATTGCAGTATTTATGTATTTCTGTATTTCTGAAAATCCATCCTTAAGTCATGAGCTGGGTGAAAGCAGCACCATCTATGTAAGGCATGTCAGAGTTCTTGGTGATGCCTGGGTGCAGCACTGGGATGAATGCCAGCCAAATTGTTTCCCTGTGGAGTCGCACAGCTGACTGTGCTTTGGCTTGCCAGGACAGAGCACCACACCAAGGCAGGCAGAGAGTGAGGAACTGCAAGGGAAGGGCTTTTTGTTGATAATCTCTGGGTCAGGTCAGAGCTGTTGTGCTCCTTGACATCAGGCTGCATGGGAAGAGCAAGTGTGTATTTTTGAAGATAAACAGCCATGTCACCAATTAAGCTGGTGCCTTAGCAGAGTGAGCACAGCTGTCTGTAGGTGGTTGCTTGACAGCATTGAGATCCCTCCAAGGGTAGGGAGAACCCTGCCTCCCTCTGCTGTTTTCCTGAAGGTCTCTCTGTGGAGGGAAGGTCTCTCTGTGGAGGGAAGGCAGGTCTCTCTGCCTGGATGTCTCATTCCTCCCAAATTTGCAATAGGTCACTGTATGCAACCCAAAAAATATGGAAGCCTCTCTCTTTGCTGGATCCATGCATTGCTACTGGATGTGTGACACCTGGCAGGCTCTCTCACCTTCTGCTTAATACCCTTGCCCATGTAGCAATATTCCCAAATCCCATCCCACCTGCTGTGTCACACTGAGGTGTAGCTCCTGGTGGTGTCTTTCCTTTCTGTTTTCTGTGGGAAGGGCCAGCAGGTCTTCGTGTGCCCCAGCTGACTCTCCTCTTCAGTGCAATAGCTCTCACATGCTGAACCTCTGGGAACTGCAGACAAAATGTAGCTTCCACTTAAAAGCATGCTCAGGCTCATGAAAAGCCTCCCTGGCTGTTTCTCTGGGACTTTGGAGAGGTTCTTGGGATGAGAATAGAAGAAAATAATGGCCTCAGATGTTACATGAGGAGCCTTGAGCTGGACTGCGCACTCAGGATGTACTCCATAACATGGAAAATTATTTAGGTATTTTTATTCTCGCCAATGCCAAAATCCTGGTCTCGCCCTCTCCTCACCTCTCCTCAAGCTGGAGAGGGGTTGTAAAGCACTTGTTGCCCTGGATCCTTCTGGCGTGAGTATGCTTCTGTTTGCTGTGTCCTGTGGGCTGAACACTGGGAGGGAGCTGCCCTTCACGGCCCGAGCTCTGCAAGAGGGCAGACAGGCTGCAGGAAACCGGGGGAAACAATGAGGTTCTGCTCTGCTGCTGCAACAGCTTGAGAGTGGTGGAGAGGAAATGCTTCCATGACAAGGGCAGGGTGAGCCAGAGGCCAGAGGGCACGTTTTTCATGCTGTGAGGTCTTTTTGGTGTCAGCACTGCTCCTGCATAATAAAGCTCAGCACAGGGCAGTGCTTGGCAAGGGGGTCAGTGCACCTCAGTGTGGGGGAGCCAGGAGGGTACTCAGTTTGAGAACTGGGGAAGATTTAAGGAAAAAAAAAGGCCTTAGGAGTTGTTTCTGAGAAGGGACAAGCTGTCTCTGTGAGAGGTGGCAGTGCTGCCTCCTTGTGCAAATCTGATCTGGAGACTAATAGTCCCAAAAGTATCTTCCAGCAGAGGGAAGAATGCAGTACTGAAGCCCTGCTGCAGGTCTGCAGCTGCATTCAGTGCCCATCTCAAAATCTAACTCTTGGTGAAGCACTTCAGAGGAACTAAATTATTTAGAAACTCTAGGAATCAATTACAAGCACCCAGCTCCTTCATCTGTGTCCTTACTGAGCCTTTGACTTCCTCACCCTGAGCAGGGTAGTGTTATGATGTTGTAATGGTTGATGTTTCTGAAGTGTTTTGAAGATAAAAAGTGATGTTAAGTTTTACTAGGCCAAGATCTGAGGCTCTCATTTAATCTTTCTAGAGATATCAGACTCAAATCTCACTCCAGGGGTTTCCTACATGCTGCTTGTAAACAGCACATGGAGCTGTCCCTGCTCCCATGCCCACCCTGCCCCGCTGCAGTCTTGTGCCCTGCCATCTCTCCAATCACATCTCTTTCTCTGTCTGGCTGTAAGCCAGAGTGCTAAGATGATCCAAAGTTAACATTGCAGGTTCACTGAAACAAAGGGAGAAAACAGGAGACAATGAGGAAACTACACATGAGAGAGAAGACTGGCATGAGGTTTGTGTACATGCTTGTATTATCCCAGTCATTTGAGACATGCACAGAATCACAGAATCATAGACTATTCTGAGTTGGAAGGAGCCCACAAGGACTACTAAAGTCTAATTTCTGGCCCTACACAGGACAGACACATGAATCGCACCAGAAGTAGTTTTTGGAACTTGTTTTTAGCTGGGGCCCCCACTGGGCTCAGAGCCATCCCCTGTCCCATCCCTGCCCCAAAGTAGCAGACAAGGCAAACGATGGATCTGAATATGAGAGGGAGGGGAAGAAGAGGAAAGCTTGGCAAGCAAGGCAGGATCCTAGAGAACCAGTCTCCTTATCATTGTCAAATTTCCTGCAGGCATTGCAAGGAAGAGAAATTTTAAATTGCTTTTACACACCCCTGCCTGCTTGAGTGCACAGAAAAGATAGGAGTGGTCTCAGAAGGAAGACTGCTATTTTGTGCAGTACATGGCCCAGTGCCTTATTTGCAGTTTGCTGTGTAAGCACTGTTGTCAAATGGGAGCTATTTGCTTCCTCCAGGCTTTTCTATGAGACTCATCAGTATGACACTTCAGACATCAATTAAATTCTTTCCAGAACAGCTCTGTGAGATTGAGGAACAGGAAACAAAAGGAAATCTTTGTGCCTCTGAAGGCTCATCTCTGCTGCAAACCAGGCCCAAATTTCAAGTCAGGCACATTGAAAACAAGGAAGTACGATGACCTTTGCTTTGTGTGGGAACCTTGTGGCAAAGGAGGTGTTGACATCTGGTGCTCCTAGGCAACATTCAGAGCAGTTAACAACCATGAAATTGCTCCTTCTCCTCTTGCAGTGCCTTCCCTCCCTCAGTCACTAGATGTTGTAGAAAACTTTGCCCCCATTCAAGAGTCTGAGGTGTCCCCTCTCAAGTCAATAAAGGGAGGACCCTCGTCCCTACGTGGAGAAGAGCTCTTCTCGTCTTTTACTTTCGTCCATGTAAGTCCGTGTGGGCTGGGGTACATAGCTAGTTGGAGTGGACCCTCAACAGCCCAAGAAACACAGGTCTACAACTAGACAACTTCTTCACCAAAGGAGACTCCCTCTCTATCTGGCTGTGAGGCACTCACAAGATATCCATATACTGTGTGCTACTGGGGCCAAATCAATGGCTTTAAAGACTGTATGGTATTAATGAGCACACAAAACTGGAAAACTGGGCTCATACGGGCATCTTCTAGTCTCTGAGTACCTGCAATTTGTGCTCTGAATCCCCTTTTCTGCCCTGAGGAATGTATGTGGGTGTATGGTGGGGAACAGGTGTGGTGACCTTTCTTATTCTCCTGCCTTCCTGCTTCTCCTTGCCCATTTTGCCTGGAGCTGGGCAGCACCCTCGCATTGCCCACACTCAGCAGTGGCACCACTGAAGTTACAGCTGTGCAGCCTGGGGCCATTGCCCCATGCCTGAGGCTGAGAGATACAGCGCAGCTTGCACTGCCCACCAAAGGTTTTCCTTTGGAAAGGAAAGGTTTGAAAGGGTTGGCTGCCACATGCCAGCCATCTGCTTTCCCTCTCAGCACCAAGGATGCATTGAGGTCTGTGAGGCACCACAGGGTCTTGCAAGCTCTTCCAGAGTCTCAGAGGTGCGGAGGTTCTGCGCCAAAACCTGCTGTGCAGGAGCTCTGCCCCATCAGCCCCTCTGAGGCCACATGGAGGGGGCAGGGGACTCAGCATGGGGCACAACACTGGTGTAAGGCAGCCAGATGTTCTGGGGGAGGGCAGGGCTCTGCCACAGCTGCCACAGCTGCCGTGAGCACAGAACAACCACAGTGGGGATGTCACGTTCTCCCTGGGCCAGACTCTTCCACTGCTAACCAAGACCCAGCAGTCTTTAATGAGCTTCATCAAACTGACATTACGGTCAAATTGAGGTAGCTTTTGATGGGAATGATAAAATGAAAATTGTCCCTCACAAAAGGCAACCCCTGTTGCGAGTTTCAGGCTTTGACTTTGAACTAGGATGCTGTGGGTTCTTTAAACCAAACTCCAAGTAGGTAATTTTTTAGAGGAAGGTATTTGCTTGGCTATGCTCTTTTTGGTTTTGGAGGTTTTTTTAAAAACAGAGAAGACTTTTTTGCTGAATCTCTCCTTCACTGTGGCAAGGACGCTGGAGCATGGAAAATTTCATGACCTAAAGCATTTATCGAAGTTTTAAGCAGCAGACAGAAAGGGCTTATACCAAGAAGCATAAGTGGTCTCAACAATAAATAATTCTACCAGTTCAGCTTAAAATACACCTAAAATATATATTTTTAAGGCTTCATATACTCTGCTAGATTAAGTTGCTACAGTACTAATGTACTTTACCTCTCAGAGAAGTGTGTGGGCTTCTTGCAGCAGAGAAAGCAAGAGTTAGCAGGAGAGGACGTGAAAGAAAAGCTCATCTCCTTCTTGCTTTTCCGTCATCCAGCTCTCCATGGTCCCTGCAGCCACCAAGAACTTTTGTATGACAATAGCAATAGCACAAAACCTGTTAAATATAGATTGAACTGAGTTTAAATTGAGGAGAAGCATCTATAGTAATCAAGGTTTGCTGGATGTGTTTTGAATATGGTGTTGTTCTTAATTATTGAGCTCTGCACATTGGCTGCAAATACATTAAAAAGGCATGCTGCTGCTCACTAAGTGAAATGAAGGCATGAAAAGGTGGTTTTGCCTTTGAAAACTCAAGACAGTGACACTTTACCAGTTCTGTCGCTAGTCTTAGTTTCTAAGTGCACGTATCTCCAGCATATTCCAGACTTTTGCATTTTGTCTTTAAAAAACCTGTATGAGGAAGGGCACCACAGCTTATCAAGATTCTTATGAGCTGTGACTAAATGGGCTGAAAACTAGAATGAATAGGTCTGAGCACAGCCAGATGCTGTGTGCTTTGGCAAATAGTAACTACAGACAATATTCCTGGCAGGGCTCTGTCCATGCTTGAAACTCTTTCCTGGGGCTTTTCAAAGACCCCCACAATGTGCTGAAGAGCTCTGGCAGTGGTGTTGGGTCTCCACACAAAGGGCAGCTCATGGATGTGCTGGAGGGATAGCAATCTGCATGATGGTGTGCCTCTTCCACTTGTCTGACCATTGCATCATAAGCTCTTCCTTCCCTCAGGGAGGGGAAAGGTGACCACACCTGGCCACCATCTACCAGAGATAACCCTGCTCTCAGGACTCATGGCCAGGAGTCTGGTGTGGGGATGCTCCCAGTGCACTCCTGCAATACCTGGCTGAGGCAGGCAGCACAGTTTAACGTGCAATTCCTGAGCCAGGACTGGATTAAGCGGCTTATAGCAGTGGTAATTTTGTAGCTACAGCAGCACAGTGTTTGGTGCTGGTCAGATTAGACTGCAAGGACATCTGTTGCATGCCAGAAACTCAGATGCACTCTTCAGGAGTAATTCAGAAATACATTAAAAAAAAAAGAAAAAAAAGAAACCAGAAGTAAAATATGCTAAAAAGCAAAGGTTTATAGCAAAGTCTTTTCTCCAGGAGGTCTCTGAAACAGCTCAAGGTAACATGATAAGAACATGGACTTGTCCCTCCTTCCATTGCAGGGTTACTGTACAAAAATACAGAATAAAAATAGAGCAATGCTGTAAGTAAAAAAAACTGTTTTGAGAATACCCAGGCCTGAAGCCATATTTGAATGCATGACTTGTTTCACTGGATGGTGATGGGCATGGAAAGGTTTGGCTTTTCTTCTCCCCACCCTTTTTTTTTTCCCTTTTATTTTCTTTTCCATCTTTGTGGCTGACAGAAACTACATTGCCTGAGTATTTACAGAAGCATACACACACCTCAGTACATGGACCCTTTCCTTAGGAAATAGTTCCCTTGCTCTAGTCTGCAATGGGGGTTTGCAGAAGTTTCCTAATGGGTGAATCTGGTTTCAGCCACCATACGCACTGCCAGGCACCAGGATTATTTCTGCAGCTCCATCACATGAGGATGGGGCAGGGGCAAGAGCCTTTACCATGCTGCTGTGTAGGAAAAAGTCCTGGAGGGTGACTGTGCTCAACATGCCTGCCTTTCTTATTCCTGGCTCCTGAGCCTGCCACACAGGTGGGCCAGGGGGAGAGGGTGGAGAAGTCTTGAATAATGTGTTGACACTGCCTAAAGCAGTCAGCATTGCTGAGCTTGGTAGCAGGGCTGAGCAGAGGAGAAAGCCCTCACCACCTGGCCAAGGACAGCTGCAGAATGGGTCCTCCAGGGCTTAGAGACAGCTAGGGAGTAGGCTGTGCCCTGAGGCACTTCCTTATTCAGAATAGCACCTTATTTGCCCCACAGCCCAGCGGGAATCAGAAGTGATGTCTGTGCCTCACAGCAGGGAGGAAGAATGGGCAAGAACAATGCCATCAGTGACTGCTTTCAGCCCAGCTTCTTATTTCTATTTTATCCATGCAGCAGACTTTTCACCTGTGATTGCCTTTTATTTCCATCTGTATGCCAGATCATTTATCATTTTATATCCATATGGTGCTAACAATGTGGGATTCATGGGGAGAGCTGATGGGCAATGCAGAGATACAAATATATCATAGTGGCAGTGCAAGGAACTGCAAAGGTCTCTGCTTTGCCAAGTGAGGAATAAGTACAGCAGGACAATTTGGTAATTCCTATTATTTACAGGTAGTGATGAAAAGCTTGTGCTGGGCTGTGTTGTTAACCTGTATGGATGCACTTATGGAGGAGAAATAGGAAGCCAGAGGCTGACACAGCTATCATTTGTCTGATTTCTGTGTGTGGCTCCTGGAAACAGGGGAACTGAAATTTGTGCTTTTGATTCTCCAGTTTATGGTACCTGTGCATCTCCAGTGCAGAAAAGCTTCATTTATTTACTTTCATCATGGACACTGAAGGGCAATGAAGTGTGCAATGTATAGACTTTTCCACAAGTTAACAGGAAAGGTGGTGACCTTCCTGTTCTTCTTTACGATGATCCTGTTCTCTGAGTCCCATAGGAAAAAACTGCATGTGAGAAGAAATTATTTGCAGTTGACAATACTGAGCACAAAGGGAAGCTCTCGAAGACAGTGGAGCAGACAAAAGTGACCCAAGACAGAATGCCATTGCGAATACCAGTGGCAGAGCTGAACACTCAGCTTTTGTTTCTCATGTTGAAGTCAGGAACAAAACTATCTGAAGGAAGTTCCCAGGCCGGCTCTCAGCTTCAGATCCTCTGAAGCCCAAACCATTGAATGACACAATCAAAGTTGCCCATTTCAGAGGAGGCCAAATGGTGGAAAAGGTGTGGCAGGTTCAGATCCTTTATGAGCTATGACCCCTTGGTGCTTTCCTTGTCCTCCTTCCTGCTGTTCTCTCCTCTCCATCCACCCACACTTCCTGCAGGGCAGCAGAAGGGGTGGAGGGTAGTGTCACTTCTCTTGAAACCTGGCTACCAAAGGCCATGATTATTCCATAGCCCTGTCCTAGTGGAACATTTGACTTTGTTGATCCTTAAGAGCATGTTATGCAAGGCATAAAATCCTGCATCCTAGAACCAAGCTCCTATGCCTATAAAAGAGTGCAGACAGTAGGGAGTCTCCACTGTACGAGTGTGACTTGGCTGACCTATGGATATTTCTGATATGTGGGTGGATGTCGAGCCAGCTAAAAAATGAGAGTTACCATCCTGTTGGTTTGCTTCATTTCAGAGAAGAAAGATTTGCAAATACATACAAGGAACTTGAAGTTGTTGTTGCACTGACATTTTAGTCCACAAAGTGACACAAAATGAAAGGCTCCTCCCTAGTGCCAGGCTTTTAAAAATCTTGGGATTAGAAATTTATGTGACTCCTAACCCCTCATGTTGTTACATTCTGTGACCCCAGATAGTTTAATAAGGGTTTTAAATAGTGGCTGCCCTCTCCACTACATCAGAAATCTACTCAAGGGAGATGAGGAGTCAGGATTCAGTCCCAGGCCTCTTATTTGCTGCCAACAGCAGTGGCAGGCAGCTGTGACCACTGCCCTCAGGCTGCCAGGGATGCAGTGCTCAGCTCTGCTCTGCTCTTGCCTGTCTCCCAGCTCAGCTCTGGCCAGCACATCCATCAGTGCCCTTGAAACTGTGCCTGGCAGTGGAGGAGCCTCTTGGGAGCTTTTCTCTGCCCTCACAATGACTCCATAACTGCTGGGAGTTCTCTGCTCTTGGCTCAGGGGTGCAGCTGGACCATCCTGGGCATCAGTAGAGGCTTCATCCACTGTGGGCTCCCTGAGCTGGGGCAGGCAGTGCTGCCCTCAGCAAGTGTGAGCTGCTATGTGAGCTGGCAGCCCACAGCTAACCCAGCTCTTACAGAGGTTACATGGGTTTGGCATCCTCCAATGGAAACCTTGCTTTGCAGGACCATCCTGGGCCAATATTAGTTTAGCACCTTTTTTGTGGTGCTAAACAACTATTTAAGTCTATCAAGCTTTTCAAAATTATCTTTAGAGGGAAGAGGACTAGGACTGTACTGTTATTTGTTTCATGTATATCTTTCAGTGGAAGTCAGACACATTTATTTCCTAGCATTTGATATTGAACACATTTACAAGGTGTTGCCTTTCTCTGTCCTACATGGGGCTCCTTGCAGCACATCCCTTATGCCCTCCTGCCAGCTCACAGTCTGACAGCAGTCACCCAACAACATCACCCAAGGCACAGGAGGAAAAAATGGACGCTTAACCATGGTTGTGTTTCTAATTTCAAAGCCTGGGACTTTAGTATTACTGCTCCTTTTCTCCACTCTTGGCATGAACATTTCCCTCCCTCCTCAGCTTCAACACAAACTTGTGTTGCCTCCCGTGGTGCAAATCACCCTCACTTAAATCACAGCCTCCTTGCACAGCCATCCCAAGGCACAATTGTGAGTTGTGGGGAATCATGGCTGATCTCTGAAGGAGGAAAAGGTCTGAGTGTATTGCTGTGGCAGAAGAATACCAAATGCAATGATTTCAGGAGAAAAGATGAGTTCTGACAGGTGATCTGAACTCAGGCAGTGAGTCAGACTCTCCTGTCATTGTGGAGAGTCGGCACCATATGACCAAAATCAATGTTCTGGATTTTGTGATATAGTTATTGGGATTATTAAGATGACTCTATTTGCCCATTGGAGTGTACAGGATGAAACATATGGTACTGAACAAGCCAGCAAAGCAGTCAAGGGCCTGCTACATGAAGGGATTTGTACATAAACATAACGGGGCGAGGCAAAAGCCACGCTCCTGTAAGTTAATTTAGCTGCGTTTGCTGTAATGACAATGTAATTATAGGAGTGCAATTCAGGAGATTTATCTTTTTAATTAGCAAACTCCCATGTCCTTCAAAAATCTCCTCTCCCAGCTACAGAGCCACCTGCGTCAAAGTGCAGCAGGGAGCCCCTGCTTACTCACGGCTCCTGTGCTCCCGCTCGCCCCACGCTGCAGAACTGCCACAGCTTCAAGCAGATGGTCCCTCATCAAACCTTTCCTTCCCGTGTCACTTACCATTAATAAATTGGATCATTGTTAGTGTGCATTGTAATCTCCTAGGACATTTTCCTCATGGCAGTAAATTTGGCTTTTGGTGGTACCTTAAATTCGTGTACATATAAACCTATTTAGCCTGACAGCAGAAGTTTCCTAATGGTAATTTCAGCTGAAAAGATTTTTTTTTCCCCTGGAAAGAACTCAGTGCACTAGCAGTGCTCCCCAGAGCAAGCCAAACTCTAGGAGCTTTGCCAAGAACCAGAGCCCCCTCCTACAAAAGACAAGTTGTGCCAGGGCAGTACATATCTGCTCTCAAAGAGAAGTGAATGCTCTCAGACCAGCACTATAACACACATACAGGGGAAGCCAAGAGAAACATGTATGAGCCCTATCCTGGCCATTTTTTGTGACCCTACATGTACTTTCTTGTTTCCCTGATGTCAGTTTAACTACATTATGTGGAACCTGCTGGAAGAAAAGACTAACAAAGCCCTCAGAAGTAGAATAATGTTCATATTTCATTTTCAAATAGTTTTTATGAACTCTTCTCATCTTGGAGGTGCAAAAGAGTGAAGGTTTGTGACTGCATCCTTGCTGTGTTTTTGGTAGCACCCATACCCAGGGCAGCAGCCAGAGCTCCAGTGAAGCCAGTGTTGAGTGTGTGCATGCAATGCCGGATCCAGCTCAGTGGCTCTATCCTAAGCAGCCAACAACAAGGGATGACAGTAAAACTTGATACCAAAGCAGAATCGCCTCAGTTAAAAACATTATGCTGTTATTTTCCTTCTTTCTAAATGCTGGGAAGGAGGAAGGAACTCCTCACCATTCACCAAGGCCCAAGGAAACTTCGTGTAGGGTTTGTGCTGGGGCAAAGCCATCTGCCCTTGGGGAACAAGGGACCTGGACAGTTTGCACAAGTTGTCCTCATGCTCAGCCCCCTTGGGAGAACTTGGGTTCAGAGACTGTGGCTGTGGCACGTCACTGCTGGCAGCTGCAGGGTCTCTCGGAATGCAGGCAATCACTGACATCCCACATCTTCCTGTGTAGCTGCTCAAGCCCCATTTCCCATATTGGAAAACACCTGGACTGGGAGGTAGGGAAAGGTACGTGAGCTGGAGTGAGCGAAGCAGGTGCTTTGCCTGGCTTCACCAGTTGCCAGTGTTCCCCCACCAACCACAGCCAAAAAAGGAGCACGAAAATGCTTCCTGACAATAACACTTTCTCTGGGGCATTGCTGGAGGTGTCCTACCACTGCGAACCTGCCGACAGCACTGGGCCCTCGGAGGCTGTCAGAAGAAAAGCATTTCTGAGGTGTTGCCAGCACTCAGGCAGTCCCTGGGATGGCAGTGGGAGAGCACAAGAAGTCATACAGATGAAGACAGAGCAGGAAAAAGGACACTCCTCAGACCACATCAGCTTCCAGGGAAAACCTCTACACCTCAACACACACAGACTGCAACACTAAAAATGGAAATTATAGATCCGTACAGAAAGCTCTTTTGGGTTTTTTTTTCTAGCAATGATTTTACTTTCAGCTGAGATCTCAAAGCAAGCAGAAGTGATAACATGAACACTTATGAGGAATGAGTATATCAGACAGAGCATGCCAAAAGAGAAACATTACTTTTTAAGCAGTGCAACATTTTCACTCCTGCTGAGTTTAGCACTGGTTTGAGCACAATATTTTCTCTTAAACTTGATCACACAGAGCCACATCATAGCAAAGGGTGGGTGAGCTAAAATGGCCTTACATATGTCTGCTAATTTCCTACTCTTCAGGAATCTCAAAGCCATTTACAAGAGGAGTGAGCAGAGGAGTGGATGAATTAAGTCTTGCAAAACCTTTGGGAGATGGAGACCGGCAACAGTATTTTTCCATTTTGAAGGTGGCAATAAAAGCAGTAGCCTGTCACCAATGGTTTGTTTCAAAGGTGTCAACACACAGCAGTGGAAGCTTAGCTAACCTAACATGGATTCTTCTCTCCGTGGGCTGTAAAGAGAGTTAAGGGAAGCTGACTCAGATGTATCCAACTGCAGCAATTTTTTGGTTCATTTTGTATCATGACCCAAAACAGCAGTAAGATGAGAAAAGTCTGATTTCATAAATCCCCTTTTCAGTTTTGATAGGAAAAATGCACTTCCAGGCCTGACTGGGTGGTAACTCTGCATAAGGTGACCATGGGTCCCTGGTGCCTGTAATCAAATCTGCTCCTTGAGGGTCACCAGCTCACCAGCCAGGTGGGAGCTGTGGGCCCAGGTGTGCCTGTGGTCTGCCTGGTGCTTGTAGCTCTCCAACAGTGTCCGGCGCCTCTGGCTCGTGTATCATCAGCACCAGCCCAAGGTCTCTGTGAACCACACAAGCTGAAGGTAGAAGTGCAAGACCCACCCAGCACCTTCATCATCTTCTGGGACATGATATTAAAGGGGCTGGTATTCCAGGTTTCTTCTTGGAGTCAAGTTGACAGATCTACGTTGGAGGAGGTAAATGACAGAAAAGCAGAGACACAGCCCAGGGTCACATTTCCTAACTGACAACCTTTTTGGTTTGCTTGTGCTATAAAGTTGTTGCTTTCTTCTTCCCCAATGCTCCCAGCTCTTACTAGAACGTGGATATACCTTCCATCAGAAACATGGCCAATCTCAATGTTAGGCCTGAACTGGACATAAACATCTCTCTTTGACCGCCATCTATTTGAAATTATATATGAGCTATAATATATGCTTGCTGTATGTTTTTAAAAAGGCCTTCAAATCAAATGATGCCTAAATTTAGTCTGCTTTTGATCTGGACAGGAATCAAAATTTTATCTCTTTTTTTTTTTTTTTTTTTTTTTTTTTTGTATCTATGTAATTTGGACTTGTAGTTACAAAGTTCTGGTTTGGGGTAGTACCTTGCTTTATGGCTAACTCTAAGCAAGATTCAGTGAGCAAATATTTATTTTAAATGTGAAATCCTGAGGTCTGTGGACCTTTACTAGCTAGAATTATTTACAGTATACTGGATCACTGCATGACACTAAGAAAGACCTTATTCATTGCTTCCAAAAAGCTATTAAAAAATATCCCACAAGAAGATAAGTTGCTTAGGAGATGTCTTTGTAGCAGAAGATTAAACCTACCTCAGTCAGATAATGTTTCATGGTTAGACCACCAGGTACTGCTCTTCTCTTCATAAATCCCATTCCACTATATCATTTCTTCTGTAATGTACTCTACCTGGCTTCCTGCTGAGGATGATCTACGTGCTTTGTGAAAGCAGAAACTAATATTATTCTGGGGAAGGGAATAGGAAATAGAACTTAAGCTGATTATTTCATTTTTGTCCAGGAAATTTTGAAGACTGCGCAGTTTTGGTTTTTTTTCCTTGAAGAAATTGTGGCTTTTCCTCTTTACTTTTACTGAGAACATGATAAATACATATTTTCTAAGCTACATTTTGCATAAGGGGATATATCAAAGGATAAAACCTAATGAACCAAATTTGCTTCTGGGAAGGTCTTGTGTAACTGCAGGAAAGTACGTGGAGATAAAACACAACTGTGGTTAAATTATCTGTGGAGAGGATTGAAGTGCTCACTGGGATCAATGGAGCAGCCTTCTACAGCAGGAGTGGCTGTGGTCTGCAGGCTGCTGAGAGAATCATACAGCTCTTTGAGAGAGGAGAAGCAGAGGAGCTCCACTGCCAGGGTATCATGGTTGCTTTTACTTTGACACCTCTCTGGATGAGAAATGTGGTGATCACTCTGTCCTCTGGGCCTTTCACCCTCCTCCCCTTTCCTGGAAGCAGATGGGGTCCAGTACAGCAGCAGTAAGAAGAGGCACTAGGAGTGTTCCAGGGACTTGGCCAAGGTGACAATGGGGAGCAGTGGCATCAGCCCCAGAAGCACAAGCCCAGCCACCACTGGCAGTTTTCTGCAGCTCAAGGCAGGCACATTATAGGACTGAGTTTCAGGCCGCCAGGCATTCCTACAGGGAATTAAATTTCTCAGTGGCTTTAATTGCATAAAGTCAGAAATGCCTAACTCTTGCCTCAGTCTTTTTTATCCATGTTATTTTTAAAACAAACAAAAAAAAAAGCCAAACAAAAACCAAACCGAACAAACCCCTGCCAAGCAAACATAAAAATCCCATATAATGAAAAGAAGCCATTTTCTCTAAGAAGAATTTCAGCATGTGGGAAAGAAGAAAGAGGTTTGAAAGAGTAAATGCTCCCAGTGTTTTAATTTATTTGCCAAGGCTAGAGACCTGTTCCTAGACTCTGTCTATGGTCAGAGAGGTGAGAGGATTTCCTCAAAAAAGAGATCCAGATCCCTCCCACTAGCTTCCTGCAGCCAGAGTGTGTGATCATCATGAAGTAAGTCAGTATCACATCCATGGGCCACATCCATGGCACCTTCCCCTCCCCCTCCGCCTCCCCCTTCCCCTTCCCCTTCCCTTTCACCTTCCCCTTCTCCTTCCTGTTCCCCAGCATGCCGAGCACTCTTTGGGGGTTTAGGGATCTGGGTTTGATTAGGACACGTCAGAGCTCTCTGATCTATCGGTCATTGTCTTTCCTGTGTATCACCAAAATAATAGTTTTTCCAGACCACCTGCGCTCTTACCAGGCTGTAAAGAAAATCATCACTGTTTTGGCCACTGTGGTTGCAGCACCCACGTGAGCAAAGGGACAGATATTTTTCCAGCCTTCCCAGTCCTTCATGAAATAGTCCTGTTGCATATCTGTTGGACTTCAATACGCTCTCCATTTTAGGTGCTGTCTAGCTCATCTCCCCTTCACAAATGTGGGGCAAGCAGGTCTCATTTATAACAAGTATTTCCACCCAGGGTCAGAAAGTTATCACACCAAGATTATTTTTCAATGGAAAATTGATTTCTTCTTTTTGGGGGAAGGAGGGTAAGGAGTGAGGAAAAAGAGAAGGCGCCAAAGAGACAGAGAATGATGGGCAGCTGGTAGATAAGGGAAGCACTGAAGTGGAAATGAAAGCTTTCATATCATTGCAAAAGGATAAATTCATGCACTGCACTAGGATGTCACACGCTGTAATCATAAAAAGAATCAAAGATACATAATAGCACCATTACTGGAAAATATGAGAAAGACTTGAAAGATGTGGTATCATCAAAACTCTCTTACACTGAATATTTTGCCTCTGTTTTGTGCAAAAATAGGCAGAGAAATTGTTCTTTCTGCCCCCTATTATAGGCAAGTTATCACCCTTTCTCAACATATCCTCCAGTTTAAAGCAAAAATAAAGGCAGTACCTAAGAAAAAACTACATGACAAATGAAGTCATAAAACACGATACCAAAAGTCCAATATTAGAAGAACATTTAGGCTTTCATGGCTGCAAAGCCAGCTGCAGGGAAATGACTGTGACAGAGTTTCCCTTGGAGTTTTTACACCAGTAACCCTGTGCACGCGTGTGCATGCGCATGTACCCAATGCAAACACAGATTTTCACTTCACCCTCACATAATTGTTTTGTCAGAAGCTTTAGCTCTTCCTTTGAAAGGATGGACACTGTGCAGCTGTGCAATGAACAGTGTACCTGTTCTGGTTTTCTTTCTGGCCTTATCAGAAAATGCATAGCCTGGTGCCTCACGCAGAGACTGATGAAACGCCTGCATCAGTAATCAGAAACTTCTGTGTAACCTTGAACATGTCCCAGGTCATGTCCTCTATTTTTATTCTGGGAGTTTCCATCCCCCTTCCAGCACCTGAGATACCTTAAAGAGCTGTGTATGTAGGTCTGCTCTTCCCATTTTCAAGCCGCAGAACTAAGAAGAGAGATATAACAACTTGCTCAGATCTGCCATAATTCAGCCAGAAAGTTTAACAACTGAGAAAGATTTCAACAAGTTATATATATATATATTTTTTTAAATTTCTTTTTTCATGGAAATGCCTGGGCAGCTCTTTCAGCAATGTGGAAAACTGTCCGGGTAGGTGCACATATTTATGTGCAACTCTGTGTGTATAGATGCCTCCGTGTAATTACACACATACACTACAAAATTCTGGCAAATGGGAAGAGAGACTTCTGGAATACAGGACAGTTAATAAACAATATAAACTGGCATAAAACTAGGAGATTATCCATGTCCATAATCCTCCCACACTTAGCAAAATACATGCTTGCACTGAGTGGATCTACTTTTCCACAGCAATAAAGCTTTTCTGTATTGACAGATTTAGTGAATTAGGCTTTAGCTGGGAGTTATTAAAACAACTCTGACAGATTTACTAACTCCTGGGCTTCTTGTGGATGGACAGAAATGCTGAACAGGAATGAATCTTTCACTTTTGCTTCATTCCTTTCCAAAATCCAAGTCTTCAAAGTAACTTTGGTCTCTGAATAAAAATTTTCTCTCTGATGGGCTGACTTGTGACCCTCAGCAAAGATCTGTGGTGTTCTTGGGGTCACAAGAAGCTGAAATCAGAAATGCTTGGCTAGTAGCCCTTCCTTTCCTCACCAGTGATCCAGGGTCACTTCCTGAGTTTAAAGACTCCTCCGTGAAACAGTGCTAACAACCTGATGGAGAAGCCAGATGGCTGGCTGTGTCACTCCAGCATTTTCCAATTAAGGTAAGGATGAACCATGTCCTTGACTCTTCTTGCAGCTCGAGGTCTGCATTTCCTCGCTGAAGGGATGGAGTTAAGAGCAGAAAGAAGCAGGATGGCTCCTATGGACCATCTGCAGTCAAGTGCTTGAGGCAGGAGCTCCAGCAGAGCTGGGGATTCATGGTATGGAGTGGAAGGTCAGTGGCCTAGGCAGCAGATGGGGTCATAACCCCAGGCATGGGAAAGGGCATTTCCATTTCAGGCTTTCACTGCTTCATGACTTCCCAGAGAAATGAAACCAAGTGACACGGCAGACATCGCCTGTGTCCCAGACATGCCCTCAAGGCTCCACGTTGGTTTCTGAGAAATTCTGGTGTAAAAGATGAATGTTCCCCCACAGCAAAAATCCTGTAACAGATAAATAGTAAGGAAACAGTTAACAGTGTAGAGAGCCAAAGCTAGTGTTTTAGAAACTGGAGGCTAAATGACAGGTAAGGAGATGTTTGATTTCTACTTTCTAGATTACAAACATGTAATCTAGAAATGTGGCCCACAGCTCACATCATGAAAATTAGTGTGGGTTTGGCAGTGGGTAGTTACAAATTCAGAAATCTCAGTTCTCTATTCAGACCCAAAGACTTATAACAAGAACAAGGCCTGGAAAAATGTCTCTGGCTGATGTATTGCAAGGTATTCTGATGAGAGTCCCTCGGGTGGCATTAAAGGGAATATGTTTAGTACCATGTGCTGCACACTGCTGTGGGTTGGGTGCATTTCCTTCATTATGTTTCTCATGAGGACATGCCACAAACAAGCAGGTGTCCGTGGGAAATAATCATGATGATTCATGCCGAAGTACTAAACCAATAATACCAGGGGCAACAGGAATCCCTGTGTGGCTGGTGTTGCAGTTTGTCAGTGGAGCTGCAGGGCACTGGGGTGGGAAGCACCATTTCTGGTGCCCTGGCACACATTATAGCAGTGTAACTCTTTGTCATGGAGACCCAATTGCATTCTCCAAAGATCTCACAGTAAAATCATGTAAGATTGCTTCTACGTCCCTGCCCCCCATCTCGATTTCCTGCCCCTCTCGCTGCCTGGAGGGCTGTAAAAGGTTAGCCAAATGCATCTTTTAGAGAGAGCTGCTGTGGATTCTCAGTGAGGTGACATTAAACAGCTTAGATGAGAAGTGCCAATTATTGCTATTTCAATTTCTGTGGAGGCACCAAAAGGTGCCTTGTTTGTGCTAACCTGAACTGCCCTGTAAGAAAGCACATGCAGCCACAATAGGAAAATCTGTAAATCCATGTCCTCATTTACTCTTCTGTTTCTCCCTGGGCTTGACCTTTGGGATAAAATACTTAAGTGGGTTTGGTTTGTTGTTTTTTTTTTTTTTCCACCAAGAAAAGAAAGAGAACTGCAGTGTCTCCTAGAAAAGAAACTGTAATTCCACAGGATGCATGGGGACTGTGTGGCCCAAGTGAACAGGAGCACAGCTGGCTGCATTGCCATCATGCTTTGAGTCTTCCACAGAGATGTAGCAAACAAGAGAATCTGTACCCTGCTCTGTACCCTGCTGGAAGCAGAGGAGCAATTGTATCTGGGACTCTTCTTCCCTCCTTAATGCTGGTGTTTGCAGCTTTTATGGTCCTCCCCATTATATTGGTCAATTTGGATTTGGGCTTTGATATATAGCTATATTTTATAATAATCTGTTCAGAACTTCTCCACTCCTCACTGCAAACAAAATTCTGTCTGGAAAAAAAAGTGTTAAAGAGGGGTTAGTCAGAGAGAGAGAGAGAGAGAGAGATCATGAATTGCAATTATGTATCTCCCTAACTGCAACTCACTCATAGTAAAACCTAAAGTGATGCCTTTGAAAGCAACTGCCTTCAATTTTTTTTTATCACTTCTTAAACTAAAAGACCTTGCACACATGGTAAGAACTGCCAGCATCTCTGCACTGAGGGTTGTGTCAGCAGCACTGGTGTTATAAAGCCTCGTTTTCCCCATGAGTCTACAGCTCAGCTGTGAAATTTCCTCCAGCCTCAAGCTTTCTTTTAAAGTTCTAGCTAGAAAGTGATTTTATTTTCATTGATTTGGGCTATTTTTACAATGTAAACAGGAAGGTGAATGTATGTAAATTATACGGGAAGGTAAAAAAGAAAGACACATGCTTTTATTCAATCCACTTTGTTTTTTTCTCTTTCTCACACTCAGCAGTTCATCACATGTAATGAGGTCTTGTCTTTAGTCGCCTGGTGGAAAAAAAGATAAAAATCTGAAAGGCTGGGTCCAATTCTGATCTCATGGACCTGACTTAAAATATTTGACTTAGCAGAAGTTCTCTTGGTAAATGAAATCAGAAACAGAGTTTTCTGTCTTGCAGAAAACACTGGCTCTCTTTTATGTAGCGTATTTAACCTGCAGCCCTTAATTGGTCTAATGATTAAGTACCACATTATTTTTCAGACACCCAAGCTCTTACAGATAAATCTCAAAGAGACATTATTTGATTTAAAATCAGTATTAGTGATTTGATGCTTAATGACTTGCTGTTAAGTTCCACTGGCACCGAGACAATACAACCTACCTCAGTAACAAAACATCAAATAGGAGTGTCTCATAGATCTTTAATTATGATTATCAATCTTCTTTTCTATCTCATTTTTTTTTCTCTCAAGTCCACATGTTAATCTGTGTGTTGCTCTCTAAATAATTGGACAAAATCAGGTCTTGTCCAAGGAGGCTGCTGTAATTTTCCACAAGGTGAATATTTCAGAAATCCTGCAAAGCAAAATATTTTCTGGTGAGTTCTGGTGATTAAAAGACAAAATGCAAAGTAGGATATTTCCTGGGTGTTTTGTGGGTTTCTTCTGTTCTCTTTACCCTTCATTCTTTTCTTCTGGCCAGTTACTTTTTCTCCCAGTTGCATTCACCAGTACTTTTCATAGAGAGAGTATAGCTACAGATGTTAAAAATTCATTGCTAAAACATACATGCATCAGAATAGCATTAATTTGCAGTTAACCAGTAGATGCTGCAAATTAGGAAGTGACTAAATGCAGTATAGGAGCAAAAATCATGCATTATAAAACACGCTCTTTTCATTTATTTGGACAGTTGTAGTTCAGTTTTTAATTATTAATGGTAATATTCCTCAATGTGCCAGTAAATATGCTGGTTTATATTTAGTAAAAAATGAAGTCTTAGTAAAACATGAAGTCATTACAGCACTCAGCTGTTAATTATTGCTTAGGGATAGAGGGGAGATTACAAATTTTGTTCAGGTTAATGAAGCATGAATCAGCTGCCTCCTACTGCAAGGAAGAGCTGAATATCTTATGTGCTACTGCAGGCACACTCAATCTGCACTCTGTTTTTACACTGAAAATGTAAAACCACCTGAAATTAATCCTTTAGAGATGCATTTCAGAACTGTGAAAGGCTGTTGATAGCAGGGAAAAGTCTGAATGGATCCAGCTTCACAGAACTCAATGAGACATCGTTGGAGATTTTGCAGTGTCCAGGTCAGAGCACTATAAGAGTCACTGATACAATTTGTGCTGTTTGGAGAAGTAAGAAGTGTGGATTTTGTGCATTGAATCCTGTCAGCTCTACCAGGGCAGCTGCTGAAGAAGTATGCAACTGCCTCCTCCACATTTGTGTCCAGCTGTGGGGGAGTGTGGCCAACCATCAAGAGCTCTATGAGGCAAAGCAGCAATTTTGGATCCCTTCTGCTGATCCACTCATTCCTCAGGTAGTGGACAGAAAGGCTGGAGTGACACTCACTTTGCAATGCTAGCTCAAGCTACCACAAAAGATTTTGAGTACATACCTAACTTGGTCCTCTGCTTGGACAGGTTTTGCACACAGCCTCTTTGACAGTATTTCCTCTACCATACAACATGCCACATTTTGTTTAGTTGGCAAGAGAGACCCTTTAGTTAATACAACCAACAAGTATCCAAAAATGTCTGTAAAAATAAAAGCTGCTGACTCACATGGCTGGTGCCTCCAGTCCCTTTTATTACCTTTTCAAGGCATGAATGGGTTCTGACTTGCAGAATTACTGTAGAAACCAAGCATCATAAATACCATCAGTCAAAAAAAGCTGTGCCCACATAACACTCCTGGGTCTCTTTTTAAAAAAATCTCTTAAAAATCATGGTACATGTACTCAGCAATTTTAAGTGGGAGAGAATGGAAATCCTAGTTGCAATTCTTTGATTGTCCCAACCAAAGAAGAACTTGGATGGCAGCTTTGGTCACAGCTTGTACAACAAAAGGCTTCTAATGCTCAGAGCCATTAACTCTAAAACAAGCCCTGAACTAATGCAAACTCTTGTAAGAAAGCGCATGCTTGAAAAGTCACTTCCTCTTTGTGGAAATTTCATGACTGGGAACAAAAAGTTGCATTCATTGTATAGATTAGTAACAGTAGATAATTCAAGGTGCTCTACTCCTGACAGTTCATGTTAGAGGGATTGAATTCTGACCCTGCAGGAAGCTATCCCAGAATCTCAACCAGCAGCCTGGGTCTGGAGGCAAAAAGGAGGTGAGAGCCCTCTCCTCCCCTGGCACAAAGAAGTAGGTTAGGGTGGGTAGAAAGACCACCCTTCTGGAAGGTTTGGTGGGAACAGCTCTGGGCTACCCCCATACAGTAGGGTTCTCTGCTGTTAACACCCACCTTCCAGCTCTTTGGTATTCTATCAAACCAGGCTGTTCATTGAACATTAAATATTTCTTTGTTTACTTAGCTGGCACAGAAAAAAGCTTGGCACAGGAAGTTTTGCCACAGGAAGGTTTATCCCTTGTTAACTCATGGTGTCTCTATTGGAACAAGTTGGTTTGATCTCTTCAGCTGAGTTGCTGGTAGTGAGCTTTGTGCAGAAAGATAAACTGCTTTTCATTATTGACATTGTTAACTGGCAATATCACCACTAGATCTTGGTCTGAATAGAAATCAAATCTTTTTTTTCCAAATTTTCTGCATTTTTTCATGTAGAATTTAAGAAGTTTAGGAGGCGAAGTCCCTCAGAATAGAGGGTGTCATGTGAAATCAAACAGCAGTTGTTAAATATGGTAATACTCAAATCAGCTGTCATTTTCCCAGTATTTTCCTGCTCTGTGAAAGTGGCATGAATGACATTTCCTATAGACTGAGGGATGCTATGAGAAAACCTGAACTGCAGCGACTGAGGCTCTTCAGGCTAGCCTGGACCTGTAGCTGGGCCATGCCCCTCATGCATGGCAGGACCCTGACAAGCTGGCAGCACCCTTGTCCTATCACCTGAACATCCCCTGATCACTGAGGAGAGGTGTAGCCCCCAAGGGCTGCATCTGCCCCGGCAGCGATTCGCACTGTGATTTCTGTAAAGGGTTTTGTTGGCATTTGTGTGCTGCAAAGACTCAGCTCCTGTCAGGATGGGAATAACCTGGCTTCCCTCTTCTCCCTGCTTTTCTGCTTTTGGGTATGCAGGAAACCAGTCCTTGTGATCTGGGACACAGCATACAAAGTGACCACGGTGTGAGTCAAAACGAGGTGTTCCTGAGGATCTGTATTTAATCTGGCCTCTCCAGGAACACTGCCTCTTGTATACCATGTGTCTGCCTCCTCCTAAGGATCAAGGGGTGGTGTTAGAGAAAAACATGTTAAAATGGTACCTTTTTCTGCCCTCTCCTTAGCAGCCATCTGGCAGCCATCAGTCATGGAGATGCGACACATCTGGAACACGCTCTTGAGTAATCATCTGGGGTCACATTGCAAAGCTTTCCACAGGTTTGGCAGCATCCATCACCAGATAAAAGTCTGGCATCTCTTTCTAAGAGAAAAGCAAAGTAAAACCTGAATAAGAGCACCTGTGTTGGACATGACTGTGGTTAGCAACCAAACTACTTCTGAATTCTTTGTGACACATGAAGAAGGTACTTAACACAAAAGTGAGACAGACTATGAGAAAAAAAGACATGACTCTGGTCTTATGCTATTTATGTACCCAAAGTGTGGCAGAGCATGGTTAGGACTTGCAGGATCCTAAAGATGGAAGCTGGCAGCGAATTTGCTGTGGGAGTCGTTGCAGAGACTGCCTTCACAAATGAGAAAAGGTAAGGAAACATTTGTCTGGAATGTGTTCAGGAAGAGACACAATGACAAAACAAGGTTTCTTCCCCCATCATTACCTCCGCCTCAGCTGAGTAGGCAGGGTGCTGTCTGTGCCGCCTGCCACTGGTGAGCAGAATCTAATTCATCAGCCTCACTGCAGATGGTGCCATCCCCTGGGACCTCAGCCGGCTCATGATCCATGCCAGCATCCTCACAGGGAGAGGGGAGGGAAGCAGAGAAGCTGGGAGAAAGGAGCCTCTGGGAGTCTGGGGACGCCACGCCCTGCTGCCACTGTACCTCTTTGCTTTTTCTTTGCACATCTGAAAAGGGCAAAGGCAATGATGCCATTCCCAAAGACTGTGAGGACAGCTGGGCTTTAAAATTAAAGTGAACTTTTAGACAGCTGTTGCCCTGCCTTCCTCAGAGCTCTAGTGCTCTAGTGAGGGAGCAGCAAGTGTAGGTGTTGTATCCACTTCTCATTTGCTAAAATCTTTGTCCTCTCTGGCAGCCCAGGCAGTGACTGCAACAGCACCTGGGTATGGGAGAGCAAAGAATTCCACTCCAGTGAGCACTGGCCTGTAGGATCTTGGACAGCAGCGGCCATACTGACAGCTGATGGTCTGGGCGCTGCAAGTTAAGGCAGGCATTTCCATTTCATGCTTACTCTGTATCAAGGAAAGGCTTATCTTTTATTTGCCCTTACAATCAGGACTGTGAGTCAATAGATGTATTAGAAATAAATACAGATCTATACAAGAAAAGAAGACAGTGGAGACTGTTAGGTAGATTTCCACAGGCCGAATGCCACTGGCAGATTTCTGGCATTGTGTTGGGACCCAGGACATTACTCTGGCTGTCCTGGATGACTTGAGACCCTGGCAAGGGGCTCAGAGACCTTGGCACGGAGTCAAAAACACCTGTGCCTTTGATTTTAGCTCATGGGAAAAATTACCAACTTTGTGTGAAGATTTACAAGCCACAAGAGTTTGAGTAGAATGATAGTTAATTTGTCACAGAGTGAAAAAGTAGAATTTTGGGGTTTTAGAATGGGGCTCAAGAGGCAAGATGGAGGAATCTGAGCGTATCCTGTCCTCCTTTTCATTCTTCTTGTCCTCCATCTTCTGTGTGATGGTGGCACTTTTGAATTGGTTTAGAGTAGAGGCAGACTGTCTAACATAGGTGATAGCTGTTGGAAAATTATTATAAATAAAATACACATAGTTCTTAGTATAAAAAACTAACACCACCCCAAGGGCGGACACTGTGCCTCAACTCGACCTGCTGGATGGGTCTCAGCAGGTCAGACTGAATGTTAGAAGAATGTTATAGATAAGAAAAAATAAACAACCTTGAGAAGCAGAACCGACGAGTTTCCCTTCTTCTTTGGTCATGGGGCTGGGAGAAAAAAGACTTTCTAACATCTTGGGAGTCATCACAGGCACAGAAACCGAGAGAGTTGCAGAAGGCTGGGAGCATTGTGGGGGATGAGTTCTTACCAAGGCTCTCCCATCCTGTCTAGAGAACACTTTTCTTCAGAATACACACTGTTCATATTGTACACAAAATTGAAATATGTATGAGCAAAGAAGTAGTCCCAAGTTTGCTTCTGTTATAATTTCCCATGGGGAAAAAACACTGGAAAAAAGGAAAAGAAAAGAAAAGAAAAGAAAAGAAAAGAAAAGAAAAGAAAAGAAAAGAAAAGAAAAGAAAAGAAAAGAAAAGAAAAGAAAAGAAAAGAAAAGAAAAGAAAAGAAAAGAAAAGAAAAGAAAAGAAAAGAAAGGAAAAGAAAGGAAAAGAAAGGAAAAGAAAGGAAAAGAAAAGAAAAGAAAAGAAAAGAAAAGAAAAGAAAAGAAAAGAAAAGAAAAGAAAAGAAAAGAAAAGAAAAGAAAAGAAAAGAAAAGAAAAGAAAAGAAAAAGTTTCAAATAAGTTATTATGTTTTGGGGAAAAAGGGGCATGCCTCATCCTTTCAAAGAAATACTTCCTCCACCCCTTCCTTGCCTTTGAAAGGAATCAAATAGCTATTAAAAAGTACCTTCCTTTTAAAAAGGACAATGAACATTTTGATTAAAAGGAGCTTTTAAGTATTTATATGATTACCTCTTTTGTCCTCCTGGCAGCATCTGTCCTGTTGACTGCTTGGCATCTGGCATGTGCTGCCTCATGTCAAGAAGGCCCTGATTTCTCATTCAGACAGGGGGTGGGTGAGAGAACAGACACATGTATACAGGGAGAGACTTTTGCCAAAAGAATAAGGCTGTTTCCCTGACTGCTACTGCTGCTGGTTGTTTGGCCGCAGTACCGCTGGAACACAGCACCCCTTTCTTCCCACTGCAGCATGCTGTGTGTACCAGATGGCTGGCTCGTCAGGGTCAGCTCTCCATCAGAGCTCCTGCGGGCAGTGTGGCCAGGCAGGGCATTTTAGGTCAGTATTCCCAAAATTTCATCTGCTTATGGAGGAGATGCACTTTTCCTCTTCCAGGCTTCCTTGTTTTTCCATAGGTCATAGCGGGACATCCGAAGCGCTCAGCTTTGGCTTGGCAGTCAGTGTTTTCCCTCTCGGGGCAGCAGGCTGGAGCAGGCTGTCATGGGGCGCTTGGGAAAATCCCAGCACTTTGTTTGATGTACTCACATCCACCCTACACATGGCAGGAGATCTTTGAAATTTGCAGGATCAGCCTTATTTTGTGCATATTCATTACTCTAAAACTATCTTCAGTAGCACGATCAATGACTCACACAAACATTAGTCATACTTTGCGCTGCTTATAGTTCCTTGCCTTGCAGAATTTCAAAGAGTGTTTCAAAGATGTTTTAAAGTATCCCCAATCCATGGAAGATGAAGTGGAATAGGTCCATTTCAAATGTAGCTACTTAATGAAGGTTGAGAGAGCAGTGATTTGCCCAGGTAAGACGGAAGTTGACTGCCAAGGCTTGAGTCCTGAATCTCCAACTTCTGGGCGATTTAAACACTCCTTTTGCATTGAGTTCCTTCCTAATCTCATTTTAAGATACATGTACCAGCAACCCTACCAAGAAGTTAGAAAAATAGTAACAGAAAGCTCTTTGACTCCTATTCCACCATCCCTATGCTTATGCTTCCAAATTGAGAACTGCACTTCTATGTGTTTTTCCTCTGCCAAACCCAAGTGAAGAAGCTGCTCATTGTGGGGCTAGTAGTGCTTTCTTGAATCACCCTTCAATATCTTGAAGGGTGCATTCTTTCATTAATACTCATTATCAAAACCTTGCTTCCGTTGTCTTCCTCAAGATTTGGAAAGAACCCTGTTACATTCTGAAATAGAATAGATTTTCTTGTTCTGGGTGGGACAAAGGCTTTGACCTGTAGCTGACTAGAGGAGCCCTGTGGCCTGAAGGAATGGACAGCGAATGAGATAACAAGTGAAGTAGAACCATTTTGTCTGGCCCACTACTGTGTGAGTCTTCCATGTGACTGGGGATCCATGAAACCTCAGTTGCATCTGTTGCAGCCCAACCTTTTTGAACTCTTTTCTACTTTTACACAACAGTCCAATTAACAAGCAACAGCCACAGATGGTCTCTGAGCTTTGCATGTGGCCCCTGTGCGTGAAAGAAAATAGAAGGAAACTCTTGGAGGGTCCAGCTGGTGAAGGAACAGGTGACAAAGTTAACATCTTTGGTGTTTTTCACTGACTGTGCTGTAGTGGATACTCCAGCTGGAGATTGTTGGGTTTTTTAATTCTAAGTTTGCAAGAAAGTTTAGGGTTCATTCTATTTTATTATAGAGCAAAATTACTGAAAGCAGAAAGAAGACAATCTTGGGTAGGACTTGGAAAACAGGTTAAAATGAGAGAGACATTATTTTTAGTTTATCCTTGGCACTTTGTATTTGTTTTTAACTTTTTTCTTTGTATGGCATACTCAGATCATGCTTTTTGCATTCTTGTATTCTGCATGACTAGAAGCATAAAATTCTGGTTTATATTAAAAAATAGAAGGTGGTATTCGCATTTGCTTTCACTGCCTAAGGCTTCAAGAAACAGAACAAGCTGTGAGATGTCAGCAGACGATACAAGCACTTGGCAATATTGTATCAATGATTTAGATGTCTCCTCTCATTTTACCTGCTATATTAGAGAGCAGTGATCCACCCATCAGAGCAAGTAGCGCAGCTTGAAAACAACAAAGTGATTTTGTTTTACTGAGGTGAGGAACAGCCTCTCTCTTCAAATAATGCTCAGTCATTAGCCTTCCCCATTAGAGTTCAACACAGGGAGGGATTACTTTAACCTCCCTTTTGTAATTTAGAAATTAAGCATCTGACCTAAGTTGGTTGCCTAATTCTTTCTGCAGTCAATGGAGGTTGTGCCAGACAATGATTCATCCCACCTACCCATGTACCTGGAATAAAAGGGATGAATCAACTAGAGCTGCCTCCCTCCATTGCCTCTGGCTACAGAGGCTGTACAGACACCAGTTCAGCCGAGAGACTTCACTTCTGGCCAGGTAAATTTTGGTGAGGTGAAGACCTCTGTGTGCTGGCTGAGGGGCCAGACTCCCCCTGGTTCATGGGAACACCTTCCTGGGATCCTTGAGCCTGGGTGTCTCCTCTGACTGAAGCAGAAGCAGAGGGAGCTGAGCCAACCCGTTTGCTCACCTAATATGTAGGCTGATGTGTCTCCCTGTGACACACTGGGCCAATTCCCTGCATGTCTGGGAAACAGAACTGGATCCTGAAAGCAAAAGAAAAATAGGCTTAAGTGTATTTCCTAGGGGAAGCATAAGCCACCTGAGAGCAGCCACATGAGGCTGGAGACAGAGAAGTACAGCACTGATTATTAATACAGGCAAGCAATCCCCACACCATCCAAGCCTGGAGGTCCTCAGTCATAAAGGATACCATCATCTTTACCCTCTGGCACTCAAGCACAATGGGGGCAAGTCTTGTGCTCTGTGATTGAACTGTAGCTACTCATAACGAAACTTCTCCACAGAAACATAAACCTGTGTATTCCTGCTTCAAAAAACCCAAAAATCCAAATTTTGGTAACTTTGAGTGGTTTTATTTTCCATATACACATCTAGAATATTTTTCTGTAAAAATCAAGGTATAAGGTGACTAGATGTCTGTCAGGTTATTGTGCATATTGCATAATTAGTGCTTTGTTCAGCAGCTTCACATGTCCTTTGCATCCCATATCCTGGAAAGCTAAAGAGAAACACCTTGTTTGTGTTCTGGTTATGCTTAATTATTAGCTAAATTATATTCCTACCAGATTTGTACTCTGATGATGAGATTTGCCAGTACCTCTCTTTGAGTAACTGCAATGAGATATCTGTGAAAACAGGTATTTCTGGAACAAGGACGTGTAACAGTATTGGTACTACCTCTCTTTGCTCCTCTGTGTAGCAACTTATACCTCAATTTTACATTCTGGTTGTCAATGAACCTCATTGTCTTCTTCCTTCCTGGGATTTCAGAGTGTCTCAAGTTAAGAGAAGTTTGCTCCATTTTACTAATACAGCTGCTAGCTGCACCTCTGGAGACTTCTTAGCCAAATACAAGGTAGATTCTTTTAAATTTCCATCACTCTTTAGACTGCAAGCTAGTTTTTATTGACGAGAACGACAGCAGGTAGGAAAGACAATGTAAAACAGATCTTCAAAAAGATGCTGAGGATATAATGGAGAAGTCAAACAAAGTGGTTACAGAGGTCAAGAGCTGTGAATCCAAGGACTAGGATTTGAGTTCTGGAAGAGAGAAATGCTGCAGAAGCACTCAATAGAGTAGATGCATTACATCTCAGCAATCTGTGGAACATCCAGGAAAAAAGTCAAACATATGAACATACATCAAAATTATAATGGTCACATGGACATATATGCATATATATATATATAAATATATATAAGAAGCTCAGCTTATAAAGAAAAAAGGTGTAAGTGCAAATGAAGACCAATACCACCATGCACCCTGCTTGATGAGAAGGCTCTAGGAAGAAGAAAGCAGGAGAAAACTCTTCTGTTGGTGATAAAATTCAGTCTAGGCAGTACTGTTTGTAATTACATCTCAGAAAGAGTTTATTATCAGAAATTAATTGTAAAAATATCCAGAACAGGCTAAACCAAAGCAAATTTTGGAAGAGGGTTATTAGTTTAAAAGGAAACAGTTATTGTGATTACCCAGTTTGACCCTTACTGAGGGGAATACAAATGAGTGACTGACTTGCTTTTGGGACAGTGTTTCCTCCAGAAAGACCATAGATAACTGGCTGGATCCTTTGGGATGTAGCATTGGGTTCCCTTTGGTGACTGTTACCCTGTTGCTGACATTCAGCTAATGAAGAGGAGGTTTTTATTGCATTTTCATGGGCTATTTTAATTCACACTCATCATAATTTCCAGTGTGATTCATGTACTGGCACAGAGCAGCAAGTTTTGCCTGTCTCAAGCTGGGGGCAGAAAGGACTGGAGCTCAGACAGCAGGGAACAGCTGGCCTTTCACTTGCATAATGCCAGAGCAGGGATGAGGCAGAGGAGTGGATGGTACTGTTTGGAATGTATTTCCATTTAAAAGAATAAATCCACATAATGGACGATGACTTTTTGAAGGGTAAGAGACATAAAGGGTCTCAGGTTTCCATGTACTGAAGGGAAAGAACAGCAGAGAAAAGAGCAAAGCACCCACCCACAACTGCTGGCCACAGCCCAGCTGAAGTGACCACATCCTTGGAGTGAGCACAAGGCAGCCTAAGTAGTAATAAAGGAAATGCTAGCAGTGGGTTCTAACAAGCTAATTCACTCTGAAACTTGATTATCCACAACTTAGAAACAAGTGCAGCTAAGAAATCGTGAGCGAGTAGTTCCCTGAGAGGTTTTCCTATTTTTCTTTCAATTCTGTTTTACTGTAATCTTCTGGCTTCCAATCCTGTGATAATTGAAATGTAAATACTTGCAAAGGCTACAAGTTTCAAAGCTCCTAATTGTGCTCTCACTAGAGGCTGGTAACATGACAGGAGTTTTGCCAACTCATTAGCTCCCTCAACCAAGGGTGTTGCTTTCCCATCTCTCCTCACTATGCTGCCAAAAGCTAATGCAGACACAAGTCCTCCAGCAAAAACACTTTTGACATGTTAGGACTAAATTCTGGGAACTGATTTAAGCTATACCTGAGAGGGACTGTTTGTACCTGAGTGTGTGGGTGCATGCAGGAGAGGGGCCTGAATTAGGTTTTCTGCTGAGTTTGTCAGTTCATCAAGACATGCTGTTCCACAACAGAGAGCCAGTCCAGGCCTGTGTCCAGATGTTCTTCAGCTTCACAGAGTTGCAGACTAAATACAGAGCTACCTTTTGGGACTGTCTGCAATCTGTATTCACACCTGCTCTTCCTAAAGCAGAACTCAATTCTGCAGTCCCTCCTTGGGAAGCAGAAGTATATCCATGATGGTAAGTGCATGGATATTTTATGGTAGCATGAGTAAAGGGGGGCAGAAATTGCTTGTAGTGATAGCTCAGCCACCTAAGTCCTTTACCCCCAAAAATACAGCATGTAACACTGAAGTCTTAATGCTGAGTCTGGAGTGAAAATAGGGAATGAAAAGGCACACAGCTGTGAGCTGACACTTTAGACTATGAAAAATATCTTCCACGCTTTTAAAGTCTTGCTTTGCCTCTTCAGGAAAGACTGAATATGGCAGTGGGTAAGCGTTATTAAAAAAGTAAAATGACAAACATTCTTCATTGCCCTGGTAACCATACAAACTTTGTAGAAACCATCATGAGAATAAGTGATCTCTTGTCACTCTTTAGCCAGAAGTTAAATTCAGAAAATAACTGGGCATCCCACAAGGATGGGATAGGAGGCAGAGAGGCTTTCTGTATTCTGCCCTGGTTTTGCCCTTTCTTCACTTTTTCTCCTTTGTGTTTACGTGAAGAGGATATTGATTCCAGAAGTGACAGAGGCAAGGTAAGTCAAAGCTCCTCTTTGTTTTTCTGTAGGGAGGAGGTCAGCCTTGTTCCAAATCTGCTGCTCCTAGCATGCTCTCCTCCTCCTTATGCTGCCTGGGAAGTCTCAGAGAGCTTCTGGTTGCATTTACACTAATGACTGTTTTTCTCCCTCTGCCTCCCCCTCCAAGCTTACTAAGCTTTTTCTTTCAGCATGACCAATAAAGCATGAATGCAAATAGGCCTGAAGTTTTTTTCTCCTCCTTTCCTTTTTATTTTGCCACTTTTAGAAGTAACTGAAGAAAACAGTGTCATTCTGTTCCAGAAGAGCTTTTATACCAAGCTGACACTGTACATTTAAATATGTATTGCTTCCTCTATCATTTGCATTTTAATGTTCCAAACCAATAATCACGAAGTCTTGTGTGAAAATGTGAAATAATAAGGACAGAGAGAAGCTTGATTCTAAACCTTGCTGAATTACACCTAGAGCTGGCAATTCTGTGAGAGACCCCTCTAAGAAATGTATTTAGATAAATGTAGATGTTCTGGAAGAGACTGTGCTGAATTGCCCTGAGTGTTTGTGTGAAGACTCTAGCTTTTCGATACTGAGTCTGCACAGCCCAGCAGGCTTTTTCTGGGGCAGCTGGTGCTCTGGTAATGTGTCTTCACTCTGCTTTGGAGAAGCTGCCCTCCAGGTATGCTGAAGAGCAGACTCCTTCATTGTTTTGCACCTGTGGTTCACGTTGCAAAAAACAAGTCCCTACCAAAGGTCATAATATTTTTGTGTTCTGCTTCATTATTGCCATCATTGAGCTCGAAAAGTACAATACAAAAGGGCAGAATATCCTATTCAGAATTTACGCTGTGGATGTAAGAATTTTGTCTTATGTGCAAAGTAATCCACTTGCAAGAAATTATTACATTGTGTAGGGTAAGATAAGGTTTTTTCTGTGCTTCTTTTAGTGTCTGTAAGTGAGGGGTTAGCTTGGAAGAAATAACTACTGGTGACCCAGTTCTAGAAAAACATTTTTGTCTGCAATTTATTCTGCTTTTTTTTTTTTCTTTCAAGAGAAAAATTAATCCAGCTATAAAAGCAAAATACATTTCTTGTATCACAGCTGTCATGAATTTCAATTCTTTCTTGGATCCTTACCACACAGTGTATCTCCAGTGCAATATTTTGCTTCTTCTATGAATATGAAGCACTGAAGAACAAGATATTGAATATTTGAGGTATAAATCTTACAGAAGAGGTTCCATCCTCAGTCTTAGGATGGAACCAGAAACAACCCCTTGAATAGCATAAGAACCAGTACAGATGTTTATTTAGAGCTGTAATGATGCTAAAGGTATTTCTCTTATACCTTTAATTAAACTGCTTTACTGGTTCTTTGCCTGCTTTGCCTGTTTTCCTTCCAGGCTTCCCTCCAGGCCACAGATTAACACTTTCATTATGAACAACTTTACTATGAAGCTTAACGCAGGTTATGAGGAATCTATCTCTTCCTCACCATTTCCCCACTCTCTCCCTTTCATCTTCATAATAGTGCCATCACTTTCAAGAGAAGATGAAGGTGAGAAGAACAAGTAAGGGGAAGCAAAAACAGAGTTAGAATAAGAAAAGTGTGAATACCTAGCACTTCCCGTGCTTTATACCTACAGATTTACTTTTTCTATGTTTTATATTGAATTTAATTTCCAGTAAGGTTTCCCAGACATTTTGAAAAGCTGCTACATTATAATTTAATTAAGTCTTTGTATTTGCTGCTAACAAGATGTTATCTTCATCATTCTTGGAAGCTTGTCTTGGGTTGTGGGTTGATGTGGATTTGCCACCGGCACAGAAACATTTCCTGCTCAAGCACAAACTGTTAAAGCTCCCCCATTTCCTGGCTCAGTGTGACACACTGCTCAACTCCCTGTGTTTAGGTAATAGGATTAAATGCAGGGATCACTCATATGGGCTGTGTGTTGGCTGATACTGATCTCAGCAGAAAGAAGGGTTTAGTTTGAGCAGGTGGTTGGGCTCTGTGCTATAACCTCAGGTGCCCTCTGGAATTCAGTGCTGGGATGTAGAGACCTGGCAAGAGTTGGGCACTGAGCTTCATCCACCCCTGCAGCTCTCTCTGGGGTTACCTCTCACCCTGTCTGCCACACAGTGCTGTGGCTCAGCTCTTGCCCTGTGCCCAAGGAATGGCCTCTTGCACTGGAAAAGAAGATCCATGAGAGGTCTGAACTCATGGAAAGAGCCGTGAATGAGATTTGGGAATGCCAGCACGCTGATCAGATGTACATCAGCATTATATGGTAGGAAACAAAATGCTGAGGAAAGGGGGTGGACCTGGCATGAAGCTTATTTGTGAACTCAGCCCATGAGCTGGATTAGCCCTTTTATGCAGAAAGCTGTGGCTTTTTTCTCCCTGTGAAACACTATTTCCAGGAACAAATATCTGCTCCCAAAGCCCCCAGCATCACGTGTCTCACCTTTCCCAGGCAAATCTTGTCTGACCTCACCACCCACAAGGGACAAATCTTCTCAGGATCTCTCCCTCCTTTAATTTTTACTGGTCTGCTCTGAGATTCATGCACCCATGGCACCAGGTGTAGACTCTCCTGTGTCCTGTGGATTCCATGATCAGGTGGATGGAGGAAAATGGCAGAACTACCATTGGATCTTCAGCACCATGTAACTCAGGGAGCTGTGCAAAGCTGTGGGCATGCATTGCTCAGGAAGGGAAGATGCATTTGTTTAAAACCCTGATCCTGTGTGACTAAAGAAAACAACCATTTACAAGGTATTTTTCATCATTCCAGAAGAACTTTGACCTCCCAAGGGTGTGTTTAGCATCTCCGTGCCAAAAAATTGGGAGGGGATATTAGCTTGGAAAAAAACAGGACTGAGACATCGGGCAGGTTTTGAGACTCTGGCTTTGGGATACACATGATGGAAACATCAGTGTGACACCTGAATCATCATCATTTGCAGCCTAGGCTCAAACTTGCAGAAGCATACCTGAATGTTGCACCCTCACATAACCCTCTTGTTGGACACAGAGTTCCTTATTTGCTTTCTGATGGCTCTCAGGGGCACTCAGACTTCCCAAAGTTTCTGTGAAGGGCTCTATAAGATGTTTGTTATTTATGGAGCATTTCTGTTGCAGGAGGTTTACATTGAAATCAAACCTCTCTGAAAAAAATGGAGGCCACAACATATTCCTAAACAGGAAAGTTAAAATTTTTCTGCTGGGGTTCTTTGGGTTTCAATCTGGTCTTTCAAGAGAGCTGGTGGGAAATTGCACACCCAAATTCCTGACTGCACTAGCAAATCCAGCAGTAGATACACGTGCACACTTCCTTATCTGTCATGAGCGGGCAGTTATTCTGTGAACCCAGGAATATGAATTTCTTTATTCACATGCCTGTGAATGCTTCTGTCTGCATGTTTTTGACCACAGTCAGCATGAGACTGAAATTGTGTAATGTGCTTGGTGAATTAAGGGATCTGCTAAAAAGAAGTCCTGAGATAAACTACAAATATCTGTGACTCAGCTGTGAACCAAGAAGAGTCTGAGCAGTCATACTGAAATGGGAAGTTTTGTCAATAGAGATGGGAGGAAAAGAGGTGAACAATAAGGGCAGTGAATATGGGAAGTATGTTTAGGCTTTAAGGATATTGCCTTATTTTGGAGGGTTGAAGTGTGCGAGCACTGACGCTGCACCGGACAAACGGCATCTCAGCGGTTTCTGACTGCCTGTGCTGTTAGTTGCCATAAGGACTGAAGCAATACTATTCTGCATGATTCCTGTGTCTGTTGTGCCTGTTCCTAGTTTTCTTGTGTATGGAAGGGATAAGAAAGGGAAAAACAGATGCTATTTGTATGATCCACAGGCTGCTGACTCTAAACTAGTTTTTCTGTTTCCTTTCATGCCATTTTCACTGAATTTGAAGATGGTTCAAGCAGCATTACTGTGTTTCAACACTGTGTCTACACGTAAGCATGGCCACTGTGATGGTTTCTGATCCCCCAGCTCATGGCCCTTGCATTGACTGTCTTGGAGAGGGAGAAAATATGTGAACGAGAGTAGTGCTGTTGCTGTCTGATGGATAGAGTTTCAGGGATAAAAGATGAGCAAATTGTTAAGACAGTAAGTTATGGACTTGTTTCTGACACCCTTTCCTACATAAAGGAGCACAAAAGGTCTTAGGGATAATTTCTGTGGAAAAAGGTGCTTCTCAGAGACAAGGAGCAAAGGACTGTAGATCTTTCTGCAAATTATATTTATCTTCTCTAAAAGTACATGTATAGGATCAAACTCTGGTCCCAGGGGAAATCCATGTGGTGAAAGAACACACATCACTCTGTAGTAATGCAATTGTAAAGTTATAATAGAGGTCTGAACAGATCCAAATAGAGTAATTTAGAAAACTTCTATTTCAATTACAGCCATTTTATCTTAAGCTTTTCCCTAAATTATGTTTACATTTTCCAGCTAGGTCTCAGTTTGAATGGGAAACAAAACAGAATATCTTACTCAAGAAGGAAAGAATCCTATACCTCATATTCTAATATTTTGAAGTCTTCCCACCTCCCGATATTTTATCATGTGGCAATAGATAGAGCATAACAGACCATCAGTAACAAGCTGGAAATTCAGGGAATCAGCCTTTTAAGTGAGTAGTATTTAATTTTGAACTAAATTTATTTTAAATTTATTTTTTTAATTTAAAATTTATTTTTATTTAATAAAAAATACAGTGATTAGTAAGCCAGAAGAATGCAAGCACTTAAGGATGACATTGAGAAGATGAGGGTTTTTGTCCATTGCAATTCCTATGTCATGTGTCAAAAATTTATATGATACAGAATTTGGCTAGTCTTTTTCTGTGGTTAATGTATAAGTCTAGTTATTCTGTAATTATTATAATATACAATAATGAAACAATAATTTCATTCCTTCTAAGTAATGTGCTCTACCAGCTTTAATTAAACCTAACAACCTCATTAGTGAATATCATTACATTGGCTTTAGGGAGGCAATTCCGTCTCGTGAATACAGGATTATTAAATGACTGGAGATCTGCTGTACCAGATGTGCCATCGGGCTCCTGTTTGACCTTGGGCAATTGGTTTAAAGTCTCTGGGACTCTTTTACCCCATGTCAAGTGAGAACCATCGTGTTCCATGTCCTTTGTGAAACAGTCTGCTTCACATGAATTACAAATACCCAATTTGAGCAGTGTCTGTTTGCTAACAGAGAAATGGACAAGTCCTGCCCAAGGTTCACAAGAAAAGACATTGCCAGTTCCTGGAATGGTGATCACTGGGTGCTCAGTAACTTCACTAAGAATTAATTTTGAGTGAATTAAAAGAACATTCATTCTGCACTGTCTTTCCTACTTTGTGCTGGTTTGGAGCAGGCTGCAAACCGTGTGCAGACACCCAGAGCACTTCTGGTGCTCAGGTGCCCACCTGGGAGCATGGCCTAAGTTGATGCCCCCTCACCAGCCACTGCACCACCACTTCACACATTTGCAGAAGAGATTGTATTGAGCTTTGTCTCCTCTTGCAGTTGAATTTACTTTGTGACTCTTTGTGGCCCAGACTGCACTAGGGGGCTTTGCCTGGGTGCTTGTGCTGGACAACATGAAAGCCTCCAAAAACTGAAGAGGTTTGACCTAAAGATGTTAGGACTTCAGAACTGAAATTGGAGCCACCTCCCTGATGTGAACAGCTCCTAGGTGGTTGTTTCCCAACAGAAACAGATCATGTTTTTCAAGAGGGCAGGAGAGGTTCACATCAGGCTGCCAGCAGGTGCTGGGGACTGCAGGATAAAGCATCAAGGCACCAGCAGGTGAAAAGGCCTGATGGAGGGCAGCAGCAGGTGGATACAACAGCAGGGATTGATAACACTTGAGCACTGGAATTCATTTTTCCCTTTAATATTACATATTTTGAGTTGTTACCAGCAGCAGGCAACCTGGTTCAACAGAACTGATTTTGCCAGTTGCCTTTTTACTTCACCTTCTCTAGTGCATCACAACAACCTCCCTCCCTGCAGATGATCTATCTTGTGATGCTTGGGTACTGCAGGGAGCCCCAGGGCTTCTAAAGGTTAAATTGCTGACCAGGGTGCATTATGAACAAAAGACACACCCTGCCACTTCAGGCAGCCTTAAAGTGAGGAGAAGAGCCAGCTGGAGAATAAGGAATATTGGCATCCTTGGTTCTTGGAGGGAAGGTGCTACCTGGATAGAGGTTGCAGAAAACGGGTCATTCATTACTCTTAACTGGTTGAAATGACAGTAGAACAGCACAGAAGTGTAGATTTGTCAGAAATGCACAGACATAAACTTCAGGTTATGATGAAATTCCTGTCACGTGAATTAGTTCTTGGAAAAAATAGCATGAATGTTTATACATTAGTATGCTTAAGATGGTGTGTGTCTTTCTCTTATTTATAGTAGCTTGAGTCTCAAATGGACATTGAAGTTAAATTCATACCACCAGTTTGAAACTGTTGTGAGTTTAAGGTCTGTGCCTTTGGTCTCAGGGAGGTTAGCACTGGAAAAGTGTGGATGATTGCAAGTTGCAATATAAAATTGAAATCTTTTCAGATTTACCCTCTAGCATTTTAAAGTGATTCATTTGCATGTTGGCTCAGTCCCTGGTTTCTTCTAAAGGAAGAACATGCCAAAACAGAGGGTCATGTGAACATCTGTCTGCTTTTGAACACTGACTGCCACGATTTTCCAGTAAGTTGCAACCATTAACCAGTTTTGACTTTGTTACCCAAGCTATCTGTGCTCCCAATGGAATCTGTGAAATACAGATGGTGACATCATTATTCCTATTAATAAATGTTATTAATATTCATATTTTATGTAAAGTAACTGTGACCAATCGGGGTGGCCGAAGATGCTGAACTGAGACAAATTGCCACTAAGTAATTCTGGTGTCCAAACCTCCAGTTTTTGCCCTTGCTGGACTTCATATAAATTGGTGTATATCACAAAGTGTAGAACTGGCAGGCTGAATGTCAGGATGCACATCTCTATAACCATTATTTACTCTCCAAAAGTTATCCTTTTTTCAGCTACGTTAGATGAAACTTGAGAAGTAGCTATTAGATACTAAAGTGGGATAAATTCCCAACTGTTTTGTGAAAGTCAGTGGGAGAATGCAGAAGCAAGGTGAGTAAAGGCCCACTGGCATCATGCATCTGTATCTGGGGCTCCCATTCCCTCCCGAGGAGCAGCCATCACCTGGCCCAGCACACACCTGCTGGCCCTGCAGCTATGGCATCAGCAGCACCAGTGCCACCACCATGTGTTGGCCATCATCCAGCCCAGAGCACTAGCTGGAAGAAGGACAACACTGGGAACAGCGAAAGAACAGGGAACTGTAGAAAAAGAGGATGGGATTTAAGGAAAAGTAGGACAAAAATCCCAAGGAAATAGGGAAAACAGCTTCTCTTGTTCCTCTGTGCAGAAGGAAATCTGATATTTCACTTCAATTGGGATAGAAGGATTAATTGAACCAGCCTTTTAGATAGTGAGCTGTATTTGTCTCCTGGTTTCTGAAATCCAGAATGCTTTTCCTGGCAATGCTTTCATTGCCAGTACAAAGATTGTAATTGTATTTTTACGCACAAGATGTTCAGATATATTATATATAATCAACAGTGAATTAAATTATTTATCTTCCTAAAACATATGCTTTGCATGTCCCTAAGATGCAAGATTGATGCACAGATGCCTCATAGAGCCCATACAGTTCCAGAAAATGCAAACATATTCCCAGACAATCCAGACTGGGAATTGTCATGAGCAGGCCACCAGCAAATTATACAATAGGCATTTTCATTCAGTGTGTAGGTGCTGAGAGAACTCTCTGGTCTCCAGTTTGTCCCAAAGCACTGGAAACATTAATGAGATCATGCTCAGAACACATCTGCATTATTATCTCCTTTTTTTTTTTTCAGGAGAAAACTGAGGCACAAGAAAAAGAAGACTTGAGCAAGATAGCATTTAGCAAAATTGGGTATGGATATTAACTTGTGAAGATCTTACTGTTTACCTTTGATTCTGAGATCACCCTTCCATGATGCAGGAATTGTTTCCTCACAGATATGTGGGGGATGAGAGAGAAACAGTGCAATGCTAAGATTTCAGCTGTGGCTGCAGCCTGAATTGGCCACAGCTTCTCGTGCTAGAGGTCATTAATTTGACAGGTTGCTGCTGTACAAATCCCACAGCAGTACAGAAGCAAAAACCAGATGATTTCCATCAACTTCTCATAATTGTAAACAAAAGACAATGAGAAACATCAGGGAGTCACATTTCACTGGAGCATAGAGACAGTGGGGGGCATAATTAGCATTGGAATCATATCTGCATCAAATTCAAATTTAGTAAAAATAAAGAAAATTCTTCACTTCTCAGATGAAAAGCAGCAATTCTTCTGTGCATTGCATTTTTTATTAAAATTGCTTTTCTTGCTACTTGCAAGATTTAAATAAAAGACCTGCAAAACCAGACAATTTATTTTTCCAGCCATCTGAGTGGGTATGTTCCCCACATGTGCTATTCATGATTTTAACAAAGAAGGGTGGATAGATACCTAATTGTTTCTGGATTGTTGCATTTCAGCAGCAGCCAGATCAGCCTTTTTGCTCTTTTCTATTAGAATATAATCCCTTCATGAAAGATGACACAGACAAAAGTCCTCAGAGAGATATGATGGAAAGTAGGAATTTGCAGATGATCTGTTTGCCTTCTTCCTTTTGCAGCCTAGACAGATTGAGCGAGGCTTGGATGTCTGCCCTAAATTAGTTTGGGGGGAATATGTGCTCTCATGCACAGAACACCACCTTGAGTTTCAGGGAGCTGGGAACATTTCCACCTCTGCCACTGTCTCATAGGTGACCTTGGGGAAAAACTCACTTCAGGCCCAAACCTTGTTTTCCTTCAACTGTACAATGAGGCCAATCACACCAAAGTCTTATATAAGCATTATGGATTAAAAGATGTCATAAGAGCTACCTATGCATTTCCATTTCTGTGATAATGGGCTCCAACCTCCTTCCTTTAAAGTGTTATGGGACCTTGAGGGGCAGAGTGCCTGCCTAGAAACAACCCCCATAGACATGGAAATACAAAATTTATTTACTGTTATCCCTGTTGGGAGCCTCTCAGAGTAACTGGCTGTGTCCTGGCACTGATGCCTTAAGCTTTAGCTTTCATATTATCCAGAGTCTGTACTGCATTAATATATAACTCTGAGCTTTACAAAAAGTGTTAGCAAGTTCTCTTCACAGTTTAGTTAGACAAAACAGTCCTTTTCCAGCCTGAGAACCAAGGACACTGTTGCAACTTCAGGCTCAAAAAGTGTAAACAATAGCAAATTGAGGAGAGCAAATTGAAAGATGGGAATGGGATAGCTCCATAACCTGAAGCTGTAATTGGACCGTGAATCCCAATATGTAAATGGACCGAAATTTATAAAAGTGTGAAAACATGTGACCCATAATCCATCTTGGGTGTAGCTCTGGCCAGGCTCTTGTACTGCCCAAGGTGTATCCTTTGAAGACCTTTTAATAAATTCCTACTTTTTTTCTTTGACTCTGTCTAGCCTCTGTTCTAGGTAGCCTCTCGAGGCACCAGCATGGCTCTCCCTAAAGCAATTTTGCAAGGACACAAGGCTCAGGGACATCCCCAAGCACCTCTGCCATGTCCAGCCTGGACACCTGACTCATGGCAGTGTTTATTTCCTAAATACATCAGCATGGGGAGTGGAGAGCACTCCCTATGCCCAGGGACTGAGCCATGTGGAGATTTGATGTGAATTGTAATTTAAAGCCTTTATCTAAATACTCTTTGCTAGCATAGATCAAACAGTGGAAGCCGAGCTGACGGGTTAATCCCATTGTCAGGAGATTTCAGTATTTCCAAAGCAGGTTTTGTCTGGATTTGGAGTGAAACCCCCGAGGCTGCTGCTCATCCTGGGAGGGAGCAGCATCCCTGTGGGCAGAGGAGATGGTGGAAAATGGGGCAGGGTTCAGCCAAATCCAAGCTCTGCCAGAACTGTTTCTAAAACTAGCAAATTATGGAATGTTTGATCTTGTTAGCTGGAATTTCCAACAATAAAAACAGTCAATTTTTTTTTCCTCTTTCCTGAGCAACCCTAATCTGATAATACACAATACACATTTGTCCAAAAAGATATCAGCAAACCACAATGCTAGCAGGTTTACCTTCAAAAACTCAAGAGCTTTATAACCTCTTTGAATATTTGGACATTAATCTGGTTTTCTGAAAATGGCGAGAGAGGCTAGATGAGAACAGCTGTTTTTAAAACAGTTCTCAGCACAGATGAGATAATCTTAACTTTGTATTTGAGCACCCACCCTGCACACCACCCTCTGATTCTAGGTCTGATCTGTACCCACATAAGCATAAGACCAGCCTCTGGCTAAGGTTTGAGTGCCACTGAAAACCCACAAGAAATAATTGCTCTTCCTGGAAAGAACTTGTCCCAACGAGTGGAAATCATTTCATAATGTCTTGTAAGATTATAATTCTTCAGTCTCCAAGCCCCAGTGATACAATAAAATCATAAATCTCACTGAAGAGTGAAGTGTGCTGTAATTGATGGGAATATGTTGACAGAGCATGTAAATCTTGAAGTACATCTGGAGCATCTGAATAGGTGATATGTGCACACTGAAGATCACAGAACTAGGCATTTTGCACTTGGCATCGTTAAAACTTGTTTGCCAAGCTTAATTGTAAGTGTGAATTCTGATCTCAGTTTTCCATGCTTCATTTGAAGGCATGGTCTGATAATTCCAGGGGTGCTGCTGATGATCTGTGTGGCTGAAAAGTAACGTCAGGTCACAGTCCTGCTTTCTCAATTGGGTGCAAACATCTAGCTTCTCTAGATCACTCCTCTAGCTCTCCAGAAACCACTGTATATATGTCATTGCAAAAAGTTTGTGTTGTCTCTGTTACTCATTTACAGGCATGCCCAGGCTTAGGGGTCACTTCAAAAATTTCCACTTGGTCAGCTGAAAAAAATTTGCACTCCTTCATGGACAATAATACAGTGAGGGATTAAAAAAAAAAAGTTTGAAAATTCATTGAACAAAGTTAGAAATCTCCACTTGTAATCAGTGTTGAATTATAGTTAAAAAATGCAGAAGAACTTTAAGAGATTAGCAAGCAAATAAATCATTACAAAAAATAGTTAGACTTGCCATTGTAAAATATGTTCTAAATTTCCTGGGTGTTGAAAAGTAATGTGCATTTTGACATATTTTCTTGTTTGAGAGTATATCATTAATTATTTCTTACAAAAACACTACATGAAAAAAGCCATTGTATCTGTAAATGAATGGTAAATCACTGCTTAAATGAGATGGAAAAAAAACCACTGTCTGTGAGTCTTTAAATATTACTTTTTAATTTTATAAAAGGAAACCTGCATCCAATAGAAGCTAATTAGATTGATGTACATATTGTTGCATGATGAAAAGAAAACAATCTCATTTCTCTAGGTGGAAAGAACAATAGGAGGTTGAGTTCCTTAGAGACACCAATCCTGCCCCTCTTTTGCTTTCTGTCTTTGGGTGTTTTCTGTTAGAATATTCTGCTTGCCCATCAGACTCATCCTGCCCTGACCTGAAGGTTGAATTTGATACAGAAGGAAAGAGGGATGGCTGATTTGTGATAATGTCTAAGAGTCTGGGGCACATGGGCCCAAGGAAATGCCACTGATTTGTGCTTCTTTTCTTCCCTAGCTAGTTCAGAAAATTCTTGATCAATCATGCATAGTCCTGTGAACACTGGAACTCTCATGCAGTAGAGCTTTAAAACACTGCACTTCACCTTCCAGTTTTAGTAGCAAGAGCTGGAAATGTATCCACAGATGTCTCATGGTTTGAAAAAGTAGGGGTCAAGATCTTTGAGCCTTTGGCTCAATGATCTCCTGTGAAGCCTCTTCTGTGGCAGATTCTGGGGGGAACCATGATTTTTCTCTCTATGGATGCAAGCTGCTTTTTCTTCCTTGAAGCTGCATGCTGGACAAACACATCATCAGCAGTAGTGTTTGAAGCTCCAGATTCAGCCTGCAGTCCAACAGCAAGGCTTGAAAATAACAAATCATATTACCGTAAAATAATTACTTAATTCCTTTAAAATTAAAGAAAAAAATTACACATGCTGTGTTTGCAAGAGGAAAAGACTTATCATCAATCACAGCACATAATCTGTTTTCGATGCACTAAGTGCTCTTTGAAGGTAAATATTTTATTATGCCTTCAAAACACTATTAGAGTTTACAGTTTATCACAAATATGCAAATCAGGTTTCTATCCATGTATCCTTTGGTTTCATGGCTTACTTCCCTTCCCTTTAAACTTACTTGCATTCAAAGAGTCTCTATTGCAACATCAAGCTCTGGGAAATGAGTTTACAAATTGAGGTTGGTTTTCAAGGAATGCTTACATGCTTAGTGTTTGTGTTGATGTTTTCCAGAGATTTTTTTTTTAATCTATAAAGAGGCCAAGCAATTGGGATAAAGTAAGAAATTATCAGATATTCAGAGGCTGTTTCAGCTCCTACAGGTGGGAATCCTGGCAGAACACTCTACCTCTCTTTGAATGGTACAGAGGACATTGTGCAGGAAAGGAAATTACTGTACATAAACAAGCACGAGTGCTCAGTTCCTGGGCTCCAGTGGCACTGGAATGTTCAGCCCCACTGCCTGTAACACTGATGGTTGACTTCATACATACACAGTGATTTATGGAGGGAAAGTTTCTATCAACAGACAAGCAGCCTTATGTACTGATTAATGTCTCAACTTGGAAGAAGGGAAAGAAGTGGAAAGAACAAAAGTTAGGTCTCAATGTGAGAAAGCACAGCATATCTCCACCACACAAAGGCTTCAGCAGCTCTGAGGACAAAACGGGTGATCTGTTGTGTGGCACAGTCATGATCTGAGCAATGCAAGTACACAATAAACAAAAGGCATCACAGTTTGAAGTTACAACTCCTCTGAATCACACGAAAGACTTCTCACCTGGTATATGTCTGATTGGAGGCACAACACTGCATCTAGTTAGATGTGTCAGAATAGTAAAGCTTGCAAAAATCATTTCACAACTGTTCTATTTGTTGAGGAGAAAAAAATTATTCCTTCAAATGTGTTACAGTCCTTCTAAGAATGTGCATGCAAACACATGCAAAATGCTCTCCCCTGGGATTTCAAAGCTTCAGTGTTTTGATTTCTCCTTTGCATTATTTTTCTGTGGGTGCAGCTGAACAGAGGGAAGTAAAGACAAACTCTAACACTGGAAAGTCAAGAAAAAAGGAACTGTTGACCCTCTAGCCAGTTAGCAAATTGAACTTGTCCTAGGCATGGCAGGCAAGTGCCTCCTCCACTCAGACTTTGGTTCTTCAAGGACATTATTGTGATTTTTCATGCAGTAACAGTTTGCTCTTGCCAGTGCATGTCTAACAGCTTACCCTGTGGCTCTGATCTATTAGCAGTGATGAATTCCAGTCAAGGGAACCAAGTTAAGCTGCAGTATTTCTTGAACTTTAAAACATGACAGAGCATTAATGAGCACCATCACTGGCTTATCTCCATAGAGTGGTGCCTGATAGTTCTTTTGTTTCTGTGTCCCCTACCAGCAGTGATTTGAAAGAATTTCTCTAGAATTCAAACTCTGCTTTTCCCAGTGTTGCTCACTGGTTACAACAGCCCCTGTATGTTTCTGAGAACTACTTTTTTTTGGCTGCACTGTAGTAGTAACCACCAAGAGAAGAAGGATGTAGAATACAGAGAGGGCATCCTACTAGGTTATCTATTCAGCAGCACGAGCTCGTTTAACTGCTCAAGGCTGTGCTCTTCACAGTGCCACAGCAGTGGGCTGTAGTGGATCTCTTGCTTTCTGCTTGGAGTGCTTTATCTCCTGCTTCCATTCCCAGTTCTTCTGAGAAATGTTTGGATAGGTTTTGTGGATGAAAGGAGGATGAGCCACAGTATACGTATGTGTCTGTAGAGCTAGGCAAGGAACAAAGACACACTGAAAACATATTAGAATAAAAAACTCTAGGATACTCAACATTAAAGCCAGCAGCAAAGGTTTAAACCTTCCACAAAGGCTGAGAAACTGCAAGTTCAGGCACAGCACCCTCTGCTTAACCCACATCACCCTGCCTTGGGGCTGTGCTGCACAGTGCGCCAGAGAGCTGCAGCCTGCCTGTGGGAGTGAACCAGCACTCCTAACAGGATCTTCAGGTCCTATCTGGTGAGTGGCTTGAGGGTTCAGGTTTTCTCCCATGCTTCTCGTCCTCCTGGAGAAGCTCCCTGTAAACACCTGCAAAGCCACTTCATTTGTCCTCATTCCAGTCTGCCCTCACACCCCTCCTTGGGCACAAGAGTGGCAGGGTTGGAGGTGCGCCTGGCATTCCACCCAGCGGGCAACAGCAATCTGTCCTTGTGGGATTGGCATAGCTCCAGCTTCTTGCCTGGCAGTTTGTTTGCCTGTTGGGGCTGCCTTTTGTTCCATTTGTGCAGTAGCTGGCGCAATGGGGTCCTGGCACTGCATTTTTAAATACTGGCATCATGCAAATGGGAAGATGCATCCTCATTTGCCTTCCAACAGAGCAGCTGGTTTGGAGCCACCTCTCCAGTAAAATGGAAGGAATCTTCCAATTTTTCTTATTGAGGCATGTGCTACTTGCTAAACAACTGGGCACTCCTGTGCAGCTGTCACATCTTCAGGAGGGTTGCACTACCTTTGTCCAGGACAGAAGAACTCACACTGAGTTGCTAGGTTGTGCTATTCCTCTGCTTCTCTTGCTCATGCCCAGGGAAGTGGGTCTGTCATACCAGACTTATTCAAGTTGGATCAACCAGCACAACAAAAGATGGCAAGGCCATTGCTCAAAACTCTACTGTTGTCATCTGCAGCATTAGAAGCATTCAGCTTTAACTTTTTACCATTTTTTTTTTTTACCATTTATCTTTAACTTATTGACCTTTTTTTCTGTTTTTTAGTAAACAAAAAAGGTTTTTACTGGGGAAATGCTTGCTACTAGGATCAGATCAGCTCCTGTGGAGTATAGAATATGCTTGCTCTATCCATGGGCAGTAGCAGGAGAGGAGTCTTTTGTGGTGAGTCTGATACAATGACAGGCTTAGAAGGAGGATTGTGCTCTCAGCACAATATAATCTCTGGGAGGAAGAGCTAACTTCTGGTGGGCATCCCCTTGGCTCCCAAGGCAGCTACAAACCACTTGAAAAAGTCCTACACTTTATTCAGAACTCAGATCTTACTTCCATGGACAGAAATCAGCCTTGTGCTTTGCTCATGTTGTTACCACCTCTGACAGTGCAAGGGCCTCAGGCTCACAAAGCCCTCACACTGACTGCTCCTTCTCCCAGACGCTTTGTTCCACACACAGCAGAAGTCAGCAGTGCAAAAAATTAGATGTCCTCTTCTCCATGACACAGGGTCAGGATTATTCCTCTCTGAAAGACATGCATTTGGCCCTTCACAGACCAAAGATTCTAGTAAGGTTACTTCTGCAGCTCCCTGAGCAAGCATTCAAAAATTTAATAGATCTCACCATTACTATATTTTCACTGATGTCTCCCCTGCATTCTTTGCATGCCAGGAGCTTACTTGTTTTTCTATGCCTAGGTTTTAGCACAATCATTTGACAATAACTGTTTATAATGGGCATTGTGAGAGATGTGAAGCTCTGAAAACCCTTGCAGAGGAAGGAATGCAATAGCAGTTTCCTCTACCCAGGCCAAAGCCTCAATTGCCATAAAACAGCATGGTTTCACTGCCAAGCATAAAGTTTACATTCATTTACATCAGCAAGAATACCTCCCTAAGAATTTCAGTCTCCTGTATAATAAGGTTAAATTTTTCCCACTTCTTGTTTCTGAAACCATGCTGAATTTTAAGCTTTCTTAAATCCACTCCAGTAATTCTCATTTCTTTGAGTCAGAATTATTGACAACCAAATTTATCTATAATGAACAAGAAGCGAGCTTGAAGAAAGGCTTTCTAGTTTGGATTTTTTTTGTGTGTCCTTTTAGTGTCCTTCTTCAGTCTGAACTTCCTCCCTCCCTTACCTGAAATCCTTCATGCCAACGTCCCTGAAAACAACCTGGAAAACAGAGTATGTTCATTTGGTTTTGGTATTTTTCTTTCCCAAGCCTTATTAGCTAGCACTGTATACATCATCATAATTATGGTAAGATGCTGTCAGCATCCCTGCCTGGTTTCACAGATTGCTCTGACTGCTTTCCAAGCATCCCTAAGAATAGCTCAAGACAGTGATGTATGATGGTGAGTAGAGCGCTGTCATTATAATGGCTCCTCTCTTCCCATGGACCTCTATCAGGAATCACAAACATGTTATACTGGAGAATCTCCCTTGAAAGTCTGGGGTGGAAGAGGTGGGCAAGAAGCAGCTGAGGTGCATTCACTGTATTCCTTTTATGCTCTGACTGAGCAGCACTGAACACAGATATCATCTAAAGCCAGTTATCAGTGTGCTGTTTGTTCATTCTGAGCAGGCAGATTATTTGTAATTGTTAATCTGTATTGTTGTACTACCCGAAAATCAAAGCAGAGGACACTTGCTGGACTGATGACCTTGTAAAGAAAGGCAGCACCTCAAAGCTGTTGCTTAGTGTGAAAGGTTCAAAAATGGGTATTTCACACAATATTTTTGTCTTGCATTTCTTACAGAGGCAGATGCAGCAATAAGTGCTGCATGGCTAAGAACAAAACACACATATGTGCCCATTCTTAAAGGTCATCTGTCAATAAACTCAAGTTTTAGAGTCACGGACAGTTCTTGAGAAGTGTGCAAAAGCTTGCTTGTTGTTCCCTTTGTTTGACTTTTATGCCTATTAGTAGGAACACAGATAATTAACTGCAGACTAGCTGTTCTACTGCTGAAATTTTCAAACCTGCCACATTGACATAATGAAGATTATGCCTTTGGGGACAAGAAAAGTATAGATTTTTTTCGCACAAACATCTTTTGTCAAAGCAAGCAGACAAAGGCCATCACTCTGCTGATGTTTTTAAACCTTTACTGATCTGTCCAAAACTTGTCTTTAGGTCATCAGGCAGAAGAATTCCTGCCTTTAGGAAAACAGGTTGAAGAAATCATGATCGAGTTCAGAGAACTTTTTTTTTTTCTTTCTCTTTCCTTTCATTTTCCCAGTCAGAAAGGTACTCAGTCAGTGTCCCAGTGCTTTGCTGGGTGGAGCAGAATGACAAGGACAGGCTGGGACTGGCACACGTGGTGGACTGCCTTTGTGGTCCATCTGATGGAGTTGTCCCTGGTAAACACAGCGTCCATGGAGGTTTATGTCTTGAACAGATATAGGGGAAGGCTACTGAATGATACTTTGTCTTAGGTTAGGATGGTCTGGGCTCTGTTCCCAGTTCTGCCATGCTCTCCCTCTGGCACATATTTTCCTGTGCATCATTTTCCTCAGAAACAGTGAATGAGAAAGAGTTCAGCTGAACCTCAGGGCTGGCTGCAGGCATGGCGCCTCCAGTGCTCAGCCCCACTGCAGGAAAACCCCAGAACAGCAGAGAAAATGTCCAGAAGTGAATGTCCTCTCTGCAGCAGCAGGTGACTCTGGAGCAGGCTGAGCTTTCCTTAGTAACTGGTATGTGTCTTCTGGTTTTGTTTCATCCCAAAGAACCTCAGCCCATGTACTTGGAGGCTCCCCTGCCACAGAGATGATGAGCCTATGGGAGACCCAAGATTGAAGGCAGGAGCACGGAGCTGCACTGGCCTGTACAAAGCAGTCCTGGCTACCATTTCTTTTCCTGCAATCTGGCTCTGAGCAAGTTTTACTTGACCAAACATGATGCTTTGATTCCAGGAGAGTCCCCTCCTTGCAGAGGAAATGAATGTTGTTAATTGCTACATCTCTGAATCTGCCAGAGTTGGGGTGGGACTCCATCATACAGCTGCACAGGGAGGATGGGGACGGCTGCCTCTGCTAACTAAAACCATGCCTGTAATGCTGTGTGTGATCCCTGTGTCATTCCAACCCCTGCCGCTTGGGAGGCTGTGGAAGGGGCTCAGGGAGGCTGGGATGCCTCTGGAGGTTCCTGCACACTGCCTCCATCCAGGTACTGAGGCACAGCCTGTCATGACTTTTGGAAGGCTCCTAGCCCACACATCCTGCAATAAGGAGGGCCCATCTCCACCTGGTGCCTGGAGGCAGTTGCAGACTGCTGCTTCTCTGGAACAAGACTTGCAATTTTACCCAGTAAGTGCTCCCAGTTGTAGCAACAATTCTAAGCCACGTCATGTTTTCCTAGCTTTGCATGCCTTTTATACCAAGTTGCTATCAAAGGCGTGCATGTGTTTTGATTCAAAGCTATTCAAGATGTGGAGCCTCCAGATTTTATCAATGAAAGGGGTTTCATTCACCTACAAAACTTTTTTTTTTAATGCACTTCTTAAAATTTCTGTAGAAAGGTACAGAGATGCTGAGATATGCTGATACCTAGTGCTTGATTTAAATGACTGCAGCTTTAAAAATGCTGAACTCCACTGTCTTCAAAAGTAGCTTTTTCTCTCTATAAAATCTGCAAGCAACCCCAAATTCAATCAACCTTAAAACATCTGGCCCCAGCCATAGCCAATTTATGTGCCCACGATTTTTGGTTGTAGCCCCTGTGAGAGTAAACTGCTTCCTCCTCCAGGGCTCAAGGGCAGCCTGGGCTGGTTTGGTTTAGGGTCTCTAAACTGAATTAAAGGCATTTAAAAGGAAAAGCTGCCTTCCAAAATAGCTTTTTCTGATGAAATTGTGTTTGCCTGAAAAGTGCAAGAAGGGCCAGAGGGAGCCCATGGGCCTCCACTAATGCTACTGGAGTCCGAACCCACCTCCTCTACATGCAGGTGTCATTAGGGAGCCCTGGACTGTGGCTTGGAGAAGGCATTGCTGGAGGGAGCATCAGGAAATGTAGCTGACCCAGCCAGTGCCTTCTTGGGCTGCCCAGGGCAGCAGCTGCCAGGGATCAGGGCTGCCACGTGTGGCAGGATGCCCTCAGTGAGGGGCCCCCCATGGTGGGTGGCATGGCTGGGCTGTGACTTCAAGGAGGCTGCAGCAATGCAGCTCAGTCCAGCTTAGCCATTGATGTGGCTCTTGGCACCACATCTGAGGAGATTGCTGCACAGCAATTATTCCACCTCAGGCATTTTGCACTTGAAACAGCCAAAATTTCAGCTGGTGTTGAACTAAAAATATCTTGGTTGTGTGCAACCGTAGACCCTCTCTGGCATCCATTTACCCCAGAGCAAGAATGATAAAGCACCCAGAGGGAAGTGTTACTTGGAGTCTTGGAGCATGCAGTGATGAACTTTGCATCCTGAGAACATCCTTTATTTGTCTAGCTTACCTGTGCCTGTAGATCTGGAAGAATAGACCCCTAGGAAATAAAGCCAAGTGAATAGAAGTGAAGGATCAGCTTTATTCCATACTGTATAGCTGAAGACCTGTGTGCAAAAAATGTACTTTTGACAGAATCCTTTTTTCCTCTGTGTGCTATTTCTACTTTAGGAAATTTCACATGTCCCGTCCAAACTTATGGTATTTTCAATAGATAAGGACATAATTTTATGTAGTCTGCAGTAAAGAATGTGGAGGGAAAAACAGTCAATAATTTTAACTCAGTCTCACTAAAATGAATTTATTTTATTCTTGATTATAAGAATTTATTTAATATCCTATACAATGAGGCATTTTGTATACGACCATCAGAAGTTAATAGGAAACAGAAGCTTGTACCTGGGGCTGTAATTGTGTAAAAATCTTTCTCCCATCCAGCTCCTCAATCACACACTGAAATTTTGTCCCAGCCTTCACCCTGCAACTTCCACCACTTTTATTTTTCTATGGACACACACCATGCTGGGCACCAGGTGTTAGGGGTTTTTGGGTGCCAAGGAGCCCATGCAAACTCCCAAGCTGTTTGAAAAAAACCAAAAACCAAAAACCCTGGTCCTGCAGCCCCTCCTCTTGTTGTTTGGGTACAGAGAGAGCCTTCAGAGATAAGGTGGGTGGGCACAGTTCTTGATTCTTAGGCTTGACCTTTGCAAAAACACTTGTGGGCTGATTCCAAATGCCAAACCTTAGATCAGAGGAAGGCCATGTACCAATGCCCACTCCTACCTGCAACCCACTCCTACCTGCAACCCACTCCTACCTGCCCACAGCTAGCAGCAAATGCATGCACCCAGGCTGATTTGGCTGTTCTTGGTGCCCTGGAGTACACAAGACATTCCATGTGAGGTGCCGTATTGTACAGATCCATATGGAAAAAAGATGGCTTTAAACGGAGCACAATAACTTGTCAAAGAGGAAGAGGAAAGAGTAAAAGCTGGGATGTCTGAAATCATTCCACTCTAATAAGTGTGCAATTGGTGAACTGCGTAGAAGAAGAACTGCATACCATTCTTGCTTTTGCCAAGCAGCTGTTCTCCAAAGGCTTCCAAACAGCAAGTTTGTGCCCTTTCATCCCTTACACAGTCCTGAAAATAAGTGGAAATATCAGTCATTTAAATAACCAATGTCAAATGCACAGAACAGCGTATCTATAGCCTTTTTGGATTGAGTCCTCCTCCATACTCTGAGTAGCTCTGCACCCCATCTAATATGGACTCAGGCTCTCAGATGCCTTTCATATTTCAGATTTCAGGGAAAGGATGTAAGTCTCTGAAAGACTTATGTCATCCCTAAAGCTCTAGGACAAAGCAGTGATCTATGATCTGTTCCTCCAGCGCTCACTGGAACTTGCCACAGCCAAGAGAAAACCCACTCTTGTGGGATGTGGACTTCTCAGGAGTTAGCCCAAAATTGTGGTGAGAAGCTTCCCTGGAAAATTAAGACACTCTCAGCCCTCGTTCCTTGCTGTGGTTACAGGCAAGGCACTTTCTTTGCTGTTTCTTTTATTCATATCAATGCAAGGCGAAGTGCGTGCGTTTATACATATGTATATATACAAATAAAAGTACATTTACATACAGAAGTACACACACACATACATGTACATACACAAATGTGTATACATCAATGCATCCATAGAGTTAAAGAATCTCAAAAGCAAACACTGTGCTTTGCACACATCTTCCGATGTGGGGAGGATGAGAGAGCAAGCACACAACAGCTGATGGTTGTACTGCCTAATGAACCACCCTGAAACATCACGCTGCTGAGTGTGGTACAACCAGCATAGAGTAAACTGCAATCAAAGGGGCAGGACTGGGTGCTGAGGTAGAAAAGAGGAACCTGGGGAGAACGACAGCTGCCAGAGGTCTGGGTGTTGGCTGGGGAGAAAAACAGGTGTGCAAAATAGCGTGTCACAGGAGCTGGAGTGGGGCTTGGGAGTGCTTAAGGAAGGTAGGTAGGTTAGGTAGGAAGATAAGGCAGTAGGGAAGTGGGATGCAGTATTTGAGAGATAAGGTGAAGGCAGAATATTTTGAAGAGGTGATTTGAAATAGCTAATTTAGTCAAAAAGATTTTATGTGTAAAGAAGGTAAGGTGGAGGAAGGGAAGTTTGCATTTACTGTGAAATTTATGTCAGATCGTATTTAAAACTGTCTCCATTGCATCACTAACCTGTAATCTCATAGCAGCATTGCCCAAATCTCTTGGAGACTGAGATGGGGTCTCTACTGTAGGTAAGAAACATCCTCTGTGACTGCACTGAGAGGAGACCACCAGAAACTCAAAAAAAGCCTGCCATTCTTCACCACCACTTGCTCTGTACTCTTGCTCCAGGCTCAGTCATGAAACGCGAGAATGTTTCCTGCAAACTATTTTAGACAGAAGCAAAGGAATTGCTGGTTATAAATGGAACAGCATGTCTTTTTTCATCTGTGTATTCACAGTGCTGGAAACAAGCAAGAGCTGAAGATGTAGTTATTGAAGCAGATGAATAGACATCATCATTTGAGTTCTGCACATGAATATGGAGGAGGAATTAAATCATGGGCAATGTGTGATATTTTAACCCAAAACTACAAGTTGTGCAGAACATTTTCTTACAAATTTGTGCTCAAAGTGGTTCCTAAATGACCATTAATCAGACTATTTGGATTTCTGCTTCAAGAAAGCCAGAATAACAACATGAACTTAAAAAATCAGATCAGAATGACCTTCTTAGTGTTGTTTTCAGTCACACCATGGCCTGCTGCATAATGTGAATTTCATTTTAGTAGTAGTCTGTTTTGCTATCCATCACTGAGCATGATGGAGTTACTTCCTAAAAGGAATCCTGGTCATTTGACAAGCTTCACACAGAGCAATCAACTATCCCTGTAAGAATTAACTGTTGTAGGTAACAGCCTACTTTTATTTCCAATCACCATGATTTGCAGGCACTTACACCAAAGTAAGTAGGGAGCTTTTATTTCCGGCTTCATACCTGGCTGGACAAGTGACAATGTCCCACAAAGACAATATACAGAGAGGCTACAGATTAATCAGGTGAGGTCCTGAGATGGCACTGTTGGGGTGATAAGACACACTCAGTGTGACTTGCTGTGTGTGACATTAGTTACATCAAAAGGCAGAGAGAGAGAAAAATGATGCCCTGGAATTCCATACTGCTGCACTCACATGTCCTGATTTTCAGATGAAACCCAATGGCAAACTAACAAACAGTTCCATTTATCACTGCTAGTCCTGCAAACTGAAATAAGGATATGTGACCCAGAGGCCCAGGGAGTTTTATCACTGACTTCATTAGAAACAGAATTTCCCCAAAGCTTTCTGGAAATGTAGACATTTGGCAAAGCAGAGAGTTTGTATCAAATTCTCAAACACAGCCTTCTCTGACCCCCTCACCTGACACAGAAACCCACGCCCTGCACCTCAGGGCTGACAATAGGTTACACCACCCAGAAGGTGTGCACCCAGCTTGTGCTGCTGTTTGTTATAGGGGATCCCCTGAAAACACAAGCCTTTGCATCTCTGGAACTGATCACACAAGTGAGCTTGACATTCAAGGTGGACAAGCTAATCTCAGCACTGTGGTAGCAGGGGAGGCAGATTAGAGGTGAGCCCATAGCAGAGGTAGGGCTCACACCACAGAGGCTGCCTGCAGGCTGCCTCTCTCCCTGGAGAGGAGCTGAGGTCCAAGAGACAGCAGAGCTCGCTGGTGCAGAGCATCCCCAGGCATTTTCTGAATATAGCTATAATTCAAACTGATGGGATTTTTGAAAAATGTTTTACCACCTCATCTATCTAGGTCTGTTTTGATTTCATCAACAAAGTGGCTACGTTTTCTCTTTTTTTTTCCCCCCTCCAACATGAGTGCAAACTCTGTAAGTTGCAGGTGTCAGGAAATCTTAAAATAATGTTGTGATGGGATGGGAAGGAAATTATATAGTTCCTCGGCTCCTACATATTTAACAATAATAGAAAAATACCACAAGGCAGAGCAGATAATGCTGATTTACTGCAACCTTATTTGCATGTATATATGAATATATATATTTTATTTGGACTTTATGATTTATTCATTATACACATAAAGAGATAATGAACAACACATCTGCATGCTATGAAGCCAGGTTTCATTGAGGCTTGTAATTTACAAAATAGAGACAAAATCCCTGAGGATGAACCTTCTGCTCTCTTTCCAGTGTACTGTATTTGGGATGTCAGGAGTCTTTAAAGTTAATATTTTATTTAAAATAAATACACAGACATCATGAGAGCAAGCATATTATCACACAGAGAGACCGGCAGACTATATCTTCAATTTAAGAGAACACATTTTATTTTTACATGAATTATGCATTTGTTTTGTTTTTTCCTGTAACTGCGAAAATCAGACAAAACAGGAATTCGCTCATTAAAAGTGACTGAAGCTGTAGTTTTGCAAATGTCTCTGCATGACAATGACTTAGCACAGTGGAAAAAACCCAGCAGTTCAACAGCTCAAAACCTTCTCACAGAAGGTAGTGATGATGTATAACTGTTGGACATGATAATTTTCACAACAATGTTTAGTTGCATTTTTTAAAAGTAATTTTTTAGTACCAACAAAATATTATGGGTTTTTCATCAACCAAAAACTGGAAAGCCTGAAAAAACCCCCAACCAACAAAGCAAAAAATCCTTCCCCCCAAGGTGTTTGCTTTCTAAAATGTGAAATTTTAAAAACCAGTTACCTTCATTTCTTTTCAGTAAAACTTACAATATCAAACTCATGTGTAGAAGCACTACTCCCAGAGAAATATATACATGCCATTCTATTATAAGCCAGGTGTGTGAAAATTTTTCCCCATCTCATGAAAATTTAAAACTTTACAGAGATTTCAGCACAACTTTGAACTCTCATGAATGTAACACCTGATTGCCTAAGACTTTCACCTCTGGTAGGTTATTAACTGTGATGCCTATACCAGTAGATGCTAAAATTTCCATGAACCCGCTGAGTGTGATGCAGAAGGTGTAGCACTCAAAAACCTGCTTTCTCGGGTTTTAGGATACACTAAATACAAAATCAGCAAAAGCTCCCATGATTTCAATGAATCTGTTTATCCTATGCCTTTTCACTGTAGTTTTATAGGTAAAAATCATGCATTCCCTGCTAAATTTTGTAATTCAGCCACAGATTCTACATCAAAAATTCATAAATGTGCAGCATATTTTGCATATTTATATGGAAATATGGACACAGTTCCTGAAACCTTGTAGTGCTCACAGTTGAAGCAGCCTGTGCTCCATCTTTTGTGGAAGGGTGGAGCAAATGACCTCCAGAGAACACTTCCAACCTCAGCCATTCTGTTTCCAATGTATTTATGCAAAATCAGCTCTCAGTGTATAAAACTTAGTCCCATGCCAGCTGCAGTCTGTTAAAAGGGGAGCAAATAAAGCCACTGGAGTGCAGAAAAGGTATCTGTTATCCCAGCAGGTCTGCATCAGCCCCTGTGATTTTATTGTGGCCCTGGATACTCAGGAAAGAAAATGCGAAGGGCACTCAGTTTAGGGGAATCATTAGAAACTTTCAAATATACATTATTATTTATAGATGTATAAATTGTTCTTCAAATTTGCCTAGGACTGAAAAAGACCCACTTCACTGGGAAGGATTCATTCACGGTCTGTCTTGGCTGGTGGTGTGATCTCACTAGCAGGTCAGATTCAGCATGTCACACAGTGCTGCAGGTGGCTGAGAAATCTGAAAATCTTCAAGAAAGCCTTTGTCTGTCCAGACATAAATGGACGGGGACCACAGAAGAACTTGGGATACCCAGGCTACCACTGCTGCCTCTGTCTGTTTTTCTCTAAAAGTTTTCCTTCAGCTTCCCTGTGCCCAGGAGCTTTCACAGCTTTGGCTGCCTGAACTGGCTCCACTTGTTATCTATATTGTTTTTCTTGTATTTAATCATCAACAGTTTCTGCTTTCAGAAGAATATATCAACCCCCAAAAAACATGTTCAGACAAGGAGGGAGAGCACAGGCTCTTGTACAGTGTTTCTTTTCATCTCTGGCCCCTCCTGCCCCTTCAGGGACAGTTATCCCATAGATTGCAGAGGGGGAAATAAAAAAAAAATACTCTAAAACATCTTGAGCCTCTCATCTGCTTTCTCTCCTTGCAACCTTTTCCTTTTCCAATGCCATGGTAATTTTCATGCGAGGGGATCAGGGTGAAGGAACAGATGCTGCTCCTATTTCCTCCCTGTTATCATCCCACTCCCAGAGATGCTCCCTGTAATCGTTCCATTGTACAGCTGCCTTTCCTATAAAGCTGAACAATGAATAATGGATGCAAAAACTAAGTGGCGTTTCAGGTTCATTAGTATGCATATTGTTATAAATTCATTTCAGTAGGTGCTGTGAAGCCACTCTCCTCTCTTTTGTATTTTGAGGTGTCACTGCTTCAGGCTCTGCTAATGTTCATTTTGTATTCATTCATTTGTGTCTGTAGTTTTACCTGGATTGTAGGCTATTGTTCTTATTTGCAAAGCTTGGGTTTAATTTCCTGTAGGAAGCTTTTCTTTTGTCTCTAGGGCTCACTCTCCTATTACCATCCACCTTGAGAGTACTAAAGCACTGTCCTGCTGGTAAAATATAATTTGTTTTCTAGTGTTCTAATGAAAATGTTACCACTTATGTCCTAAAAAAAAAAAAAAGAAAGAAAAAGAAAATAAAAGATCAAGATTTTCTTATTTTAGCTCTTGGTATCCAGGGTTTCCCTTCTATTCATTCCTCATCCCTATTCCTGAATGCTAAATAGCTCACAAGCCCCAAGCCACAGACCTGCAAATCCTTGTTACCTTTGACCCATGTCCAGCTGCCAGCAGAGGCTTTGCTGGTAATGCTGGGGTCCTGAAAAGAATTTCTGTCAGCCATGCAGAAAGCAACTCATGTATCAGCATTTTCTTGTAAAGTCGAACAGAAGCTACTTCCTGCTCCATTTCAGACCCCCGGCCATTTGCAATTATTCCCTTTATCTATATGACATACATATTTTATTCATTCTCATTAGGCTCTTCAATAGCAACCCATTATCTTTCAACAGATTCAGAGCAGATAGAACATTCATCTTATTGCCCCTGTTTTTGTTTCTGTTTTATGATATTCTCCCTCACACATTCAGATTCATTCTTCCTAACAACAGCATATCATCAGGCCTTGCCTTCAGCTATTGTTAACAGTGAACTGATAAAATGCAGTAGGATGCTACAGAAAGTATAGCTGATCCCAAGCCTTTTTTCCTCTCTGCCCTGTCTGTGTTGGACCAACAGTGGCGCAGAGCTATCAGCTCAAGAAAGTACAAAATGAACTCCAGCTACAAAGGAAGAAAGAGACAATAGTGAGCTATAGCTGTGCTCTCCCAGGACATTTTGGACAAAGGAACAATCGCCCACAGCGGTCTCACTGAAAAGGAATTTGCAGTGGATAATATTCAGCACATGCACAGCGCATATAAAGTAATACAGTAGTTGCTGATAGCAGTTACTCTGTACCAGAAGAGCATCTCTTACTGAAACTGTGTCTCATCTTTGATGGTGTATGCAAAGCCTTCTTAACTCTACAAGCAGCACTGAGTGTTAGGGACAAACTATTCAGACCAGGCTGACAAAAACAGGTGTTGAAGCGTGAGTACTGAAATGAATTGTCCTATAATCAGTACCAGGAACCAGTAGCCACATGTTGAAAATACTGGTATAAGTGACTCTCTGAAGATGAAAAGCAGAGCCTGTGGCAAAGAAAAGCACAAGTCCTTTCTGGCTGGATCATCATCACCTTTGTTCTCCTCTTTTCTTCCCACAGCAGTAAAAAACTTCAGCTCTCCAGCTCTTCAGTCACATGAAGCCGAAGATGAGAAGGGATTTAGTATCACTAGTAAAGGCTACAAAACCAGGTGTGTCAGACTCTTAAGGTGCTTTATTGGGAAACTTATAATTCCAACCATGTCCAGGATGCCTGTTTTACTCGTGCAGGCAGCACACGTGCTCCCACTGCAGCCCCTTGCTACGAGAGCTGAGACACACATCCCTGGGCAGAGCGTCGGTGCCCACAGAAAAGCAGATGGCAGATCTGAGAGGGACAGGAGTGTGACATGTAGACATACCACATGAGGAGAAAGAGATCAGTCATAAGAAGCTCATTTCCAGTTTCATTAAGGTAAATTGCTAGCTTATGGTAAATCAAACAGATCTCTGAAATCTGAAATATGGAAAACTTAAGTATTAAATCTTACAAAATATTCTCACTATGCAGTTCCACTACAAAGGTTATCATGACCACAGGGACAGATATCTTCATAAGTATCACAGTGTCCCACATTGTGTGTGTGTTTTAATATCTGGATGTATTCAAATATGCTGAAATTCACACATATACACTGCAGTATTGTTGATATATAAATATATATTCACATCTCCCTCTCTATAAGCACATTAGTCTCCCCCACATGTATGTAAAAATAAGCCCAAAATCATATGTATGTAGATACCCTATCATTTATACATATTTAATATAGTCTTTTTTAAACAGGTTTGCTCTTATTTATGTAAATATTCTCTCTTGCATTCATACACCAGGCACTGTACTCAGTGCCTTTTTGTTGGCCAGGGCACTGTACTCAGTATACTTTTTGTTGGCCAGGGACATTGCTGAGGGCACTTGCTGTTAGCCTGTTCCCTTTAACTTCTCTAAACATATTTTTATGGAACATGACTATTTTCATGGGAACATGACTATTGCACATGACAGGTGCAATAGGAAATAATAAGTTCTCATATAAACTACATAACATCTGTTGAAGTAAGTGATGTGTGGACTGATTAAAATCAGGACTAGGTTTGTCCATTTTTGTCCAACTACACCAGCATTTGAGCACCCCAGAACCTCAGTAGAGGTAAAACTGAATAACTGAGAACAGATTTTGTCCCAAATGCTAGAATGATCACATCTCAAATCATATTTAGCATGTCTAGGAGACCACAAACCCACAAATGCCTGACCTGATGGTACTTATCGCTGTTTCATCTGTAGCTTGGTGCTGTAGAACCCACACAAGTCCCTTTCATCCCTCTTGTTTTATATCATTCCACCATACCAGCAGAGGTCTGGAGCTGAAAGCGTCTAGGAGACACGTTCTTTACCTGCACCTAAGGAGCAAAAGGTGCATGTTTTCCTGTTAGGGTTGCCTGAAGTCTGTGTTACAGCTGCAGCATGCTGAGGTGAGTGTCCTCCTGTGTGTGCACCTGATGCAAAGAGAGCCATAAGGCAAAGCAGCTCCTAAAAGTGAGGACAGGAGTAGCTGTAGATGCAGGAAGAAGGTGCAGCTCACTAAAATTGCAGCCCAATTCTCTGTCTGCCAAGAACAGCTTGTGAAGGAGAACTACTGCAGACACAACTGAAATCCTTGCAGGAGAGGAATCTTGACAGCTCATTTTCTTGTCCTGCTCCCAAAATGGCAGTGCCTGCAAATTTGCAGTGTGTTTGTGCTAAGGGGCAGGAAAGGGCCAGGGGGACTGGGCTCCTTCTCATCTCTTCCAAGTCCTTCCCACCCAACCCCCTGCACACTGTCTCCCCACTCTCCCCAGCAGTCATGACGTGCCTGGACACACTTGTGCCTCTGAGCTGTCACTTCTCTGCCCATGAAAGGCATTAAGAGAGCTTCCCTGGTCTCACAAAAGTGCTGTGGGGATGAGTAAACTTCAGATTGCACATACTCAGATATTACTGCAATACAGACCAGGAAACAGGCAACATTCTCAGCTTTCAGAAATACAGCTCCAGTTTGTAAAGCTGGAAATAGACATAGTTGTTAATGTGTTCCCTTTTCTTTCTCTCTTGGCAACTTGTTCTTTGTTCTTGTAGTCTACTTGATTCTGGGGATTTTTTATTCCACTGCAAGATTTGATTTTTTCTTTTGAATACGCAACCAGGCACTGAGCACCTGCTGCAATTAAAGCACTGGTATTTGGCTCCTGTGAGGTCTATTCTATTACGAAGTTTTATCCATTGATTGTAGGCTAATGAACCCATCAATTCATCACAGCACTTCTATTACCCTACTGCTGTTGTGGGAGGTTGTACTGCTGAACCTGGGTAAGAGCACTGACTCTCTTGCTACTGCCCCAACTGTTGTTAAGGATGTAAAAGAGGTAAAGTAATCAGAATTTTGATACGGTTCAGCTTTGTGGCCCTTCTATGGCATGTCAGTTCCACCTATAGTAGGACTGTCATTTAAAGCAAATCCGTTTCAGCAATACTTGCTATTCAGAAAGAGTGGCTCTAGAGTGGGACAGAAAAGGGGAAGAGATCTGATTTTTTGGGGGAATACTGAGGGGGGCATAAGCAATGGTCATTTTTTTTCATTCGTAGAAATTGTCTGGTATGGGACATTAGCAAAACCTAGATGAATTCAGAGTAATTAGGAACAGCAAAGAATGGTTTCAGCAGCAAATACAACAGCAGCAATATGTTTTTCTCTCTGTGTGTCAGATACTGGTAATGCTTTTTTTTTTTGAAGCCTAGTCTCAGATTATATGTGGCAGATTTATTTATCATTCCACAGATAGTTATCTGGCTTTTTTTAGACTGTCTGGCATTACATTGATTCAGCACAGATATGCAGAAATGCACGAAAGTAATTGGCAAGAAAATAAACCCAGGACCACAAGAGGAATTGACTTTAAGGTATCACTTTAAACTTTGAGAGTTAAGAACCAAATAGGGTAATTCTGGCAGTCTTGATATCTTTATTGAGAAAATGTTTTGGCATTGAGTTTGGAAGGTGAACAGTAATAAAGGAACATGCTGAAAAATAAAAGAAATGAGATTCATCTCTGTAATTGTGTCAGAGAAATCGCATCTACATAAGTATGTGAACAGAAGGCCTACAAACACAAACAAGAGGAATGGAGATGTCTGAAAACACAAGATGCCAATAAAGAAATATGGCTAACAGATAGGAATGAGTACAACCTTTTCAAATTGTAGTTCTTTCTAAAAGCAGTTAAAATTCCTATTAGCAGTACGTCAACTGAAAAAAGAAATGTTTAAATTTAGGCAACACAAGTCTGTGGAAAACAAGGTTTGTAAATTCCAAAAAGCCAATCCCCTTTCTATCCAGCACAACCCTTATCTGAATTTAGCCACCAATTAATTCGCTTGTTTTTTAAGCCAGCTGTTACAACACACATGGTCCTCTCATTATCCAAGCATCTCAGTTCTAGGAGCAGATTGTTTTTCTGGAGCATGTAATTTGATGCCACAGTACAGACAAGGGATTTGGGCAGAGTGGGCATTTTAATGCCATGTCCTGCTGCACATGTCCTGACGTAGGTTCTTCTGGATGTGGGAGATGGAACATCCAGAGCCGGCGGAAATTCCAGCACTCAGCTAGTAAACACTGGTGTTGCAAGTCTTATTAATTAATGTTTGCAAAATGTTCTGAGATTCCCCAGATAGAACACGTTACAGAAGTGAAAAATATTACAAGTAATCTTTAGTGATGTACTAATAACACCAAAGGTAGGAATGCAGCCTTGTTGTAACTAAAGGCTTGTGACAGGCTTCTCTTTCAGCAGGTTTGCTAATAGAAGGAACAGACTGCAAGGCAAGTACAAATCTCCATTCCAAGATGTGGTGCTTCAGGAAGGCAGCAAAGCTTGTCCACATCAGTAATTTTTGTTGCTGAAAACCCACATGGACATCAGATACTTCATCCACTTTCAGGTCCCAAAGTTCTGTGAGCCTTTGGCCTCATTCAGTATCTCTCCTCAGTGTCCACTTGGAGATCTCATCATTGCTCTGCTACTTCAGCCCACAAACCCACAAAACAAGCAAGTGGGTTAATAAATAACAGAAATGTTTCAGCAGATGAAACATCTGGGTCGGAGTATGACTCCTTCCTTGCAGGGTACAGGAAAGGCAGCAGTAGATCCCTTGGATTCACTGTGAGCATGGCTGACAGGATTACCATTCCCCTACTGGTCTCTTTTGGGATCATGTTCTGGGCTCTTCATTGATCCAGCATGAAAGATTTGTGCAAGGAACCACCATCCAGTTACTCTCCCTCTCACTTAATTCAGCTCTGAACTTTGGCACCAAGGGGAAGAGAATAGGAGTGCATTCTACAAGGATTCTTTCTCCATCTGAGAGTCCAAGGCATGCTAGAGTAGATTTTAAAGGCTGACACAGTCCCAGAATGGTGAAAAGATGGTGGATCAGGGATGCATTGCAGAGCACAGGAGGAAGACGGTGCCTCTGCAGAATGACTTCTTAGCTGCTGCATACCAAATGTACCAAGAAAGCAAATAAACTGGCAGTGACTAGGAAATGAGTGATCCATGCCAAAGCTGTGAAACAGTTGCCCTCACTCCTGGGTCCTTCAAAGCTGCTCAGGAATTTGAGGGGCTGAGATCCTCCTGTCTCCTCCCTTGGTTGCTTCTGCCCATTTGAATCGTGGGGATCCCTTTGCTGTGCTGATTAGGAAGCAGCTGATGCCTTCCTAGCTGAGCAGTTGGACCACATGTAGGGACTCCCCAGCCAAGCAAAGCTCCAGCAAGGCTATCCCTCCTTACACTGACGCTCATTACTCATTATTCAGAAATAACCAGCTGCTTCAGTAGAAAAAAATAAACAAGCAGTGACAAAGCTGGCTCAGAAAGGGCATGCAGAAAGGGAGGAGGAGTCCTATGTCAGATGAGGGACATGGGTAGAGATGTGGGCATCCCTTAGCTCAGAACAGGGGAAGAGAAGTATACAGGATAGGCCAACTCATTTCATGCTACTATTACAAAGCAGAGCATTGGTAATGGAAGCAGTGACAGGGTCTTCATGTAGAAAACCATTCACAGGAGCTGCAAGCACAGCAGTGTGGAAAGGCTGGATTATTTCTCCAGGCTGCTTTGCTTGGAGAGACATGTAATAAAATGCCATTTTTTCACAGCAGAGTCCTGGGTGGCTGCAGCACTCTGTGTGTGCATCTCTCAGAGCACACCTGCAAGCAGACACTGCTGCTCCTGCACGTCGTGTTTGATTGCCTCGCTATTGCGGTTGCCGGTGGTATGAATGAACAGACACACCCCGCTTCTTCCTGAGATCTTCTGTTCAGATACACTCATGCAAGTGTAATGAAGGTTTGTGGGAAAGGGCAGGCACCCATGAATAGCATTGATTCGCACTGAATGCAGGACGTGCAGTTCTTTATACTTGCTCTGCAGCCTCTTTGCCTGTGTCTACAGTAGCTGGATTTTGCAGCAAGTCCCTTGCAACTTCCAGAGAGATCAATGAGGCTGAGCAATTGCAGAAGCAGCATGGAAGGTCAATGCATAAGCTCCTTTCCCTTCCAGCATGAGGCAATAGGGTGTAAGTGATTTATAAACTGAAGTCTGAGACAATTACAGCACTCAGGACTTAATTACACAATTCCATTCCCCTGTCATATGTCGAGCGTCTAACAGGGACCTGGCAAAATAAACCATGTGCTCTCAAAATATCATACCCTTGTTCACCGCTGTGGAAGATGAGAATTAAAATCTTTAGTTAGGTCCTGCAAGCTGCAAAGTTATGGACACTGACTGTAAAACGTGAAAAGCAGAGAGGGAGTGAGAAATACTCTTCCTTGGATGATCTCTGAAGCTTGTGGGACAGCTTGTGGGAAAGCTCATGTTGTGCTCTTGCTACATCCCAGCTTTTCTCCTGAAGCCATCATCTAGCTGCAAATCTCATACCTCCTTCCAAATCCCATACCTCCCTCCCAGGGCTTTCTACTATCTCAAACCCTGACATCCTTCCTCCTCAGCTTTTACTGTTGCAGATGAGGAACTGAGGGACATTATTGTTCCATTCCATTATTCCATTCTCCCTGTTCACTTCAGAAGCATAGTCCAAAAGGCCTATCTTCTTCCCTTATGCAGCTCCCTTTCGGTCATCTCTGCCTTTAGGAAATTAAACCTCAGAGTGACATCTGTCCTTGCCCTGCCTCTTACTCCTCCTCAACTTCAGTAGGGCTACCACTTTTTTATAAAAATACAACAAACCTCTGCCTGTTCACAGTGGCAAATCTGCTGATTTGAAAAACTCCCAGACTAATTTTTGATTTATTTTCTCCCCATGATTGTGTGCATGGGCTTCCCTGCCATCTCTATGAAGCACTGCTTTTCCACTGTATTTCCAAGAGCAGCCAAATCCATCATCACCAGAAATGAGAGACATTCTGCACCTGGACTGAGCTCCACTCCCACACAGCATTTCCTTTCCCTCACCCTTACTCCTCATCTGTATTTTGCTCAGAGAGCTGCAGAGCACTGAGCTGCTTTTGGGCTTTGCAGTCAGTTTTTGGGTGGAGCAGTGGATGAGCTCATTGGGGCTGCACTGGCCCCAATGTCATATGGCCTTCCTTCATTCAGAGAGAACAGCTGAGACTCTTTACCCTTTGCTGGCATTTAGAGCCAGATGAGTGCTTACTTTGAAAACAATGTGTAATTAAACTAATTGTTCTGTTCAAAAATAGTGTTATAAGGTCTACAGAAGTAATTAGAATTGCCAAACCATTACTGTTAAGAAGCAATAATGTCTCTTACACAGACATTAATCTGATAACTGCCTTCATTTACAGAGATCATGTATCAATGTGTTTGGGGTTTGGTTTTTTTACCTCCTCAGTGCACAGAAAGTCCAGAAGTGGGGCTACAAACCATAGGAAGTTCCTTTAAGGGGGCTTTTGAAGCTCATAATTCTTTTGGAAAGGTGAAGTTTTCCTTGTACTTTCTGTACCAAAATATCTCTAGTTCTGTCTCTCTCTTTCTCTAGTAGAGATATGCATCTGCATATAAATATATATATCCATACACACACACACACACACCTATACATACATACATGTACATGTGTGATGACATGGACTCTCTGAGAAGCTCCTAAGGACAGAGAAATTCTGTTGCATTCCCTGCCCTGCATTCTTAGCTGCCTCCTTGTAATGGACAGAAAATGGTAGATTTGCAGAATCCACACTTTCTTCCTGCCAGCTAATTCCTCCAGATCAGGTATTAAAACATTCTGAGGTTACAATTTTTGAAAGATTCCTAATATGCATTGTAACTCTTGAAAAGCGACCAACTTTTCTTACGTGTAAGGATCAAAGACCAACCCAATATCCTAAAGTTTGTATAAGCTACATAAGAAAATGAGGATGGGAATAAATATGCTTGAAATGGAGGCAGGTAGAGTGTCAATAGCTAGTTACCTTTCTGCAGATGAAATCAGCAGATGTAGGTGTGACTGAAAATACTATACCCAGATTATATTGGTCTTGGAAAACTCTCAGGTCAGTGAATTCACACAAAATGAAATGAACAACTGCTGTTCAAGTAGAGTAAAAGATTAATACATTAATTCACGACTCTGTTGTGTGAGGTGTATCACAGCTGAGAATAGATGCAGAAAAGAGAGATGTTGTATGTGAATGTTGACCAAGAGATTCATTAGCACAACTGCATGGTTCACACCATAACCACATCTCTATACAAATTAAAAAAAAAAAAAAAAAAAAAAAAAAAAACAAACAAAAAACCCAGACTTTAGATATTGTGACTTTAAAGGCAGCGTTAAGCATTTTTGAAGAAAGAACTTTCTTGCTCTTTCGGAAATAGAAGTTTAAGAAAGTGTTGACAGATAACTTCCTAGAGCAGACATTTTATGTTTTAAAAAATTTACCTTTTCTTCTTTGCTTTTATGCTGTGCTATCACACACTGCTAAAACTGGCTGTAGTGTGCTTTTGTGTACTTATGAACCTTTCTGAAAACATGCACTTATTGGAAACAAAGGATCCTTACTTTTTGAAGACTGAGCTTTCTGATCTTTGTGCATAAACTTTTTCAGAAGAGGTATTTTTTTCTCAGAAAATATCTCCTGATTTATGTTGGTTTCTTCCTCCCTCTGTAGCCACTCCCTCATAGCCTTGCTGAAGTGGGGCTCCCACTGTTCCTGATACTGCAGCTTCAGGCTTTGCGGTACTAAAACTTCCACAGAAAAATTATAAAAAATTCCCCAAGATCTACAGTGTCTCTTATGCTCTCTCCATCCAAGACCGTGTATTGAGAACATACATACGTATCTGCAGACTGCGATCTTGGATTTCTAGGCTGATAGTATTAATGAATACTGGTCAAAATCTGATCATTGAAACTGAAAACTTTTCCTTTTTTTTCCCCTTAGTTTGGTTATGTGGTCCTCTAGGAGCACAGAAGTGGTGGAGAGGCTGAGGCTTGCAGAGGGATGGGCCTTGGGGAGTAGGTCATGTTGTTTTTCTGCATTGAGCTGGATGCAGCTGCAGCTTAAGAAAAACAGATCAGAAAAGCCCCAGTGGTTTGCACAAGCCTTCCACCCAAGGTGAGGGAATCCTTATGAGACCGTCTGGGTTTTCTGTTGTTTGGTACATTTTTTAACTGTGAATTCCTGACTCATCCATTTTTATGTGACCTAAAAGTCTGACTGATGCTGTTTATTAAAGACAAACAGCTTGATAATTCAAATCTCGACAAAGCTAGTAATTAAAACCAGTGCCCCTGAAGTCTTTTTTTTGATACAGCCTGTGTGAAGTGAGTTTGTAATTTTCACTCAGCCCTTAAACTCTGGTGTAACTGGATTAAGGCTAATTTGAAAAACTTTCCAGACAGAAATAAGTCTTTACTGGAAGAAAGGGCAGGGAAGTGTAATGCATACTATCCAGAGAAAAATACAAAGACTTCAAGAGCCTGCCTTGGTTAGCCCATCAAAGTGGAAGCTGAAAGGGGAAGACTGCTTTCTATGCTGGGCTGTGAAACACCAGTAAGGGAAGGCTATGTGAAAACATAGGTCAACACCTGCTGCTGGTCATAAATTTGGCAAGGAAATAAGGGAGAAGTTGATGACAACTAGAGCAATAGAACAGCTTTATAGGAATGAAAAGTCCTGAGTAGTTTTAAGACAGTATCAGGTCTATCTCTGGAGAGCCTGTGATGTGTCTGTCTCTAGCACATGCTGCATTCCCAGTGAAGCAGGTATGATTAGTTGGAAGTCACCCTCATCCTGAATTTGGAAGTAGTCACAGATGAGCACTTCTCGTCTTCTCTAAAATAGAGAGTTACCAGTTGCAGAACATGCCAGTGATCTTTCTAGAGGAAATGATCATCACAGACAATATTTTTTCCTACTCTGATCATAGGTATTTAATACTGATGGAGCATGAGGGAAATAGACTGCAGAAAGTGGCCAGCTTCACATGTACCATCAGATTAGCATCTCCCAGTGCCACCACCATGAACAGTGTGCTGGGCAAGAGGGTCTGTTACTCTGACCTTCCTCAGCATTTTTTTCATTTATTTCATGTTCTTATTCTCATCTATAAACCTGAATCCTCAAAATTAGTTTTTCTATCATGTTTGTGGAGCAGTATCAGGAAGCCAGATTCTCTGGGTTGGGTGCTCCATACACAGCAGCTTTTCCAAACTACTTTCTGCACTTCAGACAGGGGTTCATCATCAAAATGAGGGCAAGGAATCTCAAAATCCCAAAAAGATTGGCAAGCAAGCAATAAAGATAGAGAGGAACATGAACCAAATCACAGGAATGCACAGTTATGGGGAAGGTATGGGAGATTTTTGAGAATAATGAGGATCCTGTACAGGCAAACAGATGCAAACTTGCCTTTTGAAAGGGTTAGTCAAGCAAGGAACAGCCTAAGGAAGTCTGGGTGCCCTCCCAGCATTATTTTCCACAATTCAGTGATTTCTGTGACTGTGGTTTTGAAAGGGTAGCTGATGTCAGACAAGTTAGACTGCAGGGGAGCAGAGGAATATGGATACCATTCATACTATTCCCAAGAATAGAAGGCAAGAGCGCAATCACTCTCAGACTCTGGGGTCTGTGGCTGCTGAGGTTTCTGTGCAGATGGGAGCAAACAGATTGAATTTGGTGTGCCTGGAACAGAGAAGCAGCACAAGGGATAGAAAGGCAAAGAAATGTCAAGAGCAAGAGTACCCATAGAAGGCTATTTAGACATGGCTGCTGTCTTTAGACAAAGCTGTGAGGTGACCAGTTGTGGCATACTACAATATAGATATTGAAGCACGCAAGCACAGTAACTCATCCAACTCTTCCCATGACCCACAAGCACTGAGCCAATGAATGTGATAGGAGCAACAGGAAGATGCTGCAGTCACTTCTGTGTCCCTGTTCAGGCAGCAACTTGTCTGCAATGGGTGCAGTCCAGTCACGAACTGAGAAGCATGTTTGTACTCGCACTCCGTTATTCATCATCAACAGCATGTTGCAAACAATCATAAGAATGCCAGTTACTTGCCAAGACACAGAGATTTCTCCTGTCTGACACTTGAGCTGGGCACAGTGATAGCAGTACCAGGTTCCAGCTGGGTGCTACATACATCTCAGTTTGAGTTTCAGATCATGGAAATATTTGCCATGGTCATGTTCAGCTGAGCACAGCAAATACATGAGCAGCACACCAAGTCCTGGTGTGGCTCACCCTGGAGTGGTATCAGGCAGACTGGTGGCAAACAGCCTTGCTGCCCCCATCACAACGTGACACCTAAGGATGAGTGCAAGCACTAAAAAGCACCAATTGGCAGCAATGCTAAAGACCTACAAGAAGCTGTGATACAATCATGATGTATGTTGTCAACCATAAGCATTCATACAGTTAATAGGAAAGCCTACAACCAGTTCCTCCTGCTGTGCTTTTTGTTATTCATTTGTAGTGCAGCAACACTGCCACCCACAAAAAAGGCCAGGATTTCACTGTGCTAAGAGATGTACAAACAGAGACCAAAAAAAGGTGGCTTCTATCCACAAATACGTCTCATCTAACTGCTTGGTGAAATGTCACCATCCATATACAGCCGTTTGCTGAGCAATTCATCTGGCATCTCCTCAGTCTGCTAGGCAGCATGACCATCAGCTTTGCTACGCCCAAGAGCTTGCACTGTTAAAGAGAGTGTTCAGCCAACTTCTCTCATGTAAACACTGCTCTCTGCCAACTCTGTGTGGCTCTAGATTATCAAGTTTTTTATATATGAATGTTTTCATATGATACTATGTGCTAAAATTAATACTTCACTGAAGTAGTATCTGCAAATATTTTACAGAACAAACCCTACAAGTGGTTTCTCTGTTTCCAGCTTCTAAAAACTGACTCAAAACCTCATATTATCTGGTACCCCTGAGAAGGGGTGGAAGTCTCATGTGTGTTGGAAGAATGGAGCAGTGTGGTGTCTAAACTGTGTCCATGCCAGGCCTCCCAACCTGCCTGTTCTGCAGCTCTCAGTTCAGCTACTCATTTTCTTACCCAAAACTTCCACTTGGTGGGTTGTTCTTCCTCATCATCCATCTTTCTTCCATTTTCTCTTTCCCTTCCTTCTCATAGACCAGAAGAGTTTAAGGACTTCTGTAGGAAGTGCTAAAGGCAAGTCCCAAGGCAGAGTGTAGGAGCACCTGGCGATGTTTCAAGATCTCAGCAGCAGAACCAGCCCCTAAAGGAGGGTCCAGGAGCCATGGCTGTGTTCCTCCATGCAGAGGTAAAGAGGGAGCCTGACACTCCTGGCCACAGGAGACAGTCAGGTACTTAGCAGAGGAAGGAGAAAGAGGAAGATGAAGTGCAGAAAGGATCTTGGCACGGGATCAAAGGTAGAGCATAATGGTTGAAGAGCCTGGCTCACTTTGTCACAGCTCTCCCCAACATGACTAGCTATTGATTTAGAGCTTCACTGATGAGAGAGCAGAAGCTCAAAAAATGAGGAAGGAGGAACTGGGCAGGGAGGTGCCCTTTGGAGTAGAAAGGCAGGAACAGCAAGAACAACTTGAGGGCAAGTTCTCACTGGAGGCTTGGAGGGACAAGCACTCTAGAAAAGAAAGGCTGGATGCAAAACACATATGAATATGTATTGTGTGAGATCAAGCAGAAGGAAGAGGAAGGCACATCCAGCTACTGCCAGAGGAAAATCCACCAAGGATGGGATACTTCCCCACCCATCCCCACCCCCAGCCAATCACCAGCATGGCTCTGACAGTGCTGGTATGTTTTTTCCAACTCTAAACAGATTTCTTACTGTCTCAAGCACACTGCAGCAAAAACAGCTCAGGGAATTTAATTAGAATTGAGCACACTTAATAGTGCTGTGGCAGGAAAGAGATTCAGCAAAGAGGGGTGATACTCTGAGGTTTGCGTGGAGGTCTCTGACCCTCCATACATTCAATATCGGACCAGGTGGTGCTACCCTTATTCATGTGACATGGTTTACTACAAGAACAGCCTTACTGCAGCCAGCAGTCCAGAGATGCAACACTTTTATCCCAAGCACTGCAAAAAACAGCCAGCAAGGATGATATTCCTTGTCAATGCAAATGCAAAAAACACCACCTCTGAAGTGAATGGTGCTATGCTCCTGTGTGTTTCTATGATGAAGCTGGACTGCTGTTTGAAATACAAACTTGCCCTGGAGCTGTTTTAGCTGCTCATCCCTAGAATATGAATCCAGACATTTCCTGGACAGCGTAGCCCATCAGCAGTAGCAGGGGCCAGCAACTGCCCTTGATGAAGCCATGGAATAGCTGAATCAAACACATTCAAATCTGTGTAATAAAAATGTTCCATCTCATCTTTTTCCCATGTTGAAAGATCTGCAATTACCTTTTAAAATAGTTTTTCATACCTTCAATAAAAAATAACCATTAAAAATTAGCAAACCTTTGGAAAGCACCTTAATTGGTATTCAGAAGTCAATTTTCATAGTTTATTTTCAAAACTGGTATGAAGGAATTATCTTCAGTGGTCAGTCAGGGACTGGCTGGTTTTCATATTATTTTTTCCTTTTAAAAAGATAGAGCTTTGAGCTTGAATTCAGTGTAGCACTCCAGGCAATTGTTGGATCAGATTGTCATTCCATCCAATAAACCTGCAGAAATTGTAATTGGTATTTTATAATTAAAGTCCAAACTGAGAAGGAATAGTAATAATTAGTGGGGGAAGTGATAATAAAATCAGAAATTACATTATAGCTGAGGGATTTCCTTTAGGCAAAGGAAACATATTACCCTCAAGATTTCTTAAAACAAAATCAGTATTTTGATTTTTTTAGAATGGTTTTTGTGGTGTTTTTTCTTTTGAAGCACACTTCAGATTCCAGTAACCACTAAAGGGATGATGCATTTGTCTGAGGAAGAGTTAATAGTCTCATTTGTGCCGTCTTATTCCCAAATGTCCCAAATAGGAGCTAGTCATTCTCACTGATAAGTGTTGTGCAAATACAAAGCAGGAAAGAACATCTGTCCCTCTGGGCTTCCCAGAGAACCTCATATCTCTCACGGAGCAGACTGTGAGTGCTAATAAGAATTTTTCATCTTCTACCTCTGAAGGTTTTGCTCTCCTCCCTTTACCTCATAAAAAACACTGGCCAACATCCAGACAGAGGTGGTGACCCGGGAGGATCTGTAGCATGAACTGTAATGCCTGCCTGGCACAGGGGCAGTACAGCATTCTCAAGCCAGTGGATGCCTGGGCAGAAAAATTCTGGTCTTGGACACTTTGGTGTCCCCCAAAGTCATCTCACGTATCTTGAGTTCTTGTAAACCTGTTTCTGCAAAGGTCTCCATGAACCATGAGGAAACACATGATGTCAAACTGTTTTCACCCCCAGCCCTTGACATCCTTCTGCTGTGGGGAGGAGTTCCAGGGAGCAGATACTCCTCACTTCCATCTGCTGTATCTCTGAGTCTTCCATATCACATGACAGATCCAGGGAGAGATACAAAAAGACTTACACTGGCAGCTACGTATTGCCTTGAGAAATGTCATTTTCACTTTGCAGAGTTCCTCACCTCCACTTGCTGGTGCCATTTATTTGTGTTTACTCCCTGTTATCTGGCACAGCAAATGGAAAACATGGCTTAAGAGCTCTCTCAAGAACACTTCTCAGCAATGGCCTCCTTTCATTCTTCTATTCTTTTTTATTTAATTTATGGCATGCAGAGTGGTAATAAAGACATTAAAAGCTGAGAAGAATGAGTACAAGAAAACTATTTTATTAAAGCATTAAAAAATTGTTTCTTAGCTCTAACATTTTCAAAGGCTGTTTTGTCATCCTTCTCCTTTTCCTCACACCCTGCAATTCTCCTTGGGAAGCTCTTTCGGACAGGTTTCTTTCCATCACTGGAGATTTAAGGTCCAAATAAATTTTGTTCTGGTGATTGAGGAAAATCTATGCTTTCCTGGCACTGATGACTTTGGGCTCACCACCAATCCAATGCAAATCCAATCCACTTCGCCATTTACTTCCCTTAATTTATCAAAGTTTGCCATTTTGAAATAATAACAGTAACGTATTTAGAAAACTACTTGGAGGCTTTTTTTTTCTTTAGCTTATCCACTTACAGACTCTGATTAAATGTAATCAAATTATGAGCAACATTACCAGCTAATGCAACAATAATTTTCATATTATCTAGGAACAACGTAGGATTATGAGTCACACACAGTCCAAGGCCAAACTGTAAAAAATGTTGTCATCCTGCTACACTGTACTATACCATTGAAGTATTTGACAGTACTTCTTCACTACTAATACTGCAATCTCTGTACTTTTCTAAATGTAAGAAATTGTCAGACGCATTGCAACATTCTGCAAAAAACCTTTTCAGCTGTCCTTCTCTGAACTGAGTTTGACTTGAACAGATTCCTCTTCCCCCATATTTTCTCTTCATTTCTTTCAGTCATATTTCTTGCATTTTTACAGTACTCCTCCATGATATTTTTCTTCATTTCTGCTGCTTCTCATCAGTTCACACTTTTCAATATCTGTGCTACAATTCGGATGACAAGTGGGACACATCTCTATTATCTTAACACCTTCTAGTTTCATATCCTACACTTTTGAGCCTTTCTCTTAGTTCCTGGGTGGTGTGCCCACCAGTGCTGTTCTATAGCTTAATTTAGGCTACAGATTTCCTATTTCACCACTTCTAGTTTCTGCATTTCCCAGGTTCTCTCTCCTCTGCTCCCCCTTCTAATTTCTGCCTGCAGGTCACACTTCAATTATTTTTCGATTTAAGCAGACACATGAGTAGTCTGAATTTGCCCATTCGTTGTCCAATAGGCACATATAGACAACAAGGGAGGGATTTCACAACGATGTTCACAGGCACCTGCATAAGCTTTATTGTTATGGACAGTGATACTTAAGCCAAAAAAATCACCAGAGCTTCGACAATTATTCAGTTTGTTCAAAAACAGCCATCTAACTATTTATTCAGTTGATTCAGTATAAAACATATAGGTCATCATTTCAGATGCTCTGTCACACTCAACATAGCACCTAGTGCCTGTCCCAGAAGCCTGTGCCTCCCCCAAGGTTCCTGCACCTCATGTGACTCAATGTCTTGTGTGCAGCTGGGCTGGATCCCGACATTTATTGAGCTGAATTGTGTCCTTAGCAGCTGGTAGGCTGAGCCACCTGCTGGCATCACTGCCTGTGAGGACTAGAGCTCAGCTGCCCACACTTTGCAACCTGTGCCATTTTAGGGGTTTCTGTTCAACTCACATCTACAAGAAAACCTGCAGATCATCTCCCATACGTGGAGGTCTGAGAAGCTTTTCAGTGACCCAGATGTTTATGTTCAGCTCTCCAAACCTCTGCCACTGCTCCCTTCTGACTCCAGCACAGTGACTCTGCTCACCAGAGAGGTCTGTTCCGTGGTCCTCATGTCAGTAGAGGCATCTGCTGCACCCCATCCCTTCAGTCCCCTGGGTTAGTCACCCCAGGACCCTTGGCAAGCACAGTCAGTCACCCTGATCAGATCCAAAAGTGGATCAACCAAATAGAGCAGATTAACCATGGATCAACATCTCTGTGCAAAGAAGCGATTCAGACTTCACATGATTCAAATATTCTGCAGTGAAAACAGAATGATAATTTAATATTAAAGTGGTTAATAAGAATGTTCTTGTGCCAAAGCTGAAATTTATCAAGAAAGTTTCACAGATACATTATTATGGATCTCTATTTGACTTCTTTTAATTTCTTATGCAAATAATACAATCATCTAATTAGGGAGAAGAAATAATGCTAGGTGACCATGGCACACTAAAAATAGTAAGTAATTTATGGTCTAATAAAAGCATTCAAAAATGCTCTTCACTAATTTAAACACATGTAAACTATCAAGAATATTTAGAAATAATGAAATATTTTTAGATGTAAGTTCTGTACTGAAGTATTGAGGACAGAGGTCAGTTTATCTGACAATTCATTGACAGTGAGTAATCCCACTGCCTCTACTGACTGAACATCTCTGCATGGTCAACAAGGACAGACAAAAGGGAAAAGCAAAGGAGATGCATGTTCATTCAAATGTCAGCTAAGAAAAAAATGCTAAATTTTCCTTGAAAATATGAAACAAATGTTCAAAGATGCCCAGTATCAGTAAGAGAGAAAATACAAGTACATGTAGTGATTGATACTTCATAGTTGAAGACACTTAACCAAAAATGAAAGTATATTTCTGATGCCAGGCAAGGGTCAAACCCCATTCTGTTCACACTTGCATCAGCATGTTAGAAATTTTATGATGCGAAACTGGGCTTTTATCTTTGATATACCCAGGCACTGAATTCTACTGAGGTCACGGTAACACATAACTGACAGCAGGATAAATTCCTCTGTCAAATTTTAATCTGATTTAAATTGATATTTCAGGGACCAGGTACCTAAATCCCTATTTTTAAAAATGCCCTTAAAGCTTTAATGCTTCCCTCAATTACAGCATTTTAAACTGGCTTCAGAGTGGTTATTTTGGATTTACATTAGCACAAGTGAGATTAGAATCGGAGCCAGAGGCAGTTCACATTCCATGCAGTTCTCAACAGCAGAAAGACAAGGGTTGAAGCACACTTTGGAGTGAAATAACATGGATTTTCATCTTACATATCATATACTATAAGACATTTTGAATGTATGTCCCTTTGTGTTTTTTCACCTAGTCAAATAAAAACTCTAATTGCCATCCAGAGCATATTATTTATTTTTCACTCTAAGTTAAAAAATCCCAGCAACAAGAAGAAATAAAATCCACCAAAACAGCTTTAATTAATTGATAGTTTGATTTAAAGTGTTTCTTTATGTTATTTACAGATATTACTGCCTGATACTTTAAAAGGAGAAGAAACCAATTGAAAGTAGGAAAGAAAAGTGAACACAGTGGTTTGTGTAGAGGTCATAGGACAAAGAAACTGTAAGGTTATGAAGAATGTCATGGTATATTGAGAACTCTTGTGGGAATTAATCAGGTAACAGATAGTCTGTAAAATGCCACTGAATCTTTCTTCCCAGTTCATGGTGGGATCAATTATTTCTTTGTGCTCTCTGCTAGGTGTTTCTCTCATCTGTTCTTCAAAACCTCTCCCATGTCAAGTATTCTAGAGGTGCTTTCTCTTTCATAGTATATTTCTGTATGCCCATGACATTTGTCCTTTGAGATTTTCTAATCCCACCATAGCATTCACTTAAAGGTTTAGTTAGCAGTACACTTGGCACTTCATATACTAGCTGAACCATCTGTCTCCAGAGAATTATAAAATTAAAATGAACCCCATTACCTGTTTTCCATCTCAATTAATCTGAATTAAGTGGCTTAATTCATGATTGGAAAACTGCCTGGGTTACAAAGATTGTCTTTATTTGATTATCCACCACAAAAATCCAAGGGTTCTCCAAGGTGTTTCACATATTTTCCCACAGGCTCCTTCCAAATAAACTGATGCATTAGGGTGGAGACAGGGGGCCTGTGCAGTGGGTGGGCACTGACTGTCTGGCTACACCCAGAGTGGGGTGGTAAATCCTTTTTAAACTAGACACTGCCACCAACGGGGTTCTCAGGGATTGATATTGGGCCCAATGGTGTTCAGTATGTTCATGAGTGATCTGGGTGATGGGATCAATCCACCCTGATGGAGTTTGCCAGTGGTACCAAACTGAGTGGGGAAGTGGGCACTTGGGAAGGGAGAGCCACCCTGCAGGAAGACCTGGATAGGCTGTAAGAGTGGGCTAACAAGAACATTATAAAGTTCAGCAAGGAAAAAATGTCATATTCATGGGAAAATGGAACTCAGGAATGCAGCAGAGACTGAGATCTGCCTGGCTGCAGAGCTGGGGTCCAGTGGACAGCAAACTCAGCATGAGTGAACATGTGCTGCTGTGGCAAGGAAAGCCAGTGGGATGCTGGGCTGCATCAACAAGGATATGGTCAACAGGGATAAAAAACTTTATCCCACTCTAATCAGTGCTTGTCAAGCCACACCTGGAATACTGTGTTCAGTTGTGGTCCCTGCTATGCAGAAAAGTTGTGGACAGACTGGGGAAGGTCCAGAGAAGTTCTGCAATGATGATCAAAGGACTGGGAAGCTTTCCATGGAAGGAAATAATGAGAAAACTGTGTTTCTTCATCTTTGGGACTTAGGGGAGACCTTACCAGTGTTCAAATACTGTTTCTGTATTTAAAAGGTGGCTACAAAGAGATTGGATACTTCCTTTTTGCAATTATCACATGGAAACACAAAGGGTAATGGGTACAAGTTATTCCTGGAGAGATTCTGATTAGAAATTTGAGGAAATTGAGGAAATTGAGGAAATTTGCAGAAATTGAGGAAATTATTTCACAATGAAAATAATCAGCTGTTGGAATAACCTCCTCGGGGAAGTGGTGGATACAGTTACGATTTCTCTGGATGGGGTGCTGGCCTATATTGTCTAGACTGTCCATCTGCAAAGAAAGGTTGTACCAGATACTCCTTGTACCAGAATCCATGATTCCAACATGATATTCTATAACTCCATGGTTCTATGAAAATCATTGTGTTAGCCGATCCAGTTTTTTCACAACCAGGGCTCACTCTTGCAATATGAAGGATCAGAGTCTCATATATTCCAGCTATCAGAATTAGGGCTCTAAACCAGTCCATACTCAACTGAAAGTGATAGGAAACTCCTGACATGACTCGGCCTCCCTGAAACCTGAGGCAGCAGGATAACTGCTATCTGTGCACGATACGGGAGACTGTTTCCCCATCGTATTTTAGACAGAGTGTACCCATCAAACATATGTAGCCAGTGGCATGCAGAGCACCTCAGGCACCCTGCCAGGCCTCCAACACTGCCACAGAGTGTGCAGCTCTCCCAGTCTCTACAGTCTCTCTCTTATGTCATGTCTGTCTGGTCAAGAAAGGTGTCTCAGGTACCCTAGGCCATTTTGAAGGAGTCCAGAAATCTGTGATTCAGTGCTGGAATCACTCCTTAAATGTTTAGATGCCTAAACATTGTTCAATATCTGGAATATATGTTGAATTGAGTCTCCAGTTAGTCTTTGATGGCTTGGGGCTGCCAGAGCTTGGTGGGAAAAGCTGGACTGTGCTGTCTGAGAACTCCAGGTGAGTGTCAACAGACACCAGTCTACCATTGTCAGCAAAATGCAATGAGTCTTGCACTTGTATCATTTTTTCCAGATGCTAAGCTTCTGCTTTTATTTCTTTCTAATATAGTGTCTCTCCATTTCCTTTAATGCTGGCCAAAACCTTTAGATGGCCATTGTCTTAGACTGAAACAGCCTGACACCTTCCTGAGTTGACTGGCAGCATTTCTCTGCCGAGCCATTGAATGGTGTACATCAGAGGGGGCAGAGCTGAGACTCTTCAGGTAAATGTGATCACGGTCTTTCTAAAGTATCAGCCTCTGAACTCAGCAGAAGAATTGAGTCTCTCTGTGCTCTTCAACTCATTGATTTCACTGGGGTTCAGGTCAGGCACTAATACTGCACGTCCTGCTTAGTCTTCCTGCTCATTACCAGGCAGGGTGACCTGACTGCTGTGCATCTATTTTATACATGCTTGCTGTATTTATTGTATGGTTCCTTGACTTCTTTTTATCATATCGAGTATTTGTGGAAGCAACACATGTTCTGGGAAGAATCAGATCTTAAATTACTGCTTCCTTGAGGCAGAAAAACAATCTGGAAAGACATTAAATGACTAAGAAAAAAACACTAAAAAAAATATTTGTTGTGTCAGTCTCAGTCTCTTGACTCACCAACATGTTTCTCGGGTGTTTATGCTTGTAGAAATACGTTGAGTTTGACAGAGGTATTCTGTAAAATAAGAGTAATGCAGTGATGAATCAGGCCCTTGACTTACCAGTTATTCAGGGTAAATCTCACCATTCAGGATTTACCATTTCATGTATGTCTTGCTAAATGGAAAATTTGCTATCATGATGATGTTCAAGGAGTAGTCTTGCTTTCTCTGTTGATCGGATATGCAAGTGTATTGGCAGTTGTCCCAGGGACACTGATAAAATAGAGTACATAGAAAATGTACCATGAAGTCTGCCTGGTAAAAATAAATAAAATAAATAAATAAATGAAAAGGTCATGGCTCTTTTCCCTGTTGCTTGTCTGTATGTTTTGTATTTCCTTTCTCAATATTGTGCTGTTCCTTGTTTTCAGTAGTGGTATTTTTGCTAGTAGTAGTAAAGGGTAATTTAGGAAGCTACTGAAAGGATTTCACAACATCTAGTTGAAAAAGGAAAGTATCCTGGAAAGACCCATGGAACCAGACAAAATGTCATTTATTCACACATTTTGGGTAAAATAAGCTAAGTGTCAATGAAATATAGTGGAGATTTTAATTTGAAAATGCAGGACTATTTATGCTCCAGAAAAGAGAAATTGCCTCAGTTTCAGAGTGACAAAAGGAACTGTTTCAGATTGAATCTTCCTGTCTTATCAGTGACCTTCAGCTTCCTCTTTACTGAACTGCCTAAGGTAATGCAAATGCCAAAGAAACATGAGGGTAATTCCTATGCTCCTGGAACTTAGTTTGTTCATTCATTGAGATGCATTCCCTTGAGCTCATTGGGTTACTTCTGGGAAAGACATCTCAGCTAAATATTTGTCCAGAGTAGTTACTCAACTAAATCTGAGACTCCGCGTTTCATGAAGACATCATGAAGACATACCCTGTCCAGCTTACTAGATACTGGGAATCCTCTTTTGGGACACACAGCAGTCCCTACACATGGTACAGTGCTGATGCCTGCTACCAATTTCCTATCAAGTAGCTATTGCCTTTGAAACTCTGGTCTACACACAGCATAAAGGAAATTACCGTTTCTGCAGAAGAAGAAAAGTTTTTGTCGATTTCTCGTGGAAACAGAAGGTTTTGTTCCATTAACAAAGAAAAAAAGTTGCACACTATGAACATTACATAGATGCATAAAGCCCTCTTAAGTATGTACAGTGTACATATCATTTCTTTAGGCATAGCTGCCTCTTTCATCCTGCTGAGCAAATAAGGTTACAGTCTTAAAGATCTTTTCCAACCTTAACAATTCTGTGATTCCATGAGCCTGAAATGAACCTGAATATACTAGTGCCTTACCAAAGCCCACAGTCAGGATGGTTGGTATTCACTCAGAAAAAGAGCAGCCTTAGGATCCCAGCTTGTGTAATTGACACTGCCGGCCTTTTTTAACCTCTTTCACCTTCTCTTTATGAATACCTTGTGAGAATAGTTTCTATTCCTGGCTGGTACTGAGCCACCTTCCTCCTCATTCTACTGTGCCTTGGACAGAGATGTCCCAGGAGCAGATTGGAAGACATTACTTCACCATGACACAAAAATCCCAGCTTGAAATTGCTTCCTCATTTACTCCAGATGGTCATTCTGAAATGCAGGGTGTGCTGTGCTGCCTTCTCCATCTTTTCTGTGTTTTTCTGGTGGTAAGAGAAATAGGACTCTATTTCTTTCCTTCATCTTCCAAATCCTACTTTCCTACTGCAGCCCCCCAGGCTGGCAGTGTCCATCACCATCCCAGAGCTGGTGCTGTGAGACACCACTCTGGGGAGCAGACTGAAGGCATGTGTGAAGCAGGAGATGAATCTGCAAACCAAATCAATTCATAACCACCTACCTACAACTTTACAACCAGCTGGGCACCTCCCAGGTTAAAGATTGTCAGCTGAGAAGGGAGCACTTTGGGTCTTTATTAAACAGGGCTTTCAAAAGTCTGGGGAGAGTGAGCAATGTCAAGCCTTACACCTAAACCTTGCCCTGAAGTTTTTGCTGCTTCCACCACTAAAGCTTATGTTCCATGCACAATGTAAAACAAATTTTGCATCAAATTTGGACATATTTTTCTACATATTTCATTAATAAGTACCAGACAAAAGGAAAACTGAGTATTTCACACAGTGCTGCCCTGGTGTACCTTCTTTCTCTATGTATGTTATTTGAACCCATCCTCAGTTGTCTTCTGAGCTGTTGATGATTACATCTAAAACGTTATCTTTTAAACACAGCATGAAACTAATTACTGTCACCCATATCTCTAGGCACCTTGGCTGCAGCCCTGATTATTCTTAGCTCTAGATCAAGAAAACCCACTGACCCCTTATTTTATAAATTCTTCATTTATAGATTTTCTCTGCACCGTCTGTACTTCAGACACCTCTTTCAGACAAGAAAATACAGTCAAGGATAGTTCTTTGACCTAGCCTCCATTTCCAACTTTCCCAAAATTCTTTGTAACCAAACCTGCATAGAAACTTTGTCCTCAAAGCAGCTATATCAGAAACAATGCCAGTGACCTCAAAAAACTACCGGAGAACAAATCTGATGTCAGCAAAGAAAGGGTCTTCTGTCTCTTTTTTGGAGATTTATTTTTGCTGCCATTCAACCTTCCTTTTTGGGAACTTTGGATTATTATTTATTCTGTGTCCTAAGCTCTTTAAATCCTATATAGTTAAATCTGAGATATTAAGATCTTTTGAAGAATATGAGAAGTACAAGAAAGTAATTCAAAAGGTAAATACTGCAACTTGTTTGAAAGGAGTAGGGCCAAAATGATCTCAGAGATGACACAGCTGGCAGTTCAGCTACAGCAACAACCAGTCAGCTACTAGTTCTCCATGCCCTTGTAAGAAAGAAAAGAAAAAAAAAAAAGAAAAGCACAACAGCAACAATAACAAAAACAACAAAACCCCCCCAACAACAAACCCCACGCATACAAAAGCCCTCAAAAAACAGCAACCAGCCAACAAAAAAACAAAACAAAACCAAGCAAGCAAACAAAAAAGAAACAAAAACAACAACAAAAAAACCCCCACAAAAAACCCAAGCAAAAAAACCCCCAAAACAAACAAACAAAAAAGAGAGAGAAAAAAAGGGGGAAAATAGGTGTGTAACTGGTGTAGATTTGTCCAGGGGAAATTGTGTTAAACTCATTTAATTTCCTGCTGAAATAGAGTTTCAGGCTTTGCAGATAAAAGCAAGGCATTGTTGACTTACATCTCAGCTTAGAAAGGCTTTTGCCATATCTTATGCAGATTCTCATAAGGAAATTGGGGGGAAATCAAATTGGAGGAGTGAAAAATAAGATTGGGAAACCTTCCATTGAGCCAGAAATGAACAAACCAACCAAAGAAGGTAGGGAAAGTTTACCAACAAGCAAACTTTATGGGGCTCCCTCCTCCTCCTTTCATTTTCTCATTTTGTTTTATTTTTCTTTCTGTTTCTTCCATCCCATCTTGCAGGAGGTGATGGCAGCTTCAGTTCTCTCCCAGCTTAGTGACAGTATACCAGCCCAGAGGTGCTGAAGATAACTATTACTTTCAGGAGCTGAAGGACGTGAGAGAGATTTGAGTGCAAGTTATGGCTACATCTGACAGGTATTGTCACCCTGAGGGGATTAGCAAAAGACATTTAATTTTCACTTACCAACATCAGCCTTACCCTACAGGGAAACATTTGAGCCCACCTCAAAACCCACTGCTTAATTGCTTTGAGTTATCCATCCAGTGTTGCCTTTCACCTTCAGTCTCTGAGGGTGTTCCTGCCTCACACTTACATTCTGGGTCTCAAATGTTATGTACAGCAGCAAAGTACAATGCCAGGGTGACCTATCTTCTGGTCATAAGGGGCCATGGGACCCTCTGGCTTCCTTTTTCCCAGCTGCAGCCATCCCCACTGCTCTTGGCTGTGTTCAAAACACCCACGCAGAGACACCTACCCTGTGCATGGACAAGTTGGGAGGAGCACAGCACTACCACCCCTCTATACATCATGGGTCACCCAAGTCCCCCTTGCCACCTCCCCTCCAACACAGCCTGGGAGCATGGGACCTGAAGGCATGCCCTGCTCTTCTGCACATCAGCACGGAGGGGAGGTTTGGCCCATCTGAAAGTATTTTCTTTTTTACAAATGTTCTGCTTTGGAAATGGATTTTTTCTCCTTAGCACTAGAACCACAGCAGAGCAGGAACAACTGGTGGAAAATATAAACAGAGCCACCATGTGTTTCCAGCAGTGCCCTGCTGTGACCTGTTTCTACAGGACACTAGGAAGCTGCAGTACCACCTTGAGATGACCTGCCTACGTGTTACTCCATAGGATAGTGTTTGCACTTTTTCTGACAAAATGTTTAGTATTCCCATCCTCCCAAGTCTCCACACAGGAAACTTGGAATAAATTTGCTTCTTATTCTCTGGAGAAGGCATGAGCTACATAACTAAAATGTACTTTACACCACACTATAAAAAAATAACAAAAAAAAAAAACCAAAAAAACAACAACAACAACAAAAAAAAAAAAAAAAAAAAAAAACCAAAAAAAAAAACCAACACAAAACTTGCCAAAGCATATTTAAATCTGGCTTTATTTTTCATCTTTGCTATTTTCTAGGGATGAAATAATGCCTTTAATTCTCTGGTTGCAGATGGTTCTGGAGGGTGTGAGTCCAGGAGATGCTCAGGGAACAGACTTTGTTGCATGAACCTGTCAAGTCCAAGAACCCTCTAGAATAAGTGAGCCCAAGGACCCTCTAGAGTAAGTGCCCAGGTCACAGGTTTGATTCAATGATTTGTTACAGGTCAAAGAGAAGCTAATTTGGTGACACTGTGCAGGATGTATCATCATTACCATTATTCATGTTTAGTGTGCCAGTGTCTAAAGATCAGCCATGGATGAATCCTTGTACAAGATTATCTGACAGCCCCGGAATCATGGAAGTTATGGTTCAGTAGCCAGAGAAAGGATTGGGAAAAACATCTAACACACAATACATTCATGCATAGTGATCTCAGAGTGCTTTATTTTATTTCTGTCTTTCTGTGCGTAGGTTAAAGAAGCATGGGTGGGATAAATGGAAAAGTGAATGCAGAATAGATGAGAAAGAACCGATGAGACAAGAACAAAAAGGACAAAACACACATTTTAAGGAACTGACTTTCTCTTCAGCCTTGAGAACCTGCGTTTTCACCAAGCCTAGAATCCAGTCCACATGCTCCCACACACATTTTCCAGTCACAGCTCAACCCACCTGGTCAGGGCTTGAGGAAGTTGCTGCATGAGAGATACAGGTTGTCTGTCAGTTTGCAGGTTTATAAATTGTTCTGCCTGTTTAGATCTTTCATCCAGACATGGGAACACAGCTCCCAGTTTGATTTCTATTACTGGCAAGTATCCATCCTCCAGTCCCATCTGTTAAGCTTAGCCTGCCTGACACACTCAGCAGACTCAGTCCTTAGGGCAGGCTGACAAGGGGCTGGTGTACACTTGCATTTCCTACCAGTGACTGAAATGTATACACCAGCATTTTCTGGGGATGGGAAATGAGAGTACCCAAATGTCAGGAAGAGGTTTGACGTCAATGCTTCTAAAAGTCAATACACCACAGACAAGATAGCAACACCATTTGGACCATTTTTTTGTAGTTCTACTCTTAATCCTGCCTCCAAAACAGGTCTCCTCTCATCATGTTTAGGAACTGTTGGGGTATTTCCAAATTCTCTTTTCTGCCATCTGGGAATGTTCAGTGAGTTTCCTCCTTTCTAGTTTTTGGGTGCAAATGGCATGAGAGAAATACATCAACTTTGAGTTTCATCAGTTTTCATCTTCCACCTTCTTGGACAATTCATTGTCATGACTCTTCCTTTTGCACCAACTACCAGTACGATTTACATGATGATTTGTTCATGTTGAAGATTTATTTCTGATTCTTAGATTGTTTGTGAAGAGGTCTCGTGGTGTCTTTAACCATTGCACAAACAACTGCATCTTTAAGTGCTGAAAGTGATCTGGAGAAGACATCCCAGCTGGTGAAAGCACTTCTACTGAGACCTGAGAAATGAGATATTTAACTCTTGCAGCAGTACAAGGGCAGCAGTATAAGGACAGTATTAGAAAGCTTGAAAAAAACAACTGATAATAGACCAACAAGCAGAAAAATTACATCTTTCTTCAACTGAGTTCTGGACAAGATATGGAAAGTATAGTGTGGAGGAAACTGAATGGATGAGGCAATATCCAAGTATAATATCCAGTGATATGACACTAACTGAATAAAGGTACTGTTAGTGCTGGTAACATTTTTATGTACTAAATGTATGGATATTTATTCAATTGAAACAATGTAAAGTAGGTGTGTGATAAAAGATTTTGATGAAGGAGAACATATTATGCAATGTAGAGAAGATGAAACATATATATTTATACATACACATGAAGGAAAGACTTCTTTGAACATTTGTTGCTGGACAGCCAGCCCCCACATGGTACTGCTTGATCACTGGCACAAAGTACATCTGGAGCTTTTTCCCATTGTGTGCTTGTATAGAGACCAATGAACATGGTGTGCAGCTGAACTGTGCAGTTTTTGGTGGCCAAGTCCTAGGTTAAGATTAGGGTCTGAAATATCTAACTGTGACAAGGATGGAACATTTCCAGCACAGAGTGTTGACCAAGGGGAGCCCTGTGCTGCCAACATGCTTCCAAAACACACGCTCTGGAAAAGGCTGCCCTGAGTCCAAAAGTTGTCAGACCTGTGAGCCAAAGCCTTTCAAGAACTCCCAGCTTTTGTTTCCACCCTTGTTACTGTGTGCCTGGTCAGCTCCATAGATCTGCTGTATTGTTCACCCTCACAAGGAGACTCTGACCTTCTTTCATTAAAAGCAAAACACTGCACCAGCAGAGCAGAGCAGCAGACCTGCACACAGTGTTTTGTAAAGCTGCAGCTAAATGACACCGTACAGCCATGTAGCAGGTTTTGCCTCCCATACTCACTGTAATCCAGTTTCTTTTAAAATACTGAGCTACCATAAAGATACCAGTCTAGGTAAAGTAATGTATAAAAATCAAGCAGTTTTCCTAGTAGGATTAGGTATCTGACAGCACCTCTGAACAGCACAGTTCATCTCTGTGGTTGACTAGCCGGGCAGTATCCCTGGGTTCCACAAAAAGTTTGCACCACTCATTGTATTAATCAGTTTTCTGCAGGTCATGGCTTCTTCCACACCTTCTCATTTGTCACACAGGAAGACATATGGCTCTTGCTCATTACTGCTTTGTGTGTTCCAAATTCATGCATGGATCCCATTGCCACAACACTTGCAAGCTGTTGTTTATTAAAGCAGTGGGACACAGGTGTTTCTTCTGTCTTTGTGCCAGCATAGGCAAAGGAACCATGCAGAGATGGAGCCCATCTCATGCTCCACTGCATTTTTGCTCATAAGCTCTTCGGGTTCTGTGTGCCCTCCATGGACACTTGCAGACAAGCTTGTTGATTAGAGGAAAAAATCCCCCTTCTTCTGAGTGAGTTCTGCCAGAGCAGGTCAGAGGAGCATTAAAAACATCCTGTGGTTCTGCATTTCTGTAGAGAGAGGCTGGTGGACAATCACAGAGGAAGGAGTCATGGCTCCAAGTCTTCCAAAGGTATTGTGCCTCCAGAAAATCTGTTGAATGAGTAATAACTGAAGAAGAACAAGATATCCACAGAAACACCAGGCAGAAGCACCCATGTGACTCTGTTGCCTCCACCCTTTGCAGGTCATTAGATTCAGTTAAGTTTTCAAGGTTAGAGCTCTTCCTTTCTCTGCCAGGGGGAAATCTCCTCCTTGCAGAGGGAAATATGTGACAGTGGTTCAGGATGACGTCTGTGGGATTTATTGTGCTTTGTGTTTCTCATGGGCTCCCTAAAGCCCAAATCAGTGATTGTCTTGAGAAAACAATCAGAATCTGCAGTGCTGCATCAAAAATGCCAATTAAACAAGGCAGTGGGAAGGAAGAGAGAACATGATGGAGAAAAGGAATATTGAGAAGGATGCAAAATGAAGTGGATTACCTTGCTGATGGACTTCAGCAGTTCCAGCCCAAATGTTACATTTTATTCACTCACAAGAGGATATGCTACAGGGGATGAAATCCAGCTCTAATGGCTGATGGATATTTTCTATGGTTTCACAAGGTATTTTGCCTCTGTTGGTCTGGATTTTATACAACACCCTGTCTAATGAAGTAGTTCTGCAGTCCTTTCTAACAGTTTTGAAGTACAGCATGTGTTGATTATCTCAGTTGAATGGATCTGAGTTCATTTATAAGTTGCTTTGTTTTGCCATTTTTTTTCACGTCTTTGTTCCTCCCTTCTCTGTCTGAAACACACAAATTGTTTGTAGAAGGAAAAACATATAAACAGTGTGATTCAAATCAAAGTACAATAAAGAACAGCTTGTTAAAAATGTGCTTTTGGTGTATGGGGTGTATGAACACAAGCTTTTTCTTTTTCTATCACGCCGTGGTACAGAATGCATTAGCTGAGGTTGCCCTGGGAGTTCCATTTTTAAACCCTCTTTTTTTCTTGTTCCTGTCAAAGCCTGAAAAATCTTCTTTTCCGTTGAAATTATGTGTGTTTTCCTTTAAGCCAAAGACAAAAGTTTAACAAAAGTTTGAATCAAACTCACACATCTTTTAGTTTTATGGAACTATCAAACTTATCAGAAAAAAATCTTTCTGAAATGATTACCCATGGCACAGAAAATCTCTATTCTTTTTTCATGCCTTCTTTTTATCCAGCTCAAAGGAAGACAATGAGAGCTTTTCTATCTTTCCACTGAAACACAATAAAATTCCATCCCTTCAGCTGAAAAATTGCATGTGACTCACTGTTATGAGCCAGGCCAACCTGTGGTTGCTGTTAAAGTGGACTTTAACTCACAAAGAGTTGAAGCAATTGAACATCTGTTTAGTACACACCCAGCCATAAGCATTCACTGAGCATCCACCTATATATCTGGAGCTGCACACTGACATAAATACATCCAATGATTGTTAATTATGAGGCAGGGTTTCATTCTGGAGATCTATCAGTGCATAAGCTTCCTTAAAAGAGTACAACTCTCTTAGCATCGAGACTGATGTGTTTGAGCCTGCTCCTATGGCTTCACTTGCCCAGGCAAGCTGCAGAGCCAAGAATGCTTTGAATAAAAAATTCAAAGCTGACATGCTTTGAATAACAAACACATAATGGCATGCAGGTAGGGATGCAGCTCTAACTAGGAATCACCCAGCCACTGGGAATGGTTTGCACGAAGGGGAGGGGCACAGCACTGAGGCCGAGGGCAGATCTTGGAGCTAGGGAGGGGGACATGGGCCCTGGAGCCCCCACCAGCCCTTGTGACTCCTATCTCCTGTGCCCCAGGTGTTCTTGCTTCCCAGGCAGCAGGATCTGCCTTGAGTCACACAGACAGGGTTTGGAGAGTGAGGGTGGATGGACAGAGGTGGATGGGGTGGCGGATAGAGTGACCGTGGGCCAGAGGCTGCACTGCGGTGGTGGCACTACCTGTACGTGTAGGTGTGGTGCTGCCTCCTCTCCATGCCCATGCCCTCTCCCCTGCAGGGGCTGCATCTGTCACACAGGCAGGGCTGGGGACACGGGCCATGGGGATCTGTGCTTCAGTGAAGACAGACATTTCGTCTGGACCCCCAACAGTAAGAGCCAGCAAGGCTGGTGGAGAGAGCAGGGCTGCAGCAGGGATCTTGCCAGGCATTTTGGCTGAGTTGGGGAGAAGGAAGAGGGCAGCAAGGCTGCCTTTGTTGTGGAGTGGGGATCATAGGTTTTTGTTGAGGGGAAGAAGAGAGGATACATGTCAGATCTGGAGAAGGAGGCTAGTGGCTGGGATACAGAGCATCAGGGTAGGCCAGAGCAGGCAGCAGATGCCAGGAGAAGAGGAAGGGCTGAATGCGTACAGAGAAGAAAGGGGAATGGGAACTAAAAATATTACAAACCACTGGTAGAGAGAAAGTATTTTAGGGCCTTCTGTTCTTTCTTTTTATAGAGAAAAGGAAAAGCGGACAGACTCTGGAAATAACAGCCCACATATTTTCTGACAAAGGAACCCATTTCTGGCCACAGGCTAATGAAATGTGTGAAGGTACTGGTGCAGGAGCTCCCAAAAGTCAGGGATACCATAGGATTTGAACATGGACTGTATTCTGGCACAGTAGTCAAGGTGGTTAATGGAAAACTTCTGGCCTGGTAAGGAGCAGACTTTTCAGAGATTTCAAAGAAAAGCTTACTCTCATGAGATTTTCACCTAAATTTGGAGATGTAAGAGGCTGAGGTGGTTTATAGGTACATCTTCAAAGAACACCTGATGTTTGGATCCTAATGTATATGTAGCATCATCCAGCTGAGTCTTTGCTCTTCTCCAGCAGAATGACTGGGATGAGGAACAGCTTTCGCTGCTGCGTAGACTCGAGGAAAGCAAATGCGATCAGATTCAGCAAGCTGTTCCCTTAGCACGGCATGAACTTTAGCTCTAGCTTTTCTGAGAAGAGAATTGATCAGCTAAGTCTCTTGAAGATAGAAACCCTTAGGTAATTAGGAAGATGGCATTATTCAGAAGCCTTTGCTTTTAGTACCCTTTGCTGAGCAGTTGGGTCTGGGTAATTATAATCCCTGGGGGATAGGTTTCAGTGACTGACAGTCTCCAGTGATGCTTTGGCCTTCATTTTTCCAGCTGCACAGAGAAGTGAAACTGCACACAGAAGCAGTTTTTGTTTGAATTTGCAGCAGCAGGCATTTGTGTGTGTGTGCATGTGTGTATGCCTGTGGGTTTATTTAGGTTTATCAGTTTTAAATATAAGACATAGGTTGTGCGTACAACATTTTCCTTATGTCAGCACCAATGCCATTTTTGAAGTCTATGAGTAATTAATGTGCCATGATTTTTAACTCCTTTCTTACTGATAAACTGCTCTGAAATCTCACCAAGTAAAGTGAAAAATCCACTAACCTATATGTACCATAAGTACAGAATACAAACCAAAGAGCAGGCTTTTATTAACCTGTTTAATGGAAAGAAAAATATTTGCCTAAATTAATGGACTTATGAAATTATGCAAGACTCCTGTATATGAGAAAATCTTTAACTATTTAGTAATTATCTTTCTCAGAACATTCTAGTTAGAAATAAGTACTAGTGGATGCTGCTGCTCTGCAGTTTACTACAGAGAATTTTCATTTTGGGCAGAACCAGCCACACTGCTTGTTTCGACTAGTCCAAGGTATTTCTGTATTTCTTGAATTTTCACCATTCTTTTTCTGTGAGAAACCTTTGAGTTTTCACATATTTCCTGCTGAGTTATTTGGTGTTCTTTTTCTTTTTAATTCAAAGTGAATTTTGAATTTCCTGGGTTACGAATATCTTTGTGATATAAGATATTACCCATCAGGTTACTGATGTGAATATCTAATCTGAACAGCAAATTAAGTGAAAGGATTGTTTGGATTAGAAGCTGTTCATTAGACTTTCTTTTCTAATGTTAAACTAACATCAGTGCATTTTTTATTTAAGATTTTATAATATCCTGAACAGTGCAGGGTAATTTCTTACCAAGTTTTAGATGGACAGATTGCAATTAAATGTGAGCTGCCTAAGGAGCCATTTTGAGGCTCTTTATTTTGGGCTGAACTATCTGATTAAACAGTCATCAAAGTGAGAAACGAGGACTTGGATTTGTAAAGCAAAAGCCAAAAATGCATCCAAAAGTCTGTGGAGAGGTGGAAATTTGTTTCTGTAGGTGCTTTGCAGACTTTTGTTATGTGTGGACTTGGCATAGGAGTGCATCAGGCAGAGGTAGCTCTGATCAAACAAGCCCTCAGAAAAATCCAGCCACATAAGCAAATTGCATTACCTTAGCAAAGCAACTGGCTGTGAGTGCGGCTTGGCATTGTGTGAATGCACCCCAAAGATGCACCCCATGACAGCATGGAGACAGGGAAGGTGAGGTTTGACATTTTAGAGAAAGGAAAATTTGATCTGAAGATGAATAGATAAGGTAAAATACTCGTTCCTCAATGAGAGTAAAAGGCAGCAGCCACACATCCAGCCTTTCACAGGGACCAGCATTTCAGTCCATACACACAGATGTATTTACATTTCTCTCTCTGCATGATCTCTGTACTTCATAAGGCCATCTTTCCTTCACTGCCCTGTGGAACACTAACTCTTCACACCCATGACCATTTTGTGAGACTAACAGCCATCAATACTGCCCAGTCAAATACCTCATGGCTCCCTGCAGCACCTTCTGATCATGTAGCATAGGAATGATGTATTATCCCAGGGACTTGCATATGCTGAGAGCTCAGCTTCCCACAATACCATTTTCTCTGCATCCATTTATCCCTTAATTGGTGTGATGCCACATGAAAGCCCATGCTCTCCCACATTTTCTCTCCTCATTGAAGATGTTCCCAGTGTATTTATGTCCTTCTTACAAACACAGCACAGAAATGCTTTTTTGCATTTGCTCTGCTGGGATGGTATAATCACGAACAAGGGGTGCTGGTTTGAAGCCAGGGCAGCAGAGGAGCAGGAATGGATGCTGTAGACTTTAGGCTCACAAACATGTTCTCAGTAGCCTCTAGGCTCACAAACGTGGCAGTTATTTAAACCTGATGTTTTCTGACTTTCTGAGGCCATCATACTCTAGGTTCATATTATGATGCAAATTTAGCTAAAGACATTTTGTATGCACACAAAAATTCTTCATGATGTTGTGTGCGGTAATGCATATTGTGGGGCTCAGCAGACATGACTGCAGTCATTAGAAACACCAGAAAAGACAAATGACATCAAGAAAGGGGTAAACCAGGTTAACAGTGGGTAGAAACAGAGGATAGAAATACAGAATCATTGATGTTGGAAAAGACCCACAAGATCAAGTCCAGCTGTTATTCAAGCACTGTCAAGATAGCTACCAAATCATGTCCCTAAGTACCACATCTACACATCTTTTGAATGGATGGTGACTCCATCACTTCCCTGGGCATTCTGTTCCAATGCTTGACAATCCTTTAAGAGAAGGAAGTGTTCCTAATATCCAACTTAAACATTTTCTGGTGCAGCTTGAGCCATTTCCTCACTTGTTACGTAGGAGAAGACATTGACCTCCACCTTGCTTCTCTAGACTTGCTCCAGAACCTCATTGTCTGTCTTATAGTGAGGGACACAAAGCTGAACACAGGATTTCAGATGTTACCTCACCAGTGCCAGGAGAATGCTCACTCTCCTGGTCCTGCTGGCCTCACAATTGCTTATACAAGTCAGGATGCCATTGGCAGAGAATATCACATCCACCTCCATGGCAGCACTCTGTAGGTCAGGAGAAAAGAGGAATTATCTCTTCTGCTGCCAGGCCCTGCCTGAGTTTGTTAGTTGCTCTGATAGGTGTGAGGCACGAAGGCAAGTGCTCAAACCTGTTCCTCTTCCAAGGAATCTTCCACTGCTGAGAAAACCCACACCTACACAATTGCATAAGCTTTGAGGAAGCCCAGCAGATCTCCCTGATAAGTAATATTGTTGCTTTGCTTGTACAGATGCTAGCAAACACCTTAAAACCTCACTGGGGGATTCCTTGTTGCCTCACTGTCTGGTTTAAGAGGCTTCCCACTTGCACATGAATTTGATTGTTTGCTTTTGGCTGAGGGGGATCCCAGTTGCATTGCCAAACACTGGAGGCAATTCCAACAGCCACGAGCAGCACCACACAGTTAAACTCTAGTTGTCCTAACCCCTCTTTTCTAGAAACTCAGCGCTATAGGTGCTTTCCTATTGTGCTCCCTCTCGTGCCTCACCTGGATGTTGTTTGCACAGTACCCTGCAGTCTACTGGAGAATCCTGTCAGCTTATGCCCCCTCCCATGTGTGCTGCTGTCTCTCCTACAGCCAGCCTTGCTTTCACCTCCTCAAGCCCATCTCCTGCCACCACCAGCCCCCAGGTGAATCTGTTAGAACCAAGGGCTGGCTATGCCTTTGGAGGGTCCTCCTGTCCCATAATGACTATAGGAGCAGTGGCTCCCTTGTGTGCCTCATGCCTCAAAAATGTTTTTCTCTTTCTCTTCAAAAAAAAGAATTTTTTTTATCTTTCTTCATTCTTTTTGCTACTATGTATTAACTTACTCTGTGTTTCGAGGGGAACACAGCAGAGGAATACAACTGCATTTGAAAAGCTGTGTGGTGTTATGAACTAATGAAAGGCCCTCTTCACTTCCCATAATTTCATGAAACCTCCATCAGTTCTTATTTAGGTATTTTATTAAGTTATTAAGGACTTCTCAGTCTTTTAGCCTGGTGCAAAGATCTTTAGTACCGCTTAACCAGAAAAAGAGTGAATCAGTCTCCATGGGAAACATCTTTCTCTGCCTAGTTTCTCCTGTCTCTTGGAGTTTGTATACAAGAAAATAATGACCCTTGCTATGCTCAAGATTCCACATACCAAACCACCTCCATCCTGTTCCAGACAGAGGGAAAGACTCTGAATTGTAAGTTTTAAATGTAAATACTCTATGAAGCACGAGTAAAGTTGTCATTGTTTTTTGCTGTACGGAATTGTAATTAAATGTGCTTGTGCATATATATTTTCAATATTGTTGTTATGCAAAGCTTCAGCTTAAAAGTTTTGCTCTTGTTTTTGTCAATTTTCAAGTCTAATCTATCATCTAAATGGATGAAAACCCTAATTTGATTCAAATAAGATGGACTGAACTTACTAATCAAATTACTAACTAATCAAAATTAGTAACACCATATACAGTTTCATCTCTTCAGGGACCAAGTTTTCATCTACATTTGCTTCAGTCTAGTCTAAGGAAGAAAGACTTTTAAAAAGTTCATCTTGCTGCTTCTCCCTGTTTTGGGTCTTGCTATCACTCATGTGGTCCTAACTTCAGGGAAGCACAAACTTCCTTCACCTTTTCCAGTGCTATCAGTCACTCATCATTACTACTTTTCTACACAGGGTGCTACAGATTCTCAACTTTGCTGTAAAGGACCCTTATTAGGTGTTGTGCACATAAGGCGCTGCACACACCAGCAGTGAGTCCATCAGCAGACACATCTGACCATTAACTTGATAAAATCCTCCAAGAGAACGGTGCATAGCATCAAAATGAAACTCTGTTGCAATAGAGTAGTTTCAGCAAGAGAGGGCTGTCATTTGGCCTTGTATCTGTCTGAGCCTGTATACTCCACCAGCTCTGGCTGCTGAAGTGAGTAGTGATAAAAGATTTATTTTGAGACAGTACATTACCTTGAATAGCATCACAGCCCTGGGTACCAGTGACAAATGAATAATGGAAGTGTTTTTTCTGCCAACAGCCTGTATATTTGTCTATTGCATCTCCTGCCAACAAATTTCTGAACTAGTGTTTGTGAACCTAGGGTGTGAATTTACATAGAGTATGAATAGATATTATTTACTATGGCTTGTTTTGCAGATGCAATACATTTTTATACTTTTATTTCTTAAACCGTATTTCTCAGAAACCAAAAAGCAAGCAAGCAGTCTTTCATTTGATTTTTAAACTGAGCAATGAAAAGTGACAAAGCTGATCAGTCTTAAACTCCACAGTAAATCTGCTTTTGACTTTAGAACTTAATATCCTTACATAAGAGGTTTGTGCCTTTTGTATGCAAACTGGCAGCTAACTTGCACACAGGAATTACTGCTTCACAAAGGTGACATTTTCTGGTTTGTGCCAGAAAACTTTTGTTTTGATCCTTTATCACTCATTCTATACACTGAAGGAAGATCAAAAGGTAAGTGACAGTTTAATTGAAAACCAGACATAGTTACTCTGGAGTGCTGTAGGAGTTGAACCCTCACCACCGCTATTGACCAGTGTTTGTGCAGTATCTGCACCATCTGCCACACAGCCAGCATATAGCTGCATGATGGAAACTGGGGCTCCATCCCTTCTTGAGACCTGGATCATGAGGTGGAGGCAGAAGGGAAAAGATTAAGACCAACTGAACCTTGGCCTGTTTCCCATCTCTTTCTGAAGAGACTTATGCCTTGGAGAAAAGAAGGGAAAAGTGATTCTTATTTGAGGGGCCAGGCCTTGGCAAGGCAAAGAACTCCCATTTGGGAAGCCACTGTGTGCCCATGCCCCATCCTGTGCAGTCTGCACAAGAGCTGCCTGAGCTTCAGGCCTTGATGATTGAGACAGACGGAGACAGGATTTTTAGAAATGAGTCTGACATATCACATTCCCTTGGCGATGGCCAGTGCCAAGTCACATTGACTTCTGATGTGTCCCTCCCTGTCTGGACCTTATCCCAAGGTTGTCTCAAGGGGAAGGGACCATGCTCCTCACTGCTCCTACCCCAAAGAGCTGGTCTCTGTTTATGCTTGTTTGTGAAATTACTTCCTCCCTAATTATTGCTGTCCTCTTGGAAGGATGATATATTTATCTCAGTTGAAAATTACTGTTGTTGAAATCTCCATATTGTTTGAGTTCCTGCACATATTGCTGCCTATCAGCTTGTGTTACACATCCCTTGATGACTTCAACTCTGACTTCCAAACCTGCAATACTGTCTTTCTGTTCCTTTCCCTATTTTCTGGTTCACTCACCCTCTGTGCCTTTCCTAAACTCCACTCTGAGGGCCCATCATTTTCATTCCTCCAACCTAATGCCCCACCAGGCCAGAGACAGATGAGCAGGAGAGAGGGTGGAGTGAGGAAGTGGCTGTCACTGAGTAAAAAGTCTTACCCTGCATGGTCAGGTAGTGCTGTTTTCTGATGAGGAGAAGGTGCATGAAATTTATTTTTTTTTTAAATCTTGTCCTAACCAAGGCTGCCTGCAGGACACAAGTCTTATCCCCCTCAAAAGCTTTCATCACACATGGAGAGCTGCTGGGTCAGGGATCATGAGACGACTGATTTATTTGACTAAATCTGCATAGTTTTCAAGGGTTCTGTGCAGCTGTATTGTGTCACTCATGTCCCTTGTTTTGTTTTTTTCTGTATGAATTTTGATTACACATAAATCAGCACAGTATTTGAAGGAAAAATTGTGTTTAAAAAAACCCAACAAAACAGAGCATCAGTGAATCTGACTGCACTGCCATTGATTTCAAAATCAAATTTTAAAGGACAGCAGATTTGTGCAAGTCTCTTACTCCAATTAGACTTCCAGTTTCAGTGAGCACTGTCAGCTGAAAAGAAATGTGTTAACAGTTCAGCAAATACTGAACCACAGTGGATACCTAGCCTGTGTCATTCCAAAGTACAGAAATTGGCTGCTATTATTTTCCTATAGTGATGGATGACACAGTACCCTCACATCAAGACACAACTGTAACAACAACTTCTCAGTCTAGCTGAGAAGAACACAGATTTTAGTAAATGTTAGGTTTAAGGAGGGATTTATAAAACTGCTGCAGTAAACTAGTGCACAGTCTTCATTCAATCATTGTGCACAGAGAAGATCATGTCACTGAGTACAGCAATGTCTTAGACTCCACAGCCGTGCCTGGTGGCAGAGAGTAACCCAATCTGCAGGCCAGTGCTATGGATTTGTCTCCAGGTGCCTTTATATTTGGCCTATGTATCTATGCTCCATATTGAAGAGCAAATGAGAGGAACAGTTCATGTTCAGACCATCTTCCTTAGGTCTCTGATCTAAACTAACCCCTCTCACTGGCAACAGAAGAAAGTTAATGTTTGATGTCTCTATTTGCCCTGTGTAAAAGATGAGACAATGTACTTTTCCTTCTGTGAAGACACTGCTTCTGTCAGAGGAGCCCTGTTATGCTGTGGCAGCACAACCTGGCCTATCCCTGCTCCTGCAGGAGAATAAGATGCCTGCACCATGTGCCCTAGAGAGGCTGGCTCTCTTGGGCACAGGGGGGCCAAGGACTGCTGCAGCCCAGCTCACACCATGTAAGCCCAGTCACATCCTAAACTACACTTTAAACCAGCTCATCCTCTGGTCTTCCTGCTTATGAGAGCCCACCACAGAATTTAACTGCTCTGATTCCATAAAAACCTTCTTGTCTCCCACCTAAATACACTTCTTACTGGGAAGTATTTGACATGAACTGTAGATGATGGCCAAGCTCATGTGGTTCCCCTGCCCATTGCTTCCCCTTACCCTGCCAGACGCAGAGTTCTGGGCTAGGGCACCTTGTGCAAAATGCCATGGATTGCTGGCAGAGAGCTGATAACAAAGTTATGATGCCCTACAACAGGACTTCCCCCCTCTGGAGAAGGGATTTTTTAATTTTTTTTGCTAGGACTAAGCTGGTGAGGGGGGGCTCTCTGACTTTTCCTGCCCAGCCATGAGGTACTACAGGGCAGCAGGGAGGTAGCAGGAACACCCTGTGTGTTGGGACAGTCTGTGACACATTCTGGAGAGGACCAGGGAAATCTCTTTGCACCCTTATTATCTTTGCACATTTGTTCAGGGATCTGGCTATAAAGACACAGATCTGTGTTATCTGTTAACACATCTGGAGAGAAGAAAAAGATACATTAAATTCCCATTAAACTGACAAAACAGCAGACGGTCTGGCTCTGCTGAGAGTCTGAAACAAAACCTGAAGTTACTCTAACCTCTATGCAAACTGTAAAACCATGGGCAGGATCCTGATCCCCCCTCCCTGTTTTATCCAGGACTGCCACTGGTTTACTTAAAGGCACTGGAGGTCTGCATGAGATCCAGAGTATTTTTAAAGGCTTAAAATAGGCCATAGCTTGGCCAGAAATCTAAATAAAAAATCTGTTTCTAAGGTTTTGGCCAGCAGCTCCAGCCATCACAATGGCAGGCTGGAAAGCTGGGCACACAGCTGTGCACAGCTTCCCACGCCCAGGACTGGAACATTTTAACTGGGCAAGTGTGCGGGAAGCTACAGGGCCAAGAACCCATTAGGAAGGAGGAAGGCTTGAGAATTCTGAGAGAGTCTGGGGCTTTGCTTCAACAAAAGCAAAGCAGTGGGCTGCAGAGCCATTCTGGCCCTGTTGTTAATCAAGGGAAGCATCCCAAGAAAACAACCCCACAGAAACAGACACTGCAGAACTATTTTGTTTGCCACAGGGATGTCCCCTTTAAAACATATAAATAGAGTGACTGATGTGCAATGCCTGCCTAAGTTATATACTTTGGTTTTTGCGTCTCCTTCCCAGTGTTCTACCCATAACTGAACTCACTGTTGGCGGCAATTAAGTTTTGCCTGCTTCCCAGAGCAGTGAATTTGGTCTCTTTATTGCTCTTGTCCTCCCCCAGATGCCTCCCTTAAGCCGTCTACTTCAGACAAATGTTTCAGGCTTCAGTATCATGCTGTCTGACTTCAGCTAGAGGGAATGACTGAAAGCATCATCATGATAAGGGAGCTCTGTGTGTGGAGGGACCAAATTCTAAGTAATTGGTTTTGGTTTGCTGTTAGCTCTGGCTAGTTGCTACGTTTCAGACCTAGCAAAGGTGCTACATGCTAAAAACCCTACATAATCTTTCCCAGCCATGCCATTTAGTCTAAGAAAAGACAGCCTGTGGGGCCAAGTCTCAGAATTACAGATAGTTGCAAGCTACCCAGCTCCACCACTTCTAGATGTGCCTTTGCTCTGCAAGAAGGCATGAGTGCACAAAACAGAGGTGCTTATTTGTGAAGGCAGCTCTAAACAAATGCCCTGTCTTACCCTTGTACTTGGTAGTCCTTGTACTACCATGGTTATAGCAAGACTCTTGTCAATATATTTCAGTCATGTCATCCATTTGCCATTATTTGGGCGTAAAAGGAGAGGACTCACGTTCCCACTGCATGGCTGCACCATGTGCAATTAGAAATAGGTGCATGGGTAACTGTGGAAATTTCCAAGGCAATACACAAAATGTTTCCTCTTCTCTTTCATACCAAATATATCTCTGGCAGCTCCCAGCCACAAAGATCAGTGTGAGAATCAAACCAGTCAACTTAAAACTATTATATGCTTTTCTTTTAATATTTTCAATAAAAGCAAAAAAGAATCATAAAGAGTCTTCAGTAGGATGTAGGCAATCCTTATAGCATAAGAGAAGACACATTTAAAAGGGAAGAACTGTTACAATTTATCTGCTTGGACAGGAAGAATCCTTGAAAAGCAATAAAAGTCTGTAAAGTGAACTCTAGTGTTGAAAAGCAGATCTGTTCAAAACCTATGATTTATTTCCTGGAGAATTTCATCCGTGTTGGTTCAAATATTCAGAGGCATGCACATGCATACACACAGAAATATCTAAATGCTTTTGTTAATTTAATATTTTTATGACTGAATGTTTTTCAACAGAAAGATTCTGGACTGCTCTGCCAAAAAGCTCTTTTCTAACCAAAGGAAATTATGGAGATCCCCAACAGTATGAAAAGTGTTTGCAACAATCCTTTATTATTAACTCCTGATGGTGCATCTGTTTCATCCTATTCAATAAAGTCTTTTATAGATTTTGATTCTTCTCTCTTGCAGCAGGCTAACGCTTCTTGCTGTAGGCTTTGGATGTGCACCCTTTTGTTTCCATGTCCTTCTATATGCTGCTGCTGCTGCTTCTATCCAGTGATTGCTCTTGTTCCTAGCATTTTGGTGAAGATCAAACATCAGATCAAACAGCCTACCAATTTTTTCTTAACTCTGCTCTTGACTTTGTTTGTGCACTTAGAAATATCTCTAGTAGTTCACTTTACACAACAGCCCATTTTCATAAAACCTGTGAAGACCAGTGTGGTTTACAGCAGTCACACCTCACGCCTCAGACGTATACCTGATTGCCTTCCATCTTTTCTTTAACATGGCACTTCTTCTCAGCCTTCTACCACTTCACACCACCTATTTCCTACTCTGTTCTCACATTATTACCTTTTCATTTGCTTTCAGAACTTTTCAGGAACCATTAAAATAATTCTTATCAGCTGTGTAACACCTTTAAGGGCCTCTATGTTATCATGTTTGAAAAGAACTTCAGCCTCATCGCTGAAAAATCTGGAACATCTAAGGACTCTTCACTTATCAGTGGGTCTGCCTCTGTGAGGGCAAACTTCCTGCAGAAAATCCTATGCTTTCTGCTTCACTCCTGAAGTTATGAACCTGTTACTTTGGGAGAAAAATGTGGCCACACTAAATGTGTAAGGGCAGATCTTGCTGATATGGAACAGTTCCCACTCAATCTAACCCTTCTTAATATTGTGAGACAGTCTTTTGAACAGGGCAGAGGTGTCTAAGCCTCACACATATCTAAACAGGAGTATTTGTCCTGAACTATCTTATTGTGCCATCTGGTTCACCACTCGTTCTGGAGACCTGACTGGGTGTCTTAGCCAGACCAACCGTAGTTTTCCTTTCCTCACCTGGGCTGTGTCCAGGCATCCTACGCAGGCTTTTGGCACGGACACAGGCATGCTGAGCTATCAACTTTCAACATAATCATGAATCATAACTGTAATTGAAGGGGCCATTCCTACCATGAAATGAAGAAAAGGCTATGGCCTCCAGAAAGATTAGCTCATATTTACCCAGTCCACAGACAGCTACATCACTTCAATGATGCTCCGTATCTCCACTGAAGAAGGTTATGTGCAAATCAAAGAAGCCATTTACAAAGCATTCATAAAACTGTTCCAAGAGATTGTTATAAATGTCATTTCTCTTGCTTAGACAGAGCTGTGCTGGAGATGATTCAGGCCAATTTGACAGAAATGTCTATCAAGATCACAGCCAAAGAGGCTGTTAAAAACTACTTTTGGCAAACTCCATTCCCTGCTACTGAACTCCAGTCTCCCAGAGGCAGTGCTGCTACCCTTTGCCAGGAAAACTGCTTCTTCCTAGGTCACCTCTGAATCTCTGGCCTGGAAGTCTCTGGGTCAACTTCATCAAGGGAGTGGGAGATAGTTTTGTCAGGTTGCTGTGCTGTAGCCCCTCCCCTGCTCCCATCCTAGTCCTGCTGGGTGCCCTTGGCCCCAGAAAGGGCTGTTTATCTTCTGGAAGTGCCTTTTGCATCCAGGTGAGAATTGAAATCACTCCTGCCAGCACCATGGAAAAAGTAGCCATGCTACTTTTATTTTTGTTATTTAATTATTTTTTTAAAGTTTATTTTACACATTATAAAACCCAAAAAATGTATTTTCCAGTGTTAACAACACTGACATCAAGTTTTGTGCCATCTTATAAGTTCTTCTCTTTAGTCTTCTTTTTTTTTTTTTGCCTTTGTTTGATGATGCATCATATTCCATGAACCCCAAAATGCCTCAAGAAACTTTTTCTCAGTAATTCTTTTGAGAGTCCTCATTGTCATTCACAAGTGACCTTCCAGATGTCAAGCCTCAGATACAGTCATCGACTGTTTCACCATGAGTCCAGTAACTCATGGTCTTAATTCTTCCTCAATTCCCTTTATTCTTTCCTCAGTGCTCCAGAGCAATGTTAAAATCCAATTGTGTTGCATGTGCAGTACACAAACATGTTGCCAAACACTTGCAGCTTGGACCTTGGGGAATATGGAGACCACAGGCTCACAGGGTGCACCATCACCAGGGGGCTCCCTTGGAAGCCCTTATGACAATGGAAGAAATGGCTGAGACTGTCAAACGATGTAGTTCCTGTGCTGGGGAAGTGTGTAGACATGGCTGAAAAATGAACTGCACAATTTGTCTTCTGTATATCTCTAAGAGCACTCCTGTCTTTGTGCAGCATTAGAAGACATCCTTCCAAGTTCAGACGGAGGGAACCGAGGGCAAGGATGTTTCTGGGGGTGTAATCACAGACCTTCATGTAACCTGCATTTTATACTTGTTGTGACTGCTCTAAAATACATTTGTTTTTGAAGTACATTCCATTCAAGCAGCTTTCTGAAAATTAAAGAGGTTTCAGCTTACCTTAGCAAACTCCCCTTGCAGAGAGGTTGCAGCTCTGTGTCTATGCATGTCCATCTGTGCCTCTCCTGTGTGTAAAGGTGTCCCTCCAGCCCTGACCCCCAGCAGCAGCACCAAGCAGTCTTTTCTGGGCAGTTTCACAAAGAAGCAGTGCTTAAATATATCTGTGAGCAGTTGGTGAATCTGGGGGTATTGCATGGTAAAGATGTTTGTGTTTTATGACAGCACAAAGAAGCCTTAAGGAATATGCTTGCAGGAATTTTTGCTGAAGTAGTTTGTTTTATTGCTTCCTAATTGGAAGGAGACCTTGTTATCAGCATTTATGTCCAGTTGCACAGATTGCTCGCCTACTGTGAGGGAGCTACAGCTCTTTAAGTTGGACCTGCTAATACTATTATTTTTTGAGGACAGCCAACAAAAATACCAAAGCTGCCTGAGGTTAATATGATATCACCTTCCCTCAGCTTTGGCCTCCAGCTATAAGAAGCTTTGTGGTTACTCAGGGAAAACCTCCCAGTTCTTGGGAATTTAAACTCTAGTCTAAGTGGATGTGAAAGAGAACGGATTTATGCCACTAAGGGTTATTTCAAGAACAATGATGGTTTCAAGAGCAAAGTGCTGTTTTCATTTCCCAAACCCTTCTGAGAATCTCTGCTTAAACCCCAGGTGACTATCTGAGATGCAGTTGTGAAAGACTTTGGAGACACTAGCTAGTACACATCAATATTGGTAACTGAGACTGACAAAAACATTATTCTATTTCCTGCATTTTCAGCAGGATACAATGAGACCAGGATCCCTTCAACCTGAGGTTGGGTGGAACACAGTCAAAAGAATTAGTCCCTGCCCTGGAGGACAGGTGGATCTCTGTCACAAGGCAACAAGGAATGAGAATCAGTGATTCACCACATTTCTTTGGAACTACTTAGCTTTGTTAGGAACGGCCCATTATAAGGAATGAGAGAAGATATTTTTTGATACGGAAAGGCTAAGAACAAGGAAGCTGATACTCCCAGCAATTGAAACTAAGAGAAACTAGAAACTATTGTTTAAATGGTATCTCAGAAACCTTTGTTTAATTTAACATTAATGCATTAATCAGCTTCTTTTTTTAATGGACTGTCCTCAGTAAATTTATCATCTTTTCCCTGAATCATCCAGTAATATGATGTATTTATATATTCAATGCTTACACATAAAATGGGAAATATGTGTTTACTAACCCATTACATTCCACTTGCAGAGGGAAGGTAATTTTTTCCTCAGTTATCAGGTTGATTGCAGATTTTTTAGCTTAATTGAGTGCATGTGTGCTGCCTACATGTGGGATGGCAGAACACCCAAATAGAATGGGAAATAGGCAAGTGGCTGGAATTCACCAAAGATCACCTCCTATTTGCATGCTTCTGTCTGAAACAGGTGTATCTGGAGGGAGTTATTTTGAGCTGCAGTTAATGCTGACCTCAGCTGAAATAATTTGCCCTCTTGCTCTTCCTCTGATACAGAGTCAAGAGGGAGTTGTCTGACTGCTGAGTGTGATTGTACACATCTGTCGACAGAATTGGAGATACGAATGCAAAATGTAGCACTCGGGAGCGCCGTGTGGGTTTCCAACACTCCCTGAAGGACACAGGGACCATAAACCAGTGAATAGATTACAATAAGGCATAAATAGAGCATTTTTATCTGTGACAGATGTAATCCTGCTCCAGCAATGCTTATGCTATTTAAAGGAACATGGTCTTTATTTCAGACCGGCTCTCTAAATTCTGAGGGAGGAAAGAAGTCGTAAGTTTTCTTTTCATGTGAATAATTGTGAGGCTCCTTTGAAAGTGGTTTGGCAGCTTTGTTTTGAAGGGGGCTGGCCATTACCTCTTGCAGTGCATGCCCTCCCCAGGAGCATAGTGTCACAGAAGGGACCACAGGCTTTCATGTATATTGCCACTCCTAGCAGGGGAAGTCCTGCTTTGGTGCCCGGCTTCTCCACTTGAAACCTGCAGCACCACAAGCCAGCCAGGCAGTAAGAGAGTTAGGAGAAATAATATCCCAAAGCCAACTAGCAGGTGTGAGACACACTTCTCACTTGCACAGAAATATGCTACAAAATGCTGCAATCTTCCCTGCATAATATCTTAATGTATAGTCATCAGGCAGGATAGAGTGGAGAGTGCACATATGGAAAACGTCTCTTATTTGGAGACAGGAGCAAGTACTTTCCCTTTAATGCTGGCACATACAAGGAAATACTGATATGCCAACTCCAAACTGCCAATCACAACCTAATAAAGAGACAATCTTGAAGAAGGCAAAAATTTTAGCAGGTTTTAGGTTAGAAACAATTTTTAATTAATTTTGCCCAAAAAGTGGCACAGCTGGATTCTGCATGACTGTGTCTGTATTTCAATGCACTGGTAAGTCTTACAGGGGAAATAAACTAAAAGAGGAAGACTAGATGTTAAGGCTGTAAACAGGTAACAAAAGCATTTGGCATTGGAGTAGCTCACTCCTTTGGACAGCCTCCAATGTACTCACAGCTTTTGAGTCAGGAGGAAAATGTGCATGTCAAATAGCTGGGCAAGAGTATGTAGCTGAGTGAAATATTCATACTAATAAATGGCCATATTCTAACATTTTTGTAGTGTTGGATTATTTTAATTTTCACTAAAAATAGATCCTGATTAACTCCAATGAAACATAAGCTCTTCAAGACTCTTTAGTCGGTCAAGAGGCAGTCAGGCACTGACTTGCCATGGCAAACAAAATCACAGAGCAGCTAATGCCTGGGGTTTAAGGGACCTTGCATTGTACTACCAGGAAAAACTGGTAGAATCTAGGCAGGACAAAATAATTCTACCACTGAAAATACTAATTGAAAGAACCATATTGATAAAGGTCTGGTTATCTGTAGATTTTTTGAGAGATTCAGGCATTAAGTGAGATTCAGAATGATGGATCTATTAGTATTGAAGTGAAATTAGTAAATTTAAAATTTTGACTGATTAAAAAAAACCAACAAATGCCATGAGCATTTTCAATGTGATCTGTGAAGTAACTTTTCATGGGAAGTTTCATTTCTTGGGACATTGAAAAACTAGCCAAAAACTGTAGCATAAAATGGACATATATCTTCATAGAGATAAATTAGATAAACTGCATGGCACAACAAGGATTTTTCCACCTCTGTCTCCATTTATCTTTAGCTACAGAGACATATCATACTGGTGTAACAATCCAGTGATTTTGTAGACTTGATCTTTTGACACAGACACATAAATATACCTCTACAGATTCCTCTCTTTCTCTTGGCCATTCTAGCTTAGATTTTTATACAGGTCACAGCATGTGCTGCTGTTCTCTTCCCAGCTGGGGAGATGATTGGTGACTTCCAGGTCAAATAAATTCAGCAGGGTCCAGCAGCAAAAATAATGTACTGACGCAAATCCCTGTACATTTATTCAGCTGCCATTGAGCCCATGCTCAGGCTGTCTCGTTGCTTGTTCCTTTCCAGATATGTGCCTGCCAGGACAAGACATGGGCACTGGAGCAGCACAGCCTCCAGATGTCACATTCCTCCCCCTTTTCTTAGCCTTTTACTTCCACTGCTCAGAGACCAGCTGTGAAGTCTTGGGCTTCCCCTCAGTGAGAAGAAAAGATATTACCAAGGAACCACATAGCTCTTTCAGTCTTCAAGGGAGCCAATGGAGCCAGAGCTGTATGGTTCCTTCCTTTTGCATGTTGCAAAGTAAGTATAACTTGCAAAAGAGGAGGTTTTCCTCATATCTGTCTAATAAAGATTAGGCTTTTGCAGCATGAGCTATAATTTATGCATTTTCATGGTGGCATTACTTTTACTGACTGTGAAACTTTGACACAACAAAATAGGTTAACCTTGCCATACTCATCATCTTCATGAGCTGCTTCCTATCTTTAGCAAGTGACACCTTATTGGCTCGTAGGACAAGGAATTTGTGGATGGTGCTTCAAGGGCAGTTTCCAGGTAGGCAGTAAAGGAAGGCATGGTACATACTGGTTGCAAAGAAGAGTCTCCCTCTCCCCTGCTGCCCATCCAGAGCAAAGCACACTCATGTATCTGCTCATACAAGCCAGCCTATATGTTGTTTTCTCTGCTGTGTCAATGCACTGAAGTCATCCCATTACTCGCTGTCGTTTATAGCAACTTTCCAGGTCCTGCCAGGGAAGGAAGGCTCACTGGACTTGCCACAGTTTGTTAATGGTACAAAGCGTTTGATTTGTTCCAAGCACGAGGGCATATTCAGTACAGCCAAGACAAGCTGCAAAATTCTTCTGGTTTTTTCCATGACCTGTCATCACCTGCCTTCTAGCCAAGACGTGGTTTGGAAGAATCAGTGGGTAAACAGCATGTGGAAAAAATTATATTGGGAAAGAGTAGAAATTTGAAGCAGTGCTGCACACCATGCTGGCTCTTGTGCAGGGGTCTTCTTGCTGGTCTCTGTGGCACTTGGGGAACAAGCAATGTTTCTTTTATTGACATTGCCCTGTGCTCTTCCGTTTTATCGCTAAACTGTACCTGCTAGTGAGAAGTGATGATTTTTAACAGACATGGCATGAAATCAGGTTTTTCAGGGGGAATAAAAATTCACCCCCCAGAAGGAAATCTCCAAGCCCATATCCAGCCTCCTTTAGTTTGTTTTCTGTTTGTTGCTATGTGGTTACATGCAACCTGTGTATGTAACACAATTGCATGTAACACAGTAGGGGTCAAACTGTCACAGACAAGCTTTTAAAATCAAATCTTTTCTCTTCTGAATGATTAAATTTCTGGATTTTATTTGATGAGTGTTGAGAGTGCTTTTTTTAGCTTGGACAGTTAAGACAGAGTTGTTTTCTTGCCTTCTTTTCTAGTTTCTCTATGCCAGAGAAAAGAGCTGAGTTTGATTTCTAACAATGTAAAACGTGGTTCAGAATTAGAGCAACATAATTTAAACTAACAGTTTTGTTAAATACTATACATTAAGATCATAACATAGTATGTAAAACCCACTTCAAAACTCACTTAAGCTAGTTAAACTGTGTGTCAGTTAAACTCATCAGTGTCAGTATGACAGGAAAGAGAAAAAGAATAAAATCACTTGTGCCTGATTTTCCTTGCCCCTGTGTAGGGAATCAAAACCATGAAGTTTCCCATCACCACCTCACTATCAGGTAACACTTCCTTCTCCCTGCCAGACACATCACAGCAGGGAAAGGGTCCCAGCATTCCCCACGCCACAGCAGGGAGGGAACATGGCTGAGGTAGTATGTCAGGGATCATGTTGTTGCCAGAGTGGGTGGGAGGGATGGGATGGAGAACCAGTGTAGGCCAGGATGGGGGTCTTGGAGAGCTCCATGCAGCATATCACTCAGGAGAACAGGGCTGGTGGGCAGGTGTGGTCCTCACCACACATCCAAAGGGCTGGGAAGGGGAAGAACACCTGGTGCAAAAGGAAGGAAAGGGAATGGAAAAGAGAGCTCCTCCCCACTGTTGCTCAGGTGCTGTGCTTCCTGATTCTTATTTTCTGCAGGACTGTTGGGGCCAAATCCTGAATGATTTTCTGCAGACAACAGATGGGAGCTCTCTGTGCTCGGCTGTCATTTTCCCCTACCATGAGCTGTCATGGTCCTCAACATGTGCTCATTTACACAGGAAGTCAATAAAGTTGCTCAGGAAGGGTGAGTTTGCTCAGCTAAGATGGAGTGCTGGTCTTTCTCGAGATTCAGCTTCTTCCTCGCCTGGTTAGAATCGTGGTGGGAGAGTGACTTTCTCAGCCACACTCAGTGATATGTCTGCAATTGTTTCTTAACCTCTCTACCTCCAGGACCACGGGACCAACTAATATTGGATCCCTGGGGAGTGCTTGCTCTGTGCAGCTGTCCTTTTAACCTTTTAATGCTCTTCTAGTTAAAGCAGTTTGTGGCAAGACCCAGACTTAAATTGCAGAACGCAGATGTCACAAATTGCTTTTCAATATGCTCTGGTGATGCCTGGAGCTGCTGACAAGACCTGAAAGGGTGAGTTTTAAAGGAAGGTTTTAGTTTGGACAAGCTTTAAACTGCTTTCCCCTAGTTCAGCATCTGGTCTCACATGAGTGATGAACTGATAAGTAGAAAGAAAAAAGGAAAGTGCTTTCCTAAAGAATAGGTTCATGGCCTGTGAAACTCTTTGCCAAAAGATAAAAGTAAATGTTATGAAGATACAGACAAATCTGAAGACAGGAAGCCTCCTTCTATGAGAATTTTCAAAGAAAAGTTAAGAGAATATGGGAAGCAGGGTAGCTGGCAGATGCAGATTAGTGCTGTATCCCTCCGTAGCAGTCCATGGAGGCAACTGCCAGATTTGGGTATCTGCGTAAGACAAATGCTCCCTCCAGTTGGTTGTGACAGTTCCTGTCTCCTGAGGGACCTTTGATGGCTCAGCCAGGGGAGAAGGGGCCTTCTGAATGCCATATGGAAAAGGCACTGTTCCTGCAGCACTACCATCACCAAAACCAAAAAATCAAGAACACATTCAGGAAAAAATACGCCTCTTTGGTTCTCAACAGCAGAGTGGCAGAGAAAGCAATGGAAAAATCCTCCCTCCTGTACTGTGACACAAGCCTTGCAAGAGTTGCCACAAAAATTCTCCATCAAATCCTCTGGGCTTTAATGCAAGGAAGAAATGTGCCAAAGTTGCTTGGAGGCAATTACATCTGTTTTGCTTATTATTTTCTTTATAAGTGTGTTCATCTTGGTGTTAATGTCTGTGATTTGTTATTCAGGTTGTATTCCTCTTTTAATTATGGGAATGTCTGTATTTTATTTTACAAAGAATGCTTTTCTTTCTTACCCCCTCAATTCTCCTCTTTCCACCCAAATTTCTGGAGAGTCATTGGGTTACTGATCTGCATTTAGTGACTGGAAGGTTCTACTGTTCTTAATGAATTTGAAATTTCATTTTTATATCAATATTGATATTTTATATAAATTTGGTAGACATGATTCTAGGGCAGACATCTAGTTATTTGCCTTTTTTTTCCTGAAATGCACAAATCTTGTTGATTTCCGCACCATCAGTTGCAGACCAGTCCAGACCAGGTGCACCTTGCTGACAGGTCTGTATATGAAGACATAAGTTTATCCCTGCCAGCTGCTGCTAGTTCACTGAAGCTGTGTTTGTGCCACCAGACCCCAGCTTGTCCTAAATACAATGCAGAAGGCAGGATGGAGGACACGGCTACCAGCCTGCCACCTCCTGGTGTTGGTAAGGCCTCTGTCATGTTGGGAGAAACAGCATCACAATATGTGTGACTCAAGAATTTGGGGCCTGATGAAGGGATTATAGTTAACAATTTTGGATCATGCAGATCTAGGACTCAGAGAAGGACACAAAGTTATACATCTGTCCATGACCAACAGAAGCGAGCAAACCCTCTCCACAGACACACATTCCTCCAGTCTCCAGAGGGAAGACTTGGCTGCCTATCTTCTCATTTTTTGTAAGGGGACCCAGCTCACACTGTACTTTCTCACATGGGCCCCTAAGGCAGGAGGAGGACACCCCAACACCTGCACCCTGCACAGCAACTGGCAACTGCACCCAGGCACCACCACCTCAGGGGCCATAAAGCACTGCATACTTGAAAGCACACAGCTCAGACGTGAGGTTCAGAGCAGAGCAAAAGTTGGGGATTAAAGGAGATGAACTGAGAATACCTGCATATTTGGGTAGGCTACTAAGCAGGGAAAGAGAGCTGCAGGCTAGAAAATGGATATGGGTAACAAAGTGCATAAACGCATTGGCACAAGCAAGGCAGGTGTCCTTACTCCCGACGAAACCAGAACTCTATCTTGGTGGGACACAGCTCTATATCTTCTTCCTGGCTGATGCTCAGAGGGTGTGTGTTTATTTATCTTTTCCGTTCAAAATCTCTAGGATAAACACCAGGTAGCACACAACACTGTGTTTTATCATCCCTTCTCCTGTGAGCAGATTTCTTAATTGTCTCGAGTGATGACTGTATATTGCACTAACGCTCCTGGTCCCCACGAGACCTCACGCTTGCCTGCCTTTCCTGCAGGGGTTTGCTCAGAGCAGATGGTTTTGGTCCCAAAGGCTGCATTTTCTTTCTAGCAGGAGGAACAGTTATGGCCCAGCAGCTGAGCAGTCCCCAAGGCAGGTGTGGGACTGTTTCTGAGCCTTCTGGCAGGAGTGGGAATGGCTGCTGCCTAGCAAGACAGCAGAGGCCCACAAGACAGGAACAAAGCACAGCAGGCTGAGCACAATCCATTCCCACAATAGCACATCTGAACCTTCAGCTTATTTTAAGTAATATTTTGCGATAACAAAAAAACCTTGATGAGTTCTCACTCCATCCAAGCACTTCACCTTCCTATCCTTCAGAGCAGCACTAGCTAATCAGGCAATTTTTATGTATAACAATGAACAACCCTTTCCCGGAATGATTTTCTGTGCTTCTGGTGCACTTTGCTTTGTTATATTGGACAGCACTCAGAGAGACAATTATACCCACTCTGCAAATGAGGAAGATGAGATACTAAAAAGTTATGAGACCAGGTCAAGACACAATCACTTTCACAGAAATGGATAAGAAAATCTTGACAGCTGTATAAGGTCGCTTGTTCTTTTTTCATTACACCAACAGCAGCTCATTCCTTAGCACACTGAATGAGGTAGGGACATTTATTACTGGTATAGCTTGTTTTCTGTACTTATTTCTTATAAAATGGGCACTAAAAGAGATCCACCGGTCTTGAGAAGGCACTGGGTAAATAATTATTTAGCCTGTTATCAATGGTTATGGTCTTGTGGGCACATTCATATTTGTACATCTGACATGAACTCTGCATGTGGAAACCACTTTCTGAACACACAAAGCAGCTGCTTTTGAAGTGTCATATTTTAAGTCATTTTTTTTAAAAAGCAAATGTCAAAGGAATGCCTCCTCAAGACCCTAAAAATTCAAGGGTACATATTTTGACTAATCTCTTGCCAAAGTTTGTTTTTAATTGGCTTTTTTTACATTTAATTACCATATATAAGTGCAGAAATACAAGTCAAACCACAAAAATCCCCCTATTTTACTTCACACTCAAAATAAGTTAAAGTAAAACTGTCAAATGCATATATTTTTTAACATTTTGGGAGCCTTCTGTCTTGAGCAGGGGTAGTTACATTTTTGCATTGAGACCAGTCTGCAATAAAGCTATTTCCCCTAAAACCTCCTATTCTTAGACTAAGGGAAAAACTGTGGTACTCTCTTTCTTAAAAATAGTAACAATATGTAGTCAGTAAAGCAGCAGGGGTGACCACAATGGTTTCCAACAAAAATATCTGACTTGTATGTGGCAAAGTATTTCCACCAACATTTTGGAGACAAAGTTTTGGGTATGAGCTTGACCTCTGAATTACACAAACTCCAAACTTGAAATGTCTTTGGGTATTTACCATTATGATGTTCCTGAGACTCATTTCAGGAATGCCAAACACACCTCACCCTTGTTGGCACCCTGGGAATTAGGGATGATTTCTGAAGGCTGGGTTGGCAACATCTCAAAAATCAGTTTCTTGCTAATAGGTTGCCACATCTGATCAATTGATCCTGAATTTTTTAAGTCCTTTTAATTATGAAGCTGTTGCCCACCAGGTCCTGTGGGCCTACAACACGCCCTATGACTAACTTTACTGGCCTTTGGAGTGACCCAAGGGAAGGGGTTCTGGACCTTAATACAAGCCTGCTCTGAAAGGTGGAAAGGATGGAGAGGCATAGCCTGTCTGTGAGCACATTAGAGGCTTAACACTTTGGTGGCCTGAAGGCAAAGCTTGCTGTGGAAGACTCCAACCCATGGCTCTGTTGTAAAGGATATATGGAGTGGAGGGCAGTGGAATGCCTGTGAGGATTAAGCACACATCCTGAGAAACAAGAAAGTACAACATTTTGAGAAAGGGGTATTAAAGAGAAGTGATACATGCTAACCTAAATCTACCCAAGTCAAAAGCCACCAAAGACGCTGTGTAGTGGCTCATCTCTGACTTCTCTACAGCCCTGCATTCTTTCTGTTCAGTGGTCACAGTGAAAGCCTTACACAAACGTGGGCTTTAAGCTGGTTGTGATGAGCAGTGCTCAGCAGCCACGCACAGCTGTCCTGGCAGCAAGAGGGAAACCGCTCAGTTCGAGGTAGCAGTTGGCACCATGGCTGTAAGTGGCCGTAAGGAGTGTGTCACATGCAGATGAGAAGGGAGTGGCCTTGGTGGCATTCTTGCCTTGGAGTGGTGGCTTAGTCTCCTGCCTGACACATGGATATAAAAATAGGCAGCCTTTCCTCAGGGCCTCGTTAGCAGTGGACGAAAACCTGCTCCAAGCACCAGTGCATTTTTTTTTTTCTTCAAGGCTTTAAAGGTTTGTTAGTTGTCATGTTATGCTGTGTAAGAAGTGCAGTCCTCTAGCAACAGGACAAAAACCTCCTGGGTGACAGATAAGCAAGCTTGCCTGCTCCATGCTCCCCATCCTTTCTGGACAGATGAGTTTGTTTCTAACTAGTTTGTGTCTAACTCTTACCATGCATGCATTAGTCTGTGAGAAGAGAAATTTTATCTTTTTGCTCTCTAGCATCCTCACTGAAGTTAGTGGAAATGAGTTTGAGCCATGGGGTCTGATTAAGGTTGCAGCAGCTCCTTTCCATTACTTCCAAGGTACAGATTCCCAGAGTGTAACACAGCCCTGTGCATGGTGAGCAGAACCTCCTTGGGGTGGGAGTCCTCAGAGGAATTACTCACAGCCATGCTGTCCAGATGTTCTCTGCCAGCTGTGAATTAATGTGAAATTTCACCATTTCCAGCTCTTATCTTTCATCCGCGGTCTTGTGATCACTGATAATTTAATGAGAGTATAGCTGTGGAAACAAAAGGTGACCAGTTGAAGGCCACTTTCTTGTTGGTTTTTTTTTTTTCAGTTTTCTTTAATATATTTCTGATTTTCACAAGAAAACAAATGAACAAACAAACCCCAATCAAAAATGACACTTGAAAAGAATGTTTGTATCTGGTTTTGTCGATTTTGAAGCCTGTCTGATTATTTGAGAGAGAGAATGGCAGTTGCAGGATCAAGAGAAATGCAGCTAGGCAGAAAAAACACTCAGACATCCTGGGAGAACTTCAGGGAATTTGAGAAGTCCATTTCACATTAATTGCCCTCACACAGTGGTTTTATTTAATGCTACAACTATGTTTGTTAATCCAGGGCTGTCTTGTCTGGCTAACTGTTTAATCTCAACCTAGCAAATGTGGGTTTGTGGACTCATAGCAGCAGATGGATACCATTGTTTCAGTAAATCTTTCTTACAGTGTTTGTTTATAGTGTGAAGGAAGGGATGCTGAAGGAATCCAGAAAACCAGACATTTCAAGGACTTTGCAGATTACTCATGCAAATAGATGCAGCACAAATCTGACTGAAGCTGGTGGGTTGCCCACCGTGGCCGCTGCAGTGGGCTACTGCAGAAGTGCCTCACAGGCAGATGTTTGTGCTGCTGGACATCTGTGCTGCATCAGGAGGGATGAAGAAGAAGCGGCACAGAGCCGACAGGTTGCCCAGACTATCTGCTCTGTTTAATTGAGACTTTTGACATTAGATCAAAACCAGTTTACTTAGATGTGATTTTTTAATGAGAGTCTGGCTGGAGGTATTTATTCATTCCCTTGTATCCACCATATATTTCATCAAGAACTATGCAAAAAAGCCATCAGTGAATAGATAAAGATATATAGATAGACAATTGAGAACTGATTATAATTGCTTCAGTATATTCTCCCACTTTTCTGACTTTAAAAAAAAAAGGATTTGGAAAAAAACAAGAGAAATAAATCAAGCTGTGAAGGGGAATTGAAATCTCATAGTGGAAGCTAACATCATCAGCCTTAGCTCAAGCAAAAGGCACCATAACAACAGCCAGAGAGTCAGAGAATACAAGAGCTGGAATGCTTCCCTCTTTGCACCAAGTTCATTCCAGACCCAAGACTACACTTGGTAACTGGTGTAGTGCACCCCTAGGACCATCAGTACAGGAGATGGCATCATTTTGTACAACAAAAATCTTGTGGCTTGGAAACCTCATTTGCAGAGAAAGACAATTCTGGGTGGGGTGTGTATAATCCTAATTCCAGTTTAGAGATGTATGGGGTGTCAACTTTTCTATTTCAATAGAAAAGCTGAAGTGGCTTTTCTATTGAAAAATGGCTAAGGCTAAAGCACTGATATCCTCACTACGAGGCAGTCATGGTCTGTAGACTCACTGGGATATCTCCAGCTAAACCCATGTAGATTGGCACATCCATGAAGCAGACAGCTACAAGGCTGGATCTCAAAAGCAGAATAAGCTGTTGGAGCTCCCCTGGTTCAACAGAGTCATGAGCACCTTCATGGCACATGGGCGTCCACTCTGAGTGTGCCACAGTTCAGCATGTCCCAGCCACTCACTGGGAAGAGCAAAAGTTCCTTGTGGCTGCACAGGCTGCACCTGCCATGTGTGATGGACTGGTGGAAGGCAATTTCAAAACAACAGAAGTTGTTCAGAGGCCAAACTCTGTTTCTAAGTCAGTTTTCTGCTTATAAGCAGGTCACACAGATTCCACCTCAGCATGCCCTCCCTCTTAACAACCTGGGAGGCTCATTTCAGAGAGATTGATGATGGCTCTTACAACTGGCTGAACTTGTCTTACTATGTCCTCAAGCTGGCCACGACCCTTTATTTTGTAGGAACTGAGGCAGGTTCCTTGCTCCATCTCTCCTTGCTGAGAGCAACCTCGAGGTGTCCAACAGTACCACAGTCAGGCTGTGTTCGTCATTCCCTAATACAGCTGACACTGTAATACATTTTCTGTCAGGTGAAATTTAGAGGAACATTAACCTGCTTGACGGGAGCAGTGAGTCACAAACAACTCCTGAGGAGAAATGTCCTCACTGTGGAAATTGTTTCAGGATTTTTTAGGCTGCAGTTTGATACACCTACTGATATATGCACAGTCTCACAGATATTACCCCCCCTCCCCTGCCCCTGCAAAAAACCATAAAAATACATAACCTTCCTAGAAACACAAGTGATTTTGTTGCCTGAATTTTCTAGACATTTCTGTCTCCTTTAAACAACCAAAAGCAAAACTAGCCTTGAGACACTCTCTTCATGCCCACTATTCTGCTAGTAATTTCAGAATTGTTTGGTCTACATCATGAGGACCAGTAGTGGATGGTGCATCTGCTTCAGAATACAATCAAGACTTAAGAAGAAATTACCTTTATCTGGCTGTTCTTGCATATGCCTGTGTGTGCTGCTGGCACTGGACTTGGATATGCTGCCACCCGTAGCTGTGGAGGGGCCTGGCTTGGCAGCTTTGGTCTTTGAGGCTTGGCAGAGCAAGAGGGCAGAGGACATGGTACCATGGGGTCCAGGCTGTGGCACAGTGCAGGGACTCCTGCCAAGGACTGGCTCTTTCCCAGCTGGTGCACTAGTGAGACATCATCACTCCTCTGATTTCTGACAGGCTTCCCTGGAGACAGACCACATCCATCAAGCCCTGAGAGGAGCCTGGCAGTGATTTTAGCATACCAGGCAGCTTGGGAAGAGCAATTGGTACTGGTTATCTCTAGTCATTTGCTTTAGAGGAGTCATTCCTAGCGCAATGTCAGAGATGTTTGAAATCACAGTCCATAGAGCCACTGGTATCTTTAATTTGAAAGTAACTGTAGTTGGAAAACCATCTTTCTCCAAAATCTCACATTTCCTGGTTCTGTTTCATCTTTAGCTAGTAGTGTAGCCAAGCTGCATAAATCACTTCTTTCCTTCTCTTGCTCTCTCTCATTCTATGTACTTGTATGGCTTTTGTCACACTCATATCTAAATGCCTTTCCCTCAAAGGAACTTAAGAGTAAAAATAACTATCTCCTTTCCCAGGCTGGGGAATGCCTCCAGTTTATAGTTCCCTAAAAGACTGCTGCACATACTTTATCCCAAAAGAGCTCTATTCTTTGACATGTGTATGTGATGGGAAACTTACATCAAACAATAATTGAAGGTAAAGAGAATAGGGAGAAATAACAGGACCTGGGTCTGGTCCTAGACACAGAACAGGAATGTGATCTCTGTTATGTTTGTGTAATCTTTAATTACACCACAAATTATGCTAAGGAAATAAATATTTACCTGCCGTCATGCACCTATTTAATTCAAGTGCAGGATGTTTTGGAATGCATTAGTTAATGCTGTAGGCCACTATGAAGATGCAAAATGTCTGTGCTAAGTAGTAGTAGTAGTGTAGTATTAAAGTTGAGTTGAATAATATAGTAAAGATGCTGCAGAACAATTAAAAATAAACAATATCTTCTAGCTGTTTGTGAGAACAAACACAGAATGATAATGCCTTCTATAAAGAATTAGCAAACCGTTAACTGCTGTAGGGAGATAAGTATTCATTTCTTGGCAAAAAATCATTTTATAGATAGACTCGTCCATTAAATATTTCCAATTAAATTGAACAACATGTGTTTTTTTTTACAGATTCTTTACTGCCTGTTACTGATGCTAACAATTTCTAGGAAAAGAACTGTGAATATTAAGTACTTGAAGGTAGGGCCACTATGAAGGAAGGTATTTGTCTATAAAGCCTAGTAAGGTCTTGAATAGAAAGATCAGGAGATATTTACAACTACACATCCGATGTAAGGAAGTGCTCTTTGATCAAGTTATACCACCACTTTTTTATCTTAACAGTCAGTTCTGCCTTGTCACCCTGGTTTCTTGGGAAGTAATACAGGACTTGATGATGATCCCATGTATACCAAATGAAAAGCTTCCATAGGCACAGGATGTATATAAAGCTGGGGATGGGGTGGGAGAGGTGAACACAAGACACAATGAAAGTTTAGTCTATGTAGCCAGCATTTCATACTAGCAATGACACATTCTTCAGAGGAAGGTGCAAAGGACTGTACAGTGGGTGTTTAAAACAGAGAGGCTGAAAAGACAGCCCTCTAGCTTGGAATTTTTTTTTTAGATGCTCCTTGGTGCATAACTGCACTGAGTGCAACAAGTGATGAGAAATTAACAGCACAATTAACAAATGCTTTTGATCACGCATATATAAAAAGAGCCAAAAAACCTTAGAGTACTTACTTAGAGTAAAACATTAGTGGACTGTTACACACTATTTTATCTATAATGGAAATCCTGTTTAGAAACACATGCTTTTGTGTATATGACCATTTGCTAGGAGGAAGCATACAGCATATAGAATAAGAATTTTCCTTAGGTTTCTCTGCTATGTAGCTGCCTACTTAGTGGCAACATACACTGTTTCTAAGGTGGCCAAATCCCCAGGTGATTCAAATTTGAAGGATGCAACTGAGCTGACTGATGTGTGTAAGAGTGCATCTAAGATCAAAGAGGTCATCCTGAAGAGTTTTGCCAAGTATTCCTTTCAGGAAAGGCAGTGAGAAACGCACATTATTCTCTGGGAGTGCACAGCAAGCTCTCCAAAATTGAATTAAACCTCTGAAAGCCATCTTTAGCCTGTTATGGCTAAGTGGCTGAACCTTGTGTGAGGTCACATACAGAAAGAAGTTATTTTGCATTAGCAAAGCCGATCAGTTTTTCATATTTTACTCTTTGTTGTGACCTCGGCTGTGCATAAAATCACTGCAGGTGAGAACTCATTGGGGCTTGTTCCTTAGGGAGAAATGAAAGGATGTGTGTGACAAAACTCTTGATTCTGCCATTATGTTGGAGAAGACCCTCACAACCTGCACTCCTCCATTCCTGCACATTGTGGCTGTGGGCCAAAGCTCTTTTAACCCCTTCCTTTGCTTAGATCACTTTTAAAATTGAAATGGCTCAAGTTATTTTCAGAGCAGACTTGAGCCTTAGTTAATGTTGGTTCAGGGTTCTTGATAAAATGAGGTCTTGTTATTTGCTACTGAACTGGCTTGATGAAATAAATAAAAGGACGTTATCCTACAAGAGGGCATAGTCTGTAAACTCTCCTTGGGACTTGTCTACATTAGAGTGCTATCATTTCAGTCCCAGGAGGTGGATCTGCAGTCCTTCACGGAGCTATTGACCTGAAGAAGTCAGGATAAAGCAGAGCAGCCCCAAAGAACAAGGACAAATAGAGTGGCATGGAATTATTAGTACACCTATTCCTCAGTGTGGGAATCCTTAAAATCAGAGGGTTTTGGGAAAGCAGAGACAGCAGAACTGTGGTTAGAGCTAAGCAGTAGCCATAAGATTTGTCAGCAGAAAAATTATATATGTAGAAAAATAAGGACAAATATAACAATAGTCTGTGTATTAACGGTTGTCTGGAATAACTGCCTAAGGTACAGAAAAGTATATCTAGCAAGATAGTAGGAAGTTCTAAGCTTAATAATGGAGTTTTGTGTATTGTGTTTTAAGGTTTATAAGTAAGTATTGTATTTAAAATAAGTAAGTATTGTATTTAAAATAAGTAAGTATTGTTTTAATAAAAAGTATGTATGTTTATAGTGGTTGGATAAATTTATTGTTAATATGCTTTTGTTTTGTGTGATTGGTTAAAAAATTTTTAAAGTGAGTTGTAACATTGAGTTCTTTGTTTGCTGCCAGGGATGTGAGCTGCTGGCATCTTCCATGTAATGAGAGTGATGCTGGAAAATAAACTGCTTGGGCACATGCCACAGCAGTCCCATCCTATTCGTGATTTGTACATAAACCCCCAACCAGCAATACCTCAGCAACAGCATTCACTAAGGCTCTTATTACCAAACTTCTCTCAGAGAATTTTGCCCCTCTGCCAGATCCAGCCATTCCCTGCATAACTCAGGCCTGCTAAGAGAACCCTGGCAGCCAGGTCTTGTGGTGGGACTTGACTCCACACTAAACCACTGCCAATTGCTTATTTTGGTATATCTTCCCATCACAAGTATCCCATGCATCTGATCTTTTACCAGCAATTAAGCCAAACTTGTCACTGAGAGCAGAAATAATTTTGCTTCAGCGTGAATACGTTTAGCATTTCTATGTAAAAGTATTCCTTGCATGCATTCCTACTTGGCTCCATACAATTAAGCTTAGTTAATAAAAACTGACTGCCCCAAACCTTATACATCCTTAATGTTCTGTTGTCTTTAAGCGATGGGGGGCTTGGCTGACATTCAGTATCTCGAATTTTGGGTGGACTTTTAGAAAACACACTATATAAACTGAAGTTGACTGAGATGCAAAAGAAAAAAAAAAAAGGAAAAAAAGGCGCCACAAACAAATCACTTTCTTTTCCCCAAAGAAATACATTCACACTAGGAATTATTCCAGCAAAACTAAATCAGCTTGAATTCATACCTTTGTTTATGCCACTGTAAGTTTTCCATGTAGACAACCCCATATAGGGAAGTTACATTTTACATTATAATGAGGTTGAAATGTGCTAATCCCCTTGGACTGAAGCAATTATCACCTGACTGCTAGGTGTTAAATGCTGCATTACAAGGGGATTATTTCTCTTTTGTTCTGACTGAGGCCTGGTCTACCCACAAATTCACACTGGTGAAACTGATTCAGGAGGGAGTCTGCATTTTGCTGCATCTGCATCAGTTATGTATTACATTAATCAAACTGGACTCAATGACAATTCCCTTGATATGCTGTAATTCAATGTGGTAAAATGATTATTTCTCTGCTACCTGACCATTTACCATTATCCTCTGGGGTCTGTTATTCGATTTTATTCACAGCACCTTTCATTTCGTAGTTGGACATTTACTCTTCCATAGCCTAATTTTGAACCATGCATTGTAACACAACTAAATAGTATAAATAAGGCGAGTTTGGGAATTTTCAGTCCCTGAAATGACACACATTAAGCGTTGGTGCCACAAAAAGTAGGTCAACAATTGGCTTTTTTTTTTCTCTTTATCACTCAGTGCAATCAAGTAGTGCCAGGGGACAGCTGGCTGTCAAAGGTGCAGTCTTTTGAGCAAGCTACAAATATCCAAGTCCCATGTCAATCCTCACAGCAGAAATGAAAGGTTGTTGCCTTGAGTGTCCTGGGTGAGTTCCAGTTACATTATTACAGTTTACACATCTCAGGTTCCTTATAACTTACTTGTATGAAGCACTGATCACAAGCTTTCTGTGCAGACGTGCATCCAGTTTAGAGGCATCCCTCTACCACTTCAGAGCAGATTGTGGTTTAGTGCTGGTGAGTGAGCTGTACCTGTGCACACACAGCACACCAGCCCACATCACTCCTCCCCTGCAGTCTCACTGAGCACAGGAGAGGAGAGGAACACCCACTCCAGTGCGTGCTTCAGATCTTGTATCCTGAGCTGGCCCTTTGCTGTTCACTTCAAAGCTGAAAGATGTGTCTTGGCATGAGCCTTTGCTCCCCATTGTGCTGGGTGTGTTCATAATGCTGCTGGGCACAGCCCAGACCCACTGCTCTTCAATGCATCTCCTCCTACCTTTCTCTCCACACATCCTCAAGGCTGCATGGGAGACATTCTTTCTGTAGCCAGGCAATTCATGACTGTATATAGTTGCATTGGACTTGCCTAACGTTTTGAGAACATGATCTTATTTGGATGAAAGACACTATATACCACCAATGTTCCCATCATCTGTTAGTTGTAATGTATCCAAAGACTACTTGAAGGCCAATTATATTGTGCCTATTGTTCCAAGGACTTGGAAAAATTTATGTGAAGTATCCCAAATGAAAATAGAATTTTTGTGGCCGTGCAAATGTTCTTCATGAGTCTAAGTCCTGCAGACACTGTAAAGAAGAAAGTTAATGCCAGAAATTGTGGTAAACCATCTTGAAACCCGCTTCTTTTTCTTACTGGTAAGCTTAGAGCCATGCTTTGTGCAATCCAGTGTAAGACCAATGCTTTTAAAAACAATGTCTGACTCCAAATGAGTCAGTAATAGTAAGTAATAAGTCAGTGTTTACCTGACAGGTTCCTACTGGTTTCCTGGTGTTTATAACCCAGGGATGTTACAAGTGCTGTTTTTTCCTCTTGGACAACCAAAACAGCAAGATTCACCAGGACGTCATGATAGTGCTGTTTTATGTGGTGACACAAATCAAAGCCCAGCCCAATTTAGGCAGCAGATTAAGATGCATTTGCAGTGGTTTTGTACCATAGGAGTACAGCAAGCTTCTGGCACTGGCTCGTCTATCGGAAGGAAGGAAGGAAGGAAGGAAGGAAGGAAGGAAGGAAGGAAGGAAGGAAGGAAGGAAGGAAGGAAGGAAGGAAGGAAGGAAGGAAGGAAGGAAGGAAGGAAGGAAGGAAGGAAGGAAGGAAGGAAGGAAGGAAGGAAGGAAGGAAGGAAGGAAGGAAGGAAGGAAGGAAGTTGACAGCACTGAAAAGAGAACAGTTGTTCAGTTATCTTTGTAAGCTTCCCCATCCTATTCCTGTGATGGAAGTCCTTGAGTCGCTCCCTCTTTGCAGGACACTAGTATTCCATATTCTGCCCCTAGGGAGAAACCTGAGCCACCCCTGGCACAGGGAGAAGAGTAAAGGGAAACAGCCTATCTAAAGTAGCTGGAGCCAGTGAAGGCTCGTGGCAACATAAAACCAAAATCCAGCAATCCATTTGAATATTCCCTTCACCTGCACATTTCACTAACACCATTGTTTAATTAGAAGCTGACCCTCTGCAGGTTTCTCACTTACAAAATAAGAAGGAGCTACTACTATTTTTTCCACAAATGTCTCATTACTTGAGTCTCATCTGGTCTAAATCTAGTCAGAAACCAAAACTAGAAGTGTCAGCACTGCTGAAAGATTTTTTCATCTGCTGATTAATGAGGGCAAAGAAACCCTGATGAGGTCCCTGTCTTTCATTTCACAATAAATCCCAGAGTCCTATGCATCATGTGTGGATTCCCTGAATTGCTGCCCACTTATGCCCCTTTAATGAGGAATGCATTAGTGATGGACATCTTTGGCAACCAAGCACTTAACCAAAAATCTTAACTACAACAGAAAGCAAAGAAGGAAAAGGATGGAGTAGGAAAGTCATTGAACCAGCTGTGCTGGAGGCAGGAGGGAACAGCATCTCTAAGTGATTCATACCCCACTAGTTCAGGTCTCTCCTGGTTTCCCTTCTGGCTGTTCTGCCTGTGCCACCACCCTGCGAAGCCAGGCTGCTGCTGGTGCTCCTGCCAGGTAGAGAAAATAAGAGTTTATGAGGCAGTGACTATTGTTTGGGCAGGACTTCTAACAACGGCAGTCATTGTCCTCATCCTGCCTATTTCTCCAGCGGCAGAAGGTTTTGCCTTCTGGTTTTGTAGACTGGTTTTGTAGATCCCTACTTGTCTGGAAAACCTCCCTTCGTAGGGAGGGACTTTGCTCCCTCCCTATGTTCCCTACTTCCCTCATAACTTAAAGCTGCTCCTCCGCTGACTGGTGAACATTTCCAGAGCCATTTCTGCTGACTGTGGGCTAGAACTGAGTGCTTTTTCCTCTGGTTAAGAACAAGGCAGATCATTATCATACTCCTTAGCTAGCAGTCCTTTCAGCTGGCTGGAATTCCTGGTCAAACATTGATAAATTCATGGCAGTTTGTACATGTCAACCTTTTCAAAATGGTTTTTTATGTCTGGAATATGGCACTCATGCTCTGATTTGCAGGGACAGTCTTTTAACTTCAAGTCCTTGTAAACTTCATGCAGACTTGTAGGCCTCTGACACTACTCAGAGACAGGTCATCATGCCTGAAATTGGGACTGAACAGCTGTCAGCACCCCAAAGGAAGGAATAGGCATTCATGGAAATGTGACCGTAAGTGTGCAATGAGCATTACTCCAGGCATGGGAGAGCATTGCTGCAGAATCCTTGAATTCACGGGTTCTGTCTCTGCAATGGAGCCTCAGAAACTGAGGAGTAGGAGTAGGAGCTGATCATCAGTTCATACTGAAAGGTTTTCGAACCTCCTGAGTTTATTTATTGTTCAGGGAAACCTTGTCCTTGCCCTTTTTCCTTCAAAACTTGTAACTATTAAGTGTTCTGTGGCTGTGAACTTTCATGTTTCCAGGGTCATACACTCCCTGTGCTGTTGCAACATTGTTGAAAGAAGCAGTTTTCCTTGCTCACATCACCTCTTTCGCACTTTAGGTCTGGGTGAGGTGGCTCATAGTCGGACAGCAAAGTAAATGCTTCAGCACTGAAACAAGGAGATCACATTTAGCCACTGAGGTAGAAAATGATCTGTTTTCAGACTGACAACGCTTTTTTCCCCTCAATATTGACTGTTACAGAACAAGACATGCTGTGGGAGATACCATAATTGCAATTCATATAAATATCTCATCATAGTGATGAAATTTCCTTCGGTCAGACAGCAAAGAAGGAAGAAATCCTTGGCTGCAGGTGCCCCAAATGTAAGTTGAATAAACAGCTGGTTTGCATTAAATTTCAAAGGCCTATCACATTGCAGTAGGCCTGAATTCAGATCTTTTTTCTCATTAATATTCCTCCTGAAGTATCACCCAGATGCCTACATCTAGAGCCCTTTTGCATAAGACAGCTGCCGGTCAGAAGGATGTAGGTATTCTCTAAGGATCCCCTTTCTCTGGGATATCAACTCTTATACAGCTCTCCCAGGAGCCACTGACTTCCCAATTTCTGCCAGAGGAACTGGGAGCTCTGTTGTGGCAACCAGTCCTTATCTTAGGCTCTGGTTCAATAGTGCCGGTTCTGCACCACTGGACAGCTGGTGGATCTGTTCTAGATTAAAAGCAGAGAAGCACAGAGAACAAATGGGGAAATGACATTGTTATAACCTCCTCTGGAACTCACAGGGTTGAGCTGTGCTCTCCTTCAGACATGCTTGTAGATTTTCTTTTGTGCCTGTTTCCCAAGAGGTCTTTCTTTCCTGGTAAGCCCTGAGAAAGCAACATCTGGAGGGAGCCAGTACAGCTTCTGTGATCCTGATCTGCCTTGTCTTCCAGAAAACACTGTGTTGGGAAGCAGGATACTCATACCAGGACCCTTGCTCTTTAGGTCATGAAACTTTGGTTGAGGAACATGTCTCACATGTCACTTGATTCTGAGTAAATTCAACTATCAGATGAAATTTAGGGGAAAAATATTTGCAACAATGCAATAGAACAAAAACAGATAAAATAATAAAAATCCTGTGTTTAAATAACATTTACAGCTAAAAATCCTTAGTGGATCTCAGCCATTTTTCATTTTAATTTTTTCTTATGTTAGGTGCAGCATCTCCTTTTACTGACATAAGGTGGAGTTCCTTTGTCAGAGAGAGCTGTCACCACCCCTGTCTCCCCTGTCACTCCCTATTTATCCAAGGCAGGGAAAGGTAAAGGGCAAAAGCTAAAATTGTTTTGCTATATGCCCCAGGCTCAGATACACCAGTTTTCACACAGCTTACCTATGCAAACTGTCTTCTAAACATCTGTGATTAGTTTCTGGACTCTACATGGCATCATATAAAATGAGTTACCTGACCCCTGTCTTCCCTCTTTCTAAAAATACTGTCATTAATATTTTTGATGTACACCTTAATTAACAAAATCCTAGCTCTGTAATACTTGTCTTTGTCACTGTCTTCTGCAGACAAAGAAACCACTGTGCCTGTGTAATTCTTCTCACTAGACTTAGAATCATTGGGTTTTTGGTGACTACCCTATAAAAAATGCAGATCAGGTTGATCAACACCTTTGCATTTTTCAGAGACACTTTTGATAGGTGCTATCATAGATACTACACGAAAAGCCATCTCAACTTACGCCACAGGCTGGAAAAAAAGCAGCCAAGTCATTGTCTGCAAATGGATTTTTAAACAAGATGTTACATCTGACATTGCATTAATGCAAGAACTGATTAGTATGTGAATAAGAGTTACCAACAAAATGGCAGAAATTAAAATCTTTTCATACTTTTAAAAGAGTGAGATGTGTAGGCACTGCACTCCTCCATTCTGTGCTCTGACACCTTCTCTCTTTCTCTTGAATAATCTAATAATAGCTGAAATTTCCACTCTAAAAAGCCCTCTGCATTAATCATTTGGTCTGTCAAGATCTCAGCTCAATTATTGTCAGTCTGCATCTCTGCAACCAGGAAATTACATTAAAAGTTACTTCAAAGTGATGTCAGAGTGCAAGAGCTGGATGAATAAGGGGAAGCTGGGCTTCACTCTGCATCAGCAAAACATCCTCTCCAGGACAGTGCTGAGCTGGGATGCAGTACTGTTTCCAAGGGGAAAAAAAATTAATGCAATCAATTTGCTTCACGTTTTGCCTTGTCTCAAAAATTATTGAGTCATTAATCTTAGCAATGTCATGGTGTTGTCATTCACTGAATTCAATTAACCAGGAGCACACCGTCAGAAATCTGTGTATTCTTCACATGAAGTAATGGCCTTCTTGACCATAATGGGTCAAGAGCTCCATGTGTTGAATTAGGGGGAATTGAAAGGAAAGGAGCTAATGAAGATGAATAGGGTAAACTGCTTCAGAATGCTGCATCTTGTATACACCTAACCCTGACAGTACTGGGGCAAATTCTTGTATAAGCAGAGCCATTAAATGGAAATTCAAATTCCTAAGCTTTCTTTCAGGGCCCCTAGCTCTTGTGCTCTTCCATTCTCTAATTCCTTTTCTGGACCAAGAGTTATGGGGCTTTCATGCTCCAGGGTATCCTGCTGCCTTCCTCAGAAAGCTGTGCTGTGGCATGACTTTGTGCCCTTGTGTCACAACAACCACTGCTGAAACAGCACAGTGTTGCAATGCAGAGAAGTGTTCACCAAAGGAGCTGAGCATTGATGCTCTGAAAGAAAACTAGCAAGTCTGAGGAGAAATTGGAAAAAACAACATATGTCAAGAGGTTAATTGAGCTGAAGCTAATTTACACTGCATGAGCAAGCAGAAGTTTCTATGATGCCAAACAAGAGTCACATTAACATGGGAATATCAATAAAACTGCAGTACATTAGATCAATAGATTATCAGGGGGAAAAAAATCTGATCATGTCTAAGGGAACTGCCAGAACAAAGAGAAGGAATAGGAAACTTGGTTTTGTCCAGCAGGCTGAAATTATGTCACTGGGAATACTACAAAAGGTGACATGAAGAGTGTGATGAAGGGAAAGCGCTGCTGCTGACCATTAGGGAATGCTCGGGGGCGATCTTGGTGTTCCCTCTATTTCACACAAGAGCAGGTGCCAGCAATCCCAGGCTACCATTGACGGATCCTGGGCCACTTTGTGACATGGGCTGCAGGTTATTAGTGATGACAAATGTTAGTTTGACTCCCTAAGGATGTACAGGTGGACGATAACAGGGTTGTATGTGAGGTAATTAGTCTTGCCTGTCAGCAGAACTAATCAGCTACAGCAATAGTGATAACATAATGACAATAGGGCTTCTGGCTTTGGAGCTGGCAGGTATGGGTGTCTGTGATCTCCCTGCCATTCTGCAGCACTCGTGCAGCTATCTCATGTACCAAACTCAGCCTTAAATTTCCCCCTTAGGCTTGAATGTGCTCTATGTGTCCTGGCTACCACATGAGGCACTTTCTCACTGTCACTGTCTCAGCTGTTTCCTAAAGTTACCAATATGGGCCAGGATCACCTCAGCCTTTGGTGGCACTTCTGTAGCGTCATGAGGCTGAGTAGAGTCACTGGTAGGCAGTGTAGTGCACAAGCTGAAAGAGGATTCTGACACTGAAGAATTTCCTTCAAAAGGAACAGAAGCGGAGGAAAAGACAGAGTGCACAGGCACACACACAGACCATACCACCAGCATGTACACATGGGACAAAGTCAAGTACTGCAAAGCCATTGACTTAAGCTGTGAGGTTATTGCACCCAAACTGCAGTGTGTAGAGTGTGTTAAATCCTCAGGTGAGTAGACTCTTCCAGATGTGTGTTATGTTTTCATTGCAGCATCCTATTTAGAGAATGACTATAATCCCAGAGCAGGGCATCTGCATAGGAGCTGAATGCACTTGGACTTCTGCTTATTAATTTTGTACCATTAACTGACTTGTTTTCACTCTCCTGAACACACCTATGAAGGACCAAAGGTTATATCACGCCACCTCTAATCTTCACAAATAAGACGCACCTGTCTTTGATGTTATGGTGATGCCTTGAGTTTTTAGCTTTTATATTTTTCAGATCCTGTACTGCATTAGTGTATAACTCTGAACTCCATATAGAGTGTTAGTATGCTCTCTTTACGTTTTGGTCAGACAAAACTATCCTTCCAGGCCTGAGAACCAAGGTAACCCTCACAGCCTCAGGCCCCAAGAGTATAAACAAAAGTGAATTGGAGAGGATCAAACTGGGGGAATATGACTTCAATACCTGAAACTGTAACTGGACAATTAACCCTTGATATGCAAACAGACCAAACTTATACCTGTCTGAGAACCTCATGACCATCGTCCATCTTGGGCCTAGCCTCTGCGAGGCTTTTGCACTGCCCAAGGTGTATCTATTAAAGGCCTTTAATAAATACTCACTTGATTCTCTAAGTCTGTCCAGCCTCTGTCCTAAGTAGACATTCCAAGACATCAATGGTCCAAAAGAGATGAGGGCAAGTTGTTCCTCACACTTGTGAGCAAGAGGTATGACTTCAGAGTTGCACAGACAGCGGTGACGTTGTCACTGAAACTGCCCCGGTCCTGTGTTGGAAGAGGAATAGAAAGACTTGTGCAGCTTTGCTGTATCTCTGGTCAGGTGTAGTCACTGGAGGGGTACTCGGGAATCAAAGTATGTGTCTTCATCTCAGGTCATTTCCTGGCCTCCCAGGCCAGACACAGCTTCTTTCAGAGAGCCACTCCAGGATTAAGCTCTGGTCTAGCCCGGTGTAACTCAGTTCATGCTTTAGGTATTCACAGTGTTTCAACAGGTTTTTAATGACTTGGGGCACTGGTTATTGTTCATACAGTAAAGAGCTGAAGTGGGTTAACACCTTACATTTCCCCATCATTTGATTAATGGCCCTTTTTTAGAGATAATTCCTTCATCAGAAGAGAATAACTCACAATAGAAGATAAAAATTCACAATACAAAATATAGGGACATTAAAACAATAGGTGATAACAATTGATGACAATCTGGTGAGGATGAAAATGGTCTTTATTGACATAGTTGTGTCATAATTTTGAGTAGATTTTTCAAGTATTTGGGCATACTAAGCCTGTGTAAGGATGGTTTTATCACTTACACAGTTTTTCTGCATTATTTTGTTCTGTCATTGATAAATGGACTCTGACTAAAAGAACTAGAAGAAAAAAAGCAACAAATGGACATATCTTAAAAATGAACATTTTTATTTTACATATTTGCACCTTCCCTTGCACTTCTGATATGTTCTCAGTTTGCAGCACATTTTTGCTATTTTGTAAAATTTCTGACAGTGTTTGCTGTTGTTGAAGTAGCCTTTGAGTTCTCACAATGTACAGTAGGAAACAGCTTTTATCTCTCTGTGTGTGTAACCATTTTCGTTTGTTATCTAGTGTAATTTGACTATTAAGGTGTCAACAGCAGTGAGGAGCTGCCTCCTCACTGTCCACCCTGGGCCCCCTGTGGTCTTTCAGGTGAAGAAACCATTGGTCTGCTCTAATCAGAAGGTGTCTTCCCAGCCCAGTGTGCCACAACCAGGCTCATCCCACACTGCCTTTGTCACAGGAGGTGGCTGGTGTGATGCCTGCTGCCACCGTCTCACTGCAGGATCCCATCTGAGGTGAGGAGAAGGGAGATGGAGTGGGCAAGCTGGGGTGGGGAGGAGGTGGAAGGGAAAGCAAGCAGCAAGCAGAGAGGGGGTAGGCAAGGAGAACTGGAGCACAACAGGAAAGGGGAGGCATGGTCTTGAAGATGAGGTGGGGGCACTGGGAAGGATAAAGATTTGTCAGGAGTTGGGGAGAGGGGAAACTGGGACTGTAAAAAGGGAGCAGCCTGGGCAAAGGCACCAGCATAGGAGAAGCCAGGGAGAAGGAACTGGTATGAATGGGATAGAATGGGATGGGGGATGGGATGGGATGGGATGGGATGGGATGGGATGGGATGGGATGGGATGGGATGGGATGGGAGGGAAAGTGGATTTGGTAGAGGTGGCAAGACTGGGGAAGAGAAAGAAGCCCCATCTGCAGCAGAAATCAGAAGTTGCAGGGTGAAATAGGTGTTGAACCAGAAATGAAAAGCTTGTCAAAAAGTTAAAGCAACTGCTCATTGTTCTAAAAGATCAAATTCTGTCCTTACAGTCATCGAGGAGATCCTGTGCCATGTTTGACATGCTACTTAAATCAAACCTAGTATTAGTGAATCACTGATCCTGTATTTCTTTTCCTACTTTTTGCTGTGTTACTTGAGATGCTGTAGCCTTCCCAGCTGCAGAGGCTGACAACGGACAATGCTAGTGGGTGTGTTTCATGCTCTAAGTTGTCAAATATGCCCAAATCATCACACCCTCATTGCCTCTAAGAGGTGCTGAAATCAGTGCTACCTTTTGACCTTATCCTTTCTATGCCTCAGCTGGGAAACAGGATCAGGCAGCTTCCACCCCTGGTAGCACGGCTGTGGTGCAGAGTCACGCATAAATCCAGGTGTGAATGAGCCTGCAGGGAGGCCAGTGGCCCGTGGGACATACCACAGGGCTGGCTGGAAGCAGTGTCAGAGGATGCTGCATTGTCTTGGCCATGGAGTAAAGGAAGAGAGACGTTACAGGGCTCACCAGGAAGGCTTTAATGGGAAAAGCAGCTTGGGATTCTTGGACTAACATTCAAGAAGGGTTCAAAGACTGAAGTGCTTATCTGGCAGACAGTCAGACCAAAAACACACAGCTCTCTGAGAAGGTTTTGTATCTTGAGCAGAAAAGAAGATTTCATTTGCAGAAGGCTGCATTGGAAATAGAAGCTATTGAATATCTGCCCATCAAGGGAGCACAATCCACTGTGTACAGCCACTGCAATGGGCTCCAAGATAAGAAAAGAGATGTAGGCAAGGTGATCTCAGACATGATGCATTCCCAATTACCTAATTTTGAGCATATAATTTGATAACCTTAACATCACTTTTCAGTGCTGTTTTTCCTGTAATAACTGGCATCTGAGAAATTTTTAGCACCTGACTTACACAAAAGCAGAATATATTCAGCCTGACTCTGCAGGACTCTTGAAAATACAAAGACTTCAAACAAACAATGCCTGTATTGAACTCAATTAGTCATTTATCACCTTTGGGATGGAATGAGATTAAAAGTACCACTATTGCTGAATTCCATGTTAAATGATCTAATCTCCTAAAGAAATTCTTCTTATTAATGACACTGCAACAGGCTTTGAGGTGGAAAGAGTGCTGATGGAAAATGAAGTCTAAAGCTGACATCTTGGGGACAAAGCAAAAACCAATCTGAAGCACAATCTTACAGAAAAGCAGACATTTCTCTCCAGATCCTTTTCTCCTGTGACCTTTGGTATCTGGTATTAGAGATGAAACTTTGTCAGAAAGTTGCAACTGTCTCAACAGTAGAAAGAAAGGGACAGGTAGGTGGGAAACTGCTGCTATGTAACTAAGGTAACACTGTAAATCAGGATAATTTCAGAGAAAAAAAAGAAAGTGATTAGGTCAAAAGAATTTGGGATCTTTGTTTCTGTATCACAGGATGGCCAGCTAACTTGTCTTTGCGGCATCTGTATGTATGGTTCCTACTAAGTGCAGAGAAAGGAAAAGAGAAGATTAGTCAATGTGGCAGCACTATGACTGTCTTTCAACTTTTTTATTATAGGCAACAAAGACTGAAAACCCACCATAAAAAAAAGAGTCAAGCTGAAGAAAAACTGCCCTGTGTGCTCAGGCCACATACTAAAGTGATGTTATTACAATCAGAAAGTAAACAAAAAAAAGTCTGGAAGTGAAGAAGCCAGTCATCTCACCCTGGTATGTGGACAGGAAGAGAAAAACAGTCTGCCATTTTTACATCCTGCATCAATACCACCCCTCTAAAAAGTAGCTTCCCAGGAGCCAGGGGGGAACATGGCAAGGGATGTATAAAACACCCCCAGATTTGAGGATGAGTGAAGTTATTTCTGATGGCCTCTCTGGAACATATAGCAGCTGCAGTTGGGCATTTGCTACCATGTTCCTTTCCTCCCATTCCATGAGCTTCAGTTTCAGCCAGTCATAAAAGGAGAAAAATCCAGCACCACTTTTTTTTTTTTTTTGGCACCATTGTCCTAGGTTCAGCTGAGACAATTTTCTTCCTAGTGGCTGGTACAGTGCTGTATTTTGTCATCAGTATGAGAATAAGTTTGGTAACACATGGATGATTTAGCTGTAGCTCAGCAGTGCTCACCCCAAGTCAAGGACTTTTCAGTTTCCCATGCTCTGCTGGCCAGCAGGTACACAAGGAGCTGGGAGGAAGTACAGCCAGGACAGCTGACCCAAACTGGCCAGAGGGATACTCCATACCACAGAACATCATGCCCAGTAAATGAACTGCGTGGGAGTTGGGCAGGAAGAGCCCATCACTGCTTTGGGGTCAGGCTGGGCATCAGTCTGTGGGTAGTGAGCAATTGTATTGTACATCACGTGCCTCTTTTGGGTTTTATTCCTCTCTTTTTTTGTCTACCTCTAAATTACTATTATTATTTTTAATCTAATTTAATTTCATTTGATTTCCTTTTATTAGAATTATTAAACTGTTCTCATCTCATTGATCCTTTTCTTTCTGATTCTTCCCTGATCCCACCAGGGTGGGGGTAGGGGAATGAGCAGATAGCTGCAGGGTACTTAGTTGCCAGCTGGGGTCAAATCACATACCTGTTTATACCTATAGTTTGTGAATAACAGGGAACACCAGGGATGCCATTATGTAAAACAAAGCAGTCAAAACACTCTGCTCATCCTTCCAACTTTGGAAAAAAGCAAAATATCATGGCATTTAGTGAAAAGGAACACAGTCACAATAATGAAGTACCTCTTTTTTTAAGCAAATAATTGAAAATCATCAGTTCACAAGTGAAATAGGTGGGACCAAACACATTAGGCACACAAACCTAGTAACACTAATTATGTTCCTAGGAGGAAGAATGTTACTAACAGATGACAAGAAATTTTTTTCAAGAAATAGCAAATTGGTAAAAGACCTTTAAGTGGAGTAATGCAACACATGAGTGATCCCGTCTCTTACTTATTTCCTGGCAAACTGAATTAAGTTTAATAGATACAAAAGGCTGCATGCAGATACATGATCTTCCTCTACAGTTATGCAAGCCGATCTTGACTTTACAGTAACCTGTGCACTTTGGCAGGGAGTAAGCAAAACTCAGCTCTGATTCCAGTTACAAAAAAAAAAGGGGGGAAATGCAAATTTGATGTGGAATTATTGAATTATTTGGGTTGGAAAAGACTTAAAGGTGTCTAGTTCCAAACTCTCTGCAATGGGCAGGGACACCTTCTACTACACCAGGTTGCTCAGAGACCTATCCAGCCTTGTCTTGGACACTTCCAGAGATGGGGCATCCACAGTTTCTCTGAGCAGCCTGTTCCTGTGCCTCATCAGCCTCACAGTAAAGGATTTCTTCCTAATATCCAATTTAAACCTACTCTCTTTCAGTTTAAAGCCATTCCTCTTGTCCTGTCACTACATGCCCTTGTAAAAACTTCCTCTCTATCCTTCTTGTAAGCCCAGTTGAGGTACTGTGAGGCTACAGTAAGGTGACCCCAGACACTTCTTTTCTTCAGGTTGAACAACTCCAAACCCACAATTTGAGTGGTCTGATCCTCTGATCCTCTGACTCTGTGATCCTCTTCCTGGACCTTCTCTGGAGTGACTCCAACGGGTCAATGTCCTGTTGGGGGAATCAGAGCTGGACACAGTACTCTAAGTGGGGTCCAACAAGAGCAGAACAGAGAGGGAAAATCACCTCCTTTGATCTGCTGGTCATGCTGCTTTTGATGCAGCTCAGCCTTCTGGGCCACAAGTGTGATTTTGTTGCATTATGTTGAGCTTCCCATCTATCAACATCCCCAAGTTGTTCTCACGAGGGCTGCTCTCTATCCATTCTCCATCCAGCCTGTATTTGTGCTTGGGATTGCCGTGGCCCAGGCACAGAACCTTGTATTTGGCCTTGTTAAACTTTTATGAGGTTTTCACAGGCCCACATCTCAAGCCTGTCATGGTCCCTCAGGATAGATCCCTTCCCTCCACCATGTTGACCCCACCACACAGCCTGGTGGCTGTGAAGGAGCTGAAGGAGCACTCTATGCCATCTGCTCCATGATCTTGCCAGGCACAGAGGTGAGACTGACCTGTCTGTAGTTCCCTGGGTCTTCGTTTTTTCCCTTTTTAAATGGGCTATATTTCTCCTTTTCCAAGGTAAATGTTTTCCTTATTAGCCCCCTTTGAAACACAGGAGCCTGGGACTAGATTCTACCAAAGGAGATGGCTCCAGCTCCCTGGCTCCAGCTGACCTCTCAGTTTTCTAAAGGCTGCAGATCTGGCTGGGAGTTTTGCAGCCCATGTATTCCTTCCAAATTGTCCTTGAAGCTCCAAATAAAAACAAAAGCAGCAGCTTTACAGCTCTTACCCTGCTTTTGTGTGTATTAGTATGTGCAAAGTACAAAGAGTGGAAATAAAAGAAATTAATTTTGTTTTTCAAAAGTGGAAATCTGCTGCTGGCCCATGTGAGGTCTCATGTCCGGAAGTTTCACCATCTCCAAAGCTGGGGCGCAGGGGATTATTTTCTTTTTGAGGGGAATATTTTAGTGAGGCTGAGTGAGAATGTGACCTACTCTATAAAAAAAATGAGAAGGAAAAATGGAATGATGCTCCTGTATTAGTTGCTAACACATTTGCTTTCCCTGTTAAAGACGTATGACTGCTCAGACTGGCACTTGCATATGAACAGTGCCTGCAAGGTTCATCCAGGAGCAGAAGTTGGCCTTCTGGAGATCAGGCCATCATCAGTGTCCCAGTCTCCCACCACCTTTCAATAAACTGCCAGAAAAGCTCTGTGCGTCCTGAGGGTAAATTTTCCCTCTGCAGATTCTTCAGGAAAACTTCTCCTGTTCATGCTGTCATTCAAAGGCATCAAGCTAGAAAGACCGAGGCTTCCTCCATAAATTATCAGCACAATTTAAATTTTTTTCTTGGGGAAACAAAACCAAGAGTCTGTTTCAATCTTAAGTGCTTATGACTCTCATATCTGTATTCAGTGCACTGGCTCTGAACTTGTAAACAGCTATTCCACAGAGTTATATCAGAGAGAGATTTGAATGTTTCCATTTTTTTTTCCTCAGCTAACTTCTAATAAAATGTCCTAAAGTCACGGGCCATAGAACTTCTGATTAATGTGTAGAGAACAGGTTGCCATAGTGCCATAAAGGAACCAAAATCAATTACTGAGCAACTAAATTAACACTTTAGCTCTTAGATAAATATGTAAATGCAATTCTTGATTAAAATGGCAACTTCAGCGCCTTTCCTCAGTGGCCATAGAGTCCCCAACACCTGCAATGCCGCTGTGCCTCGCTTCTGTAGTGGCCATCTGTGACCTGGCTGGGGCAAGATTCACAGCAGTAAAGAAGTCACAACTGACAAATAAACAAAGGCTTTCTCCCTCCTTAACAGCCTTGGAGAGGAGAAGGGAAGCTGGTGACAGGCTTGCTGCTGTCATGAGTGAGCATAATGTAAATACCTTGACAGGCAGAATCTGAGATTTTGACAGATGTAATACAGCTGCAAAGCCAGTAATAACTGAGTGTTAAACCCCTGTGGAGAGGGCACAGCCCATCTCTGTTGGCATTCTCCTTATCCTCTCTCCCCCACCCTGCCTTTGTAAGATCTTCTTTGTGGTTTTTAGCTTTTTCTTCCACCTCCTTTCCCCTTTCTTCCTTTTGTGCTTTTCCCCCATCCCCCTCTCCCTCTTGGGAGCCAGCAGTTTGGGCCCTGCGATTCTTCATGGTTCATTGGGTCTGCTTTGCAAGGCTTCATTCCTCCACATCAAACAAAGATTGCAGGAGGAGAGCAGAGGCTATGGAAAGGAGGTTACAACAGGCATGTTGTAGACAGCACCGAAATGCGTTTGTAACATTGCCAGATGGATGGACAGCCCCTGCACAGCAGGGACTCTCAAAAGCAGATTCAAGTCATACATACCAGAGGGTGGGGAGGGGGACAGAGGGGCGGGATGTCAAATTTCCATATATTTCCATGAGCTTGCTGTCATTTCTGCCTAGCATGTCACTAGCAGCATGTTACAAGGCTTTCCTGCAATAGTCCTGCCTATTAAGAGAGTATCCTGACCTAGTTGTTTATTTCCCCCTCCCCCCAAAAATCAAACACACACTGTAGAAAGATTGTAGATGCTGCCTGGAGCTGGTGAGAAGCGCTCCCTGTCATGGTTTGCTTGTTTTTACATGTTGCAGTTGCTGTTCTAAGCCATGCAAAACAATTAAACAACTACAAACAGGGATATCCCCATCACTCTTGGAGCTTATCGAGGGCTTGATTTGACACCATCCAGATACAAAGGAATATGTTGCAAACAGGCAGCTGCTCATCACACTGGCAAGTTGTACAGGTGCCCCAGTCCAGATTGCTCCAGTGCCTGCAATGTGGCCACAGCCCTGGCTAGATACCCACAGGGCCAAACACTGTCGAGAGGTCCATGAGGAAGGGCGTGGACCAAGAAGCTCCCATTGTAAGCACATCTGAACAAGTGGCATCATTACAAATAGCAAATAAGAGCATTCAGCATTGGTTATAGAAGGGGCTTTCAGCGATGGCCATTCCACAGTACGTCTCTTCTGTCAGAGCTCCAGGGAAGAAGCAGTCTCACAGATACCTCCTCCCAAATTTGATCTGCCTTGGACATGGTGGGTAACACAAGCCCAGCCCTCCATCCCACCACCCCCACACCACCCCCATCAGCTTTGCTCTGCTGGAAACCAAAGGGATACCTCTGTCCAGGGAGCCTTGGGGATGGGGATTTCAAAGTAGGGTTTATTTTAGGCATGCATTTTTCAGTGTTTGAAAGTGTATTAGTGTGTAGTAGTGACTGAGTCCCAAGTGGGCAGATGGACTGCTTTGCAGTCTGCACTGAAGGCTGAGCAATGCCCTGCCTGCCCCAGCAGCTGAGGTTTGTAAGGGGGAATCAAAAATCTCCTCTCCCTTCTGCAGATTCCATGATGTCAACCCCCATGGAGGAGACTGCTCTCCTCTGCCCTGACAAGCATGTGAGCAGCACTTCCTCACACCGTGGCAACTCACAGCTCTGTCACTGGCCTTTCAGGATGATGGTTAGGGAGCAAGTGTTTCCAATTCACATTCCCCAGAACAAGGTAAGATGTGTCCCAAATCACATCTGCCAACCTTGGACTCTACAAGTTCTTGTGTCAACTGAGCCTTCCTGAGTTGTGATGCCAACAGTGAGATGGTTAACTGGTTAACTGAAGTGCTCCCAGCTCCCAGAGAAGCTCAGACAGATTCTCAGCATCTAAATGCTGCCCTTAACTGGAGAAATACATTGGGAGAATTCATTTTCTCAATGTTTGTGCCCAAGAAGGGCAAGAAATTTTTTGAGGAATTCCTGTCTTAGAAGGTTTGACCATTTTTTAGTACCCAAATATAGTATAATATTATGTCTATCTAGTATTCACTTTAAAATCAAGTATAGCTCAATGTACTCCATTTATCTACTGACAAAAGTGTACTGGTTCCTGCTGGGATAGAGTTAATTTTCTTCCCAGGGGCAAGTCAGGGCTGTTTTGGATTTGTGCTGAACAAAGGCAGGCTTGATATTACAGTGATATTTTTGTTGTTGCTGAGCAGGGCTTAGAGAGAGCCAAGGCCTTTTCTGCTTTTGTACGGCCACATTGGTGAGGAGGTTTGGGGTGCATGGGAGTCTGGGAGGGGAAACAGCCAGGACAGGTGACCCAAAAGGACCAAAGGGATGGTCCAGACCATATGACATCATGCTCAGTTTGTAAAGTGGGGAAGAATGAGAAAGGGGTGGACATTTGGAGTGATGGTGTTTGTCTCCCCAATAGCCATTACAAATGATGAGGCCCAGCTCTCCTGGAGATGGCTGTAAATCTGCCTGCTTATGGGAAGCAGTAAAATAATTCCTTGTTTTGCTTTTCTTATGTGCATGGCTTTTGCTTTTCTTATTTAGCTGTCTTTATCTCAACCCATGAGTATTTTAGCTTTTACCCTTTCTGCTCTCTCCCTTATCTCACTGGTGGAGGAGTGAGTAAGAAGCTGTGTGGGGCTTGATGGCTGGCTGGGGTTAATTCACAACAAACAGCTAACCTACTTTTGGGACAACTTTTCCTGTATTTTTTCTTATGCCAGTGAACACTATGAGTGAATGTGTGTGTTTGAGTTTAGCCAAAGTCAGCCAATTCTTTAGTGGGAAAAAAAACAATCTTGTTCCTTCTTATCCCACTGTCTACCTTCCTACTCCTACTGCCACTTCCCACTCCAGCACCTGAAGGCCATACACTTTTCACAGAATTCACAGAATCCCCAAAAGTTTACAAGATGGGCCTGAAGACAACAGGTCTTGTGGCTTGAGAGGGGTCAGCTGGGCCTCTGCCCATTTTTCTGCACCACAGACTCCCACGTGCTCTGGCATGTAGCAAACTGCTTAGCTGCTGCTGCACCACTTCAAGGAGCTTAAAATAGGACCTTCCCTCAGAAGCAAAGGCAGGGCTGAGAATGAGCAACAGCATCAGAATGAGCCTGGTTTTGCTTTTACACACAGTGGCTTTCCGTTGCTTTTCTAAAGGCATTTCTTGTCTCTGTGGCACTCTTTAAAACAAGGAGTATCGGGCCCCTCAAATGACTTCAGATGCTGCTGAAACATTTGTCACCAAATGTTAAAGCTGTTGTCTAATCACTTTACTCACAGCCAGATTCCTCTTTTTGCTTACAGAAATTTCTGCAGTCTGGTATGTGTTTTCAGGCAAGATCAAGCTGTTTTCCAGCAAAAAGGTCTTTTCAAATCTGCAGTCATGTCTTATTTGAACTCCAGCTGGGCTCCTTTCTGAGCGCAACTTGTCATGGTCTGCAACACGCCTCTTCCTGTAGCTGTTGTTTTACTGTTCCCATTTGAAGCTGACTCTGAGCTCCTCCCATTCTGTGCCCACATCACCTCCTGGTAGGAAGTGCTGGGAAATGGGGGCCACCACCACCAGCCATGCTTGGTTTGTTGTAATGCAGAGACTACATCAGGGCACCATGTTACACTACACTGTGTTATGTTATGCTCTGCTGTGCTGTGTTGTGCTATGTCGTGTTACAAGCAGAACGCTGCAGCCATCTGTGCCGAGCTACAGCCAGAAATTGTATGATACATGCACGATAGACAGCTGCTTTGCCCAAATATCTGGTGAATACTTGACAGTCTGCTATGACTAGTTACTGTCTAACCACTGTTTCCTACCTTCATTCCCTGCTTAAATGCCAGTAATAAATCAACATTTCTGGGAATTACAATTTTTGAGACTTTTTATTTCCCAGCTCCACATCGTCTGATTTTGCAAGCTAAATGACTAGTCCAGGATCTCTCTTAACCTACTGTCATGCATGTGACATGCCTAATATTTTTTTTTTCTGGGTTGAATGTAGGTTTGATTTTTGTTGGGGTTTTTTTCCCCTTGTCACTTAAAACAAGAAAATTCAATGAAAAAATCTGCCTAGTAAAGGTTAAGAATCTCCCATTGATTGTTTAAATAATCTTTTTTCTTCTTCCTATCTTCTAAATAATTTTAAAAAAAAACCCTTCCTCTTATCCCAGTGGGTATCAAGTGTAGAAGCAAATTTTCATTGATGCTTACAATAAATGCTTTCTAGGAAATGTCAGTTCTTTCTGACTAGGAAATGACAGTTCTTCCCAGGATGCCTTTGGAGTGCTCAGAGTAAGAAAAAGTAGACAGGAAAGCCCAGGTACATTCCAAATTTTAAAGCAGCATTGCCAACAGACAATCTAGTGTTTGGGGCCTGTGCACAGACCATTTTCACTGCATGCAGGCATAGTTTGCAGAAAACTATTTGGTCATTTATCGACTCTTGCCCCTTGCCCTATTCCCACAAAAGGGAATAAAACAGAAAAAAAAATCTCCATGCAAACAAGTTAGACACTGATGCAGTAACAGGATGGGTAAGATGAGTGCTAACAGGAGGTAATTTCAGAGCTCACAGATAGAATAATCTGTTCATTTACATATTGCTGCTACCCAGCAGCAGTGGTAAGTGTGGATGGATAGAAAATGTATAAAACAAAAAACAAAACAAAACAAAACAAAACAAAACAAAACAAACAAAAAAAAAAAAAAACCAAAAAAAAAACCAAAAAAAACCCCAAAAACAAAACAAAACAAAAAAAAAAAACCCAACAAAACAAAACAAAACCAAACCACAAAAAACCTGCAAAGTTTACATTAAGTTTGACCATGTCAGCCAACCAAAGGGACCCAGCAGAGCAAGTCACAGTCAGGTCAGGCTGCATAAGGGGCTGCCCAGCACCCAGCCACTGCTGTCTGCCACTGCCTGCACTGGTCTCCTCAGCCGGGGTGACCATGCAGGGAAAAACATTTCTTTCCATCCACTAGCAGATCCACACCTCACAGGTCTCACAGGAAGAGACCTTTTTCCCCTCCAAAATTCAGTTAATCCTGCTTGAAAAAAAACCACAGAGGCTACCAATTTATTCTGATTACTTATGAGTACAGACAAACCAGTCATGGGAGAGGAAATGATAGATGGATCATAGATGGGTTCCAAAGCCCTAGATTTGGAAGATCTCAGCTCCTATTGAAATCACTGGGATTTAGGCATCTATTTCTTCTTGGAGGTGATGAACCAAAGCATGTCCTGCTTTCCCCCACAGGGAAAAAGAAAAAGATCTCCCGCAGTTACAAGAATTCCAAAATGGGAGCAGGGCTGTAAAGCTTAATTTCTAAATGCAGCAGTGTACCCTGTCAAAAAACTGGTGTTGTATTTCATTTGGTGGCTGCTCCAGAAATACTCTCAGCAGCTGTTGCGGCATCTTGGTTGGGATTCCTCTCACCTAACTTTAGTCTTCCCAAGTGAGGCCTCCAATCTGAATTTGATCTCTTGGCCTCCCCCACAGCCAGGCAGCTCCTCCAGATGGTGACTCAGATCTCAAAAAATTTGGTGAGGGGAATTTCTGTGGCTTCGTAGTTGAATCTGTTTCAAACAACTGGTTTATAAAATCCTGCTCTGAGAAAACACCCTTTACCCCATTAAATATCACTGCATTTTCTTACATGGAACATGACACACACTGCAACCTTGATATAAAATAAAACAATTGTGTTACTCTTTGAGATGTCAATTGCTAAGGGGCAGTGAACCAGCAGGGAGCTGGCTGGGGATGGCCCCTAAGAGCAGGATGCTGAGCTCCCAGGGATTCCCAGGGACCTAAGAATAGAAAATAGCTAATGTTGTGGCCTCATTTCTGTCTCCAAGAATTAGGAAGAACAGGGCAGGATGCTTTTATTTCAACAGCATAATTATTTTTGAATTGAGGGTAACAAAACCTGTAGTATCACACTAACTAGAGGTGGAGTCTTTGGCACTATCATGAAAAGGCCTTTCCTGGCCACAGGGGAGAAAAGGAGTGGGGAGGCAATTGCTCTCTGGTGCCCATGGCATCCTCCCAGCACTGCAGAAGCCCATCTGGGGCAGCCCATCAGGGCTAAGACAGCTCCCAGGGAGACTAAAGAAATGCAGCCACTTCCTGCAGGAGCACTGGTGAAGTCCTCCATGCCACAGCTTTGTCACATTAGCAAGCTCTGCTTAAAAGCAGCTTATCCCTCTAGGTAAAACATATACCTCCCAAAACATTGAGCTCCTTCACCTCTGGGTAAAAAAATGTGTCTAGAACATGCAAAATTGAATTCTTTATTGTGCAGAGACATTGAGAAAAAATATTAAGACAAGCACCAACACTTTTAGAAGTGTGGTTGGCTGAGCTATTAACCTGGGCTGCTACTGTTGTAAATGTGTATGAGGATGGGATATTTCTGCTCATTCAGGCCACCTGAAGGAGGTAATTCAGTTTACCAGTGTGGTAGTCAAAGCTGTAATTAATCCTCTGCCTTGCAACTGTGGTGAATGCTCGTCAGCTGTCTCTAATGATAAGGTGCCTCTGCATGGGGCTAAGGGATAAGGTCAGTCCTGCTGGGAAGTGAGGTGGGTCTTGATTGGCTTTTGGTGCCTGTTGTAGATGCTGAGAGGTGCAAGTGCAGCTTTCTCAATTCAGCTTCATAGAGCCCTGCAAAAAATTACTGGTGAGTGCTTCTTTCTACCTGCTAAACCCTTGTGCAGCAGTTTGGCTACAATTGCAGAACAAAGCATGGTAAAAGCTGGCTGCTGAAACTGTTTGTGTCCTTTCTAATTGTATCTGAGCATTTCTTTAGCTGCCTGGTTGGTAAAGTCCTTTGGAAAATGTTATTTTCAGAAGAGGCAGTTGTATTTTTGCACATTGAAACTCTGGTGCTCTGATACTTAAGTTTGCAGTAGAGTTAAATTTGAGAGTAGTCTTTTCTAGTCAGATTTTTCTTGAGGTCTGGGCACCTCTCCCTTTTGCTTGGAGGGACTGGCCCTAGCTATGCTGAAATAAGTCTGCTGGAAGAGCTGTTCTTGCTCTGGCCTGAGGTGACTTCTCATTTCCCCTCTGAAAAGGGAATTGCTCCTTTTGAACTGTTTTTTAATTTCAGCTTTTAGATCTCTTTCATGTGAAAAGGCTCTGTCCTCCTGGGACATGGTATTTCCCGTTCTTCAAACCCCAGCTCCTACAACCTCTCCAGATGGTGCTGCCTCCAGAAACCAGCTTTTTCTCTGTGGGTGAAGAGGGGTCTCAATTTGTTTCTCAGTGAAAATGCCCCCTCATTCTTGGGGGTCTGCCTGTGTAAATGGTGTGAGCCCCTGTGTATTGCCCCAGGGCCATGCAACAGAGGAGCATTTCCAAAAGACTTTAAACTGGGGAAGGAGAGGCAGAGAGCTGCTGGGGTGTGACCATTATCACAGCTGTGCTGTGCATATCTCAACTTTGTGCTGTGGCTTCTACTCTGTTGGCAATTGAATTGAAATCAAAACATAACTGTATTGCTCTGGTGCTCTGGCTGCTAAATAGCAGCATTGTGAATAAATCAGTGTTATTTCACAGAATCGCTTTAATGTGGCAGAATTGCAGCAATCAGGGTTTAAAGTTAGATTTAAGAGTATCTGGTAAAGAACCTGATTGGCATTCAAAGGAAAACTGCTTTTGTTCACCCTTTCTGCAAGAGGGGGTAAGCACCATCCAGAGGAATTAGCAATGCTTGATGGCGAGGGTAACCCCTCATTCCTGCTCTGCCCCTGATTTTCACCCTGTAGCCTTTATCTAGACAATTTTGCTTCATGACTTTTTTTTTTTTTTTCTAGTTTTAAGAGCACTTTTTTCTTTGGTTCTCTAGTTCTGTGTGAGTCTGCTCATTTCACTGTAGGAAGAGCTACATGGGCAGTAAAGCACCTTGCTCTGCTCAATGCCAAACTAGCCGTGTGGAAGGAAAGGAAGTGGAATTGTTCCATAGCCAAAACTGCAGGGTGTCTGTTGGAAGGACACAGTGGGATTTAAACAGTCCTTCAAGATAACCATGTCTTATCTTTTACAGTGATAAATGATGCCCCATTCAGTATTGCTGCTATTGATGTCTGCTCTGTGTTGATCTTGGGTGCACCCCATCCTGTCTGTGTTTGTTGCTGTTCCCATAAGGCATCTTCACCACCTGCTGCAGCCTTTAACCTGCCCATGCTCTACAAGCCTTGAACAAAAGAATTAGCCTACCCAGAGTCTACTCCCCTTTACCAGAGAGGGGGTAAGGAGACAATGAGATTGGTCTATCTTAAAACTCCTCAAGAGGCTGTTGTGGTTGGCTTGTGAGGGAAATCTGTACTCCAGATGTGTCAGGTTGGGGTGGGCAGGGAGGGCTGCTGACTCTCCTGGTTTATAGAAGTGATAATGGGCAACAGGTCAGCATTTGGTGATGAAGCCTGGTCCTCAAGCAGCTGCATAGTTTGAAGCTAGAATTTTTGCTATCCCAGCGATGCAAATGGTGACCAGGAAAGTTGATCAGGGGGCTACCTGAATTTGGTTTTAAATACCAGGTTATCTTCCAGGTATTCTGTTTAAAACATTAGTTTTTCAGGCAGGTTTAGTGTCTATGATATTAAGGTAATTGAATTCGTCAGGTTTTGGAACCTCTGGAAACTTTCACCATAAGGTCATGGATCCAGGACTTTTTTTCTCCTTCCCTTTGTTAAACCTTTTTTTTTTTTTTTCTCTCCACAGTCTAAAATGGGTACAGGGACTTTCCGTGTAGGAGCAACTGGCAGAGTGAAAGAAGTCAAGAATCAGTCATGGTATTGTGGGCATTCATATTTTAATGAACTCTAGTAATGGCCCTGTGAACAAATAACAAAAATCCAATTTGTTTTTTCAACCTCTTTAAAGATGGTAGGAAAAAAACCAACCTCAACTTGCCCATTTGAAAATGTTTTTTTCTCTGCTGGGCATATGCTGATTAGGATTTTGCAGATTCTATCAAGAGTTATTCTAGTTTTATGCAGAACTGCTTTTAACTTCTCTAAAGTCACATTAGTATTGCCAGTCAAAAATAAGGTCTGTGGCTAGATATGCCCCCTCAAAAATCATACAATGTAACATTTTTATTGTTTTAAGGTAGGGATAATAGATATTTGTGACAACTTGATTTATACATTCATTAACAGACATGAATGAACTAACACTTGGTTTAATTTTTGGGGTTTCTTAATTGCATCTATGGAAGTTGTAGAAAAGAACCTTTCTGTGTCAGCATGTGCAAATTTATTTTGGTTTTTGTAATGGAAAGGATAGTCTGTAGTTTGAGGTATTGGTGTGGTATTTTGGGACTAATCTGCTTCAATCTAGATCAGGCAAAATGAATTTCTTGTTTCTGATCCTTAGGACAAATCTGTTGCCACTTATAACTGCCTTATGACAACTTCGGTGTAAAGGGCCTTTATGCTTCACAGCCTGGTTAAAGACACTGAGAATAGATTTTTTCGGTCTTTTTTTCCATTCTTGAACTAAGGAATTACATCTGTTCTTGGGAATCTGGCTATCCATAACACTGAGGTATTTCTTTCTCTGCCCAGTTAAGCTGTTTGTGCTGGAGCATTGCATGCTTTGAAATATGCACTGTTATCTGCAGTGCTATTCCAAAGAAAAAAAGAAAGTGTAAGGCAAAAGTGGCAATTACTGGAGTGCTGTACTGGATCATGCACAGAATTTCTTGCACCAGATATTCCTGACATTCCCCTCGTGTGAGTAAAGAAGGGGGGTGGAGAGAGCACACAGGGAAGTAAAGTTCTGCCTTATCAGACTTCCTGTACAACTTCAAAGCAGTATGACAAATAGTTTCCAGAGATCTTCTGGGTCAGCAGTTTTGGAAGTCTTTCTGAAATACCTTGCCTCTAATAGCTGTACAACTTGAGTGTCTGCCTTTGCTGGTTCAAAAGCTCTTGCCTATCAGTACAAGCATTTCCCTATGCAAAGCTGCCAAACTGGTTTTATCCTGCCTGTGGAGTTCACCGATCCCAGCTTACAAGGCCAGGCATGAGCTGGAAGAACCCCTGAATTTGTATGGTGTGAAACTCCCTCTCAAGTTTCATTAACAAGATGAGTACATTTGACTGAAATACAGTGGGAATAACAAGCTGGGGCACTTTTCTTACCTGACTCTGGTGAGTTTTTTCCTCAGAAGTTGCAACGTATTTTGCATATGTTTGGTGATCTCTGGCACTTTGCTTGTAAACAGTGTCCTGGATAACAATCTGGAGTTCTCTGTCAACACCATCGCAAGCTCTTTGGGTTTTGTTTTGGCAGTTTCCATGGCTCTGAGTTACTTGCAAGAAGTACTCTGTGAACTTCCCTATCCCAACTCTGTAGCAGAGGTCAGGCTCCAGGCAGGTTGCCATCCTGCAAAGAATTTCATGTCATCCGAAACTCCTAAAAATATCATTAGTGAGGTATCAGCAGCCTGGAGACCCATGCAATTATTAGGGATGTAATACAAGATTAAAGCCTCTCTGACCTGGAGAGATCAAGAGTTTGAACTTGATCTCCAAGCAAGGTGTGACACTTGGGATGGTCCTGTGCAGGACAAGGAGTTGAACTCAGTGATCTTTGTGGGTCTCTTCCAACTCTGCATATTCTGTGTAGTTGCTTGCCCACTAGCTATGGTGAAAAAACACAGGTGGTTTCTTAATTGATGGGGTTTTTTGTTACTTTGTTGTGCTTTCCTTTCCTTGTGTAAGAAGATTAACAAAGCATTATTTCCTCAGTAGGAGTACAGAAGGAAGGTTTCTTTTAATAGGATAGGAAGTATATTTCCTGCACAGCTCTAATGACAATATTCTGTAAGTTTTGACAGTAGTTCAGGTAAGGAGTGTCTCTGAGAAAATGGGAAACTTCCAGGAAAAAAATATTCCCCTAGAAACATCTGTTTCCAGTATTTTCTGGCTCCTGTTCAAGCACAGAATTAGTCAAAGATGGCCCCACATTTACATCCACCCTCTGCTTTTGCGTGATCCAAGGGGAGGCAGAAGGTGCACAGGAAGGGAAGGCTTTGTCGTTCATATTTGTGGTTAGTCAGGCTTGAAAGGCAGCTCAGCCTTGATCCAAGCTGAACTTTGTTTTGGCCGATGGCTCTTATTCTGTCAACACCAATTCCCCCATCCAAGCTCATCAAAGCCATTTGTAGGAGCTTGCACCTAGGTGCTCTTGTCAGTGAGGAAGGGAAATGCCATCAGCTTCCTCAAACCTAAGAATTTTGCTCTCTCTGCTGGGTGAGAGCAGTGACTACCAGCAGGACAGAAAGCTTTATGGAAGGGCAATGAGTAACAGGGAGCAGCAGGGCTGACTCGGCACTTGGAGCATGTCCCTGCCGGTGTCCCAGCCTCTCCTGTACCTTCTCAATGTGCTGCCGTGCTGCTTGCTGCTCCTGCACTTCCTGGGGGAGCCGGGAGCAGCACAGGCTGGGGCAGGGTGTCATCTGGCTCCTGCTGAATTGCTGCAGTCAGGAAGGGAACAGTCCTGGAGAAGGCTGTGTATACAAGTTGGTTCCAGCAGGCACTGGCATTCAATAAACCTGCAACCAGATCCTGTGCCTCAGTGCTTAGCTACTTCATAGAAAGGCCTGCTGTTTTCAGCATTACTCCAAGGAAATGATGGGTTTGGCTTTTCCCCTCACTTGGAGCTTAGCTTTGCTAGCTACCCCCCACATTGCAATTCCTAGTGCATAGCAAGATGGGTACAGAACACAACATTTGTCAATTTGTTTGTTGTAGCCTTTGCTGAACAAGCTGAAGCCTTAGGTAACAGGTAAAGGTCATTAAAGCTAGGCCAATTCATATCTGTATTACCAGTGAAATTCGGAATGCTGTCTGCTGCCTCTTTGTACAAATTGCCAGGTGCACACACCTTGTAAATGGCAGTACTACTGGTGATGTAACTTTTAGTCTTGATTTTTGGTTGTTGTGTATTTATTCTTGCTCACTATGAGCTGCTCTGCAGTCATAAGAGCACAAACATCTGCACAGGATAACTTCTTGGCCTGCTAGTTCTGTCAAAGGAGCATGAAGCCTCTCTCCTCCTTCCCTCAGAGTTTTCTACCTTTTCCAACTGTGAAGTACTGGGTGAGAATGAAACAGCAAGTTGTGGTAGGTTGTGCTGGAGAAACAACCAGGAAAAGCAAGTGTGTGGAGGAAGCATTTAGAGAGCAGAGAGGTTTTTAACTGTGGGAATTGAGATGCTTCACATGCTAGAGGGGCAGTACCATTCTCTATGTATAATAGGGGGATTCTATGTATATAATAGAGGAAAACCCATGAGAGCTATCCCAGACCCTTTGCTTAATGTTTGGGATTTCCTGTCCAGGATTGTTCATTTATTTCAGGCTTAAGTAAATGAAAAAAAAACATATGCTCTACTGGGGTCCTGTAACCACAGCCTTGAGCAAATTGTGGTGCTCCACAGCAGCAATTCTTATTGGTGAAAACTGAGCCTTGGACAAAAGCAGAGGGAAGAGCATGCCCTGCTTCAGCAGGCAGGGGTGGCATGCTCAGAATGGGACCACAACAAAGTGATCCGAGCAGGTGGGTTATCAAGGTGAGCTAGTTAATTCCCCAGAGTATCAGCTGGTTTGGTGTGAGGTGAGGTTTTGGAAGCAACTTTTCCTGCCCATGGGTTTGGCCTCATAGCCCTGGTCTCCAGAGGGCTGATGCTTGCCACCACAGCCTTTTGGCAAGTGGGCACTCCAGTTTTGGAGTTCCTTTTCCCCCACCCTTCACTAGTTACTTTCCTGACTTCAAGGCTCCTCAGCCACCTCCCAGTGATGATGGCACATTGATCCACAGGACAGTGTCCCCCATCCTGGAAAAAGAAATCTCCTCTCTCTGGCACACAGTGCTGGATGAGTTAATTTCCAACTGGAGTATGTTTCCAGGGTATGCTTGGGTGTTCCTCTGAGCTGGTGGCAAAGGAAACTGAACAGGAGGTGCTAACAAAGGAGGAAGGGCCTGTCTGCAGCAGGAAGCTTTGAGAAGTAGGAATTTAAGGGATGAAAAGTTGTTGACTTGCTGTAGCTCACGTCAATCTGGCAGTTCTGTGTTTATAGACCTTGCATCCTCTTCCTGTTTACATCACATTTTTCTGAGCTTTGCACCTTGCATGAGAAAGGGTGTCAGCTTCTGAAGATCCTTTCTGAAATAGATGCTTTAAGCTATGAATTCTTTTAAGAAAAAAAAATTCCTTACACAATACTACTCTTGATGGGTTTCTGGTGAGCAATTTCAAAACAATTGTTCCTTCATAACTTATAGCTGCTGCTCTGTGGCAGAAAAAAATGTGTAGTACAATGAAATTGTTTAAATGCTACCTTGGGTTTGGTATGGTAGGGAAAAGTACAAATGTTCAAAATAACAGCATTCCAAAGTAGAGACTTACCCATCCAATCTCCTTCAGAAGATGTAAAGTTATGGCTTTTGAAAGGACGTGGGTCCTTTGAAGTTCTGTACCTAGCTTTCCTTGTAGGAATAGCCAAGTTCAATTTCTCATCTGGACAGTGTATGAAATTTAACATAGAGGTCTTGTGTCAGCTTTAGGATTGAAGATCCATCTTGTACACAGTTGTGAAAGACTTTGAAAGCCTGCAGTCATAGGTGCTGTGACAACTGGCTGAAAGTACACCATGAACTTGTGAGGAAAGGCAGCAGATGCTTAGCACACGGTCTGTGTGCAGCAAGGGGGCTGCAACACACCAAGGGAAATTAATTTGTTGCAGATGTTCTGTGACTGAGCCAAAATGAAGGAGGGCCAAGAGGGCCGTATTGCCTCTGACCTGAGCTACAAATGCTCATTTTTCCCCCCTCACCAGCTGTATTTATGGTGTATGTTGGGGACAGATGAGAGCTCTCACTTGAAACCTACTACTGTTCTGTACGGTAAAGAATTGGGTATCCCCTGCATTCTTTCTGTTCTCCCTTCTCTATCTGCTCCTGATGTCTGTAAGTGTAAGACAGAGTGTGCAGTGTTAGAGAGCTGAATAAGGGAGAAGCTTGCTGGAGTCCTTAAAGCTGTACAACAAGCATGTGCTTTGCTAATCTTAGATGGGCTTTTATGTCAGCATTTCAAAAATAACTCTGAAAGATCCCTTTTCACCATAACTACAATAAAAGAGAAAATACAGGAGATGACTCTTGAGCTGACTTTTGAGAGGCAACAAAAGTCTGTAATTGAAGTTCTTCTCCAGGCACTTCAAGGAAGTGCAACAATGCCTGGGAAATCAAACTGAAAGGACTCAAAGTCAGATTAAAAGGTTGAAGGCACTTGCAGGATTTTGCCATCACTAATTCATTGAGTATCTTCTATGAAATAGTTCTTTAAAATGAAGCTGTTTCCAGTGTAACACTGGATGGTCAAAAGCACAACCTCGCACTACTCTTGCCTCTGCTTGTTCCCAGGCCTTCTGGGGCATGGCTCTTCCTGGGACTGCCAAGCCTTTTTCTGTTTTGCAGTCATTTTGTTCAACCCTTCACAGCTGACCTCCTGAGCCTCAATCCAAGCTGTTGCTAAATGGAACAAACTTGACTCAAACTATGCATGTAAGCACCTGACCTGAAGGATCCTCATCCTCACAGGTCGCAGCACTTGCAGCTTCCTTAGAAACCAGTGAGAAGCTCGAGCACTCCTCTTCTTGGAAAATCAGTAGAGCCTCTTTGGCTGCTGTACGACAAACAGAAGGAGATAATATAGGAGAAACACGGCTATTGTATTCCTATTGGGATAGAATCTCAAATGCTAGTGAGATGCTGCTCTTCAGAGAAGTCTAATCACAGGGTTTTACTGCTGTTTTGGAGGGGAGCAGTGTTTTTTCTATTCTGTTTTATCTGTGGAGTCCCACAAATAAAAGATAAACAAAGTCTTTACTCCAGTGTTATGCCATTACATTTGGCAGCCAGGGGTGCAGACAGTAAAGAGCTGCCATGGAGGACAAAGACAGTCCTGTTTATTCACTTGAAATGCTATTATCTGAGTAAGTTCTTATCTGTGGGTTTCTGTGGTCCATGCACAATTTAGGAGGTGATAGCAGTCCAGAGTGGCAGTGTACACTCTGGTCTTCTGGGTCTGTAAACACTACCTGCATCACTGGGCTGTCAGGCAGAAATGTTCAGCTCATTACCATGGGAAACTACTTTCTTTTGGCTTGAACTGAGCTATATGGTAGTCCTAACCTATCTACCTGGAGAAAGCCAACTCTTTTCAGGTGTTGAAATACAGCAAATGAAGGCAAGCCTTGAATTTGGAAAGGAGCAACTCTTCAGAGACCATGAGCATTTTCTGTTCATTTTGCTGTAAATGGCCAGAGGGGAGATAACTAATGAGCCAGTACTCAGATGTGGTCCTTGCTGATAATGCAGCATCAGCTGTTTGGGACCTGGCTGTTCAGTGAAGTCAGACAGGCTGTTTGGTTTCTGCCCCAAATGCTCGTGTTCTCATCAGGAAGAAAAATCAGAACTGATACTAATTGGCATGGCAGAGGCCACCTGCATGTGAGGGGAGGGTGAGCAGGCCCTGAGCACATGGGCTGGGAGAGGACTGGCCCTGAGCAGGGAATGCTGTCTCTGTTGCTGACTGGGCCGAAAGCAGAAGACAAGTCAGACTGGCACTGATTTTGCTTTAATGGCCATTGAGGCTTGCTGGCAGATATGATTCATCATGTGAGAGGTGAAGCTCTGACATCAGACTGGGGATGCTAGTAGAGACTGTGAAGGGATAAGCTCAAACCAGCTGGGAGCATATCATAGAATCATGAAATGCCCTGAATTGGAAGGGACCCACAAATACAATTCTTAGCCCTGCACAGGACAGCCACGACATGATTGTTGAAGTTAAGACCTTTCTACCTGCAGAAAATGTTATCTGTTCGAAAAAAGTTTTGTTCTTCTCTAGTATGCCTAGAGCCCTGTTCTGAGCTGAGGTTTTGGGGCTACTGGCAGCTGTGCAACAGGGCTGTTGCTCTGGTTCAGATGCCAGCACAGCTCTCTGACCTCTGAGCAGTGAGTCTGTGCTAAAGGAAAACCCTACATCTGATATCCTGGTGGATAATAAGGCCAGCTGTTACTGGCTCCCTACTTGTTTTTCAAGTGAAATGCCCTGGAAGTGAGGCCTCCATTGCCTGGAGAGAAAGGTGGGAATGATGCCTGCATTTACATCTGTTGGAGTATTGGAAGAGCTTTAAAGGCAAGCAGTTTACCCATAACCAGTGAGTGGCATGGCATTTCTTCCCCGTGGCCAACTGTGCCTCTTCTCTTAAAATATACCTGGAAAAATAAGTGAATCATTTCTCATCGGGCTACAAGAATTTTGAAACTCCTCTCCAGGGCTCCTTCTGCACTCTTCTGTGTGCATCTTAATTTCCTGTAACAGTCCTAATCTGCTCCCCATAGGTACCCATGGGAGCCTTGTTATCGATCTCAACGGGAAAAAGAATTGTTTCTCTCCCTCATTACAGCTGCTATTAACTGGCATAGTTCTTGTCTGTCTCCATTACAGGCGCTATTAACATAATAGGTCAGAGAAAGTGAGATCTGCCTCTGACCCTCAAAGGTGTCCCAGCAGTGTGGGGATGGAGCATGTTGTCTGTGCGAAAGGGAGCTGCTCTAGCTGCCCATCCACTGTGGAATGCTCAGACCTGGGGCTGTCAGAAAGGGCATCCTTTGCTGGCATTCACACCCCCACATGATGTCTGGGAGAGTGATACGGGTGACAGGCTGCCCTGATGGCTGCTTTTTAATTGCCTGTTCCTGGAGCAGCCCCTGGGCTGAACTGGCACTCGATAGCTTGTTACCTCTGTGGCCTCCATGGGCTTCCTGCAGAGCTGCTGGGTAAGAGAGATGCTGGATTGGCCTTGGAGCTTGCCTTCCTCCTCTGCATTCCCAGAGTAACTAGGCACCAGAGCTGGGGTAAGCTGCCAATTTAATCAGTGCTCTTCCTCCCACAGTAGCATCACAGAGCACTGTGATCTTCCTCTTCATAGCTGGGAATATCCAAATACAGGGCCAGGCCTCAAGTGGAGGATCTGGAAGCAGATTTGGTGGAGAAAATACAAGGATAGTGGAGCGCCATGAGTGTTCTAGGGGCAAGTCACAGGTCCAACAAGAAAGATTCTGGATTAGCTGTGGCACCCAAAAACCCCACCTAAAACCCTGCCTAAATTTTAACTGCCTGAACTAGTTGCATGGGAGGTCACAGGCATGTCTACAACAGGCTTGTCCTGGTCTTGGGCTGGCCACTGGAACGTGTCTCAGACCATGGTGCCTTCCAGGGAAACCCCTTCCTTCTTGAAAAACAGCCCCTTTCTTCCCTGACTGCAGAAGAGGAGGATGATGCTCATTTCTCTGTGTTTGTGCTTGCAGTGCCTCGGGCCAGCCCCTGCACAAGGCATTTGACACAGGAGGGCAGGGCAAAGAGCTGGTCCTTCTGCCCTGTCCAGCCTGCTGGCATGGGGCCAGCTAGAAACACCTGTGTTACAGTAGCAGTCCCAATGTCCTGGTCTTGTCAGGTGTGTCCACACATGGCACTCAGCCTGAGATCAGCACTGTGTCTGTGCTAAGTCTGTTCTCTGCAGTTAAAATCTGACTGATGTCACAGATCTCATTGCCTGATGTCTGTCCTGAATGTTTTCTTGTGCCCATACAGACTAAAAGGGATATGGAGGAAGAGATAAGAAAAATAAGCTCTGTGGTAGGCAATAGAGTCTTCAATCCTGAGAGATCAAAAGCATCAAACTTCAGTCTGGAAAAAGGAAGACTTGGTGATGTGCTCTTAGGGAGGAAAGAAAATCAGAAAATGAGATTAGAGAAGTACTCATAGTTCTGCACACAGCCAGTATGCAGAGCTTGCTAAGAGCCATAGAGATCTGTAATTACATTTGTATGGATTATACTAATCCATGAATTTGTAGCCCATGGGACCTGGCCATTCTGGGCTAGAGAAATACAGAATTATCAGGTAGTGCTTTATGATGTGCTAGTACATGTCTTGTGGCTTTTTTTCTTAACCCCAGGAAGACCTTTCTAGTAAGGTGCTGCTGCCCTTCCAGAGTCTGTGCTCTGGTTGACAGTGATAATTTGTCTTTTAGGGAGTGGAGCTTCAATTGTACATTTGGGAAGCAGGAAAACTTTACCGCTCTTTGAACTTGCTTTAAGGCACAGTAAAATCAGGGATTTATTTAAATATGGTCCAGGAAATTATGTTCTTATTTTCTCACTGTGGTGTTAGTCATGCAAATGCAAGAAATCTTTACAAAAATCACTGATCATACTTTACATTGTTCACCTTTGGGATTAAACTCAGTCCAACTTTATCTGTTTGACTTCTAACATTCCTGATTCTCTTAACACTGTGATTTCAGAGTCTCAATCCCCACAGGAGATGGTTCAGTTCAGGCTGCTCACTGGTATTTCACTGCTTGAATCCCAACTATCCCTCTTGACTTTGGTAATTGCTTGGATATCTCTGACAGAAACAATTTATTTGAGAATTTTTTGAACTTGCTAATGTCTCTGCTGGGACAGAGGGAACACTTTTATAAGCTCATGGAAGAGTAATATTCTCTAAAGAAGCTGTTGAGGAGTGTGACTACTTACATATCCACCTGCAACCAGAGGTTGTAGCTAAGTGGTAACACCTTATACATTATTAAATGGACTGAAAGATAAATTTGAAAATCATCAACATCAAGGGATCATGGCATGGGTTAAAGTAACTGACCCTTTCACTAACATATTGAGCACCCTTCATGCCTCCTGAAACTGAGGATGCTGAAGGGGTTTCTGAAGTGACCATCTAACACATCTGGTACTGAACGCTTCAGGCTAAATGGAGAAAAGCAATGGGACAACTTCAGCTGATAACACCAGCTCTGTATTTGACTGGACTCTGTTTTGTGTTACAGAGTTTGCATTACTAATGTTGTTGGCAGCCCACTAGTGAAGGTCACGCTTCTGTGGGTTCTGCGACCATTATTTGTTGGACCTTGGATCTAGCTGAAGTGTTTTCTTTAAAGATGTACAAAACCAGGCAAGGCAGATGAGTTGTGCCAGGGAGTAACCCTGAAGAGTCTTCTTCAACAATCCTGTGTTTCTCAGAATTCACACTGGGGGAAAAACCACATAAAATGCATCTTCTATTTACTGTGGGCAGGGAAATAGCAATATAGTAATTGAGGGGCAGCAGGGCTGACAAGTGCCATTTGGGAAGATTTAAAACAGCGGCAATTGAATTTCTGAACTTCAGTGTGCTTGTGAACTGCTAACCTGATGTGACTGCTTCCTGGCATATAAAGCACTTTAAAAAATGCTGCAGCATGTGATGCAGCCATCTGCTATGAGATGGTGGCATCTTCATAGTGGCCTATAACAACAGGCCAGACTCTCAGCAGACTTCATGTGTTCTTCTGTGAAACATGGATGATTTCAGTACCCCTCTCAGTACCCTGCCCAGACTCTTATTTTAGACCAAAATCCAGGAGCTGTTCCAGAGCATGGCTAATTTTTGTCCCAGACACTAGTGGCTGTAAAGTGCCATTAATTTTGGTGACACTGGAATTCAGTACCTATAGCAAGAGGTATAGGAGGAGGGAAGAGAGAGATGTACCTAGACTGGTTCAACCATCAGACACCCAGCAGAGGAGTGCAGACAGACAGCTCTGCCCTTCTCAACTGAACCACAGCTGGACCTAGTTCAGAGAGTGTGGACTGATGGGTGCTAGAGAGGAACACTAGCACCCATCAGTGCTAGTGATTGATCAGTGCTCTCAGAGCAAGCCAAAGCTTGTCTTTGGCTTGCTCTGAGAAAGTCAGTGTTCCTTATCCTGATGAAGTTTAGAAATAAAAATAAATGGAATATTCTCTTTGTCTCAGTCAAATAGTACATCTGCTCTGGGCTGAAGATACTGTTTGTCCCTCAATATTACTCACCTGCTGCTCATGAGAGAGTCAAGAGAGTTACTAAAACTTCTAATGAAGTCTCCAAGCTGGAAATAGAGAGGTGGGAAATATGGCCCTGAGGGTGGGGAATGGAGGGGGAAGGTGAGGAGAAATATCGTGTTGTGTAGAGCATTTGAGATTTAAAACTCAGTCACATTTGCAGAGTAAGCGGATATGTGTGGTTCAAAATGGCATGTGAAATGCTGCTTTGCCAGCACTCCTGGGGATGTGCATCCTGTTCCCTGGTTCAGTTGGGCTCAATAGAGCTGTTATTCCTTCTCTGCAGACTATTTGGCACCACCTGCTGTGACATGGCTGTGGTCAAAACAGGCTCCTAGAATCACAGAGGTACTTTAAAACTGGCTAAGCATCATCTGACACAGATATGGATGTGCCAGATCTCTCATACAAAACATGTCTGATGTGTTGAAGTAGGACTTGGCTCAACAGGATATTAGAGATTCACTGGTGGAGTGAGTTCTGAGGCAGGTGTGGACTTTTCCCTGGTCCTACTGTGTCCCTTTGCATCTGCTGGTGCAGAGCATCTTGTCACCTCGTGCACAGCCAGTCTTTGGCATCATGGAGAGTGCAGTGCAGCGAGGCTGCCCAGCCACACTGAGAAGTTTCTCTGGCACGGAATGAGATCCACAGCATTTATGTTAGTAAGAAAATGTAGACCTACTTTTACCAGCTAATTACTGTGTAGGAATCAGTTAATTAGCCCATGTCATGATGAAAACAGGGTCTTTTATATGCAGATAGGAATTAGTAGTATCAAAGGGCTGCAAGGTAGGGAAGGAGGAAATAGCCTTGTGGATTGGATATTGTGCCCTACAAAGAGGGAATTGCAGTCTGTCAACCAGTCCTGATAATCTTGCCCTTATCTAGACAATCTCTTCCCTGACTGCTACATGAAATGTGGTATATCTGCCAATGAACTGAGGTTTACTAATCACTGCATTCACTTCTCTTGGTTTTGGTGGGTCATTGGTGAGACAGTCCCTCCCTCCCCCTCTTAGTATGAAGCTGATGAGACATGGTGGTGGGAATGGCAAACTCCTTACTCCTGCCCCTGAGTGGGTGGCATGGAGGGTTTCTCTGCTGCCTTGGACTGGGCTGCTTCTTGGCATGTGTATACTACTCATTTTATCAACTAGCAGAGAGGATAAGAAGGCAGTGAAAGAGGGGCCTCCAATGTGGGGTGCAGAATAGAAATGAGCAGTAGCAAGTGGAGGAAACTCTTTGAGCAGGGCGTCCCTGTGTAGAGCATGCAAATGGTGGGGAGCCATTGTTTTTTGGATTCTCTTCACGCTTGAACACAAGTTTTTATCTTGGTCAGTGAACCTACAAGGTTTCATCTGGGGGGGGAATGTTCACAACATTGTTTTGGATTAAATATTAAATTAAAAAAACCCTAAACCTAAGGTAGAATTGTTTTAGTGAATCCAATTATGTCATTGCTGCTACCTTGAAATGTTGATGTCCCTGAGCAGAAGGATCTAGGCTTTTACTTTACTGCTGCAATGCCTACCTTCTGGTGCAGAGTTTGTCAAATGTCATAATTCCTGTTATTTTATGAGCACCAAAGAGATGAACTTAGAGAGAACCATCATATACCAGCTTCAAAGGGTAAAGGCACATGAGGATCCTAAGCAGAGCTCAGATGCTGTAGGGATGTGGTTGCAGACACTGGGACTCTATCTTCTTGTTGCCTTAAGTCAAGCTTCCCTTAAGCAGCTCAGCTGTTACTCCAAAAGTAAATTGTAAATTGTTACTTGGGTTTAAACCTTATATTTGGGTCAGTGCCACTCATAAAGATGCAATTCAGAAGTGAAATGCACTTACTGGTTGCTGTTACAGGAAACCTGTGTCAGTGTCTGTTGAATCTTGGGTTCCTCTAGAATTTTAATAGCAGAATGCTGGAGCCATGTCAGTGGTGTGCCTCTTGCCTGCATTTTTTTCCTGGTATCACTTTGTCACTCTCCTTGGAGAACTCCACATGATCCTGTACACTTTATTGCTCCCTCAAGCAAAACCTCTTAAAGGATTACTTTGACTTGTGATTAGAAGTGGCAGGGAACACTTGGCAGATCTGAAACTCAACAAAATAGTGCAGTTTCCTTTCTGGGATTTCTCCCCCACACCCTTATCACAGAATGGTTGCGGTTGAAAGGGACCTCTAGAGATGTCCTAGTCATCTCTGTCCCCCCAGTTCCTCAGATTCAGCTATTGCTTATGTTTCAAAGTTGTCAGATTGCAAATGATGCCTGGAAGGGGAGGTGGGGTTTGGTTCAAGACCCAGTGTTTAGCCTAGAGACGGAGGAAATGCTTATTTTGAAGTGCAGGTGAAGCACTTTTGACAACTTTCATGAAAAATCAAAGTCTCCTTTTGACAACTTTCATGAAAGTTCTTATATTTTGTTCTTTGCTAGAGAAGGTCTTATATCTGCAAGGGGAAACCTGAAGAAGGAGGCAAGGTCTTCAGAGGGCATCAGAAGATAGAAAGAGCAGCTGAAAATCAGGATCAGGCCCTTGGGGGAGTAGTTGAGGCTGGGGGAAGGGGATGCTTGCTGAATGCATCCATGTTAGGCACTCCTGTTGAAACTCATTCCCTCCCAGATGTAGAGCAATACTGTCCTTCCATATGGGGCATAGAAAAAGTTGTCACCCAAATTGCACAGGAGAAGCTGTTTCACCTCTTGGTGACTCTTGATGTAACTTCTTGGCCACTGGCTGGGAGTTGCTGGGGCAATTTATTCAACCTGGGTGAGAATTAAGCAGCACTCAGTGGTCCACTGATATTTACAAGGGCATATGGTTGAAATCCTGTCACCAAATCACAAGGGAAGGCTTGTCTTCTAGTGGGTGCTGACTTTTGCAGTCTGTGTAGTCACACAGATTCTGCCATTTCCTATGCCAAATGCTTCCTGGAGGATGTCTCTCAGCTTCTATTTCCTCTACATCAATCCAGGGTTATTCAAAGCCCTGCCAAACTGCAGAGGACTATGATGCCTTTTTAATTACCCACAGCCTCGCTGAAGCACTGTGGGTGTTTTCAATACCAACCTGGTGTCCAAAGTCAGAGACATACATGAAAGAAAGTGTCTGAACATCCTGTGCCTGATGCACAGTGCATCCTTGCCTAGAGGGTCCCCACAGACTGGTCAAGAAACCTCACTCTTGACTGGTGAGTGGTGGGTTCACAAAAATTAAGAGAGGCACGTGGGTTTCATCCTAGCATTAGTGAAGCAATAATCACCAGAATGTTCACCTTGCACAGCCTTGACAGCATACAATGTTTTTATTTTAAGGGCATTGGTAAAATTTACTGGAGACTCAGACATACTCAAAATCACTGATGTGCTTAAAAGCCCTACGGGACCAGGACCTCTGCCCTTTCATCTACCTTCAGCACTGGGCAGCACTTCTAATTGCTAATTTGGGGATAGTTTGGAGTCACCTATAAGGCATGAGAGGTTCATCCCTCCTCTTTCTCTAAAGCCTTTAATGATTACTAACTGAGCTGCACAGTAATCACCCAGGACTGATGTGTTAACTCCCGCTGAGACTGGCACAGTGCTGAAAGCCTGTGCTCACACAGCCCAGCTTTAGAAGGGTCAGATGGAGATCCAGGCTATCCTTGACTTTTGAATTTGCTTTTGTTGTATCTCCAGGCAGATGAGTTTGCTTTCCCCCTGCAAAGATGGGAACGAAGGTGTGCGAATGTACTGCTGCAGCTGATAATACCCTGCGAGATCCTGGGCTCCCTAGTTCAGGCATGTGTGGTGCCGACAGGGTCCTGCAGCTCTTCCTGTGATTCTGTGATGAGATTAACTCCTTTGGGGAGCTGCTGGGGCAAGCCCCTGCCTGCTCAAAATGTACTTTTGCCTCCTACTTCTACCAGTGGAACTAAATTTTCTTGCCTGTCTGGTGGTGTTCTGCCAGAGCTTTTTGCAGTGATAGGGAAAAGATTAGTAGACACTTTAGGTGTGGGGGTAGAGACAAACAGCTCTGCTCTCTGCCTGGCTGGTCTCAACCTCTCAAGCAGCAGACGTGTGCGAGGCTTGGATGAAAACAGTTCTCTTTGACCTGAGCCCTGTCACTCCCTGACAAGCAAGCCTGCCTCCCCTGAGCATCAGGCTCTGACCCAAAGGAATGAGGGTAAAGCATCTGGGCTCTGTTTACTCTCTGTGATGGAGGATGCGTGCGAGGAGCAGGGGTGTGCCCGTGCACATGTGCTGAGTGCAGGGGTGAGCCCTGCCACCACCACCCGTGTCCCAGAGCTGATGTGCCAGCCCATGGCAGAGGCAGGATGCTGTGCAGGGAGATCAAAGAGGAAAGCTGAAATGAAAAGATGACTACCAGCAGTGGGGAAAAAGCCTTGAATTCCAGCATGAAGTTTGCTCCTTTCTTTCCAATCAGTACAACACTAAGGACATGCATAAACCATATGTTAAAGGTGTTAGAGGGATGAATGTGGAGCACATGTGTTTGCCTGAGCCTCTACCTCAGGGTGGACTGATTGAAGAAAAGGATAAGCCCTCTGGGAGCTCCTGACCATAAGACATCAGACATTTTGCTTAGTTTGGTCAGTTTAGACTGTCTGTGCCCAGGAATTAGTAATATTTTCTTCTACTGATTCAACCTCTAGAGCTAAATAACATCTCCCATAACCCAGTGACCATTAATGGTTTGAGGTAAAACCTGAAGCTTACTAATATATCTTGCAAAAGATAAGCAGGCTCTGTCACCAATTTATGGGGGAAATGAATAAAGAAATCCCAAAATTATTGTTCTGCTGACCTCAATATATCTTGTGGGAAGAACTTCCCAAAGCCCGAGAACTAAGGCTGCAGAACAGGAGACATTAACCAGGTGATTTACTTCTCCTTCAGAACACAACATTGCTTTTGGGGTTTTTGTTTGGTTTTATTTCCCCTTTTTTCCCCACTATAGTAAACCAAATCAATATTACATTTCTAATTCAGGATAATAAAAAAACTCCACACATAGAAGGAAATAAGGCTGGTGATGCCTTATTGTTCCCATGTCATAACCAGGGAGTATTACTGTGCTAGAAGAGCTGCTCTGTGTTGCTGCCTTCAGTTCACGAGACTAGAGAGGAGTTCCAAGGGCAGCTGGGTGTTTGGTACAGCTATAGCATATATTCATTCAAGGAATTTGGGGTACTTGATGAGAAGACAGAGAAGAAACATTTCCCATCAGGATTAATGGAGAGAGACTGATTTCACTTGCTACAGTTCATTATAGAAAATTAGCGATGACAAATCACGTATGGCTGTGAGAGGCAGGATGCTCTTTTCACCTTTTCTTTCTCATTTAACAAATCCAAGCAGCACTACATTGATCAGCACTACCTGCTAAGACAAGCAGTGCCTGATGGCTTGGTGTTGGTTGTGTTTCTTTGGGTTTTCCTCTGTTGCAGAGGATGATGAGCAATGCTGCAAGTGGCTGTGCTGCCTCTCAGGCTGGAGCGCTGTCCAAGTGCTGTGGCACTGCCTCTGTTCCTGGGCCACCACATCTGGTGGCTGGTCCTCCCTGGTACTGCACCATGGCATGTGTCCCTAGCTCCTGAGGCCATTTAACCTGCCTGCGAGTGGGAAGGAGGAAATTAGCTTATAAGCCTCAGCTTCTCCCTAGCCAGGATGTGAAGCATTTTGTAATAGTTTCAGGTTTTGCTTCCTGGGGAAGATTTACAGGAAGGCCTTCCCTAGCATTTGGTTTCACTTGCCCTTTTGAGCTAAGGTCAAGATCAGAGAATGGGTAAATAGGCTTTCCCAACTTGCTGACATCCAGTTGTTCTGTTCTCCAACTCTGCTCTGAGCTAAGCACCATTTTATGAAAGCATTTCTTTTCCTGTGCCTCTATTTTTTTTAAACTAGTAAGGAAAATACATATATTTAAGGTAAAGCCCTGTGACTATTTTTCAGTTCTACAGGTATCATACAGGCTGTATAAAACTGAATTGTGCTGTTTTCTGTTTCAAGTGCATTACATCTGGGATGCAGAAGGGCTTTATTCACAGTTTCTGAGAAAAAAAAATCAGTGGATAATTACTCTCCCTGCTAAAAATATCTTCTTTTTTTTTCCTTTTTTTTTTTGTTTTGTGATTTCTGCTAGATGAAACAACCAGTAGGCAAATCTTTCTCCATGTAAATACTAAAGGACACGAATGGGTCACATTTCGGGCTTTAGATGGCAAGCTATCTGTGCTGAATTTTGCTGGTCTTACAACTTAGTTTGCCCTAATTTCCAAAGAGGTTCTTGTACCTCTTTTTCTAAAATCTCACTTGCTTTTACTTTGTGGGGGCACAGCAGAGTTGTCAGTGTGTAAAGTCTTGTCTCTACTGTGTACAGATGCAATGCCATGTTCTTGCTCTTCAGAACTGCCCATCTAAGTGGGGAAAATAGCTGGGTCAGCCAGTCAGCTGCTGCTCCAGGAGCTCATGCTATTGAAATTAAAGGAGTCAACTGTGATGCAGCCCTGAAGTTCTACCTGTAGAGCTGTGCCTGGTTCCCTCCTGCTGCTCCTGAGCCTTACCCTGGAGCTGCTACTACAGGGAAACATGATAGTGGGCACAAAACTCTAGGTTTTGGGATTGAGCTGACAGACAAAATCTTAAGCCTACTTAGACAAGAAAACAGAGAGGTCATTCCTTTGGAGTTTCAAAGTCTCAGTGTCAGAGAAGTAATAAATTCAAGGTCATTTTCTTCTTGTTGATTGGATCGTCACTGTGAAAAGGTCTCTTAATTTTTCATTTCTCCAGTGAGCTCTATCATGTGTCTCCTACCTGTGCCTGACTAGTTTAATATTCTCTCTTGCCACTTAGTATTCCTGTATGGCTGGTTTTATTTTAAACAATTTATTCAACTTTACAGGTGATTACAAGAACAAATAGTCTAGTGTTGTATTGACATTATGTGTCTTTGACAATGCCCCAACACCCCCTTCCCAAAGACACTGCTCTTCCAGATAAGGAAACAGGGAAAGTGTGACTGAATACCATGCATTTGCAGAATTCAAACATTTCCTTACTCACTCAACCCCAGATGTTCTTTTCCCAGGCCTCATATCCCAGTCTTCATTAGAAAATTTGAGAGAAATGCTTTACTGTGGCTGCTGGCTTGGCAGCTTTTCAGGTTCAGGCAGAATCTCCTTTATTCACAGGCCCTTTCTTCTTATTATTTTTTAATGCTTCTCCAGAAACTTGTATTATCATCTTTAGCAGTGCAGAAAAATGCTCAATATTTTAGAGCTTCTTTGTAGCATGGTAATCTCTGAGACTAAAAAAAAAAAAAAAAAAAAAATCTCTTGGTCCCAGCCTCATTTTTAATAGGATAGTAAACTAAGAGGATACATGAGGATTATTCTAATCTCACCCTGGAGCTCTCTCCAGCACTACTGCCTGTCTGGGACCCATTATTGAACTGCCTTCTCCAATGCTCCAGAAAACAGGCACTTATCTTGATTTAACAAGTAATGATAGCAAAAGCCTGAGCTGTCATGCTTTAGAAATAATGGATCAGCTAATTGATTGCGAAAAGCAATATTAGGCTTGAGTTGAACACCCTTTGGAGTGCTCTCTTCTCCTTGCTTCAGTCTTTAGTCCCTTGAGAGCATGTTTGTACACTGAAGGGGGGGATATTCAACAAAATCAACTACTCTTCCCACAAAGCACATGAAAGGGACTGCTAAAGGTGAGCTACTTTTCCTCATCTTGCAGCTCTCCTGGAGCAGTCCACTGTGTGTGCTCTGGAAGAGCAAGGGAGCTGGGGGTGGAGAAAAGGAGGCTCAGGAGGGACCATATCACTCTCTACAAGTGCCTGGAGGCTGTAGCCAGGTGGGGGTTGGCCTCTTCTCCCAGGGAACAAGTAACATGATCAAGAGGGAATGCCCTCAAGATGTACTCTAGGTGCCAGGGGAGGTTAATGTTGGATATCAAGAAAAAATTCTTCACTGAAAAGCCTGTCAAGCATTGGATCAGGCTGCTCATGGAGGTTGTTGTGTCACCAGTGCTGGAGGTATTTAAAAGATGTGTTGATGTGGCACTTCTGGATGTGTTTTAGTGGTGCACTTGCTTGGCAGCATCGGGTGAATGGTTGGGCTCAGACTTAAGGTCTTAATCTAAATTATTTTATTATTCTGTTGCTGTGGCAGAAGAAAACACACAAAGCTTTATTTGCCTATGTAGTCTTTAAACCTTTTGGGTCTGGGCTTTAAACCTCTTGGGTCTAGGGACAGCACATGAACTGGGCAGGAAAGGAACTGCTTTCTGGTGATTTTTACTGTTTGCAGGTGGTGGGAGACCAGTCTGCCCAGAAGTGAGAATTTGAGCAACAATGTATGAAACTGGTCCTTGGGACACCATGCACACTCTCCTACCTCTCATCATGGCAATGAATGTGTGTAAGAGCATAACCCTTAGATATTTGCCCTTAGATATTGCTGTAGCCAAGGCACAGTCGTGCTCTTCCTTCAGCCCTTATCCATGGGTGAGGAACTGAGGCAGGGCAGGCAGGACTCAGCTGCACAGCAAGACTGAGTCAAGCTGGGACACAAGTGCAGCTTTTACCTGCCTGCACAGTTCACTGTGTGATACTTATTTCTCCTTCTCATACTGAAAAGAACTACATGTTGCTGTCAGGCTTTAGTCTTGAATATGTCTTTAGACTGTTTTCAAAAGACAGGCTAGCCCAAGCAGACGAATTACTGCTGTCAGCAGCACAATAATAGTGACACACATGGTTTCTTTCTCCTTTTCTTTCCTCCACTCCCCGTGATGAAACTTCTAAAATGCCGTACACTGCACGGAATGCAAACAGACATTGGGTTAGTTAAAAACATACTTCTCTTTATTTGAAAGTGTTCTATACACAGATAAAAGGCAGCCGATACATTGCATAGTATACCTTTTTTTTTAAAGTATGCTTATTATCACATGTGTCTGAGAAAAGGGATGGTTACTGGCTCTAACTTCCCACAACAAACAATGCAGTTAATGGAACAATAAATTAAAGGAGTACTAGTAGTCCATGTTACACATAAAATAGATGTTAACAGATACAAACATAACATCAATGATGACTGATTCAGTTTTCCTTCTCCTTAGAAATTCAGTGTCTTATTAGAGTGGTTGCCTAAACTGAGTTTTTATTAAGATGCAGTAGTGCTCTGAAGCTTTGAAACAAAAAAGCCATACGATTTTTTTAATTGAATGGGAATGTCTTCAAGGAACCTTGCTAGTGGGAATGAGGGTGCTGTTCTCCTGCCCCCGTGATGGTCAGGTCCTACTCCTGTTGTTGAGCCCTTGCTGCTGCAAGGAGGCAGACCTGATGCTTCAGCTGTAGCTGATCCTGTAGCTGTAGCTGGCTCCAAGGCACTTCTAGGGCCTATCAACTGTTTACATTGCGGGCACTAAGTATCCAAAGGACAAAACGCTGCAGGGTGGGAGAGTGGGGTGTCATGAAACCTTAGTTTAGTGAACTGGCCATCATCTCTGGGACTGTTGTCAGGGTTCTGCATAAATGCTCCTTGCTGGAAATGCAGAACCTGGGCCTTCGGTGGTATTGAACCCCAGGGAGATTCTATGGGTGTTAGATAAACAGTTTTAAGAGCTGTATCTTGTAAGAGTGCTCTCTTTCCTCTTTACCTGAACTCATGAGGGTTTCCATGAGTGCTTTCTGGCAAGCAGGTTTTGCCCTGGAGCTGGTCCTGTGCTTGAGCTGAATGTCAGGGTGCCACCTGCACTCGTCTCCTGCCTTGAGCTGGAGGCAAACACCTTGTTCATCTGTTCAGGGGAGCTTCAGGAAGTGCCAGAGCTATGGTGGGGAGGTAGGTGTTGAACAGGGACAGGGAGAGATAAACTTGTCAAGCAGAACAGCAAGAGATCTCCATTAGGGAACCGAGTAGCAGAGTCCATGCAAGCTGGAGCTCCAAGAGTCTTTACCACAATGTGGATGCTGGCCCATATATTACTCAATGAGAAAAGTCAACCATGTTGTGAATTACAGGGCTGTAATTCAACCCTGAGGATCTGATGACTATAGAAACCACCTGAGCTCTGCTGCCCTAGTTTGACAACCATATGCTCCTGGAGGCAATTATAATCCTGCTGTATGTCTCAGCTGCCTGGCACTTTTTTCCCTCCCTCCTCCGTACTTAACACTGAGGTAGAAGTTTCAACTAGCATTAAAACACACAAAAAATGAATAGGATCTTAGTGGGAAAGTAGTCCAATGACCTTCAAAATTTGCAAAAACGAAATGTGGCTATAAAATGTAACCGAAGTAGAAGAGTAATTCTAAAAATGTCAGAAAAACAGTATCAAAAAAGTACAGTACTCAGTTGCAAGACATTTTCTATTGTATTTTTAAAAATTAAGATTTTTTTAAAAAAATTCTCCCTCTGCACCAGAATTTTTATGGTATCAGAGATATACTGGTATCAAAGTAGAAGTACATATGAATTTTTGAACTTTTGAACAATTATCCAGTTGGCTTCAGCTGAGTATTGCTTTTATTTCCTATAAAAATATATGATTAACTATGCATGTGTATATATTGACATACATGTCTTGCAAAAAAATCTGCATTCCTTTTGAAGCTTACAAGGAACATAAAAGTAATGGTAGTAATCTTTATGACAAGACTTAAATGACTTATTGTTCATGCAATATTTAAATATAAGCAACACAAATCACCAACATAGGATTTTTTTTTGCTTTACAACCCCTGTAATAGTAAAGAAAGTTTATATTAGTACCTAAAGAAATTGAGTTAAACTACTCCTATAGGGGCTGCTGTTAGTTACCTCCACTGTACTTAATACCACAGAGCAAATGAGATCCAAATTTCAGTTGAAAGAACATGGTTATCTTAAATTTCACCCTATTGATTTAATTATTGGCAGGAATGTGAAAATACATTCAGTGTAAGAAAGCTGTTAAAGCCAAAGAGGAAAAAAAGAGTTCTTATTATTCTTAGAGCTATTTTCCAAGAAATACTAGATGTTCCAGCTTTAGTGCTGCATTTTAAATCAGGGAAAAAATCCATGAGTAGAGGAAGACAGTGTTTATGAGCCTTCAAGGAGAACACTTCACTGACATTAAAGGCAACTTTGCAGACTCACTTGAAATGTATCAATTTGTAATCTACACATTTACAGGAGCTGCTCTGCTCTGAAAGCTGTTTCCCAATCTGTGCCAAAACATATGAGACTGCGTAGCATACTTCTTATGATAGACCTCCAGGCTCTGTTTCTCCATAATTGATTTAGTTATTAGTTATGCAGGGGAGAGAAGAGATCCCTGAGGCTTAGTAAAACAGTATTCAGTTACTAAAAGCAGCCCTTTGTGAATTAATGTCATCCTACCAGCTCTTTCTGCTCATTATTCCTTCAAGTCTTGTTTTCCTGGACACCAGCTGTCACAGAGGAAGTCTCCAGCCTTTTCTTCTCCTGCCTCCTTGGCTGACTGAAGTTGCACCAGCACGGTCTGGAGTGTCTCCTTCACCACCTGGATCTCCCTCTGCAGAGACTGTGCAAGCTTTATTAAGGAATATTCTATAGGTGATTGGCAGTCCCCTATCTCTTTCCAAGTTATTAAGTACATTCTTGTTCTGCTGTTCACAACAGATGGCCATGGCTATCTAATTGTAGCTTCAACTTCTTCCAAATTGTTTGGATTAAATATTAATACATTTCTCACACTTGCTAGCAAAAGAAAAATGCAGGCAAACTCAAGTTCTCAAGTAGCATTATTTAGCAGTTTAAAAAAGGGAGGGGATGGGGGATACTGCTTGGATACTGTTCTCATGGGAAGAAAGGAAGGAAGGAGACAAAAAATACTGTGTACCATGGAGGCAGCAGCACTAGGTGTGAGTTCCCTGATGGATGGAGGGTGGACTTTCATGCCAGAGACACAGACCTGGGTGGATCAGATCCCAGGTGAATGCAACAGGGCAGCAGGAGTAGTCTGAAACAAAGGCAGAGTGACCACAGCTTGTGTGGCATTAGTGAGCTCAACAATGTGTGCTATGCAAGGTGGGGTGGGAATCTAGGTAAGGAGCAAAATAAGCTTACAGCAGAGAAAGTATTTCTGCTACACTTAGCTCCAGAAAGCTTTCATGTTAGGTGAATTATCATTATAATTATAGTGCAGAACACACAAACATAAAGCTATAAAAGACTCCACAGGGAATGCTTTGAACAAGTTGAAAAGCAAGGAGGGCAGTAATGAGGCTGTACTGTCATGCATTAAAAGGAAGAAGGCCATCTGAAAAGTATCAAATAATTGGTATAAAATGCTTCATTTGGTTAAGAAAGAGTTTTCCACATTTTATTTTCCTCTGTCTAGTTCAGGGTTCCTGCAATGAATTCAGGAAGAAGCTGTTGGTCAATAGCTCGGCCTCTGAAAGAGACCTTCCACTTCCCTCTTTGCCAGCTCCACAGTGACGGGATGGAGGGTGTCACGTGGTGGCAACAAGGGGTGCACCAGGGAACAATGTGCACAAGCCTGTAAGTGGCTAGGCTTCCTTGCCAGTACAGCTTTTTGTGCTATGACTGGGAATAAGTTTGTACTACCACTATACTGGGCTTTCTGCTGATAATCTTAAATCAGCAACACTATCCATTGTAGGGAGAAGTCCAAGGTCAATGAGACAACCAATTTTATCCTCTCTTCTATAGCTTACTTTATGTGGAGAAGAAAACAAGCAGAGGCAAGTCAGAGCCTGAAATGGTAAACCAATGACCAGGTCTATGAGCAAACCCTAGGGCCCATCCCATCCCACTGAGGCCTCCTGGACAGGTATGGATGAAGGGCAAAGGCACCAAAAGATGGAAACTGGTTCATTTCTAGCAGTATATTATCAAATTATGCCAGAATCTCACTTCAAGGGAAGTGAAACAGGATGACACTGAAACAACTCAGTTTCAAAAGTATAACACACAGAAATAATAATGCACAAGGACAGTCTGTCCTTTGCAGAGCTCATACATTAGGAAATGTTGTTTCACTTGACCCCAATGTTAATGCAATGTCAAGAAAAAAAAGACGGCCTCAGGTTATGTGACTGTAAAAACTAAGCTGCTACTTTTGAAAAATTGTGACTGGACCGTGGTAAAGCTATACCAACCACAGCTCTTTCTGGCAACTATTATTATGTCTTTGAAAAGTCTTGGCTGCTTTTGGTTCTGTTATCTATTCCCCAAAACTTCATCTTTGCGTATTTACATGCATTTGCTATGATGTTTTGGTCTTAATATGTTCATGCATAATTCTAATTTCTGGACAGCTCTGTTAATCTAAAGGGCTTCTGTCTCTGATTATGAGTAGTAGCAGTACACACTGCTATCTATCCCAGTATCACAAAGCACTGTACAAGGACAAATTAATTATGCTTTGCATCTTCTCTGAAGTAAGAAATATTATTATCCTCTCCTAAGTCCTGGATTCTCCACCCCTCCGCAACTTAATCATGAGGCTCTGCTCAAAACCTAACTGTAAACATCAATCCTGCAATCCATGAACACCATAAACCTTCTGAAGTTTAATTCTGATGTGTAGCTTCTGTCTACATGCTGTTATTTGTAATATCCCAGGCAACTACAACATTCTTTTCAGGTAGCAAAATTGAAATGTTTCAGTGACAGTGGATGAGAAATCTTAAAGGATGGAAGAAAATGAGGAAGACAGGAAAAAAACTGTCAACCAACAGAAAGGTGGAGCAACAAAAAAAGATGACTGCATAGTTTAAGTACAGCAAGTACCAATCACCTCATAAATAACACCACAATCATGTGTAGACAAGTAACTGTCAAATGTGCCTTTATGGCTAAGACAAATATAGGGTATATGGCTGAGCATGGCATCTCTATCCACACACAAGTTGTATCTGGAGAAACAGCTCCACCCATTTTAAAAATGCAAATAAACAGTTTTGCCTGGGTCCACATGCAAATGTCCTTCATGCTCAAATTCTCTATCCAGTGCTGCAAATATTGAACCAGTATCCAAGGCAGGAGTGAAAACAAGTTCTAACTAGGAATATTTTCTGGTTCTGCTGTCTTCCTCTGAAAACTGGAAAAAAAACTCCACAATGTCAAGCAGTAAATTAAAGCACTTGGGAACAAGTACAGCCCATATTCAACAATGCTGCAGGTCTAACATTGTCCTGCTTTAAGCTTTGCACCTATTTAACTTAGTCTCTTTGAAAAACTTGAGCATCATCTCAGAGCCCATGATTTGCAAGCAGATAAAAAGCAGATCAAATTACTGTAGAGACTTGTTTAAGTTTTGGATAAAAATGGATCATTTTGCTCAAATGCAGCTTCTGATCTCTCAGCACAGATGTTCAGGGAAAAGAGACAAAAAGTAGATGTTATCGATAAGTTGCCTTCCTATAGGAATGGTTAGAAACTGAGAGCACATATTATAAGATAAAAGACATGGGAAGGACAATGAAGGACTACTAATGGTCTGAGATAAAGGCCAATGGGATTTTGGAAAGTAACTGCATTTTTTGGACATCTGAAGAAGAAAATAGTTCTTGAAGAACAGAAATAATCAAAAAGAGGTTTTTGGTTGGGTCTTTTCTTGTTTCTAACCTGGTTAACTATTCTGCTTGTTTCCAAAAGCCAAACTCTACAGTGCCTGCAGACAGAAGCTCAGCAAAATGTGCCACCACCTAACTGCAAGTGTCACTCCTAACCCCAGGCATCAGCACCCTTGGAGAGGCTAAGCCAGATGGGAAACAGCTCTGTAGAAAAGGACCTTGGGGTCATGGTGGACAATAAACTGTACACCAGCAATGTGTCATGAGGCAAAGGTGCCCAACAGCCTCCCAGGCTGGATTAACAAAAACACAGCCAGCAGGCAGAGGGAGATGATCCTTCCACCCTAATCAGCACTGCTAAGGTCCCATCTGGATGTTGTGGGTTCCACAATAAGAGAGAAGGAATTACTGGAATGACTCCAGTACGGGACCAGTTTAATGGACTTGAGTATCCATCACATGAGGAGATGCTGAGAGAGCTGGGACTCTTCAACCTGAAGAAAAGAAGGCTCACGGGGTACTACCACTGTGTATAGCTGAAAGGCAGGGATGAAGAAGACAGAGCCAGACTCTTCTGACTTTTTTTGTCCACTGACAGAACAAGAGGCAACAGGGAGAAATCCCAAAACAGGAAATTGAATCTGAATACGTGAAGACTTTTTTTTTGTTTGTTTGTTTGTTTAAAGGTGGTCAAACACTGGACTGTGTTGTACAATCAGGTTGTGGAGTGTTCATCCTTGGGGTATTCAAAATCTGACTGGACAACATCCTGAGCAACCTCCTCTAGGTGACCCTGCTTGAGCAGAGAGTTGGACCAAATAACCTCAAAAGGTCACTTCCTACTAAACAATTCTTTGATTGTGTGTGCTACATGCCAAAAGACCACTAAAGAGCCAAGACACTTCAGTAGGTCTCTTGAATTACTTGGGGTTTCGCCTTTTTGAAGAACATCCTTGGGAGCAGGGGAAAGATACGAAGCAAGTCCTTGCTGTTTATGTGTGGTTTCACAGCAAGAGAGCAAAATGGCCTTTGGAAATCCATCACTTCTCCTTACAAAATTCAGGGGTATTTGCAGTAGTGCAACCAATCAGAATTTTCTCAATTACCCCCTTGATTACTGTCGCCCTTCTTCACATCCATGAATGTTATTTCTATAAACTAAGATAATACCCCTCCCATGCAAAACCCAAAATCCGCCCCCAAAAACTACTAAACAAAAAACTGCAACAGAATGACTGCTACATATTGAAAAATGGAACCCCTCAGTGGTCAGAATATCAGCTACTTTCAAATTGCTTGCTCCAACAGAAAATGGAAGGAAAAGAAATTGCAGCACCTGGGTGGAAATACACTGACCTACCACTATCAGAGCATAAGCTATACAAGTGGAACCATGTTCTCTGTGTAATACACAGTGGGAAGAGCTCACCCTCCTGTCATCTAAAATAAAATCAAAGAGGGTGCCATTGCCACCTCTAACTCTTGAAGGATCCCAAAATCTCTTACAGGTTCACACAGAGTGAGATTCCTCACTGAGCTACAGACAGGGTTAAATTTGACATGATTCTGTTGAAAACCTGCTCTGGTGTAAAACAAGACTGGTATGGGAGCCTGCTGCAGGATAAAGGTGAAAGGTTAGCAAAGTGACCTGTGACATTTAATCAATGTTTAGGCACAAAATTCTGCTTTCAGAATAACTGATTAAAATGACCATTTTAGGGCAAGGAAAGAAGATTGTTTTTGTAATAATACTACAGCTAGGTTTTCTTCCAACAAAGCATTTGCACCAAGAGGAACTATTACATGCATTCAAATCGTCTATCAAAATGTAACTACTCATTAAGAACAAAAAATGACTGTGAAATTGCAATATAGGCTCCATTTAATTTTAGTGGGAATTCCAGGCCTTTACTGTCGGGAAAGTAACACCTCTCATCAGCTTTGCAGACACCATAATGAGTCACCTCTCATCCTTTGGTTTTTCCAATTAATGATGTGGACTGTTTTCATACACTCATTAATGATCAACCATAACTGAATATTTTGCAGTTTTATTTGGTTCTATACTGCATAGAATTTAGTCAATATGTCACAGTGCTCAGAGAACTTTAACATCCAGCCCCATGCCCCTATTGTTTGATGCTTTTTATATAGAAGGGCAGTTTAGTGGTTTTTATGAAAGACTTCAACAATAAATTAGAATTGCAAGTGGGTCTGTGCCTATACTCAGGGCCAAGAAATATCACTGGATTTCTCCTTTGTTCAGGTTGTGCTGGCCCTTATGATGAGCAGCATGGCTGATTTAAGTGTGCTATGCCATCAAAACATGGACTGAAAAACAATGACATCTGGGTTTTTTCTTCCAATACAAACTTAATTATTAATCAAAGCTATGACACACACTAAACACTGGGAAATAGCTCAAGAGCATCAGGAATTTATTTTTCTCAGTAGAGTCTTTTAATAATCAGACCGCAGGACTAATTTACATCTGTGCAGCTCCCAGTTAGGTTTTTCACCTAATACATTTTGTAACATTTATGTATAAGGCAGATTTTTTGGGAGAAATATGGGAAGGGTGAAAAGGGTGAATGGACTTGGAAAAATTGATCCTGCTTTCATCACCATTTCAGGTCTTTAAGCTCCTGCTCTCAGAGCTCTACAGATTTGAATGAAAACTGCATGATTGTCCAGTATCTGTGAAATTGTTTTATCTAAAATCAAACAGATTACCATGCAAACAACAGATTCATCTATTAAATAAATTCCTCTACTGAGACTAATTGTTGTCTCTTAGCTTAGTGCTAGTTCCTGCAATACAGGCAAGTTACCAGTGAGTGAAAGCTAATTTTATAGGCACTGAGCAGTCTTTATATATTAAAAAAAAAAACAAAACCCAAACCAATCTACAGGTCTGTAGCACTATGGTAGCTATTTTTCTCTTTCCTTTTGAAGTACAGCACAGTGATTACATGTACCAGATGGTAACATTTTATGCACATTGACCTGGACTACCTCTGAAATAGCAACTTAATGTTAATGAGGGATAGCTGAAATGCTGAACTGCTTCTTTGTACATCTCTGTGTTTTAAACATGATTTCTTATTTTGTGACTGATGGTCTTGCTAGGACCAGGATATCACACACTGTGCATTTCTGTATTTAGATAACATGGGCTGAATTTCACTGATAGAGGAAGTCAGATCTCAATCAGAAAACTGTGGTTTAAAATGAGACTAAACTACAACTCTCCTGAAATTTACAATTACTAATTTTATTTCTTAAACTAACTCTTGCAGTGTCAACAGCTGTGAAGAAATAGGCACACTCCATAGAACATAAGAAACACTACTATTTCACATATATATGAATATATATATATATATATTCATATATGTGTATTATCTTCTGGAACCAAAAATGCAGTTTTCTAGCTTATTTCACCTTACCTAGTAAAGTTTAACTATGATCAGATGTGACTGTTCAGTGTGAGTATTAACTTAAGTCCCCTGCAAAGGACCTATAACTCCAACCCTCAGTGTTCTTCTGTAAGGGCCACTGAGAAAGCTCACTTGAAAGTAAATGCACACAAGGGAGAAAGGAATTGGATGCTCTGCACACACACACAAGACACACCCATACAGCTCTGAGAAGAATGCACTGGGGAAGCACAACTGCAACCAAGCCTGAACACTGCAAGTATAATGAAAAGAATGTTGAATAATCTTTCTGTATATTGTGTGTATATGGAAATGCTTGAAAAAGAAACATTTATAGTGACAAATTACTGACTGGATTTCTCTCCTCCAACCCAAATCCCCTTCCTCCAGCACCATTCCTCCTTCCTTCTGCTCCTTGCACTTTACCCTTCTGCTACCTTTAAAGAAACCAAGTTTCTAGAATAGAATTCTGCAATGACTTGTAATAGATGCCAAATTACTTACAACACAGTGGTATTTCCACATACTATTTATTCTCCTTTCTCTGAACTATCCTCTATAGGACTGTCCACCTTCTCTTAGCAGGAACTGAATCATTTCTAGCACCATCATCACCCCTACTAACATTCAGATGTCTCCAAGGGCTCCTCTGCTAATCTCTGCACCTTGAACATATCTCTCTTTCTTCATGATCCTCTCGACTGCCACCTCTTCTCTACCAAAACCTAACCAGCTCAGTACTCTCCTCTTCCTCAGCTTCACTGGTTCTTACTTTCTTTGCCCTTTCCTAGAAGAACAAAATCCCTTTTACGAAAGTTTTTCCTATGAAAGTTACAAATGAAACAAAACTTCGTGTTATTAAATTTTGAAAAAATGGCCAAGGAATTCCTCATAAAGGTTAAGCAATCTTCAGAAAAACTGACACATAAAGCACAGAAAGAGATAAGTGGACATAAGACAATACCTCATCTGGTTACTAGCACTGGAGTGTTAGAGGCAGATTATAATGTGTAGGATGCCACATGATGCATCTGTTGCCCATTTTTTTTTTTAAAACCCCAAACTACAGGTGACAATATACACAGTCTGAGTCAATAATGTAGCATCTAATTCAGCTAAATCATGTTGGGAAATGCAGGTGCATGGACACTCATATCCATGCAGCTTTTGGTGTGCTAAGTATTTAATTATATGAGCATTACCAACAAAAGGATTTTAACAGTAAAATAAAGGCTTTTCAGTACCCAATCTTAATTTACAAAGAATTAACTTCTGTTGAAATCAATTTTTAAAAATATGCATTATAGAAAAACTTACTACACAAAAATGCCCATTTCAGCAAGACAATAATTTCTCCCATTCTTAATGCATCTAACCTACACAAAGAACTAGCATTCCATGCCAATCTGACAGGCAAGTATCTCATGTGCATACTTACAGAGATTGATACGTATCTATAGCTATAGCAAAAAGGATATGAATAACTCCTTCATCAACTCTGCAGGCAGAACTTTGCAATTGATCTTCCAGATGCACCAATTTCTCACTTATTGCTTCACATTTTTCTCCCAACTCTGCAGAAAATATGAAGAACTCCTACAGAAAGTTGAAAAATAAAAGAAAGCATGTATGCTGCTGACTGCACTTTTCTACATCAAATTTGCATCAAATTAAAGGGAAAATAAAATATTAGTAAGGGAATATGATACTTTGCAGTGCAAAGACACTGCCTAAAAGCAAATTCCCATTAGAGAGACGAAATGCTGTTTCTATATAATAAATTGGTGATTAACATGAAATGGAATGAGCTTGTCTCACTTGGTCTCAGTCTTCTTCCCAGCAGAAAAAAAAAGTCACAACCTCACTTTCGGCAGATGATAAGGGGTGTGAAGACGACTGCTCTGAACTGCTCTCTTTCTCCCCCGTTGTCTCATCACAGCAGGGGAGGGAAGTCTCATGTTTACCACTCATTAAGGTACCCAAATTTCAAGTTGTTCATGTAAATATGATTTACACATTTAGGTTATGTAAATATTCCAAGCAGCAACATTTTGGTAACTCTTATACACATAAAATGTACTTATATTTTTGAAGAAAAATCTGGCTATAGTACTTCGGGGCTTTGCTCCAGCAGTAAAAGAAAATGCATCAAAGTCTTTGAGATTACAAGATGAAACTAAATTTTCAAAAATAATACTTCTCTACTTAGAACTTACAGACGGCACATACTTTTTCTATTTTAAACTGAATATTTTAAACCAATTTCAAAGTCCTTCTCATAAGTTTTTTTTCAGATACATTGCACAAGGGTAATTGCTATTTTTTTTATATTTTGCATTGAGTAGTACTTTGAGAAATGACCCAAATAAGCAGCAAATATGGGAATAGGGAGAAAAAAATCAATCCATTTGTGCAGCTCTGAGACAAGCCTTTCCTCTCCCTCCCATGGCACCACAGTGCTGTCTACAGTAATGACAGGAGTTATTTGTAATAAAATATTATGGTGCCAAGATGAACTTCTGCTAGAACCATGTTAAAAAAATGAGTAATTCATCAGCTGGAATCCAGAAAACTGGATTGTTGCTAGACATAGTCTGTGCACTCATTAATAAAGCCAGCTTCTAATGCGGCCATATACTATCTGCAGAAAATTTTTCTCCTCAAAGTAAAAAGTACTTGGGGTTCTTTGAACTTATCAGTCGCTACAAGACATCAGTGGTTGTTTAAGAGAAAGGCCTTCCATAGAAACCATGCTAATACTTTTTGGAATGTTGCTCACTGTAAAACAATTTGAGTTTTGGTGAACACATTTACCAGATCTCAGTTGTGTGCTATCCTTTCACTTTGCATCTCACAGTATATTGCATACACGGGGTCGAACGCCAGAAGAGCTGGCACATCCTCTGTTATGGCACTGAGCCCTTCTGCTTTCCTTGGGCCTTTGAAAGACACGGCTATGCAGCAGATCCCTCTGGAACCAGCTGCAGCTCAGGCCCTGGACAGGTAGGTTGGTTAAGAGGTTATGTTACAAACCCCTGCAGCTCAGACACAGAGGAGCACAGAGTCCTTGGCTCTCTGCACAGGACCTGAGCTGCCACTTCCAGGCATTACCAAACCTGAGAACCTACAGCAGCACCCCACAGAATGTATGGATGTGAAAAAACCCCATTGTTTAAACTGAGCATGGCAGGAGAAAATAAGCACTCTCCTTGCAGCAACTAGGAATGTCTTTTTCTGAAGACCAGTGACAGAATATGAGGGAAAAGTCTTCCATCCAGCTACTAAATAATTTTTCAGCATAAAAGCAGGACTCCATGTGCTGTTGCAGAGGGGGACAACCCAGGCCATTTGCATCAGTAGAAAGCTCTTGGGGAATCATTTTGGGACACACATGCAAGAACAGATGACTGTTGTCCAAGAGAACTTAGGCTAAACAAATCAGTAAATTGAAAAAAAAAACCAATGAAGTACTCTGAAAGCACATCTAAAATTATGACCACGTAGAGAAAGGTCCACATACAAAAAATGCAGGGTATTCTTCCTGAATGATCACATTTTGGGTACATAAGGCATTGCCTACTAATGTAGCAAAATCCTGTTTATTTTGGAAATTAAGGTAAAAGAACAATAAATATTAAGCAAATGTAACCAATTGTAACAACAATATGGGAAGGTAGGGAAATGTGAGAGTGTAAAAGTCAAATCAAACTTGTTCAGATCTTTAAACACTTGAAACCAATTTAATCGTAACTAAATGGCTATGGTTGCACTTCAGAGCAACCAAAACAGCTCTGTAAGATTGAGGTTATATTTAATTAGTACCTAAATCTTAATAATGCAGCTTAATTTCTCTTTATTACATCCATAATAGGGTATGAATTAACTATTTCTGTACCTACATAACCCAGCTGCCTTTTTAGTTGAAATGAGAAGTTCCTCCAACACCTTAGACAAGCATCAGCTCCCAGGAATTTACTTGCAGGTGTCACGTGAAAAATGCAGGAGAACCATCATATAAATTATGATTTTCCAGAATTTACACAAACAAATAAATAAATGTAAAACCAGAAATGGAAGAAACATACAGTGCTTTCAAAAATACACAACAATAATTCTAAATATTCAACCAATTCCATAGCTTCTGCGTCCAGGCCCTCATTTAAAAAAAGGTTTGATAGCCCGGAGAAGTAGCTAGAAAAGATTTCTCTTAGTGCCTTTCATGCCTGGTAACATCATTGGTAGCATTTTTATTTGACATTTGTCTTTGTAGGCAGGAAAACCCCCGTCAATGATACACAAACTATTCAGAACAGCTCCTGGTTGGAAAGTGGCACTTTACACTGATCAACAATATCTCTGAGAGGAAAGTGGACTCTGCCTCAAGCTCAACTTATTCATAAAATACAACTCATCCAAGCTTGTAGGTTATATCAATGCTACAAGATACTGTAAGTCTGAAGACTTTGGTTATTTTTGCTCTAACAGCATTTTTAGGAAGCAGCTGGGAGAGATTGTAGGAGTCAGTAGAGAGCTGAAATGCAATATTGTTTTATGGATTTTTCTCTGAACAGGGAATGTAGCTGGCTCGGATTTTTTTTTCCCTCTAAATCTTTAAGCAGGTGAAAACAGCACAAATATGGGTGTGATTTACTTTTTAAGGTGAAATTCTTCCGGCTTGTCAGACAAAGTAGAAATTCTCATTCTTTCCCAAAGATGTGAAAGTCTGATGCAAGAAATGGTAAAAGCAGACAACATTCCAGCTGATGCACTGCTGTAACATCAGCATATTGCATCAAGAGCAGAGGAATGGTTTCCACTTTCATCTTCTGTGTTTTGTTTTACCCTGTTACAAGACATTACAGCCACCTATGAGCAACAGCTTCTCGACAGCATTACTTGAGGAAAATGTTTGATCAGCTTTTCCAGTGCAAACACCTCCTATGCTCTTCCATCTAGTTTAGCAATTTTATATAGAAGAATTAGCATTGTAGTAGCTAGATTAATTTAATTCTATTTGGGATTAGAGTCTATATTAGAGTCTTTGGTGGTTATGCTGAGAAGGAGGATTCCCAGATATATCCTTAAAATTCACTCTTCCTACAGAGGAACTTTTGTAAAAGGGCATTGCCTTAGTTCCAAGCAGCAGCATCATAATCCAAATAAAATAGAAGCTTTAGAACACCCTCTGCAGAGTCAAAGCCAGATTTCTTTCACCTGCACAAAACATCCTTGGGCATGTAATAGTTAAAATAACCCAAAGTAACGTAAGTAACAACCACAAATAGCTGTCCTTGCAGGTAGATACTTCGCATTATGGTACAAGGTTTAGAACAGTGATCTACAGTTGGCAGAAGTGCTGCATGTTTTCCCTTGACCCTTGCAGAAGTTAATGGCAATTGTCAGCACTTGAAACGCCAGAATGTTAAGCCACGATGTATCTTAAATAATTACTAGAAACAAAATGCAATCATCTATATTTGTCCTGCTTGAGCAGAGGCTTCAGCCACATGGAAGCTAAGTGCACATGCCCTGAGACAAATGAGCTGCATGGCCATGAGATGGCCACAGTGCAGGGGAGGAACAAACAAAAGAATTTGTTCCTCCTCTGCATCCCAGTTTTAATGACCCATGTGCATTGTCCTGGGCAGTTGTTGTAGACGAGGAAGGCCACTGAGAACACTGCATGTTACTCATGACCAACACCAGCATGGCAAGGCTGTCCAGGAAGCAGCCAGGGACCACCAGAGCCTGCTCTGTGACTTGCAGTGTGACCAAGCCTGCTGTGAGTGTCCTCAGCTGGTGTCTGCATGCATGGCTTTTAGCAGCTGACATGGCTGCAGGGTACAGAATGCTCCATGGCTAAAGTACCCTTGCAGTGAGCAGGTTTTCTTCCTGCTACAAACCAAGATGGTTACATTCCGTTTTACCCTCACATAGCACACAACAATAACCATAGTTCTCCTATATATCATTATGTTTTATGGGGTTGAAGACTTTGACTTTCAATCAGACTAGGATTTCTAAACCTTTTATTTCTATTCCTTTCCTTCTTTTCTTCACCATGTTCCTGTCTTCTACAGAGGGAGTTGTCCAGACTAGAGCCATAGTCCTCTGGAGGTTTGGCATCCTCAGCTAAGCACAGTAATTATTTCTGTCTTACAACTGACATTCCCAGTAATGAGGCTCCAAGTGACATTTACCCTTTCTTCCAACACAATGAAGGTAATGAATCCCACTATATTTGCAGTCCACTATAAACCTAGATTCTTTTTCTGTAGTATTGTCAATTTAGCTGCTATTTACCATCTGTATACATAAATCCGACTCTTTTTCTCCCTCAAATGTAATTTGCACCTGTCTTTCAATATATCCCTTCTTATTGATTTCAGACTATTCTTTCAATCTATCAAGACCATTTGGAACTCTAATCCTAATTGAAATTATGTTGACTGGCACATAAACTCCTGGCCTACCTCCTTTTTAAAGGCAAACACAGAGTCTGCTTTTACTGATCCCTTGGGACTTCAAGCTTCCTCTAGGAGTTTTCAAAGGAGCTTGTTAATGGTTTGGAGATTGTTTTTCTTGGCTCCTGTGTGCTCAGGAGAAATTTCATCAGTCTAGCCTGACTTGAGTACATCTCATTTGCCTTTGGATCTTTTACTCTTGCTACCTGGTAGTGAATACTAGGAACCCTACATATTTGGACATAGCTTATAATATTTAGAAAGACCAAAATCACAGAGAATAAGGAAGAAAAAAATTTCTGATCTCATTTATTTTCTCATTCACCTTTCCTATTAGAAAGGTGCTTCACCTTTCACCTTCCATGCTTTCTTTCACCTTTCCCTTGCATCTAACTTATCCCTGAACTCCCTTGCCATTTCACATTTCTTCTGTTTAATGTGGCTTAGTGTACTCAGGGGTCTTGCTGCTTCACACTTACACTGAGCAGCATGCTTCTAGACTCTTACAAATACCTTTGTCCTTTCCTTGTCAAAACTTTTGAGCCACTGAAAAACTGCTGACATAGTCTGTGACTGTGCGTTTGCACTTTTCTGCACCAAAAGAAGATGGTGCTGTACTATAAATCTGATGTCTTCTGGACAGTACCAAAGAATATCTGCTGATTCCTCCTCCTACAGAGTTTGTTCTATGGAAACTCCCCTGTTGCTTCCCTGATTTTGTTTAGATGAGCTTTTCTTTCATGGAGGTAGCTTTCTAACTTCTCTCAGAAGAGGGATCAAGATTGTTTCCCAATTACTTTTGCTCTTATCACCTTCCACTTACAGACTGCTCTCTTGTTCCATCAGTGTGGTTATATATATTAAGGAGACTTCAGCACTATGACACACTCCCCACTTTCTCATATGCAACAATTCAGGCATAAAGCCTTCCAGCCAGCTGTGACCTACCACTTTCCCACCATAACATGCTTTTCCCACACTCCCTTTGCTTGCACTGATCCCTCACCGTTCTCCACATGGGAGTGTTAAATGACTCATCAGAATTACAGTCCGACGTTGGCAATTCTTCCCTTTGTGTATTTCCCATTACAGCTACAGAGGAGTGTCCCTAGAAAAGCATCTCTGCAGGAATAGTTTTTCACTGCCTTCCAGCACCCTGCTGTGGCCTGACAGCAGTCTTCCTATTCTCATCCCTACTAGATTGAAGATATTCCCTAATTGCAGACTTTCTAAAATGAGAGCACACTACTGCACTGGCTCATTTAATTACACTGGGACAATTCCAGCTCCTGCTGCGGGAAGATGAGGCTATTTACTGACTTACCAATAAAAATTCACAGTGGGTCAGGACTTGGAAAAAGAAACAGAAGTACCAAACTGTTTTCCTGTGTCCACACCCTGCTGTGCAAGGAGTCAGTAGAGCTGGGTTTCATTTATAGGTGGTTCATTCCCATCTCTGCTCCCAAGTCACTAAGATGCAACAATCAGGAATGACTAACTGGGTGCTCTCCTGCAGGGAGCGGGGAGACTGACTAGAGAGAATTAGGGGACCAGAGCACCAAAGGTACATTTAGGTAAAACCTTGACATGGTACAGGCTGCTGACACTTTCAAAGAGCATTCTGGAGAGCTCTCTACAAGTTGCCATCAGTCCAGCTGTGGCAGTGTGGTAGAGCTTGGCTTTCTAGCATATTTCCTTTTCTTGTATTTCTATCATTACTTTATATTCTCTTTATGCACTTGTCTCCCTCTGCTAAAACTTTGACAGTCTCTCTGCTTCTGAGGACTCTAAGATATTAAGCTCTTGGTGCACATTTCTGTAGTGGCAGCCCTGTATACCTGTGAACTCTGATGCCCTCAGTATTTTGCCCTGATGGCAGTAGGGCTTTGTGTTGCCTTTATCCCACGGGCTTACCTGCCTCCATTTCATGTCATGTGTGGACACAAGCAGCCACACAGTTTATCTATAATTCACAGCAAAGTTCACTGATCAGAAAGGCCATTTGCATTTTCTTCAAAGTTCACCTTCATTCTCAAGGCTTCCTGTTTTTTTTTATGCTGAACTCACACACAGGCAAGCAGTCTATCCTAGGTGTGCCCTCATGTCACAGTCTCCTTGAACACAAAGTCAACAATCTGAGCTTGGTGTTGCAGTTAGATTATCTTTCCTGGATCGTTCCAGCTGCTCCACAGTCTTTGGATTCACTGGTGGGAATCTGAAGAAATGCCTCATCTGAACAGTTATGCTAAATTTAATATTTATTTATTTAATATTTGCCTGGTTTATAGCACTTGTCAGTTGTACTTGACAGGAGGCGTGTATGCTGTTATGGAAGGTGGACTGGGGGTTACTTGTCCATGTAATTTATTTGCTGGCTGGACACAATGCTTGGGTACTGAATTTCCTTACTATGTAAGCTGCAACCCAAGGTATACTAATATACAAATGGACCAGCCTGGAACAGTACAGCTCTTAGAGCCAGGGTAACTCTCCTTACACATGTATGACCTAAACTCTTAGTTTGTAGGTAGACAGATTTTTGTATGTTGGCAGGTTTTTCTCATAGGCCATGCATCTCATGTTACTCAATTATCCTATCTTTCTTAAATACATGCACTAGGTTCTCAGATCTTGTTATTTATGAAAATGGTGTAAAATTACAAACATCCAGTATTTTCATTTAGATTAAATTCCTATTACTGTGTATTCTGCTGCAGTATGCTTGTATACTTCAAGAATAAATTCAAAGGTATTTTTAGTGGCACACAAGAAAACAGGCTAAGCATCATGATTTTGTTCCATTCCTAAGCATCACGACAGTTCTACAGTGCGGCTGGCTAAATATTACTGGTTCTTCTTTACCCCAGTGTGTTCATCCTGTTGTTGGCATGTGTTAAAATTATTAGCACAGGTTTTATCTATAAACTCCCTGAAACACTCAGCAATTACACCATTATCTTCAATGGAAAAATAAAAATGGAATGGGCCCACTATAGTTGTGATTGTGTTGCTTTTCCAAGTGCTCACAAAAGTGCAATTTCTACGCAAAGGTAACACTATAAAAACAAGTCATTTATTCTAATTGAGACAAAGAAAATTCAGTACAATATCACCATTTTATACTGCCTAGGAAACACTTACCTCAGATAAATGACCCTCTGTTCCAAATGAAATGTCTTCCATAACCTGTTAGAGATAAATTATTAAGTATATAGTAGATACATGCTATATAAACAGTATGATTTTAATGGAACTTATAAAAACCATATAGCACAATAAAAAGTTATGTAAGCTGGAAAATTGCATTGATTTTCTTCACATGCATGAAAGACTTAAACTGCATTTATAATGGGGCAGTGGCAGCCACCTAGTATTTAAAACTATATTTGAATACATTTTATTAAGGCCTGCTTTGGCTTCTCACTTAAAACCCACAAGGAATACTGCCTCTAAAACTGAAGGACTAACTATAGATTGAAACAAACTTTTCTATCAAGCTCTTGCAGATCTGTACAACATTCAAGAGTCCAAAGGTGTTGTTTTGGTTTTTTTTTTTTTGGTGTAAACCCTGTAAATGATCTTGGGCAGGAGAAATGAGAGGCCCAATCAATGTTTCCTATTGGTAACAAATGCTACAGTCAGTTCTTCCTTCAAAATTTCCTTCACCTGTGAAGTCTATAAGAAATTAGCCAATGTTTCATTAATCAATGAAACACTGACTGAGGAGCAAAGAAATTTGATGCTAGCATCACTGGGAAATCATTAATACTAATCACACATAACATTGTTGCTGATAACAAACTGAGACAGGGATGCTGCTTTGGTATGCACACACACATATATAGATATTCATAATAAAAGTACAAAATCATTAATCTGCCATAAAATCACAATTGTTACAGGATACTATTTTCAGCAATCAATCTGAAAAAATGGTTTAAATTTCTTTTGCCTGCAATATCAATTTTCTGATGGTATTTTTACTGCTAAATTACACGTAAGCATTACACTTACTGAGGTGCTACAATCCCTACCTAAAGAGCCAGCATTTTTACCAGCAGAACTCCACCCCAGTCTCAGATGCAGCTGAGGAGCACCGTGCTGCACAGCTCCACACGTGGCTGTGCAGTGAGAATCTGACCATTGTGTACAAGGCAGCTGCCTCCTGCCACTGACATCCTTTTTTAGCTTGGATCAATACAAGAAACACACAAATGCTGACTTTCACTAATGCTTCATGCTGACATTTAAAAATAAGATTAAATTTTAAATTCCTAAATTATTTTCTAAGCTCCACAAATACAGCATTTAATTAAAGCTCAAATGAAGGCACAGTTTATTTAGCTTTCAAAAGGCTTTGTCCTTTACACATTCCACGTTTGCCTCCTGGACCACAGGCTATCCCAATGCACAGTAATCAGCCACAGTCTGCTCACAAAGGCTTTCTTGGTGCTTGCTATCACTAAATTCTGAAAAATGTTGTATCACGTTCTGTGATAACTTCTTTTTAATGGCAGACACCACATTAAATATTATTTTTTGTGATGGTTCATTTGGTATCACTTAGACCTCAGTAAAAAAATTTTAAAAATTTAATCACACGAAGGCTTTACAATTATAGAACATTTTCCAAACACCAGAGCGATCTTCAACCAACCCCAAAATATCATCCCAGATGGCCAAACTGAAGTATGCAAAGAGGCAAAAGACAGCTGGCCTTATCCTTATCCCTGTTCTCTACTTTCTTTGTGATGAAAAAGTGAGAAATTAACTACAAACAATTCTGATGGGACAACTACCAAAAAATGCTGACTTACAGAAGGTAAAACTACTGAATTTTAGATTTTACCTTGTAACTTTAATCACCTCAATTCTCTTGAAATCTAGTAGGTTTTTCTTTCCTTCATAGTGATTAAAAGGGAGCACTGCACAGCATGCCAGAGAGCAGAAGAAGAAAAAAGGATAGGTCAGGAACTCAAGCCTGCAGGTGCACACATAGCCATGTTCATCAGGTTACTTGCTGTTAGGGAGGTTCCAGCACACACAAATGTCTGTTTGTTAGAAATCACTGGTGGTTTTGCTGTTTTTAAAAGCTTTTAATTGAAGTGTTTGCTTACACATATATTATCAAGAAGCAAAAGAATAAAGCAAGATATTATAAGGAGTGGAAGAAGCAGGCATTATTGTCTGAAGAGAAATGAAATGGTGCTGTATATTTTAGAAATCACCCAGATTGCATCTAACCATGTAGTAATGATCATTGCAATTTCCACCTGACTCAGTTTAAAAGCATGAAACATATGTGGGATGAAAACTGAAACCCAACTTAAATTCTTCAGAGGCTTAGAAGAAAATCAAGCCAAATAGTCACAAAAAGTCAGAGTACAACTGAAATGATGGGACACCTTAATTTCATCAACACAGCTACCAGCTGGAAAGTACACACTTATATGAGAATTCAAGAATCTACATCAAATCCATTAGACAAGCTGACTTCCACATGACTGAGGGATTGTCTGCAACTTTGCTCCAGTCTTTTTCTAATGCTATGGCCTAATGAGTTATCTTATCTTCAACTGAGAGAAGCACATCTTATTTAAGTAACTCAGAGTGGTTCACAGGATGATTTTTGCTGGCCCCACTTTATTTAGTTTTCACCGAAACATCATTAATGATGTTTCAACAAGCTGAGCTGCCAATGCTTCTGATTTTCATCCCTAGTTAACAGTCAGTGTTATAAAGGAAGCCTGATTTACTGAATTATTTTGGGATGCCAGTCTACCACATAAAAACTGTCGGAAAATAAATCAGCAGTGTCTTAAAAACACAGTTATGAACACTATAAAATAACAGTTGACAGTTAATAAACCTGTGCTCATATGATAGTACAATAACAAACTTTCAAAGAATTTATACCTTACATATTTTTATACCAGAACATGTCCTATTTTATGATTTAATGAGGATATTTAATTAAAAATGATAAATGGCCCATCTGCAAAGCAGTATCTGAGGATCTATGAGAAAGGCTCTTTCATCTATTTTGCTTTTATTATTATTGTTATGTTTCTTACTTAGATTTTCTTGCTTTCAAAGTAAACCTATAGAGTAAGATACAGTAATATGCAAGAAAACTATTTATAGTACACATCAACAAAACCAATATTCACCCGGCACTAGTGTTTAGCTCTATATGACACAATAAATAACTGGAGAGCTTCATTTATAGAATTCCACTGGAAAGTAAATCAATCACCTGGGGATGTAATGTACTTTCCAAGGCATGTATGCAGATATGTTAATATCAGCCTTTCATATATTGTCTTGAAGTAATTAATTCAGTAACCTCTAAGTACAAAGAACAGCACTCTCCTTCTGCTTCAGTGGCCAGTGGTGCTCTCTAAAAATTCCCTGAGGGGTAACAGAGGTTGTGACACAGTTGAACAGAACAATCATTCCAGAAACATGGCAGCCACAGCAAGCTACCCCTCTCACAGGGGCACCAAAGCCTTGTTAAATAATTTTGACAAATACATGCTTTTCTATTAGGTATCCTCACTTGCTGATAAATGGCTATGAAAAGGTCCCCTGCTAATGGCAAAGAAGAAGTTTTTCCATGGAAGTCATATAAATAGCTAAATTGAGAGACTACACACCACATCACTATTTTTTTTCTACAAATATTGAATTATTTTTAAATAAGAATTCATTACCATATAACAGAGCATTGAAGTGCTTCAGAAGTGGTTTGTTTTTCAAGTCCTTTTACAAATCAAGACAAATTTTTTTCTTGCACATCAACATGTTGAAAACCAGAAGGTAGCATGATTTGTGTCAGGTTTTTTTGTTTGCTTTTATATTCTGCCTTGTGATGAACTACTAAGAGATTTCAGGGAATAATCTGTTATGGTTCTTCTCTAAAAGTTTAGATACTGCCTGTCACTGCAAACACAATTTCCTCTTCCATTCAAGAGGCAGGGAACCATCCCTTGAGTCCCACACATCTCTCCATAACCAGAAGTCATCTCACTTCAGCTGCCCAGCTGCCATTCTTGGATAGCGAGGTTGATTTCCAGGGAAACAATCTGGGCTTGCAGGGGTGAAAGAGGTGATAATCTATAGCACAAATATCAGGAGTGCTACAGAAATAGTCACAAAATCCCAAACACTCCAGAGCCTCTAAGCACTTTTGAAAGAGGAGCACAGCTTTCCATAACCAACAGAACTCCTCATATTATTTCAGTAGACTCATAAAAATATGGTAAGGCAGTGATGAGGGTAGAATCAAAGCCAAGCTGACCATTTCTAATAAAAATGTTCTCTCTGTGAAGCCAGTCTGTAAACCATTTGCCCTGGGAAAAGACTGCAAGAACTACTGAAGCCCAATATAAAACCAAAATTTTACTAACAGAGAAGATTTTACAGTCAGGTATGGGTCTGCTTTTCACTAAAACTCAGCCAGTATAAATGCAAAATTAGGCATCAGATTTCAGAGCAATGCACAGTTCAGTGGCTCTTAACATCAGATGCAATTAAGCATAATTTAAATTTTTTCAACTTAATTCCATGCTAATAAAACTAACAACTGCTGTTGGAGGGTCTTTTTGTCTCAGTGGTGCTGTTGCGTGATGAAGATTTTTTAACAGCTTGTTGACATAGGCAGTACAGTTAAAAGACTATTAGATAATGGTTGATTTTTCAAGCAGGGATAGCATTCCAGATCAAAACATGAAAACATAAAAGACATTTATCAAACCTTCTAAGTTTCATTATTTTTTCCTCCTTTTAATAATCGTTGGATGCTGTAAGCCTATTAGCATCTGTTAGCTCAGAAGCCTTTGACCATTTCACTAAGGGAGGAAAAGTAACTCTCTCTCCATGTCAGCTAACAATGATCCAGGCTAACAAGTCAGCAGGACCAACTCAGAATGAAACTCGTTGGTGAGATGAGGAACAACTGATAATTTTGCCTAAATACTTGACAGTTTTTCCTTTAAATGCTGACGCACCTTCTGTGTTTATTGCCTGAATAATTCCTGCATTTTAAAAAGACTGATGGTAAAAGGGGAAAAGGGTTGAGGGACTTCTGAGAAGCTAATAAACTATTTTATTCTTGTCCCAGATTGAAAGCCAGATGTTAAGTTCATACTTAACCCGCCCTGCTGACCCATCACAAAGATTCAACTCCTCCTCTCAACAGGAAAACCAGCAGTATCCCTTGAAATGCAGCTGCAGACTATTTCAGATACCTCTTTCAGCTCCCTGTGTTTGGGGCAGGAAACAGCACCCCATTCTGTGCCCTTTAGAAAGTGACCTTCTTTTCTTTTTTCACAATCAGGTGGCGCATCAGCAGTCATCTCCATCTCATCCAGTTGGCTCTCTTCTTCCTCAAAAACACAGCAACTGGTTTCTTTCAGCTGAAACCCTCGGATCAACAGCTGACAGGCCTCCAAGTCAGCTTCCCACACTCTTTGGAGCAGCTGGCTCCCACAGCTGAAATAAAAGCCAAAAGAAAATAAAACTGCAGTTCAGGGAGAATAGTTGCTATTTCAAGTAACACTCGCAGTAACTGCTTATTATAGACAGAAGAGTAAAAACAACCAAAAAACCTAACAGTACCTCAAATACTCCCACAGAGATAACATTGCTGTATCAAACTGAAAAGCAGCAAAATTATTGCCCTATTACAAAGTGGATGATAGAAAAACCTCCTTGGGTTAAGATGTTGCTTCCAACTGTACAGCAAACACTGGCTAGATGAGACTTCCTTCTGCTCTTCAGACACAGGTTCAGGGGCCTTCCCATCATAACCAGGGCTTCCTTCACAATACCAGATACACAGGCCTGTCATCCTGCAGCCATGTGGCCTTCCTGAATTTGACGTAGAAGATCATGGGTAAACAATCACACTACTTCCTTCATTAAATCAGGTCTAATTTTTGGAAAATAGGTACACTGAATTTCTTATTAGACTAAAATGTGCTTACTTCAGCACTGGTGAAACAGATTAGGCTAAACCACAATGGTCTCCCTTTTTTGAGTGTTGTTGTTATCTCTCACTAATGTGCTTTGGTTTCCTTCTATTTTGTTACACCACCAAAACAAAAACAAAATTCAAACTACAAAGCCTCTATAAACTTTTCATCCATTAGTCATCTCCCAAACATGTGCATTACAAATAATGCTCCTGGGATCCAACCAAAAGTTATTTCCACCTGAAATAAATGGGAATTCTGAGTGTAGATAGATTTTGAGAACTAAATACTAACATTGCACTGTTTGTAAGTGATGTGGCCGCAGCTCCATTTAATACATGTTGGCTCTAAGGAACCAAATGAGTAGGTTGCTTGCTAAAATATAGTAGATCAGTGGCAGAGCCTGGGATGGGACTGAGAAGTCCCATAGCAATACACACTTCCAGACAGATTTCAGTGCTAATAACTGCAATATTTTTTCACTTTTCTTTTTCAAATTATATAATTTACTATATAAATACTATATTGTGAGAAATTACAAGTGACTTAAAAGAAAAAATAATCATTTGCTTTTAACTTTTCTGACTAGATTAAATACCAGCTTATCTTTTATCCCAAACAAAGGAAAAAGAAGCTGCACTTCTCACAATGAGTTCATTAAACTAACACAAGTATGTTTTTAACTCCACAAATTCTACAAGATGCCAAGCTGTAAAAATCACACAGCAATATACTGAGACTGAAAGCAAAATCAGGCTTCAGAAGCTGAGCTATTTGATTTGTGCTTAAGAGTCAGTATATATGTTTATTGAAGGCATAATACAGCAAGGGGTCCACAAATTGGTCTCCCCCAAGGAGTTCAAGGTATCACTAATTAGAAAGGGAAAAATGCTTCACTGGATTACACGTCTGTGTTCCATCCAGGCAGCATTTCACTTACCAAGCCAGAAAAATAAAATAACCCCTGCTGTTTTCCTACTTGTCAATCACATTATCATAGTTACACAGTCAAAACATTTTCCTGCAGACATACATAAGCCCATTTACTTGCTTTTTGAAAATGTTTGTTTGCATCTATATTTAGCTTATTGTTAAAGGCTAAAAAAACCACTCCAGAGAGCTAAATCAGAATTTGTAAAGGATAACTTGTTTTGGCTATTTAATTTAATGAAGAGCTTTATTGACAAAATGAGGGCAGAAATGGTGATGTATGCAGGATTTCACAGTGGGGAAGATGAACAGCATGTATAACAGTACAGCACAATGGTGCCTGGGCTGCTGTTATTTGGCCCTGACTCAGTGCATTGGCCAATGTGGTTTTGTCTGTGTCTAAGTTTTAAACGCATTTTAGTAATCAGCAGTTACTGAATCTACTGCTAACAGATGGCTTTTATTTGAAGGCCATCATTGTTTTATCACGGTATTTGTAAAACTCTGATACAACTTGAACTACGATGCTAAGATGTTATGCTGAATTTTTCAACCAAAATCAGTGAATGCACATACACTTGGATACTCTGAACACATCTAAGCCAAACATATCAAGGCTCCACCTTTTAGTCTGTATTTTGGAATTCAGTGCCTTGAAGCATTTTTAAAACACACTTTTTAAAACACACAGAGACACATTCCAAATTATTATTAACAATTATGTTGTCCCCAGCATGCAAAAAACTTTAGCTTTTACATCAGGTGTTAAAAATTAAACTAAACTGAATTTCAGAGTTTGGTTTATTCATTTTCAATCCACACTAAAAGTGCATTTGCAGTCTCCATGACGCCTCCATGGGTGGCTGTACAGAACACAGTGAGATTTTTCAGGTACGAAACGTTTCAAAATGATGGATCGAGTCTGGATGAGATTTTACATTATTCCTATACTTATAAATATTTCATGATGTATCAACACCTCTAGGTGTTATATGCCTGCCTGTATATTACTACCAAAGTGGCATATGTGGCAAGTTCAATGAAGGTGTCTGGAACAATCTGCTGGAATCCACAACAAATCACAATCCATCAACCATTTACACAGACCCAGCGACACAAAGCATACCTTAATCACCTGCTGATTCTGAACTGCCAAGAGTCAGAGTGCCAGGCTTTGTACAAGCACCAAACACATTAGAACAATGGCCTTTTCCTCAAAGTAACTTTTTTCTTTCAAACAATCAGGAAGAGCTAGGATACAGATGAGGATGTTCAAAGAAACACAGTGGACTGGACATGGCATGTTAGTTACAGTACTACAGTTTAATTAGTTACATGAGTAACTAATTAATCTAAGTGGTGCCAAGAACGCTGAGGCATCACAGTAAATGAGCCTCTTAAGGATTTGTGGGAGGGCAATGAAACATGCCATTAGATACCCAAGATCTCCATCCCTTCCCAAAGGAATCATGTAAGGTAAGAGATGCTAGTACAAGAATACAAGGGGCAAGTGATTGACACCAATGTGGTTTAACATCTACAGAGGAAAGTCTGTCTTCTCATATTAAAAAAAAAAGAAAAATACTGAGCAGGGAGTTAAAGACTCTGAGTAGCCCTGACACTGGAAGCTAGTAGTTAGTCTTGGTGAGACAGAACAGGAGGAGTCAATGGAGAAAAACAAAGTGAAATGGAAAAAAAAGACAGAAGTGCTCATTTTGAATGAATGAGAGTAGGACAAGACTGCTGTTGTCAAGTCACGGACAGGGAAATTGATGGTGAAGTAAGAGAGATGCAAGACTCTACATGAGTAATCTTTTAGCTGCATGGATAGCTGGGACAGGTTTTACCTCAAGGATACTGTGCAGAAAGAATCTACAAGAGCAAGCCTAAGCTGACTTGAAGAATGGCTGAGACATTCACAGCAACACAAAAGGATGCAGCAGACAGAGTTCTTCATTAGGTCAAGTTGATGATGATGAAAGAGCTGTCAGAGAAACAGGGCTGTTCATGGGCAGGAGGAAATGGATGTGGAACACAGAGGCTTATCCTTGAGTTCTCTCCATAAAGTGGCAATTGACACTGTAATTGCAGCTGCCTTTACTAAGGCTCAAGCAGTTTTATCGGAAACATGACCAGGGTAAAAGGGTAAAAAGAAACTAGAGGATATCTCCCGTCTGCTTGTGATGTTGGGTGAAATTCATGTCAAGAGATATAACAAGCAAGGGTCCTCTCTCTTTTGAGCTCCAAAGAACATTATTCTTCTGCCTTTTTACAAGATTCTGGGAGGTATCTATGGGGGCTCTCTATGGCTCTCAGCACAACATTATTCTAAAGCTATTTATAGTGCTAACTGGAACTACAAGAACATGACTTTTCTTTATTGAGGGCTCTGCATACATACAAAAGACACATTCAGTTCCTGAACATTGCAGTCTAAATGAAAACATGCCTGTATAAAAATAGTCAAAAGATTTTATATGAAACTCTATTAAAAAAAAAAAAACAACCAAAAACACAAAAACAAACAACCAAAACCAAACCACAAAACCAAACTAAAACAAAGTTCTGCAAAACCTCCTCAAAAGCATATTGGAATCATCACAGGAAGATGTCACTGTTTCTAAATCTAATCATCTATATAGTTTTCAAGAATGCCCTTTGGTGAGTGAATTGTTACAAGTGGTTTATAACACCCTGAGGTCAACACCATGATGTTGCTTATTTCAAGGGAAATCCCAGTAAGAACCCTCACACTGAAAGCCAAGAGAGTGAGACTGAAGCTAAAAGGTTACACAGCAAGACAACAATTGAGAAATGGCATAATCAAAATGTAACTTAGGAGGGGAGATCAACCATCACTAAGAAGAGATATTCTAGATGACTTCTTTTTAATAGGTGAGCCACATTAAGGTACAGATTCCGGAAACCATATACTTATCTTCTCCCAGTACCTGGCACATATTTTAACTCTGCATTCACTGACCCCAAAAGCAGTTGTCTCTCACAAAAGCAAACAAAATGCAACAAAAATAGTCTGGCAGAAACAACAGGGATTTTCATTTTGACAATTAAAATGACTGGAAACTTTTGAGGCTTCCATAAACTGGCACTGTGAATCAAAAGACTTTGTTCAATATCCCCATTCTTTATTGAACTATTGTACAAACTAGGGAAAGTTTCTCTATATTTTGGTCACTTGCTTCTATTTATATTTTGCACCACAGGGGAGGAATTAGCTCTTCTCACTCAACATTTAGCTACGACTTTTTTTTTTCCTTTTCTGAAGGCAATAGCCATGCAGTGAACAAAGGAGGCAAGCAAAAGAAAGTATCTTCTAATGATACTTAAAGGATAAAAGGCAACAGTATTGCTTCTCTCTTAGCAGAGTCTCACCTTTTTATTTGATTCATCATAATTATTCATAATCATGCATTAATAACACTTCTTATATTTAACAAGTATTTACTACTCCAGGAATATGCTTTACTTATCTTTTTCATTAAAAAAAAAATAAAAAAGAAGTTTCCAGCCTGATGAGTTCTTGTTCTTTAATCTTGGCTGTTACATTTTAAGATGCCAACAGCCAACCTGTGGAACAAACCAAGGACTACAATGTGCCAATCAATGACTCACATGAGACTCCAGGGAGAAGAAGCCACATAATCCTGTTTTCCCCACCTGACTGGTGTGCAACAGCAGACTGATAAGGGAGAAACTACAAAGAAAATGTGGACTCTGCTCAAACAGCAAAACTTTTGTTTCCCCTTGGCCTGCATACTAGAAAGTCACCTTCCCTAAACATCTGAAATCAAAACTCTTTTATCCTCCCCTTCTTGCAAGTCTCCCTAATCCTATAAATGCCTTCAACATAACCTCAATTTCACAATTCAATTCCTTGCAGCGTGTCTCTCTTCCCCATTCTCCTCAGGAGCCAAAAATCTCATGAAATGACTTCATATGGTTCCAATCAGGTGGTTGTCTCCCAGTGTGGGAGACATCTTTTCTACTCCCTTATTTTAAAGCTCACTGATAACGCTTGCTTGCTGCTCAGCACTACTGTCACATTTTCCCATATGAAAACAAGACTCACTCCCAGAAGGAGACTCCACATATTCCCTTGTCAGATAACAATCTTCTCTACCTTGGAGACTAGCAAAAACTTTCAGGCAAAGTTTGAAGCTGGTAGTACTTTTCCCTGGCAAAGTACAAAAACCAGCAACTTGCTTCTCTGAACTTGCTCTCCCCTTAATAAAAAATAAATATCTACACATCAGCAATTAGCTCTCCCTCTTTAAATGTGATGTTTCACCCACTAGAGAATATTCTGGACCAAAACCACAGAAGCCCAAGAAAGCAATTCTCACAATCCCCATCTAACTTTCAGATTTTTACATCTTCAACACCTGAAAAATTTGCTCTGAGCTGACATTTCTAGTATCTACACTTCATAGCCACAGTCAGGCTCTGTGCACATCAGTCCTATTCAAAAGACATCCAGTGCACCCAGACAGAACACGACAGTGCAGCATGGAGGTGTGGAAACCACTTTCATGCAGCTCAAGAATGGGTGCTGGCAATGGCTCTGCTTTCTACAGCATCCCAGGAGCCAGGCAACTATGCAGGAAGGGACAGATTTGAGGGAAAAGGTGAGCAGAGCCTCCAAACCAGCCCTTAATGGGGTGGCTATGGCACCCATGTCTCCTTGGGACACAGCAAATCTGGAGGTGCAGTAGACAGAGTACCTGGAGCCAGATATCCTGTGTCCTTGTTGAGTGATCTAACCTCTACAATACTGCTACAGAACACCCACCACGACCTTAAGTTGTGTTGGGATTAGGAGCTCTCACTTCTTGGCTTGGTGAACAAAAAGAATAGCAACAGTTCAATTCCCTCCTTGTTCACAAATATTGGCTGAGTCCTGGTGGAGAACCCCAAATCCATTCAGACACCTTCTCATCTGAGACATTTAACACTGGAGACGCCCCATGCCAAGCCCAAAAACACTTGGAGAATGGAACTGAAATGTAACACTGTGTTGGAAGGAAAAATGCCATGATGGAAGGCAACCACTCAAACACTGCACAGCCTTCTTCAGACAGCTGCTGCCTTTGCACATTCCCTGCTTCTTTCACATCTCTGCTTGCCGATATCTGAACTTCCACTCCAGGAACAGTGTATTTCTGTGGGTCTGGGAGCAGGGACAACAGGTCTTTATACTCCTTTCAACTAAAAAACTTAACCCTGTTCTTCACTGCCTCTATTTTCTCCCTCTCTTTGTCCTGTTACCTAGAAGTTAACACTGCCACTTTATTACTTGGAGTATCTCCAGGTAGTGTCTTTAGACAAAGACATTTTGTATATATTCATAATGAGGCTATACCACCAATTCTATAAATTGCATAATTAAAGAAAAAGGGTAAATATACTATTATGATGGATTCTAAGATTTCTAAGGAATTTTCTCAAACCTCACAAAAGCTATAAACCTGAACTGCCTTCATATTGCTTCAAAAATTCTTTTCCATGCAGAATTTTTCATAAAAAGCGACAAATAGCAACAAATAAGAAATAATATTCATGTAAAAATACATGGCCCCTCACAGTAATCTCAGTAAAAAAAAAAAAAATCTGCCAATGTTTTCTGCCAAATGTGTTTTAATAAATTAGGCTAATCAACTATGCTCATTATCCACAATTTTTTCCACTCAGTAAAACTACTGCATTGAGGATACTGAAAGATTAACACTGAAATCTAAAACCAGCCTGCTAAGAATTGACATATTTTCTAAAAAAACCCTACCCTGATATGACAACTTCAGGACAGAACTACCACCTTGTATTTTATTGAAACGTACATACTATGTGTCTGTTTTTTCTTTCCCAAAAGGCCTGTTAAAAACAATATATCTAGTGCTTAAAACCATCAATAGACATTTGATTAGTGTCATTAAAAAACAAGATACCACGCAATATCAAACAACACTTCCGTCATTTTGTCTTCAATCCTCCAGCCATTTATTTTACCTGGTGCAGAACTTCAATCACGGGCTGTCATCTTTTTACCAATATTCAAAGTCACTGTGTTATACTTAAATTATCTCCACTGGAAACACAACATGATAGACTGCTGCAGCTGATGGTTTTCACTTTGATTCTTAAGACAGGGTGGATGCAGGAATGGGACCAACACAGGTGGTGTTGAATGCAGGAAATTCAGTAATTTACAAGGGAAGAAGGAAGGCATCTTGATGAGAGCATTTATAATTCAATTGCGTCCCTATATTTACTTTGCAGTTTATTTTTACTATATTACCCAATCTATAATGTAAAAAATTTACTACCTGCTTTCAGGGCTATTTATTTCTCTTTAAGAAAAGAAATGGTCCTCCGCCTTTACCTCCACTGAAACATCTATTATAAATAATCTATTCTAAAGCTATAAAACTTAACTTTGATAGATGAGGAGAAAGCTACCAGGGAATTCTTCTTATTCGGCAGTTCACATGAAGCCAGCTTTTCAACCCTAGTTTATCATTCACCTTATTCATAATCTGGTAAAACACCCCTGAGTTTTGTAGTAACTCTGATAATTCAGTCTAAATCCTGCTTGCCTTTGGCTCTTGCAATAACAGCACAGCCCCACAATGTCATTGATTTTGGCTGGAGAGGAATTGCTGGAATGAGGTATTTTTTCTGCACCTATTTAATATTTGATCACAAATTAGATTTAAAGGAGAGGCAAGAATTAGGCCCCAATTTTGAAAACATGCATCTCAGTATCTACATGTCCATCTAGGCTCTGTTCAGCTCAGCTCCTACAATGGCCTCAATACTTTCTTGAGCTTGAACCCCACAAAGCATCTGACTTCCAGTGACCTCCTCTAAAACGGAAGTTGTTGAAGTCACAACCAGTTCTAATCCAAGAGAATTCATTTGTTTCTAAAAGTATGCCACAGGAAGAAAACACAGTGTTTGCATTGAGGCCACATTCTCAGCTGCCATAAATCCACACTGCTGCAATAGCAGCAATGGCTATTTATACCAAGAGAAGAATGAGTTCTTATTCCAAAGCAATTAGAATAATGAGCCTGATCTTTTATTGCTTATTACATTCTCTGACCACATTGCAAAGAAGCACAGAGAAAGAATTCACAATTCTCCTGTCATTTTTATTCACCTCTGTTCTCTGATATAAAACAGTTTAAAATATACTTCTCTCTCTGAAAGCATGTGAGATTTAGACTTTCATTTTCAAGGGAATTTGGAGATGTGAATCATCCTGTGTACCACTGACCAAACAGGAATTAAGCATACATAATGATCAAAAAACAGGGCAAAGAAATAACTTTTTAGAAGAGGTACAACTGGGAGAGATTATATATTGTCATCATGTAGGAATGTACCTTGAAATTCAGCTTTTGTAACCAGGAAGACACACCTGGAAAAATGAGAGTGTTGGCGAAATACTGATGACACCAGCCACATGCTTACGGAGTTCCTCTGAAACATTCAAGGGCACCATATGACCTGCTGTAGTTGCAGTCATACAGGTTCAGGAGCCAAATCCTGTTCTGGATCAAAAAGAGCAAGAGAGAAAGGGCAAGAGCTGCAGATCCTCCCCGGCTGGACCCTGCTAGGCACAAAAACCCTGCACTGCTGCTGACGGAACACTTAGAATTGCTGGGCTGTGTGTTGTCTCCCCAGACTAGCACAGTACACTCCCAGCAGCAAGTACATTAATTAATGAAAACTTCCAAATGCTAGTAGGAAAGACTGTCCCAGCTGCATGCGAAATAGAGTTATCCTACGTCTTCATACTCCTGCTATGCAGATGGCAATGCTTTATTTTCTACTGGTTTAATTATCATTGTTTCTATCTAACTGGCCAGCCAGGGCTTTGTGCAAAGTATCATCCAAAGACAGAACAGGAGGATTTAGCAGCACTGCTGGACAGCAGGCAGATGGTGTCAGGCATCCATCCTCATCTTCCTTGACTGCTCTACACCCATGACTACTGTTGATGACAATCCCACTCAGGACAGATGACAAAGCCTCTGTAATCGCACAAACTGGTTTCAAATCTTGCCTTCAGGGATGCATTGGAAAACAGTAGCAGTAGGAATAGACACATCCACCTCCCAACACTTTTCTTGCCAAGTTCAGAAGGGAGCGGCTGTTTTTCACCACATGTATTCACTTACCAAGAGCAGCAGCCACCAAGAGCACCTGGTAAGAGAGCAAAAGCTTGATGCCATGGACCCAGAGGTGACAAACAGCTTTGCTATCCCTCCCTCCCCTCACAGTCGTATCTTCACAGCTAAGATGGGTTGAGGTTTGCATGAAATCAGCTCACAGAGAAGTCAACAGCAGGGCAGAGCTGGGCAAGGCACAGGTGATGCTGAAGGGCAAAGAGAAGCACTTTGAAGAGTTTACACTTATTTTTCACATTAAGACTGGGAAAAATCCCATAAAATTACTGGAAATGGTCCTTTGTGTAAGGAGACATTTTTTATCAATTTCTCAAACTCAGTCCCTTGTTTTCAGACTGTCTCTCACCTAACACTACTATATTCTGCTGCACATTTTCCTTGTATTTGAAGGGAATGATGAAACCACTGTCCTTTAGGTGAACAGAGTGCCCAAATTTAACTCCTCAACAGCCACAGCACATACAAATACATCCTCATATTATTGATCTTGGATCTTATTTTCAAACGCCCTCTGAAAATTCTAGGATGAGGTCAGTGGCTGAACAAACTTTGTGAAACACAGTGGAGCTGTTATAAAAAATATTATGTCATAGCCAAAGCATTTTTGCATAGGAAATGGAAAAATATTAAAAATAAACCACCAAAGCTCATTGTATCAATCTTCCCTTCATTAATGCAAACATGTATTAGGATCAGGATCTGCAAGAGAAATTGTATAGGCTTCCAGGTCAAAAAGTCAAGAACCTACTCTTGGGGAAGAGGAAGGATCTACAACTGCTGTCAGTCATGGCAGACATTCACCACTCATAAAATGGGATCCTCTCCACATTGAAAAGAATCACTAATTAACAAACAAAAAAAATTCATAATATGAATTTTAAACTCTTCATAAAATTCATATAATTCAAGCAAAAAGAGCACAGGAGATTAGGGAAAATTATAAGAAAAAAATTACTTTTGCTCCCAAACAGGGAAACCTCAGCACAACCAATGCAGCAAAGTGATATAGAATTACTTACTCTTAATGAGGCAAGAGTTTGCCATAGAGAGGACTACTGTGTGTGCTGGTTTTAGCTGAATTAATTTTCTTCACAGTGGCTGGTATGGGGCTGTGTTTTGGGTTTGTGCTGAACATGGGGTTGATAATATCAAGATGTTTTTGTTATTGCTGAGCAGGGCTTACACAGAGCCAAGGCCTTTTCTGCTTTTGGTACTGCCACACTGGCAAGAAAGTTAGGGGTGCAGGGAAGGTGGGAGAAGACACAGCTGGGACAAGTGACCCAGGCTGACAAAAGGAATATTCCAGACCATATAATATGCTGTATATGTAAGTGGGGGAAGAAGGAGGAAGTGGGGTATGTTTGGATTGGTGGCATTTCTCTTCCCAAGTAACTGCTCTGTGTGAGGGGGGACCTGCTCTCCTGGGAATGGCTGAACACCTGCCTGCCCATGGGAAATGGTGAATTAATTCCTTGGTTTGCCTTACTTGTGGGTGTGGCCTTCACTTTCTCCATTAAACTGTCTTTACCTCAACCTATGAGTTTTCTCTGCTCTTCCTTTCCTGTTCTCTCCCTGATCCCGCTGCTGGGGGAGTGAGCAAGGGGCCGGGTGGGGCTTGGCTGCTGCCTGGGGTTAAACTAAGAGACTGTGACACTAATGAATTTCAGCAAAGCGGTGAACTGCAGCTTTGCAGGCACCACGGACCAGCACCAGAACAATGCAGCGTAAGAACACGACACACAGAATAAAACAAAATCCTAACAAAATGCACAATTGCAAACCAGCTCGAGAGGCTGTGAACTATCATCATATTTCCTTTTCAAGCAAGGGCAATACATTCTGTTTTTAGAAGGGGAGATGCCTTGCCCTCTGACAATTTTTGCTATGCTAAGAATAAAATGAATGGAAGATAAAGAGCCTAGAGGAAAGAAGGGCAAGATTTTCCATGAATAAGCAGCAAATTCCCCTGTCACCTTGTCTTTGACAATGCTGCACACTAACTACTGATGTTAATTCAGTAACTTGGAAAAAGCCCTGGATGAAACCTGAATTAATATGGACAGGGAGTTAGTAAAGGCTGTTCAACCATGTGCTTTGCTTTTTCTAAAGCTCTGAGGCACTGGAAACTGGCCTCAAATCTGACCTTTTCTTTTTTTTTTTCTTTTTTTTTTTTTTCTAAAAGGATCTAGTTTCAATGCTGAGAATAGCTAAAAAGAACAGAGCTTCCTGCCCTTTCTTATCAAACAGTATGGTCATGTGCCACAGTTCCCCCAGCTCCCAATTAAAAATCAGTATTTGTGACCCAGCATCTCTCAACATGCAAAATATGAAAAAAAAGAACAATAACAATTTTTGGGTTCTTAATTCTTGTGCCTTTCTTCACTTCTTATCATCTCATATAGAAGCTAGTCTTTAAAAAAAGTTATGTGTAACACATATACAGTGGTGCAATAATTGTCTACTAGGACTTAGAGTGAAAAGGTAAGTTTTGTGTTATGTCCTCTTCCTCCAGAATACTCTGGGGTCTAAAGGCCTATCTATCTCATCCCTCCCTTTCTGCAAAAATCTCCCTCCACACCTTAAAACAGCAGATGGTTCCTTAGGATATAAAACACATTCTCCTCCCCTTGTAGGAAAAAATTATTTTTTTCACCGCAAATTCAGAAGATTCCTGCTATTGCCACAAAAGGCATGGTGGGTTCCATCAATGCAATTATCTCCTAGCTTGCGGATGCCACAGACAGAAATGGTACTGAGGGTGTTTCTCAGTTTGGTTTTTGCTTTGTTTGTTTTTTGGGTTTTTTTTTTTTTTTTTAATATCTTTTCTCACTTGGAGCAGGAAGCAGATTGCATTCTTTGCCCTCCATTTTTACTGCTTGTGCAATGTGCATTTCATCTGTAGGTAGATATTAGTTCTGCCAGGACTGAGAGACAAGTTCAAGGCTGGGAACAGAGAGCTCCATCCTGGCACAGACATGAGTTTATCAAAGGATCTCCACTAGCACATGGCACCAGATAACACTGATGATAAAACACACATTATGCTGCAGAAACATGATTAGAAACTCTTATCTGCTGCACTTCTATAGTGATTATTTCCTTTTTCATGCCCTGTGGGCATTAGCTACACTTTCCACAAGCACAAATGAAAGGCATAGTGAAGATTCCCCCCTTTCCTCCAGACCCAGTTAATCTAGGCTAATCCACTTCTGTGAAGCAATACCATCAAATTTCTTCTGACATTATTTAAATTTACTAAGAGCTTCCAAGATGCTATACTTTGTCAGGAAACTGCAAACATTTTCAAATATATTGCAAGTGATTGTGAAGAGAATAAGGATATTTGGTGAGAACCTGCACTGTAGTCATGCAGAATAAGACAGCTTGAAAAGTGTTTTAAAGGTGAAAACAGGGTTTCTGGGAAGAAAGTACTTCATTATATTCTTACTATCCAACTTCCCCCTGCTCCATGAAACACAAAAGAGATAGGCAAAAATAGGTGTCCTAAGGGATAAAGTTGCTAATAAAACAAAGGTAATAATAAAATGCACGAAGTGGAAATGAGACAAGTCCAAGGAAGGAATAATAAAGGGAAGAGCAGGGGGAAAATCACAAAGTCCCCTTTCTAAGATTGCTAACATCAAGACAGAGCAATTAAAGAACAGCAAAAAAGAAAGAGCACAATGTTTAAAGCAGAGGGGAAAATAGAAAAAGAAAGAATACTTCAATTTTTTTTCTTTGTTAATTGGATTCACCGCTGTGAAACTTTCCTAAACTATTAAAAAAAGAGGACATATCTCCCAAGGAAGACTGGGCCAATACAGCAACCAAAAAATCACCTGTAAATTATTAAATAACACACAGCTCCTTTTATTTGTGAGTATTTTGGGCAAGTAAACTTCCCTCACTACAACAGTACCAAGAAATCAGTGAGATCTTGCCAAATTTCCCCTCCCCTATAGAAACACCTTTAAAATGTTACTTTTATTCACAAGTTCCTATGTTCTTGTTACCAGTTACATGGCTGGCAGTCATAATTCTTCAATTTGTAATATCATAACATTTCCCCAGCAAAGTAAGTAGTATGACAAAAGCTGATGTTTTCAGGCTGGAAAAAAATATCAGGAAAACATGAGCCTTTAAGAAACAATAGTCCTGTTTTCATGACAGCCTCTATTATGTAGACAGAAAAATAAGGTAACTGAAACAAAGCAGCTGCATTGCTCACAACAAGGAGAAGAGATTGTCCAAAGCAAAGTGTTTGATTGTTCCCATGAGGGTTTGGTGACACTGCAATGTGTTCTTCACATTACTGAAACATGAGAAATTATTTGGTAGTGGTTGAAGGCTTTTTGTGTACCCACCAGTATGATAAAACTACACAGTATGGTCGAGAGAAAACAATTTTACTCTAAAGAGCAGCAAACCATGATTAGGCAGAATACCTTCAAATGTCACTGGAGAGTGCAAAGCATTCTTCCAAATTTATGGATATGGCAAGTTATGTACATATTCACTTCTTGCAGCATCAATTTCTAAACATGTTCCAAATTTTCAGTACTTAAGTTAATCACACTGAGCCTAGACCTGCAGTCCTTTGTTGCAACAGAAGGCAACACAAGTGATTCTACTGCTATCCAAGGGCATTTTTTCATGAAGAAAAGGACCTTTCATAAACAACAGCCTTAAGTCATAAGCAAACAACACAGTTGGGAAAACTATGCCTATATAATCAATGTTAAATTAAACCACAAAATATTCCATACATACAGGAACAGCAGAGAAAGAGAGCTACAAATCTGCAAGGGTACACAGTCCTTTTGATGTGAGACCACCTTTAAGACCATCAGCAGTGTGAAACACTGTCCTTTTAGTGTGTTGTGCTGTGCAGAGCATTCATACCCAGCTCTGCTCCCAAAACCATTTCTGAAACTTAGTATTTTATAAAGGAGACCTGAGGTATGTGGTTTGTAAGCTCACAGTGAATAATAAGGAAAGACAGTAACTTCTAAGATTGTTCATTTTCATGTAAACTGGAAGGTGATGTGGTGGCATTTAATCCTGACCTGTCCTCTGTATGGGACCTTCAGAACATGTTATGTTTTGCCTGAAGGGGCAGGATCTCAGTGAAGATGACATCCTCAAATGCATTAAAAGCACTGCATGAGAAACTCTTGCTTCTGATACAGAATACATGCATGCCCTAGCAGTCTGAGCAACCAGGCTGCAGCCATATTTGTTCTGAACTAGGCAAGTGACATTTGATTGAAACTCCTAAAAAAAACCACACTTGAGATCAGGTAAAACAGACCTTGGGCTTGATTTCTGCTGCTTCAATAAATGCAAGGTACCTTTATCACACCAACTATCTTAACACCTCAGTGAACAAGGAGCCATGCAGATGAGCACAAGTTACATCAGAGTAAGACTCCATGACATTTTCCCTACTGTGTATCCATGAGTAAAAATAAAGGCACTATTAATATGAAAACAAACATTGTTGAACAGAAAATGAACCCAAGACTAACAGCAAAAGAGAGTCAGTTAAAGAAGAAAGGTTTTGCATAGATTTACGAAGTTACCTGGTGCTGTATCATTCAACAATGGCAAACAAAGTACAGTCACTGCAGTATTGCATCTTGTTATATTTATGCATTTTCCCTTTCTTGCAGGATAGCACAGAAAATAGCTCAATAAAACTCCTTTGTGTAATTTTCACCAGTTATTCTTGAACAATATTATTCCCCCAAAATAATTTCACGATTCCTATCTGGGAATTAGGAAAAGCCCCTTAAAAGCCCTGGTTTTGTGATGAATGGAAGTCACAGCATAATCTTTTGAGGTCTGGAGAACAGTACAATCACATTAAATTCCCTCAGCTCAAGAAATGTCATCTTTACATCGGCTGGTACAAAAAATTGTTTCCAGCCTGAGGCAGCTATGATAAGGGATTTAGAAGTCATCACCATGTGGGCAAAGAGATATAAAGGAATGTCTCACCACATATAAAGTGTTTGCATCTCAGAATTTTGGAGCTAATGTTCTCACAGCTGTGTATGACTTAGACCAGGTGGGAAGAAGAAAGGAACTAAATTAGTCACTAGAAGGATCTAGTATTTTGTCTAACCTGCATTTTAACACTCCAGCAGCAGAACTGTTGGTAAGCAAAACAAGATCAGATCATTATCCAGCAAGGGATGGGGCTGTGAAATCTCTTGGAAGCACAATAGAAAACACACAGTCCGGGGGGCAGGCAGGCAAAGATGACATTTCAGTCCTATCTGTGCACTGCTAAGATACTACCAGCAGCTGGAACAGCCCTCAGCACAACTGAGGGGGGTCATGGGTTACACAAAATTACCACAGACCATCTGGCACTCCCAAACATGCCTGTGCTGCTCCACAGACAAGTGGGAAAACCTTTTGGAAAGACTTAGTAGCCTTAGCACAGCAGCTTCCCTACAGCAGACATCAGAGTTTCTGTACCATGACACACAGGCACTAACAGTTCAAGATGAAATCTTTATTGGCGTTACAGTGCTCTCGACTAGGATCAGTTTGCGACCCTCACCCATTTACATGACTAAAGCTCACTTATGGCAGAACTTGGTGGATTTTGAAAGAGCTGGATGGTTGAAGTCCACTTTATTCATGGTAATGATATAAAGTGCTAGCAAAGCCTTCACTTGGTGTAGAAATAAGTGAAATGAAAAAAAAAAAAAACAAACACTTTCTGTGTCAGTAAAAGGGTCCCATGAGAAGATGCTCATCTGAATTCAAATGAGCTAGAGTAATTACTGTAAACTTCTCCTGTACAATCCCTCCTAAATGGCTCAAGTGATGAGCTGAAGTTCCCAACACAAAACTTCTTGTATTTTAGATATTCATACAGACAGAGGTCTCTGCTGAACTCACTTTTATTACCCTAACTCTCTCCACTTTTGCACATCTCCTGTTTTCTAACAGAAGGCAAGCAATGGTATTTACCCTCTCAAGAGAGCAGCCAATGATTTAATGTATAAACTTTAAGAATGGCTTGATGTATGCTGGTGACCAGGAAAGAGACAGCCAGCAGCATCATTAAACATGCTATTGTTCATTCTTTTATTGGAGAATACTGTCTTACATGACTGTCAGTCCACTGTCAGAATATAACCTATATTTTAAATCAGGAAAAAACAATGTCAAGTAATCTGTATACTTAGTGGGTGCTTTGCCTTCCTTGGGGTGAAATTACCAGCTACTGAACATATTTCCATTTTTTGTCAATGCATGTTTTCCTATTTTTTCTTTAGATACAAGACTATCAAAAGAGTTGCATTCCTAATAAAACATATTCTATTAAGCTACCTGACAATGGATGCATCTCTTTTAGGTCATAGTGAAAAGTATTGCATTTGTTTTAAAAACCAACCAACCAACAAACAAAAAAACCCAAAACCCCCACCTCCCCAACAAGTATTCCAGCAAATAAGCTTAGTTACCCTCCCCTTTCTCCATTAAAAAAAAAAAAAAAAAGAGAGAAGAGGAATATATTCCAAACTTTTCTTAAGAAAATAAAAGAGAAAAGGAAAGGGGAGGAGGGAAATTAACTGACAAAATTGATTTTTTGAAACTTGAATCTTCATTAATGCTGTTTTGTTAAGAGATTTCTTCATTAACTTCTCTTTCCTTCTGCTACAAAGTGGTCAAAAATGACATTTCTAAGAGTTCTACTTTACTTCGAAGCTGTATCTTAAATTGAAGGGTTCTCAATCTAGGCTGTTTCTATTCAAAACATTACCTGGCAAAATTATAGGTTTCATCTGGAGAAAAGCTTTAGAGGCTTATTTGAATTCATGCTGCCCAGACTTGATCTTCTTTTGGTTTCAAGAGCCTCCCCAAAAGTGCATCCACAAGCCAGAGGCAAATTCTATCTCTGTCTAAAATGTAATCTTAAAACTTTCTCTTTAAACTTTCCTTAGAGACTCTTTCTTTAGCTTATGATATATACAAATGAGTTATATGAGCATCTATATGAAGACCAAAATGAGAAACTCTCTCAAGTTACTGCTCTAAGCAGGGGCAGGGTTCGGGGAAGCCTCGTGGGCTCTTGCTTGCTTTTCTATTTTATTGCTCAAGCTGTAAAGCAGGTGTAGCTAACTACTTAAAGAAACTAAAAAGAACCTATAAAAACCAAATATGTATAACCACCTAAAATAAAAATAGCATAAAAATAAAATATTTTTCAAGACATAGTACCTTGGAAACTTCTTTCTCATAAAAACATTAAAGATTTTCTCTTTCCATCACTATTCCAATTCTTAGCTCTTAAATACTTGAACTATTTTTAGACTAATACCATTTGCACATCTTGGAAAACAAGTTCAGGACTGAATCTTCACCATCTGGGACCTGCAAATTCTATCTGATAAACCTCTGGAAGGAGAAACAAACATACAGCTTCTCTAAGTATTTAACACTTAAAGAGAAATTTACATCCTTCTGGGAGCCGGATATGTCAATTAAATCCATACACTCTACAAGCATCAAAACATGTAGTTATACTTTATTTTTTAATAAAGAGTATGGTTTTCAAAAAGACAGCACACAAAGTCCTTAAGACTTGTCTTAAGCTTACAGACTGAAGTATATGGAGTAAAAATGTTATTAAGAGAGGGTTAAGCAGCACACAGAAACAAAGCTTGATCTTCAGGTCTGTTTCCATCATTTTTTCATTCAGATCAGAGTATCTTTTAAATTTACAAGTTGAGTAAAATAAATTTTTCTATATTCAAAAGTATGAGTCAGCAAAATATATAAAACCTTATCTTTATCAGTAGAACAACATAATAACAAGGGCAACAATTTATTAATTATACCTGCTCAGTAAGAGAAATGGAAGTGGTGTTTATTTGGTGGATTCTATTTTATTAAGACACAAATTCCAATTACAACCCATGAAAGCTTTTTTTCAACACAAATATACTCATTCAGGGCAAAGTTCACCCCCTAGAAGATTCCATTACAACAGCATTGTAATATTTGCTAACCATATTTCAAGGAGAATCCTAAAGGCAGAGGGGTCACCTAGAACCCTCTTCACACAGCAAGAGAAGGAAATAGAAAGGTTAGCATTTGTTTCAAAAAAGCAAAGACATATAAATCTGTAAATTCTGCATTAGGATTCAGTTCTTAAAATATCTCTATTGTTGTCTTGGTTTTTATTTGCTGTCTGCAATACCCCAAACTGCTATTTTTTCAAAACTGTTCCATCGACTGTCATTATTTGCTAAAGATGTCCAAAACCCTGCTAAGGGATTCCTTGGCCCTGCTCAGTGTTGGTTTTTGCATAGGAGCAGAAGGGTGATTTTTCACCCAGCTGCCATATCCCCAATACTTGAGGATGGACCACTGCTGCTCCAGAGCAGCCCTTTGCACGGGAGAACACAGTGATTCTTTTTCTTTTACCTGCACCCATTGCCAGGCTACTGAATGCAGCCATGAACAGAGCTCTTAACACATATGGTATTTCCTACTTTGAACTGGTTTTGGTATTATTCTAATGCAAGCTCCTTAACACTTTTATGCATATCAATGCTGCATGTACAAGCATTTTTTAAGATTTCAAAGGTTTTCATGATACCATCCTTACCTATGTAGTTTATCCTCCAGAATCTCCATGTACTTCTCAGCATTTTCTTTTACACTGGTCACTGCAAAATAAAGGCCAAAGTTAGGTAATGATATAATTGTACAGTTCTGTGGGGGTTTTCTTTTTTTAAACCACCTCATCTCTTACCCACATATTTTACACATGTCAGTTAGGAATAAGAATTTCATTAATCTTTCTCACATTCAAATTGCAGTGTGGGTGTCTTCTCCTTTTTTTTTTCTTGAAAGTCTATTGTCTCTATATTATAATAATAGATCAATAACAAATGCATTAACCTCTTCCCTGGGCCAGAAAACTGTTGAGATTAACAAATACCCAGCATGTAGAAGCTGCCTCTAGACAAAATAAAAAACAAACAAAGGCAACAATGACAGCTAAAAAAAAATCATCCCCACAAAGGAAGAAATATCACCCATGCAGTACCCACTACTCCTCTTTACCTTTAGGAGAAGTAAGCCAGACTAGCAAACCTTTAATTGTTAACAATATTGTATCAAACTTTTCTTAGAAAACCAAAACACTTTAGAATAAAAAGAAATACCACTCAAGATTGTTATGACATTTAGGTTGGGTTTTTTTGTGGTTTGGTGTCTGGGGGGATAGTTGTGTGTGTTTGTTTGTTTTTTAAGTTCAGACCTAGACATTCTATAAGTCCCTACAACTTCTTCACCCAGAAGACACTCTCAAAGACTACTTACCATAACACACAAAAACAAAGCTGTTCTTTTGAATGACCATTGGTACTCCATCAATGGTAGAAAGTAAACCTCTTCCAGGAAAATGGAGGGTTTTAGATAATAACCATTTCCACAATATGATAACTTTTCTTCCCTCCTCCCTATCAGCTGCTTGCAAAGTCCAAGTCTAGTAGGACTGTAAATCACTTGGTCTCTTTTAAAGTCTTAATTCATTGTACAATAAATATATATTTTATATGAAGAGGCATCCTACAGAGCATCACTGTTTTTATGGGAAAAACATGTTACATGGGTCAGGTACCCTGTGAGTTTACCCATTCATCTCCCCTACCTTCCTTACAACACGATGGCTCCAAGCACAGCTTACGCACAAGTGCTTTCCCCCTTCTGTGTTTGTTGGGTTTTTTCCCCTCACAAAGTCGAATTTCACCCACTGAAGCCTGACCTGAAATCAGCCAAATCATTAGCCAAATCAGCTGTGCTAAAGTTCACACACAGAAGGGTTCACTGAGGTAATGCCATTAGCAGTAAGCATCAGGGGCAGTGTAACATGGACTGTCTGCAGAAGGTGGTGTTCACCAGCTCACACAGCAGTCACACATCACTGAAGCTGCCTGCAATGCAATGGCAAGTATAGAACACAGGTTGCAAGGTTGATTTACTTTTTCATTGTTTGTTTTGTTTTGCTTGATATATGAGTTTGTTAGATTAGCGAACAAACCAACCAACCAAACAAAAAAAAACAAACAAAAAACCCAATACCAATCAAAAACCCAAACCCACCACAGCCCCAGTAGTCAGGAAGCAGGATTCTGCAATATTGTATTGTACATAGACAACTGAATTAGTTTATACGTTCACAGGCCCAATTACTCATTAGAAAAGTGCTGATGGATGTTATGCAAAAGGGTTTATAAGGATTTCTGCAACGGCACTGGAGACTAAATAACTTTCCCCAGCTTGTTGCAGTTCTGTAACAACTACAGGGCTTAGTAAAAGCTCACAGTTTCCTTACCATGCTTTTATTCCTACACTTCCTGTAGAACTGTGGAGAGCCTGCAAGACGGCAAGCCTTTCTTTAATGACACACTACAGCTTTATAAAAACGGCCACCACTTCTTGCAAACTCCCTATCCATCAATCCCCAAATGTGCTGACCTGAGGCCCAGTAGCGCTTCGATAGCAAATAGCTTCAAGGTGTTCGGGTGCTGTACTTCCCCTTCTCTTGCCATTGTCACAGTGTCCTTCAACATCAGCCGTTACAACTCAGGGGCTTATTCTTTCAGATAATAAAGTCAGCAGATATTATTAATTTTTGGAGAGGGATGAGAAGAATCTGTTTCACACTCACTCTGTTTCTAACCGATATAGTGACTTCTTACGTTACATGAAAGATAAACCTTGCTTTCAATTTCTCCTGCTGTGCTTGTCACTTTTTAATTGGGTTTGATCTGATAGAGTAATTCGCACTTTCACAGTTCAGTCCTGCCCCTACATGCAATTTTACAATGCCCTTGAAGCACACAGCTTAATATATCAGCATTATTCAATGACAAAAAGTAATGGGCAAGAATACACCACTAGTCAAAAGTAGGTCAGCAAAAAGCTAACACTCATTTGGAAATCACCTCACATCACTAAACCCTACTCTCTCCTGTCAAACGTTTTAACTACATTAAAAGAAATGCAAACTTTGCTGCTGAAAGAGAAAGCTCCCCAGACTAGCTTTGTCTCCTTGCCTTCTTTTCCGTGTAATTGGAAAAGCTGTGACCTGGAGATTTTTGCTGGAAGGAAAACATATCTTAAAAATCTGATTAGGGTTACTTCCCTTGCAACAAACCGTAGACAGCACTGCAACAAATACTTTCAGCCTTTTAGATCATCCATTGAAATAGAAGACAAGCAACAGATTAGCAGATTTTTTTTGTTCTAATTTAATGAATCTATTCACCATCACTTCAAAGCAAAAAAAATGCAAACAGGAAACTGTATGTGCTTTCAATCTGGCAATAAAAGTACTAGATGACAGAGAAAGAGAAGAAATAATAATTTATGAGATTCTTCTCTGCATGCCAAATGGTTTATTTTTACATTTAAGTGAATGGGGTTGCCTTTTTCCATCAATTCTCTGGGGATTTACATGCTTAGCTCATATTGGCCTTGAGGGAAGTTATTAAAATAAAAAAGTATAAATTCTCTATTAAAATAAAGAAGTATAAATACTCACAGAAGATCAGAATACCAGGTTATTTGCTGAGGCTAAAAATAAACTTCTCTTGTGAAGTCTTAATTGAAGAAAAGTGAGTCAGCATTTCTTCCCCTTATTTTATCTCAATTTTTTCTTCTTCTTACAGCAGCAAAATTCAGTCTTGGAATCAGTTCTGGTCAGACAGGACTGAGAAGAAGCAGTGAGCTCCTGTGATGGCCTTTTAATTGCTACAGAATGTAAATCTGCCATTTTAGAAGCTGCATAGATACCATTCAATAATTAACCTACATAGTATTCCTTTAAAATAGCATTACATGTCATTTCTCATCTGAAAGCAGCCCCAGTGGGGTAATGCTATTTCTATTACTTACATAGATTATTCAAGTCTGCACACGAAAGCATATCACTTTTATTCTTCAGTCTCTTATTCTTTGGTCCTCAAAATTGAGCTTAAAAAGACCTATAGACTATCAGATATGCTTTAGATTCTATGATCAATATTTTCTAAAACTTTATAAAACCTGAGTATTTGACTGGAGATACCTCAAACCCAGTGTTCATATGGATGCTCCAGATGTAAATGACTGGCAACTTAGAAGAATAAATCTTTAAAATTGAATAAGGGCCTTAAAAATGGTAGTCAATATCACAGTGGTTTTCACAGATCAGTAGTTCTTCACTAGACAAGTCATTCACCGAGTCCAAGAGATACAAAGTCTGAAGTAAAGTTTTTGTCTTCCATCCTAGAAGGCATGCTTTCTTTTTTTTTTTTTTCTTTTCTTGTTCTCTTTTCTTTTATGGATAGACAGTGTGGATGAATAACAACACATAGTTTTACACAAAATTAAAGGTTGGAAGAGATGCAATAGCTCCTACATCAACATCCAGCATAAAAAGAACTGCCAGACATTACCTGCCTGCATGACAAGCCTGATACCTACAAAATTAGCCTTTCTGACCCACAAGCATAATGTTCCTTCTCAAATATTATCTTAGGTAGAGTAAAACTCCCACTGGCTTCCAAAACATTCTTGCCTGACTTAAGGATCTAGGAATAAAAATTTTCAAAACTGCATAGACACTTAATCTGAGGACAGAATTAGGTGAGAACAAGGCTGACATGTTGCTTCTCCTGTCACTATACTTTTTCTAATGTAAAAATTGTTATTAATATTAAGATAAAATGAAAGCAGAAAATGATTCTATGCAAATCATCCTGATCTTTTCTGTCATAAAAGATATACTACATTAATGTGTGAAGTAGGGGTCTGAAAAACTGAAGAATGGCTTTGATATATTTAAAGGTTCACTTGAAAGAGTGACACTTGAGATGACATCTTAGCTGCCCAACTACACGTCAAGATGATTTATCAAGCCCCAGTAACAAGATTTTGCATTACTGAATGATAAGGAATTTTGCATCCTGCAGACAGATAGGGGAAAACCCCAAAGAACAAGCTCTGTGAAGAACAATGGCCACTCTCCTATGCATTGTTCTCAAGGAACTCAAGTAGAAAGAACATTAAAGGTCAGGATTAAAGACACAAAAATAAGTGCCTTATTTAAAAGGTGTAAATACTTTTAAAAGGCAAATGAAATTCTATGCTGGTTCCCTGTCATCCAGTAATGAAATAAATACTGAGATACATAGTTATTATCTGTCTTTTCCAGTAATTGTGGTTTGTTCTAAGAAATGTACTAATCCTCTGAATAACATTGCAACGCAGCACAAAATAACTGAGGAAACTACTGCCACCAGAGATGAGGTGGCAAAAATTTGGGAGTCTAAATGGACTGGCTATTCTGCAATTAAAAAACACTACATAAAAGTGAACTGGAAACACAAACATCTGTACTGAACATCTAAGAAATGAAAGCCAGACATTTAAAGACACAACCCAATCTTACTTGACAGAGTTGAAAATATTCTCTGCCTAATTTGAGAGGATTCCATAACTCAATCACAAGGTTTTTCCCTCCTTCTGTAAGCAACTGGCCTGGAGAATAGGATACTGTCATGCCACAGAAATGGAAAGCTGTGCTTTGCAGTGGCATAGCACTGGCAGGCAGGTCAGGAGCAGCAGATCTGATGGGTCTGAGACCTGTGAATGAGGCAGGGCTGTACCATGCAGGGCTGCTGGATAGTCTCAGTCCCTCTGGATGGAAAAGAGTCTGCAACAACTGCTGGGTGATTCGGTAATGTTGATCTTATCATAATCCCATCCCACAGGAGAAGAGGGGGCTTTCAGGGATCTACTGTCAAATGACACTCCACTCCTTTCAGAGCACTCAGAGGGATGGAGTATGTAGTATCTTGTCCATGTGAAGATTTCCATCAGCATCACTTTTCTCTCCAACACTAGACAGTAAACTGCTCTGACACCACAGGGCAGCACTTCTGATATATAGAAGCAAACAACTAAAGGTTTCATGGGGAGCATCACTGTCTTAAAATACTTTGCTCACTGTCACATTTAAAATCTTAGAGGATATTACCACTTTATATCCTCTAACTCTGGAAAAATATAGGAAGTAATAAAAATCTACGAAGAGTAATAGAGAAATACAGAATGACAGAACACAGGACAGCATGGCATCTTGCCCCTAATACTGCACTGAAACAGGAAAAGACTGAAACAGTGTGAACAACTCGCCTTCCTCAGGAAGTTCCCTTTGGAGCTGTGGACACAGAGTGTCTACTGTTCCATTTCTCCCTAGCACATTGTCACATCCTGAACAGGAGGAAGCCTAGTCTAACCTCCAGACATGCTGGGAATGGGTGGGCACTGCAAGCCCAGGAGAAACAGCCTCGTCTCTTTAGGAGATCACATAAAGGCCAAGTTTGGCCAAGTTTTCCAGGTCATTTACAGAAGTAGTAGCAGAAGTAGGCAAAGAAAATGCTCTTTCTGCTTGTGTCAAAGTTCTCAGCATACTTACAGATGGCTTAATTTGCAGACCTTGGTGCAACAATGATTTTGAGCATGTAATAAGACAAGTGGCACCTTGCCTTTGATGCAAAAAATTACAACTAAACATAAATAGCTTACAGAAGATACTGATTTTAACAGAGAAGCCACATTCTGCTCTCAAGTTAGATGTCAGAGCAGATATAAGTTATGGAAAATCTCAGAATGAACAGAAGTTTGACAAAGAAATAAAAACCAGAAAATAGATCTTACAAAAAGAAATGACAGGAGGTGCCAGCAGCTCTGCCTATAACAACTGACAATTCTGTCTTTGAGCAAGGCATAAAAGGTTTGCAGAGGCGACAAAGAGCAGGGGAAAACCACCCTGCATAAAAAGGTACATTTGAGAAACAGACATTCCCAGAATCTGCCTCCTGAACCTTCTTTGTTGCATGCAGTACTTTTCATCCAAAGAGACAGGTGACCCTTCAAGTTCTGTGATGATTAAATTGCCGACATTCAAGAGAATTACCATACTTTTACATGGTTTCTGAGTTTCTTTCAAATATCTGAAAAATCTGTCAAACCTGACACAAGGATTCCTTCCATGCTACATGTGGGAGACAGCAGGCAGAAGGAGGCAAATTACTTTCAGTAAATAATTTACCTTAAAAAAAATAAACCAGCTGAAATTTTACACATTGTTTTATTACACAGTATAAAAGCAAGCATATTGATTCTAAACTGAAGGGGCAGTAGGCCCAGCAGTCACCAGAGCTCCTAATAACACGAAAAAAGATTGGCCTTGATACTTTAAGAGACTAAATAAAGAGTAGGGAGAGTCACAAAGCACATAGTACCAGACCACCCACCTGTGCAGCCCCAGGTCTGGAAGCAGCCTCCTGGCCTTCCAACTTCTGCCCTGCATGTACCACCCCTGTAGTAACCACAGGCTAGGTGCAGATCCCCTATCACAGGTTTGGTTACTTTTCCACAAATAATTCAAAAGCTACAAATGATTGGAGTGCCCTAAATGGAATTTTAAAATGGCTGCAGAAAACCAGGAAGAAAACCATTCCTACCGCATGTGTTTCGTACCAGAACATTCTCACTGCAGGGAAATCTGCTCAAACAAACCTCTCTCTCTGCTTTACACTGCTGACATAAATAAGCCAACTTGCCCCAGAAAGGTTTTCTTCATTGCACACAGTTAACTTCATTTTTAAACTTTATTTAAAATTAGATAGGACATGGATTCATGCATAATTTCTAGCTGCAGAGTGACTGTATAGTACCACTTCTGGAAGAATGCTGGAGATCTTCACTGATAACATCCTCAGGGGATGAAGGCTCCTGAACTCTCCTATGGGAAAGTGAAGGTTGAGTTCTCCTCTCCCATTCCATCACACGGATAGGACCATCCAGTTTTCCTTGCTTCTCTGCAGCTGCCAGAATCATTGTTTACACTTTGTTACACAACTTACTAACTACTTTAATATTGAAAGTATCATCTCTTTTCCAAAACCCATGAGAAAAGCTACCTTTCACTTTCTATTCTTATTTCTCTTGCAGTCTCTACAAGAATGAAAGGGAAAGCAGAGGTATCAGAGAGCAATCTCCTTACATTTTCTCCTACCTGGTTCTCCTTTCTGCCTGTTTACCACCTATTACTTCAATTCTCTGCTGACCATCTGTTCAGCCTCCCTGCTCCAACAACAACAAAAAAATTTCCTTTTTTCCTTTCTCCTCACAAAGCAAAGCCTGAACATCAAGGAGAGCCATGTGTCCAGCTTGTCCTCTGTAGATTGTCAGCAGTCACAAGACATCATCTGGAAATCATTACTCACCCGAAAAAGGCAACCAGACTCAACATGTGCAAAGGCACCAGAAGAGTTCAAACTCGTTACTTGAATTGCCACAAGTTTTTCCTGGAAGTAAGATTTATTTTAACACTGTTAGATAAGATAAAAAGACCCAGAATGAGCCCTTTATACAGCTATCCAAGACAAACAACAGAGAACAATTAAGGCTTTATGCACAGGCTAAGCTCCATGACAATTACTGACAACACCTAATCCCTATGTTATGAAAGGCAGGAACAGGTCAAAGACTTTTGTCTGACAGACAAACCATAAAACCAGTGAAATCACAATTCAATTTTTGGCTGAAGAGGATACTTTACAGCTAATATGGATGATCCATAGACCAAGGGACGTGTCCCAGCCATTCAACAACATCAAGGCTTCTAAAAGACACAGGAGCTGGTTTCAGGCAGCTGTTCTGCTGAACTTCCACGTATGCAGTCTTACACCTAGTGCTTTAGTACCTAAATTGCAACTAAAAAATTATATTAAATTACTAACCCACTTTGGCTTTTTAATTTAAGGTCACAAAAGAAAGATGACCAAAGATTTTTCTCAATCACTCTAACTATTCCAGAAATTTTTTTCTAAAAGGACTCAGCAAAATTTCACGTTAGTCTTAATGCTGCTGATTATTCTTTTCCTATCTCAACATGCTTGCTAGTCAGGCCATACAAATTAGCAAGAACCCAGGCACCTACAGAGAGACAGCCCTAAGTCAGAGGATAAAATATGTTTTTACTTAAACAAATACAAATAATTATTGCAGAAAATGTGTTCAGAACTTCTTTATAGAACAAAACCACAGAACATTTCAACACAGAAAAAAAAATTAGAAAAATGGAATTTGCCCCCAAATGCTGCTGTAGAATCTGGTTACTAAAAGAAATCAAAGGGAGAGCAACATACAAGCATAAGAGCTTTGAAAAGCAACAAAAAAAGTGAAAAAAGTGGAAAAAAAAAAGTGAAAAGCCAATGCTCTTACTGACAAAGGAAAATCACAAACACCTTCATAGTAGAACAAATCGCTACTAAGACATCAGTCCTTCAGATAATTTTTAAAAAAGCAAAGTGGAGCATAAAGGTATACACTGAAGGTTAGAAGCAATACAAATTGCAACAGTGATGAGAGAGAATATTCAGAATTCCAAGCTACTTTTTAACAACCTTGAAATCACATCAAATAAAGCAGGGACTTCCTGTACCAAGGCTTACAAACGATACCTGAAAATAGCACTAGCTTACATTTTTGTACTGCTGTTCCCTCCAAGCATCTAGAACAGGTCTTGAAACTTCAGAGCAACAGCAATTTCTTTTTTAAAAAATAGCTGACAATGAGACCATGATACAGAGAAGCAGTATCCCACATATACAGGAGTTTTCAGAAACTCATTGCAGAGTATTTGACCACTGTTGGCTGTACCAGTCATCCTTTCTGCAATGCAATTACAGGGCTTCCAAACAAGAAAAAATGTGAAGCTGCTCAGCAGAGAGGTTGAGCAGAGCCTGTTCTGCAGCCATTTCAGGGACAAGAGAGCTTTAATATATCACTTTCCTTAATCCCTAATAATCTTTGCCCTAGCTGCTTCCTCCTGATATTATGCAACCTGCACGTAACAGCATATGAGTTTCATTAAACCCACAAGTAATGTTTGGCTATGCCTGACATATCAATGTAAACATGATGCTTTTGACCATGAACATGCAGTGATGCCTTAAAAGCCTCTCTGCTCCTTACACACAAAGCTGGGGCAGAGATTTACACAATGTAAGTGGGAGAATTACTGCAGCTGAGCAAAACAGATGTAACTAAAAGAACGTGCATGCACTAAGTGCTTCTACTAATCCTGAACACCCAAAAGGGCAGAGTCACAGACACAAGGGCACACTGTTGAGTGGACAGATGTTTTTTTGAACTGCTTTCAAGACAGGATCATTAATTTAATTGGCTGACTTCAAAATGTTGTTTACACTGTAAATTCTTTGCTAGTTTTCTTATTAACTTCCTAGTGCAAAACTCTACTGCAGCAGAGCTCTTGGAAACAACAGCTTTAATATACCTAAGCTAAGGTGGTCACAACAGAGGCATAACATTTCACATAGGGTGATAAAGTGCACTTTATAAATTAGTTATACACACCACTTTACACTGCATAATAAAAAAGGGATTCCAATGACATTCCAGTGGAAGACAAACACCAGCATATCTCAGATTACTATGTAATCTTCAGTGATGCTACCCTCTCTTTCTTATCTTTTTTTTCCTCAATACCCTCTTTGGTCACCAGAGCCAAGCATAAATCTACATCTTCCCCTTATCTGGATAAACTATAAAATATTTGAGTTCCCTGTAGCCTTTTGGTTTTGTTTTTGTAAGAGAGAACTCATATTCAGCTTAGAAAAATAATGAAAAAAGCAGCCTTAGTACTATTCAACATCTCTTTCTAGATTGAAGCAGACAGTTTCGGCATCAATAGAAAATATTTTGTCTGAACTAAACTCTCAGACCTCTGTTTCTGTAACGTCCATAAAGGAAAGAAATTAAAGGTCTTGCCCTTCATATTGAGTCTCTGCATTGCTATACTGTAAGTAGGATGAGTGAACTCATTCTTCAAAGCAGCAGAATGCTCTAATGCAATGGCCTTTTCAAAAAATTCTCCTGAAAATAGCAATTTCTGTTGAAACTGACACTCTTTCTTGACTTTTGAATATGAGTTTCTTTACCTTACCTTTCATTTGCCATATGACCCAAGCTGTCTCCCTCCCTGACTCCTAAGTCTATGGTGTTTGTGTCATTTTCTCCTCTGTTCTTCTTTTTTGGTTTCTAATCTGCCTTTCAAATTCCTCTTTTTCAGATTTTCCCAGCTTTGCTCTTTCACTTAAGCTGTAAATCATTTAATACCAGAGGGAATTTTACTTCTGGTTTTACTCTCTGTACCAAACTTGCAGTGTTTAAGCCACTTCCAGAAAAGAAAACTTTTAAGTACAAGCTAGTAAGGATTCCTGAGACAGCAGTTTGTGGACACTTAACTGGTCATTCTGGTGATGTTGAAACAATTTCCCAATAGCTGATGTAGAGTCTTCTATAATAGCTTAATTGAACATTTTCTAATATCAAATGTTCTTTAGGTATTATTTCACATGCCTAGATGATGTAATCTTTATGACCTAATATTTTTCCAGTGTCACCTTGAAAAGAAAAATTTTCATTTCCTAAGTTTTGAAGACATGGGGCAGAAATCCAACTCCGGCAAAAATCAAGGTCCATATCATCAGAACATCCCAAAACCTGCAGCAAGAGCTGAGGCTATTCCAAAATGTCCAACGTTAGGATTAGAATTATGTCTCCTCTCCTAACCTTCTCACTATGGTGCAAGTGCAGCAGTAACTTCTTCTGGACACTCTCAGGACAAACTAATCAGCTCCACAGACAACACCCATCCATTTCTCACTCCTTCATGGAAAAGGTGGACAGGCAGATGGAATTGTCCACTGGCTGGACCACAACAAACCTGGTGACATCTAAGGAATGAAATTTTCTGAGTCTCACAGCCTGAAAATAGAGAAGATGACTCGGGTTTCCTGCTCAGGTATCCAGTCTAATTACTGGACAGTTAACAGCTTAAGAGAGACAGTCTGCCCAGAAACCACTGGAGAAAAGAGAAGTACAGGGAGTCAAACAGGGAAAAAAAGTCATGATGTAGAGCAGATTGAAAGGTGCTGCTGAAGAACAGAGCCCAAGGGAAACTCCACTGGTCTGCAGCAGACGAGCAGATTACAGCTGACTTTCTAGGGCACTCTGTTCAAGTGTGAGTAGAACCAAGTGGTACAGTTCACCACACTGGAGAGTAACGTTTCAATTGAGCTGCTGCCTCTTTGCCTGGCTGACTGACTAATATGTCAGTTGAACCATTAGTGGGTTTTCCATCGTCTTCCCTCACAATTCAATTTTAAACATTGGGACAAATTGCCCACCATCTAATAGAAGTAAGCAGCCTGCATGTTTAGGCAAAGTTGAGGAAAATTCAACATTTTCCCAACTTTAAGGTCCCCCCCATAGATTTTGCTGCTAACACCAGGTCAAGTTGTAGAAATGAGAAATGCTCACACAGCAAATGCTTCCACAGTGTTGGATTGCAGGAGGCTTTTTCAAAGCGCTGTTTGTGCATTTTAGCTGTGAAACTTCCAGGGATATCAGCAGGAGTCACACAGCAAAATCCCCAAGCAACACTTTTCGAAGATGACTTATATTTAAAGGAGGATTAGCAGAAAATACTTCTTAAGCCATTTTCCATGTAACATTATCAGTCTAAAATTTGGAGAAATACAGAATCATTTGGGGAAAATACATTATTCACTGGGTATCAAATTTTCCATCCAATTAGGCTGGGCAGCTACGCTGAGTATTTAACACACACCCTTGCTTCCCCCTTCCTTTCCACAGAGTGTATATATTAAACACAAGTTAAGACTTCTGGGTTTTCAACTTTGTTGATTTTACATTCCTTCTGGGATTTAAAGTACTACTTTGTTTAATTATTTTTCCTCTACTCATCCACACTATTGAATGACAGTAATAATGAACTCAGAATCATTGTACAAATCCCAGTAGGAACCATTCGCAGTTTGCTAATAGGACATTATATTTGCATTACCAAGTTCAGTTCAAAGCACGTTGTGTAAATTAGCTCTGAGGGTTACTACCATGAATCTAAAACCAGAACATCAGGTCAATTAGCAGAGCTCCAAAGTACAGTATTTTGGCTGAAAACAGAAGGGGTATGATTAAAATTCTAGGAAATCCTCTTTTCAGCTAAGTGCCTCTGAAAAGATGTCTGGTTTCACTTCTGGGAGAAACCAGAATACCTCAGCTCACAGCAGTGTAGCCTGATGCCAGTGACCCTGATGCCTGATAAGCACCATTGACCTGCTCTAAAGAGGGGGCAAAATTAACTCCCAGGAGGTGTGGAAATCCTCAGAGCCCCACAGAGACACTTCCTTTCCCATCCAAATTAAAAGAACAGGTGAGTATGAGGAAGACATGGAGGATGTGTGAACTTAACATAGAATATATTGCTTACATAAAAACGCAACTAATGCACAAAATATACTCAGTTTCCTCCACAAAAACAAACCCAGCATGTACCAACCCACAGCCAGAGACTAAAAAAATCACAGCTTAATAATGAAAGGAGGCCCACAACAAATTAAGGCAAGGCATTCCCAGCAACAACTTGTAGGACTATTTACTTTTAGGGCAGACAAACATACATGTGTGCATACACAGGCAAATATGGAAGCAGTTAATGAACTTAATGAACTTCAGAGGCCACATGGCAACTTTGGACAAACTGCTGGAACAGAATATGCAGACATGACAGGAAAAGAGGTATCCTAATGAAGCTCTACCTCAGGAGCCAAACGAAGCCAGAAGGTACCACCTGAAAAAATTAATGGAAGGGCCAATGGATATTATTCTGGTCAAATCTGTTAATTGGTCTAGATCCTACAGTCAGTTCAGGTCAGTCTTATCAAGCCATCAAGTCAGCACAGTATATACCTCTGCCTGGTTATACTTCTGCCTGGCCAAAGATGATCTTAAGATTCATTCCTTGGAACATTTTGTGGCTAAGCTTCTAAAATGTTACTGTAACTGCCTTGAAAGGCTGCTTATTCTGTAAATGCTAAAACAAATCACACCATTATTCTCTGCAGAAAGATACTTGAAATAACAGACAACTTCAAAATTATTTTACCTTCAAACAAACGATGGGATTTCAGATTACACAACAGAACTCATTCAATGGACAGGCTTTATAGACAACTGTATACAAATGGTCATTCCTTACACAAGAAGATGGCTAGAGCTGGGACACAGAGGGGTATTTCATTAATATTCTTGTTTCATCATCAATATTTACAATTCTTCAATTTATTAGGCTGCAGCCGAATGGATCTATAGGGGCTGAACCAAGCAAAACTCCTCACAAGGCCTGAAAAAAATTACTGGGTTATATACAGGACCAGGTAGAAAGGTATAAAAGAAGAGCTACTGGGAAACAAATCTGGATGTTTTGAGTTGAGTACCTCCACAAAATACTTTTGGGTCCACATGCATGACCAGCTAAATAGCTGTAACCTCCTGGTGGAAGTGGTGAGAATGAAAGGATTTGTCTAAGTGAGAAAACAGGACACAAATACATAACAGATTCCACCCTAGCTGCAATGCAAACCGATGTGTGAAACAGAAAATGGGCTTTCAGTGAATTATAAATAGCTGGCAAGGACTGAATACTCAGCTGGGCGAAAAATGCTTTATATGGAAGAGAGTAACACATGAAAAATCAGAAAGCATACGTAGATTGAAATAAAATGAATATGTTGTCAGAATACAAACAAATGAAAGTCGTATTTTGGAGAGTAAGCACTATAAGATGCTTACTATTGCATGACAACTCAGCAACAAAGAGAGATGAGCTAAAGTGCCCAGAAAAGTAAAAGATATTTGGTATAATAAGTGCTTCTGAAACTAGATAGAATAACACAAATCAATTGACTGCTTATTGTATACCTACTCAGTAGCACAGGAAAGCTTAGATTAGCCTTACGAGCCTTAGATTACAAGCACAAATGAATTTGCAGAGGCAGTGAAGCAATGTGTTACTGCAAATTCAATAGGATCTACTGTGAAAAAAATTCTCTTTTTTAAAGGACTATTCAGCTGAATTTGAATTTTCCAAATGTTTTCAAATCAGCTTATGAGTTGTTTTCTTTCCTTATTTCAATTACAACTGTTCTTTTTGATTTGCTGTTCTCTTCTATTGGGTTCTTCACAGCTAATGTTTCTTCCACCATTTTTTAGAACCATTAAAGAGGTGGAGAAACTCTCAAATATTTTGTCCTGAAGAAGAAAAAAAAAACCACAATATTTTTCTGTCATCCTGCCTTTCTACATCCACACTGAAATATAAATTACAAGCTTCCTTTTAACATACAGAGATGCACAAATGTACCTGAATTTGTGTCAGACTTCAAGGTGTGTCCACAAAGGGTCAGGGCAAACAAGAATGGGGAAATAATGCTTATCTCTGCTTCCCCTGTGTTTAACATGATTCTGTCAGTCTATCATCTCCCTAACGAGTGGTGCAATTCTTATTCTTAATTGTGCATTATTTCCATTTTCAGCATTTAAAAAAAATAAATTATCTAAAGAGAAAAAATGTCCAAAGGGGAATCATACGCTAGGAAAATGCATTTGAGTAGCAGCAATTAAATACTCACTTTCTAAAAAGTTGAGAGGCACAATTGCTTAATAATGATTCATTTCATGAACCCAGAGAAACGCAGATTTTAATAACTTCATTCTCCTCGGTCTTCCCCAGAAGATATTTAAACAGGGCACACAACTGCAATCAGCAGCAGGAAGCAAGTATTTCTTCACTAATGCAAAATGGAGCATGTCAGCATAGGAAAATACAGCTGCCTACTTTCATTTCTGGCGTTGCATCTTTGGTCAAAGTATATTTTTTGTGGGAAGTTCCATGACATTTGGATAGCTACATTTCTTTGAAAAAGCACTAGCATATTTATGCTTTCATAATTATTTTTATCAGAGTTTTGAGCACTTTTCTCCCACCAACTCAGATGATCTGCAAGAGATACTGGCCAGCTGAACTGGTCAAATTGACTACTGGGGCCAAGTATGGTCATTTCACAGGACTCTGACACACAACTCCTGCCACATGAGGTTGTCACCTCTTCCTGCTGGCCTTCTTCACAATTTACTAAAATCCATTCTCTGTGCTTTAAGGAGCTCTCCTCAACTTTTTCTGTCATGCCTTTCTTGAAAAACAGGAATCTGTGGTTCATGGAGGTTCTGGAGGAGAAGCACACTGGAGGCCAGCAGAGAGTGAACAGGGCCACCTCCTGCCCCACCGCCCCCAGCTCATGGGCCATGCCAGCCCTCTGCTGCAGCCAGCCAGGCATGTAATGGCTTACCAGGTTCAGATGGCACAACACACCTGCTGAGCTTGCACAGTGCAAGGAGGAGTGGGGAGACACACAAAATGAAGGGGAATGAAAAGAAACCCTTGTGTCACAGCTTCTGTCACCCTGCCATAAAAATCACCCTGCAGCCTAGTAAGAAACACATTTGATTAACCTTTTATCTTCTGCCCTCCTCAGTTAAGGAATTAGCCATTAAAAGCATTAAATGACACTGGATTTCCTCTATTTGATTTGCACTGTCTTAAGACTTCATCAGTCCTGAAAGGTGTTAGTGTAATCTGCTTTCTACTGGGCATGGGCAAGGTCATACAGATAAAACACATCCCAACTGTAACAAAAATAAAAATAATTATCCTGCTTTGTCAATTATTTGAATAATTGTCAATTATTTGAATAATATTTGTTCTTTTGCCCTAAACTGCCCACTCTGCAGCTTCACGATTTACCTATAGTGCTTCTTGTATTTACAGTGATTTCTAGGAAATCAAACAATGCTACTCTCAAGTACATTTTTGTGATGGATTTTAATTTTCCCCAAGGGCAATTTCATTCTTAGAAATGACACAACACAGCAAACATTCTTTAGACAGATAAAAAATATACAGGTGCCCTAATAAGCTATAAATCCTTTCCACAAGCTTCTGCTGTCTTTTTAAGACTTAAATTATCTTTGTTGCTGTGGATTGGGTAATCATAGCACTCCAGATGTGGATGAAGGAACCAGATGGACAACGGAGAAAATAAAATCCTTCACTGTCCAAAAAAGTCTATTTCAGGAAAAAACTTACAAAAAGCACAGAGGCAACAATGTACTTGGGGGACTCTGATGGGAATTCAAGCTGGGAACCACAACTATTTCAGATCAAGTAGCTTCAGACCAAAGTGACAGCTTGTACAGCTGAACTGTATTTAAGGGCCAATCTCAGCCTCTTGTAAGTGTACTTTGTTCACTGCAATGGCTGAAATGAAATGAAGATCCTCATTTTTTCTTAAAACACTGAGCAGATTAAATGTCCTCGGGACTTGCCAGGATAGTTAATAGAAGACCCCTTTGGGATCTTTTTGGCAAAAAGAGAGAAGCTCTCAGGCGATTTGGGCTTCTGCCCAAGACTGGACATTCTGTACCCAGCTGCATGCAACCTCCTCCATGAGGAAGCAGAGTGGGTCCCTTGGGGTCACTACTGGGGCTGGCACTATTCAGCGTTTCTGTCAGCGATGCTGATGGTGGGATGGAGCACGCCCTCACCACGTTCACTGAAGACAACAAGCCTTGTGGTGCAGTCAATGCACTGGAGGGCTGGGATGGCATCCAGAGGGACCTGGACAGGCTGGAGAGGTGGCCCATGCAAACCCACGAAGTTCAACCAAGCACAGTGCAAGGTCCCACACGTGGGTTGGGGCAATGCCAGGCACACCTACAGGCTGGGGAGGGAAGGCACCGAGAGCAGCCCTTCCAGCAAAGATTTTGGGGTGATGGTTGATGAACAACTCAACGCGAGCTGGCAATGTGTGCTCACAGCCCAGAAAACCAAGGAAATCCTGGTTTGCATCCAAAGGAACGTGGCCAGCAGGTCAAGGAAGGTGATCCCACCACTGTACAATTGTGAGATCCTTCCCCCACCTAGAGTCCTGCATCCAGCACTGGTGTCCCCAGCATAAGATGACATGGAACTGTTGGAGCAAGTCCAGAGGAGGCTACAATATTCCTAAGAAGACTGGAGCACCTCCCCTGTGAACACAGGCTGAGACAGTTTTGCCTCTTTCAGCCTGGAGAAGAAAAGGTTGTACAGAGACCTCATTGCAACCTTCCAGTATCCAAAGAGGGATACAGGAAAGCCAGAGAGCAACTCTTTGTCAGGAATGCAGTGATAGAACAAGGGGGAATGGGTACAAACTGAAAGAGGGTAGGCGTAGATTAGAATATTAGGAAGAAATTCTTTACTGTGAGGGTGGTGAGACACTGGAACAGGTTGCCCAGAGAGGCTGTGGATGCCCCAACCCTGGCAGTGTTCAAGGCCAGGTTGGATAAGGGCTTAAGCAGCCTGGCTGAGTGGGAGGTGTCCCTGACCGTGGCAGGGGAGGTTGGGACTGCATGATCTTTAAAATCCCTTCCAACCCTTAACATTCTAAAGTTCTATAAATCACTCATCACCCTGCCTTTAAATGAGTACCATTTGCTGCTAGATCCCAAAAACTACGTGATGCTATTCACAGAGAGAGGAACTGTTTCACTATTTCAGTTACATGAACAGAGACTCAGAAAGACAGGGGTACTGTGTCAGCATCAGCTGAGAGTACAGGGATCAGAGACAGGACCTGAATCCAAGTGTCCAACTGCTCAGTTCATTGCTCCACACTGCACACTGCTTCAACAGACCCATAGCCTAAGACTTTTAAATCCAACCAAAGGTAAGGCTACTTCTAAAAGCATTATTGAGGTGAAAGCAAGTCCCATCCTCACCTGGGAAAGAGGATACACAGCATTCTGCCAATGCATGTTTCACCCCAGGTGATGGGCTGGATCATTGTGTCACCTGAAGGACCAGAATGCTTCAAAAGTTCACTGGGGATATTCCTGCTCTCAGAAATAGCCAGTGTTCAGGGAGATTGCTTTCCAGCCTCTAGCACTGGGATGTCCCACCCTTCACAGCAAAGGACAGCTGGGACACGCCAACAGTCTGGGCAAGGCACCCCAGGGTACAGATTTTATGACTTACTGTGATTGACAATGCCTAGCAAGGGAGCCCTCAAACTCTCCTCAAAGGGAGACTGTAACTTGTAAAAGTCAAAGCAAAAAGTCAATCAGCTGGTACATACCACAGAAACAAACTCTAACTCCTTTCATCCTCTCAGCAAGGCTCTGCTTTTGACCTGCTTTTTTCCCTCTTTTTTTTTTTTTTCCTACTTCCATTTACTCTTCTTCAAAAAGATTATCAACAAAGGTATTTCATCTATCTGCAGGCACAGCTTCAGTATCAGCATCAACTGCCTCTGTTGCTATAGAGCCAGTGTCAGCGTGCAGCTTAACCCCAAAAGCACAGGAGAGCATTTGCAGCTCAGGTGGGCTGGTGGGGAAGGCAGCCTTTGGGAAAGTGGACACATCAAGGGGTATCATAAGCACAGGAACTGCTGCAGGGAGAGGGGTTAGAGGGTACCACAGTGCTTCATTCTAAATCCAATAGGTTCAAAGGATGGGAAGAGAGTGGGGAAGACAGTAAAACAGAAATGGAAAGATCCCATGCCACAGAACAATTTCCCTCTGTTTGGCATGGACATTTAGGTCTCTGCATCTTTGAAAGACTGGCTGATAGAAGTGATGTCAGCAAAATCCTGTTTTAGCTGCATTACTTAATATGCTTCCAGCTCAGCACTACCATCCCCTCACAGACTGAAAAGGCCAACACACACAAAGATTGACCTCAGGGTGAACAGCTGTCTCTAGTGCTGCATCAGCACAAACCATCACAGGCAAGTTACTTGCCATGGGGCATAACAGGGAACACCCAGTCCAAGCACAAGTCAAATGGTATTTCAATTCAAGGATTTTGATTAGCTTTCTTCCTATTGTTATCATTTTTTCACATTTCCCTTCATAATTTTGATAAAAATTCATCTGCCTACAAGCCAAATACTTTCAGACTTTCCAGTAAAAACACAAAAAAATATTAAGAGATCCCTCAAAAAGCCCCTTGAAATACTCACCCCTGTTCTGAGCGGCTTCAGCTAAATTGAAATATTTATAAATTAAAAAGTAGAATGAAAAGAAAACCAGAATATCCTCAAGACTCAACACAAAACACAAGGAGCAGGAAGAAACCACATTAGCAGAAACATCTTCACAACTGACAACTTCAAACAACCAAAATCCTCCAAAAATTCACAAACCAAGCTTGATATACAAGCTTCAAGCATTTCTGTGTCATCTAAGTGGGATATTCCTCATAAGAGACAGAAAGTGCCCTCCTGCCAGAGAAAACATGTGAACAATTGGAGAAATTTAAAAAAAAATCACTTATCCCATTATTCACCCTGATGTTCATTTTTAGTAAGTTTAGTTACTAATTCTCTCATTGACAACTTTGTATACTTTTTCCTGGTCATCTCCTGAGATGAGCACCTCTCAGTAGTTCTGGCTCTGAGACCTTCCTTTAATTGCTCTTCCTGAGAAATTAAACTTTTTATCTAATAATAATGGATTTTGAGTTCAACCTCCCACAGCGTTCAGTGATGTTACTAAAGCTCTGCTTCAAAACAGCCCCAAATCATCAGCATATTGCATAAAAAATAATGATAATTGAAGACAGCATCATTTTAAACCGTGGTCAGGAACAAGGAGCAAAACTCTGAATTTATATAGAAACAGAAAAAAGAAAAATCATTCCAGGATTTATTAGGATTCTCTCATCTTTTCCATGAAGATTGTATCAGATTTGACTGAGAATGACAGAACAAATTATTGATGGGGTGAGGCACTGCAGAATGAATCAAACAGTTCAAGCAGACAGTGCTCACAGTACTGCCACTGGAAGAAAGGAAGTGAAAATCTCTTTGCCTCAATCATAGCTCCTTTGTCCACCAGCATAAAACTCCCAGACAGAGTCTGGAAGCCTACTGCTTCAAGTCCTGATGAGCATTCATGGTTCACAGTAGGAAACTGGCACAAGAAGATGTAACAAGGATAGAGCAAGGGGTCACAGGACTGAGCTCCTCTAATGACAGCCTGTGTGGAAGGGGAAGTCAAACACAAAATGTGGTTGTTCTGGGGCTCACCTGGCATACACAAACTTGGCTCAAATGAGATAGCATAGCTGTGGCAAGAAGTTTTTTGTGTAACATCCTTCATGCTACTTAATACAAGTAGTCACAGATGGATTTATGTTTATAATAACTTTAGAAAGTAGCAAGTCTTCATTTTCTTTACTGAGTAACTCATTTCTGATGATACTTAAAGATGTATGAGTCTCAGTAGCATTGAGTTTATTTTGAAAAAAAAACAGTACTATTTTATTAATAGTCCCTTTACTTCTTAAAGATTTGTTTTAAATTAAACAATAAAATACAAAACAGGAAGATAAAATTGTGCTAGTGTGGTTCAAAGATAAATTATTTTTTCATTTAAATGTTTTAGAAGTATCCAGAAAATGCACAAAGCAAAGAAAAAATTCCAGGTCAAGTGAGGATAACTTTATTCTTCTTGCTTATAAACAAGTCTTTGCACATATTGCCTCAGAATGTATTTTATCTTGTTAACACAAACAGTTTTGATATGAGAATTAAGGACAAAAATCATTGCTTGCTAATCTCTTGATTGTTTTCAACTGCGATAAACTAAAAACTGTGACGGGCATTTTTGAACACTACCATTTCCTTGTAGAAAACATATCAATTTCCAATCTCAAAATGTTCCCAAAGTTGCATTGAAGCAAGGAATATTTGATAAAGCTTGTTAGGGACCACATTTTGAAGAAAAAAAATTGTTTTGGAGTACAGTCGCAGGCGCAAATAATGTCATGGCAATGACTCAAAAGCAAGGCTACTTCAAAGAAGCCAAATTATTCTTCAAGAAAATAATAAGTTTATCAATCAGATTTTCTCTTCCTAACCAGGTCATTTGCTGTTCTCAATGCCATTAACAGATCAATTTAGTGCAGCAGCAGTGCTAAATAAATCTGAATTAAATATTTTTAAGAGTTCAAATCACCTTGAATGCTTGTTCTACTCCAGACTTGGAACATGACAAAGAGCTTAAAAAAGAGAAACTTCATTGATGCCAAGAAAACATGTCAAGGGTTTCAGGTTTTAAGGAAATGACAGCTCCCTTTGCTATAGTCCAAGAGCCATAGGAGCGGTACCAGTGTCATGCTAACCACATACTTTCTGACAGCACACGTAATGTTGACCTGTTGCAACCTCAAGGCTTCTGGCTGGAGATGGGGGTCAGGAAATGAGAATTTCTTTGTAACAGACTGCCCATGACAACAAGACAGTGTGAAGCCCAGCTTCCACATCTCATTGACATGAACCTGTTCATCAGCCTGCAGTTGGAGACCGGGGTGAGCTGGTTGCTATTGCTGACCTCAGACATACAAACTGCTCTGAGCACCATCAGCAGCTGCTGTGCTCAATCCCTCATCAGTGGGGGCCACCATGGCACATTCACATCCAGGGCACAGGCCTCACTTGTTTACCTCTGGAAGGCAAAGAATGAATGAAATGTGATGATACCTGCTACACCTGGTAAGGAACCATTTGACTTCACACAAGCTTTTGTAACATGTTTTGCCCCTGCACTCTTGAACCATATCCACTATCCAAAGAGCTGAATCTCTCTGGATTTTTTTCCTTCACTGTCTTTTTCCAGAAGTTGACTGTACTGTCAGAGCAACTCACATTCAACAGCATCAGACAGGGTTAGACCATAAAAATGCAGACAAGTGGTGCAACATCAGGAGGCAGAGAGCAGCTGAAATTGCTCTAGGGAGCACTTTCTGGAGAAGTATGTGATCAGTGAAACCATAGAAAACAAAAGCAGAAAGGATCCTGGCAGAAAGAGAGCCAGCCTGGCTCTGAGAAGAGGCCAAGCAGCACGAACTGACCACCTGACAGAGCAGAAAGAAACCCAAAGAGAAGAATAGCAAGAGCTTTATTTTTGCAGTCACAGTGGTGACTGTGGCCAGCACAGTGCCTCAGATCACAAGCACTGCATTGTGTACCCCTCTCCTCCTATCACACCATGTGGACATGAAATAGGGTTCATTTTAATGCTGCCCTTTGATATCAATAAGAAAATTCAACACTTCTACAAAGTGCAAAATGGTTTCTGACAGAATAAACGATTGAATAAACCAAGAGAGGCAGCATATAGATGAAGTAATTTTATTGTAGGACATTGTCTGCCTTGAAAACTGTGCAACTGGAATTTTTAATTATAAATTCAATGTCAATATAGAAAATAATAACAATCAGAATTTCCAGTTCACTATTTTAGACCCCTCACAATCCTCTAGTTTTAGTCAACATAGAAGGTGAAAGCTCTTTCTTGCTGTGTTACAGGAAATCAATTAATGCAGTTTGGAACCCTTTACTGTATACTGTGAGAACCTAAGTAGAAAGTAAAACTAAACAGAAAAAAAGTCAAATAAGTAACCACACCAATGGTCGCCTGCAATAACTCTTGGCTAAACAAAGATCTTCTTCCTGCAATTGATTGAATAATCTTTTTCCTTTATTAGTAGTCCTCTTATTAAAAAAGAATTGTCTCAGTTTATTAATGAGTAAGGATGCTGGGGAAGCCTTTACCTATTTTTTTACCTACACTCTATATTTCTCAGATATTCACTTCTGAATCCTAATATTGGCTGAAGAAGACCCAATTAGTATAAAATTCAAATTTATTTCTTTGTAATTACACAGGCTATAAAGTCCATTGCTTTCAGGCACACTTTTTACACATGCACAAGTGAAGTGCCATCAGTACATCTTCCTTACAGGTTTTTTTTTTCCTTAGTTACAGTTGTGGTATTGCTGGATAAGCTACAAAAGCTGAATTTTTCACTAAATTGTGCAACAATTCTCATTTCTTCTGGAAAAAAAGCTCTACAGTTCTAGTGCAGCTATAACAATTATTATGCAAATCCCTCAACTCTGCATGGTTACCCAGCCCTAGAACTCATTACAGATTCATTAGAAGCACAGTTGCTCCATCTTCTCTTTAGATACTTTGAAATTTAATCATTACCATGAACTGGGGGATAATGCTCCAATATGAACACTATATTCATCACAAAGCATTTGTACTGGTGCACATGATTCTTTCATGCTTAATTTGGTATGAATCATAGTTTAGATTATAGTCACTGTTGTGGGCAGTTTTTAAAATTACCAAAAAATAATCCTTATTTTAAAAAACAGCCTGCATCATCTTCAAACTAATTCCCACTCTCCTTCCAGATTTTACCAAAAATATTAAGAGAGACAAGCAGAAATTAACTATTCTTCACAGAGACTGGAGTGTCAGATTATTTTTTAGTGGGACATGGAAATGTTCAAAAGAGAGTAAGGCAACTGAGATAAAGGACAAGAGGGCAGGGAACTTGAAAGAGAAACAGCTGTAGTAGCTGCTTCTCTCAGGGGCAGAGACATTGAAGAGAGGGAAGCAACCAGGATGCAGGACTGACAGGATGAAATGCAATACCAGAACATCATGCCTTGATTTAAAGAGGCAAGAAGTACGTACCAGTCTGAACAAAAAAGAAGTAACTCCAAGATATTTAATCACAAAAGTAAACTGCAAAGACATCTAAAATTATTAAAAGTTATTATTTGGGTGCTTTGATGCTGTTTACACCTGGAGAAGTTCCAGGTTTCATTATTTTTAGGTTATTACTAACTATTAGATTACTGCACAGAGCAATAATTAAAGATAAATAAGGAGTGGGAAATACAAACAAAAGTTCACAGTAAAACTGGTGACTTGAGAGAGTCTTTAAAAATGGAGAGGACTTAAACTAGGTAGAATTTGCAGTGATGAAAAAAATTATGAGCAACAGGTTACTGCTGTGGACATGAATTCTGCTGAACTAATCAATATAATCAAATGCATACAAAGTCTTCCCATTGTCCCTGCAAAACAAAACAAAAGAAAAAAAAAAAAAGCAGCATGTTACTATTCTTCTCTTCACTGTTACCCAAACACATAAACACAGTGATGGACTTTACATACTACACAATTGAAATCTTCATAACGTCTGTTATTGCCCCTTTTTTTGTTCCAGATAAATGAAGATGATATCACAAAAGGTACCAAAAATCATTTTCTCCAGAAACTGAGGAAGAATGAAGCAGCCAATGCATGCTCACTGCAGAACACTGACAGCAACCCAAGCTTGGGGTTTATATAATGAACTTCTGCAAAACTTCACAGCAAGGCTGATTTTCAGGTAACACAAATATGCTGAAGTCTAGGGGGGAAAGGAAGAGGGAGGAAAGAAGGATAATTCGTTCAGTGCTTTTTGGGAGAAAGAAGTGGTCTGTACTTGCTCACTGGAGGATAACTCAAAACACATCTGCACTAAGCTATGCAATGAAGGGGGTGAATGCAGAAAAAAAACTTTACTACTTCAAGAGTGACAGAATTTAAGCTGAAAATAAGTTATTCAAGAAGAATGCTGATTTATAGATACACACAAAGAGACATTATTCTTTCTTTAAGCAGAAAAAACGTGGGTGGTCTGCAAAAAATTGCTCGATACATGATCAATACAGTCATATCCATACATGCTGCAGCAAGAAGCATCTCAAAAGTAGTTCCCTCAGCAACTCAGTGAAGCATGCTTTTGTATTAACAACTCTATTCTAATCTCCTCCTCCTCTAATTTCACCTAAGAGACTCAATAAAGAGACTTCATTGGAAATACACCATCCAGAACAACGACTAAAAAGGGTACAGTAAAAACAAACTAAAATTGCAGTGCAGAGGCTGATCTGACCATTAAATGTACAGCACAAGAAGATAATTGACACATCCATTTTGAAGTGATAGCAAAGCAGTCACCAGCATATTAGAAGCCACTTGATTGCCTGCCTCCTATAAAAATTAAAGACCTATCAGATGTGAAACAAACATTTCATTGAGCTTTCCCTGACATTCTCTTCAGAAGTGATTGATCTGAACAGAGTTCCCTAAGCCATATACTGAGTAGCTGAAACTAGTGCCACAAGCCTTCAAGTTATAGTTAGGGGGTAAAACCATGGTGGGAAAAAAAATCAAGTGTGAATTCCTCTCCCGTAAACACCAAAGTCTAATGTTAGATGTTAAAAGGAAGCTTGATCTGTTTAGAAATAGACTCCTGCAGATCACAACAGCAACGTTATGTGATTTTGCAAGTTCTGAATTTAAATTCCTTACAGAATGACCTACAATTCGTTATTTGCTTTCTAAAGTTGCCATTCTTCACTTATAATGGTATTGATATTTCCACCACACCACTCTTCAGTCTTCACAGACTGGAATTCACCAAGGGAATAAGTGGTAGGGACCTGTAAACTTCAATAGAATCATAAGATCCAGTTTGCCACAAATCTCATTCAAGTCCTCAAAAAGAAAATAATTGAACACTTTGCCTCTTCTGGAACACTACAAAATCATTATGCAACAATTAGAATGGTACAATAATAAGGAAAAAGGCTAAAAAAACCCAATTAGATGCTGATTTCTAATACAATGCTAACAAACTTTCCATCCTGGAAAGTTTCTGAAGTATCAGTTCCCATTATCCAAAAAAGTGATTCTGTAATTATTCTGGATAATTTGTTGGTTGTCCCAACCACTCAATATGCCTCTGAGTTCGCTAATCTTCAAGTTCCACCACTAGCAAAAACCTCATGAGTTTAGTATCCCTGCTTTGGCAAGAACACAATCCTCAACATCTGTCTCAGGTATCAATGTAGTTAAAATATTCCATTGCTCATTAGGGAGGAAGATGAGATCACCAGGAAATACTATTCTGTATCCTCTTGGTTAGAGACAAAGAGAACTGGCAGTAAACCTAGCCTCTCTTTCTTTCCCTAGCAGTCTGGATATTCTCCAACAAAGCAAAATTTGTCAGTTTCTATCCCTCCAGGTGATAAAAGAAATTAAATACTGCCTACACTTTGTCCTGTCTTCAGGAGAGGGCAACAGTCTATGAACTCAAATGGAAAGAAGCATTTCCCTGAAAGTCTAAGCAAAATACCTAAGCTCTGTAGAAACTCAAGGCTGAGGACTCCTCTCTCTCCTCAGCCTTTCTGCTGGCTAGCTCTAAGCAGTGGCAGCAGATCGCACCCAAGGCACCAATTCCCACGAAGCTCTGTACAGGACACCCACACATGACACTGTGTTGCACCATGCACAGCAAGGTTTAGCATCTGGGAGCCAGACACCTGCCTTGCAGCACCCAGTTCTTGCAGTTCAAGGCCTCAATAACTTACTAAAGACCAGTAGGAAAAGTCACATTAGGTTGTCTGTGAGAGACATTAAGAAAGCTTTTGCCTGGCACACACAAAGGGCAAACTCAGACTAAATAATGTAACAGTCTCTCCTGGCCTCAACCCTCTGTAAAAGGAGCTTTATCTCAGAGGGGCTGGGAGACTAATTAATTTGTGCTTTTAAAAGCCCTCTAGAAACTTGGAGGAATAATGCTAGTCTGCTTGAAAAGTATTCATTCTTCTTTTCAGTTAATTTAATTCAGATTCCTTTTCCCTTAGCATGTATCAGTGCATCCCCCAGTAAAACACACTGAATAAGTCCACAAGGTGCTTTGCAGTTCAAGGCTGATGTTTGCATCTGTTGCCTCAACATGTTGCTTTCATATTCTGTATGTGTATGGCTGCTTGAAAAATTAAGGAATAAATTAAAAAATCAGACTGCAATGAGGTGAGTTTGCCCTTTGTTCCTCTCTGTTGTCCTCAGCATGCCAGAACAATACATGCCTACTCATTGGTGAGCACCCACAAGAAAAAGGAGAACTAGGTACATCTGGGAGGGTTAATTCCCTTTTATATTATCAGGATATCAAAATTATCATAAAATAAAACAATGGGAGCATCACACCATGCCTCCTGCATAAAACCAGGGTTTGCCTCCAACTAGGTACTTGAGGGACAGGAATAAACACAGAAGAAGGCCATCCTGGACACTGGGATACTAATCCAGACACTGGGAACAAATTTCCCAAAGCAGTGCTAGCAAGAACCATAGCTTGCCAGTTCAGGGAACATGCAGATACTCTCCACCAACACTGATTTGCTGAAGTGAACAGTACAAGAAAAAGTTATCCTGATATAAGGATTAACAGGAATGCAAGAACCAAAGATACAAAAGTGGGGAGCACGCAAAATTGCCGGTTTGCTCTCTGGAATAGTATTGTATTCTAAACACAGCTTGAGCTTAAATCCACATTAACCAATCACTCTTAATCCACATTTCTGCTTTTGAGTTTATCTTCAAAAAATGTGTTTCTCTTTGTACAGAAATCATCAAAACACGTTCATCCACAACCAAATGATGCTGTATGTCAGAATATATACGATATGTTCTAAGAGTACAACAAAGAAATGCTATTTAAACAGTTATAACCTACCAGAGTTGTAGCTTTGTATTACCTTCATACTTGTTTAATTAAAAAGTAGTAAGCTGTGTTTCTATCATGATGTTAATATATTTACACCAAGCTCAGCTTGAATGACAGTGGGATCTTCTTCGAAGGCACACAAAGAACACTAAAAATAGTATCAAATTCACTAACTAAACTATTTTTCCATTACTTTTGTACATATTAAGGAAGTTAAGTTTAACCAAATTTGTATTTTAATTGATTAAGAGAAAACATTGCCTCAAAGGAAGTGGACACAATCAGTTCTTGGTCCCAAATTACACCAAGATTTAAACTGTGACAGATGTATTTGTTGAAACAAAAATCTGCAGATTGGAATAGGAGAAACAGGTTCCTCTCAGTATTTTAATCAGTTTTTCAATGCCCAATAAACCAGTCACTAAAAAGTATTCATTCTTCTTCAGTTAATTTAATTCAGATTTAATTCAGACATTAAAACTGAATCAGAAACTGAAACAGAAAATGACCTCACAGCTCCTTCAGCAGAGACAAGAATGACACTATGATGTCAAAACCTCAGTTTCAAACTGGGATCCCAGCTGCTTGGAGTCCAAACAACTGGGATCCCTTCAGATCAGTGGCTGCAATTTCCTGTTAAAATTTTAACAGCACATAGCTCCATTCTGTACACAAGCAGCTAAAGATGAAAAATGTATTTAACATATCACAGCAAGCTTAGTTCTTTGCTGTTTCATAATAGTATCAAGCCCAGTTTCAGAGCATTTGTTTCTAAACCCATGCCAATATATTTGCTGGGGGTCTGTACCTGGACACTGGGATCTGCAGATGGATGTGGTGCTGTGCTGCATGGGGCACTGGCCCTGAGCACACCACCAGGACAGGCTGCACTTCCCTGGCTTCTTCTCCCTGTCCAATCACTCTTTGGTCTTGTATCTTCTGCTACACAGAGGATATGAATCACAGCTGAAATTCCCTCAATGCACCTTGAAATAATGAGGGTTTACTGCAGGAGCACTCTTCCTTTATCATTCACATGCTGATTGCAGCCCCCTACCCTTCCCAGTGTGAGGATTTATTTTTGAATCACAGGCAAATAAAGCACATCTACAGAGTGCTACAGCTTCTAGCTGCTGCCCAGGGACACCTACACTGCCAATATATTCAATTGGTGTTAATAAACCATAATGAGTCAGCAGAAATCACTCCTGTCCCAACCATACTCCCCTGAGGTTGCCAGCAGATGTTCAAAGGAGAGATCAGCAGCAAGCTACTGCCAATTGCCTCCGTGTTATTTTAACCTCACTTGTCTGTTCTGCTTTTAATTGACTACCTTATAAAGAGGGAATAAAAGAAACAAATCTTGTTGATGAATATAGTTCACTCCTGCAGAGATAAAAATCTAGAAATTCCCATTCACACTTGCATGGAAAGACACATATCATATTGTTTTATCATCTGGAATGATACAAAGCCATTGTCATCTGAATCAATCGGTCTCCTGTTTGCTACATGGCATAGCGCAATAAAGCCCAAGGGGTTTTGTCCACATTTGCTCATGGTTTAGTGGTGGCCTTGCCAGTACTAAGCTAGTGGCTGAATCCTAAAGTCTTTTCTAACCTAAACAGTTCTGTGGCTTCCTGCAGTAGAGAGCTGCAAGACCCCCACGGCAGAACTCTTGCAGAAGCACGTACGGAATATTACATTCAGCTCCGGACACCTCATTACCAGAAAGATAACACATTAGACAGAGTTATTAGAGAAGCAACAAAAATGATAAGTGAAGATTGAAGAGCGTTATTACATCAAGGCATTAAAAGTTAACTGCATAAAGGTTGACTAGGGAACAGCTTTCTGGGGGACACAGTTACAACCTGTAAATATTTGAAGGAAGGATATGAAGGATATGTATGGCAATAAGGAAAATGAATTACTGAGGATGGAAAAAACAGATACAAGTATGAATAAAAAGATGAAATTAGGAAACGTCTGACTCTCAAGAAAAAAAGGAAGGGTAATAGAAACCATGCTTTGAGAAGCCTATTGCTTGGATGACTTAATAGGTCTTTTATATGTCTACCTCCTGTTACTCCATGATAATAAGGATAGAGCAAAAGAAAGGACTCAAAGTATGAAATCCAATTAATTCTTTGCCAGTAGGCAAACCATCTTTATCAGATATGTTGGCTTAGCAATAAGCTTAAGCTTGGCATGATAGATCCTACCTGTCAGTTATTCAGATGTAGCTTTTTGTAAAGTCTTCAGGGAAGACAAGAGTATTTTTATACTTTCATTAAAACACAGACTACATCCATCAAAGGAGGAAGTTATATTAAAAAGATCTGTGGCATTTTCAGACTAATCTGTGCATCTGACCGGTGCCATATTTAGCATTATCTACTATGTTTTGTGCATCTAACAGACTGCAAACCCTTTGGGGCAGAAATCCCATCCTCCTCTTCCTTTTTATCACACAGTGTCGAGTGTGTTGACAGCGCTCAACAAATAATAGCTACTTCCAAGGGAGGGAAGAAGTCAGAGCTAGCACACAGTGTGTAGTATTATTTTCAAGGGATGAACCATTACATTAGTAGCAGGAGTCTTCATGTACATTCCAGCATGATAACTCCCACTTCACTCAGGAAAAATAACTTTACAAACACAGAAAATGCTTCAGAACACTCAGGGAAAAAAATCATTTGAACAAGTACAGAAAATGGCAGGAAGAACTGACAAAGAAGACACGAATTATTGAGAAGTGGAAGAAAATAAATACTGAGACTAAAATTTAGTCTAAAGCTTAGACTAAAATGAGGAGCACTTTAAAGACACACGCAACTTGTATGTGTGATACCATCTTTAAAAGGATAGTCAGGTATCACTTCTCAAATAACAATTCATCACTAGAAGTATATTTAAAAGACCCCATATCAGTCTACTTCTCTGTTTCCATGCAAATGTTTCATCCACAGCTCATACTATTTATTGACACTATTTTGGCTCATACAAAACTCTTGTAGAAGCCCATGTGAGGAGCCAACATGTCTGCTCACCATTTTAGTATCTGCCAAAATTAATTTTTGAAAGAGCATACAGGGACATACATGGTTATATAATGACACGCTGCCCTTTAAGGTGTTCTGAATTAAAACATAAGAAGCCACAGATTATTTATAAGATCAGTGGGAGAAAGTTACTGCTGGCAGCCTGCATAGCACACCTGGAAACTGCTCTGACAAACTCCTCCTTTTAATATCTGATATTTCACACACATATTAAGATATAAAGACTCATGGTTAGAATCTCAGACTTGGAATCAAGTACCCCTAACAACCTTACCTCCACCATCTTGAATGTTTGCTTTTATGCAGAGATGCTGCCTGTGTTGCTCTTAGATGAACTTTCTTCTAAGAAGTAATGCCAGCACTGAATGAAATACTGATATCCATGGATGAGACAGGTTTTACAGAGATGCTTTGTTTTACAAATGCTCTCAGTTAAGCATATGAAGCATCTGTTGTGTACTGCTCCCCGTACACCAAATGGATATTCAGAAAAGTAATGCACATTAAGTAGTACAGTGAGGGAGATGAACACTCCCACCTCATTTGCTACAGCCTTCAAATGCTGCGTGCTTTTACAGAGTTGCTCGTTTAGAAACAGTTGCAATGCAGCTTCTCTTTCCAAGGATAAATTAGCTAGAAGATTTTAAAACACATGTTCAGAAAACTAATTTCTCTGGCTCAATTTTCCCATCTTTAATAATCAAATCAAATTACTCCCAGGTTTAGATTAATAACTTAGGATAAATGCTTTTTCTGCTCATAGAAATTTATTTTTCCTGACAAATTTTCATGTAGTATCAGAAGTACACTTTTTAAAAAATTATTGCAAGACTTTACTGAGATACAAAAATGCTATTTTACTCATGTTTCATTAAACAATTAATGATCCAATGTTTTTTAAAAACTGTCCAGAAAGATATAGTTAGTATGTCATTAAACAGCCTACATTCCAGTCAGAGTCAAGACGACTTGAGCACTTACTGCACTGGAAAAGCTAAGTGAAGAGAGATTCTCAAGACACCCAGCTGTACCCTAAGTTAAGTTGCTTCCAGCTTCACCCCCTCAGCTGTCAAGTAGCACTTGCAGGCAGGTATGTTTTTTTGTAACTCCTAAAACTCAGCGGCAAAACCAAACACAATGACAGATTTTGTAAGAGTGGTGAGAAAAAAAGCTCTAAATAAAGAAGGAGATTTTTTATCATCTCAAGTGATTTTGTATTTGTCCACACCACTTCCACCATACTGCTGCTACAGTGACAAGGCTCAACAAATCTCAAACAAATCTAAAATCTGGATTACATTGGAAAGCCTATCCATTTAAAGTCCCATAATTTTTTGTTTCTTTCTTGCATGTAGATGTATTCTGGGATGGTTCCATGATGATGTAAGCTTCCCAGTAGCCACACATGATAAAACAAATTTGGCTTCACACTCCTACCCTTGGCAAGTCTCGGTGTAAGCTGGAGACACTGAGGCAAAGCAGGGTAGGCCTTTTGGACATGCTAGATGAACTGTGTGCCTGCATGCACAAACAAGCACACCTAGAGCGGCTTTTTATGGAAAAACGCTTAAATTAATTTCTTCCCACCCAAAGAACTTTTCTAGATGGAAGATAAAAATGTGTCTGAGCATACATAAACCAGATAAACTGTACTGAGCAACAGAGCTCTGCTCAAAACTCAACAGGAAAAATGCTTTTTATATGAGAAGTTCTTTAATGAAACACTTAACTCATGACATGTCACACAAACCCACAGGAAGAGAAACTGCCGACTGCAAGGCTTTGGGATCTAGAGCACACAGGATCTGGATCGTGCCCTTCATTTTAAAATTCTCTTACACAATAACTATAAGTTGGAGGATGATGACCTGACTTTTGTGAATGATTCTCATTCTTTCCTTAGTTGTCACTTTAATTATGCATAAAATGTTTCAGGAACCTGTGTTTATTAAAATTGCCCACTTTTAATCTTATATCAGGTGTTCTCCAAAGAAAAGCAAGAGAGACGTTCAGAGAGCAATGCAATCCAACTGCAAGTCCAACAGCAGGTTTTTCCATCTTCCATACAATACAACTAGTAAAGTGAACTCACAAAAATACTAAAAAAAGTAAAAAATAACACTTCAGTATGGTTCATTATGAAAAAAAACCAGCTCAACACCAGCACTGAAAGGAAAATGCCTACATACCTCAATATAACAAATCATATTCTGAAAGAATAATTCACCTGTAACATTTGTATTGATTTTTACAGATAATAATATCTCTCCCTAAAACATATTTCACATTGTCTTCACTACATTGATCAGAGGTGCTATATAAATGTTTCGATCAATCTGATAACACTTTCATCTACACATGCATATCCTGCAACTTTGCTGAGCTCCAAAATATGCAGGTAGTGCACGCTAAGTAAAAGAATCTGGATTTTTGTTATGGGCTGTTTCTTTCTATATATGCACTACCTTGCTAAGATCACACTACACTGGATTTACCAGCAACCATCAGCTGTTTGTATTTTCTACAAGAAAGTAACTGCATCGAAAAGGAAGGTTTTATCCAAGACATTTTATGAGTTTGGCAAACTACTGATATTCTTAGGTTCCCTATTGATACAGATCCAGGTTTTTTGTTCATCCTAGCGCACTCTCACTGAGTTCTAGTTCAAACTGGTGAATAATACATTAACTCTTACTAACACAGTAAGTCTGAGCATGGCATGTTGATATTGTACCAGATACAGGTGAGCAATAACATTAATGAAAACTAAAATTGCATTTATAATACAATTGCTAAGATAAAAAACTTGGATTGAGGTAGGTAGTCAAGGGACAGACACTTGAGGGGCTATTAAAATCATTAACAATATACATCACCTTAATGGATTATAAAAATGTTATACATGACTCTCTAAATTTAGTCAGCATACATACACGTTACAGCATCCCCCCAATTCCATTTCACTATTCCAATGAACCTAAATCCTGGGTTTCATGGAACAACCCTAAGGGACAATCCAAGTGCCATGCTTATGATGCAGAGCTAACTCTCATGTGGAATTTCCATTGATGTATAAAATACCTCTGCAGGTTGAGCTGTAGGAAAGGAGAGTAACCACCATTCATTTTATCTAGACTACCAATAACTCAGAAATCTGGCATAAGCAAATCCATCCTGAATATGGGAATCAAGACACAGAAGGGCTTGCCTTTCATCAGTGATTACTTGAAGCATTTGACTGTCATTCTGAAAATAAGCACAGTCTTTATGAACCAAATAAAGGCTCCTAGCTCAAATCTCTCAAGTAACAAAGGAAAATGGTACTTCTACCTCTGCCAGTAAAAATTCTCATGACAGAAGACTAATTCTATGCACACAGTGGCTACACTGAAACAATTCTACTGTAGTGTCAATGCACCCGCTTTTATTCCCGCTGTACTGACATTTGAGGAAACGTGTTCTCTATTAAAAAGCATTTTATGCAGCTCAATCACTCATTACTCTGCAGGCATTTTGAGATTTGGCTTCATCACACATTGCAGCACCACCAGCAGTGATCAAGGATAATAATTCAGTGTTAAAGCACCATTCTGATATTTTGAACTTAAGTCAAACAATACCCAGACTTCTCTGGTCACTATCTCAAGAAACATTAGTCCTCTCAAAGCATCCATTTACAAGTGAGAAGGTGAATTTACCCATCCCAGGATATCTGGTGCTAGTGCAAGGAGTACTAGAGACCCAGTGTGACCTCTCTACTTCTCTACCACTTCATTCTGAAGAAACCAATAACCAACATCACTTTAAATCAAACCATGCATGGACTTGCATGGATACCCAGTTTCCCAGACCACTGTATTTACTACCTGTTTTGCATCCTTTGCTTGAGGAAGTTTTAGTCAGAAGTCTCAGCAAAAGGCGTCCTCTAACTCTGTGTGCTCTTGCTCTGTGATGCTCTAACAAGTTCAAAGACTTAGCAAAATGTCTTACAGAAGTCTTCTCATCAGTTCTACTTACTGAACAGTCTGCCTGTTTGCAACACTTCCCCACCTGATTATATAAGTTGGTCTTCTTTCGGAATGAGCTCTTAGCCTGTAAATGTAACTCAAACTACATTTTGCGTTTGTGAAGCTTCCTCCTCCTCCTTCATGTGCAACAGCTCCAGCTCTTCCATACTGCACTACTGCTTGAAAAAATTACCATCAGTAAAGTTGTCAGTATAATATCCTAATTTAAATGGCTATTTTTCCCCTTGTTAAATCCTCGAGTGTTTTGAATACCGCACCAGGGTATAATAGAATGTGAATAAGTAATGAAAGATAAAGATGTGGATTTAAATAAAATATCCCCTATTACCATCCTTAATTCTTATCTATTGTTAAGACGACAGCCATCTGGAACATTACAGCAAGGTGCACATTCAAGAAGAACCCAGACAGAACAAAGTGCAATTCAAACCCCTCAATAACAGCCCTACATCAAGTTTGAAGAGGGCACCTGGCTACCAAGAAACACCGCAACCGCGCGGGTTTCTCTTATTCCGATAGTACATTTTGCCGCAGGACGCGAGGCCGGTGCTGCGAAGGCAGCAGCGGGGTGGATGGGGCGGGCTGCAGCGGCGGGGGTGTCCGGGAACAGGGGCTCGCTGTGTCGCTCGCTGTGTCGCTCGCTGCCGCGCCTCTCCCGCGGCAATGCCGCCCCCTCGCGCTGCCGGCCCGGCAGAGGCGCCCCCGGCTCCCAAAGGCCACCGCCGCTCTAATTGCTGATTAATTACAGCCTCCTCGCACCAAGGTCAAAAGGAACGTTCCGAGGCAGTATAAATGCTATCATGCGGAAAATATATCATATTTTAAAAGCGCCTTTTTTTTTTTAAAGTAAAATCTGGTATTTGCTGCCCTTATAAGTGCAGAGCTTGCCTCTCACAGTGCAAGCCCTGCAGTAAGGCACCTCTCCTGTGTAGGAAAATAGTGACACAACCCACATACCGAACAAAACTTGGCTAACATGAGGGTTTTCTCCAAATTAAATCATTCTAGAATATACTTTCTCTTGAAATTAATTTTTTCCCAAACAAGACTGGCCAATAATACAATACCTGTAATCATTACAATACCTGTAATTATATTGATGTGATATTTATAAAAACATCAAACTTTTAAATTGATCCAATTCAGAAATAATGGAAACAGCAGAGCAGAGTGGCTGTTGAGTGCAAGCAATAAATCATACAAATTGCATAATTATAACTTCCATGACTCCAGAGACAGTTTGCACTAGGAAAGGCAATGCATGATGAAACAGGATGAGTTTTATAACCCCTAAAAGGAGAATGCTCCAGTACAGCAGTCAGGACACAGAGGCAATAGCACGTTGTCTCCTCAAGAGCACGTTTGACTACTGGGGACCCATCACCCCCATTCACTGTGTCAGAGGTGCTGGACAGATGGCTTCAAATCCTACACACAGAAGGAAGTCCACCCTGATACTGCACACTGTCATAGTGCTGGGCCACTGATCTCCTATTTGTTTTTTAAGGGGAGAGGCAGGGGAAGAGGAAATTCAATTAACCTGATTCCAGAAGTTTGCAAGGGGAGGAGACTTAAGATTCACTTTTGGCTGCAGGAAATATTTCATACATTACCAAATGAAAAGCTTCTTTCCATCTTCAACACCTTCTCTTCAAATACATCCTTGGGTTTTGTGCCTCCTTCCTGCCACCATTCAAATTCTTCCATTGAAGTTTTTGGGGTTTTTTTCACCCTCTTAGCCAATTCTCTAGTTCATTAGATGAAATAAAAATAAATTATTTGTAGTATCAAAATCACAGCTGCTCCCTCAGGACAAGTGAGGAACAGTGCCTTTCCTTTTTTCTTCATTGCAGCTGAATTACTACCAGTCTCAAGAGGGCTGAGCCAGTGCCATACCCTGCCAGGCAGGGTGTTCTCCAATAATGACAACACAAAGTAAGTGGCAAAGAATGACGTGGCATAAGGCTTCTCATAGTCCTTAGTTAAGCTGTTTGAGCTGATGGTACAAGACTTCAGTGAATGTTTCAACAGTTTAACTTAATCTTACTTTCTCACTCTAGCAAATTGCTCCATTTTCCAACCAATTTACAGCCTACATTCCTACTCTGCTGTTATAACTGTTTACAGTAAATCAGATTTGCCTGTGATTGTTGAAGCAATAACTCTCAACAAAGAGGGCAGCAGGAACATATTTCAGTCTAAGAAAATAAATGATGGCAGATTAAGTTCTCTTTTAAAGAATGTCTTATCAAAACCTACAGAGAGATTGTCATTTCACAGAGGCAAGGGGATGGGTGCCAAAGCTGGGAAGAGTTAAAGATCCTGCTGTCACTCACATGTAGTGTGCCAAAATAACAAAAATAATGTGTGAAGAAAGCAATCACCTACAGCAGGAATGGGGAACAAAAGCTAAATGAGTTTTTCCTGTGCTAGTGACCTTTGACTGCAAGACAGTCAGGTAACTTTTCCTACCTAACCTCTTATTACAGAGTTACTCTTGGGCAGCAACTCTTCTATTACTATGCCTCTTACCTATTTTATAACTTTGAAGGTGCACAGTACTCAGTCTCAAACTATTCACTGAAGTATATCCTTTGTACTGAAGGAGAATTCTTCATCAAACAATCGTGTCAGGTAGGCTATTTCCAGAAATCCATCTTTTTGCCTGTTTAAACTTTATAGCTTATGTAATTTCTCAGTTATACAAGTTTATCACCAGTCCTACTGTTCAGCAGCAAAATGCCATGGAAGAAACAAAGACAGACAGAGATAATAATTCCCATGCCAAATCATCTTGGGCTCCCTGCTGCTTAATACAGGAAAAATACCCCTTTGTGGCATCATCATACTCTGCCTTGAGAGCTTAGAACTTCATCACAGCTCAACATGGACCTTTTTCCTAACAGGGAACTGAAAGAACAGATGGGAACCTGGAAAACACTGCTGAAGGAAACACACATTTGCAATGTGTGATGGCACAACAAAGCCAGGATTACCCCACCACAAACCCTTTAAGCACCACATTGAACAGGCATAATAGGCAGGGTAAGAAAATTATTGGGATTGCAATAAGGAAACTGTCCCACAGTGCAGGTCCACCAGAGAGTGCACAGAGTGTTTTTTCCAGCCTCGTTACTATTAATGAGAGCAGATCACCTCATAGCAAGAGTGAGCAGGATTTGATTGAAGGCACTTCTCAGAGCATCTGCATGTTCTGGGACAGGAAAAGGACCTGGCACTATAGAGCACTACACAGAGAAGGGTCTCCTGCTTGACAATTTCAGATACATTGGGACTATGAAGTGAAACATCCTCTATTTACAGTGCCCAAATACAAAACAAAGCCTAAATAAATTTCTTGGGACAGAGAAGGTATATATACAGAAGAAAGAAGCATAAATGGCTGCCCATTTGGGTTATTCTCTTGCACTAATCATGTAGGCTGGAAAAAACCTACTTGTCAGCAAGTATTGGCAATTTTTAGAGCAACCATATGTACCTACCAAATCACAAATCATGCAAGAGGAAAGGAAAATCTGTAACTCAGGTTTGCTATACATGGGTTGAAACAGGGAAGAGGGTCCATATTTTTTTTAAAGAAGTAACACTAAGCATCAAATTTGGAAAGCTCAGTTAAACTGGGAAAAAACAAGGGTAATAAAAATAACTTAAGAGAACAGAAAAATGAATTAACAGTGAAGTGGGCCCATGCAAGTTACTTCAGGAACATTTTGCATTAGAGAAACTATCAGAAATAAGAGAACAGCATAATAAACTAAATGAAATTACTTTACACATACACAGATACAAATAAAAACACAAAAAAAAGTTCAAAATATTTGAACAGAGATGAAGAAATATATAAGAGAAATAAAGGAAAGAAAATATGTCTATGGGACTTAAGAAAGTTGAAGGCTTACAATGAAAGTGAACATATAACGAGTGAAAAGAGGGGAAAGAAAACGAAACATTGTCAACAAATTAATGCTCAGAATTGGGAGGTTAAAACTCTTTTTTTTTTTTTTGTTTTACTGCAGACATGCCTGGCATTTATCAAAGATGGAGAAGTATTAAAATACAAGCTCTGCAGAATGCCTAATGGTAGAAAGAGGGTATAAAATAAACATAGAGATAAACATAGAGAATGACAAAGATGACGGACTCTGGGCATTCAGAACTTGTAAAACAACTCCCAAAACCCCAGAGAATTTTAGAAGATAGAGGTTTTCTTACTTCTTTATATTTCTTTGAAAGGAGTAAGAGGATGCCTGGTACACTACAAGGGGGTGCTACAGAAGCAGAACTAAAGTAATAAACGTATACCCTGATGGTTCTGAGCTGCAGTTCAGCATTTTAGCCCTGTGACAAAGTATTCTAACATACAAAAAGATCCTGCTGCCCTGGTACTTTACCCTGCAAAATTGTGAATATGTCTTCCACTTAGACCAGTGAATATTGGTTTTCAAGGTCAGGCAGACAGCTTGTAAAATGCTCTGTGCTTTCAGAGTTCTGTGTTTTCCTGTGGTCACCATTTCCCCAATCAATCCATTCTTATGCCACATAAGTAACCTCAGCAGGGGTCACCATGAGAGGCAAAATGCAAGCAGCATAAAAATGAGGAAACACCTACATCCTGGGCCTTGGAGGAATGGAGTCAGAGAAGGTTTCTGTATGGCATCTTCTTTTAAGAATAAATAAATCAGGTAGAGTGTGGTCTTGGTGAACTGTACACTGTCCTGGAAAAGGTGTGAAATTGTGCTCCATGTGATTAGGAGCTCAGACAAGCAGGACTTCAATGAATTACTGAATTGTAATTTCACATAGCATAAGATGGAGACAAAAATAAACCATGCAGAGATTGAAATGTATCGTGACCTAGTAAATAAAAAATTATAGAAAAAAAGTGGGAAGGAAGAGAACCAGGCACTACTGCACAACATAATTAATTTTAACACTAGGAGAAAATGCTGCCAATTTTGCACTGGTGAATAAAAAATTGGTGAATGCCATTTTGCACTTTTAGGTGAATAAAAAATTTTTCATTTTTTTATTAATCTAAAAAAATACCAAGACGGGAATAGCTTCTCTAGTTATCATTCTATTTATAAAACAACAGATCCAGAACACAAATTAAAAGAAGTTATTGCTTTTGATGCTCCTGTTCATCTGCAAAGCACAGAAAGATCTCTCTGAACTGATTCCAGCTGCAGCTACATATCAAAACCCCCAGTTACTGGGCATTTCCAATAAAATCTTTGCTGAACTCTGGCTAAAGGCAATTGTCCTGTCAGTTAAAAGGCTTCTTTTTCTTTTTCTTTTTTTAATGGAAGGTTGTCAGCTTCAATTATCAGCCATTAGAAATGATCACTTCTGCTTTTGTCTATCACTATAAATATGTTTCCAATATCAAGTTCTGGTCTCTGAGCAGGTAGGCTGTAACAAAGGATCTCAGACTTCTGTTCTTTAAACTGAACAAAGATGGCTCATATCTACAACTGGTTTTAACCAGCCTCATTGGCAAAAACTGTTAGGACACATGGGCTTTACTTATAATTTTCCTCTGGTTTATAATCCATACCACAGACAGGTTGCAGGCAAAATCTTTTTGAGTATTGGCCAATTTGCTCTTGAAGCATCCTTGGACTACAATACTGACACACCATGCTTTTTTGGGCTGGCAAAAGTCTAAGCCAAGTACTTGCCAAAAGCTGTCAAAAACTCAGTTCAGCAAAGCTGAAGAAATTATACAAAGCTGGAGGAATTGTTGTGTCCCTGTCTACATTTTTTGTTATTTTCAGATTTTCCCCAGATTGTCCTTACTTACCACATAAGAAGAAATGATATAGAGAAAAAAAAAGAGCTAATCTAATAAATATCCATATCTATGTTTTTGCATTGCAATCTAAGGTACTGAAAAGGACAACACCATTTTTGATGCTTCAGCCAGTGTCTACAGCTTATTTAAAGGGCATCTCTCCCACTGGAATTATATCCTTCCACCTAAGGATGTGGCTGACCACTTCATGAGCTAATGAACGATGATATGTTATACCAGTACTCACACAGTTCTTTTCAGAGGTACTGAAAAGAAGTGAATAAACTTCACACTTCTAACATTTTTCTGCTGGCAAAAGAAAAATTTTATTTTGATCACTAGATCAAGGAACACTTAAACAAATCAAGAACTAGATCGAGAACATATATTTACCTAGAAGACTGCACAATGGAAACCTGAAAATACAAGAGTAATGCATTTCATATTGGTTACTTTTTACTGCAGTAACAAGAACAAATGTTACAGGTGATTCTGTGGGAAATTCCACATTGCACGTGCTCTGACTTGTAAAAAATATATTTCTCCTAACTACAGAGAAACAATATCCTAAAATAATAATTTAACTGTAAAAGTCAAAGGGCTGTTAAGTTCGCTGAACTAAAATCAACAGCTATTAGCCTTCAGCTTAAACATTCAAAATAAAACACCTGATTCTTCTTTAGTAGACAGACTACTCACCTCAAAATTTATCATTTCATCATAAAGCTGAAGGTTTTCCTAGTTAAAAGAATTTCTGACCAAGTCCTGCTCTTTCTTATGTAGACTGCACTTTCATCGAAGTAAGATGATCTGCATCCAAGCAGCTCAGCTGAGAAACAGATGCTGCAGCTTCAGTGTGGAGAATGCCAGAGGTGAAACCCTGAACTCTGCTGAAACTGGATGCAAAAGCCTTACTGGTATCAATGGATCAGAATTCCTGCCTCCACGTATTTTCAAAACTCTCTCTCTAATAAAACATTCAAAATGAAGATTATGAAAAATCTAAAACAGCTGCTGTTTTCTGCAGGATTTAACATTTTCCAAAGGTTCTTAAAGTCAATCCTACAAGGAGATGTGGCTGGTGCCTATTTGCTCTTCTCTGGCACAAAGCACAGATTATTTTTCTCTGTACAATGTTTTAGAACACAGGAAGTGGGAAAAATTAGTAGATAAAATGTTTCTCTGACTTCTGATCCAGATACAGGATTGTTTATCTGCACATAAATACACATGGTTTCAGCCTGCCATTTCCAGCTCACATTGTTAATTATATTTCAATGCACCTCACTAGATAAGAGGTATAATCCAGCCAAAAGCATATAAAGGTTGTAGTCCAAATTATGCAAGGTGTCTTGCAGCTGATAATTCCAACAGGTAATGAACTGTTTAATCTTATGCAGCTTGGCAAACATGCCTGTTTATCTTTACCCAAGCCTTCAACATGCACATCAAACCAAAGATATCATCCACAAATTTGATGAGGGAATCTCCTTTTCAGTTAGCATCAAAGTTTTATTTATATTCTACTATAATATATTTGCGTAGAGAAAGAAACCGGGTTCAAATGCAACAACAAAAAAAGCAGCGCTTCAAATATCCAGTTCTATGAATTTCTTGTATTTCTTCCATGATCTCAGCCTATCAGTAGAAATGTGGCAGGCCATCAGAAATTCTGATCACAAGCACCTGCTGCACATGGGCCACAGACTCTTTGCAATTATAGATGACAAAATCCCTGGCCCTTATACTATCACCTGCTGCTATTGTGTCCCGTGCCCACATTCTGAATGTGTGGAGCACACAGCTCACAACAGGTTTGTAACAGAAGCAGTGGCTACATCCCACCTTGAACAAGAAAACCGTGGCCCAAATCAATTGAAACATCAGCAAACTGCCTCTGTCCCTGCTCAAGTAAGAACAGAAAGTGAACTGAAGGACACAGAGTTCCAGCTCCTAACTGCAGGCATTAGCGATCCCTCGGTTTTCTGCCTTTAATTCCAGTTTATGTCTCCAAGGACAGAGAAAGAAAATTCTTGGGTGAAAACTTTCAGTTCCTGAACCGGAGATGGAAGGTACTTAACTCTGCTCTAAAGAATAAGATTTCCATTGCCTCAGAGTAATCAGTTAGGATTTAATGGATGTACAGAAGAAGACTAAAAGCTTAGAGAAAATGTAAATACGTTTTCTTTGGGGAATCAAAGTCAGAAAAAAAATATCTCTTTCTTCTATTTAAATTCTCTGTATTTCTACTTGTCTGTATTGGTAAAAGGTGTAAATTGGAAGAGGTTTTCTATTGTAAAGCCTTCTTTACCATAATACATGAAGCATTAAAATAATTTTAGAGAAAAAAATCCAGCTCTTCTAGAAAGGATTAGAACTTTTCAGTAGGTTTTTTCTGGATTTATCATCAGGTATTGTACCTCGCCCACCTTTTGATAAATATTATCCATTACTCCAGATTTAGTTATACTTCTGCATATCTGTGGGTATTAAGCCTGCAAGCATGCATGGATTGCAATCACCCTGTAGTGATTGAAGGAACAAACTACACAGCAGTCAGTAATTTCATTCACTTTAAATAGTTAATTAGGTGAAAACTCAGTCAAGGCTGGTAACACCCCTATTTTGCAAAATCTTTTATAGAAACTTTCATTTAGGTTGTATCTTTACTACTGTATTTGCAAATATCTCAAAGAAAACCTTAAACCAAAATATGCAAGAGAGAATGAGGCAGAAATGACATCTGACAACATCTGACAATCAGAAGGAAGAAAAACTGGAGAAAAAAACCCTGTATTTCACGAGGGACACTTTCTATCCCAAATGGAATTGTATTCCGGGGTTTATTTTGCTTGGATGTACATAATTTTAGATTCTGTATCTGAATCTTACCAGTCAATATCAAAGCAAAGGTGAAAGGCAATGTCTGAGAAAAATAAATATCTGACTTCAGTCAGCAAGGTGGATTTACCACCAATGCAAGGAGGTGTAATTCTTTACAAATTGCATGTATTTATGCAAGCATAGAATTAGATTTGTACACTATAACTCGAGAACATGGTCAAAACTCTTGAATGAAAACTTTTGTGTGAAAATGTACTAAAGGGATAAAATTTTGAATCAAAATACACACACCTGAAAAATATCTGCAATCAAAGGGTTAAACAGTATCTTCACTCTGCTTCTGCTGCAGTATACTCTTCTTCTAGAACAATTCAATTTTATGTCAGTGATCTCAGATGACCCAAACCAACATTTTCTTGCTTACAGCTAAAAAATTAAATAAAATCCAAACCATTAACTGAATATAAAATGCTGTACTATTTTTATCATCAATTTGCAGAAAGTCTGAATATTTGAAAGGCTAACTGCCTGAGACTGGTTTCACTGAAGTACTACTTGAAATCAAATTAACACTATTTCTTAAATATTCTATCCATCTCTATATTTACCTTCAAGAGAAACTAAATGAGGCAAAGTATCCTAATGAGCCCTTTGCACATTTCTGAGACCTGAAAATATCATGACATATTGATATAACTTGAACAACATTAAAGAAAAAAAAACCCAAACCAAAACAACAACAACACACAAAAACAAAACTAATTTTAAAAAAGGCAAAATAAAACCATGCTGTATGACACAGAGGACAAAAACTAAAATGAACACAACTTAATCCTGTGAATGGCAGATCAACAGTTCATTGTCTTTTCCAATAAAACCTGAGGTTTTCAAGTTTTCATTCTTCCAACTTATTAATGGTTTGGGATCAAGTTGTCAAATACATGCTGTAATCCCATCCAAAAGGCCAAAAATATACAGGCAGTACCTGTATATAATGGCAAAATGAACAGAAACACAAAATCAACTCCCCAAGTGCCTCCTTGTGAGACAAGGAAAGTAGTATTTACCTTTCTTTGAAAAATAATTTGATCCTATCTGCTGAATGTCCCTCCATGTCACCATTTGTCTTGGTCCTCTTCTGAGCACCCCACCACCAGGCCCACAGATCTTTCTGCCTGCCTCTGAGCAGCTCATCAGACACATCTTTCTGACAAAATTGGAATTCTCTTAATATTACATTAGGAACAGCAGCTATATACTATCAGGAAGAGAATTACAAATTTCCTAGCATGATATATTCAAATTCCAGAAGTGGCAAACTAAAGAATGTTTGTTGGCTGTCACCAGGGCTAGTGTCATGCTAAAGGAGTTTGAATTACATTTGGGAACCTGCTCTATCTGGCCAATGAAGAGAAGAAATTATTTTCTCTCTCTTTTTTAATCCAAGCTTTCTGGCATCTTAGCATCTCATTCTTTTTCAAACCAGCTATAGCCATTATGAAAAAAAAAAACAACTTGAATTTTCAATCTGAGCCCAGCACCTCAGAAGATACAGCTGCAGAACCAGAATCGAATGAAGAATGATTAAAATTGGTGGTATGCATTTCCACATTTATTCCAAATTTCACTCATCTGTGTTGCTTCTTCCTGCTTATTCTGTTGCATTGCTGTCAGCTGAAGAAGCTGAACTAAAAAGCAGAGCAGTGCAGAAACCTGGAGCAGAGATGGCAAACCAGAATAATTTGATATGACGCCCACTCCAAAAGTTTAATGCACCATGTATATAGCTGGCAGCAGCATTTCAGATATAAAGGAATAAGTTGCCTGGAATACTATCAGAACTTTCTGTTTGCCTGCACACCAGCACAATAAAGTGTCCATATTGCATTATAGGCAGGAGGTTGCCCTCCTCCCTTTGCAGTAGGAAGCTGTTCAGTGACACTATTCACCACTAGATTGCACTTCCATGATTACAACAGAACCACTTTGTATTTCTATGGCCTTAAACTTACAAAAAATTGATGTCATTTGCTTATCCTAGTTAAAGATGACATCATAATCCCTAAAGAGACTCAGCATAAAACTTCAGCCCAAGCTTTATTCCTTGCACATGGTAGATAACCACCTCTATGACTGCAGCATCAGTATTGGGTCATTTCAGGAGTTATTGTTCTGTGTGTAATTACCTCATACTGCTGTCCAAAATGTATTACACAGGAACATAAAACATTTCAATAAGGTTATTGCCATCAGATCTTGGAAGAAAGAGGTAGAAGAGAAGCTCACCTTTGAGCATCAATAGAAAAATGCCCTGATCAAAAGATCTCTACAGATATTGGCAGGCTGTGAGCCAAGCTGCTTTCTCAGTTCAAGCTGCCGGAATATTTAATATTTTCTGCATTACACAGATTTTCATCTAATTATACAGAAAGGCCAGATTAAATTTAATACCCCCACTGTATTTATACAGACTAAACCTCTATGCTTCAAGTGAAAAATTGAAGTATTTTACATATTTAAATGAACAACATCAGACAAGATGACCCTTAAAATTACCATTATCAGAAACACAATTGCAAGTGACTCAAGACATATGGCAAACTTAATTATGCTTAAACATACTGGCTTCCAATATTTTCAATCATGACAAAAATTTATGTCTAAAATTAAAATGTATTTGAGATTTTAGTTACAGGAGATGCCTAGAAGAATTTATTCTTTTTATGTTACTAAATTCTATTGATAGTGTTTATCCAAAAAATGCAATTTCGTAACACAAAAAAAAACTTTAACTACATATAGTTAAATATGTAGACCTCAAAGATGATGAGAATGATTTTGTGGAAGCGTGACATGGAATGAAAATCATTAGTCTGAATTTGACCTCAAAGCTTGGTAACAACTTGATACACAGTCACTACCATTACAGAATTATAAGACCAAAAGATGTATACGTGCACAGTTTAATTGTAAGATCCCAGTGCTTTAAAATGAGCCAAGGAAATGAGACCAATGCTCACAATCAGTGAAGCACAAATAGGCACAGAGTAAGCATAAGAGTGCAAGTCCATGCAAATGCAGGAACACCAATTTTTTAAATGAAACAGCAGAGAGAATACTAATGAGCAGAGAGGGTAACTACTCATGCTACATTTGCTCAAGACAACACAAAAGGAGCTCTGCAATACTGAGCTTCTTGGGGGTTTTGTCGTTGCTGGTTTTTTATCCTTTCAGTTTTCTATGTGGACATGACTTTTCCATGCTGCCCAACAGAAGGCTGCCAAGTGCTACTCTGGAGCATCAAGTGAACATCCGCACAGAGTAAAGGATGCTACCAGCTGCACTGTCAGTCCATCCCTGCATCACCATCAAGGTTTTACACCTTCTGTGAAAGCTAAACAGAGGCACCACTGGCTAAATCCTGCAGGATCACTGTCTGAGTAGAGATGGTCACAGACATAAGCAATAAGCCATTCAATTGCACCACTCACTTTAATGACAAGAAGCATTTCATAAAGGTGTGACAAGCAGAACGTAATGACCTTGCCCAGATTAGAAGTAGAGATACAGCGAGACTCAGAGCAGCTTCTTCTTCCTCATGGAAGCCCATCTATGTCGGCTTCTCCTTCAATGACTTATTTAAACAGAAACAATCAAAAGGTTCAGCTCTTCAGTTTAGAATCAGATAATCGCTCAGACAGAGGATGAACTATAGAAACAATATGGAAAGCCTATTTGGTGAAGAAAAACTAACACTGAGGAAGAACATTAAAACTACCACCTGAAAAATCAGTAAACAAAACATGGAATCATTCTGGTTATGTCATAGGCACATGGGTTTATGTCATACTTAGTTGATATTTTTTGCAACAATTAAAAATGGTGTAAAATTGTTAATAATCTTTAGACATCTTCAAATAGTATTCCAAAGACCAGTTACAAAGAAAAATAGAGAAGCTTTTGCACTACAGCTATCATTAAAAACAAATATTTAAACAAATAAAAAAGGTAAGTTTCCCAGTGCAAAGTACACTGCATGTGTTTCTATTGTAAGACTTTCTGTGTTGCATCTATCAGAATAAAAATGTCTTTGAAATAGAATAAAACTGCTTTGTAGCAAATGGCCATTAACACTTTGATAAATCACATCCTATACAATTGTAAATGAAGCACCGAACCTTCTTTTCATAAATATTTCAGTATACAATAGTGAGTATTACATTAAGCAGCACCACTAGTGGTTTCTGCTGTCCAATATTAAGTTTTAGACTAATTAATTGCATCCTTCACAACAGTCAAATTTTCAGCTTTTGGAACAATGACTACAAAAATAGAATTTTTGCTGTTCTTTGAAGTACATTCTGAACATACTTATTCATAATTAGAATTCTAAAGCCAAAACATTGGGGTTTATTTTATTTTTTAAAAACAGATTAAAGAAAATGAACTCTGATAGGTTTTTCTTCTGTTAAAAGGACAAAACACTGTGAGATATTCTGTGCAAGCATGCAGAGTGTATCGAAAAAAAGAAAGTAAAACTGAGTGTGATAGAAATTTTCAGCTTCCCAAGAAACCCCTCTGCTACATCTCCTTTGTTGTTTAATAAATGTATCTGTTCAATTCCAGAAAGTTCTACTGTACAAGCAGACTAGTAAGAGCTTTAGGACTTACACTAGCAATTTCTAAGACAATAAAAGTCAAGGATGGAAACAAGAGTTGAGCAGAGAGACTGAAATATCAGCCTTCAAAAGTAGTTTGCGTTTTGGTGTTTTTTAAAAGGGTTAAAAAGCTATTTTCATGTGCATGACATCCTTTATTCTATATTTCCTCTAGAAATTAATGCAGTATAGAAATTCTACTTAACATGATTTGGCAAGCACAACCTAGCAATTAGATCAGGGAAGCACAGTGTCCCCTAGCTGTGTGTGTACTCACATTACTTACAAGAGGTGCTTTCCCAAAAGTGTAATAGGGGCAGAAAAAGGCTGAGAGCAGCCAGGAAAATAACTCAGCAGACGAGACAGGAAAACTTGCCCACTAGTACTGGTGACAAGAGGGTAGGTTTCACTTCCAGCCCTGGGTCACAAATGCCCATCAACCCAAGCCAGGATTTACAAGCACAATCCAACAGTTTGGCAGACAGGCAAGTAATTAAGCTTCACTTGTCTGGAACACAAGTTTGGTTGTTTTGGGCTGTAAAGTTCTCTTCTTTGCCATAACAGAACCTTCTGACTTTATAAGACAGGTCTGCTCAGTGATCAAGCACAAGACCTTCAGCGATTTCCCCAGAACCGTCACATCTTCAGCTGCGGTCCAGAAGAATATAAAGCTCAGACAGAATCAACAGCACCACTTGGTTTCACATGTTTATTGCACGAGATTGCTTCAATCAGGACTGATTCTAGACCATCAGCTGGGAAACTGTTTCACCACCATTTCAGGTAAAATTACAAGACCTCTAAGTCTCTGGATTTCCTATCTGTAAAATGGCAATAAAAGTTGATCACTTTTATAGCAGCGTTTTGACGGCCTCAGAAGAAAGTCAATGTCTAAAGGGCAAGTCAGTACTATTCCTCCTAAAATGCTAATATGTAGTGTTGCTTGTCAATGCTTCTATTATCCAACATGAAAAGCATATTTTTTAGCATCTCTAAAAATACGAAAGGATTTTTTGTCAAATTTCCTTCATAGAGAGCACTGACAGCTCTCAGTGCAGTAAGCCAAGCCTGATTTTTGCACTACATCTGCAATATCTTTTATACTTGGGCAGCTGGCACAGAGTGAGAAAATTCATTAACATGCTAATGATGTGTCCTATTTAAAATTCCAGCTCTGATTATTGTGTGATTAAGTCTCTTCCCTTGACGTCTGCTTCCCTATATCTGCATTACTGTGAGAAATCAACAATTATTAATGAAATAAAAAAATAGGTGACCAATTATACACAAGATAAAGACAAACATACACACATATTTTAGCATTTAAATTTTTTTGTTTAATATTTTCTGTATAAAAGAGTATTATGTTCAGTTAAAAAAAAAAATCAAAGTTTTCAAGGAGCTCACAGGCACAAAACAACAATTCAAGTGCCAGATAACACAGAAATAGACATGTATAGGACCTAACCCTAACCTAGTGCACGGGTTGGGCAGGAACACAGCAAAAAAGGCAGAACTGCCTTTCTTTCTCTGCAGCAACACAGATTTTATTGGCATAAATGAAACACCAGGCCTAAGGCTGTGATGTAAGTCAGGTCAGCTACCCCAACTCAAATCACACCTTTCACAGTGCAGACAAAGCCAACACAATTACCTCCAGTTCTTTCAAACAACAGCAAAAACAAATGGCAACAAAATTGTATTCCAATTCTTTGTGCTTTATTCTCTAAGCATGTAAGTACTGTGCAAAATAACACTGTTCCATAAAGGTGGCCTCTTTTCCTCAAGACACCATCTGCATACTGTTTTCCAGAGAGTATCTGAAAGCTTACATTCAGTTAAATATGTTGGTATCAAATCCATGCCAGCGTTCTCAAATATTTTCATTTTTTAAAAGAGAAAATAGGGTTGATCACATGTAAAGGAGGCAGGGAAGACAAAAAGGGAAGATGTCAGGTTTCAATTTATGTATCCCTGACTAGCATCTGCTTGACAGTATTTTAACACAAGGATAAATTTTTCCTTATGCCTACAGAATCACAGTAAATTAAAGGAAAAACTACAGAGTAAACACCCAGTATTGAAATGTATTGTCACAAATTGTGGGACACTAGAGGTCAGGTAAAGAAGGTATCTCCTTTCAGCTGTATAAATGCAAAAGGGAAAAAAAGAGTCTATGAACTTACACCATTTCTGTTGCTTCAGCAAGCAACTTGCACAGGCTTGATTTAAAACACTGCTAAATTAAAACACAAATGAGAATGTACACGTATATAATAGGAAGTTTAATTGTCCTAAAATAAAAGAGAAACAAATTGGGCTGATTAGAAGGTCAAAATCCTTTTCAACTCTCTTGAAAATCCAAGGAAAGAAACATTGCTTGATGTGGATTTCTGGGTTTGTATGACAATGCACTAAATTTGAGGAATCATTTTTTATAATTTTATCTAGATTCTAAAAAAGCAACCCCTTACCTAGAAGTGTGCGTGTATATACATTATTCTCTTTACTTTTAAAATGTCTTAGATGTATCCAGCTGCCTACAAATATTTTTGTTTCTAAGATAGCTGTGCTTATCCACTTGCCTATGAAGAAATTTCATATGATTCTAAAACAGAGGCACGTTCCTGTCTTCACCCAACCTACTGCTCATAAGATCCTGAAAAAGGAAAGACATTCCAAAAGTCTAAAGCTTACAAGTAGCTCTCAGGATTGTATTTAGTTTACAGATAATTACAGTAACTGTACATTTGTAGTCAAATATTACTGAGCCTTTTCATTCAAGCAAGCAGCAAGGCCATTTTATCTGCTTCAACTTCAGGAGTGAGTACAACAGGCAAGAGAGTAAGTCAAGTCCAGGAATGACTTTGCTGTTTGATAATTTGCCAGTAGCTTTCCCAGTAATCGCAGACAACCTCCCCAGTTCCACCATGACACTACAACCCAAGCACACTGCTCATAGTTGTGTGAGAGCAGCGCTTGGCAAGTTGTTTAAACTCCCCCTTAAACACAAGTTTACTATGAGAACTCTTGCTTTCAGAATCAGGAATCTCTTGCACCTCATAAGTTCAGACCCACCACCAAATGTGTTATATATGTATGCACTAAATCTTGGTTTTATATACTAAACATGTTTCTATTGTAACAAGCAGACACATCTGCTGATTCTGCATAAAGACTTTGTGTTCCTCTGTATGGGAACACAAGCACAATGCCATCATCACTGTGATAAAAATGGGCTTAGAAAAGAAACATTTTGAGAACTAGGCTAAGACAGATTTCAAAAAGTGGTATACTGCTGGGGTATCCCTTGTTCCTCATGCCTCCCCCAGTTCCAGGGGAAGAATGGGAGGATACTGAACACACTGCTTTTCTCTAGGTCATCGCCAGACTTTCCTCAGGACAATCAGTACATTTTGTGAAATGCAGAATGATTCATCAAACCCAGCAAATCTCCAGGAGTTCAGGTCTGAGTAAAAAGCTGTAACAATCTGTAAACTACTCACCAAAGGCAGTCTCTCCTTGTTCAAGTTCTTGTTTCAGTCTGGTGTAATCATCTTTAATTCTCTCTAATTTTCGCATATTTCTGGCACTCAGAGCTAACAGTTCATTTAGAAGTCCTTCCAATCCCTCTTTCTCAGATGTCAATGATCTTATTTCTTCTGCAAGGTCCTTTGCAGTGCCAAAATTACTTCCTGCATGTTTCATGGGTGCAGGGGAAGAAAGAAGAAAAAGACAATGAGGTAGACACTTGCAACATCAGTAGCTTACACAGCAATCCTGGGAAATTAGGCAATTATACTTCCCAACAGCAAGTGAAAGGGGGAAAAAAAAGAAAAACTGCTTTGCAAGCATCCATATCATTAATATTACAAGAATAATAATTGTAGCTCATTTGATTTAACCTTACACGCACAAAAATTGTGTTTTCTTTAATTATTGATACTATTTACAGTTTTTCAGGAAACCTGTTCCTAAGGGTTTGCACTTCAAATAATGTCACACTGTAATTCAGTGATTGTTGCAGTGTGATCTATCAGAGCATTTTCTTCTTTTGGAGGACCCCTCAATGCACAGCACATCTGAAATAGAGGCTGTCAACCTGCTGGACCCTGAAGTATTTATTTCCTCCCTGAACAAAGCAGCCCCATGCTGGTTTTTGTAGCAAGCACCAGAAGGTTGTTTATGAATGACACATTGCATTTCTTAAATGGACTGCACCTCAAGCAAAGACATGGGGAGATGTTCTTCTCAGAGAACACATTCAGAAGTCACAACACTCCACTTCTGGCTCATGAAACATCACAGACAGGCAGAACACCTTGGCAGCACCAGCTCATACTGTTCTGGAGTTTTTAAAAATGTCTGCTTCCTTTGGACAGGGATACAGAGTAAAAGGTTCAACTCCCAAGTGGTTTAGAGTGTAGCCTAGTAACATTTATCCACTTAACTGTTCTGAAAACCATTTTTATAAGCAGCTGGAGAGGAATGTTTCCTTACTTTGCAAAGAAATCTTTTATTATAAAATAGAAAAGGACAGTGAGATACTCAGCCATTAAATTACTTTAAATAGCAGTAGAGTAACAATGCTACATTTACATAACTGTACCAGAATCATTTTAATGATTGAGATACTTGGCTGGGAGGAAAAAATATAAACCAAAATATACACACAAAAAAAAACTAAACCCCACCACCACACTTCAATCTAAAGAATTCTTGATAAAAACAATTTCCATATAGAATTGCCTGATTAAGGAAAGAAGATCTTTAGCATAAGGCTTAAGCTGTGATATCATCCTAAATTAGCAAAAATTTGGTGATATGATCTAATAAGGAAAGGTAGAAGATTTAGCCTCAAAGCAAACATTAACATAAAACAAATCCAGGCACACAAATGTCTCATCAGCCTCTGATGTATGTGTGACGACTTTAGACTCCTGAAATCACTTTATAATATCACCAGCATTACTCAGATGGAATGGCTTCTTTTTGGTTTTGTTTACACAATATGATACACTGTTGCTTAGGCACAACAGATCAAGTGAAAAGTTTATTTTCAAATATTAACATACAATCCGAAAAATCAAATCCACATCAGAATATCCAGAATTATGGCATTACATCTTTTTGACCTGGAGTCAAAATGTTGGTCACAAAGCCTTAAAAGGGAACTGTTTGGCTGCCGTTCAGTTTCTTCAAGACAAGGAAGCAAGAACAGGATGCAAGTGTTTACACTGGTCAGAAGATGGCAAACCACCACCAGCAGCTGCCAGGAGAGGTTCCATTCCTCCAGAATGCAAAAGCGAACAGGAGCGCTTCCACCAAACACCTACAGTCATTCTCCTGGACCAAAGGCACTGTTGCAAACTCAAGTGGCTGTATGAGGGCAGGTGTGCCAAAGGGAGGCTTGCACTTACCAAGATTTTGGAAAATACTTTATCAAATAAGTCAGGTTCGAAGACTGAACATTGCCAAGCATGGTAGTCCTGCTTTGCATTTGGTTTTTTGGTGGTTTCTTTAGTCCCAAGGCCATGATAGTTTCATTCAAACTCTTCCCCATTTAAAGGTGACATTTTCTTGTTTCTTTTTAACAGACCAGAAGTCCTGCCTTTCAAGTTCCCAGTTAAACCCTATTTGCCACTTTTGTCTCACAATTACAATTAAATAACTATAAACATGCTTTAGAAATTGTAGGATCATATGGCTTACCAGAGTTTTACTGGGAAACAACAGCACAAATTTTATTACCCTAATTTGTCATGTTTCCAAATGGGCAAAACAAAGCAGCAAAATAAGCAAGACAAAATCACTGGAAAAATGGCAAACATTCGGATGCTTCTAAGGCAACAAGACTTGAGTCCACCTTTATTCACCTGAACTCATGCCAAACATCAAAGCACAAGAGCCTTAATAAAACATGAAGGTGAGAAAATCTTCATTAGAATCTGGAGCCTGCTGTTACATTTCAGAGGGCAGCAAGGAAAAAGGTATGATATTGCATATGAAAGTTTTATATATACTGAATGGATCTGAATTCCCAGAGGAGAAGTTTATATCAAAACTGAGGCTATAAGCAAATGGCACCAGATACAAACCCAAAAGGAAAAGACACCCCACCGGCTGCAGCTTCCCATGACAGCAAAAATGTCTGTAAGTCTGCAGTGAAAATTCAGAAGAGCATATAAAAACTCAGGCATTACAAGTACCATTATCAGTGAGCTCTGACCTCAGTCCCAGTAACAAAAGTAACTGCTTTCTACATGCCATAAGAAGGTTGATTAAAAAATTAATATATAATCCACAGCTGCCAGCATTGAAAAACATAAACATGCCCTCCTGGGCTGATTTTTTGTTGTTGTTTTGTTGTGGTTTGTTTTCTTTTGTTGTTGAGAAGTCACATTGTATGCCGTACAAACATTCTGAAGACATATGTCAAGATATTTTATTCTGCTAATGCACTCAAAATTTTAAAATTCCTCTTTTTGATAATTTAATAATTAGCTTGCCTAAGTGAACACAGTAACTGTTACTTTGCCAACCACTGGGAACTAAGTTTTACACAGCCATACCAGTGAGAGAGTTCTGGTTGGCTGGTATTAGTTAAGTCAGTGTAACCCTTCCCAGGAAATTCAAAAATCACACAGCCAATGGGACTGCTTGCTCAGAAAATAGAGAGAAAACAAAGCTAAGAAATTAATAGTCTAAGACCAAAGCTGAGATTCTGATCTAAACTAGGACATGGGAACGAGATACTGTGAAGGTGACTGAAGAGCAAGATGCTACTTTTCCTATCTTTCCTTCTGTCTCACAGTGATGCTTGCTACAGATGTGCAATTTTAGCCACTGCATCCACATCCATATAAACACACTGGGTGAAAACTGGGACAGGAAACTTGCAGTAGCCAGTGCTCTGAACAGGTAATGTGCTTGCAGTGCATTATCATGAGGAACTGAGTATGTACACTTCACTTTGAGGGACTGAACATTACCATTATCTCAAAAGACAGCAACAAAAAAAGTTAAATCTTCCTTAATCTTGCCCTCTGGGGCTTTCTTCTCCCATGCATCCTTCATCCTCTACAGAAAGTCACATCAGGTAAGCTCCAGCAGCTTGATGTGAATGCCAAAAATACCAGCCAAATCAAGCACAACAACCCACACAGGAAAAATAGTAAAAATTTTTTTAACATCTCCCAGCAGAAAGCAGCTATAGAATTGCTATTACTTAGTGCAAACACTAGTATATTTCCCTTATTTCCTCTATTCCTAAAATTTTACTTATATGGTTACAGCTAAATAGTACTCTGCACATCAAATATATTTTCTATAGATTTAGCCACAAACTCATGTCCATTATAACACCTCATTGCCAGATTTTACTGTATTGGGCACATTGTTGCCCATTTAGTAGTCTTGAAGTAAAATATCATCATTTTGATACCATTTGCCAGCAATAAATTGATTAAGAATACGGCTTGAAATCTGTGCGATTTTACCAAAAAACAAGAAATATGTTACTAATTAAACTTTATTATCTATTTCCCTCTTCAAAATATAAGAAAAAGTTAAGGGTCCACAAATTTTTCACTCACGGTTTTTCTCAAATTTATGGAAGAAGTTATATACATTCATAGTTACCATTATTCATACTTGAAGCAGAGAGAGAAGTCTAAGTCCCACTGAAAATATATTCATTTCATTGTAGTACAAACAAAGGAGTAATTTTTTTCATTAATAATAAAGCATATCTCTTTGACACTAGCCTAAATGTAACAAGGAATAGACTGGTCATTATTTATTATTATCTATAAATTAATTCTTCATATACTTACAGCACTACCTTTAATAATTCATAAGTGAAAATTTGCATTTTAGCTTAAGGCATTTGCCACCATGGTATTTATCAATGGTACTGGAATTCAAGGCTGAAAATCTTCCACCCTGTGATTAATGAGGATACAGAGTGATTTCAACACCACAAAAGAAATGGAAGAAAATAAGTATCATTCACCTACACACAAAGGAAAGGGAAAAAGCTAAAGAAATGACAGAAATGTAAGATTCTGGAAGGACTGCCAGTGTGTTTGCACCTCTGAAAAAATAAACTGCAAATGAGGGACAGTCTACCATCTCCTCAAACATTTTACAGAAATCCAGCACATTTGAATTGCAATTATTGTTTTTAAGCAATAACACATGTCAATGCTTTTATGAAGCATAACACAACTACATGATTGATATGATTCTGAAAGGTAAATGTCAGCTAGAAGAAGGTGAGAGACCCCACAGACATACATTTGGAGGAGCAATTCTCAGTCACAGAGTGCCTCTTGTACCTTGACTGAATCAGTAACCATGGAAGAACTCAGAAATATTTTTTTAAAAAAGGGGGTGATGGGGAGCCCAAATAAACAAATTCCAAAGTAATAACATTTCAAATCAGTAGTAACAATGGAGAGAGAGACATCACTGTCCCCTTCCACAAGTGTTTTCTCTCATGCACTCCAGAACAGAGCACAACTTTTTTAGAGGGTGATATAGCACCTTCTCTTCACAGCTGTCCCATCCAACATGTCTCCTTTGAGCACAAAACCACAGAAAAGAAGCTGCCAAAGAGATAACTTGACCTTCTCTCCTGCTCCAGGGATAGCTGCTTAGGTAAGAGGAGTGAAAGAGAGTAAGTTGTTTCATGACTGACTTCTCCAACAGAAGAAAAGATTTTCTGCTGTCTGGTCACATATCATGCTGGAACTTCAGCTACAATGAATTACCCTTGAAGTTCACTGAAAGCCAGTAACATCCAGTAGTCTGACTTGAAAATGAGATTAAAAAGACAAAAGCATAATGTCCTGGTTTCAGCTGGGATAGAGTTAATTTTCTTCTCAGTGGCTGGTACAGTGCTATGTTTTGGATTTAGGCAGAGAAGAATGTTGATAACACATTCATGTTTTTAGTTGTTGCTGAGTGGCTCTTAGCCTAAAATCAAGGACATCTCAGTTTCCCATGCTCCACAAGCAAGTACACCAGAAACTGGGAGGAAGCACAGCCAGGACAGCTGATCCAAACTAGACAAAGGGATATTCCATACCACAGAACATCATACTCAGCAAATAAGCTGGGGGGAGTTGGCTGGAAGGGACCAATAGCTGCCTGGAAATGGGCTGGGTGCTGGTCTAAGAGTGGTAAGCATCACTTTATAGGTATTGTGCACCACTTGCCTGTCTTGGGCTTTATGCCTCTCTCACTGTCCTTTTCATTGCCATTATTATTGCTGTTATTTTAATCATTAATATTATTATATTTTATTTTGCTTCAGTTAGTAAACTGTTCTTATCTCAACCCACAAGTTTTACTTTTTTTTTTCCTATTCTCCTCCCCCACTGTGAGCAGAGAGAATGTCCACATAGTGCTTTACTTCTGGCTGGGGACAAACCACAACACAGAGCTGTCCGAAGTCTGAGGGACCATTTGGGAATTGGTTTGGGGGGACTGACTAGTATTATTTTCAAATGAGTTAACAGGCATGCCAAAAAGTACACTGCTGGCACCAACACATGGTGGCAAATTTTATTTCATGGAGTATAAAGTGAGTGTTGTAGGAAGACATGCTCATATACAGCACTGAATGCTGGAACCAGACACTGCAGTCATGAAGTAGAATTAATCTCAATATGCCTCAGCTCCATCAACCCAGGCTGCTGCTGAAATCAGAAATAGGAAAGTGTGGAACCAGCTGTATCATCTGACAAGATGCAGCCTTCTATGGGACTCCATCAAAAAACTAAGCCTTCATAAGAAGGCACAAAGGAGCATTGCTATTTTTGCCTCTAAAGCTAGGTGAGTTCTGCAACCATTACCTCAACCATTACCTCAATTCTCAGAAACAGAAAAGCTGAAGAAACCAGGAACACCACTACCTTCCAGAGAAATACAAATTAAGAGCCACATGCAGCACATCTGGGGAAGAACTTGACATCATACCAAGAACTATGTGTCCATTCATATTTCCAAATGAAGTCACAGACTACAGCAGGAGCATGAAAACGAGGCATCCACATTAACATAAACTACAGATGGATGGCTGAAAATGTCCTTCTGCCTGCACTGGCATCTTCCAGCCTGATGGCTCTGTCCCCTCTCTAACACACTCATTCCCAAGAGGAATATTTAGCACCAAATCTGGAAAGCTGGGGGCTTTTTTTGTTACAGTTGGATCCATGCAGAATTTGCCCTAAATGAGCATCAAACAGCAGCTAAAGAGGCAACAGCCCTAACATTAAGCTTTGTGAAATATGCTATCTAGTATTTATGTCATGTTATTTATAAAAACATGCTTATACATAGACATAAGGAAAAAAACTTATTGTACTGCTGGAAATCATCCCACAACATCATTTCCAAGCACCTCCCACTTGCCAGCACTTAATGAAATAGAGGTAATTATATTTATAGGACCATGACACATGGTCTCTTACTGGTATAGATAATTAAAGACTTTCAAACTTCAAGTCACCTCACTCCAACTTCTGTGTTTGGATCTAATCTGTGTTTTCAAAAACAGAAAGTTAATGACATGCATCTCATGGATAACTACATAATAAACACAGTATTTCATTCATGCCTCCTTAGCTTCCCATTAATTCACTTTCTGGCTATCTAGTCCCATGCTAATATGCATTCTCAAGAGGAAAAAAAAGTTCTCAAAGAGTCTATGAAAACATTGTAAAATGTACCTAAAAACATTGTAAAATGTACCTAAAAACCTCTTTTTATTCAAATATAGGAAAGAGATTAAACTGGACTAAAAATTCATTTTAGTTTGCATCTTCCCTCCTATTCCCAAATTATTTTCTCACTAAGGAAACAACAGAAACACACCATTTCTTATTATTTCCTCTTGTAAAAAACAGCTCAACATATGAAAGTAAGTTTCAACAGCATTTCTACAGTTCTGTTCACACTTGCTTAAATATCATCCTATTTGAATTTTCTTACCAGCTTCAAATTATTTAATCTGAAATTTATTCCTTAGAAAAGTTTCATGCTAAATAGCAACACAATACTGAAAGAAAGAACAGAGTATCAGGTACTGTCACGTTCTTCCTATAACTGACTGCAAAATTTTATGAGCATGTTAAGAGCCACTGTAAGAAGCAGCTGTTGGAAAAATCACATGCAGGTTTCTAAGCACTGACATTAAAGTGGCTTTTTAATAATTAAAGACCTACTAGATGCTAAATTATAATAGTTCATCGATGAGAATTTACAAATGTGCGTATCAACAGTAACATTTCATGACATCAGGAGTACTTGTTACCTATAATTACCTGAAGCTACTGACTTAATAACTGGAACAATATAGGATCCTTCTAATTATCTCTGGAGGAAAATTCTGGACTAGCATCTCCAGAGCATTAACCATTAGTTATTTGTCCCAGCAGGCCAATCAGATGTAAGTGAGCTGTTGATATAAAGGTTCTGAACTGTAACTGTTGATAGAAATACCTCTTGAACATGTAAGTATGTGCTTCCTTTCTTTTTCCCATAAGAAAGCTCACTGGAATTTAATTTAATTTATTTTATGCCTTCAATAATCCAAACTTTCTTTTTTCTCTTACAAATTTAATTTTATTCTTCTTACCAGGATGAAATAATAGGAGGGAGAGGCATTTATATGGTATTGTCTGTTATGTCTTTACAGTTTCATTTATCATATAGCCTTAAATTCCATGGTGTTGCATTGATAAGACTAATAGAACTTATGCTTGCATTGCATTTATCATGGTATTTTCCTCCAAAAATAATATCAACTACATTCTTACATTTTTGGTGCAAATACATCAATATTTTAAATCCATGTATTTGTATTAACAAGTACAGTCCATGTAGCAAATGAATGTTGTCTGAAGCTGTCAAGATAGCCATTAAAGGCTGAGGTATATATCATGCTTTCCAAGTCATCACATCATTAAGCCACCACGTATAAACTCTGAAAGCTGATTTTCACTTAATAACTCTATTCTTTAGCTCATCTAGTCAAACTTTTGGGATAAAGTCACCTTTTTGCTTTGACACTGTCCCAAAGTCACTTAACTCTTACTGCTTCCTCAAGAAAAATGCTACTTTAATCAAAAATGATGTGACATCTGTATAGAGAAAAACAGTTGTTCTCAGTACCCATTAGAATTCAATTGAAGAAACTGTCTGAATGAATTATCTAACTGCTACATAAGAAGTAGAAGTAACAGACATTTAACCCTGCCTGATGTTCCCAGACTAAATGAAAACACGTAAATATGACCACTAAACTATATCATTACTGCATATTTACATATGCACACTATAATTCTTTCTGAACTTCATACTGTTCCAAGACTGTCCTTAAATAACTGCATATTATCCAACTCAACATTCTTGTAACTCCTAACAATTGAGTATACCCAGGCTGTTCATTAACATTGTTGGCCGAGAGACCAGGGAACATGCACATAAAGTACCTTGCTTAAATCTTAGCCAGTATTTAGCCCTGCTTCTTACCTATGCCTTCCTTAAGAGGTGTCATTCACTTACCCCTAACACAGGAATACACAGAAACTAAAGCAATTTAGCCTTCTCCATTATCCACTATTCACTGGTTTTGCCTTATAAAGTTAAAAAAACCCAAAAGACAACAACATAACTCCCACTATTTTTATCTCTTTCTTCCTCTTTCTTCTTCTGCATTTATCAAATCTTTTCTTCCTGATTTGCTTCTCTGCTAGCTTGCTGCAGCTCATTCTGTACCTTGGCTTTTCTGATTTTATTCACCTCATGCTCCAAGACTATTTCTGGTGTTTTCAGATTTTTTTTTCTTTTTTACTTTCAGATCTTCAGAGAAATAATTTTCTTTTTATTCTTGTATCTCCCCTGTGTCCTCTGTATACAAGTCCACATTTTACATAAACAAGCATCACCACACTGACTAAATGTATCTGTATCTTAAAATGAGCTAAAGAAATTACAGTATCCACTGTCACCAAATTACCCTTCATCCTTGATTTTTAACCATGCCATGCAGAATTTTGCCTTAGTAACCAATTAGGATTGTACCATTCATAGTCATTAAAAAACCCTGAAGCAAGAGTAAAAAAGAAACAGTGCTTTTATCAGTACAAAGAAATTGCACTGATACTTCTTAAAAAGCATAGAAAGGCAGTCAAACAATTGTAAAAAACAGTTTCTAGAAAAAGCAGCATTAAATTGACTTTGGAATTCGTTCCTGAAACAACCAACCTCTTTTAAGAGCTAACAAGTATAAAATGCTGTTATGAATGTTTTGGAAATGATCCTCAAGCTGTCATTCACTCTCTCCAAGTGTCAGACTGAGATACAGCTTTTCTGGCCAACTGCTTCCTACATGTAGTCTGTAGTTCCTACTGCATGTCCAGTTTATGGGCTGTTTTGTTCCCAAGCCATAAAACCCCTTTTCTGAAAGTGAGAAAGTCACCTACATTTAAACAGTCTAAGGGTAGAGAAGGACAATTGCCTGGTTTACCTCTTACATGCTGAGAGAAACATAAAGAGGATTTCCATTTTTAAAAGGTATTATGAGAAGAAAGAAAATTGAGCATGCTCAGCACCAATACAGGATTTGGGCTTTAATTTCCTTTAAGACTTTGCTCAAGCCTGACACTATCCACTTCTGGCAAACAAAACATGTGATACTGCCCAAGCTTTCATTTTAAAATCATTTGTGTGCGCAATATAAATTCTTGTATATAATTGAAAAGATAAATCACATATGGAGAGCTACGCCTCATCTTGGCATGTATCAAAAACCCTTTAGCCTTTCTTTACATGTGTAACAATGGAAAACTCCCTGCACTCAAGACCACATTCCCTTCTACTCAGCTTCCTCTCTGAGGCAGGTGTTTAGCAGAGAGACACCTACTGAAACATTTGCTGAATTAGAAAACCCACCTCTTCCAACTTAAAAGAAAGGACTGGGATTTGCCTTTTTTCCTTGGTGAACAGCACAGTCATCCCAAGCAAGTGGCACATAAGGCTGTTATGTATCACGCTCTGTAATCACATTTCAGTGGTTTACTGGTTGTAAATAATATGCATGAGTGCTCCAAGGATGAAAATGCTCTTTTGCTGCCAACATTAGTTGTTTAATGAGCTGAACAGCAGAAGCTGCCAATTATTGTATTCCATTTTAAAGTTCATTTAAAGCCAGACTTGTAATTATGATACCTTAGGTATACATTTACAATTTAGCTAGAGAGCTCCAAAAACATAACTTGAGGAGTCCTGGAACAGCTACTGATGATTATATTAATTTCACCTATGGAAAAATACCATGAGTTTTGCTTGCTAATGGTCTACCTCACAGCATCAGCTTTGCCAGTAGTTCCAAACTGTGGAGAGGGACCTGAAGTACCTCACACAAGGCATGGCATAGCCCTGTTCTGCCAGGCTGGTCACAACTTCAAGGGATCTACTCAAGCACATGAACAACCTTCCCCAACAAGTCTGTTATGAAGAGGTCAATAACTGCTCTAATACACTCCTTAAAACTGTTAATCCTTCTTATCACTTAAAACTTACCTGAAACAGCCAGCATTTTGGCTTCAAGTAGAGCTGGTAGTTGAGTCTCAATATCACTCACTTTCCTCCTCAAAGTAGTGCAGAGTTTCTGACTCGTGCAAACCTAAATTGAGGCAGACAGCCATGATATAGAATTCATTCACGTAAAAGTATAAGGCAGTTGAAATGGGGCTTCAAATGTTCTTGGTTAACAGACATGACACAACATCCTGCAGCAAGGTAAAAAAGCTTAATAAAAAGTGATGTTTTTACAGAAACACCCAACATTGAATCAAAATGTCCAGGCTGCGCTGCGCATTCAATTATTAAAACAGGAAATGGTATTAGCATTAGCTACCTGCATGAGAGAGGACGTGTTTCACTACTACATACTAAGGCTGCCCTCAGAAGAATGGCCATCTTACAAATTCTGCACAATTTCAGTATTAATAATCATGCTTGAAGTGGAGCACAAGTAAACCAGTATTTGGAGATTAAAATTCCATCACATACAATGTGCACAGATTTTTATACAAAATATACCATGCTCTGCATTTTAACTGGAAAAAGGCAAAGCAGCCTTATTTTTCACAGAGGCAAAAACAAGGCCATATCAGCTTGATACTGTACTTTGTTTAGCATCAGGACACACACATTACCAGGGTTCAGGTTTCTGACTTTCCCTTGCTCTCCTTTATTTTAACTAGAGGTCCTTCAGCAGTCAACATGGTTTGGTATTGAAAACATGGAGATACGAAAAATAGAGAAAAAATACAAAGAAAATTCAGCAAATTCAGCTGTTTCTGTACTTTACATTGCAGTGTACATTGCCACCTCAGAAGGAGCTTATGAAGCATGCAAAAATTATACAAGTCTCACATATTCAAAAATGTTGGGGTTTACTCCATATTGCATCATTTTGGAAGTAAAGCAAAATGAACAAAAACCCTTCACTGAACTAAGGCAAATCCCTTGTTCTGGAGGCAGATGCCAAACACTTTTTTAAAATAGTAGCTGACACTTAAGAAAACATTGCATTCATTGGAACCGAAACTAAAGCAATACTCAAGACAGGCACAGGCCAGTTCTAAAATGATATCATTTGAAAGGAAATCTCCAGAAAGAAGATTCCTTGCCTTCCTTCACTTTTATTTTTCCTTCCTCAAAAACAAGTGCCACGCTTATTAACAGAGGCATGATTATCGCTTCACTTTTTAAAGAGCAAAACTTTATGGTTCTAATGTTTTATCTGTTTGTACAATTAAATTATAATAATTCATACAGAACACTAGCTTTAAATCCTTTTAAATTAATAACACCCTCTTCCTTTACTGAGATTATCTGTTAACTATAAATGGGTCATCTTTTTTGAGTCAACAGAACTATCCTCCAAGCAGTAACTGTTACTTGTAAAGACTTCAGAGTCATCCTCTTAATTGAAAAGCACGTATGGCTTTTGCATCTACTATAATTTTTTAATTCCCAGATATTTCAATTTGTTTCAGCACCCTCTTCTAAGTGACTCATCAGCTAATTCAGTTTAAATGTTTTTAAAACCCCAAACCTGTCAGAGGTGAATAAACGCGCCTAAAAAACCCAAAGGCCATTTCTGTCTCCCATCTCCAAAATAAATCTGAAAGTTTTTAATGACTCCTTTCCAAGCAGTACTCTCTCTTTAGGGCTATTGAATGGCTCAGTGAATTGCAATTAGATGGGGAATTTTTCAGCTCCAGGAAAACTGCATGAATATATCCCATGCTGGTAATAAGTTAAAGTCATTATCACTAGACAGCTGTTTGGCAATTATGCAAAATAAGGTGGGATATTTAATCAGTTTCTAGTGAGCACTGTCCACTTTGTAAGCCCCACTGTCAGAACAAAGCTTGCTGGCACTCTTTATTAATGGACCAAAATGCAGGGACCAGAGGCAGAAAGGCAGCCCCTCCAACTCGGAGATGCTTCTTCTGGAACATGAGATAAGTAGGTTGCTGGGCCCCTGCTTGTATCTATGTCAAATGCATTCTGTATATAAATGAACAACATTAATCTTCAGACCTATCATATGGCATAGTTCAACAAAACTAAATGAGCAAGTGGGAAAGACAAAGTAATATCCCCTAAACTAATGGCACTGCTTCTGAGTTACATCAGGTCTACTCTACAAGCTCCAATTCTTTTCATTTTTTATAATTATTGTATCTCCATAACAGATCCCATTATTCATTACAGTAGCTTATTCAGCCACTAAGGAAAGGTTATTTCTTAGCTAACAAAGATGGTGAACATTCACAGAGCCAGTGTCCTGGGCTTCCAGTGAACACCATCCTTCTCTAACCAGCCTGACTGCAGGGGCCTGTGGCCCCAGCAATGCCCTTTCCCTGCTCTCAGTGACCAGCTCTGCTGTGACCCACAGACAAACAAGCTCAAAGGCTAAAAAAAATCTCTTTCAGCTTCAGCAAAGTGTTCTTGCAGACAAGTATTACTGTATTTATTTTAAAATCCTCTTCAGTGGTTTCTGAGGATTTTTAAAGCAGATTTTTTTAAAAGGGCTCTTACAAATCTGCATTCAGACTGAAATCTTACTCAAAAAAGTAGTCTATCTGAAATCAGTAGGAAGCTGGTTAGCAAAGATATGCAGAATCAAGATGAAAAACAGCAGAATATCAAAGGCAAGTATGCCCATTCTCATCCTCTTCCATCTTTTCAGCTTATGATGTTAATCTAAAGCAGCAAAAACAGGGACAAGGACAGCAAGTAAAGCACTGGAACCGACTCTCCAATCATCTCAAGAGAAAAGAAGTTTTGAGTAACCTTCACATTTCTTTAAAACAGCACCTTGGAAAAGATAAACAAATTCTGCTAACACTGCCTAAAGGAAGGAACAGTCTACCTGGTCTCCCACACAGCACAATCTTGCCATTAGTGAAAGCAGATATTAATTTCTGAAGGAAGGTGGTGAATAAGGGGCAGCACTCCCTTCATTAGCAGGCAGAAGTTAGCTTTTGCAGCCACAGCTGAAAACAAAAGAGATGAGGCAGAAAAGGCCATAGAAATGCCAGTGGCACAGGGGAAAAGGATAGACCTTTGACAAAGGAATGTTTTCCCCATACAATAAAAAGGTTTAAAAGACCAGCTCTATTTATTTTGAGATGAAAATAATAGGATGAGATTATATGAATAAACTAAATAGGAAATTATTTGAAGAAGTCTCACTACATGCTTCCTATTTATCTTCTATAACAAATAAGTCATCACATAGGAATGGAATAAAATTAAAATAGTATTTTATCTATTGAAAATTTAAAGAGAAAAAACCAAGCTGAGAAATTCTACCTCACAGACTTCTCTACTGTTACCCGATGGCTTCAGTTGTTATTGAAAAAGTCTCTAGATACTCTGGTGATAAAATAAAACCTCATGAGACATTTTCTGGGGAAAAGACAAATTCCATACCTTATGTTTTAGCTTGCAAATGGCTTGAAACAACACTTGAAACATCACTTTGAGCTACTTAATGTCTCATTCATTTTAGTAGATGAGCTGTAGGTCAGCTACAATAATTTCTTTGACAATTTATGAATAATCATTTAAAAATACAGGGGGAATCATTGTTATAGTCTATATTAATTTTCCCAAGATATGGGTATAAGCAAGGAATCGAAAATATGAGCTCAAAATAAAGTGGAAGAGAAGGAAGGAGTGGTTATGAGACGCAGTCTTCAAATTATCTTTTTAACAGTGCACAGTCAAAGTGTTGGTCAAGACAATTAGGAAGAACAGATGATGAAGGATAAAATTTTTACTGATTTAGGTAACTGCTATTAGAGAAAACATGAAAAATAAGTGCATTTCAGAGTATAAATTAATTATTAATCAAAACCCAGGAATATTTTTCACTTACTGTTCCATACAGATCTATGTGAATTTGCTAGAGTAAATGGATCTTTTTTTTTTTTTTTTAGAGCATTCATGGAGCAACTGGACCATTCTGAAATAAAACTTTAGTGTTCTACTTCTTGAAAGGAGCGCATGAAATAAGAAAGATAAAGGAAAAGAATTAACATTTCTAATTAGAAACAAAAATTATGCTAAATATGCTATATCACTTTTCTTTGTATTTTTAAAGGGTATGAAAATGAGAATGCTAGCTAGATTATTAGTGAAATGGCGGGGAAAAGAGGTACTTCATTTGTCCTCTTCCCTTCACACCAACAAAACCAGTTAGAGAAGAAAGTGAGAGATTCTGTATTAAGAGCCAAAACATTCAGCTTTGACCATGATTTCACGAAGCTGAGGAGTGCATTCTTGAATAGAGACCTGAGCAAGAGCATGGATCACTAGTAAAAAAGCTGAGAAAGAAGAGATTACTCTAATCTGCTTCCTGAAGTATTACAATCCTTGTGGCCTGTTCAAACAAAACGTTGGGGAGGGCTTTTCAATGTATGTTTAAAAATATTTATGTGTAAAATCTTCTTAGAAGGAGCACCACAAAACAAACTTCCTGAAACAAAGACAATATGATTGCTATGATCTGATTCTGTAAATATTCTGAAGAACTGAAAAGGTGTACTTACTTTGGCAGTAGTTTCTTTAATGGACATGCTGAACAATTGTTCTTTCTCCTGAAGGCTAGAAGGAATTAAAATAAAATAAATTAAATTAAATAAATAAAATAAAATAAAAAGTTAACCTCTCCTCAACATGGCCTGCTACACAAGACACATTTTCATGTGGAAATTAAGTATTAAGCTGACTCATACAAACACAACAGAATCAATAGACAAAAACTATGCTTAGTTTCAGAGTTGCTAATGACTAACCAACATTACCTTTACAGTTCTTTATTAACAGGTATACAGATTTTACTTACCCTTTGAAACACAATTATGATTATTTGTGTAATCATAATACCGAAAGCAAACTTAGTCTAGCAAAACACCAGCTATCATCCAAAAACCTAAGACAAAGGCATTTCTGACACAAAGAACTGGCAGTTTACAATGCAGTTTTCAACTCCACCAGAAAAAGTTCAACCACAGTCACGTGTTCTCAGAGTAATTTTATGTGAATACCAGTACTCAGTTTCTTTAGATCAATAAAAACCTACCAGATATTTGTACCAAACTGATGCAACAGTGGGCTGAAACTGAGGGATCACCCATGCTTATATGAACAAAATGAAAGGCTTTCTTCCATATAATATAAGCATGTAGGACTCCTACTTTTATATTACCAAATCTAAAGTAAACCTGTTCTTTTGGCTCTTGTAAATAAATTCACCATTTACATTTTTAACATGAACTTCAAAAATCCAAGTCAAATCAAACATCACGAGTTAGGAGAGAGGCTATTTTTGCAATTTTTGCTTTAATATTCCCCTCTCTCTGACTTAGGAGGTGTACCTTTTTTCTACAGTGTTCAATTACTTTATCACAAGCTATTTTCTTTTCTGTCAAACACCTCAGTTCTGTGTATGTGACAGTCAGCACTCCCCATTACCAGCATCTCAATCTTTCCTCATGCCTGTGTTATAAAAACTCTATTTCTTTCATGACCTACCGTTACTATTTTTCCCAAACAAGAACTAATGATATATTTCTGAGCTTTTCTCTAGTGTTAGGTATTGAAATATCCAAACATATCAGAGACATCACTGGATTTATTTCAGTGATACCCCTGCATGACAAGGCAATGTTGTATTAGTTTTACAGGTGGAAGAAACAAAAGTCACAGTTATTCAGAAAGCACACTATGACTGAGCACCTGTTTTGACATGCACGCGGCTCCTGCTGCCTATGCATTCCTCTTCTGTATGCAATTCAGTTTTCTTTTGAGAACCTGCCTTGATTTTCCAAGCACAGCACTTACTGAGCCCTAGTTCAAGAGTCAGCATTTTCACGAGCATGAATCCCAAAGCACGTGAAGTTGGAGTTGCAAACAGCTATTGATCACCTACAGAAAGGCTGCTTGGACAATCCTGGCCAACTGCACACAGGAGTGAAATAGCCTCAGAGGCAGGATTCACAGTATCATTTAATCACATTAATGAGGCACCTATTTGCATTGCTGTCCCTAATACCCTGCTTCAAAGAGCACACATCTTTCCTATCTACAGCCCAGCCAAGCCTGTCACCTCATTACCACCCCAGCACCTGTGCAATGAAACAAACAGAAATGCAGCTGCCTACCTATGTAAAAGTGTTTAATGACATTTCTCACAGTCTCATATGTCTGCCTTTTCTACAGCAATATATGTGCAAAACACAAAGTATTGCTGGTGTAATGATGCCATTATCAGCTCCCTGCTTGCCTCTGGGCATGGCAGACAGAATGAACTATGAAGCCACTTCTTTTCTTATGCTTTGGAGCTCCCAGTGACTTTCAGCATCTCTCACAATTGGCATCTAAGCTGGTCAGGTTATGTAAAAAAAAGATGGGCTTTGTGTACAGATGTCAAGGGGCAGCGGCAAGGCTGCAGTGTGTAATTGAATGAATACTGGGTGACTGACCCAATTGTACTGAAAATGCCTCATAAAATTCAACTCTAAAGACCCAGGCCATAACAAAATGTAAAGTGCAGTTTTAGCCAGAAGAACAACAGTATATAGATGGCATCTCTAACAAATATCTTCCGTGTGCTCTTCCTCTCATCTGTTTCCTTTCCTCACAGAAAGCTCCCCCCAGGTTCATACATTTCACTGCTCGGCATAATTCACACAGCTAACAGGAAGAGAGATCATTTCTTAACCTCTTTTGAAGCAATGCATCCAAAACAGCATGGCAAACTAGGATCGAGTTGTCAAATCTGCATTGCTAACAAGGATGCACAAACTCATGCAGACTTTCAGGACCAGGTGCTGAGTGGGAAAAAAACATTCTCTCTATATCCAGATTTCTTTTTCATGAGTCTCTAACAAGTCACTGAAAAATAAATAAGGAATCAAATGCTGCCACTTCAATGACAGCAAAACTACAGTTTTAAGATAGTTTTGTGGAACTATAGTTTTAATGGAATTTTATATTAATCCGACCTATATCAATAAAGGATATCATTAGTAAGCAATTAATATGACCCAACATAGTGATAGCTGGATTAACCAGAGACTCAAATCTAAAGATCTTTCTGTTACAGATACAGCATTCACACAGACTCTTACAAGTGTATTTGTTTTATTTATGGCACAAATTTCACAGTAATATTCTGTTTCAAAACCTTGTTAGCCTTCAGAGTGATACCAGAGGAATCCCTTACCCCTTGCAAAGATTAGCCCATCACACATTGCACACACAGCAATCAAAATCAGGTACAAACCAGCCATCGTTACCAACTACAAACTGGTTTTAACTACATTTATTCCCAGGTTGTTTTCCTCTACCACAAAACACTGTCACAGAAAAGCTCCTCACAATTTTCCAATTAACTGACAAGATAATGAGCCACAAGAGTAACCAGGCAGTCAGTACTGATTCATTCTACCAACAAAGAGCTTTAACCACCGTGATCTATTACATGTTACTTGAACCAGAAAGAGCATTTTCTTTTACAACCACCCTGGAGCATCATATTTCATTTTAAGAGGGGTATTCTGTCTGCTTAAAAGCTGCTTTAGGTATTACTACAAGGGTAAATGGCTTTAGAAAGGGTTCTTTAGAATAACACAAAATTCTTGCCTGGGAAGGTGTCCATAGTTTTGACTCATTGCTATTCTTCTCTGACATAACAGCTCATCAAGAGTTTGACAGCTTCTCCTTACAGTCTTAGCAATCCATTATGAGAACCATCTAGAACTCACTTCTCAAATTGATTTTAAGCTAACTCTATCACAGAGAAAGCAAAATCTTTGACCCAGCTGATGAAAGGACTAGAGCAAGACAGTAATTCAACTAACACAAATTTAACTGACTAAATATGAAGGAAAAGAAAGGTTTTTAACACTTGCAGAATCCACAGCAAGTTATACATCATGTGCAGTATATCTTCATTCATGTAGATGGCCACACAAGCCTTTCATTTAAATGACATGCCATGGACTTACAGACATTGGGATCCATTAGGAGGAAAGAACAGGAATGTACACGTGCTATGTCCCAGAGTATCACTGCATACAGGTTAGACTAGAAGAGGAAAGGAGTAGCTGAGGAATTATGTAATTTCTGGATGACACATGAAGCAATGCTTTGGCAAAACACAGACTTTGGCTGGAGAGGTGCAGGAGGGAGTGGGAATGCTCCATGTACAGGAACTCAAGTTGATCTGGCATGTAACAACAGACTGTGGGAAAAATTTTAAGATCCAAACACTTCAGGCAGTACCCTTCAAGTACCTCATTTTACTGATATCCAAGAGTAGCTACTAAGTATGTTTAATTGTAATAACACAGTGGGAACCTGCTGAGATGATGATGTTCATAATTGAGAATGGTGTGCGGACAAAATAAAGGAAGACATTTCAATGCAATAGGGGACAGAGGGAAGAATAAGAATCGAGTGGTCTGGTTCCCACATCCCTCACTCTGCTCACATTACCACAGAGGACATTAAGTGCCACGATATAACAGATAATGTTTAAAATGACTTTTAAAGAATCTTCTGATAAGTTTAAATTTGCATGCAGGAATTACAGATACTGTGGAAGTGGCTTTGTCCAAAGGAAGGCTAACTAGCACAATACTGGGAAGAATGGCTTTCTCCAAAAGGAAGGCATGTTTCTGAATGGCTTTCCTTCCACTATGCTAGTATACTTCCCTTTGCATACCAAGCTATTATGTATTTATGTTTTGCTTCCTAAGAAAAAATTCAAAGAATGCAAATGGGCAAAAGGCAATTCATGCTGTTCTCCATATTCAACATATATAAATATACACACTGCTTAAACAGAAACAGTTCCTGTATTAATAATGAAATTTTTATACAGCAACAAAAAGTGCAGTCAGAATTTAGTTTTATATCCACACAACAGAACCTACCACACACAGGGTACCAATAAAAACCAAATAAATCCTGTACTAAAAATTCTTATTTTTCATAGAGAAACTAAGCTGCCATCTCTGATCCCTGCCTGAAGACCCTGAAAGACAAGTAAAAACAGCAAGTCGTCTCCTTTACATTGCTGTCACCTAAAAAATTGTAACAGATCTTGTCATTACACTCCCAGTCTCCACACCCCAATACAGTGCCTAAGCAAAAAGCACTTTAATTTCTTTAAAACTAAGCACAAGTCAGAACAATTTAAACTTACCCATATTTGAATTTCTAATTCAAGAACAACAGCCTAGAAGCCCACGCTCAGATTGTATGCAGAAAGGATGATGGGCTGAAGCCCCAATTCATATGAATATGTATTTCCTCCAAGATAAAAATCAGCAAATTTAAACAGTTTACCGTTTGAATTTGGCTCAGAGTCATGAGACTGCCTGCAAACAATAAGGTTATTGTGATCATTCTCATGATCACAACCTGCAGAGACCACGGCTTTTACAGCTTTTTGTCTTCTAACATGATTCTTCCTCCAGTTCTGAAGTCACAAGAAGCTATACTCTCTTAGAAGATAAAAATATATAAACCAAGCCCTACACTTGTAATCTTGCTTTTAACAACAAACAGAAGCTGACCTTCAAAAAAAGCTTTTGTCCAGTCTCTTGCAAAAAACACAATCACAAGTTACTTGGGGGACCTTTGGTGTAAATGTCTACATCAAGGCAAAAATCTACCAAAAGTCTTCAGTATATGGACTTCACTGTGCCTTTAGGGAATAAATCCACGGTATAAAATCAAATCAATCAATAACTTCCTTGTATTTGTATAGTTCCCTCGATGGGCATATGTCAGAAAGTTTTGAAAACAACTCATAAAAAAAGAGCTTTGAACAAAACTATATTAAACAAGAGGCATCTTTAAGCTAAATGTACAACTACATCTAAATTAAAAAAAAAAACAGAGAAAATATACTTGCTTCCAAAGTTTTCTAGAGGAAAACCAACTGATTATTATCTATAGATACCATGGGCCGATTTTACCAGGACAAGACCCACAGGGGGTTGCTGGCCCTACACTTCTGCTCAATTAGGGACATTCAGGGCTAGAATGCATTAAATGCACTAAGGTAAACCATCACTTTTTGTTCTCTTTTGAAACTCTTTACCACAATGTTTGATTCTATCTAATCAAGAAAGAAATGGGATAATAAGATTTTCATTCTATGTGATTGTCTCATAAGCCTGTCTGGGCTATACATCTGAGTATCACCATACCATGAAAGCAATTTTTCAGCCAAGCACGTAAATTCCTTTTCATCTTTGTGCAATGATCCATGGGACTTAAAACAATGGTATTTTCACAGCAGCATATCTTTTTAATGGGAAGTAAAAGCATCCTTTAAACCTAAGTCAGGGTTTTCCAAATAAACTCTGATTTTTTTCTTCAATAATGAAAACCACAGAAAACTTCTATATGATGACAGAGCTAGTTAAAAAATTATAAAAATACAAAATTTCTGCTCAGCTGATGTGGTAAAAATCCAATTTCTCTATCTAAACCTGAAAGTGTTCTTGAGGAAAGGACTTGGACATTAAATACAAGGAGAGAAAAGTTGTGTTTAACTTATAATAAAAATGAAATTTCTGGCAGCTGCAAGGACTAGTCATCTGAATTAGAAGTAAAATGCAAAGTCTCACCTTAGAAAACTTCCAGCCTCAAAAATAAATCTGATCTGAGACAGCAACTATCAAGATGTTCTTTAAGGCACAGGAGCATCACACCTTCTGCACATTTCAATCTACAAAGTTCTTGAGGGAATATGAATGAGAACCCAAAATTATGCAACTACCTCTGAGTGATCAGAGAGCTGGTTTTTCTCCAGCATTTTGCTCTTCTTCAAACTAACATGTGCAGAGCAGTATTTCTTCACTGTTGCTATACATCAAGGATTGCTTCAATACATGTGCTTCCCCACTCAGAATTTTTCAAGAGTCAGAACTGGAAATACACTTTCTCAATGTTTGTATAACTTCAGTTTACCAACAGAGTTTCTCACTGACTCATGGGTTGCTCAGTGACTGTACTTGCTTTTGTCAGCTCTCAAAGACTTACACCAATAGGAAGTGTACTTTAAAAACTCATCATCCTGCCCAGCTCTTGCATACATAAAAACTCGAAACAGAGTCAACTCTTAGATCCTGAGTGCTGCTAGACAGTAGCCCCAGTTAGAAGACCTGAAGAAAAATCAGGGCATTGGCTGACTTCAGCCAATTTTTATAGGAATGATTAATAAAGTGGTTCCTTAAATACCAGCAATACAAGGACAGAGGCAGAATCTCAGTATGGTTTTGGGGTTTTTACATAAAATCACTCCAACAGAAACAATCAGTTCACAGACACCTGAAGATGCTGCTGGCATCTTTAATCATCACAAGCTCAATTTTTATTGCCATGCATTGAGAAATCTTCTGGTCCTATAAATCACCATTCAGACAGCCAAACCAGCTGGCTATTTCAACCAACCAAACCATTCATATGGTGCTGGATTTCCCACCACTCTTCTGCCAGCTGATGCTGCAGGGCAGTTGAAGCAGTTGTTGCTTCAGCTGCTATCAGGACCAGGAGAACAAAGGGACAATCAAACAGCTATCTGCAGGAGCAGTTCATCACATCCTAACTAATACTTTCCCCAGATTTTCTGACATATCAATAGATCCCCATTCTTCTGCTACATCTGTCTGAAGTGCACAAAAACTAGAGCTTGCCCACAGCAGCTGCAATTACTCTCCTAAGAATAACATCTATTTTACTTCGCTGACTGAAAGTGTCTGTCCCTGGATATTTTTCTCTGTTTCTCTTCATTATATACAAACTAATTTAGTATCACACATTGATTGAGACAGCTGGTCATTTTTTCCCTGAAGAGAAGTAAATCTCATTGTGCACATACCCAGAGGAATCAGCACACATGTGGCCTGGGCTTTATAGGCTGCTACATCCCACTGGATGCTGCTCAAGCAAGCAGGGGGAACCAGATACTCAGCAGGGAAAACCAGATTCCTCATTACACCATACACGTGAGCACTCAAGCAAGTATTACTTATCCTTCTGCTGAGAATTTTTCGTTCTATAACACTGCTTGGAAGGACAAAAAACTACCTTTAAGATTGCTCCAAAACAATTCAGGTTGACAGCAATGGCTCTGTCCTCCATGATGGAAGATTGTCTCTTTCCTTCCCCCACTCTATTTTTAATCCCCCCTGTTCTTCCCAAGGAAGGCCAGTGCCTAGGGTGAGGGAGTTGACTTTGCAGAAGCCCTTCTTCCTCCCTCCAGCGGGGGTCCCCTCTCCTCCTCCAGTGGGATCAGAGTCATTATGAATTTCTGAGCCACATTTGCACCTTCACAGAAAGCAAATTCACTTCATGTGCCCAAGCACAGACAATTTATAGCACACCAGGCTTTCAACACATAGTTCCTCCTAGAGTTGCTGCCACAAGAAAAGAAACAAAGCCACTTGCCCATGAACTCTACCCTTCTATCCTAGGCAAAGAACAAAGGAATGAAATTAATCCTAGGCAGACAAAAGGGAGAGGAAAATATCTATCTACAAGAAACATGAACCTTCCTATCAGTCAGCTCACTCTCTTCTTTCACCTATGACTTGTCTCAGCCTCTCCCAAAAGACTGTAGCCAAATACTTTGAGAAAGCTGAGATGATGACCTTGTCAAAGACAAACCCAGGTATGGGACTAGCTGAAAATGAGACAATCTTATTATCAAGGCTCAAGGTGGATCATGACATGATAAGAAATTGGGAGTTCCTCCAGAACAGCTATTACAAAGACCCAAAGGGACTCAGGTGGGCTTTTGGGATAATGGCTGTAGAGGCAGAGAACATTAAGCAGTTGAACACCTTGCCTGGACTATCAGAAAACCCATCTGCAGTAGGACTCCTGAAGGCAGAAGAGCAATGAGTGCCAACTGCCACCTCGACGGTGCACCGCCGGCACTATCGGACTAATAGAGATGCCGTGATTCCCGTCCACAAAATGATCCGTGAACTGGAGAGCCAACGGGTGGTCAGCAAGACCCACTCACCCTTCAACAGCCCCATCTGGCCTATGTGCAAGTCTGACAGAGAATGGAGATTGACTGTGGACTACCGTGCATTGAATGAAGCGACTCCACCACTGAGCGCTGCTTTGCCAGACATGCTGGAACTCCAGTACAAGCTGGAGTCCAAGGCAGCCAACTGGTATGCCGCTATTGATATTGCCAATGCATTTTTCTCCATTCCTCTGGCAGCAGAACGCAGGGCTCAGTTGCTTTCACCTGGAGAGGAGTGCAGTAAACCTGGAACCGACTGCCCCAGGGGTGGAAGCACAGTCCTACCATCTGCCATGGACTGATCCAGGCTGCATTGGAAAAGGGTGAGGCTCCAGAACACCTGCTGTACATCAATGACATCATTGTGTGGGGGAACACGGCAATGGAAGTATTTGAGAAAGGAGAGAGTATCATCCAGATTTTGCTGGAAGCTGGCTTCACCATCAAGAAGAGCAAAGTCAAAGGACCTGCACGAGAGATCCAGTCCCTGGAAGTAAAGTGGCAAGATGGATGGCATCAGATTCCCACTGAGGTCATCAACAAGATCACCGTGATGTCTCCACCATCCAGCAAGAAACACAAGCTTTCCTAGGTGCCATAGGTTTTTGGAGAATGCACATTTCTGAGTACAGCCAGATTGTGAGCCCTTTCCACCTAGTTACCCACAAGAAGAACACTTTCCAGTGGGGCCCTGAACAGCAGCAAACAGTCTCTCCCAATGACAAAACATGACAGCCCATTCTAAATCCTACCTTCCTAAGTTAGTATGTAAAACTATGTTGAAGTCTTTTTTCCAATTTTACTCAAGTAAACCAAGTTCTCTAAAAAAAACCCAGCTCTTTGCCATTATCAGGCTTTGTCCTCAACTGAAGTTGCTGAATACTTTGAGTATACTCCAACAAATAGGATTTACACCCCCCTGAGTACTTGTTTTTCATTTCAAATTGATCTTTCTCAAATGAACACCAGGTGTCACAAAAGCAGAGTGAACTGGTCGCATAAATGTTCAAGTTCAGTTCCCTGCACCACTGGCCACCCTTTAATAACTAATACACATAACAGAGAATTTCCTTATCTTCAGATGGTCCCACAAATCCACCATAGAACAAATGCCTACTAATGAAAAACTGTTCCATGTGAAGAAGAGGTGGAGCATTCAAATATTTTGAAAGGTATAAAATTGAATTTCTTTCAACCAGCAATCAGTGCCCAGACAATAGTCCAGATGGAACAGTGCAATTTATTTTAAGAATGGCATGCTGTAAGAACACATGCGCCTGCAGATATGGATAAAACAAAGAAACTGCAAAATTAAACTAAAAATGAACTGAAGTAAAACAGATTTCCCTAGTTTGTGTTGTGAAATGTAAAGAAACAAATAAAGGAACTAACAGATATTGAAGTGAATAGGTCAAATAATTAATATGGTCTTATTTTATAATTAGAAAATGCAAGTTACACTAGTTAAAACACGTATTACTGAAATGGTGTCCAGTAGCAAATATGAAAATTATGTATTTGGATACCTTTTGCAATCTCCAGAAGAAAGTACTTCATGCTGAAACAACCAGATCCATTTTCCTCTGATTTCAGTGTGTTGTGTTCAGTTAAAACACTGGCATGTGTCACAGTGCACACAACACCAGCTGCTCCCACCTTTTAAATGCATCTCCAAGCAACACCATACAAGTGAACTGAGCTTTTGCCCTGCAATTTCCCATTTTAAAATAATGATTATACCCTTTAGCTAACAAAGAGCAATTAAGCCTGTCTGGATGAGCAAAGCGACCACATTCTGCAGTCTCAACCTCAGTGAGAATTCCCTGTCAAAACATTTTTCTTTGCCCATTAACCAGCAGGTTTTAACTGTGTCTTCCAACAGCACTCAAGTAAGGTCTCAGGGTAATGCACCTAACAATTCTTAATTCTTCAAACTCAAAGCACGCTTGAGGTATTGACAAAGGCTCTTCGTATTTAAAAAGTTCAGCACATACCAAAGATAAACCAGGAAAAACAAAGAACACTTCTGAAAAAATAACAACACTCGACAAGAAAAATAAGCTTAGAACCAATGCTCATCCAAGTGTTGTATTTGACTTGCTCTTTTCCTCCTTCACACAGAAGGGCAAGTACTTGGGCAAATATTCTTTGTTTAATATGTCCTCTCATGTTCCGGGAAGTTTGCTTCAATACATTGAATAATTTTTTATCTTTTAGTGAGCTGCAAGCCACCAAATACAATTCATTACAGCACAGATTATCTTAAGAGATGCTTCACACTAGCCCTGCCTGTGTTATTCCAGTGCTGAATGCAATTTATGTAGTCAACAAATCATTATGGAAAAGCACATTATAGAAGTACTTTACTGACAAGCACAATGTTGCTAGAATAAATAAATACAGAGTATCTTGCAGCCCAACAGTGAGTAGTTTGCAATTTACTGTCCACTGGTATTGAACTTTCTACATAATCACTGTTCTCTAGCACATGTGCATGAGTAACAGCTTCATTTCTCTATTCATAAAATGAAATGGACTTTTCCAGAAAAATCTCTTTCAAATTAACTATGCCAACACTTTGGAATTTAAAACTAAAATGTTGAACTAGCATCAACAAAGTATGTAAACCAAGTATGTAAACCTGTTACCTAATAAATAATACTTCTTCCACAAATACTGGTTTAGAATAAGCCAATGCAAGTTGTAACCATGGAAATTCTGGCAAGACAAAGGAAAAAGAGTTGACAGCAAAGGGGGTGAAATGCAGGATGCATAGCAAGGCTGCAAAATCTCTGTCTTTGAAGATATACAAAACTCAAGAGAGATAGGGCCCTGAGCAACCTGACCGCACTTGGAAAGTAGCCTCACTTTGAGCAGAAATTTAAACAAGGTAATCTCCTAAATTATTGTTTAACTGTATGACAATCTGGGGGATGCCCATAGGCAGACAGGAATCATACCCACACCAAATGCCTTACTATTTGCATGATGCTTTTTCATGTTACAGAAGGAGAACAGGCCTGGATTCAGACATAAAATCTCTGTACCTGAGGCATGATAGACTGCACAGCTTGAAAAGAAAGCCACCCACCAGTTAGGCTCACTGCTAATCTGAACAAACTCTCACTGTTAAATAACTGCGTTTATGCGTCTTGTACTTGGCTTGGCTGAGATGGAGTTAACTTTCCCCACAGCAGCCCCCCACAGTGCTGTGCTTTGCATCGGTGGCTGGAAAGGTGTTGGTAACACACCAGTGTGTGCTGGCACAGCATCAGCACCCACTCTCCAACATTCTGCCCTCCCACACCAGCAGTAGGCTGGAGGTAGGCAAAATCCTGGGAAGGGACATAGCTAGGACATCGGACTCCCACTGACCAAAGGGATATTCCATACTACAGGATGTTTGGGATGTCTGCTGATATAAAAGCTAACAAAAGGAAGAGGAAGCAGGGGTATTTATTATTTACAGTGCTTGCCTTCCAGAGCAACCACTACATGTGCTGAAGCCCTGCTTCCTGAGAAGTGTCTGGACATCACCTGATGATGGAAAGTAGAGAATAAAACCTTTGTTTGCATGCTTGCAACATTTCACTCTTGCTTTAGTAAACTGCCTTATCTCGACCCATGGATTGTTTTCCATCTTATTTTCTCTCCCCAGGCCAGCTGAGAAGATGGAGTGATAGAGGGGCTTGGTGAGCACCTGGTGTGCAGCCAAGCTCAACACACCAGAGTCCCAACAGCAGAACTCCAGCTATGGGAATGAGAGCAGAAGCACCTGACCACTGGTGACAACGAAGTCAACCAACCAAAAATAAAAAAAAAAGTTTCATTCATTGTGTCTGTTAAAAATTACCAGAAAGGAAAGAAATTATTTTAAATTTTTCATTCCATTTATGAACGCATTTTGAATAATGAATGCCTGTTTTCTCTCAAGTGATTGTGCTATTCATGGTGCTAGTAAGCAAACAACTCAGAGAAAATTCCTCCTGAACTCATACTATTTAACTCACTTTTAAATAACTTCCCAGTGAGGTAAATGCAACAGCAGCAATATTACAGCAGCAATGAGAGAAAAAAATAATCTGAATATTCCTTCATAAGCAAATCCAAAACTAAGAAATCTCAAATCAGTTTCTCAGACAGACTGCTTAAGATCTTGTATTCCTCAATCTCAGAAACACAGGCATAAGATATTATTAAAACAAGCTAAACTTAATGAAAGAAGCTATTTCTCATAACCTAATTTAAACTTTTAAACACATGTCAAAAGAGAAGAATATATCCTCTATAAAATGTTCTGCTGACTTAAAAAAAATCTGTATAAATTAGCACACATGAGCAGCAATTTCTCATGAATGTTAATACAACCAAACTAAATCCAATAAACATGATGGGAGATAAAAAATTGCAAGCAACATAGTTATTATTTATCTGGAAGAAAAGTACATTAGCATAAACAGAAATTTTATTTTCTCTTGGTGACACAGCAGCAGTACCACTTTCAAAGTCCCATCACCAATGTCCAGTACAGTTTCAGTACTTCAATTGCTTTTTTAAATTAAGACGAGGTTATTTCCAAAATACTGCCAAAAGTAGCTACTTTTCCATTTAAAGGATGCATCTACTGTTCATTTAACTGTGAGTGTCCCAAAATTATTCATGCTGCATCCTCTTCCCCACTGCCTCAAGTCCACTGTCTGAGTCTAGCACTCCTCATCACATCAGACTTTACTGTAATTACAAGTTCATGGAAGCAAGAAGCATCTCTAATATTAACTTGAATGGTGCCTAGTACACACTTCCAGGCTGTGAGAAATATGTTTGAATTACTGCATTACCAAACTGGGGAAAAAATTCCACCAGCTAACAAGAAATAGTGTAAGCTGATGATAGGAATTAACAGCTGATGGACACACATGCTTTCTGTAGGTGGCCTTCACCATAAGAGAACATTAAGTGCAAGACATTCAAGTAACTACAAACAGCTCTGAGGAAGTACATGGATATTAGAACTCCAACATCTCGTCCCAGAAAGTTTTCAAGTGTCTAAGTCCAGATAATTACCTGGCACAATGATGAAAAAAACAACTGACAGCCAATTCAGGAGAACATACAGGAAGATATAAGACTCTACATGTAAATTGGAATTTAAATACCTCTTTATTGCTCCTGGAAGATCTAAACTGAATGGAATTTGATAGGAGGATGCTAAAGTATCATCCACAGCCTTGCTTATTTCCTGCAGTTCTCTCAAAGAAATGCAGCCAAGTAAAGCAGCCAGTTCACAGTCCTGTGACTGAATAAGCCTATCTTGCTCTTCAATTTCTCTTCTCAGCTGTTGATCTTTTCCTTCTAATATGGCCAGTCTTGTTCGGAGATCTTCAATTTCTTTCTGCATAGAACAGAAACCAAAGTTTACTATGAATCTTATAAAAGAAACCCATTTGCCCCTAAGAAAAAACAGTACAAGTGCCAGAAGTAGCATGAATTAAATTTGTCCAATTTAGAAAACATTAAATGAGACATCCTCTTGCTGACACACAAAAATTATGGCAGTTGTACTCAGAAACTCTAGTGCATCCAGCAGTCTGAAATTCACCACCTCTACTGCAACACCACACTTCATGTTCCTCTTCCAACACCTACTGTCAGTCCTCTTTCACTTTTAAAATACATAGGTATTTCACAAGTTCACAAGCGAGAAACTTCCACCAAAAAAACAAATGTCAGATCACCCATGGCAACAGAATCTTGCTCTACAGACTGGCAGCTAAACTGATCAAACATCTATCCTGCAGAATATCCCTGAAATGGTTTGTCTGATGGTTCCAATTGACATGAAGCACAGGATGCAAGCAGAGAATCACTATCTAATCAGCCCTTCTGATAATTAACATTTCATTTTAACTAAAGGCACAAAATCCTTCCCTTGACTTAAAATGCACAGAACTTCAATGTCAGTTGCACTCATTTTTCTAAAAGTGCAATTTGTGTGCATTATGATATTGATGTTTCTTGCAAGAGCAAAATACAATTTTTAGAACCATAGAACTGTAGAATCATTAATGCTGAAAAAGAACTCCAAGATCATTGTGTCCAACCTTTGACCGAACAGCACCTTGTCAACTAAACCAGAGCATTAAGTGCTATGTCAAGCCATTTCTTGACCATTTCCAGGGATGGTGACTCTACCACCTCCCTAGGCAGCCTACTCCAAAGCCTGAACACTCTTTCACGTGTTCAGGTTTCACGTGTTCATGTGTTTCTTACACGTGAGAGTAAGGTTGGACGTGAAGAAATTCTTCCTCACATCCAACCTTACTCTCCCCAGGTACAGCTTGAGACCATTTCCTCTTTTCCTGTCAATTGTGACTTGGGAGAAGAGACCAGCCTGGCTACAACCTCCTTTCAGGCAGAGAGTGATAAGCTACCCACTGAGACTCCTTTTCTCCAGGCTAAACATTCCCAGTTCCCTCAGCTGCTCCTCATCAGATTTGTGCTCCAGAACCTTCACCAGCTTCATTGCCCTTTTCTGGACGTGCTCAAGCACCTCTATGTCTTTCCTGAAGTGAGGAGGCCAAAAGTTAAAAAAAATCTTCATGAATTTGTACATCATCCTTGCACAGGTTTTTCCTTGAAAACCCAACAGATAGCTTGCATCTAACAAAGCAGCACTTGTTGAAGGAAACTAGGTTGCTGAGTTAAAGTTGTCATCAAACTAGCTGAACACCATACTGGAGAATATGATTCTATTCCTACACCTCCTACTGTCTCTGTGAAACTTTGCAAGCCATTTAAACTATTATGTCCACACACAGGCACAGATTGGATTCTATGTTCATAATTTTCTATATAACCTGCAGGAGATCTCTGACATGCTATCTATAGGCTCTCAACAGAAATCAAAGCTCAATTTCAAACTCTGATCACATTCAGTTCAACTAAAAACAAAAATGAAAAAACAAAAGCCAGAAACCCAAAACCAAATCTTTAATAAGTAAAAAAACTAGGCATTACAACACTGACATTAGAAGCAGCCATATGGCTTTTTATGGCAATTCACTTCTCCATTCTGCATCTGAGCAAATGGCAGTAACACCCGAAATGGTGTTGCAGAGATAAAATTAAGTGGGTTTGAATCACTAAGATGCCATATTGATTAATACTATAAAAGGAGCCCACTCACAGATTAATAAACTTCTATTCAAAAGAAGGTTTGAGTGGCACACAGTAAAAGGGTTCTGGGGTCAAACACTGAGTAATGAAGATAAAATAGTATTCTGAATATCTGAACAGACACTTCAGCTATGTATAAGGCAGAGCTCTGGGGAGGGAAAAGGCATACTTCAATATTACAGACTCTTATAAAACATATGCACTATACACAGATAACAGACTTTGGCATTTCTTTGCTTTTTAGAGTTTCACTTGATAACTTTAACATTATTTTAATGTTTTCAATGCACTTTACATGAAGTTTAGTTCACAAACTTTGTTAGCAAACATACTTTCAGGTTAGCTGCACTGTAACCAGCTTCTCAAGCATCACTTAGAACAAGAAATGGTCTTTGTATATTCAAGGTTGACTAGCTCCAAAATTCCAACTTATAATAGTCCTGCACTAGGTTTCTCAATTATTTTCCTCCTTCTTTGGTTTTACACATAGCAAGAAGAGAATGGTGCAGCCCATGTTTCAACTCACAGGCATTTGTCAAGGACAGAAAGGTCAGCAGACCAAAAACATCAGTTTTGTTTCTTTCAGGCTCAAATCAGGCTTTTAGTGTGCACAAAGGACAATTCTGTCTCTGTTTTACCGGCTTGGGAATACTGCCAAAATCTTAATAGGCCCTACTTAATACAGAGACCTCCATACTCTGTGAAAATGTAGTAATTGCAATCACTGCAATAAGCAACCTACACGGGAACAGAAAGCAAGATGAACGGAATCTGGTCTATAATCACACTTTTAGTATTGAAATGTACAACATAAATAGATACTAGAAGCACACAATCTGCATTCACAGAAAGAAAGCTGCTCTGCTCAGAAATAGTTCACAGGCATTCTTGGGAGCATGGAAATTTTAATCAGTAAACCGGAATACTCCCGCATTCTTTTCCAGAAATGCAAAGAAGCCTTTAGCGTGCTCTTAGTCAGCCTCCAGGGACAGATAAAAAGGGCCTAAAGCCTCAACATGGAGCAGTAGATGATATTCATTTCACTAAACATAAGCTGGAGTTCTACTTTGCAGACTTGAGTTTAAACTGGGATTTCCAACACAACAGCTAATCAGTACTGACTGTACACCTCCAGCCCCACTTATGGACTGATAGTCTCCATGAAGTAGAGATTTAGGTAGAAATATTAATACATAAATTATAGATACTGCCACAGGCTTTCGAATCCCTGAAGACAAATGCAGAAAAACAGAAGAGAGAGCAGAAGAAAAAGTAAAGAAACATGGGGCTGATGAAAATGAAAAAAAAAAAAATACTCCTGATCGTGCAAGATTTTGGGCAGGAGCAATCTTTAGGGGTTCCTGGGTGCAAACAATCACCACAGATAAGCCTTCCCCAGAACCTCGAATTCCTAGTAATTTTAATAAAATGCTAATAAATAGCACACCTATTAATTTTTCACAAGTATAACTACAGAAGAATAAAGATTCGGCTTAAGCAAGTGTAAAAATTAGCTGTTGTGGAGTCTTAAGTATAACAGTTTTCAGTTCAATATCTTGAGGTGGCTCTTGGATGTCTAGATTTAAAAATTTTTCTGCATACTGATAATGCTGAACTACACTATGTCTCCTCTTACTTGTTGATGAAATGAACCTAAAAAATCCAAAGGTGATTAATAGGATAAAAAAAAGGCATTTCTTCTTTCTAAGTACAATTTTGCAATGACCACATAACATGTTTTTCTCTATTTCTTTGCAGGTTTTTTGTATATACAAATTTATGTGTGTAGACACACAGAGATTACTATACTATTGGATCCACCAAAGGAATGAAAATATCACAAAAAAAGATTTCAAGACAAGACCACAGGAAAAAAGGAAACTAGGTCTACTAGCTCTCTAAGGCACCGCATCACTGAGTGTGACCACCAAGGTTTAAAAAAACACATAACTAGACAGTACATTGAGATTTTTGAAGGATGATGAAAAGAAAAAGCTAAATTTTGCTTAAAAGGCTTGCAGACTTAAAATTGGACCAATGCCATCTTGAAACATTCCATTTGCCAAACTATCACGTTGTGACATCACGTGTCATTGTAAAGCTATTGTTAGCAAATGCTAACTGCTCCTTGATGATTTCTTCATCCTTATGAAAAGCATCAATCATCTTTCAGGAATAAAAGCTGGTAAATCATGTATTTATAGTAAATTCTACCCAGAAACGGATGAAAACTTTTGTCTTCAAATAAAAACTTCGGAAGATCAGTGTAATATTAAAATGTCAAATTATAACAAAGAGCATGCTTAAAAAGATAATGAGGAAAGTTTAAGCATGCACACAAGCCACCAAACCTTCCAGCTCTGCGTTTCTGTAATGAGATTAACACAACTCCTGTGGCTGCCATCTCCAATCATCACTTAGATTATCGACTGGACTCCAGCCAAGGCTCTAATTACTACACAGAAGCAAAGTCGCTATTACAATAAATTTATTTAATTCTGTGTGACAGCTTACAAGGTTTTCTCCACACAGCACTGGTTCCTGTGCACAACTTTTCACTCCTGTTACCTGTAATCGTTTCTTTTCTTGAAAAAGCTGGTTTCGTTTTGTGGCCGAAACCTGCGTCCTCTCCTGGGAAGTTGATCTCAAAAGTCTGAGCTCTTTTTCATGACAAAGACCATTTTCTTCATGTCTAATCCTTTGGGGGAAAAAATGACAAAAGCTAAAAATTAGTGGTTTTCACGAGTTTCAGTGTCTCAAGGATTAAACTGATAAGAATGCTACATGTTACCTTTAGCGTCATAACACTCCACCACTAGAATGATTACATTTCAAACAGATACAGTTAGAGAACAAGAGATTTTTTTCCCTTGGCATATCTTCCTTTATTATCTCAAACATTTGCACTGTTTTTACAACATGATGAAGAAAGAAAATGGAAAGCTAGTATAGCTTCAGGCTTCCCCCAGCTTTATCATATTTCAGAAATTTATCCATCACTGCCTTGAAAGAGACACAACTATGGCATGTAGTTTCTATCAATACAGAGAAAAATCTCTTAGACAGAAGTTTAGAAACTTGCCAAAGCCATTTTTGCAGCTTCTGTCAGCTTTTGGAGACTACGTTAGAGATCATCTGGAGTGTTTGCTCCACAATGCCAAATTTTATTTCTCTCTTGCACAGCGAGTTCTTTCAAAATCACAATCAGTGGGCTTCCTCCCAGTCATCTGTACGACGCTCAGTTGTAAATCTTTGCATGACTGGACTCCAAGGTAATCAGCACATTATGTTAAGTATCAATTCCAAAATCTGCCTCTCAAAATGCACCTGCAAACAATGCAAGCCCATTTTCATTTCCATGCTCCCTCGTAAAGGCACGTGCACTTGCAAAGGGCAATTGCGTTTCTGTGTCCATCTTCAAAAACAAGTGCATGCATCTCCACCTAAAGAGTACATTTCAGCATCTTCTTTAAAAAATACTGCATCTCAAAGTGCTTTGAGCCATGATTTCCCACTGTCATCTTGCAAAGCAAATCCATCCACATATGGATGCCACATATAAAACATGCATCATAAGCCTGGTTTAAGCATGATTAATCACACAATTATGATCTCCATGCACAGGTGTTTAACAAGTATGTAGAACAAGAGGTTTTAATCTATTCTGCAGGACCATCAAAAGACACACTTGCTTTACTCCCTCTCTGTGAGCGGCAGAATGTACCGAAAAAGCAAAATAAAGCTTCAGCACTAACACAGCTATCATTAAGCAAGATAGACATAACAACAGTGTAACTGCATTTCTGTATTAACAGCATGCACCAAAGAGACATCTCTATTGTGAGGTGCTAGGCCATCACTGTGCCTTACAGACAGGCTGCTCTAAGCAGCCACACTGCCCAGCAGCTCTGAAGCCACCTTCTTCAAGCTGGAGCTGTATCATTCCTAGAGGTGTACATAATAAATTTCCAAGTGGCTGATGACAATTTAGAAAATTATAAAATTCCATTATAAACATAGTTTATTTTCAGAACCTTCCTGGAAATTCCATGTGTATCTGTTCAATTGGTACTGCTAGAAGACAAACAAGATGTCTCTGATTTCACCAAACCTGACTGATTGCACAACCACAGCTGTTCCTAAGACAAACATAACCAAATCTGGCTCCCACCAGATGCCCCCAGTATTCTGTGTCAATATCAAATGCATTCACTTAAAAACTCATTTCATAATTTAATCAAGTAAAACAAAACTGAGGCATGAATTTCAGCTTCATATCTTAAATAAGCTGCCACACACACTTTTCTTGCAAAAAGATGAGATTGCCTTGACTACAGTAAAATTGCAATGATCTAGTCTTCTGAGACTAGTCTGATCATCTTTTTAATTTTCCAGGCAAAAAAAAAAAAGTCTGCTTGGGTATACCAGATTTGTTCCAATTAAAAATTAAAACAAAAACTGAAGCCTACAAATTTTCCTTGAGGAAGAAGGTATGTTTTCTACTCTAATATCTAAAAATATTGCTGGAACAGAAAGGACTTCAACCCTTCTACAGAAGGCAAAGGGTACTCTTGCTGTATCAATGAGTCAGACCACAGACAAAGCAAAGTAAAAGGCTACAAGAATCAAACAAGCAAATGAAAGGGTGTCACAACAACAGTAGCTGAACTTAGGCTCAAAGAAAGGAGTGTGCACAAGACAGAAAAGAGAAGAGGATATTCATCTGATGCTGGAGAATGGTCCTGCTCAGACCTGTGCAAAGAGAAGAGTTATAGATGAAATCATCCAAAGAACAGGAACATTTTCATAAACAGGTTATAGCATCTATTTTATATATAAAAGCATTATATATACATTATAAAGGATAAAAATAAGCAAACTGTATCTGAGGAATGCTTTAGTGACTCAATTTCCATGACAAAGAAGACAACACTACCTCTAATGTCAAAATCATTATTACAAATGAATGCATAGACCAAACACATCTTAATGAAAAAACAGAGAATGGTGTTATCTTTAAGGAATGGTAAAGCAGCCTCTTAGAGCTGTAGAAGGAAACAGCTCTGAAGGAATGCAGCTTCTTATAAACCTCCCTTATTACCAGATGCTATAAACAGAGACTAAAAATACCTTCAAACTCTCCAATTTCTTCCAAAAAAATAATATTATCTATACTGATTTTATTTGATTTTCATGTCTATCAAAAATTACACATGAAGGTACTGACTAGCACACTGCAGCTTTTATATTAACAAGCTGCCAGAAAACAAAAGGCTTCTTTCATTTGTGTGATTGCATTTGAGAATAGTTTTCAATTCCTATGAAGTATCCTCTTCTAACAACAGTAACTAGGAGCACAGATTAAGACAGATCAAGAAATAGAGACTATTTCTTTTCCCTAACCTATCCCTCTTGGGCCATATGGCACATCTCACTTTCCTCCCATCTTTGAAGTTATGTTATGAAACCTCAAGATGAGGTTTAGAACTTATTTTTGTGACTTTGTACAATGTTGAGCTCAATATTTCTATCTAAGAAGTGTCACACAAGAGGAAGCTCCCAAAGATCTATTCATATCAAAAATAATCTATTTTTTACTTTACATTTAAATATCCTTTCATTGCCTGAAAGGGAGCATCAGAATTAACTCCATAGGGAAGCGCTGCTCAAGCTGCGTTGCTGTTGTGTGCTCAAGCTGCCGTGTCAAGGACTCAATCCCATTCCCACTCAACATCAATGAGAAACATTCCATTTAATTTGTCAGTTCATCATGATCTATGTTTTTGATGGGAATTCTGAAAGAACTGTAGAAAGTAAAAAAAAAAAAAAAAAAAGGGGGGGGGTGCAGGGTGGGATTTTCATAAACAAGCTCCATATGGACATATTGGATGGTCATTAAAACCCTTTATTATAGATATTCATAAGTGTATTCTGCATTTAGAGAAAAATAGAAGTACCATTTTACACAGTAATGAATCAACAAACTTACCAATTACCAGCAGCCCAGTGCAATGTTGCCTGAACTTGGGTCATGAACCTATCCAAAAAACTGCTAACAGCGGGATGCCTTGAAGGAAGCTGAAATTTTAAAGAATTTTTCTCCTTCTCCAGTTCTTCCAGTTTCCGTCTAAATTTATCAGCTAGAAATTAAATTTAAAAAAAAAGTTAAACAGTGATGAAAGGGTCCTGTTTTACCTGGGGGCAGCGGGGGGAAATAGTCTCTTTACAAAAAGTAAAATCCACCTTATGATGGTTCTTCTTCTTCCTCTTTTCATAAAATATATCAGTCTGCTCTGCTCAAGGACAAATCAACAAGACTACAGTGTAAAACATCAGATAGAAAAAAGTAGCTTGGCATTTTAGTTATGACAAGGACAAAAACTGCAGGCTTCCCAGCACTTTTTTAATTTCATAGGGCTCCAAAAGATTGGCTCAAAGTTATCATCCATGCTCTTCTTAGAGTAACAGCTGAGAATTAAATTCTAGGAAAAGTGCTACTTTTCACTTCTTCAGTTTGTCTTAAAACCTAGACAGCAGTTACATATTTAAGTTTTGACCTTATCAAAAATTTATATTGTTATTAGGTCAAGAACTGAAGAATCACATATGATATAAAAGTGTACTTCAGCAGAAAATGCATATGTAATCCCAGCAATTAAACAATTATCACATTCCAGGCTCTCCTGAATTATGCTCAGTTTATCATCCAAAAATAAAAATTCTTACCTCCAACTTTAAATAAAAATAACAGTAGTCCCCAAGAGACTGCTTTGATTCTACCACAACCCTACACATTTCTTACAGTAACCACTTCTCTTATGTAAGTTACCTATTTGTTTTCCGTCCTTGGGTAGAAAACAAAGGAGGATCATTCTAACTACAAATTCTTAATGCAGTACATGTATCTTCCATTGTGCCACTATACCAACAAAATCACACTCATGACAAATATCAAGCCTGCCATCCAAGACAGAACACCTTTGATGATACATTAGTCAAATTAGAGAGTTTTGAGTAACCCACAAATGGAAAACCTTTACAGTTCAGTACTCTGCTCGTGACCTCACTGCATACGATTCTGTGCGATTCGCAATGCTTTTAACATTTTCAATATGTTACTATCAGAATAGCATCCATCTGTGCATGCTTTTTATTGCTTATTTTCTTTCTTTATCCTCTGAGGGGATTTAACATGAGAAGTTGCTTACATTTGCTGGTTTAGAGAAATGATGCATTTTTACAATAATCTATCATTAGTATTGATCTCCATTCTGCTTCTCTGCCACCAGGGTAGAATAAAGACAGAGACCTTACTAATACGACTAGATCTTTTCCCTGTCCCAGCACACTGTTCTCCAGGGTGAACTCACTTTTGTGTTGTCATCCACATGCGAAATGTCATAAGGGCCTTGCTGAAATAAGCACCCTACCCCTCATGTACCCATGTTCATAGTACCCCTACAAAGTATTGGAGGTGAACCACACCTGTGACGCATTTCTCAGGGGCCACAGCTAAGCAGATTCACCCTATCCCTATCACCACACTGAAACTGAAATTTGAGCTGAGATCCCAACCCCATATTTTGACCAGAAAAACATATCAGCACTTGCATGCTAATATGCCACTTGGCATTTCAGACTCAGCCATCGAAAGCACCACTGTTACAAACAGAATAGTGAGGGCTGAAAGGGCTGGCTAGTGACCAATGACCACTGAACGCCAAACCACATGGAAAGCCTTCCTTTTACTCACACCATTCACCACTGGGCTTCCTGGGAGTTGTGGCAACCCTCAATAGCCATTTAACAACGTCATCATTGTTCCTCGACAAAATTGTGCTTAACTGTGTTTGTGTGTCCATTTGTTTCATCGTTCTACTCCTACCCCTGCTGGCCCTAGAAACACACTATTCTGGGAAAGAAAACAGATGAGGGAATCCACATGCCAATTCATTCTCTCTCTCTCTCTCATTAAGTCTTGGCTGCATCCTGCTCCATATATTCCAATCTACACAGTATTCAATTAGTTTCTACTAACAGACGTTTCTAAATAATTTGTTCCACTGGCTTCTTATAAGTAATATGGCTGCCCATATCCACTTGTCTCTCTGCACTAAATGATCTTTTAACCTTTCATTTTTTCAGCATCACACTTAAGGGTTATGACTTAAGAGACTCCAGCACCAGTGAGCTGCAGCACTCAGCTTTTAGAATCCTCTCCTGGAAAGGAGATCTGTGCCATTTGACCTGGCTGATATCTTTAGTGCATAGAGAGACCCAAGAGCCTCAGTGCCAGCTGCAGAGCAGGGAGCCATGCAAATAAGGCTCATCTCAATCCAGCTTTTAGTGCTGCAGAAATCTGGATCAAGCACAAGTAATGGAAATTATCAGATGTCTAGCCAACAGGATGTGAAAGAGGGAAATAAGCAGGGTTCCTCAGACTAGCAGAGATAAAGACCAAGGTAACTTCCAGTACTACTATAAGCCAGCAAGCTGCAAAGAAAGCAGTAATAGAATGTTGTCTTAGAACTTGAGTTCTCAGTAACAAACCTGAGTTGCAGCAAATGATATGTGAAAAAACCACTGGATATAGAGAAGCATTAAATCTAACTGCCAGGGTTAGACGGGAAATCTCCTCCAGTGTTAGTTTTCAGGTCAGACAAACATCTTTCAGGAATACCTCTGGCAGAGCTTAAGGGTTAAGGCCAGAAAAACCAAATGCATTCCCTTGTTTGAACAAGGGAAAGTGCCGGATTCTGCACCTGGAATGGGGCAACTGTGGATGTATGGACAGACTAGGGAATGAGATGCTGGAAAGCAGTGCCAGGGAAAGGCCCCTGGGGACCCTGGTTGATTGCAAAGTGAACATGAGCCATCAGCTCCTGGCAGCCAGGAGGGCCAACCCTGTCCTGGGGGCATCCAGCACAGCATCACCAGCTGGGCAAGGGAGGGGTTTGTCCTGCTCTGCTCTACACTGGGGTGGCCTCACCTCATGTGCTGGGGGCAGTTTTGGGCACTACAATATAAGAAAGACATTGAACTGTTAGGGAGTGCCCAAAGGAAGGCAGTGAAGATGGGGAAGGCATCTGAGGAGCAGCAGAGGTCACTTGGTCTGTTCAGCATGGAGAAGACTGAAGGGAGATCTCATTTTAGTTACAGCTTTCTCATGAGGGGAAGAGGAGGAGCAGGTATCGATCTCTTCTCTGTGGTGATCAGGCACAGGACATGAGGGAATGGCCTGAAGCTGCATCAGGGGAAGTTTAGGCTGAATATTAGGAAAAGGCTGTTTACCCAGAGGATGGCTGGGCACTGGAACAGGCTCCCCAGGGAAGCTGTCATGGCACCAAGTCTGACAGAGTTCAAGAAGTGTTTGGACAATGCTCTCAGGCACAACATGTGATTCTTCAGGCTATCCTCGGCAGGGCCAGGAGTTGGACTTTGATGATCCTTATTCCAGCTCAGAATATTCTGTGTGATTCTGATCTTTCCACCATATTTTCTAGGATTTTTCAGCCAAGAAGCAGACACATAAGGCCTTTGCTATTGCTAAGTCATCAGACTCACAAACACAACTTTCTTTTACTTTCATTTTAGTGTTTTAACAACTTATTTCAACAGAGAAAAGAATCCAAGAACTCACTGATAGACTGAGACACCAAAAGAAACCACATGCACTCAGGTGTCTCCATTATAAAGAAAGGCTTAATGCTTTCTCTACCCCATTCCTCACTTCAAAATAAGTTACTTAATGGACAGCTTACATGCCAAAAGCACTCCCCCCTCCCCCCCATTTGATGAAGTTCTTAAATGAACAAACTTTCAGGTAATCAATACATACTGTTTTACAGAAGCATTTATAATGAGGCCTAATTCTCTTTATCAGCCTTTTATTCCACTACACTCTGGTGCCAGCTTGCTGCCTTGAAGAGTGCTACAGATAGCCTAGACAAAGCTCCTACTTCAGACCAAAGAGTAAGAGTTAACTCTTAAATTACCTTCCACTGCAAGCCATTTCTGCGCAATCCACTAGCGCCACTGTAGCTCAGACATCCCACTCACTTTAAAGCCAACCCATAGTACAGACCTGGAAGATGCTGACTAACTGCTGTTCTCAATTAAACAAGCAGCAGTCTGAAAACAGTAGTGTCTCCAAAGATCATGCTTTGTAATAGCTTTGGGTAAAGGAAGCAATTTCCATAACTTCTAATTGACCATGTGAGAACATCTGGCTACCTCTCTACTTTTTAAGTACTTTAACATTGGTTTTATTCCTCCAAAGAAAAAGTTCATTTTATCAGAACAATTTATCATCATTTAAAAAACATTTAAGAAAATCATCCCAGTAAGGACAGAACCTAATTTGCTATGTACTGCGTATATTTATGTTTATTTATGTCTGCGCTAATAAAAGGGAAGATAATCAATCATGCTATTCTACAAATTGCTGGGCATTAAAAAACTGTTCCTTCAGCTAGTTCAACTAGCAAAGGTCATTTGATCTTGCTCCACAATTCAGCAAATAACCTCTTCCCCTTTGCCCTTGCATCCCCACAAAATCTGAAGGCCCCAAAACAGGATCTATGTAGGATTTATAACCATAACTCACACACTGCAGCTCTAAAGTATTTTTTCTTGCCTGCTAGATACTTCCGGAAACACATACTCTCCCCACCATTCACTTTCTTAAAAACTGTAAGGATCTAAGATGATGGAAGTGTCTTGTATGCTCAGCACCAAAGATAGTTATGTATTTTGTAAGTACCAAAGAAGTCCCAGGTTCAGAACCAGACCCCTCTTGCAGCCTGTATCCAAAACCACACATAGTAACAGGACTTTAGAGGGGAGACTAAGAACCAGGGTGCAACGTGCCCCCTTGCTGTTCCTGAATCTCTAACGGCTGTCAGCTAAAAGACTTCCTTTCTATCCACCAGAAGCTTCTCTTTTCTCAGGCTATGCTTTTGGTTTCCAAAGTACATGATAACAGAATACAAAAACTGAATCATTAATTATTTAAACACGTACCCCATATGGTAACTTGAGGAGACTAATGTGGAGCTTGAAAAAGTGACTGAAACACAGCTGGAGAGCAGACTAGTAAGCAAGGTGTCAACAGCCCAGTTACTAGCATTGGCCTCCTGTGAAATGACTTGCAGGAGAAAACGCTGATCAATTCATATCCAAATATGACACATAAAGACATATACTGTGATAAGAACTGAAGGCATTACAAGCACCTGGAATACCTATCTGCTCTTAAGGATAAAACAATTAACCATTTAACAAACATATACATAATATTTAACCATTTACCAGACATACACACAGTTGAAAGTAAAGACACTTGATATGCATGAAATGCAGCTTCAGATTACTCTTGGACAGTTGAACAGCTAGCCCTTACCATATGTTGTCTGGTCATCAGTATAGAGCAAACCTTTTCTACCTTCCATTCAGTCCTGCATGTGCAAAACAGCAAAATAAAGCCACTGCAAAGTCAAACTGCACACCTGGGCAAGGCTGACTCCAAGAAGTCATGGGACGGGGGACAGACACCACTGAAGCAACAGGAGAAGCAGAGTTATGCCTACCCTGCTGACTGTGTGGATTAAAAGGAGAACATCTGCAGAGCAAAACAGTTCAGTAATAAGACCCTAACATCTGCATTTCAGAAGGTGCTACTTCAAACTAGGTTTAGTGCAATGCCATGGATCAAAGAACAGATAGTTGAACCCCTCTGGTAGCTCTACAGCACATCTTCAGACTTTGTCTCACTTGAAAGAAAACCAACCCATTGTAGTACAAGACTGCTCTACAGTGCAAAGCAAAGCATAGCAAATGGGACAACTGGGAGATTCCTTCCAAAGGCTCACGCACCTACTCTGAACTAAATTATATTTGGGCCAGGGTCCATTAAATACATCCAGCAGTCAGTGGAAAAAGCAGTTCCTGGAAAGGCCAGTAAGCAGACGCTAAAGCTTCCCAGACAAGGCTATAACCCCCAGGGTACCTCAGCCAAACATTCATGTTCAGCTTATAAAAAGGTAGAGCAAAATGCAAATATAATTATCTCCCTTGCCCACCACTTAACTTTTTCCATCCCAGTCAAAAAGGCAACTTTGTGTAATTTCACACTCCAGCTCTGCTTCTGAACTATCAGGACTACCTTGAGGAACAGCAGAACAAACCAAACTCCTGGCTGCTGAACAACCTTTGGAGTCAGAAGCTACTGCCACAAAATTCACCCTACAGCAGGAGGGCCAAAATCTGCAGGAGCTACAACTGCATAATTCCTTGGTTTGTGTGTATTTCTCAGTTATTTCTCAGTCTTAGTACAGATGATAAACCCTTCCAATTCCTGCTGAGATGCTCCGCTGATGGTTGGTTACCTCCAATGATGGTGCTGTTCAAAGTTAAAAGACTAGCAACCAGGAGAGTACAAGTGAATAATTCTCCTGCATTTCCTGACAGACTCAAGGTACCAGAGCAACCAAAATACCCAGCAATGAGCTGATGCAGAATTTGATGCCACAAGCTCCCCCTACTGCAGTCAGCATCAGCTGCCTATCCTCAGACTGCTTCTCCTTTCCTAGCAATGAGATGCCACTATACAGAAATCAGGTGGGGGAGGAACAGGAAGGAAACATGGTACTCAAAATAGTCCCTTCAAGAGAAGCAATGGAGAACACTGTCTACAAGATTTCTTAAGAGGGAGGACAGCTCAAGCATGCTCTCTGCCTCCCTGCAAGCTCTGCATTTTCCACCCATCAGCTCACACCAATTACAACCCAGGAAATTGCTGCCACCTTAAAATATATAACATTTCAGAATTTAGTGTACTGAACATCTGTGTTGCAGCAGAGTTGGGAAGTCTGAAAGCTTTAAAATATACAAGAACAGACACTTTTTAGCTGTTATTACAAAAGGAAGCATGACACATTGGCAGATATTTCCCTCCTCTAATTTATATTGAATTTAGGAGCATTCATTTAGCATTGAACAAAAAGCTACATTCTTAGACATTTTAACAGATGCTTCCTCCAAAGCACACCACCAAGATTTCCACCTACAGTTTACACCTCCAGTTAACACTGGAAAAAATCTATCTCCCCAGAAAGAAACTTCTCCCCAGAAAGTCACTAGTGCAAAGCTTGGGGCAGACTTTTATCATAAATTTTGACCAGTGCTCCCCAGCAGCAGTGTGACTGACAGACTGTCACTCAGACCTGTGCTGTGTTCTCCGGCTCTCGATAACAACAGCTAACAGGATTTAGGGGCACAAGCCACAGAACTCCACGGGTTTTGTGAGAGTGTAGGTGCAGTTACTTTCAACATCAGCAGGAACATAAGCAAGAAGCCACAAAGCCAGAAGGGCTTTGTCCAGCTCACCTCTGGGAAATTTGGGGGTTGAGAGAAAAATATCCAAGTCCTGACTTGGACAATTAATCTCTCTGGTTACTTGGCCAACGTTAGAAAAATTTTGCTTTCTCATGCTACTTTCTCCTCACCTGGCAATGATGTAGGGTAAACTATCCTCACAGCTGTTATTTCTGGGCTGAGCAGGACTATTTGGATAAACTTACAATTTCCTGTAACATGACTATCCTGAAAGGAAAGTCGTTATTATTTGCCACTAGCATCTCACAGAGGAGCCTCCAATGGAGGTTCCAACTGCACTAGGCTCAGACAAGGAAGGGTAGGGGGAAAGAAACCCTACTACAATAAATTAACAATCCACAAAATAAATGACAGCCAAAAGGACAAATGGAGAGAACAGTGCATCAGACCCACACTCTGGCTGAAAATTAGGGGCAATAATTTCAGCATACTAGAAGCAGCTTAATCTCCATTGCTCTTGATCTGACATTTCTGAAAAACACTGAGGTTTTATCATATCTTTAATAGCAACATTTTTAATATTAGGACCTTCATAAATATTTCACATTAGAGCATAAACTAACTACTTCCATAATTTTCTAAATGCAGGAGTAATCACATTTTTTAATGTGCCTGACATGCATAACAGTTAGTGAAATAGTGGGCAGTTTTCTGTATGTGACAACCTTAATAATTAGTCTTTGTAACTGCATGAAAATACAATTCCATACAGTTTCTATCCCCTACAGTCCTTCTCTTCAGATTTGCTGCATTTGTAAATTCCTTCAAACACCACAAGAGTTCACAGATAGGCATGTGAATGTTGGAGACACCATTTCTCCTTTAGCCAGTTCACAATACAAATTAAACAGTGCCCCACTGACTGTTTGCTTTTCAGTCTTTCACAGAGTTTCCAATGAAACCACCAAGATCCTTACATTTCCAATATGACTTGACAATAAAAATAACTTACAGTAACATCAAAAGATACACTAAAAGGGGAAAAAAGCTGATTGCTTGTGCCCTTTATTTGATAGCAACATTATTTTGCAAGCAGTGCTGACAGTACTGTCACTACATATGAGATTTCAGAGAAATGAAGAAAAGCACGTACCGCTGACTCCAGGTCAAATCTGCACCTTTAAAAATGTCAGGCTATGCAGCACAACGGCACAGACAACTATTGTGAATAAAACTGTACTCTGAAAGAAATCTCACAAGGCAAGGAAGCTCACAGAGATCCATGAAAGCTCCTTGGCTGGAAATACAGCTTATTCTTCTACTGGAGATGGTAAAAGAAAAGGCTTGGTGGATGTGTCCAATCAGTGCAGTTCATATACAAGAACTGTCAGCTGTATATCAATGTCAACTGCAGGGGATTCAATCCCAGTTCACCATGTCCCTTTCCTTGCTCCAGGAAGCTCTAAGCCAACATCCATCTATCTTCACTGCCTCTGAATAAATACCATGGATTGATTAGAAAACAGGTGACTCAATTACCAGTAAACCGTGCAGTGCTCTACAACTAATTGCATTATATTGTGAGATACTTGTCATTTTTTTAAAGTCAAAATACTTTAGAAATAAATTTTGATATGGGATTGTCTATATCTGGGCTTTTTTATCAAGGATTTTGTAACTAGAGACAGTCAGATTTTGTTGGGACTTTTTCATACCAGGCTCTATTTAAGCACATATTGTGAATCTAAAGTGCTTTGATCCAGCTGTCAAACAAAGAAAAGGATCCTTTATTATTGCCTAACCTGAATATATTGAGAACACCATCCTAAAGCATACTGTTTAAAAGATTTTTTTTTTTGTGAGAGAAGCCACAAAGTAGCACAGATAACATAAGCAGTGTTCCACAAAGGTTTATCTTCATACTTTTAAAAGCCATGTTGCAAAAATGCAGAACAAAGCAGCAAAAAAGTCTAGGCTAAGGAACACCAATGAGTAGAGGGAGAGTTGCTTTCAGCTGAAGTCTGAAAGAAAACAGCACAGACTTTGAAGTGTGGTGTATATTAAATTGTGCTATGTTTCCCAAGAACTACAACAGGGGAAGAAATCAGCTTGCAGTTCTGCTTAAGCCACCAGCTACAGATCAACACCATCAAACAAAATGCAATTAGGTAACGTTATCTCCCTTCTGTGGCAAGGCATCCTGATGAAAAGGTATAAAATACTATTTCTTATTGATTGAATATTACACATAGAGAACTATAAAGAGAATATAAATGTGTGCATGCAGCCCCAAAGAAATTGCTCTGAAAAAACTCTACAAGGAAACTTGAAGCTTCTAGAAACAAAAGAGGAGAGAGAAAATAAATAAGTCTTTGTGGTACCAGAGCTGAAAACAGTACATCCATTCCTTATGGATGAGTAGCTGGATGCCATAATTTTACTTTAAGTTAAAGCAATCTTTTTTCTGCCTCTCTTGTTCCCTGTATTCTCCTTCTGGAGCTCCCACAATACTGCTCAATGTTTGCTTGTCTTTCAGGTCCCCACTCTCACATTTAATACTCTACATAATCTCAAATATATATATATATGTATATATATATCTAATTTCATTGTTTCTTCCTTATTCCCAGTGCTCTTCAAGAACTAAAACTGCACCATCAAATTGAGCTGATAGCCTTCCCCAAGCACTCTGCGCCAGTAGATGCAAAACCAAAAACTGTTTTAAAACTTTATTTCAAAAAATAAAGGCAAATTTTAAAATAGCAAATAAAAGATGCTAACTTAGTTCAGCCTAGCCACTTTTCCAATTTCTACCATCCATCACTGTTCTAGCACACAGCAGTTACACTGTTCTGCTTTATACAGTAAAGGCCATATCCTAAGAAATCAAGCAATAAGAGAGAACAGCTGACAACATTTGTCCTTTGTTCTCAGACTATTCTGACTGTCAAAACAAAAAATTGATTATTAAGGTCAACTAGTCCAACCCAACTGCAATAATGAGAGATATCTTCAACTAGATCAGGTTACTCAGAGCCCCATCCAGCCTGACCTTCAGTGTTGCTAGAGATGGGGCATAAATCCATCACTCACCTCTGCACAACCTGTTCCAGTGTTTCAAGCACACTCACTGTAAAAAATTTCTGCCTTGTATCTAGTCAGATCCAATAATTTCCACCAGGAAATTACTGATCCAGGAATCAGAATCCAATGGCAAAGAAAATCATTTAAACATAGAATAGCTGCTGACTGTTAATATTTGGTGACTGGTTGCCTGTCCTTCCATTTGAACTTGGCTTTATTAAACAATTCCCTCTCAGCAATTCACAGGTACTCTTACACCCCAGTTTCTCTCCTCATTGTTTCTGCCCCTTGATCCTATACCCTTCCCACATCTTCCAGACAGCATCTCCTTCTCTAGTCTTTTCCTTTCCAAAAACAGAAAAAATACAATTTTTTAGCTATCTGACTTCATAATACATATGTATTTACCTTACATATACAAGTACCAAGCTCTTGTCTATTTCATACCTACCATCTTCAACATTGCTTTCCCAAGACTGTTTGTGGTACCAAAGCATAAACACAAAACATTTAAATAATTTGGGGCAGTGGAACTGTAGTTGGATCCTTTGGAAGGTAAAAAATAATATAAAATATCAAATGTAAAAGCTGCACACCCTTTTTTATTTTTTCCCCTGTGGACATTAATCTCAAGCACACTTTGTCCTATTGATCCTGAATTCAAAAACATTCTGCATTCCTGACATTCCCAAAAATGTCACCAAATTCTGTAAAAAACCAGAAAGTTTGTGGGGCTCAGAGCACTGCACAAAGTGAACGTCTCTGAAGGAACAGAGTCTCAGGCTGAACTGGATCAAAGCCACATCTCACTGCAAGAACCTCAGAGGAGGCATTTCCTCAGCTATCAAGCTGTACTTTATGTTGGCAGCTTCTTATTAGCTTAAGCAGGTTCTTACTGTAAAAAATCGCTTGTGTTTTGTTAAGCTGATGAGACAACACCTCCCTGAAACAGATCTCTACCAACACATAATGGCATTGGGACAGTCAATGCCATCACCACGTTCAGCCTGTTACAGAGGCTTCCAGAAACAACAAAGGCAGCAATTTCGTCAAGCTTTGTCTTGGAGCTGCCCAAATTCCACCACCAGGGAAAAAGAATGGAACAGCTAAATACAAGGCAGGCAACCACCCCACATTATGTGAGGTAGGGTCAGAAGATGATGAAACACTTACATGATTTGCTTAAGAAATCAAACATTCTACAAACAGCAGTGTAGGAATATTGCAGAATTTTTTATTTACCCATCCTCAGCCATCCACCAGTACTTTTTCAGAATTCTTTTGTGGAATTATCAGCAGCTCAGGAGTATTACAGGAAGCAAAACAACAATTAGGAATTGTTTGATTTCCCTATGGGAAGCTGACAAAACAATGTGTCTGTTCTGCATTGAAAAGATTTACATGAACACATGAAAAGAATTAGCATTTAAAATCTCAGCAACATAGGTATATTTCCCTTATTGCTGGTTCCCATAAGCCTCACAAAACACTGGACGCTAACCAAAATATCCCAGGAACCTGCAAATCACAAGCATAGCATACCAAAAAAAAAAAGAAAAACCCAGGAGTAGCTATAGGTATAATGAAGATAGCCCATCTAGAAATAGTCATTTTTCTTAGTCCACAGTTTCTTTTTATGCATCTACACATACCTACATTTTGAGGCAAAGAGAAAACATTTGGGATCTACCATTGGCATGGGTTCATGGAATGGGTTGGTTCTGCCATGCCTGTGCCAGGTGGCTTCAAGTCACACTGGGTAGTCTCCCACGAACACCAATTCTACAGTGCTGCATTACCAATAACCTTATTTCATTCAGCTTCTAGGTCCTCTGTCTGTAAAAACAGACAGCAACAATTGCTCCATAGGGGCCTCATTAGGCTTAATTAAGATCTCACCTGTGTGAGGTCTTCACCTAAAAGGATAGGTGTAATTACACAACTTGAACTGCTCCTTGCATAAGAAACCTTGTATTAACCCCTTCATAATTTGAGCTTTGCAGACTGTTCCATATGAAAGACTCTCACCCACTGGAGTCACCTCTTAATCTTCTCTTGTCAAAAGCAGATGAAGCCAATCATCTTTCCTGTTTTAACAAATGGGAAACTGGAGTTTGTTTGTTTGTTTTTTAATCATTATTCCCCACCCTACTTCCATTCTCATATGCCCTTTAACTTTTTTACCCCTTTCATCCTGGCTCTGAGCTCCTGGAAGTGTTTTAGGTGTAAGAACTACTCCTCAAGCGTGCTGGACAGAGGGTAGAGCTGTGCAGGACAAAGTCAGCAGAGGTCAGGAGGGGAAAGAACAAAGGCTCTCCAAGGAAGTTCCACAGCTCTTTAACTCTACTTTGGAGCCCTTCAGCAAGGCAGTTATGAACGAGACAATAGCAGCGGCCACCCAATGACAGCCACTGCAAGAAGTCCAACCTGCAGATATGCAGAAGAGCCTCTCAAATGCCCAACCTGAGTGGAATGCAGCAGTGCCAAGGCACCTTCACTGGTCCTCACACTTCAAGCTACAAGACTTGACAATTTTGCATACAGGCTCAAGCCTGAGCCCATGAAGTGTCACTGCCCCCAGCAGCATCTCCCACTGTTCAGCAGAGCCTCCAGAGGCTGGAAATGAAGGCTGCCAGACCACTGTCTGTGTTGACAGAGCCAGGTGAGAAGGAGAAAGAGGAGCTAAGTGGGAGTCTGATGGATGCACAGCTAGAAATGGAGCTTGATGAGAGGAATTTGGATATTGCCATGATCTCCAAAAGTGATTCAGAAAAGCAGGTGCTCCAGAAAGGATGAGAGATCTGTCATTTTTATAGAAATCCACATACAAAAGACAGAACATACTTCAAGTCTGATCCTGTTGTAGACCCCAGAATTGCAGCTCACCAGATGCAGGTTCTGCTTCCAGCCCCTGCAGCACATAAAGTAAATGCATCAAAACCGGCTATCTTTTGTGCCATGCATTAGCTACAAATGAAAACTTTGCAATAAAATAGTTTTTATACAGTTTCATATTAACTCTATATAATCTCTACTTTCTTTGTGAGTTACAATCAAAAAGCATTGCTACACTAGTGAATCTTGCTATGAATTTCACTCTATGCCAGTACACCCACACAACCTGTTTTACCACAGCAAAATAAACATTTCTATCCAGCCTTCCCCCTTGACTCTGTCCAGCATCATCCTCTGCTATTGAAATTGTTTGATCAGATTGTCTTTGAAGTAACAAATAATATGTTAATGTGTCTGTTGTTAACAGCAACACCTAATTATTTTCCCCTTCCAAATATCTCCTGCAAATCTAACAGAAGAGACCTGAACTGCTTTCCCCTCCCACACCCATTCAGCTCCTTTTTACTTTACCTCAACAGACAGCTTAAGAACTGTGGTAAAATATGTAGATCAGACAGATGGCATTTGTTGCTCTTTTCTCAGTCCTGCTGCTCAATGGTTTTGAAAAGCCACAATAATTCATTACTTAGGTAGCATCAGGTAAATCCTGAGCTCCACTACAACTTTTTCTTATCCATTTTGGAGGTGGAAAGTATAAGACCCTTCCATCAGAGCAGAAAGAGATACTGGATTAGAACAAGACACCTGAAATAACTGACTTTCAGTCTTTGCTTTTAAGTTTCTCCTCAACAAACACCATCTTCTCCCTACTTTATTTTAAGATGTGAAGAGCAGCTGACATCTGCACTTCCTAGCTGGAGCAGAGGGGCAGAATGGTTTGATTCTCCTTTTATGGCTCTCTTTATGCTATCCACCACCCTCACTCTAGAGTGTGCTTATAGCTCTTTACTCCTTCCCACAACCAGAACTTCCCTCTTCCCAAATGATATTTCTGTAATATATTAATAAATAACCAAGAAAGCTATTATACACATACACGTGTGGCCAGCCTCTTGAAAGACATGGCTTCCTTGTCATACATTGAAAACTGTTTAGCTTTTATTCCTCTTTTCTGTTTATGAAACAAGTAGCAAGATTAAAGTACAGAAAACTGTTGTTACTTGGTTACAAAGCAATGCAGAAATAAAAAGATAAGCCAACCAATAGATTTTACTCTGAAATATCATTGTTAGATAGGGTTTCCTGGAATCTCAGTTAACCAGCATTCAAATTGCAATTTAGGCAGCGTTCATTTCTAAGCAAGTTGTTCCTTAGTGATAAAAGACATGCAAATCACTTTTATCACATTATTTACTAGTGGCTCCACATTTCCACACATTACTGCTTCCAAACAATAAGCTCCCATCAAGTCAGTGTTCCATCAAATCTGTCAATTGCAACTCATTTGGTGCTACAGGAAAAGCTGACACATTGCATAAAGGTCAAGTGGAAAAATGTCCCTTCCAGTACATCAGTGTCTAGATTGGAAAAGGTCACTCCATCTAATAATTGCTACTACAGAAAATAACTTTGTTGTAATCTACATCATAGAGAAAAAAAAAAAAAAAAAGAGTTCAAGTACTTCATTTTTTTCCCAAGACATGACAAACTAACATTACTGTCATCTCATGACTGGAGGTCAGTGGGCTTTGGAGTATTTAATTAGAACTCAAAGGACTGTAGTATGGCAAGTGATGATACACCCATTTTATGGACAGCTCACCTGAAGCAGACTGAAATACCTTGCCTAAAGTTAAAATAGCAAAAAGCAAATATGATTATGTTGACTACAAAACAAAGCAAAAAAGGAAATCTGTTGTGGGTTTGGGTTTTTTCTTTCTTTTAGCTCCTTATTCCTGTCTTATCAAAACCTTTTTCTTCTTCTTAAAAAAGCAGCACTTAATAATTTGTAACATCACAGTATGTTGTAAAATATAAAACTAACATATACAAATACAGAAATTAGCATCAAACCACTTTAATGCTGGAGCTGAAATCCTAAGGCTAAGTGATCAAAAACCCAACCTACACAGACACATGACCCTTGTCACCCAGGGAAGCTTGGAGTAGTACTGAGCAATGATGGAAGAGAAAGGAAAGGAAGATGTTTGGGTCCTCCTCATCTCACTACATCTCTCTACCACTCAATTCATACACAACTCAGTTTATTCTCAGCTTTACTCAGCCATTACTAACAAAAGATTAAAAATTCAGCACTATTGCTTAAGATTCAGATCCTGTATCATCAAGACAAGTTTGGAAGAAATTTGGCAGTTACTGGGAAGAGTAGTAGAAATATTTTAGAGTCAACTCTAAAACAAGCAAAAATAAAATTATCATGCAATCAATGCTGTGATTGTAAGCACAGGGTTTCCAGATTTACTGCATAGCAGGTTAGGTCTAATAAGACTTTCCAGATAGTAGTTGAATAGAACTAAAAATTACCTGCATCCTAAGAAACTTTAGATTAAAATAAAAAGAAACAACATTCTGTTGAAGAAAAAGAAAGCTAACCAGAGACAGCTGCAACTCTGTCCCTAAGACACAGAATAAACATTAACTACCTGAATGTTTCCAGAATGAGATAAGGGAAATTAAATCACCAGTAAGAACAGAATCAGCCATCTTGTCATTAAGTACTCCAAGGGATACAGCAACAGGTATCTGAAGTCATGTACCCCTTGTTCAAAGCATTATCGTCTCTCCATTAAAAAGAAAAAATCTGGCATAGCACAGTAACATGTATCTCCTTTCATCGGTTTTCACTTCCACAGGGAAGAGAAGGCTGGAAGCTGGCAAAGGGGCAGGGCGGCATTCTTCAGACCTCTTCACTGCCACTTCAGCTGCCACATGCAAGAATGGGAGTGATGTTTGTTTTACCCTCTGGCAGGTTTCCTAACTGTGTCAAATTCAAGTAGTTATTCAAATATACTCAATAACAACACTATCAAGACCTTAGAAAGCCACAATGGTTTTGTCAGTGACAAGCACAATGAATGATGGCAGCATCAGAATGTTAGGCTGCAAGCAGCTCCAGTTAAGAAAATCCTAAAGAAAAGAGCTACTCAGTAAGAGACAGAAAATGTAATTTTTAAATTTTTATGCTAATGAAACACTGTTTGATTAATGTTCCTCAATGTGTAGATACTTTACCTGTAACTGCATTGACACACAACAATATTCTGAAGAATACCACCCAGCATCCCCATTCTGGAAGAAGTTATTTGTTTAGTTGGAGGTTTTTATCAAATAGATGCATACTGTGTAAATAACATTTGCCCCAGGCCACTGCCTCCTATCTGAGGAGGTGAAAGCTTATAGATCCAGAACCTAAATATAAAGAATCTGATATTCACTGAAGCCAGTGGAATTCTCAGATGCACAGGCTGAAGTGGTTACATGAGCTTAAGTTGAAGGAAAAAAATTATTATTTTGATTTATGAAGGGCTAAAAAGAAAAATTTACAGATGCTACCTTATACCTTTGCCAGCACAATAAGTACATAAAACAAAACACAGGCATATTACACCAGCAGAAGAAACCAAAACAATCTTGAAGTGACAAGAATTGCCAGACTAGATCAGACCAGGGTCCATCCAGCACAGGATCCCGCCTGCAGCAGTGACAACTGGATGTTTCAACACTTCAAAGGATAGAGAGAAAAGCCTACAGGGCAGCCTGCCAGCCTCTGCAATACTGCACCCACCTCTGGTGCAGGGAAATCCTGCAGACCTCTTTCAGCAAGCTCCAGGAATTACCAGGCTGCTGTGTCTTATATTTAATGCAATTATCCAATGAAGAACACTTAGAAATAAACCCACAGACAAAATCCCTTCGTATCAACTTTCAAAAAAAACTTTCCAGAAATAACTTTTTTGACCACATTTAGGCAGAAGGTAAAATCAGGTTCAATAGGCAATGTGTCAAATACACAAAAGAGTATAATAAAAAATGCAACAAAGTATTTCCATGAAGTTTCAAAGAAAGTAAAATTCTAATGTTGCTCTTTTAAAAATCTCCGATTGAATACTTCCCTCTGTACAACTGCCTTATCTCCTACATTATATCCCAGTTACTGAGCTTCACCAATGATCAAAAGTCTTTGTTTCTAAAACAAAAATTTTACAGAAGTTCTCCCTGATGCCGCATCATTTGCACTGTCATCATATTCACCTACTTCCTCCACTGTTATTAAACAAGATAATTAGCATAAAGGTTTAAAAAAGTCAGAAATAAATTGTTATAAGAAGCAATAATATCTCTTGTTCAGTTCAGGCATTTTTGGTCATTCCACCCAGTTTCCCAAATTTTCCTTTGGAAGCTAAACAAGCCATCATTTGTTCTTGTGCTTAACACAACTCTCTAAATTGCTCATTGTCTAAACAAAGGGTTAAGATAGTCAGATATTAAGATATCCTCTAGCTCTGTGACTTCTCCTTTCTTAGTTTGGCTTTATTTCTAAAACAGCACCGGCTGGGGCTGAATTTGCACAGCAGGAGCCCTGGCAACTAACTCCTCACAGCCAAAGTTAAGGCAATAAGCAAAGAGATAGCCCTTTTGCCAGGAAGGGAGCCCAAGCAGAGTATTTCTAAATGAACAAGTACAAAACACCAAAGGACAAAATCCACCCAGAGACAGCAGCTCTGACAACCCCAAATTTACCACTGGTGTCACCCTGATAATTAGCACTTCCTTGTCCACCATGGTCATCCCCACAGATTGCAGTAACAAGCAGCTGCTTATGCTTGGAAGCAGCTGAGCAATAAAGGAAGAGCCATTCAAATACTGAACACAAATCAAGCAGGGAAAGAGCACCACCTGCACAAAGACTATGCACAGGCAGTTCAGCACTGACCATATCATAATGCTGCCAAGTACACCCCAAATCTACTGGATGTTTCTCAAACAGATATTTGAGGCCAAATTAGGCTCCTCATGAACAGAAGGAAGCAGAATCAGTGATAGAATACCAGGTTGGAAAGTACCTCAGGGATCACCTCATCCGATCTCTCTCAGAGATGCACAGTCTAGACAAGACAGCCCAGGACCCTGCCCAGCTGAACCTTAAAGGTATCCAACATTGAGAAATGCACCACTTCCCTAAGGAGATTATTCCAATGACCGACTGGTTTCATTGTGAAAAATTTTCCTTGTGTCTACCTGGTATCTCTCCAGGAGTAATTAGTGCCCATTACCCCTTGTCTTTTCATGTCATTCCTTGCAAAAAGGGACTCTCCATCTTCTTTGTACCACCTTTTAAATATGGGGACATAGTGACAAGGTCTCTCCCTAAGCCTTTTTTTTCTAAAGGCTGAACAAACCCAGTTTTCTCAGCCTTTCCTCACATTGAAGGCTCCCAGTCCTCTTGTGATCTTTACGGTCCTTCTCTGGACCCTCTCCAGCCTGTCCATATCTTTTTTTTGTGCAGCAGGGACCAAAACTGAACTCAGTATTCCAGGTGTGGCCTGACAAGTCCTGAGTAAAGTGGGGAAAAGCTGTAAAGCAGGACAGTCATGAACTTCATGAGAGTTGGCAGTGATGAAACATTCATTCAACTATTTGACCTTACCCTGAGATCCCAAGAACATTCTTTGATTGGAAATAAGCATAGCACCAGCTTCATCCTAACCTTCAAAAGAAGTCTGCAGCAGTTAGTTAATCTTGGCTGAGCAGAATATTAACATCAAGGAAGTCTCTCTATCTCTCTATTGCAAGTAGGTTTGGGTTGTTACTTTAAGCCTCTTTGCATAGAAGGGATGACTGGTACTTTTTTTGACTTTTAACTGACCCCAGTATCATTTGTCTACTTGCTTGGAAGCCAAGATGATAGGCTTGTGTGCTACACATCACTTCAAAAAAAGACCTCCAACTGTCAAGAGTCAATTGGCCTGCAGATGAGAACTGAGGAAGAAAAATCTAGTATCTCACACTGTCTTCTTCATTTTTCCAAAGGTTATCCAGTCTACTTTGGTAAAGGGAGCCTTTCTGGTGGCCTAACAGGGCTGTAAAAAGGCTTTCTTTGCTTTCCCAAGGGAGCTTTAAAAGTTCTGCATCCCAGCAATACTTCTTTTAGGTAGGCATTGGAGATATTAGGAATACTGTGTGCTGTTGCATTACAAGACAGATTAATCTTGGATATTAAAAAGAGACTTTGATAATTCTGGGCAGATATGAAGTATAATTTTGTAATGTATAGGGGAGAAGAAATTAAGATTGTGTAAAAAAAGCATGAGAAAGAAGACACTCCTTAGGTGTAATAGGCACCAACTATACATACCTGAATAACCAACCATCCAAACAACTCCTCAGACCTTCCTACAGACAAAGAAATGTGAACCCTAAAGGAATCTGTCTTACATGAAAAAAATTCAAAAACCCCTCATCACTCTTGGCTAAGAGCACAACAGCTTCTAGGATCCTGCTTCAGCAGTGGGGAAGGCACACAAGCCACTGACCTGCCCACTTCTGTCACAGAAAGAACAGATCTGGGGAAGTATAGAGAAGGCCAGGCAGCACACTGGACTCCAGAGCAGGGAAGTAGAGCACAGAAGTTCCCTTTTCTAATGGAAATAGAGAAAAGGTTGCCTCTTAGGAAAGGGAGAGCCAGGAGTGTTTTGAATCAAGGAGGGCACACTTCCCTGAAGAACTAATTTTCCATCCCTCCTAACTCCAGCAATCAAAAATGATTTTGTAAGCAAACATTCAGGTCACGATTAGCTGCTCTTATCAACATTCTCTCTGAACAATTATAGGTATTGGCAAGGAGGTTTCTATTAAGGAATTGTACATTATCAAATAAAAGCAGGCAAAAAGGGCTACTAGACAAATTAAAAGCATGCAAGGCAAACTTGGCCACTGACTTCAGAAAGACAGGAGAAACAATGCTGTTTTCTTGCACCCAAGGGAGGCCAGGAAATGTGGCAAACATCATTAATGGAACAGTCCCTACTGTGCATGCATGGAGGTACAGGAAACCTCTCAGAAGAGGCCTGTTAAAGTCAAATGTCAAGTTTGCTGCCTTCAAGCTGCAGCCCAAAAGACACTTGTCCAGCAGAACCAGCTACATTATCCGCCCCAAGGATTCCAGCCCTCACATGACCTACACCTCTTGCAGTCAGCACAGAACTGAGCACTGGCTTAAACAGGGACTAAATTCATTGTTTTTTCCTCATCTGAGCAAAAGCAGCATTTTTCAGGACACTTTAACCAGCCCAAAAAGCTTTGTTTCACTTTTTTTGACACAATGAATATTTTTTCCCCACATTTAAGAAACAAGTGTGTCACAAGTAAAGAAAGTAAGTCAAATACAGCTCAGCTGCTTTGCTGCCCACACTGTTCCCAAGTAACTCCCATCTGTTTGCACTGGTGAGCCATTGACACACAGACAGGCAGCCTCGCCTTCTCCTTTCTTGATTGAAAAGGAAAGGACTTGTCGTCTTTTTTATTTTTTTCTCCCTCTGAGAGGAGCAATAACAATATAATAACTTTAGCATGTAAGGCTGCCCCTATATATTCAGCCTGAGTGGGTCAGTCAGTACAACACTTATAGGCAGAAAAAGCCTAAATATTTTGAAAGCAGGAGCAGGGCAGAGAGAAACACCTCTTATATAAAGTAAAGGGTAAGTTCACTCAACAAGCAAAGTGGCAACAGTGCATGACATGCGGAGTAAAGATTATTTGTTTCTCTGCCAGATTTCTCTCCTCCTTCCTACCTGAAACATCATGATTGTTTTCAAAAATGCTCCCAAAAAAAAAAAAAAAGTAAGAGCCATTTAAATTAAATAGTAGCATCCTATGTATTCCTCATAGTAACTCCTGGCAGTTACAGGTGGGGAAATAAGCACCTGAGACAGGAAACATAAAACTGATAAAACTGCACAAAACTCAGACTTCTCTACACACAGACATGAACAGATTTATGATGGCAGAATAATTATATCAGAAAACCAATCTAGCAGCAGTGCTTCTGCAGGCACATTGCGCTGAAACAGAATTAAATTTTAATTCTGAAGTAATTCTACTTCGGATTTTTTTCCCCCAAAATGATTCTTGTTTTTATCCTCCTCAGTGTCTTCAGGATTTCTTTCCCTGGAAGATCTTGTCATTTTACACAACATTGTGAATTGTTTTGGGCTTTTTTACACACACATGTTGAGACTTCTTACCCTAGGTTCTGCAAGGCAAGTGACACAGCCTGACCAGAACCCCTTTGTTCAGAACCCCTCACTATTTTCATTATTATTAGCCAACACCAGAAAAACCAGCTGTCAAAGCCTACCTGTGAATGGGGCTATTCCAGCTCTCACTCAAAAGTGTTTTCTCCACCACATAAAGGTAGTAATTAAAATATTTCAAACCAACACCCCTGCACTTCAATATGAATTTGAGTTTGATTTTAATTACAGCTGTGTACTTAAAGGAGCTGAGCTTTTTGATTTATTCCTTTTGTTTGTTCTTAGAAAGGCCAGGACAGCAGATTCTCTATGAACATGGGCAACAAAGCATGGCATTTGGCCTGTGAATACAGAGCAGAAGATAATTGCTTGTACACATTTGAAGGAGGTCAGAGTCAGTGTAGCTTCCTTAAGTCACCAGGGCTGCTTTCTCAAACCTGTAAACACAAGAACTCAGCAGAACTACTAATGGGCTATTGAGCTTTCTGCTTCCAGTTCACCAGTTTGACTCTTTCTCAGATTAAGGATTGAGAAATCAGTTCCCCTTGAAATCAATTCAAATACCTTGAGTGGTATTTGAAAGATGAGGACTTTTCAGCAATAACCCTGCCAGTAGGCTTTGCACTGTGTTATGGGGTGCAGCAGTAACCTTTTCTCTCTGCATTCCTACATGCTCATGATTAAGAAAACCATTTAATTTCAAATTACTCCCATTGAGAAAGCTATTGCTGCCACTCAGGATTCAGACTGAAAAGAGCCCAGCTTCAGCACAGTGCAGCCAAAAGTCATCCCATTACATCATATGCTTTTTTAAAAAAAATTTAAAAATACATGAGGGCATGTCATACTCATTCGATAACATAAGAAAAATTTACTTACAGGTTGTTTTGCTGAGGGAATTTTAAACACACATTCCACTTTAAAACTATAAAACTCTTAGCACTAAAAATAATTTGCTTCAAAAACAGATAAATTAGAATTAAGTTCCAGAATTGGGCTGATAGTCACAACCCTATTCATATGTCCTTTTTTTTGATACCATTATTCATTTCAAATTATGCACAACTCTAGAAGCTACAGATAATGGCTGATCTTCACCTCTATAAGGAAAACTGGAGCTGAAAAAAAAAAAAAAAAATCACACCATTTAGTGACAGCAGCTTTTCCACCTGTGCTTTCAGAAGACCTTTTATTAGCCAAGTTCCTCCAGAAGTTTCTAAAAATACTTTTTATTCCAGCAACATTTGTTTTACTGCTATTGGTATGTACAATGGGAAATTCCAAACTACTTGCTTTTGAATTTCCAATTTTCTAGTAAGCGATCAGTATTTATGTTTCATAAAAAGAAATACTTCCTAGATAGTAATTTTCGTTATCTACATGTTCTCTTGGTTATTCACATTTAATGAAGCAGGTAAAACTGATAATGTACTTGACATCATCAATTACCAACTACTACAAAATACCAAATTGACAGTTTTAGAGAAGCAAATATCTTATTCTCACTGTGAAGTTTCAAAGGCAAGCATGAAGTCTACTGATTTGTAAAGCAAAGCTAGAACTGTCTTTTCCCTTCACACAGACCACAGCACCACACTACTGCCTATAACACATATATCACAGCACCACAAAACAGGCAGCACAAGGCTTGTCCTGCTAACTAGTCAGCCAGGGCAACTAGTAAAGTTAGAACAGTAATACAAACTTTCAGGCATGAAAACTCTTCCACACCTATGTGTCTAAAAGCTTGTCTGATTATGGTCAGACTCCTAAAGATATTTCTCTGCAACAAACCTTGTCTGGAATTTATGGCCCTGCAAAATCCTGCACTGAGAATGAGTTTTTAACTCCAGAAGGCCAACACCCATACCCATAGCTAATGACTAACCTCATTTGCCTCACAACACAAAAGGAAGAAAACAAAGAAAAATTTCCCACATATTTTGCACAACTGAAATCCTAGAGTTAGGCAAAAATCTTATAAAACACATTTGTTCAACAGTGTTTAAGTAGTGAAGTGATATTGTTACTCCTGTCCAATTGGAGATGTCTCCTGTGTGTTCTCACTCAGTGTAACTCAAGTGCACGAGCTCTGCAGAACACATCAGTTGTACCTCTTTGCACCATGCCCCTTGAAAGTTTCTGCAGGCAAGAGGCAGAAACTGAACTGTCTGAAATTTAGATATTGCAATTCCTGATCTTAGAACAACCTATTCCAAGGGTTGGGTATTAGGACAGCACAGAAACATTGAGAAAAATAAATCAGATAAAACCCCACTCATTTCTAAGCAGGTCTTATTTTTGAGACCAACATACCAAATGATTCAGTATTTAACACACTCCCTGACACTGGTGCAAGGCAACAGCACACAACACATATAAATCCAAATGGGTTTTGTTCTGTACTTCCCCCTAGTTTCTCAAGAAGCTGAATGACCTCTGGAGAGTTTCTAGCTAGCAGGGTTAAACCCTTTTCTCCAAGATGTCATTTCTCCAGGGAGTCATTAGCAGGGAGGCATACAGGAGCACATAGCAGTGCCAGAGGCACACCCCAACAAATAGCCACAAATAAATCAGATAAATAGCACACCTCTGCCATGATCTAAGCAAAAAAGGCTGTACATCTTTATTTGTATGTGGCTCCAACATCATGTTAGAATTATGCCTCCAAACCACAGCACCTCACCTTACTTTGTTTCCAACTTAAACTTCAAACCAATTCACCTTACTAATTTAATCTACTTTTTTCACACTTTAAAAAAATCTCAGTGAGCACAAAGATGTCCCAGTCACAGGAACCCTGACTGGTATTAAACTGGTAAGCAAGTTTAAAACCCACATTACCTGACATCAGTTTGGATGCTCCCACAGTCAGCATTTCCTATGGCCTCACTGTCATTGTCCAACACATGCTATTGTATAAGAGCGCTCGGAATTTAAAATTTCCCCACTTGGCTGTTTTCATTAATGCTTACTGCCACAAACTTATCACTGTCCTAAGAGCACTAAAGATCTCCATGGAACACCATGTTTGCTACTTTCACCTTCTACAGGCTAATGATAAGAAAGAAACACTCAGAAGCTTGCATATGCCAAAGGCAGTGAAGCATCAGAGAGCACAGACACATTTGCAGAACAATGAACACACCTCAGTGTGGGCAGCTTGGCCTGGACAGGTGGACATGGAGAAGAGGAAGGAAATCTGAAGGTAAAGCAGAAGTTAATTGACTTGAGGCAATCCCACATTGCAGGGGAGTTTGGAAAGCAATGGAAGGGCTGCAGAGATGTCCAATAAAAACATCCTATTAAGGAATTTGACCAGACACGACTGAAGAATCAGCAAAGAGCATTACCATTTCCCCACAGAAGACTCACACTGAAAAATTTTCCTGTTTGCTTTCAAATGAAAGTCACGTTAATTCAGCATCCTTTTAATCCAAATTCACAAAGAAATTGCATTATCATGACATCTAGAAGTTTCTGCCCATGTTCAGTCATCTATTAAGCAGATAACAATTGAAAAGAGCAGGTGTCCCCCTTCCTTTAGAATTTTTATATCCAAAGTGTAAGACAAGGGCAACAAAATCAATTTCTAGTTGTTGGTTGAATTAATAGCCATGCTGTCTCCAGTGGTCATATTGCAAATGAAACACAGTTTTCTTATCTGGAGCTGATATTTCTAAAGAGCTAGGGAAAGATAAGTCTGTCCTGAATATAAAATTTGTTTTCAAGTGCAAAGCAAGCAGATGGGCTGGCTGGGTATCAGGAGAGCCATGTCATTCATTCAGTGGGTACTGTCCAGATAGCACATCAACACTTCTCCCAAGTTACACCCATCAGAACCCAACGCTTCAAATAGCAATTCAGCAAGTAAGATCTTAAATTACCCATAATTGCTTATTTTGTTCATATTTTTGTCATTGCTTGTTTGTTTGTGAAAGACCAGCCAGGCTGTCTGGGAACAGCTTGGCTGCATCATGGACTGAAAAAGAGAGCCCGAGTGCCCTAGGAGGGTGGCCGGCAGTGTCAGTTTTAGACAGCAGATGGCCAGGCGCAGACAAAGCTTCCAAGCGCTCTGTATGCCAAAACTCCAGCAATTTCCCTCTTGTCAAGCAGCTTCCAGAAACACAAGACATAGCTGAACCTCTTCACTCTGGCCAAGATTAAAATACAAGAGCATAGCAGAATCCCATAAAACACTACCCCTTCCTAAAAATATTTAGGCTGCACGATTTAAGCACAGTACTGCATGACTAAAGCAGTTTCTGCTCCAGTATTGGCTAAGGAATTAGAGGTACAGAAAACACAACTGCAGTTTCAATGTGGAGCATAACTAGGCCAACAGCAAGAGTTGGTTCTACCTCCAAGACACTCATTGATGTGAAACAGAACAACTGGTCTAAAATAAGGATTCACATCAAAAGCATTTCAAGAACCTGTTGAAGATGCATGTGTTTCTCATATAATGACTAAAAACAAGAAGTCAAAGTACCCAGCAATGCATAGCAGACCTCCCTCTCATAAGCATTGGTCACAACTATTTTAGTATTAAAAAAGGTTTTCCCAGTTGTCTACCTGACAGCGAGATAAGGAAATTCATACCTTTAAATTGTGACTCCTGCTCAGTTTTGCAATTAAATAAAACAAAACCAAGCACAATAGCAACCGGATAGGCCTAACACAGATTGTATAAAAATAATCAGTAATGTTGTTACTGCTGCTTGTGGACAGAAGCCAAGATGAAGCATTTGAACAACAGCATTTCAGTCCACAGTTTCAACTAGCACTAAACAAAAAATGGCTATGTGCAAAAAGACTTCTATTTTTCATTTCAGTCTGCTATCTTAGAGGAATATGGACAAGATGGTAGAGGCGCAAGACTCCGTTTTGTTGCGAGGTAAATTAAGTCTAATGCATACTTCACATAAGCATTTGCTATCCTTAACCTTCCAAACTCTTTTGGGGAGTTTATTTGAATTCATCAGAGCAAGACAAGATAAACAAGATCCATGTAGCAAAGATTTGGGTTTAAGAATTTATACAAGCTCTTTTTCCTCCCCATCCTGTTAATAGTTATATATAGGAAAGTTATAAAAACAAAAAATGAAACCCAGAAGACTTACCCACAGATTTCAGGAAGCTTCTACAAGGTTGTGATGAAACAAGGCTCTGACAGCATGACAGAACAGAAAGATCTATTTGTTCCATCCACCCCAAACCCACTGACAAGTCAGTGGCCTGCAACTGCAAGTTACAAGCTTGCAGCAAGTCTCCTGTGTCACAGCAGCTCTGCTCCTCCAGCATTCACCGCTTTTTATTTAGTCAGCAGTCTCAGCTAGACAGCTTCACTAAACACACAGCTGGGTTTGAAAATTCAGCTTCCAAAGGTACATGCCACACTGAAACAAGTCCAATCCAAAGTAACGTGTTCTTCGAGAGTTATTTCCAGATATAGCTTCTCTCAAATTCCCTGTCCTTCCTCAGAAAGAAGCCAAGTTGCCTTCGTTTCTGTGTCCTGTTATAGCAGCCATCTGTCAAGCAAGCAGTTTAGTTCGAAATAATAGAAGCACAGTAAAGCAGGGATTCTACCCAACCCTCATCTACAAACAGCTCTTCCAAGAAAAAAAGAAATTAAAAACAAACAAACAAAAAAGACAACAAAAAGAACAACACATCACCCACCTGCTTGAATATAAAATTAGTTCAAATGTTTAAGAGCTATGATTAGAAATAGTACTTCAAATTGGGAAAAATACTGCTCCAGTTTAAACTGAGAAAAAGAATCTTGTAAAGACCAAACAACTACACATCTGGCCAGGTGTTCAGAGTTTTTGCAGAATTCAGTATTTGCAAGTACCAGTGTAGGAAGTGGCAAAGGCTTTCCTCTGAGTGCCACTTAACATCTTCAACCCAAGGATTACTGAACATGATTCTCCCTCATTTACTCTCTCTGCAGTTGCCTTAAAACAAATAGTTGGTTCAAGTGAGCAACAGCACTTCTTATAGTGTAAACCTACAGGAGACTAACAGCTACAAAGTCTTTCCTTTCTCTTCCCATTCTTTTGATTAAGGGGAAATGTGCAAAATTAGATTCAAACTCCTACACACACCATAGGGTATCCTTGATGCCCCGCAGATCCTGAGATATGGAAAAGACAATTGGTATTAAGAGGTCTTAAAGAACACAAGCAAGGAGCAAAAAATAAAGAAAAAACATGCAAACATTATTTTTCAGCAGAGCACACAGTGCACAATTCCATGGCAGCTCACCAATTTACACAGCTCATTCTTTGAGAGCTCACCTAAAATAACTGAAGGCTTACACAACATTAAAGGTATCTACAGCATGAATCCTTCTTGCTGAGATAGGATAGATTTTGCCACCACAGGCATAAATGTTTCTGTGTTCTTTCTGTCATGTTGGACTGATGAGGAGTTGCTCTGATCTGCTCACTGACCTTCACTAAAGAACCCTAACTCTGAATTGCACGGGGGAATTAGCATTCACGACCAGTTGCAAGCAATTCATCTGCAAAGAAAAAATTTCTTTAAAAAAATAATTATCATAATTTAAAAGATTCATTAGTTCTGCGGAAACTTTTTGCTCAGAAACAAGATGGCATATGAGCCAGTAGTTTAGTTCAGCAGCAAGATTCAGTCCTGACAGTTACCAATCCACCCATCTCTTGCACCAGGCAATGCTGAGAAGCACAAGCAGCAAAGAACAGGGAAAAGGTTTTCAAATGTTTGGGCAATAGATACGTACTGAGCAAAATGCACTTGCTCCTACTGCAAGCACAACTCCCACAGACACAAAATACACAGTCTTTTTTTTCCTCCTGTATTCAGCAGTGTGTTTAACCTTGGAGCTGTCAAGCTCCATCATGAATAATGAGCCATGACAACACTCCAAGTGATCCTTGGAGAACAGACCAATTTTTCCTATATGCTATGCAAGGCAAAATGCTTATATTCCCATGGTACACCACCTGCTTTGAAAATATACACTAACGTGGCCATCAAGAGGAGACCACAAGTAAATACAGAAAAAAAAATTATTTCCCAATATTTCAGCACCTAAAAAGAAGCAAGATCAATAAAACACATAATATCCCAAGGGTTCCTCTTTAAAATTATACTGGGACTGAGGATACTTGTCTCACTGAATATGCATCCCACACAACCATTTCACAGCCGAGGAATATCTGCATTTGAAGCAACCCATGACAGCTACAGCACAAAGAGAGAACACCCTGCAGGTTTCACAGCACTGTGACCTCTAGAAATGAGCACCAATGAGGGACACGGAGGTGGCCTCCACCCCGAGCAGCCCCCAGCGCTCTTGGAACAAATACATCCCCCACCCTACACACTCAGCATTGCCAGAAAGCAGAGGAAAAATGCACTTCTCTGAATTCCTGACTGAAGCTCCTCTACACCAACACCCTAACCATCCCAAGGCAGGAGTTTCAGAAGGCACAGCATAGGTAACCAAGCAATAGCAAGAGTCATTTCTGCTGTACCTCTCAAGCTCAAGGGGAGGAGGTGCACCTCTCTGTGCACCTCTCAAGCTCAAGGGGAGGAGGAAGACAAAGACAAAGATTTAGATAAATCTTGACATTTACCTAAAGAAAACTAGGAAGAAACAAGCTGAAGACTTAAACAGGCATTCCCCTGCCTCTTAAACAATGATGGAGGGCTGTGGTTGCCCTTAAAACATCTTCCCTCATTCAGGAAATAAATGCTAATGCATTAACATTAACCTGGAAGACATGTTCTCTAACAGCTCACTAGCATGCATTTGTCCTGTGTTTCTGCAAGGTGGAAAAACAAATATATCTTTATTCCTGAGCTGTTTGCAACAAGGTATTTGTCCATGGCTTTGTAAGGGGATAAGCTTGCCTTCATTTCTGTGTCATTTCCAACTCTTGTTGCCACAACTGAAAACCCGGTGCATCCTTGTTCCCTCCCTGTATGGACATTACTTACAATTCAGTTTCAATGATTACCTGAAACTACAGAAGCTTTCAAAAAGCTCTGTAGAGCAGGAAAGCAACAATGTCAAAGCTTTTCTTGTGATGCTTGTCTTTCCTTAAGCTGTGAAGTTTGCAGTGTCAGACAGCAGAAAACAGTTCTGAGCACTTAGAGAGAGGAGTTTTAAGTGCTAACACATCTCCCTCCCACCAAGAGGCCTTCCCTCAAGACTAGATGACTCTTAAAGAGCTGGAGTCAGAAAATCTCTGGAGTTAAGATCTTGATAATGGCTGAAGCTGGAGAGAAGACTCTACACCAATGCAGTAGTTACACATGAGAATGTATTTATTGGCAATTTAACTCTTCCCTTGGGAGTCTAGCCACACATACCCCTCCTCCACCTGCTCTCCCTCCTCTCTATTCACCTCTTCCATGTCCAGGGCATTTCACAGCTATTCTCATCACACTAGGTCTATCCTTCCCCTGCAACACTTCCAAATGAGCAAGACCTGTGTTGGCACCTCACACAACACTACCATAATCTCTGATTCAAAACAGTTCTGCTCTTAGCAGAGGACTCACTCTACACTCAGAGTCACTCCCCAAATTACAGGATCAGTAATTTGCTCTCTAGCATTACAGTTCAAACGTCCTCAGCCCTCCCCATGCACCAGATTAATTTCTCCCACTCCTTGATAATACACTGCCATTTATGCCCCACATCACAGCTCTGCACATTTAGCAATTCCATTCCCTGCTAGCAATATTTGGCAATAAGATCCATTTAAAGAAGGCTAATTACAGATTTCACTTGAGTAGAAATTGGTACTGGGCCAATCTGTAAGCTATTTAACAAGCTCTCAAACTTCACACCAGGGAAGCCTTTGTTCTCCACCAGGAACAGCAACGTAGCTCTGAAAACAAAGGTGAAAAGCTTTGCCACTGCAAGGTGAGGAAGGAAGGTCACAGCTCTGATTCTCCTTGCAGCACTGCACCTTCTCCATGCAAGTTTTATCTTGAAGGTACACTGCCTGTGTTTCACAAAAGGAAAACTAAAGGAGCCGGTTCAGCTTCCATGAAAACAATGAAAAGTAGTCACCAAAAAAAAAAACCCAAATAAAACCCCACTTGATAGTTGTGTCAGAAATAGAACAAAGACAAGTATGACAGAAAACAGGTCAAGGACTCAAAAGCTAGGAATTGATAAAATTCAGGATGCCTGATTGCATGCATGCATGAAGCATGTAATTTTCTGAGAACAACAGTATCTACTTTTCAAAGGGACAGAAGAACTCAAGTTAAAGTCTCTCAAGCACCTCAGCATCCAGTCCCATACCAGAACAAATGTTTTCTGCCTGTTTATGCCAGACTTAGCACAGAAAACAGCAATCCCACCTGTGGATTCTCCTTATCACTTTTTCTCTCTGTACCCACAACACCTGGTGAAATAACATTTCAGCCAGACCACTTATCTAAGGGGAATTAATGCAGCATTCTGCAAACCACTCTCTGTGTTAACGAGGTGTGCTAACCCTGCTTGATAACTAGGGTGGAACTGAAAAAGAATAAAAGGAGGAAGTGATTGACAACAGACAACTAGTTCTGCTTTAAGGATACAAGACTAGTGCCCAGAAAAACTACACAAGAGCTTTCTGTGTGAGATTCAACACAAGTCATCATTTTTCCCTGTGGTCAACAACTATATGGCATCACATGGAGATGTCACACCTGATACACTGAAACACTGCTGTCAGACTGGCTGACTGCCTAGAGAATCCCAGCTGGAATCTGTGGTAACCATGCACACTGAGTACACAGCTGTTGGGAAGTCTCCAACTGTGAGCTCAACCCACAGACACTTAAAAAAGAAGAGTTATGAGTGTTACACATGTAAAGCACACACATTAATAATGTCTATTTGACAGAGACTAAACCCATAAATATCTAGTACATCCTCAGATTTTAACAAACCTGAGAGTTTTCCCCGTTAGGAGATGCCGCACTAAAAGAATGACTTGTGGTAGCAGCAGACTCTTCTCCTACACACTGGCAGGCCTTTAAGAGGCCAACAGAACCACTCTTGCAAAATGCTACCCCCTAGACACTAGATTTTCATCTTGGGGACATGTCTGGGGGCAGGAAGACAGAGTCATGGTACAACTGCAAAGCATCACACATTAATTTGGAGAGGCAAACCACAAGTCTGACCACTGCCCGATTCCTAAAAGCCGAGAGTATTAAAGTGGGAGGAAAGGAGCTGTCTTTTTCCACACTTATTCCCTGAAGTAACCATGCAGATGCCAGTGAAATGCTTGCAGTCTCTTCCAGCTGAAGACAGACCTAGCAGGAAGAATTTACCTTAGAACCTCAAGATTATCAAAATGTGAGTACCTGAACACAGACTACCACAACAGGAAACAAAAAGAAACCCAACATGTGCTAAGCGATGCTCTAAGTATTAATGTGCACATACATAAAACTCATCAGAAGTGACAAGGCATTTGAAAGAAAAAGCATTATTCAAAGATAGATATTTGCCAGCAGTTGTATCACCACCATATTGTCCAGCTGAATTTGACTGAACTCAGTGGACATCAACTTAAACCCACAGGACAGAATCATTCACTTCTGTAATAGCTACTGACCTTATTTCTATGAGCCCTGTTGTAGTGCCATGACTAAATGTGGCAAGTAGCAAATCCCACTCTGTCAGCAGCCAGTGCCTGCCCTTTCTCCTTTTGAAGCTTCCACTCATTTCTGCATTTTTTTCAGTCATGCTGCTTCAAAACAGCTGATCCAGATGGTGGGTATTTGGATTTCAACCTTGCCACATGGTGATGTGGCTCAAGAAAATAAAAACTGTTGCTACCTGCTGCTGACCTACTTTAATTTGTTTCCTGCCATATGACAGATAAACAATACAGTTCATTGAACTTGTTTTCCACACCTAGTCACTGCTGTGTAGGAAATATAAAATAAAACTAATAGAGGAAGAAGGAAAAGAAAAAAAAGGCAGCATGATCCGGTGAGGAGTAGGGAGGAGCAATTCTCACCTCTATCATAGTCATCTTCCTCTACTGCTTTTTCCTGAAGCCTCTGAAGCCGTAAGATCAAGGATTTTAACTATGCAAAGAAAAAAAGTTAGTTAAGAAGAAGATGCATTTAAAAACAAATAGACTATTAACTTCTACACAATATAAATTTAATGGATTACTACATCACTACAATGGCCAAATTTTGATAGTTAAACCCAGTATTTGTTAAGTAGACAGACCTATTTGGAAGTCAGCTGAACTGCAGCTACTTGAGCCAAGCATGGCTTTAGTCCAAACACACACAGAGAATAACAAATGATATTTCTTGGAAAGCAAAGGAGATCATGTGACTGTAGGATATTTTTCACCCTTTGAATAAATGAAAGTATGATTATTAGAGAATTCTGTCAGCTTGATATCTACTTCTGATCACATTGTACTCAACAGTGTGTTCCCAAGCTCATTCTGACAATCTTTTACCTGTTTTGCAGAGAACAAATACAAAATTTCCATATGCAAACCACATTTTATTCTGTAAATAGAAATGCAGTATGAGCGCTTTGGAACAGGTATACTGATGTTATGGGTCAGAAAAGAATGTTAATATGCAGCTAAAAAAGTTTCCTTAAAACACAATTTAGGCTCATCTACATAACGCTGATATTTGCATTTTCGCAATGTAAATGCTAGACAAGGAAAAAAAGCATAACACCAAGAATACCCAGACCACATACAAAATACTCTCTCACATTCCAAAAGAATCTTACCATCATGAAGTTTTATTTCAAAAATTAATGCTTCTCTTTGTTGACATCAAGAGTCTGAACCAAATTCTAAATTTACTAAAAATCTGTAAGGCCTTTACAAATTTTTGCTGTTAAAAGAAATGGGTTAGAAGATAGGTTGAGTCCTCTCCTCACTGCCATGACAGCCACAGCTGCAGTTACAATACTGGAATGTGCTTCTTATTAAATTTATGCATGATCTGTACTAGACAAGCCACAATCAGCCCTGAAAAAGGTGAGTCTGGAGAGAGAAGCAGTGTATATTCTCAAAGTCCAAAGCCTGAAAGTGGTTGGGAGAGCACTAAAATCCATACTTTAGACGTCCTTAAGAAATCTTTAAAAATATTTCCCTTCTCCCTGAAGCTCTTTCATATTTAATCCTCATATTTAGAAAAACAGGTACAGCCAGTCAAGAAGTTAACAGAAGCACTCAGTTATCAAGACTACACATCAACACATAAATTAGACTATCAACACACAAACCTTTAAATTCAGGATCTCCCTCTAAATATGGTATGTGAAAGTGGACTGGTAAGAAACAAACTATAAAAATAAAGTCAGCAGAGTACCCAAAAATGTTTGATTAATAGTACACTACAGGATGCTCCAGAAGAAAAACAAAAAACATTGCATACATTCCCATTTCTTCTGTGCTTTACTTTATTTTGGTTTTCACTTCTTGAAACTCCAATCTTTTTTCTCTGAGGCTAGTGACGAATGTGAATGGTACTGAAGGGAGGAGTTCTGAACCCTCACCATAATTTATTTCCTGTGTTTTATGCCTGACTTTTCATAGAGTTTTAAAGAAGCTTGCAGTAGGAATGATTCCCGTGATTTTTCATATACATTATGTATAACAACCACCTATGCTGAGAGTACAGCTCTGCTGCTGCTGGCAGTGTTTATTCCATCATGCCCTACAGTGGCAGGTCATTTAAAGTCTGCCTGGGTACCACAGCCCACGGCAAACTGACTGATGCTGCACTGTAAAGTGCTCTCTGTTTGCAGGCTGGGAGACATTTGGAGCTCAGCTAATCAAAGGCGTGCTTGTGCTTCAGTGTGGCACGTCCTAGATGTGTACCAGATGAAGATCACTTTCTAAGTACAGAGAAAGCATAATTTTAACAACTTTGGTATTGTCTCCTTTTCTTGACTACCGTTGCCTTTGTTCCTTTCTGAAAACTTTGAGACTCTACTCATTATCATTACAACAGGAAGGTGCTTCAAATTCAACAAACACCACTGGCTAACCAAGGGCAAAGACATCTGAGGGCACAAATCCCCAGTTCTCCATTCAATGTATTAATGAATACAGAAATTAAAGATAGCAATGTTTCTTTTCTGCCTATCAAATAAGCAATACTGAAAAGAAAGAAAAATAATTTCCTATTTTGATTGCATTATACATTCCCAAATTTGCATCAAATTAATTTCCCACACCATCTCAGACTATGGGCATATTGCAATTCCAGGCATGAAACCAAAGAAACTGCTCCACGTAAATGTGTGTGAAGTCTGTAAATAAGAGAACCTAGTTTGAGTTCTACACACATCATCTATGAAAATAAAGTATTACGGAGCACTGTAAGCCCAGGTCAGATGTCATGGTAAGCAAAGAAAAAATAAATGTTTCTCAGCCTTCTGTCTCACCCAGACAGGAGGTTTGTGCAAAGTGTCCCCAGAGCAGGTTATTTCATTAGGCCTAAAGACAATACAGCACATCTCACTAGGTATGTGTCTGAGCTGAGAAGTTACAAAGACGTGAGTTTCTGAAAGGCAACCAAGAAACTTGGGCACTAGTGAGGCAATTAAAATAAAATTAAAAAAAAAAAAAGAAAAAAAAAAAAACCCAAAAAAAACCAACAACAAAATCCCCACTACCCACTCAGTGCACCTTGAACAAATTAGTGCAATCCATTGTGTCCATAGTAATTTCTAGATTAATGTTTCCTGTGTGCACAATAAAGCCAATACTTAGCTCCTTTGATCAGGTAAGCTCAGAATGCCCCCCCTACCATCATAAAAATAGAACACAGCTGATCCTTCCTAAAGTTTTCCCACCCCTCTCCTATAAAGAGCACAGGGAATGACACTACCTGTATAAATGAGGGAACATATATATATGCAAAAAGTCTCCTGACTCACCAGCCCACTACTCCTCTAGGGTGGAAGGCAAAAAGAAAAAAAGGTCCAGTTCCCAGCTGGAGATACGGAGGGACTTGACCCCCATTTTTCTTCACGTGGGGAGAGCACCTATTAGATTACACACTACTTTCACAAAGTTGCCTAATTCTTAGAAGTCTTCGGCTCAACTTCAACATTTCCAATTAAAAAGTTTAGTGTTGTTAAATCATGATACTTCAAGAAAAGAGTTCTTACCACCTCCTAATTTTATACTACGTATAACCCAAACTGCAGACAAAACAGCCACCTGTGAAAAGAAATGGTACTTACTGAAGTCAGAAACTGATGTGTGATGTTAGAAATGTGAGGATTAAAGTTTCAGTAGAACATAGAATAGGGTACTGCAAAAATATCACCTATTTTTAAAGAACCAAACAAATCCTGTTATCTCATTTTTTTCATGTAGAGGTCTACTGTAAAAGTCTGAACAAAGGCCACAAAAGCCAGTAGTATCTGAACTCCTACATAAACTTTGATTTTGGCACTACAAATAAGATGTTTTGAGGAGAAGGTATCAAAAACAAAGTGAGATTACTGACCTTTAACGTACTGCGGTTGCCAAGCAAGCAATCCTGTAGCACTGGTTCATATTTTTTCATCAAAGTATCCCAGTTATGGTCACTGACAGTAAAGCTACTTTCATAGCCTGAGGTGACAGAAGAGCCAGCAGATGCTGCATCCGAGGAATCTGTAGAATATGAAAATGTTGCATCTATATCCAAGAGAGAGAGAGTCTCGCAGTCCTGTAATTTATCATTTACTGGGCTCTCACATTCATGCTGCAAATCTTCACCGGAACTGGAGGAGCAACACAAATCTCCCAAGTGCTCATGAGTTCGTGCCATCTCTTCTGGCTTCTGCAGATTGCCAGTGGTTTTGGGATGCAGAACGATCTCAGCTTCCTCAACAGATTTGCCTTCCACATCATTTGCTCCAGAGGCCGAGTTCAGGGAGAGCTGTATGAAACTGAAACTTGATCTAAAGCTATCCTTTGCACCAGCAGAATGAGAAATACCATCTCTGTTTTGATATTCACAGTTGTTATTCACTTCTGTCTGATCCAAAGCATACATGTTTGGGGGCTTGCTGACTTTGGTGCTGAGGCTTTTCTGCCACATACAGCGCACAGCAGAAGCATCTCCTTTGCCTGTTGTGGCAGCAGGGCAGACCCCTATCCCTGTGCTATCTGACTGTGGGCTATTGCAACAAGAAAGATTTTCACAGCATCCTGGAGTGTTTCCAGCAGCAGCCAAGGTTGTCACCCCATTAGCAGGAACTCCAGCACTACAGCGCAGGAATTCCAAGTCATTTTGGCACTGTCTGTGCAGAGCACGGCCCTCAGAGCCTCCACAGTGCTGCCCGCCATGCTGGAGCTCTGCTGGGCTGGACCCTGCGCAGGCACCCGGGGACTGGAACTCGATCTGTCGCTGAGCTTCTGGCCTCATGTATCCAGGTCTTTTTGCCAGCTTCTTCTTACGCAGAGAGCCTGCTGACATTAATTGCTGCTGATCACCTGGGAGGGGAGAAAAAAGTCAGTAAGTGTTTTTGCAGTTTTCCAGTTTAACTTACTGTGGCATCTGAAAATAGCTGTTCCTGAAATTTCAAGCAGCATATCGTTTTCCATTTCAACAAAGCACATACACTGACCATACTGCAGAGAGAGAACACTGTGTGTATTCATTCACCTTCTAAAGAGTTTGCGCCTGTTTTTAAGTGAACTCACTAACAAGCTCCTCTATCAGGACACAAACTGGGTACAATGTATCCCATCATCTTCTCCATTCACAATATCTCTCTGCTATTCCATTTTCAACTTGCTTTACAGCACGCTGAAGCAGAAACTTGGTTTAAGTTTCTCTGATCCAAACTGATTTCTGACTTACAAGCACATCTAAGATAGGACTGAATCTGCATCCGAAATGTGAGAACCATGATCACAAAGAGATTTTGTTCAGTTTCTTGTGTTCTCACCCATGTTTTAACACAATGAGTAGCAAGTGGTTCAGACTCTGCTGCCATAACAGATATAACTGTAACACCCTGTGGCTGCAGATGTTGGTCTAATGACATACTGTACAAGTTGTCATTTAGATTTATGATACTATCTATTGCCCAAAATGTGAAGTTAAAGGAAAAGCTTTGCATGAAGAATCACCAACCCTAGAAAACTATTAATTTGTAGCATTATTAAAGTATTAATACCATTACGAAGCAGCCTCTGCTCAGTAACTTGATTTCCTTACACATCTCTTACACAGATGAAAAGATAAACTTGCTGTTTGCAGAGATAGGAAAACAAACAAAAAAACCTCACCCAAACAAGATAAAAATACCACAGTAAACATTAAAAGTAGGAGATCAGAATGTAATGTCTGTGTTTTCTGTATATTTTTATATATGCATTATTGGTAGAAGATTACATGAAGACTACTTTCATTCTCTCATTTACTGCTAGTTAAAAGGTATTCCATTTTTCTGTCCTGCACAATGGGAATCAATGGGAATACAAGCTCTGCACTATCATCCATTTTGTAATACAAAAAGATATTGACTGCACCTATTTGCCAGAATCACTCTTCAAGGGGCTCTGATGCCCAGCTGAATTATGCCCTCTACTCAGAGAAACAGAATCAATTGGGTGGTAGAAATATTCATGTCACCCATACAGAGCCCTTACAAAAACACAAGTTTTGATTTTTTTCTTTACATATAACATTCCTCTCTAATCACAGTCCTTTGTCAGTTTTTACATTGATGGATATGCACATAATCTAAACTCCTCAGCAGCTCCTAACACAGGCCTCGTACACACCTCACTATGAAGACATCCTATACAAGAATTTAAGCATTAGAACCAAAACTTCCCAGGAGAATTTTCCCAACATTCATTACATTCTCTCCAAATAACCTTCAACAAAAGCAATTTATACATTTTCCATATACTAGAATAGTGGCACATCTCACCATGGGACTGCAGTTAAGCCTCTGTATTCTGCTTCCTATCACCATAAATTAGAATATCCCAGCAGTCTCTTACATTCTCTTTTGTCTGAGGAAAAAAAGCATCACAAAAATCAGAAGTAAAAAAGGTCATGAAGTCCATCAGCCTATCTACTATAAAAAGACAGCAAAATGCTGTTCTGGGAGTAATTTAATAGAAGTCTTAACAAACAGGAATCACTCTCGGAGCAAGCGAACAAAAACTGAACAGAATGTTCTTTAAAGTTTAATTCTTTTGGTTTATATACAAAACAATAGCCTAAATTTGACTTCAGCAGAAGAAATCAGTCATGCATAAGAGTCATTCTAAGGCTGCATATACTCCATGGCTGTTAAAAAAGGCCTGTCACAGGCCTCATCTGTAAAAACACAAAAGGTTCTCCGGTTTAATTAAAATCAGTTTAAAATTGATCTCGCTAAGTCACTATGAATTTCTAAAGTAGACAGATAATGAGAACTCTTTAAACACCAAATTTAAACTAAGCTAATGTAAATAAGGTTTAAATTGGCCAAAGCATTAGATAGTCACACCAAGTGAACTGCATGCAATTCTAAAAATGATTGGAGCCAAAGTGTCCTGAGTGAGATCACACACAGCCCACACATCTCTGTGCTCCTCTCAAGGTTCACAGGTAGCCCTCTAGACAGGTTCAGCATTCTGTTCCTTCATGGACTCCAGGTCCATCTCCTGGTAAGTCCATCCAGCAGCATGGACCTCTCACCAGGATAGCAGGACAGAGTTATTCTGCCCGAGTGATACTCAGGGTTAGAGCTAGGCCAAGCCAAAAGCCATCCAGAGGATGCTACAGGGAGAGAGCTGCAGGTCCTCCACCCCAGTGTGGCTGCCCCTGAGAGCAAGGCAGAGTGGGCAGAGCTGGGACTGACATGAACATAGACATTCACACCTTCTCCAAAGGATAAGGGGAAACCTGATCTCCAGGTCCAGCTAGAGAGCACCGACAGTGCCCTCAGCCATCACAAAACCCAGGCAGGAAGGTTCTATTGCCTTGGGTGTACTGTTTGGGCACTGTTTACCCTTGTGCCGTGTCCCTGTTCTCAAGATTAGAATCATTTCAGTTGTTTATTATTGCATATCTGATATACAGTTTTATAAACTTACTCTGCATAGCCTTCCAACCATAGCTTGCCTTGCCTGTGTGTCAGAGAAATTACACTGAACCAATTCAGCTGGCTTGTTAAAAAAAAAAAAAAAGGACAGGCCTCAAATTCTTCTCATCTTACCTCAGTTTGAAGAACATCAAACAACTGTTCACAATTAACTACAAAATTATCAGAATGAAAACAACCAAAGGCAATTTTAAAACCCTACACTACAATGTGTCAGGCATTGTGTGACACCCACATTTAGAAAGAGAGAAAAGCCACAAATGGAAGAGCCTTTTAATAGTAATATTAAAAATCAATTTTTTTGAAACATACATTTTACAATTTTAGAAGACAATGTAACATATATTTAATGGCAGATATGTGCAAATTACTTCAAATTATGAAAGCTCAGAAATATTCTTAACAGCTCTTTCACCACAGCAATCTTTCCTGATGATCAACATTTCATGTACAATAGCAGTTCAGATCCAAAGCACAGGGAAAAAGAAAATAGACTACTGCTGTAAAGCAACGTTGTTCACATCTTAGTTGTACCAAGTGAGATGAAAGAGGGAGAGGTGAAGCCTAAGAGCATTTCCCACTGATGGAAAGAGCACATTCTCTTGTACCCAACCTTACACCAAAGGACAGCAAAACAGTCACATAATTTATTTTAGATCATCAGTCTTTGTTCTCAGCCACAAAAGTGGCAGCTCAGGTTTTTTGACAGAATGTTATAATAGCATCTGTGGATGAAAAGGTGTAAATACCTGACATTTTTGTTATTCCAATAGAATTTTATAGATCAGTGCAGAAACTCCGACATGATCACCTCCTCACTCCTGCTTTAAGCATGTGATGCAGAATGCTTGCAAGATCATTTAAGCTCTTCCTCAAAGTGAGAAATTAGAGATGCGGTTTTAAAGGTAGCTCAGCTATGTGAAAACACCTATATTATACAAAGGTTGTTTTTATTAGAATAACAAATTCATCTTCAGAGCATTTGTGGTGGTAACTGTGATGTGGAAGAAAAGGTATTTGGTCATCTTCAAAGCCAACTCTCAAAGCACTGCTCCAAGCAATCTCTGTAGTGCTGCTTCTCTTAAAGAAGCCCATAACACCTGCATCAAACTATACACAAAGGAAGTGAGTTTCAAATATTTATTACTTACAAACATATACACATAAATGTTTAACCTATCAGAAACAAAAATGAACTATTTTTGGAGATTATTCTGACATGACAATAACCATTACTGTTCAGCTCCTATGTCACAGAAATATGTAACATGTTGCAAGTTCCAGAGCAGTTACAGTTTGACTCATTTACTGAATTTCAAAGACACCACTAAATATGCAAAATAAGATGGCATTGATCTCAACACAGCCTATGTTGAAACAAACAAGTACCACCTCTTTGCACAAATAAGCTTTCAAAAAAAGCCACATTTGAATAAAGATTTTCATAACCCCTAAAATGTAAAGGTCTCACTTAGCTTTTTCATCTCACCTACCGAGTGTTAACTGTAAGTGTGGTTTAGCTAAAGTTTTATAAAGTGTATCTACAGAGGGAAGCATTGCTGAGTTACATTGTATTGGATATAATAATAATCATTTCCTCACCAAGGCTTCCTGTGATTTCTAAGGTCACAGACTGGGTTCAGTTACTCAACTGTTAGATTTCCAAAATGTTGCAAATAACATATCCTCTGAGGACATTAAATGCCTGTCAGTTTCCATTCTCCACTAAAAAGTACTTCAAAGAGTTGTGCACTGTAAAAGCCACAATGCTCTTCTTAGCTAGGGTTTAAATAATCGTGTTTTTATTGACACACTCCCATAATGCATGTCATTGAGTTGTTACAATCAGGCCACTTACCTCCTTAATGCAACAACTCATTTTAAGCTATTTGATGAAATTACAGCACCTCTCTCTAGAATTAGAATCACATCAGCTGATACTAATACGCCCACCAAATTTTTCACACCTCAAGAAATAAAAAAAACAGTTTAAACCTGGTCTAGCCTTAACACTAAGAAAGAATAAAAAAAAGTCTACCAAAAAGTAAGTTGATAAATAACAAACACTTCCCATGTCAGTAACAATCACCTATTTAGTGAGGGGAATAAGAGAAATCACCCCTTCCTTAATTATACATTTGTTACTAGAACTCACTTTCCAAATTCATCTCTGGTTGGTCGGCCTCAATCCAATCATTTTCTAAACCTGCTTACACAATTCACAGATGTATTTCACCCAACACACTGATACCTGCCTTGGCCAGCTAGAACTGCCAAACTCACACCAGCAGCTGCCTAACAGAACAGCTCCCAGGCTCCCCAGTCATCACTAACCCTACACCTAGCTCAGTGGTCCATCCTGTCAGCCCACCTGATCAACAACAAAATATCCCAAGGATGAACACAAGCAGGTCTGGAAAAACAAGCCAGCACCAGCACTGGGTGCCTTCAGCACAGTGAATAACAGAAGACACTGCTCCAAAAATATCCAGCCTGTTTTTTTTCCAAACCTGGGGACAATTTTCTTTTTAACTTACAGTTGAGTTATTAAGAATAATTTACCCACTTTCCAAAGAGGCAGATGGATACACAAGTTGCAAGCCTACAGAAAATATTCACAACAGTTTATTTCAGGAGGTAGGGTGTGGGTGTAAGTTTTGTTGTTCTTCCCGGGAAAAAACTCTTTTGTTCCCACTTTCAATACAAAAGTCTGTAGAAACAGTCCATGCAAATGTCTTTAGTGGAGAGAACACTCTGATTCTTTCAGACAAGATCTGACAACAGCTTTAAATATTACACAGAAATAGGGAAGCAAGGATGTTGCATAGTAACTGTGTAATTTTCTTAGGTCACAAATTAAATGGCAAACAACACTTAATGGGTTTGCAGTCATATCCCATAAAATCATTCCACCAAAGACTCCTGAAACTATGAAATCAGTACACAGCAGTCCTTTTCAAAAATGGTCTACTTAACACACCACACTTCTCTTTCATCACTCTGTCTACAGAGTGACAGTGTGGATTCCCACTACTTCTGCTCAGTCAGATCATCTACAGCAAGACTCTAATATAAAACTCATCGGGGGGGAGGGGAGGAAGGAATTTTTTAAAAAGTGAAGTGTGAGAGCACATTGACAGCAGTCAATTTCTAATTCAAGCACAGTTTGAATGCTCCAGCTTGGAGATTTGAATTTTTAATTTCACCAAGAGAGTGGGTTCCAAATTAAGCATCTGATGCACAGTCAGTCTGAAACCAGAATTGAGTTTACTGAAATAGAAAGTAATTTTCTCTTAGCAGCTCAGTAGTGATCACATATAATGAAAATAAAACAACGTGGCAGCTCCTATATTGCCAAGGGTGAGGAGTCAGAAGGCTTTTAGCTTTATAATTTAATATCAAAGTCCCAGGACAAATGCTCCTCCTTTGCCTGCTGAAGAAAGTTCACCTTGTAGCCCCAGTCAGGCTGTCAGATGCAATGCCCATGCTGTCTAGGCAAGAACAGAGATGGAATGGAGCTCCAGACATCAGGAACGCTGAGCATCAAATCCCACAGAAAGCACAGCACTTCAGGATGCAGATTAAATACAAGACAGTGCAAAAGCCAGGCACAAACACAAACTGCAGTTACAGCAATGCACAGGACACGAGGCCAACCCGTGGCCAGGAGAAAGGCAAAGAAGCGGTGCTGCTCCCTCTCCCTGCTCTCCTGAAAACAAAATCTCTGGGCTTTACATGAAGCCCTGCAGCTCTTTAAGCTCGGACAGAATTTCTGCACTTGGGTATTCTTTGCTCTTTGCAGCAATTGTGTGAGCTGTACCTTTGCCAGTTGACAATAAACTGCTGCTCCAAGTGGCGAGATGAAGATCCTCCAGTGGCCCCAAGAGGCACAGCCTGCAGTACCACCCTCCAGTCCTCAACGCCTGCACAAGCAGCTTCAGTCAGTGCAAGTCCTTGCCAAATGCCAGCAGATTGCTCAGTCATCAGCCTGCAGATGTTACAGCCTGGGAGGGGTGAAACTGTGCTCCAGCAAGCAGAGTGCAGCTCCCTCAGAGACCTTCACGGGCAAGTGGGAAAGACACACATGATATCCCTTTTGAGATCTTCACTGAGAATATGGCTTGACCTTTACAACCCTTACCCAAGGCTGTAGACAGACAAAACAGAAGCTGGAAGTTTGTTTTACTGGGCCCCAGAACACAAAAGTGAAGACGTCAGCTATATCCTTTTCCTCTAGTGTAGAGGAGAAAAGTAGGTTGTTCAGATGAAATTCTGAGATTATCTATGAACAGGCTAGGAAAGAAATACTATAGCAGAGATTGCTGAAACAGCAGCCGAATACTAACCACAGGCAAGAACACTTCTAGCAGAAATCAGAGCTCCTTCTAAATACAGTGGGTCAGAAGTCACTCTGCCTAGAGCAAGCCAGATATCTTTTAACATTTTTTTTTAAATTAACATTCCAGTAAAGTAGAGTTTCTCTCTAGAAGGTAATTGCACTGAACTACAGATTTTAGCAGATGTGGCAGCACAGAGGGACAACAGCTGCCAATATAGAAGTGGAGAAGGCCTCAATACACAGATGGAGAGCAGTCAAAGGAGGCACCCACCAGCACTAGACAGCTAGTTCTCCATAACTTTCCATGTAGGAGCCCTGGCATTAGAGGCCAAACTTGCTATTTCCAACCCATATCACCAGGTATGGCAGGAACACAGAGATCCAAGCAACTGCCTGCTCAGCTTCAGGCAGGAGCTGAGAGAAACTGTGCACTTCACACCAGGACTGCAGACCAAAGAGTCAACGGGACCAAAGCCCATTCAAACACCTTCAAAAGCCATGGCTACCAGAAGCAGACAAGGATCAAAGAATACAGTCAAGCAGCAGCCAGACCCTAGACTGAGGGAGGACATCACCAACACTAACAAATTTACTTTGACTGTAATTCACTCATTTTTGTCTCCATCCTAACTCTGCTAGAACCAACACTGCACATGCTTCCCACCGCTCCCATCAAACCCCGCCTGCTTTTGCACCATCTGTCACTGCATTCCAATCATGGCTCCCCAGTTACTCCTTCCAAACCAAGGGCTCATTTCTCTTCAAGTGAAAAAGAGAGTTGATCCAGAATCTTTCCAATTGCTGCTCTGGAGCTTTGACAAAAACTCTGGACAGGTCACACTTCACAGTCTAGAAGGATAACCATTCACAAAGCTCCTGAACAGTGTTCCAAGCCAAAGAGAAATACTCTCTTTCCTATACCAATTTCCACAATTCTGCCTCTCTGTTCCTTTCCAATCTTTCCTTTTGGTCATGACCCCAACATGCACAAGCCTCCCTCCAGCCCCCTTAACAGCATTTCTCTCACAACAGCAAACAAGCAAGTCTCAACTTACCCCCAGAAATCCTCCTCATAGGAGCTTCCAGGCCCTCCACCTCCTCAGCCCACCTCATCCCTTCCTAGCTGGAGAGCCTTCCTGCTTCACACAGCCCACCAGCAGGGCTCAGAATTTTCTGGGCTTCCCCAGGTGCATTTAAAAGAAGCCCAGCCCCACTTCAGCTGTGTTCATTGATTTCATCGCTTCCCTCCAGTTGCTCAGTTTTTTGGCTGAGGGTTTCTTTTACGTCTTTCACAGCACACAGAGCTTGTATGACAATCTAAACCAAACCTCACTCTAAAGGCACACTGACTCCATTCATCCCCTTAGAGATCATCTCAACGAAAACACTCTTGTGAGAGCTTCTTTCCTCTGACTGTAAATCACTGCTATTCACGTCTAGGAAATCGAGACAATTACCTGTAACAATTTACTCTGACATTCTCCCTGGGCTAACATACATTAGCTAATAATGCAGGCTACTCTTACTAACACATCTATGCTGCTCAACAAAAGCACAGAACAGACTTCTGTCACATGCTGTTTGTGATTCACATAAGTACTACTACCTAACACAGACACAGTAACTACCTAACAAACACACAGTATCTGCCACCCTTCACTGAACCTTACCCATCTGCTTTTATTACCAAAGTAAATGCAAGCACAGCATTATTGCTCAAAAGAAATTGTACCCCTATATGACATAGCTTGTTTCTTGGGTGCCAGGGACTTTGCAGGATACTGCACTCTACACAAAAATCAGACCTCTCAAAAATATTCTCTGTATTAAAAGAATAAGCTAGTGAACAGTTTTTAGGTCAACATATTCCAGATCCATCTCAGCATTTTAAGTGGATAAAGAAGGTGCAGAATGTATCACATGGCATTAAACACACACACACCTGAACAGATCTGCTTCAGCAACAAAAAGCTTGGCAGAGGAAAAACTCCGAGTGTCATTCAGACAGTTTTCTGGAATAAATACAGATTGTTAACTCATTACTTCCAATTCTAAAGCAGTATTATTTGCTTCAGAAAACCTGAATTAATAATCCAGGATCAGCAGGGTCCTGTGTGAGGTAGCTCATACTTGCATATCCCTTTCAGGTATATGGGATAGGTCCCTGTGTAATTAGGAATTTCTTCTGCTTCTTTCAGGTTTACACGCAATACTCCTGACAAGTATTATTATTAAGAAGTAGCAGCAGAACTGCTGCAGCTTCCTTTCAAGGAAAGTAACGCAATTTCAGAGACATTTGATCTCATGAGTTCTGAGGCACAGCAGTAATCTGATGCGTTTGCTTTGTGGTTGAAGCAGACCATGTAAGAAACTACACAACTTATCCCAGCCACAAAGCATGCCCAAGACAGAACAAAGGACTAAGACAGGACTCCGGAAAGACAGCTAAGTATTTTCACTATCAGAATCCACCTAAAGCTTTGTCCCTTTAGAACTCCTATCTTCATGGAAAAGGTTGGAGATTTAAAAGCAGCACTCAGATAGAATTTTATCTTTATATTATCTAAGCTATCAAACCTTAGAGTTGCAGGTCCCCTTGAGGCAGATCCTGCAATAATGCTATTCTGTCTGGTAATTTTTATTGGAAACCTCAGGTTTAACTTACATTTTTTCACCACAAACATGAAGCAAATACAAACATCATATTTAGAGGACTCTGCCTATAACAACTTGCACCTGTCTACATTTTTGTACTCCAAATGTAAACAAGTCTGAGATCTGAGACTGGAAAATAGATTTATAAAATATCTGTGTCAAGTAAATCGACTAAGATAGTCTATAGACAGAGATGGTTAATTGACAGGCTCCTTTAACTACTGAGTTGAACAGTGTTACCTTTCTATATTGGAAATCTTTTACATTTCCTCCTGACTAGGCAGAAAGGAAAACTCACAGTATTTTGAGAGTACTTGCTATAGTTGCTCAACCTAGAAAGCATCCTCTCTCCAGCCCTCTGTGAGCAGGAACACCTTGCATGACTAGCTTTACAAAAACAAAGAGGTGACAACAAAACCATGAGAGATACTGAGAAGACTGATATTTTCATTTCTGAGCAATAAAAGTGTCATAGTGCTTCACTGAACAAAAACATATGAAATGTCTTAAATTACCTTACAGTCTGAGTCATAAGCAAGGCCTGTACCAGAGAAAGCCAGGAAGGCAGAACTAAGAACATCTTTAAGGTTAGAATGCCCTCTTTGGGTATAAAGACACATTTGCAGCAAGAGTAAATCTCAATAAGTACAGTGCTGTTTTATGCTGCAGGAAGGAAAGCAAATCAAAGAATGCAAGTGTGCTACTCCAAGACTTCTAAAATGTTAGAGATTACTCTAATTACCCTCTACTAGTAGCAATGCTCTGAAGAGGCCACATAACAATAGTGAGGATGACAGCAGTGCAGAGGGGCAGGACAAGAAAGAGATGGGCATAACTAAAAATAGGAAAGCTTCCAGCTGGATACAAAGAAAAACCTTTTCACCCTGAGGGCAGCCAAGAAGTGAAGCAGGCTACCCAGAGAGGCTGTAATATCCTTGGAGGCTTTCAAGGCCTAACAAGATAAAAGTTCTGAGCAAGCAGACACAACCCCAGAGTCAGTCCTGCTGTTTCAGCAGAGAAGTGGACCAGAGATCATCTGAGGCTCCCTCGAACCCAAACTATCCTAACATACTTCTAAGATTTAAATGCATGTCTCAGGATTTCACTAGTTAACTATACCCACAACAAAAGTTCAATAGTTTCATCTGTGGAGATGCATCGAACCCTGCAAGAAAGCAAATTCTTTGATTTATAACACCACAAAAGAGTCATGAGAAGTTAGCAAACAATAGTTCCATCATATCCTGGAAGCTAAAAACAGCTCACTTTCTCTAAATAAAATTCAGAATAAAGTTCAATACTAGAAATAAATAAGTTCTCAAACAGCATTTAAGCATCCATCACTCACACAGAGAGAGAAATCACAAGCTTCAGTGATGGTCAGGGCCTTAAGCAAGACAGATACAGTAAAGCATAACAACACAGGAACTCTAATTGTTCCACAGCAGCAGGCCTTTAGCAGTTAGCTGGCGATTAAACGATGCTCATGAGCATCACTTAAATGTCACTTTGATCTATTGCAGTTATTTCACAAAATCTTTATTACTGAGGCTTTTTATTGGCTGTACAAACATTGGCAAGCATTTCTCTTTGCTGTATTAAAAATTATTTTGATACTAATTCATAGGCTGCTTGCCAACTGGAAGACAAGATGGAGCCATCTGTGAGACTACAACTCTCTGAAGACACTTGCCTTTCAAAAACATAATCCCTTAAATGGTGCCAAGGGCATTACACACAAAAAAACTAACATCACGTCTGAACAGCTGCAGCAAAACCTGCCTGTCTCACAAATTTCCCAGCAAAGGAAGGGGGAAGACCACTTCTGCCCAGGGAATACTGCCTCTACCCTATCCAGTCCGTGAAGTCTGATTATGACGTGAGCATGTTAAAAGTCACGCTTGAATACTCTGCCACACAGCTGTATCAGGCAGCCAAAACTGTGCCAGAGATCTGTACATTATCTATAACTGAATTAAGTAGCAAACACAGCTATTTCTAGATCTTCTCTTTCTTGGTTTGGTACAAATTTGAGGGGGTTGGTCTCTTTCTTCTTCCACTTTTTAGCAATGTTGGTGCTCAAAATATGTACACAGGCTGCTACTCAGAATTCCTTATATCCTCGGCATTGTCTTCACCTGGTCTGCTTGATTTTGATTATTATTACTCCTGGTATTATTCCCTATTTGCCCCCTGCCTTGTAATCCTCCTTTTAAAAACTACTCTTGTATTTTATATTCTGATTTCCAAGCCATTAGAATCACTTTTAGCCAACTAACACATAGAACAATTACTCCTTAGAGACCTGCAGGAAAGACAGCAACCCCATGTACTTCTCATGGCTTGCACTGAAGAGTCACACTGGCATCTCAGCATCAAAACCACAGCCAATCTAAACTTGCAAGGGTCACACTTAATGCCCAGGCTTCCAACTTCCAACTGTGCTATGCCTAGCCAAAGCACACAAAGTTTCACTAGGGCATGGCAGCACGCAAAGCAGTAACACAAGAAGCACATGTGCATCCAGATCCAAGAGAAAAGTCTGGACTGTCACATCAAGAAATTCAGTGCCAGGCCAAATTCACCAGAAACACAGCAAAACAGTTGATACACACCATGTTCACTACTCATAACAAAGATAAATTATTTTAAAATAATATGAAATTAACTCAGAAAGTGAATGACATGAATGTAGACTGCCTACTTAACCCAAAGATGGAAAACCTTACTAACCTCACTCTAGAAGGTAAACACGAGGCCATGAAGTACAACAGGGCAAGGCAGTCAGTTTCACAAAGGGCAGTCAGAAGTCTTATGGATTATTCTTCCCAAAACAGCAATGCTGGTTTTTACCTGCCAGTCCTACCTCACAAAGGAAAAGACAGTAACAAACCTACTCCTGAAAATCTACGTCATAGCTATACTCAAGGCAGGCAGAAAGCATCTCCTTGGCTAACATGAAATAGATCCTAACTTGACCCTGGAACAGATGATCCCATGGAAAATTCTGTCACTGGCAAAAGCTGGCACCATAGTAGGAAAGTTCTCAATTAGCTAAAAGAACAAGTACCCTACTGCTAGTGCTCACTGCATACAAAAAAAAAAAAAAAAAAAAAAAAGGAAGTTGAAGCTGATCTTTTCTTAGCTTACAGCAACTCAAGATCCCCTGGCAAAACCAGATTTTCCCCATCTTCATTCCCTCAGGAAGCAGACATCCAGGTCTGACAGTTTGCTCAGAGGAAACCATTAACTGGAGCAGCTCCTCTCTCACAGCCAAGTCTGTACAAGTCCCCAGCAGGCCACAAGTGTGGGAACACCACAGCAGCTCTCTCACCATTACCATGTTCAGGCTCTCCAGGGGAAAGGGAAACACAATACCTGTCGATTATTAACTACTTTGGGAGCAAAACCACACAGAGGATCAGCTGCTCTGGTTCTGCACCCCAGGCAACAGTAATCAGATCCTTCTTACACAATTTCAGTGAGGGTCTCCTCAAGATTTTCACAGCTCTGAGCAAATTAAAATGTCCCACTCTCCTAAACAAGGATTCTGGCAGAACAGGAGCAAAGTTTCAGCATGGTGCCCTGCTAAAACAGTGCTGTCCCACTGCAGTGGCAACACAGCCTGGGACCATCCAAGGCATCCAAGAGCACCTCATGCCCCTGAGACCCCACATCACTGCTGAAGCACAGATACCCACATTGCTCCCACCATAGACACAGCAACCAAAAAGATGTTAAGAGCAAGGAAATCTTGCTACAGCAATGTGAAATTGTTGTAAAAATGTAAAAAATATGGGAGCAGAGCTGGGAATGCAACACAGCCACAGCTCAGCCTGAGTTATTAATGCAAATACTGACTGGTTAATGCACTACTCATGAAATGGGAAAAGCCAAGCCCCAGCAAACAGCTGTGCTGCCCATTTCCTTCCATCACCACGACCTCCACGGGCCATTAGCAACAGGAAGCACCTGAAACTTAGACCAGCACCATGAAATTCAATCTCATTCCTGCCTCATTAACCATCTTTGTCCAAAATCCTAACAGAGAATTAAAAGCTCTTGTCCCCAAAGACATACTCTCTAACAACAGGGAGAAATTAAGTTTATATGATCAGCCTAGCTCTTGCAACAAAAAGTCAGATATTTTATGGAGCTGAGGCTACCTCAATTTACCACCCTGAACAGGCTCAGGGATGTTCCTTCCTTTGAACCTTATGGTGTTTGCCTGAAGTACAACATTTATGTGTGGAGGAAGGGGAACAACCAACCACAAGAATTAGACAGCCATAACATAAAAGAGAAGCCTGTGGCTATAAGCATTTGGCCTTGCAAGTAGTCTCCCCCAGCACACTCCAAGTGCCTGCATATCTGCAGTAATGATAACCCGTAAGACTAAGCTGCTATGTCAGTGGGAAGAATGCTTACCACCATAACAGAAACAAAATACTTGAAGTATCCCACTAAAACAGCAAGAAAACAGTTTACTACAATGAAAAAACTATTCCTCCCCTTCCCACGCTCTCTGGAGAGTTGATGGCTTCCCAAAAACAAAAGAAAAAGATGTTAAAAATTGTTTCCTTTATTGCTTAAAGCATATTTTTCAGACCAGCCTCATAATTTTCACCATCATCAGACCAGTGATTTGAAGCCAAGTTGCTGTCAGATAGATGAGCTGAGCTAGGGACTGTGGTGCTCACCCCATTAATCAATAAAGTTGTGAAGCCATTGACAAACTTCATTATCTACAAACACATTCAAAACTATCACTATTATCTGATTCTTATTTTCCATTAGTATTATTATTCACCATTAAGAAAGGTCTTGAAAAGCTACAGCAGTGCCACATGCCCCACCTAACACAGATCTGGAAACTTGCAAAACTATTCAGAAAATGGTATCTAATGGTATCAACTCCCAGTTCCTGGCTCTTCCACAGATACTAACCCTTTCATTTTATTTATTTTTACAATACTCACTATCAACCTCTTGACTTTTCACTCCACAAGTTGCCTCAAAGTCTCCCTACTAAGAGATTTTCCTCTGTAATGGTTTCCTGCCCCACTGACCTCTCAGCCCAGCAAAGGAAAACTTTCAACAAGAGCACATTAAACCCCTCCAAACAATCAACTCTTCAGCCATTGCAGAGAACAGAGAAAGGTCACATATGCCACATCCATTCTGCTCTTAATTTCAAGGAGCCACTTTTCCCACACAGCTCTTTCCCAAGAAGATTTTATAATCTAAGCATGCATACAGTGTGTTCAACAAATTTTTGTTCAGCTGTAGTTCTGACTTGGTTGCTCTTTCATTCAATCCATAAAGTAATGCAGGTAGTGCATACTACTTTAAAGGAGCTAACTAAGCAGTACTAAGAAAACATATTTTCCACTTTCCATCCCTTATTCTGAGTACACAGCTGTTTATGTAGTAAATATTTACTATTCACGGTGAAGTCTAATTTAGTTGTGTTTTTTTTTACACTTGTCAGCGTTACAAATAAACAGAGTGATAGAGGGCAAAAAGAGCAGAGTAACAAGACAATTTACCCTGACACCAGCGTGACACGACTAAGAGCCCTATTTGTAAGGCAGCAAGAGAGGAAGGGAGGAGGTGGTGAGAAAAATCAGAAAGCACCATTGATCACACTCATTAGACAGCTGGGTCCCAATTAGAAATATATCACACAGAGATAATAAGAAGTGTTCTGGAAGGAAGCTTGGCTGTGAGATGAAGGAGGGTCTGAAACACAGCAAGCAGCATTTTACAGTATGTACAAAGGGGAGGCAGAATCCAAATTCTGCAAGTCCCAAAGGAATCACACCGAACAAAGAAACCCTACTTCAGGCAAGCACATGATCTCACCCCTCGGCCTGCAGACTTCAAATTACTCATTAAACCACTTCACATTCTCAGCATCAATAAATAGGGAAGTAACTCCACATCAATAGCTAATTCAATTTCCATACAGAAAACTCATGTTTAGCAAACAAAGTATATCCACAGTGGATCCTAGCTTCCACAGCATCAGTAGCTTGCAGGCTCGATATTTCTCCCTGAAAGCATTTTTCAGGTGAGCTCTTAATGGAATCCACACCTATATGGTAAGGGAGAAGAAAAAAGGAAATTACATGGTGCGTTAAATAGTTAACACTACACAGAATTAAGGAAACACCTTCAAAAAAGGATACTACCATGCTTAAAATAGGAACAGCAGCCTTTGTTCAGTGCCAGAGGGCCAAGTTTTCCTTCGTGTGACTGCTGGTTCACAAAGGGCGCATTCATTCCGAATACATAAGGGTTTTGCAGCAGTTTTCCTTCAAGAATATTGAATAGTATTACAACATATCCCGGGTTCAATCCTAATCTCAGTGACACAGCATGAAAAGGCTGCTTTCTGGAAAGAGACACAGGATGCTAAGGATGAACTTGGAAATCACTATGGCAACTCTGCAGGTCCCTTCCTGTTCACCTTGGAGGTCAATACTCCAAAGGAGGTTTTCCACAGGAATCATTCATATGCAATATGCCCAAAACGAGAAAAGGTCACAGCCTGTCTCTGCTCAATTAGAAAGAGGAGTTCACTCAAAGAAACACAAGGCTAAAATGGGAGAAGAAAAAATCATAACTCCAGAGGAGCGCTCGTGAGGCATCACACACTCGAGTAAATCATACTCGAAAGGTCAGCTGGTTCAGTAGCTGTCAAAGGCCCACGCCACGGCGAGCAAAAAAAGCCTAACCAAGTGTGCCTAATTTGTGAACAAAGTCAGAATTAACCTTTAGGGTTTTCGCTTTTGTCAGTACAAAACATTGCTTGCAGTGCTTTCTGTCCTCCTGTTCATCACAATTAATTTATCCTGATGCTAATAAATCCTCTTTTCTTACATGAACCCACTACAATTCCACCAGAAGCAGCTTAGGCCCAAAGTTTTGACTTCACTTTAATGAAGAGAACAAAGGATGATTTATCTAAATTTAAAGAGGGAGGAAGCCAGTGGCAACACAATACTTGCCTCTGACAATTTTTTTAGAGGGCTGCTGCACTGTAATCTACAATGTCATGTATGAGAACATGCCATTTTTGGTGCCCAGTCTCAAAGAGAGCTTTAAAAAAAAATTGATAACGCTGACAGTTATCACTGGGCAGAAAAAAAGACAAATGGATATGGTCCTAATCTCAAGTATACAAAACACTGCACATAAACATTTAGTGATTCTTGGACATTTCCTTCAACTTCCCATGATCCCAATATTTTAAGTAACCACAAATCTCTAAACTCAGCCTTTTTTTTTTTTTCGTTTAAATCAAATATTTATTTTAAACACCCTTACTTTGCAGTTTCATAAGGGCCTAGAAGTCCTATGAATAGGGCTTCTACTGGAAAACCATTGTCAATGCCTTCCCAGAATGAACCACAACAATTTCAACTTCAGCAATGAGATGGGGAACATACATCATTAAAGGGACTTCAGTATTTAAACACTAAGAAAAGTTTTAATAAGTAGAACTTTTCTCATTTGCAGGAGTTACTGTAAGGCCAACAGCAAATTAGCAAGTAAATGCACCAATAGGAAAGGACAAAACAAGAGATAATGCATCCCAGGGGTCTTCATCCATTTCTTAGAAAACCTTCATTACTTCTAATTAGCAGCAGCACTTGCTGCTCTACCTTCTGCAGCATATTTTGTGAAAGCCTTTATTATAAAAGCAGAACTTCACTGCAGAACTCTTAAAATGCTAGCATAATTAATTCAAAAGCATAGCAAGAAGTTACTCAAGCACGTGTACACAAAGATTAATGTGGATTACCAAAACAGGAATGAGCAGTTTTCTATTAAACCGTTGGCAAGGATGACTGAAGTGTTTGCAGAAAGTCTTGGTGGACTCATGGAGCTGGGAGAACCACGTATCCCAAACAACCCAAAAGAGAGCAGACACACCTAGTGAGAAATACACCTTTCTTTCCCAGTTGTCCTGGGAAAGGTGAACTGTTTTTTTTCCAGAATTTCCCCACGGCTCCAGCCTTTTTCCAGCACCACTGACAATAAGGAGGGCAGCCCTAGCTCGGACCAGCTGATTGCTGCTGCTCTGAGAGAAAAGGAGAGCAGTTCATCCACATTAGAGGTCATGTTCTCGTAAGATTCATTTATTTATAAAAGTATATACACAAAGAGTGTCAGCTGAGAAGGCAGTTTTCTTTTTCTTCCTTAAGCCAGGATGGGAGAGATAACGTAGGTGACTTTTCTAAGAGCACCATTACTTCCCTCTTTGCAGTTGGTTATTTAGAAAAATAAACAAATAAACCATACCAAATAAACCATTAATGTCTTCTATAACTGCACCCACACGGGCTGAAGTGAAATCTAAGCATCTTGTTTTTTGAGTTAAAAAATGATGGCTACGTTATCTCAAAGTCACAAGACCCTTTCCTAGACTGCGTTAAATGCGAAATAAACAACCACCAGGGGCTTAAAAAAATTAAAAATAAAAATAATAAACCCTACAAAAATCCTAAAACTTTTGGACTGTGAAATGAAGGATCCGGGTGGGATTTTTCTTCTCTGAAAAAAAAAAAAATAAATAAAAGGAAAAAAAAAAAAAAAAAACACTACATGCTCCCCAGACTCAAAGCGACTCCCAAGAGCTGCCGCTGCTCCCAGCCCGAGGGCAGCATCCAGCCGAGCCGCCCGGCCGCTCCAGCGGAGAGCAGCGCAGCCGGCCCCAGCCCCGCCGGGGGCGTCCCACGCCCCCTGCGCGTTCAGGGGCTCCCGCGGAGCTCTCCGGCCGGGCACCCCCCCCGCCTCCTCCCCGCGGTGCCCCGGCCCCGCTCACCTGGGCCCGCCGCGTCCCCGCCGCGGCGCCGCCTGTCGGTACCGCCCGGCCGGGGCTGCGGCCGCCACATGCCGCCCGACCCCGGCCCGCAGCCGGCGGAAAGCGGCCCCGGCCCGGCCACTCCCCGCCGGGGGCGGGCTCGAGGCAGCTCCACCGCCCCGGGGAAGGAGAGGGCGGCGGGCGGGACCGGCTCCGGCTCGGCTGCGGAGGGTGGTGCGGTGCCGGCGGGGCTGGGCGCACGCACAGCCCCAGGGAAGCCGGGTCCTCCGGGCTCCCGCCCGCGCAGCTGTCCCAGGCTGTGCGGGCTCTGTTCCCGCAGGTCTGCAGCGTCAAGTTGGGCGGGAGAGGAAACAGGGAATCACAGAATCGGAAGGGACCGCAGCGGTCCGAGCTCTCTGCTCAAGCAGGATCGTCTTAGAGCACACGGCACAGAATTGGGTCCAGATGGTTCTCGAGTATCTCCAGTGAGGGAGACTCCACAACGTCTTCGCACAATCTGTTCCCATGCCCACAGTGTGAAGTTCTTTCTCATATTCCGGTGGAATTTCCTGTGCATTGGTTTCTGCTCATTGCCTCTTGTCCTATTGCTCGGCACCACCGAGAAGAGCCTGGCTCTGTCCTCTTGACACCCTCCCTTCAGATACTTAAAAACATGGATAATGTTCCCTCTCAGTCTCTCTTGAGGCTGAACAGATCCAGCTCCCTCAGCCTCTCCTCAATGGGGAGATGCTCCAGTCCCTTAATCATCTCTATATCCCTCCACTGGACCCGCTCCAGGAGCTCCAGGTTTCTCTTGTCCCGAGGAGCCCAGAACTGGACACAGCACTCCAGATGTGCCTCACCAGGGCTCCTTGGAGGGCAGGATACCCTCCCTTGACCTGCTGGCAATGTTTTTCCTAATGCATCCAGGATTCCATCAGTCTTCTTGTCCACGTGGGTGTGGGCATGGCTCAAGGACAGCTTGTTGTCCACCAGGACCTTCAGGTCCTTCTCCACAGAGTTGCTTTCCACCAGCTCAGCTCCTAACCCATACCTTGGGTTGTTCACCCTGGTGAAGGACACAACCTATGCTACACATACAGATATACGGCCTCCATCTCACAGGTCCTAGCATAACAACAAATATATTTACCAAACATACTCTTGGAAAACAATTTATTTTCAGGTTTAGCCATACGGGGCATTGCTTGGTCTCAGAGCCATCATGTGACTGTTTGTGAGTCCCACTCTGGCACTGTTTTGCATGTCAGATACTGAATTTAGCAAGACGCGTGGTGGGAATAGAGTATAAAAAATGTGCAAAAAGCAGCTTTACCCCCAAAGAGTTGCAGCCAGGCCCATTATCCAAGATCAGAAACAGGCTTGACTCACGGGTGTAACCAATAAGGAAGACCAGTCCTATAAGACAGGGTGAACTGGGACCTAGAGTCAGTTGCTGTCTGGGCTTTGAAGTAGAAGGAGCAGTGTTGAGAACTACCCATGAGAAATCACCAAGAAGGTATGGGACTCTTGCAATAAGATAACAACACTTTTGCATTGAGAACACAACAGACATGTGTATAGCTATTATGGTATTCATTGGCTTCAAGTAGCCATAAACAACTTGGATGCAGGACTTAAAGGGATAATTAGAAAGTTTGCAGATGATACAAAATTGGGAGGAGCTGTCAACTCCCTGGAAGGCCGGGAAGCCCTGCAGAGAGACCTTGACAAATCAGAGGGCTGGGCAATCACCAACCATATGAAGTTCAACCAGGGAAAGTGCTGGACTCTGCACCTGGGATGGAGCAACCCTGGATGTATGGACAGACTGAGGAATGAGATGCTGGAAAGCAGTGCCAGGGAAAGGGACCTGGGGGTCCTGGTTGATTGCAAGGTGAACATGAGCCAGCTGTGTCCTGGCAGCCAGGAGGGCCAACTCTGTCCTGGGGGTATCAGGCACAGCATCACCAGCTGGCCAAGGGAGGGGATTGTCCTGCTCTGCTCTGCACTGGGGCAGCCTCACCTCAAGTCTTGTGTGAGTGCTGGGCACTACAATAGAAGAATGATACAAAGCGCTTAGAGAGTGTCCAGAGGCGGCAGTGAAGATGATGAAGGTCCTTGATGGGAAGGTGTATGAGGAGTGGCTGAGGACACTTTGTTCAGCCTGGAGAAGAGGAGACTGAGGGGAGACCTCGCTGCAGTTACAGCTTCCTTGTGAGGGGAAGAGGAGGGGCAGGCACTGATCTCTGACAGGACCTGATCAATGACAGGACCTGAGGGAATGGCATGAAGTTGTGTCAGGGGAGGTTTAGGCTAAATATTAGGAATAGATTCTTCACTGAGAGGGCACTGGAACAGGCTCACCAGGAAAGTGGTCACAGCACCAGCCTGACAGAGTTCAAGATGCGTTTGGATAACACTCTGAGGCACATGGTGTGATTCTCAGGACTGTCCTGTGCAGGGCCAGGAGCTGGACTTGATGATCCTTGTGGCTCCCTTCCAACTCAGAATATTCTGTGATACTGTGAATTTTATGTATGTATTTTCATTGCTTTTGTATGGCTCTGGATATCTTTATGTCACAGAGCTTTTTCATTTTGTTGAAAGGTGCTATCATTTATATATATGTATGAGGTTTTGTTGGTATAGAGGCAATTTTCTTCATAGTAGCTTATTTAGGACTCTGGTTTGGGTTTGTGACCAGAAGCAGGGATGTTTTAGCTGGGCAGTGCTTACACTGCTTCTTAAACTGCCCTGCCAGTGAGCAGGCTGGGGTGTACAAGAAGCTGGGAAGGGACACAGCTGGGACAGCCTGACCTAAACAACCCAAGGGATATTCCAAACCATGTGTCCACGTGATGTCATGCCCAACAGAAAAGGTTGGGGGAAGGACGAGGAAGAGAGGACGTTCAAATTTATGGCATTTTTCTTTCAAATTCACTGTTATGCGTGATGGAGCCTTGCTTTCCTGGGGATGACTGAATGCCTGCCTGCCCATGGGAAGTGGTGAAAGAGTTTCTTGTTATATATCATTGGAACAACATGAATTTCTGCTAAAATCCCCTTCCTGTTTTGTAATTTAGGTAATTTTAGTCCTCCACCATTTCCAGAGTATCTTCTCCTCCCTAGTTAACACATACATAATTTTTGCTATCCCTAGTATTTCCCTAGTGACAGTTTTATTTCTATTGTTATTCATAATTATGAGCTTTATATAAGCTTATGAGTGCTCACTAACTACAGCTTTTATTAATTTTGCTAAAGTTAAACCTCCTTCACTCATAGATCATCATATCCACTATATTAATCATGTACATGAAATCAGTGTTTTCCAGATGACCTCCATCTATCCTAGTCTTCAAGAATGCTCCTTCCTTCTCAGATGCAGGAAATGCAATTGTAAGTTAAATACACCATCCTGTGCACAAGGAAGTTTTCACAGCATTCAGAAAAGTTGCTAAAAAAAGCTCAGGTTTATCTAACAACTGTCATATTACTGATTTTCTCTGATTTCAGTCTGTTTACTATGAAATACAGGACATGCTAAGAGAGTTTTGACCTCCTGCTCCAGTCTGTGCCCTTCCTGACTTGAGAGAGAAGACAGCAAGCAGCTGTGCCTCACACGCCAAAAATAGCCACACATCCTTCTTCTTCCTTCAGCCTTGCTGCAGTGCCTCTGATTCAAGTGATGTCAGTGCTGGCTCCCATCAATCGGAAAGAAATTGGTTCTAAAAGGGCAGCTCTATGGGGGCAGACAAAGGACCCATCTAGCACAGCCTTGCCCCCAGCTCAAAGCCAGGGCAGCTCTCTCAGCAAGAGCAGGGACAAGGCAGCACCCACAACACTTCCCCTTTGACCGTGCCACCCCTGCTCTGACCCATGTGTGCTCAGGGGGCTCCTCAGCTCAGTGAGGTTTGGCGAGTCAGGAGCCTGCAGAGGTGCTCAGGCTCTCCGAGGGCTTGCCCAGCCTCACCTTGAGCCTGCTTCAGCTTTTGGCCCACACAGCATCCACGGGTAAAGGGCTGCCCAGGTCTCACCTGCTGCACAAGGCACCAGCTCTTGCTCTGAGCCTGGCTACAGCTCCCTGCCTTTGTGAGCTCCTGGATTTCTGTGCTTGAAAAAATGTATTTTTCCCAATGTGTCTGTGCCTCTGATGATTTCCTGTGTTAACTCTTAATGTAGTCCATTTTCCAAACTGCGCAATGCTAAACTAATCAAACTGACCTAGTAAACAGCCCTTCTCTAATTTTTTTCTTTTCCTGATTTCTGGGATGAGGGGACTAAGTAAGTGTTCAGGTTTGCTATGGATTCCTGCAGTGGCATCTTCATGTTTCCTGTTCTGTTCTGTGTTCCTTCACAAATGGTCTGTAACATTTGATTGAGTGCAACCACACATTTAACTGATGTTTTCTGATATGTAACTAGTGCCACTGTTTCCTTCTCAGTGGCTGTGATCATTTCAGAGCTTTTCATCTTATTTGAGAGGCTAGGAATTTTATTTTCTGGTAGGTGCTGATACAATTCACACAGTGAATTTCATCTGTGGTTTGATTGTGCAGTTATTCAACCTCACAAGGTCCTTCTGCAGTTCTTTGCATCCAGCTCTTGTTCGTGCTACCTCAAGTAACTCAGCATCAGCAGCAGACTTGTTTCAGCTGCTTATATGGTGAACAGGAGGGGTTCAAGAGACACTGTCAATACAAAGCTACCAAAAGGTACGTAGTCTTGAGACAAATATTTAAAAGAAGCAGGGCATGAGATGTACTCAGGGAAAAAAAAAAAAAAAAAAAAAAAACCCTGCCAGTGAATTCTTTGCATTTGTTCTGAATCTACTGGGAGAGTTAAAGTTTATCCCAAACCTCACCATTTCTGCTTCAGGTGAGCTTGTCTTACCTTGTGTGTACTCACATCAGTGTGTATATTTAACAAAAGAGTCCCACCACAATAGAATACTCAGCAGACAGTAATTCATTACCTCAGATGACAAGCAGGAGTATGTGTGGAATACGGGTGAGTGTGTACACAGAACATGACATTCTGTTCCTTTATCCAGAAAGGAGCTGCTTTCTGACAGCCATGATCATTCAATTGCCAGACCATTGGAAAGGAGTTGCAGGGGGATGGCAGATAGTTTTTACTGAAGACTTTAAGCATAACTGGAGAAAAAGGTGCAGATACCCTTCTGAAGCAAATGCTAGTAGAGAAGAATAGTATCCTTGGGTTTTAATGCTGTTTTAATTGTGCCCTAACCTAATTATAACCATAACCCTAAGCCTGATTCAAATGACATAGTGAGACATCCAGAGATGTAGAGAAATCTACCCCACTCCAGTCTGCCCTAATGCACTTCAGGGCAGTAGTTAAGTGTTTAGATTGAGATAGATGGTGTAAGAAATGACACAGCAGAGCATACCTAAAAGTGGATACTATAATGCTGTCTTCTAGTTTAGTCAGGAGGGAGCTGCAGAATTTTGCTATTTCTTAATTTCCATTTTTCATTATAATGGCACATACACCCACAGCCGCCAAAAGAAATTGTCCTGCCTGCTCCCTCCACTACTTCTCCAGTTGTGCCTGCCTTCCCTTTCCCCTTGCTACTGCCTGCTTTGTGCTGGCAGGAGAGTTTCATTGGCTCTACAATGAACTAGGAACTTTTTTTCCCACTAAAAACTTTTCTCCACTTAAAAGCAACTGTGAAGCTACAGCATTACATGCTGCATCAGAAATCACACCAAATTTTAACAAACCTTCTCTGTACTGAAGGCAGTGCTGCTGTCTCTTTCCTTCTCAAACAGCTTCCTGAGCCCTTGTGCAAGCTCCAAATCAACCCATTTTCCACTGCTTGTCTTGGCCTCTCAGCTTCTCATTATCTACGCATAGCTGTTGCTTTGTGTGGTACCTTCACTTCCAATTGACATCAGGGTATGAGAGCTCCCCCCTGCACCTGCTGCAATAAAGAGCAGATTTCCTGTAGCTCTGTCCCTTGCAACCTCTGGTTCATCTCACAGCTCAGCTGCAAACTCTGCCTTTCTTCTTCTCCTTGCATTCATCTTTGTTTTTCCCTCTCTGCCCCATCACTGCTTCACCAGAGATCTTTTCTGTTTCAGTAGTAAATAACATATTGATCAAAACATGCCAGTGAAGGGAAGCCAGCTCTACTTGCAAATTCAAATCAAATTAAAAAAAAAAAATATTTTGCCTGGCATAAAAATGAGGAAATCCCAGACATGTTATACTACTTTATTTTTCTCTCTTTAGCATGAAGATATCTTGATCTTTTGAAGCTACACTCACATGTGGCACTGTGGAATCTATCATAGATCAGAAGAGTAAAAAACATCACGGTCATGTTCTAGAATTGATTTTTTTTTCCCAGCTATTCTTCTCATCCTCTCTCCTTCCCTTTAAGAACCATTTGCAGGGCACCTTTTGAAGGATGGCTGCAGCATGGACTGGGACAGCTGCAGTGAGGTGGAAGGGTGGGAAGGAGTGGCTGCAGCAGCATGGGCTGGCAGAGCGCAGTGAAGCAAAGCACCTGATTGTCCAAAACCAGAGAAACTCATTTCACTTTCAATGATGAAGTTCATCACCAAATGATTGTTTTCCATCAAAAACCAGTAAAATCCAGGGTATTTTGGGTTAATATGCAAAGAACTTTTAAATATAGGTATTTTTAGGTCATCCACAGAACTGAATCAAAATTTTTTTTTGCATGGCTTTAATCAGTGTTTTGTTCAGATATACCATCATACCCTATCCAAAATGAGTTGTTCTAAATTTGTGCTTTAGTTAATTCTGTGGGTACTTACAATACCTCTGGAATAGGCTTTGTGATATGATTAGCATAAAGGTAATCTTCCTACTAGATGGAGAAATAAAACAAATACAGGTGCCTAATGGGAAAGGTAAAAGTCCCAGACTCAGTTATTAAACCACAGAACTCCTAGAAACTTCAGCTAAGCCAGGATTTTGTTAAAAAAAACCAAACAGCTTTTTAAAACAAATTCATGTCAATCTGAAAGAAAAAGATGAGGTGAGGCTATATTGTGATTTTTGTTACAGGTGAATACATTTCACTTTCCAGAATCACCCGTTCCATTATTCATATACAACTGTGGCAGAACAGCTCTTTGGCTTTCCTGGCATCATTTTCTGATCCTGTTCCAAAGACAGTGACTGAACGGGTGGCTCAAGGTAGCTTCAAAACAAGAGTAAAGCTGCTAGCTCTTTATCACTCAATTAAAAATATTTATGGGATTAATAATCACATATTATGGAAAAGTCAAAATTTTTGAAGTCCTAATCCAGTGGTATACAATTCAAAAGAGTTAAGCCTTTCAATGTTTATTTTGACTGAATGACTTCCCATAAACTTAAATTAGTTGAAGAAAAGAACTAGTTTCCCTGGAGACACCTGATCACTACCAAATGAGATGAGGATTCATACTGCTGTTCTGCAGGTTTTAAAAATGGATTTTATTCATAGTAGTGTGAACCAGCCATAAGTATATGTCAGTAGATCAACTAAGAACAAAACTGTGAGAAACAAAATCAGGAACACTGGTGATTTAAAAAGCAGAATAAACATATTTTTCTCATCAACTGTCCTTTGTACTGAATTAATCACCCCAAATCCCAAATTTCCTCAAATTTATTTCTCACACTGTTCAGTATCTACTGCTTGTCACAAATTGCAGTTTAAACACTACACTACAGCCACTAAGTAAACAAACATTCCTGCATTAATTTTTTTTAACATCTGGATATGGGATTGCTTTCTATTGAGCCGCCATTATTATAGTGGGAGGTTTTTTTCAGAGCATATATGTATGTGGATTTGAAGTTCTCTTTATTTGGCTGTAGCGTTCATTTAAATAAACCTTACTTCTTTAACATGTCATCTTAGAATGGTCATTGTGTACATCTGTTCTCATGTGTGGATTGAGTGGGTCCCAATCAGGGGAAGGCCAATTTCTCCCATTTTCATACCAATATGCCTTGTAAGTGAAGAATCATTAAATAATGTATTAAACAGAAATTCACGGCATCGAAAGTTCTAATACGTAAAACATGTTCCCTTGCATGCCAGCAATCCAAGGGGCACTAAAGCAGGATTACCATCTGGGGATTGAAAGCCCACATCCTCACTTCTGTAGAGTCTGCCTGAGAATGTGCAGATGGGCAGTGTTGCAGGCATCCAGGCATTTCTGAGGAAACAGGAAAAAACCTGCTCTCTTCCGTGACCTTCTCATGCCTTGCCTGTTCACAGGTATTTTCCTGACTGCTAAGTCAGGAGCCAGTCCTGCTGGTGGTACTGTTGTCTCTGCCTGATCAGAATTGCAAAATGAAATATTTCTCTGGTTGGTGATACAAACCACACATAACAATTCTAGGAAATTCTGGTTGTCTACTTTTTAAGAAGTAAACCATACGAATTAAAAAGTCATCCTCATTTTATTCTCCAGTTCAGGAAATGCCATGAGGTGACACAAATGTTTCAATTATTAATGCCTGAAAAGAGGAAAGCTGATTCCATTTCAGACACCATCAGATAATACTTTTGCCAGAGGATGTTATTACAGTTTTAGGCTAAATACATAATATAAATAACCTGTCTTCTGCTATAGAAAAAATCACTACTGGCTGGAAACAATAATTGTGAGATAATACAGGGAAGTTTGCCAGCTGGGCTTGTTACATTTTCTAGCTCTGCATTTATAATTTACATTACTGCACAGCACTATCTCTGAGCACAGCCAAGGCTCTGCTGCTCTATTTATGAACCCACTTTACGTATCAGTGGCAGAATTATAAGGCTGAAGTAAACCATGCAGGGAAGTAATCCAAACCAAATCCTTAGAAGATATTAATTTCCATTCAGGAAATAAGCACCCAGCACCTTTAAATGGAGCACATTCAATATGAGTGAATTATTATTCCAATTATTCAGCCAGCTTTACAACTTGCCTGTGGCTCAATGCCAGCGTTTTGCTTAGCAGACTAGTGAAAATTTGATTATCAAAGGCACCAGGTCAGCTGCACACTCAGGGGCCAGGAGGCGAGCTGTAGCAGCCACCTTGGTCAGACACCAGGCCAAGGAATTGTCCATCACCTCATTTTATTATGTCAGTAATAAAAATAAACAACGCATGCTCCAAACACCTATCTGGGCCTAAGAACAGGAGGGTGTGGACCCAGTTTTCCCTGCCCCAGTGATCTGTGGAGAAAGATAAAGTGTGGGAAAGAGTGTCCTGCTGAGCCTGCCCTGGGACAAGGGATGTTCATGAAGGAAGCAGTCATCCTTCGTGGGCCCACAAGTGTTTATAAGGGAAGGCAGGGCAGAGGTGCACAGGGAAGGGGAGGGAGAAAACCACTTCAACTTTTTTTTTCATTCTTGGATCAGCAAGTTGCAATTGCACTGGAGGTGAAATCCTAGGGAAGCCAGCAAAGAAATCTCACAGGCAGATCATAGGACCAGACTTCTACAGAGAAAACTGACCCTTACCATGCAACAGCTTGTCAGCAAACTCAGAATACAACAGAGCATGCTCTGGAAGAGTTGTTATAATGTCACTAGTATTTTCTTCGTCTGATCACAGGAAACTGGAAAATTCTCTCTGGGAACAAATGTCTGGATGGAGATAAGGCTGCATTTGCAGTTCATGGCTCCTGTGTGATTTGCTGTGGAAAAGGCTAAATGTGGCCTCCATTCAAAATGTTGAAGTTAGCTCCTGGGAAACATTTTCCCGGTGAAATGAAAGTCATGGAAACTGTGTGGATGCCTGCTTTTAAATGGCTGTGTGAGAATGACACTTTTGTTTCCCCTTTCACTTTTATTTCCTTATTCCTTGCACTATACTTATTTTAGAGCAAAAAAAAAAAAAAATAAAGGAACAGGAGCAAAAGTGCTTGCTTGGCTTTTTGAAGTTGGACTAAATGCTTTGTCTACAGCAGAGATGGGACTCTGGGGTGGGGGAAGGTTGTTGCAAGGCTCTGTCAGCTGCTGTGCTGCAGATGCCACTTCTCCTTCCTAACTGCCAGGCTGTGGGCAGGAGTCTGGCACCTGGGAGGGCAATGGTGGTTAGAGGGAAGATACCCTGATTTGTGCTTCTCATCCATCCCACATGTGCCAAAACTCTGCAAAAGCAGGATTTGTACTAAATAAAATTGGGTCCCCAATTCAGAGCCTGTAAGTTTTTGTAGAGGATGTTTGTCTGTCTTACTGGCAGCTCATGGGATGACATCAGTATTCCCAAGGTCTTATGACAGCCTCAAAACCTGAGTCACCTTCTGGAGGCTCCCATGTCTTCCAGCTGACTGCAGAGGGAACCAAGGAAGGTCACCTTCCTCAGCTTAGCACCCCACACTCTAGGAGATGACTCTGGGCTATACAAATGGCCACTCAAACAGAACTGCTGTGATTCAGCCCTTGGGAAAAATAACCAGAAAAGGAGAGAGTGGTGCACATGGTTTGGCAGAAAGCAAGAGGGAAAACAGGGGAGGCAAAAGAGAAAAAGGGGAAGAAATAGAAAGGAATGAACATGAGCTGTAAGATGGAAAGCAACTGCCAAAGGGAAATAGCAAAGAGACTACGGGGCTAAAAGTGTCTGAGAGGTCAAGCAGAGGGAAGGCAAAAGCACAAGAGTGACAAGCCTGAGCATCCCATGGAGAAGCTCATCCCTGTGCCTTGGCAGAGGAGCAGCAACTGCCCAAGGCCACCAGAGTGACTGGCTCAACCACCTCCAGTGCCTGGAGGGAGCCCTGCATGAAGGACACTGCAGTTTGCTCTGTCAGGGTCACTCTGTGATGGCCCCTTCTGCCATTCCTGGTAGCAGCAGAAATTTAGCCCTTGGTAGTCAGCAGCCAGAGAACGCAATAGTCTTTTCCTCATGACAAACATTCAGCACTGTTCAGCAGACACAGAGCAGGGTTTCTGATGTGTGGTACCAGCAGGAGGAATTTTTCAGCTTTCTGTTTTCAATTTCTTTTTTAGATGTGAAATAGTTGGCAAATTATTTGGTGCTTTTTCCTTGCTTTGCTTTCCATATTATCTCAGCATGACCAAGGTAACATAAGCACAGAGAAGCCTTCAAATATGTTCAGTGTGTACTGGAAATCTCTGGAAACACTTTTGGTTTAATTGTTAAATGTATTTCATACTTACAACGCACTTGGAAAGTTACACAAATCTGCATGTTATACAAATCCAGTGATTAAAAGTCACTTACTGGTTCATAACAGTAAATGTACTGCTGAATGGCAAAGTTAAGGATGGTTAACAGAAAAGAATGTGGGAGCCATCAGCCAGTGTAATTGCTTTGATAGAGTCCATTATCTTTAATGGAGTTTTTACAATTGTGCACACGTGTACCTGCTGTGAAGACACCAAGTTACAAATAAAATTCTGGTAGAGCCAAGCCACAAATTAACTATTTAGACCATTGATAATAGGACCACCCTTGCAGCTGGATTAAGTACCATAAAACACAGTGAGATGTGTTTACTCTTTGAAAAACCTTCCTGTTCACCACTTGGTGCTGCAAGGAAGCATTCCTTAGGAGAAGCCTGCGCATCTGGGAAGGGAGCATCCAGGCTCCAATGTGCCCAGAGCTGCAGCAAGAGGCCCAGGGAGGCACAGAGGAAATTCTTACAACTGCCTCTTTCCCCGCCACAAATTAAGTGACTTGAGTGATCACAGGCCACAACTGAATTACAGGAGTGAGTCACAGAGTTCAAAACAAGAGCATCCACTAATTGTTTCATGGAAGAGGCTCAGGGAAGTCTGAAGAAGGATTTTGTAGGATATTCTTTTACTCATTGTGAGCTTTGTAGTCTTTTGTAGCAAAGCCAGCTGTTGTGATCTGAGAGTTTATTTTACGACTCATAGCCCAGGGAGGGCTGCGTTCCAGGGCTGGGCATCCATCCCTCATGGGCAGCTTTTTCTGCTGTGAGCCTGGAACAGCTTTGGAGCTGTCTTCTGGAGCTCTCAGACACCACCAGATGGCAAATGGGAGGAGAGGATAAATGGCCTTGTTCTCAGTCTAGCTGTCCCATCAGCCCTGTGCAAATGTTTTGGTCAGTTTCATTAAGATTTGTTCACCTACATTTTAGGTGCTCAAGGGAGGAAGATGACCTGTAATTTTTATTTGACAAATATCTCTACCTCCAAGCCTCTAGATGTGGATGAGATGTCTCAATGATCATCCCCTGAGCCTTGCTCTGTGGGACTTAGAGCCCCAAAGGACAAAGGACATTCATCCACTGTCAGATTGCTCTGGTGAGGTGGTCACTGAGGATGAAGATGGCTTCCACAGGTTATTACCACAGACTTACCAGCACACTGCAAGTTTATGGCTTGGGACTGCATTGTGGCTGGAAGGGCTTTGGCCCTTCCCTGCCCCTTCCTGACCACCACCGCCAGCAAGATGCTGCAGTTGAGACACACACAACCCACTCACTTTTACAGTGCTGATTCCCTCGATCTCTTTGGCCTTTGTCTTGGAAAAACAATCTGTTACCTTTTCTGGGAACTCAGCTCCTCCATAAGTGCTCTCGCCCCTATTTGCCCGATTTGTGTCATGTCCCTCTCCCATAACTTCACCTCTATTGTGCTCCAAGTTACTGGGATACAATTTTCAGAATCCAGGAATGCAGAAAATAGTCCAGGATCCAACATGCACTTGTGGTATAGAAACATCTGCCAAAAATGTCTTGGTGCACGCTGGGTTTCCATTTACCCATTTCTCATGGTAATTCAGATTTGTGGTCTCCAGCTGCTGTCCAGTTGGTAACCCTGAGCTTTTCCTTTTTGCTGCTCTCTCTGTGCTTTGAGACACAAAGTCTCCTCTCATTCTTGCCATCAACTCTCTGATTCCATATACCTGCCTAAGACAGGAAAGGATCACAACCTGCCTGTGGGACTGCTGCTTTCTGAGCTAAGGCTTATTCAGTATCTCAGAACCTTTTCCTTGCAGATCAGAGCTAACCAAGGCTCAGTGACTCATTTGTCTGGAGTCATGTTCTTTTCTGATTTCAGTCCCAACCTGAAGATAAAAAAATCAACAGAGGAAGCAGATGAATCAAAATGGCATTTGCAGTTTGGTGGAGAAAAGACCCATGAAGGCATATTCACTTGGCAGAAGCTCAGCTGGGGGGATTCAGAGGCAGGCAGGAAAGACTTTATGCAAATGCAGTGATTTCTTCCCATTGAGATTACATGGGCACAAAATACATCATGCCCAAGAGCTAAGGTCCCTTCCAACCCAAACCTCTCTATGATTTTATTATGATCTCACCGTTGTATTTTTCTGAGTGAAGAAACTGAATAGTGGCTGCTTCTGGACCTGTGCTCCACTAAGAGCTCTCTTGTGGAGAAAGGTTCCTGCTGTTGACAGGAGCTAGGCTCCTTTGCATTTTTCTTCTACCTGAATTTTTATTAAAAAAGAGGACAAACTTTTTTCAATTGACAAAAAAAAAAAAAAAGTGCAAAAATAAACAGGTTTGGAAAGTGAGCAGAAATTAGAAACTTTTGCCAAAAATTGGAAATTCTCCCTGTTTTGCACATGGATTTAATGCAAAGTCCATTTGGAATAAAGGTACTTGCCAAATTATTATCAGGAAAGGGAGAGTTAGCAAAGGTATCAGCCAGGATTAAGAAGCGGAAAAGTGGAAAACTGTCACATTTGGGGACTGTTTAGTAGAACAGTAACATTTATGGTCTTGTATTTAAAACAACAGCTTGGTCTCAGCTGTCTAAAAAAACCCCATTGCATTACTGCCAAGTCATTAGCTTACAAAGCTCCAGGCCCTGTCTACACACAAGCCTGCCATCAGTTTAACTAAAATCACTATTTAATCCATTTAGAGCAATCAGCACAACCCTTTTTTTTTTGGGTAACCAAATTAACCTAAATCAATACAAGCCTGTTGCAAACAGAGACAAACAATTTAAGGACATCGACATCAAAACCTGCATTAGCTCAGGCAGTGTAAGTTTTTTGGTGAGGCAGGAGCTCAAGTCAAGCCAGGGGGATGCTGCCGTGGTTCTTTTTGCACCATAGAGCTGTGCCAGAAGCACATCCAGTAGCAGCTTTGAATTGAGGTGCCCAAATTTGAGGTGGCCAAGTGGTCTCTCCTGTTTTACATGCACAGTCAGGATCCCCACTGCTTCTCTGGGCCATGCTCTGCTGTGTTTGGGAGCTGTGGCCACCCTCACCCTGTCCTCTTCCCAGCCCTGAACCCTGCATTACCATCACAACCAGTCCCCTGGGGGAGCTTTAGGGGAAAGGTTTAAGACATGGCTTGCTCCTGTAGAAATCATTCAGCCTCAATTGCCGAGGAAACCTTGCTTAAACTCTATTCTCCAGTGCTGAAAAACATGAGAGTGTAAGCACAGACACAGCCCTTTTTGACAACATCCTCCCTCCCAGTGTTTGCAGCTGCCTGGGCAGGAGACCAGGTCTTCTCTCCAGAGACCTCTTGCACCCTTCTGCTGGGAGACAAGGAGGAAAACACCACCAGCAGCAGCTGGCCAGGGTACAGGCTGTTCCCCCGGGGTGTGCAGGTCTTGGTTGCAGTGCTCAGCCCCTGCAGGGCTGTCCAGTGCTCACTCATGCTGAGAGAGGGGGGCAAAGCTCTCAGCAGGGCCACCCTACAGCCAAACACAGCCCTCACCTGCAAGGAGCCTGGGCCCAAAGGCGTCTCAGGGGGTTCCTCAGCTCAGTTTGGTTTGTTGAGTCAGCAGCCTGCAGTGGCTCTCACTCTCTAAGGGCTTGCCCAGCCCCACTTTGTGACCACTCGTTTTTGGCCCACACAGCATCCACACGTGAAGGGTTCCCCAGGTCTCCATCCCTTGCGCAAGGCACAGCTCCTGGCGCTTGCTCTGAGTCAGGAGACAGTGAGTGGCTGCTCCATATCAATCTTTATGGCACAAGTAACTCTGCAGGCCTCTATTAAACCCTCCCCATCCAGCCCACTGGATTTGCAGTATCCTTCCATGAAAAAACTATTCCCTACTTTTAGTCATCCATTCTGCCTTTCTCTGGACCTTTTCCAGTTCTGCTATATCCTTTTTAAGATAAAGGATCAGAGTCACACTCAAAAGCAGATGATCCAGGGATTCATACAGTTACTTTTATACAGCATATCCTTGCTTTTATTCCTAGTCCTCAAAATTCCTAACATAAGACAGGGGTTATTTTTGCTTATTGACAATCATTGAATTGATATTTTCTTTTAAAAAATCCCAGTATTTTGAAGGGGGTACATGGGGATTATTTTTCCCTGTGTTTTGCTTCATATCTATCTACTCTCAGTCTGTTTCCCCATCCTGTCACTCTGCAGGTCCATATTGCTCTTCTGCACATTTTTTAGTCACCTGTTGTCTTTACTACAGTGGATATCTCACCTTGAGCAAACTTTTTCACCTCACAGCTCACCTTCTTTTCCACGTTTCCATGTGTATGTGCCGTATGCGTGCACAGGGCAGTGGGAGGGAAGTGCACAGGAAATAAGGCAAAAATCCAAGTACATACCCATGTATCAGTTATCCATTTTCAGGTGTTGCATCAGCAAATGTCCATGGTAACACCCTACAGTAAAATGTGACTTCCAAAAGCAAAAGAGACCAGAACCAGAAAAGCAGGGCCAGAGGCAGGACAGGGAAGGGCTGCCAAGTTTCAGAGATACCTTCATAGCTGCCTGTCTCTGAGTTTTCCTGCTGCCCAGAGGGAGCATCAAGCTCAACTCCAAGAGCTCCTGACGATCTCAGGAAGAGCTTTGAGCTTTGCCCCAGGTCGAAGCTGCAGGATGTAGCTGCTGAGTTTTGTCATCTTAGGGATGCCACTACCTTCCCTGCTGAAGCTGGGGATTTCAAGCTCTTTGCTGAAGACACCAGCTGGAATCTCACTGGAGTTTATGATAAAGACTGAGAGGACTCAAACTGTCTCTGACCTTTATACATGTGCATGTTTGGCCCCAAACATTCAGAGGCTCACAAACGAAATCTGTCTTTGTTAAGCTGTGGCAGAAAAAGACGGAAATCCCTCTGAAACCTGTGATCTTCCAGAGGCAAAGGAACTGCTCTAAAACAAACCAGCATCTCCTTCCTCCCATGGCTGTAATCCAGAAAGCAGTTTACATTAATGAGGTATCTGGCCCCCAGCTAAGCTACAAAAAGCCAAAGATGCTCAGATATGACTGTGACAATATAACATAAAACAGGGCTAATTTTGTACTGCAGAATGCCTGGGTAGCAACAGATGTCTACAGCCATGTGTCCAGACACACCAGCCTCACCTGATCTCTTCCAGTGTGCCAGCTTATTGTATTTGCTGGGAAATGCCCTGACGAAGGCAGGAATGATGCATCTGACTCCATGTTCTCAGAAGGCTAATTTATTACTTTATAATACTATATTGTATTAAGGAATACTATGCTATACTAAGGAATACAGAAAGGATACTTACTCAATGCTAAAAAGACAATAATGAAAACTCGGGACTCTTTCCAGAGTCTTGACACAGCTGGGCCCTGATTGGCTAAAGAGTCAAAACAACTCACACCAGAATCCAATGAATCACCTGTGGGTAAACAATCTCCAAACACATTCCACATGAACAAAACAGAGAGGAAGCAAATGAGATAAGAATTGTTTTCCTTTTCTCTGAGGCTTCTCAGCTTCCCAGGAGAAAAATCCTAGGCGAAGGGATTTTTTTCAGAGAATGCGAATGCTACACCAGCTCTCCACCCTGGAGCTGGGTACAGGACAGGCAGGTGTAAGAACAGATCTACGCTGTTCTCTGGCTTTCAGTCCCAGAGTAGGTATCATGTGGAGATCATACCCTGCATGAGAAGGACCTAAAATTACCCTTGAATGACCTTTATAAGAAGAAATTCCAGGGTGACAGTGCCACCATTTGTAAGTCTGTTGATGCAATTTTGTAAGTGATTGTTATCAATGCCTTTCCACTGGGGCAATCCAAGTGATGACTATGACTATATTATCCCCTTTAAAAGCCTGATGCTTCATCATCCCTCTGCTGTGGTGCATGCCAGTTCTCTCCTGGCCTGGGACACCCCTGAGCAGCACAGTGCAAGGGAGAGTTGGCCCAGGACAACACAAGAGACCAAATCACCTTTAGCATAAACCGGGCAATGTCCCAGGGCTTAAGCACCAACCCCAGCCCCCTTCTGTTCAGGGAGTGCAGCCAGCCACTTCTTTTATCCTGCAGACACACAGTGGATTTGGAGCCTCCCATGTTTCTACCCGACGGGTTTCTGTGACAAGAGTGAGGGCAGGGAAGCACACAGGCATATTCACACATGCAAGAGTATTTGATTTTATGCCAGGAGTTCAACAGCTAAAAAGACTTGCATTTTCTTGTATAGGTAGCATGATTAGAACATAAATTAAGGAATTTAGGACTCCTGTCTATCAATCCTTATAGACTCCTTCAAAGTACTAGTTCAAATAAGAACATTTGTACAATTCACAAATCTGCAACAACACACCTGGTCAAAGTTTCTCATGGCTTTTTATTTATCTGTCTTCAAAACACCATATGCACATATGATGAGATATAAAATAAAAATATGCTATTCTCTGGTATTCCCCAGATTTCCAAATAGTAGGGTATGCAGAGAGTAAAAATTATTGCTATTAGAGACCTACCTCAGTCTAAAAACGAAATTTACACCACATCACTAATTGTGTTTATAAGCACTTAAAGAGAAAACAATAATTAACTTGTAACTCACAGCCAAAAGCTTGAGCACTCCAAAGGCTGGACACTAGGTGGCAGAAAAATTATATGTTCTCCAGTACCTGACAAATACTCATCCTTCTAGTAAGAAGGCAGGCCCAGGGAGTTATAGGATGTATCTCAAATAAATTGAAGGTTTATAGCTGCCCTGCTTTTCCTGTTAAGTTCAAATGAGCACAGACCCTGTTAAGGCTGGGGTTTTTTTGCTCCTGCAAAGCAACATTTCTCCAACAGCCCATCAAGCAGGAGCCATTGCAGGCAGAGGCTATGCTGAAAAAGCTGGAAAAAAGGCTTGGAAAGGAAGCAAAGGAAACAGGTGTTAGTACACATCCTGCCAGTGCCCTGCCCTCCTCTTCATGCCCTACAGCAAAGATATAGAAACCATAAATAAAATAATTAATAAAAATAAAACAACAGGCATCAGGACTTTATGAAGGCGAGCAGGAGGTTCTACATCAGGATTTCTAACATCATCCCCTGACCACTGGGCATATGTAAATGCAGGCCTATGGCAGGTCACAGCCATGCCCATGCAAGTGACCGTGGCATTTTGGTGGTGCAGCTTCTGGCCTTGGCTGGCTCTCAGGAGCAGAAGGAGCTCAGACTCACTCAGATGGGAGCAGGGCTGGAGGTTAAATAGTCACACCTTATTGCAGGCTCCTGGCTGATTTAGTGATTTATGGCTTCATCTTACTCATCTTCTCTTGCAGCCCCAGCATATGCTTCCTGTCACCTTTACTTCCAGATACAAGGAGCAAAGTAAAACACGCCTACCAACTGCCCCTGCTGCAGGGAGAGCAACAACCCCCACTCCCTCCTAAAAGGAGACTCCTGGGACTTAATGCTCCCATGACATCCAAACTCCCAGAACTGACTATTCAAGCACATCCTTCGCCATCCTGGAGCCTGTCCCTGAGCACGAAGAGGTTCATTTTAACAAAAACCTTGGCAACTTCCAGACCAGTATTTTCAGCTTCTCTTGCTGGGGTCATCTGAAGAGAGGACCTTAAGGAAGAATTAAATGGAACTAGTAGGACCCTTCTGGATTAAAAGGGACTTGCAAGCCTGCAGGAAAGCTCAGGGCTATGGGAGAAGTGCCCAAGGCTGTACCCCAAGGTGTACCCCAAAACCTGCACTGCATCTGTAGCCAAGAAACAGTTTATGATGGGCTCAAGAAGTCATCTGACCTTTTGTGGCGATGCAGGACTAGAGCACACACAACAGAGTCTTTCTTTAGGAGGAATGAACATCTGCATGACATGAAAACAACAACACTAGGAAAAAAAAAAGAAAAAAGAGAGGATGAACCCACATGTTCACATGGTCTGCAAAATCCAATAGTGGAGGCTCAGAGTTCAGCCCCCCCCGGGTGGCTGAAGGGACACCAGAGCCAGCCTGCCTGGACTGTGGGAGGAGCTGAGAAAGGAACCATCACATCACTTTTGGCCAGCGTTCAGGGAGGCACCGACTGGCTCCAGAAGAAATCATCAGCAAGTCTCTTCTGCTACATTCTGCAAATAGGCCTTTCAAAGGGATGATGGGTGAGGTAAAAAGAGGTAGAATTTGTGGGAAATCATACTCCTCAAAGACAACCTTCCTCTGAACTGGAGAAGAAACTTCTTTCATGCTTGTAGGCAATTTTCCTTGGCTCGTGATGATTGCAAATCTCAGAATAACCGAGGTTTGCTCACCTGCAAAAGCAACATGAGATCTGCCCACCCACCCACCCACCCATCCTGACACATGGCACCATGGCTGCCATAGGACATACGCACCAGGCCTTATCCGAATGCAGGAATACCAGCCCTCTCCCCTCAGAGTCAGAGCACTACTCCCACATTTGGAGGTGTGAGCAGACAACCCTACCCAAGAAACTGATTGATTTCTCTTCCTGCATGGACACATTTTACCCCAGGATTCCAGCTAAACATGGAAAGGACTGAACCATGGGATGGACATGGGCCATGGCTCAAAAGAACAGTACAACCTGAGAGAGGATAAGTAAAGAAAGGGAAGAAACAGAGAGGGGTTTGAAGCAGCAATGCCAGCGAAATGGACACGTAAACAGCACACAAGGGGAAACTGTGGTCACCGTAAGCATTCCTTTATGTTAAAAACTGTATCTAACCATGTCTCTAACAACTGCAGATGATGGCAATTCAAACATCAAGGTTTGTGGCTACCAGTGTGGGAGTGAAGGTAATGTGAGTGGGAAGCTGGGTCATATGGGAACTGAGAGCTTGTTGATTAGTGACAGCATGACTGGAAGCCTGCAAACCCTGCTCAGTCCAGGACCTGCAGGTTCTCAGCTGCTCAGGAAATCAAGTTCCCCTTATTTATGGCCCAAGGCTAGATCAATGCATTGGGGACCTTGTGGTAATTTTAAATTCAGTTCCTTTGGTCAAGTCCAAGTCTCTCTTATAGCTGAGTCACTTGGTTTCAAAGTGTTGTTTCCAACTTCTTGCAGGGCCGTCTTCCTGTCCCACGTCCTCCCCAGTCCCACCCTCCTAGCATATGCACCCCCGTCCTGTGGCTCAGCCTGCTCTTCCTCCATGCTGTCCCACTCCTTGCCACTCTTCCCCCCTTTGTCTCTACCTCACTTCCTTCCATTTTGCTTCTCCACTGCCTTCACCCTTCCCAACTAACCCTTTACTGTCACACTGCAAACTTCCGTAAGTTTGGACAAGTTTCTTTTCCAAAATGGGAAGTGGTAAACCAACCTACTACTACACACCATCTTCTGGTAAAAATCCTGTCACTTTATCCCCTCCCCTTTCTACCATCTTCCTTTTGTTTGTCTTGGCTGACCTTTTGCCTACTCTTAAACTGCAAACTCTTCGAGGGCAGTGCCAGAATCTGGTCTGGATTCTATAAAGCACCTAATATGCTAAATATTATAAAAGGTGTGGTTTATTTTCTTTCTTTTTCTTTCGATTTTCCCTAAACTCACTGACCATCCAAGTGAGCAGGAGTTTAAGTAGACAGACATATGTGTCTTATCAACAGGAAGTTTCTCTTGCATAACTTCTCTGGCAGTTCTGGAAAGCTAAATGCGGGTGCGTTTTTCCTCACTGAAAATTAACACTCAGGGAAAAAAGTGAACCTGTACAGAAAAATAATTTCTGAGAAAGGAGATTCCAGAGAGAGAGATGATTTTTAGCACGCCGAGCTGCCCTTGTGAAACATCTGCTATGACGTAGTCCTGTTCTGGCTGCAGACCAAGCGTATCAATAGCTCCATAGAGTAATGGGATAAGAAATGGGAAAATTGCCATTGCTTGTTTAGCAGCTTGTTTTGCTGATAAATGTCTGTCACTTTTCAAATAGCTACAGTGCAATTGTTTTTTGGGGAAAATATTTCCTTGAGCAGGAGGTTTTCAGGCCATTAGCTACTTCCCATCTGTGCTGGTGTTTTAATACACCGCACATACACTTTGCTCCTTATTAGAAATTATTCACAGTTTTTGATTATGGCCAGGCAGCCTGAAGTTTAGAAATCATGTCTGCCATTAAAAAATTTCTCTTGCCTTACCAAAAATTTAAATATCAAAATCATTAGAACCAGTATGTACTTGCTGAAAGAGCAGCTACTTCTAAACATTCCTAGGGGGGAAAAAGTACTCTTTTTAGACATCTGTAGTTTTAAAAGAATGAATGACTGTATAAAAGCAGGAGCTGACTAAAGTGGTGGCCACTGTGTGCTCATTCCATGGCTAGAGGCAGAATGTCACGGAGCCAAGCAGCACAATGTGCTGAAATTCATCTCATCCATTTCAAATTGTGCCATGAACATTTTTTAATTCCCCCTGATAGTTGCTAGGACAGACAAGAGACAGACCTCTGTTTAATATCACACACTACATCTAACAGTATCTGCTTTCATTTCACACACACTAAACAAGCAATGACTTGCAGTAAATTTAGTGTGCCAAAAGAGGCACAACCACACCGTAGCTGCATCAACTGAAATGTTAGATGTACGCATCTCAGGAAGGGGGTGACACCCAAACTATTCCTTTTTAGCAACTAGCCTCCTTTCCTTCCCCTCCTCTCATCAGGGAAAAAAAAAAGCAGAAAACAAAGGTGAGATGTAGAAACATGGGTACTGTTGCAGATTTGTTCCAGGGATATACTTGCTTTGTCATCTGAATCCTTTGCATTTTTTTCTTTCAAAAGATTCACATGAAGTTTCTATACTAACTAGTTTTTAGACACCACAGAATAAAGTCAAGAGAGGAAAAAAAATTTCAGCATGAGAAAGTGCCCATGGAAGTATGAATACAGGAATGGATCAAAACTTCCAAGTGAAGTCCTTCATGGTGGGAAACTTGCACCGTAATTTACCACTTGGACTGACAGGCAAAAGGATGAACATAGAGACAGTGACTACTTTTCAGAATTTATTGTAAAAAATAGTATTAAACAATAGGAAAAAATACCACTCCTTGTTCAATCCACCCCATACTACTTTATGTGGAAACAATGGAAAAATCTGACAGAAATGTATTACCCATTCCTATCCATATATCAGATGATTCCAGCTACTCAGGACATGCTCATGGGAAAAGTATTGGCAGTATCACAGCATATGGAAGTGGAAATAAAAAACATGCAGTATTTTCAATTGCAGTTGGGAGGCCTATTTCCTGGAGTCTAGAGATCATGTTGTTTTATCTGTTTTCCTTTAGCATTATGTACATTATCAGACTTTCATAACTTCAGACACCAGCATAAAGCCCTGATTTTTTGCCAACAGTGACATACCCCCCTCAAAGATAAATGTGGAAACCAGAATGCCTGCCTTACTTCTGTTTGCAATTTCCTTTCCACAGGAACATGCACATGATATAGTTCCTGCTAACATATATTTAAAGCTTGGCTAGCCCTTTTCCACTTATACCAGTTCAATCCCACTGGAGGTCCTCAGGGCAGCACAAACAATGGAGAACAGACTTCCAGCACTGCAACACATTTCTTCTGGCCAAAAACTGCTTGTCCTAACACCAAATTACATACTTTGTATGACAACTTCTTTTGTCTACAAACAGAAATATTTTGCATTAAACTGCATTACAAAAAATGTAAAACAATACTTTCCACAATTATTTTCTGTGGATTTCCTAGCTCATTTCAAAATTGTGAAGTACTAGTGTTAGCTCAAACTGAGCCAACTTTTAACAGAGACCCAAAATAACAGGTGACAGTAGTAGTTACCTGATACAATTAGCTTCATTATCAATTGGCAAAAAGTTGACTTAGTTTCATAGTTTAAAGCACTAATCCAAGAAAACTTGAATTACATGGCACTGTTGAGACCACCCGACTCTCAAGTGAAGGGGTGCACTTATGCACAGGTGCATTGTTGTAGGTGTGACATGAGTACAGAACCCAAATACTCAGAAAATAGGTCAGCAGAAACTTATGGATAATGCTAAATAAGAGCACCTAACCATTTTTTTCCACTGCTGTGCTTGATGAAAACTTGTACCAACGACAGTTTGAGGTGAGTCACACAAATGACAGTCACTGGAGTAGAGTACAGTGGAAATTTTGGTCATTCTGAAAGAAGATACAATGGAGCAATACAGGAAATTCCATACCAAGAGACCAAAGTCAAACATTTCTTCTCTTGCACATCATAAAAAGTATTTTTGGTTAAAAATTACCACTGCAAACAGCCTTCTCATAGATAAAACTAAAAATGTCTCTACCTAAAAAGCTTTGGGAAGGACCAAAACCCCACAAACCATAACTAGAGGGCTTTCTCTATGCCCTCTTCTCTTCTGAGTAGCAAGAGCTTCCTGATTTTAAGGAAGCCCCTCCTCTTGGTCAATCAATTCTGTTTTGGTGGAGAAGACATCAGCCAACATGTGCTTTGGGATTTCGGATCCCCGTACTTTTAACGTGTAGCAGGCATTCTCTACTTTTGCCAGGCTCTGCTTCAAGGTATAGAGCTTCTTTGAGACTTCATAAGGTCCGGTGTTGCCAATGAAAGTGAACCCATCGTAAATCTGACGCAAGAACTGGCTCAGTTCGAAGGGCGTGTCTATGTCCCCGTTCCCAACGCTGCTGATGCACAGCCGCATCAGCTCTCCCGTCAGGTCAGCCACTCCCAGCAGGTAATCCACAGGGGTTACCTTCAGGCTCCACGTACGGGGCTGTTTATCATGGGAATTGGAGGTCTGGGGACAGAATGGAAGAAAGTCCAGCACAGAAAAGTGTGAGAAAGCCATCTGTAATGGTTCGACTACACGCTAACTCATCTAACATGAAATTTAAAACATTCTGGAAAATTAAACTGCATGGCACTACCACATGGTTTGATTTCAGAAGTATTATTCTTCAAGCATATAAAAAGGTAATTTCTACTTAAGATGTCATTTTCATTCTAGCAAGTATGATAAACATACCCAAACTCTACCATCTCTATTTGCAAACAGAATTATCACATCTTTGTAGCAACATTTATTTGCAGTTGTTCGGGGTTTTCTTTCATCTGACAGATCTCAGCCTGATAGATTTTTTCCCTAAATAATCACTCCAAAGTTAGCAAATCAGTCAAAAATAGTCGGCATTATGAAAATAAAATATAATTTCATAATGGTGTCTTGAATTTCAAAATATATTCTCTACAAGTAGCCATAGTATTCTCAGATCTGTTTTATATCAACTGAGCTTATTAAAATAACAAACAAAAATCTTCATGAAGCAAACCCATTACAAAGTTACAAGTTTGCTCCAATATCCAAGTTTGCAATACTTTTTATTGCTAGAATATTGGTAACGTGGGGGACAATACAGGTTTTTTTCTGTTCACTTGTTCCCATAATATGCTATCTACTCAAATTGACAGATCTGGTCAGAGGCATGCACGCTGGGGTTAACAACTTCCTAGTTGGTACCTCTGGTAAAAACAAAAGAATTTAAGCTAAAAGTCAGGCTTCTCTGCAAATATCTTACCAAGAGAATAATGAAAGAATGAGAAGTGCTTTACAGCAGAATCTCTTCAGCAGAAGCAAACTCAGGAATTCATGTAAAGCAGCATTACTGTACACTGCACCTCAACTGCTTGTGCACTTCTGTAGATTGCTATCAAATCACTGTTGTCCTCTGTTAACAATCAAACTGCACCCAGTTTACTGTGTTTGGGGACAGTAGTTTGTCCCTGTGAGCCATTTAGGGCAAGCTAGGAGTACAGGCAAGTCAAGAAACAGCAGATACGGCATTTGGGCTAAGGTATGATGGTACAGCAGTCTGTTCTCTGAAAGGAATCACCTCCAGGGGAGTTATAAATGATGCAACTAAGGCATATGCACAAGGCAAATACAGTGCCTCCAGTGACTAGTTCAAAACCAGCAATAAGATTTCAGCCATGGAGTTCATCCTGCCTTGGATTTGTTTGTATCCTCCAGCTTCTGCAACATCACTAAACACCAAAATATCTTAGAGACAGCCCCAGGCACTAAAAATCCCTCTGCTACATTTGTTAGCTAGCATTTCACTGTCCTGGATCCTTTGCCATAACAGAAAGAGTTCAGTTTGCTCTGAATAAAAAGGATGTGAAATCTATAAACTTGTATCCCACAGATTTAGTTTACTACTTATCAGAATAAAAGGCATGTTTTTAACAAGTAAGTCAAAGCTCACATGTCTATCTCATTCCACTAACTGGCCTTATTTAATCAGATGCCAAAAATATGACTAAGCCTTCTCACTGCATTTCCATCCCAGAAAGATGTTTGTCAATTGAGAAAAGAAAAACTTTTACCATGTTTGTTGTTTCTTCTCTGTCTTCTGCTGTAAATATTAGTTGTTTGTTGATCTCTTCAACACTGATCAAAGATCGTGTTTTGATAAAATACTGAAACGAAACTGCCTCAACATATTCTTGAAGCCCTGCAAAAACAGCAGAAACAAGCTCATGCTTCAAACTTTCCAGCAATGATCCATGCTCACAATTATTTAGTTTTTAGGAAATCTTTTAAGTGAGACTATTTGAAGGTTACCAGCAAAAGTGAAAATTAACATAATCCAGAAATAACATTGAAACATAATCTAACATAGCACATTTCTGAAGCATGAAAGTCAGACCAAGCACACAAATACGTTCAAGGTTTTACTCCATCTGCATTTTTCATGCAGAACCTTCTGTAATTTCTATATAAAGCATCATGGTATTCTCAGAAACATACTGAAGATCAGCTCCCCACAATGTCCCCAAGGGCTCATACTCAGACCAGTATAGTTTAATATCTGCCTCAATATCATAGAGAGTGGGATAAAATGTACTCTCAGCAAATTTGCAGACGACACTGAGGTGAGTGGGGCAGTTGATGCACCTGAAGGATGAGATGCCCCCCCAGAGGGACTAGGACAACCTTGTGGGTCCATGGGAATCCCATGCAGTTTAACATAACCAAGTGCAAGGAGCTGCACCTGGGTCAGGGGATCTCCAGTATCAGCACAGGCTGGGGGATGAACAGATCAAGAGCAACCCTGCCCAGGAGGACTTGGAGTAGATAATTGTTTAAAACTGAGCTTCCCACTTCTCTACTTTGTGATAATCAGGCTCCTTAAAATACACAGGTTTGGTGAAATTCAAGACACTCAAGACAAAGTATCTGTTACTACAAATCACTCCAGACCAAATAAACAAACCAGACAGGACTGTGATGTCCAATAAGAAGACTAACAGGTGATCCTGCTTTGGCAGGTTGGACCTCTGTAGAAGTCCCTTCCAACCTTAACTGTTCTGTGATTTTATGAATACATGAATAACTGCTCTGTCCAAAAGAACTTACACTCTAAAATTAAGGCGTGCAGGGGGACAAAAGGAGTTGGTGTGTTGGAAAGGGAATAAAAGATGGAATAACAAATGTAGCTTGTACCAGATCTGTATGCCATCTACAGCTACCTGCCACAATTCTCTCACTACCTACTTAGCAGTGGTTTTATTATGCATTACTGTGGATGTGACAACCTGAAGAAAGAGAAAGCTAAATAAGTTTTCCCAGAATTGGCCTGGGAAGCTTTAGGGAGCTGGAGATAAACAATGATAGCCAAATATTAAAACAACCTGCAGGTGGTGTTTTTCTAATAATCTGTTTTTCTGTTTTTCTCATAGGATTGTTCAACAAGACACAAATGGGTGTCTTTTTAATTAGCCAATCATGTGAAATGTGTGGATTAAATGACCAGTCAGGTCCACCGTAGCGAACTGAGCTACAAAAGAAGAGAGGATGAAATAAACACGGCTTTTGCCACTTTGCCTTCTGATCTGACTATGCATCATCTCTGACTCAACGGTGACACATTACTACACAGGTGAGCTCTAAAAAAAAGTTTGAATGTTCAGACATAGATTTCACAGGTTGTTAGTTTATGTGTAGAGAGCAGATTTGGGGGAAGCATGTGAGAAAAGTTTGTAAGCAGAAAGCTGAAGCTGGCACTGTTGGTGGAAAAAAAGGCAGAAATAAAGCTGGAACAAGCAGCCACGGCAGTACTAAGCTAAAAAAAGTTGTAGAGACAAAGTCAATGCCTGTGTATATCTGACCCATGAACAGAGGATGCCCAAAGAGGACATTAAAGGAACAGACACATGACAGAGATGGTTCCAGCAGAGCTATTCTGAGCCATTTTAAGTGGATGATGTCACTTCAAGAGATGCTAACAGGTATCATGCTGCAAGAGGGCCAGGATTAGACAATAGTTTTGTCAGTGAGAAAATGAGGATGTAACCAAGGGTACCAGAAGTAGAAGCCTGTTTCCATTAGAATAATCTTAATACCCTCAACTGACCTGTACAGTGCCAGGACTTCAGCTTATGGAAGTATGCAGGAAGAAGCAAATTTAGACTTCACCTGGATCAAAGAAATAGTTTAAATCAAAAAGAAGAGAAGACAGGTTTGAATAACAGATGAGTGTGGAAATACCCCAAAAAATCTCAAGGGGTAGGAGGTTCTCCACATTACTACCACAAAAGCTGCTTTTTTTTTTTTTTTCCTTTTAAATATGTATTTGAGCAGAAGCAACTCAGAATGGCAATTTCTTTATAGTATTCTACAGCAGCACTGGGAAAAGCAGAACAAATATGCAGCAACCAAACTCACACTCAACACTGTTGTTCACAAACCGGAACACAAACACAGAGCTACCAAGGCCAATTAAACACCATAATTTAATCAACAAAATTCAGGTGAAGCATTCTGGGCACAAACAATAGAAAAACACTAGATAAAAGCTACTCAGGATCTTTTAAGATAAATAACTTCACAGGCTGCAGAGAGGTAGATTTCATCACTCACTCTTTCCCTGACTTACCTTCTGATGTAGCAGGACCAGTAATCTATTATGAAATTTTGGCTTTTTCTGTGGATAAGCTGTAAGCTACCAGATACAGCAGCACTCAACATAACAGCATCTGTGAGAATCTCCCTCTGCTATCTATGGAGAAGACTATCACATATGAAGAATCAACGTGGCATTTTCCACAGCTCTCAGATCAAATCAGCCCTCAAACTTTTTGGTAAACAGTCTTCTCAATCAGTCAGATCTCCCACTTTCAACTCATTTCACTTTACTGCTTCATACATGTTTTGTCCTTTTCCATTGTAAGTGTTTGGCTCCTCTGTTCTTTTATCTTTATGTACTTTTTAGTGTGGGCCTATTTATGCATATGTACACACATAGATCTTTGCTTCCTCCTGCCATCCCACACTAGCTGACATGTTCCAGCCGTGTGCTCCTTTCTTTTGTTTAACACCACCACGTGAATGCTGCATACAGTCTGTTTGCCATTTACTGTCACCTTCTCACAATTAGGGAATCTATCTCTCAGTATTTAGTAAGCCTTACAAAACTCAATTAATGTTACCATCACAAACAGGCTGCTAACAAATCCTGTTCATGACTATTTTGCAGAAAACATTCATATTTTACTTTTTCTTTTTTTTTTTTTCTTCTTTTTTTTATCAAGTCCTTCCAGAAGTAGCTACAATATGACATTTCAACAAGCCAAGACCTTGAAATAAGGTATTTCCATGCACAGGTAGAAGGATGTTTAAACACGTTATGTTTTAGCTTAATGGTAGGACATCCGCTATTTTCAGCAAATAATTCCCAAGGTGAAAAACCCCATCCCATTTCACTACACCATCCAACAATACCTTTCCCCTTATGCTCTTGTTTTGGATTTATTCCAAAATTAGCTTATTTATGGATTGAGCTGCCGGTAATAGAATAGTTTTTAAGACTGCCTTTTAAGGGTTTGGGGTTTTTTGTAGTACATGGACAAAAATACCAATTAAAAACACTTAATTATTTTTACTAGCACCTCTTAAAATTACAGATGCAACGTAAAAAATTACCTGCTTAAGTATTCTGGGTTTTTTTGCATTTATTCTACAGAAATAGCTTATACTAGACAAGTGACAGTGACCCAATATAGCAGCTCCCTTCTATGTTTTAAAAAATTTATTTTCTGCACAAGAACTACAGAGTTACAGTGAGATATTCTGAGCATGTATCTACAAATAAAGTTTTTTCTGTCTGAAAATTTGAGCACTTTTTGCCAGCTGATATTCCAGACCTTTTCCCTGCTGATATTCCAGACCTTTTCCCTTAACTACATATGCAAGATCTGAGCAAGAAGAAAAAGCAGTTACCCTAAGAAGCAAGAAATTAGGTTTCTTAAATGAAAAAATAATTTTAAAGAAAGTAATTGGAGCACTCAATCCAAGAGTCAAATGAATGCATAAGACAGAGGAAAACCTAGTTCTATCTAAAGAATGAGTAAATAATTGAAATTACTTAATTGCAGGAGTCATATTAGGGTAAACAGAATCTAATTCCACCTGAGATATGCATGCATCCATGCATGCATGGAAGCTTCCACCCAGAATGACAGATCAAATAAGAGGTGAAAGTTTCCTTCCAAAATTTTGTTTACTTCATTTCCTCCTTTAAATCTCGTTTCAACAGTTACAAAACAGGTTCAAAAGTATTTCATGCTTCTCAGTTGTTAAGGTTAGCAACGCCAGTGCCACCTGCCATCTTCTCAAATAAGCTGCTTCCCTCCCTATTTCTTCCCAAACTCATTTTCTTTCATCCTTTGTCCTGTTTCTATCCTTTTGTTTAGAGAGGAGTCTGTGCTGATGGTGTGGACACAAACACAGTCACAAGCCTGAGCTCTCTCACCCAGCTCCTCCCCTAAGCCATGCAGCAGGAATCACAGGCCAAGAGCAGCCACTAGAAAGATGGTAGGAAGATACACCCAGCAAGCTTCTTCCAGGATCACTGCATGAAGGGTGGGGCACATTATTTACAGGGCGAGTCATGTGAAACTACCCACTTGCTGATTCATTACAAAACCAAAACAGCACCGACAAGGCTCTATCTTATCCTCATGTTTAGGCTAGCAAGTTACATTGTCATTTAAAAAACCCCAAACACAGAAAAAAACTTCCCTTCTTTCTCCTCCCCCAAAATACTAAAGAAAGCAACAATAAAAAAATACCCACCACCAAAACACAGAAATCCCTGCCATAATCCAGGAGAAAAAAAAGTTATATTCTTGTGGAAATCCCAGACAGAGAAATAATTATAGAGAATATGGAGAGCATGGTAAACTTAAAGAACCTGTTTCTAGAAGCATACAGATTAATAAAAGGGAGAACAAGTGAAATAAGCAAACAAGTAACCATTAACTGAAACAAGTATATACATTAAGTTTAGAAGTATTAATACAAAAACTAAAGTCAGTGTTCTATTAAGATGAAACTGGTAATTCACACCTTAACCTACTCCTTTAAAGTTCTCTGCATGCTTGACAACGATTCCCAAGATTCAGAGGTCTTTTTCTTGACAGAGGGGGTAAAAATTTTAGTAATTAAACTGAGGCTATAAAACAATCAAAGCATTTTGTTGATTGTGAGCACGAAGTCAAAGGTTAATTTTATAACACACACTGAAAGAGGATAAAGCCAGCTCTCCTCACAGACAGGAATGCTCTGGACATCCTGTTGTGAAAATGGCTTAAAAGAGTAATTCCAGTCAGGGATGGATTTTATAAAACAGTACTAACTAATAAATACAAATAAAAGTACTAGAACAAAAGTCTATATGAGCGTACATATTTGGAAAAACACATGTTTCTATTCACTCAGTAATAACTCAAAAGCTGAGTAGGTTTACTATTATATCAATAATTAAAATAATGTAAATTTCTTCTGTAAAGCCCTGAATGCTTTGTTCATTAGTCAACTGCTACTTGACACATCCACATCTCTTCTAGCTGCATGTGTTGAAGCGATATAATGCAGATACTGAAGTGTTAATATTGTCTGCACTTTGTTTAAAGTTGAATACACACCTCAGGGGAAAAAGTAATATAATTTCTTTCATTTCAGGGGAAAAGGCAACACCAAGATTACTCAGTTTTCCCTAAAACCCCAGAAACAAACATAAGTTCCCTATCAGACAGGTGCCTGTGAGAGTTAAATTATTTCTCCAAACAGACACAAAAACCCTTCAAAGACCTGCAAACAATACTTTAATCTCTCATTGCAAGAGCAAGGAATCAAGCCTTTTTTATACTGTTATTAAAAACATGGACATATGACAAACGATAGGCCTTTTTGCAGATGAATAATTGTGGGTGAGAAATTCACAAACTTATTTTGCTTCTACTTGGAGACTTAAGGGATGTACCATGCTTACTTTTATAATCAAGGTATTTGTTCTGAAATTTGGGGTTTTATTCCAACTCACGAGACCCAAATGTAGTAATTACAAAGAGCACCCAGTGCTTTACATGAGTTCTTAAAAAAACTATTCCTGTGACAAGCAGTCTTCCTGACCTCTTTGACTACCCCCAAATGCCTTCATAATTAATACAGAGTTTTAGAAGTCATTCAGTCAGACAGCAAATTTTACACTGCTGGCAGCCTGGAGGGCAAGTGTTCATTGCAAAGAAAGGAAGCTCTGACTCAGCCAGGATGTTCAATGATCAAAGAAGAAAGAGCACCTAACACAACACAGCTTCTGCAGTTCAAAACACAGTGAAAGTTCTTCTTGAGGAGCTTTCATGCAACAGACTCAACTCACAAGCAGAAGAACCAATAGTGGCCATTTGTCCTCATAAACACAGATCTCTGAGATGGCACAAAGGTACTTCAGCACTTGCCAACCTCTATTTCTCCCCATGTGACTGCAAAACAAAAACTGGACCATGATGTGCTATCCCCATTGCTTCTTGGAATGGAGTTCCTCTATGACACATTCTCCTGTGTGATTTTAAATAAACAAACAAAAAAACCTTCACAGATTTTTTTTTAACTTCTCTTATGTTCCAGCTGCACTTGGTTCCTGCAAAGGCTGGAGAGATCTGGTCAGTGAATCACTAATGTCAATAACTGCAGGGTTGAAAAAATTCCTGAGCCAGGCAACAAGGTCTCCACCATTTGCCAGCTATGAAACTGAATTAAAAGACAAACAACATCACTGGTTTCAGGCTGTCATGTGAGTAACGCCAGTATTTGTCATAACAGTACAGCAGGATTTCAGGACAGTTAGGTGTTAAGTGACAAGCAGGAAAGTACAATCTTTGTCATGGCATGCATCTTTAGAAGGCTCTACATAGCTTCTCTTATGGACTTCTGCTGCTCTGAATGGCTCCTGCTGAATTTACATCTCTTTCAGGGATGAGCTGATAATCAATTCTCACATAGTGCATGCCTAGTTTGTTCATGTCAGAATTTGCATTCATGTTTGTAGGTTTGTTTTGTTTTGTGTATGGACATACAAAACCTGCAGCAGAAAATACAAAGTGAGAGGCTCTGCTTTTGCTTTTCCTTAGAAGAACTTAGGAAAAAGGTACGAACCAAAAATAATAAAAGGGCAGCAAAATGCAACAAACTGAAGGTATCAAATTTCAAATAGGCAACTTGCAGAATGAAAAAAAAAAAAACAACAGTTTGACTAAGCGGGAATATAAATCAGAGAAACACAGAAAATAACAAAACAGAAAGAAAGAAATTAACAAAATTGTATCTGATAACCATAAGCTTATTCACTGCAAATTCTATTACTTTTCCAGTATAATCAGGAAACTTTGTTTCCATTTCTGGCATTTTACCCCTCACCTACAACAGCAAGAGATTAATTCTTCAGTCACATCCTGTTCCTGTGTTACTGTGTTTTCCCACCATCTTGCATAAACCTGATTGCTTCCTTCATGGTCAGCTTTCCTTTCAAGTTTTAGGTGTATTTAGGTCTCATCCTGGGTGAGACATTTGCAATTCATTATACCTTCTTCCTGCAGTACAAAGCTATTCCTTTCTATTAGCAACCTAAAATTAAATGTGCCATCTATTTAAATTACAGTTTTTAAGCTTTCTCAAGAAAAAAACCCAGGTGTTCTACTTATTCTGTTCCTGATGTGCAGAACAGTACATTGATGTTATATCCTTGATATTGTGTACCTTGATATTATTTCAGAAATATATGTATGTTTACAAAGGTAGAACAATCTGAGCATGTTATTTCCATATTTTGAGTTAAAAAGCTAAGAAAAAAAAATTAAAACAAGCCAAGTAAACACAGAAATCATTACACAAATAGTTCCTTTAGTTTGCATTCTAATTAAAATCCTTCATACAATACCCCAAAAAATGTTGTTACTTAAATCATCAGTAAAATAAAGCTGGCCTGCTTGGACACACCCCACTCATCTCCATAGCATTTCTTACAGCATCCTGTCTGGTGGTCCAACATACTGCAGTTAGAAAGTGGCATTCTAGTGCAGCTGGAGTATTTCCTTTTCATCCACACAGACTTAACTGGCCTGGTCCAATCGAGCAATGCAGTTTGTTGAAATATCTGACATGCCTAAAGTGACTCTAAATGGCATAAGGAAGGAGACAGAAATAAGCTCCATTACAGCAATCTCTCAGAATACAAATAGTGCCTGCACAAGATAAATGATGTGTTAGACTGCGTCAGTGCTGAACTTTTACACAGAATTTCCTGCATCATCATCAGCAGAAGCAGTCACAGAGCAATAGTTTTGACAAGGTGCTGACATTTTACAGCCCTGTCATCTAATCCTATTGAGAGCAAGTGCAGACATGATAAACAGCTAATGAGCTTCCCTGTGCACAGCACTCCACTCGCCACTGCTGCGAGCACAGGCACACAGCAAAGGTCAGCCAGCAGTGCTCCACTTGCATCTGCCATCATCACCCCACGTCACTCCACTTAAGAAACTCCAGAAGAATTATGGGCTCCCCATTCAATATTTCAGATTAAGGGCCAAAAAACTGAGTAAAGTCCTCAAATAGCTAGAGATTTCATTTAACAAAGTCATGTTGAAAAGGTACTCCATTCAATCCCACACAGTGCCAACTTTCTGAGCAGTCCTTAATTTTCCCTCTGCAGTACACGTTTTGCATTTATGCAGAGAAGATTCAGAACATGCTTTGAATAATTACATACATCCTAACACAGAATCATAGACTTTTTCAGGTTGAAAAAGACTTTTAAGATCAACTGAATCCAACCACTAACTCAACACTGCCAAGTCCACCACTAAACCATGTCTCTAAGGGCCACATATATATGTCTTTTAAATACCACCAGGGATGGTGAATCCATCACTCTCCTGGGCAGCCTGTTCCAATGCTTGACAACCCTTCCCATGATTAAATTTTTCTTAATGTACTGTATAAACCTCCCCTAGAGTGACTTGAGGCCATTTGCTCATATCCTATTTCTTGTTATATTGGAGAAGAGAGTACCCCCACCTAGTTACACTCTCCTTTCAGGCAGTTGTAAAGTGCAATGAGGTCCTTCCTGAGTCTCCTCCAGGCTAAATCTCCAGCTCCATCATCCACTCCTCAGCAGATCTGTGCTCCAAACCCTTCACTTGTTTCATTGCCCTTCTCTGGACACGTTCCAGAACCTCAGTGTCTTTCTAGTGATGGGTCCAAAACTGGACACAGAAATTGAGGTGCAGCCAGTGCTGAATACAGGGGGACAACCACTGCTCTGGTCCTGCTGGCCACACTGTTGGTAATAAGAGGCCAGGATGCCACTGGCTTTCTTGGGCATGTACTGGAGGATCACGTTCAGCTGCTGTGGACCAGAAACCCCAAGTCCTTTTCCAGCAGGCAGTTTTCCAGTTGCTCTTCCCCTAGCCTGCAGCACTGCATGGGGTTGGTGTAGCAGAAGTGTGGGACCCTACACATGTTGCAGAGCACTTCTTTCTTGTCATGGAGTTCCGTACAGATCTTTCCTGTATACTGTTGATATTAGCCTCAGTAGTTGACAGTTAAATATATATAAAAATACTTAAACACATATGTATATACAAATAAAAAAATCCTGAAAATTTTCTTCCTTCCTTTCATAAATCCATACAATCTTTTTCAGTCCTTTTCTTGCATAATGTCTCTCAACCATTTTAAAGACAGAGTACATATTTCCTCACAGGATATATAAGGTATACACTGCGAAGCGGGCCAAAGGAGCAGGAATTCTATATTACAAATAGTAAAGCTTTAAAAATATCAACAAAGCAGAACATTCTAACATAACAAATGAAGAGCTCTGCATTAAAAAAAGACTTCATTATTTCAGTATCTCTTTGTTTGCTTGCTTAATCATCCCCTGGGACAATCTGTACTGTTAAGAAACGTGTAGAAAACAGTCATCAGTTTTTGTTGTTGTTCAATTAGTGCTATACTCAGTGTTTGAGCTCATGCAAGTGTCCTTTGGGGAAACGTCCTGCGTGCCATTAGCACTATTCTTAATGAGGGAAAGCACGAAACTCCTTTAGTGCTCTGCCAGAATTGTTTTATCTTCAAGTCAAAAGAACAACTGCTTGGAGTAACCCCAAAAAAAGCATTTAACAATTACAAGTGGCAAACAATATTCCCAAGCATAATACTCATAGCATTCTTCTATTTATAGGCTAACAGTTATTATACTGAATAAAATATGTATTAGGCAGCTTTATTATGCAGACAATCATGATTCCCCAGTTAAGGCTGCTACAGTGGTTTCCATGATAAGCTCAATTTTGAACCCTTTTACTCCTTCTGTGAGAGGTAGGGTGGGGAACAGGAGGATGTTTCATGTTTGGTTTCAAGACAAAGGAGAATATTTTTAGGAAGTTTGAGGTTAATTAGACATGCTGCTTTTGAGATATGGGACATAAGCGTTTCTTTATTCTTTTTGGAAGAAAAAAGCAGTTTAATGGCAATGTTTTTGTTCATAAAAAGCTTTTTAACTAGTTCTCCAGAATTTCTTTAACATACAAAATCAGACTTGAAAACTAGGTTAAAGGAAGGTCAAGACTTACAGCCCTAGGAAATATATAAAGGCAAAGACCTAGCACTTCTCTTAGTTACTTTTATTCTCAAAAAGACATGCGAGCTTTTTCCACTGAAAAAAGCAAAGCAACAATTAAAGAACACTAGACTTAAAACCAAAACTAAAAGCAACATTCTTAACTCTTATCACTTTTTACCTCCCAATTACAGTTCTTCATAAACAGCGGTGGGCAGGTGGAATAAAGCATTCCCTCTCCCAGTTGCTCTTCATCTAACTGTCCATTCTTCCTGTTTCTAGGTTTTCTATCTCAGCCTCATAATCCTGACATCAAGCGTCTTCCCATCTCTGACACCTCCCTGATGCCAGCTTCAGCACAATCAAGATCTACATGTCTTGAAGCCTGCATATTCCCTTTTCTGCCATCCCAATGACTAACTAGAGAGCAGAGGATTCAACAAAGGTAAGAGTAAAGGTCTGGCTGAAAGTCAGCATTTTATACTTGTTATGCACACAAGCTCATTTACACAACACCAAAGCAGTCCCTGTCTTCCCAGTGACACACAGGTATATTCTAACACTCCCTTACTAAACATGCACTATGGGCAACAGTTGGCACAAACTTTCTTTGCAGAGGGGCATTTGTAGAAGAGCTAGAACACAAATAGATCATGTGGATAATGGACCAAAATGAAATGAAGGCAACTTATTTCAGTTGGATTTTATAAACAGTCTTCTTAATGAGGCACAAATACCTAATTACAGAAACGACAGGAAGATCTTAGGGCCAAGTATTATACAACTGATGGGAGTGCACAGACTCACCATTTACCTCACCTTCATTACCTGAAGAGAGGGAAAAAGTAAAAGTACAGCTATTTCCAGTTCTAACTTCAGAAATGCATTGGGGGGCTGTGTATTCCTACCCTTTAGTTCTGTCCAAAAAAACTGCAAAGTTCAGGTATTTGAGAAATTCCACACCTGACTGCTGGAAACATAGACAGCAGAGTCTACTTCTTCTCTCCCTTATTTAGCATATTAATACCTTCTTGCCTTCCTTCCTTTTTACCTTGAGAGGTCAGTAAGATTCATTCTCATAAGTTTTCTTAAGACAGTAGTAAGAAAATTCTTTAATGCTATGACAATCTCACCCCAAGTCCCATGTAAGCACTAAGGATGTACTACCATACATGCACCTGTGTGCAGTTCTGGGTGTCATTATTTAAAAAGGATGTGAAGGTCTACGAAGGCTTCCAGAGGAGAGCAACAAAGCTGGTGAAATCATTGGAAGGAATGTCCTACAAGGAGCAGTTAAGGATTCTGGGCTTGTGTAGTTTGTAAAGGAAAAGGCTGAGGAGCAATTTCATTGCTCTCTACAGGCTCCTGAGGAGCGGAAGTGGAGAAGGTGGTGCTGGTCTCCTGTCCCATCCAGTGACAGGATTTGTGGGAATGGCTCTAAGCTGCATCAGGCAGGAGTATTTCTTTTGAAAAGGTGGTCAAACACAGGAACAGGCTTCCTAAAGAGGTGGTGGATGCCCCAAGCCTGTCAGGGTTTAGAGAAAGCATTTGGACAATGCTCTTAACTTTTTTTTACTTTTGGTCAGCCCTGAATTGCAAGGGTTCTCAGCTTTTATAAGCAGGGCTTAAAATAAAAATCAAAAAACATTTTTAATGTGTTAAGATACTCATAATACACTTTTAATAGTATTGTTCACAGTTTAGGTTCATCTGTAGTGTCTGCATCTTGAATTATCTCTTTTCATTGTGTCAAGTACTACAGTACTTGGCTATATATAGCAGCAAGACACATACAGATTAAATGGCTCTAAGAAAAACTATTTACATCTAATTTGAGCAACCCAATGCATCACAGGTAAGAGGACTGTGGAATTATCACAGCCATTGAAGACTATCAGGGCACACTCCTTCTGGTTCCAAATTGCTAAACTGAGACTCAAGACCTGTGTCACTCTTACACCAAAGGTTGTGTAAGACATGACTACAAGTTACCTTAACCATTGTTTGTCTTGTAAATTACAGACACATATTTGCTGCTGGTTAATCAAATCAATCTTATGGATATTTTTAAACAATTAAATAATTCAGGGCAAATCTTCGGCTCTCATCAGCTGAAGAAGTTTTGCCTAAACAAGGAAAGATATACACAATTCCAAATTGTTTAAAATGAGATTGATAAACACAAGACACTTTTATACCATGACTAAGATGTCAAAGAAGCAGTTACATATTTTACCCATGTGTTGCCACAACCAAGGCATACCAATTTTAGGTAATATTCAGATTGTCAGCAAGGAGTCAGCAAAGAAATATGGTTTGGCAGCAAGAGTCATGAACGAACTGGGATTTAATATCTCAAGAATGTTAGCAAAGATTGCTGTTTACAGAGAGGAGCAGAAAACGATGTGACTGAAACACACAAACTGGTTTAATGCTTGTAACAGAGAGGCAGAAGCACATTTTGAGCCTAGAAGAAAGAAAATGCTAAACTAAGGATTTAAATTCATTAACTTTATCAACTCGAAATCACTTTATCACTTAAAATTGATAATTTCACAAGACAGTTGCTCCCACTCTCCTCTTTGAAATTGTAACCCTTCAAGAGGAGCAAAGGAGTGTGCTATATATATTCCTCTCAGTCAGAGAACAACAGCCAGTGCATTTGTGAGAAATACTCCTAACTTCAGTTTAGGGCAGGGTCCAAATTGCTCCAGTTGTAGACTCCCATTTACATCGTCCTTTAAACTGCAATGAAACTGCAGGACAATAGCTTCTCTAATACCAGAGCTAACTTTGCTAGTAACAAAGATTAACCTGAGTCCTGATTTATAACCACAGAAATGTAACAAATTCAGACCTGCAGTATGAAGACGTACATAAAGAGAAAATAAGCTTAGTTCAAAACTGCACACTTTTCCTCGTTTTAAATTATGTACCTGGAGATATAGCTCTGTGGAACTGATACATGTCTTCTCCAATCAGTTCTTGTGCAACCTGCTTGATCTTCTGTCGGACGGCATCTAGCTTGACTTCAGATTCACTTAGTATTTCTTCCCCATTGGGAGCACTGCAATCATAAAACAGAAAGAGCAGTTTCCAGCATGAACAAACAGTTAAAAAACATTACACTTTTTCTTTTACTAATCAATACATTTTTACTGGCTTCAACAAAAAGCAAAACTGATACTAGAAGGAGAAACAGTTTAACTTTCACAGATACCTATTACAGATTCTGAAAATCTGTAGATTCTTACCAAGAAAATAATCAACCAGTCAGGGTTCAGGCAGCATGATGCTTATTCCCAACTACAGTCATGATTATTGTTTAAGTAGGAAAAAGGAGAAACACATACAAAGGCTTCAAAAAATATTCCAGAAAACCAGCAGTATTTACGGAAGTCCTTCAACTTCTTTAAAAAAAATAATATTTTGCAATACTTGACAGTATTGCAAAATACAATACATTATGCACTTCTACATGTGATTTTTTTTTTTTTAAGGAAGTAGTTACGGACTGTGCTCTTCAGGAACAGCTGAAATAAGTGATTCACAACCACAACATATACTTGGCATTTCAAGTTTAGTTTATCTAATTTCCTTTAAACTTTCTCCTCCCTTGAGCCCAAATAAACCACATGATACATTAGTTTACAGTCTCTTTAAGGAACTACTGATTAATTGGTCTCAAGAAAACATTTAAAAGCAAACAGTAAAATTTACTGAAATTAAAGTCACAATAATTGCAAAAAGCAATGAAGAAGGAAATACTAAATACAGCATGGAAAACTTCCACTTTCACAAAACCAGGAATGCCTTATAAAACAGGAATCTAAATTCAGAGTAATGAGGAGTTCTTTGTTGTTCTTTCCTCCACAAGTTCCCAACTACTTAGCCCCTGCAGTGGGAGTAGTTATTTACAGTCAAGGCTGTAGAGGTTACTGGAACTATCACAGTACCTCTTTGCAGAAGAAAACCAAGTTAAAGAGCATGCAACTGCATTTTCTCCATTTATAACTGCAACTATAAATAGTTACTACTTCAACATAAATATATTGATAGGTAACAAAATGCAAATTAAGATAAATGAAATTACAAAGAAAAGTAACAGGGAGAGCTGTTATAACACGCAAGACCAGTGTTTGTCACGTACAGCAAATGCTTTATGCAGCAGGCTATGCAAAGCTTCAAATTTTCCTGTTGCTCTTCTAGTTTGTCTCTGGCTTCCAAAGATTGCTTAAAGGCTCATGAGAAGACAAAACATATGGAAGCGCACAACTTCAGACAGAAGCCTATCCAGCTGTAGTGTTCACATAAACAGACCCCAGGTCACCTCCTATTTGCATTGATGACCTCGGGTGAGGGTGCAACAACTAAAATGGTGATGGAACTGCCTGGGCAAGTAACCTGAAGAAAGGGCGCATAACTCCTCTCTCACAGCTTGCTGAAAACTGGAAGGCTCTCATCTGCTGCTCACTCTACTGCTTTACACTGGTTTAATAAACCAATAAAACCAACTCAGAAACCTGAACCAGCATCTTTTAATTCTCTAACTGGAGTATGCATTCATTAGCTCACATCCACCTTAAAGGATGTTTATGGGAAGTTAATTAAATTCTTCTCAACAGAACACTGCAGCCGTTACTCACAGACAACACTGCAAGGCAGTCTGTAGGTTTCTGGGAACATTTTCACTCTCAGAGTAACTCACCTTGTGAACCTGTGGAGCAGAAATATCGTTCTTTTGCTTTCAATCGTTATATCCCGACTGAGCTTCACGAGCCGCTCATATTTATCGTGCCTGGTGTCAAGCTCCAGCTGGAATGCTGCAGAGTCAATGGTTACAGCAAAACTCAATTGTAGCATGAACACAGCGCAGGGGAGAAGAAAAGCACCTGTGCTGCACTAACTCCTTACAGACCCCACCAGCCTTGCCCCTGGGCACCTCTCCCCGAGGTGGGCTGTCCCTGCGTGGGGCACGGCTGTAGACACCATCACTGCCTGTCACCTGCCAGAGCTGCAAGATTCATCCTTAAGGCTACTTTTGTTTAATAAGTCAGGTTTAAGTAGATATCAATCCTGATGATGCCTTAAAGCAGCGTAAACAATTTTTAAGGTAAAATATTTGGTTTTGCTAATAAAATCTATTCCACAATACTGCTGTTCTGGAAAGGGACTGAAAATTTTACCCCAATTCAGCAAGACAAATCAAAAAATAAAACTCTACGATCATTTGTTAATAAGATTCACCACTGCCTAAACCAATCAAATAAAAAGCATCTGGCTAAGGCACATATACTGTTCAAAATGCAACATTTAGTTATAAGAAAGGTTGCATTTCACATCCCAGCTAGGCCAAAAGTTGAGTTTTTTAATATCCCTAAGGACTAGAAGTACTAAAGAAAAGTGAGATCAATTACTTAAAATGAGATTTCTCACTTGCTGATATTAGTTCTCTCTAACTACAACAAATACAGAGAAGAGAGGAAGTGTATCTGGTTTTGACAGTCAAACATTATGAATGTTTACAAAGAGTGGATCTTTGAAAAAACTTTGAAGAAACCATGTCCCTTAAATGCTTTCTGAAATTAACCAAACACAAATGAATGGATCTCATGACAAGGGAGGGAACAACTGTTTTGAAGAGGAAGTAGTAGCAACTTTATGACAAACTGCTATTCACAACAGTGGAAAATTAAAGTGGAAGGTACAGTTGCTCTACTGAATTCAAGAGCAAGTGTATATACAGTACTCAATATAAATGATAGAGTGGTTTGGTTGAAAGAAGCCTTAAAGATCACCTAGTCCAAAAGGACACTTTCCACTAGATCAGGTTGCTCAAAGCCCCCTCCAACCCAGCCTTGAACACTTCCAGAGATGGGGCAGCCACAGCTTCTCTAGGCAAAGTTCAGGGGTCATGGTTAATCATCTGCCAAGCTGATTTACACAGAAAAATATAAACACCCATTTTTAAAAAAGCCAGGAAGTTATATGACATTGAAGTACACATTAACCATCTAAAGCAGCCAGCCAGCTCATATTTTAGCCTTCTTAGCTTCATAAAAAATATGTGGCACAGGGAAAATTTTACAACAAGAATGAATCTGTTTCCCATCTCAAATCTCCTTCCTTCTTCAGTCAAGGCTTCTCATTTCTGAAGGTCAGCTTTACTTACTTCAGGGGTGTCTAATGAGAAATTTAAATTTACTGGAGTTTAAATCCGGTTTGGTGAAAAATCCTATTAAAACAATTTGGCTGAAGCGAAATTTACAACCTGCCTTTTTAAAGAACATCAAATATATGTTAATATTTAAAAGGCATTCCAAGTGAATAAAGTGACTACAATAAGGTCTATATTAGTTTAAGTATTTTCTTTTAAAAGCGCAGGTATAAACAACTACCAACTCCTGAAACAATGCATCCAGATTTACATTTCAGTACCTTAGTCATTTGTGAATCACAGCCAAAGTCAGAGCCTCCTCAGTTTCCTGAAGGTCACCATCTCCTCCTGTTGCCCCTGTAGCTCAGATTTTGTATTACACCTCTGCAGATCCTACAGTTTTCTGTCACCCAAGGACCTGGTCACCTTTTGCCTGGCTGAACACTTGTGCAATTTGCTCAGCATCAGGTTCAGCACAAGTGAGGAGGGCAGGGGAAACAGCAGGTGGGATGGAAACAGGAGCAAGTCATGAACCAGGCAGAGCTATGCAAAATCCCACTCCCAGGACTTCACTGCACAAAATGCAGAACACTAAGCTCTAAAGGTATGGAGTATGAGTGCCATTAGTTTCAAGTTTCTCCCTTGAAGAGACCTGGTTTATTTCACTAATAATTTCCTAGCAATTTCTACACCACATTTTTAAGATCTGGTTTTCCAACTGCTTACTTACATTTAAAAGACGTCATCAAAGCTGAAGGTGGATTAACATTCTCCTTTTCTTCTCTTCTTTGACCATGTGGAAAATGATCGTGTTTTCGTTTTCTGAACCCACCTGATCCTATTAAATAGTAGACACAAAAAAAAAAAAAATTAAAAATAGTTTTGCCAGAGCATAAGGAGCACCAGAATGCTGTCTTCAGAGCATCCCTGATAGCAATCATATTCTACAGGACAGAATAAGGTAACTGGATGAACCTTATTATCAACTGACACCAGCTTCACATTATCATGTTACTTCTACCACATTGCTAGTGAAAATTAGAAAAAAAAATCCATTTCAATGGATAAGCATGGCAGGAACCTAAGCCTTTTTTTTGTAAGGTGTTTGGGTCTTCACACCCTTTTATGTTTTCTTGCTGTAAGCAAATGGTTGCACGGAAATCTGTGATTTATGTCATGGGGATTCTCTAAAGCAAAGAAGGCACAATTTAAGCAGACTACCCCTATTCAGGTATATAGCTTCAGCTCCTGCAGTGTAGCTTCTTAGGCCCTTACTCTGCCCATTAACCAGTTTCTTCTCTGAATGTAGCTGCTCACTTCTACTGCTTCATGCCCCTCTTCCTTAACCCTCCTTCTCAGACCCACCCCCAGAACTCATCTCTTTTGGACTATGTTTTACTCCAGATTTACACCTTCTATTGTTTCTTACTTGTATCCTTCCTTCACCTTGAACTCATTGTGTCATCCATGTGTCAGCCATTCCTCTCTCTCCCTCCTTTTGGTAACAGCTGGACACTGTTCCTAACAGAGCCAAAAATCTGGCAACTTGAATACAGGCATACCTTTTGGATATGTGGAGTTCTCTCAATTTCCTTAAAAGAGGAACCAAGGAACACTGGATTTTAAAATGTTTCCGCTTAATTGTTTATTATCCCAAACCAAAACAAGAAGTGGGCGTAGCTGCTTTCTTAATGAGGAAACTGAAAATATTTTTTTCTTTTCTGTTGGACATGAGTTCAGGGTTTGTTTTTTTTCCTATAGCAGTTGAAAACATTAAATGCACCCCCTGAAAGAGTGCTGAAGGGAGGTCTGTGTGATTCTCGGTGGTGCCAGGCAATAGAACAAGAGGCAACAGGCACAAACCAATGCACAGGAAGTTCCATTCTTCCTGACTGAGGGAGAGCTTCACTGTGCAGGTGACTGAGCACTGGAGCAGATTGTCCTGAGAGGCTGTGGAGTCCCACTCACTGGAGATGTTCAAGAACCATCTGGACACAACCCTGTGTCAGGTGCTATAGGATGACCCTGCCTGAGCGGGGAGGTTGGACCAGATGACCCCGTGTGGTCCTTTTCAACCTGACCCGTTCTGGGACTCTGATTCTGTGACTGCCAGGGCTAAACCAACACACAGGCGGCAGAGCAAACTGTGAAAAATATATATTTCCCATATATATTATGCTATATACATAATATTTTATACATATATATATATACGCACACACTCACACGCACTATACTGAACAGTTAGCACAAGTGCTTTACAGGCCTCACGCACTCAGCATCCCTCTGAGGCATCTGCTTTTCCACCCCCCGGGGATGCCCATACAGACACGTTCTCTGGCGCGCCCGCACGGCCCCAGCGGGAAGGCGGGGCACCCACGAAGGAAAGGTCAGTGACAGCCGTGAAGGGGCGGCCTCTCGCAGGGCGAGTTTCACGGCACAGTCGAAGGGCACCACTAAGCACGGCAGAGGCCCCGCACCCCCGTCCCCTTCGAGCCGCGGGGCCTGCCCCTGCTTCCGCCGGCTCCAGCTCCTCACGCCTCGGTCTCCTGAGGGTGGGGTGGGGTGGGAAGGGAAGGGCAGGGGACATCACCTTCCTTGCCGCTCATCACGGAGCCGCCGCCGCGCCGCGTCCCCCCGGCAACCCGCAGCCGCCCCGCGCCGCCAGGACCCCGCCGCGCCGCCCACCGCCCCCGCCCTGCCGGTGCCATGGAGGGGCGCCACGGAGGGTGCCTGACGGCGAAACGCCACACAGGCGGCAGGATCCCGGCCCGCCGCCCGCGGCGCGGAAGGCGCGGTGTGGAGCAGTGGCGGCGCGGAGCGTGATTCGGACGTTGCTGCCCGCGAAATCGGGGCAGCGCCGAGGTCGGGCCGTGCCTCCGAGAAGGCGACTCCGTGGGCAGCTAGTATGCGACCGCGTCGTGGGGCCTCAGCGCCCGCGGCATGACGGGACATGTAGTGCCGGGCCGGGCGGTGGTGTGGTCGGGGTGAAGGTTGGGAGCTCCGGGGTTGCGTGCCCGATGTCCCGCTGGTGGCCGGCGTGTCCCGCCACCGGGGCAACAGTGGTCCTCGGCTTGGACCCGCAGAAATCCAGCGCCATTCCTCAGCCCAGACCCGCACATGTCGCCTTCCCCTCAGCTCCCGACTGACTCCTTCCTGCCCCTCTCTTCCCCGGCATATCAGGACTACGGTGCTTGCAGAGAATCACAGAGTCAGTTGGGTTAAAAAAGACCTCTGGCATCGTCGAGGCCAACCTATGGCTGAACACCACCATGTCAACCAGACCATGGCACAGAGTGCCACGTCTAGGGACACGTAAAACACTACAGCACTTCTAGGGATGGTGACTCCACCACCTTCCCGGGCAGCCCATCCCAATGTCCTACTGTGACATTCTTTCTGTGAAGAAATTCCTCCTCACTTCCAACCTAAACTTCCCTGGCACAGCTTGAGACTGCATCCTCTGCTTACTGCCTGTGCACTCCTGTCTCCTTAGTGCCCCCTTCCTCCCCGGCACGCCACGATCCAGGTGCTCTCCTTCCAGGCAAGGTGGCTGGGAGCAACCCCCAGCACAGCACCAGGGGCCGCGTTACTCTCCTTAGTGCCCATCCAGTGGTGTGCCAGGGGAAGGAGGCCAGGGACAATGGCAAACTGACACTGAGACAGGGTCTGGAAACTGGAGACACCAACTGGACACCGAAAAGATCTGATAGTGAAGCCACCTGATACCAGCAAAAGAAATCTGAGAAGCAGCAGATGTAGCTGCTGGTACAGAGGAGGCAAATTCCCAAACTTAGGTTATTTGCATCCTACGTTCAGTCAGGGTTGTTAAAAATTATGTTTCCTCTACTGGAGACTTAGTGTGAGTGTTCTCAGGACACCCTGCAGGACTGAGCACAAAGGAAATGGATGCACGCTGTAAATATTTCCCAGCGCAGAGGGCACTTGATGATGCTCCACTTCTTATGATGGTAAGCTACAAAAAGTCTGCTTGCCCACTAGATTCATACTTCCCTACACATGCATCCTGATGGATTTCTCCAACATGTTTAAAATAGGGATGGATCTTGCAAATCCCCAGATCAAAAGGTTTGCAAATCATCAGTCTTGCTGCTCTGCTGCTAGATCTCATTTCTTGTCACAGCTGTTGCCTGTTTTAGTAGCTGGATTCCCAAGGAAACAAAGCTCATATGAGCACAAAGGCGGAGTGCTTGCAGCCTTTGTGTGTGGGTGTGCGTGTGTGCCTGTCCTTCCTCCCCACCCTTAATAATTTTTTAATCTGTTGGTCAACTGGTCGATCTGATTTGACAGAGGGAAAGAGCCTCCAGGAGTGATTATAAACATCCTGAGTAAGGAAAAATTTTTGGGTGGAACTTGCACCTTACTAGAAATCAGATAAGCCCAGCTGTGAAATGCAAATGCTTCAGAGTGGAAAGTTAGCAGAGCCCAGCCTGTGGGAGTTCTGGAAGAGCAGGGACATCAGCCCAGTATCAGGTCTTTTGCGTTTAACAAATAAACAAAGACAGCTTTTGACAAACTTGAATATCAGGTGAATCCGTCAACAGATTCAGGACAGTAAATCACCTCACTCAGATAGCAGAGGAGTAAAACTTGGACAGTGAGCTTTAAAGTCTCCAGGCAGCCAAGCAGGAGTTGCTCAAACCTGGTGTTTTCAACTGTTGAGAACACGTGACTGTCATGCAGTGTTCAAAATTATTCAGAAATGTAACACAAAACCTCTCTCCAATTTCCTAATCTGAGAAAACAGATTTCAATCACACTTGAAAAACAGAGGACAAAGAGGATCCCGGCAGAACTTCCTCAGGCCTGATCTGCATATTGAGTTGTGCAACAGCTTGATTGCTGCCCTACCAGCTGCACAGGAGATTTCTGCTTTCTATGGGGCAAAATCAGGACATGAAATGATTTGTGCCGGTGTTATCGCTGCACACATTCAGGCGCAGCCTTTTGTTTCAGAAGATGTACAAAACTGCTTTTGGAAACACATACCTTTTTTTTTTTTTTAACTGTGCTATTTCCCTGTTCTTGGCAGCTCTTTGGACAAAAAGCAGAGTTGTTTTGGTTACATCGATGTCGCAGGAGAGTGGAAAGAGTGCCTGCTTTTGAATGCTTCCCAGCAGCGGAGAATTTTCAGCCCGTTGTAGGGAGTGAAGGTCAGGTCTTCAGCTGAATTTGTTGGATTTAGTGACACTTTGCACGTGCGCTGAGATACTCAACTTGTTTGACTTCAACAGGATGCTGTTGTGAAAAAGAAGTGTTTGGGGTTTTTCTTCTGAAGCAATCCACTTAAATGTGGCAATGTTAAACTACTTTGGTAACAAGTTAGTTGCAGTATTTTTCATTTTCTTCTAGGTAATATTTAAACCTTTTCCCTTCCCCTTACAGTTTTTGTGTTCTTTATGCCTGAAGAGAATGGCACCTGCACCTCCACAAGTGTGAAGGTGGAATAGCAACATTTTGTAGGAGGAATTGGTAGAAGAAAAGGAGTTGTGAGGATTTAGAGTAGAACAAAACCCTAAATCCCAAGACCCAAACAAGCTAACAACAAACCAACAAGGTTTTCTCAGAGACTTAAGGTCACACTAAGATGTCATATATGGGTTGCACACGACTGTGCTCCAGATTCCTAAGACAAGGTTGGTAACTCAGCTTTCACATGGGAAAGAAAAGTTTCCCAAGACTCAGGGCTGTAAGGACAGTGCACGAGTGCATAGACCAGACGGGATCTGTGCCTTTCTGAGTGGGGAAACCAACTGAAAACAACCACTGTAGGGGGTTGGAACTTCTCTATTCATTTTATCCCTGAAGTCTGCTGCTTTGAGCAATGATCTGCTTCAGCAACACTCCTTCACAATGTCTTTCAGTGAGGCTTCTCCTCTGCAGTACTGTCAGCAGAGACAACCTCGACATGGCACTCAAGGGAGCAGGAAAGGAATCCTTCCTTTCCTGTAAAAGCCCAAGTTTAATACTGACTCAGCTGAACTCTGTGAAGGGCAGACAGAGGAGTGTGGTGGGTCCAGTTCAAGAACCACACTAGTGAGGCTGCTTCAACACCTGCAGCTTCAAGTAATGGAGCTGCACAGAGGTAGGACCCAGGTGATTTGTCAGACATACGAAATTACCATTTCTTTCTGCCCTCAATCATTTGATGGATCTCTGTGGAAACTTTAAGATCCCTGGGATCTTTGGCAGAGTTCACGGTGTAGCTCTTAATGCCCCTGTATGGCTTGTATATCTTTAGAGACACATGCTATCTTTGAGGTGCCTTCCCATGTTTAAATAACCCGCCTGAGAATGTCTCCTAAAGTTTCTGCTAAAGCAGAATAGCACTTTGGATAGTTACAGCTGGAATTATCCCGGCATATCCTTTTGGGTTTCGTTTTATCTCATGACATGGCGCAGTACTCTTAGAGCAAGATTGTGAGGTTGCCTTGGAGATGGAGGGCTTAGCCACGGGGCAAGCTGTCACACCGAAACGTTCCCATTAGCCAGGTTAACTGTGAAAGCTTTCCACAAACAATTGAGTGAAGTGAAGTGACAAAAAGCTTATGAAACGGTCACAGGGGAATTGCATAAACTGGGGTCAGATGTTCAATTTGAGACTGTTCCATGACCGAGGAGTTTTGCAGCTGGTTGACGAAAGGAAGGAGGAGATCAGCTGGTCTCTAGCTGTTATAACAACAACCTGTTATGTTTCTCAGGCAACAGAGATGCCCACAGCAGTGGCAGGATGGATCAGGAGGATGATTTCCTAATTTTCTGGAAGAAGGTTTGAAAGCTGTGAATATTTTTCTGCTGGTAGAATTTGAGATTTTAGGATGCAAGTGTTAATACACCATGGTGCAGCCTTTGAGTGGATCAGCAGGAAGACTTCAGGAATGCACCATCGATTTAGCTGACTTGTAAACAAGTGAGGGGAAAAAAGGACAGAGAGAACACTCAGATTCCCTTCAACATCCATCTGGAAAAAAAAAAAAGAGCCCAAACTATGCATCGTCTTTACTCCTAATGTTTAGTTTATATCTTCCAAGGGAAAACTGGCAAGTGACCGGCTGTGAATAATGTACCCATGGGGAAAGTTTGTTTCTAAACATGAACAGTTAGTGCCTGGCTTATGTCTGGGTGGGTGTGCTGGCTATTTCATAAAGATTTCATTCTACTGAGGCAACCACATGAAAGAATTGCTTTGGAGGAATTCAAGGTGAGAATATCTTTATTTTGCATCAACACCAACACCCTTAATGCAGTAGAAGTGAAATGCAGAAATCAACCTTTCTCCTTCATCTCTCCCATGCCCTGCTCTGTGTCTGAGCCCTTTGCAAAGTCTAACTGAAATGATACGATCCTTTGTATTTCTAGCTGCTCCGGATTGGCTTGATTGTTAAATGCTGGGCTTTTCTGCCACAGCATGGAGGCAGGACAGAGAAAATGTAAGAGCTAAAGTTATAATGTGTTGTAGTTTTGGAAAAGATGCTGGTGGAGTAAGAGCTGCAAACAAAGAAAACCTAAAACGTTTCCTTCAGCTTTGGGAGTCAGAAAAGTGAGGGAACCTGAGGGTATCGCTCTCATCAGAAAAGGTAAATCCAATTACATAGCAGCAGAATTTGCTTGGAGTTTTGTTTGTTTGTTTTTGGTATGCATGCCTAGGTCTCTCATCTGAACCATATGAACCTTAAAGAATCTCAGAGGCTTTTCAGTTCCTACAGCCCTCAGGACCCCCTGCTGCCCCTGCACTGCAGTGCCAAATACATATTCTCCTTCATCCTCTTGGTTCTCTCCAATGCTGCAGCTTGGAAGTAATGGCTCTTGGCAAAGGAGTTAATCTGATTCATCTGCACTTAACTCTGTATGAGAAGGAATCTGAGAATGGCCTTTGTGTCTACATCTGAGAGAGGCAATATATTATATTATATTATATATGGAAAGCCCTTATTCACACCTATGTAAATCAGGAATAATTACCTTTAAATTGGGTGCCATTGAGATGACTATCAAGTCTTGAGAATTCCCAATGTACAGAATATTTTATGCTGCGGTTTAGGTAGGGCCAAAAAAACACAGCAAGGCTTAGGTAGTTAGAGAAATGCTTTCCTAACAATTCCCACCAAAAAGTTCTGTTAAAAAGCAGTTAAGGTTGCTTCAGGGCAAAACACACCCACACAAGAAATGACAGGTTAGGGGAACCTTCCCTGCATAAGCTATCCTGCACACCTCACATTAACCACTCCCAGCAACAGACTCAAAACCCCAACAAGAAGCTCCCCTTGTTCTGCAGGATAAAGAAACAAACTAAACACCTCCTGCATGTTCCAGTACAAAACCCTCCGGCTTTTGGAACACTAACATTAACAGCTGGTGCATGTGGAGAGTCTGTGGTGATTACAGGGGGAAATGGAGCTTAAGTGCCCCCGAGCATAGGCTCTTTTGGTACTGCTGGTCTTAGGGACCCTCTGTGACTTCATCAGACTGTTTTTTTCTGTGGTTGGCCACTCCACTTAGTAGACCCCATCCACAATGCAGAGCTGAAGAGACATCTGTTGCTTTTTATTACACTGGAGAATGAGCTATTTGATATACTTACACCAGAATAAATCTTTTCCCTTGCTGAAAAAATAGCTACATCTGCACCAGGTATTTGTATGCAGCTTCTTCTAAGTGCTTTATTCCCAGTTGGGCCAGAAAAGATTGTACATGAAAGCTGTTTTGTCACCCAACACTGTGGGGTGGAAAGATGATGACATAAAGTTGTAATTATAATTAAAGCTTTATTTTTTGAACAGAATTTTATGATTGGCATAGCATACAATTCTGTGACCAGAATAGAACATGATTTTTATAATTAGAATCAGCACATCATAATTTTCTAGGTTGCTTAGCTCAAAATTTGTATCACAGGTTGGCTTAAAGTTCCTAATCACCTGGATGCTCTGCAGAATGGGTCAAATCTTAATACTTGGCTTGTGGTATCAATATAATAATCACAATATAGAACAAAAAACATGTGGAAAAATATGAATCACTCAGAACTTGGGGGAAGCAGATGATGGTGGAAGTATCCCTGACCACTGGGAGATCATGGGTTCTGCTGTCCAGTGGCAGCTGTGGTCCAAGTCCCACTGTGGTCTCAAAACAGCTTGATTTTATGGACAGTGCTCCATGTTTTGCCACACCTCCCTGTTTTGTGATGGTGTCATCACAGTCTGGGTGCCTGGGACCTTCAAGGCTGGTAAGGAAAGGAGCCCAGGGCCCAGGAACCTTGAGGCTGATAGGGAACGGGGACAAGAATTATGTCTGGTGCATGGGACTTTCCAGACCTGATGAGGAAGGGAAGAAGACTGATACATGACCAGTTTGGTCACAGAGAATGGCCATTTGCCTTTTGGACTGGCATTGGTTAAGCTAGCCATATTATGAGGGGTCAAGAACAGGGAGTGCCAGTTACAGGCTTGTGTTTGAGAAGCCTTTGCTTCAGAGTGTGTTGGTGGTTTTCCATCTACTTTCCTACATAGCTTTTTACCTTCCCACACCTCGTGTCTGCTTTCATCTAAGTTTCTTCTGCTCAAGTGGGTCACAGTGACCAGTACTGACAGGTTTCACCTGGTTGTTTAAATGCTAACACAGAGTTAATTCTGCCTTTTTATGCTCAGGTACTCTGGAATAATGTTTTGGCATCATAATAATAGGCTTTCCCTGCTGCCCCTGTGCCACAGGGGGCTTGTGAGTCTTCTTATACTCTGCAGAAAGGTAAATCTGTGTTGGTCCAGGCACAGAAACCAGAATTTTTATGCTTGGTCTCAGGGGAAGGTTTTGACACAGCTGCATCAAAACAAAGAATTCAAGATGAGTAGAGGAAGCACACTTGTGTTACAGACCTTTGTCTATTTGAAATAAGCTGGAGAAGAGGTGGTAGTCTAACAACGTCATTTTGTGGCATGGGTGATGACCTTGAAGAGACTGAGGGCTGAAAACCTCCTCACAGAAACCTTCATACATATGCCAAAGCTGTGACTTGGTCACAGGCTGTTACTTCTGCAGGTGTCTCCAAAATTCAGGCTCAGCTATTCCCGAGTGCTGTGCTGTATGATCAGCTCTGACCTGGAAAACTGAAATCATGTTAAAACTGTGCTCATTACAGACTGAACATTTTATAGTTCTGTCACAGTGTGAAGGCCCCAGAGTGCAAATCAAGAAAGGTTCTCTATGCATTTATATTTTAAAATCACCTTTAAAAAGTCAGCATGAAGTTTTTATTTTCTGTCCTCCAGGAAAATCCACCTATTCCAACAAATCCCAGAGAATCAATACTTGTTTAGAAAACTGTAATAACTGAAACATTAATCCCAATGACTTTTAAATACCTCTATTAGTGGTTTCTAAGTTTATCACAGGCTATGTAAGGGTAATGAACAAATTAGGGTAAGCTTGGAGCACAGGTCTTATGAGGATACCTATAGATGACATGCATATCTCTACTCACTGGTCCAAGAATATGATATCAAAACGGGTGAAATACTTCCTTTGTTCCCATGACAAGAATACATCCCATATGGAAGTCATCAGTATCAATGCTAAGCTTCCCTGTAAGCCCTTTTGAGCCACTCTTATTAAATATACATTACACATACACCTGTACAAGCTGAAGTCTTGGAAGGACATGTCTATTCCCCAGAAATCAAAGTGCTTCAACGCGGATGCCTGCAGGGGGACAGTGATCATAAAGCAGCCAGAGAGCCAAAGGAATGCTGAGATTTCAGAGCCTGTGTGATTACCCACAGCTGTACAAACAGTACAGTGGAGAAAACAGACTGACCTTGGCCATGTTTTGAGAGTGCCTGATAACCAGGTCCTTCAACAAGCCCTGTTTCAACACGAAGAGGAAAGAAGAGACGGTGACCTTGACGAACAGGAGGAAACCCAGTAATGACTAAAGCAGCAACATGGCAAGTCAGCAGCTTGAACATCTTCCGGGGACTGGTCTGGGACAAAACTGGTCAGTGATGACAGACATCTGCCTTATGTACCTGGCAGCATCAGAAGTGGATTAAACCAGATATATGACAGCAATATCTCGAGTACAAGCAGACAGCACACTTCAAAACATTAAATTTTAGTCTGTTTGCAAGAATTTTGAAATAGAATTTAAAAAGCAGAGAGTGTTTCAGTGTATTTCCAAATCCACAGAGTTGTGGCTATCTTTTTCCAGCTTATTAGTGCCTACATCCTACTCTATAGAGAGAACATTGAGGAGGCCCGTACAAGCAAATAATTGTAATGCTCATCTCACTGACCTCCTTTTCACCCTTGCAAACAGGTATTTTCTTTGCTGTTTTTTCACATGTCTGGGGAACACACCCTCCAACACTTGCAAAAACAAACACTATCACTGGGCTGGCCATCAGAGTCCCCTCTAACTCTTATCTTGGGCTGTGTCCCTCTAGGGTTGTTAAGTTACATGCTTAACCTCAAGGAATCTCTCTCCCTTCCCTGTGGTGAACAAAACACGTGGACCACCTAACTCATAGAGACGTTTGGCCCATAAATGACAGAGGCTTGATTCAGGATCAAAGCTAAAAACTAACTTCTTCCAGAATATCCCACACCTCAGAGCCGGCTGTGGGGATGATCCTCAGAATGGTTGTAGGAAACAGCTTGAGGTCTGAAGGAAACCTTAGCTTTGTTTGAGCTGGAGGACAGAGCATTACACAATACCTGTTTTTCTCACCTTTTGAATTCTGCCCTTGCAATGTGCAAATCTGTAGGCATCCCTGTGTTCACTGCCATCCAGAATCTTGGTAAGCAGAAAATAAAAAATAAATTAAAAAAAAAACCTCAAAACACAACAAGGGCAGTGAGAAGATGGAAGAAGAGCAGAAGGTGAAGGTCACTATTCTGTCACTTAGTCATTCATGGAGAACTTCCCTCCTAGCACAGGCAGTATGAAAGTGTTTCCCTGTTAAGGCTTCATCTATAGCTGCTGCCAGCTTGGCAGGGAAAGCAACTCTCTGATGAAAACAAATTCCCGTGTTCCCATGACATTGAGTTGCTCCTGCAACACTGCAGCTGTCAAAAAACTTGAGTGACTCCAAGGAGAAACTGCATTTACCCTGGCTGTTTTGCTCTCCCTTTTCAAACACTAATTTTATATTCTACAGTCAGCCAAGCAACTCTTTACAAATTTTACAACCCATTCTCCCAAGAGCCTGAAGGCACAACGCGTTCACACAGTGCACAACCTGAGAACTAAAGCATAAAATGCACGAAAACACAAAAAGCCTGTATGGACAGTCCCAAATAAGGTCAGTGAATCTGCCTACACTTTCATGAGCAAGCACTCACCTGATTAATAAGAGTTAAAACAGACCACGTTAAAAGTTGATGAAAGCACAAGTAGATACAGCATATTAAATCTGCTACACAATAATCCTGCATCTGATTTACAAGAAAGTGCATAAAGCATGTCCTCACCAGATTATCCACCAGCTGCATATCAAGAGCTTTAGAACAAATTTAGAGAATGAATAACTACAAATTGTATGTAATGAGTAGCTGGGAAACAGGATAAGATGCAAGATGAGTCTTTTAAAGCTACATCATGTCAAACTAAGCAATTACCTTTCTTAGATGTGATTAACTCAATCCCTCTTTACAGAGGTAACACAGTCTGTCTCAACTACTGGACTTCAGCAGAGCATTTGATTGAGTGCCACAACTTTGGTGATTAAAAGGCAAACTGGAGAAGATGAAGATGAGTCAGCAAACTGTAAAGCAGTGAGGAACTGCCTTAAGGGAAGAATACAAGTTGCATTGGACAGGTGCTGTGCTGGGATGAGGGGGGTTCCACAAGTACCAGTCTTAGGACTTTCAATGTTTTTACTGACAGTTCAGATATTAAAAAAAAAAAAAACCAACCCCAAAAAAAAACCCAACAGGGGTGTTGTGAAACATGACTGATCTGTGATGAAATCTGTCAACAGTAGACAGCTGGAGGGTGTTGCTGGTATGTAAAAAGTTATGGATATCATGGGCAGAAATCTCTCAGAGATGGAATTATACAAATAGAGTCAAATGGTGTAGTAAAAATCAGACAGAAAAGCAGTAGAACATTTTCTAATTGCATTGTGGAAAAGACACTAGAGGAACTTCATCTGGAATGTTGTATACTATTCCAGTTAGATCTATTTTCAGAAAGCTCTCAAACTGGAACAGGTGCTATGAAGACATATCCAGGAACATCACAGGAATAAACAGCCTGTTCTATATGACATTGGAAGAACTTCAGAAAAGCAAAGGATGAGACAGCTTATGATTTCTCACTATAAACAGTGTGGGGGGACAGGAGGGAAAAAGTAAAACTGTTCAACTTGAAGGACAATCTGACTCAAAAATATTTGACTGCAAGCTGGTCATCAGCAGACCAAGTCTTGAAATGAGAGCAAAGTTCCTAGTTACCAGAGGCATGACCAAAAAGGCTACCCACAGAGGAAGACAGCAGCAGATGTTGCTGCTTTTTGATATGATATCTCTAGTTTCCAAAGAACTTCTACTACATGGCTGCCTGCAGTGACTCAGGCCAGTGCTCCAAGAAATCAGTCTCTGTTCCTGCTCCTGTCCTCACAGCAGTTGCTGATGGTGTCCCAGGAAGGTGTTCCTCAACTCTGGTCTTACACAAGCAGGCGTTTCACTGGTTGCACAGACTTAAAAGGCCAATCTTTGAACATCTGTCTCCCAGCTCTCAGGGAAGGTCACTCCCTTTTCTAACAGTGGTCTTCAAAATACAAAATCCTCTTCTATTTCTCCAGCTGCTAGTGTTCCAGAGGCATTCTTCATTATGATCTTCAGCAGCAGTTAAACAGCTCATTTCTCCAGCCCAGGTGCTTCCTCCAACACGGCGACAGGAAACGAGCAGGCTCTGAGGCAGGCAGGTTACCAACCCCCTGTGTGCTGCTTCTGCCCCTGCCCCAGCACTGCAGCGTGCCCTGCTCTTGGCTGTGGCAGCACAAGTGTCTGTGGGGACCTGCCTGAGCCAGCACCTGCTCTGTCCAAAACACACACACACTACTGCAGTTGAAAGAGAGGGGCACACAGGCTCCTGGGGAGAGGAGAAGGAAAGGGAGGCACACAGCTGCTGTTGATCATCCATATTATGGCTACAGATCCATAGGGCCTTTCCCCATAGGGGAAAAAATGTGTATTTTGAAAGGTTTAACATTATCTTTTCTGGGCCCGACTACTTTAAAAACAGCATGTTAACTATGGCGGACAGTCAGGTGCTAAAGAACAACACAGAAGTGCTCTTTCATATTTTTGGACTTCAAAACCTCCTTCTTGGAAGAAGGGGCAGAGGAGAGTGAGGGTCAGGCAATAGGACTGTAAGGTCTGTCAATTATACCCACTCATCTGGAGCACCTTAGATGCCCCAAAGCCATTATCATCTCTTGGGGACTGGCTTTCTGTGTGATCATAGCGATGCACGCTTTCACCACCTGCTCTGACATGCAGCTGCACCTGCCCCTCCTTCCCAACCTTGAGGCTGACCACGAGGAAAATGCCCTTTGTCACTTTGTCATTGCTGGCCATGCCAGGTTTACTAAACCACCCACCTTTTTTTTATTCAGCATTTTACTGGCCTTGTAAGAACTGGAACTTTTCCAAATACTGCTTGAAGCTACCCCACCTCTGCTCTCCCTCCTTGCTGGCAGGGGCTTTCTGCAGCCAGATGAAGTAGGGGGTACCTGCAGGGTGTCCCCTGCACCCCAGGAAAGCGGGGTCTGCTGGGAAGGTTAACACTGACTTTTCCTTTGCACATGCTGGCATCAAGAACATGCACAGAAGTTGCCCATAGTTGTAGCTCATGTGAATGTCACCTCTACTGGAACCCAGGAGTCCCTGGCTTTTGAGAAGGGGATCTTGCCAGTTTTCACAGAAAGCATTAACAGGTAACACACTGTGAGCAAGCTTGTGGAAGGCAGAGAATATGGGACAGGGCTATTTTAAATTTCTGTTACTACAGAACAATCCTGGCCTGGGCCCAAGGCTTCTCAAAACTGCCCAGTACCTACTCTAATGGTGATAGCATTCAGAGGTAAACCTGTTCCTACACAGATAGGACAGACAAATGTCACAATAAATAGTTCAGCAGTCTATCTTTAGAGCAGAGCTTCCTCACATAGACAGAAAAGTAGCTATTTCATCCACTCCTTTGTATGTTGGCCCTGATGTCCCAGTCTGACTGACCTTTCACTAATGTGAAACCTCTGACAGCTATTTTCATCCTACTGTAAATCAGCAGAGCTCTGGGGTTGGCATCACAGGAGGTTCTTATCTCATGGGGACTGTCCCAGTACAACCTTCCTCCAGAGCACACCTCCAGGCAGGAGATAACAGGATCTGCTGTACATGCTGACTACTGCTGGCTGTGGCTGTCTCCCCGCCAGAGGAATCCTGAGCCAATCATTCAGCATTTCCCTCTTCCCTTCCTCAAGAGAGGCCTCAAACAAGTACCAGTATCTTGCCTTCAGGCAGTACTTCTGCCACCCTGCTACCTCACTGCAGCCAGTGAGGAGGTGAGCAGTGCAGTTCTCTGTGGTCTTCCGTGGTCAAGAGGGAGGGGCCCGCAGAAAGCAATTTATCCCTCCTAAAATCTTAACCATGTCTCTCTCTGAGGAAGTGCCCAGGACAACTTTGCTGCTGACATTAGTGCTTCATTTAGACATCTAAAATGAGGTGTGGACAAATCCACACCCTTCTGCTTCTCGCATGATGTTTCCCAAGCAGAAGTGTTGTAATTCTCCTGCTTGGTGCTCTCAGCCGCTAATGTTAGATAGGATGTTAGATGAAGTACATCCACCCATATTCTGGCAGAGCCCTTTCCCCCAAGTGACCTAAATTATAATTTTCATCTTGCTTCACTAGATATTCAATATTGTGTAGTGCAAAGCATGCATATTTTCATATTTGGCTGTGATCAATAACACAGTTCCCATCTCTGGTAACAACAGCCCAAAACACCAAGGGTTGGATTCTCTGTGGTGGTTGTCAAAACGGCGGTGTTTTGTAATCAATAGCCTGAGAGTCTTTCTCAGGAAGATTTGCATTGCAGGATCAAGAGCAGCAGTACTCCAAGCCAAGCTGATGAAAGAGACAGTTAATCCCAAAAAGCCAATCCCTGGAATGTGCCCTGCTCTGGGAGGGCATCACTCAGCTACGTGCATATAGCTGGGTATGTCTGGTATAGCTGAAGCTTGTAATTAGCCAGAGATTGGCGCTTGGTTGGTGGTTGGGGTTTTTTTGCCTTTTTTTATTTTTTCTTTTTTTTTTTTTTTTTTAAGTAAGAAAAACATCCACAGTTGTTCCACAGGAAAAGAACAAGTAATCTACCCACATGGAATATATGCAGTTGTCCTTGTTTCCTCCTTGCTTACTTTCACCTTCTGCTAGTGTAATTTGAGTGACAAGATCTTTCCAAACACCAAATTAGGATAAATGGCAGTTGCGTGCAACAGATGAAGGAGAATAACTGGCAGGCTTTTAACAAATCAGGAGTATGTGCACAGGGCAGATACTGAAATGCACAAACTTTGCACTGTTTTACAAAAACAGCTGAAGGCAGAGCCACACAGGTAGAGTCCTACAGCTGTAGGGTGTCTGTGCTTCACTTCCCACTCTCCCCTTCCCCTCGAGGCAGCTACTGTGGAGCTGTGACAGCTGAGCTGCATGGGAAGCAACTCTTAAACCACTTGAAGTTTTCAACCTGACATGTTAAAGCAAACTCCCCTTACCCAAGCAGGGAAGTGAAAGGAAGCCCAAGACATGATTCTTCAAGGAGGTAAAACACCCCAAGTGACACATCCCCTGGTGCCTGAGGAGGGTCATTTGCATGTATGAATGGCCAGGAAACCCCAGGACACAGCGGTTTGCACCTGCTTTGCCCAGATGCACATGCCTACACCCTGCCCAGTGCAGTAAGGGACACGCTCTGAGTCACATTCAGTGCAAAGTCAGGTCTGAGCCGACCGCATGTGAACACCTGCTAGAAGGCAGCCTGTAAATCAGGCTTTCCTCACCATTGATCCTATGGAGCTACACGCACACTGGCAATGAAGCACCATCTCTAAAAAGCATCCCAAACATCAGCGGAAACAGCAATGACAGTCAAGGCTAGAACCACATGAAACTGCATAGGCAGGCCATATCACCTATGGTGTCTGAGCATCACCTGGCTGCATGCAAAACTGCTGACTGACCAGTGCAAAGGTCTGAATTAAATGAGTTTTAAGATGAGGCCCAGTCTCTGACTATCCGCACTTTCCTAGACTGCTGCAATATAAAATGAAACAGGTCTGTGTTGATCATAAGTGAAGGTACCAAAACATGTCAACCCCTTGTGTTGTGCTTGGTAGAGCAGACTCAGGGAATGTTGCACTTCAGGGCACCTGGTTGGGTCTGACTGACCAAAGCCATTTCTCTTGGTTCCCCAGCTGAACTGGCAAAGTTGACTTTTCCAAGGATAAAAGGCCAGGTGAGACTGGCTCTTACCACTCAAGAGAACATAAAAATGGTCAAGCTGTTACAGGGAGCTGACAGAAGATCTTGGAGAGCTGAGTATGCTGTCATAACACCATCACAGGAGGCGGGAATAGCAGAGGTGGGAGCAGGGCAGTACTTTGTATCCTCCCATTCCAGCTTCCCAAGCTCTGCTCTAAAATACCTAGGAAAGTCACCACCATTCCAGCTGCTTACTTTGCCACCAGTGACAGCCAACTTAAGTGATCATTCCTCATGTCTTGCTATCTCAAAGCCCAGAAACAGCTTCATTTCTTCTGGTGGAGGCAAGATGGTGCTTTTATTTCTCTGTCAGGCTTAGAAAAGCCATAACATAGCAGAGCAGATAGGAGAGCCCAGATAAAGGAGAAGAGCACAGGCTGAGTATGGGGCCAGGTGCCCAAGCCATCCATTTGCAGGTAACCCAGTATGCCCAGCACAAGGCACCTGAGCACTGGGTGGAAACTAAAATGTGAGGCTGGGAAATCATGTAGCTGAGAGGGATTTACGTGGCTATGCCCAATATGCTGAAAGCTCCCCCTGCTTATGTGCTGGGAGGGACAGAGTTCCTACTGCCTGGTGCAGAGCTGCCTCAGCCCTGGGCTGCGTGCTGCCCAGCTCGCACCTTGGCCCCGCTTGGATTCACACACGCCACACAATGCCTTCACACAGATATATTTATCAAGTTAAAAAAAGTTCTTGTTAGCTGTTGTGTTGGCTGTGAGGCTGAGTTGCGCTATCTAGGAGGGAAGAAGAGGCCACCTGGAGCAGTAAAAATCTCACAAGCCAGCAAAATAAGGAGGGCAGCATGCTGGTGGGAGGTTGGATATTTACTGGAGTGGAAGAATTCCAATACAGAAATGATTCATCTTCACAGCACAGCCCCTCCCCCACCATAAAAGAAATTTTCCTTTTACATATTTCCTGGAATATGTGATTGTACTAGAAGAGCATTTTATGCTCCTGTTCTGAAAGGGAATCCAGTCCAGTGGGAGAAAGTCATTCTTGGAATAACTTTCAGTGAAATCAAGAGTTACAGCTGGACTGACTTCAGTGTAACAAGTCCTTGGGTATTGGTGGCTGCTGCAGTCATGTTTTTGTAGGCAGTCTGGATCTACAAGTTTTCCTAGTATAATAATTGCAGTAAGAACTGTGAGGTTTTGTAACCAAACTCGTTTATGCTGGCAAAATCCCTTCTTTGGATGATAGAGAGGTGACTTATACCACTTAGTTTCTTCCAGTTTTTACTTGGGAGTTGCTGTTCTATTATGTCTTTATGGTGTCTGCACAATAGGTGTGAAATTACTTCTGCATTGTTGTAACAGTATCCCTTTCTAAAATAGACAAGCTAAAATGTCTAAACTATTTTATTTTTTATAATGCAAATATTAGGATATGGTCGGGGAAGAAAGAGACTACTATCTTAAAACGAAATAGATTGATGACCTACATCAGCCTGCAAGATAAATTCTGTGTGACAGTAAGAGAACAGAATTTACCAAAATAATATAGATTATTTTCTTTCATTATTTTTATCACAGTTGTGATCTTCATTTCCTAAGCAATCTCTATAAACATCTGCATGAACTTATAGCCTGTATATGTCTATTTTCATTTCTAAGATCCAAGTTAATCTTGTTTGCAGCATGCAAAGAACTTGAGCAGGATGTGATACCACTTTATGTCATCCCCTCTTAGAAGTGCAGTAGCCCTGCAGTATCACTGCCTGGCCAGCCCAAGAGGCAGTGGGGCACCCGCAGATTTGCCATTGCCAGTTTGACTGCAGATGATCTAAGGAACTTCTGGGAAGCAGATGTTCCCTGGGACATCTCCTGGAAGTGAAAGAGAGCATGATAAAGAGAATAAAGTTGCAGGGGAAAAGTCTAAGCATAGGGAAATACGGCATGACCTTGAAGGTGGGATTTCACCTTGTATTTTCTCCTGGAAAGAATGGAGATAGGCATGAAGGTTCTTAAAGCAAAAATAAGCAGGTGTGTTTGATGGTTTAAAATCAGTGAAACTCAATCTGTGCTTGTAGAGAGCAGCTTTACAATATTTCCCCATGTATGGCACACAGAGCAAAGTCATTCCACCTGTTGTGCACAGCAAAGAAGCCCATCTGCACGTACAGAGAAATACCATCAGCCATAATATAAATGGACTTGTATAAGCTGGGTTGAATTCTTCTCTTACTGAGGTAAGGAGATCAATGGAACGGGGTGACAAAACAGCAAGCAAAGAAAACAAATTTTGTAGCAGCCAAAACACATTTTTTGCAGAATGTGTATGCAACTGCAGGGTCAATGAGTGTGTGTCTCACAACCAGAGAAAGGATGTTGCAGCAATCGGTATAAAAGAAGGAGAGTCTGGCACAGTTTGAGCTACCAGACTGGCTAAAAAAAAGAATGTATCTTGTAGCTATTACCCAAAAATAGTCTGCAAGACTAAAAATAGCATGGATATATCAACATCTGAAAAGAGATCAAAAATGAAGCCCATAAAGATTGTAAGTCATATCAGATGCAGAACTTTGGAGCTTATAAAAGAGAGTGATGAAAGCACTCTCTTTTATATTATACTAATTCACATTACCTATATATATTTATACTAATTATACTAATTCACACTACCTAGTTTCAATCTCCAATCACCGGAGCCAAGTCAAGCAGACAGCTTTTCTTTTCTGGGATGTACAAACTGAAGGTGCTGTATGCCAGACCTCCCATGCTTCTCATATACAGACCATGTTTCCTGCTTGCACAGGCCTCTCTCTTCTGCCACCACCTCAAGCATGTGCTTTGGTGGCTACCTCAAAAAGTGCCTGGAGGACTGAAAAGGCGAGAAGCAAGAAGCTGTCTGTGTCTGGAGGAACAGGCTGTGTGAATCCCACTCTGCAGGTTAGACATCTGTCTCAGGTTTGCAGGGTTTTGCAAAGTATTTCATGTGCCACTTTTTCTTGCCCATGGGTGAGGATGCCCACCAAATGAAGTCGGTGTCCTGGTCTTGAAGAGACAGCAGCAGATCTGACTGAATAGGGACCAGCAGCTCACACAGGCTGCTGCTTAGCAAATCTTGGCACCACCAGGGGTGTAGCCAGATGCCTGGGGGCATTTTTGACTTTAGTTACAGACCCAGGACCCTTGGTTAAGCATATATCCCGCTAAGATACTCTAATCTTTCATCTGATTTAACCCTCCATCCCTGCTCAGGGGTATTAAGAGTTTAATTCAGCATTTGCAAGAGGACCCAGATAGATGAAGAGCTTAAGGTGAAAAGACAAGCTAAGCAGAGGGGCTGCAGCAGAGGCTGATCCTTGTCCCATCTGGGGAACAGCACAGAGCCCTGACATTTGTGCTGTATGCTGCTGCAAGAACCGGACATGAGCCGGCTCAGCATGAGCAGTCCCTGCATGAGCACACCAGACTCAGGCGAGACAAGGAGAGCCACGGGAGGGGCAGGCACGCTGCTGGGGCAGCTGCAGCACCCCCTGGGGCAGCATGGGGAAAGGAAGGGAGGGAACAGCTCTACTCAAAGCCCTGCTTGTGCAGTTATAGCCTGTCTGCAACCACAGCCTGTAAGCAGCCATATGGACCTAGCCAGGCTGGACACTCAAGCTTCCAGCTGTTGTTGAAGTGTCAGCACCCCAGTCCAATCCCACCCTGGCTGTTACCATTCTCCTCCTAACCATCACTGCCCTCCCAAATTTGTCAGCAAAACTGTTTGTATGCTTCCCCTGCTCCTCTGGAATCAAAGTGAGCCATGCTAGCTCAGGCAGCTGAAACACAAGATCTGCCTATATCTAGTTCAATGCTAGTGAATAGGTCAAGGAAAGCTGGCAGGGTGTGTGTGTGCCTGAGAGCTGGGTGAGCAGTAATCTCCTCAGCCAACAGACCTGGAGTTTACACACTGACTTAGGCACCTCTGTGCTGGTCTGCCCCATGCACCCAGGAGCTGACTTTGGCTTGTGTTCAGTGCAAGCTACACCAAGAGGGTGAGTCTGGTCAGAGGAACTCCACATATGCCCAACACTTTTTCATCCCTACATGCTCCTTGACTGCCTCTTCCCCCCACCAGCAGTCAAGGAGAAGGCTCCATTGAGGTCCAACTGGGGTCTAGCAGATCCACACCACACTGCACATACTGCCAGGGGCACAGTCCCTCCCTCTGGGAACAACAGGGTGTGAAAGCAGGGGGTGTGGATGGTCCTGGCCATGCAGGGTGCATTTCCTCTGCCTCAGCACACAAGAGCATGATGCTGCTGAGCTGCCTTTTCTCACCAGCAGTTTTCATGCCCCTAGCTGCTTGCAGCTAGTGAGACATGGTTTTGGTGATAATTCAAATGCTCAGATCTTGACTACTGGGGCCTAGCAACGCTCTGCTCCTCCAGGTGTAATACATGTCCTGTGGTGTAGATGGGTTTGGGGTTGAGCTTATGAGAGCACAGGATTTGCAAGTTCTCACCTCTTCCTTCCTTCTCAGGCCTCTCAAATCAAGATGCCACAAATAAACCACTTTCTTGCAAGTGCCTGTACTACTGTTTTATGTAATTCAGAACTGCAAAATCACTTTCTCCAGGTACCTTAGCAGGCATCAGTGTGAGATTCTCTGACAAGGGATCCAAGGAGACCTGGTGTTGACTTCTCTGTACAACAAGAACCTTACTCTCTAAATAAGATAATTATCAAGAGGGCGTTTGTGCCCATTCTTGTTTTCGGGGACTCTCCTTTCTCTTTGCCACCATGACTCATAAAACTCATTAAGCCAGTGTATGCCTAGCAGAACATTTAATTACACAGCAGTTGCAGGGTAGTGACGGAATCTATGTTTAACAGGCTGACAGCAAGATGGCTTTATCTACAAAGCTGTTTAGGTGTCAGTATAGCCAGTGCCATCCATAACGCTGGGCAAGCCATACCAGGCACCAAACCAGCAAGGAGGAAGGTAAAATTTGTGTCAGGAGTAGGCTCAAGACATTAGAGATTTGCATAAACAGTCTGAAAACCTGCCCGTCATCACCATGTCTGGGGAAATGTGTGGAAACATTATCTGGTAAATCAACAGCCTTGCACTGCACAGTGACCTAGATAGGAAATACGATGCAAGAAGGGAGAAGGTGAGACTGTGCACTGTTGTAACACAAAGATCAGGTTATTTGCTGCTGCATTTATTCTAGCTATGAGTTTAATAGTCAATAAACCACTTGAAAACAAGTTCTAGCCCCTCCCTTCTTTCTCAGACACTCTCACAGCAACACAGCATACAGCCAGACCAATTTATGAACAATGTATTTCACTAGTTAGCAAAATGTTGAGAAAATATTCTTAAAATCGCTGTACACATCTCAGCTATGGGTGCACGACTCTGAGTACAGCCTTAGGGTGTCTGAGAAGCTGCTCAGAGAGATTACACCAACATTGGAGTGACTACTTCTCTCTTGTGTGTGTGAACAGGCTTGTTTACATGAAGAAACTCTTTCCATTGTGGCCTTTGAGATTGCAGTAGAGGATTCAGTTGCAGCAGGCTAGGGTATGCGAGGATGACTTTGCTCACTGGAACAAAAAAGCAAAGGGAAGTTTTTGGGAGCTAATGCATGACACTGTTATGCATTTGTACATTTTGTCCTGATTACTTAGAAGCCAAGCATGACCAAGTGATTTGTCGTCAGTTTTGGTTTTGTGAGATTTTTCTCCTTGTAATTGACCTTATAATTAGCACTTTGTATCATACATTCTAGCCCATCTTAAGGCTGGTCTTGAAATTCCACCATAAAACCTCAGCACACTGAAAGAAGTAAGCACTGTTCTGAAACAGAAAACACATCTCCCTCACCTTTAAAAAGATTAAGAAATTGTAAGCTTTTTTAAAGAAATTGTAGCTGGATGATACTTTCAGGAAGGCAGAGGAATTATAGCCTTGTAGGGCAGTGGCTCAGTTTTCCTACATTATGATTATTTCCATATTGGTTTTACATCAACACAATAAAGGTTTCTCTTAACTCTGAAACTCTGCTCGCATGAAGAAAAACATTTAAAGATTGCATATCAAAGGTCTTCAAGATCAAACAATAACTTATCTATAGACCACCATTCAATATGCAGTCTGTATGCAGGAAAATAGTTTGCTTTCATTTTTTCATTCTTCTGTAAACAGAATATAGCCTCCAAAATTAGCCTTGTTCACTCCAAATTATTGAGCTTAGCCAAAATTAAGTCTCTTTTTATATTTTCAGATTTTTCCCCCTAAAGTAACCAAACAAGTAATGGAGTATGCCTCTTTCAAATATATAGTACAGAAGACTTTGATATTGCCATGAGTCTGAGCTGTCAGAAGTCAGAGTGAAATTTTCCTTTTTCAATCCCATTTTTCAAAGTTATTTCTTTTGAAAATAATACATGAAACTTTACCCAAACACAACTTCTCCCCCATATTTAAACTGTAGCTAAATCTTAGAAAATACAGTGTAGCTAAATTTTGGAAGACAGTACTTTTTAATCTGCCATCACAATCAAGGGACCTACATTAATGAAAAGGGAGAGTGTTAGGTCAGACTCTTCTGGTTTCTGTAACAGTCACCTGGTTTCTTCCTATATTTACATATTTTTCAGAAACAAAATTCCAAGTGTTTTGCCCTTGGGACTTAGTCCAGAGTTATGTTTGTGATTATTCTGTCATATATTAGCACACTCATGACAGTCCATCAGAAAGATTGAATAATTTCTACATGGTAAACAACAGCATTTCTTACAGCATGCATTGCTGTATTCACTGGTCCCAATGAAACCATTTCTCCATTTGTGGTGGGGAGGGAAAGATCCCCTCTTCAGGAGTGTTTCTTGACTGATTGAGGCAGGTATCTTTTTTTGTCATTTGCAGCTGATGGTCACTGTGGCTTCATTTTCCACACTGCTGGCAGTAGTTTCTGTATAGCATCTAAGGGAATTTCTCCCTCCACACACATTTTTGGGAAGAGCCTTATATGTTAATTATTCTCCTCTCGAGCTGTCCTCACACCTCAACTCACAATGAAGAATCCTGTTCCCCTTTCTGGTTCCACCACACTGCTCCACAACTCTGCTTCCTCTGCCTCCATCAGAGCTCAGCACTCCCCCCCCCACACGACATTGCAAAACCTCCTCAGGGATGAAGACCTCCTCTATTTATAGAGCACTGAGGCTAGATGAAAGTTTCCAGAGAGTTTTATGGAAGAGCTCACATCTAGCTGCTCTGAAGGCTTACAAAGGGAAACAAGCTTCCACCTTGCTTTAGAGCTTTGCCCGGCATCTAACAATCACTAAACCTTTGCAGTACAGTATGCAGTGCACCAGGCATGTGATTGATGTTATACATTGGCATTTACGAACCTCTGAAAATTCTTCTTCCTGACATGCTTGGGGCAGATTCTCTACCATGAACCCATATTCTCAATTGATTTTTGTCCTAGGTCTGTGATTCAGAGCTATCTTAAGATAACAGAGAAGAAAAACTGTTTTTAGCTTTGTGCCGTGGTTTTTCCTTAAAAGATTAAGGCTGATATTTTAAAATCAAAAATAAGGTTCCATTAACAAATGCACTGCTGTGTGTTGCTCCACAAAGATATGATTCAGCATTTTTTTTACTCATGTCACAAGTTAAATACAGAATATGCTTTAAAATAGTGGATAAATGGCTGTACCTGTAGCTAAAATGAGGTAGGAGTCAGGCTGGGTTCACAGGGGGGCAAGGGGGTAAATCCACAAACACGGTCTGTGCACGTATATTAGCTAGCCATGTTCAACCTCTGAAACTGATAAGTCACTGTTAATTAAAAAAAAAGAAAAAGGCAGCAAGCCTTTGACTACTACTGCCCACAGCACATGGCTTTTATTGGAGGATGTGTTTGCACAAAGGGAGGAGTGTTGCCTCCTACACGAATTTCAGCAACCATTTGAACAATTTGGTAAATAGATGAGGACAGAGTCTTCATCTATTGACTGCCTGTCCCCTCCAGTCAGAAGTCAACCACACAGTGAGGAAGCTCTAAACTAAAGGGGAAATAATTTTTAGGAATCTGCTTTTTAATGAAAACTCCTGAACATGGTCCTGGCATTACCAACAATCTGAGGGTAGACACATACACCCTGATACAAACAAATGAACAAACAACAATATACATACAAAACAACAATAAAAAAGAGAATAATTCCAGGGAGAAAATATAAACCTAATGCAACAGGAAAGGAAAAAAAGTGAAATCCACCTCCTGACAAGATAAACATTATCATCTTCCCTTGCACTCTAAGTGGACAAAGAAGGAGTAAGTTGCTTCTTGACCTGTTTTTCGCTCTGCATAAAAATGAAAGGCCATTTTTTCTAGTACCAATAAAATGCCACCTTTTCTGTAAGTCACTAATTAGCTGACCGGATGAGCAAGGAACAGATTCAGGTGACTCAAACAGTGACAAGCTGATGCAGAATGATAGCAAGACTCAATTACAACCCAGCACTAATTACAGCTCTGTAGCACATACTAGCACTCTGAACACAAAACAAGGATGTTAATAATACAAATTTAGCTGTGCACTTGCACAAAATCCTTGTAAGCCTTATTTTCCAGGACTTAATATTTCACTACTGCTTCATAAAAGCTCTCCAATGTACAATTCCAACATTATGTTTCAGTGGATTCATGAACAGCATTGTGCCGTCTGAATGCCCATTGAAAGAGATAAAATGAATAGTGTCAGTTTAGATCATGCAGGGAGAAGACAACAATTTTCATAATATGGGAATTTAAATTACTGTATATCCACTACTAGCATTCTTCGTTTAGTAAGTATCTGTCCTTGGTATAAGTTGCTTGGGATGTACTTTAAAACATGATGAAATGCCTTACTCTGGTATTAGTCAAAGAGTATTTGCACAGAGGGTTGTGCTTGTTAGCATAGGAAGAATAAGAGAAAACCATCATAACAAGTGTGCATCAATATCACAAGTTTTAATACCGTATGAGTTCAGTTCTAAAATATCAATAACTATTATCATCAGCCAGAACCTTTCAACTACTAAAACCTGAAAAGAAAAACAAAGAAACAAACAAAAACTTACAAAATTGGAGTCCCTGGCATGCTGTTTGCACCATCAATAGCCTTAAACATCTCTCCTTGTATCCTTAGATAGCAGTATCAGGTGACACTAGCCATTATCCTGTCTGGGTACAAAATACCCTGCACTTTGGATCTGCTGATTCCCTCAATATTTTCTTCAATCAGAGAAGAGAGAAAGTAGAAATGGGTCGAGTTACATCATGTGAAGTAAATAAGAGTGAAGTTACAGGACATGACCGAGTCAGCTTACTATTCTGACTTGGGTGGTCCTGCTTTTCCCTCCCAAACTCCTGGCCCTGCTGGTCCACACCCTCTCTTACACCACATCAAACCACTCGGTAAGCTGATCCAACTTGTTAATCCAACAGAAAACTACTCTCTTGAACTGACTCACCAAAGGGCTTGACAAGAGTGATACCAAGGAGAAAGGTTCAGGAGGGAGCAGAACCACCCCTTCTGGCGGCAGCAACTCAACACTGTGTCTTAAGTGAACCACAACTGAAGAAAATGTTGAAGAAGGGCACGAGAGGAGCACTGAAAACAAACAGAAAGGTACAGAGTAAGGGCACTGTGTCTTTGGGAAGAATGGAAATGCAAGAATAGACATCACAAAGCCCTTGGGATGGGATAGACAGTGAAGGGTGCAATGGCAGGAGAGCAACAGGACATTGGATCATGTTATGCATCAGAGCGGGGCATGGGGACACAGGTACTGTCCTGGCAGAAGGAAGAATGGCTAGTGACAGAAAACACAGTACTGAGCCACCTGGATTGCGGTGGCTCTTTGAGGTTCAGGCTCCAGTGCTTTTGTCTGTGTGCGTCTGTAGCCAGCTCTGGCAAACGTGAGCTCTTTGGGACAGATGTGCAACTTTGACAGTTTTAACAAAACATGAGCTATAACATTGTATCCCCATTGTTGAAAAAAAAAAAGAGGGAGGACACCATTGTTCACTTGAAAAACAAACAAAATGAAGTCCCCATTCTTTTCAAGAAACTGCCTCACCAAAAAAAGAACAAAAATCAAACCGCTAAGTGTTATTGAAGAATACCACCTAGTCAGTCTTAACAGCTCAAAATCTCACTCACTATTATCTTCTCCTTCCTCTCTTAAATTACTGAGACAGGTCTCTCCTTTCATAGCAGCAAATCTTTTAAGTTCACCATTTTCTTGGAATCTCCCCTACTTGTACAACTGTCTCCATAAGAAAAAGAGTTTAGGGGTATGAGAAATTGTGCTAGTCATCTAGAGAAAGGGAAGAGAAACTGCATCTTCATCCAGAGATAAAATGTCCAGGTTTTTAACAAATTTGTCTTCATAGTTTTAAGGAACACTTCTTGAGTTCCTCTCTTGAGCTCTGGGTAACTCTTCATAGGTAATCAGAAAAATAAATAAAAAAGGTGGGGACTTTGTAAGTCATTAAATAGCATGATATATTGCAAGACATTAGCTGAGGCATTCTCAAGCTTCCCAAACCAAGGGGTAGAGGGCAAACTGTCCTTGCCTACACCCCAGGGCATCCCTGTTCTCTTTTCCAAGTACAAGACCAGGCACTGGCAGAAGTATGAACTACGTGCCTGGCAGCCGAAAGACGAGGAAAGAGAAAATATGATGTGCAATAAATCAGGTACACACAAAATAATCGTGGCAGGTCACATCATCCTAACACTGCTCGGCATTGTTTCCACCTTAATGATCTTTCAGCATGTCACCATGCTGAATCATGATGACAGAGAGGCAGGAAGCACATATCAGATGCAGAATGAACAGGTCTTTTTGTGATTGTGGTGCTGTGAAGCACTGGGCTTTCTTTATTTTGGAGTCCTCTGTTCTCACTCTGGAAGACTTGTCTGCAGAAAAATCAAGAAGAATTTCTGGAGCAGTTCAGATAAATTTGACTTACATACAGATAAAACAGGAATCTCTCTCTTTTTTTTTTTTTTTTTGCCCCCAAAACTGCTTATTGCTCATCAGTGAGTGAATTTCAAATGGGTTTTAAAAGTGGTTTTTTAAAAGTAATTTTCTGTTCATAACTGGACTTTAAGCACCCGAGGGCCTGCTGGCTTGCTTAAGTTAGAGGCCAAAAATGTACATAATTGTCAATCTTTAGCAAGACAGAGAGTTCTTTTCTAACCAGAGCCAGAAATACTCCCTCTGGAGAAATCTCACAAACAATGTGAAAAAAAACTTTTGAACTTTATATGGTACAAAGTTTAAAATGAGGACAAAACTGGAATGAGTTGGTCTTGAGGATTGTCTAAGCTATGTTGCATTTCCATAGCTTTACAGATACAGACATCTGGAAGCAGAATTTTCAGCTAAAAAGAAAAAAAACAACCCATTGTTTTGTATTTCACTAGCACAATAATTTTCCTTAAACATGAATAAAATTATTGCAGTAGACAAAAATTTTAATATGTATAAATCTCTCTAGATCAACCCTAACCATATTTTTTGGTGTAAAAAAATAGGCTATATTCTCAGATATGAAACTGCATATAATTTCAGATAGATTCAGGGACAGCAAAACCAATTTTAGTTAAACAGCCTGGAGGAATCTCATAATATCAAAGACAGTATTAAACACAAGTTTGCATAAAGTAATTGAGAATAATCCTTATGATTTTGTCCAGCACTTATAAACTCAGATTATAATGACAGTTTTTTTCTTTTAAACATTAGACCATTATGATATTCAGTGATAAAAAACCAACTTATTCTATGACTTTAATTTCAGCAAAAACTTTCAGAGAAACTCTGCAATGGCATCAACAAGCACTAAGCAGAATGAAAGATGGTACAGGGTGCTGCAGATTATTTTCAGAGCTCTAAGCCAAATTCTCCGTTGTCCCGAGGGTCCTATGCCACTTCATACTGTGGAAAGCACCAAGTTCCTGGCATATCAAAGCCTGGATCTTGAAAAGTTCTGAGATCCCTTCAGTTATGCTGCCCAAGTTATTTGAGGGGACCCTGTGTTTGTTCATGTGCCCCTCTGTAATGGCTGGCACTAGTCCTGCTGGGCAATAACCCCACACCTTTCAGATCACATCTACTGGGTGACCCTTTCCTAGCTTTGCAGAAACAGGGGCCAGGGGAGGTATCTGGGAGATGAATAAGCCATGCTAACCCTTTGAGTGCCTCAGGAAAAGAGGGTGCATTCAACAAAGGAGCACTTGCCTTGTGGATGTACTCTGAACACTTTGTCCTGATTAGAAAGGAAGTGAGCTTAACAGAGAATCCAACTCAGATGAACAGTTCTCTCCTTTAATTTGGAAAATCTGCAAACCTGTTACAGTTCACTTGCTAGTGTGAAAAGCAAGCTTGAAAAATGGCACTGTTGAGACCAGTGAATAATGGTTTACGTGGAATAGCAGCAGTCAGGCTGAACAACATGGTGGAGTGGTCTGGGGGTGGAGGAGAGCAAATGCTACAAGCCCCGAAGTTCTGACTTTTAATTATGATGCTGTTGTGGACATGCATCTGTCTCACTGATGCCTGATGCTGCCACCCACCTCAGGAGCACATGCAGCTTCCAAGAGGCCTCTGGCAGCAATGAAAAGCTTAGCCTGGAGTCCAAGCACTTTTTTCCCCATTCACAGTGAAACTATCTCAACATGAGATTATTTTTCATTTAAACTTTATTTCTGAACTGACTTTGTAACCTTCTATAATCTTGTTACTCTGCATTCCCCTTCTCCCTGGGCTTCAAAGATTCTTTTTTGGTTGCTTATATAATCTCAGCGCTGCAGTACACAAGCTATCTAAAGCATGGTATAAATGCAGCTATTATTACTATTTAATAAAAACAGAAAAGTTATTCATTGACCAACCTTTTTTTCCCCCCTTTCTAATAAACATACAGATCCATATCTAAGTGGTGATAAAAAAAACTATGACCTTGCATTAAGTTTATCCCATAACATCCTCATCATGACTGGTATTTAATTTTAAAGACTTTTCGTTGCGTTCTCTGCAAAGCAGTATGTCTCATCATTACCTAGTCACCAGTAAAGCACTTTTCCAACATTCACTGACACAGACAAGAAATTAGCAATCTTAGAAAGGCCACTTTAGGGACCAAGTGAAGATCAACCAGCTGAAAAAAAAAAAAAAAAAAAGAGAAGGAAGTCCCTTCCTCCTCTGTTCTGGAAACCATCATATGGATCATTTTACTTAGTATACCATATGTTGCTTTTTGTTGTGCTTTGTCCTTACACTGTCTTTTAAGGCACAAGCTCTTTGGCAATAAGTAGTCTTCTATGCTTGGAAAACAGATTTCTAGCATGTTGCAGACACTACTATTGTAATATAAAAACTCATTGTCCTCCTGAGTTTCCTTACCAACACTGCTTCTCAACACAGCTTTGTCCCTGTAAAACAACCTTCATTAAGTTTTGTGTCACTGGTGTAGTGCTGCAGTAATAAGGCAAATGCTTCATACACCCAAAGATGGATTTTGTTGAAATTGGTATTTCTGTTGACCATGCTGTGAAACAGTATGATCTCAAGACAACCTGAAGGAGCTTAGCACATTAGCAAATGTGAAAACTAGGACCTTTAATTGCATCCCAAAAGACATGTGGAAAAGAGAGGGAAAGAACAGAAAACTTTTGAAGCCAAATTAGCCTGTAAATTAATAACTATCATTAGATTTTAGCCAGGCACCATATTTGTGCCTTGGTCTTTTTCCTAGTTGTTTCATGGTTGGATGATTGAGTTTCAAGTCTGTCACTTTCATCTCCATTGTGTTTGCTGAAGGAGTACACAACAAATGCAAAAGATCTTTAACTCTTCAGTTTCTACCTGGCAGAATACCATTGTTTGCATTTCTCAAGTTTTTGAAAATAACAGCCTTGACCCTCTTCTCATTTAGCCCAGTTTAACAATGCTGCAAGTCCAAGGAAATCAGCTGAATTAATCTCATCTTAAAGCATGCTACAGGAATGCCTAAACCTAGTATTTTTGACATACCTCATATACCTATAGTTGAAGGAAAAACTCTCATTACACATCCATTAAGAATCTGTCCACTTCATGCACTGGATTTAAAACTTGGTTTTAATCCACTTCATTCTGCCCTTACCACAAAGAAATTACTAATCTGGAATTTTGTTTTTAGTTTCCATCTTTTCCAGTTCATTTGCTACCTTTTTTTTTTTTTTTTTTCCTTTGGTGGTTGCTGTTAATTCTCCCTTGGAGCTCACTAGTCATATTCACCTTGAAATTTTATCCACTGGGCTTTCATGACCTTGTCTTCTCAGTACTCCTTTTGCCTTTCTAATAATTCACCCTGGTTTTCCTTCTCATTTTTCATGTATGTACCACAAGGCACTCGTAGCCTTGGTACACTTTGTTTCTCCTGCATTCTTCATATAGTACATTCAGTGCCTAACATTTCTCCAAGTCCTATTACTATGCCAATCAATCCTAAATCCAGTTCTGTTGGAGAGATAAGAACTAAACCATTTTTTTATTAATTGCATACATAAAGTCATGTCACTATAATACAAGTATATTGCAGTGTTAAACCTCACAAAAGCCTTTGAAAAGCAAAAGCATTAGTATTCCTCTTCTACAGTGGAAGACAACAAATCACTTCTCCAAAGTCATGTGAAGTCCTGTGGCAGCCTCTGGGTTCATTTCACCTTTCTACCTCAGGATCTGTATATTGGGTCACGTATTTTACACTTCTTGGGCTTTAGAATGGATTTGCTTAACTTACAGGCAGTTCTGACCAATGGTATGCATCGTGTTTCACCAGCCCAGCCCACGGGGCAGCTATTTGCTGTCTGTTCACCAAATAGCTCTCTGAGAAGATGGGTGGGAGGACATCCAGCCCAGGAGGAATCATTGCTTTGCCTCACCACATGGCTCTGAAGCACCGACCACCGTGTTGGGCTGTACTGCAGGAAACTCCACTTTCCTAAACTATACCACAAGCAAGCAAAGCCACGGTTAATTGGATCAGTGGAAGCTTATACATCACCTCAGAGGAGTCCAGATGCCCATGTGGCTTTTGGCAACGGATGCGACTGAGCTGAGACCTTTGTCCCTCTACCAGCACTGCTCTGCCAAATGAGCTTCCTTTTGCCTGTCAGGGACTTTGCCACGTTCATCACAGCACAGGCCCCAATTCCTGGCCTCGCCTTGTTTTTGGCAGCTACATAACTGGCTCCTTCTTACTGCTTTTTGCTTTTTCATTTCTTAATCAGCCTAGCTCCGGCCTTCACTACCACTCCGTTAGGCGGGACATAAGCCACGTGTTATTTATGAAGGAGACAGCACGTCTCTCCCGCTCTACCAGCTATCCGGCGGGAGTATTTTGGGGACTACGGGAGTGACAAAACCTGGCTCTCCACCGTAGCCAGGTGCCGCCGCCGCCGCCACCCTGCCTGTCACTGAAGCCACAGTGCCCAGCTTCCACGTCACCCGTCGCCCCTCGGTGCCCCCGCCTCACCTGCGGCAGGCCCACACCCGGCAGGGGCAGGGGGCAGCTCGCTACTGCGGCCACGGGCACCCTCGGATTAGCGACCTGCCCAGCGACGACGGGGCGGCCCCGGCAGCCCAGACCAGTGACACCCCCAGCAATTTCCCCACCATCCCTGCCGGGAAGGCCGCACTCGTCATAGGGAGGGAAGGGCGCTATCCCCACCAGCGCACTGCGGCCGCCCCGGTCCGGCCGCGTACCCACGACTGTAGCGGCGTCTCAGCCCCTCACGCAGCGGCGCGGAGGACGCGGCCGGCTCCGAGCCGGCCCCGCCCGCCCGGCCACGCCCGCCTGACGCGCCGGCGGCGCTGGCGGGCTGGAAGTGGCGTACGTGCACAGCGGGCCTCTGGAGTGGCGCCTCCTCCTCCTCGCCCCGGCACAGCGGCGGAGGCGCGGTGGGTAGAGGCGGCGGCCGCGCCGGCCCGTGCTGCACCGGGCAGAGAGGCCGGCGGGGAGCGGAGGGCAGCCCCGCACCGCGCCGCTCCGCATCCCCTCGGCCGTTCCGCCGCCGGTGGGGCGGCGATGAGGCGGCGCTAAGCAACGTTAGCGGCGCAAGGAGGGCGGCGCGGGCCCCCGTGCGCTGGAGGAGGCCGCGGGCCGGCGGAGGCGGAGGGCGGCGGGGGCCGCGGCGGAGCCGGAGCCGGGCGGCCATGATGCAGTAAGCGCTCCCTCCCCGCGCGGCCGGGCGGGGGCCCGCGTTAGCGCCGCTCCCGCCCGCCTCCTTACATAACACGACCCGGCGGAGCGGGGCTGCTGCGGCACCACCAGCGCCATGGCGAATGACAGCGGCGGAGGCGCCGGTCAGGGTGGCCAGGGCGAGAGCGGCAGCAGCAGCAGCAACAGCAGCAGCAGCAGCGAGCGGGACCGGCAGTACTGCGAGCTGTGCGGGAAGATGGAGAACCTGCTGCGGTGCGGGCGCTGCCGCAGCTCCTTCTACTGCAGCAAGGAGCACCAGCGCCAGGACTGGAAGAAGCACAAGCTGATCTGCCGCGGCGGCGGCGCTGCGGCGGCTGGCGCGGCAGGGGGCGCTACCGAGCCCCACGGCGGGCACCCTCCGCCGCCCCGCGCCCACGGCGGGGCCGCGGCGGACAGCGGCAGCCGGGCGGGGGTCGGGAAGGGCGCAGCGCCGCCGTCCCCGGAGGCCCCCGCCGAGGCCGCCCCGCTGACCAACAATCACGTCGCCGCTGCAGCTGCCGGCGGTGAGGCGGAGGCCTCGGCCGCGGCCCAGTCCCCGTCGCCCTCCGGGGAGGCAGTGCTGCTGTATCGGGACAAGTCGAACCTGTACCCGGGCGGTGTGCAGGCGGGGCCCGGTGGGGCCGCGCTGCGCCCCAACGGGCAGACCAAGTCGCTGGTGCCGCAGCGGCTGGCGCTGGAGTACATCGTGCCCTGCATGAACAAGCATGGCATCTGCGTGGTGGACGACTTCCTCGGCAAGGAGCTGGGCGGACTGGTGGCCGAGGAGGTGCGGGCCCTCCACCACACCGGCCGCTTCACCGACGGGCAGCTCGTCAGCCAGAAGAGCGACTCCTCCAAGGACATTCGCGGCGACAAGATCACCTGGGTGGAGGGTAAGGAGCCGGGCTGCCAGACCATTCGGCTCCTCATGAACAGCATGGACGATCTCATCCGACACTGTAATGGAAAGCTGGGCAACTACAAAATCAACGGCAGGACGAAAGTGAGTGAGGGAGGGAGGTGGGACCCCCGGTGCCCGGCCTCTCCCTGCTCCTGCTGCCGGCTGGGGGGGTTGGGGCGGGAGCGGAGCCGCGGAGCCGGCTCTTCCCCGGGTGCGGGCGTGTGTGCGCGCACGTGTGCGGCTGTCTGCGGGGCTGCGTGCGTGTGCGCACGTCCGTCCGGCTGGCTGTCAGTCTGTCCGTGCGGGTGCCTGTGCGGGGCTGTGCTGTGCCTGTGCGCCCGCTGTCGCTCCGCTCCCCGGAGGCGACTCATACTTGCGAGTCGTGTCCAGGTCTGGGCTCCTCAGTATGAGAAAGGAGCTCCTGTCTTTCTCTAGGGGGTCACGCAGAGGGTCACAAAGATGATTAGGGGTTTGGAACATCTCTCTCATGAAGAGACACTGCGGGAGCTGAGCTCTTTTAGTCTAGTGAAAAGAGGATAGAAGGGATCTCATTAATGTATGTAAGTACCTCAGAGGTTGATGTTAAAAAGACAGTGCTAGACTCTTCAGTGTTGCCCAGTGACAGGACAAGTAGCAGTGGCCATAAACTAAAGCACAAGAAGTTCCACCTCAACAAGAGGAAGAACTTCTTTACCTTTAGGGTGGCAGAGCACTGGAACAGGCTGCCCAGGGAAGTCGTGGAATCTCTATCTAGAAGCATTCAAAATCCATCTGGACGCCTTCCCGTGTCACCCGCTCGAGGTGACCCTGCTTGGGCAGGAGGGTTGGACTGGATGATCTCCAGGGGTCGTTTCCAGCCCTCACAGTTCTGTGACCCACGCCCGGCCGCGGCGGGACCCCCAGCCCCTGCGGGCCTGGGCCGCAGCCTCGACGGGCGGGTTGCTGTCCCGCGGGCAGCCTGGACATCGGTCTGTACCGGGAAGGTGCGAAAGGGTTTGTTTGCAGGTTAAAAAGGTGATCTTATTTATATGCCTGCGTTTTTTTAAAAACCCCTTGACCTGGCAGCTTATCCGCTAGGTGATGAGTGTTGAAATGGGAGTTCTTTCATAGTCTCGGGAAGAACGCTGGTCAGACAGCTCTGACCAGCTGCGGGAAGCAGGGGGCTGGCTGCGAGCTGTCCCGGCAGCGGCGCTGGCTGAAGAGGGTGGAACCATTTGTGCACAGCGTTTGTAGGCTCGCATAGATGTGCCGGGTTTTGATAAACCGTGGCTCAGGATGTGGCCTGCCAGGTGCAGGACTTAAAAATGTGGTCAGGAGACCTTCATCAGTGAGTGAGTGCCCCGGTGGCACAATAAACCCGTGAGTTACGGTGAGGCACTCTGGCATATGGGTGTTGTGGCAGGAAGTGGAATCACAGTCGTAGGGTGGCTTTGGGCAGAGTTTTTATTTTACTCTCATTAAGTCACTTTTCCACAAAAATCTTACTCTTTAGCTCTATTTCGAGACCAGAGAACTGAGTCAAAATCTCCCATTGTATTAGCCTAATTTGCGATTCCCTTCCAGTCCTTTAAATAAAATTCATGCCCTTGGTAGAGAGCTTGTAATGAATATTCATCAGTATCTTTTCAGTTTAATAAAAAAAAGAAGAGGGGTGAAGCCCCTTCAGACTTTGCTACCTCTGTTAAAGCATAAGGAAGCCAGTGAAATGGTAAGAGTCATCCTGCCGAGGTGGTAGCACTGTCACAGATGGACTGTTGTTGCTGCAGCTGCAGAATCTCAGCTGGTAGGAAGCTGCGGGAGGGAGGGAGGAAGGGAGAAACTGGACGGCAAAAAACACAAAAAACAGCCCTGGATTTGTTCAGGGCACGGGAAACTCCCGTGATAAAGAAAAGAGGGTGGGAATTTTTTTTTTTTTTTTGTAATGCTGTCTTTGCATTTCTTCAGTTGAACCACGACTGTGCTAAAATATTTCAATGGGAACATGGTGTAGAGTCCTCATAGGTTGCTGCAGAACTTTTCTGAGCAAACTTATCTTTCAGGCAGTCTTAAAGCTCTTCAAGGCTTCAAACTTGCACTCTAAAAATATCAGTGGTTTTGCTGGATTTCAGTTTTACGCAGCAAAAAGGAATACTGCTTCTGTTTTTCTGTGCAGTGGTATGCTTCTGTAAGAATAGGTGCCAAGGCTTTTGGAGTTGTAATTCTCAGTCACGCCTGTAATTCCTGGACCACTGTATTTTATGTTCCTATATGGTTTTTGAAATTCCTCTGTTTGGGGGATCAGAACTGGTGTAGGGATCAGATCGGTAAGAGCACAGTACTTTAGTTCTTGGTGGCACAGAAATGCATTACTTTGTCTTGTCACTTTCCCTTGCTTATTTCCCTGCAAAAGTCAGTGCTTTTAGTGTGCAGGAAAGCTCAGTTCTCTAAAATGCCAGCAAAAGAAGAATGAAAACTGTCATTCACTCTCAAAGATTTACTTCAGAGTTGAAAAAACAGAGGCAGATGATACCCAGAGTATCACTTCAAATAACTTGTATTGTAACCATATAACTTGTAACCCATTGGTGTTGGCACTGAACTTGCTGTCACTTCTGTGGGAAGTGTCTGTTGAAGTGCACTTCAACTGTCTAGAAGCAGTGTATGAAAAAGCAAGAAGAAATTGGTCTGAGAGGTGTGTGTGTATATGTGTATACATACATATATATATATACATATATATATATATATATATATATCCTGAATCTCTTGGCTTGTAAACCTGCCTGTCAGAGGAAAAGCTATGTTGTGTTAATAGGATCTAATTCAAACATTTACATTTCACCAGGGCCAGTGCACTAAGGCAAAGAACATGAAATAAGGTAAAATGTTGATTGTGACCTGAGATTTTATATTTTAAAGTCTCTGATAGGTGTTTTCTCTAGGTTACCTGTGCCACCTAGAACTGATCTACTTAAACTGATATGGTTCTACCTAGTCCTGAGTGTCAGCAAATTACTCTCCAGTCTGAAAGATATAGCACTAGTTATGAACTAGCCAAGTACTTTTGAGGTGTGTGGAGACAGCAGCAAGTATAAGAGAGTGGCTAACTATTTACTCATCTTGGAAGTCCTGACTTACTGCATTCCTTGCTTTTGTTCTCCTTCTTTCCAGACTCGTGCTTCCTTCTTTTCTCTAGCAGACAGTGGCACATATGTGCATATTTGAGCTCTAGTGTTTCTCCTACTTCCTGTTATTTTCTAGTTTTTGCTTCTTTCAAATATTTTGACAAATTCTCTTTTTTTTCTTTTGTCTTATCAGTTGCCACATTTGTACATGCATGTATTTCTGTTTCTTGCCTGTCTCATTCTTATGTGACTAGTGGAGGTAAAAACTTACTCATCAAAATCAGGAAAAGAAATCATCCTGAATCTCACCCAGGTGAGATGGCTTTTTCTCCTTTCCCATATGGAGCATGAAGAAGGTGGCAGCCAGTTTATGGTTTTTTGCTAGCTTTCTCTCTCCCATATTGTGGACTCTCTGATTGGAAGCTTACATCATTTACTGGTCCTGGAGTAATACTGTGACTTCCCAGTTGTGGAGTGGGTTCCTAATAATCACCATATACCTAGACATCTGATCCATCAGCTGTTCCTCTTTCTGTTCACCATTACACCCAGTGCTAGACATCTCCTGAACCCTACCCTCTGCCTTTTGTTGGAGGGACATTAAAATAGATAGTTTGACAGGCCCTCTTGCATCCCTTTAGTTTTTCCTTCATTCCTACTTCTAGAATCCTGTCTGGAGACCAATCCTGTTCAAATTGCAGCATTTTAGTGCTTTCCTGTCTCTACTAGTATGGTAGTGGCACCCACTGCTTCTCAGTCACTTGTAGCTTAAAAGGTTGCTTTATTTGTTACATATCGTGTAAACTTGCTTTTCTGCTTTTTCTGGCAATTGCTTATCTCTTACTCTGGAGATCCTGGAGTTTTCTGAAGACTTAGGATTCAGACTAGTCTGACTGTGCCCTATTAAATTAGATTCAAAGTTAGTAATGCTTCTTCAGAAAATAATTCTCCAAAAGTGAGTGGATTCTTGTACCTTGCTGTTAGCTTTTTTTATAAACTGGACAGAAGACTCTCTCTGCTCTTGCCACTTATTTGTGTTGGAGTAGTGTTACCAAGGAAAAGTAAGATTTATGGGTGTTCTTTCCACTGTATCTTATTCTACAAAATGTAATTGTAAGTATGTGTGGGAATAAGAAGACAAATGAAAAATAAGGGGGAATAAGAACTTGGCAACCAGGCAGGTACTGGAAAGTGATGATGATGCCAAAACTGTGGTAGAAGAAAGGAAAGAGATTACAGGGGCAGGTGTGCAGCTCAGGTAAGTCCTGCTCTGGTTGAAGGACCCAAGAGCTGTGACTGGAGATACGGGCTTAGGAATGTCTGTAAAGTGGTGGCCTTTCCTTCAATTTGCTTGTGGCATGTGTGATTACATTGAGCCTCCTGTATCATTCTGGAGATCATTTCACTATCACACCTTGAATTTATTTCTTGGTAGAAAACTTACTGATCTAATTGGTTCCTAGTGAATGACCTCATGTATGGCTTTGAATTTGCCACTGAGTTGTGGGAAAGCGTGGATAGGTCTCTCTCAGTCTCCCAGTACTCACTTGTGTAGCTCGACCTTGATACAGAATATCACTGGTGTTGGTCCTTATCTGTTGGTTGCTTCCATGACAGTTGCGCTTCTGTTGGTGATGTTGTTTTCTTGTGGATGAGTGTGCTGTCTACAAAGGATTGTGTGGTGATCCATGGATACACAACAGCCCATACTCTGTTCTTAAATCCCTATAGGAGTAGAGCCCTGACATGTAATGACTAGTTTTCATTTTCTGTTCCTTATGTACAAGTCTTTTGGGTCCCAGCTGAAGAAGGTGATCAGAAGAGTGACTGGGGTTTCTCCTGCAAATGATCTTTTGATGCAGAAGCTCAGCAACATCCAGATAATACTCTTGTTTACAGACAACTTTAGCCTTGCTAAGAATTCTGACAGGTTCTCCTATTAGAGAAAGTTACAGAGATATGCTGGTTTCTGAGGGCAGTTGTGTGATGATCTCATCTTCAAAGTGTGGTATGAACATAGTGTGTCCAAGGGTGGGGAGCACCACCTGTGACTGCTGGAACTCTGCACCCCTGTGTGTTAGGCTGTAGTTCAATGAACATCTTGGGCTGGCAGCACTGGAATAGTCACTCTTCTTTGCCAGCACAAGTATTTACATGGCCATCCTGTGAACTGGTTTGGGGAACTGATCCATCTGAAAAATAAACTGGCAAAAGAAGTGCTCCTGGTTCAGTGTTCGGATGTTTGTGCTGGCACAGAGGACTGGCAGATGGTGAGACTTTCTTTCAGCAGCAATGCAAATTTATGCCAGTTTAAAGTGTTTGCCAAACTACAGCCTTAGTTTAGCCCTTGAGTCTGATTCTCCCAAAATTTGCCCTTGAAAATTCAAACATAGTTTAAGAAATCTTTGCTAGTTATGTATTTTTTTTTCTTTTTTAACTTTTTTGTGTTCAGTGTGAGATTCGGTTCTTGCCATCAGAAACACATACTTCTGTCCTCCAAAAATCTTTCTTACAACAATTTTATACAGAAACTTTGCTTGTTGACCCACTAGGGGATCCCAATAGCATGTACAGTGGAAACCTGTATTTTCTCCAAATGAAAACTGATTACCCCCACACTCCCAGCTTCAAAATCAACCTGCTCTTAAGCTTATTGGCTGTTCCTATCCCTTATTCTAGAGTTTTATTAGCATCAAAGATGTTCTTGACCTCTGTTTCAAGAGAGAGCTGGATTGGCATCATCTGCCATGAACAGTGTGCTGCAGCTTGCTTCTGTTTGCTGCTGGTAAGGAAGATTCCTGCTCAGCCCTATCCCCTTGTGCCAGCTCCAGTGCTTGTTCTTCTTGCTTTTCCAAGCCATTTTTGACTGTAACTAGAGTTCACATTTTTTAGTTGTTACTGTTGTGGAGATAAGGAACCTGTGGCATTGTAGTTCGTGTTCATCAGTGATTTCGGTACCTTGTGGATAATTAGTTTTTTCCTGTCAGTGATATCAGTGATTTTTTTGACCATGTTGCTACTTTGATGTTCTATGCTGTCTCTTCTGCACAGAATGGGCTCATTTAATACTGCCTAAGAATCAAGTGGGATGCTTCTCATCATAGCTGTACAGCTTGAGAGGGAGTGCTGTCTTCCCTTCCCTGTGGCCTCTTGGACTGAAATTCTTTGCAAGTGATGTCCTGCCAAGTCATAGGACTGTCTGAACGGCAGTTCTCAGATCCCTGCATTAGTTGTATCAGTAACCTTGACTGGTTGGTTGAGAGATGTTTTCTTTTTTTCTAAATGGTGCTTCATTTCTGAATAGGCTGCTAGCTATTTCCTGAAAAAATAGATTGGCAGCATATTATTCTCTTCTGTGGTATTTACCATGTTCATTAGATTTGTAATTCACTTGGATGGCCTGTCTTGATTAGTATCTGATGGCTCTTGGCTTGAGCAGGCTAGGTTGCTATTGGAATTTTGCAGGGTGCTGTCTTTCTAGTTGCTTCTGTGTTGTTCTGTACTAGGTGCTAGTACATATGTTTGTACCGCTAGGTATGTACATAGTGTACTTGGAATTTAAATGAAGGCTTTCTCCTGCAGCAGAAAGGAAACTTGTTATAAAAGGGAAACGGATACTCTATATAAAGCAAAAATTTCTTCTTGCTTATCCGGAGACTAAATAGTTTCTCTTTAGGCTCCTTAGAGAGCTCTTGTACAAAGACAGCACTTTTTTCAGTTCAAAAATTAATTTTGGGACTGTTGTGAGTAGATCCGTTAGTGAATTCTTCAGTAGGACACTCGTGGGGCTCCCTGGCTCTTGTGCAGCTGTATTTTGTTACTTTTCAGTGGGGGAGTGACTGCAGACAATGCAAGGACTGTACAAGTGTTTTTTGGAAATCAGCGTACTCAGATTATATCAATTCAAGTTATTTATTCATTGGCATGTTTTTTACACTCCACTAAGAAAACAGTATTTTGTGAAAGGCGTATTTTTAGTGAATAGAACTGTAGAGTTATTTGACTTTGCAGTTATTATTGAGTGAAATAATCGTTATCTATGATACCCTTTTTGTCTTCTGCATTCGGGACTTACCTAGACCCTTCAGAAGGAGGACTAATGCTAGTCTTTGAGGCCTTTTGGGAAAGTCATTTGGTGCTGATGAAATCCTTGTAAACGCCTTTGAGGTTCTGAAGGTTGTTGGTTAAGATGGGTGGTCAGGCATATTTCCAGGGCAGGCTTGTGCTAGAATTAGCTGGTAAGTGGCAGTCGTAAGCTTCAGGTCAAAATCCACTCGCTGTTCCAGGGCAGCGTCTGTCAAAAATAGAGCAATGCTTTTATGCACGTAACAGCTGCTTACACTTGAAGACTTTCTTGTTCTTTGGTATTTAACTTAAAACTGCTTGAGAGTATTTTTGTTAGCACATGATGTTATAAATAGGAATCGGGTAGAAATGTGCGTGCCTGCACGTCTGGGCAGAGGTTGTGTCTGGAGGTAGGGGGTTATCAAAATGTTGTGTGTGTAGGACTCTGACAAAGAGATGAAGTCCATACCTGTAGGGTAACTAATGGGGCCTAAAAAAAAAGGTTATTTAGTACCCAAGGATTAATTTTGTGCAATAATTTAGACTCAGACCAGCTTAGAGCACATAGTTTGATCATGAAGGCATTCTGCATTGTAGAAATTAAGTACACCTTTGAGGAGATGATGCTGTGTCACCTCAATGTGCTGCAGTGAGAGCAGAGCCTGAGATTGCCTTGTTTTGTTTCAGCAAAAACAAACGTCATGTTGAAAATGATACAAAGATGAATGCAGTGAGGGAGTTGTTCTGATTTTTTTTGGTCCTAGCAGGGTAGAGGAATTGTTGCATTGACTGTCAAGTTAAAAATTTACTAAATGCTGAAGACATTAGAGCCTTATATGTATTTGCTTGGTTTGGTTTATTTTTCCTGGGTTTTGTTTGTTTTGTTTGATTTGTCTTTTTGTACGAAGATATTTTAAATCCGTTTCCAGGAAGAGCTTGTATTATCAATTCACATCAATTTGTTCCGTTGATAGCTTGAAATTCTTGGTGAGTTGGCAGAGGCTATAGGATTCTCTGCTGGGCATAGTCTTGCTGTGGTTTGCTGTCCTTCTGGTATGCCAGGGTCTGTTATCTCCCTGTTTGAGTAGGTCAGACGGTTGCAGTTATATAGTTTATAACAGTCTTGACATTACTAGTCAAATGAAACAAAAATATTTCAATGGTAGTTTACCTGACGCTTTGATGATGTGGAATTTAAATTGCTATAGATTAAAAACTTGTCCCAACTTTGAGGCAGCAATCCTCATATGTTTAAGTTCTCTGTACTGTGAAAAAGTCCAGGGATGCAACATGTGTAAGGTTTCCAAAGTAGTTTATCATAGGTTAATAACATATCTCTCTTGTTGCTGCTCTCTGTCTTGTTCAAGCATCTGTTCAAGCAGCTAAACCTTGCCATGGGTGCCAAGATCCCTCAACAGCTTCTGCTGTATTCAAACAGTGTGTGGTCTGTTCTCTGCTGAAGGCATTGGGCTCTTCCAGTTTCAGTGGTAGCTGCATTGTTGTTCAGGCAGCTGGCATGCAGCCTTACTGCTGTGAGAGAGGAGACTGTGCCCAGTTGATAAGGGCATCTTAAACTGACTCCTTTTCAGCTGGCCCACTGGATGATGCCCAGTGAAATAGATGCTGGCTGAATTGTACGTCTGTTTGGCTTAACCTTATTTGTGTGTGCTTTAGCCCCTCTATGACAGCGCATCAGCCAGGCAGTAGCACTGTTAATAGTGGTGGATTTGGTCTTTCAGGTCATACAGGGAGATGCTGAGAGAGCTGGGACTATTTATGTGGCAGAGGAGAAGGTGTGAGTGGACCATACCAGTGTGTACAGATGCTTGAGAGGAGGAGTGAAGGAGAGGGAGCCAGACTCTTGGCAGCAGTGCTCAGTGGCAAGGCAGTGGGTATGCTGAGATGTAAGAAATTCCATTGAAATGAAATAAATGCTTTTTCCATTGTGATGAACCAAGAAGCAAGTTGCTGCAGAGGTTGTGGAGTCTTCATCCTTGGAGATACTCAAAACCTGATCACTGGTCACCCAGCCTGCTCTGGGTGACCCACCTCTCAGCAGTGGGCTGGACCATGTGATCTCCAGAGGTTACTGCCAAATTCTGCAATCTGTTAAAATATTTTTCCAGCAATGATGCTGTCAGTGTAAGTCCTGCTTATTGCATCTCTCAATGAAGTTAGGAGTCTGTCTTCCTGCTGGTGTCATTTGCTCCCTAAAGGATCATTGTGGTCAAATATGCCAGTAATGTAACTGTTTGAAGTATTCCTGCCTTGGATCCCTTTTGGTCATCCAGGTGGTCCCTTTTACTAAGTCTCTGCTGCTGTCTCTCCTCTTTTCTCCCAAGTTGCCTGTTTTTCCATTCATGTGTGTATATGCTCATGACACAGTCCTTTCCTAGTAAAGCTTACTAATACAAAGCATGTGTACACTCCACGAGACTGATTTAAGCAAACGTTTAAGAAATTAAAGTCAATTACCTATAGAGGATTCATACTTTCTCTCCAAAATTATTTTAAAGTTATCTGTGATCTTGAGTCCACTTCTGTACTGAGAGGGCATAGTGCAGCAGCCATAGTTATCCTTTTCTTGCAAGACAGACAGAAAAATGAAATATGCTGTTTCAAAGCCACACACTACTAAAAAGTGCTTTTACTTTTAATATTTCACATATTTTTACTTTTTTTAATTTGTAACAAACATCTGGCCAAATATTATTTTTGGTACATTTCAGTTTTATTTTACTTACAAAAAATTCCACCCATTCCATATTAAAAAAGAAAAGTGTGGGGAGGCAACATTTGAACTGGTAAGAGTCAGGCTTATGTATTTTGCCTGGCTGTTGAATAAATAAAAAACCTGCAGCTCTCAAGTTACGATCCTTACCTCTTCCATCTACTTTCTAGTAGTTTTCTTTCATCTGTATTCCCCACACAAACTTGCTGCTCCTGCCCGCTTCCATCCCGCCTGTGCTCCCCTTGGGACCTTGTTCTGCAGCGGTGTGTTCCTTTCCTGGTGTGGTAGAGGGGAGGGAGAAGGAGCAGGTGCTGAGAGAGGCTTGCTGGGGCAGAGGCCAAGGCTTGCCTCAGTTGCTGCTCTCTGCCAGGTACAGCAGTTGCAGGCACCCTGTCAATGGCCTGTCCTCTGCAAGGACTGTGTTAGAGAGATAAGAGCTGTGTGCCTCTCAGGAGGTGTCAGCTTGGCCATCCCTACCATATATCTAGTGGTAAATTGAAGCCAGATGGAGTTGTGTTCATCTGAAGTGACCTTCTGTATGAACTAGATGCTAGGCCATGAATTGTAGGTTAAAGTTAAGTGTTTTTGATGACTACTCAGTCTTACTATAAAAAAACCCCTAAAATTTAAAGCCATTTGTTCTTACTGTTCAGACCCACCCTGCTCAGAACTTTCACTTTTTGCATTCTGGCTAATTTGGTTTAGGTTCTAGCAGGCTGCCTTCTTGTGTTTGCTCAGTGGTTCTCCCTTATCAAATGTCTGTTTCGCACAAGTATTTGCCATCTATGTTTATACTATTATGTAGTTGTTGTAAATAATCAATAATTGCTCTGTATTTAAAGCTTCAAAGTGTATATAAAATTATGTTCTCATATACCACTTACCTCTGGTAATTGAGGAGCTCTGAGACAGAGGTTGTATCTAGACCACTGCCTGTAATACGTGCAGATGGATGGACACATTTTCCATTAATTTTTGTAATCTTGTTTTAAAAGCCATTTGTACTTTTGGCCTCTGCAACATCCTGTAACAGCGAGTCCTGCAGTTTGATTAGATGGAAAAGGAACTTCCTTTTGTTTAAAACTCACTGATGGTGATTTCAGTGTCTCCTAGACTGTATTGTGAAAACTCACTTCCCAGTAGTTTTACTTGTCATATTCTTAAAAAAAGTCTGGCATTTGCTTGCATGCATTTTTTTCAGCTGACACTCTTTCCCTCCTAAACTGAAGAATTGTAGTCTTTTTTGTCTATATCCAGTGGAGACTGTTTCATAATTCTAGTTATTCCTGCTGCACTTCTGTGCAGCTTTTCTGATAATGCTGATCAAGGTAAGGCAAGCAGAAGCACAATATTTAATGTACAAATATATCCTGATTTTGTATGCTGGCAGGGTGATGTATTCCGTGTTGCCTTTTCTTGTTTAGTGATTTATGACACTTCAGTTGCTTCCTCTGCTGTGCTGACATGAAGTTCTTGGGAGAACAGCCTGTATTTACTGAATTTTTTTTCTAAAGTGATGGTATCCAGTTTAGAAGACACCACTGTATAAGAAAGCTTTTTTTTTTTTTTCCCCCAAGGGGCATTTATTTGCACTTATTCTTTCCTGAATTTCACCTCCTGTTTTGTTGTTTAGGCAGTTGGTATCATTTTACATCCCTCTGTGTGCCTTTCTGCAGTCAGGGCTGGGAGGGACTGCAGCATATTTAGGTATTGCAGGTAAACACCATCTCTCTGCTCCTTCACCCCTGTTTCCCAGGTCATATAGAAATAGTACAGGTCCTCTGGGAATCCTTCTGGTAACACCCCATTTTTCACTAAAAGGAGGTTATTTTGCTGTAGTGAAGTTACAATTTACTGGAATTTACTATTTTATTGGTCTTTCCTTTGTCTGTTCCATTATTACAAAATGCCTTGGAAGTAAGATCCATGGTTGAAGTGCTTTATATTTAAAAATGTTCAATGTTTGCATTAAAATTAATGGGTTGAGTAAATTTGCTTTAAATCTCTGCTATAGCTTGGACAAAATGACATGTAATGACTCTTGAAGGCCTCCTAACACCTGGCACAGACTCAAGAACAACACAGGAGTTCCTATACTGGAGTCCTGACTTTGTCCTTTTCCTTAGTGAAAATAGAAAATGGGAGTTGTCTCACTCATGAGCCAAGGCTATGCCAAAATTATATTGTAAGAGGTAATAAGATAAACATACATTATTTTTACCTGTTTAGTCCTATAGCTTTATAAAGGACCTTGTAAACATGGAAAATAATATTCCACTGCAGGACATGAAATGTAGATGAAGATACTATCAACTAGCTTTATTTCCAGTTTAGTTGTCTCATATAGCAACTTGAGTTTTGCAGATTTCTGGCTTTTACTGTGTCTTTTACTCTTTCTACTCTGACATCCTGCTACTTTGAAGGAACACACCCACTGAAAGACAAAGCTAGTAATAAATGATGCTTCCTCACCATTGAGAGTTCTGCAATTCAACTTAGAATAGCTCCATATTAAAACTCCAGAGAAAACTTGCCTTTGAAGAGCAAAAATTCCAATGCACAGCCCCCGCCTTCCTCCCCACCCCCCCCCACATCCCACCCTTTCCCTTTGGGAACAGCTTTCTGGAGAGAGTGATGGAATTCTTCAGGGGCTCAGTAGGGAACAGAATTTGCCAGTGATAGGAAGATAGAGTCCCTTTGAGGATTTTTTTTCCTTTGAAAAATCTGTTACTTATTTTTCATCATCTATCCTTCATTTTTTTAGGAATGGTTATCTTGGTTTGGGAGCCCTTAATTAAGGGTTCACTTTACAGAGGAAGTAAATTCATGGTAGCTATATCACATTGCTTGTATTGATCCTGAAAATAAAATATATCGATTTTTTTACTGATTTTTGTGTGCTCCATGTGGGGGGATAAATGGATCAATCAGCTTGAGGGCAGAGCAGGCATTCAGAGAGATAAGTAGCTTTTTGTAAGGCCACTCCATGCAAACATTTTACCTGGAGTACAGATGATGTGAGCAGCCTTCTGCACGCAGTGGGTGGGTATAAGCACAGTGCTGTGTGTGGAGCAGCAGCTTTTTTCTTATCTTTGGTTGCAAATCTGTGTGCTGAGAGTAGCCCTCAATGTCCAAGATGTTTTGTGTTGTGGTTCATTAAGGGGCTGGAAGACACCCAAAAACAATTACAGTTGAGACCTGCTGAGGTATCTCACTCATTAGTGCTTGCAGCTTGATTTCATGGGGTTAGTAGCAGGGTAATCACAATTAAAACCCGAGCTGTGGGACTTGCTCCCTTCATTACTGCCGCACAGTGTTGGCAAGTGCATCCACTGTCCACAAGTCCTTGCCCACTCCTCCCCTTCCTCCCTGTTCTTCCCTACAGCCTTTCTCTGGCTTCAGAATCAGCTTTCCTCTTCTTGGTTGCCCGTCTCCAAACAAGTGTGACTTCAAGAGAATACAAAAAAAGTTTTGGGATCTGTAGTGTCTTTATACTAAAGATACAGAGCCCTTTACCACTTTGTAGAAATTAGTAAATCATTTGGCTGCCCAAAGATAATTTCTTGGAATGCAGTCTCCTATTTAGAAACTGCTACCCAGTGTTAGTGTGCAATACTAGATAAAAGTTTTAGGACATGTGTTGTTTATTTTCAACAATTAGGTAGAAAATTTATTTTAAAATACAGTCTCTGCCTGAAAGACTATTTCTGCCAATCCTGAAATCTGAAGTGATTGATTGATGACTTGAAGGGGAAGTTAACGGTATAGAAATCTGGAATCTAAGATTTTTAGAATTGGCTTCTGTTCTGTTTCTTCCTTAGTTCTTGTGATACTTGGTGTTACTTTCCCCCTTTCAATAATGCAGACTTTTGCCCATGTCCTTCTGGTGTCTACTTTCTTCATCTTCCTTTCATGTCCCTGTATGGTGTCTGTCCATCAGTAATTTCCACTGCTGTTGCTTGAGTTGATAATGAGTTCATACCTTGGGTATGAGTTGTTTTAGGTAATTTGCAGACTGAGGCAGACACTTTGTCATCCATTATTCTCCTGCCTCTTTTTTTCTTCTTTTCTTTAACTGGCACAACGTTAAGCTGGGAACAGGCTTTACTTAAGCTCTGCAGATCTTGCTTGTAGGTTGCATAAATATGTGCTGTGGACAGTCCTCTTGTTCTGACGTGACACCTCTGATCTAGGCTACTATTGCTAATCCCTGCAATCTCTCCCCAGTGAATACTGTAGATTGCAAAGCCCTAGCTGTCTGTTGGTTTACCAGGAAAGTTTCTGCTGATTGGATTTTAAAGACATACAGAGAAACCTTTCTGCAGAAACACAAAGAAAAAGGAGGTGTGCATATCCTGTCTTGAAATCCGTTATTTCTAGATGGGGTGTGGAATAGTGTATTTCTCTTTCTTATAAATACAGTGCTTTTAAGAAGGTTAAGAGTATGTAAGTGCTGGCTGCATGGTGACACAGCTATGTTGAGATTTTTGACTTTCTGTGAGAGCATTTGAAGGGAGAGGTCCTGGTTCTGTGTTCTTTTGAATGCCTTGGAAGGAGGGCAGGGGGGAAGTCTCAGTGATGAGTTGTTAAAGAGAAGCTTTCTTGTCAGTTTTTATACACCATGGCTATTTTGCTTACATCACCACTTTGTGTGGAGTTTGGATTCTGTCACTTTCTGATTTTTAGAGTGGGAAATTTGGAGTTTGAAGTTAGCATGTGACTTCTAACCACAATACTTGTTGAGTTATAGACAATCATAACCAATTTGATTGACAGGAGCTTTGTCACTTTAAATTTACAGGCTTTTTAGTTGTTGTTCCCAGGAAAGGACTAATCTATGGAGAAGGCTACTTACCTTTTAGGAGGGGTGAATAATTATATCTATATATTTATATACTAATAAATACTATTTTTGTTGTTGAAATAGTGGCAAAGGTGAAAAGATTTTTTGATTGGATTGGTTTTCTTCTTAGCAGCTTCCTAACACAGACTTGGAACAAACCAGATGGGTCTGTTTTAACCAATTTATAGTTGATAATGCAGCATGTTCTATTTTTTCCGAGGCATGAGAGTGATGTGTTTTTCCATCACACTGGTCTCCTGGGCCAGTGGTTATGATTGATGGGGAGACTGGGAAAAAAACCTGTTGAAGCAGCACTAAGGAGCTCTACAGGAGGTCCTAACCTAGAGATAATCTTGTTGCTGTCATGAACATAAACTCACTGTATGGTCAGTTGAATTGGCATTTCAGAAGACAGTGGGGCTTTTGTATCAGACAGACAAGCACAGACAGTTTCCTCAGGTGTTTTTTCCTCCCTGGAATCAATGTTGGGTACGTTTAGATCCTTCTCGTGCTCACAAGGCCTCATGCTCTTAGAGCAAATTCATTGCATTCCTGAGCCACTCTCCTTCCACTGAGCCAGTGCAGCCTCCCTGTTTGCAGCAGAATGCCTCCATAACCTGAAATGACACGACTGGCTCTGCTGGGACATACAGAGAAGGGGTGAGCTTGGGAGTCACTTTCCCACTTGGCATGCCACCATCAGCAGTCCTGCTCCTGGTGTTTATGTTCAGCTTGTAGTGCTGCATAGCCTCAGCTGTTCCTCAAGGCTTTGCCCAAGGATTGGTGGGAACTGAGACAGCTGGAATACCAGTAGATTTGTTTAATGCCTGTGTGCATTTGAACTGGATACACTGGGTGATCTGGTTAAAACAACAAAACCTCTAAGTGTTGTTTATGCCAGCTGGGAAAGAGGCCTTATTACTGGACTGTGGTGGGATTGTAAAGAAAAGCTTGGATGGAGACAGTTTATGTGTGAAAGCCCATAAAACGCAGCATGGGCAGAGTCAGCATTTCTTGCATTTAAATTGTAGGTGGTTTGAAAGCATATTACAGGCTGCTCGTTGCTGTTTGGCTTTAAACCTTAGTCAGACTTCTGTGCAGTACTAATATAAATTAAATCACTCCTTAAATAAATGTCTAATAGCATTTCAGTGCATAGTTACTTCTTTTTCTGTAATATATAAATAATTTCAAAGGATTATCTGGACTCTAATATTAGGAGTGAATGCTATAGCATATAATGTGAGGTTTGGGCATGCTGAATCATGTATGTCCCCTTGAAAATAACCTTAACACCTGTTTTGAAATCATTCTCCTCGGCGTAGTGTTTATGACAGTAAATCTTTCTGTGGTTAAAATCCAGAGGTACCTGAGGCCTAGATTTGGACATTTTACTGCAACTACATTAACATTTGCTAAACTTAAGGAACTTGCAGTACACGAGTATTTCCAAGTATCTGGCTAAACATAGTACTAAACACACAATTCTGTTCCCATGCAGTTGCGCAACATTCAAATTTATATAAAGATACCTTTCCTACAAGCTAAATTTCACTTATGTGGCTATTTTATTCCCTAAAACAGAAACAAAATTGCAGTTTTAAGTAAGGAATGAATCTCCCTCCTAGCAGTTAGCAAAATGATTGTGTATGGTTTATGTTCTAGGGGAAAGAAATCCTCGGTTTAGCAGTATCTATAGTTTTGAGGATAGAAAGGCAGAGATGATCAGTGACATTCTTTAAATGGCAAATTTCTCAGCCATTTACTTTCACAGATAATACAGTAAGGTTTGGTCCAAAAAGAAAAACAAAAAGCAACCACCTCTTGCCCACTCTTAATCCTTAGTGTTTCTTCTTTCCCAGCCTCTCCTGCTGCTAAGAAGTCCCCAGGCTTGATGTTTGGGCTAATGTGTGTGCTTTATTTTTAAGGTAGTGTGTCACAGGATCATTAAGGTTGGAAAAGACACCTTAATTAAGGTTGAGTCCAGTTGTTGTTTACCCAGTAGATCTCACCCAACTCAAAAAATTCACTGATAATACGTAATAATCTAAAAATAGGCAACGGTGGTTTTTTGTGTGCTGTGCATCGCTGTGCCTGCTGATGTTAGTTGGTTGGCTCTGGAAATCTGGTGTGTACAAAGTGCTGTCAGAATATATTTTAAGTGATGTAGCTGAATGAGACTTAACTTCATACTGTTTTAGTGCACTGTTGTAATTTGCTTTAGTGTTGTGTTATTTTTAGTACCTAAAGATTTTGCTACTCTGTGCCCTTTTTGAATGGGTAGTGATGAAACTAGGAAGTTAAGTAGTCTTACATGGGAGCAGAAAACTCTGCCCCATTGTGGGGAAAAAGTTTCAAAGTACTCATTTTCTAAATGGTTTTATTAATTTCAAAGCAATTATGGTGTTAAATTAAAAACAGACTCTTAAAATCTGTGTTGACTGACTTACTTCTCTGTCAAATTTTTATACAGCGCCAAAACAGTGAGTCATGAGTCTGCTTCTCTTGAAGGGAACGGGGAGTTAGCCATGGAGGCCTGCCAATTCTACAAACACATTTAATACTATTCAACAGTTGTTTGAAGCTGAAATGTATTGGTCAACTTATTTAATCATACTGTAGACAGATTTAGACTGACACAAATCAAAGTATGCTTTAGAGCCTTCCTAACTGCAAAGGCAAGTGTTGTGTTTGCTCCTCAGCTTTTAAGAGAACTTTCTGCCTCTGGTGACGGTGCTTTTCATCTACTTTCTTTGGGAAGCCTCAATTAAGTATATCTGGGGGATTTTTTTGTTTGTGTGTTCTGTATTGTTGACCTTTTTTTTTATAAGTTTGCAGTAGACTTTGATATCAAAACTATCAGATTGTGTTATATTGAACCTTAGGGGAGGGAGCTATTACTGCTTTGAAGCACTGACATATCTTGTATGTGCTCGTATAAATGATTTTTTTTCCTCTTTTTTTTTTTCTGGTTTTTTTTTTTTTTTAGGGAATGCAGGTGGTTTAGACTTGAAGACATGGTCTGTATTCAGAGATATGTTAGATAAACTTTTTTTCATTTTTTCTAAATTCTTACTCTATTTAAGTCAATGTGCAGCTCTCTGGACATTTTTAGATTTGAACTCCAGTTTATTTTCCTGATAGGCAGTTAGATTAAGTTAATGGAAACTAGGGCTTCATAAGATTGAAGGACTGCAGGTGTATTTGCAGTGCCTTCACTGACTCAATTTTAAAACAGCACCTTTTTGTTAAACTAGCACAATTTTGAGAATAGGCACGTCCCACCTAACCTGGCTAGCAGCCTGGAAAACACCACTGTGTTGTGTTACAGAAGATACAATCTTTCTTTTTCCTTGCCGTTTGTTAGCTGACTCAGCCCTAGCCCTCTGTTTGCCTTTGGAGATTTGAGACTTGCAGCTTTACAAGCTGAGGTATAGGAAAGTAGAAAAGCTCATTAATGTTTAAGCACTTTTATCTCAGTTTAGTAGCAGTGAGAGCTGCAGAATTTCAGCTGGGAAGTGTTTTAGATCTTCCTGTTATGTCTGTCTTTAGCACTGGTTTCAGTTGCTCATAGGTTCACCTTTGGAGATGTGTTTCCCCAATTGCCATGCTCTCCTCAGGGCTCAGTCAAAGCCTCCATGCAAGGAACATGCCTTCTGCTGTCCCCGTGTTGAGAATCAATACCATTTCTCCCTGGCTAATGCCTCTTGCTTGATAATTTCATAAAAGCTTCTCTATCCTATTTCTTATTTGTTAGGTGTATTCATCAAAGCCTAAGCGCATCCCACGTGCACAGTCATTTCCTGAATATCAGACTTAAGCAACTGCAGTTCTGTGTTCTTTCCTGTGCCATGTGTAAGAACTGATGAATCATCTGGACTTGTATGCACATTTCTTTAGCAATGCAAGAGCTGAAGAGCATTTCTTGGAGTCTATGGGCATGCATGGATTAAAGGAATGATACTTGAAAATGAACTTTGTGTAGTCCTTCTGTTGAGCACAATTAGAATTGAATGGTAAAAGGAGAGTACCAAACTAGTTGTTGCTACAGGGAAAAATACCTGAGCTGTTTTTTTTCTCCATGGTACCATGGTTACATTCAAGCTGTTTGGATCCAAACTTCATGTGGCTCTACTGGCCCTAGAGAGCTCAGCTGAAGGTGGCCACTGAAGCAGCATGGAAACTGCTGCCTTCTGGCTTGTGTCACTTTATTAGAATGTTTGAAGTGAATGTCGTGAGCAGGTAAATGTCATATAAAAATGAAGACAGGAATAAGGTCATGACTTGAAGAGGAATTAACTGCTGGTTGGCAAGGCTTTTTCTGAAATTTGGTTGAGAAATCAGCATCTGATTGGCAAGAAATAAGCAATGTATAAAGGTATGTTGATGGTACGGTACGTTATGTTGCTTGATTTTGTAAGCTTATTGAAATGTGGTTCTATCCAAAGCAAGTAGAAGTCTTGTATAGGCCATTGCATTGAAAAGCCTGGGAAGGAGGGGGGTAGGTCGGGTTACTGAACTCCCTAGAAGGTCATGGAAGATGTAATCCATGTACATAGTTGTGTGCTGATTCTATTAATAGTGTAAGCAGCTATGTCAACTCTCAGTTTTTCCTCTCTCCTCTTCCTGTCTAAGTTCATTTTTCATCTCTGTTCTTAGTTTGGTTTGCATTCACTTGCCAAGCTTTCCAACTTTGCTGTTAAAACTTGGCAGGATACAAGAGAGGGTGACCTGTGCTTGCCATCCTTGCCTTCAGTTGCTTGGGTTTTTGCCTGAAAGAGCAGATTACTCTGTTCTTTCAAGAGGATGGCACAAATAGCAGGTGTATGTTGTAGTCAGAGTTTATTAATTTGAGTGGTTGTTGGTTTCTGTTTCAGTATTTGGGGTTTTCTTTCCTTTACTCTGCAGCTGGGTGTTTACCATATCTGCAGAGAAAAATGCAAAAGAAAATAATGGTTCCCAACTCCTTTGCTAATGGACAAGTCGAATGGCTGTAGTGGTAATTTAATATTAGGAGAAAGGGCTTAAAGATCAGTGATTCAAAGCTGCTGCAACATGTCAATTTTTTTCTTTATTTTAGTTTCTAACTTGGAGATTCCTCTTGTCTCTTGAGGAGTTGTAATGCCTTGATTAATTTTTAAGCTGCTAAGTAGCAGTTTATTGTTCCCTTGCATGTTCTGCAGTTGATGATGACTGCAAGGCATGAATTTTTAATAAAATACCTTTGCAGGGCCTGATAGTTCTCTCCAGCTTTTCTAGTTTCACATTGTTGACGTGTGTGAAAACTTGATTCTCTAGCCTTGCTTACTAAACTATGGAGGATAACAGCAAGAAATTTTATTCAGATGGAAGTTAGTATAGAAATACTTAGATTAGCTGTGTCTCAGATTTTACCCTTTTTTAGATTGCTCTGTTTTGGGTAAGGCTGACAGGAGTTTCTCCCTGCTGACATTTTCTTTCTGTTGCAAGTTTCTGTCTGTGCTTGTGAAGGATTTCTCTCCCAAATTTGCCCTAAACCAGGACACTTATGAATCCAAGCCAAGTTGTACCATGGTAGCATGGTATATCACTAATCTTGATTCTGCTTACAGAAGGTGATACTAAACCAGTCCTCTGTTCCTTTGATTTGACTGTTAATTTGTTCAACTTGTGAAAAATCATAGCCTGATGTGTGCTTAAAATGAAATATATTTCCTCAGAGTTCTTGTTAGGGATGAATAAATTTTTGAAATAGAAATACATCCCAAACCAAACAGGGTTGGGTAATTTTTAAATTTAATTTTATTTTTCTTTGTTTCTTCATTGTAGTGGTGTGTGAAGTTTTTTTCTTTGAATAATCTGTCAGATGTCCAATGCCAAGGATTTCCAGTGAAGTCTTTGTGAGCAGATCTGATAAATTTTGGTAGGAAGTCATCGGTCTTGCATTTAGACATCTTGTTTGGCTCACTGAGATTTGCAGTTCCTTCAGCAAACAGCAAAAGTGACATCTCCTTGACTGATGCAGCTTTAATCTGAGATTAACAATAAAGTTTAAATATATTAAATATTTAATAAATTAATAGAACACACATCTCTCCATTATATGTTTGTGGTTTTGGGGGTTTTCCCCCATTAGAGAATTTTTGTGTTCTCATGTTCCTGGTATTCTCCTCTCTTTCCTAAGAGTTTGCTTTGTTGTTTCCTTGTTTTTTAATTTTAAGGAGTGATACCTAAGCTTTCAGGCATCCAGCAGTGAGAGGAATGGAGAGGATGGAAGATAAAGCTTCCATTTGTTTACCTTCAAGTCTTCCTTCTTTATAGATGGAGAGGCTGTCATACATTTGTGTGAAAGGAGGCTGAGATTAGTCCCAAATGAAACAATGTTTTCAGCTGCACTGTTGTGCTGTGCCTCCTAGGGCTGAGTCTTAGCTGATGTCTTTACATAGTAAAAAACCTGTTTGGACTATGGTTTATTCCCTCTGATGCTACCTTTGTGCATTTTATTGTTAATTAGAATAATGCCTGACACACTAAGGATGCCTATTATTAGCAAAAAAGCTGTGGTTTCAATTAGTTCTTCTGTTAACAACCTAATGTTGCTTGTCAAGCTGATGGCTTTATTTTCCGGACTTAGAACATTTGCACACAGAACATCTGTATATGAATAGGGATCAGCAGGAGCTTTAGCATGCGAGTACTTCAGACTTGATAGACACAAGTTGGGCAGATATCAGTGTGGGGAGGGCACTTTCATGCTTTCTTGATTACTCATGAATTCCAGGGGGTATCTTAGGACAGTGCTCATGTGCTAGACACGAGTGCTCAGCCTAAAACGGAATGCTCTTGGGTTAAAGAAGGTTAATATTAAAAGTGTTGGCACAGGAATCCCGTGAGTGAACAAATCCAGTGTGACTTAAATACATTTTTTCCAGAAAGTAAATTTACTGAATGCTTAAAAATAGTAATGCTCAAGCAGGACAAAACAGGAGGCTCCTTTTCTGTTAAGAAAATGCAAATAATACCTTGAGTTGAATTTACTGATTGCTTCTATGGGACAACTGATGAGCCACCCAACTGGGTGGCCCTTTGTTTTGGAAAGCTAGGAACTTTATTGTTCATAGCCCAAAATGTTAGGGAATCTTGGACTTTCAGGTCTTAAATGCCAGGCTCTACTGACTGCCACTAACAGTGTTTGGTAAAAAAAATTACCATGGACACAAATTTTTCTCAGTTCTTGATATACATGTCTTTGCTTTCTTATTTATACTGTAAAATGTTAAAACAAACAACAAAGGCTTTGTTATTTATGTGGATCACTTCTTTGTCCTGTCCACGTGGGTAATCTTGCACTACATGACAGTTTAGCATGAACTCACTTCTTACCATTGCACAAAGCAATATATTTCCCATGTCTGATAAATTGTTACATTTTGTGCCTTTCCTTATCATGGGTTAACTGGGGACACAGCAGAGGCAATGTATATTATGCTACAGCAGCTGAGTTGCAAATTTATTTGCTGCTGAGGGCTGAATCATTCTCAGTGTTATAACAAACACATATTAGATAAGTTATCGCAGCAAAACTGTTTCTCGTCACTTGGAGTTGATGATAGGAGATGTTTCAGACTCTGAGGTGAAAAACAAGAGGTCTTTAAAAAAAGACTGAAAGTATTTTAGACTCAAATGGTTGTATGAAATGAATATGGCTGCTCTTTATGTGAAACTGGTGACAACTGGTGTTTCCTCAGACATCTCAAAAAGTGTTGCTGGTCCTCTTTTTTTTCAGCAGTGTGTTGCGAAATATTGCTTTGTTGCCTTGGAATCTAACTCCTCATGATTAAAGTGAGAATTTGCATTGCTCTAGCTGCTTGATCTCAAAGTTTACCTCATTCTGAGAGATTTTTAGTAGCTGTTTATACACAGATAGAGAGCAACAGTTAGTGTCAGGGTTTAATTTGCATGACATGTCTCAGCAAAGCCCCTTAAATTAAAACTTTTCCTGCTATTAGGAACACTGTTGCAGTTGGACCTGGATCTGCTTTCAGCACTGTTCATGCTCCATGAGAGCTTGGTATGATTTATGTGGTACATGGGGCTTTTTTATCAAGAGTGTTGGCTTTCAGTGGAAACCAAATATCTTCCTCTTCCAGCCCGGCTTTGCTTTTGTTTTCTTCCTTTTTTTTTCCTTCCTAAGAAAGGAAATTACAGAACACTGTTACATTATTTGGTATCTTTAACTCCCTGTTTTGATTTCTGTGGGTTTATCTTCCTGAAGCAAAACTGACAAGTCACGACTTTGCCAAATATTAGATCACATTCTTGATATGTGAAACATTTTCATAACATGAGGCCTGTAATCATAAAGGCCTTATGATTACAGTAAAGAGGCTAGGAAGCTGAAGTGCCTAATGAAAATTAGAAGTACATTTGGATTTTGTATTTTAAGTACTTTTCATGCAGTGTAGTCACTTCCAAATGATGTGAATGAAGTTTGGCTTTATTTTTAGGATTCTTTAAAGTCACGGGCTTACAACCTGGCCAGTATTGTGTTCTGATTTCTGCCTACTCATAGCTACTAAAAACTGCTGTTTCCGTTAGTAGAGCATATATGGTAATAAAGATTTTTGAAAGGTTGCTGCTATAGCAAAATCCATTCTGCTTACATGTGATATGCAAATATTTTATGGATTGAACTGCAAGTACTTTAAACTGTTTCTCAGTTTGCACAAAGCACAGTTTATCCAGCAACCTGCACTGAATGTATTCTTCAACACTTGCAAGTAATACAAAATGTGGAAAGCTTTATTTATAGCATATAAAAGGGGGGGAGGAAATTAAAATTACCAGTATAAAGCAAAAAAAAATCACTTTATTGGGAAAATGTTTTTTGTGAATTACATTAGAAGTGAAAGAGTTTGCAATGCAGAGCTCTGACTTAGAGGTCTAACTTATCCAGGCTAAATCTAGACAGGAATGTTTTTTATAAAAGTTTTTTCTACTTTTTTTCATACAACAGGCAGTCATTAAGATTAGCAGTATGTTGGTTTGTTGGTAGAAATTCATCTTTTGGTTGGTTTTTTGTTTGGGTTTTTTTTTTTAATTCATGCTGCCATTTCTTGCACGTAGGATATTGTCACTGTGGCTACTGTGGTGACAGTGGGTGACTTGACTTGGAAAACTTTGTTCGGATCTACTTGAAAAAAAAGTGTAATAATTATTATTTCTAGCAAAGGCATAAAGATACAGGGATGTGCTGTGCAACGAACCAGCCACGTGCTCTGATAGCTAATCAAGCTAATCAGGCCATCTGGGAGCAAGGGCCACTTTGTTTCACACGCACATCCGTATGTCTGAAGAGTCAGAATCGCCTTCCAGGGGTCTTTCAAGTCAGCTGAGCAAAGTGCAGCATGGCATGTTTAATACACTGCTGTACTGGGAGTCGTTTGATGTCAGAAGGTTATTGCAGATTACTGCTCAGTGTCTGTTTTCCATTTCTCACTTCTTGTCTAAAAAGGATGTTTTTGTTGTACATGTAGGTTTGTTTCAACAAAGGTTCAAAGACCTCCTATGTACAGGACAAAACACAAGCCCAAGAATGCTCTTGCAGTGATCGAGTAACGTGGGCTACTGGTTTTGTCTAAAAGTCCCCTAAAAATAGAAGTTTGACAACATTTTTTGAGAAGGAATTCCTTGCATTGGAAACAGAGGGGGAAAAAAAAAAGATAAAAAGATAGCTGTCTGAACTTGAGTCTGGAAGATTTCTTATCACAAGGAGAATCTATTAAATTACACACTATACATTCTTCCTCTCTTCCATGTCATTCAGGAGAGGGAAGTCTGAGTGATTAGTCACAACACCAGAGTAGCCCCACCTTCCATGCCTTAATGCAGTGTTCCTCTCAGTGTCCATCGTTCCTTTGTTGTCAACGTCTGTTTGTGTTCTAAACCAGTTTTTAACTAGAAAGAAAGCACAGCTAAAAAATTTCTTTGCACGTTATTTCTGGTTTAATTTTTCTCTTGCTTTTGTATTAATTACTTAAGAATTAATGTAGATAAAATGTAGACTTTTCCCACACACGGAGATAAAAGTAATTCTTGTATTTGATTCTTTGACTCCAGGCTATGGTGGCTTGTTATCCAGGCAATGGAACAGGATATGTGCTCCACGTTGATAATCCAAATGGAGATGGAAGATGTGTTACATGTATATACTATCTTAATAAGGACTGGGATGCCAAGGTATGCAATAATTTCTTTCTAAAATGTTTTTTACTTCCATATATATGTGTGTGTATATATATATATATATATATATATATATATATATATATATATACTTGTTACTGCACCTTTGCTTGAGGTTTTTGTTCAAGTCCTTATTTCTGTGCCTTAGTTGTGATTTTGTGTTGTGTTAACTGTGGTTGTCCTTTGCCTCCCTAATTCTGTCGTTAGTGAGAGCAGATAGAGATGAAGCATTTATTTTCATGATGTCAGCAGGACCTTATTTGACAGTAAGATTGGAGGAAAGTGGTAAATGCCTCCCTCTACACGAAGAGAAATTAAAAGCAATTTCATGTATTCTTAATTTAATTTTTCCTTATATTCCTATTGAATCTTGAGTTTGCTCTTTGTGGAACTATATTGCTTATTTGAGTATGCTTATAAAAAGAAAGATGCTATAGCTTGGGAGCATTTTCAAATAAGCTAAGTGTTACAGTCGTTGCTACATCAGTATAGTTCGAAGCAGCACAAGTCTTGTATCATTGTAGGTACAGGGTGTAGAACAGATTTCTACCACAGTTCAAGTAGTCTAAGAATTTACTACTAGTAGCTATGATAAAGTGAATTTTTAATAAGGATTTTCCTATTGATTCAATGGGAGTAGGTAGATTTAAAGAACAGATGCAGGTAAATAGCAGTATTGAGACCATGAAAGAGTAATGCAAAGACAGCTTTGCTAATTCTTTGATTTCTCTGCCATTAATGATGGAAAAGTATTCTCATAGTGTATGGGGAAAAAAACAAGATAAAACTGCTGATGCTTCATCATGCTAAGAGAGTAGCATGTGGAAGAATACCTGGGAGCAGTCAAATTCTGTGCGTAGAGTGCACCAGATGTGGATAACACAAATAGCAGATGAGAGTTGTTGTTTTTCTTTTTTTTCTAATAACATACTTGCATAAAACTGGTTTTTCAGAAAGCTGACTCAGATGGATACGCTTCAAGCTTTCTGTTTCTGATGTGCTCTTTGACATGTCAAATTGAGTCCTACAAGTAGAAAATAATTTTTTTTGCTATGATACCATCTTTGCATGTGAATGGACTGATTGTACTAAACATCTTAAATGCCTCTTTGGGGCATTTTTAATTGGTATATGGTTTCTCTCTTAAGGAAAAAAAAAAAAAAAAAACAAAAAACAAAAACCATACCAGAGTGTAGAAGTCAAGCAAATTGTATTTAATTTATGAACAAAGGCATTTATTTCCTGCAAAATCTATTTTAAATTACAAATTAATATACTACCACGTATATTGTTTATTGAAAAAAGAATCTCAAACTTTCTTTAGGAGAGGAAATGGATCTAAATTGTCACTTGTTTGCTGACTTAGATCACAGATGCCCTGTAATTTATATCAAATTGCCTTGTTAGTACTTCCATTGTTATGTCTGTTATGACATGAAGGTCTGTGGTGGCCATCTATAGTTAGATTTAACAACATCAACACCATCAGTAGGAAGAAGTTAATGTGACTTAAATATAATTAATTCCACCTACTTGTGCTTATTTCTAGACATACACAGGTAGGCTCAACTGTTTTCAAAACCAGGAAGAGATCTAAATTGACCACAAGTAGTACAGATTCAAGCTTTAGTTTGAAGTTTCCTACTCTTTCCTTATTTTAATTACGCATAAACTTGTGCTGCAGTTAAATGAAATAATCTCTTTAATGGGGAAAGGTGAAACTCAGATGTGAAATAAAATGTTTCTCCCATCTATATCAGGATGTTTTTAGCCACCTATGTAACATCAGTCAGTCTTGTCCATTTTTGTTTTGCTAATAGTAATGCATCAACCATCTAAATCACAGCTTTTACTTAAACATGAGTGCACGTAGCATTCTGAAATCACTCACTGAAAAATGTGTTAAACATTTTGTTAAATGAAATGTGGTGACAGAAAAGCCATAATTTCTATAGCACCTGATAAAGGCTTTTTTTTCAGTTCCAAGTGTGAAATATTTTCAAATGTGATATTCAGAATTTTTAAATACAATGAGACATGGCTCTCAAGCATTGTTTGCAAATATTTCATTTTTAGGTAAGTGGAGGCATCCTTCGGATATTTCCAGAAGGTAAAGCCCAATTTGCTGATATTGAACCCAAATTTGATAGACTGCTATTCTTCTGGTCTGATCGCCGCAACCCTCATGAAGTACAGCCAGCATTTGCTACAAGGTAGGAGTGATGGACTCTCTACTGCATGGTGCCTGTCTTAGCAAGAAATGAGAAATTAGGGACACTCTGAATTATTACTCCTGACAAAAAGGAGAGTGGTTTCTGCTAATGGATGATTAGGCTTCCACTGTGTTGCTGAGTTTGTAGGGTTGCCTGATCTCTTATTTTGGAGGAAACCTGAGTGTGTAGGTGGGAAGTTTCTGAGCGTGTGCTTGGCAGAACTCGGTGGGAGCACATAGAGCCATAAGGGCACCAGTTTAGCCAAAGGATGCCATCTTCATTATTTCTCTGTAATGGCTTTACACCCTTCTGACTTACCTTTGTCCTTACCACCCTACTGTGTTACTGGAAGATTGACTGGGTACTTCAGTTTAATGTTCCCTCTTATTCAGAGGGAGCTGTCAGAAAATAGTAATTTTCAAGCTAAGCTACCATATTCTAATTTGGGAATAAGGTGAGGGAACAGAAACAACCATCAATACACAAATATTTATATGGAATATTAGAGGAGCTGCTCCCAGTCTGAAGCACAGGGAGAGCTTCACCTCTCTTTTGTCCCTGAGTGCAGGGCAGTGGTTAATGCTAAAGGTATCCACATAGACTGCCCCATCCCACCATGGTAAGTGACATTTCCAGATAGTGGCAGTAGGTAAATAATTTGATCCAGACTTCCTGTTGCCCATGTTTTAACATGTTTGGATGGTCAGAGCACTGAACATTGACTGGAGCTGTGAGATAACACAGCTATGTTTGCAAGAAGTAACTGGAAACTGCCTTCAGCATATCCTCTTGCAGCTTTTCCAGAAGCTGTACTGCTTTCCCTTCCCCCACTCTACTCCCAGAAGAGTCATGGTGAAATTTACTAAAGCTCCTTAAAGTCTTTTCTCAATAGCTGGCATTTTGTATTTAAAACTTCTACAGGTAGTGGAAAACCAGAGGAGCTGTGTAAGAAGGGGTAGTTAATTGTCCCTTGTGGCAAATATCCAAAAACAGATGATACTGCAGTGTGACTCAGTGGTGAACTTGACCTAGTAAAAAGATGAGGTCACAGGGCAAGGTGATGTGGGCAGAGACTTTATTCTGGACAAGAACCATAAATAGCAACTCATTGAGAAAAAGAGTGTAAACTTAGAGCATCAATGTCACTCTTGCAATGACTTTTCAGGTAATACCTACTAGTAGGAAAAAAAACCCAAACTCACTGCTTGCTTTATGAAAACTTTCCTCTGTCAGACTGTGGAAGTGCCATCTAATTTAGATTGTGTTTCATGTCAAGTGTTGCACTGCTATTTTGCTTCATAGTTCAGGAGTTCTTTTTTCTTCTGTTTCCTTAGGTACGCAATAACAGTGTGGTATTTTGATGCAGATGAAAGAGCACGAGCTAAAGTGAAATATCTAACAGGTAAGCTCTTCTTAATATCATTGTTAATTTTTTGTGGAAGAGTAGGTAAGTCTAGCCTCATCTTATTGGCCTACCCTCTGCACAAAAAGAGAGAGAAAGTGGCATAACTCGAGGTAGGTTTTACTGGGAAGGTGACCCAGGGATCGAACTCCTGGGCAGTGATTCATGAAATCCAGGTCAATGCCTGTCCTGCTTATACTTCCTCTGAGGCCTGAGGCTGCTCAGTATTTTTACATGGGGGATACAGTTTCTCCCTACTCTTGTCTCCCTAATACATGTGGAGGATAAATACACCAGAGGCTGTAAGGCACTGCAGAACTGAGAGCTCTGGAAATAGTTTTGGTTGAATATAGGGATTCAACAAGTGAATACAACTTTACTTGACTAGAATTTTTATATCGGAAAAACAGAAGCCTAAAATTAAAATCTGTAATCAAAGAATGGACTTCCTTCATTTCCAATTTCACCTATCCAGCATCTGTTTTCCTTCTCTGGCTTCTCCCCCCAAGAGGAAGTTGATCTAATTTTCCTGTTCAAATTAGCATTATAAGGAGAAATGGCCTAGGACTTCTGTCGTGCTTGTAATTGCCATCACAATTTTGTGTTTGTTACAATAGTTTAAAAATAAACCATAATCAGGTGTATGGCAAGTGCACACACACACGAACACGGCTTTGTCAAGAGCTCTGAAACCAATGATGTTGAAGACGTGTGCCAGTCATTTCCAGCTGAGACTTCCATGTATTGCTGTCTGTAGCTCCTCAGCAGCCCCAGAGCTGTGTACAGTTCAGCCAAGTCCCTCTTGGTGCTCTCAGTGACTGAGAATTTTGGGAGTGGCAAGAGCAGTGCAGCTCCTGCCTGGCTTTGGAAGGGAGCCCCTCAGCTCCAGGCAGGCTTGTCCCACTGCTTGGTGGCACATGCCTGGCAAGGCACAGTTGACTTCCCAGGCAGTCAGCCTGCCTGGCCTCCACAGGAAGCCTGTCTGTCTCTAAGCCAGCCTTCATGTCACAGGTGTGCAGCTCTGCAGCTCCTGGAGTCAGCCTTGCTGGATTGGAGGTGTTTTGTAGCCTCTGCACAGCTTCAGCTGCTGCCCTTTCAAAGGGAGTGCAGAGAAATGGTTGGGGGGCTCAAGCCTGAAGGGAAGGTGCTCCCCCTTCTGCCCACCTCCTTTTCCAGGGTCCCTTGAAACTGCAGGCACTTAAGGAAGGAAGGCTGGGTTGTTTAAATTTCACAGAATCACAGAACCACTCAAGTTGGAAAGGACCTCTGAGGTCATCAAATCCAACCTATGACTGAGCACCACCCTATCAACTAGACAATGGCTCTGAGATGGTGCTGCCAGAGGCTGCTCCACCACCTCCCTGTGCAGCTCACTCCAATGTTTTATCACCCTTTCTGTGAAGAAATTCTTCCTCCTTCAGTATTGGTTTTCTCTGTAATAGGTTTAAATTACCATGCTGTTGTGGTTTCAGTTTCCAGTTGCAATTGAAATTGCATTCTTTGCTCTGTATCTGCGGCAAGATTTGTGCAAGATGCAATTTATTTTCTACTAACAATAACATGTGAAATTACAGAATGAAATGTCATAATGTCATAAAACAGAAACCTATTCATTTTTTGGATAAGTGTCAGTCTAACTAAAGCCATGCAGAATATGTGTGAGGTTTTTTGCTTATGGGATACTGTGTTTTGATAGTAAAACTTTATTCTGGAAAGTGATGTAGACTGTTAGACTGTACTTCAATAAATACTGAAAAATACCGTTTTCCTTTTCATATTTCTGCAGGTGAAAAAGGTGTGAGGGTTGAACTTAATAAACCTTCTGACTCAGTTGGGAAAGATGTTTTATAAGCCTTTGATTTAGCAACTCCCCTTGCTGTTCGCCCTGATAAATCTTGATGCTATCTATTAACTTTTGAATGTGAATAACAAGATAAAGGAAAATCAACAACAAACCAACATCTTAATACGGAAGCAAACAGTGTTTCAATGTTGCATCAAAAAGAAGGTTCTTTGACTGCTGAAGCATTGTACTATGTGATTGTGACTCCAGGCCTGTGACTGCTTATGTGAAGAAGATAAGCAATCAGTAAGAAACACCATATGCATCTGGACATAAATAAGTGCCCTACATAGAATTTGTCCATCCTTATTTTTTGCCAGACCTGTCATCCAGCTGAATCCATTTCATCTCTCCCTTTTTTTATATGGTAAAAGTTTGAATTTTGGGTAATTTTTGTATGACCAGGTACAGTTTATCAAAATTGAGTCTTAAAAAAAAAAAAGAAAAACTGATAAAAAGGAAAAAAAATTACAGTATTCTCCAATATAACATGGATCTATTTTTGTAAAACTGTTCATACTGTTCTCCTCTGCCATGAAAGACCTAATTTAATGTAAGGGTTGCCAGTAACTGATAATCACTTTAATTTTTTTTTACAACTTAATTCAGAAAAGGAGCACTTTAATTACCAGCTAAAGATCTGATTGTTTTATATCATATCTCACACTAATCTTAACTTTTAAAGATTGCTGCTGTATTGGTTTTTTTGTTTTGTTTTGTTTTGTTTTTTTTTGACTATGTTCTCTTGAACCTTATTAACAAAAGCAAATCAATATCTTGCTATTAGTAACATTCAGTTAGTGGTTCTGTATGTTGAATCCACAGAGGGGAAGTTTCTGTCTCTCTTCTTTTTTCTTTGGTTTCTTTTTTTTTTTCATTTTTGAAGGGGGGATGTTTGGTTGGTTTTTTTTTTATTTTTTAAGTGACTGGCACTAAGTGAACGTGACACTATCAGTTGCTGTCATTGGCTTTGGGGACCTAGTCAATACCATCAAGTTACAAGGATATACAAGGGCTTTCCTAGGCTATTAGAGGTACCCAGAACCTCCTTACTTACTTGACAGAAATTTTTGAGCTTTCTCCGTTTTCTAAAAGATACTTACCACCCCCTTTCCTTTGTATATAAGTTAATAGAATATCTAAAATTCACTTTTTAAAATTTCCTTTTCAAATGTTGGTGTCCCATGCAGTCTGTAAGTTGACACCTTGATCTGTTATATAGTATCAAGGAGGTGGTCAGCACACTGAAGCTAAAGTGCATCACTCTGTAGGCTCCTTGTGCAATAATACATCTTTAAATTTTCACTGTTGCTGAAGGATTTCCCCAAAAAAGGCACTGCCTTTTGATCAATACTGAGGTATATATTTAGTAAGAAAACATTTGCTTTCTTTTACATCTTTTACATTGTTTTTATTTTATCCAGAAGATGGGATATCACAGAATAAAAGTGAGATGTGCAGAAACTGTGATATTCTTATTTTTAAGAAATGGATGTTTTGGACACAGATTTTTTTTCTTCTTCTTCTTTCCTTTTTTTTTTTTTTTTTCCCTGAGCTTTAAAAGCTTGAGAAAACAAAAGCAAACTTATCAAAGACAGCATTCATATTTACAGGAGTTTGGGGGTTGTTCACCTTACCCACTGCAGTTTTCTATCTGTCCCTTATTTCCTTACTTAGCCAAAACAATGTGAGTGTACAGAAATATTTCTGTATATATTACAACTTGTGACAATTTTAGCATCTGTATAGTTTGTATTCAATTAAAGACCCTTTCTATGGAAAGCTCAGTAATTTTTTATTAAAAACATTACTATTGTTCATGTAAAACATGAAAAAGCTAATTGTTTAGTAACAAACTGACAGAAGGGGAGAAAAATTCACTATTGGTATATCATTTAGGAGAACCAACAGAAATCCCAGCTTTGTTTTGATTTCACTTTTCCTTTTTTTAGTAAGTTCTTGCCCTGTACAGTTCTCTTCCTCTTTCCTCTTTTCTTCCCAGAGAAACAGACAGGATACCTTTACTGTAAGTGCCTCTGCCAACCTGGCCAAGGAGTGCAAATCTTCATCACTGTCTGGTCTGCAGTGCTTTTAGGCTACCAGTGAAACAAGCAAAAAAGTCACCTCTTCTACTTCATCTTCATTAGTACTTCTTTAACAGAACTTTGGTTTTGTTTTAGAAACGTAAGCATAAGCCTTTAAACTCATTTCAGTCCCTCTGTAATTCAAACCGCTGCAGTTAAACAGCGTATCAAATTCTAATCACACTGTAGGTTTGTGCTTGCCAGACAGGTTTAAAAAGTGCTTAATTTTTCACTCCATGTAAGTCATTACAACAGGGTCAACAAATCAGGTCAGCCATTTCTTCCATGTCCTTTAGAAACTGTTCATTTCATGTCGGTTGAATATTCAGTCTTGAGCATCACCAAGCAGGTCCTTGTTTTAAAACTATTTTTTAAACTGTCTTATGATCTGTATGTGTCTAGTCCTGGTTAAAAATAAAGCTTCATAATGCTATTTTTATTCATGATGTTAGCTGGCTGTGAAATATGAGACCTTTATCTATAGCAGGCAAAGAAATTCAGGATTCATTTACAGGTTGCCTATAAAGTTGTGTAATTTCAAAAGCAGTGTTCATTATGAAACATCTCCTCAAGTTGCTTGTAAAGCTAATCTAATTAAAAAAGATGATGTATAAAGGTTCTTGAAAACTATGTGGTTATTTGTAATCTTTCTAACTTTTAAAACTACTCTGTAGCAACTAAGTTATGAATGTCTCCTGATAAAGACGGTGTGTGGAATTTTGGTTGTTCTGTTGTGGGTGTTTGGTTGGGATTTTGGTTTGCATTTGGGTTTTTTTGTTGTCGTGTTTTTGGTGGGTTTGTTTTGGGTTTTTTTTCAGTGTGTTTTGGCTTGATTTGGGTTTTGGATTTTTTTTCTTTGGACTGCCTACAGTTACCTGGGTCTGGTCACTATTTTCCTGATGATTTCCTCCCTCAAAAACAGAACCCTTTTTAGGCTTTCTGAAGAGTGATCATGATGTAGATTCAGCTCTAGCTTTTTCACCACTTTTGACTGGTGTGAGGTACAGAATGAATCACATTCAAACAGGATTTGTAAGGTTTAATGGGATGTCCTCAGTTTTACATGGCTCCCAATGAATGATGGTCCCTTGAGAGAGGACAGAAGAATGGAGAGGCTGCAGGTGCAAAACTGTAAGAGACAGCACACACTCTTCCTCCTCTTTTGACGAGCTTTGTATTGGCTCTGTGGTTATCAAGGAAACAGCTGTCTGGCTGTGCTTCTGACATTACTCTAGCTTTTGTGAAGCCCTCTGCATGTGCTTGTCTGTCTTCAGCTAGTTCAGAAAGAGTTACCTGCATCTTCAGATGAGTCTCCAGCATTAGTGCACCTTTCCTGGCACTTGGGTGCCAGTTGTGCACGTTTCTGCTCTAAGGTGATGGTTCTTGGCATTTTGTTAGGTTGAAACACAAGTGTAGCAGCACTGAGCTGATGGCAAAATACTTTGAAGATTTTTCCATGTTCAATGCTGTTAACTTCTTACAAGTTCTCTTGAAAGTTCCTCTTCCCCATCCTAGTTTTACATTGAACAAGGAAGAAGCCTTTCTTGCAACCATCCTGTGTAGACCTGGTTTGGGTTTTGTTTTGTTTTTTAAATTATCACATGGTTGAGCACCAATATGCAGGGGGATTGTTTTGCATAGTAAATTTAAACAATGCACCAGGGAAAACAAAGAGTTTCTCTTGGGTGTTTCTCAGGAAAGACATTTGCAGATTTGAGAGCTGACAGCCTGTGTCATATGTAAAACATCTGGCTTTGCTGACCACTTCAAGGTCAGGAGTGGAAAAATCACATCTCCATCATACTGGTAAGTACAGCCAGACTGAAAAGTGCCATTTCTGTGCATGCTGAATGCTTTGAAGAAGAGGGGAGAATGCCAAGTGATGAGAGCAAACTCAAAGTCACAAAACTCCAGGAGTCTCGCATTTGCACCTTGCCTGCAGGCATGCAGATAGCAGCATGTTCTTGCAAATACTTAGTAGGAATTTATGAGTACTGAGCAGCAAAGACTTTGAAGAAATTCATGGGTCTTAGCTGGATTTGGATCTCACCTGCTGTTTAGAGGGGATGGGGGTCAAGGTATGGATCTCTGGGTCTCCCATTGGCAACTTTTTTTTTTTTTTCTTTTTTCACATGAATGTAAAGCTTGAATGTAAGTAATTACTGCGCACGTACTGAAGTCTGTTTGTACAGGAGCTGTGTTCACTCCGGAACATCTGCTGCATCAGATTTGCTTGACCCTGTCTGTTAGGGGTGGATAGCAGCTGACAGAAGCAGGTTTCAAGGTCCTCTCTCCTACCAGACAAAACCAGTTCCAGAGAATTTGCTCTGTTGACTTTTACTGCCGCTTACTGAGTTTCATCAGGCTTTTCCTGATGGCTTTGAAGTTGAGTGAATATACAGAATATTTATCCCTTTCCTGAAATATGAAAAAAGAACCCCAAACTCATAGCTCCCAAATGAGTTGGCTCTAAAAGTGGAAGGGACAGATGAGATGTAACTTGCCAACCCGTTGGGGATAGGTTCAAGTCTTTAGCAGGAGAGGGAGGAGGTAATGAGTTGAATAGAAATGGTAAGGTAGGATGTCAAGAGACTGTATCTTGGATAGATAGAACATGTTGGGTGGGTATGAGGAATATGGGACAGTCCAATTAAAAATACACTATAGGTGTCTGCTTTGAGAGGAACATTAAGTATAGGGGAAAAGAATGCAAAAATGTTTGTCTCAGAAAAGACAGGTGATTCATCCCATCCATCCTTTTCTTCATGCATGTGTGTTGCAAACAAGCATATTTTTATCTCTGAAGATGAGATGTTCATAACTTTACTTGAACTAGGAGCAGGTTTCCTTGCCTGTATTCCAAAAGTAAGCTGTTGGACTTTCCCATTATTAAATATGCAGCTTGAGATTAAACTTCTAATGGTAATAGTTTATGGGGTCTTCTGGAGAAATTGTTGTCACTACCTTTGTAACATGGCAATAAATGCTGTTAGTGGTGACTGGCTCGTTTAGCCTCTAAGCCCAGTACTGTCCTTTCCATATGGCTGAAAGTTTGCAGGGTATGCCTCACATCAGAGTGGGAGGGATGTAAAACACAGAGATGGGCTAACAACTTACCAGGATCACACGCAGGCAAGCTGTGATAAAAGGCACATGCTTCAGGGCAGTGTCTGAGCTGAAACCCTTTATTTCTTTAAAATACTGTTGGAGACGGGAAGTAAAATTTCATCTCTGAATATTCTGAATATCCAGTGCTCCTTGTGGGCTTGTCTGTCTGTGTCAGTGTGGATTGCCAGGGTCGAACCAGTGCCTCTCCTGGGTTTGTTTCAAGGGCTGGTGTGGTTCTGTTTTATTTTATTTAAAACTGAAAAGATGAAGCCATCATAACTAAAGTGTAGAGATTTGAGTCCTACTCACAAATGACAAGCCTAGTGCCTGAATATCATGTTGGGTTGTGAGTTGTATTTTGCTGCCTAAAAAAAGCAAGGGTCAACCAAAAAACCAAGAATAAAAACCTCTCAAAACTATATGAAGGCAAATCGCTTTGGTTGTAAATGTGTCTTGCTTACGTTACTGCATGTAAGCAAGCGTTATAAATCTAATAAAAAAGATTGCATTACAGCACAAGACATGGTGGCAGCTCTAAGGAACACAAGGAAACTAGAATTTTGGGGCTGGATTAATGGCTGTTGGAATCCTGAGAATTTTTTTCATGCAGTAAGATAGAAGTGAATCAACCATCCACTAAAGAAACGAACTAAATGCCACCACCCCTAGATCTGAAAAGTAAAATTTTGGTGAGTGCTGTACAGTGAGTTACCAGTCAAAAGGTACTTCAGAACTGTTTTTATAGGAGCACTTGAGAGCATCTTTGGATGTCAAAGAGAATATTTCCTGAGGGAAAATGTGACTGTGGACACCATTACCTCTGTGTTTGCCAGAGGGCCGTGGGTAATAATCTGTTTTCTGAGATTAGAGTCCAGTTGATGGTGTTCTCGATAGCAAAGAGCAAAGTTTGAGCTGTCACATTAGGCATATTTATTTTCCCTTCACTTCCCCTTCCCAGCCACAACATAACAGTGAGTAATGTGGTGCTGGGCACATGTTCTGCACAGTCATATTTTAATGAACAAGCAGAAACTACAAAGTTAACTCTCTTCAATCCCAAATATTCCTTGTATCTGAAAGAGCTCCTGTAGGTAGCGATTTTGAAACTTCTTTGGCTACTTTTATTTTTCTACCTGCACTTTAGGAGCATTTTAGCTGTTTCATTTGTTTTTTGGGCTTTTTTAACCCTTTATTTAAAATAGCACATTAGGAAATGACTGTATCTAGCTGAGAGCTGCTGTAGCTCTGCAACCATGGAACATTATGCAATGAGATGAGGAGGAAGAGCACGTACTTCACGATAAACCCAAGGCTTACACAAATCCAAGAGGGCAGGTGGGGAGTGGGGAGCCAGCTGTTGCCAGGCTGTGACTGGGACACCAGGAGCAGGATGCAGAAATGCCTCAGGCTCGTGGGACTGGAGAGAGCAGGTGGGGTCCTGCTGTGTCACAGCCAGGACATGGCCTTGTCCCAGAGCAGAAAAACACGTTCTTTGTGTCCCAGAGGTGACAGAGACACACTGCTCTCTTACAGAGGGAGGATGCTGTGTGACACAAAAATCCACTGGGGCAGGGATGGAGGAGCGGGGAAAGTGGGATGGGGGTAGTTGCACCTCCAGTGCTTACAGTAGGTTTGAAAATTTGCTCGATTCCTCATGTGAGAGTGCCTGGAGAGCAACTGCTCTGCTTCCAACCTACCTGCCCTTGCCATTTCTGCTCCCACATGTGCTTGGGGGCCTCTCCAGCCCCTTCCTACCCCAGTGCTTTTGCATCCTTCCAGGGCTCCCCGAGCACTGTCAAATCTCCCACCTGCTCTCAAATGAGCTGCAGGCCTTTCTCTCCTGCTGTGTCCCTTGATTGGGGGTTGGAGTAAATTGTAACATGCTTGGCTGAGGAAAACATTTGGGGTGGGTTTTTTTTGTGAGATGACAGCTGATCACAGCCTGGTGGCTGCCTTTCCAGGTGGTCAGGTGCTACCCAAGCTCTGGCTGCACAAAATGCCTTGAGAATAGTGGCTACCGAGTCATGGCCGGCAGCACAGGCTCTGGTTGGTGCTGCTGCCTGACAAAAGCTCTGTGTGCTAAGCTACTGTCCCTGGGAGGCCAACTAAGCTCGAATTGCTCCTTGTCCTGTGCAGAGATGGTGAGGGTATACATGACACAGCTGAACTCTGGCAGTTCATGGGACATACCCTTCACCTGGCACTGCATTTAGAGTCCCTTAACCATGCAACAACCACCCAGCAATAGCTTCACACCAGGCTTGGGTAGTCTTTCTGCTGAAGAGAGGTAGAGAGAAGGAGAACTGGAAATTGTTGCAGGTTTCATGGACAGGACATCTACTTGTCAGTCTCCTAAAAATGGTGTCACTTCAGCACACACCCATATCCACATGTGAAAACATGCTGAGGACTGGGATCAACCCATCCTGTAATAATTCATAGCTGGGTGAGGATGCTTGCCCAACAGCAGAAGCCTCCCATCCCTCTCCTCTTCCTGAAGAAGTTAAGGCAGTGTTTGCATCCATATCTGCTGCAGGGTGTGCATGGTCTGCCTGCAGCCTCTGTATGGTTCAGCGTGTGCACAGCTGAGCATGCAAGGCATTGGTTTAGGGTGGGACTGCTGCAGAATTGGTTTGGAGAAGACAACATTTCTGGGACCTGTAGAGGGGTTAAAAGGAAGGTGGCATTAAGGCAACAACTTTTCAGTGTTCTCCTCCAAACTGAGGGCTCCCCATTCCTTCAGGGGATGCTTGTGTTTAATGCTTGTGTCCGTAACCCCTTGCAAACAGCTCCAAAGTCATGGCATTGCTTACCACTTGGGATGTGGGACCGCTTCAGCAACATTGCATTTCATGGCCCAAGCCTAAGCCCAAATGTCAGCAGTGAGACCTCTTGAAGAGTTGTCTTAACTCTGCCATATTGCCTGGAAAATGCTGCCTGATAGCTTGGATAGACTTAGGGTTTTGCAGTGCACAAAATACCTCCTGTTTCCTCTCATGGGATGCTTTGCTGGCATTCTAAATCTCTTCCAGGTACATTCAAAGTTAATTAAGTCTGAGTTTTCATTCGTGCTGTCTGCAGGGCTGATAATCCTCCCCCCCACAGCGTGACCTGGAGAGGATTCAGCAATTAGGCTTGCCAGGGCAGAGCTTCCTTGTGCTTGTCCCTGTGTCATGGCACCTGCCCAGCTCCTGCCTGAAGTCCCCCAGTCCCTGATGCGACAAGAGACTCATCCCCCATCCCCACGGGCTGCATGGTGACAGTGATGAGAGCCGCCCACACCAAACTGCAGGGAGAGGAAGAAATGCCCAGCTGGAAATCAGCTGATGATCAGAGATGGTGTGAGCACCTCTGGGATATAGCAGGGCAAGGGCAAGCAGGTGGACCTTAATTCCCTTTAGTGTAATGTCAGTTTGACCTGCAGTGCTCCTGGGGTTGTTAGGTGGAAACACAAGGCTGTTTATGTGGGAAGGGGCTCCTGAAGGTGGTCTGATCCAGCTCTCCTGCCCTTTAACAAGGTCATCCAAATCTGGCTGCTTAAGACCATGCCAGTTGGGATTTGAGTATCTTCAAGGATGGACCCTCCATAACCTCTGCAGAAAACCTGTTCCCATGTTCAGCCACCCTTGCTGAAAGAAATTTTTTTCTCTTCTTTAAATTAAATTTCCCATGTAGGTACTGCTAAATGTAAATCAAAGGAACAACCCAAAGGATTCCTAGCAGCATGGCCTGGGGAGCACAGCAGATTTAAGACAGGAGTCCCTTACTTGCAGCTATCCATACTTCTGGCGCCTGGTACAGGTGCCATCCTCTCTGAAGACCCTGGGGTGTTGGCTTATCCTCAGGATGACTCTTCCCTTTGGATATGTTTCTGTTTGCCATCTGCCAGAAGAGCCCAGACTTGTGCCATGTCCTTCCAGAGCCACAGTACCCAGAGCAGCCTGTGCCCAGCCCTGTGGTCCTGTGACACATCAGGGAGGTTTTTTTGCTGTTGGTGCCGTGGCCAGGCCCAGTCCCACCCTGCAGAGGCTGCACTGGCATCTGCAGGAGGCCACCTTCCAAGTGAGTCACTTACACTTCTGCTTTGTGCCTGCCTCCAAACACAACACCTTTCCAGCGAATCAAAAACTGCTAATGGATGAGTGGCAGCACACCCACTGAGGGGATCCTTTGGGGAAGAAAGCAGATCATTACTGGGATGCTCCAGGGAAGAGACCAGTGTCGGTGGGAAGACAAAGGCAGGGCAGCAAAGCAGTGGGGAGAGAGCAGGGTAAGAGCAGAGTGGCCCTATGGCCATTTCTGCCATTGTAAATTGCCTACTGAAGCCACAAGAAGAATTAAAACCTCCAACTAAGCCATATTCCTATAGCTCATATCCTGTACCAGGCCTTCACTGAGCTCTAGCCCACGTCTTGCCCCAGACTTTTTATGCCACTAGTGACAGCTCTCTGAAGAGAAGGTGCTTGTAACAAACACAAAAACTATGATCCAGAGATTGACATCAGTTAAAGAAAAATAAAGCAATCTCTGCTTTTAAATTAAGCAATGGTGAAGCCAAATACTTGACTTGTTGGGGTTTGCCTCTTCAAAAATTCTTTGTTATACAGTTTAGGAAATGTCACATCCAAGACATACTAAGGCAAAAAAGCAGGTGAAATTATGTAAATGAAAGGTGATGGATGGAACAGAGACAGGGTGAGCTATTGAGGCCAAGCTGCTGCACCTGCTTAGAAATTTAATCTAGTCTTAAAGCAGCCTGGCCAGGCAGAAGTAAATGGAAACAGGAATTAAGGCCATGGCCACATCCCATTTAAGCTTTCACTCCTGTAGTACACTACCCTTCCCTGGGCCTGTTACACCCCTCTGGCTCCCTGGCTTAGGCGAGGCACAGGAGTTCTGTGTTCTATAAACCCCTCTGACTTCCTAAAGCTCTGTCCTGCATCTCTTGTGGAGCTGTGTTGATGCCAACCATGACAGAAAATTAGCTTTGTCACTGCAATGGATGCAAGCAGTGTGGTATGTGTAAGCCACAAAAGGATGCTTTTCGGCTTGCTCCTGAGCCCTGAAGTGGAAAAATGAGCTACTCTCTCATCTTCCCAGTCCTTCTTTCAGCAAAGTTAAAGAATCATTCACAAAATCTAGTTAGCTGTGAATTTACTTTTCGTTTCTCAGCTAGTTGCAGGTATTTCCCCCCACCATCCCTCCTCCTTTAGCTTGTTTGTGGTCCAGTCAGGGATGCTGCTGGTCCACGTTCAGCCTGGAGTGCAGGGTAGGCAAAACAGAGCCTGCAATCCGGCACTCTCTGTTCTCTCCCCGCACAGGTTAGAGGATGAAATGAGAATTCCTTACGTGCAAGGAGTGCCACCTAACGGCCTGGTGAAGGATCTCAAAGCTCCACACAAAGCTCCTGGGGCCTTGGCTTTTTCTTTTTTATCCATACACGAGTCTATGAAATATTTCTTTCTACTTTCACATATAGTGAAATGCAAGTCTCTTTCATGGCCTGTCTGCCCACAAACCACACTTCAAGGGTAATTTTTATGCAGAGTCATATTTTTAAAAAGAGTTTCTTAAATCCCAAGGCTTCAAGACAGCTGTAGTAATCCCGATGCAAGAAAGAACCTGGGTATTTCAGTTTGGAGTGTAAAACTGACGAATGCTGGCTATCTGATAGGGAGCAGCTGCTGGAGACCAGCGGTTGCACTGCTGCCTTCACCACATCAGGCAGCAATCAACATGCTCACAGGGGCATGTGGGCCAGCTGTAGCCTCACAAGGTCACCCGGTCCAACCTTTTAGTGGCCTTTCAATTTCAGGTGACAAGATTTGACAAAAGGCACAGACATGGTGTTCTAGGATGACCAGACCCAGCAGTGCAGAGGCAAACTGCTGTGGTGACAGTTTCTTAATATTCTCCCGCCAGAGAAGTCTGCATCATCCCACCATCACCATGGATTGCTCCACCCACTTGGAAGAGATGTCCATCAGTCTTTTTTCTCAGAAACTTGTTGATGCCTTCTTGCTGTTAACCCTTCAGTAAAGGGTATATTGCTTTACTTGAAGAGATGCTGTGTGTATGGAAAATGCAGGAGAACTGAGGGGCTCCAGAAGAACACACGAGGAAGAAAACCCTCACAAGCCACTTAGTGTTCTCCTGCTGCACCAAGGGAAGTTTGAATAGATACTTTGCACCTCAGGAATTATTCACTTCTTGTCCAGTTATGTCCAAGCCCTCTCTAGCCTTTAATTTTGTACTGGATTACTACCTGGTGACCTTCATTACATTGGTCCAGAGGCAGAGGTAGCACAGCCCAGAGGCATTGGCCAGAGGCAGGTAGCACAGCCTGTTCCAAATGAGCAGCGTTTCTCTGGTTGTTCTCTTGGGAAATGTTGCCAGAAAGGGGGCTGAGGTAACAGGTTCCTGGCTCCACACTCTGAGCAGCAGGGCCTGCCCTGCCTGAGGGGCCTGCTTCCACCCAGATGTAAACAGCCTCCTCATCAGCTTATGCACAGGCATTAGGGTTAAACTGGCTGTGAGAATACACTTCTCCCACATGACCCAAATATGCCAGGTGAAAAGAAGTAGAGGTTGGACTAAAGGAGACATGAACATTCACTATTGCTGTTAAAATATGTTCTAAACCAGACTATTTATATTGCGTATCTCCTTGCAAGATACTAATACATTTTAGGAACCCTGAGAAAAATTCTTCCCACTGCTTCATCAGAACTCATGTGTTATGAAAACTTCCTAGAGAACATTTCCATAAAGTAAAAAATACTTGCTAATATGCGACCTTCAGGATTTCTTGCCTGATAACCAGTTTCAAGACAACTGAAGAGCAGTCTCTTATGATAATAATGAAAGGGCCAAGTAACCCCCGCTTAGCTAATTTTAACCTCTGGAACTCCTCTCTGAATTATCCAGAGCAATCGTAGCAGGTCACCACAAAATGAGGTGGCTTTTTCCTTTAGTTTGCAGAACCTTCTATTGCCAAAATGCACGTTTGACCCTCCTTCACAGCTGCTTTGCCTCAGAAATCGAGTCTATTAACTTGTTTCTCAAGTTTCCATTCAGGCAACTTACGCTGCATTTCCGTGAAGTGCGTTTGTTCAAGGCTCAACACTGACAGCGTGTGCTGTTCCAGGCAGTATCTAAACTCATTCAAGGACAAAGACAACTGATAGAGAGGATGGAATTTCTCATCTTTGACCCAAATTGAACAGCATATTTAAAAAACACACTGGTAGTCATTGTTATCCTTGTGGGCAGGACACTGTATTCAAGCACAACATTTTACAGAAACAGCATTTGTAGTAACATACCCAAAATGAAGGTGGCCATGACCCATTAGTAACAGCCTGCAATAAATAGTAACTGCAAAACCTTCCTCTCTGGATAAAAGAGATCCTAGTCTTAGAATACTTCCTTGTAAAAACACATGACAGCGGTGCTATTTTTCCATAGCTGATCCAGAATTGCTCAATTGTTTGGACAATGATCTATTTTAGGACGTGTATGAGGGACAGACTTGCCTACAGCCTAAGCTGGCTACACTATTCAGTAATTTCTTAATTTGTTTTCTGTTTGTCCTTCAAATGAACAATTCAGAAGAAAAAGAAGACATTAGGAAAAATCCCCACATTTAACAATACTCACAATCCTTCTCCTTTACTCACATCTGTCACAGGAGGAAAGACAAATGAGGAAACTGCAGAGAGCAATTTTAATGGAAATATCTCTCAAAAACGCTTCATGACGTGAGAGATGCTTTGTGGTGCAACTCTCGCCCTCATCTTAAAAACATAATACAAATATTTCTTGGTAGTCCTGTCCTTGAAAATGTCAAATATCACTGGAAACACTGATAGATGGCTGCAGCTTTAAGAAGGAAGTATGGAAAATTAACACGGCAAAGCAAGTTTTACTATCAGTATTCATAAAATTTTTCACAGAAGTGCAACAACAGTGAAACTGTTTTAAAATAGGATGGAGAAAGCAGCAGCAATTCACCAGCACCTGTTTTTGCAGGGAAATTTAAGAAGGAAAAGTGTTAATACAGAAAGGCTCTAATAAACCAGACTGTTATATAGAGGTGAACCCACTGGTAAGTGACACAAAATGGCCAGGCTTAGTGGAAATTTAAACTTCAGTAACAATTTATTCAGAGAATGCAAGAACAAAGTAATTTACATTAAACTTCTGTAGTGTCATTATTTTTAAAAATATGAAGCATTTAAAATGAGTTAAGAGAGCAGCAGTAACACTGTAAACATGTACATAGCCATTTAAAATTACAGTAACAAGATATAAAACTATTTTGTTTAAAAGCTATTTATATAAAACAATTTTTATGTTTAAGCAAACATACAATCAGTTTTACTGATTGTAAGGAATCATGCTGTTTAATGCTTAACCCATTAAATACCTTAGTGCACCAAGGGAACGTTTCAGCAGCTCACATAGAAAACACAAGTGCCTGGCACTCTTAACTTCTCATGGCACAATGGCTTTAGTACTCAACTGACTGGCCTGCTAACCATGAACCTGGCTGGCTTCCAGAAGAAGCAAAATAAAGACTGGCAGGTAATGCCACTTTAATCCTAATTTGTCCTGTATAGCACTTGAAGGAAGTTTAACTGGGAAATCATGGAAAGCTTTTATGACATGTCCAGGAACAGTCTCTACCAGTATTCCTAGCAGCATTCCACACAATTTTTACTTACTTCTGTGAGGATACAGAGATAGCTACATTTTAAATTCCATTTCAGAACAGGAATGTGGAGTTTAACCACAGCTAAGCAAACCCTGAGCAAAAATTACCTTTCAAACAATGTTTCCAGCCCTGGTTTATCTTTTTAAGAAACTTTCTGCTGTTCTACGAAAGACAAGAATCAAGATGTTCATTTATTTCAGATTCCAAAACACCAGTCTCACAAACAGGACAACTGACTCTTCTCTCCTGCCTCACAGGATTGCTAGGACTTGCAGAGGACTGTGTAAATTCAACTCTGGTTTTTGTAGTTGCAGTGACATCAGTACCCCCCTTTTTGTTGAAATACTTTTCAAAGGCAGTTTTGTCTTCCTTTTTTGGCCATTGCTGCAGTGTATGAACACGTTCTAAGCCTTTTTTCTCAGATGCACCCTGAGCTCTTGGGGTCTGCTCCAAACAAATTCGTTTTGGTGACCAGTTAGAAGATGGCATAGCCCTCCTGCCAACTGGTGAGCCTTGGCTTGATGTTTCCCCAGCAACACGAGCCATCCCAGCAGGCAAGCCACAGTCGTTCTCGTCCTCCCCTGTATCAGCAGCAGAGAGTTTGGGAAACTCACGCTTTAAAGCTAAGCTGCTCTTCTCACTGGCACCATAGCTATGAAGCGGGAAGATGCTGCCATGGGGTAATTTTTCCAGTTTCATCTCGTTTTTAGGGATTGGTATTGTCCTTACTGCTGAATGATGCAGTGAGCCGTGTGCTTCACTGTTTGCAGAGGAGCTGCTGGCATTTGTGTTTTTCTCTGAAAGTACACCGTCTCCTCCTCCAAGCCGATATCCTGTTCCACTAAAAGCAGTCAGGTCTTTGCAATTGCCATGCACTTGTGTCTTGCCTGCAAAATCAGATTAAAAAATAAGTTAATCATTTTTTCATTAAAAAATCATGGGCTTATTATTTGAGGTGCTTCACACAAAAAAATCTGCTGCTTGAAAATACTGCATCAAACGAAACTTTTTGTAGACAATTCAGTTGAGAAGCAGCCTAGAAGTGAACAAATGAAAAGGCCCTGTTCTTTGGCTATGCAACCCAACATCTAAACCAAGCTTATGTAGTGTTTGGTCCATATTCGTTCAAGAAAAAGTGGACACAAATCAGTTTGAAAAATTAAAAAAAAATTATAAAATACCTTTGGTAGTTGACTTGAAATGTGGAGGTTTTGCTGTCTGAGTTTTCTGCTTGGACTTCTCTGAGAATTTGTCTGGCTCCTTCACTTTTGTGAACGTGCCCCCACATGTCCTCTGATGTTCATCCCACCAGAAGTCATGTGCAGAGGGTGCTCTGTTCATTGAGCGCTTCACATATCCAAAGTAAGGTACTCTGTTTTGGCAGGGGCCATTGCATCGCCACCAGTGCTGGCGGTACAAATTAATCTCATCATAAAAATTGTGATAGATCTACATTAAAAAAACAAACAAACAAACCCACAAAAAACCAGTCATTCAGGAAGTTACAAATTTTATATCACTAGCTTTATAAGATTTTTTTAATAATCTATTTCCATTCAATTCCTTCCACTACTGCTGTGATTTTTATATTAGCAGATAAGAGAGCTGGACCTGAGTAAAATTTGATCAACATTTAGCTACCATTAAAAAAAAAGAGTTAAAAAAAAGGATAGGATGTGGAGGAATATCTCCTGGTTATCTTGGTGGAACTGCAATAAAATCACTTTGGAAATCTATCTGCAATTTCACCTTGAAATTGCTGAACTGCTTTGTGAACAGTTCACAATTGCTGAAATTGTGAACTGTTTAGAATGCATTGCAAACAATACCACTATTGTATTCTCCTTTCAGTTATTACCTTAATTGATCATATTAGACACATTATTCTTAAATATTGACATAAATATCATTACCCTCTATTGATGTAAATCTTGACTGCTCTTCACATGGAGCACTTCTGTCCCTGCTACCATTTAAGCTCTTTCTAGTTTACCACAAAAGCTTAAAGAAAAATCCTTACAGAGAACATACCTGAAAATTACATCACTAACAGCTCACAACATCTTCCTCAACCTGTTCCCACCACCACCCCCCCAACAAGTAACTATGGAACTAGCACACACCTGGATGGCAAATTTGTATTGGTACCAACTGTGGAGTGTCTAATAAGAACATTACTTATTCTGCACCAGTCCACTAAAACAGTAAATCAGGAAGAAAGCTCTACTAAATCAGGTGAAGAGGATTATTCTTACTGTGACATTAGCTCCAGTCAAGAGATTAATGCGATGCATGTGCTTGCAGAACTCGGGTCCGTGAGACTCACGATCTTTGTAGTTATGAGTAACAAAGAGCAGGGCATGGATCATTTCATGCAACAGTGTCTGAAATGATGCAATCATTAGATATTCACTGAAAAGCACTGCATTTTCAGTTTTATGAATAAGCTGCAAGTATTTTACACTTCTACATTGATTTGGGTTACTGATCTTATCTTTGATTATTCACATATTCCGTCCGGGTCATAAAAACATAATACTTTGATCTATCAAACTAAATTACCTCTATTCCCACATCACTAAAACATGCCGCATAATATCACTCCAATAAGCAGCATTCCAAAAAGAAGAAATAATCCTCAAACTTAAATCACATCTTTAAAGACATCATCCCCTACTGACCCCCAAAAAAGAGCCACTTTTGAGCAACCTGAAACTCTACAGCATTTCTGTTCTTAGGCAAATCTGAATATTCAGCCAGCTCAAAGCAGCAGCTCTGGCCCAAGGATCAACAAAATGTCATGTTAAATCATATCCTATATCCTTATTTTCTGCTGTTGGCCCTTTAGAAACTACAGTCCACATTTGCTTCGAATATTAAAGGATAATTTAGGAGTTAAAAAACTTGGGGTGTTTTTTCTCCATATAAAGTCAGTAACGAGTGACTTTAGACTTCTACTTGGAGTTGCCCACTTAGAAACGTAAAACTAAAGATTACCATGGTACTGCAACACAAGCCCCACAAACCTAACAGTAAAGCCATCACTATTTCATGACCTACAAGTTACTGCATAAAAGAATCCCACTATGAAATCTAAGATGTTTGTATGACATGGGGGGGTGGGCACAATACACTTTATGTGCAGGTCCATAAGCCATGTTCAAATACCTCCACAAGATCCTTCCTTGGCCGTAACTTTAGAAGTGGCTCACTGAGACGAATGGAACACAACCCACTTCTTTCGTGATATGAACAGATACCAGCAGAGCTGAAAGGAAAAGAAGAAAGAAAATACGAAAATCTATTGGTTTCTGTAGCACATGAAGAAAACGGAGAATTTAAGTTAAAATGCCACCCCCTGTAAACACATGCTAGGTCACTCAGAACATGGAATAAAATCACTTTGAGTAATTACTTGAAAAACTCAGCATTGTTAAGCAAAGAAAAAAATTCCGCAAGTTCCTTAGAGTAGAAAATTCTGTTTTGAAAGCAGAAGAATGTTTCCTTTAGAAGTTGTGATGAACTAAAATACACTACACGGAGGCTGGAGATTCACGGCAGCAAACGCTGACTTAATTGCTGGTTGTTTCAATTTCACTCCCGACCCTTCATCAACTTTTGACCCATACGGAACCTACATATACCTCCACTTCCGTGCACTAATCCAGCAAACACCACTTTTTTTTGGTCTCTGTTACTCCTACTGAGTTAGTCCTCTATCAGCAATATGCAACTATCTCCAAGTGCCCCAAGAATACCGCAGACGGCGGCAGAGAAGAGGTGGCGGGACTCCAGCCGCCAGCAACTGCATCTGCTGCAGAACTGCAGACTGCGCTTCAAAGACTCCTGGGTTTCTTGAACCTCAGATTTCTCCTATAATCCCCTTCATAGGCCATTCTACATCTTTCGAATATACTATTATTGGCTCGTATTTGCCTATCTGCCGTGCAGTAAAACTATCATAAAGACTGTGAAACGCAGCAGCAACACGAGTACGTGAGGTTTCCACACACACACCATCTAAGACCAATTTCTTCCATTTCAACATCCCTCCGGCTTGCCTGCACCCCGGGGAAGGCCACTGATGGCTGCTAGGGACGACAGACTAAAGGCAAAGGAGACAACGACAGCGACCAAAGGAGACAACGACTTGCGACTCACGTCCCGCCGTACGGGCTCTGCCAGAGATGCGGACCATCCAAGTGCCCGGGAAGAGAAGCCATGGCACCAGCATGGCACTAGCGGGGCACAGCGAGGAGCAGCACAGAGCGACAAGCGACAGCTCCTCCCCGACACTCGCAGCCACACGCGGCGGCTCCACGGGCGCCGGCCCTTCCCGCCGCCCCGACACCGCGCACGCCGCCGGGGCGGCGGAGGCACGGCGGGCAGCTCCCGAAACACACGGATCATCAGCCTGCCCGCCCGTGCGACCGCCCCCCGGGAAAGGGCAGCCCGGGAGCTCGGCCCCACACCCGCCGGTGGCCCACCTGGTCATGCGAGGGCTCCAGGACACCGTGACAGCCTCCAGTTTGCCCCAGAAGAGCGTCTGGTTGAAGTGCACGAACAGGCCATGAACGTCGGGGCTGGGGTCCAGCAGCTCCCACGCCTCGTCCACCACCGACAGCGGGCGGAGGGACGAGCGGTACGGAGAGACATCAGGGCGCTTTGCTGCTGCCGCCGCCGCCGCCTTGTCCTGCTCTTCCCATTCCCTCTGCAGCCTGAGCGCCAACAAGAAATCCTCGTCCTCCATCCCGAGCGCGGCTGCCCTCGGCCGGCAGAGCCGCAACCGGAAACCGCAGCGCCGCCGCGCACGCGCAGCACCGACCCGCGGGCCGCTGCCGCCGCGTCCTTCCGAGTGCGCGCACCGCCAGCGTCCCCTCCGCCCCTTCCTTTCCTTCCCTTCCCTCCCCTTCCCGTCCTTTCCTTTCCTCCCTTCCCTTCCCTCCGCCCCCGACCCGCCAGGCGCGGCCCCATCGCGTCACCGCGGGACGCAGGCGCGGCGCGGTGTCGTGTCCCCGGCGGCGGCGGGGCGGGTGCCGGGCGGCGGCGGCGGCGGCGCGGACATGGCGCTGTCGCTGGGCGAGGGCGGCGGCGGCGGCAGCCGGCTGAGGCGGCAGCTGGAATCGGGCGGCTTCGCGGCGGGGGAGTACGTGAAGCAGCTGTCACAGCAGTCGGACGGGGACCGGGACTTGCAGGAGCACCGGCAGCGCATCCAGGCGCTGAGCGAGGAGACGGCGCAGAGCCTGAAGCGCAACGTCTACCAAAACTACCGGCAGTTCATCGAGACGGCGCGGGAGATCAGCTACCTGGAGAGCGAGATGTACCAGCTCAGCCACATCCTCACCGAGCAGAAGGGCATCATGGAGGCCGTCACCCAGGCCCTGCTCCTCCAGGCCGACCGCGACGACCCCGCGCTGGGCGCTCGCCGCGTCGCCGCCGCCGATCCCTTCCTGCCGCTGACGGCCAAGGATGCCGCGGCCAACGAGGAGGGGCGGCAGCGCACTCTCACCACCCTCCTGGAGAAGGTGGAGGGCTGCCGCGACCTCCTGCCCGAGAGCCCCGGCAAGTACCTGGTCTACAACGGCGACCTGGTGGAGTACGACGCCGACCACATGGCGCAGATCCAGCGGGTGCACGCCTTCCTCATGAACGACTGCCTGCTCGTGGCCACCGCCCTGCCCAACCGCCGCGGCGCCTACCGCTACGACGCCCTGTACCCCCTCGACGGGCTGGCCGTGGTCAACGTCAAGGACAACCCGCCCATGAAGGACATGTTCAAGCTGCTCATGTTCCCCGAGAGCCGCATCTTCCAGGCTGAGAACGCCAAGATCAAGAAGGAGTGGCTGGAGGTGCTGGAGGAGACCAAGCGCAACCGTGCCCTCAGCGAGAAGCGGCGCCTGGAGCAGGAGGCCCTGCCCCGGCCCGCCCCTACGCCCCCCGAATCCACCAACCCCTTCGACGAGGATGAGGACGAGGAGGAGGAGGATGAGCCCTCCGCTGAGGAGGAGGTCGTTGACCTCTCACTTGAGTGGATCCAGGAGCTGCCCGAGGACCTGGACGTCTGCATCGCTCAGCGGGACTTCGAGGGGGCGGTGGACCTCTTGGATAAACTGAACGAGTACCTGGCGGACAAGCCGGTGAGCCAGCCCGTGAAGGAGCTGCGGGCCAAGGTGGACGAGCGCGTCCGGCAGCTCACAGACGTGCTGGTGTTCGAGCTGTCTCCGGACCGCTCGCTGCGAGGAGGGCCGCGGGCCACCCGCCGAGCCGTGTCCCAGCTCATTCGCCTGGGCCAGTCCACCAAGGCCTGCGAGCTGTTCCTGAAGAACCGGGCGGCCGCCGTGCAGACGGCCATCCGGCAGCTGCGCATCGAGGGCGCCACGCTCCTCTACATCCACAAGCTCTGCCATGTCTTCTTCACCAGCCTCCTGGAGACGGCCAGGGAGTTTGAGACGGACTTCGCCGGCAACAACGGCTGCTACTCGGCCTTTGTTGTCTGGGCCCGCTCGTCCATGAGGATGTTTGTAGATGCCTTCAGTAAGCAAGTATTTGATAGCAAAGAGAGTTTGTCAACTGCGGCAGAGTGTGTCAAGGTAAGAGAGGCCAAAGAGGGGGGTGGTGGGGCACAGCAGCTGAAACAAAGGCTTCAAAGCTTTGAAGTCGCTTTTCTAACTCTACTGTAGTTGTTGACTCTTGTGTGGGTCTCCAGAGAGGTTTTCTGCCTTGAAAGATTAATATTCATTTGAGGTTGGTTTGGTTTTTTTTCAATTTAACAGAGGAAAGCCCTAAGGTTGTAATACGTGCCAAGGAAAACCCTGCCTTTATCAGGAATGCAAAATGTGTTGATTCTTAATTTGCCTTTAACTAGTAGGAGGTCCTAAAATTTACGTAAGCTACACCTGAATTATAAGTACTTCAAAACTTTCTCTTTGTTTTCCAAGGCTGTCCTTAGCTACATTTTCATACTTTTCTTGCAAGACTAACTTTCTCAGGTTTTGCTTTCTTTCAGCTGCTAATTGGGAGGGAGGGAAAAAAAAGCTTATGTGTGTGGGTTATATAGTGTAATTGTCCAGAGTATTTTTGACAGCCAGGGTGTATCTTTCAGTTACTAATCTCTCATTAAAGAGATTCTTAAAGCACGAGAAATAAGTATGAGTAACCCTTCTCAGTTTCCTGAGATAAATCTGATAAATGTGTAAGATGTAAAGGGAGCCTGCACAGTAATAACATCCTTTGCTTTTCTTTGTTATCCCAGGTGGCTAAGGAGCACTGCAAGCAGCTGAGCGAGATTGGACTGGATCTCACCTTCATCATTCATGCCCTCCTGGTAAAGGATATCAAAGGTGCTTTGCAGAGCTACAAGGATATCATCATCGAGGCCACCAAGCACCGCAACTCTGAGGAGATGTGGAGAAAGATGAACCTGATGACTCCGGAGGCGCTGGGGAAGCTCAAGGAGGAGATGAGGAGCTGTGGGGTGGGCAATTTTGACCAATACACGGGTGATGACTGCTGGGTCAACCTCAGTTACACTGTAGTAGCTTTCACTAAGCAGACTATGGCCTTCTTGGAGGAGGCATTAAAGCTTTACTTTCCAGAGCTGCATATGGTTCTCCTGGAGAGTCTCGTGGAAATCATCCTGGTGGCTGTCCAGCACGTCGATTACAGTTTACGGTGTGAACAGGACCCTGAGAAAAAAGCATTCATTAGGCAGAATGCCTCTTTCCTGTATGAAACTGTCCTTCCTGTTGTGGAAAAAAGGTTTGAGGAAGGAGTTGGAAAACCAGCCAAGCAGCTACAGGATCTGAGAAATGCCTCAAGATTGATGCGTGTAAATCCGGAAAGTACAACCTCTGTGGTGTGAAGTGAACCTAACTGTTCCTGGGAACAAGGTGGCAGCACTTACTGAAGATGTTGTACATTGAACAGATGAACTAAACGGGGGGTTTTTTGAGTCCCTGAAAGAGGCAGAACTCTTGTCTGCTGCATTCCAGAAGCTGAAGACTTTGAATTAATCCCTGCAAGCATGCAATGCTTTACTTGGTGGATGGGGTGTAGGGAAGTGAAATGGTGGAGGTCATGTGTCCTTGGACAGCATATCCTGTACAATGGGCTTGTGTAGTATTTGTGACTTGGGAAATAACTGTGACACGCAAATTTTGGCCAATTTGTCAAAGTCTTACGTACGTGTACAGCAGATGGCAGGAAAAGATCAGTTCTCATCTTGTCACTGTAGCAGTTCTTTTTTAAGGCAGTGTTCTGGTAGGAGGGGAAGTGCTGAAACATTCCCAGGGTGTGGTATTCAGGAAGGCACATCCACCATCCAGATGTGACTCAGCACTGCAGATAAATGACATGGATTTGCACAGTGTGAGTTTTGTGGTAGCAATGCAGACTTTTCTTTAACCTTTAGATTATCTTCATGCATTTCAGAGGCAGATTGAAGTAAAAATGTTTTCAGTATAGGTTCTGGTGTTTGGGTGAAGGGGCTTCTTCTGTTAAATAAGCTGGCCTGTCAGCCTGAGTTACAGCTGTCTGAAAACAAACCTGCTGTCAGAACCATTTGTTCGCTTCAAGAGAAGTGAGAATAAATTGCTTCCCTTCCTCTTTGTGTTCCTCTTCCATGTTTTCTCATGGATCTAATTGGGGTCACGTCCATTTAGTGAAGTGTGCACTGTTGCTTGAGGTGCTGTCACAAATGCCTTATGGGCTGTTGTCTCCTGGTTGGAACCGTAGTGAAGAGGCATAAATGCTCTTGAGACATGCAGGGCAGGGAGAGGGACTGAAGGGACTGGTTCATTTGGAAGAAATGGAATGCTAGTTTTGCTGTACAGAACCAACACCTGGTGAAAAGACTGTGAGGCTTTTTGTTAGAGATGTGAACTTTGAAATATACACTGTCTCCTGCAAGAACTAGCATAATTTCCTGCAATACAGCAATAAGCAAGAAGAATTTTTTTTTTTTTTCAGAAATCACAAGGATTTGGTTGGCAATTTTAATGTTGATGGTGAAAGTTTATACAAATGCTCTTACGTTTGGATTGAATGGTGTTGGCTGTCTCATGCAGTGTATATTTGTGAAAATAAAGTAAGCCAAGTCTTGTGTCAAGGCTGGCTTTGGAAAGCTGTCAGCTTCAACTTCTAAGCTGTGCAAACTTCTTCTGCTTCTGTGCAAACCTTCTTAGTTGTGAGAAAATCATGTTACAGCTAAGGGACTTTGTGATCAGTCCCTCAAAAAGCGTCCTCAACTGGAATAACTAAATATCCTCTTCATGTAGCGCTTTCAAATTAAAGCTCCTGCAGTTTGTATCATGGTAATGAATGCCTTGTGACTCCCTGAACAAACAAAAGGTATCACTAGTAAAACATTCTGCATAACTGTTATACTGAAGCTTCTTAATTTCTCCTTGTTTTCATAGTGCTAGTTCCATGCAGTTTCCACTTGAGTGGCTGGGTTTTGTTCTCTTGCTCTTTGGATGCCTTTTGAACTGACAGATTTTGCAAAGCATCCTATTGTCTCTGCTCACTTGCTTTTCAGTGTTTGGGCCTTTTGCTAGACACTCACAAAAAAAGTCATGCAAAATGTTTTTAAAGGGTAACTTGTTGCTCCCAGCTTGCGTTGACTGAAAACCAGTGAAATAGCTCTACTTTTATTTTAAGGGACAGGGACACTGAGTTAGAACTTGTGTAACATGTTCTGTCAAAGAGAGAGAGAGTGTCCTACTGGTGTTATTTCAGTAGTGAACTGCTTTTGATATCAGAACCTAGTGAAGTATAGCAAAGCAATATAATCTCTGTCATCTGCTTGAAGTGGGAAACCTAATCTGAGAAATACTTTCAAGTGAATTCTAAATGAGAGCTCTCTGTGGTGATGGGTATTTTGGAGGAGAGGGAGAAGAGATGGCTTTTTTTTTTGTGAACATGGGTATATTTCTTTTTATTTAACAGCAGAAGAAAGCAGAATAAATACAGAATGAGCCTTATCTTTGTGTGTGTGTGTTTGCAAGACAAGGGTTAGATCTGGAACTCTAGACTGATTATTGTGATGCTTGGGGATTTAATGCAAGAAGCTGAATTGTAGTTTCCCAATTTTCAAGCATTAACGTGAGGCTGAAAAGGAGGAGAGCCCTGTTCATGCTTCTGTTGTGAGCTGGTGCAGCACAGCTTACCCTCAGCAGAGGACGAAATATAGAATGTAATTTTGCCACATGCTCTGTAATGCTTCTGTCACTGAGCCCTTCATCAATCTATTTGTGGCACACTGAGCCTGCTGATTTTGTCTCTGCTGTCATCCATGGAGCAATGGACTTACGCTGATGTTGGTTTTAATGCATCAGGGAATTCATCGCATCAGGAATCTTTTCATTTGAGTCATCAAACATCATGTTCTTGTGCCTGTCACAATTCAAACAGGTGTGGATTGTATACACTGTTATAAGTGGCATTGATATTTTGTAACTTGGGACTCTATTAAAGTCATCATAAAAGAAAAACACTAACATAAAGAAAATGGTGTAGAATTAAACTAAACACCTATTTATGTTAACTTGGTTAACAGAGAAAAATCAGTGTATGCTGAGTCATAGTTAAAAAATTTCAGTTTTGGAATGGCACTTTCCTTTTCTTGAGCTGTACACTTGTGGCGATAGTGTTCAAATTGGGATTTGCTGTAACTACTGAATGAACTACAGTTCTGCTAACTTGAGAAGGCACTAATATTGGGTTTTTTTGAGACAACTGCATATAAAATCTGGTTTCCTTTAGGTGCTGTGGCAAAATTGTGTAAAATGATTTTTTAAAATTCAGGTACATTTATGTATTAGAATTTAATGCAATAACTTTTCTGATCAGTAAGGACCATGTATTAAAACTTTTGGACCTACAGCACTAGTGGTGTATTTGCTTTGATCACCAGAAGGAGGACGTTTGAAGTTGGAGTTCCAGTGAAGTCAGAGAGCTTCAGGTCAGTCCCTTGTGAGGGAGAGGCGAGCAGCAGCCAGCTGATGAAAGCCAAATGATGCCACTTCAGTTGCATTCTTATAAAGTCACTTCAGCGAGGTGACACTGGAAGGAAATGTTTCTGGACATAGAGAGGCTGTACTGTCGTCTGATGGGACTTTGTGTGTGTGTGTGTGTGATGGATTATCAACACTAAGTCAGCGTAATGCTAAAGCGTTTGTTATCTTCCAGACGGTTTTGTGTCGAGTCTGTCCATACTTACCTTGGGCGCTGAATGTGTAGTACAGCCTGTCCCCTCACTAGGTGGAGCTTTGTGCACTGAAACCTCAGCAGGCTGCGAGCAGGCACAGGCATGGAAGCTGTGCAGCTGTGCTGCCCCACAGCGTGGCTTGGCAGGTTTTGGGTAGCATGCTGGAGGAATAAGATACTGCAGAGAATGATCCAGATGTTATGTTCAGGTCTTTTTCATTCCTTAGTAGTGGTTGTGTTCTGCATTTTCTAATTCTTGTACTGTTTGTTTTTTAGTTCTTCTTGAGGTGCTTCTGTACCTTTGGCAGGTGTCCTCTGGAGTATCTCACCTTTCTGCTTTTCTTTAAGGTGGGTACCAACATGTGACTTGTGTTCTGCCTGAAAATCACTGCTACACTTCAAGCCCCTGCAGAGATGTAAAAAGTTGCTTCTCCCAGCTGCATTTTTGTGTCTCTTGTAAAATGTTCAGATTAGTGACTTCCCAAAGTCAAGTTTGTGTGACCTCTAGTCATTTTACTTCAATATTGGACTGAAATTCCTGTGTAACTCCATTCTCACAGAGCAGATTTGCACTCCAGCACAGTAACAGAGAAGGTCCCCACCAGCTGTCATTACAACTTAGATACTTTTTGCTGCCCAACTGTTTTCAATTGAACTGGGTTACCTTTTACTTAAAATTATTAGTAGTTTTACAGATTCTTCAGTGTATTTTCTCTGATGAAAATCAAATCTGGCATGGGGCTTATCTGTCAAGCGGCTCTGTGATCATAGACATCTTTCTCCTCACAGGTTCAGGAGTTGTGATATGCCTTCAATCCCTACAAAGTCTGAGGGATAGTGGAGAGAGAAACACCTCAAACTGGGGAAAACAGATTTATATCATTTACCTCTTCAAGGGATGTTGACTGGAGTAATAGACCAGAATTTGACTGAGCCACCTTGGACACAGAGTTGTTACCTCTTGTATGGTTAGGGAACTTAGCTTACATAGCTTCAGCAGCCTCAACATGCCCTGTAATACAGTTCTCAATTTCAGGGTTAGAAGCTGAACTAGATTATCTGGTACAGTTTGACACAGCAGAGATAAAGTACTGGCAGGGGACCTGGCCTGTGCTGACCACTGAGCAGTAGTACCCTTCCTGGGGCTTTACATGGCTGATCAGGGCAAGTTTTAACGTGGACGCCCCCTGCAAGCAGACACAACTGCATTCCATCTGTTCTCACCATCCACTGCAAGAGCAAAGCTGGTACCAAAGCTGAGAGATCGATCTCTTCGTGTCAAGGCAGGAGCTGGACCCTCAGGCATTGTCTTAGATTGCCCAAAATATAACGTGGCACTCCAGCTGTTGGGAATCTTGTTCAGGTGTGCTAATAATATCTTGGCACGTGATTAGTGAATGCAATGTACCAGGAAGAAGAGCAGGTAGTGTTAACTTCACTGTTGCTTGGCAGAACCTTGGAGATGCTTGGATTGATGATGTTTTCAAGTTATTAAAAAAAAAAATAAACTAAAAGCATACAGCTCTTCATCTAATTGCACCAAGACACACAGTTCTTCCTCTGTCCTCTCAGAAACCGATCCAAACAAAATCAAGAGTCTCATGAAGGTAAGAGAGACTTAGTCTAATCCATTGTGATACAAGGCATGTGAATCTAAACACTGCAAACTTTGGCAAAATTAAGATCTCAACTTCAGACATTCTCCAAACTGACTGGGATGAGGGAAAACTTTGCCTCAGACTCTTCCAGACTTCTGGACTTCGAGTTCTCTGGGCTTTGAGTAATTCCTACTGTTACTAAAAATCACAATTCACAGACAACAATCTGTGCCAGTCAGACTAATGTGTTTTGCTTTGTTTTGTTTTGGTTTAATTATAGCTTTACAGCACTGCTGCAGTCTGGGGATTCCTCTTATGTTGATTTTTCCAAACCCAGTATTCCCTATAGGAAGGAGCCCAGCTCCTAGCCCCAGCTCCTGCAGGATGGGATTGTCAGGAGAGTACTTGAAGCTCTGCAGAGAACCCTTCCTTCCTCAGGATTCAGTGAATTTTTCTCTCAAAATGCAGATCTCTGATAAGCAGCTTCTGCTCTGCTTTATTTCCCCCTCACTAACAATTGACAGGATTGTTTGTTTTCCCACTCCACAATATAACCTCTCCAGCAGAGGTACCAGACTCTCTTTGTGGAGGAAGGATGTCAAACTGAATGTTGAGTTACAGTCTGTACATCTGTCCCAGTGCAGTTCAGGCTATATAACTGCCTGCCTGCTCTTGCAATTGACAACGTTGATGGGGAGGAGGGGACTGGGAGGCTTGCAAAGAAAGATCTGTAATCTTTGTCTCTCTGACTTCCACCCGCCAAGGTGCTTAAATACACAGTGAAGATGTCCCCCTGAATTTGGGAAGCCCACTCCTATAGTCAGAGGCAATTAGATCCTAAAGTGCTTTTCATGAGTGGAGGATCTGTAAATTTCTTTTGAAATTTGCAAAGGCAATTGGCAAAGCAGGGATGAGAGAGCAGCACCAGAGCAACATCACCACATAAGCAAACAAAATGTGTGTTTCTGGGACATCTCAGCTCTAGTGTGACAAATGGTGGTCCCAAACAAAGCCTGCCCTTTCTAGGTGGGAGCAGTGGGTTCCATAAATCATCAGCGCTGCAACTTTCCAGGAGGCAGCAATAACAGTGTTGGACACGCTAAAATAAAGTCACTTCATCTGACCGGCTGTAATAGGTGACACCAGAGCAGGATGGAGGAAATGCCCTCGGGAAAACGATGACGCTTAAGGAAGGGCGCACATGGAGGCTGGATCACCTGCTGTTCGGAGATGTGGCTCCACCTGAGCCTGACACCAGTGCTGGCTGGCACTGTCCCAGCCTCCTGACACACACCACCCTCCCTCATTTTGCCCAACTCCAGAACCTCCCGTGGTGAGCTTTTTCCTCCTGCTGTCTGCTGGCCTGAAATAGGCCTCCTCCCTGCTGGCAGGATTAACCCCATCCTGTTTGCTTGGGGACAAGAGATGTGTGCAGGGAACAGAAGGCCCCAGTGCTGCTGCCCTGCAGCTTCACACCAGATAACCCCTCTCCTGGTGTGCCTCTAATCAGTCACTAGTTTTTGTCATCCACTGAAGTTTATTACCATTTAAATAGCCTTTCAGCCTGAGACGTCCTGTGGGGTTTCTGCCTCTGCTGCCTCATGCCCTGTGAAATTAATTCCTGTAAGAGCATGTCCTCACAGGAAAATGCTAAGAGCTCAACTAAGCTGGTTTAGAAACTGTTTTAAATCCCCACAAGTCCTCCTATGGCCCTTTAGTTTGGACTGGAGCACTTTCTAAGTACTCTGCTTGGGGTAAAATATGCTTAGACTGGAAAGTGTTAATTGCCAACCAAAATTACCACACTGAATCCTGCTGTCTGGGGCAATGTTTTTGAGTACTGTGAGCAAATTCCATATTTAACTCAGTATGTGTTTTTAGGCCTTGAAGATTTAAGGGCCAGACTGCAAATGCCTTTAATCAGGAAGCAATTAATTGCACAGATTTCCTCCTTGCAGCCAGTGTAGCACTCAACCAGGTAATACTCCCTGTGAGGCAGTGCCCCATGCCTGCACACTACTTTTATTACTGTGCATCTCTGCTAATTAGTGTGGTAGGCCAGGTTGCTACAGGGGGTTCAAATAAAAGGTACAATCAGTTACAACAATCTAAAGATAGCTTTAAGAAGAAAAATCAAATGGTTTGCATTCCTGATGAGCTTTAAAAAAATTATTATTTTTATTATTTTTCCTGAAGAAAACTCACAAGAAGGATTGATACTTTTGATGGAAGTCAAGGACCTGGTTTTGACTTCAAGGGTTGTTCCAAGTAATTTTTAACTCAACTGGAGCTTTTTCCAGAGCACCGTGATGCTCACCCAAGACCAACCCCAAGCAGAAAACACCTGGTTTGTATCTCTTGCTCTCACCTTAATGCAAAGGATTGTGGTCCTGGTTCTCCATCAAAAATGATGCTCAGCCTCACTTGGAGAGAAGAGTATGGGGAGCTGGGGGACATGTTTAGCCTTCACTGACAGTCCCTGGGGCAGGACACACACAGTGTCTCACAAAACAGGAGGGTAAGGCTTAGCTGCTCCTCTGCCCCACATTCAGGCCAAGGCCATTGCTCCACCTGCTAATGCTGACACCAGCCTTGTTCACCCTCTCAAACACAAGTCTCACATCCTTCCTGTCCTACATGCTGGCTATAAAGAACAAATTCCCTCATTATGCTATTATTATAATTTACTAGCAGAAACCTTCCTCTCTGCACACACAACTCTTCATGTTTGACTACTATAATTGCATTTTCAAAGTTATAAATAACACGTTAGCCTGGCTTATGTGTTCATGCAAGTCAGGCTATAAACTGGCAGAGGAATGAAATTAACTGTCTCCAGAATTCACATTCCTGTCACTTATTCAATTATTTGATCAAAATAATTGCTCAGAGCAAGAGCTAATTGGAAAATGACATGCATTTACCCTCTGTATAAAGGAAGAGAGGCTTATCAGGTATTTTACTGCAGGCACTTTAATTACTTCCAGTATTCTGGAAGAAACAAGGATTTTAAATGAGCCAGGCCCAAACACACAAGGCTTTTATTTTTAGCCAGATGCTTCCCCATCCTTAAAATAGCTCCAGTACTTTGCAGTGCAAGGGTTTGAACAGGCCTATACTGCAGCACACACAGGTATCTTGGCAAGCATGTATGTGAGCTGCAAGCCAAGCCTGCCTCCATGGCTCTGCAGCACAAAATGTGTTCCTGCTCTGTGTATCTGTATTCATGCTGGTGCTGCAGCTTTATGAGTTTGGTTCTTTCTGTGACAGACTCCCATCCTTGGCTGCTGATGCGGAGAATATCCGTTGGCTGAGTCTTGGCTGTCAGGAGTAGGAAAGGCAGAAAAGTGATTTTTTCTGTGCTGCTGGTGTAGAAAAGACTGTAAATCCCCACTTTGCCAGCTCAAATCCTACATCAAGGTTACAGCTTGAAACAACAATACCTTTCAAATGATTTTTCTATCCCTCGCGTCACCCAGATATCCTAGTTAACATTCTGAGTTTGTAATTAATTTTTCTTATTTAATTAAAATCTAAGAAAGGGGTGCTAGAACAGAGGGGGGAGGGATAGAAAGAATCGGGAGGTAGGCGACTCAAATCCGAAACTGGTCCCTCTTTCCATTATTAGCTCTAGCTTTGTCTGGAGTTGGAATATTTCATTTGTTTAAATAAGAGACAGGCAAGCAGTTTTCCAAGCTGTATGGAAGGGGAGGAAGCTCATCTATCAATGCCAACAGTTTGCAGCCTATTGTCTGCAGGCCCTGAGGGTTATCTGCTGGGGAAAGGGGAGCTAAGAAAATCAACCCTGTTGCCAGTTGCCTTAAATTTGTGACAGATGGTCTGCACCTCTGTTGGAAAATATTGGAGTTTGCAAATTAAAAAAAAATCTGCTCTGCTACCCATGAACAGTTCAAGCATCAAGGTTTTGTGGGCTTGGAGAGAAAGCTGCAGAAGTGGTCCATGGAGCACGTGAGTGAGAAACACTGTGCCAGCTCTCACTCCATGAGGTGTAGCGGTGCTGCTAACTCTGCACAGGTGGTACAGGACAGCTCTGGGAAACTCGCTGTACTGCAGCCGTGTCCGAGGGGCTGGCACTGCCTACATTTGATGAGTAGTGAACCAGGTGGGCAATCTTTTAGTTCATCCAAGAGGAGATGAAGAAATGAGTGCAGCACAGCCTATTTGTACTTGCAGCAGGACATGACTGATATTGGAGGTTTTTTAGAGTATGAAGCAAAAGTATCACATAAGGACATAAAAATACCCCCACCATGCAGTGCTTGTGTATGTGCCCCAGTTGTCCCTCGGAGAAGGGGAGTTAGATTCATTAAGTACCTATAAGCAGAATTTTGTTGCGGTTCTTTGTAGGATTGCTGTGCAGTTTGGACAAGAGGGATGCTGAGGGCATCAGCTGCTCACAGCTCTGCAAGACACACGGCCACAGCAAGCTGCAAACAAGGACGATGCCAAGGTTTGGTGTCCTGTCAGTGACTCCAGCCAGTGGAAAACTGGCCTCAGAGTGCAAAGCTGTGATCACTAAGCTGTGGCTAAGGGAATAAATCGGTAACCTGATGGCGCCACAGGACACCGCACACGGGGCATGCAGGCTCCTGTTACCAGTTCTAGGCACAAAGGGGAAAACCCCACCACGCTATTGCGGGTATCTCTGAACTCACGGCTAAAGCAGGGCACGGGCGTGCGGGGAAGCGGCCGCTCCCGGGCGCCAGGGCAGCAGGGCCAGCAGAGGGAGCCCGCCGCTGCCGCACGCCGCCATCGCCCTAAGCCCGGCCCGGCCCGGCCCGGCCCAGCAGCTCCTCATCTGCCCCAGCCCGCACCTTTCCCAGCCCCGCATGCAGCCTCGCAGCCCCGCAGCGGCCCTGCACGCCGCTCCGCAGCCCTTCAGCCCCTGCACTCAGCAGCCCTGCGGCCTTGGATCCCACCGCCCTCCCGCCCAACACTTGCCTGTGGGCAGCCCCCAGAAGGCTCATGCCTCCCCGGCTCGGTGTCCCGGCCGTCCCACAGCCAAGCAAACCGGCAGACCTGCATCCATTTCTGTAGCCCTGCAGACCCGCAGCCTAGCACCAAGCCCCAAATTCCCAAACGCCCGAGTTTCATCCCCACATCCCAGCAGCCCTGCAGTGCCTACACCCGTGCCCACAGCCCATCATCCAGCACGACGCGCAAGCTGTAAAGCAGCCCCCGAGCTGCACAGCTCCATGTGCCGGCAGCCCCAGAGCCCGCAGCTCGGCCCCAGCAGCTCACATCCCAGCCCAAGGCACACACCAAGCGCAGCTGGCACAGAACCGCCGCTCCTGGGTCTAGGCTTTATTGTGGCTTCTGCCCTCAGGCACAGGGACGACTGTGACTGGAGCTGTAGTTATATATTGGGGTTTTTGCCAGGGGCCCTGATATGAACTATATTGACAGAGGTGCTATTTCTTTCCTGGACGCTGGATAAATATTTCTAATACGATCCTGCCGCAGCCTGAGTCTGAGGAGGCAGCTTTATACGTGTGTGGTTGCAGCCAGCACTACTGATGCACTCCTGGTCCCACCGCTCTGCAGAGCTGGAGTCAGGCAGGGCAGCAGCTGCCTCTGCAACTTCTTGGCTCCAATACTACAGCTGGTACTTCACTGTGAGTTTTGCTCCACCAGGAACAGTCCCTCCCAATGCACAGGAACAGATTTTTCAGCAGGATTTTAGAACTGGAAATAAACACTGGAAAACCTGTTGCTTTTGTTACACTGGGACATTCATCCTGCCAACTGTGAATCAACATGATTGCACTTCTGCAAAGGAACGATTCAATAAATGTACGCAGAAAAATAATTATCCCCCTGTTTTTGTCTAGTCCTGTCCACTTTGTGGTCCTGCTGAACCTCATGCTAGCAGCTGCCTACAGGAGGGTGGTAGCATGATCAGTCTGATGGAGCACTCCTCACCTGGCTGACTTACAGCAAAGCCTTGCTATTATATCCAAAGCTACAGCACAGGTGTGCTGCTCCTCTGTGAACATATTCCAGAGGGACATGTGGGCTGTCTTAGCTGGGATTTCATCCTATTTTTTATTCAGGCACAAAATATCTGGTTACCATTTTCAGCCGAGAGAAGGTGCTTGAAATGGAAAAAGTCAAGTCACAAAATGGGATAGAAAACAAAGCTGTGGAAAATATTTGCAGGCAAACAATAAAAATGCAGTTTGAGTCAATGGTAATATTAAATTTCAGTGCTTTCAAGATTCTATTATTATTATTACTTAAAAGTAAAATTATTTGAATTGTAGAAGACATTTGAATAAAGAAAACATTATTCTAAATGTCAACAATGGAAAAAGGGATGCTTTGATATTAATAATTTTTTCCTTATTACTTTTGTTTGAGAGATGTATTGGGTATGTTTTCTTTTGTAGGTCTCATAAGAAAAACAATAGTTTTAGAGAAACAGAATTTTTCAATTAGACAACATTTTGCTGAAAACTCCTATCTGGAAGAAAGCTGGAAATAGTTAGTGTGAAAAGTCTAGCAGGAATCTTTTAGTTCCAGATGTGTTGTTCTGCTTCCCCTGGTATGACAGAGGTACTTAAAGTTAAAAGATGCAGCACCAGTGTAACTAACTACATATTTCCTGACATTTGTGCCTGTCAGTACAGGAGTGGTTAGATTGCTATTTATAAATTTGAGCTTAATTCATTCTCAAACCACAGGGGGCAATCAAGACCCCAGTGATTCCCAGGGAGAAATCAGGGCCAGTGTGCAAGAAGCTTTTTCCTAATTTATTTCTGTCTGTGTCATGTTTGGAAGAAAGATACACATAGCAAACACAGTCCAATCCCAGCCCTTCTCTGCTGAGTCAGAGTCAGCTTCTTAGGCCTTATGGATCTCAAGTCAGGAAGGCAGGATGATCTTGTGGTTAAGGATATGGACTGTGAGTCAGAATAGTTTATTGATTAAAAAAAAATGTTCCTTTCGTTTATTAGCAGATCATTCTCTAACCAGCAGAATTGCCTTTAGAAAATTTCAACTGTAGGCATTTTAAATACAAAAGGGCTAAAAAAAAAGAAGTCCAATTGACATTTGATCATTTCTGCATCAACATTATCCTTAACCAGCTGTTCTGGAAGGAAAAGGACAAGCACCAGTCCTTTTCTGGAAGGAAAATGACAAGCACCAGGGTAAACACCAGAAATATCCTGATTTGCATTTTAGGCTTGCCAAAGTCCTGTTGATTAAGCTGGGAATGTTGATTAAGGACCTCAAGCTGTGACCCTCAACAATTCAGTCAGGTTACTCCTGCTGCTTAGCAAGGCTTGAGTTAAATTGGAAAGCAGAATAGAGTGTCAGTGAGTTTATCAGCTCTGAGCAGTGTGTTTCTATGCAGATAACCTGCAGTACCTCCCTGCTCAGCCCGTCTTACGGGGGATTCAATAGGTTGTCTGTCTGCTGGTAGGAGATATTAAAGTCCTTCAGGAAAAAAAAAAACAACCTAAAAACCAATCTTTCTTTGGACCGATCCTCTGGAAATCAGTCATTCAGTCAGCAGAGTTAATGATCAGTTGGTAGGGTTAATAGCCAAACCTGAAGTCAAAGATAATTAAAGCTTAAAAAAATTAACTACTCAGTGACTGTAGTCAAAGACAGTATTCAGTTATTTTTTGATGGTTCCTTCTCTGTCTAGGCTCCCACAGAGGCTGACAAGGGATATTTTAACTTGTCAAGGCAATAGCACCATAGCGACAAAACCCTAAGGAGGCCATCAGTTTGCTGCACAGGACCTGTTTTGCATACCAGGCCTTTGATCTTTAAGTGTATTTAGCATTGCCATTTTTTAATGAGTGTGGTGAAGAGGTGAAATAGGTCCCTTGATTAAGTAGGACAATTTATTATTGTCACTTAGCTTGTGAAGGACAAGCCATGCAGAAGAGCTCCAGTCAGGGGAGAGAGGCCTTGAACGCAAGAACATTTATGCTTCGGTTAACAGGGAAAGCAAACTGCATAGGGGTTTGCAGAATCCAGTTCCCACTGCTTTGGGGGAAAAATTATGGTTTTATTTCTTCATCTTCAATTCATGCTTCCTCGGTTTATTGACAAAAGAAATTTTAATTATTTACTAACAAAGATAGGGCTATCCCCTTCTGCTTCATGCTATGGCAATAAGGTTATTGGGTTAATGTTGACTGAATAATCCATGGTGCCACTAGCTGCTGTGCAAAGTCAAAGGAATTTACACCAATTTCGAGGGTACCTGCTGAGCCTGTCAATCCAGCAGGGAAGAAAAGAGGAACCACTGCAAACCAAATGGAGATTTTTCCAGGGAGACTATAGAGAGATGGTGTGATACAGGTAAGTGATATAACATAGCTAAGAACAACTTCTTCTTTCAAACACGAGACTGTAAGAAACAAGTGTCATTTCTTGTTTCGGTGATCTTTCTCTGCTGGAGAGTAATCTAAAATCCAGAACAGAGAGCACTTAAGAGCACCTAGCTGTACGTCTAACAGGTCTTGATCATGTCTTCTTGCAAGCAGTGGCGGCAGCACAAGACAGGCAGGGCTTTGCTCAGAACCCAACATGCATGTGTGCCTCGCCCACAGAGACAAGCGATCCCCTGGGGCAGTGCCTGGCACTGGTCAGCCGGGCACACACAAGGAAGAGACCCAAAAGGGCTCCCATGAGGATATCTGCTCCTGTGGTTTTCAGGCTGCCCTTCAGGGACACACTGGCGATCCACAGGACAAAAGGAGCTGATCAGTGAAGTGAATGGAGAAAAAGTGAATGGAGAAAAAGGAAATGGAACAGGTGCATCTACTTCCACACACACAAACAAATGTTACAGTGAGGGAGCAAGAGCACTGAAATATACCCTAAGTTTGTCTGGGTTTCTTTCTGTTGTCCGTGAAAATCACCATGGAACCACAGCACTTGGCAGTCTTTGCATTGTTTTGCAAAGGTATGGTTGGAAGAGTGATTGCCAGGAAACACCACTGCATCCCAGCTACCTAGAAACAAAATAAGCTGTCCCTAACCATTCCTGACAGCCCTGGGTGTTTCACCTTGCTGTAAATGCCTCAGTCCCTGGAGGCAACTGCAATATGCAATTGCCTATACCTCTGGAAAGTATGTTTTACCATCTGTATTGAGCTTTCCATGCTGCAGTTTGAGCTCATTACTTGCTTCACATACTGTGGAGAACGGATTATTCCTTTCTCTTTGCTGTGGCAAAAGTGAAAAGTGTTCAGCTCCCTGTTGTTCATAAGGCCCTATTGCAGGGACAGCCCACACTTCCTCCACCTCAGTGCTGGCCAGTGAGCCAACAACAACCAGTGTACTCCAGAGCAGCCCAGGAGCAGCACTCTCCACAGCTTTCCTTTTCTGTTGCATTGCTTTTATTCAGTGCTGTCTTCCCAACCCTAAACACCTGCTGGATTTGCCTCTAGTTTTGAGTTTTGAGTGCTTTTCCAAGGCTAATTCTTACCCTAGCTGTATTTCCCTAGAAGCAGCCAAAGCACACTCCTGTATACTCTAAGCCCACTTTGCTCCTTTTTTGCCCTTCAGGAGGGCTTCCCTTTCTCTGCAAAAGGCAGCTCTCAAACCCATGGGGACTGCACCCCACCCCCACCCCCACCCCCCCCCCCCCCCCGACACATGCAACCAGCTCTACATAACCAAGACCCAAGACAACCCAAAGCATGTGAACAACAAAAAACCAGAGCCCTGTATGGTAGTCAGTACCTGGAGCTAAACAGAGATATTCTACCCCTCGAATATTTTTTTGTTAATTGTTGCTCTGGACATTTTTGTTTTATCAGATGGGGAAGGACACTCGAGACCCAGCTAATTTGTGTCTCTCGTCAATGGCTCTTTGTTTTCTTTTAGCTTTTTTTTTTCCCTTATTTTTTCCCTGGCCCTATAATCATTTCTTTGTTCTCTTTGGTAAGCTGGCCACTCAGAGCATTACATCCCTGTCTTAAACCTGGCTGCAGTACTGTTCATAACAGCAGCAGCAGCATCTGCTGGGGTGGCAGTGATGTGTGGCCACTGAGGCTCCCTCTGGCAGGCACTGCAGAAAAAGTCACACTACCTGCATCGACCAAACCCAGCTCTGCAGTGACCAAAGAGACTGAACTGCAGAGGAGAATGCGCCTTTTTCTTACAAAACAAATACTATGCTTTGAACTTTCCCCTCACTGGCACTTTATTGTCCTTGTTCATGGCAAGCTCTCTGTCTGTACAAGTGTAGGCTAGCAGCAAGGTACTAAAAAATTAATAAAGAGGAGGCAGGGCACAGGCCCAGGCAGTTGCCCATACAGTTAAATGGTTGGCATTGTCCTTGCAGGAGTTTGTCCCAGACCAAGCAAATACTCCTTCAGCCAATGCCCAGGCATGTTTCAGGAGCCAGGGTCGCTCTCAGCAGGTGGTTTGGGCACAGCTCTCCTGCTCTAGGGGACAGGAGCTTGTCTCCCTGGGCATGACTGGGAATGCCAGTGGGTCTTGGGAGTAGAAAAGACTCCCTGGTCTGTTTTATTATTTTATGTGGCTGTAGACTTTGTGTCTCAGCAGTGTGCAGCTTTTAATGGATTGACTCACCCTGGCATCCCTGCAGAGCAGGGAGGCCCTGTTAAGCCCCTGGGTCTGAGGGCAGGAGACTCCCAGAAACACTAAAAGGGGTACATGACTCCAGAGAAGTCTTCAAGTCCCACAGCCCTCTTGTTTCTTAAGCTCCTGCCCCAGCCCCAGGGCTTGAAGCTGGTGATGGTGAGCCCACCATGGAGATGTGCCCCTGGTCTGGTGGGGGTGCTGAGCTGCCCAGGACCCCATGAGGCAATACAGGGGCCACCTCCTTTTGAGCTTTGCAGCTGAGATGAAACCCAGCCTGGTGAGGCTGGGCAAATTAAAGCATGCACTAGGCAAGCCTGGTTCACAGAACAGGATCAGGCTTGCACTTAACTTGACCCTGAGGGACTTGCAGAAGCTTAGGCAGGGACATGGCTTCTCTACCCCATACGTTTTGACTTAGTGAGACATATGAGGCCTCAGGGCCTCTCAGAGGCCACACGTCAAATCCATATGGATAGTTTGTGCAGAGGAAATTGGTGGGGTCAGGAAGAGTGGAAGCTGCTCAGTGCTTTACAGACACATTGCCTGAAGTTCCTCTCCTGAGAAAAACAGAAGGCAGTCCAGCACCATGGATTTTCCATTTTCCCCATTCCAATTTTTCCATTCATTTTCCCCATGCGTGTGTAAAGAGGGAGATGCTCAGTCACTCAGCTACTGGGTCACCTGTATCTGTTCTTGAATCATGTCCATCACTATGGTGTCAGGGACTGCAAATACAGAGAATCTGTGTTCATTAATTATGGCATTATACGAAAATACACTGTTTTACCAACAAACCTATTTTGAGAATATTTTTATGTGGGATATCATTTCTTTGATACCTGAACAACTGGATCTTGTGACAGAGCACCTTCATGTTTCCAGAACCAGCTCCCAGCCACTCGGCTAAAGTCCTTGCAGAGCCCTGTGCACCTGGAGTGGGGATTTGCAGCTCCCCACCGGTGTGCAGTGTGTGGCCCTGCCCTAAGACACCCAGCTGCAGGGAGCCCAGCCCTGCCCATAACCCAGCAATGAGCTTTGCTCCGGCCAGCGGCCAGCCCAAGGCTCTGCAGGGCAGGGATGGATCCAGGGGCCATATGGATCCAGGTTGTGAGGCTTCAGCTGTGTTTATCCCAGCCTGCTTTTTCTCCCAGCTCACCTCCCACTGACACCTGCACACCTGTGTGGAGGGAATATTTGTGCCTTTCCCTGCTCCAGGGCACTGACAGCAGAGTTGCAGTCAGGGCCCATTACCCACTCAGGGTGGGGCTGCAAAACTGAGGGAGGAGGAGGCAAAACCTACTCATGGCTTTACCTTAATTGTTATTCTCCTTGCTGAGTCTTCGTCTTTCTCAGTATTGCCTCTGGTAGGAAAGATTATTTTCTTACATACAATTGCTTAAAAGCAAAAGGAAAACTCGGCAAAATGAAAAGTACCATCACCACCACCCAAAAAAAAAATCCACACAAGAAGTCTGGGACTCATCCACTCTTCTGTTAATTAGCCTTAACAAAAACAATAAAACCAGAAAGCAAAGAAAAGGCTAATGAAGATAATTGGCTAGGCTGCTGTAAAAGCAGGAGCTGTGGGAAACAGGGACATGGCTGCAGACAACATCACCTTGTAGAAAGCCCAGACTTCTGAGGTCTGCCTCTCCCCTGAGCCCTATTTTGTGGCAAATCATAGTAGATGGAGTAATTATCACAGCTGTGCTTTAGCCTGGTTTAAGAGGTTGTACTTTCCCGACCGCCTCTGGAGCACAACAGCAGTGGCAGGCAGATTCCTGCCAGCACAACTTGGCTAAATCCACCAAAACAAGCAAATGAGCCTTCTGGAAGAACTTGCTGGGTGGTTTTTGCTGGATACTTGTTTTCAATGACAAGTTTCCGAGGAAAACAGTAGCATTTTAAAACCTACATGTACGGCCAAGAAAGTTTGTGGACTTTTCCCTCCTCCTCTCCAGCCAATACTTTGCTGCCTCTTTTACAATGCCATTTCTATTGACGTAAAGCGAAGATAAGGAATGTTTGCCCATGCTGCCTTGCTCAGTTTTCCATGTGTGGCTTCTGGCTGATTTGCCATGTGTCCCTGCTGAGGTCTCAATCCATTTTTGACTGAAAGAGTCTGAGTTCTTGCTTGGCTTATCATGCCGACACAGCTGGCAACCCATTAATCTCCTGTTCCCGATGCCTTTACTTCAGTGGGAAAGTTCTGGTGCTTTTCAGTGGTTTGTATTTACAGCTAACAGAGGCTGGTGCTCAAAGCCCCTGAGTCGCTTGTCCATAACTACCAGAGCTGAGAGAGGTTCAGCATTTTCATTCTTCTTCCTCTAAGTCTCTCTGTCAAAGATATGGAGACCTGTAAAGCAGCAGAAGAAACAGATTTAAAGCCAGGACCGCATTATCTACTGGTAATGCCCTCGTTCGCATCTTTAGTCTGAGGACTTCAAGACATCTACAAAGTACCTTCTCAAACACTGACAAACTGAGGCTCAGTCTGTGCTCAGCAGAAGTTTTCCTGTAGAGTTTTGGGTTTTGGCACATGAATTCTGTCTGCTCCCTCCCCAGCTAAGAAAGAACACTAATCTTTCAAGGTTACCCAGCAAAGGAGTCTTTCGAATTTCATTCTGTTCAGAAAACTGTTTTAAACCAGACTGGTGAAAACACTACTTTGTGAAAGTAAACCATTCTGGAAGGGTTTGCCTTGTAGAGCCATGCTGGTAGTACTGTTTTGGCAACTCTTTGTTTCAAAATCCAGCTCCAATGGACTAGACTTGCAATTTCCTGGGCCCAGCCTTGTATGCTAGTGAGGTAGTCCCAGGAAGAGATGGGATGCTTGAAAGGGAAAGAAAACCTTATACTCTGCCTGGCTTCTATGTCTGATTATGTATACCTATTATGGTTGAAAAGTGCTGTCCTGAAGACTTGGGAATTGGAAGTTTTCATTCTGTCCCTGAAAAGAGAAATATAATGCCTGCTTAACTGCTTTCCAGTATACCAGACCTGCTCACAGTTCTCTCCCAAAGCAGACTGTGGGGTGGAGCGTGGTGTGGTGAGAAGTGTCTGCTCCTCCCCAGCTGTGTCTGCCAGCAGCAGGGGTGTGGGATGGACATAGCTGGCTCAGCTAAGCCAGAGAACCTGGGAGTCTCCACATACACCTGAGCCAGGACAGCGCTGTTTTGGATGGCAGGGTTTGCTCCGCACCAAGTGAATCCTGTTCTTTGGTTTCCTGCCTTTGTATTACCACGCAGCACAGAAAAAGCCATGACTTTCCTCCTCTGCCAAGCTGCCCTGGAGCTGTGGATGCTTTCCTGCAATTCCTGCCCTCAAAGTCAGGCAGCTATCAGGGAAGAACATCCTGCTCACTTTCAATAAAACTAACACTTGCATTGGCTTGTTCCAAGCCTTTCAATCTCCACCAAGGACATCCTAGCAACTGCTTTTGGAAAAGATCTTTAAATGTGGAAAGGGAAAAGGCTTTTCAGCAGAGGCTATGGGGTTCTTCCAAGTTTGATACCAAGAGGAAGTGGCTGGCTCCAAAAGAGATAATACTAAGACCAGCTGTTGTTTTTCAGACTTTCAGAGTAACCAATTAAAAATGCAGGGGACAAACTGTCTGCAAAGGCAGATCACAGAAGTACTGGATGGGCCAAACTTTCAGGGGTAGGAGGGTGCGGAAGCAGGCATGGGAGCATCCCTGCAGAGCAGACAGACCTCTCTGCTCTCCTCACATCCCAGCATTGTTAACAAAAGTGAAGGGTCCCATTAGGAAGCTGGTTTGACCCCTCATACAAGGATGTGTATGGCCCAGTGAGAAGTGTTACTCACCAGTCTGCTCCAACAGGGAAGGGAATGCATAGGAGAAAGGAAAGTTTTCCCAGCTGCTGGAAAGAACCCTTAAAGAACAGAAGCATGGCAGACCAGGATTTTGACAGCTGTATTGGGAGTCCACCTGGGGAACTACTGGGGTTGTGCCAGCTAAGGAAAACTATTAAGGGGATTCACCTGCTGGCTGACAGGCAGTCTGGCAAAGAGTACCTGTGCTGCAGATACCACGCCCATTTCCAGTGCAGGCAGCTCTGCTCTGGCTCCTCAGAGATGTGTCCAAACTGAGCTGTCTTTTCTCTGCTCAGCTCTCTCCTCCATCACTCCCACCAGTGTGCAGCACATTATCCAAGCATGTTTTCTTCCCCTCCAGCTTAGTTCTTGGACTTCCTTCTTCTCCAGATTGTCTCTGAAAAAGGGGCTCCTGTGGCAGAAACAGAAGAATAGTTATAAAACCCAGTGAGCAGAAGGACAGTTCCATCAGTCAGATGTTTGGAAAAGCTGGTATCTTTGTTATTTTTCTTACCAAGACATTTATCTGCCACTACCTGGGTCTTATCCAGTGTGTCCCCAGCAGTGCCCAGGTGACCTGCTGGGTCCACTGCTTGAGCCAGCAGGGAGAATCCTAGGAAGAGCTCCCAGCTCTGGTGAACCCAGAGGGGTGTGGGGCAGCCCTAAGGCAGTGAGGGGCTTACACAACAAACTGGCAAATTGGTGACTGTCACACAAAATCAGGACATGCAGTGCTTTTCAGCAACTGTGACCCCAGATCAGCTGAAAAGGATTTTGAAAGTGAGATAAAGGGTTCACCTCCCACCGTGGTTCTCCTGCAGAGGGACTGCAGATAGGAGGCTAGGGTTAATTTGTTTTCTGAATTAACTAGGAATTTGGGAGCCTTGAAGCAATTGTGCTTTGTTTTGGTTTTGTGAGGGTTTTTTCCAGGTTTATCTCAACAACGGGTTTTGTCTGTGAGTTTTTGGTACCCTGTCCTAAATTCAATCAGAACTTAGCTGGCAGGGTGGTGAGAGTTTATTGTGTTAATAATGTGTGCTATTTACTGATACCATTTCCCCAGTAGTAAAAACTACCCTGAAATCCATACATAGGGCATGGAAATATTACTAAAAAAAAGCTCTGACAAATACATATTTTTAAGAACTACAAATCAAATGTAAAAGTAGCAGTATTTTGTACTTCTCTAGCGCTTTCCCCTCACAGTTCTCATAGAACAGCCTCAAACGCACTTCTCCAGAGTCAGAGCAGGTCAGAGCAGTCCTTTGTAAAAGCTGCCTTTTCTTTTTCGGGTTGCTGTCCTTTCTTTGCTCTCTCCCTCCCTTCCTATTCTTCCCCTTTCTTTTCTCACCAATTTGCCTGCCAGTGATCAGCTCAGTTGAGTCACTGGGATCCAACTCTTTGAAAAATGGAGGGAGTCATCACAGATGGATATTTTTCCAGATCTTGGGGTTGCTCTTCTTGACAAAGATCAATATCTTGGTGACAATCCTGCAGAGCAGGCCATCCCCTTCCCCTGAACAAGCAGCAGTCCATCATATCATGTTCAGAGCGTGCTGCCTCACTCCCTCACCTCTCTCCCTGTCAAGCTTTTCAAGTTTCTGCAAGAAAAGAGAAAAAAGAAAGCTTTCTTTCTCCAAGGCCAGCATCCAGTTAATATTTTTTGTGTCATAGGGAAAATGATAAGCCAGGGTATAACAATGACCTACTTCACGTCCTGATAAAATAATTTCCTCTCTCTGTCATTTTTCTTGAAGAATAACATTTGACTAACACAAGCATGTAGGATAGAGCAAAAGCTTTTCTGTGAACTGGCTGATAATGCGTCAGATTCAGCCCTGAGACAGACAACTGCCACCCTGTTGACCTATGGGGAGTTAAGCCTGTTTATCCCCCAGCTTAGAGCTCTGAAAACAATTGGGTTCAGACCTGTAAGATGTGTGCATGTGATAGGATTGAGGCCAAAAGCTTGGAAACAGGGGCTATCTGCTACAGCATCCCTCCATCACTGCCCCCTCAGCCCACTGCTACCACGGCTGCCCGGGAGCTGCTCTGGCTTGCTGCTGTGGTGCAAACGGGCCCCCCACTCTGCAAAACAACTGGTTAGCTCATCCTCTTACACAAAAGGCTTCTGTACTGAGCAGGGTACATTACAGTATAGGGCAACCATGCAGCTCTGAATCCACTCACGCCCCCCTCCCTGAGCACAGAAACAATGCAGACTCTTATAGCTATCCCACTGCAGCCTTCTATGCTCAATGCATCAGCTGTACTTGTCTGCTGAAGGTGTTCAAAAATGTACAAGTGGCATTTTTTGCTTGCAGCATTGCATGAGGAGATTTCTCACATCATCTTGCAGTGCTGTTCATATGGGTTGTCACCCAGTGCATATTGCCCACCCACTCATCTCCCACCTACAGGAGTTTTCCTTGTGGTCATGCATCTTTTGTCTTTATGAGTTCTCATCATGGCATTGAGCCAGGACACGAATTTGCCATTTGCCATTGCTAGGAAGGGGTGACGTGGCTTGCACATCCTTGTGCCCTCGGTTGGACCACATCCTGGTGTGGTGTCAGAGATTGCAGTACATCTGCTCACCTTCTCTTTGCCAAAACCGGACAAAACGGACAGAAATTCGTCTGCTGTCATGACTTCATCATGTCAGGACACACTGCCCAAGATGGCCAAAGCCAACCAGCTTACAGTCTTTACTGTATTTACTGTCAGCATACTTACTGCCTGCTGACTTCCAGCATCACATGCTGTTCCACAGTAAAAAGGTACCTGATTTATGGGATGCTGCTGAGAGTAAAAGGTAGTTAAAATATAATTATAGTGCTTCTTTTATTTCTTTCCTTGCATAAATGTGGTATGAAGCTAGTCTGGTCTATTGACTTTTCTCCAATTTCTTGTTCCCTGAGGTGGAAAGTTCCTCTGAATTTCAGGAGATGGAAAACTACCAGCTGCTGGGCTCTGGCAGAAGTATAACACAAATCTTGGCTTGGAGATGGAGACTCCTCTTGACAGCTCCGCTTCTCAGGCACAACGGGCCTTTCCATCAAAGCTCATGTGTTCAGGAGACAACTTTCTTGGGTGCTGCTCAGAGCCTGAAGAATGAACTCTAAGGGAACTAGATCCTGAAAAGCTGTACCTCTTCCCAATGTGCATGCCTCTCGCCAGCAATGCCTTGTCTTGTGCAGAGACACAGCTAGGCATACACTGGCAACCATGCAGAATAAAAATGAGACACTGGGCTGCAAATGTGGCTCTGCCCCCTGCACAGAGCAGTAAGGAGGAAATGCACCAGAAATAACAGTATCCAGTCTCCATACGCCATGCAGTTCACCAGAAATTACTAAATATATTCCTTGTTTTAAGCAGATCCTGACTACCTTCAGAATTTCACTGAAAAGCAACTTGCTTTCAATTCAGAAGAAGGGACACAAGCCTCTGTGCAATTCATCAATTTTCCTTTTTTCTCACTTTAAGGAAAAGGAGAACCTATGGCAATTTTGATTACTGGGGTTGGTACCTGACTTTGATCAGGGATGTGTTTTGTCACCTGCATCACACTAATACTGAGCTTACACTGTTGAAACAGCATCGCCACTCAAGATGTTACCACACCACAGATAGCTCTGAGCTCCCTCACCATTACAGCACAACAGCCACACAGGAATCTCAGGCCTTTCAGTGGAACACCTGCTGGGCTGAAGGCACCTAATACTGAATTAAATGCTGTGATTTTGCAGCCAGGTGGCCGTGGAGCACACTTGCTGTACGGCTCAGTTATGGAGGCAGCAAACCCAAGAACAAGTGTGGCAGCAAGCTGCCATGGCCATAACCTTTCAACCAGCTGCAGCTGTCTGCAAAGTGACCCGCAATGCACACATAACGTTTTTCCCACAAAAATAAGCCAAATTAACATTATCCCAGCACAACTGCATCCATACTCTAGGGAATTAGCTGCAATAGTATTACTAAAGCAATTCAGCTTTTCTAGGTAGACAGGTTATAATTACACTAAATTAAAATAGAATGCTTTTGTTCTAACGTTGGCTTCCCCGCGAGGACTTGTACCAAAATAATGAAAGGTATGAATTAAGCCATTTCAGTTATTTTCAGTATAAATCTGAGTGCAGGCAGGCTCCCACTCCAGTCCTTCTACCTTGGCAGAGCTCAGCTGCCTGGGTGATCTCTCACAGGCTTCATCACAGGGGGATAAACGTATGAAAGCACCTAATGGAAGCCAGGTTTGGTTGTAGCCGGGTGCCCTGTGATGGCTCTCTCTGGGGCTAATGCCATATATGACAGCACTATCTTTGTTCATTTAAGGGAAGGTAATTCTGCAGGACTGGGATGTCCCACAGGAGGGTCAATGGTCCCTATGGGTCTTGGTTACGTGGGTCACACTGAGCCTCTATGCTCTGCTGGCTGCTGTGCTCCATCCCTGTCTGGCTGTGCTTCCTGCAGGGAGTGGGTGCTGCTGAGCTGGCATGGGGCTCCAGGTTTTTTCCTACACCTTCAATTGCAGTAGAACGTATCCAACCTGAGGTTTTTGCAGCTGCTTTCAGCCAGGGAGGACCTTGGCTTTGGCCCTGCTTTGGAATGTCCAAAGTGCCTATGTGCAAAAGAGCCATGGCCCTATGGAGAGCCACAGTGACTCTCCCCATGGAAGAGGCCAGGGCATTTAGGAAAAGATCAGCCATACAGGGCGCTTTTTTCCATGAGACGTGAGCCGTGGCAGGGCCTTTGGTCCTCCAGGCCACACCGCTCCAGGGTTTAAAGGATGAGGAAGATGTCAGCTCCAGTGACCATCGGAAATACAGATGGGATGATGGGCAGCTGTAGCATGTGCTGCCTCACATGGGTTTCCATTTCACTGAGGGAAATAGGGAAGCAGCACTTCAGGACTCACTGGCAACTCAGTGATGCTAAAAATGGTAAACTGAAATCGCAACTCTGCCATAGACTTCTCAATACTGATTTGGGTAAGTTCAGACATATGCACTTGCTGCCTGTCAAATGAGGCCCCTCAGATTCTCCAGGTGGCGTGGTTTGTATTTTTATGGTGCTTTTAAGGTTCCCGTACAAAATGCATTAATAAGGGTTCCAGCTGAGAACAGAGCCAGGCTATTCATCAGCCCTTCATTTTTCAGTGTTTTACCGCAAAACCTTCCATGGTCAACTTATTGAAAACGTGAACGGTGCTAAAGATGAGGCGCCCCCTTTCCTACGGCACACGGCTCAGTTTACCCCTCCTCCCCAAGCGTGCAGGTGGGAGCTCACGCAGCAGCTTCCAAGGAAAATATGCCGAGAACACGCACCGAAGCTCCAGGGCTCTCCTGCCCTGCTAAGCGCCACGCTCCCCCCTCAGCGCGCCGAGCGCTGCCCGCCACGGCAGGACGGGCCCTCACGGCGGCTCCGGTGCAGGGCCAGCCGCGAGCCCCGACGGGCCGGGCGGCACCGCCCCCTCCGTCGGACCCAGCCAATGGCGCTGCGCGACAGGGCGAGCGGGCCAATGAGAGGCGCGGCGCGCGGCGGGGCCCGCCCCCTCTGCCCGCCCGCGGCCGTCGGTGAGCGCGGGGCGGGGCCCTGCGGCGCCGCCTGGCGGCCGGGCCGTGCCGGGCAGGGCCGCGCGGCGCCGGCTCCTCCCCGCGCCGGCGATGTCACGCGGCGGCGCGGGGCCGGCGGCCGGGACTCTGGCGCGCGGGGCGCGGCGGTAGCAGAGCCGCCTGGAGCCGCCGCCGCGCCGGGAGCCGCCGCCACCGCCCGCGCCCGGGAACAGCCAGCGCCGCCGGGGCTGGCTTCGCGGCGGTCGCGCCGCTCCTGCCGGCCCGCCGGGGCCCCGCACCGCTCGCCCGCCGCCGCCGCCGCGCCCCGCCGCCCCCCGGTCGGCGGCCCCGGGCAGCGCGTCGCCCCCCGGGCCGCGGGGCTCTGCGTGGCCGCGCGGATGCCGCCGCAGCAGGAGGGCGAGGCGGGATACATCAGCAAGCCGGTGCCGCCGGGCGGCTGCGAGGTGCCGCCGGTGCCCCCGCGCAGGGTGCGCAGCGGGCGGGCGGCGGCGGCGCTGGGAGCGGCGCTGGGCGGCCGCTGCCGGGCGGCGGGGTCCGGGGCCGTGGCCGGAGCCGGGGCCGGAGTGGGGTCCGAGCCGCGGCGCAGCATCAAGTGCGTTCTGGTGGGGGACGGCGCGGTGGGGAAGACCAGCCTGGTGGTGAGCTACACCACCAACGGGTACCCCACCGAGTACATCCCCACCGCCTTCGATAACTTCTCCGGTAAGTGACCGGGGGCTTCTCCGGGCGGCCGCGGGCACCGGGGCGGCGGGAGGAGGTTCTGCCATCCTCGGGAGCGTCCCGCCGGAGCCGCTCCCGGAGCCGTGGCTGCCGTGCACGGAGGGGGCGCGATGTCCGGGTTCGGTGATTTCAGTATGGATTTATGGGGAGCACGACTCTACGGAGCCCACCGAGCTTGTCAGGCTGCCATCGCAGCCAGCAGCACCGGCCGGTCTCCGGTGTAACGGAGCCAGGCTGGCAGCGGGTGTCGTGCCCGGCCGGGCGGCCAGAGCCGGGCTTTAATTGGGAACCCTCCGGTGGAAAGCTTAGCGCTCTCCGGGACATGGGAAGCGCCTAAAGGGCAGGTTTAAATACTCGCCTTGTCTCGCCCCTACAAAGGGGGAAGTGCTGGGGTTTCTCTGCGGTTCAGCGGGAGCTTTTCGTGTCCCGGGCGTGCTGAATGTGTACGAGGAAATAAGGCTAAACCCCTCTAGCAGGAGAATATCCCAGACTGCCGGGCTCGCTCCACGCGCTGCCTGCGGAGGACTTGTGCCGTCACTGCCTAACTCATCTCTTGTAGTAAAATGAATCGGAAAGCCCTGAAGGGCTTGCTTGTCTTAGCGACGGACTCCCTTCCAGCTCTGCTAAGTTGTTAAATCTAAAATAATTGAAGAAAAGGCTATTAGAGCTGAGGGATGGTAAATCTTCCTTGTTAATTTTTTTTCTTTAACGGAAAACATGTGAAGTTGAATTCACCATCGTTTTCCCCCCTCCCTCCTTTCTCTCCAAAAGCGGTTGTGTCTGTCGATGGGAAGCCGGTGAGACTTCAGCTCTGTGACACAGCTGGTCAGGTCAGTGGAGCCACTTACTTGATTTAAGTGACAGAGGGAGGGGAGAAGTTGTTGCTGTTGCGCAAAGTAGTCCTGCAAATGACTTCATGGATTTGAAAGTATTCCCAGTGTTTGATCATGTTATTATCTGCTGTCATTTTCACTGCTGCCTAACTCACTGCTCTGCCTGTCTGTTGAAGGGTGGGGGACGTGCTGTTTCTCCATATAGGGGCTGGGCACAGGCTGCTGTTCTGCTGGCTCAAGCTGCAGCTCTGTTTAGCCTGGCTGGAAAGGCTGAACATATTGGGGATTCAACGGCCACCTGGTTTTCTCTTTGAGAGGTTGTCACTGTCTTTATTTTTGCTAAATAACTGCGGGTTTAAGAATTAGGGTGTTTGGCATATATGCATGCAAAGCAATCACAGCTGTAGGTGTCCAGAGATAGAGACTGTGTTTTTGAAGGGACAGAAGCTGGAGGGAGAAAAAAGTACGGTTGGGTATTGTCCGTGGAGGCTTCCTATTCCCCATTCCCACCCATTTAGAAAGTGCTGCTGCCGCAAAGCTGAGCTTTGCTGTAATCTGCAGCCCGAAGAGATGAGGGTGGCTGATGCCTCTCATCTGCTTTGCCTGATACATAAAAAAAGCCCATGTCTTACTGCCTCAGATTTTCTGGAAGACCCAGGCTTGTACCACCCTGAGCAATGTGCAACACTGCTTGCCAGGGGTTGAGGCTGGATAACCAAAAGTAGCCAAAAATATTTTGCCACCTTGCTGCATTTGAAGGCAATGGGAGTTTGGGTCCTGTGCAGCTTTGTGGATCTAGGTCTTTCCCTTCACCAAAACCACGCTGAAAAATCTCAGTGGTCTTAACATACAAACCTATTTAGATGAGAAGTAACTGGGTGCCCTACTTAGGAATGGGGTTTTAAGGGCTATGCAGTACTAGACAGCAGTGTGCCCTACAAAGCAGAGCTAAAATCCTACAAACAGCCTTCTGCAGTAGTGATATGAAGTCAAACAGCAGAACTGTCCCGTGATTTTGTGTCGTACTGAAGGGTTGGGATGGTACTGCAACAGTCTTGGCTGTGCGTGTTCATATGCAGAGCATGGCAGGTGAAATTGCCGTCGGGTGACAGCCTGTGGACATGCAGTGCCTGTGGAAATGCAGCTGCAAGCTGCAGGAGGGATGAACAGGTCCTGTCACCCCTTGCCTTCCCTGCCCTTAGTGGATAAGGTGTTTGCTCTGGTGGCCCAAGTGCAGCTGGAATGAGTAAAGTTACTGCCTTTAAAATGAAGGGGTTATCTAAACTGACAGAAATTGTCCTGAGTAAAAGATTCCTGGCTGGATACTTTGATAAAACTGCTGCTGGAAGATGGCTGCTGAAATCTGGAGCTAAAAAAAGCACTCCAGGCAGCGGGAAATTCTGTTTCAACATCACTAGCCCGAAGAGGTGTAGAATCCCTGCAGGCCATGTACCTACCATTGTAATGGCAGAAGTGTACTTAGGATATAAAGGGAACTGTTTCATCTTAGTAAAAACCCTTCAGATCTAGGGTTTACTTCCAAACCCATTGAATTGAGCCCTTTTGAGGTTTCACATGTAGCAAGAAGAGGCAATTACATGGCAAGGTGCCTTTCTGCAAACAGCCCTGTTGTTCAGAGCAGCATCTCTCAGTGAAGAAAGAGTGAGTGGTGAGAGCCTGGTTTCCTCTGAGGCTCAATCTGAGAGTCTTGAGAACTAATGAATCTTACTTTTTTGACTGGTGTTTTATAAATGTCTGTCTCTCTCAGAGATACTGCTGCAAAAAATTCATTTGAGCAGAACAAGATTTCTGAGGCTTCCAGGGGCTTTAAACTGCATATCCTGGGCCTCCAGAGGCTTTAAAGCAAAATTTAACATCTCAAAAATTAATATGCAACTTGCAATTCTTCAGTAAACTGAGAGATATATTCAGCTTTATGTTTCTGTGCCTTTTCAATTCCAAGCATTTGAGAACATGGTCCATTTTAATTAAATGTCATTGCTGCTGAGGCAAATCCTACCTGTTCAGGCTGCTACCCTGGTTTTATCCTGCTGCCAGCATAAAAGCAGCCTGCCTGGAGTAACCCTTGCTTCTAGCTGCATTCTTCCCTGAGCACACCTTCCTTACCATGAGGTGTTTGACTTTCTTGTGGCTTGCATCCTGAAGCTGAAAAAGGGCCTTGATTTGCTGCAGTTTGCACTAAAAAAAAAAAAAAAAAAAAAAAAAAAAAAAAAAAAAAGAAACAGAAGGGTAGTGCTGGGAGGCCCGAGTGAAGTTTGTTTGATGTGGCATGGGTGGGAGGGAAAGGTAAAGCTCTTACTCTATGCCATTGGCATGTTAAGCCTGCACATTGTAAGTCATTATTGCTCCCATCAGATTTAAATCCCTGGGCACAATGGCAGGGAAATTACTCCCATATCCTGGAGGATGTTGCTAAGTAGTTACCAGTTTAAAAACCGACTCCAGGAAAGGTATCTAGAAAGGTACACATTCTGCTGCCTATCTGCTTTGCCCTTGCCCGGGTCTGTCAGGAGAACAGCTTTGAGGTACACAGTGCTCCTCCTCAGAGCTGCTTACTGACTCACCCTGGAAGAGGTGGGTCTGGAGAAAGTGCTCTCTCCCTCTTCAGTTTGCAGCTTTCTGTGCCATAACCGCTTCCCGCAGCTTTGCTTCTTTGCTGAGGTAGGGCAGAGGGCCTGTGTACAAAGAGCAGAGGAAATATTTTAGCACTTGAAATAACCTGCAGCATTAGTTGGAAAATCTCAGGTATGTGGGGAAGCCACCACCTTTGTCCTGTGTGCCTGATGATGGCAGGGTGCCCACTGGCTGGCAGCCGTTAGGGTGCAGGTGGCTTCTGTTTGGGTCACACCTTGCTGAGTAGTCTGGGTGCTCATTTTGGGGTGTCTGTCAAGATGGCAGTGGCAGGTGGTCCTCATCTTCACCAAGACTCAGGGAGGCGAGAGCTGCTCTTTCTGTGGAGTGCTAACACAGTTTTGTTCTGTGCAGGATGAATTCGACAAGCTCAGGCCTCTGTGCTACACCAACACGGACATCTTCCTGCTGTGCTTCAGCGTGGTGAGCCCTTCGTCCTTCCAGAACGTGAGTGAGAAGTGGGTTCCCGAAATTCGCTGCCACTGCCCCAAGGCACCCATTATCCTGGTTGGGACACAGTCAGATCTCCGGGAGGATGTCAAAGTTCTCATCGAGCTGGACAAGTGCAAAGAAAAGCCAGTCTCGGAGGAGGCTGCAAAGCTCTGTGCTGAGGAAATAAAAGCCGCGTCCTACATCGAGTGCTCCGCTTTGACTCAGAAAAACCTCAAGGAGGTCTTTGATGCAGCCATCGTGGCTGGCATTCAGTACTCGGATACCCAGCAGCAACCAAAGAAATCCAAATGTAGGACTCCAGACAAGATGAAAAACCTCTCCAAATCCTGGTGGAAAAAATACTGCTGTTTTGTATAGGGGCTGCAAGGACCTGAGTGCTGCTCTGAGGAAATCAATAGAGGCTATATTAGCTGAAATCTCAATTTGTGTCGTCTTGAGTGTATAGTGTAGATCTGTATGTATGTGTATATGTTGCTACTGGATGACTCAGTTGCCCTTTTGAGGATTGCAGAAGGATTCTTAGTTAAATAATTGCCATATATAAGGTCTGGCACCCAGTTTTGTGACCAGAACTTCTCATTAAGGAAAAAAAAAGCACCATGTGTCTGTGAGCATAGAAGGATTTGTCCAAAGGATTCAACTTCTTCTGTTGTAAGGTGTATGTGATGGGGCGGAGCACAGCAGAGGCCTTCACTGCCAGGGCTTTGCAGGAGGAACGCACAAGCAATGGTGGAAATGTAGAGCTCTGTACATGGACGATCAAAGGGAAAAATAACACTGTGCCTCCTAACTGACATTTGTAGCTTTAAAACCCCACTCCTGCTCTCTTTGTGTCTTCCCAAGCCAGTGCTCTTAGGGATCACTTTTAAAAGGGTATGCAAGAGGTGTAATCTATACGCAAATGCCATGGTTAAAAAGGTCATGGGTATACCTTCAGCTTGTGGCGAGGGAACCTAATCCCTTATGGAGCTGACATCTCATTTGTTACCTCCTGACTTTCAGAAAGTCCTTTCTGTCCTTCTCCTGCCTTTCCCAGGAAGCTGAGTGGAAGCCCAAAAATATGACCAAGCTTTTAACTCGCTACCTCGAGCAGTGGCAATTTCCTCTGTGTTTTTGCAGACATGACTACAGTTCATCTATTTCAGCTCAAAGGAATGTAAATACTGTTGTGTTGGGGTTTTAATTTTTTTTAAAGCAATGTAACAAATACCTGTGCAGCACCATATAAACCGCATCTGGTTTTAAGTCTACAGCCAAGAATTTCAGGATGCCCCACTTTACCTTTTAAGGCTGCTAAACAAATAACAAATCAGGCAGATTGAGATTTATAACAAACTGGACTCTAGAAACTGAGGCTGCTGCATCGTCTTCATGATGCTGTTTCCAACCAAGTTAATGTTTCCCTTCTAAAGGCAACAGTCACTTGTGGTTGAATCTTGTCCAAGCTCATAGTTGTGAAATTGCTGAGGCCATCCCCAAAATGTAACTGATAAATCTTTTTTTTCCCCCCAGATCAGTCCAACAGATTAATTGAAATGTGCCTAAAATGTAGCTGAGGGATCAACATAGAGCTGAGTGTGACTTGTTCTCTGACTGAATCTGCTTCCTACTGAGCTCTAAGCCTAATTGCAGTTCTAGTGAGTTCAAGAGACCCAAATGATAATGTGATTCTCTGCAAGGATCAGTATTTAAACCTGTTCTGCAGAGGACGTTTTGTTTGTGCTGTCTGTCTGCCTTTTTATCGCCACAATTACTTTTTTCCCTCCTCTAGATAGTTCAAGATCAAATTATACTTCTTTTTTGTTCCCTTTGGCCCTAGCCTTGAAGTGACCTTTTCCTTATTCTCAAACTAAACTGTAGTGACACAAGGCCAGAACTGTTTTTCATCAGAATTGAATCAATGTCTGATACAAAGAACTGTGGAGGCCCTTTGAGTTGATAAAGCTGACCACAGTTTACCTCCTGGCCCACTAAGGAAAATGACACTATGTAAATGGATTCTTGGCTATTGGCACAGGCTCCACAGACAGTATTTTTTCCTTCTCTACAGAAGAATGAGTGCAGAATGGGTAATGTTCCATCACTGAAAACTTGAAAATGGGATGGAAATCTTTACATAGGACCTAATTCAATAAAAGTATGTTGGCTTCTGCACTGGAAGAGCCTGGAAAAACAGTTTCCATAGCACAGAAACTGGATGCATTTGACTTGGTTGCATCTGGTTGGTAATGGTTTAATGTTTACTAGTCCTGAAGTTAACATCTGAGCCTTTATATTTCTTACTCAAATGCTTTGACGGGATTTCAGATATGCAGTCACGCCAATATCTTGGAGAAAAACAAAGCTAGATTTCTCCTGAGTGCTTTGCTTCCCTGTAAAAAACAGTCTTGGTCGCTCAAAAATGTGAGTTTGAGGAGGAGACAGGCTTGAATCTGAGCAGCTTCCATTTACAAAAATAACAAAATCTCCTCTGTAAGATCATATTGCTTGGTATCATGCTGAACTGGAAGCAGTAGGTTATACTTTATAAGCAGCCTGTTTCATAGTCTGGAGTAGCATTACTTTTGAATGTAGCCAGCTGTGACTGTTTCTGAAGATGTGATTTATATACAACTTGTTATAGCCCTTTACTAGGTGTGTGTAAACTGAGGTCTAATAACTCTATGGATACTGCTCTACGTGGGGCTACACAGGGTCTAGGTTTTAGAAATCTTACTTTTAAAATTACCAGTATTTTACAAGCATAAGTGAGGGGGAGATGTCTCTATGTAGTCTATAATCTGATGTGCCTTATAAAAAACTCTCTTCTGTTTTCTAAGTGTAGGCTATATTCCAAAAGAAATATTCCATGTGAGAATGATATAAATGAGGTATTTGGAAATAAATTCTGACCTGTGTATGTGTCTGCCTCTGCTGCCTGCTCGAGGAGGCTGGAGGGCAGTCCCTTGGCCATGCACTGTGCTAATACCCAGCAAAATACTGGGACTGCGCTGCCAGTGCCCCAGCAAAAGGCCTCTGCCCAGAAAATACAGCCCTTTTCTGCACTGCCCCATCCCCAGGGGACTGGGCTGGGTGGGAAGGGTACAATGGCCAGCTTTCTGTCTCCCTGCCAGCACAGCATCTTGCTGTGGCCCTGTGAGGCATGGACAAGCTCATTGTGCCTGGCCCTGAAAGTGGGGTGAGTGGCAGGGAGCACAGCATAACTGGGGTGTTTTGCCTGCTGCATGTTGTGCTGTATGTGTCCCGGGGGAGCCAGAGAGCATTTTCGGAAAAGCAGAGCCTTCTCCATTTTGACACCATAGGTCTTGCCAGTCCTTTCTGGGTCCTGTCCCTCATGCCAGGGCCAAGGCAAGTGAGGTTTGAGATTGTTTGTGCCCAGGAGCTGAATGGCGGTGGCACAAAAGCCTTCTACCCTTTGCTGCCATTGTGTTAGCCAAGTGGGGAGCAGCATCTAGACCTCTGGGCATTCCCATGGATCCAGTGTCCTACTCCAAAACTGCTCCGGAGAGGGAGATTTGCTCTGGACGAGGCAAGGTTTGTAAACTGTCCCCATTGTGTTTGTTTGTCTGGGAGCTGAGAGGAGCAGACAAGCTGGGGGTGACATACCAGCTTGCCCTCCTGTGCCACCTGTCTCTTGGGTTATAAGGCCAAGGCATTTTCAGCCATGGGAATGCACACAACCTGCACAAAGTAGAGGAAGGAGATCAATGCACAGTTCCTCTATCTCATGATTGATTCCTCACTGGAAAAAAGCCTTGGCTTCTTCTTCTCTTTGTTAAATGCCAGGCTGGGCACTGCCAGGCTGGTTCACCTGCAGCACAGTGGCCCTGCCTGAGAGCCTAGCCTGCCAGCAGGCTCCTTGCTGGTGATACCTGGCGTTGAGTCACCAATGCCCTTGCTGGTGCCTTTGGAGAATCTTCCATGTGGTTCCTGTGCTGCAAGGAGTGGAGTCAGGGTGTGCTGGCTGGAGACCAAGCCACCCCACCTTTGCATGCTGACTTTGCAGGAAAAGGGGCTGTGCTAGTTTTGAGTCCAGAACCTGCCATTGCCAAATTCTGGCACAAAAATCCCTCTGCTACCTACGGGGCATTGATTTTCTGCTGAGGCGGGCTGCTGTCTTGTGCATCCTGGCATCTGGACAAGGCTAAGGCAGTTCAGGTCATCCTTAACCCCAGGGTAACTTTGTGCCTAGGTGTGCTGCTGTGATAAAAGGCTCCCTCAGCTGCCTTGCTTCAGATACTGGATGGGCCAGCAGCTGAGGCTGATAAGGGCATACTGAAGTAAGCCCACTGTACTTAAGGTTTCTCAGGAATGCTGAAATAGTTGATGGATGGAAGTTCCCAAGAGAGGAACTTTCATATGAAATTAAACTGCTAGGAAGAATACAATTTCTTTTTAATGGAGAAAAAAGTGACTTTTACCATTTCCCCCTCCCGTGTTTAGTGGGTTGGAGATACTTCTAGGGTAGGATTAAAAGTTGACTAGAGCTGAGACATTGACAAACGTGACAGTTTATCCTTACAAGGTGTCTGTAAGGTCACTTCATCACACTCTAAATTTGCTTTTGATTTTCTTTCTGGACACCAGTTACTGACCACAAAGTGGGGGGCATTGCTGCAGGAGACAGGGTTTTTGTATTACCACATGGAACTGACCTAATGTTGTCATGTGTATCATGCTTAAACACTGAACCTTGCTGAAGCCAGTGCCCCTACAACTGAGCAACCTTTCTGAGCTTTAGTAATTTATCTGCTCAGGGATTTGTACAGAAGGGATCTCAACTTCTGCCTATAGTGTTGCCCTGGCATGCAGCAAGGTGAGGAGAGAGGAAAAACAACTGCTCAGGAAAGAGTGAGACATTATAAACCTCAGGAGAGCTGGCAAAGGGACTCTGGGGCAATGGGGAGTGATAGACACTACTTTTACCTACTTTAGTCATAAGCAGATTAAAAGCGCAATTAGAGTAATGCATGAGGAAATGAACAGCCCTAAGGAGGGCTGTTAGGTATTAAAATACAGCTTTTCTTTGGGAAATATCAAAGCTGTGGATAGCTGGAAGCTGGGAGGAAAAATCACTGTACACAATAGGGAAAAATCACTCAGCATTTGCTTGGTTCTTACATTCTCTCCTTAAACATCTGTGCTTACTAGAGACAGGATGTGGGATGAGGTGCACCTCTGGCATCCATCAGCCTGACTGTCCCAGTCTATTTAATGTTTTTGAAAGAGCAGGATGGGTTTCAGGCCAGCAGCAGGGCCCCAAGATCCAATAAGACCTTCTGAAGCCTTAGCTTCCCACATTGCTGGCAGCCAGCAGGAAAATATAATGGTAGAGGCTTGTTCATTACCCAGTTAGTGCAGTCCTCTATGTATAAGCTGGGGAGCAAGCAGTTGTGCAATCCAATGGATTTTACCATCTGAGGCAGAGTATTCTTCAGCACTGCTGATTTATTTCTCCATAGTTTTGACAGGATGAATAGATCAGTGGTGTGTATGAAAAAAGGCATAAAACCTCAGCTTGGAGTAGCTTTTTATTCAGCAAAGGAAATGTGTCTAGAGAAGGAAGCGCAGCCCTGCTGATCTGCAAGGGACTGCACCAATCTGAAGAGCTCTCCTGGCTGAAGGAGACCTGTGTTAGACACTGATTCAGACTCTAGTGCTGAAGAATGTCCCCAGGTATCCCTTGTTCCCTAGGTCTGCATTTTGGTTGGATCCTGGTATTTGGAGGCAAAGGAGGAATCATTTCACGCAGGTCAGCAGAGTTGCAGACCTGTGAAACTTTATGTAGCCTGAAAAAACTCAGGCAGGGATCCCTGTTGAGCTTCTGGCACTGCAGGTACACTTACAAGGACATTGCCTCTCTGTGGCACTTTCCCCCTGGCTACACTGGGAGGGAGGAACACCGATCCTCTCCTGCTGCTCAGACTTTTGCTGGTCTCTGTGGTCCCCTGGGATGAATCTCCCACTTACCTGTCTGATGTTTCTCACTCCTGATCCACAACTCATTCAGTTAACTCCAAGTTTCTAAAGCCCTTCTCTCTGGGAGGGTAATTTTTGCAGCAGTGGCCGATTTGGGTTAATACAGATGGGATAAATATGACATGGGGTAAAGCATGGTCCTTGTCCAGACAGCTGCTACTTTTCCTATCCTGACGGAACATCCCTGGCCATGTGTGTGCCCTGGGCTCTCTGTGGTCACCTGGCCTGTGTGCCACACAGAATCACTTAGACTGGAAAAGACCTTTAAGCTAAGTCTAACCATTAACCCAGCATTGCCACATCCACCACTAAACCATGTTCCTAAGTGCCACATCTGCATATCTTTTACATCCCTCCAGGGATGGTGACTCCACTACTTCCCTGGGCAGCCTGTTCCAGTGATGCCAGCCCCTGAGATGCTTATTAACAGTAGCAAAAAACAAGTTCAAAGCGAAAATGTGACTTTTATATTTGGCACTTCCATTTTCAAGTTGCTGATGGAGTGAGAACTGCATGCATGGTGGCCTGCCATTTGTCCTGGCAGGCACTTGGTCTTCTGTGGTTCAGCAGGGATAATAGCACCATAAAACAGCTGTACTGTTTTCCTCTGCCTCGCTACACTTCATAGTCTTACAGTAGAGGAACGCTGAGCAAGATTTATCTGAGGGCAGTTCTTGGACTATAGCCCCTGCTCCATCACCCTCTTTCCACAGCCGCCCCTCACCCGGCATTCCCCTAGGCAATTTTCTTACTTATTTTTAATTCAAAACGTCATGTTGCCCAAAGCCTGGTGCTCAGCATTTTTCTGCTGCCTGTGTCCTGTTCTTCCATCTTTTGAGCTCTGTCATGGCCTTTCCACATTTTAATTACAAGCTCAGCAGGCTCCACGCTTCGCTGTTCCTCAGGGCTGAGAAAAAACACTCCTTTTATTTTCTGCTTGTTTTCACGTAATCTACAACCCACCCGGATGAATCTGGGGAGACGACTGGCAGCATGGTGCAGAGCAAAGACTGAAGAAGATTGGGTGGTGATAGTGAGGGGTAAAGTCTCTCCTGCTGCTCGCTGTTGTGGTGATGATAAGGCTGCTCCGAATGCAGGGGCGGCTGTTGACTTCTCGGGGTGAGGGCGCTTGTATCTGCTGGGATACAGGCAGAGCCCTGGCCATTTTCAAAGGGCTTTGAAGTACCCTCTGACAATCTCCTCTGGGAGATAAGAGATTGCAGGGAGAGGAAGGCGTTCCTGGAAACAGCTTTAACAGCACGTATGTTTATCTAGGCTGGGTAACCCAGAAGGAGGCCAAAACCTGGGCTGCAGACACCTGAGAAGATATGCAGGGATTTAAGCAGAAAATGCAAAGTGATTCCAAACCTTGGGGTTTCAAAGTCTAAATCAATCAATTTTCTAGCATCTGACTCAAGCCTGCAAGTGAACGAGGTAGTCGTGGGTACATCCCTCCCTCATCCTTTCAGTATCTGCATGGAGCTGTTACTCATGGGTTTGCCTTCTCCCTCACAGATGTGGCTGTTGCTGCTCATGTGGTTGCCTAGGACAGCCAGGCCCAGAGGTCCCACACCTCTGGGTGTAGAGAAGTATTATATAAAAACATACTTGCTTTTATTTGTTTTAAACAGAGCCCCGTTCATTCCATCACATCATCTCTAGCTCCAGCATTGTAGGAGGTGGTGAAGAGCAGTTTACAGGTAAACAGGTGGCCAGATGACCAGGAAAATGTCACAGTGACTTGACCGACTGCCTTCTGTGTTCTGTAAACCACGATTTTGTTGGCCTTTTTCCTCCTCAGCTGAAGAGTCACAGCTTTTATATAACATCCCCTCATAGAAGAGTTTCTCCATCCTGTTTATCAATCATTTTGTCTGCTGTCCTTTTGGGTCTACCGTAGCCCCACCATCCTACTCCTGAAGGGCAGAGAGCAGACCTGCAGGCAAAGTTTATAATCCCATATTTTGTTCTTCAGCACTCTTCCTGGTACTGTCCAATATTTTACTGGTGATGTTTCAACAAGTTTTGCTGATGAACCTTATCCAAAATTTTCTGGAAATCCATCCATCCTAAGACCTCCCTTATCCCCAAAAGAGCCTTTACCCCATAGAACAGCAGCACCTTTTCAGAAGCATTTCCCTTTGGAGAAGACAGACTGGCACTTTCCCAACAGACCATATTGTCTATGTGGTCCATTATGTCTCTCTTTATTGTAGTATCTACCCTCTGTGTGAACATATGGGAAATAGTCTGTTGTAAGAGTGCTACCAGAAAGGAGAAACTTTCCAGGGGTGCTCCTGATCCAGAATTTTAATGGATCTATGATCTTGACAAATATGAAAGTCAAATGACAGCCTTCTGCATCATCCCCTCTATCAGGAGGACACAGATAGTGAAAATTTCCTGCTGCACCACAGTACTTTGAGGCTCCAGTACCCTTGGCCAAGACTTTCAGGTGTGACAAAAGTCTTTGCTACTTTGGTGGGTAGCTCACCAGGGATTGTTCAACAGTTTCACTGATCACTGACCCTGTGGAAATCAAGTCCCTTTATCATTATTCCAATTGGGATTGCATTAAGCTCCTGTTGCATTTTGCCTTTAAGATACTACCAATTTTTTGTGGTGCCTAAGGTGGGAGGCAGAGCAGCAGTACAAAATAATGTTCTCCTGCTGAAGTTCTTTTTGAGAAAGAGGTCTTCATTTCCTTCTTCAAAGTATAACTTAAACTTATTTTGACTCATTGGACAAATATTTTGTGCAGGACATGTCATTTGCCCAGTTAGAATGGATACTTATTACATTTTGTAAAAATCACATTGAAAATGTTCCAATCATAAATTTGGCACTTGTGCAAATACAACATTTATGTTGGCAACCCAGGGAGCAGATTTGTCCTAGTTATTTCAAAATATTTCCAATTTTCTGGGAGACTGTGATCCCCCATTTTCAGCAATACACAACTGCTGTTGTTTGACTTCAGGCAGTGGGGACACTTGATATACTGTTGCTCTAGGCCAGAAAACAATGGAGAATGATATTATTATAGCTGCTACCTTTAGCAGGAAAATGTAAAAGCAGCAAGCTGGATTCTAACCTGATTTTTAAAGACGTGAAACTTCCCCTTTTTCCACTGGGAGCTTACTGTCAGGATGCAGACTGCAGTCTAGGGATGTGATCAGGCATTTTACCTTTGTGAATCCAGAGAAGCGACTGTTACATTCAATGCTTTTGGGAGCAAAACCATCAAAATATTGATGAGAAATAACAGACAGGAAGCACTTGGCAAGCCTGATGATGGAAGGATGCCTTGATAAGCACCGTTATTGTTAGGGATCCAGGCCAGATTTTTGGAGTTCTTCATCTGAAGGGTCAGCTAAAGCAGTCACTAAACCCCTTTAAAGTGCCACAAATCCATCCTAATTGAAACCAGGTGGTTCTGACTGGAGACTGCATTTGCCAGTAAAATTTCGTGTTGTGAGCCAGGACTGGATGACCAGGAAGCAGGCCCAGATTCTCATCTATCTGCCACAATTCAAAGTGAATCCACTTGTCCCAGCAGCTTTCTTATGGGTCCTTTGTGTCACTTTTCTGTACAGCTGGGGTCTCAACATTTATGAGGCTTGAAATGTTGAGCTATACTTTGGATGCAGAACACCACAGAGGAGAGAGTGGTGGAAGAAATGGAAGTGGCACTGGGCAGGTCTGGGCTGCAACCAAGCAGTGCCCTGGGACTGCTGGGGCTTTTCACAGTCCTGATGTTGTCATTTCTGTAATGAACAGGATAAAAGGGTGTTTGAGGCTAGGAAGTGCTAGATCCTAGGGTCCTGGTTTAACACAAGCCCCCATTTGCTCTGTAGTCCTACCTATCAGCGTCAGAGGCGTGTTTCCACTGGAGGACAGCAGTTGCTGCACAGGTTCCTATTAGTTTTCCTCTAACACTCTGTATTTCTCACCCAGGGACTTCTGTTTCTGATGATTAGGAATAAAGGTGACAAAAATATAGCACATTCTGGTGTTTACAAACAGCTTTGTCTCCCTGGGTTGACCAGAGTGGAGGTTCTCAGGATATATTGTCCATAAGATCCCCATAATGGAAAGGCTTGGCATTGCTCTTTTCCCCCCCATTTCTCTTTTCCTATTCTGTATGATGGTTTTACTCCCAAGAGCAATATTCCAGATGGATAATTTCCCTGGATGCTGCAAGTAGGTCTGTTTCAAAGACTGTTCCATTGCCTCTCGCAGATCTCCACAGCTGAAACACCTTGCCTCTCAAAAGTGAACACTTGAGTGGGAAAATGTGTAATAAATGGAATGGTAGCATTGACGGTGCTCATTTGGAAAAGGAGATAATCTCCTGTGTTTGCACTGCCACATGTTAACGGGTGAGCAACTGCGACGTTTGCTCAATAAAGCTGCTGCTGGATTTGTCTCCATTGCCTAGAAAATCCTCTTTAATCTTGTGAAATGCTATCTCTGTAATAAGACGTATATCATGACCTGCATCGCTTTGCTTTTCCCCCTCTATTGTCTTGATCTGATGTGGTGCCAATTTGCAAATATTTAGCAGGATTAAAGCATTAGGCTTGTGTGAGGGGGAGAAGCATCATGTAATGTGAAGAGAAAAAGAAGAGACAGAATTTATTGAATAAATATGCTTCCAGACACTTTTTACTCAACACTTAAAGTCTTTTGGTTTTACTTCTCCTCCAGCAGGCTTTGCACCCAGGCAATTCATGCCTCCACCTTTTTATAGCTGCTAATAAAAATTAGATGTTGTTCGGTCCTTTTGGGCTGCATTTTGACACAAATAAAGACCTGATTTTTTTGTGATCCATTTGGCAGTGCTTAGAGGTGGGATTTCTAAGCTCTTTCTGGATAGCTTAGAAAGGCCTTAGCTTTGTGTGCTTTTCTAAGCAGGCAGATGGGGCTGCTTATGTGAAGAGAAGGAGAGTTTAGGTGAAACACAGAGGGACAGAGGTGGGATTTTTCCTTTGCAGTCTGGTGCTTTGGCCTGCAGACTCAGGTCCCAAATCTGCTCCTGGTTACACATTGTGTAACTCTAAAATAACTTGATTTACAACAGCCCGCTCTGGATTTAACTTGGTGTAATTGATGGCAGAGTCTGGTCCTTATTATTCATTCTGCACCCAGCCAGTTTAAAGGGTCAGGGAAAATATCTGAGGAACAGAACTGCCTTTGATCTTTGGTTTAATATTTCTGCTATGTTTTACATACACAAGGAGCTATCATGGCCTTTTGCTAAGAATTGTTCGGCAAGGAGAGATGTGAAGTAGTCCCTGTGGTCGTCAGGAAGCTCTGGAGTGAGTGAAGTGTAAAGTAGAAATAGGTGAAAGAAGAAGATGGATTTCTCCTGCTGTTATTCCCACTAATAAGGCTATATAGAGGTAAAGAAAAATGGTTAGTGAGTACACAGCCTCTTTTTTAGATCTTTTCATTTGAAATTACTGGTCTGCGGTGACACAGAAAATGACATTGTGAACACCAAAACTGTCACTGTAATATATTGTGGGGTGGTTGCACACAAGAATTCACATTTGCCAGCATTACCCTACACCTGCAATATGCACTTATTATTCTAAGTACAGTGGGGGGGGGGGGGGAGGAAGACATTTCAGTTTACTGTTTGTACATGCTAACTTTTGTGACATCAGTGGTGATATTTAATTTCCTCACTGTCCCAGAATGTAACAGGAAGTGTCAAAAGGGTTACAGAGAGGTGTGGTACACGTATCTGCTACATCTGTTCCAGATATTCACCAGGGCCCAGCTAATAAGTTGTATTTGACGCTATCTGAGCATAACTTGCTTTTCTTCTTTGCTTTGCAACTCATCTGTAGCAAAACAACAGATGGAGACTTGGAGGTGTTTTTCAACACCTTATGAGAAGCTATGCAACATGGCTTCCCCAGTGCCAGCAGCTCGTGTTTTCCTTTGGATCCTCCTCAAATCAAGTTATCAGCCATGAAGAGCAACCAGTGGTCAGAGGGTCAAGATTAGCCCCTAGGGACTGTTTCAACAGGCTTCAAGGTATTCCCATTATCCAGCAAGTCTCCAGGCCAGGCAGACTGTGGTGGCCACTAAGTGTTTTGAGGCATCAAAGAGGAATGAAAACCTCTGTTAGGATTTCATTCTCTAACTTCTTTAAAGTGGGGTGCAGATGGTGCAAATAATTTTGTAAAGGTCCAAGGGCTCAGCAAGGTGGGAGCGAACATGAGGTGGGAAGGAAAACAGCACATAAGCATGGAGTGCGCTATAGGGAGAGAAAGCCTTAGGCAGTGAAAGGAGTGGCTTGGGCTTCAGAAGTGTTTTACTTTTAAATCCCTATCCCTGGTTAGAGAAAACTCATTACCACTTTATGTTGAGATATCTGTGAGGGACCTGCCTGCAAAATTATAGTGTCTAGGAAAAAAAATTACATGAACATACATTTTCTACAAATTCCTTGTATTGATCAGAAAAGGAGGCTGTCTTTAAAAGCTGTTCCAGTCTTTCAGCTAAATACATACCAGGAATGAAGAGCTTTTCAGGTGTGTATTGACATTTTTATCCATAAAAAGCACTGCTGCCCCATAAAAAAATCCGTGTATCTGGTGTGTGTGTGTGCAAATTCTGTCTGCTTCTTTTGCATGTTATTTCCATGACTTATGATATTCAAGCTGGCACTGTGGAAAATTGGAAAATTTTTCACTTCACACAGGGAACTAATTATACTTTTCCCATTCTGACTTACAGAATTCATACCAGATAATTTTCCTGTAAGATTAGAGGACTAAGCAAACCTATGAAAAGCCAAACAGCAGCCCCCCCCCTCCACCCCCACCCCCCCCCCCCCATAATGCAGGACAGGCAATCAGAAGACAATTAATGTCCTCAGGAAGGTTTGTGCATTTTGGCTTGCATCCAAGTACAAACATGATAATGGCTGGAAAAAAACACATTTGTCCACAGCCTGTGCCAACTTTTAGCTCGAAGTCCATGAATTGTTCCATATGGGACAGACTGATAGGACAACCCCATGGATAGACCTGTGGGTCTCTACTCATGGAGTGCTGGGTGAGCAGCAGCAGTCCCTCTGGGTGAGTGAGATTCCTGCAGCCCTGCTTGCTCATGTGGCTTGCGAAAAGACCCCCATCCTGCTTCATCCTGTTAAGGACAGGCTATCAGCCCGAATTGCCTGGGTCCCTGGGTTACAGATGCACAGAGGACATCTACCAGTTCTAAGCTCCCTGCTCCAGGTGCTGCCCCAGCTACACCCAGTCCCTGCAGCACTAAGTGGTCTAGGAATCCCCAGGGTGTGCTGCACACACCCTGCCCACACAGGCCAGAAGAAAAGGAGGGCATTGCCTCACCTGGAAATACCTGAAATACCTGTTGACCACAGGTGCTCCCTCACTACAGGCTTACCCAGCACCTTCAGGGAGCTTCCTTCCCTATACTCCAGCTTTTCCTCTCTGCCTCCTCACTCCTGGTCCTGCCTAACCTTGGCAGGGCAAGGGTTCACCCTGTCCTTCCCTCCCAGGAATGCACGTCCTCTCTTGGACCGTGCAAGGGTTTGGGTTTGGATTGAAACTTTGCCTTGTGGGGCCATTCCTAGTTTTGGAGTGGGTTTTCCTTTCCAAGAATCTGCTCTCCAGTACAAGCACAGTGAAGAAATTTCCTCTTGTAACTAGTCCTCGAGCTTTAGAAACAATACAGCTTTTCTTTGAAAAAGGCTGGTTTCATTTGATAAGTTTTTAGTTTCTAACACAAAGGCCAATGTGGGTTTTATGTCAGCTCTGAGAAACCTTCATTTACCCTTTGAAGAACTTTCATTTACCTTCTAAAAACCTGCTCTATAGTTGAACCTGGAGGACTGAGCAGGATTCCTCTCTCAGAATTCAAAAAAAACCAAACAAACATTCTTCCATGTTTCTCACAAGGATTTTGAACACCCCTAAAGATAGATCACAGGCTCCAATAAATGCACTGTATAGGATATCGTGCCCTGAGACTCTGCCCATGATGCAGACCTTGCCTGTAATCCCAAAGTTTCCATTTCCCTTTGTGTAATCTCATTGTCTGCCTGCTTGGGGCACACCAGTTTCTTGGCTAGCAATGCCACTTGGCCAGACCTTGAGCTTGGAGGTTTTACAGCATTTTTTTCTTTGCAGAGAAGTCTGTGACCATCCATTCCCTCCATCACCTGCTCATCGCTCGCAGTCCTCGCAGAGCTGAGCACGCAAACATCAAGCAGACATCCCCAGGCATGGTGATCTTTATTTCACCCGGCCTGAGCACACACGGGTCAGCACACACGGGTGAGTCACAAGTGAGTGACCTGTGCAGCAAAGCCTCTCCCAAGCCTCACAGACAGAAGTGGCTGTCAGTGATTTAAAGCTGCTGTCGGCAGAAAACAAGGGGACCATGGCTCCATGGCTCTGCTCACAGCAGGGAGCAAGGGAGCAGATATCAGGCTCAAGCAGGCCTCGCTTTGTGTCAGCAATAACTGCAGGGTCACAGGAGGATCCTGTTATTAAAGAAAATAAATTTGGGTAAGTTGGGCAGTTATCCTCCAGTGAGCTGTTTGAGACTGATTGATTGGCCCACAACTGGTACCAGGAGCATGAGGGCTCTCTGACCGACTGCTGCTTTTACAGCTCTACTTCTCCTTCTCCCTCGTCTCCACTTTGTTTTCTTTAATAGATGAGCAGAATAAAATGCAGGTGAACTCTGTGAACTGCAAACAATGGGAGCTCAAAGCTTCTTGAATTGAGACATTCAGGGGCAGCACAGTATGTACTTTGTGCTGGGGCAGGGCTTCGGTGCCTCTGGAGGAAAGTAAGCCACTTGCTTGGAGCACACACAGCATCAAGGAGAATAAAATGATAGCATTTGTGAGAAGGAAAGGAAAGGGGAAAGGGGAAAGGGGAAAGGGGAAAGGGGAAAGGGGAAAGGGGAAAGGGGAAAGGGGAAAGGGGAAAGGGGAAAGGGGAAAGGGGAAAGGGGAAAGGGGAAAGGGGAAAGGGGAAAGGGGAAAGGGGAAAGGGGAAAGGGGAAAGGGGAAAGGGGAAAGGGGAAAGGGGAAAGGGGAAAGGGGAAAGGGAAAGGAAAGGAAAGGAAAGGAAAGGAAAGGAAAGGAAAGGAAAGGAAAGGAAAGGAAAGGAAAGGAAAGGAAAGGAAAGGAAAGGGAAAAAAGAAAAAGAAAAAGAAAAAGAAAAAGAAAAAGAAAAAGAAAAAAAAGAAAAAGAAAAAGAAAAAGAAAAAGAAAAAGAAAAAAAAAAAAAGAAAAAGAAAACAAAGTGTGAGCTCTGGCCCATGATCATGGAAGGGAAATCAGCCCCTCCAGACCCTGCTCAGTGACAGCAGCACAGCACAGCTTGAAGGAGATAGCAGCTGAGGACTTGCGAGGAGGCAGGCATGAGAGTTCTGAGAAGAGAATTCATATGTAAATGCACAAAAGTGAAAATCAAGGTGATATAGGGGAGGTTTCTTCAAGAACTTGTGCAGAGGAAGGGATGTGATTAAGAGGACAAAAGAGAGAAAGACCTCCAGAGGAAGTAAGCATGTGTTTTCTAGGCCTCTCAGTGTAAACAAAAGCAAAAACATGCCAGTGTCAAAGTGGGTAACTGGGAACTGATGGGTTTCTGGATCGAGACCACAGTTTAATATAACTTAAAAAGAAACTCAGTAGTGTATGTGAATGGGGAGGTAGACTATATTGCCCATGAAATAGCTTGGAGGGTGTGGAGAGACCAAGAGATGTAGCAGCAAAGTACTGCATCAGGAAGAAAAATGAAGGATAGTACTTGGAAATTTGTGTCCTGCCTGACTGAGAGAGCAAGAGGGATGCAAAACAATCAAGAACAAATGCAGGTAGGAGAGAGGAGATTAAAGGCACTTCTGTCATACAGGATGCCTCCTCCTGCTCAGTGTGAGCCTGGCCTGGGGCATAAGGGTAAACATTTAACAGGATAGAACCTGTATTAATAGCAGGGACTGTTTGTACTCCAGTGTCCAGGCAGAAACCACAGCAGTCCAGTGTGAAGAGCAGCCTGCATGCCACCTGCTGAGGACTGAGAAGAGCATCACTATGACAAAACATCAAGGAGGAAAAAGAAATATCCCTTTTTATTTTTAAAATATATATAGGAATGGTATTTTCATGGAACTGGACATTGGCTGGAGTCTGTAGAAACTTGGGGAAAGGCATTGTCACTTCCATCTCCTCTGGACAAAGGGGGAATTTGTCGCTGGGAAGGGTCTACCCTCCCCAGGCATGGGGCTGCAGAGGGAATTGATTCCCACAGCACTGGCCCCTTAACATCAGCAGTAACAAGGCAGAGAGCATCATCTCTGAGTGGGTAAAAACCTATTTTATCATTGCATTCCCCAGGATGTATTTCAGGAGAGCCTTAGGTATTTCCTGCTGCCTTGGCTGCTGACGAGATGGGTCATTTTGTTGATGTGCAGGGAATATTTCTTCATGCTGCTTCATGGGCTGCTCTCCAGACAACAGGGAGGCTGCCTGGGTGGTGTTCAGCAAGCAACATTTGTCATCTTCTATGGGAATGGTGATGTGCTGAGCAACCAGTGGCCAACAGAAATATGATAGTGGGGTGGAAGAAAAAGAGTCCTCAGTCACACAGCAGATGTGATACACAGCTGTCACTGCAAAGTCACACTGTTTATAACTTGAGTGAAAGACAAAAATGGAAAGCAAGAGAACTACAATTCATTTTAGACAAACAAGGTGGAGCTAATATTGGTAAAATCTAGCAGTGCTCATCACCTAGGAAGGAGTTAATTCCTGTAGGAGTTTTTCCCAGCACAGAGGCTGGGAAGACTGACTTCTCCCTCAGGCAGTGATCAGCCATTGAGATTTTTTCCTGATGATGTAATAGTTGTAACGTGACATCTTGCACACCTTTCCTGGTTAGGGTGGTTATCTGCAGAGCAGGAATGATACCCCTACACATTGCTCTGGCAGTTGCCATCATGCCATGAAACTCAGATGGCTTATTTTCTTTATCATAAAGTCAATTTTTCTTTTTAGTATAATAAATTATCATTTTATTAATCATTTGTTGTGTAGCACTGTGGGCCACATTCTTGCATTTCAGCTATTCCAGCATGGACCAATTATATCAACATTTAGGCTGTAAATGAGGGGGTGCAATGGAGGGAAATTAATCCAGTACTCCAAAAACAGTGACCCTCATTGCATTGGTAAAAGGGCAGGGAATTCTTTCCCTTGTGTTCAGAAGACACGCTGGAAGGGTATTTGTCTCCTACAGGCTCCTGCATATATATATATATATATATATATATATATATATACACGCATATATACACACACACACACACACACACACACACACACACATATATATATATATATATCTGCCTGTCTAAGTGTCTAAAGTAAAGAGGAGCAGCTCAAAAAGCACCAGGCAACCAAATCCTCCAGCACAAGTCAAGGGCTGGGCTGCTTTTCCAGAATAAATTCATAGTTCGTGGAGGGAAGTAATCATTTTGTGATTGCTGTGGGCTATTTTAGGTATCTACCACAGAAGATGAATTGTTTCCTGTAAATGCTTGTTTATCTCTTTGAACTGAACCCAGGGTGTCTGGCTCACGTGTAGATGTCACTCACACGTAAAGACATTGCAGACGATTCTACTGCAAACTCTGGGAAGAGACCGCAGGCAAATTTCCCAAGAGAACTCAAGCCCCATTTAACAAAGAGCTAAATGAACAGGTTCTTAGATCCTAAGGAAACAACTGAAAACATGTCTCCTACTGCTCCTGAAATGCTTCTTCTATGTTAACGACATGGTCATGGAAGTCTTTGTTCCATCTTCCCTTCAGAATTGAGGTGTTGGTAGCTGAGCTCGAAGGGCAGTGCTAGCAGCACAAGCACTTCGCTAGCAGAGCTCCAGCCTGTCTGTGGGGCTTCTGCTCTGCAGCTTCACTGGCTGTTTCACACAGAATCACAGAATATGCTGAGTTGAAAACACCCACAGGAGAATCGAGTCCAGTTTCCAGCCCTGCACAGAACCGTCCCCACAAGTCACATCCTGTGCCTGAGAGCACTGTCCAAATGCTTCTTGAACTCTGCCAGGCTTGGTGCTGTGACTCCCTGGGGAGCCTGTTCCAGTGCCCAACCCCTCTCTGGATGCCCAAAGGCAGAAAGGCCAGAAAACTTAGGCAGTTAAATGCTAAGTATTTGCCAAAGTTTCTGAAAGAGGGGCTAGTGAAGGAAAGTACAGGTTAGCAAGTGCAGCACCTGGCTTGGGGGGGCTGCTTTTGGAGTAGGTGTGCAGCTCTGACTACTACAGAAAGGAGCCAAGTGGAGTAGAAAAACTCCAACAGAACATAGCCAGAGTGCTGCAGGGGATGCAGGAAAGGCAGGAAGTTTAGCAAACCTGGATTTGTACTCTCAGAGGAGATAAGGAGATGGGGCTGTTATAATAAATAGTGCTTTGCTTTTCTCTTGCACTTCCCAGCTAAGGGCATGAGATGTTCACATTCTTATGTCACTGTGGGGTTGCTACTTGTTTCCACCTGTTGTAGAGGGAAGCAGAAAGAAGGACTGCTGTAAGTGAGCACACACAAAGCCAGGCAATGGCAGCACTGGGAAGAGGGCTATAGCTTCCAAGCCCTTATCCTCTACTTCATTGGCAGGTGGTGCCCCACATATACTGAAAGACTGAGGCTCTCAGACCACCTGTACAGCATCATACACAGTAAGATAGATACTACTTGAAGAACAGAAAAGGGTCAGAAAATTGAAAGAAATATTCTAAAACTTTGCTTGCCTAGGGCAGCAGGAAGTTTGCTGAGGTGATCAGTGATTATGTAGACAAGTGGGGTGTGCACCAGGATTTGTGGTCACAATCTGAAAGTATCCTTTTGAACAAAGATCCCTGTTCAATTTCAAGTAAGATAGGGCAAGGGCCACCCACAGTACTGATCAGACAAGACAGAATCATCCCGAGCCTTGCAATGATCCATTAAATTTGACTTTTTTTACTTCCGCAATGAAGCCATCTTATGACACCTGAGTGTGCCTCAGTTTCCATCCTAGGATGGAGAGATCAGTACTCCCTGCCTGGGAAAGTGAGGGGAGGAAAAAATGTCTCTGACACAGTTGCCCTTTTAGTTTCTGATACTGAGGTAGAAAATGCCTGGAGTACAAAACCTAGTAATTGTTGCTGGTACAGAGCTGAATAGAGCCCTTCTTGAAGTTAAGAAGGGCATCTCTAGGCCAGGATCATGGATGGGATCACAGAATAATTCTGGTTGGAAGGGTCACCTGTGGACTCTTTAGACCAAGCCCTGCTCAAAGCCAGCCCAGCTTTGAGGTCAGGCCAGGTTGCTCAGGGCTTGATCCAGATGGGGCTTGAAAGGCTCCAGGGATGGAAACAGCACAGCCTCTGCTTGTCTGAGTTGACTGGTGGGTGAACATGGAGGCAAGAGAGGGAGACCTGCCAGATGTGGTTCCATTTCAGGAAGACATTAATGAACCATAAGGCTGAAGGATTTCCTGTAGTCAAAATTCCATGCCCGCTTCCAAGCCTGCTTGTCCCCAGTTTTGCTGCAAGACCCATGGTGCAGGGTGGTGTGGCACTAGTGTGACTGTCTTGGTGCAGAGCAGTGGCTGGAATATATTCCCAGTAGATGACGTAAGCTATCCTGACCTCACACTATTAGACCTTGGTTTTATTAGCCTACTATTAAAGTCTGGGTGTGTTAAATGTATTAGATCAAAAGTAAGGCTGGTATTTCTACTGCACAAATCAGCATGGTGACATGCACACATGTTTTCAGAAAGAAAAGTAGGTAAATATTTAGAGAAGATATATCCCTGGCTTCTGAGAGAAAATAAATTATATGTAGTGGTATATGATGAAAGCAATGAAATCAGATATTCCTTTTGGCTTCTTCTCTACTTAGACTTTTTTCCCTTCCTAAATGAAAGCCCAAAATATTAAGGATTTATTCTGCAGGAGACTGACATTCTCTTCATAAAGCCCTGAAGGCTTAAAAAAAGTTCACTCAGCCATTTGTCAGATGGAACATTATGTTCAGTTTGAAACTCAGCTTAAGCGCTGTCTGTGTTATCCCGTTACTGGGGCTTCCCTAAATCCCATTTGCACATCAGAGCTGCATATTGCCTTACAGATTATTATGGTTACTTACAGTGGCCTCTGACAACACTCCTACTTTAACAGTGTGTCATTCCTGCAAAAGGGATGCTTTCAGACAGGATCGAGGGAAGGAAAAAGAAGACTAGGAGTAGCAGCACATTTTGGGCACATGCTCTGTATCTTTGGCAGAGACCAACACCTTCATTTGGGGCCAAAAGTAAGCCTTAAGGCCATCACCCACAGGAGCTGTCCCAGAGTGCCACTGCCCACCCCCTGCCAGTTCCTGCCTTCTCCACTATGATTTCTCATTTCTCCCTAGCTGTGACCTAAAATTGTCTCTAGGTGCAGATTTGATCCTATGAGCTCTGTCCAAAGAATCTCAGGCTTTTGCAGTGTTGGTCTCCAGGAAGACAGAAATCCACCTTTGCAGCTTGCTGCCTGCTCTCCATAGAAAGCCAGGATGAGGCCACCTTGCATGCTCCCAGCATGTCCCCGAGCCAGCAGAGCAAGCAATCTCCAATCACAGCTTGATTCTGTAATAGTGCAGCATGGTTTTGGACATGTGCAGCTCCACATGTGATGCGTCCAGTGATGAGAAAAGAGAGGAACTCTTTTCCCATCACTCAAAGTAGCTTGGTATGGATATGGGGAGGACCATCCTGTCCCTGTTAGTGATGATGAAGAGCACAACAAAGGTTCTGGCTTTCTGAGTAACATGGAGCCAGGAGCACTTGTCTGCAGTTGCAGACAGCCTGCCAGGGTGGGGTTTTTCACTACCCTGAGATTGTCCTGTCATATTCAGATTGTCACTGTTCTGCCCCATCCCCAGCTGGGGATGGAATAGATCTCAGCAGACACTTCATAATCTTCAGGGTTTTGAGGATGGAAGGTAGAAAGGAGGAAAGGGTTCAAACTTGTCTTTTTGGCTCAGACAGCATTTTTTTTGCATTTTGTCTTTGCACCTGGAAGGCACTGGTCTGGCCCCTTTGCAGTATGCACATCCACATCCACCTAGTTATTCCCTGTGGCAGACCCACCAAGGTGTGCACACAGACTTTCCTAAAGCTTACCTTCTTTATGAAGTCAAAGCAATGACCTTTTCAAAGTCTTTCAAGGTCCAATTGAACAACAAGGCAATTATAGCCAAATACTTGTATGTGTACTTGCCAATGTACTTCAAAATTTCCACACAGTGGATTTTAATTACAATTGTCTTTCTTGGATGTGAGTTTCAATAAAACCACAGAAAACATATGCATCTTGTATCTGTCCTTGGTTAAGGTGGGAGTAGACAGTGGAGGCATTACATTCTTCATAAGCTGTACTATCTCTAGACTCACACTGAGAATGAAAGCAGAGTTTGGTCTCAGGGTCCAAATTTCTGGCTGAGCCATTCTGACCCACTGCTCCTCCTGGCTGGACATATAAGTAGCAGCATTTAGGATCATACTTCATGTCTAACTTTGTCTCTCCACTGGATAGATGCTCAAAGGAGAACCAGGGAGCTGTCAGAGGGACTAGGGCAGGAAATGGTTTCATGAGCCAAAGAGAAATGTGAGAAGGTTAAAAATTAGCTGTGTGAATTCTCTGCTGATATCAGTTGGCCTAACATAATGAAGCTACATTCATTTACTCTAGGAAACCATCTGACACTACTCTTTGTGCAGGACTGTGTTGACAGAGTAGCAGCCTCTCTGGGAGAGACAGGGAAGGTGTCTGCATCCCATTCGGAACCGACCCTTTGGTGTGGACTTTGGATGAAGATTTATTCCACCACAGCCTCCACAGCAAGAGACAGTGAGTTTTGCATATGTGAAAAATAGTGAGTCTGGATGCAGAAAAGCCTTTGGAAGCCCTAAAGTACACCAAGTTTTCTATAAGTCTGCCCTAAATCTGGACCAGTATTCCTCAGTAACTCGTTCTGTAGATTTACAGTGCTTGCTGGAAAGAGTTTGTATGAAGCCTGACCAGCTGAAATGGAGTCTGAGAATACCCCCAGCTTGCAGTGCTGTCATTAAACATTAACACTGAGTAGCTGAGACTTCCATGGGCTGCACAGACTTGTGGTCCTGTCACTGCTAATGGAAACAAACATTTAAGGAGAGGGAAGAAAGCACACCCTGGCATGCACAGCCCAAATCATGAGTCAGAGGAATGGAGGAGCAATAGTTTTCTTTTTTTCCTCTTTTTTTTTTTAAGTTACTGGAGGTTTCTTGGAACAGTGACACATTTTTTATAGGCTAATATGTGCTTCATGGATAGTAGAGGTGGTCTTTTTCCAGCCTAGACTCAATTCACATTGGCGCCTAGGGGAAGACAATACACAGAAAGTCTTTAAAATACAGGACAAGAGTGTGTTAGTTGATGAAACAATAACTGGAAGCTCTATTCATCAGAGTATTTAAGCATCTGACTGATTCTGACCAGAAAGAGTTTCACTCACTTCACTGGGATTAATAATGAGATTACAAATGAATACTTTAAAATATCCTGCAGAATCATGGCCTGAGCAAACAAAGCTCATTAATTTGATTTTTTTTTACATGTACGTATTTCAGGACCTGCACTTTACTTGCTGGAGACTCTTGCAAGAGATTTTACTGGGAAACCTGGAGTACATTTTAAAATCCTTTGTGAGGAGTCACGGAAAACAGATTTGAAATGCCCGTCCTTGAGCAGCCGTGCCAGGAGATCTGGTGCCAGTAGGGGAAGAGCCCCGGTGTCAGGTGATTGATTTGTTTGAACCACGTAGCTTGGATTTCATGAATTTGCAATCCAATATTTAATGGAATAAATATCCAAACCGAGTTCTGTTTTAGATACCTGATACATACTAGATGCTTGGATAATTAGTAAATCTGAAGAAATCCCAGTATTATCCAGGCTATTCCACCCACGGGGAAAAAGAAGTGAAATGTTTCCCTATCCTGAGAGCCCCTCACTCAATCACAGTACTAATACTTCAGTTTTCCAAATGCATCTTCCATTTCAAAGCACTTTTCAAATGCTAATTATCTCTGACCATAACCTTGCCAGAAAGGGAAATATTATCCCAAACTAGACAGGTGAGGAAGACAAAGACCTAAAGAAGTTCCTTGCCCCAAATCTCACAGGAATCAGTGGTGGACAGAGCTGGGGAGCTCTTTTTTCCCTTTTGATTTTTTCAGCATCTGCTCTTGTGCTTTAGCTGTTTGCCTAATCTGTGTCTAGACGCTGCTTCCTTGTCAGAACAGGGCCACTCTGGGGGCTGCCTCGCTGCCTCTGAGCGAGGGTGAGCACTGGGAGGTGTGCACCTCCCCGGCACCAGGCCACCCTGAGGTCCCCCCGAGTGGAGAAAGGAGACACTGACTGAAAGGCCTTGAGCCCCTGCGTGAGACCACATGGACCAGTGGGAGATGGCACAGGAGGATGCTGTCCACAGGAGTGCAGACCCACTTTTGGCACCTCCAGCATGGCACATAAGTTTCCCTTAAGCACTCTTGCCCCCCCTTGGCTCAGGGCATAGGGGCAGCAGCTCCAGGGTTGGCTCCTCTCCCCCAGAAGGAGGTGAGGAGCAACTGGGCACTCTTTGGGTCTCCAAGCCCCACTGGGAAGGGAGCTATAGCCTGGATGGGCACAGCTGGCAGGACTGCAGCAGGTCAAGCTGACAGCAAAGGCTGGATGATCTCTAAGCCTCCCTGAAGGGCACCGCTTGGAGAACAGAGCTTTAAGTACTTGCCAGAATAAAGTAAAAAGGCGAACAAACTAACTATCTACTGTAGAAGGGAAAGTCTTTGACCTCAGACTTGGTGCTTGGTGCTGGAAACAGTTCACAATCCCTTTTTTTCCTCATCCTCCTCCTTGCAGCATGGCCTTGCACATGAGAAGGGAGAGGATATATGTTATTCACTTTAACAATGTGAGAGCCAGGAGTTTTAGAACTTATCTGTGGTGAAAAGGACTGGCTGGTCTATCCCAGTGAATATACAGTTCCATTCTAAGCAAATAAAATCCAGATTGTGCTTCTAGTATAGTCCAAACCTGTTCCTTGATGGAGAAAAATTGTATCAGCAGCACCACATGGTTTCCTGTGTAGCTACACTCATTCTAGGAAGAGCAGAGGTTAGGGAGATAAAAGGTTTTTCATTTACTTCCATAACTGATGTAGCTGTACCAAACTATTTTTAATTACAGTGCTAGCACCTCCCTACTGCAGCAAACCCTGCATTTTCCCATTATACATTATATTTTCCCATTTCTCTGCCCAGCAGGTTGTAAGCCACTTCAGCTGCAGTTAAAGCATGTCTGGGATGCTGATGTTATAATGAAAGGCATTTAGTCTTTAGAAGACCTCGGTGACACTTAAATCCCCACAGATGGGCTCCCCCAACCCTGAGGCCTGTGCTGGCCCTCAGCACACTTTGAGCTTGCCCAGGGGAGGGGCTCCAGGAGGATGCTCCTGGCAGGGACCGTCCCTGTTTCACAGATAAGCAAACCAAAACCCAGAAAGATTAAGGAGTCCTATTCCCTGCAGCCACCACTGGTGTGATGGTTACTCTGCTGTGATTAAAAGCACATGTGGACTGAGCTATTGGGGATTATGCTGAGGGAAGGAGCCCTCTCTCCATCACATTATGACAAGGAGAGCTATGCCAGAGAATGAGCTGATAGAGGCAGACCTCTGCCTCCTTACAACCTTAGGTCACTGGACCCAAATGCTCACACAGTTCGGTGTACAGCTCCAGGGAAGTGAGGCACCAGGGTACAACCATCAGAGAGGGACTTGCACGGGGTGGAAATGTGAAGTGGGCATGTGAGAACCTTGGTGGGATGGGGTCACTGGCACTGCAAAGGGATGGCAGCCATCCCATGGCCTGTTGGCAGCCCCCTTAGTGCCCTTCCTCCTTGTAGGAATGAATGAGAAGAGTCTCTGTGTGTGTGGAGCTGGGGGACACTGGGCTGAGCTACCCATGGTGACAGTCCTACCACAGAGTGTAAGGCAAATCCAGCATAACTCACAGAACGAAGTGTGTGGGTGCCATAATGAGAGTTAAAAGTGGGCAAATGAGAGCATGACAGTTTGTTTTAGCTCCTATTTGTGTGATAAGAAGAGACACTGAAAAAAAAAAGAGCATGTGTGTGACAGAAACATACCTTTTTATATTCTCATAATTCATGCTTTACATAATTAAATAATTAAATAAATTAAATAAATTTAGTGAGTAATTAAATAAATAATAATTAAATAATAATTATATGTTAGTGAGTTTGTTGGAGAGGGTGGAGATGACAGTTTGTGCTCATCACAGAGAGAGAAAGAGAATTTGCTGGATCCACCCATAAAATGAGGATCTTCCTGATTTTTTTCCCCTTGGTATTTACAGAAGGATTGTTCTCACTAGAAAACTCCAGAACTATCTGGCAGGTGTGTCTGAAAATGTTTATGACCGTACTCACGACTGCACATCTGTGAAACATCATCTGTGTTGGAGCCTGAGGGATGGCTGCAAGCATCTTTCCTGGCCATTCCTCTACAGTCCTCTCAGCAGATTTTGGCACCTCTAGTTTTTACGTGAAAAAGCAGATGGGAGAGAGAGCACTTCTGAGAGGGCCTAACACCTTCTTAGCCCAGGGATATTTTAAGCATAAATCTGCTAGAAGACCTTCAGAGGTTTCAGGCTCCAAATTCTCCCAAGCAACTGATTCAGCTCTGGTGTCCCAAGCTGTGCAAATGCAGAAATGGTCATGAAGGATGTCCAGAGGCAGTGGAACCACTCCAGCCACAGTGGAGTCGCACCAAATGGCGCCAGTGTGAAAATTTAGCGAGCAGAAGGGGAGAGTCAAAAAAGTACCAAGTTGTCTTGAATTGATAACAAATTTTCCAGTACAAAAGTGGCCAGATGAGCCTCTGAGGCTAGCCTGAATGAACGTCAGGAAAAGTAATCACAGGGTAACCCCAGGGTTTTGGAGCTGGATGTCTGCCTCTGCCATTGCAGAGCTTTGTTTCAGTGCTGGCGGGAGCACAGTGACCCCGGTGCAGGAGGGCAGTGTGCCAAGAAGTCATCATGGCACAGCAAGGACCTGCCACCCAGACCTCAGGACAGGCTGTACCTGTGCTCCTGATTTGTTCCCACTGGGCAGTGAAGGTTCTTCGGCTTAGTCCACGTTGAGAAGAAAATTATTTGTTGAGGGAGGAAATACACCAGGAGCTGTTGCTTAAATGAAGCAGGGGCTATGGTTTGACCACTGATTGGAAAGCAGTTTTGTACGAGGCATTTTCAAACCCACCACACTGCTCACCTCTCCTTCCCTATTAATAATTACAGTCACAGTGTTGCTGGTGTCAAGTTGCTATAGAAGCGCTGACTAAGCTTCTTTGCAAGCTGTTTAATAAATAGAAAAAGATCTTTCCAGAGATTTCCCAAGCTTTTTCTTTGCACAATCAGCTGCAGGGCAGCCCGACTCCTCGCTGCCTCCCTGCTCCCTGACCCAACAGCCCCCTCAGCTCAGCACCCTGGTCCACTCCAGATAACTTGCCCCAACTGCAGTGCCTGGAAACCTGTTTTCCATAACAAAGTCCCTGCTGACTGCTGTTTCACCCAAGTGCCTCTTTAGTGGAGGAGATGAGGTGCTGCCTGGCTCGTGCCAATCTGTTGCCCTTCAGGGCTGGCACATTTACTGATGTGCCCCGCTGTGTGCTCTCCCTGTGAATCTCCTGTACAATGATGGGGCTTATGCCTCACCATACTAATATCACTTCATAGACCAAATGCTTAAACTGGCAGAGCATTAATCCTTATTTTCAAGGGGAGGTTCTTTTTAAGCTTCATGTATCTCCCCAGTCTACTACACAATGCTCTCTCCTCTCTGTCTTCAGGATTCAGCCTGCCCCTGACTGAGTTGCAAACAGCAGTATTCCAGAATGACTGCTGTTTCCTATTCCCATCTCTGGCCATAATTAATGGCTGCTAAAGGAAGATCAGGACTGCCTTTTATATACATTTACCCACCCAGCGCTCCCTCAAGCTTTGTGTTACTCCACTGGAGCCTCGCTGATTTATTAGAGCTCAGGCAGGCCTGTAGTCATAACAGGCTGGGGAATATTTTCTCTAAAGGTTCAGGATTAGCACAGGGATTCAGACCTTACTCAGGGAAAGGATTACAGTGTGGGTAAGTGGACTCCTGGTATATATATCTGATGAGCCCAAAGAGCAGGGGCTGAGGAGAGGATGCGGCACAGACCCCAGGCCATAGGGTCGCTGATGCCTGAGCTGCAAGCTGCTCTCTGGGTATGCGGTGTCCCATGTCATGGCACGGGCATGGGCGCTGCTACCACCCTTACAGGCTCACCTCTCTCTTCCTTGACTTTTTTTACCATCTACTAAAGACATAAACCATTATTCTGCCCATCCAGGAGGCAGAAGATGAGGTATAACATTTCACATGAGCATTTTCTGCCCTGTAGAAGGGCACATTCCATTGCCCCTGTAATCACTGGACATATTCATGCTATGAATTATTCCAGTCAAGCCTGTAACATCCTCCAAGGAGCAAGATGCCATCCAGGAGGTGTGGTTCATGGTTTGCTGTCTTGGGTACTTACTGCAAACTATCTTCCCTAGGCCAGCACTGTGTGCTGAGTTACATCATATCCTAGTGTAATGCCTTTAAATCATTAATCTGTCTTACTTCTGGACTAGCACCAGAAAAACCGATGAAGGCCAGGCTGAGTTCACATCAAACCAGAGGACGTTGTGGTTACATTTATGGTTTTTTAGAGGATCTCTCACCTGCAACCACAAATCTGCCTTTATTTGGCTTGAGCGTGATCCAAAATTACCTCAGAGGTCAACAGTGCATGTCTTGCGGATTAGTGAAAACTACTGACTAACCTAACGTAATGCATTATGACTATTATTATTCCGGGAAATAAGGGTGGCTGTAGTCTATTGTGTTGTAATAAAATCTAACATTAATTTTTCCCTATTGCAAAAATACCCAGCAAAAAGGCCAGAAAAAAAATTAGGCATGGAAGTGTTCTGCTCTCTTCATCTTGCTAAATGCCGCAGCTCTTGCTGCAAAGAATTAATTGTGGGCAGCACTCTAAATCCGCTTTACAAATGGGAATTAAAGAAACTTCCCAGCCCCTCCACGAGGTAAGTCAGAGGTGCTGAAGTCAGTCTCCAGAGAGGAACCAGGACTCAGGTCATTGGTGGTTGAGCCCTCTGAGGGAGGACAGTGGCACTCCCTGGCATGCCTGGTGATGCAGCCCCAGAGCTCAGCTCCTGCCCACCGCCAGGCTGGCGCTGGCTGTTTACTCCAGCTGCTCACTCCAGCTGCTCTTGTTCAAAGTTCCCCAGAACCAGTGGTAAAACACCACTGACTTTCCCAAGATTGAGATTAAGTCACCTTTGCCCTACTTGTGTACTTGTAAAGTAGGAGTAATAATATTTCCCTGCTGCCCTGTGGCTGGTGAGGATTTGTCATTGTTCCTGTGGCTGAGAAGGGTGCACAAAAGGGAAAGGAGAATAAATATTTACCCAGAATCTGATATAGGTAAATCCATCTCTGGATTGTTCCCTCCTCCAACAAACTTCCCTTCCTACGGGAAACTCTAGCCTCTATTTGGTTAAATCATTTACGTACATTAACGAACAATTAGGGAGGGAAGAGGGGAAAACCAGCCAAGAAAGCTTTCCACAAAGGAGCTGCCCTCAGTTTGGCTTGTTTGATTTAGCATAGGAGGGAAGTAACCTGACTGTGATAGATGAGGACTCTGTAACGACCTGGACAGTCTGTAAAATCAAATCTGGGTGGGAGATTTAAGACAAAGGGCCAGACACGGTGTTTGTTCAAACTATTGTAGTTTCTCTGGAGTTGCTGGAGCATTGAGAGTTATATTGGGAAGTTCTGGTCCTGTGGGCACTGAAAGAGAAGGAGAGGATTGTGGCAGCCCCACACTTTTGGCAGAATTCTGGCTCTGTCAGAGGATTTGTGATCTTTGCTCTTGGTCATTTAGTTCATGCAGCTCAGCCTTGTGATGGTCCCTGGAGCCCAGCTGCTATTGAGAGCTTTCAGCTTTTCACATGAGATCTATTGGATGTGACAAGGTACACACGGGTCATATGCTGCTCTCTAAGTAAGCCGCATTTAAGTGCAGCATCACCATAAAAACAGAAAAAACCCAACCCCATCCTTTTCACCCCAGTGCAAACTGCCCCCCATTACATTTTTTTTATGGACTCTTTTCCATCAGTATTCCCTGCTAAAGCTGCACTGGAGGTCCCTCCAGTAAACCTCTGCATGTCCTGGGGCTCTCCATACAAGGAGTAAGAAGCTGGTGAGCTGGCCTGCTCTCCTAGTACAGATTGGCCAGAAGAGGCTAAAGCCCAGAAGGCATGTCCCTGTTTTTATGATCATTTGGGCTGAGAAAACAGATATCTGTGAGCTGGAGCTTTGGTTGCTGATTCTGACTGAAGCTCATCAAAGCTAGAGAGATGGAGTGCAGAAAGTGGAACAAAACTAGATTGGCTTTCTGCTGAAGCCAAGAAATGTAGATCAAACAAATGCAAATACAGGGAGAAACTTTGTACACCTATAAATCTTTGTATAAAAACATCTCTTTTTTTTCCTCAAAAAACAGTGAGAAAAACAAATAGAGTACTGCCATCCCAAGGTCCTTTCTCCTTTCTGCTCTGAGCAACACTGCCTAGCACTTTGCAGGCTTCCCCATGCAGCTCTGCCAATTCCTTCCTTGGAGGATGCATCTGAACTGTTATTTCAAACTGTCTTCTACAACCAGAGAAACCCAATACTTTGGAAATAGAGCACTGAAGCAGAACCTCCAGGGCCCCCAGCTCATTCCCAGCATTGCTGGATCTGCCCCTTTCCCACACGTCGGAATCAATTCATTGTCATATTTTTTGTCACAGCAGACCTGGGACAATCTCCTGGGGTTTGGGACAGGACTGTGAGGTCACCAGGTACACACTGCCCTCTACAAGCCAGGTGGGGATGGCTAGAGAGACTGGCAGCCCGGCTGGAGTCTGCTTAGCTGTGTAGAAATCCTTTGACGTGGCAAACGGCCATAACAGATCAGAGCAGACTCAAATCCCAGCGGGTGTTTGAAGTTAAATCTCCAGATGTTCAAATATTAGCCTACTCCATCACCTGTCTATCAAACATTAACTCACTCCACCAAGAGTACACTTACCCAGTCCCTCAGCTCACTGCTTCCCATACTGGTATTTTTTCTTGAGACAAATGCAAACCACTGCACCCTGGATGCTGCTGCTCTTGTAGAAAGAGATAAGCTCCAGCCCAATTAAGGAAGAACATTAAGTACCATCATCAAGTACCATAGATTCACAGCTGGGGATTTATATCTGCATAGGGACTGAGGTCAGGATAAAGAAAAATAGTTTCAGTGCATCTGTGAATCAATTTGCACATTAAATCTGCCTTCATCTTGATAATGAAACTTGGACTGCCAATGCCATGTATTTAAAACAACATAAGTCACACTCCTAAACCATCACAAGAACAGCTTGAAAATCACCCAGCAAGATGTCCTTTCAATTGCCTTTCTGGTCTTGGAGGTATCAGGAATGTGTGATTTCCATGCTTCTTATTTTTTAGGGTGAGTTAGGTCTATGCTGCTGTTTCTACAAGTGAGGAGAGACGTGGATAACCCACTCCCTGGGAAAAACAGACCTTGGAGGAAAATGGGCTACAACTTATGATGAGAGCTGGTAGCACTGCATGGGCAATACAATCTGTCCTGTCTTCTTTGCCTTGACACATTAGCTGAAATCTTCTGAGAGTCAGAAAGTCTCAAAGGAGCTTGGGCCACTCAGCTTTCTAGGGCTGCTCTCTCTCGCCCCAGCACTGCCCATCTCTGCTGGGCCAGGCAGGCATGGAAGAACAGAGGAGCAACAGTCAATGGGACTCACTGGAGGTGGCTTGCAGGTAAAAAGCAGATTTTTAAAAAACAGGTAAAAAGCACTTTCTCTCTCTCTATGCCTGAAAGGTTATATAAGTAGCAAGTTTTCCCTCATTCTTCTTAGGTGCTTATGCAGCTACAGTTCCATTGCTTTGGAGAGGTGGGAAACAGTGGGGTTGTAGAAGGCAGCCTCACATTTGTTCTAATGTTGGGTCTTTGCTCAGCAGTGAATAAGATTGTTTCTACCTGTATTATCAAGATCATGTATTATATTCACAAAATGTTATTTTTAACCTCTATGTATGGTGTTCTCCAAACTCATTAATGATTAACTGAGAGAGTGTATTCCTGGTCCTGCTTCTCAGCTGTGTTAGGAAGCTTAATTGAAGCGCTTTGTAATTCCAGGATAGAAAGTTCTGCCAAGTGTCATGGATTGTAATTATTACCTATATCGAAGACAAGCAATGACCATACAGTAATCTGATGAAAGAACAGAGATTTCTTGCTATTTCCTCAGTCACAGACATTCTCAAAGAGCAGAGACTGCAGTATGAGATTGCACCATAAATATGTGAAGTTGGGCTAGTGGTCACACTTTCATCATCTCAATGAAGGAATATCTTTTGGCCTTTTTTCACTGTGCCGGGATTTAGCATCCGGAGCTTCCATTTTTCTGGGGTTTAAACTCTGCCAGCAATGTTACCACGCTCTGAGGTTTGAAATGGTTTTAACATAAAGACTGCTCACAACAGCTTGAGCTGGGGTGATCGAGGCAAAGTCACCTGGCTGCCAGCCAGGGAGAACAGGCTCCTTTCTCAGGCAAATTGCTCAGTGGTATTTTTAGCTACAAATGTACTGTCTGATGCAGTTAGTATTCCGCTTGCAGGGCTGCAGGACACATCCCTGCAGCTCCTGCTAGGAAATGTGACAGACGTGTAGAGCGCTCGCCAAGCGTGAGCGCTCGCCAAGCTTGAGCGCCCTGCTCAGGTGGCTGGCTGGGAGCCGAAGAGGAGCCCAGCATTGCTGGGAATGCTGGTTTCAGTTCCGGGAGCAGAGAGCCAGGCCAGGAGAGCTGGCAACACTTCTCCCCATGCTGGAGCTGGTTATGTGCGTTACAGGACAAGGCATTCGTTCCTTTGCTAGTAATAACATAATCATGACAATTACGTCAGCTGCTGTTAATTGCAGAACCAACCTTTCCAACCCCAAACCAAACACTGAAGGGGGTTGGTCTCCTGACAGAGCTGAGCTGCTCCAGCCTTTCCTTGCAGGCAAAGGTGGCTGTAATGTACAGTTCATATCCTTCCCACTGGGTTATCCAGGCTAACACTCTGCCCTCAGCTAGAGTGAGGGCAGTACGGGCTATGCACCCAGCAATATGTGGTCACTGGGTGTGTCACCACGGAGGTACCCACTCGATGAGGGAGTGGAAAGATGGTCACCTGCCTTGGGATGTACCAGGTTATCTGCAGCTTACATCAGGGAAAGATGCAAAGTCATTTGCTCCACCCCTTCCATACCAAAACCAGCACTTCCATAGGGGCATGCTCTGATCTCAGTGAGTCAAAGTCAATGACAGTGACTTTCCCTGAAACAGGTTTTCCAGAGGAGTGTCTCCAAACTGATAATCACCCCTTCTCATGCAATGGCAATGGGCTGGAGCTGCAGTCAGGAGGGAGTTTAGAGAACCTCAGGAGTCCCTCCTATGGGGCTCTGGTGAGAAGGGGACACATTTCTAATGAGGCATTTATGGATAACATTTTTATGGGTAACATATTAAGTTATTTCTTGCAGTCAGCATTTGGGCAGAATGCAGCTTCCCTACCAGCAGGAATGAACTCATTGCAGGAGGTGACAAAATGCATGAACATGACTTTAAATTCATTTCAAGTAGATCAAGTAGTGGTGCTTCTTGCACCTTTAGCACAGCAACCAACCAGAAAGCAGATGCTGATACACCATGTGATAAGAGGCCCACACCAGAATTACTCCTCATGGTGTTTCTGGTACATTATAGCATTAGACTTCAGATCTAACAGCCCAGGAGAGACTATCACAATGACATAGTCAGTCCATTTCTGTAAAACAGGATTTTCACTTCAGTTTTTACTCCATCAGCTTGAGTAATGTGTGGTTGAATTTTAGGAATGATTTAGATCTACTGATCTGAATTTTACAGGTGGCAGCTTTACAGCATCCTTCAGTGAATGCTTTCAGCAGTCTTTTACCCTGGCTGATAAAAACTTGCACCTCACTCCTTGTTCATACTTTGCTATTTCACCCTACAACTTCTGGCTTGCAAAACACTCTGTAATATGATGGGGAAGTAAAAGTGACAGGGAAGACCCAAATGCTTTTCTCTGGCTGATCCAGCAGCCCCTGGGATCCATAACAGCTGCAGGTGGCCCAGGGATGGAGCTGGGATGCAGCCCTGCAGAGAGCTGCCATGCTGGCTGTGGTGGGTTCTGCAGCAGTGCTCTGCTGTGAACTGTTTCCTACTCCTTATCATCCTTCCTACTCCTTTTTCTGGGTGGGGTCAGTACCAGTAAGTCTTCTGCAGTAAAACAAAGTTGATTTAGTTGGACCAACCTAGTAAAGATTTCCACAATCCTCAGCAAATATTTTAGAGGTGAGGTGGCAGATTCCTTCTTACTCCTGTGCACATACCTACATATATGAATATATATATATTTATATGAGACATAGTCTTTCTGCCACTCCTTTAAAAGATTTAAAAATCTTTTCCCCAGGGCTTGTGTGGAATCTGTCATATTTCCAACACGTTGCAAATCTGCATTTCCTATTGTTTCTTATCTACTCTTCTGTGCTACAGCAGTCTCTGTTTCACATCATAGCCCCAGGGAAAAGATCCTCATTAGAAATCCTTTCCCAGGAGACTGGAGATGCACCAGCTGATCACAGATCACAGCAATAACAGCCAGTGACTAAACTCTCTGAACCCCCAAAATAAAAGCAAGAAACAGTATGTGAAAAAAAGTGCCTCCCTCCCAAGCAGGTTCCTAAACCCCTGGTCCTGTTTGGCAGCCAAGACAGTCACCTGCCCTCTCAAGCACTTTGCAAGCATTTCCTGCTGAAGGAAACAGCATGTGCTTATCACTGAAAAGAGCAGCTGAAACTTATATCTTTTTTTTTTCTTTGCAAGCATTAGGGACCGTTCCCTCCTCTCTTAGCTCAAACAACGGAGTTATTCCACTCCTTTATTTCTCACAGTCCTTGTGGGCAAGCCCTGCTGTCCCAGCAGCGCAGCCCTCACAGCCCCTAAACCCCAAAGCCCATGGGGCAGTGAGCATGCAAAGAGCCAGAGCTCATGAGAGCAGGCTGGTTTCTGAAGTTACACCAGCAAAAGATGGTTTTAATAATTTAAGAACTCTGACCTGGCTCTTTTAGCATGGCTTTGCCCCAGAGCTGCTTGTCAGGCACTGCCAGAAGTTGCTGCTTTTCTTTGACATGGCACCTTCTGAAAATATAATGGAAAACAGTTCCTGGACTGCATCAGACTACCTTTCCTTTTAGTTGTGCTAAGCCTCATGTGTAAGGCTTTCCCAGCTACAAATCTTAACGAAGCTCCTTAGCAGAGCATTAAAACATATGCTGAAATCAAAGTGGTATCCTTCATTCATTCCTCCTGTGGCCACAATAAGCTCTTGAGCCCTGTGTTGTACTGTGACTAGCACAACAGGACCCTGGCTGAAAACTGGGGATCTGCTGAGTCCAATAAAAATAATACATAAAAATTTCACTTCATATCAGGAACAAGAAAACACCGAACTCATATCCTTTGTAATATACAACACATGTGAAAATCAGCTACAAGAGCAGAAAAAAAGCTTTCCTGACTTGTGCTTTTCAAGTTGGAGTTGCTGCCTACCCCTCTTCTCACAGCAGGCAGAGGAACCTCAAAGGAGCAGGTGTTTTTCATGGATGAGACAAGCCCCTGGTCAGCGCTTGTCGTCCGCCTGAAACACGCCACTAATCTTCAGTGGGGTCTCTACTCAGCTGTGCAAACATGGGGGCTTTGGAGGATTAGGTTCAAATTCACATGAAGTTTTGTGGTTGTGTTTTAAAAAGAAAGATGAATCCAAAAAAACAATAGCATGGATTACTTTCCTTTTGGAGAAACAGATTGCAAGCTTTCCCCCAGCCTAGGGCTGGACTGACCTCAAAGTTGTACATCCCCAGCAGCTTCCATCTGTAGATTTCATGGCTCTTTATCAGAAGGAACATGGTAAAACATTGCAGCTTCCATGGGTTAGAGGTGAGCTTAAAGGATTTCTTAAGGTTGTAGAGAAAGTACCGGGCGCAACCAGGATCTGAACTGACTCCTAGCTTTAGGAAGTCTGCTTATGAGGGAAGCTGTCTGTCTCCCTGTACTCAAGAAAAGAGAGTGAGAAGAGCTGGCAAGAAGTTTGTTAGAGAAACTATTTTATATTTTCTAGTGACCATCTAGTTAGCCCCACAAGGAGTACGGAAGAAGCAAAGTGCAAGCACAAGCTGTATAAAAAGGAGAGGAGGAATCAAACCTGACATCAGGGAGGAGTTTTGAGCAAAGATTCAGGTTGCTGTCTCGTTTACTCCTTCCACTGAACCCCAGCCACTCTGAATGGATTGGCTTGAATCCCCATGGAACATGGAACATTTTCACACTGGTATTTCTCCTTGCAGGACAGTGGGGGCTGTGACTGGCACCACAGGGAGTAAGTGGCTGGAAGACTAACGATGCGACACACTGATACCTCCATTTTTACTACACCCAATTAGGCAATAAATGATTCTGGTGGCAGTGGGGAGCACACAGATTATTATGCAAATCAGGCAACTGTGCTACCAGAGATCTCTGAATTAGCACTGGTAGGATATTAGTGCAAATGTCACCTTTCTCCTCTGTTAGTTATTGCCTCCCATCTCACTCATCATGCAGCGTCCCTGAGGTCAGAGCCATGATGTCTCATAGATTTGGGAGTGCAAATGGATTTTAAGGAGCATTTTTAGCAAAGTTTCTGTCACCTTCCATGAACATTCCAACACATCCAGAGCTGGTGGCCTGAGGGCCTGATGCACTGGCAAGGTTACCTAAAGAATTCACCTTGGGCCAAGCTACAAATTGGTTCAGGGGCATGCTCCTGACTAGAAGAGGCACCTACTTTTTGGGAGGTGGAGGACAGAGCTGCCTGAAAGCAATAAGCTGAGGGGTCTAGTGGGAATCAGGTTTTCCCACCAGTTAACTTACACCATTAAGAAGTAGAATGAGAGAGCAACACTGAGAATTTTCAATCACTTTATCTCCCAAGTTATTTTGTCCTCCCCACTCCCCTTAAAAGGATCTCTTTTTCTCTGTGTTCCTCAAATGAAAGTGAGACAAGAAGCCGAGCTGCTTGCCCTATCCCAAGCTGTTGTTAGCAGACAAAGGCCATTGTTTGCTGTCACCAGTTGTTGTTCCAGTGGTGGCAGCAGCCCCCAGCACCAGCCCTCAGCTCTGGGCCCTTTTTGTACTCGGCATGGCACAAACATGGCACAGCCCCTTTCTGTTGATGGTTGCAATTTAGAGAGAAGTACATTTCTCTGCATCTTTCCACAGGCCTCAGGGACACAGAAATTCACAGGCAGGCTGGAGCCACCCTAAAGCTGGGGGGCAGAAAGGAAGAAATCATCCCCCACCATTATAGCATGTGGCCAAGACCAAGCACACCAGCATCCTTCAGGTGGAAAAGGGATCACTTTGTTGGATGCACTTGGGTAGATCTGTCCCTCAATTGCCATATCCAAAACCTCAAAACTCAGTTCAGTGGGGTTTCTGCAAAGTCCCCATCCCTGTCCCTGGTGCAAAACTAAACTGAACTGAATCCATCCAGCTTCTGCAAAAGGAATGTAACTGTTCATGGTCAGTGATGCTCAGACCTGACCTCTCTACACAAGGCTCATAGAAAAGATGAATGCAAGCAAACCCAGCCACATAAATGTGTGAAGGACCCTTCTAACAAGGAGATCTGGGTCATTCAGTGACTTCTTTGAACATTCATACAACAAGTCCAAGAGCCCTGATGAAACCTGATCAAATTGTGTGGATTTCTTTAAATTTGTCCTGGAGTTTACTCAGAGATGTGACTTGGGAGACAGTGAATGTGGTCTGAAACAGCCAGGAGGGCCACAGGTCTCAGCCAACCAAAGGTCCCACTGCTCGATGTCTTTGGGGATAGATGATCTTCACCACCCTAAATAAATCTTACTAGTTTAGCCTCTGATCCTGCTTTGCTTTGCACCAGGGTAACTGCAAAACTGCATAACCCACCTCAGAATAAAATAACAAAGGGGAGAGAGAGATTGAGATCATTCTTTTTCCTGCTACAGTCAGCAAAGCAGAATTCAATATTTTCTTCCTTTGCCTAAATTGGAGAGAAAGGCATATTTTTCTTTTCAGATTGCAAATTGAATTGATTCTTGCTTGCTCCTTTGAGAGGAGTGACTTTTTAAAATATCAGAAGACTGGTACAGATGGGCAAATCCCTTTGTCACTAGGCCATGATGCAGAGTTAAGTCCTGCAATCTCCAATTCACTGTGATTGCACCGGGATTTTGAGATAGATAGAAAAAAAAACAGGAGAAAAACACCCAGGTTTTAGAGGTCCCTTGCTGCTCTGACAAATTGTTTATCAAAGAGCAGCAAAGCAGTTTTGGGGCTTCCTTTACTTTCTTCTGCCCAGCAGGCAGGAGTGCGGTCCTCAGGCCTCAGGTACTCTTTGGCATAAAACAACAAGGGGTTTGTCTTGAGGGCTGTGTTTAAACATAACTTATGCTGGGAATGTTCTACCAAGGAGGTTCCTGTCCATATCCCACTGCATCTTCTGTTCCAGGTGTCCACGGTGAGAGCACAACAGGCACAGCCTGGCTGTGCAACACCCACTGGGGGACACATCCCTGCAGTGGCTGGGGGCTCAGGCACAGGCATTGCCCCCTCCCATGCCTCCTGGCTCTGTCCTTCCTGCTCCACTTTGCATTCTCCCAGGCCGTGGCTGATCCCTGCCATCACACCACTGCCAGCAGCTGGGCTTTGCCCAGTAAGGAGCTGAGAGCTACCTGGCCTTTGCAGATTAACCTTTGTGCTCCCATGTGCCTCTTGTCTCTGGCCAGCCACAGCAAAACGGGGGGCTGGGAGTTGCATCCTGCAGTGCTTAGGAGTCATTTGGTGAAGTGTAGAAAGCTGGCTGGGGATGCAGCACTTCTGCACAGCAAGAGTTTCCCCATGGCACCGGTCACCCAGAGAAGCAGGGAATTCAAGATCCATCTTATAACAGAGCACATGTTGATGGCTTAATGGCTGTTGCTGTAACAGAGCCCAGGGTACCTTCTGGTCACATGGAAAGGCAGGCTGGGGCTGTAAAAAAAAATTTCTTTTTATGCACTTTATATAAAACATCATTATTTCTTAATATGCTTATTTTAATGCCTTGATTCTTCAGAAGTACCATTTTACATTCCAAATAAGCCAGTGTTTAACACAGGTACAAAATCAGATTTATTTAAGTTGGCCACACAGCGGAGGCTTCTTCCCTCCCCAGGGACAGATAAAAATCCTCATCAAGCTCATATCCTAGAAAGCTCTCAACCAAGGAGGAGCAGAGAGATAATGTAGTGAATAGCTAGCTGCTGTCTTGCTTATTGCAAATTTATTTGTCAATTTTTTTTATTCATAATCCTGTGATGGCTTGATCACTCTTTGTTTTCTGAAACGGTACTATGAAAGGAAAAAAATGGAAAATTCTGATGACCAGGGAGAGGACCTTAGAGAACAGCATGATGATGCATCAGGGAAGGCTTAGGCTGGATATCAGGGAAATGTTCTTCTCTCAGAGGGTAGCTGGGCACTAGAAAAGGCTCCCCAGGGAAGTGGTCACAGCACCAGCCTGACAGAGTTCAAAAAGGATTTGGGCAATTCTCTCAGGCACTTGGTGGGACTCTTGGGGATGATGCTGTGCAGAGTCAGGTGTTGGACTCAGTGATCCTTATGCATCCCTTCCAACTCAGGACATTCTATGATTCTGTAAGAGAAATCCCTATTAAACAAAACAGAAGAATCTCTTGATAATGTTTCTAGTAGCACTTTTGCATCACCAGTAGTGAAATACCATAAAGCATCTCAAATGCTTTTCATATTTCTATCATATTCATATTTAAATCTTCTCTTGATTTTCCCATCTCTCAGTCTGGCCAGTGTCACTGCCAGGCGTTATCACATTTATTTGGGGTCTCATTATCTCATGGATGTGACCATGTCCTGGTGGTATCAACCTGTGCCCAATACGGCCACCAACCCTGAGGTCTGGACTGCACCTCTGGCTTGGCAAGAGTAATTCCCTGTTTTCCCTCACTCTACTGGTGAGATGGTGGGGCCAATGAGACCATAGCTCCGATACCCTACACTGTCTGTGAGCAGCTTTTCCACCATCCCTGGCTGCCATGCTGCTGGCTGGCTGGCTCAGTGACCTGGGTGGAAAATCTTGGTCTTCCAACAAGAGACCCAAATGCACCCAACCAGATAAGCCGGTCTGAGGTAGAACCCACTGGGCCAGACTCCCCAGCTGGGAATATGGGCTGGCTTGAAGACATAGGCACAGCTTCCACTGCTTGCCAGTCCTCCAAGACACAAATTTGGTTTAGTGAAGGGCAGGGCTTTGTAAGGTTTCCAGCTCTTCACTCAGGTCCTGTTGGTATTTACCATCTGGGTCCAGTGATGCACAGTACTGAGTTTATTAATTTGCTTCAGCATCTCCTCTTTCAACACCTCAGGTTCTTCTGGTGCATTAATTTTATTAGCTGAGTGCAGTAAGCATCTCCAGCCCCCTCTCTGGAAAAGACCAGCATTTAAAGGGATCAAATACCTATTCTGCTGTAAGATTACTGCTTTGTTGAATTTCTCTGCTTCCTAATGACCTAGTAGGCAAATTTATTTTCTCATGTATTTCAAGGAATAGGCAAATTTGCTCCTCCAATTAGCCTTTCTAATTTACTTTTTATATTTAAATCACAGTTGGTTGGTTGGGTTTTTTACAGAATTAAGAAAAAAATATTTTCTAAAAATTCTAATTGTACTTTTTTAATCCAAGAAACCTAACCTCTTTCCATTCCACAGGAGCTTGATGCTAAATTAAAAACTGCCTTAAGCAGTATACCCCTTGTACTTCCCTGAGCAATAAACCTTCCTTGCCTAGAGATTCTTCTATCCAGTACCTGCCTTCCTCAAAGACTCCCAAAACTATGACCACTCTCCTGACTGCTCAGTCAGGGCCCCGGGCCAGCCTGTGTGATCCCAGTGCAAAGTTTGGTGATCATTTCTAGCAAACTGCTTCATCCATATGTGTGTGTGTGTGTGTGTGTGTGTGTGTGTGTGTGTATACATATATGCGTGTGTCTCTGTGTGTGTGTATATATTTATGCATGTTAAATCCAACCAACACACAAACTGGTTAATTATTTTTGTGGAGTGACTTTAAAAGAACCAGGGGTCAAAGCGAAGCCAGCTGTCAACCCTCAGTCAATTCCAAATTAATAATACAGCATAAGCTGGCCCTCTAAAGGTTTTTTAATGTGTTTATATCTTGGCTTGATAAACACAGTCGAGAGAGACAAGATGGAAGAGGCAGAAAACTTAGCAGGGTTACTTTTCCTTAAAAAACAACTTGTGAAAACATCTGTGCAGCTCGCAACTCCCCAGATGTTCTCTTTAACAGAGCACTTAAATTGTTTATATTTTGCCTAACACTGGAATTGTGGCAGATTATTTTTGTTGCAGGGTCTTTGCAACATTTTGTAGGTGGTCTCGTAAAAAAGAGCAGATATTTAACCCCACCACCACCTCCTTCTCCTTTGCCCTGGTTGTTTACACAGCAGAGCCTGGTACCAGTTCCCTCCGATAGTGTGTGCGTGGGGGGCCTGGGGGCTTGGCTATCACTCTGCTTTTCACCAGAGTCACTCTGTTTGCTCTGCTGTGGAGGCTGGAGGCTGACAACAGTGAAAATGTGAGTGAGACAATTCAGGCAACTCAATTCAGCCTGGGATGCCCAAAAGTTGGCCACAAAATGTTATTTGCTGCCTTTGACTTGTTCACACCAGCAGCCGTGGGATGCTGTCTCAAATCTGCACAACTTGTCCCTCTGAAGTCTGTGTGATGTCCTGTGTAAAAAAAGGTGCCCACACATAAAGGATCTGGTGATCAGAGTCTATACATGCGGTGAACCACAGTGGATTTTCTATTTGCATGGGCTGGAGAGCTATGTATATGTATATTTTACTGTGTATGCAGGTGCAGCTTTCAATTTGGAGTGTTTTCCTTAATGGTTATTTTGCCATCTTTTCAGGAGATGTATGAAGCACCTGTGATCTCATCAGGTCCATAGCTCCTTGGAGTCTGAAGGGCTTTACCACCTCCCCAAAAAAATATCACATCACAATTCCGTGTCACATGGCACAGTTGCAGCTCCACAGGCATTCAGACAGGGCTGTGTCTTCTGCTCCTAGACAAATTTCTCCGCTTCAGCAAGTTTGGGCTGATTTGTGATTAGATCTGTTTGTGGATGGTACATTCTCAAAGGAAAACCCAGGAGCTGGAGGAAATGGTTTGAGCTGCTTTTTACACTCAGCTTGTAGCTCTGACTGGAGCTGATGCTCTTCACATCCTGCCCTAGAGGGCTATTTCTAGCAGCAGGAATACATTTATGAAAAGCTGTTAGAGCGTGGCCCAAAGCGATGGGCAAAGCAAGGCTGGATATGTCTCCTGGGGAAGGCTTGCACAGCAGGAGCTGGGAGCTGGGTACATTGCCCCCAGAAAGGTCAAACAGGATTTACCATATATGTCTTATTGACATTGCTGTCTTAGAAAATCTTTTTGAACATGTCTATATGATTGACAGACATAGTTAGGTCACAAAGGCTGAGGACTTAGAAAATCTTATATTACCTTAATTCATTTATTTTCTGTTTGGTTTTTTTTACAACTTCAAATGCATTAATCCATACTGCATTGGGTGGATTGAAGTGAAAGGTGTCCTGGGTGAATTTAAATGAAAGATGATGTAGAAACACTCTTTGTTTCCCAGTAATGATACTTGCAAGCTGTGCTGACAATATTCCATACTTCTGACAAAACACAGACAGTTATAAAAAGCCATTTCTCCAGAGCCCTCTGTGGTTAAGTGCCTGAATGCTGGAGGAGAAGCTGACAATAGTATGTGGCTGGAATACAAGTTAGCATATCATCTAATGTACTCCTTATTCATGCTTTAAATTCACAGTGCACACTGAAGAGTGTGCACTCAGCTTTTTACACTGGAGTGCCCAATGTTAGCCAAGTCTACTTACTCTCTTTATGGGATGGTTTTTCAGACCAGTTTGCTCGGATTTGTTGGTGTTTTGTTCTTCCTTTTTTCCTTTTATAGCCTCTCCATTTGGTTTTCCCATGTGTGGGGAAAACATTGACTTTCAGCGCGAGAAGCCGCTCTGCGGGGAGCGGTGGGGAACGCACCATATGGTGCGGGCAAAACATCTGCGAATCTCTGACGCTGCAGTTCTGCTTCGCAGGCCCTGGGTGCATTTCCCAAGTGTGCTAAGGAGAAATGAATATGACACAAGGACTTTCCAGGAGCCTTGATGTATGAGAAACAGAATGAATTTGCTAGAGGAGACTAAAAGAATCAGAGCGCTACATTGTGCTAAACCAACTTCCCTAATGGAACTGTGTTGCCCATATTTGCTCCCTTTCCCGTTGAATTGCAATGTCTATTTTCCATTGCCGTCGTGCAGCGCTGAAAATAAATCTTGTGGCGAACAGAGATGGCTCATCTTACAACTTGCAGAAAGGTTAATTAAATGTGCGTGGTGCTGGCACTTGTTCACAGCAGCCTGAACCCCGGGGATGACAGATTGCCGGGGGCGTGTGAGCAGCTTCCTCCCTCAGCCTCACACAGCGTACACCTCGCAGAGCCGCACAGGACACTGTGCTTGGAAAATGTGTCCACTCAGCAACAGCTCTGCTTCTACAGGTAAAGTTATTCACATACACAGGGGCTTTCTGCAAAAGGGACTTCAGCACCTGTGTGTTTGAGACAACAGTTCTGTGGCATTTTCCCAACTTTTCAAAAGCCTCATTGGTCTGCTTACAAGCACCGCTTTTTCTTTTGGACTTGTCACAAAGACCTTTTGCTTGCAATGATCCTGCTGCTGTGCAGTGGTAATGATGTGGATAAGCACTCCAGTAGAGGCTGATGCACGCTTTGAGCACAATCTCTCTTCTTGGTTTTGCCCACATAGCAGGGCACAGATCTGTGTTCAGAACCACTGGTAGCATCAAGCACCCAGACATTCCCAGGGACTGGCAATTCTAAGCATGACCTAACATTTAATGCACTTCACAGGGACGGCTGAGACTCAGTTCAGCTGGCTCTGTAGAAAAACCAGTAATTTCAGAAAAAACCAGTAATTTCTTAGCTAAAAAGTACAACCATATTCTTTTACCATGGGAATAGGAAATACAGGACCAGAAAAAGTCCTTGCTTTTACTTAAGATTGTAGTTCAATGCCTGAAGTGCCTTGCTGAGCCTACTGCATTTGTGGCTTCCTTGCCTCTTCATTTTTCGCTCTGCTTAGCTCTGAAGAACAGAATGTGGGAGTGTATTGGGATCATTAAGGAGATCTACAAGTAAAGTCCTAGTCAAGTCTGTGAGAAAAACTCTGCTCAGTGGCACCAGCCAAAGACCCCATTCCCACAATATACACGTGAGCAACCTCACCCACAGGAATAATCACCCTGGAACCCACTAGGATCAAGGACAGATTCCTGTGTCAGCATCATCATCAGTGAGCATCTCAGTATGAAACTTGCTGCATGGCTTTTCTCAGTGTATCCCCCACAGTGAGCTGAAATGCTGCCACAGGGACTTTGATCAGGATACACTTCAGTAGGATTTGAATGTTGCATGGGCCTTGACCTGCAGAGAGAGGAATTTTACCCTTCCATAAATATGCTGTGCCATGGTAGATCCTGCTCTCTGGGGCTAGCTGGAGCTTGGGAAAAACTATCCAACCACATCATTTCTAATGTGGGGACGTGGGGTTTGCTCATGCCTGGCTTGCTGTTGCACACGGGCTGCTCTGTTCATACACTCTCCAATAATTTCCAGAGAGGCAGCAAATCAAAAGCATTGCATGCATTTCCTGAGCCTCCACCCAGGGCTGTTGCCTTCACTGGTCCAGCCTCACTGGGCAAGCAGAAATGGTGCCAGGAGTGAGGGTGGCTGTAGGGCCCGTGAATACCTGCTGTGCATGATGAGGCAGAGACCATGGACTGTTCATCAGGTGATGATTTCCAGTCCCCTGTGATGTCAGTGTGAGAGGCACCAAGTCACTGCCCTCCTGGGCACTGCTCATGTGCAGCCGGAGCTACTGTGCAGCTGGCATGAGCTCTCCTTTCCCCTGGAGAAAAGGCTGAGCCATGTATCCAGGATGCCGACAGCCCAGGGCTGTAGATCTGCCAGCACACAGTCTGTATTTTCTGGAGTGGGGATACAGAGTGTGTTTACCTTGACTTAATGATGAGCACATTTAGAGGTTTCCCTCACGGAAGACTGAGGAGACTGATAAAACCAAGGTCTGGCTCCTCCCGGACTGTAATACAAATGTTTCCTTTGGCATTCTCCTTTACTGGCTCCGTTCACGGTGGTCTCTGAGGAGCCCATCAGAGGCCTCTGTGCTCATTGTGTCCAGAGCATGGTTTCTACAGACAATTGCCTGCAGCTTGCAAAAACAGGTTTGCCAAACCACACATAATAAATCAAAACACAATTTCCAAGTGCTAGAATGAGCAAAAGCTATGTCTTATTACAATGCACTCTTTCCAGGACAATTTCTTAGCCTTGCTTTTTCAGGAATATATAATGAGAGGCACAAAACCAGGTGGGTAGTAGAGAAACAAGGTGGCACAGATAGGCTTCTTGTTGCCTTTACCTGGTTAGTCTCAAAAGCAATCATTTTACAACTGTCAGAGTTCCAGTCTTTGGGAGCTGCTTCATATTTCCATGTTCTAAGAACTCCCACAAGCAGCAAAGCAGTTACAATTCTCCATCACCCTTCAGAAATAAACTTCCTTCAGAAACAGCTGTCTTCTTTCTAGATACAAACAATCCTCCAAAAATGTCAAAGATAAGGCTGTACATAATTTTAGCAAAGGAATAATAATACTGTTCTTCTACCTCCCAGATATTCATAGGTTCTTTTTTATATGACAACAAAGCTTTTTATATGCTGCAAATTGGTTTGGCACCATGTTTTTAACATCAGATTGCATTGTGTCCATGTCAGAGCATACTCATTGAAAAGATCTGAAAGCAAAAAAACTATGGGTGTGTTTAAAATAAGCACAAACCTAAAAGCTGGGCCTGTTTAATGAAGGTCCTAGCACAAGTGTCTGTTTCTTACTTCCAATTCTCTTTTTCAAGTGGTATCTAAAACTAACTTTAGTTACTGCTTCAATCAGATATTTCAACAAGATGCTTCTTGGCAGCTTTGGCCTGTCACTGCCTGTAACCCTCTGTAGGGTCAATGTTTTCAACACTGGATCTGAATGTGTAACATCCTGCTGGATTAATTCCTAAAGCTTTATTGTATGGGGTCTTTCTACAGCCAGACTTTTTGCTTGCATCTCACAGTTGTCCCTTTCCAGGGAAAAGGCTTCTAGAAATCTGTGTGACAGGTTCAGTTATGATCCACTAAGCGCAGCTCTGGCAGGTGATTTGTAGAGGAATGCATGTGAACCAGAAGGTGCCCTGAACTACTTCTGAAAGCGTGCCTATTTGGTTACCATCTTTCATTAAATAAATGTTAATGAGATGAAATTGGCTCTCCTCCCCCTCTGTTGTTAGAGACAAGGTTTGTAATTCGGAGCTGAACATTTAGTTCATGGATGACCCCCAATGAAACCCGTGTCACTGCCTGTCATGAGCATCCCTTCAGCTTGGATCCTTGGGAATCATCATCACCTGAATTTTGCAGCTTGCATTTCCCAGTCCCAAATCCTGCTGCAATATCAGCCTTCTTTCTTTTGGGAGGCCCACACACATATCAAAGTTAAGTACAAGTGTGGGGGAGGAATATTCCTCCCTTATTTTCCATAGTGGTTTTCAGAAGTTCTCACACTCCTGGTGGGAATGAAGCACACAGCTAAGTCCCTTTAACTTTAGACTATTAACTTACCCTTTAGCTAAAGTTTAATTAATTATTGTGGAATCCATGCTAATTACATGCCAAATACCTCATGACCATTATTTTTCTGCAATCCTTAAAACATTTAATATTCTTGAAGATGAGAAATCATAGAATAGAATAATGAAATGGTTTGGGTTGGAAGGGCCCTAGAAGATCTTCTAGCTCTAACCCTTTTGCAGGAACACCTTCCACAAGCCCAGGCGTCTCAATGCCCCATCCAACCTGACCCTGTACACTGCCGGGGATGGGGCATCCACAGCTTCTCTGAGCAACCTCTGAGCAACCAGTGCCACACCACCCTCACAGTATAGTTTTTTTTCTGTGTATCTGACCTGAATTTCCACTCTTTTCAGTTTGAACCCATTACTCCTTATCTTATTACCACTGTTCCGGATGAAATCTCCTGCTGGGGCTATGCTAATGCAGTTAGCACCTGCAAATGGGTCCATAAAAAGAGGAAAGCTCCCATTCAGTGAAGTGAGAGACAGAAGGATGCTCCTGTACCTGCACCCTCCTCCACAGCACACCTTCAGGCATATTCCTCTGCAGGGCTTTGGTGTGACTGATTCAAATGGCAGAGAAGATGAGGGTTACCTTCTGCAGGTGGAGGCAGTATCGGAGCATTTCCATCTGAAAGTGCCCTCCTTTGTTCAGAATTTGCAGCTAAGTCGGGGGAGAGGGTGAAGAAAAGTTTTGAATGGTGTGACAAGCACTAAAGTTAATTTGGGCTGTGATCGCTGCCTCAGACAAGAGTTAGCCTGCAAATAAAGCAAGGAGACAGAAAGATTTAACAGCACAGCAGAGCTGTCAGGAACTGGTCCCTCAATCTGTCCCCTTCCTTTCCTAGCTGAGAGAAGCTGAGAGGGGATTTCCAGATCCCGTCAAATAGCCCTGCTGGGAAATCTCTGTCTCTCCCAGGCTTATTGTGTTTCTTTCCCTTTCTCTCCTGACGCCTTTTCCCCATCACAGGAGAATCCAACATCTTCCATTTAAAATAATTAACAATAATGAGGTCCCTGGTGAACTTCATAGAATGACAGTAATTTCTGTCTTTTCCAAGGGAAATTCTGCCTTGGGCTGGGTGATCTGCCTCCCCACAGGGATGATGAAACCCTCCTTGTATCTTTGAAACCATTGACCAGGGAAGAGACAAATCTAAATTCCTTAAATAGCCTGTGAGCTGGGCATACTGCACGGGGGGATGCAAGCCAGGAAATACTCCATCTGCCCTAAAAGTTATGTCTTTCTTTGCTTTTATTATTTAAAAAAAGGCCACGATTTCCGGAACTGGACATGAGGACGCCCAGTTTTAAAGAACACTCTTTTTGAAGGACACAAGAACACCCAGTTTTGGCAGAAGAGTCTGAAACCATAAAGTCAGGAGGCTCAGCCTCTCCTCTTTTCCCTCTAAAATGGAAGGCAATGTAGGAGGCTGGGGAAGAGCTCCACATTTGGGATTTATGGAGCTCTCACATCCCAGACAAAACCAGTGCAGACACCTGAGCAGGAATGCCAGCATGGGATGCTCCAGCCCTAGGCCTGCAGGGTTTCTAATCATGCACTGCTCTCCCCAAGGTCCTGCCCCAAGGGCAACTTGTGTCTCAGAAGGGGAGGGGGAGGAGAATTGGGGGTGTTGGTTGGGCACTCCTTTTCAGATTTTACTTTGGGGTGTCAGAGGGGCAGTTTCCCTCTGCCTGCCCCAGCCCTGCTCCAGGTCGAATCCAGAATTATGTGGTGGCTACTGACATGGTCCATGCACCGCTAAGTTCCAGGGTAGCTTCCACAGCCCTTGGCCCCTGTGGCAGGCTTCCCCTCCGTGGCTAATTGCTAGCATCTGTCAGGACAACCATTTCTACCACATGCAAAATCCGGGGTGGGGATCTTTAGGTTTTCCATAAGAAACCACTCTCTCCCAGGATGGGAATATACACTTCCTCGAGCCATGAGAAAGAACATGCAGATCTCACAGGGCCAGGCAGCCCTACAGTCACCGGGGCAAGGGGAAACTACCTTCTTATTTATTACATAGGGCAGGAGTCTGTGTTTCCACTCCCTCCTTGTGTTCACGCACAAGACTCCCGGGCAGCAGAAGCAGGAGCTTTGCCCACTTCCACCAATGCTCTGTAAAAGTGTTTTCTGGGCTGTGGGCAGAGGCAAACCTCTGGCCCCAGATATTAAACCAGAAAGTCCCACTCTTACTGCTGCTTTTTGCAGCAGTGTTATAGAACTGTTATCTGGAGGCAGGGACAAAACTTTCCCTGCTGGGTTATTCTGTAGCCCTTCACTGGCGCCTCCTGAGGCCCCTAATCATGGAAACAGTGTTATTGCTGCCTCTGCAGGAAGGAGCAGGCACAGAGGGATGGGCAGCTGCCTACAGTGAAGGCAGGAAAGGATTCCTTTACCCTGGCCCTCAGTCTGGAGTGGGCTCCCTTTCCCTTGCCATCAAACCAACAGACTGGGACACCTCCTGTTACATTCCCAGTTATTGCTTTCCTTGCTCCAGAGGTTTGCAGAGCTCCATGGACAGCAGAGTGTTGTAATAGGGAAAGATACTTCACTTCACCTGGGCTTCAGGAACTTCAGCATTTCCATTTGTTCCAGGTAGGAATGACAAGTTAAAAAAAAAAAAACTCAACCAAAAAAATTCCCCACAGTTCTCCATGAAATATGTCAAAAAACATTTTAGTTTGACTGAAGCATTTTGTGTCAATTTTTGCCTTTTAGTTAATGACATGTTATAGTAGAGATAATAACCCTTAAAAAGCAGTCACATTAAAAGGCTGTTCCTGAGAAATCAAAACATTTAACTCTGAGACAATATTGAAACCTTCCACTTCCCTGCTTTCAATCTTCCTCATTGCTCCCATTTTCCACACAACACAGTTGACGTGGCTGCCTCTGACTGCGTACCCATAAAATTAAATAGTAAGATTTAAAGGCTCGTGTGATGTGATGGGCTGGATAGCTCATCTGGCTTAAAAATCTGCTCCATCCTGACTCCTTCTGTCTCCTAAAGACTTCCCACCTTTTTGGTTTCTGGTGTGTCAGAACTGCCTCTGTCTTTGTGCCTGTATCTGTATCCATGTATGTACCCACATCCATAGCTCTGTGCTCCATATGCCCATTGCCTTCTGAACTGCATCACAATCACTCCCAGGTGACCAATTCTGGCAGATCAGCACTGGGCTGCACCCTCAGCCTTCCCTGGTTACTCTCACAGCAGAGGACATCTCCTCCACCCCCTGCACCTCAGCTATGAGACGGACCTGTGCAACACCCATGCAAGAGTCTGCCACAAGCAGAAGTACAGCTGAACTCCAAGGCAGGCAAGAATTTGGTCTGAACTTTATGGCTTGTCAGTTAGTCCTTAGCTTCTCACCAGAGAAAAACAATACTGCTAATCAGAGCAAGTTAGCATATTTTGAGATTTCAGCCTGGACTTTATGTAACTGTAAATGCAGAATTCAAAACCATAAATCAAATATCAGGAGCTGGGTTTGGATGCCAGGCTACTGCTGCTGGGTTTAAAGGCTCACTTCTCTTCCTGCTGCCCAATAGATATGAGCTACAAAACAGTGGGTTAGCAGTAATTTCTTTGATCATCAGTAGATGACCTCTGCGATGGGTGTGCCTCCTCCTGAAGAGCCCAGAACTGTGATGCTCTGTGGGTTCCACCTTGCCGTGCTTTCCGTCATGTCTCCCAGTTGGTTCCTGCTGAAAAGCCAACATGTGCCAGCTCTGACAAATGGAGCAGCAGTGCAGCCTGCCAGCAATATGGCTCAGTCAGTGCCCCCAGGCACCCTGCTGGATGCAATTCCAGCAGCAGAAGCTGAGGAGCCCGGGTTGCAGCTGCTCCGTTGTCCAGTGCTGGTGCCTTGGCCTGACAATCAGCTGCTCTGTGGTAAGGCTGCTTTTCCTCAGGCCTAACCAGGAGGCTCCACATCAGGACATAAAATATCTGAACTAATGCTAAACAGAAGACAGGTTTGTAAAAAATAAGGGGAGAATTTTCTAATTTATCTGTGGCTGATAACTAATCTACACATGCGATTCTCTCCTCTCCTCTCCTAAGCAGGTTGTGGCACCAGATGAAAGGGATGTGGGTAACATGGTGGTGCCAGCCACATCATTGAGGAACTTTTAAAATGAAAAATGGTCAGAACAGACTTTGAAAGACTTTAAATCTCTTCCTCCTGCTCTTGGTAGGATTTATGATGTTAGCAGCCATTGTCTCCTTCGTAAAATTCACTATAAAATTTTGTTGCACCACAATCCTGGAGTATGTCTGTGTATAGTTTGTACCAGGTCTCCTCCACTCTGAAGTGTTGTGGACTTGTCAGTCGTTTTTACAGGGCTTCTTTGCAAAGAGCTGTGGGGGGTCTGGTCCAGAAGGATGTTCTGGGCTAGCCTAAGCACAGAAGTATTGCAAGCCTTCAAAAACTGTGGGAAAGAGTCTTGCTCAGGCTTTAATCTTCCCTCAACATGTGGCTGACATGTTCACCATTGCACAGGACTTTCCTTCTGAAAGGATTACTTTATCAGAGAGCTCTTTTCCTCATTAAATTAAAAAATCAAACCAAACTAACCAAGACCATAGTTTATTTTATTTCATGCTATGGGTTTATTTTTAATGTATTAGATTTCCTTCTTTTAAAAAAAATGCAATAACTGATAACGAGTGCATATGGATCTTTTCAGTTTAATGCTTTGTTTACACTGAACACTAGTTTGCTGCAAAGTGTGTGTTTTAAATTACTCTGCTTTTTTTTTTTTTTTAAACCAAATATTAACCTCTCTGTGCATGTGTGAGAAAGAGAATGAGAAAGGGAGATGAGAGGGAGCTGGTTGATGAGGACCATGCTGTGTGCTGCATTGCTGGGGGATGCCTCCTCCCCTCCTGCTCTTGTGCCATTCCCACTGCTCCTCTCCACCACCCTCAACATAAGAGTCTGAATGTGTAGCAGTGTAATATAATGGTTGTGACACAAAACAGAAAGGGAGACAACAAAGAACCTTCTTTTTTTGTCCAGCCCAGAGGGGCTAGTGGGGTGTAAGTGGCCCTCAGTGCCATTGCCCAGCTGCGCCAGAGCACTGCTGCAAGGCCCTATCCCTGCTGGTGACCTGAAGGATGGTGGTGTCACCAGGCAGAGGGAAGCGTGTGGGCTGCAGCACATACAGTGAGGGAAGCTCCCTGTGGTCCCTTGTTCTAGTCCAGGAATATGGCAGCTGTGCTAAGGGCCTTTCCTCCCGTGGAGGAGCTCAATTCAAAAGACCACCGGGACAAGTTAAAACCACCTCTGCAGCCCATGCCCTCAGGCTGGCTTTGCCATGAGTCCCAGTGTCCCTTGTCCAGCAGAGCCCCATGGCTTGTGTCCCCACCAGCCACGAGTTGCCAGGGCTTGTATTGGCAGTGAGAGGAGTAAATGTCCGTGAAGTGGTGAAGCATCAGGCATGTGGACATGGTGCTCCACCTAGGATATTATTTGTCACCAATTTACCACTCCTGCTGTAAAGGTGTTGTTCACATCTCAGAGGGAACAGGTAAAATGGTGTTTGCCCCCTTGGGGCAGCAGGAGGTTAGAGAAGGAGAGGCAGTGCTGCTAGTCTCACCCCAGGAATAGTTTACAAGGACTGCCAGACCCTGTCGAACGGAGTCTCCATCAGGAGGCAAATCCAAATTTCTCCTGCAGTTACAGAAGTGTACGTGCTTGGTTAGGACCTTTTTGGAGCCAAAGCCTGCCTGCAGCAGCCTGTCACTTTAGGAAAGAGCTATTCCTGGCCTTCCCTTAAGCTCATGACAGTAATACAAAGCCCTGAAATGGTTTTACAGATTGCATTCAAAGTTTTTTGGCTTGAGTTAATTCGACTTCAAAAGCAGGCAAATCCACAGAATTTTTAAATCTCTGCAGTCTGTTTCTAAACACAGACCCAACATGTTACAGGGTGCTTCCTGTCTGCTGGACACATACTCCCAGTATTAAGTGAGCACTAATATCACAAACTGAATCCCTTGGAATATCTCCAGACTGCCTAGAAAACATGACCCAGACTTGAATTAAATCCTTTAAAACCAGAAACAAGGCTTCTTGCAAGCACAAATCATATGGTTTTAGTGCCTTCCAGAATGAATCTCAGCTCTAGGTTGAAGTTGGCCTCACACATCCTTCCCAGTCCACAGCCTAAATTTCTCTGGTTGTCACTGCCTCACCACTTAGCTATAAATTCATCCTTATAAAAGTGTTTGTTGTCCATCTGTGGAAACTCTCAGAAACTGAATGACTTCTGAAGGGAAGGACAGGAGCAGAGCCCACATGTACAGGTCTGGGCAGATCATAATATGAAATAGCCCCTTTTTTCCTCTGATGCTGCACACCAACCCTGTCTTAGTCCCATTCTTCTTCTGTTTGTCATGTTTGTGTCTACTTAATTTAGCATCACTATATTCTCTATTATTGTCCGAACACCCAGTCCCAACTGCAGCTCCATTGTGCCAAGCACAACCTTGGAAGGTTGTCTCTGCCCCAGGGAGCCTCATTATTCAAATGTGAGACAAGCCACAGCAGAGGCCCTGGCCAGGTGGACATGAGCAAACACTGGCTTTGTGGTCTCTGCACGCCAGACACAACATTTTCCATCCCATGGTCTGGTAGTGATGCTCTGTTTAAACTTTCCACAGCAGTGGGTGAAAATATACTACAGTTCCAGTTTCTAGGGACAGAAAACACAGGGGAGTGTGCTAGAAGGGAAGGACAGAGCACAGTATTTTGTACTCTCTTTTTCCATCAAGTCTGTAAGGCCAGTGCTGAGGTGCTCTCATCCCCACCACTGTCCCAACACTGCTACTGAGACAGTGCCTGTGTGCTTTCTGATGCTCATGTCCTGCACAGGGGGCAGAGGCAAGAGAAGGAATAAAGGCTCTGAAGAGGAAGGAAACTCAATTATGTCTTTGCTGGGACACTGAGCAGAGCTGTGGGAAACAATGGGTCTGCAGGTCCCTCTATTTGGCATCACTCTGTGGTTTTTTTTCCTCTCTAGGGTGATCAGGTTTCCCCTGGTGAGTGGAAGGCCAGGGCTTTCACTGCTCTCCCTGTGGAATGACCATGACTAGCAGGCAAGTGCTCCAAATGAAAAATTAATCTCTCCAAGATTTCAGAGCAAGCCAAACCTTGCAATTCCTAAAGAATCCCCATACCACTTTATATTCCCACAGGCCCTGTATCACAACAGGGCCATTAGAACATGGTGAGGTGCAGTGGCTGGCCAGGGACAAGTGCCCCCAGGCTGTTTTGCACCGCTCAGCTGGGGTGTTTCAGGGAAGCTCTGCTCCCTCCCTTGCTCAAGCACAGTTTCAGGGAAGCTCCACTGCCTGTACAGGGTGAATCCTCCAGAGTTCTCAGCATCTAGTGGCTTCTGGGATGCTGCCTCCTGCCAGGTTTTTAGGCAGCATGGGTGCTTTTTTGAACACCTAGACACTATTTTTGGGCCTGTGGTGAGAAGAGATGAATTTTTTTCCTAATAATTTCTTATAGAGGCAAGTCATAAGGGAAGGTGTTTGTAGTGGTTCAGGGAGTAATTGCAGTTGTCTGCCTCACAGTCTCTTTCATTCTTTCCATTCCATCCTTCCTAGCACAGTTATCTGATGTCTATTAGAGCTCAGCTTATCAGCCTTTCATCTGGGGAAACATTGGCAGGACGTTTTTTCCATTTCTTCATAGTTAATTTTCATAACCTGGAAGAAAAATGACAGCTTTTAAAACTCCACTGTCCTGTCAAGATGGTTGGCCAATGAGTTTTAAATCTATTGGCAGTAGATAGTGGCAGAGGAACTCACAAAGCCTGATCCTATAAACCCTGTTTACTTAGGGAAACAGGCTATAACCAGCTGTAGCCTGGAGATCATAGTATTTCCACTCAGGACAAGCCTTTCACCTAACACTCAAAGTAACATTTCCTACTCCATCTGTAGCAATTAGGAGGCAAGATGTGTTCAAGCAGTTTTTAGGGCAGTTTCAAAGCTGCTGAAGAGGACCCCACACTGATAACCACATCTCTCACCACCCTGCAGCCTGCCATGCAAGCAGTGACAGACACATGCAGGGCTCTGCTGGGTGGATCTGCCTGGAAGGGCAGGCAGGTTTTCTGGGGAGATGGAAAAAGAAATGGGCTGGATGATCTGGAAGAGGGGAGGCTTCCTTTGTTAGGGAGAGTGGCTACAGGTGCAGAGGTGCCATGTGCTTTTGACTTAAGAACCAGTGTACATTATTATTTATGATTAAATGTCCATCTGTCAAATTAAAATGCCTTCTTTTGAAGTTGCACATCACAGAAGAATAAGAGGGAAGCCACAGACATCTCTGTACAATGTTTTTTTGTCCATCATTCTCTGAAGCTTATTGAAGCAGAAAACACATTTGCATTACAAAGGATGCAGTGTCTTTGTGTCTCCGTGCAGTGTCTCAAACCTGAGCAACCTTCCTTTCTAATGATGGTCAAGTAAAAAACTGATCCAAACTAATCTGTGCTGTGACTCCTGTTAGTTCAAAGGAGTTACAGCAAGAATAAAGGCTCCCCACTGATGTCTTTTTCCAGGCAGTGCTCTTCCCTTTCAGTGCAGCCTGTTGCACCAATCCAGCTACAGAGGAGACACCAGCAAAGAGTCCCCAAGGACCTGGTTCTTGTCCCCCTCATGGTGCACATCAGGCTTGACAAGAATCATCTGAATTAACACAGTGAAAAACCTGTGGTGAAAGAAGGGCAAAACATGGAGCTTCTACTCATCAAGTCCACCTCCAGTATAGAGATTTGGAGGCTCGAGCATGTTCATCTGCTGTCCCAATATTCAAAAACCAAAGAAACATGACAACTTCAGCCCAGCTGTTTCTAAAGAAAAAGTTTTCAAGGGATCAGTTGTTTTCCAAACCTTTATGTGACCCCTCCAAAGGCCTGGATTTGTAACATGGGTTTGTTTTTCTTGCCTTCACACTCATTCTCTAAGGCCACGTAGCAAGGGCCCTGCCCTGCTTGCTCTTGTTCTGCTGATGGGATCTTGCCTCTTTCCCATTAAGAAGTCTCTTTCACCCCTGCCTCCTGCAGCACAGACCTTGGTGAAAAGCCCTCCCTGTAAGGGGAGGACAAAGATAAAAGGGTCTGCATGCCACCAAGGGAGTGAGCAATTTGAGTGCTCCTTGCCAGAAAAGAGCTGTTGCAGACGGCTGCTGACTGTGGACCCACTTTCTGACAGCAGCAGCTGATGCACAATGCTCCCATTCAGCTGCTGACAGGTCCTCGGTGCTCACAGGACAGGCTGGCCCTTGGCTTAATTCAGTATGTAATGGATAAATCACATAAAGGCTTTGCTCCCTGCACTCAGCCCAGCCGGGAAGCGCAGCACTGGGGGAGCCTCAGCAGCCTTTGCCTTGTTTTCAACCCCAGGATTTGAAGGGGACTATTTCACTGGCCATAGCTTGTGACTGTCTTTCTGTGAAGCTGTGTCTCTTTTCCACTGGTTTTATCCAGTTTCCTCGTTCTCACTTGCTTCCTGTGCACATTGCTGGGTGGCTCCTGATGCCTGCAACTCCTGCCTTTGTGCAGTGCAGACCCCTCCCTTGCTGTGGTATCAGCGCTGCTGATCCTCAGTGGTACCCGAGCATCACTGCCAGCACTGTATGGCATGGTAGGCAGCAGGAATAGCCTCTCTCTGACACTTCACCCCACAAAACGGCCTGGAGGTTGGGGACTAATTTGGGTTTAATCAGGTGTAATTTCTTTCTGGAAGATAATGGGTGGAAAGGCAGGTCAGACAATGAAAGTGAGGGATTATGCTTTAGGCAGACATAAAATGTGACTCACAGTGAGAGGATAGTTTTGAGGCAGACAGAATAGAAAACATCACAGTGACTGCTACATGCTTCTTCTTGCTTCTTCAAACATTTTCTAAGCCAATTTCATGAGGAATTGACTAAGAAAATCCCATCGTGTTTCTGTTCCTATGCTGCACTTTGCCCTTAGCAAGGAAAATCATAACCACACTGAACACAGCAGGCAAAGCTCTGGCAGGCTGGGCACAGAAGGGACATGTATGAGCTCCAGCTTAAGCTGTATGACCTTGTGAGTATTGGCCAAGCTAGCACGTTCTGCCCCTCAAACAGGCCTTGTGTAGTGCATGTGTGAGCTTCATGCAAGTAAGTGCCATTCCTGTGCTCTCTGTCTCTCCTGGGAAAGAAGCCTTTGCAGCACAGGATTCAACCTGCAGCTGATGAAGCTGCTCAAAGCAGGGCCAATGAGACAAGGTTGCCTAGGGTAGTGTCCAGTTGAATTTCAAATATTTCTGAAAATGAACATTGCTCATCCAGCCTGGAAGCCCACTTCTGTGCTCAGCCACAAGCATAGGGAAATTGTTTATCCTAATATTCAGTGACTCACAGAATAATTCAGGTCATGATGACTAACATTATGTTATGACAGGAGGACATCTTTTCTTTCCTTGGTGTGCAGGACCTTGTACTTGCAGCAATTTTGGCTTAACAGTTGTGAGAGCATAAGGGGGAAAGTGGGGCTCCCAGTAAGTGATGAAAGGCTGTCTGAAAAATGCAGTCAAAGATGGCTCCAAATAAAAACCATGCTCCAAAAGCTCTTCAAATGCCTAGTAGCTAAAGCTTGGCTCAAGAATTTTGAAATCTCATCAATGAGCAAGGCTTAGTTTATGGCTTTAGATAGAAATCAAATAAATGTGTGGAGTTCTGGCTAAAAAACATGTTTGGGATTAATGGCTTGTAGGATTTAAAAATAGCTGTATCATTTAAATTAATCTGGGAGTCCTTTGATGGTCCTGCATCATGAAAACTGCCAGGAACAACTACAGGCAGCAGGACACATTACTGTATTTTTCATAGAGGATTATGTGGAATCCAGTTCTGCCTATGAGGTCTCTTGCTGCCAGGCAGTTGAGCAGGAGCAAATAGCTCTCTGAGGAAAGGTATGTGCCTGCTCATGGGGTCCATCTCTGTTTGGATTTTGTTGCTCTGATGCTGTCACCTCGAGTCCTGCCATTTGGTGCCTGTGGGGAGCCCTGGTAATTTGAAGGGGCAGCTGAAACAGCTGTAGCTCTACCCCCTGCCTGGGGCAGCCCACGGCATCATCAGGAGAGAGGTGCAACTCCCTGGATGGTGTTATCAGTGAGGGGTATGAGCTGTGGTGGCAAAGGGAGAGGGCTGCAAGTTTTGGAGAGGCAGAGCAGGAAGGGGTCTGAGCTCTGTGGTCAGGCCCAGCCCAGGACCCTGCAGCAATGCCCCAGCGAGGTGGGACCTGGTCAGTGACTCCTGGCAATGCATGAGAGCTGACAGCTCCACATCAGACACTCCAGCCCAGCTGAAGGTCTGGTTCAGGCTTTGCAACCACCCGCTTCTCCTGTGTGATTGTGATTGTGATTTCGATTCATCCTCTCTCCATTCAACCAGGAGCCAAAGAAACAGCTATGGCTGGTTCTCAGAGCTGAGGGCAAGCCCATACCAGAGACTGTTCTCCTTTTTTTTGTAAGGTAAAGATTTCTGTATTCTCCTGCTCAGTGAAAAAGCCTGCAGGTCTGGAAATTAATTTCCTACAATCTCTGCCAATCATGCCAAAGCCCCAGCATTTCAGCAGTTAAATCAGATCCTACCCCACCCTGCCCTGCCCAAGAAAGCATGAAGTCAGGAAGTGCTGCTGTAAGGTCCTCTCCACCAGCATACCCAGAGCAACTTCCCCAATGCTGCTGTGAGTGTTTTTTTCTCTGCTGAGCCTCATTACCGAGACACTGCTTAGTGGCACAGGTCACCCTGGCTCTCTGTGCAGCTGTGTTGCACAATTCATGTGTAAATGTCAAGTTTCAGCAGATCCCAGCCTTGGCCCTGGCCCTCGTGCCACAAAAAAAAAAAGCATGAGTGGGCTGCTGTGGGACACTGGGGAGGGAACAATAGCTGCTGCATATGGGATAGGTCAATGGGCTGCCATATGCTGGCTCCCTCCGCGCTGTGCTGCTTAATCCCCACTTTCAATACCATTATCAGTGCTGGATGCTCACTGCCTCTGCAGAAAGGCAGTTTATACTCTGCCTTTTAATGTATTCTTGGTTTTAAGTCTAAGAGTGCTTCTGCTTTGTTGTACCCTTATTAAGATGGAGAACAGATTAACAGGGAAAGGTTTGCTCTCTGACTGCCCCACGAATGAGTCCACAGCCAGCCTGGGAAAAGCATGAAATTCATCTTTTAGCAAAAGGCTTCAGTCATGAAGTTTAGTTTGTGGCATTCACCCTGTGAAGCAGTGGGGCTTTTGGGCAGGAGTACAGAAAGGGCTTTGTTCAATCTTCCTTGCCTTGATTAAATGATGAAGGGGTTCTTGCACCACATCATATTTCATCTGCGCACAAGGTTGTGGTACTGATGGAGCATGAAACCCCCCAGTGATCAGAAATGAGGTCTCCACTCGGCAGCTCCTTATTCTGCATCCACCTCGGGATCTCATTCTGCATCCATGCCCAGCAGCACACCGTGCCTGGCACCCCCCAGCTGGCAAAGTAGGCAGGGGGTGGCTGCATGGACCCTGATGGCTCCTCGTGCTTCATTCAGTGTGACACTGGTGAACATATGTCTTTCTGATTATAAATGAGCAGTGAGCTAAACAGCTCTCCTTCAGACAGCAGGCTGTGCTTGCTGCAGGATTTCAGGACACCCATATTCAAAGGCACTGGCTGGGGCAACTTGATCTCAGGGGGGCATCCTGACCCCCAGCCACTCAGGATGGGGATGTCCTTAACAGGATGGCCTGCCTGGCAGCAGCTGCACAGGACAATGGGCTTGCTGTGGCAGAAGAGAGGGAACCTAGCCGGAGGAGGGCTGGGAGCCCACGGGTTAGCACTGGCTCAGGTGGGAGGCCACACTGGACTCCAGCTGCTGTGGGGGTATTTGCTGCTCCAGCACAACATCTGCATTGGCAGGACTGGAGCGTTTCTTCAGCATCACAGATGGCACAGTGGCTCTTGGATTTCCCCTGCTGATTGATCCCAGAATGTTCCTGCAGCCATCCCTGCTGCTCTTCCCACTACTGTCCTCTGCAGCAAGGCAAGGAAGGTTCCTCCTCCTGCCCCTCCTGACAACTCTCATTCCTCTCCACAGCACCATGCTTCCCCTCAAGCTCTCCTAGGACCGCTCTGCCAACCCTTCCATCTTCTCCGCTGCAAGGTGCTACAGACCTGCATTGCTCTAGCGCTCCTCAGCTGCTTTCCTACAGACAGCTGTGCTGTGGCTGTCTTGGGGGTAGTTTTGTTGTCCCTGCTTTTGGCTCCAGAGTTGCACAGAGATGGTGCTGCTTGTTCATCTTCTTGCCTTCTGTATAGAAAGGCAGACAGGGACAGGGATGTAATGCAATCAAACTACCCAAACTTTTAGCTCTGAAGACAAATTTGGGAATACAGCAGAGGTTACTGGTTCATATATCTCCACTAAAGATGCCATGTTGGTGGGCCTGAAAAATCCTTTGTCAGGTTAGATTGCTGCTCAGGGGGGTATAACAAAAAGGCAGAAAAACTGTCAGCCCTTTTCTGGAAGCAAGGCTCCAAGCAAGAGGTCTGTGGTAGATTAATTGGTAGGTGATAGCTGGGAATCTGATGAGCTGCTGCCTAAAATTACAGCCTCCTCTCTGCTGATGGGACAGCTGAGAAGCACTTCAAGAAAACGAGTGTGCCTGGGTGTCTTAAATAGTCAAATAGATTTTATACCAGAGAACAAGTCTCCACTAGAACCCTGGATGGATATTTCCAGACAGGAGCACACCACCCATGCAGCTACAGATCTTCCCAAATTTAACAGTGAGGGTGTGCAGCCAGATACTGCAGTTGTCAGAACCCAAGGCACTCAGATTTGACCAGGAAGAAAGAAAGATTTGAACCCTAAAATAGGGTTTGAGCTTGAAATTTGCTTAAGTCCACCTCTAATCCTTAATAATCCTTAATATCTCCTTTTTCTCTCTTAATATATGAATGATTTAATTGGTTAATGGAGCAATGAACCTGGGAACAGGAAGCCCCAGTGTTACATATGTACATGCCTAACATCATGCTGTGCTTGACAATAAAATTATGTAAGCAAAGCTGAAATGGCTTGTGGTAGCATCAGATGCCCTGGGGACAACCTGACCGGTCTGATTTTTGAATCTCTTTTGTTCCACATTTTGTTGGACCACAAAAAATTTAACCACGGAAAATCTCATTGAAGATTTCTGTTATTCAGTTGGTTTGTTGTCTGTATCACTGCAGCTGCTGCCCGTGGCTGTGAGCTGAAAATGTTCCCCACCACACAGGACTTGCACATTGCATTTGAGATATCAGGAAACAGTGCAACACCCCTAGTGCCATCATTCCAGGAACCACAGGGCTCCTGTCGCTCACCCACGGCTCTGGAACAGTCACATTTCTAAAACACTTCCATTTGATGTCTTCACTATGATCACCAGACCTCATATGGCCCTCAAGGGAGCTACTCTTTGCTTGTTCTTCCCAGCAGGACATTTTGTCTGCCACTGCGAGCTGAGGCGCAGGAAAGGCAGCTCCATAACCAAACTCTAGAGGCAGTGGGGATGCGCTAACACTGCTAGGGTGAGTTCCTGCATTCCTGGGCAAAGTTCCCCCAAGGGCCATGGGGATTGTGCCAGGGATCTGGTGAGCACAAGGGTTTTAGCCCAGGCTGCACTCTCTGTGCTGAAGAGCGCAGAGGGCTGCGGGGGTTGTAGGGGAGGGAAATTTCCTCTTATCCATCAGATTTTTCCATAACTGTTGCCTTCTGAGGTACACTTCTCATGTGCTTGGTTGAGGTCCAGGAAAAAAAGAGTTTAATAAAAGCCGTTTTCTCCCTTTTTTTTTTTTTTTTTTTGTTGTTGTTTTTGTTTTTGTTTTTGTTTTTTTATCAAAATAAGCACCTGTGTGCTCCAATGATGAGGTCTGGCAGAGATGTCATGGGGAGAGGAAGATTACCACTTGTCAGCAAAGGACCTATTACTGTTTAAGTGCCAAGTGGGTGGGTGGGAGGATGTTGCTGTAGGAGCCTTCCTATCAGTTTCTCAAGCTTGAATGATAAAAATCTCAGGTGTACAGAGGAATCAATACAGAGATTTTCTTAAGCAGTCAGGGCAATGTCATATATATTCTCATGCTTATCCTCTGTGAATGAAAACTGTCATTAAAGGACTTTGGAAAGTAGCTATGGTCTGCAGCAGCCACAGCACTGGCCCTTTAAATATTTACTTGAAATCTTACATGCTTGCTTATTCTGATCCTTATTAGTTATTAAAATAAAAAATTACCCAGGTGGGTAAGTGATTGAAAAGTCACTGTGAAGTGATGTAAGAGAAGAGTGAAAGCCTTATTGTATTCTCTCAGGTGGAAAAGACAAGCTCAGAGATGTTGAGTGACTGATTAGGACTAGTCAGTCCCCTGTGAGCTTAATGCATCTGACACAGTCACTGGCAAAACTCATCTGGTGGGTGTTTACCCACTGGCTAGAGAAGTATTTTGACTGAATTTGTTAAATTTTAGTTTCAAATAATGTGAGACAAAAGGAAAAAGGATGTTTTTAGCCATGAAAAATTACATCTGTACTAAAATAGCCAGAGGTTTCTTGTTTCATAATCAGAAATCTTATTTTGTTAGTAAATTAAGACTGTCAATTATCTCCCTCTTTCTCTAGCTCCCAGATAAATACTTCTATTCATATATCTTCTTCCTATTTCCCTAATTGTTTGTTTTCTTAATTTTTTTGCTTTGCTTTCTTTTTTCCTTTTCAGTTTATTAAATTTACAAAAAACTTAATATAAAGAAGACTTACATGATGCTATTGTTAGCGCCATTAGGAAAGAAAAGTGTGTGCTGCAAGCAATCAAAATGGTCATTCTTCAACAAAAACTGTCTTCCTCTTTTGTGTTTGTAGAACTGGCTGCCTACATTCACAGGTCAGGCTATGGTTTTGTTTGGTTCTACTACCAGGATTGGTGAGGCTGGAGCCAGGTTCCTGCTGTTTCTCTTGACTAGAAAAGAGAGTTTGTTGTTATGGGGCCAGCCTGGAAGAGCAGGACTCCAAAGCCTGCAAAATGAGCAGTGCCTTTGTAACAGATTAAGGAGAGCTTGTATTTTTCTTGACAACTTTCAAGCAAAAATTCTTCTTTGTTGACCCACTTTCAAAGGGAAATTTCCATCAGAAGCCCTGGAAATGAAGACAAGTAAGTCTCACAGAGCATTACAGACCTGAGAGCAAGGGTAAAATGATGACAAATTCAGTTAATACTGTTCTTCCTCTTTTAATCTACTGTGACAGAAAATACCTTCATGAGCTGAATGAAATGTCTCCAAATAAAAGTGGGATAAAAGTAAATTGAAATATCCCTTCTTCATGAAAAAATTCACAGAAACCATTACCTTAAAAAAAAGAAGAAAATGTCAGTACCCATAACATTGCTTCAGAAGTTTGTTAGGGTTTTTTTTCAAATTGGAGATAGTACTAATCAAAGGACAAACAAAAGGCAGTATTGAACCAGTGTATAATCTCCATTTTGTTTGGAGTGACAAAATCAACCATCAGTAATAATCTCCAGGTTCAGGCATTTTGCTTCTGGCCTTATTTGCACGAGATGGCTGCAGCCACATTACTCCATGCTGTTCTATTAGCTGGGAAATCAGAAGGCATTATTTGCAGGTTTTCTCATGCTGCAGGCTGGAGGGTGGTTTTGCATGCCCATGGCAGGGTGCCAGCTTGTTGTCAGTGAGGCCTATTAGATCATTATCCAGCATCATGGCATACCACAGAGCCAAGCAGTGCTCCTAAAGTGATAAAATCCTTGTTCCCTGGTGAATTTCAGAGAAATGTTTATAGTGGCACTTGTTAAAGTTAAATGTCTATTAATGGTCTCACTAAAATCCCTCTATTTTGTGGAAAGTGCACAGTATTTAGTCATTTAAACTCTTTCTGAGAAGAAAGGTGGGTTGTGGGAAAAGCCTGAATATTTGTAATTATTGTTTTCTTTATTTCAAAATAAAATGCTTTGTAGTTATATACATTTTTTTTCCAAAACAAGTGGGCACAGAAAACCCACAAGGACTAATTTTTAATATGTGTTTTACATTCTTTTAAAAGCCCAGGTCTGGGAAAGCATTTCCATGCCCGGCAAACTAACGGATTTATTTATACAAAATCACAATAAATATACACAAATGACTGGGAAAACAAGTCTTACTCAGATTTTGTTCGAGTGGAGGGATTCAAAAAGGTTGGCCCTGCCAGAGCCCACTGGACAGGAGGGGTTAAATGCAGATATAGCATTATTTCTGTCTTACCACTCACATATATACTATTATTGGTATCTTTTAATGGGCAAGTTACATGGAAACCAACTACAGCTCATCACTGAAACTGTTGGGCAAGAACTTCACTGTTCTTATTCGACTGATTCAAGATGGAGGCTGAACTCTTCTTCAGAGACCTGTAAGAAGCTGCAGTAAGAAGTTGCTGCAAGGCTGATAGAAATTTGTGCCTCATCCCCCAGCTTAAACTGATGCAGAAGTTCCCTGGTGTGCACAGACCAGCAGATCTGCACTGGAGCCCCAGCATGGCAGAGGCCCACAGTCTGGCTGCACTCGGGCATCCCTCGCCCAAGGTCCTGCCAATCCATCTCAATCTGCAAAGTGCCCTTGGACAGAACAACGGTGCCAGGCCAGGCAGGTGCCCCACCCAGATCCTTTCCCTGTCATTCCCAAGGGCTTTCTAACACCAACATCAGGATTTTTCCAGCTGTTGCCCCATCTCCGTTACTAGATAGAAGCAGGGGAGAGAGGAGCCTCGCTCTGCAGAAACATCCAGTTGTCACAGGCTGCCTCTTTACCAAGGTGTCTCAGGTTTAGCTGGGTGGGTATCCAATTACAGTCTGTTAAAGGTGGGACAGTTAGCCTCTGTTAATTGGGTAGTTTACTTCATCTCTTCCACAACCAATCCTCCTTCCAGAAAGATATCTTCAGTTAGTGGGCCATTGAGTGTCACTGCATGACTGACAAAAACTACATCATCCCACTGTGAGATGCTCCACCCAGAGGGAGGATCTGAGAATTCCTACCTGGATATAATCTGAGATTTTGAACAACACAGACAGCTTTTTCCCACTGGGTTCCCAGAGGAAGACCAGGCCCATCTACGCCACCACTGGACCTTCAGAGGAAGACCACACCCTTCTGTAGGCTCACTGCTTCAACAGAACCACATCTGCCACTCCAGGAGGACTGCAGCCACCATTTAATCAGACTTCTACCACCATCCTGACCCACAGGGTGTTAGGTCGTATTCTGACTCTGTCAGGGGTTTTTTGTTGCTGTTTGTTTGTACTATTGCATTTGTATTTTAATTTTCCTAGTAAAGAACTGTTATTCCCATATCTTTGCCTGAGAGCCTCTTAGTTTCAACATCATAATAATTCAGAGGGAGGGGGTTTACATTTTCCATTTCACAGGAGGCTCCTGCCTTCCTTAGGAGGAGGCTCCTGCCTTCCTTCCTTTTGGTTTATCCAAACCAAGATACAAGGTCACATACCTCAGTGGGGATTCCCTCCCAAGGAGCACGGGCCTGCAGCAGCACAGGGTCTCTGCTGGCCCTTGTTTGCCATTGCTGTGCCTGCCTGTTTGAGGGCAACTCAGTAGAATTTCTGCACTCACAAAGTGCTCTGGGTGCAGATGTAATCTGTGGCCAGCTCAGCCCTTTTGGGCTCTTCCACCAGTCTGGAAGAACCAGCAGGACTGACTGAACACAGATGTGGCCTCTCTTTAGTGCCTGTGTGGTGGCTCAGTTTTACTTGGGTGGCCACTGGTCTTCTACTCAAGCCTAAATCTTCCTTGGTTCTCTCCAGGCAGGTGCAGCCCTTGCTGGATCCTGCAAGAGAGCTGACTTCCACTGGAGGCAGCTGGGGTTGGACCTGGCCTCTAGGAAGGATCCTTGCTGCTCCAGCTCACCTTCAAGGTCATGTAATTACTGCTGAGTCATGAACACTTGTAAACCCAGGCTGCTGGCAGAGAGAGAAGCAGAACATAAGTCTGAGCAGTGTGATCTGTGAGGCAGCAGCTCCAGCTATACAAATAACCATTTGCAAAAGGAATCCCTGAGGCCCAGAAGAAACAGAGACCAAACAGATTATTATTATTATTATCCTTATTACCTCACCCTCTGTCTGTGAGCACTGCCATGTTTTACTCATGGAAAACACAGATGATTATGTTTCTGGTCTTGTCTCTGTGTGCGCCTCTTCCCCTGCTTTTCTGAGCAGTTCTCTTGTGAGGATCTGGCATGCACTGGCTGGGTTTGCCAGTGTTGGAGCTGCTTCCCTTCTTCCCTCTTGCAGGTTTTTTGCAGCTTCTCTGCATTGCTGTGTCCCATCCTGTGAGGAAAGGAGTCAGGCAATTTGGGATTGCCAAATAGGGGGTGTCTTTTATTGTTGTGACCTGCTGAGAGGGAGCATCAGGCCTCAGAGGTGGGGGTGGCAATGGGCTTTTTACTGTCTTGAAGCATCAGATTTGGATTTGCCCTTCACAAGCCCAAGTCTGGAGAAAATCCGCTGCTATCTGTAAGGTCCTGCAGGAGTAATGCTCCAGGCAAGCTGGTAGCCCTTCAGAACCCACCAAATATCCTGCACAAAATGCTGGACCAGACATTAAACCAAACAAAGACATAATTTGTCCTTGGGACAGCGAGATCCTAAAGCATTTGGCTTCAGTCAAGGATGATCACTGTTGTTTCTCAAAACAGGGAGTGCCAAGGTACACAGCTTGCTGAGCTCCCTCCTATAGGCTGGATCTATGACCTGCTGAAATCCAAGGAATCTTCTCCTGTCCCCCAATAAACTTTGCAGCTGACCCTCTGTGTTGCATTCTGCTAATTGGGCAGCAACTGAGTTTAGTTCAGCTGAAGGTCCATGGAAAACAAATTTCAAAACCCATGGTGGCATCCCTGTATGAAAGCAGTCTGAGAATCTCAGAAGAGGAAGAACCTGTGCCAGGTGTGACTCCCCTGTCACCTGGCCTGGGGATAGTGATTCATGAACTGCACCACCCTTTGAGCTCTGGACAACTACATTCAAGATACACAACACCAAAATTCAAGCCCTTTGAGCAGGGCAAGGGGGAGGTTTGCCACAGTAATGGAAAGTAGCAGCAGTAAGAGCCCATGGGAGCAATAGAGCAGTAAGAGCCCATGGGAGTAAGAGCCCATGGGAGCAATAGAGCAAGACTGATTTTGGAGCATCAGTCTTGGCCTCTCCGGAGCCATGGCAAACAGAGTGAAGAGTCCATAATCACAGCTTGTAGATACAGATACAGAGCAGGGCTCTGCTCTTGCCTGAAGAAGGGGAGTCACCACGGCATGGCTTGTCCATTGTGATGGGCTCAGTGTGCTACTCACCAGTTATTTCTTTCCTACTGGAAACAAATTGGATATGTACCACTTTTGTCATCTTTGAAATGTTAAGTGGTTTATGTCCAACAGAGCTGAGCTCTTAACTTTAGGGGGTTCCACTTGGCTTGCTGCCCAGCCTGACAAATCTCCAGGGAAGATATTTTAAGACTGTCTGAAAGAAAACAGCTTTAATGACACAATAAATAAGTACACCCACCTCATGAGGAAATGACACTGCTCTTGGAAAGGTGACATCTATAAGGAGTTCACCAGCTGGATTATTTCCAGGGATGACCTCTTCAGGCTTCCACCAATTGCTCATGGTTTAAAAACACTTTAGGTATTAAATATTTTCCTTTAGTTTCTCTCCTCCCACTTCAAGGACGTGGTGAATATGATGTGGAAGAAAAAAAAACCCAAAGTCTTGAAGGAAAGGAAACAAAGAAAAGCAACAAGAAAGAGAGAGTGCACAAAAGGCAAATTTTAAAATTTAAAAGCAAGACTTTTTCATGTAGTCAAAATCATCTTCAAGAAAATCCAGCTGGAAAGCAGCACCCTAAAATGCAGAGTCTGCAAGCAGCAGGAGGGTCTCCTACCCTGAGTCTCCAGAACCATTTTTTCTGTAAGCCTGTCTCTCCACCTGGCTGGTGGACCAAAGTGGGAGAAGACCTTCAACTGAACACAAGGCTTTCTAGCCCTGGTGCCTGGAAAAATGGACTTTGCTGGTTACAGCTGATGTGATCTGTGTCTTTTCTCTTCCCATCAATTCTCTCCCAAATGTTTAAGGAAGGAGTTATTCCTTTTCAGTGTTGCCACCAGCCACAGAAAGGGATGTTCAGGGCAAACATCCTCAGCTGCAGGAACCAACAGTGTAGCACTCAAACTGACAGTCTGTTTTTCATCATTGCTGGGTATATCTCCTTTAGAACACACACACCAGAGCCAAATTTTCCCCAAGTTTGTAAATAAAGTCAGATTTAACATTGTTACTTACATCACTTTAAGAGCTTCAGCTGAGAGGTGAAGTAGAAGAACCAGACCCACCACAGTGATGTAAACCCTAGTCACCCAGATTTTGAATCTGTGCCGTGGGAGCGTGACTGCCTGAATCACTTCTGCAAATGGAATGACACGTCTCAGGTACAGCACTTCTGCACCCTTTTACCTGGAAGAGGAGAGCTGGAGCAATAGAGCGGTCCACACTGCTCATGGAAGCCCAGTCACTCTCACGTTAAAGCAGAGGTAATGTCTCATTAGCCTCAGACAGGCATTTTATACACCCATTCCAGCTGTGTGCCAGTTTCTGCAAGTGTATACAAATACCCTGGAGGACATTTTTGCTTCATGTTCAGACTTTTTTAGATAACAGCTGCTCCTTTTTATTATTTATAGAGACAAGCTCTATTCTCAAGTGTTGTGGATTGGTTTCGCCTCTTACAAGCTTGCCAAATGCTTGCCATTCCAGGAGCCTGATTTGAGGAATTTATCAGTGTTTCCAACACTTCACCTTGTGAGTTGAAAGTTTACATTCCTGGGGATTGCCCCAGACTGAATTTTTGGTGAAATAGGTTAGCCATATCTGAGAAGGCTGAAGGCTCCTGGCAGTGTTGAAAAAAAATCTAATGGCATTACTTCTACAAGTCCAAGTGCTCTTCTGGTTTGAGGCAGAAAATGAGGAAGAAAAGCAGTGACTGCCTGCAAAACATTTGGACAGAGTGCTGTGTTTAACATATCTAAGGTGAGCAGGAAGAACTCTATTATCCAGGGCAGCACTCAGTCACTCAGAACCATGATCTCGCTTCTCTTTGCTAGATCCCCTCCTGCCTCCATCCTTACTCAACATGCTCAGTACTTGGATTAAAAAACACTGTCTCAGGAGTTGTGAAGGGTAAAAGAGGTTCCAAGAGAGTGTCACGCAAGCATTGCTGTTTGCCCAAATTGGAAGAATGTTTTGTTTGGAGCAAAGCCAGCATAAGTACTTTTGCCTAGTCTTCACTCTCATCCTCACTCTTGTACCACCCTTCCCGGCTTTGCACAGAAGTGATCTGGGCTAGAAAAAACCATTCGCTCCTGTTGAGGTATTTTTCATCCACCAGCTCCTTCACCCCACTGGCCATCCAGCACTGTGCTCCCACAGCTGCAGGGTACACAGGAAGGACAAAGGCAGATACCTCCAACATATTCAGCCAGTCCTGTATTCGACTCCTCATGGGAGCAGCAGGGAGTTACTGAGGACACCCAGAAAACGTGCCCCTGGCTTCTCCCACTCGCAGCAAACAGACTGCACAGAAACCACAGCAGCTGCTGAGGGAAGGATTTGCATTAAAGTACAGAGGCAATAGAAATTCTATTGTTTCCTAACTTTCGAGTACTTGGCCCTTCAACTTTAATATTGTGTCTGGGCATAATTATAATTTGGATAGTAATCCTGTGAGAGTCCCACTTTGAGGACTGTTTAGACATTTTAAAAGACAGTTCAAAGAGGTTAGAGAATATAGACAGAAAACACAAGGCATGGGCTGTACAAGGCAGACCACTAGTTACATCTCCTAGTGGCTTTGCACCCAGGGCTAGGATTGATGACCCTGATGAGTTCAAGCTGTCCTGCTCAGAGCAGGGGCTCACACAGACTCTGTGGGAACCCTGTTGGACTTTTGTGACAAGAAGTTTTTCCTGTGTGTTAAGGGCAATCTCGGCACCTTGGCAGACTCTATGCAACCCAGGAGACTCAAGGAAAGTTCTCAGAAACCCAGACAACCTTCCACCCTTAGCTTTATAAAGAAGCTACCTGTGCACACCTGTGCTGACTTCTGCACTTAGTAGAGGAACTGTGTCAGGCTTAGAGAAGTGAGGCCACGAGAGTGTAGGGAAAAGTTCACAGATGGGTCCCTGCCTGGCTTTGCCATGACCAACATCTACAGGACACAAGGGCAGCATTTTTTCATAAAGCAAACCCCACCAGTGGCTTTTTCCACATTGGGTTTGCTGTTTTGCTCCCCTTTGTTTGCTGCAGAGCTGTGAGGAAATCTGAAAGTGGTGCCCCTGTTGTTGTTGGCTTCCCACAGCTAAGGGTGCTCCCCCTGGCTTGTTCACACAGGTTTATTCTGCTCTGGTTTTCTTATGGAAAGGAAAATACAAAAGAGTGTATTTGAATGCTTGTTTTGAGAACAAACACAAAGAGTTACGCAGGCTTTGCAAGCAGAGCTGACAGAACAGGTAGGTAGGTCCTGAGATGAAAGCCTGTGGGCCACAGTGGCATTCGCCGGAGCAGGCTTTTGTTTGGCCCAGAAAAAAACCCAGCACATCTCTGTTTTAAACACTGCCCAGCTGAGGACAAAGGCCTTGACACGAAGCACCCTGAGAGCCCAGGCTGCCACCACTTCATGAGCTGTATTATTAAGAAAGGCAATGTAAGAGAAGGCTGCACCTCCAGCTCACAGACCTCAGTGTGGATCCCTTGGCATCCACAAAGCGAGGGTGGTGCTGGCTGCTGAGGGCCCATCTCACTGTGGCCTGAGGGTCACTGTGGATGGCTCCATCCATGCCGTGTGAGCAGTGCTGATCCACTTGCACCAGCCGTCCTTCCGCTCTGCTGCCTCCTCTCCCTGCCCACACGCTGCCATTGCCATTAGAGAGAGAGCTGCTGTCTTGGGTGCATGTAAAGTCACAAGGCACTCCAGTGAACCCACCATCATTTTAGATTGATTGGAGATGGTCCTTGGGGGCAGGGGGTTTGCAAGCACTGCTGTCTGCTAAGCACTCCTCTCTAGTTCAGCAGTGCGTGCTATACAGGCATGCAGACATACAAGAGACAGCTTTATTGATGGAAGCAGTCATGTTCAGGACATGCATCCCTTGCTTCCTTCTTATTCCCAGCTGCCTTCTGGTTTTCTGGGTTTAGGTTTTTTGGTTTTTTTTCTGGGCAACAGCTAACAACTCATCTGAATAATATTGCTCATCCAAATGACTGCATGGCTGTGTCAAAAGGTTGCCCCGTCTCTGATGTGAACTTTGCATTTACAGCATCCTCCTTGGAAAGGAAAATGGGGTTTTACAGCACAGGAATCATAAGAATTCAGAAACTGATGCAGTTTCATGTTGGATTCATGAGCTAGATAGCTCAGCACACCATTTCTACCAATGGGCAGCAGCAGGTACCTAGAAAAATAAAAGCAAAGACAAGGGAAGAAGAGTCCTCCCCTTGGCCTGACTATTTGGTTTCAGACTTGAATCCATAGAATCTCAGAAAGTCTGGGCTGCTCTTGGGGACCATCTGGTCTATGTAAAGCAGAGCCTAGGTTGAGCTATGCAGAGCCCTGTCACATCCAGTCATTAATATTTCCAGAAAATGAGAGTCCAATTCTTCATGCTTCCCTAGTTGGCCCAACCTTCCAGCCTGCCCAGGGTACTCTGTGTACTGACTCTTCCTTTTGACCATCTGTCCTATCCTCTTTAACCACTGCTGATGAGCCAGTATTTCACAACTTCAGCAAGTATTTTTTGCTGAGCCTGCTTAAGCATTTGCCTTTGCAGCTTTGTTTGGCAGTGAGTTCATGGTTTAAACTAAATGTTGGGCAAAATAAGTACCTCGTTTAGTTCAAATCCTGGTACCCAATCTTTTTATCAGGGAATAATTTGAGAACTCCTGTGTGCTAGGTTTTAACAACACCTCTAATGCCAGCACATAATCCAGTATAAAGATTTATCAATTTACTATTATAGCCCAAAGACTGAATGTCTCCATAACACAACCTGCTACCTCAGTGGACTTGGGATCTGCAATTCCTCTGTATTTTCATTCTTGAAGCTCATATTCAATCCATTTGAGACTTCATAGCCTTGCTGCCAGCATTCTTGTCTACAAGCAGTTAAAACAAAGCAAGAAAAAGCAAGAAAGATCAGAAGGAATGAGGAAAAGGGGATACGCAGTCCAAACGCAGAATGTCCTTTCAGGCATGGAAAACATCCTCAACTCCACAAGCTCTTCAATGCAGGACAGAGAAAGAGCCGATCTCATTGGTTTTATAAGGAAGTAGATGGCAGCTGGGATCCTATTTCTAGCAGTTCCTCCCTGTTATCTGGTGGGGTTTGTTTCTTATTTTAACTGTGCTTTTCCAGAGGTTGTTTAGTGATAGGAGAATAATAATGGCACATGAGTAAAACCAAAGCAAAGGAATTCACAAAGAATCTATTGAATTACCAAGTCTCAGGTGATTTTGCCAAGACAATGGCACTTGCTCACTATTTCTTTCATCTGCTTTTCCTGCTTAACTAGCTTATTCTCAAGGAAATCATCAGATGGCTTATTGAAGACCTCAGCCCTAACAGCTGAGGTGACCCCTTGTGTCCTTCTTTTTCCTCCCAGCACGTGAGAAAAGGCATTTCCACAGGAGCACCATGGGTAAGATCCCGCTCCCACCATTCAACACGAGTCAAATGCTTTCCTGTGAGATTAGTGTCTGTGAAGGTGGGCACAGCTGAGTGCTGTAACTTTTCTTCAAAGCACCTCCAGCTTAGCTGGCCATCTCTGTCTCAGTGTGTGACAATGAACCTCCATCCTGGAGCATGGTGACCTTTATTCATTTAGCCCTGAGTTAAGGCTGCAGCCTGGGCTTTCTCATGAGCCCTGTCAGAGGGCTAAACAAAGATGTAGAAGGCAAGCACTAAGCCTGCCTTTTCTGGGTTGCAGGCTGGTTTTGATCCCTGTTGATGATGAATATGAAAAGGAGGGGTTGATTTTGCAAGGAAGGAAAACTGGTCATAAAAACATAGCTGAGTGCTCTGTGTGGGATGAAAGTCTAAAAATGAAAAAGAGATTGGGATGCATAAATCCTATTGATTTCAGAGGAGACAGATGTCTAGCTCTTTTCATTTTTAAACCGAATTTCCTCCCTTGGAGGATATGAATTGTATTTGGCATTCTCCTCCAAGCAGCTGAAAATTCAGGTTACATATGAAGTATGGAGGATAAACTCCTTCTTAACTTTTCTTTTTTCTAACAAGAAACAGTAAGTACTGTTGTCTTACTACAGACAGCAGTATCTTTGTCCCATGTGGCCCTTTCTGCCTCACCCATGGCCAGCATGTCTGCTGTGGGAAGCTTTGCAACCATCACTGCATATCTCCCTCAGGCTCATAGCAGTCAGCCTCTCATTGGGCTTTAGACAGATGCTTCAGAAGAAAGTGTGACCACGAAATCCCAGCTCACATCCCACACATGTCTATGTGCTGCCTAACATTAGCTTTGAGCGTCAAAGCCAGTCTCTGTTCATATGGATTCACTAAAAATGATTGTTTTGCAGGTATCAACTCCATGGTATTATAGCAGCAGCAGACCCACACACAGTATAAAAGCTCTGGAGAAAATCATTGGTCCTATTAGCTCAGATTCCTTCTCTGAGTTTCTAAGCACAGAAAATTGGCATGGATCAACATGGATGTTTGCTTCCTCCTGTTTTTTCTTGACATGGCACAGGCACTCAGAATGCTAAATTCCAAACTCCCTTAGGTTTTACCCAGAGTCACCAAAGCAAACTGCAGCAAAAGTGAACAAAAGATGCATAGCATTTCCACCGGACAAGGATGTGAGGCCATCCTGGGAGATGTCATCATGTGTAACACAGGATATGGAGAGTCACGCAGCTGGCTCAGCACTGAACCCAATAAACAGGGTATGATCACCCAGCTCAGCACAATAGTCAGGATTCCCATGCTTTTCATCCCTCCCTCCATCCTCCTACTCTCCAGCATAACAGGACTCAATTACCCCCACCCCACAGATGGATCCCAGATGAGCAAGCACAACAGTGTGATTGTGAGGGGGAGTGATGACATTTCAGCGTGCATATTGCATCCATGCCGACGAGGAAGGGAAAAGTTAAATTAGCCATGTGGGGTGAGGGAGGAAAGTCACATCAGAGGAGCAGGGTCTTTCCACAGAAAGAAATTATATGGCCAAAGAAAGAGTGGAGGCTCCACTGCTTGAGCTTTCTGAGAGGAAATTAGACGGGATGTACAGACAAATACATCTAAAGGGTTCCTTCCTGATTGCAAAGCAGCAAGAATAGATGGGTCTTTTAGTTCAGAGGTTGTTTTCAAGAGTTTTACTGCTACTGTAGTTAAACAGGTGAACATCTGCCGTCCACCTGACCCACTATAAAACTGTAACTGTCAGGACCAGGAGGCACTGTGCTGTGATCAAGGGACAAAGTTTGCTTATTGTGAAGCCTGTAGACTTTAATTTGCATCTCTCCATCCCATTAACAAGCAGCTGAGCATCTGTTAAGAACAGACTCACCCCAACCAAACAGCATGCGAGCGCCTGCCAGATCAACTGGCGTTTATTCTTGGACACATATGGGATAAATGATACTTTTTGTTATTATTAAGTAGCTGCACTGAGTTCTCACTTAGGGGCATGGATATGACGCAGCTTTTGGTAGGTTTGCATGGAGTCCCGATGACAAGGCAAGTATGAAGAATTGGGCTCTCCTTTGCATCTAACTGCGGGCAAGGCATGTTTCTTCATTGCACTTCAGCTTTTTCAGCCCTTAAATGGCAATAACAATGCTCCTTTTTCTTTGTAAAGAGCCCTGAGCACCACGGGGGAAAAGCATCATTATAAGTTAAAAACCCATTATTATAACTAAAGAACACTAATACAGAGTAGCACTGCATATTCTGGCTCTCCTGTTCTGCAGTTAATGATTAGACATCAGTTGGGAGCTTCTCTACAGGATACAGGATTGCTCTTGAAGGTGTAAACAATTAAGAAACCTAGACGTGATGTTGGTTATGACAGTGTGAGCCAGAGGAACCATTCAAGGCTGACTCCCCTTTAATAGGAAGTAACAGGTGATAATAAAAGTGGTAGTGTGATCCTATCTAGTGATACTCATGGTGAAGCATGGCTCCACCACCCTGCTATCAGCATTTAATAGTTGTTGCAATGGTGCCAAAAAGTGTTGACCTAGGCAGGGCCTGCTGTGCTGGGCACTACACAAATGTGTAGCAAATGCTTATTGTTTCCCAAAGAGCATCCTGTAGCAAAGAAGTGATGCACTGGTGAAAGGAAAAAAAAAAAAAAGGCAAAAGAAAAGTGGAATAGGGGAAGAGGATACAAGGAGCAGGGCATTGCAGTTCCTAGTATACCCTGAAAGGAAACAGGGCATGGAAGACAGAGCATCCTGGACTGTTCAGAGGGAGGCCAAGGATGTCATGGCACCATTGGATAAAGGTTGGTGGCAGCTTCTGAGCTGTAACAACTTAGTGCTGAGTGCTGGATCACTGAGGACTGAAGCACACAATGGAAAATAAAATTCCCTCACTGCTTCCAATTAACTAGCAGCTTCAGTCAATTTCCTGAAAACAGTCTTCTCTAGTTAAAAGCATAAATCCATGCACGTGAAGCAATCTTGGCTCTGGTAGCATACACCCTAGTAAGGACTCTTTCTCCCATTCACCAGGGCTTGCTAGGACTGCTGGTGGGCAGCATCTGCCTCACGTCCATGAGACCTGGGTGAGGGTTGTTCACAAATGGCTCCTGAGATTATACTCCCCAGGCAGGGTTCCTGGCTGAGCCCCACACACAGCCTTCCCTCTTTCCATGTGGTTTTCAGGCAGATGCCAAAAGCTGAGGCAAAAGCTCATAACATGCCAATTACCCTGGCCTCAAAACCACAAATGATTGTATACAGCTGTTGGCAGATGAAACCTTGTTCCAAACACTTAGTACCTAATTGAATAAACTTGCAGAGCCCTGCTCTGGGTTTGCCTGTTCTCCTGCCCTCGTGTCATCGTTCCAGCCCACTGCCAGACCCTGTGTTACAGCGAGAGGGGCCAGAGACTTGCCTTGTGGCTTTCCATCGTTCATGAAAAAAAAAGAGAAGATTCCTCCACAGCAGAAGTTTCAGATCTATCAGTTTTCTGTCAGAGCACTAAGAGGGTTAATTAGAAAGCCCATTTCCCTTGTCTTCCCTGCACCAGTTTTCAGTTAATGGAGAAATAAACCTATTCATAGTGGCTTTTGGTTCCCCAGTAGAGATGCAACAAGCGCTTCATTTAGATGTGGTGAATGGTAATTATGTTTGATGGGAAAAGTGGGCAATTTTTCCTTTCTTTGTCAAATGCCTTGGATAAATTGTTCTTGTGACATTATCTAGAGCACAAAGGTCTAGTCACCACTTAAAATTATAAGGTAATTCATGAAATACCCTCCTGGATCAGACAAAGCGACCAAACATGACCTTGCCAACAATAACTTACACTGCAGTGAAGGGTCAAAAAAGGTTAGCATTGTCTTTTTTGGAATAACAATATCCTAAATTAAAGGTACCGTGTTTAATTTTTAAAAAATCCAGAAATTATGTGGTTTACTTCTAAAGGAACAGTTTGGTTCTGAAACGTATGTAATGTTTCAAAGGTTATGAGAAACAGATGCCACTACCCTATCCTTTTTGAATGACATCTGAAGCTACAGGCAATTTTCTCCAAATTGCCTTTTAACATCTGATTGCCTCAAACACAACTAACTGAGTTGCACTGTGCAATACACAAATGTGAATCCTATAGCCTCAATCAACACCTCCCAGGGAGGGAAATATTCCTGATCCAGCAAATCATTTTGACCCATCAGTAGCGAACTGTGCTGCAAGGAGATGTTGCTCTCATCTTCAAAATCTCTGCAAAGTCTGCTCTAGGTTCCCAGTGTAACTAAAATAACTCTAAAAGATTTTTTTCTAGCTTTGGGGAGAAAAAGGGGTTGTGTTAAGCACCCCAAAGGGAATTTATTTTTTCAGTGCTAGTCTGATCTTTCTAGTCCACAAAGTCAGTACTCCCACAAAAAGTAATTCAGATTATAATCCAAATAACAGATCCCAAGAGACACTTCCACTCTTCAGTGAAGACATCCAGAGAAAAATAGAAGTATTGCTTTTATCACCATCCAGACTCACTTTTTCCTTCTCCAGTGGAATTGTTGCCTTACAGACAGCTCTGTTAACACTCTATATATAAACTCCATTGCAAAGACATTAAAGACTTTGCACTGAATGTAAAAATCTACAATTCAAATAGCGATGCTGATTCTTGGACTAACTAATTGAAAAGAATTCATTATCCACACAAAAAAAAAAAAACCAAAACAAAACAAAAAACAAAAGAAAAACCCCATCCTATTCCTTCAATACCTTCACATACAGGATGCTGACACATTCAGGGGGTTGCCCAGATGTAGCAAGCACCAAGATTTTGGTGGGTTTCTGCTCTAATTCTAAAGCAATGTGAAGAATTCATCCAAAGACCTGCTCAGTGAGGCTCAGTGTGCAGCATATCAACCTCCCAAACCCACCAAATCCCTCAGCAAACTGTAACTCATTTGTTCCTTTTCCCCCTTGCGTGGGTGCCCTGGGACAGAGAGGAGTGGGTTCACTTGGTCACGCAGCCGGGTCGTGGCTCCTAACCTCAGGCTGTGTGGCACCTTGAAGGGAACTATTGTCAGTGCACTCGGGCAACTGGGCGGCACAAAGGCCCTTTACTCAATCAGCTCAGGGTGGAGACCAGCAAGGAGCCCCAAATGCCCTCAGCACACCAGCCCTGGGACAGTCAGTGCTGCCAACCCCATGTGCTGGGCAGGGGCATGAAGCAAACCAGGCTTCCTCTCTCCAGCATGGGCAGGTGTGAAGGTGACAGGTCAGCCTGGCTACAGAGGGGTGTCTGCTAGGGCAGGTGTGAGAGGAGCCTGGGTTTGTGTGCGGGTGAGGCTGGAACACAGCAGCAGCGTTTGGGATAAAGTCAGTTTGGGAGTGAAAAGAAATCATGCTTGAGCTTCTGTTCTGGGCAGGCCAAAAAACCCTGTGGTTTTTAACACCCCAGTTACTCTACTGACTTTAGAGGGACCTGTCACATGTTAAAGAAATGCACATCTTTAAGTACTTAGCCTGAATTAAAGGATTAACTTAGTGCTGTTGAGAAAGAAAGGGACAATATGGAGCTCCACTATTAAGGTAACTATACAGAGCAGGATGGAGAGGTTGTACCTTGGAAGGGAGTCAAGAATGGTCTGGGAAGGGCTCTTCACCCTGAAAAACCCTAAAGATCTCCTAGGGAGTAAAATGGGGCATGTGGGCAAAATCAGGAGGTGGGATGCAGAGGAAGGGGAGGAGAGGAAACGAAAAACAACACAGCTACACAACTGTGGAAATGGGGAGTGAAAAGATTATGGAAAGTTTGAAAGGAAAAGCTGAAGAAACACTTTGCAGTCCTCCCCTCTGGGGGTTATAGTCAGTGATGTGGGCTTTTTATAAGCCTGTGTTAGGATAACTCTCTCTTCCCTTCTTGTTTATACCCCCTTTTAAGATCTATACCATGTTTGCATTTCTCCCCCTCCTCTCCCTTGCCACGGCTGTTCAAATCTAATTACCAGAGGTTCACTATATTCATTAGCTTCATTCCCTCTAAACCCTGGGCTGCATGTCATCTGGATCTGATTATGTATGGTGCATTTCATTTTCCCAGCTATTCCCCTACCTGCTTTTAATCAGCATGAGATTTTTCATTTAAACGTCATTAGACTTTTGAATAAATACGTAAAGAACATTACAAATAAATATAAAAGCTTCTTGCAAGTCAGGCCCAAGGAAAGCCATGCCCAAGGCCACCCACTGCAGTGTTTTACTCTGAGAAGGATATGCCAGATATGCCCCGAGGTGCTAACACAGCCTTGCCCGTTCTGTTAGAAGAGCACTTTGTTAAGATGTGGACTTTTACTCGTGACTGGAACACTGCTGTGAGGTTGGATGTGAGGTATGGCTGAAGCTCAGCACTCAGCAATGCACTTGTGCCTCTCATTTCTGTGGGAGTTCAGTGACATGCTCTTGAGTGGTTTGCCCTGTGGCCGGCAAGGCAGCTCCCAGGCAGGCTCACCTGATGATGTCTGTCAGCTCGTGCCCTTCAGCACCTTCCCATGCAAGCAAGGATTGATTATGCATGATGGAGGGGGGATCAAATTAACAGAAATAATTGCTCTATGCTCATTGTAGGGAAGTTAAGCATTGTTGCATGCCTAATTCTCCATCCTTGACTTGCTCAGCTCTGCTTGTCTCAGTAAGGCTGAGTATTAGCCGAGTCCTCCACAGAGTGAAGGTCTTGCCATAGGAGTCTAATGTGCCAGAAGTACAAGTAAAATGCACACAGCCTTTGGGATGAGTTAAAAAGAGGATTCAACATCTTTGAAAGAGCATACACAGACACATGTTTGACAAAGTCTCTGCACTTGTACTTCTGGCCCTTTAAAGAAGCAGCTCGCTGTTTCTGTCACACTTTATTCTCCTGAAATTTCCTTCTTCACTGTTTTTCTAGGTACTTTGGTTTTCCCAGTATCTGTAAAGCCTGATCTCATTTTCCTTAACTGTTTGGTTTTTTTTTTTGTCTTCTGCAGGGTGCCTGATATCTCCAGCTGCTTCTCTGAACAAATGTAGCACACAGTTACTTTGCCATTAGACCCCAGTTTGAGACTTGTATCTCTTAATTTGCACTTCTCTGGTTCACTCTGAAGCATCTCTCTTTTCCCTGTGCAGGTTTTCTAACCTTTCATGCCTGAAATCCTCACAGAGCAACCCCTGCTTGGATTTGGCTACTCCTTCTCTTTGTACTGCAGCAGAGCTGAGAGAAGGCACATGTTTGAATGAACAGTTAAGCAAGCTTGACTGCTTATTGTATTGACACACACTACACTGGGCTTGGCAATTCCCTGGAAAGATGCTGAGTACCAGACAGAGCTTGTAGCTTTCTCCTTTCCCATGTGGCACTGAGGCTATGCCTGTATTTAGAGGCAGATCTAACTTTGGAATTAATTTGTGGCGCTCGACTGTAAATATGGTACAGTTAGCCTAATTACTAGCAGAAGAAAAAAAAAAAACAACAAAAAATGCATTTTAGGAACCTTTTAGGAAGCATTTAAAAAAAAAAGAAAAGTTGCATCTCTGTTAAAATGGGTTCAGACACCACTTCTCTGGTATGACACACATTGCACTCACTGGATCGAGGAACAGCAATGTACAATCTGAGTTACATATTTCTTTGACTGCCATTTCATTTCAGTGACATAGGTTTGGTTTAGCTGCTCAAATTACTTAGCAAGCCATTTCAGGTAGCCAATTCGTTTTTAAAAGATTGCAATCTGTTTGAGGACAGTTTATGATGTAAAATGAATAGAGCATAAACAGGAAAAATGCTTGTCTTGCTTGGCCTGTTAACTCTCATCCCTGTGCACTTCTACTCTCCACCCCCTTTGTGATATTGTGCACTCCCAGAACTGTCCTATATGGACCCAGTTCAAGAAATCTGTGGTCAACATTACCGATCCACCTATCTTTCTAAAATATTTAGGTTTTTTCCTCCCTCTATATCATTTGATCTAGAATAATTTCACTCTTTTTTTAAAATTTATTACACAATAAAATGGGCCGATCTGGAATAAAAGAATGATTTGGTTTAGGATCGATGAACATCATACCCAGCAGATGTATGGATAATTAAAGCCCCCAGGAGCTCCTGAGCTCCTGAGTAAATGGTTCAGTAAAGTTTCCTTCTTCCTTTTTCTGAGATGGGTAACAGATGCCCTAGCAGTGATCCTTTCGTCTTTCATGTCATGACTCCTTACCCAAAGCATCTGTCTGCTGGCTTCCTGACAGTCAAACTCTGTTAGCAGCTGGTTTTCACAGGTAGGAAGCTTCACTCAGAAATTCAGAGCCATTATCCATCAGCTTCTACATAGGGACTGATTCCTCAGGAAGAGGATGTGGAAAAACAGATCAACAGCACAACAATATTAATTCTTGGCTTACAAGTAAGTTAGGTATCTCTCAGGGTCTCTCTCTCTCTCTTTTTTTTTTTTTTATTTTTTTATTTTTGGGGGGGTGGGGACGAGATGGGGATTAAAATGTGAGCAAAATTGGGTTTTACTTGTGAAAATTCAATCCAGTTTATGCTTAAATGCTTGCTGAATCAGGAACAGGGACAGACAGTTTGAAAGACCCTTTATAAAGCTTATAAGCAAAGAGAGCAGATTCCTCAAATCTGTATTTGCTGTTGCTTTGTAAAAGAGAAACAAATTTGGTAGGGAATAATCAATTGTGAGTCTTCAGTCAATGAAATATTCACCAGCCAGGTGTTCAACCATCTTATATCATCCCAAAGTCTTTGCATTAAATATAAAATCCCTTCAGATGAATGCCACCTTCTCTACTTCTTGATTTGTGTTCAGTTCCTCCACATTTCACAACTTCCTCTTTACAATTGATATGACAGAGCCCCATCTAGGTCTGAATCCTGATTTTCTGACAGAAAATTGAGACTCAGATGCAAACCCAGACCCAAACTGGGGTAACTCATGTGTATCCCCAGTGCTTCACATCAAAGCAGAAAGATAAGGACTGTCCTGACCTTACCGTGACACAATGCCGGACCATCAGCGTTATTGGTCACTGGTCATCCAGGCCTGCTTTTAATCTCTGTTACGCTGACATAGATTGGAGACCAGCCCACAGAGTCAGTGAAAACCATGTCCACATGGTTCAGTGAAATATCTTTGATTTTACTGCAAGTAGATGACTGATGAGAAAATCCAGCCCACTATTTTCAGAAGGAAGGAAACTGCAAAAAATGAAAGCACTCATCTCCACAGAAAATCATCCAGTGATGGAGAAGTCAAAACATGTGGGTTTACTGTGCTGTGGGTAATTATAGCCCGTGGAGTGGAAATGGAGAGGAAGGAGTTACTGATTTTGAGAATTATACCCTGAATAGAGGAGTATATTAGGGAATTTAATGCCTGGAAGGGACCAAGTGGGTCAGATCCAGAACGTGAGGAGTTCAGACCGAGGTTCCTTGTGCTGTCTCCTCTGGTTATAAAGATGCAGGATGAATTAGCAAGGGGTCTCCTTTGTGGAGGAAAGGCAACAAAACACTTTGCAAGGAAAGCTGAAACTGAAGCTGACACCTTTTCCTTGTAATGAGAAGCTATAATTCAAGGCAAGGTTCCCAAGGCACAGATATGTGTGTGCACTCATGAAGATTTGCTGCAGTAAAGAGGAAAATGGGAGCACAAAAAATGATTTTCCTTGCCTTTATGAGGCTAATGGCCCTTTACTCTCCATGGAGCGCTGAAGGATGCCACCATTAACTTTTTATTTGCAATTTGTATGCACCTTGCTGTATTTGTTTTTTTTTTTATAGTCACAATCTCAGTGCAATATCTAGGATAAAAGGAAAAGGAGCATGGAGAGTTCCTGTGGTGGGTAGTGATGAACTGCCTGAACTTGCCTATCTGCCTATGCACAGAAGTCACATGCCATGGTCAGGCAGCTTGGGCACATGAGTGTCAGTAGTGCACGCTTTGGATAGAAATACATGAGGTGAGCCCTCAGTTCCTGCTAGAAATGCCCTCAAAAGCAAGGGCTGGGCAAGGGTCTTGGCAGTAGTGGAAGGAGCACCCTGTTTGCTTGAGCTGCTTCTTTTAAAGAAGCTGTAGCAGATGATACAGAGAGGAAGGAAAAGAAAATGTAGGGGGGGAAAAGGAGGCAGAACATCCTGTTCCTGCAAGGAAGGAGAACTATAAAAGCAGCATAAATACATGGCATTTCAGCATGTGCAAAAAACATATGGCTGTGGCTAATGTAACTGAGACTTTGCAGTGAGTGACAAGACATAATTACTATAAAGCTATTCTGTGTGTATGGAAATAGATACATACATATATATGTAGGTGTGTGGGATGGGAGAGAGTGTCAAACAAAAGTCTGTCTCCTCGGGCACTGCTGGGTTTTCTTTTCTTTGGTGGTAGATCTCAACACAATTACCATGCTTCTGACAGATCCACTTCTGGAAGTCAGTAACAGCTGTGGGATGGTTTAATTGGGGACTGGGGGTCATGCAGCATGCAGAGCTCCCTGTTGCTTTTGAAAGAAAGAAAAACGTCTTTGGAGTTGTGGTGTGAGAAGGATACATTTAGGCCAGACTCAGCTGGGAAACTCCAGCCTATATTACACTCAGCCATGAGGGGAATTGCTGTTTTCCTGGATGTCTCTTGTTAATAGAGTTGTTGATGACAGTAATAGCCGGAAAATCAGTTACAGCCATTACAGAAGCAAGGAAACACAGAGACCCTGCTCTGGATGCAGAGCTGGCAGCAGCCCTCGCGTTCAAGACAGCTGGGCAGGAGGGATGAGACCACTGGCGATACTCAGGGGTGGGTGTGGAAGACCTGAATCCTCATCCCAGATTTATCTCTGTTTCCTGAGGGAGCTTCACTGCTAGCAGCCACAGATTTCCTTCTCTGTGACCCTGGGCAGGTCACACTTGCCAACTGCCAAGGATAATCCATTAGGCTCTGAAGGAGACCCTGAGATGCTTAATTCAAATGCAGTGACAAAGTTTGGACCCAGACGATGGTTGATTTTTTCCAGCAGCTAAAGGGAAAATCAAAACACAGAGAAGATCCTACTGTTTCTAGGAAAACAATTTTTTTCTTGGTGGATCAAAAAAAGCAAAAAAAAATCGTATTATGCTTGAACAAAATATTTCATGTTGGGTCTCTGGCCACAAAGAAACAAGAAAACAAAAGGCACCCCATGCTCTCTGTTGAGCTGAGAGCCTGACCTTCTGACAGGGTGAGGACTCACCCTGCATGGCTTGTACACAGACATCTGGAAGTGTGATAGAGATGGGAACAGAATGAAATTTTCCTGGGTCTTTGGTCTCTCTGCCAAAAGGCTTGCCAGACATCATCTCCTGATTTTCCTCTGGTGTTTTCTTGAAGTGTCTTGCATATCTCCTGTTTGAGCTTGAGCTATTTATAGCACAGCAGCAGGCAGGGAGCAGAATATAGCTAAGGCTACAGACCCACTGGCATTTGTCACTAAACCAATGTCCCATGGCTCTTGCAGGAACAGTGTGGTCATACACTCATAAAAAAAAAAAAAGGATTTAATTCAATATATCTTGACTCCTTCCTCCCTAAGACAGCCTTATCAATTTTAATGCTAAATGAATAAATAATAACAAGACACTTAAGGTGTTAATGGAGCATTAATTATTGCTGAGGTTTCCATGAAAGGGCATGTGACATCCACATTAATACCGAATGACTTTCTTTATGACTAACATAATTACAGAGAATATTAAATGAAGTAAAAAGTGATGGGGCTCTTAGCAGTAATTGTCACAATTGTTCATAGAGAACCCGATTTCCGATACTGTATTTACCTAAATTGGCTAGGAAAAGCACAGGAGGCATGTAAAGCTCAATGAATCACTCCAGTTTACATCTCTAGCTTGAGAAACTGCTTCCTCATTGCCCACAGGAGAATAACAAGCATGGCCATCAGGGTCTGGTTTAAACCTGAGACTGTGGCAAAACATGTCAGAAAAACTGAGTGCTGCTTTCCATTTATGTTTGGAAAGTTGATTTTTCTTTTCTTATCAGAAATAATAGCAAACATGATTTTATGAATAAAAGCGAGAAGGGCAACTGAAGTTCACCTGGCCATTCACACATGGCTGTGAAGTCAGAGTTTTACAGCCACGGAGGGCTCTGGGAAAGTTTTGGGTCTTTGCTTATATTTGTGGGGAAAGTGAGGGCTTGAGCATTTAAAGGGCCATGTTACAGTTCTTGAAGCACTTGGAATATATTGGGAATTAAGAGATTTTGCTGAGAAAAGTGTCTGGCCCTGAAGACAACTCCAATGTCCATCAGAGCTGACAGAAAGAGTATAGTTGTGTTTACCTTTGAAGCAGGAAAGGGTTTTAATTCCTAGGAAAACACACAGGGCTGAGCCCTGAGTGAAAGAGCTGTAGAGTTGGGGCTCCCCCATGGCACCTCCTTGACAAAGGAGAGCTGAAAGCCCTAGAGGCAAAGGGGTCCCAGGTCAGTAGAACCCAGACTGCAGAAATGCCCAAAGTAGGGTTGCAGCTCTGGGGTTTAGAATTGAATGCAGGTGGGAGGCTGAGGGAGACACAAGCTCTGGCAGCCGTGCAGAGCTCCTGGGGTATTTTCCAGGGTGTGCCCTGTTGTACAGTCCCTCAGTCTCACGCTGGCTTTAATTATCCAAGGCAAAAAACTGACCTAGGAGCACGAAGGCAGAGTAAAGAGGCTTACTACTACCTGTGAGAAAATATCCCCACTTGTGAACTTTGAATTTACTTGAAACTGAAACTTGAGCCTGGAATTCAGCATCAGGATTGACTGCTGAGTGTTCTGAGTATCCTTTGATGAGCTGCTGTGCAGAGTGCGATGGCTTTTCTGCATGGCTGATCTCCTAACTCCCAGGCATTACTTCAAGTGCATGACTGACTGCCTCAGAAACTGGCCCCCCTCTGCCCAAAAAGCGACTTGAGCTAACTTGCCAACACGGTTTGACTTTTGGATTAAACAAGTTCTAGATGTGCCTGAAATGTTCCCACACATAGAAATCCCTTTGTGAAAGGGCATGTGAAAGGTGAGTGAGATTTGGGAGAACTTTGTACTTCATTCATACTTTCTTCTCTAATCAGAAATGTGAGTTGGTTGTTGTGTCCCTTTATTTGACTTCTTCAGGCTCTTCGGAAGCCCTATTGAATCTGTGTGCCTGTTAATTTCCTCAACAGACTAATTCAGCTGGCTCTGCTGACATGCACTTAATTATGTTTCAGTTAACTCATTTTCCTGGATGATGCTCAACTGCTGTCTGTAAATGAAATGGCTGCCTGGTTAATCAAAAGTTTCTAAAGTTTCTCTCCACCCTGGGCACACGCCCATGCTGGGCTGGCACTCTGCTCCAGATCCCGGCTGCAGCTTGGGAAGAAAGACATGTGTGAGTGAAATGTAAGGAGGAAGGAAATAAATGGATCCTGAGCCTTCTGAAACTTCAAACTCTCTCTGCAAATAAACTAATTAAGTGTCCATGTCTGGGAAGATTTGATCAGAAATGGTTACCCTATGGCAGCTGGATGAGCTCTTAGGAGAGACAGAGGCACTAGCAGGAGATGCTCTCTGCTCATGTCCTTCCTTCAGCTGCCTGTTTGGGTCAAAGCCAGCCCAGGAAAGTGTCTGCATCTCACAGAAATGTCCCCCTTTTTCCTGAGTGAATCTGGTCCAATTTTTGAGCTTGTTCAGTGTGTTGGTCCTGCTTTCACACTGGTTATATACAAGGTAGAATTTTAGTGTCACAGCTGCCTCTCCACCAGCCCACAGCACTCAATTCTTCCCAAAGGAGACTGCAGAAGGACACATTACCACTTAATTAACTGTGAATTTTCATGGAAAGAAAGCTTAGAATTAATCAAACTGTAAGAAATTATTTTAACTGACCATATTCATGGAAATATGGGAGCATCCTTTTATTCAGATCAATTTGATTGATAGCTATGGAGTGGTATCCAAGATAAATTTGCTTTGGATGTTACAATGGGCATGCAATTCTTTTTGAGATGACATGACTGGACTGCAGCCCACTGCTGGGCAGTGACAGGATGCCCTAGGTGAAATTTCAGAGCCCTCTGTCCCATCTCCAAAAGCATGACAATTCCCCATGGAAAATAATCCTGCTATCATGAAGTGGATTTCATTAATAAATCAGAGGCCAGCACTGTGAGCCATGCCTGCCAGGAATGTCTGAGGTGAGGTGCCTGAAAGGCAACAGCTTACATGAAGAATACCTAATAAAAATAAACTCACTCTTATGCAGAACATCAGAGTTATTTCACAATATCCCACATGCTTCCCTTTATTTGCTTGTCTGGGGCACAAATAAAGGAAATTTGTTTTGGGAAGCTTGGGTCTTTATTCTTAACGGAGGAACTTAAGTAGACATCTGACTTCTCATAGAACTCATAAACAGGCACCTGGGCATTTAGCACTGATTCCTCCATGTTAATTTTTGGCAACCGATCTATACTTTAGCTTAGAGAAAGCCACAGTTAGGGATGCTTTTCTTTGTTCTTCCTGCTTTGAAATGCTCACCCTTCCTAGTCAAGTCTAGCATGAAAATCAGTTCCATCTAAAAGCAATCATAAGAGACCAAGAATCTAGACTGAACTGGGAAAAGTACATTTTTATGCTTAAAAAAATAAAATAAAAAATTCTAGATCTCAAAGGAGGGACGAAAGAACGTCATCAGGGATGGATTTCTTCAGCACCTCTTCACTGTTGACCAAATCTGAGTGAATGGTGGATTGTGTTGTCAGAGATGTCTAGCAGTCTCTGAGATTTCTGTCAGACATCTTACATCCTGTCTGATTTGCAGTACACAACATCCAGCAAGGTCTTGCTGTACTGGTCATGCACAAAAAACAAATTTATTGACAGAAATAGTTGGTAAAAAGTACATAAAGGCAGAGGATCATTTTTTTTGTTGTTCTTTGTTTCTACTCTCCAATCCTACCAAGAGTGTTTTACAGGTTGCTCAGATATTTTCTAGTACTTGTTGGAATCTTGTGTCTGGAGAACACTTCCCCCACAGACATTACTGAGAACACAGATATGACCTCTATCTACATCTGTCACATCATAACCTTGTCATTTTTAGAGCAAGACCTTCCCCTAAAGTTATGTCAAGATCCAATCTATAAGCACTGATATTTCAGTAGTGCTGATTTTGCCTTTCTCGTCAGTTGGTTGAGTTCACCGGCACCCATGAAGTACTTTCTGAGTTTGCTACACTTTTGTCCAAAGACCTCATAGAGTTTTAAAGCTTCTTTCTTTAGTCTCTGGATTTTGTATGACAGTTCTGTCACCTTTGAGTGAGTTTTTGCCACTGCTTTCAGCATTCTAGCTCAGAGCTCCTTCACTGATCCCCAGGAACTCTCCAGAGCTGGCAGCACTTATCCTTGGAGCATGGTTGGAAGGGAAGGTATTTTACTACTCTTACTACTAGAAGGAGTAATGAGCAGATCTGGATGAAATTCTGGTATCATTGAAAACTCTGTCAAATATTCCACTGGTTTCAGTGGGGATGAGTCAATTTTACTTTCAAGACTTCAACAAGTCATCAACATAACCGTTCCAAACACAGAATTCTTTTGGGGAAAAAAATAGAGTAGTGAGGACGAGAGATATAAATAGAGAGAAAGTACAAGATAAACTATGCATAAGGCACTCTCTACTTAAGAATGAAATATAGCAAGATGGATTTTTCAGTAAATGAATGTGTTAGCTCATGCTTGACAGCATCTGTGCAAGCAAAGTCCTGCTGTATGCAAATTGGATGCCTAACAACTTGTGTGGCTAGGAAAATAATCCATATGTATGCTTACCCTGTGAATTGATAATTAATTCATGCTCCTGGGTAAAACTGAGTCCTTCCTGAAATCCCACACCTGTATAAGTCTCCTCTCCATACTTAACCATAGAATCAGAAAAATTTTAACCACAGAATCAGAAGTCTGAAATTAAATAAAGGTAATTAATATTAAATGAAATCTAACACAGAATTTTATTCAAAAAATAGGTAACAATTAGCACTCTTTGACTGGCATTTAGAGACTGGAGGGAAGGAGGCAAATGTAGCTGTAATCATATGTAAAAGAGTGTGGAGGAATCTAGAGAATGACAACTCTTACATTTGTGCCAGGCAGATTAGCCCAGACTGTGGTACAGGATAATGTTAGTGGACATCTGAACAAAACCAGGCAAGTGATAAAGGTTGAACCTGGCTTCTGAGAGGGAAATTTTGTCTAACAAGCCTCTCAGGGCATTTTGGTGAGATCAGTTAATGTGTGATGCCAATGACATTGTCTCTTTGGTTTTCCTAGAGTCTTCTCATAAAGACTTTTTGAAAATCAAGTAACCAGGCAACAAGAGGTAGGAACCTCATCAACTCAAATCGTTGGCTAAATGATAGATAATGACAAATGAAAGTAAATGGTCATTTTTCTCAATGGAGGGAAGTCCTCAAAGGAGCTGTGCAGGTCTTTTACCTGTGCTAATAATCTGTGCCAAGTCTGGGTTCTTTGATGTGTTCATAAATGATCTGGAGAGGGAAGGGAGCCTTGAGTTAGCATTTGTTGGCAGTACCAGATTGTTCAGGGTATTAAAATGAAAGCAGACTGTCAGGAATGGCAAGAGGATCTAGTGAAAGTGGCTTGCAATAAAAAAGCAAATCAAATTCTTGGAGATAAATTGTCTAGATTGTGAGTCAAACTGTTTATGTCACTGTGTGAGGTGGTGCGTATGGAGGGGAGGACAACCCCCAGTTGTGCATGTGGTGATGGGCTGTGAGCAGCCAGGTCCATGGAAAGAGCACCTCCATCCACACAGGCAATCGTAGGCCATTTAAATAGTGAGACTTATCGGGAAAGGAAGAGAGCATGAAAGAAGAGCCCCAGTGCTGCTGCACCCCCCCGAGATGGGGGTCCCAGCTCACCTCTGCGCAGCTCTAGGCCCCTGACTGCAAACAGCACAACCGAAGGTATTCTTACAAGGAATGACTGGGTTGGTTATGGCTGTTAAGCCTGAGAAAGGTAGCATTAAAGAGGATGTAAGAAAGATTTAGAAAGTTGTGAGTGTCATGGCTGAGATGGCTAGGAATCAACAGCTCACAGTGTAGGCTGCAAGTCCTAGGCCATACAACTGCTGTTGAGTGGAACCAGCATGACAAAGGCAAGAGTGATCACTTCTCTTTGTCTACTGCTAACTCACATGCGGATATATTGTCTGTCAAGACTCAGTTGTTCAAGAGGACTCTTGGCAGCTTTGCCTATCTGGGTTAAAATATAGCTGTATGGTCTAGCTTTGGGCTTGCCTGTGGCAGCAGGGCAGAGTTCCAGGGCTGCCCCAGTTCCATCCTGCCCAGAGAGTCAAAACAGGAGTGCTTTTTATTAACAGCCTGCTGAAATGTCTGCCCAGTGGCAAATAAAGGACGAGACTCAAAAGTGAGCTGCTCAGACACCATTAGCTCCTGTCAGAGTGGTGCCAAAGGAAAAAAACTGGGAAGAGGGAATGTGTTTTTCCCTGCCAATTGAGCAATCTCCAACTACCATTAAAACATTTTAATAATGTAATTATTTCAGTCTTTTTACCACAGAGCAGATTTAAGTATGGTATTCAAGGCAAAGCTTTATTTTTTCTTTTCTCAAGTATAAATCTCACAATAACTCCAAGTCTTCCTTGTGTGGAATGCTAAACAGCTGATTTTACTGTGGTGATTTTACTCTAAAAGAAGAGGTATGCCATATACTTTGAGTCTTCCAATTTTTAGAGGGAAGAGAGCCTTAAAGATTTTGGCACCTTCCTGTTTAAGCTAGTTAAGCTTAAATGTGAGGGAGGTATATCTCAGATGTCTGATCTGCAGGTTCATTTTTTGTGATGGCTGCTGAGCCTGCACATGGTCCTGGAATGACAACCTTCCTATTTAGAGCGGGAATGTTATCTGGAGAGCTACATCTTCAGGATCCTCATGCCCACGTGCATCATCCATGATGAGCAGAAGCTGAACTCTGCAAGGAGCAGAGGATCAGCTGAGCTGTGCACCCAGCCTGGCTCATGTGGCCAAGGGTGGAGGGCAGCTTGGGCTGGCAATGTAGCAGCTGAACTGCCAGCAGCAGCCTCCCACCAAGGCTGCCGGCAGCATTTTCAATGCTCATCGCTGTGAGCATCCCCTCCCTGCTGACTTTGGAGGTGGGGGGAAGCAGCCCTGTGCCTCTCTCCTGGCTGCTATAGCCCTGCTGACTGCTCTCCTGCAAAGGATGCTCATGCCAGTGCTGCCACTCTCCTAAGGTGTTCAACAGATTCACTTTTTGTTCTCTTTCCCCCCATGCATAAATCTTGTCGGCATCAACCTAATTGCATCTTTTTCCGACAGGCTGTCTCAGGAGCAATGCAAATGAGCTTTGAAATGTGGAGATCTGGTTTATATTTGTCAGTTAATTGCCTGAGTGGCACAGACATCTAGAGCTGGCACCTGCCTCCTTGTGTTAAGATCCATCTTTGATTTCAGACCCGATGCTGCATGTAGAAGCTGAGCTCCTGATAGAGGAGGATGTGCTCTTTGCACAGTATCTTGCTCTAAGTGAGAGTGATCTGTATTCCTTGGACTGGGTCTGTTTTACACTGCAAACACTGATCACAGAGGCTGTGGCCCAGTGCAAGGCAGCATGGATCTGTTCACTTCTAGGTGAGCTGGCCCAGGCTTCACCCAGAGAAGCCCCAGCCTTCTTGCCCATCTGCCTAGCCCTGTTGTGTGACCATAAGCATCATGCATGTGCATGGACTCACTTCCCCTGAGATTTGTCTCTGGGGTGCTCATGGGCATAAACAAGGCAGGGGGAGAGGCAGCACCTTCCTTAGTATATTGTCTGACTGCACACAGACGCTGGAAAAATAGGACGTTTTGTTCTTTTTTGACATCTTTGTTTTAAAAAACTTCCCTCACACTTAAACATTAGGTCTTGAAATTCAGCCTATATTTCTTTTGCACTCATTTCATCCCCTTGTCCAAAATTCTTCATTCAAATCCATGTCAGCTTTACCCAAACTCCCAGCAGCACACAGATGAAGTTAGTCAAACACAGAGCTAGCTCTCATACCAAATGTCTGATATCAACCCTGTTTTCTTTCCCACACACTTCTATCCTTTTTTTGCACTCTCTTTCTCTCCAAGATGGCAATCAGCTAAACAACAACACATTTGCTGAGAAACCCAGCCGATTGGGCTGTGTAATATCTGACTTCCCTTCAGATAAGCCTTACTGCCTCTGCTGCCTCTCTGCCGGGGACTGTTACAGCACCAAGTCAGATTAACTGAGTACCCTGCAGAATGCCCCACTACAGGCAATACATACTTGAAACTACCCCATGGCCCTACTCCAAGTTCTGACATTTGCTAGCTCATCCCAATGCAGAACACAACAGAGACACATTGGAAAGGTGTGATGTCTCCCAGTGACATAAAGGTCATGGTATCTCCATGCTGCATGACAGGTGCATTAGAAATTCATAGACCAATTTATCTGTGCTACAGCAGGAATTTGGGGTGGATGGCTTCAAGGCTGGAAGCATCTGCCAGCATAGGTCTGCAAAGCATAATCTTCACTGGCTCTCTGAGTAAATTATCCAAGCATTGAAGAAACTGTGAGGATGTACCAATTCAAAGCAGCTCTGAGACTTTGTCCCTGGTGGTTCATCAGCTTTTCCATGGAAGTAAGAGACATGGGTTGTTAGGACTGTGCAGAAAGATCAGGCAGTCAAATGCATGTATATGTGTGGTATCAAGAGCTTAAATCTCCATGAAACCTGGCGGAGGGATAAAACTGGCATCTTGCATCTGTTGCTAGGGAGCTGGGACCATAAGGCAGGAACCATGGCAGTCTGTGTAAGGAGAAAGCACCAGAAGAGATGTGCTTTCACAAAGGATTTGCTTTCCTTTGAAATCTGCCAAAGACTATGAAATGCAAAGACAAGTGTTATTTGGAAAAATAAAACCACAAATGCACATAGAGGAGGGAAAAGTGTATTCAGGGGAATATCACCTCACTTGACCCATTCTCATATTCCTGGTTGACCACTTAAGTCCCTATTCTTGCAGGTTGGGAAATGTAGCCAGGTAGTGCTAAGGATGGAAACCACCCTACAGCTGGATATGAAGCTCTGTGGGTCAGCCAGTTGTTGAGAATGGTTTGCACTTTCACATGGAAGAAACAGAGTATTACCAACTCCTGTGCTGTGGGCTGGTAGCTGCTGTTCTCCCAGGAGCAGTACACTGATTTTGCTCTTGACAGGCAGCTCTGACTGTCAATCCCTATTGAGACTAACTTGTCCCAGCTGTATCTCCACCAGAATGAGCTGAATAACACCAGGGACAAATGTGGGTCTTGCAGATTTTCCCACTGTTGCCTTTGGCAGCACTGCAGTATGCAAACACGGCTGAGGGTCAGTATTGGCAGTTCTTCATATTTTATTTCTTGCAGAGGATAAATTCATTTGGTGGGGGGGGGTCTTTATTTTGCCTATATTCAAACTCATATTTTCATGTAGTGCGTAATTAACAAAATACTCCAAATAATCAGAATTTGGAATTTTTAAAATAACCTTCTGATTCTGCACTTCCACTGCTTACTAACAAACCAATACATGCTGCCCCAGGGTATTTACCACAGAATAACAACCAGATGGGTTATTCTGCTTCAAGCTGTTAACCTGAGCTGATTACTAAAACCCTGGAAAAGGCTTATATACTTTAGCCCTTTATTGATGTCAGAAAGTTCTATAGAATATATTTCTCATGCTCTCCGATCTCTTTTCCAGAAGTACAAGGTTGATCAACATCTTTTGATGAGAAAACAATTTATGGACATTTATTATTATATATTTTAAGTGTTTGCTAATCTGTGTTTTCTATTCTCAGTGCCTAAATAGAGACATTGGGAGCTCATTTCCATTAAGGCTTCCACTGCAGTGCTCAGTATTGAGTTGTGGCATCCCACTTTGCATCCTGTTTCTGCCCGTGCTAAGAACCTAATTTGAGGCTGGAGATTATGCCCTGGGAATAGCCAGTGAAACTTCAGCATTGTGGAGCTGGGGATGGTGACAACTAAAGTTCTTTTTGGATCAGTTCCCAGGAAACTACCCACATAAATTTGTGTTGGTCTGCCTTGTAACATGAAACAACTACTCCTTTCGCAGTTCCTGCTACATTGCTGTCTGTTGTGTTAGTTACCCCAAGCACATTAAAAAAAAAAAAATCCAAGTCTGCCTTTGACTCTAATAATCCTCATGTCAATTTTATTTGTTGCAACAGAGGAGCGGCTATAATAAACATAAAACAAAGAAATGAGGAAATCTTTATTACAGAGTGCTTTTACTAGTATCTTGTACTAATAAACACAGTTGTCTGTTTGGAAAGATGCCTCCAATCTGTTGATTTATTTTATATCAGCAGTGCTGTGAATGCTGGCTTCTCTGCTTTTATAAGACAAGCAGAGGAAAGAGGGCTGCCTTGCAGGAGAGTTATGGAAAATCAGCTTGGCCTTTTATGTAAATACAGTTTTATGCCCATCAGCTGAAAGATTATTCCTGAGCAGTTGAGAGGGCTCATTGTCTCAGCCTTTCTGTTTGCTTCTGTCAGGCCAAATTCTGTTCCAGCTTGAATGGGTTGCGTTGTTCTTGCTGACTTCAGTAACACAAGAGCCAAAAAGCCTTCAGCTGAGGAGCTATGATGGGTCACCAACAGCCTCATGGTCACTTTGAACAAAATGTGTCCATGAATGCAGGCTTCCTGCAGAAGTGCCCAGGCAAGCTCCAGAGAAGGTCCACAGCCTGCTCCTGTCCTAGTGGGAAGGGAAATCCCAGCCAGCTGCAGTTGTATTCTCCCTATAGTAACACTCAAACCCAAGGGCTTGCTCTCCTGCACATGGAAAATCGGAATGTTTTCAATTTTACTGATTGTTTTTAAAATCTAATCAGATTTTACTCTTGAAATGAGATAATGAGGCAGCTCTGGAAACCACTGGGTGTGAGGAACAGGGCAGGGCTGCTTGCCGAGTGCTGCTGTGCATCACTGATCACCTCTTCCCTTTATCAGGCAGCTCCAAGACCCCCTTCCTCTGAGGAGGTGGAGACCTTGCTTCAGTTACAGCGCTGTTCAAAGCACCTCACTGCTCTTGGCCATCTTCCTTGGCCAGCTTTCAAGGTATTTTTATATCTTGTTGCTTTAGAGCATGTGTATGCTGGTTCTGTGGGATGTGAGCAGCAGCATCCCAGGTAGGCAATTGCCCTGTGAGGAGAGAGACTGCTCAAGATGATGCTCTCAGGCTGCAGTAGCTCATGTCAAGAAGGACCATGCACTTTTGCTGTCTCCCACAGGAATGAGAAAAAATGTTGGTTTTCCATAAGACCCAGCCCTAGATGTTAGGTCATCACTTTATCATGTTTATCATAGTTCACAGCTGAAGAGAAAAACAAAGATAAAAACCAAACAGTGTCTCTTGAACTTCAGACAGCAGTTGGTAAGGAAGAGATCCAACAAATATGGTCACACAAACGAATAAAAGGGCAAGTGTTTGGGAGATCCTTGCTTCCCTGGCTGAGGACTGTCTTGATTTACACTGATCTGTGCCTTGAGCACAGAGGGCATGGGGAGGAGGGACTTATCCTGCAATTGCAGCACAGTTTATGCAGGCCCCTGTTTGGTGATGCCTCTAATTGGGCTGCTCAGAGGATACTGTCACAGCTTCTATCAGAGACTCTTAGTGAGCACACAGATGGTGTTAGTGGCAGCTGAGACTGTTTTAGTGAGCCCTGAGATTGCCTTGGTGAGCCCTGAGACTGTGTTAGTGAGCACTCGCCCTGTGGGCAGGGAGCCCAGCAGGATGCAGAGTGCCCTTCTCTTGTATTCACCTACCAAGGGTTCCTTACAGCCCAGGAATAAGAAGCATTATTTCCAGTCCTTGTAACTTCTTCTGTTACTTGGATCTGACTAATGTTATTTTTACCTGGAACTAGAGATTTATTTCAGAGGATTGGCCAGGTCTTTTTAGGCCATTACCCACTGTGTTTTATGTACATGAAACAGCAGCCCAGGTATGGGACTCATGGTTATAGCCCCCCCAAAACCTCTGTTCATTATCCTTAATTCTTGTTCAAAAACATAAAAACATGTAGGGAGCACAAATTTCCCTGCACAATACATCTGATCTCAGTTTTCCCATCTGAAGCTTGTGTAAGGATTCTTCTAGTGCCACCAACTCTTCAGACCTATTCTTGCACCCTAGCCCTGAGCCACAAGGTTCCACAATCCCTAGTGCCCAGTGGCAGATAAAAAAAATTCACTGCCTTTCAACACTTAGATCATATTCAAATATTTATATAATTTATTTGTTCTACCATGAGAAATTTGCAGGAAGTTCACATGGCCAGCCTGAAGCGTTTGCAACACTTTTTTCAAATTTATTTTACAAGTGTGAATGCAGCACCTAAGCCAAGAGAGGGACTGAAAATCCTGAGGATCCAATGGAGCATCCGTACCACAGCAGTGCCAGATTGCAAAAAATGCCTCTTGTTGTGTGTACCTTGGGAAGGACAACATCAGCCTGGAAGATCTCATGGATTAGGCTGGGTAGCTACAGCTCAGCAGGTAGAAAAGGACAGCAAGGAGGGAAAGTAACACACTGTCCTCATGTGCTCACTGGAAACACCAGGGATAGGCCTACATGCCCTGCTGTCCTTGTAGTGTCACTGCCCAGGAGAGCTCAGCACCCCAAATTTGTCATGATATCCATTTCCCCATCAAAGCTCCCCACTATTCTGCCCGGGCTCCCTGGGAAAACAAGTTGCAATTAGAGCAAAAAGATCTCCCTTGCCCCTGTCCAAGGAGGATTCAGTAGCAACAGCTGCACACACATTCCCCACACCCCAGATGGGTGATGCAGCAATATGGGGATATTGGGTAGAGGCGCTTTGGAAACAGGATTTCCTCACTTTGCAGGAGCAAGGCAGACAGTGTGAAATTCAGATGCCAGCCTGTTGACTGTTCTGGAGCTGATTCCATTGAACCCTGGCCTCTGCTGCCATTCCTCCCAGGCTGTGATGTTAGTTGTGTGCTGACTCCTGGTTTTGTAACACAAAAATTTCTCCACCTTAGGACTTGCTTCTGCTAATCTCACAATTAATTTCAGCAAAGTTAACCCTGGTTTTAACTTTATTCTTTATTTAACTTCAGCAGTCTGAAGGACTTCTGAGATAGGAAACACAGGGCATTGGGTGGGGTTGTTAAAGGTATGTTTAAATACAATTTTTCATACATGGGCAATCCCAGAAAGACATCAGCAGGTGACAACCTCGGGTGTCAAACATTCTGCTCCACTGATGAAAGCTTCTGGTACATCTGAGTGCTACACACACTCCTCTCCTCCCATGACAACTGGGCTACAGTGAAATAAGAGAAGGAATGAGCACAGTCATATCCTCAGCCACTTATTTAATCTGTAGTTATTGACAATTGTGCCATTATATTTCTATGCATTACACAGCAGGTGATGTTTCTGTTTTGGATAGTTCACTGAGGGAAGGGATAGGACATTTTGTAGAGATCTAGCAACAAGAGAAAGCGTTGTGTAAGAATTTAATACCAGTATTTAATAAGGAATTCAACATGGTGTATTTAAACTCACACACTTACACAGCCTTTTTACTGTCAGATACAAGCAGGACTATGAAGTATGTCTCCCTTGGGATGGTTGTCTGTGCATCACTAATGATTACTGCTGTAAGGAGTGACCACATTAAATGTTCAAGTTAGAAATAGATTTTACAAAGCTGGGCTATGAGGTATGAGGAGATATTTCAGATAAACAACCCAAGTACATCTGTTTCCCTCTAAATGTTATCTTAAACTTTAGTCTTGGGTTTTCTGGCAGAGAAATCAAACTTCAGGCAGACTTTGAACACCCAGATATTATTTTCTTTTTGTTTGCTGATTATGACCTTTTCTTATGGTGCCCTCAAGGAGTTGGAGGAGCTGGATTTTCCCCTGTTATACTGAAGTAACTCTTTTGATTGCCGCAAGGTGACTGCTGACTTCTCTGCTACCTTACCTGCTTGCACGGAGGTAGTGAGCTGCCCAAGTGGTTTGTCTGCCACTTCCAGTAACCTGGTCATGAACACAGTGTTCCTGGCCTTGCAATTCCCCATCGTGCAAACAGCTGGAACAAATTGAAACCAAGCAGGAGACGGTATTGTTACCATATGTATTCCTTATCTTGATTTATTTTCATTGAGTAAGTTTTTAAAGAGTTTTTAAGAACTCAAGCGCTATCAAGGATTCTAGACACTTCCAGAAAAAACAAAGACTACAGGTAGGAAGTTATATTTTAAAACAACATGTTTCAAATGCTGTTTGTTTTCCCTACAGGGATTTGAACATGATATATTTTTTCCTGTATTTTTATCCCCACTCTGAAAGCCAGGATAAAGTGCTACAGGCAAAACTGAAAAGAAATAGAAAGTATTCAGGCAGTTATCTAAAAGCTTTTCTATTTGCAGACTGCTTCTTTTAGGACTGAGAGATACTGAAAGCTTGTGGGGGGAAAACATTGTTTAGTGATATACTGTCTGATGTGCTCTGTGTCCAAAAATTACCATAACTTGAGTGCAAATACAAATATATTTAATGCAAATGCAAATTTAGAGATACTAAGTGGAGATGAGTTGAACAACTTTAAGATCTCTTTTATAGGCCTAGGTGTATAGGTCTGACCAAGAAAATATCCTTGAAGAAGGATATCAGGTTACATGAAAGACACTTCTACCTAAGAGGGAGGTAGCACACAACTCCAGAGTCCATATCCTACTGGAAAAGCAGGAAAATCTGTATGTTCTTCTGCTGAACAAACATGACTCTACTGACCTTGAAGACAAGTACCAATTTTGAATTCATAGGGTTTGACTTTATTGACCCATTTGACAACTTCAGAGGCATCAAGCTTGACCCACCCTAGTTTTAGTAAGAGCAGGGCTAGCAGAAAACCTTCATGAGGTGGCAGTTTTGGCACAAGCTTCCTCTAGTTGTGGCTTTCTGTGCCTTCAGATGCTTGTTTATGAAGCCTCTTTTAACTCCCACTGCCAATACACATCAACAGGGGCAACTCGTGCAGCTTGACATGGGGACAGTGACACATACAAAGAGTTGTCTGCAGTGCCTAAGGAAGAGTTTAGATGCTTCAAATTCTGTTTCCTTTGAGATAACCTTGAGTTTTGGAGCCAATGGAGCCAGGACCTCAGCTTTCCTCTGCCCTTCACCCTTCATCATCTCTAGGCAATACAGAGTGTAGGCTACCAAAGGATTTCAGTGAGGGCTAATCCCTGTTCTACCTGTAACGAGCAGGCTATGGTTTTATGACAGGTGACTGGAGGCTGTCCTATCATTCTAAGTCTAGGACTGAAATGACTTGAGACATTTACCATATATGCAGTGTTTTGGGAATCTGCAGCTCACAGGCTGTCTCTTAAACCTCTGACCTGTTGGACCTCGAGCAGATCCCACTGGCACTTTGGTCACTCTTAGGACTCAATGCTCCCAACAGGGAGGAGGACTAATCCTGCTGCAGGTACAGGCTAAGGATACTGCTGTGCAAGCCTGCAGCATTAAGAATAGATGGGAAGCTCTGTGAGGAGCAGCTGAGGACACTTGGTATGTGGAGAAGAGGAGGCTGAGGGGAGACCTCATTGCAGTGACACCTTCCTTGTGAGGGGAAAAGGAGAGCCGGTCACTAATCTCTTGTATCTGGTGACCAGTGACAGGACTTGAGAGGATGGCCTGAAGCTGTGTCAGGGGAGGTTTAGGTTGGGTATTGGAAAAAGGTTCTTCACCCAGTGAGTGGTTGGGCACTGGAACATGCTCCCCAGTGAAGTGGTCACAGCACCAGCCTGACAGAGTTCAAGAAGTGTTTGGACAATGCTCTCAGGCATGTGGTGTGGCTCTTGGTGACATCCTGTGCAGGGCTGGGAGATGGCCTCAATGATCCTTGAGGGTCCCTTCCAACTCAGCTTACCCTATGATTCTATTCTGAGATTCTGTGATTATGAAAAGCCCCTTTGCTTCCTCAAACAGGACGCTTCAGCCCTGCTTCCAGGTCTTCCTATAGCACTTTTCAGAGAAATACTTTTGGCCCAATGAGTAAGACAATGGTTTGGATTGGAATATTCACTCAGCCTGGCTGCAGGCAGTGCTGCTTGCTCAGACCCCTATGCACAGGTTTGACTGGGGGAACTCACCACTGTGCCAGACCCTCCAAGTGAAGGCAGCAGCACTTCCAGAGGTTTTCTGTTTGCAGCTCATACAGTAAGGTGATTTACCATCCCATTTTTAGGCTGTTCTGAACAGGTACATAGATCAAAGCAGGACACCACCCGTTTTCATTGTCTTCCTGCAAATCTGATCTCAGTGGCAAACTACCACTGGCTTCAAAATAAATATCATTGGGCCCACTATAAATAGAAGTGATGTCAGTTTTAGAAACAGTCAGAAATGCTTCCTTCCATCCTCTGCCAACCTTTGTCTCCTATTTTTAAGCTCTTTTTCCATTCCAGTCACTGTTTTATCTTCCCTTTAATGTCTTTGTACAAAAGCCATTAATCTACTGTATGGAAAACTGTCAAATGCTTCTGGAAAATCAAAATATTCTGCTACCCACTAAATTGCCCTTATCTGTCATGGCAGTGGTATCTTCAAAGGATTCCTGAAGAGTAGTTCAGCATGACACGATCCTTCTGTGCCTCAGCCTGTGCTGGCTTCCTCTAATCTAGCTGGGATTTGGTCACCCTTCTCTTACTATATCCATTGAAATGGCTTCCAAGCATTTTCCCCAGAACAAATGTCCAACTCACTGGCCATATTGCTTCCCAGATTGTCTTATTAGTCTATTTTATTTTATTTTCTTAAACAAGAGTCTTGTTTGCCAGCTCTTACATAGCATTTCCCCTCCTTGGACCTTTTACAAATGTGACTGCTAGTTTCCCTGATTCCTGTGCACACTCCCTCAGACAGCAAGGGGTCTGCCATGAGGGATCATAGTGGATTTCTGCCACTTGGTAAGTCCTGTGTGCACTTCTGGACAGAGCTTTCTCTTTTACAGCTGGAAATCTGATCTCAGACCAGAGTAAGCTCTTTTCTCCAACAGAATTTAAAGTTTGCATTTTCCTGAATAGGAACATCCGTTACCTATTCTGTTAATAATTTTGTGCAACAGCTAACGATTGTGTTTTAAAAAGAGAATATGTCTTTGGAAACTAAGGCCAACTTAAACCGGCTGCCTTGAACATAGTTTCAATACTTCTGCTTCTAACCAGAGGATTGTCTCAGGGACAGGGAGCAGAAATTGTTGTTCTATCCCCAGATAATGGGCTGCAGCAGGGAGGTGGAGACAACAGGCAATTCTGCATCAGCCAGAGACATTTCTTTAGATGTTTTGCTGCAAGAGTCATTGCAGATTCCTGGGTGCCCCAGGTCAGACCTAACCCAGTCAGTGTTTAAATACTGTGTCAGAAAGTCCACTTGGGCATACTGAGAGGGGAAAGGCATCATCAGAGAACACTAACTCTGTCTGTGCTCCTTAAAAGTGGGGGTTTTTTTCTAGATTATTAGCTCCAGGCTCCAAATACTGTTCAGTACTGACTAGACTCAGGTGTGATCTTCTCCTCCCACACACACATATTGCTAACATCTGTTAATATTCTTCTGGTTCAGTTTTTCAGCCCAGGAAGTGCTAACCTTGACACACATATTTAATTTCAAGCGCAGCAAGACTGTTGATGGTAAAGCACTTACTGAGCCTGCTTGGATGAATACATAAGTTAATAGCTTTCTGTTGGACTCATGTATATGCATGATGCTAATGACAGCTTTTACATGAATTCCTGCAGGGAAACAGTGAGCACTCTATATTAATATCCAGTCTCCATTTGACTCTGCAATTTCAATATTAATTGATTAACAGCAGCCAGAAGGAATGAACAACAAGAACTCCAGGCCAATTTTCTAAGGCCTGGCCAGCACATAAAGGGCTTAATGGATCTCTGGCTGTAATGGACCCAGCCTTGACCTTACTGAAAGGAATGGTAGTGTTGTGCTTATTTCAACTGCATTTAATAGAGATTCAATAGTTGTACCTCAGGAGAGAGGATCCAAAGAATGTGAATACCATGATGTCTGTGCTTCATAACTAAAAATATGATTAAATGATTTTAAAAATTATTTCTACACCCAGAATTTCTTGGCCAAAGCCTATTCAGAAATGACCAAATGATAGCCATAAATGCAGGAAAAAAAAAATTGAGCTAAAAGCAAGACAGGAACTTCCTTCTTTTTAACACTAGTATGTACTCTCCCCATCCTCTCAGCACGCTGCTTTTGAACTCAAAAATCACTTCTTGGCACTTAGACAGATCTGTAAGCAGTTTAAATCACTTCAGTTTATACACATGTAGATGTGTCCATGTATGCATTTTGCAGAAGTTGCCATGTAGGGTCATTTTTTACAGCAGTGAGAAATCTGTCCTCATCAGTGGTCCTTTCCCTAAGAAGATGTGGGCAGTGCAATTTTGCTGGTTAAAATGAGTCATCTGAATTCTGCAGGTATGTCCAGGGAGGCCCCAGGCTAGCCTGGACTAGACATCTCAGAGAGCAAGAAGACTACAAAGATCACTAGTGTCCTGACACTCCCTCATTGCCTATTTTCCTGATGCTGCATCCTGCTGGAACTCGAAGGTCTCCTCAGTAGTCCCTGAGGGTTGTCTTGCATAGAAGAGTCTCCTTCTGGCTTGTTAGGACAAATTATAAGCACTTTTCCCACCAAAATGTAAGGACAAAATCTTGCATGTCAGTGAATGAGGTGCCGAGCTTCCATGGCGCTGTGGGCCACTCACCCTGGTGCTGGTGAGGGCACCTTCCTCCACTTGAGCAAGTCAGAGCATCTTTCCTCTCCACTGGCAGCTTGAGGGCCATCAACAGTAGGAAAAGGAGTGTCTTCTCCTGCCTTTGTTCAGTGTGTCTTTAGTGACCTATTGCTAGGGAACTAAAATAAAGGAAGGTTTTTAAACTGAGTCAACATCTCTTTTCCCTGCAGTTAAAACTACTTCACAACTGAGATCGTTCTACTAGCACTGCACAAACAATGATTGTTTTCTCGAAGAAAGGTTGTATATATAAGGATTGAGCTATAAATCATCTTTTTCATTACATGTCTAATAAGCATGAGGAAATATCAGGCAGAAAAGTTCTTAGAAATTTAAAGTGGTCTGCAGACTATTACTGGGTTATTCAGGGCTTGGGATTGAGGTTTTTAGTGAGATGCACTCTTTGTTTCATGTCTTCATCCCCAGACAAAAGTCATATCAGAAGATTTAAAGTATTTGTTTCTGAGGCTGGTGTGTTGCTAATGAACACATAAGCCAACCCTTTCTTAAATACATAATCCCACCCAACTGATCTAGACATTTCTCCAGCTTTTTCTGTTGCTTAATTTACTTCTTGCTCACAAAATTTGCATTTAGTGTCAGGTGGGTTTCATTTGGCATAGCTCTTTTCACACATGGTTTTCAGCAAACTGCAAGCTGTTAAACTCTGGGCTATCAGTGGGTATGAAATAAGGTTGTTCTGCTGCACATTTCCTCTTTGACCTGGTTAAATCAGGTTGAAACAGCCTGTCTGTGCTTGCAATGCCATGTATACTGAGACAGGATGAGGATTTAACATGCAGTAACATTCCTGAAGAACCTCACAGTGACAGTCCTGGTGACAGAGGAAGAGCATGTGTCTGGCACAGGCTATGGACATGGCTGGAATACCTCTGGTTGCTGAAAAACAAGGAAGTGAAGAAAATCAGGAACACATCTAAGTTCCTCTGCTTCTTCTGTCCCCTTGGCCAATAAATATGAGCCCTTAGCCCTTTTTCTCCCATTCTTTTCGTGTCTTGTCCATACACTCTGAAAATTCTTCTGGGGCAGAGACTGGCCTTGCAAGGCAGCTTGGAACTCTAGAGACACGTTGGTGCCTAAGGCCAGAGGAACAGTGCAGAGCTTCAAGCTACTGCTTTGTTTTGATACTTAATGTTTTTAAGGAAATGCTACACATTACATATTGCTAGCTGCTCTATGATCTCAGTGACAGGGCAGAAGTGCTCATCACATGCACAGCAGTGCATGGGATCTCCAGACCGTACCCAGCTCCTGTGCAGGTCACACTCTGATTTTACCAAGCCAATCCCTTCATGCACATCTCTAGATTCTGAAAGGCCCAGTTAAAAGATTTCTTCCATCAATCCTTTTTCTGGCATTAGTTTTCTTGGTTCACCTTCTCTGATGAGCCGACACAGCTGTGCTCACAGCCTCTCTGCTTTTGCAGCGGCTGAGAGCTAAGCAGTTGCAATCCAGTCCACAAGCATGGGCTCAGTTATTACCACAGTAATACCACAGTAGCTGTGCAGTGATTTCCAGGCCTTTTTGGTTACACGTGGAGTATACATGTGCAATTTCCCTGGCACCAAGGCAGGGGATGTGAGCACTGCCTGCACTGGGGTTTTACAGGGACAGGAAAGGCTGTTCCTAGGTCCCATCAGGGTTGGCTCATTTCACACCATCTCTGAATCCTCCACTTTGTTTAATCAGAGCAAAGGAGGAAACGGAGGCTCTTTTTGCCAAAGTCACCAAAGGAGAGGGAAACAAGGAAAGGAAACCCAAAATGCTGATTTAAAAGCCTGTTTCCAGGCTCTGGTGTAAGGTGATATCAACTGACAGGGAACACACACACACATCTGACCACTTCCTCTATCTTGGAAGATGACAGGAAGGATGAGGCCATTTTGCTTTGAGGATGAGCTAAGTTAAGCCCTTAAAATGAAACAAAGACAATTTGTAGACCCCTGATAAAAACCCTGTGTGTGGCATAGAAAGTTTCCACTGCTGTCCAGTGGCTTTGTTATAATCTTATCGCCTGCTGCTGACTTATCCAAACAGCTGCCTCCTACCTACTTATCTCAGTAGAGGAGTGGGGGAAATCACAGTATATAACAAAGAGCTGTGGACCACACATGCACACAGGACTCTGAATTTTGAGGAGCAGAAACTCCTCCATTACGAAATGCAGGATTTACCTTCATCTTGTTCTTGTTCCTGCTGCCATCAGGTATAGCACAAATGGATGTTTAATCTCCATCAAGATTTTACCCAGGCAAAAGAACAACTCTTAACAGCTTCTCATGGTACAGTTTTCAGTCTTACAGCTCCCTGGGAGCAATTTTCTCCATATTAAACTTTTCCCAGTGGAAGCATGTTTGAAATGGTGCTTTCTATTCTTCATCAGAAGTGGAGCACACCTGAATGTCAGAGACACAGCTCTGGCTCCTTCATGCATAGAAGGAAATTAAATAATTGTCTCCACCGGGAAAACTTCATGTCTGGAAAATGGTGATTTAGGGTAGCAGCTTCTAGCCATGCTGCTGTGCTGAAACATGGATGCTTTGGCATGAAAGTTCATGAAAGTTCAAAGCATCCAGTGAGTCATCTGCTTTGGCCTTACTTGAAGTACATGCTGATCTCTTACATGCAGAACTTGTCCAAGAATAAGGTGTGCACAGAGTGCATGAAAGGTGGGAAGCGTATTTGATATCACTGATGTACAGGTTGCCCAGGGAGATAGCAAAGACTCCATACTTAGAAATATTCAAAAGACTTTTGGACATGGTCCTGGGCAACCTGCTGTGGAACTTGAGTTCTTCTCCTGCATGAAGAGAGGCATTGGACAATACGACTTGCTAAGGTCTCTTCCAACCTAAACCCTTCTGTGATCAATTCTGTGATGCCACTGGCATTGTGGCAGCCCTTGCAAAATTTCCTCAGTGACAGAATGGCTTCATCTGCACTCCAGCAGATCTCCAATGCTTCAATGGCTTGCAGACTTTTTGACACCATGTATTGTCCCCTCAAGTTGTCATTGCAGCTGTAGGTCCTAGGGGAGTGCTGAATGCAGTTATGGTGTGGCCCACAGTGAGCTGGGTCAGGAGCCAACAGCAGTGATACTGTGCCAGCAGAGCTCTCTGTTAGTTGCCTTTCTGAGCCCACTCCAACTCCACAGCACTCTTAGCAACTTGCAATTTCTTGGCTTGATATGAAAAGTGTTCTTTATATCCAGCTGAAATATTCTCCATCTGATGAGTTTTCTCCAGCTTTTCTTGGTCCCTCATATCCTGACATCAAGAATTCATGTTGCCTGTCCTCTTTGAGGAGCTACACTGTCTTTTGACCATATATTTTCTATCAAGCCTAGTTCCATTTCTTTGCCTTCTCTCCCATTCTTACTTGTGGTAATCACATAGCCTCTGAACAGAGGAGAGACCTAGGTCTCTCTCCCAGGACTTTCCTGAGAAGCTGTGAGAAATCTCAGTGAAAAGAATGAGAAACAATTCTTATCTCCACTTGCTGCACCTGTTGTGCACATGTTGAATGTGTTATGGAGATTTGTTTACTAAAGGGTGATTTCTTCATTGGACTCTGCTGATGGCATTTTGGATTCATTGACCAATTGGATCCACATGTGTGTCATGACTGTCTGGCGAGGGAGATGGGTTTTTCTTAATAGTATAGTATAGTAACCATAAAGTGAATGATCAGCCTTCTGCAAGGAGGAAGAATCATCATGGAGTCAATGCTAATTATTCTCCAATGGGGACTGCTGCTATGATACTTACTCCTGGGGTCCCTCTGGCATGGAAGGATTTGAATCCACTGCTCTGACAAACAGAGCAGTTCTCGTATCTGAGACCTCATATTTTAAAGCCACAAATTAGTTTCCAAACTCAGCTGTAAGTTTATAAGCCCACTGTGATTTACCTAAGACTCTCAGGACTTAAATGCACTAGGCAGAGGTCAGAGAGGGAGCCCATAGGACTCTCTCATGGAAAGGAAGATTTTCAAGAATGCAGATATGGTCCAGCAAGGTCCAGAGCACCCCAAGATGCTGCTCTTGATCCTGGGGGTCCAGTCCCCCAGCAGCCTACACAAGGTGTATCCATCTCTATGGAAGCAGAAGTTAGCCCAGAGCATTGTTTTTTCTGGGACAGCTGTACATAGCTCAGAGATATTCAGTTCATTATTCCCTTTAGCTTCCAAACTGAATTTTGCCCAGGCCAAATAGAAATCACTGCTCAGAATCTGAGTCACAATATTCCTTCCTGAGAAAGGCACTTTGCTATCCTCCCTTTTTTAGCCTTTTCCTCTGAATCACCACAATCGTGTTGTCAATACAGAGAACACTGGACCTTTTTGGTCCTTTTTCACATAGGTCAGTTGTTTGCACCAGCACAATTTGCTTCATGGGAGACACAGATCTCCACAAAGAGCTGGTTAAGCTTCAGTATTTTTTGTATATCCTCTGGTGTTTAAACTGAAATCCCATGGTTTTATTTTGTTTTTGTTAATCTGGGATCTGTTCCAGGGTCAATTCAATCCAAAAGCAAGAGTCATCCTAAATAGTGAAAACACCGGACCGAATAGCCATAGCAGTTTCTTAGTATGCAATATGTTTATTTGAAATACAAAGTGTAAAGTATAACAAGGCTTCTACTAATTTGCACTGTGCAGGGGTGAAAAACAAAGCTCAGTGGAGTCAGAGCCTCACTCGGTCATCTGGAGGCACAAATGCCAATTCTTGATTTTTTTTTCTGAAAAAGCTGTGGTGTTTCTACTCTTCTCCTGAGAAACTGGCTGTACAGCCCTGTGAGTGTTTAAGGATCTCAGCTTTCTCCCTCCTGCACACTGGGAAGGAAAAGGTTGCAAATATGAAACCTGAAGGTTCAAACAGAAGAGGGCAAATAAACTGGGCCTGAAATCTTAGCATCTTAAAATCTCCAGATTATCAGTCCTGGCCCGCTTGCAATGAGCAACACTGCAAAGGCTTATTCAAAATCTGAACTCAGACTAATCCACTGAGGATATCTGCCATCTTGGGAGATGCAGCAGGAAAACCTGACCTCCCTCAGCCAGAAAAGCAATAGTGAGCCTGACAAGGAAGCCCTTTCTGGCTTCATTTCTGCATTCAGATTTAAGGGAGGAATACAGATTATTTTTGAGCTGTCTGAAAATGATGATGCTCCTTGAAACCTTTTGCTAGCATTGCATTAAGATGTTTTTGAGAAACTTCCATGCCTATAAAATAAGATATTCTTGTTTGTTTTTAAAGCAAAATGTTTCCAAACAGTTCACCACAATTTAATAGGTTTAAGAGTAAGATATTTGAAACCTTTCTGAAAAGCTGCAAAATATGCTGGAATGGATCTTCCCAGCAGGTGTTTTAGCCATGCTGGACATGTGAAATGAAGATGAGTGAAATGAAGATAAGTCCTGGCTGTACAGAGGAAGTTTTCAAAAATAATCACTTTTCACTAACTGTTAGTAGGGCTATTTCATAAAGTCAGCCTTGCTCTGTTTAAAGGCTCTCATGCTAACACCTTTTTTCTTAACCAAACCCAGCACTTTCCTGGCCACCACCTTTCTAGTGAAGCTCTACAAAAGGGTTGCAATGAAACGCAAATCCTTCTGAAGCCTGCCTGGTTTCAGATTTCGTTACGAGCCTGAAACTCGACCCACGTTCGTCCAAAAGTTCAGTAAGGGTTCGTGAACTTTTCTAGCCCAACTGGATTGATTTATGGTTGTGTGTCACAGCTACACAAATCATGTGGCTGCAGCATAAGGCACAGCTCGGCGAGCCTGAGCGCCAAGCCAAGCAAATCAGAACCATGGCCTCTCCCCTTCCACCCTCTCCTTTTCCCAAAAAGGGTGGATGCTGACTGTACATCCCCAGTGGCTTTCTGGGCCATCATCAAATAAAAGAACCAATCTTTAGAAAGCTTTAAGGCATCTTCTTGTGCTGACCTGTCAGGAAAATGGTCCAATCTCACAGGGACTCTGCCAAAATTTTTAAAAAAGAACAAAGCAAGAAAACAGATGCTCAGAGTTAAGTATCCTAATTTTTATTTTGTTGACCAAATAGCTGGGCTGATGTCCACACGTGGCTGAGTGTACAACAGCTCCTGGTTTTAATCAGAGCCGTTGTTTAGATGACCAAGTACAAAGAGGAAGAAACATCTTACTGGTGCTCCTTGGAAAAGTCTGTCCTGGTGCAGGCAGTGCTGCTGGCTGCCTTCCCATGGAGGAGACTTCCTCAGGCTGTAGGCAAGCAGCAACCCTCAGTGACACATGGGGACACACAGCGCCAGATGGGGAGCTTAGGGAGTTAAAAAGGTGCAAGGGTGGTACCTTCCCCACCTGACCCCTTCCTGCCTCCCAACCATGGTACCAAAGAATCTGTTCCTGCCAAGACATGCCAAAGACTGTGTCTGCATGTTCCCAGCTGGTGTGGAGTGGTTCTCCAGCCCTTATGACACTCTGCAACTTGCTCAGTGTTTTAAGGGTACTTCCTCTGTGTCTGATGGCACTGTGGTGACTGAATGCCATCACTCCCATGCTCTGTCCTTTTACACATGGATTTTCTGATCTGGAAGTCGGGCATGGAAACCTTGTTCCACTCCAGCTGCTTGGGATTGGGTAAGCACATGTGCTGTTAGGATGTGGTGACAGTCCATTGTCCTGTCAGGGAGCACAGAGCTGCAGCAGGCAGTGGCACAAGGCCACAGCCCCAGCTGCACCCAGGCTCAGCCACGCTGCTGCTGATTGCACAGCTTCCAATCTAGAAGCAGCGCCGCGTGATCCCTGCAGGAATGTAAACACAAACAGGCCTGGCCTTCTCTTGTTGGGTAGCCTGTGCCTCTCTCCCAGAGCATCTACCACTGTCCTTGCCGTGGGTGGTCCAGGCCAGATGCAGTTGTATGTGCCTGGTGGGTACAAAGTGCCCTCCTGAGTGTCTGCTTTGTCCTTGTCAGGAGCCTGTCACCCTCACTCACCAGAGCAGAGGCAGTGGGGAGGCTGGACCAAGGCACTGAGGAGTCATCTCAAGGCTGGACCAAGGTGCTGAGCATCTCTCATGCTGGGAGTCGAGAGTAGAAAGCTCAGAGAAGGCTGGTGCTGCAACAACAGATGTTTCAAGGATAATGAAGGTCACAGCACATGGTGAAAACCAGCGGTAAAAATGCTATCAGCTTCAGGTTCTCTCAGATTCAGCCTACGCATAATTAAATTAGAAGGAGCAGAACTTTCATGCTCCTCCAGAAATGTACAAACTTGCATGTAAAGAGTCTGCTGGTCTCTCTGCAACACCTTGGCACTCCCAAAAAGATCCACAGAGGATTTCTGTGGCATCTGCCAAGACACTGCTGCCTGGTCACACATAAGGACAGAGCAGCTCCTTCTTGCTCACTGGTGCCTCTGAGCAGGAAAGGAGCTCTCTGTGCCAGCTCAGCAAAGTGAGCAGAGGGCTTCAGCCCCCTGGCTCCTGGGCCAGGACTTTCCCTTCCTCTCTCCCCAGTCAGATTAATGAGTAGAAAGGAATTTTTAAGGTATGTTCCTAGGTCACTTCTGGTTTATCCTCTGGGTTTCCTCTCCTCTGATGGTACCACAATGCGGCATCTGCCATGCTGCCAAATGTGGAGGAGAGTAGGCTCCAGCATGCACAAACAGAGCGTGGTGTCTTTGGCAGCTGGTGGAACAACTATCTCATGTTTCCTTTTATTTTAATGGTTCACATACCTCTCTCTACGTCTGTGTCTGATTTTCAGGGCACGACCTTGATTTTACATCAAACATTCTCTATGTCTCTCTTCATCCCACCGCTGCCTGTCTAGATTACCAATGTTAAAGCTGATCTTTCTATTAAAATGCTCAGATTTTATTATTTTTCTAATCTAAAGCCCATCTAAAATGTAAAGCCTTGTTCATCCTTTCCTCAAGGGCTCCTGCACTTTGATTCCTTCTCCTGTCCCTGCTGACCGAAAGCTGTGAAGTGAGGTGCATCTGCAGGGGCCAAAGCTGGAGGCAGCCATCATCCTCTGTATCCTTACCCATCCCATAGCATAGATAGCTGCTGTGATCCTACTCTAGTTCATAAATCAGCTCATAAACACCCCACATCTGGAGTAGTTCCTATGTCAGTGGCAGCTGTTGCAAAACTAATACTGCTGTTAAAGTAGTCCTACTGGCAGCTCAGGTACATCCCTATTCCTCAGCACCTGAGTGCTGCATATGAACAGGACTGAGGAATTGCCTGGTCAGTGTTTTTTTGTGATTGAACACCTTGGCACCTGGCAAAGATGAGGTTCAGATAAATAAACGTAGATAGTAAATGAGGATAATTTTGTTTCTGATGTAGTTTTCAACCTGATCCCCACTTTAGAGGGCTAGGTCTTTTCACTACACCTAGCACCCCAGCATCCTTCGAGTGTCACTAGGGATGTGTTCCTTTTCCCTTTTTCAGCTTGGAAAATGACTAGAGATTGCCCATATTAATATTGGAAAGCAACGCTGCTTGAGAGCTCTGTCTCACCCCCTAAACCAAGGTCACCTTCCCTCTCTTTAGTTCTCATTTGGGGCATTACCAACTAAGCCTGCCTCTGTTTCTGTGTGGCTGTTCCCAAGCTCTGTGACAGCAGGAGGAGTTGTGCCCAGCTGCCCACTCAGCCGCACATCCTTCTCCTGTGCAGTGCCCTGGGCTCCCCTGTGCCTCTCCACAGCTGTACAAGTGTGAGTTGTGAAATGCCCCAAGACCCTCTCAGGTGGAAGGCCCTGGGTGCTGTCTCTGTGGGAAACTTTCCCCTGGTTAGTTTACCCAGTGAGTAATCCAGCATGGAAGCTGTAAGCAATGAACAGAAGTCACGTTTCAAGCCCTTGAACATGAGCAACACTCAGAGTAATTCTGGACTGTCCTTGCATTGTAATGACAGCTGATCCAAAGATCCAAGATTTAGAGAGAAATTGTACTTTTAGCCAAGTATCAGGGCTATTCCCCCAGTAGTACTAGGCTCCAAGACAGGGTCCTGAACTCAGCGCCTGCAGGGACTCTAAACCTGGTTTTGAGCTTTCTTGAAAAAGGTGAGATATACTACAAGGGATAAAACCTTCCCAGGTGATAGAGAGTGTGGTTAAAGAGAAGTCAAGCTGAAAAATCTTGTGAAAGGCCATGTTTACAAAACAGCAGCCAGCAGAGACAGAAACATTAAAATGTTAGGAGTATAAATGTTCCCCCATTCCCATTTCCTAACTGTACACGAAGGCATGCAGATAGATTCAGAAGTGGGGGTGACAGCCTATGACATGACTGCCCATGTGAGCCCTGCTCAAAGAAGGCTCTGCCACCAAAACCCTACCACCCTGTGCTCTAACCCACGGGGTGACCTCAGCGAAGTTCAGCCTGGTGCAGGCATGATGTTCTGGGAAGATTCCCCACCCTGCCCCTCAGGTCTCTCGCCTGCTGTCACAGGCCCTTACTAATTGGATACATCTGACCTACTGGTATCTTTGAAAGTCCTCCAAGGATCTGTTTCAAGAAACACATTTGGTTTCACACTGAATTTACAGAGTGAAAGTTTTACCAGCTGGAGCAGTCTGAACCAAAGCTGGTCTTTCCACAAAGAACAAATCACATGTTGGATACAGATCCCTCCTGGTTTCAGCTTTCCTCTCCGCCTACTCTACTCACTCACAGGGAGAAGAGACTGGAAATTGTGAAGGTCTAAACACCACTCTCTGGGAGCAGAGTTTATTAAAAGATCAACAAGTATTTATTCTGTTTTCTTGCTCTGAAGTCCTAGTTTTGCATTGGACAGCTTTTCCAGAAATTTCGAGACCAAAGTAAATCACTATTAAATTAAATGTTCCAAATGGGAATGGTCGGGTAAATGGCAACCAAAGAAGAACAAAACAAGTGCTAATCCTGTCCATTCAATACTTTTCTAAAGCCCCCTGATGGCAGAAGGCTTCTTTTTGGAAGGAAGATATGCTTCTCCACAGACTCTGAGCCCTTCCTGGAGTAGGTGAAGTGTAGGAATATAGAAAGGTAAACAATTTTAGAAAGTGCAAAAAGGCCTCAGAAAGTAGACGCAAAGCTAAGAAAGGGTGGGAAATTTCTAAACCTTCTCATGGGAAGCTAGGAAGTTAAGAACCAAGTGAATACATTTATATTTATCATAAGGAACAAGAAAGAACAAGAACTTATTGATAGTTCAAGATGTGAGAAGTCATAGATATATGCTTTGCAAAGATAGAAAAAGTTTCAATCCTAAATAATGAATTATTGTGTATTGTTTGAGGTTTATAGAAGTCCTTTTGTTAATGTTAAACCCACGTGGGTCCTTTTCTTATTGGTTAGAGTATAATGACTTTATACCTTTTCTTTTATGCTATTGGTTCAAAGACTATGTAGAAAAAGGCTTTGCATAAGCTGCCATCTTGTCTTTGATCTGGATTTGCATGGATGTTGCTATTGTCCTGTGTCTCTTGCTTTTTGCTTGTATGATACAGACAATAAATCCTAAGTATGCAACCAGTCAGAGTCCCATACTGTTTGTGAGACACGGACCGATTTGGCAGAAGTGGTGCCCCGTGTGAGGATCGAACTCACAGCCTTCAGATTATGAGAATATGAGATATGAGAATATGGACACTGAGTCCCAGTTACTGGGCAGGAGAGTTGAGCATGGGCTGGTGAATGACTTGCATGAGGAGACTCAGTAACAGAGCCAGCAACAAAGTCTGTGTCTCCTGAACCAGAGGATAATCCCTCATCTCTCCGATCAGGCTGCATCCCCTTTCTGTAGGCAGCTTTGCTGTGTGGGATATTTTATATTTCAATTAACTTGGTCTTAGCAAAAGTGAAAAGAGCAGCATCTCTTGTGCCTTAGTCCTCATCTAGGTGAGATGAATGACCCAGACAAGACAATTCCTTTGTGCGGCTGAGCAACATCCTGAATAATTTATGTTTTGCAAATTATATATCTGAATGATGTATCTAAAAGACAATGTTGATTACACATATTCAAAAGTGAGGAAGCATTCAGCCAATTTTCATGCAGATACATAAATTCAACAATTCCTATAAAGATATCCATTAAGAAATGAAAAATTAGTTGTTACAACAATATTAGCTCATTTCTAGATGGAGCTGGTGAAACAGCTAATGACAATGCAGAATAGTTTGATTAACATTTTTGTTCTGCACTTGAAAAGAAATAGATGATATGTTGAGATGACATAAGGATGATAAAGTGCTCTCCAGTGCATCACTGAGAAGAATCAATAGACAACAGCTGTTTGGGACAAACAATTTTAAATTTCAAAGTGCAGATAACTTATACCCTGAAGTCCTTAAAGAACTGTCCGGGAGATGTTTAGCTTGTTGGCATCCATTTTTAACAACCCTAGGGTGCCAGCAAATTTCCAGTGGACTGGAAGAAGTCTAAGTGTATGCCAAGGTTTTGAAAAAGACAAGGTGGAAATATCTGACATGAACCCCAGACCAAACAACAGAGAAGATGACACAGGATTTAAGTGAAACAACAGAAAAAGAGAGAGCATCAGTGCCAGTTAACAGTGTTTCATGGAAAACAGGTCTCATTTAATTTTCTGTTGGTTTTAGAAAAAGTGACTGATACTTGTAGCTGCCTGGAGGCAATCCCTGGGTGAGGCACCACTAGGCTCTACACAGCACTTTTGGGGGAGAATGAACCTATGGCAAGAGCTCCAGACAATGAATATAACAATTGAGGGACTGGATGGAGGCACCAATGGAAGTGGCACACACAGGAGCACTTCTGGTGGGGCTCCCTGGGGACCTCTTCTAGACCTGACACTTTGCAGCATCTTCGTCCAGTGATCTGGAAAGAACAACTATTGCTGCTGACAGAATTTGCAGATGACTGTGGGACAGGCAGGGAACTGACGGGGGTTTGATGATCGCAGACAATGAAGACAATTAGGAAGTTAAAGTCATTCAGACAAAATGCTCTTCAATAAAATTTAAAAAAACATGTTGTGGAAGAAGCAAGGAAGGCAGCTGGGCCTGCTGTGTATGGACCTGTAGCCTGAATTTTGCCTTCCTCATGGAAAAGCAGGACAGTGTGAACCTGTGAGGTGATGGTACCAGAAAAGGGCTAATGGGCCCTCGGTGAGAGTGCAGAAGGGGCAGATGTGGCTGTGTCAGGACAACCAAAAAGCTGATAAATCCCTGCAGCAAACTGCTGGAGGAAAATGGCACTCTCCGTGCTGGAAAGTGACTCCCTGAAAGCTTCATCAGTGCTTAGGTGAAAAGGAAAGAGCTTTTCTTCTTCTGGCAGCATTTTTCAAGGAGTTGCAAGTGGTGAAGTCACTCAATGCCACTGCAGCCTGCAAGGTGTGTACCACAGCCACTGCCCCTGGCACTGCCCAGCTTCGATGTGATCCCTCCAAAATCCCATGTGTGAACTTTGCCTGGATTCTCTACCCTCAGCTGCAAAAGCAGCTGCTGTGGTCTGTCTTAATTTATAACATCCAGGAGAGTTCTTGTGTCTTGAAGGGGAATGAACAAGGGGAGCCAGAAGGGGCAGTTGTTCTTCTTACCAGAAATTTGGGTTCAGGCTCAAATATTCTTATTTTCTGCTGTAACCATCCTGTGGCACAGCTGGAGGCTGCTCCTGGGCACAAGTTTTAACCAACTTGTAAGAAGGGGGTGGAGAAGGAACATATGAAGACACACAACATATGAAGACACACTGGCAATGAGGAAAATTGGTCACTACAATTAAACAAACCCTATCCAAATTTTGTCCAGTTGTGCCTACCTGGATTCTCCTTGGGTTTTTTCCCGATGAAGTCAGATGAAACAAGAAATAAGAAATAGGTGCATCACATTAATACCACACGAAGGTCCTCAAAGTGCAAGTCTTGTAGGCGGGGCAGTAGAGAGCACAGCAGCCCCTTTCCTGCAGAATGCACCAGTGGGATCCCACATGGCTCCTGGGATGCAGCAGGAAGTGCCATAGGGACAGACAGACTCTGCCTCACCTTGCACTCACTGACACAGAGCACTTTGTAGTGTGCTTTGCACCACAAACTGCAGCCTGGTTGCCTAGTTGCTCCCTGAGGTGGGATCATTTTCTTCCTTGCATTTCCTTGCAAAGACCACATTGCTGACCCACTGGAGCTATTTTTGGGTACTGTGGTGTGCAGTTAAGCTCCTTCATCCCAGTAACCCTTGCACAAAGAGATGTTGCTGGTAGCCGTGGGCTGCATCATCCATGGGCTGAAGTTAACATTTGTTTTCATTTAAAAGGAAACAAAAAATACACTGGCTTGGGAGGCTGGAGTGGTGAGGACACCAGGTCCAACCTGCCAGATGGCAGCTCTGCACGGCAGTAAGGATGCTCGCTTGCCAGGGCCCTGAGCCAGGTTTCACCAGGGTTTGCACTCCATGTGCTCACAGCCAAGCTGTTCATCATCCCAGTCTAATGGCACGCACAGAAATCATGCAGTTCTGGCAAAGCTCAGAGCACCGGCATCTGGAGGAGCTTGGATGGAGGCATCTCTTCATGGTCCAAGTCCTGCTTGCAGATGATGAAGTATCCTGGAGGAAACCAGACAGAATTCACAGCATCAGGCAGTAGGTGATTAATAGGCCATTACCAAAAAGTTGTGATGTCACAGACTCAAGCTGGAAGGGCAGGAAGGAGCTTGCCTGGTGCAGGTCAAATAGACTGATTTTGGGAAATAAACATTCACGCGTGGTTACTTTTGAATGTCCCCCTCTGAAGTGTTGGCAACACAGGTGTATCACCACCCAGGGGGCCTAGAGCAATAAAAGAGCCACAGCCAAAAGGCTCCTGGTCCATAAAGGAGAAAAGGCTGAGATAAAATGGACCTCAGTTTTGCCTGAGCTAAATGCCCTGTAAATCACTAGCCCACTCCTCACAGACAAGCAGTCCTTTCAGTGACAGCACAGGCTAATGTCAGCAGCTTCCTTGTCCCTTACACTGATCTAATTTTGCTACATCAGAGAGAAGCCAATGAACCCACCTGCAGCTAGAGTGTGCCAGTGTGAATAACCTAGTGAAATATTTTGCTATTTAGCTTAGATAATAGAAAGCCCTTTTTTAATTTCAGAAGAGAACTCCCTTTCATTCCGTCTATGAACACGTCATCTTAGTGTTCCTGGGAGCAATGGGAGGATTCTGTCTGCTGCATTACTGAAATGCTGTCATGTTTATTAATATTTCCGAACTGGCCCAAGTCCCATGCACATCATTACACAGGCAAACAATAAACAATCATGCATTTAGTAAATTTGACATCCACCACGAAGGACTGGTTATTGTATCGTAGGATTAGCTACACATGCTGCCTCTCCCTGCATTCACAGCTCAGCAATACCAAACCCCTACAAAAGCCTTGGAGACTCCCTGGGTGCCGCTCTATTGCCCTGCCTGGCAGATAAATGTGTGCAGGGGAGATCAGTGTAAAGCATTGTGTGAACATGAAAGGAGAGGGGGAAAATGAACTGCTTGTCATGTCCCAAAATAGGAAGGATCCAAGTAATCAGTGTATCCCATCTGCCCCTGACATCCCAAGGTGCTCATTGAGATTCAGAGGGAAGCATGGCAGGGTGATTCTGTCCAAGAGCACCCTGGCTTGGAGATGGGCAGCTCTGAGCCAGCACCTGCTTCTCTCGGAGTTGGATCCAGCCAGCACTCGGTCACTGCCACCACAAATACAGAAAAGCCCCTTCATGACACCACAGGATGTCATCTGTGGGAGAAAAAGGGAACATTCAAGCACAGGGCTCTACATAAGGAGCAGACCTATGAAAAAACCTGCCCAGTGCAAAGCCTGGGATTTTAGCGTGCCACTCTCACTTCTTTGCACCCCGGAGCTACAGACAGGGATGAAGAGAAGGAGACAAATTGCTGCCCACACTTTTCAGGATGAGGTCCTTGAGAGCAGAACAAGTAAAGGGCAAAAGCAAATGCCCCTTCTGCTAAGGGGCCTTTTCCCTGCTTGCATATTGCAATATAATGGGGTATTCCTGATCCCTGGTTGCATGAGTTGAAACCCAGGACAAGTGGATCAGTGCCACTGCCACAATATCCCATGCCACAGCCCTAACACTGATCCTCAGCAGAGAAGCCATCATGGTACCCCATGAATAACTTCTTCATGCTGTCCCCACACTGCCCAGTGAGCCCACAGTGTGATGAGCCATTCTGGGGAGAAGTTTGTTCCTTACCATCCTGCTGGCACAAGGCATGGAGGGGCTTTTAGGTCCAGGACTGGTGTAATTCCTCATCACTAGTGTTTCTGTTCCTGTGACTGTTAAATCACACCCCTTTTATGCATGTCATGAAAATTCTACCAGTGGGAAAATACATATTTGGAAACAAGCAGGTGAACTGGATCCTTGGGAACACATCTTTGGAGTGACTTTCTTCTTATTATCATTTAGCATCTTTGGTAAAGACCAGCAATTTCATTCAGCTTTTTGCTGTCTGCATCACCCTTGACATTTCCCAGTGAGATGTGCAGAAACCAGTTTGAGAGTCCTGAAAAGTAACGTGTTCCTCAAGCACCTAAAGCAGGAGTTTGTTACAAATTTCCACCAATCCAACAAGTATTGCACCCTGACTTGGCTGCTTTTGGGGGGAAGCCAATAACTTGCAGGCTGTGGAGGAGAGAGAGTTAAGGCATCTGGAGTCAGACACAGGTGGAAATGGGTGGACTTGGCACAACTCAGGTATCAAACCTGGCTTCCAAACACTGAAGCTCTGGAGCCATGAAGCTGTACCACCCTGATATCTCAGACTAAGCAGACAATCCCCGTGAATTCTTCAGGAGATTCCCCTAGGCTAGCTTTGAGAGACATTTGAGAGGGTGACACGACATTGGTTAACTATTTCAAACCTTCGTGTTGTTTAGGAAACTGAAGGTCAGGGGTGACAAAATCAGTCCATAACTCTGTCCCTAGTGGTTGGTATTCTCACCACTGGCTGGGGAGAGAGCCAAGCATGTAAGGTATTTCAAGGAACCTCAGTATTAATATGTCTGGGCCTGATAGTGCGTTAATACTGCATTAACTCACCTAAACTCATCTAAGTTGCCAACTTTATTTTGGTTACTCATCACTCAGCTCTTTCTCCACACCCATCATTGAGCAGCTGAGGACAGCCACAGCTGTGAGCCAAAAGGTGTCATTCTCATACAGAAACTTGATTTGCAGAATATCCAGACTCTCAGAAGCTGTAAACACTGGACAGCCAAGCATAAAGCCCTGTCATGTGATGACAAATCTACAAGAAAGCTACTTGAGGAAGAGAGGGACTTTTTTATAAGGACACATAGGGTTAGGACAAGAGGAAATGGTTGTAAGCTAAAAGAGGAAACATTTAGATTAGATACTAGGAATAAATTCTTTATTCAGAAGATGGTGAGGTACTGGAACAGGTTGCCCCCAGAAGTGATGCTTAACCTGCCCCTAGAAGCATTCAAGAACAGGTTCGATGGGGCCCTGAGCAACCTGGTCTAGTGGAAAGTGTCCCTGCCCATGGGAGCAGGAGGTGGTTCTAGATGAGGTCTCTTCCAAACCAAACCTTACCATTCTATGATCCTATGATTTCTTGACCAAGAGTTTTGAACAGCTTTGAATAAAGACCCAAGATAATATCTTAGCCCCACTGCCTCAGCCCTGGAGTACAGGGAAGTTTCACCCCCAAACTCTTTGCACATCCTCCTGGAAGTCACCTATCCCTGATGCAAACTCTTGAACCCTTTGCTGAATATATGCTTTAAAAAATCCACTAGTGCAGCTGAGAATGTGTTAGCACCTGATGCATTGTTCAGAAGCTCAGGTCTTAGCTAAATGGAAGGCTAGACACTTCCTCAGTTTATCTAGTTTTAACGCAGAGAATGAGAAGCACAGCCCCTGAGCTTAAACAGGATGGGATTTGTTCAAGATAGCCATTGTGTGTATGAAAATAAATGAGCAGCATGACAACTTAATCCATTTGTGGTGTTTTGTCTTGCCAGTGCTGGACACAAAATTTCTGCTGAGGATCCACAGACACTTTGTTGCAGCAGAGATATTTTGGTGCAGTGAGAAAGCCTTGGCTCCAGAGCCACTGTGTGCTCATACCAGCAGGGCTCCAGCACAGCTGCCTCCCATGGTGTTAGCATCCTTCCTCAGCCCCACACCTCTGTGCTGAGTGCTGCAGCAAATGCACCATCAACTCCACAGTGTGGCCGGGAGGATCAGCCTGTCCTTGGCATCTGGCCCCAGTTACCAGGCGAGACTGGGTTTCAGGGCTTTGTTAACACCTTTGTTATAATGTTAGTATGTTGTCTGCCTTCGGATTCATAGTTGCTCATTCCTTGTCCCTTTGTGCTGCAAGCTCCTCTTCTTTTTCACTTCTACTGCAGTAAGCCCAAATCCTGGGTGCTTGTGGCTATTAAAATCCAGTCCCACACATGAATGACCTTTGCACTTCATTTTTGGAGGGCGAAAGGCAAAATTGCACCCATATTTTTAGACATATGCAATGCAAAGCCTTTGTAAATGCATTTTGGAGAACATGAGCAGCTTTCTGCTGGTTACAGTGTCACAGCATAAGCCCTGTGCACCCACCCTCAACCACAGTAGCTTTCTCCAGGGCCAGGGTTCCCCCAGGCAAACGCGCATAGGACTGTTTCTGACTTCAGACCCTAAAGAGCTTCAAAATTTGTTTCACCTTTACAGATGAGGGCCACAGTCCCATACAAGATCAGTAGCTGTGCCAAGAACCGATCTGACATCTTCAAAAGCTTTAGCCTGGTCATGCTTTTCCTCTACAGCTGCCTTCTTCCCTTGCTTTCCACCTACTCCAGTCCTGCCTTCAAACTTTGAAGAGCAGCAATCTCATCCAGATTTTGTGAAGAAGCTGTTGTCACTAAATACCAGAGGACTTTGTTTCCTTTGTTTTACTAGGTTCTGTTGTTATTACAACAACAGAAAACAAGACCAGTCTAGTTTTTTTTCTTTTTAAAATTTTGTTTGTTTTTTAAAAAGCATGCCAGATATTGTATACCAAGTTCCAGTGACGAGCAAACACAGGAGTTGTAAAGACAGCTTGTTTCCAAAACAGGTTTTGCCATGGGTGCAGTCCTACAGCTGCACTGAAAGAGGTCTGAATGCCTCTGCCTTCCCTGCTTGTCCAGCAATGCCAGTTCTCTTCCTGGCTGAGCAGCCCATTTCACCTCACTGCTGGGTTTCACATAACTTAAAATCACTGTAACAGAATCACTCTGGACTTGCCACCTTTTTTTTTTCTTCTTAAGAAAGTAAGTTGAATTGATAACTGCCCATGAGAAGTTCAGTTCCAAGGGTAAAGAAGGTGAGGTAACAAAGATTTCTGTAAAAGCTCAAATCCATCATACTCTGAAAGTTTTGGAGAGTATGGTAGCTGTGCCCTTTGCTCCAGCAAAGTTAAGGCAGATCACTCATTCATCACTCGCTGAGAGCAATTTCATGCTGGGAAATAGCCAGGGGAGTGGTGAATCAGCCAGAACACAAGAGTGTCACTCAGGCAACAAAGAGATGGAAAAAAAGGGCAGGTTTGAAAAATGAAGGAGGTTTTATAAGTCACAAATTTATGGTCATCAACGTTTTCCAGGAAAGACCAGGAATAAAATTGCACCATGCACATTTTCAAATTGGCAATGCTATGTCTGAGCTTGAGCTTGGGGGTCTCTTCAGAGTCAACAGTAAGAAGAGGATACCAGTTAAGTGCAATTCACTTGCCTAATGTTTTGGGTAACCCATACACAGAAATGCCTGTTTCTTTCCCTGACTCTAGCTCATCTGTTGAATACTTACATCATATGTATCTAAAGGCCAGTGAATAAATTGCACCAGATTTTTCTGAAGAAGAACACCAGCAACCAAGCCTGGTAAGCTCTGTGCAGGTGTTACTTGGTGGCATCCTGTTGCCCTTGATAAAGACTATCCCACCTTGATAAGTGGTATCATCCCCTTCCTTTGAAACATGGGATAACAATGTATGTTTATTTGAACGTATAGCAACTACATTTTTTTAAATTCATTTTGGTAATTGCACCATTGTCTCTCATGACCCAATACACCACTGTCTTCTATTGAGTCAAGCCTGCACACAAGAAGGGCTGCTGGTGTGTTTGTATCAACTATATACAAGCATTCACTGGTTCAAGCTTCTTGTGTAATGAGGAGGCAGAAATACATCCCCCTGGCTTGTGCCAGCAGTCACGAGCAAATAACACAACCTACCACTTAATAAGGAGACAACAGACACCTTGCCTGTATGTTTGCCCTTGTGTCCTTCCCAGCAGCATGCCTGCACCATGGCCCCTACCAACCTCCCACCAAAGGCAGGTTTTGTCCCTGTCCAGAGTGGGATTGAACTCAGGCCCTGAGCAACCTGTGTTACTGCAAATGCTCGGTGGATTTATTTATGCCTGTGGCATAAATAGCTCCTTCTCTCCACAGGACACGTAACACCTCTGGAATTCAGCAAGAAGAGATGCAGGCACTCGTGTGCAGGTACACACGTGCATGGCCACCCCTGCATTGCTCTGCCAAGGGTGGCACCTCTCCACCAGCAGGGTCTGCCAGTGCCCACATCTGCCAGATGCCAGCCCTGCCCTCTGCAAACCACCTGAGAAGCTGTGCTGTTACAGCATTGCTGCTGGCAAAAAAAAAAAAAAAAAAAAAAAAAGGGAGATTTGGTTAGGAAAAAAAAGAATGGTATCGGCTGCCAGCTTGTGAATCTGCATGATGTCAACATTAGTAGGGAGCCAGTTTGTCATTCCACATGGGGAAAACAGACTTCTGCAAGAAGGATGTCATGAGAGGAGTCAGAAGTCACGCTGACCAAATTGTGTTACACTTCACTTTTGTGTCTGTGCCTTCACTGTTTTGTTTCACACACCTGGCCTCTATGGCCACTGAATCCATGGGAAATAGAGCATCCAAAAGAAAGCAGCAACAGGAAAAATAGTGAGTGGTCCCAGAATAAAATTGAGGATAGGGATACATCATTGCCCTGGAAAAAAAATAAATATCCTTTAAAGAGAGGAATGACGTGAAGGCTGTGTTGTCTGAGTGTGAACAAGCTGACTTGGAGGGTACCTGCCCTGGTGTGGAGAAAGCATAAATCGTGCCCCTCAACTTCTGCACAGCTTTGAGGGCTCTCAAAGCTCCTACACCCAGAACATGCACTGGACACAGAGATAAAAGGGTTCTATGGTTTCACGTGGGCAAAGTAAACCTCCTTGGGAGCTGACATGCCCAGTGGTTGCCCTCAGAGTGGTCAGAACTGGCACAGGCTTTCTTTGTGCTCTCCCTGCTCAGTGTACCTGATGCTGCTGGGATCCTGCTCTGGATCCATTCCAGAGGAGCAGCAAGGTGGTGCAGGCCCTGCCAGGAGTGCCAGTGCTGAGCTGTGCCCCTGGTCCTGCTGCCCAGGCAGCCAGTGGGAGCCCTGCCTCCAACCCACCTTGGGTCTGCTCGGAAAGCTGAGCCTCTTGGCAAGCCACCTTGCACGCCTAGCTGAAAATAGCGTTGTATTTGCCAAAACATACACTCAGGGCTTGGATTCAACAATGCTGCATCAGCAGCTCGTAATCAAGTTGACACGGGCTGATTGTTTATTGTAAGAGAAGGGGGAAATTGTGATTTGACCGGATTCAGTAAAAACCAAATAAACCAGAGCAGAGGAGCTGGGTTTATTTGCATGTGACAGGAAATCTTTTCGGTGGACTTGTGACAACTCAGACCTTGACCTGCTGTCTCTTCTGTATGCAGCCAGGATGGTGGGGTGGTCTGTGAACTTGGGAAGGGCTGGCGTGAAGTCTGAGCAGGATGCGAGGGAGGAGCAGAGCACTTATTTGTGCAGTGCAAGGCGTGTGTATGAGCTATCAGCAGAGAAATGGGGAGAAAGAAAATATGGAGGGAGGAGAAGGGGAATGCTATAAAATGTAATATGTAAACTGCCAATCATGGTTGTGGCAGCTTGTGCTTGCTATATACATGACTTTCATCTTTGCTCTTTATTTTATATTCATTTCTTTCCTCTTTGGCTCAAAGTCAGTTCCCCCAGGGTAGAATATATTGGCTTTCCAGCCTCCTCTGTTTACTGTCCTGGGTTCCTGGCTGAAGCCAAAGCAACAATTTCTTATTTGCTTGTTTTCTTTTAGTTTGATTCTTGAGATCTGAACTTCTGCCTCCCAGACATTGCTGCCCTTTCATTGTCTTGCCCAAAGCAGGATCCTCTGCAGGGGTCCCTCCTCTCCTGAAGGGCAGATGCCAGCATTGCTGATGTGGGGACCTGTTTTCCAGAGCAGCTGAGCTATCAACACTTCTTGGTCCCCAGCTCCTGAGCACCATGACTGAAAATTTTATGGCCTGTGACATCTGAAGGTGACACAGGGGAAGGGCTGCTCCCCTCAAGCTTTCCTCCTACAAGAATGCCCTGTAGTAGATGAGACCTCCTGGAGAAGAGCAGCACCCACTCTGATAAGCAGGGGAAAGAGGCATCTGGTAGCCATCATGGAAGAAGGGTGGCAGAATTACATGCAGACTACAGCCCAAACCAGGAACGAGCACAGGCAAGCTGGGCTTCAGGTCAGGACAGGGAGGCATTCACACCCTTCCCCAGAGCAAGGGTGCCTCAGTCTGTGGCAATGGTTTCCTCAGCAGTCCCCAGCATGCTCCTTGGTTTTTCTGTGCTTTCTACAGCTGTCTGCTTCTAACATGAATCCCAGGTTGCTCCAGGGAGACAGCAGAGTTCAGACCCTGGGGGTGGCTGTACTTGATCTCACTGTTGTGCCATTTGCAGCATGCAGCTCTGTGACACCAAGCTGAAGGTGGCCGAGGGCTTTTCATCTACCACAGTGGAATGTGTTCTTTACCTTATCGTCTGAGCCTCAGAGGCTCCTCCTCTGCCACAATTAGCTTAATAACACCTGCTGGCAGGCTACATCTCAAAGTGCCTCCTGCATGATGCCACCCTTCACAGGTCTAGCTTTGAGCCAGGATGGACCCTGGCTGGTGCTGACCCTCCTAGAATGACAGCATCATGTGCAAGCAACCTGCCAGCTCCCACTTGAGAATGGGGCACAGGGGCTGTCATTGCTTCTCACCCCACAAGTGCACTGAGAAGTGACTAGTAGCTATTCACAGTTGAGAGCGTTTCTGCAGTGGTGGCTCTCAGCTGCTCTCATCTCACAGCAAATGGGATTTTTTGTACCTGGCTTCAGCCAGGAAAGCTTGGTCAGACTCCCAAGGAAGGAATATTGCTCCTAAGCCATCTTTCAGCCTCTGGCTGTCCTCATGAAGGCAGAGGAAGGAGCAAGAACCTGCACAGGACTTGCCTTCCGCAGGCAAGGCTGCCTTGAAGGTCACCTCAAGCACCCCTGTGTCCTGCCACCATGTTGATATAAATCAAGCTAGTGAGTGTTTCTAGAGCCAAGATCAGTGTGAATCAAAGATTATTCCCCCCACTGCCATGGCACTATAAATTAAGTCATGTAGCAGAGGGCTAGGACAACTTTAAAGCTAAGCTGGTACCTACCTGACAGACACCATTGAGCTGCAGCAGTGAGGTCACAGTCAGCCATGCCACAAGCTCTCAGTGGCTGTTGGGTGGCAAGAGCTGTGGCTCAACACCTGTAGTCTGAGGCACCACTAGATTTTGCTCAGATATGGATATCCAGGAGCATGAGCAGCCACCCTGAGGAGGTGATAAACTGCTCACAAAATGGCAACGTCCCATGTAGGTTTCAAACTTGCTACTCTTAAGTTCATCCTTGTTTTTTTTCCCAGCTCAGTTTAAAAATTGGAAAAGCTCAAAACTGTTTGCAGACTCTGGGAGTAGCACAGTGTTGGTGCTGAGCTCCAGAAAGTGCTTTTTGGTTTGCTATTAATAGAACCTCTCCTCATTAAATTCATGGAAAATATCACTGAAAACAAAACAGCTTCATTTTTATCACATAATCTTGGGAGGGAAAACAACTTCTTAGGTGCTGATGACATTTGAAACCGCTTGTTCTGTACAGCCACCAAAACACTGCACAACAACCTTTCCCAAGGATGTCTATCACCTGACACAAGCCTTCAAGGCCTTGGCATCTGGATCTCAGTTCTGAAATTGGACTCCCATCTGTGTTTTTTTGGGAAACTTCTGCCACTGTCTTCCAGATGCCAGCTAAAGCCTGCATGCTGCAAAGAAGGAGATAAACCTTTCTGGAACTTTTGTCCAAGTCTGTTAGCTCAGTCACTTCTGGATCTACCATTCTGTGCCAGTGAGAAACATGCCTGTCCCTGCTAGAACCAACCAAACCCAATGATGCTGGCAGGCAGCACAAAGAAATCAAATAAAAGAGTACTTTGCACTTATAAAAGAGGATCAGATGTTTTAAGGTGCGATACCTACTCAAAAAGCCAGATTTTGGAAGAGTTAGTCATCCCAAGGCCAAGTTAAACAGGATGCAATCAAAGCTGAGTGGCTGCCCAGGGACAGGCTGGGTTTATGAATGACACTGGAGGTGGAGCCTCCCTGAGTCACCAGCTTGTCTTGTTTAAATTGGCCATATCTATGGATAACCCCTTGTACCTTGGCTCTCTTCAGCAGTTTCACACCTTTAAACAACTGCCTTTCTTTCATTAACTCGTTCTCTTAACTTTGCTCCAAATTAAATGGTTTTGGTCTGCTACATTTTCTTTTCTTTCAATTTCAGGCAAACCCATATAGTGATAAGACTTTACTCACCAGCTTTCTACCTTGTGATGATTAAAGCCAGTAAAGCATCCTGGCACAATGCAAGTAGGAAAAATGTTTGCACTGAGAGCAGACACTTCATCCACTATTGTACCTTTGGTTTACAGCTCACATACCAGAACTTGCAGACATCTGGAAACCTGTGTTTTCCCAACTCGATTGCCAATGGGCCTCAACACACTCAGGCATGTCCATACCCTCCATTTTCATCTGCACCACTTGTGAGTAAGTGCAGTCTCACACATCCCTTGGAATGGCAAAGCACACCACTCATTTTCCCCTTCACAGTTCCCTTTTAACAGAGAGACAGCACGTGCAGCAGGGTGACCACCACAGCCCTGGATATGAACTCATAAATGTTCCTCAGCAGTGAAGTCCAGGTTTTCAAGCAAGACTTAGGAACTTTCCTCTGATCTCAGGGCACATTTTTAAGCAGTTTCTCAAGGATGGCTTTCCCCATACATTGCTGTTACCTCACCACACTACATCTCCATGGGCTGTGACAACAGCCTGAGTGCATACTCTGGTTCCCTAGTTCCAGGACCAAGTGTAAAAGGAGCATGCCAGATTTTTACTACATTGTTAGCTCCTGGATCCTCTCCCTCACCACACCATTAAGGACCTGCATGTTTTCAGTGTGACTCCCAGTTCCTGCTTGTTCATGGTCCTTTTCCAGTGTGATGACCCTAGACAGCAAGATGCAGTTGCCAAGACAAAATGGGAGCATTGGGTATCCATATCCACATCCCTCTTCATCTTTGCAGACTCGGGGGGGGGGGGAAAATGAGATGCTCCCCCTCACCACACATGGTGTTGTTGTCACAAGGCTGTGCCATCATGGCTATGTCATCCTGCCTGCTTGGATAGAACTTGACTTCTATTGGGAAGCTGGCAGTGCTGGCTCCTGAGGCACAATGGCCAGCTAGCTGCCATACATGGTGGGGCACAAAAAAGGCATTCATGCATTTCAGATGGGTAGCCTTCAGATTTCACTGTGCCACTGCTTCATGTGCTTTGGAACTTCGAGGGAACTTATTCCTTTCATTAGAATGTGATCACAAAATTTTGTTAGCAAGCTGCCCCTTTAACCTCACAGCAGGTAGTGTACTGCATTTGGAGGTGTTTCATCTGTGGATACTTATACCACACTGCACACAGAAATTCTAATCAAAGCTGAGGAATTTTGTCCCTCAAAAGTCTCTTTGCCAGAGACTTCGGTGCTGCTCTGAATTTAAAAACTATTCCAATCAAGAAAAAAATTAAGTTAGAAGGGTAGGATGAATAATCATTTCTGGGTGAGCAGATCTGCAGCAGCACACAGAAAGAAAGCACATTCCTTACATCTACTGTTCCTGACTACACAGCTCCATCAGGAGCAGCCAGGTTGGTTGGGCCACCTCTCACCACAGGTACCCAGCTGAAACTCATCAGTTACACAGCTGCTCCACATCTTGCCCACCTCCCAGCCCAGATGTTCAGGGCACTGGACACTTGGAGCATTTCTGTAGGGCATTTCTGCTACACGGTCAGGATGCAGCCTTCAAAAGCCTTTGGATGGAAGATGTTCCAGGAAAATTGATAGAAATGGCAAAGAATATTTATTTGCTTAGTTGCACATGAGAATTTCTGAGAGAAACAAGACTCTGCAGTGCTAGGTGATGCACTTGAATAACAAACCAGCAATTTCCATTTTGCCCTTTCCCAGGAACGACAATTAGAGCAGGTCTTCCACAGTAATTTCCCTACCTCATTTGAAATACAGATATGCTGGCTTCCCTTTGCACTTAGCTTGGAAAATACTGTTTGTGTCTCTACTTCAGTGATGATTTTGTCCATTTATGCCTCTACTTAGTATTCACTATAGAAAGAGAAAAAAAAACAATCATTCTTTCTACCTATCTGACTGACTGCACTAAGATAAAATGTTGCACAAGTAAAGATATTCAAAATGATTGAACTTACTACAGAAAAATAATTGCAGAATTCAACTGAGATTAATAGAACAAAATAAGCTTATCTGGGATTTCTTTTGCATTTTGTAGGAAAAGTAACTTATTATTTATGATGTATGTGCTGTGATCTCAATGAACCTTTTTTCTGTGCAGGGAATCCCATTTTTTTAAGCTAAGCAGTGTATTGCTTGGCACACTTGGCCAAAAATACCTCTCCAGACATGATTTGGAGAGAGAAGGGATGGAATGGCCTTTTTGTACAGCTTGATGGATGGTTTTGGCATTTCAGTCTGAAGAGCAAATACAATAAATCATGTCAGCAACACAGCCAGGATCCACACCACCAAATGCACTGAAGCCCTAGGCCCAAATATTAACCACCCATCGAGAGTACTTCTGTGACCTTATTTTGCTTTAAGGAACCATGGGTGACAAGGAGTAGTGGGTGGTGGGCATGGCCTAAGCATCATAAGACTCAAAACACTAATTCTTTTTACTGACAAAGAAATAAGAGAAATAAGGCTGTTGCACACAGTATTTCATGCAATTGATGTCAAAGCTCACTATTTTCTGTCCGTCTGTCTTTCTGCCTGAATCACCGAACCGTCGGGAACACTTGAGCCCAGCTGGTGCCACGTCATAGAGTCTTTCATTTCCTATGGTTTTTGTGGGATCAAGTGACTGTAGGGAAAGGACTCAAAGTGCTGCCAGGCTAAGGGGTAAAGGCTGCAGCCTGAGGTGGACACTGATTTGCTCTTTGCTATTTGCAGCTGAAAGATTCAAAGGGTCATTCCTTACCCTTGAGAAGAGGAATTTAGATGGAAACAGTAGAGCCTGTTAAACCGCTGTAGTTTTAAAGTGTCTGCCATATGGAAGGTGCGGAGACTAAACGTGTGTTCTTGTAGCACGTTGAGCACTGGAGGCAGCAGTATTAAGCTAGTCTCATTATTACACATTGCTCCTGTCAGATGCATTAACCCAGTATTTATGTGTAAGCACTGATTTCCACAGCAGAGTCACTACAGCGCCTTTGCTGAAGCTTCTGCTCTGCTGCACCAAGCCATGCACTCTCCAGGACATACCAGAAGGTTTCACAAATACCTTCCAGTCCTAGCCCAGACACATGTACAGTCACACCTTGGAGAATATGAGCCATATCTGCAGGATTTTCAATCCACACTTCATGTTTCCTTTTACTAAGTGCTAGAAAGAATATTTAAAAAGTACTGAATGGCCTAATAAAATGGAGGTCTGAGTTTGCAAGAAGACACTAGAGCTATCACAACTTTAACTATAATTGCATTAATAGCAATTGGACGCTTAAACCTGCCGTAGTTCACTAATTGCAAACCTTGTTTCCCTTTTAAAGAAAGTTGGGGGATTTTAAGGCTTCCTGAAGGGCTGTCAGCTCAACTCAACATCTGCATTTCTTTCCGTAATTCCAAAAAAGCAAGTTGACTTTACTAATGTCTCAGCTGAGGGAACAGGGTGCTCACTCAGTGATGCAGGAACGTGGGCTGTCTCAAATCTCTCTGAATCTCAGCAAGAGGCAGAAGGGGCAGAATGAGATGCAATTTTATCTCCTCCTTTGTCTCATTCTTCCTTCTTTTTTCTCATTTGCTTGGTCCCTCCTGAAGCTGACTGGCTCTCATACGATTGCTGGGATGCCCTCTGTATTCATATAGAAATATTCATACATATATTTGTATACATATGTGTGTGTGTGTGCATGTGTGTGTGTGTGTGTGTGTGCATATGCACATACCTCTTCTTGCCATGGTCCTGCTGCTAGAGTAGAACCAGAGTGTCAAACTCCCCCTTATTCTGAGGTGAGAGAAAACAATGGACATTGCAACAGAAATTTTTGTCTGCATGCTAAAAAATTTTTGTGCCCAAAGTTGTACCCTCCTACCATTGTCACCTATGGCATGTCAATATCTGCAGTTCTCTTATTCCCCCCCACCCTGCAACAAATCCCATGGAATGATGCTTCAGAGCATGAAGTTCATCTCCCTCTCAGCCTGGGTGATAGCAAGTATCTCCCTTCAAAAACCTCTCCCCAGAACTGTGGAATTTTAGGGTGCCCAGGCATACATTTCTGAGGTTTTCAGAAGAATTGCCCTCTAATGCAGCAACACAGATAAAAGGGAATAGTGGTGTGATACAGATCTTCCTTATTGAAGACAGATCCAGTCTCCAGATTTTTTAATGCATTTCAGCATTATTTATTCTGACATGACACAACCTGCCAAGGTAAGATATTTTCAGTGAGCTGAGATATGCATTACCTCCAGAGGACTTTGCACCTCCCTGGAATTTGCCTTTTCTGACATTTTAAAGCATCCAGGTAACATTATTTTTCACATACCTTCACTTTTTGAGCTCTGGTTAGGGCTAGAACTACAAACCAGAAAAATTCAGTCACTTTGTTTATATGAGATTCACAATCCATATTTTCAGATCAAAGGAGGGCATGTATTTTTGCTACATTGTTTTCCTGAAGAAAATTCAATATCCATAGGGAGTCAGAATCAGTTTTGAGAGTAAAAATAATAACAATAACATATTAAGGAGCAGACAATAAGTCTCAGTGGGAGCTCAGGATTCACTTTTTTTCCGAAGCCTTCTGTACAAACTTCATAAAATGGCAGCTGTCCTGCAGCCAAGTCAGTCACCTTGAAAATTTCTAGGTTCAGTGCATAAGGACTGAACTGTTGTATTTGCTGTCAGCTCTCATAAACAACTGACGGTTTTCAGAAGGTCTCCTAACAACGGGCCTGATCCTCAGCTGATTAAAATTAAGTTCTGGGCAGTGAAACCTTTTCAGTGTATAACATCTGAGGGTCTTGCTCACTGCTCTCATGCCAGTTATGGCATAAATGTGCCTTCAATTAAGTAGAAAGTTTTGTTAAAAATATAAATTATGAGAGAGAAATAAATGGGGAATATTTTTAAATTAATTTACTATTTTCTTTCAGTAAATACTATTGGAGGAAATGAGGCTGCATTTGCTGAGGTGGCTGTCTTTGTATAAGACTTTGCTGTATTGCATCAGTAACAGTGAACATTTCTTTGTAAACATGGGATCAAACAGTTTGATTAATGGTGAACCAATTGCTTCAGTCAAAACCTAAGATCTGGACACGGGTCTCACCAGTTCTTGCAAGCGTTCTACTGCTCAGTAGGCAGCAGTTCTACTGCTCCACTCAGCCTGTACCTGAAAACCAATCCTCCTGGCTAAATGATCTCCTTCTTTTTGTCCAGATACAGAGGTTAAAACCGACGCCTTTAATTTCCTAAGGCTTCTTCTGATTTTTTTCTTCAAGGCTTTTTTCTTTCTTTGAGAAGGAGGAAGAAAAAGGGAATAGAGAATAGAAAGCTGGAGGAATGCAGACATGTAATAATGCAACCATTTCCTTGCTAGGAGGCTTTTTAAAATCTCCCTGACTCCTCCAAATGAGCAATTCTTCTCTACTCCTGTTGGGAAGAGCAGCTGAATTTCGGTTTCACAAAAGCCAGGCATGGTTTGTGCAAGCTGTTTCTTCCCTGGCTCAGTAGAAGAGGCACCAGCACCCTCATGCCCTCAGAGGCTGTCCCTGTCACCAGGTGCCACCTGCCAGGCAACAGCTCTCTGTCCCCCTGCAGCCATCTCACTGTGTGGGCTCAGAGCACGCATGCAAGGTTTAAATTTATGGATTTCTGGGCTAGAGAAAGAAAGTGCTGCCTAGTGAGCCACTCTAAGCACCAGAGAGAGATTGAATTAAAAAGAGAAAAAAAAAAAAAAAGGAAGAAAGAAATACACATTACATTCCTGCTTACTTCAATCTCACCCCATACTGTGCTACTTTTGAATTAAGCACTTCTCTGAGAGGCAACTGTCCTATTAGCATAACATATAGCGTTAAAATATGGGGCTCTTCCCAGGGAATGCTTTACTGTGTGCATGCTTCATTTTTAATATTCATGGCCAGCTCTGTTTAGAACATCCTTTTGACAGAGGAGAGGCGCCGAGATAAGCCGTTGGGATAGTGGTTGTCCTGGAAACAGCAAGATCCACTTATTTTTAGCACTGAAGTCATCCAGTTAAACAAACTACATTATAGGGACATTGTGATTATGACACAAGAGTAAAAAGATGTGTGGTGTATTTACAGTCCCTGCGACGATGTGACGCCTCGCCTTCGGCTGCCGGTCCTGGCTGCCAGCAGCCTGGCCCCTGTGCTGGCACAGCACATCGTGTCCTTTCCTTCTGGGCCATGGCAGAAGCCCAGGAATGGCCCCAGAGGGGTGGAGGGGAAAGCACAGCATGTGTCTCCCCTTTGCCAGGCTGCAGACACTGCTCTCTGTAAGGGAGGAGGATCCTCCTCAAAAGTATAGCACAAAGCAAACCAAGGTATGTATACCTTTTCAGGGAGGTATGCTGCCAGGAATATACAGATCAGATGGAGGTAGGCCATGAAATATGGGCAAACCAGGGCAGAAACAGAGAGTTGGAGATTCTCTCTTCGTCCTCACTTATTGGTGCTGATGGTCTCCAGTGGCTGGTGTGCACCACCCTAGTGACCCCAAAAGTCTAGGAGCTCCACCCAGAAGGTCACACCCAAGCCCAAAGGCTAAACCACAGGCACAAAAACTACACCAAAAATGTGTTTTTATCAAAAAGTTTCCTTCCAATCTTTGTTGGGGCAGGTCTGAATAGTAACAAGCAGCACCTTGCTGCTGATAGTTTGATCCTCATCCCTCAGGATGCACAGCAAAGCCACAGGTGTATGAAACCAGAAAAAGCAATGAAAGTTAACAGCAGCTTTGCCAAAGCTAATTAGGAAAAACTCTTTGGGCCACAACAAAGCTTCAGTTTAAAAGCAGTTCTTACTTTATCTAAGACAGTTTGATAGCTCCCATTTCTTAGAGCGCATGACAGGAAGGCCTGACATGAGATGAGACCTCCCAGTTTCAGCAAAAGCAGTGGAATTTTTACTACCATAAAGGTCTACTTGTCAGAGTTTGCAAACTATTGTGCCCAGTTAGGCAGTTTGGGTATTAAAGCACAGCTTTGACTCATTTTGATGCACTGCTTCCAAAATTTCAGGGGCTGTTCTATTCCATCCTCCCTGCAGAGGTTTTGGTGACATTTAGCAAAGCCCAGAGGATGTAACAGAAACATAAGAGCAAACGGGGCCAGCCACCTCCAAAGCTATCAGGTGGTGGTGGTCCACACCTCCAAGACAATACCCAACAAATCAAGTGTTGTCTGAAACTTTTTGGTCCTGACAGACAAAAAGAAGAGGAGGAGCAGAACAGGAATAAAAAGTAAGGTTCAAAAAACAAAGGGAAGAAAAGGAAATTGGGGTGCACCTTGAGACAAGTTTCTCCTTGAAATGGAGAAAAGGGTGACTCTGAACTGAAGGAAGCATGTGGGAAAAGGCATAAAGACAGGAGAAGATCGGGAGCCATAGAGTGCACCTGTATGGGGGAACTTCCAGGTAGAAAAAGATTGCGAGAAGGCTTTGATACACGCAGCAGACCTGGACACTGGGCTCTGTAGCATCTACAGGTCTGCAGGTTCCAACTCATTGAAGCTGCCCAGTATCTCTACCCCTTGTCAATGACAAGGCATTTTCTTAGACCAGAGAGAAATTTGGGTATGAAGGTGTTGAGAGACAGAAAACCCAAACCCAGTGGTCTTCCAGATAACATCTCTCAGCCTTTCCTGTGCAGAATACAGAAAGTTTTAAGTAAAACCACCCAAGAAAGATGGGCATGGCCACTCCCTGTGGATAAAACTGGAGGGATTCAAAGCTTTGTTGTGGTTGTTATATCACAAAAAACAAAATACATACCTGAAGTTCATCCTAACCTACTCACAGCTGTGGAAAAATGACTCACTGGAAGTTCAGTGTCTTCCTGGCACCAGCTAAAGTGGCTATTATAAATTCATCCAGGCACAGTTACTGTTCTTGGAGCAGCTATTCTAACACGAGCTTCTCTCTCTGCTTCCAAGTAACAGCTCACTCCCAAAATAATTTTGAAGAAAAATCCTTGCTTCCATCTTCAGCACGTGCCTGCCATTGTACTGTTGGCCCTTCACTGGTAGGAAATGAGGTGGCCTCCTGTAAGCAGAGACAGCTGGTGAGGAGGGGGAAAGAGACACAAGGTTTTCTGAGCACTGCATACAATTCCTGAGAGATTCTGACAACACCTCTTGACACACAGCACTGTCGTCTTTGGTATTGATGATGCCAGCAGGGATTAGATATCACATTCATCATAGTGTTAATGCTGTAGAAAATGAGATCCTAATGCTTTAATTTATTTGGCTCTAGCTTTTGTGAGACGTTTGTGCTGCAGTAATGAACCGGCCATTGTGTAGCTCTGCTATCAGCAGGATGGGCTGCCAGTGGCTCGGTGGCGTGCTGTGACACTGAGACTTAGCAGTGGCTTTCCTTGGGCTGAAGGAGGTTATCTGTCATCCTGCCCGGAGGAGGTCACCAAATCCTCTCCGTCCTCCAAGTGGATGCAGGCATTTAGCACTGCTTGGTTACCTCCCAGGAGAGGGGTCACAGACCTACCCCACTATTCACGTGCAAATGCTGCCTGAAAATGAGTGTTAGGTTATGACACTGCGTTAAGAAGGGCATCCCACGAGTTCCTGCAGTCTTGCTGAGTGCATGTCTGAAGCCCTTGGTGCAGGTATGAAAGACTCAGTGTTCACAACTTCATGTGAACCCAGCAGCTTTCCCCCCACCAGCTCTGACTTCCTCAGGTACCTTCAAATGCCTCTGGGCCAAGAATTCCTTCTTGTCACCTCCAGGAATGTGCTTCTGTGCATAAAACATATTAAGCAAAGCCAAACCACAGCTCTGCTATCTCATTTTGTGGCTAGAAATATTTGATATGAGTGGGGATTTTTTATCTTTTTTTTTTTTCCCATTAAAAAAGGTGCTTATTTTGAAACAACAAATTCTGGGTAAATCCTCTCTCCACAGTTTTTAGGTGCTTTCTCCCACTAAAAAAATTCCTATTTTGCATATTTGTGACTTCTTTTTCTCCTTGTGTCACTTATCTATTTTTTCACTCTGCCAGACAGATCTGGGGAAATGAAAAAGAGGGAAATAAACACAAAAGTGAGGGGGAAAGGGAAACATCCTTTCCAGTATTTTTATTTATTTGAACTCACCCAATATATTTAATTATTTTTCTTAATCAAACCCCCAGTAAGATGTATTTAAAGCTGTTTCATTTTTTAAAGCTATTTCTCATATGCTCCTCCCTTCCTATTTTCACTGCTTTACTTCAAACATCTGACTGTCCTGGCAGAGATCTTTGCTGGGCTCTGGCTGTGGCTCATCAGCCAGGGCCAGCAGCACTGAGGTCAGCAGGCTGCCCTGCGTTCAACACCGTGCCCAGGTGCTGTCATGCTCAGCAGGGCTTTTTCAGCTCCCAAAATTTGTGTCAGAGGGTGGCAACTGTCAGCCATGAGTAGCCACAGCTGGAAGTTCAATGCCTGACCTCTAAGTCACTGGTCAATCCATTAAGCCGTGCTTTCTTCCTGCAATCAACTTTTTTAATATCTCAGCTTTTGAGCCAAGATGATTGTGTTAGCGCTAACACACGAATAGAAGGATGAGCAAAGAGCTAAATTTACCTTTTTTGTGCACTTGGGCAAGGGGAGGGGACACTGTGGAGCACAGTGGCCTCTGTTACCAGGCCAACCCTAACCCTAACCTAACCCCATTCACATAGAAACAAACAAGCAAACAGCACATGGAAAGAAGGAAGGATTCTTTCCGATGGTATCTTACGTTTTCATGTGGTGAGTCAGAGATAAAATCATCTGGAGGGAAGCACACAAGTTCTTTCAAATCTCCCTTTTGAGGAGCTGTCTCCAGAAGCCTTGATTTTATTCTGGTATTTCCAACAGGAATGCACAGTACAGTCATGTCCTGCTTGCTTTGATAGCTGCAGGTGAGGTGAGCAAGGTAAACCACGTGCCCATATGGACCCTTTGATGGCTGCCACATTATTTGATTTTTGCCACATTACCTTGGGAGGGCAGCCTCCTTGCTGATGAAAATCTGCCCTGCTTCAAAGGACCTCTGCTGTTTTCCATTACCAGAGAGCACAGGCCAGCCAGATTAGGGTGAGGAGAAAAGCCTGATATCCACAACACCAGGAGAATCCCACCCAGGCACACACACACTGCCAACCCGAGGCACAGGAACCTTGCGGGAAGTGAGGATGCCTGCCTTGCACCCTGCAAGCAGCCACCTGGATGCTCTTTCAGTCTACAGCTTAGGTGGCAACAGGATGGCTGCTGGCACCAGCCACATGCTCCAGCCCCCAAGTGACAGTGCTGTGGTGAGCTGCCTTCAGGTGCAGGGCAATTTGCCACCCCACAAGAAAACAAACATAAAGAATGTGAGCCACCACTTAAGCAGCCCTCGCACCGTGGAGTTACCCCAAGCATATGGAAGAAATTATTCTTTCCTGCCAAGAACAGTCCAAAAGACAAGGATCTTGCAGTGGGTTGCAATGCAAACTTTTGTCTGATTTTTGTTATATTTTAATAATAGACTTCAAAAAAATGCAAGGCACTTCCCTCCTCGCTAATGTTGCCTTTACATTTAAGTAGAACTAAAGATTGCTGATGCTGAGTGTACATAGGAAGAAAAATGGATCCTCCCTTCCCCAGAAACGGCTCCTATTCATTTTGTAGGCCAAAAACTCCACTCTGAGAAACCCAGGTTAACTTCCCTTAATCCTCACATTCCAGAGTGAGTTTACAATTAGAGTAAGATGGGGGTAAAACAAATAAAATAGCCAGCTAAAAGCAATCAAATACATACGTGTGCATATGTGAGGGTGTGTCTATAGCTATATAAATCTCTGTAAAAGATACCATTTTTCAGATTACCCAGAAACTGGTCAAATGCCTGGAAAATATTCTTTCCAAGTTTTCAGACTGGCCTCTGAAACTGCACAAACAAATTGGGTCCCATTGGAGTTGGTGGAATAATTTGTGTTTGGCTTGGAATCGGTCTGCTGTACACACATGGACTCGTACGTGCAGATGCTTGTCTGGGTCTGTGAGCCAGGTAGATATCTGTGTACATTTCTTATTTGTGTGCAGCTCTGTCCAGCTGGCCCATAGCATTTTTGTAGGCTGTACAGGCAGACATAATTGCTGTATGTGCTCTTGCCTTTCCTGCCCCATTTAGCCAAAAATTCACTCTTTCAGGCGTGCTGGACTCTGCTTCTCTCACGAGATTAAAGCGTGCAGTCACATTGTCTAAATTCATCACAGGAGGGTAACAGTAGCCAAGTGTTTGCCCCTAAGGGCCCAGTCCTACTCCAAATTGTGCTTAGGGCTGGTTTCAGGGATAAGCTCTCAGGGCAATTGCATGGAGCCTTAGGACTTGCAGGGTCTCACCAGAATAAGGCAGGGAGCAGCCACACCAGTCAAAATGAGGGCTAAAACAGGGCTAGGCAATGGCCTGGACACTGCCCAGGGTCACCCAAGACATTGTTTTCACCTTGTTACTCCCTATTAATTGCCCCAACGTCAAACAGCCTGCACTATGAGCAGTGATTTAGGGAAGAACTTGCTCTGTAAATGGGTCTGGGGCTCTGTTGGCCCCCTAAAGCTCAGTTGGGCACCGATACATCTCAGGAGGCTCACTGTGGACCCAGAGCATCTCCAAGGGCACCCACCTGCCAGAGCTTCTACAGGAGTGCTGCTGTTCGAGCTGCATGTTAAACAGCATGGAAATGGGGGAGCTTGTAGGGAAGAAAGAGATAATAAAATCTACAGGCATAAACAATGTCCTTTCAGGGAAAACTGTGAGGGCCAAGCTGCTGATGGGATAAAAGAGGAGGGAACAGCAGGGAAAGACTTTCACATACTAAGCAGGGGAGGGTATAATGGAAACAAACCCTGTAAAATTATAACACACTCAAAAGAGACCTTTGTTTGACTTCCATTTTAAGTGGCTAAATTTTACCTGCTGTCTCTTTCTGGCTTCTTGCTGACTCCTGTGACACCGATTGATGGAGACACAGAGGATTAACTTGGAGACAACCCATTGCAAATTTCACCCTCTCTGTAACCATTTAAGCAGATAACTGTTTTTATGTGGGGCAACTGGTGGGGAAAATGTGTCAACATTTTCTTTCCTGTTTCCTTTGAGTGGTAAGATGAGAAGCAAGAACACTTCAGACCCTGAGATTTCAGTTTCCCTTCCCCCTGCACCAGCATTTCCTGGGTCACCCCCACAAATGCCAAAAGCTCTTGCCAGGGAGCAGTAGGAAACCAGAGGCATCTCTCAGAGTCACAAAAGCTGATTCTTACCTGCCTCAGGGCAAAGAGGGAAGAGAATGAAAGCAATTCGATCCCCTCTGCTGCCCAAAACAGGAAGCTAAGTGCTTGGATTCATATAGTATGCAGAGTGAGAAAATATGTTAGTCCCATTTGCTTCACTGGGCTTTGCCATGCTGTGATTGCGGCTACCTGGCAACAAGTAAATCTCCCCAGATCCCATGCAAAATGAAACATAAGCTCTGGGATACAGTCTGGAGCATGTTTGGAGAGCAGGGCAAAGATCAATGTTCTTAAATGATCTAAAATGCCACTTAGCAACCTAGAAAGCTTTTCCCTGTGTCATCGGGGCAAACTCACTTGCTCCCTTCAGACTCCTGCAGAAAGCAGCAGATTGTCCTAACACAGATTTTACCAGGAACCTGACTGTGCCACCAAGGCGTGGCAGCCAACAGAGCCTGGTGCTCTGCACATGCAGTTGGACAGCAAGGGATGGGACATCCTTTCTGGCCAGATCAGAGCTCTGCAGCACAGCTCCCAGGCACAGCAGTACTGGGGAGGCTCAGGGCAGGCCGGGTACACACCAGAGAAAAGCTGGGGATGCAGAAACCGACAACAGCTCTTGGGCTACTCCAGCCTGGCAGTTTCCAGCAACTTCAGTGCTACAGCAACCAATGGAGTCAAAAGAGTCCCCTAAGAATTGTTTTGTCAGGAAGAAGGAAGGGGTGGTTGCGGTTTCCCACACCCCATCTAGTAGCCAGAGCAGTTGCCACTAACCCTGCTTGTGCTCCCTGCACAAGGGAGCAGGGTGAGAAGGTGAAAAGGTCCAGCTGAACTGATGTGAGAAGCCAGTCTGGAAAGGCAGCACAGAACTGCAACAAAAGGGGGTCAAAAACCAGACTGGAACCATCTCAAGAGTCCTTTTTACATTTAAAGCAAGAAAATGGAGCAACTTCACCCTCCATGGGTCCAGCCTGCTGCCCTGTTGGCTCATGGTTTGGCAAATCTGGTCACTCGGTAATCTGTTTGCCGTGCATTTTTTTTAACCAGGAACATAATTTAATTCCCTTTAAGGAGATCAAAACCAGGAAACATTTAAGTAGGACTTCCTGCTCAGTGTGAAATAGAAATTCTTTTCATCATGGAAAGCAAACTGAGCTTAAACAATAGTAAATGAAGCTGGTTATGCAATGAAGTTGTAGGGAGATCAAAGCTGATTTTGGTTTTTAATTAAGATAACAAGGCACCTGGATTAAGGAAGCCAGTGGTAACCACCTCCTAGCTACTTAAAGAAACACAAACACTTCCCCATTAATTTGATGCATACACACACACAAAAAAAAATTAGGCAGCAGAAGAATTTGCCTGTACTTACAGTCAGGAACTGGAACTGGGAAAAATCCTATTTGAATTGATTTACATCAGATACCATTTCTTCAAGAAGGAAGAGGATCTCATGAATTCTACTAAATATTACCTTCCCCCCGCCATCCGTGTCTTCTGTTCACTTCTCCTGCATATCCCTTAAATACATGTCTTTAATGTATTGCTGGGTTGTCTGTCTACACAAAACCCTGATGTTCCTTTTCAACCCATGGGGCTGTCTAAAATCCCCAGTCTTGTAGGTAGTTCCAGTCAGGAAGAAAAGTCAGTGCAGGGCTTAGGTAGTTTCTTGCAAGCAGCTTTGTTTATTTACAAAGGAGAAACAAAGTCCTGTGTTGCACAGCAGGAGTCAAGTCACAGGAGAGGGTTTCTCTGTTCCCAGCTTCCCCTGCTGTTTTGGCCAAGCCCCCCACCCAAAGGTCCCCTCTCTCTGGGCTCTTCCCAGGGCCACACACTGTGCTTGCTCAGTGTCTGCCTTTGTCTGGTCCTGTGGCCGCGCCGCACTTCCCCTCCTGAGCTGCCTGGCTTCACAACCACATTCACCTCTTCCCAAAACAGCTCCGTGCCAAAGTTCCCCTTCCCAGAGCCTTCACGTTCCTGAGGAAAACAAATGAGCCCATGGCTTGGGCACAGACCTCTGGGCAGTGTGGAGGTTTGAGATAGCCATTCTTTTGCTGCCTGCTTTCCCAAGCTGATTGCGGGGGCTTTTTAGAGGAAAAATCTGAGAATGGGGGTTAATCTGGGGTTTACCTTATTAGAAAAGCCATAAAGCCTTTCAGGAAAACCCTACAGAGCAGGCTGGGGCTGAAGCCAGTAGGTTTCTGTAGAGGCTCAGAGTATTTATAGGAACATGTCAGGAGTGAGTATTGGTGTGTGGCTGTCGGAGATGGAACATCGTTTAGCTTGGCTAACACCACAGGACTGCTGCAGGGTTTTATCTCTCCTGCAAGGTTGCATGCACCAGCCATATATTTTAGTAGTGGACGTACCACTCCTAAGAGCCTTGAAGTGATGGTTCATTAAGCTGGCAGGAATGTTATCATTTTCCATAAAATTTGAGAGGATTTTCCAGAACCTGTGATCCTTCAGTGTAATACATTCTTGGCTATCAACAAGCATCTTGGGCCCCGTGAGAATGCTCTGCAGAAACTATGGAAAGGTTTTTAACATGCACTTTTATTTATGGCAATGTCAAGTTCCTCCCACAGTGTGATTGGGGTGGGGATTCAGAAAATATTTTTGGGCTTCTTTCAATTTCCATGCTCCTTTTCCCAATTGCTTTTGAAATCATATTGTTTACTTAGTCTTAAGTACAGTTTAGCCCATACTTATACTACCACACAACACAGACTCACAGGGAGGGGACTGATGTCAGAGAAAAACTGCTTCAGAGCTTGAATGCCTATGTCTTCTCTTTGATTAATTAAGCTACATTATTTGTTGAAAAGTGAAGCTTGTCCCTCTTAAACCAGCTTGCAGCTATTTAATGGAAAGACAGGATTGTCACATCTCTACAGCTTGGTCTGCAATGATACTCTAACCTCTGACACTGCATAAAGGTATTCCTGTGTGTTTGCTTTGCCCATCCTTGGTGCAAATACTGAACCTTTTATAAGTGCAGGACTTTGCTGTGAAGGAAACCAGGCCATCTGTTCCTGCCCTGTCCTGGGAAGAGCTCTTATCTCCCATCTTTCAAATTCCATTCAGTCTATTTGAGAGAACATGGCGCTTATTCACAGCCTGAATAAGCTGTAGTCTGCCTAAGTTAGTGGGAGCCTTACAGTCAGCTTGGGATCTGGTACTTACAGATCCAACAGCAGCAACTGGTGACTGAAGTCTCCTGTTTGATCCCAGACAGTTGGCAGAGGCAGACCATCCTTCCCTATGCTTCATTGTTCATCTGTGAACACCTCCTTTCACCCTGAGAGGACACATCACACTATACACTCTCTGGGACTTCAGCTTTTGTGCTGGGTCTCAGTAAAATGTGGATGCAGTGCTGGTTTATCATCTCAAGTTAGGTATGGAGACCTCCTGTAACACTGTTCTCAACCCTGTCCATCTCAAGATGCAGACCCTTTCCTCACATCCTGAAGGGAACCTTCGGGAAGTTAGTCAGTGCCATAGCTTAGAAACAGAAAGTAGTTTGATGCCCTTTCGCTGAAAGGAACATTTTTCCTCTCTTTTTTTGAGCCTGGCAATGAACCCATTTCCAGCACTACCAACAGGCAGGTCCACTCCAGCCTCTGCATGGGGTCATACAATAGAATCACCTGCACCCAAACAGGGGATGTTCCCCCACCTCATAGCCAGCAGGCTCTGACTTTGAACCCCTGGCCCAAGGATTGCTATCTCACTCTCATTTCTTTGAATCATCTAAGCATGTTTCTTCTGTCCCTTACTAATGAAGTTTTGCGTTTTATTACTACAAAGCATTCATCCTGAAAAAAAAAATCCTCAAAATAAAGAGATCCAAGCTGAAAACATCACAGTCAAACAAGAGAGATGTTTTTAAACATCCCCAAAGCAACATCTTTGTGTTGGAGAATAACAGGACTTCCAGCAACACGGGTGTTTTTGTGCAGAGCCTCGTGAATTACCAAATCACAGATCAATACAGGCCACAGTGTGCATTACTCATTAGCATGCTGGGAGCTGGGATCTCAGAGATGATATCAAACAGCAGCCCTCACATCCCCTGAACAGAGCCTACTGATAGGGCGGTGTGTGCTGCCAACAGTGACTCATTCATCACTCGCTCCTGGTTTCACAACAGCATGATTCAGTGTTTGTAAAGGAAAGTCCTGACTGCAAACATTGCCCTCATTCATCCACTGTTAGCTTCCTTGCAACATACAGCATAGTTTGTGCTCTGCTTGATATCTGCCAAGACAGTAAATCAGTGGAGGATGAGCATCCTCTGGTCATCCTGAGAGATGTGGAAAACAAGAGTAATCCAGAGGGATTGTGCAGTAGAACTATTGCCCTTGGTCTGTTAGACCCTCATCCCCTCCACACTGCCTCCAGGTCAGCCGCAGTGGAGAACTGCAGTTGAGTGCTGTGCTTACTAAAGCCTGGCATGAAACTGAAGTAAATGTTTTAAGCCATAAGATGAATTTTCTAACTGCCACTCCTACAGGTTCAGCCTATGGATAGGGAAGAAATTAGGCAATGCTATAGCCTTCCTGTCTTCAGTTTCCATCAGCTGCCATGCTGTGACTGCAGACTGACAGTTTTGCTGATAAGGCAGAAAACAGAGTGAACTCACCTTCCTTTTCCGTAACCATATTAGCTTCGTCTTGCCAGCAAGACCAAAAAACTAGTTTTTGTCAGTCAATGTGATGCACTCAGAGTCTCTCAGAGTACAGATATGCTGATCAAAGAGAGACCTCCATAAGAGAGGAAGGTCAGCTCCACAGGATCAGCACAATTGGTGTGGTTAGGCTGTGCTTCAGTTGACATGACATGTAGGAAATCAAAAAGGGATAGGGAGATGCAGGCAGTCTTTCTCCCGTGAGTGGTTCATTAGGCTGAGGGAAAATTTAGCCCCTAATCAGTTTTCTGATCCTCCTTAAGACCATCTATCACTCTGCTTGCTGTTTCTGTAATTTTTCTGTTGGCTTTCCTACAGACACCAGTGTCAGGCAGCAAAGCAATTAAAGTAAGTGTGGCACCATCTCATCCAGTCTTCTCCTCATCCAGGCTATGTCCAAATCCTAGATTTGGTTTGAATGGCAATTTGAAAATCCAAGTAAAATGTCTTCTAATAAATAAGTAATTAACAAAGGTACTTTCTACTTTTCTTATTTTACCTTTTTTTTTTTTTTTTCCTTTCAAGCAAGAAAAAGTAATGAATGGCCTTCTGGTTTAGAGATATGTCCAAAGCACATATAAATCAGCAGAGTCCCACTGACATCTCTGGTACTTTGTCAATCTACACAAGCTACAGACAAAGCCTTTAATGTTTCCACAAAGCAGAGTTATCAGGCTCCTTGTGGGCTTGTATGAGTTAACAGAGTGAGCTTTCTAGCAAAGCCATCCATCATCTGGCTATCTACAATCACCAGAGTGCAGGTAAATCACCAGGGTTCTGCTACCAGATGTTAAAAAGGCAGTTGACCTTCTTGTATATTCCACACATGAAAAGAGCTCAGTAAATTATTTGACTTTTAAACAACAATATTCAACAATTTACTACACAGCCCACTAACTGAATGAGGTGTTAACCTGGATATCCTGACCAAATTCCAGCTGGGTTAATTATACGTTGCTTGAATGTTCCCCTCTGTTTCAATTGTGACATTATTTGATGTTATTTTTTGCTTTTCCCCTAAAGATTCCACTGGAATCCTGCTGTTGTTGTGTTGCACATCAAAAGGGCATGTGCAACAATTTTAGATGAAGCACTCATAAATGCACTCATAAATGCATTCTTTATGAGCATAGGAGCTCTAATGTGTGGATATGATTGGTTTTATTGCTTTTATTGATGTTGTTATTGTTCCTGCTTTTTTCAGATACTATTTACTACTACTGTTTTTTTCTTGTCAAGCCTGGAAATACAGATTTGGATTAGCATTAAAATCAAAACCTGCTCTTAATGCAGTAATGTGGCCTTGGAATTTTGGGCTCCAGTTCAGATTCATTTCAAGGCAAGACCATCAATGGCAAATCCATATTGAGATTACAGACTGAACCTCCCAAAACTTGTGGGCAGGAATTGCTGCCAGAGCTGTGAATAAGGCTTACTTCCAGTCACGATTAGATCAGAAGCAAATCAAAACAAAAAAGGGGGAAAAAACCAGTCTAACAACTACTGTACTGAAAAATCTTAGTAACATATTTGGGGATTTGGCATATAAGATGTAATCAATAAGGTATTGACTATTAATTCTACATATGGTTGTCTTGGCTGCCAACTTTTACATACAGTTTCCTTGGAGTACCTCCCCCATTTCTGTGTGTGCACCAAAGAGTTCATATTCTCGGCTCAGAGTAAGAAACATCAAAAGGCAGAAGCAAAATGAAGAGCAAAGTTCCCTTTGCTAACAGCACATGCTGTGGCTGTAAGGTTGGGCTGTGGGCAAAACCACAGAGGGAAGGAAATTCCAGCTCTGGTGAATTATCAAGTAAGCAAACTGTCTTGCCAAGGAGAAATGCCTGTGATCTGTCAGTCATACTGCTAGGCTGATTCAAGGGACCAAAACTGTTGAAGAATTTTCACCCATTTTAAAGCACATTCTGTATGTTTCAATGCAAAGACAGTGCATTTGAAAGAACAAGAGCTAAAGTTTTTATCCAAATCAGTACTCTGTGGTAAGTTTGCAAGGAGAAATGATGAGCAGCACAGGGCAAACTTCTACCTTGCAGAGTGAAGCATAGACATCTTGAGAATACTCTGCTGGTATTTACCAGGACTATCCTACTTATCAATATAAGCTTTTCAGGGCTGGTTTTAACCTCAGAGCATTTACCCAACAAATTAAATGCACATCACTTGGCTAATTATACATAGATGCCCAAACACTATCTGTTAACATGGACAGTTAGCCAAAAAATAGCATTACTTCATTAGCTAATCCCCACTTCCAGATCTAGATTGATCCAAGAGGGACAAAGTGGTGCTAGCTGACTACTGAAGCCAGTTAGGTCTTTGCCAGACTTATGACCCAATCTCAGGAGGTAGGGGGGCCAGCAGGACAATTTGCCCCAGACTTTTCCCCCGAGAGGAGACACAGGGCTTTCGCTCCTTATGATGCACTTAATTTGCCATAGGACTAAATTCTGTATTAGGATTTTTTGTAAAGCAGTTTTAAGTCAGGGGCAGATATGAATCTAAATGCCAGATACCTGTCCCACTCCAAAGGGGATGCAAGTCATCATTTTTTCTACATAAGCCACAGCCAGCTATCAGCCTGAACATCCTTCAAGCTGTATGGGACTAGACAAGAATATTTGTTGGCACAGAACCTATAGATTTTTTTGCTTGCACAGCACCAGAAAGCCCTGTTCCCATAGCCCTAACAATGACTCAGACCACTAGAGTCATATTAGTGATTTTTTCTAGTACCAACCATATCACCACATCAATTGCCATTCTTTCTCCTCTCTCCAGCTCAGTTTATTTCCTAAACTCTAGTAAAAGGCCAGCTGTTTCAAAGTGTGTATGGCACACACCTGGCAGAAAAGGGTCTACATTCTTCTCTGTGTGCACCACGAGAAAGGTGTCCTGACACTTTAAACAAGCTTGTAGTTATGAAGATTAATTTTTGGTTGCTGTTCATTCCTGAGGTGGTTTTCTTAGCCATGACATTGAATGTGTCCTTTGCTACAGTGAAAGCGAGTTTGTACTCAGCTGGTAGTGCTGTTGTACCTTCACTTTTATTTAATTATATCCTATAAATTGCGTTATTTGCCACGTATTTGCATAATCTCCCCAATTCTCTCTCTTCCTCTATGCACAGCAGCCTCAGCTGCTCTGTCATTTGGTCACAGAGGCCCCAGTTTGCTAATCTAGTTTCATGGTCTGATAGACCTGGACAGTGATCAGTTTGCTTCCAAGGCTTTTGTGTAAGAGGAAAGAGAGCTTTGATCCCTATCGGCAATTCAAGCTAATAGGATTGCTCTTCTTAAACCTCAACTAGATTGTCACAGTATCCTCATGTGATAGTCTGCAGTAAATCTCATTCCAGAAATTTAAGCCTGTGGCCCATAGATCCAAGCCATTAACTTTGTGACAATTAACGGGTTGACAACACAGTCCCTGTCCATGCAAAATTCAAAACAAAAGAAGGATGGGAAGAAATAACCTCACTCCACAGCTAGCAGACCCTTTATGTAAGTACCCTGAACTGGCTGAGCAGTGAGGAGAAGGAACATCTGGAAGACCTGCTGCAAAGAGAAAAATTTGGGGTGTTTTATCTAAACGCTGTATCCACAGGATAAGAGATGAAGGAGCACTGAGAGAGAAGGGGAGCAGGGAGTGGGGCAAGACCAGGATTTAAAAGCCCCCCATTTCAAAACTTTCTTTTTTGCCAGAAGGGAACAGATGTGTCCTGAAGATGCCAGCTTCACCACTCACTTGGTGACCTGAGGGAGGTCTCCTCTGACAGCTCCATGTCTGTCCTGACAGCAAAAGTCCCCTTCTCCTATCCCATGTGCTTCTTTCACCCTGTGCCCTATTAACAGTGAGGGTGGCTGCACAATGAATTGCAAGGCCCTTTAGAGATCACGTGAAGGAAAGGACACAGAACACCCCATTGCTCAGCAGCACTAAGCCACTCAAAACAGACTATTGGATGGGACATAATGGAGGTAGGCTGGGAGGGAACATTATGCAAAGTGACTTCAGTAATTAAAAAGACTTTAAAAGACATGTGTCCTGTCCCCTGGACATTTTGCCAGGCAACTCTAGGTGGACATCACAGCCTCTTGGAAGCTGTGGCACCCAAAATCCAAATGAGAGCTTTGTCTACCACATTATTTGTCTGGCTCCTGACAGTCCTCCATCCTGTGTCTTAGGCTGTTGACAAAGATTGGCCTTCCTGAGCCACACAAAAGAAAGTATATTTTCACGTCAGCCTGTTCCTCTAAACATTCAATTACCCTGTCAAATACCAAACACCTGTTCTTTATGGGAAATTCCTCCTGCCAAATGCTTTTTGCTTTGTCCTTTTAAAGTAGGGCTAAAGGCAACTGTTTCTGCCCTTACTTGTTTGTGAAGGCAATTATGACCACCTTCTGTGAGTAATTACCCATTTCTATCTGGTTGCTACGAAAAACTAAATTTTATACAATTGCAGGCTACCTGGCAAATCTCATGTTGCTGGGATGCACAGCAGAGCACTCAACATGAGCCATGTTTAAGGCAGTTAAGTGCTGTGTGCATGACTTTTGTTGTCTCTCAGACAAGTGGCACCATCCACAGCGAACAGCAATGGATCATGGGCTTAAGGGCTCCAAGGGCTGCCTTTATCCTCCCCTCCCTCCCTCAAATGCTCTCAGGAAGGTGACACCATGTCCCCAGGCAGGAGGTATGGCTACACCAGTGCAGACCTTCACCAGGACCAAAACAATCCTGTAGCAAAGCAAGGTATAACAAACTGGGAGACCCCTAGGGCATGCTGCTCACAGGACCCTGACTGCTCTACTGCACTGTGCTGTGCACATGGATTAACTAGCCTTTCTCTAAGTGCCACTGTGTTACATGACAGTGGCATATCCAAAATCCAATTCAGTTCTCCCTTTTCAGGCAAAATATAATGATTCATATGTAGATTTTACAGTGAGAGCAACTGAAATATCCTGTCCTTAAACTTGCAAGTTCAATCTCTTTGCAGTTTCCAAGAAGCAGCAGAGTCCTAGTGAGCCGTGACTTCTCAAGTACCTGCCTGCCAAGACCTCCAAGCTGGTTGTGCACTTAACTCAGTTATTCACATACCCTAGTGAGATTAATGATCCCAAGGCACTTCTGGGAATACCCACTGTGCCCTTACCCAAGACAGCAGCATATAACTTGGTGACTGAGTTCCAACAAATAACTCATCTAAGGTTCTGGACACTCAATGCACGTTTCTTGTTCTTGGTATAGTGCTGTGTGATGCCTCCTGTAAAATGGCAATCATGCATTTAGTAAAGGTATCAGATCTGATTCTGACTTCTGCCTGCCATGACCTGTTTTTTGCATCTACCTATGTTGAACACAAAATGCTCCCTACTCAGAAAGTTAAGGCCTCCTACCTGCTTTGTGTGTAGGCAACAACCACTGACCCAAGGCAAGAGTCCACACACTCAGTGGAGTTTATACATGATTTCTACTGAGATGAGTTTAAAGTGAATGGTCTAAATACTGAGGTTGAGTCCCTGGTGTAACACAGGGATAATTTTACTGAAATTGATGTATTATAGGTGGGAAGCATCTTTGAAATCAGAATTAAACTGTACAACAAAAGGGCACTTGAACAGGTGAAGTAACAGCAACTGAAATTACCAGTGAGCTGAAGTGGTGTCCCATTCATTCCACACATCTGCCATCTATATCAGGTCTTTGTGATTAAATATAACGCTGCAAAGAGCCATGATGATGGCACTCACACAAATTCCCCTTCGGTATCAAGAGTTATATTCATGTTAGGAAACAAACCACCCTGCACAGGAAACATTTTTGAGAGTTGTGTTATCCAGAAAACAAGTCACTCTGAGCAGGGACATAATCCAGTTTCCCACAGGTTAATGCCTTGTGGCCATGCTTTTTCACAGCAGCAACCCCTCCTCAACCTCTCTTTGAGCTCTTTCACATCCAAAACGCTTCAATTCCCCCTCCACACTCACACACTGAGCTGAAGCCCCCGTGCAGCATCTTGCATGTACACGAACCACTGAGAGGCCCTGCGGCAACGGGGCCCTGCTCAATCCCACACTGCATGTGGGCCAGGTGGACCCTGACCACACCCAGTCAGCAGCCAGAACTGCACAGATAGCACTGAAATCACACTGCAGGTTTTTCTTCACCAAAGGCACTGATTGTAAGTATGCCATAGGACACTCACTGCCTTCTGAACAAACATAATTTGCCATTAAAATGGTAGAAATGTAATTGATCTCTGCCCTGTCTAAACTTTGGACACTTTAGTCAGTGGGCTTGAAGTTTCTTGTGGGAAGGGACAAAAAGAGACAAAAGCATGGAAAGAAATGTAACCACATAAGCCTTGTTTTGCTATTTAGATATTTAGTTGCATATTTAGCTGATACAACCTAAAATATGAGGACATTCATTGTCAGGGGGTTTGAGCCAGTAGGATTAGTTGCATGTGTGATGGAAATCTCTATCAGAACATTAAAAGGATCAGAAATTGGCCTATGTTCTCTTTTTGGCTCTGGAAACTAAAGCTCTTCACATTTTGACCAGATGCATTGTACAAAACTATAAAATTACAATTTTGCAGTGCCTCCCATTCTCAGAGATTTGCTGAATACTTAGAGAAAGACAACCTCCCAAATTACCTGTCTGGTCACTCAGTATCATGCTTGAAAGGCAATTCCTCCCTGTTCCCTGCTGGGCCTTGCTTTCCTCTCTGAGCTTTTGTTACTGACTGTCGCATTTGTTGCACTGCTGTCCTTGAAAAAACTTCTCTCTGCCAGAGCCTCCCGCAGCCCTGGATTCCAAGGGTTACAATGACAGTGCTGCCTGAAGCAGTATTTCCTTTTCCACGTTCTGCCTTTGCCAGCTGTTAACTTCATCAAGATCCTGTATTGTGAGAGTCTTAAAAATGGGGGCAGCTCAGTTTTCTCCATTCTCCATTTCTCTGTTTTCTCAGTCTTTGTGTGAAGGCTGCCAGGCCAGATTCCACCCTGGAAACCAATTAATTCAATGGGGTGCCATGACACGGCAGGCAGGGCACAGAAGAATTCAGCTGTAATTTTGAAAAAGCTGCTCCCAGTTCAGGAAAAATTTCCAGTTGCCTCTGGCTTTTTAATGCAAGCTTTCCCGACAAACAGAGGGGGTAGGTATCACCTCCTCTTTTCTGAAATAATGATCATTTGTCTTAAATATCAACAGCACTGGAAAAGCAGAATGGGGTGAGGTTACTGGCCTGGATTTCACTGCTCTTCCGAGACAATAGTGGATCTATAGGACACCCTGTGCCTGTGGGATGACTCAACTCACAACTATCCCTCCTACCCAGTCACAGAAGTGATAGCTTTGACCTTTTGCTCATGGAAGAAATGACAGGGAAGGAAGGTACTCCACATCTTTAGTACGAACTGCAGTGTCACTTTACCAGGGGATAGCAAGGCTCTGGAACAATTTGGGATAGGAAGTGAGGAGGGCCTGTGCATTGACTGAGATGGCAGGTGACATTTCAAAAAGGCAGGACAGGATTAAGCAAACTGGAAGAGGGACAGGATGCAGGCATGAAGATATCTTTAATGTTATACACACCCTTAGAACACTTTATATGCAGCATATCATAAAACTGGAGTATCCCTCTGATGTCCCCTTCCTGGAGCAGCAGCTATCTCGGGAGCACCCCAAGTCCTCTGCTTCCTAGGTTTCTCTTGTCTATGTGGGCCCCAAAACTGACTTTGCTTCATGTAGGGAAGCAGACAGAGCCTGTGCAGCTGTAGATATTCCATGAGTTGCATTGGAATCCAAAATCCACTGCATTTTCCCATGATATCTGCTAAAGGGTTTCAGGATGAAGGTAACTTCTCTGAAAGCTTTTGCTCTGCTTGAAAGTGCCAATACGACACCTGACTACCCTTGGTGAGAGCACAGTTAGAGCAAGGCTCAGCACTTTGGAAAATCCTGCCCCAAAACTATGAAAAGATCTTAATTTAATTAATAAGTCTAGTGTCATTTTGTTGTTGCTAATCCTTTTACTGGGAGCACAGCCAGCACACAGCAATTGTTCAGGGCTCTCAGGGTCCCCAGGCTACCTCTATCACGCAGTCTCCCAAAGTGGGGAATCCACAAGTACTGATTCCAGACCTGTGCATTCCCAGCTCTCCTGGATTTGGTGTGGGTCACACGTGAGCCCATACAGGAGTGTTTCTATTGAATTAACCAGATGACACATTGAGTGTTTATGTCTAGGTGCACTGTGTGCAGGTTTATTGCCTGCCATTCCGCCTCCCACTCCACTTCCCAGTGGTTGCTTTGTGGGAATCCTGTAGGCAACTCCCCAAAGAAAGCATCTCATTGTTTTTCAGCATCTGCAACCACTACAGAAAAAAAAATCAGTAAAACTATGGTGTGAGACTAAGATGTCATTTTGACAGCTCAAGGGGTACATCCTCCATTCATCTCCATTTTCTGGAAGGCTTTTGCCAGGCTGTGGTTCTATGAGAGACAATGCACATGCCTACAAAAGGAACAAGATTTCCTGATTACCAGAGGCCACACACATGGAGATGGAGCCCAGGGGGAACCAGAGGCAGCAGGTAAATTGGCCACGTGGCTAGCTGTCCTTTCTGCTGACACAGGTGTGAGGGTGTAAGGTCCATGGAGCACCCACATCCCTGTAAAAGCAATGCAGTGCTGGCAGGGAGCCATCTCCAAAGGGCCTTTTCTAACACTTTTTCAGTACCTGGTCTAGCAAGTTCCAAGAGCCATTGGTCTCCACAAATTTTTCTTGACCAAAGCTGTGTAGATAAGCCAGAGAGGCCTTGGTTCTCAGCCTGTGTCAGTAGCACTGACATCTCTAGCTCTGATGGAGATGACAGAAACCACTATGAGAAAGAGGAGAACAGATCACCTACCTCCAGCACCTTTCATGAAAGGACCAACAATGAAATTATATGTTCTCAAAAAAAGCAAATATGTGGAGTAACACACTGACTCCCAAAAACTCTTGGGTTTATTGGGAACAGAACTTGATTCTGCAGAATAAGACCTCATCTTTAAGTCTGTGCAAGTACAGATCTTTTTTCAACCATCTGGGCTTTTTATTGTTTAACTGGACAATGGCAAGCTTTTACCAGCCTTTATTTAGGCTATTTCAGACAATGATGCAAGCTTTTCTCATAAAAACACACCTAATAATCACACAAGACAATCAGAGTGACACAAAGACATCTGAAGTGTCAAATGTGTAAAAAAAAGAAAAAAGAAAAAAAAAGGAGAAGTATTCAGCTTTTCTCTTCCTTGTCTATTATTTCTCTCAATTCTTACCTATCTTCTGTTCACACAACATTGGGCAAATCTTCCTATCCTCTCATTCAGTCAGCAGGTTCTGGCTCATGTAGCAACACCTTCTGGGGAGAGTTAAAATCAGAGCTGCAGACACCTAATTCTGAATTCCCCTGCATTTTGTTGTTGCCAATTCCTGTCTGAACACCACAATGTGCTGCTCCTTTACACTTCTGCTGCCCACAGGGGCAAGCCCTCAGCAGGAGGATGTCAGATCCTGTCAGTGCATCAGAGAGGATTGCAGGGATGAACTGTGTGGGATGGCAGCCTGCATAACCTCCAGGCCTTCACAGCGAGCAGGAACTGAAGAGCAGAGGAGGAAGGAAGGCTAGAGCGGGTATAGTGAGGTGTTAAATAGCACTTGCTGGATCTCTGCTTGGCAGGGATTCACTTGTCCCTCTTTCTAAGTCTTCTGTTCCTGGGGAAGGCGAGAAATGAGGAAGCAGGAGGAAGCACAGATGAACTGGTGGGTACAAAATATGCCACACCTATGACAAGTTCTTGTGCCTCGTGCAGATGAGGGATTCTGCAGAGCTCCCAGCAGGAAGGAAAACTGGGTGTCAGCACCTGGCCCAAGTTCCTAGAAGACATGCATGCAATGATGGCATAAATATCCTGTCCAGGATCCCACCTACAACATTTGGGATCAGCTGTACTGAACAGCCCCACCAATCCCTTGGCACGGGGCAGCCCTCTCCCCTTGCCCAAGAGGGCTTTGCTTCTATCTTGCTTTCCTCTAGGCAGTGGGAGGAAGGCTGCACTTCTTGTCTCCTTAATGAATAAGGGAAGAAGCAAAAATACATGGTGCAAGAGAGCACTCACTTAAAGCCCTTATGCCAGGACTCTCCAGGATTGTTGCTAGAGCAAAGAGTAATTCCTTTTGCTGGGAATTACTGGCTGAAATGCTGTTGTCTGCATTATAGCAGGAGCCATGCCAGACAGCAAAGTTGGAATTAGAAAGGTCCCAGGACAAGCTCAGTCTACCATAACCACAGGAAGATGGTTAGTTCTGACAGGTTTCCAGAGCATCCACCCTGCAGCCTGTGGCCACAAAATGCTCCCCAGGGCTCTGTAACAAGCTTGAGACCAACAGCAGAGAACAAAAGCCACAGCTCTTGTGCCACAGCTTTTGTGCCACAGGAAGAGAGCAGTAGCAATCACAGGCAGCCCCAGTGTCCTCAGTGCCTGCTGTAAAACTCCCAGATGAGCTTTAGAAATTGGCCGGGCCTCACATTACAAAGAGTAAAGGGAAAAACCCAGTGTCCAGTGGTACCTCCCCATTTGACCTAAAGAGGCAAATGCAGAGGTCAGCTTGACCCCAGGAGCGTGAACAAGATGCACAAGACAGGACAATGTAAAGACCATCCTCCCACTTAGAAAACCTTCTCTCAGCCACTATTCTGAGTTTCTACTGATGAGGAAAGGAGACCTGGGGGACATATAGTCCTGTAAGATGATGAAAAAAAATCTTTAACAGCTTTTTTTTTGCCTTTCTTTCTGGCCTTAGAAAGAGAACATGTCTGACGGGGGCCTGTTTATTTGCCAAGGAATTAGGGAGTTTTGTGCCTCCCTTTATTCTTATGAAAAGATAATGACCTTTTGGTGGGAAGATCCAAGCAGTGCCAAGAAATATGTTTTGGAAGCTTTTCAGAGTCAATGAGTTAGAGGCAAACAGATTCCCTGGAGAATAAAAGGGCAGATGGAGCTAGTTAACCCTGGACTTCAGTTTAGGCTTGACAAATCTTTGGATCTATGAATCTATGATGCAATCAAGGGCATTTGCCTCCTATTTGACCCCAGAGGAGAAATTTGCAGCATGGGCACTGCAGCACCCAGCCATGTAGTGGGGTGTGTCCAAAAGGCATCACTGTATTTTGTGCACACATCCTCAGCTGGAGTTGTTGCCTTTTTCCCAACCTGGAAATGAAATTCAAGATAATTTTAGTAAGGAGGTAATATGAAAGGGGATCTTTATTTGAAGGCCTTCAGAGGCAGTTATGGCAAGATGTCCACAAAAGCCCACCACCCCCAGGGGGGAGTTCATTTTCATAGGTTTTAGGAAATTAGCATAATTGATAAAAGGCACCCATTAGGAGGACAAGTGGTGATGCAATTCCCCACCAGGTCAAGGCCCTTCTCTGGATCCCTCCCTTCAGCATGAGCTGTACTTTATCCATGAGAATGTATCTCCTAGAGTTGTTCTCGGCCTTGGTTCCCAGGAAGAACCAAGATAGTACAGGTCCTTGTACTTCCCAGGGCTTGGAGCTCTGGAATGTGTTTTATTTCTCTGCTCAAGGAAAGGCCATGGAAAAGTACTGGGAAAACTAGCTACTAATACAATAGGTGACAGAGTTACAAATATATGTGTGAAGAATAGAGAGAACAAATAAAAGGAAAAAAAGGCAAAACCCAAACATCATCAGAGTGAAATTAGGCGGCTCAGGCACTCTCATACCTGGCAACAAGGCTCCAAGCCAGCTGCAAAACCCATGCAGAAGCTCATTGGTGCTTGGCTATCACTGAACTCTGCCTTGCTGTGACTCCCAGGTAGTTCATACACAGCTGTGGGCACACCTTTCCACTGTTGCACAGGCACAGCTTGCCAGCACCATACAGTCAGTCATCCTGGCCTGGGGGAGTTCATGGAGTGCCTAACCCTGAGACTGGCTGGCCTTTCTGCTGCTCCTCTCCATCCTCAGGAGGTCCTGCTGAGATCCTAGTTCAAGGTCCTTCTCTGGATGCAAGTGTTGCTGAGAGAGTCATGTGTTGTTCTCCCATAGGGACCATGAACTTATATTTAAATAGCGAGAGGCATCTGTTTCCCCATCAGCACTCCTGGTTGACATTTTCACTCCTGCCAGTTTCCAAAGTGCAGCTGAGAGCATAGGTAATCACAATGGACAATGGTTCTCTCTTTAACAGACCGTGACCTGGGCCACTTCCTGGAGAGGCATATGGCTCAGCACGCTTTTGCTTCCAGGGATCCCCAGAGATCTCAGAGAGCTGCTGGAAATGTCAGTCATTCCCTGAAATTCAGCCTGCAGGCTCCACCACAGGAAGTGAAGTTATTTTGTTCAGCCCTGCAGCTCCTCATGCATCTTTATGCAGCAATTTCAGATGCAAGTACAGGATAGTTGGTGATGGACTTACCCCCTGCTTTTGGTCAAAGAACAAAGGCTAAGCAAATAATACCAAGTTACTGCAGTGAGCGACACATAATCAACTGTAAAAAGGTGTAAGGATTATATCCTGAGAGACCTGGGCTGCCTCAGCTCCTCACCAATTGCTTTCACTCACAGCCCATTTTAAAAGCTTTACAAGCTCTCAGCAGTCACAGATCAGTTAGCTAAACTCTGTTTTCTGAACTTTTCCTGTTATCTTTGGACACCTGGGTCTGTGAAATTGCCTATTAACAGAGCGATTTAGCCAATCTCAGAAGAGTACATGTGAATCTAGTGGTCAGATATAATGCCTTGACAGATCAATAAGGCACATTCCAATTCCATAGAGTCTAGACTTCCTGGGGCTGGGTGGAGGGATTTTTATAGTTGCCAAAAAGTTCTGCCTGTGTTTATGAAAGAGGGAAAGGAGAGAAGCAGAGAAAGGGTGAGGTATTCAGCCACAAAATATTTTGAAAAGCCTGAAGAAGTTTTGGGTTGGATTGAGATATCCTAGAGGACCCATCGTAATTGCTTCTCCTCTCTAATTTCAGAGGAACTATACTTCTGTGGAGCTGAAAAGCTTTCTAGATCCAGGTTGAGTGGGTATAGGAATCTGGACATGCATGGGCATAAAAGCCTGTGTTGCAAGCACCTGGGCATGCATGCCACACTGTGAGAGGCTTGCTGCATGCACAAGTAACAACATTTGGACTCACTGATGTCCCTGGGACAAAGGGAGTTTGCAGCTGTGTGATTCTGACCACAGCGTGCAGTGGCACCTGGCGACTCAGAGATGGACACCTGCACCACCTGTGTGTACTTCAGCAGGGAAGAGAGGCCTTAATACACAAACTGGCACATCATTTGTCGCTCTGCTGCCTATCCCAGCAGTATGACTGCTCTGAAAGATCATGCCCATTCCTGTAAATAAACTCTGACAAGGGCCTAGCCCACAGCTGGTGTAACAGAAGACCATGCAGCGGTGCTAATTTTGCAGCAGCTGAGAATTCGCCTCAGTGTCTCCCAGCCCAAAACAAAACTCTATTAAAAGATGGTTGCTCAAGTTCAAGTGTAGTGCAAAAAGCCCTGTTCCTATAAGAGGTGACTAACTGGGTGACTTGCAGCAGCAATACTCCTGGAAATGTGCTCAAGAGATGGTATCAGGCCTACACTGCAGCCTTCTCCCCCCTCTCCTCTCCCACAGTCCAGGTGCAGCTGACCATGACTGATGGTAATTCTGGCAGCATTTTGACCCAATGGATTTGCTCTGGCCAACCCTAAAAAAATGAGTCTGAGAAATTCTCTGCATAGACAGAAAGCTCTCCCTGCAGACATCTGAAAGCTGTGTTTTCCCTGTAATATCTTGTTTTCCTCACCTCTCTCTCTTGCTCCCATCATATTTGCCCAGAGGTTCGCCACAATGTACATCAGAAGATGATATGGCACTTCGTGGCAGAAAATGCTGGCAGCTCCACTGCCTATAGAAAGCTTGGTTTGGTCCTTGGCACAAATAATTTATTTGCTCTGTTTCTGCAGACCCTGCAAAGCTTTGTGCTTTACCCTCCAAGTCACTCCGTGTACACTTAGCAGCAGGGATGAAAGAGGCTTCAGGAAATAGCATGCTGAGAAGTGAGGCCTCCCAGGACTCCAATCAACCCCCCTAAAGGGGAAAAGCCTAGGGCTAGAGAACAAATTCTAATTATAACAACAGACCTGCAGTCATTCCCAATTATGTCAAGCTCTTCAATGAGGAATTAAACAGGTTATAAAATGGGTGCACTGTCTTATTCTTCCCTCTAGCATTAGTAGTGGTATGCAGTAAAAAATGGCCATATCTAAACAACATGCGAAGGGAACATTAACATGGCATATGACTGACAGAAGAAAACAATATTAGTGTGACAGACACATCCTTTCTTGCTCCACGGGCATGATTTACTACAGAATTACAGTAGGTTTAGGCTATAATAACACCTCAGACTGAAATGGGGATAATTCTTATATGAAGGCAACAAAAGCCTAACAAAATCTGATTGCCGGAGTCTGGAGAACTGCAAACATCACCATGTGAAGTAAAAGAAGAATTTGTGCTAAAGAGCAAGAATCATTGATTATGTTACCAGCAAGCAAGTAGGTCAGTTTGCATCTTTGGATCAAGGCAGAGGGACTTTCCAGGATGCAGATCTTGAAAGTGTACCTCAAACATAATTTTCATGCTCAGACTCAAAACTGCTGGGGGAAAAAAAACCCCTTTTAAATTATAATAAAAATATAGTTGTCCATTGCAGGCTGAGAATTCATTAAACCAGTAAAGAATTAGTACCACAGAGGTGGAATGGGACAGGTTATAATTGCTTGAGCACAGATTGTGTCCTGCAGTCTCAACAGCTGTTTCTCCAGAAACCTTTGCCAGCGCTTTCACATCTGCACATCTCGGGGTGAAGGTCTTTAGGTTAACTATACACTGCTAATACCTCCCTCCCTGTCGCCTGATTCCTTCACTGCCTTCCCCATTATATGCAGTAATTTCCACCCATGCAAAGTGGGGGCATTTTACACTTAATTCACTTTCTCTTCAGTTAGGTGTAAATGGCTGCAAGAGGTGCAAAACAGAGTAGAGCTGGGGGATGATTAAGAAAAAAAGGCTGTGAAAAGATTACTTCTCCCCATAAAAATCTGCATCTCGCCTCTAGCAAGATTGTAGTTGGAGTATGGTTGAGAAAGTGAATATTCCTAGAATTCTGTAAAAATATCGCTAGTAGTTCAATATAGTTTTGTACAGTATTTAGCACAGTAGAATGGTAATAAACAATATTTGTAACACTGTACCCAGAAGAACCTCTGAATGTGGTTTGTAAAGTGATACTAAAGAGATTCAAAAAGGCAAATAATTCAAGCTGAGGAAAATGGTTCACATGGGAGCAAAAAACAGAGCATGAGAAAAAAATTGCAGTACTTTAACTGCAGTAGCAACAGCAAACTGCAAAGCATGGAGCACTTTGCTTAATATACATAAAATCTTTTTGCAATTAACCTCTTTTACCAGCTGTCGATTGGAGGAATTTGTCGCCTCTGCTCACATATTCATTTTGCATAATCTTCCCTCTCAGGCACTTTTTACCATGCAAAGTACTTCACAGAGCTGTGCAACCGACAACATACAAGTTTGCAGTGAAACTTTTTTATTTTTTGACAGCACAGAATATCTCAAAGGGCTGGTAAAACATTTCTTTTTATTCTCTCAAGTGGGAGCAGACAAACCTTGACAACACACTATGTGTTGTAACAACAGGACACTGAGCATTACTCTGCCTGCACGCCTGAGTGACTGAGATATCCAGGGGGCTGTGTTGACATACTGTGCCTTCTGCAGCTTCCTCCAGACCACAAAATGCCTGTGTCAGGATGTGGCCCATTGGATCTGCACTGTCCCTCACCATCATCTGCTCTCCCCACGCCTGGTACCGGATGCAGGCGTGGGAGTCATTGTTCCTTCTTCTCCTTTTTTTACTGTCACAAGAAATGTCTGATGGATGTCCACAGGAATCAAGGTGTTTGAGATGCTTTGTGTTTGACATTGGGGCAGATTCTTATGCTGCAGTGCAACTTGAAGGGAGTCTTTAAACCTTTTCTTACCCAGACAAGAGGTTGCAATGAACAAGGAGTTACTTGGGGGCAAAAGGGTCTGCTGTGACATCTTAATCAAACTGAAACCTGTCCCTAGCTGCCCTTCCTTCCCAGGAGACCCACAGGGATTATGGGGTGGATTCAATGTTTTATCCATGAATTACTCCCTGAAGACAGTTTAGGGCAGCTTATATGCAGAGTCAGGCCTCCTGTGCCTGCAAGAGCTCGACCCCCTGGGCTTGGGCTGTGTGTGTGATGGGTCACAGTGAGCAGGGTGCCTCGCACACACCCTCCTGCCTCCAGGGCTCACCCAGCCGGCCGGCAGCACTGCATGCCCCTGCTGCCTTTATTTGCACAGGAAATAAGAAAGAAAAATATAAATATGTTTATCTATAAAATCTATACAAGACCAGATTTATCTCTCAGGTTTGCACAGCCTACAAATTAAGGCCAGAAGGGACTATCATACAGACCATTCGGTCTGGTACCTTGCGTATGTATCGCAGGTCATTCCATTTTAACCACTTTTCCCTGCACTGAACCCATGAGCTTGTGTATTTAAAAGACAGTTCAGCCTTGATCTGGAGCCATCAAAACATGGAGAATCCATCACATTCGTCAGTCATCCTCCCTGTTAAAAACATGAGCCTTCTGTCAGATGCATTGCCCTGGCTTTGATTCCCAGCCATTGCTTCTCATTTCGTCTTGAACTGCCAGAATAAGTAAGCCTTTTGGGTCTGCCATTTTAGCCCTCTGAATTTACTTATAAATTTTAATTCAAACACTATTCCATCTCTTTTCTGACAAGCTAACCTCTGAGTTTCTTTCTGCAAGGCATTTCCTCCAGCCTGTGAAACATTTTCTAGCTGCTTTCTCCACACTCCAATTTTTAAAACATTAATTTTAAAACACGGACACTAAAAGTATACACTTTTATGTTTGGGTTTCCCACACATTAAAAGGTATAAATTATACTCCCCTGCTTCCTCTGTTCTTATCACCTCAATCACATATCAGCTTTTCTATTCTTCCACTCCAGCCAAATGTCAGGCTAAACAGCACCAAGAAACAAAACTCATCCATTCCTCTTTTTGGGGCTACTGCCATAAAGGTAGCCTTTGCCCTGTTTCACAGGGGACTTCCAGGTACTGGAAATTGCTCAGCATTGATACCAATGGGCCCTGTGACCCCTGCAGCTAGGTCCTTTACAGTCCTGGCCTGTACCTTCCCTGAAGGTATGAATATAATGTGGTTTTTTTTCTCTCAAAAGTATTTCAACAGTTGCTCTGCTTACTAATGGAAACTATTTTCTCATTTAAAACAAAGATATAAATTATTTGTTTCCAACAGCAAAACAGAAATGTTTATCCTACACATCCCTCTTTTCCCATTACTCTTCCACCTAATAACACATCCCATCACCAGAGGCTCTCTTCTTTCCCTAGGAGCAAACTGTTTTGGTTTTAGTGATCTTTTTTTTCCTGACACCTTTCACTACCATAAGCAACTTCCTGAATTTCATGCCTCTCCGTTACTATTTCTTGAAGTCTCTCTCCTTGTTTTTCCACTTGTTGTAAACCAGAGAGAAGAGAAGAGAATACTTCTACACATGGCTTTCACCTCACTTCTATCCAGCATTTGAGGTCTTTTCACATCTTCTGGAGTTTAAAATGTTCAGACCCAGAGACTCATGAGTAAAAATTATAATATTCTGTTGGTGGACTACAGAAGATATAAATCATAATCAGAATGATTACTAACATTCAATTATTTCTGTTATTTAGTTACAATATTGCTCGCTGGTTTTTAATCATTTGATGGCGAATAATTTTACACTGCAGCTCAGTATTTTCATTTTTCTCCTCAGTACTTTCATTTCTCTCAGCTGAACCTTGACTTTCTGAAATAGTTAATTCTAGCTCCAAGCACCAGTCTGTCAATTTTGGTCACACCCCCTGCTAAAACCCAATTACCCATGGGCTAGAATAAACTTGTCACCCATGTTGAAGGGAATAAAACCTCCTCAGTCACTGAAATAAGGCTGTCAATGGCATACCTGTGCAGCCAGGAGATGCTCAAATGAGGGGTGTTTTCCTCTTAGGGCTCTGAGGATGCTGTGAAGCCAGGGGAGCTCCCCATGGGTGTCCATTAGGAGAGAGCTTGGCACACAGGGCATGGACAGGAGCAGACACGCTGGGGCAGCCCCAGCCATGGGCATGGGGCACCTCCCAGGGTCTGTGGCCAGGGAGAGGAGGGCTGTGGGCAACTGGAGCCCAGCATTGCTGGCAGCATTGCTGGGGCTGACACGGGTTCCTGGGATGTGGCAAAGTGGGGCACATAGCCTGCCCAGCAGAGAGTTTTATTATTTTATAACCACAGTTGAATACAGCAATCAGCAGAGCAGGGCTTCCCCACAGGCTGGATCACCGAGAGGCAAATCACAATGCAGCAGCAGTGATGCCAGTGGTGCCGTGGCAAGCTGCACTGGCCTGGGCTGGGAGAGCCTCACAGACCTCCTTGGCAACATCCAAACACCAAGTTGCTTCATTTTCACTGCAGTGAGTTAAAAATGGTTCAGTAGATTCCTGGTAGACAAGGGTGTTTATTTTTAAGCTTAGATGACCAAGCCTCAATGGTCAAGATGCCTTAGCCGATGTTTCTGAAATAGCAGGGAATTTCAGGCTTGAGGGTTTTGCTTAGAGTCATCTCTGGTGCTCCCTGTTTTCAGAAATTTCTGCTCAGTCACTTCTGTGAGGGAAGGCTGGTGCAGCCAAGTGCTTTTTCAGGAACAAACCAGCCATTACTACAACACATGACAGGCAAGCCCTGAGGCCATAGGGCTTTGTTAGGAAATCAGAAATAAAATAGGCACATTTTAGATTAAATTAAAAACCAAAACAAAACACATGTACAAACTCCAAATTTCCACATCAGTAAATGACTCATTCCTTATTTATAAAAGAAGCATTTCTGAAGATTCATGGAGATGATTCTGTTTCAGCATAATTTTGTTTAATCAGGCTTTGAATTAATTAACATAATTAGTCACTATGGGGGGATAACTCAGACTGATTTTATGGAGCCTTTTGTTGTGCTGGTTCAGGGCTTACAGCTTGATTTAAACATGACTGGAGGGGCTTATTAACATGAGTGATTAATGCTGCATAAAATTGATTACAAACTAATTTTAGCTGCAAACCCACATTTCTACAAACTTTCATCATGAGTAACTACGATGACTTTGGACTAAACCCAGTTTGGCTGAGGTTGAACAGCAGCAGTGGCACTGATGGCCTGGAGGCCTCACCACCTGGAATGGCAGAATCCACCCTGGATCACACTGCTAAAAACCCTTGAGCCAAACTGGTGTCACTGTGAGGGCACAACATCTTCCCTGCAGATGGAAATAGAAAAATCCAGCAAAACCTCTTCAGTGACTGAGAAACCAGTGTGCAGTTTTTATCATGGAATCACAGAACAGCTAGGGTTGAAATGGACCTTAAGGGTCATCTGGCTCCCTCCCCTGCTGCCATGGGAACATGGACACCTCCCACCAGGCTGCTCAGAGCTCCATCCAACCTGGCCTTGAACACTTCCACACATGAAGGAACCACAGCTTCTCTGGACAACCTGTTTTATTTAGTTGACTTCTCTACTTAAGGCATCTGTTCACTGCTCCCGTTCCTTCTGCCTGCAGCACGAAAACCAGCAAAGGCCTAGCCTTGAAAATTCCCACTCTTAACTTTCCTTATAAATAAAGTCAAAATAATTTCAAACATTGGCAGGCTGCTGAGCTGTCATGAGGATGTAAGTGTATGCAGAATGCATTTGTATATGTGTGCAATGGTTGGAAAGAATGTGACAGATCCTACCACAGTAAGTAGTACCTGAGCCTACAAAAGGTCCCTGCCAATGGGCCTATTTCAGAAATAAGCAACTATGTAAAATGTCTGGCACTCTGCATTGATCTTTTAGATTATTTATTTTTTTATATTAATAATACTACCATCAAAATACAATAAAAATCTAATTTGGATAGTGTGGCCCTGGGTTCTGTTAAGAAAGCAGATGTGAAGTTTCTAAACAAGATATCCTTGAGGTTTGTCTTTGAAAAGAAGGAAGACATTTCACACAGCCAATGACATCTAATTTTTTCAAAGGCTTAGCTCGACATTTCCAAGAAAAACAGTTCTTTCAGATGAAAGGCTGCACAAAAAGAAATGTCATGTGGAAAGGAAGAGTTTGGATTTGTTTGGGGTTTATTTTCATAAAAAGGAAAAACTGAGGATGGTGGAAGGAAATAGAAGTCAAACTTAAAAATTAGGAAATATGTAACATGCCTTCATAATGTCTGGTATAAAATTACCCAAAAATATATTCATTCATTTCCCTGAAATCAGCTCCTCCAGCAAATAAGATGCTTCTCCAGCAAATATGATACTCCTCCTTTCCAATAAATTATTTGTAAGCCTGCAACCTTCCTGTCTAGTAAAATAGGGTGGGTTTTTGGTTGTTTGGTTTTTTTGGGTTTTTTTCCTTCCATTTATGCTGGTTCAAGATAATGGCCCTTGCTGCCACATAATTCAAGTGCAAAGTAGTGGGAAAAGTGCTGGCATTCTGCACTGGTAGAGCTTCTGCCTGACACCCAAAACTATCTGTGCACAAGAAAGTGAGGAGCTGGCAAGAAGTTTGCTAGCCAACAGGCTCACTTGGGTAGCCCAGCACAGCGTGCTGAGACTTGGACATCTGCCTCTGGCTGTGGTAACGTGTGTGCAAGTGTGGGGTGCCCAGCTGGGGCACTCACATGGGTACCAGCAGGAAACTCTGTACATCTATCTGTACTGGGGGAGAAGGAGGCAGAGCTGAAAGGATCAGCTCCCCAAGCACTTGCCGAGCTGTCCACAAGTGCCATGTCCTGTCTGCCTTTCTCATTACATCGATTAAAGCCAGGGCTGGATGAATATTATTTGCCAAATACATTATTTAGCAAATGTTGCTCTTCCTTACTGAATATGCAATCTGACTGATCATTTCTGCAGTAGCCTACGAGCTCTAGCACCATTCAAATACTATTAGCTGAATAATTTATGAGATGAACAAAGACAAAATGCATTGAATAATTTATTCAAAGAAAAATTACTTCCAGTATTTGGTTAGCTCTAATTAGATCCTCTTTTCGGCTAGATTACACACATACATGCACTTGTTTAGGCAGACATACACACAGGCACACGCTCACAGACTCAAGAGGGCCAGATTTGGGAGGCACAGCAGATTAGCACCACTTCTTCACTGATTTTATTGCTTGAGGCCCACTGGCACCATCCAGATCAGAACAAAGCCTCATAAACAGACTGAAACAGTCAGTCCAAGTCAGAAATTCTGAATGTGAAACTGAATTCTCCCTGCAAAATGCAGGGTGATATGCAATGGGTCAGGAAAAAAGGAGCAGATGATTCACCTGGTAGTTGATTTTAGGATAATTTAAGAAGCAAGAACAAAAAAAAATTCTGCCTCAAGCAGATCACAAGTCTCCAGTCTTTGACAGAATGCATGTAAAGAAAGAGACTGTTGAATGTGTTGATTGGCAAACATGAACTTTCCTGTTTCACAGTGAAGTGTGGACAGAGATGGAGATCAGAAGGGAGAGATGGCAGGTATTTCATGGCAACAGGAAAAAAGACCCCTGCACCATGATTTCAGAACCAATGGAGCAGCAGGCAAACCCCAACCATCGAGAGGCCCAGACCATGTTCATATGCTGCAGAATGGCTTTCCCCCCACCCCATCTTCCTGTAGGACTTCCAGATATTCCCTTGCAACTGCAGTTTTTCTTACTTTTACGACATGTTACACCTGAGTTCCCAGGGCAAGGAGAAGCTTCACTGACCACAGTGAGCTGCTAGACAAAGACATACTGGCATCTTCTGCTGGTTACCTGATTTTTCACAGCTAATTTGGGGGCAGGTATTTCAGGTAAAGTGTCAGCTTTAATTCACAGCCCCTTCAAAGCAACTTTCATATGAAGCCATGTAACCTCTCAAGAGTCTGGTACCTCCAGGTCAGGGTTGAGGGCAGCAGAAAGATTTTACTGACAGTGCAGCTGTTTGCACCATAACTAACCACATGGATAAACAAAGGGCCATAATTTAGCTAAGATAACCTTTGCGATAACCTTACAAATGCTGACATAAACCATATGCACTGCCCAAACCAGACAGGCAAAGACAAACCTTACATAAACTCACAAACTTCATAAAATTTACATGGTGGCATTTCCAGGAGCATTTATAACAGAGAAGGATCCCACATTCAGGCCTAGATTTTAAACCCCCTGTAGCATAGGGAATAGAAGGTCATCCCCAATAACATGAGATGTCTATTAAATGAGAAAAGTAGCCAAAGCAGACTTGAAGGCATTGTGCACCTTAAAGGAAAAAAGCTTTCCTGTTTGTTGTCTGCATCGGCTGTTTAGATAGCAGGACAAGATAAATGCAAGCAAATCAAAATACAAAGATAAAACGGAAACCTTTAGTTGGTTGCCTTGAAGGACAAAGCTGCATCTTCCATTGTTAATTTGCTCCCAATTATTTTTTTTCCCCTGGTTCTATTTTTGTAGAGCTCCCAGAGCTGCTCTAATGGTAAAGAGTAACAGAGATAATTGGGAACATCCTGAATAACCTAATTCCAGAGTCCTTATGGTATGACAAGACACCTAAGGGATGTGTCCAGGACAATGTGAGCCAGCATGAAAGGCTGCAGCAAAGGCATTAGAGTGAGGTGACTCTGTTTAAAAGCTTGTTGGCACTTTCAGTTAATAAAAGTCACTTGGGAAGTATTTTCTTTTATGTCTGACAGGTTTCTCTTCTTGCCCTTTATATATGATGTGTTACCATGAGTGCAGTTCATCCACTGATTAATCATCCTGTCCGTTCTGCTCATAGCGCATGGATAGCATCGTTTTTGTACATGGGACTTAAAGACCTAGCTTTCAGAGACTATCAGTGTCCAGAGGCAAGGTTCAGGGCTGGAAAGATGACACCATAGTTAGGCATCTTGCTTAGGAGTTGGCATGTGAGGCTTCTGCTCCTCCTCCAGCACAGGTAACCACACAGGTATGTGAACACTGCAGGAGCATACAACTGAGTGCAGTCATAGCCCAGGGATGCCAGCTGGAGAATCTCACATCAAAGAGCATGGAGAGTGGTGTGGTCACCCACAGGGAAGTGGGTTGTGGGAATCCTGTAGTTGTCATCTGTTGTGTACCCTGTACCACTTCATCCCAGTGCCTCCCTTGGAGAGAAACAAGATTTCATTTTGCTGAGTGTTTTCTGAAAGTACACACTGACATAGCTGGGAGGTGCTTGGATCCACTTCAGTGGGAGAGAATACTAGTTAATAACAGTAACCTGAGATGACAAATGGCCAGCCCAGGCTGTCCTAAAAATGTGGTCCTAACTAACTCATCAGGGTGCTCAGTTCTGAAAAGCAGCATCAATAAATTAAAGGAAATTGTATTAATTTAAAATTACCAACCTGAAAAGCAAATACTAAAGCCACAGGCTGCGATTCCTATCAGCACCTGCAGGAATTTGCCATAACAAACATGTTCAGAGAATATAGGAGCAGGAAAGACTATTTCTTCCAGTACTTACTGCACCTTCTGGCCAGTGTCCTCTTGCAGCGCTGAGCAAGGACAGTGCTGTGTCAGCTCCAGTGGAAGATGCTCCCTTTTGTCACAATTCCCTAACCTTGCTAGAGTACAGCATGTTGCCTGGACCCCTTCTTTAATAAATGTTTTTGGTTCTACAAATGAGCACATGTACTTCAGTGTATCACAGTGTGGAGTGCCAAGTCAGGACAGAGCTTGATATTTGAATATTTTGTCATAAAGCAAAAGCACTAAAACTTTAGGCTTGGGTAACTAATCACTGCCCTTTTTTAAAGGAATTTATTTAAACAAGCATCAAAATGAAAGTGACAGCAATGGCAGCAAGTACATTACTGCGGCCTAATTGGACCCAAAGAGAGTTGGGGCCTGAAATGTTCCTTCACGTAGATTGGCAGAGAAACAAAAAGTGTACTAGACACATGCACATTGACTTTATGAGTCTTTAAATTTCTTGGGCTTCAGCTAGTCCCTGAAGTAACAAAAAAAGTATTATATTTTTCCCCGCTTCTGTTCCCATGTTCTCAAGTTCTTACGGTTTGCAGTGGGAGACCTTTATTCAGCATTAAACTGGAAAACAAACTTGACCGGATCTCTTTGTTGAGTTTGTTGAGTTCCTGTTCTGTCCCCCATCCAGGAACACGGAGCCAGCCCAGTAATTCTGCTACTCTGTGTCTCCTAGACAATTCTCTTCAATGCTGACCAACTCCTTGTAAATAGAGCTGCAAAAATGCCAAGTTCCAGCTGCTGCACTTACAAGTGTACCTTGTTCCCTCACACTGAGAGACTAACATTTTACAGGGGATCTTGTGTATCCTCACAGAAGTGGCCTTCAACTGTCCAGTACAGGACATGTTACTTTGGTAACATGCTTTTGGCATCAAAATCAACAAAATAAAAATCCTTTAATTATTTCACTAGAGGCAAAACTATCTTCAGATGGGAGGTAGGGAGAGGTTCACCAGAAAATTGTTTGCTTTGGGCTATTAAAATTTAAATTTCCATGGCTTTGAGAATGTGATCCATAACATTTTAATTGAATAACAGCTTGAGAATGAACTTCCTTAAGTTAAAGATTGAGGGTTCTGTATGTCTTAAAGGATTTGGTTCTAATTTCAGCTCCTTTGTGTTTTTTTAAGAGGTAAATGGAGATGATTCTCAAAAAATCCTCAATGTATGGAGGTGTGGGGCTGTCCCATAAGCAGAGTGTGTGCTCAGGAGCTAGAAGGGAGGAGCAGCAGGCTGACTGCAATGGCCCAGCTAGATCAGCCCCAGGCAGGGAGTCAGAGCCCCATGGGCAGGGACCCTCTCTCTGTCAGGCCTTAGCCTCACTGGGGGGCCAAAGGGAACAAGAGCACTCATATGAATGTCCCCCCCCCTTGATCCATTCTTGCTTAAAGAAAGGCACCTAATTTTCACCAAAAAAAAAACCACCACCAACAACAACAACAAAACAACAACAACAACAAAAAACCAACCAACCAACCAAACAAACAAACAAACCAAAAAATACAAACCAAACCACAATAAAAGGTGTGCATTTAAAATGTGGGGAAGGAAAAATACAAACCCAGCCTCTATATTGGATAAGAATATGACCAAAAAGTATGAGGCTATAGTGACAGCAAAATTTATCTTACAAGATTCAAAACAGAGAAAGTCCATGTCAGGCTCCTATGTTTAAAAAAGCTGTGTGACTGAATTACATGAAAAAAAGATTCACAGTAGAAAGTTGAGTTAGTTTAACAGAGAAGCTGTCACTCTTAAAGATGTAGAGTTGCAAGATCAGATTTGGCATCAGAAGCAAAACTGGTGAAATTTACCTTCCTCACCAGCAAAATAGAATAGTAAGCATCATTCAAAAGAGAAGCTTTAGAGAAATGCACAATCCTCTTTCTATGAAGCTTTATTTCAGAAAAGGGCAATCCTGCACATAATATATATTTTTCTGTGAGTAAATTCATTAAGCCTGAGGAGGTGGAATCCCATATGGTCCCATGGTCAGATAGCATGATATGCACCTGTGAGGTGTGTTAATATGGAGTAGAGATACAGCACAACTACATCCAGTCTTCTCAGAAGGGTTGAAAATCCAGTAAGAATGGTAAACTTCAGTCTTTTGTTAACTCAGCTTTGGTTACTGATTTCCCTGGCATTTTAAATGGAAGGGGAGAACCAGAAGCAGTGTGTGATAGAAAGGTCTTTCATTCAAAATTGAATTTAACCCCAAAATCCTATTGATGTTGGTGAGTTTGGAGTACAGATCAAATGGAGGAAATTCCCAGCACCCACAAAATCAGGCTTTGGGGTGAAGATTGTAGAGCTGAAAAAAGCAAGACAACACTTGTACTTACTCTCTGGAAGCTATGATCTGGCATAACAGCTACAATATTTGGGCTCTTTTTCACCACAAGTTTTGCAGGGTACAGGGACTCCTGTGTCTGTTTAAACAGAAATCTGTGACCTGTTCCTGACCTACCCTCACATTACCCCCAGCATGCAGAGAGAGCAAGTGACCTTCTCTGCTGCTCCAGTGCAAATTGTTAAAGATTATTGTTGTCTCTCGGGAAGTCTTCAGGCATGCTTTGCTATTCCTAGTGAAATATGCTGTGGCTTTACCATTGATCACCAGAGGGCAAAAAGGAAAATTTCATTCCTTCTGGAAAGATCAGCTCTCCTGCAATTTTCTTTTTTATTTATAGGTGTCTGTTCTTTCATCCAATTTACTGAAGTAATTCTGGTTTTCTTTGTGAAATGCTCTTATTCAATTAAATTTAGTCTTCAGCCCCTTTTCTGTTTGCTTGGCCTTGATTTTATTGCTGTGCTGGCTGGCAGCAAGGTCTGAACTCCCTGTGCAGTCTCTTGCTGTGCAGTGAAACACTCAAACATACACTTGGAGGTATTGTGGTATAAGGTTGCTTGAGTTTGACAAGGACTTCCCATGCCAAGCTGAGAGGCTGGATCAGGGATCTGTTGGATTTAGCAAGGTTACTTTGCCAAAAGCATTACAGACAGAGGAGGCATCTCTAGCTGAGCTAAGCATAGAGAATAACTATGCTCTGAAGATTATGGAAATGGCTTTACATGCCAGAAGTCCTGGGCCAAGGCAGAGGCACAGCCAGCCCCATATCCTGGGACCCTGGGGACACCTTGGGGACACGTGAAGGATGCACTCAATCCATGCAGGCAACATCTCCAAGTTCCAGCCACAGTGATTGTGGGGTTTACTGAGCTGGTGGTTACATCCAGGTCATTGTGCATCCAGGCCAGCATTCTCCCAGAGAAACTGGATGCTTGTGGCTTGAAAGGGTGCACACGTTGCTGGGTAGAAAATTGGCTGAATGGCTGGGTGGAGAGAGTGGTGGTGAATTTAAATCCAGCAGGTGGCTGGTCACCAGTGGTGTCCCCAGGGCTCAGTATGGGAGCCAGGCCTGGTTTTTATTTTGCAGGATTCAAAACAGAGAAAGTCCATGTCAAGCTCCTATGTTTAAAAAAGCCTTGTGACTGAATTGCATGAAAAAAATATTCAATCACAGTAGAAAGTTGAGTTAGTTTAACAGAGAATCTGTCACTTTTAAAGATGTAGAGTTGCAAGATCAGATCTGGCATCAGAGGCCAAACTATGAGGAGCGGCTGAGGGAACTGTAGGTGTTTAGCCTGGAGAAAAGGAGAATCACAGTGGATCTTAGTACTCTCTATAGCTCCCGAAGCCGGGTGGGGGTTGTTCTCTTCTTCAAAGTCACAAATGGTAGGACAAGAAGAAATAGCCTCAAGTTGCATCAGGAAGGTTTAGCCTGGGTATTAGGAAAAATTCCTTCCCTGAAAGCATGGTGAAGAATTGGAGCAGACTGCCCAGGGAAGCAGTGGAATTGTTCCAAAGGCGTGTGGATGTGGTTTAATGGTGAACATGCATAATGGCTGTGCTAGATAATCTTGAATATCTATTCCAGCCCAAGTGACTCTACAATTCTCTGCTTAATAAGCACTGCCTGAACATTAATCATGTTGCCCTGTTTCAGTCAGGGTGCTACATGTGGCCCTCTCATAGTTAATCTTCTTGTGCTGCTATAGGAAAGGGAACACATGCTTGACACCAACAGTGCAGCCCTTGGGTGCAATTAAACATCAGGAATTACTCAAATGTTTTTAGGGTTTCCTTTTTATGCACATGTGTTTGTTGACCTTTGGGAGAGAGACCCTTTCATGCCCAGTTTTCAGTGATAAGAAGCTGCTATCACAAAAAAGCCACTGTCACAGCTGGCACAACACCAAAGACAGAGCAGGGAGACTGAACTGTTGCTGGAAGAGGTTTGTCCCAGTCTGCATGGGGCAATGGGAGAAGTTTGCTCTCCCATCACCCTTGTTTTAGCTGTCCAGTGGGTAAATAAAGGGATTCTGTCTTTGCAGCTGCAAGCTCAGCAGCTTTCTCCACCACTCATCATTCACTCAAAGATAAAAACAATTGTGGAGAGTCCCAGATCTCTGGTGCAAGCTGTTATTTGATTTATTTATTGGCACTAGGTTCTAAAAAACTGTAAGTGCTTTTCAGCAGATAGGAGGAGACACAATTCCCAGGCTTTGAAGGGCTGACAGGAAAGATGCAGCATCCATAAGGTACACTGATACAGAAACAGAGAGACAGAAAGAAAACTTGCAACATTAGATTAAACGATTGTTTGTGGTTGTTACACAAGTTTTGGTTGTTTAGACACAGAATTGCATAGGCACACAAATTCATTATGCATGTACCCATTTACTGAATATCTCATTCATATAAACAACGAAATCAAGACTCACAGATTTATCCAAGGGAAATTAGGAAAAAATCCTGCATTTCCTGGCCAAGGTACCAGATGTAATCACATCTCTAAACAATCATGGTGCTCAAAATACTATAAAGGGCTGCAATACAGTCTCTGTAGAGAGTAATTAGGGTGCAAGGGACTGAATAGGCACTGCTCTAAATAACAAAAATCTCCTCTCTTCTTCCATGAACAGTGTCTGCATGTGAAAGAGCAGATCACGCTCAGGAAGCAGACTCATGTGCAGGGAAGGTGTGCAAAGCACCAGCTGTCTGCAGTCACTGCTTGCTGAGTTACTTCTGATGAAGCTTCTGCTCAGTAGGCAGTCCCTTTTTGCAGCAGTGACTTTACCATGACTGGCTCACCTGCATGATCTCAACCACCTCCTCTACTAAGTCTGGTTATGACTTGGATGCCTGATTTTAATCCCTGCCCAGCATCACAACAGCAAAGGGTGCCCTTCTTCCTCTCTCCCTGGAAGGAGTTGCCATGGTGGATGTGAACTTTTTCTGATGCTAGAGTATTTTGGCAAGGGTTTCTTCTGGCCTTTGTGTTGTTACATTTTCAAGAATCCAGAAGATAGTATGTGCTTTTTAATTAAAAAAAACCCAAGAAATTAATAATAATATAGAAAGAGATGTAAAAAATTAAATGGGTAGCCTGTTTCTCATCAAAGTGGACCAGTGGTGTCAAAGATGTGTTTGAGATTATTTCTCAAGGGTCATGACACCAGCTGCAATCACTGAGAAGGCAGTCTGAGTTACAGGCTATTATTTAAGACCTTGGACCATGTAATTGTTCCCTTTCTTCCTGAGATTAAAGATAGAAAAGCAATACTGTCTTTTTAGACAGGACTAATCAACATTCAAAGTCTTTTCTGACACTTGGGCAGAAAAGGCAGACTTTTAATGACTAGATCCTGTAAGTGGGTGAGAAGAGATGCTGTTCTGCCCTGTCAAAATGCCAGTCATGGCACTGCTGACCATTTGCAGCATATGGACTAAGTGACTGAACATGAGCTAACAATTTCAAATCCTAAGGTAAGAGTGCAGGTAAACAAAGTTTCTGAGCCATTTTTGTGGTTTGCTCAAGTGAAAGCCTTAGAGATGGCTCTGGAGCTTGTGGCTTTTGTCTGAGAGCAAATGCAGATTCGTCACTTTGACTTAATATTCAAGCTGTGTTTTCTTTCTCCCCCACGGCACTTTCCTTCCCTGCAGGCTGAGGTCACACAGCAAGCAGTGACTCCCAGTGCCTGACACCAGAGAGCACCTTGCACTGACTCAGCCAGGAGCAGCTCCAACTGGAGCTCCAGGGCAGAGAGGAAAACAGCAGGGAGGGTGAGGGGCACTCCTCCAGCACTATTCAGCACTTCCATTTTTCAGCCAAGCATTCTGCTTCCTCCCCCTCGCAGTGAACTCTTGGGTGCCAGTGAAGTCAGAAGGAGCTGTGCCTGTGACAGTGGGGAACAGGATTTGTCCTGAAGCTGCAAAACTGCCCCCTGAAATTTTAACCAAAGGCAAATATACCCAGCCCTCCTCCTTAGTTTCACACTAAGCCATCTTTTCCCATCTTCTTGCTGATACCAACTAACAGCCTGGCCACCGCTGGACCCCTGAACCTCCTCTTCACCACCTTCCCTCCTGGTACTTTTACATCCCTTCTGCAAACGGCAGAGCCTGCACTGCCTGCCAGACCCACATCTCAGGGCAGCTGTGGGGCTCGGTCTTTGTGATAGCACACACACTTGCTTTCCAGACAATTTCAAGGATTTAACCTTTCTTCTCTCATTCCCAGATTTTTCTCCAGGACTTTGTCATTTGGAGTCGGGGTGACCTCTACACCCTTGCTTCCCAGCAGCTGTAGCCTTTCCTGCTGCAAGTTCTCATAGAAGATTCTTGTCCTGCCTTACCCTACTTTGGCTGTCACACCACTGTGTCACCAAAGGCTGGTAATGACACAGCTCTGTGTTGGTGCTCTGGTATGACTGACCTCCATCTTTGTTGCACAAATGGACAAGTTTCCTTCTAAGTAGCTTTCCTCACATTCATAATTTTATTTCTTTTCTGGTCTCTTTTTCAGAGAAGGAGAAATTAAGACAGAGTAGTGTCTTAGCTCTGCCCTTTTGCAGTGCTCCCTGTACTGGAGGTCCTACCTGCTGTATATGGGAAGGCACAAGGTGAGCAGTGAGCCACTGCTCTCAGTGCAAAGCTCAGTGTTGTCCCACTCCTTCATCTTTACACATACAAGCATCTGTACAACCTCTCTTTACAGCACATCCCAGTGTGGTTTTGCAAGGACTGTATTTTCTTTCCCACCTCACATCCATCACACCCTGTGGAATGCATGCTCTGGACCTCGTGGTGCTGGGGCAGCTCTACAGCAGTACAGCCCCTTTCCCTTAACTGCACAGGCTGCTGTGCCCACCTCTGGACCTGGCACAGTATTCACAGAGACTCTCAATCACTTTTGACTCTTCTCAGCACCATTTCTCTCACGGCACAGTCACTAGCTCTGCAAGAAAATCCCTACAATGCATTCCCCACATGCACTCAGGTGCCCAAGGAGCACTGTTCTCCTGGATTCATTTCCCTCTTGCATTTTACCTTGCTGCCTCATGTTCCCTTTATCCATCATCCATTTCTACACTTTGCCCTTATTGCCTCAGCTCCTTCAGCCCTCTCCATCTATCCTGATCGTGTGACGGGTGTATAACAACATTACTGAAGGGTTAGTTTCCTTTTGCAGATTACCTGTCCATAGTTCAGCTGAGTCAAATTTAGGCCTGACAGTGAGGACTTGGTGAAAGCCAGAAGAAAAAGACCTGGAGGAAGAATAGGTCATGATTAGCCATCTACTGTCAGTCCTCAGACATTTCTGTGAGCTTCAATGGAGGTTAAATGCCCTATGCAGATACACCTTTCTATAGATGTTTCTTACAGTACAATATTTTTAAATTTAAGATGAAAAATACTACCCTGAAGAAAATAACCCTTCATGTGGCCCAATTCTGGGCAACAACCAGATCTGCATACATTTGATTCTTTTGCACAATGTGTCTTATGTCACATTGTCTTTTGCAGTGTCTTATGTCACATTCCTCCATCTCTAGAAAATTAACAATGAAATAAAGCAAGTATATATATTTTATTTTTGTTGTGAAACACCTCCTCTCATGAAAGATAGGAAAGTATTTCCGACTGCCTTTTATAGTTCCTGTAGCTATAAGTAAGTGTGTTTTCAACATAAATCAGAGTCATATAACTATTTACACATCTTATACAGTGCCTTTTTGTTCTTCCTTTGCAGAATTCTTACAGGATCCAATAGGAAATTACTATTCTCCTACATTCAGGTTCAAAGGCTACATTCTCATTTATAGCAAACATCCTTATTTCTTGCAAAAAAAAAAGAAAAAAGGAAAAAAAAAATGAGAGCAGATGGATAGTGAAGGAAGCTGGGAGACTTGGGGTATTTGGGAGTTTTCCCTCTGTGCAGCACACCCATTTTGGTGAGGCTGTGAAACCATTTCATTACAGGATACCAACAGAAGTGCATGTTCCAGATTTACCCAGCTGGGTCACTGGAAGCCAAGGTGCAAATCCCCAGGTTATGCTGCAGAGACTTTGACGTGTGGCTGGTGAAGCCTGCTCCCATCACTGTGATGGGAGAAAGGGTTGGCAGCCCAGATGTTGCAGGGAAGGAGAAGCAGACGTTATTGAAGGGTCTCTCAGATCAGCTTTGCTGCACTGCCCTACCCAGGGACCCTGTTCTCTCCAGCATGTTTTGAAAAAGGTGGCTGTGACAGTACAAACATCCTCTGGCTGCTCCTTCCACTGCAGGGGTGAAGTCTCAGACACAGCCACCATGAGAAAGGGGAGTGTAGGGGCCACACAACCTGGGTTTGGGGCAGAGGAGCTGGGTCCTGTAACAGGGACTGAGAGTGAGACTGTCCCATAAAGCTGAGGCACAGCACGGCCTGGAAACGCATGACCACAAGGTGAACTGGGAAGAGCTGTCAGCAGCAAGAATGGCAAGAGGAGGTGGGGCTGTTTGACTTGGCTCTGGGAAACTGGCAAACAGAAGGAAATGCCAGCAAATGTAAAAATGTCACTCTTGTAACAGCAATGGACATTGCTGCTCCCTCTTTCATCAGAAATCCGAAACACTTGGAGGAGTGATAGGAAGAACGTTGTTTAACCCACCAGGAGCAGGTGGACAGTTGTGAAACAGCAGCATGGGAAATCTGGACACAGAAACACTTTGGATATCAGTGCAGAGCCTACAAGAAAACACTAGAAACACCAGCCTCACCTTCATGTTCAACAACCAGCAACAGGAGAATTTGAGACATGCAAAAAAGCAGAATGCAATTCTGGGTCTAGTGCAAAAGAATCTCTTCAGAGAAAAAGCATCAGGAATTTTATTATTGGTTTCTGTGGGGCAATAAGAATATACCTTCTCCAAGCCATCCACATTTAATGTGGAACAGTATTTTGCTCATGAAATTGCATATCAGCAGAACAAGCAGCTATCCTAAAGGTTTTGTTTTCTTGCTTTTTAGATCATATTGATCCTTTTCTCAAAATCATACTCTTGGGCTTGACTGCTCCACATGGTGAAAGCTACAGCATGGAAATGTCAAAAGCGTCTCTGTGAAAGACCTGCTCTGAAATGATGCCTGGCACCGCTTTAGCAGCAAGTGCCACTCACGCCCACTGAGCTGCCAGGACACCTGGGGGTGCTGAGAACCTGCTGCTCCAGCTGGAGCTCGCTCCAAGGGGCTCTGGGCAGTGACAGTGGCACTGACAGGGCAGCGTGCCATGGCACAGCTGCTCCCTGTCCTCTGGCCTGCAGCGCATTCTGCATTCTGCTGCCATCCATGTGGAGCAAAAACCTTCTGAGCACCCTCAGTTTGCTGTCCCCAGAAGGGAAGGCTCCCTGCATTGTGGATGCTCGTCACTTCTGAAAAACAAATGCACAGCTAGGAAGGTTCCTACGTTGTTTTTCAAGAGGTTTTTCCCCTCAGACAGGGCCTATGGGTGTTTCAGGTCCAGTAGATGTGACACTCTGTGACAGGACCAGAACTGAGAGGTACAGCTAGCATGCACTTGCTAGAGATAGCCATACTTCTGGCCATGTGCTAATATTCAGAGCTATTATTCTGACAGTGAGTAGAGGCAGCTTGCACCTCTGAGAGACATTCTTAGACAGCAAGGAGTTTATACGCTGTTTACACTTGAAAGGATTTTTTTGCAACTTCCACAAATACAAGCCTGCATATGTATGAAGGGTTGAGAAGTAGCTGTATGAATCTTCAATGATAAAAGACATTAGGCCAGCATGCTCTGAAGTTTGCCAGCCAAACTCAGTCAGGCCTTTTTCTTTCTTTGTTCCTGCTCCCCACATATCCTGCACTACATGATTTATTTATTAAGAATATTATGTTTCATTCAGTATATACACAGAGAGTGCTGAAAAAGGGGAAGGCTGCTCCCCCCTGTTGTGTCTGCAGCTTGCTGTTAGGACAAATGCACGTAAGCAGAAAAGCTGTGCGAGCAAAGTGTCAAACAATAAAGTTCTGTTAGAGCAAAAGCAATGCCACTGTGCACATTGAAATCAACGTTAATCACTTCCTTGGAAAGAGCTTGCAAGGTAAATGTTCCTGAGAAGTCCCTAGCAGACATCCTGACTCACAGGAGCAGGCTGTTTTCTTTATGACTCCCAGGTTCATACTGATAATACTTGGATGAGACAAGCAGAGGTTTATTCTTTACTGATCTGGAGAAAAATATTTGTTCCAAAGTTTTCAGTGCTCATAATTTAGTTCTGAATCTTATAATATTAGTTTTTAGTTTTTTTCCCCTTCCCTAAAATCCCATTCACTTGAAGTCCTGTGAATGTATCAGTCAGGACTTTCCTTTCTTGCAAGGAGGAAGTTCACAGTTCCCATGTTTTATAAGGAAATCTTTAAAAGATAACCCATAAGCTAAAAACCCCCAAACAAAACACAAACAAGTGCACAAAACAAATAAGTAAAATCCAATAATCACCTTTTTGTCACAAGACTGAAGCTGGATACACACACCGTTTTGTCTGTATGAAGCAACTGATGGAGCTCTAATCTGCACGTTGCAATCACTCTGGTTCAGAATAGGAAAAACTATCTGCATTTGTTGATATGATGACTTCAAACCTTTGTCTTGCTTCAGTCCATTTTGCCATTGAACATCTAGGTGCAATTTGAGGTTTTGTGTCCTGCACCTCCCCTCCAGCCTGCTAAGGTTTCCCTGGTGCAGACCTGCAGCAGCCTGGTTCTCCCCCTTGCTGTTCTGGTACTGCTCCTGCTGCTGTCTCCCTGCTGGATGTACCGGCAGCCGTGCCCAGGGATGGTGCTCTCCAAGACAGGAAAGCTGAAAGAGGAGTGCCAAGCCTGGCAGAGCAACAAATAAGGATAAAATGCCAAGGGGCCTAGATTCACTTCTCTCAGGCATAAAACACCTACTGCTCTGATTGGCATCTTTAAAAATGTCCTGCACTATTGAACTCCAGGTAAAAAAAAAAAGCATGTGGTGGAGGGATGAAGGATGTCAACACCATGTGCCTTTTAACTTCTTCAAGGTTCCCTAAAACATGATAGAAACATTCCCTCTAAGTGCAGCAGCAAAGTTTTCTTTGGTCATACTCTAGGACCAAAGGGACTCCAGACGTCACAAATTTATTTTCTTATTTTCATGCACTGTTAATTTTGTGTAGAATAGAGGTTCTGGAAAAAAAGCAGAAAAGCACTACTACGTATTCTGGAAAGATGATTTTGTATGCTAAGAGTGGGCTTAGTACAGCAACAGTCTCTGGTGCCCTGTGATCATGGCTCCTGGTGCTCTGGAAATCTGGATATACTAAAAAATGGGATTTTTGACACACTGGTCTGCACAATCTCATAAAAAAAATTTATTCTCTGCCTAGGTCTTTCACGTCAAGGGAGGCTGTGCTTTCCTCAGGGACCATGAGAATGGGCCCAGCTCTATCTCCTAGTCCTTTGGGCAGGGTTCATGACAGCTTCCCTGGGTAATCATCAAGAACATTTGATTATTCTTCCCTGGTGGCATCATATCCCACTGCTTGGAAAATTATTATTTAAGGCAATTAGACGTCTTAGAGCAAAGAACTGTGCTCTGTCACTTTGCAGCACCAGCAGAATTTTGCGCTGTGAGTTAGAACTATGTCTGCACTCAAGGACTAAGGAACTGTCTTAAGGACAATATAGGAATACCTGAAAAATTCTGGAGTCTGCACATAATGCAGATCCCAGAGGCCTTAGTCTCCTCAGCAGAGTGAAGTTTGCCAAAACACATTATCTGCTGCTGTTGGACAGACAGCAATGGTAAAAAGCAGTGCAGTCCCACTCCAGCTGTTGGACGCGAAAGTTTGGGAGCAGGAATTGTAGAAAGACCACTTAGCCTTTAGCCACTATCTGTTGGACTGCTGGCTGATGCCAATGATTGTCATCCAGGAAAAAATCCATAGCAAAGTATTACTCAGTTGGTGTTAATGAGCCTTGAATAATCAAAATTTTCAAGTTAATTAGGCTGTCTCCATCTCTAGGCTTGTACCACAACATCCTGCCTCTACAGTACTAAATACAGTCTTGTCCTGTGTTATCCATGGGCTTCCCAGCTTATTTTGTAAAGACATCAACAGTGGGGCAGGAGAGAAAACTCTGTGACTCCTGTTTAGATAGTGCTGCGCTCCTAAATTATGGTCATCAGGTCCATATCCAGATTAGTAAACAAAGAGATCAAGGACTGCTGTCTGGCACTGAGGACAAGGGCCCAATGCAGCCCACGCTTGCCTGGCCAAACTCCCCTTTCTAGGACAGCAGAAGAGCTGCCTCCAAATTTCCTGTTGGAAATGACCTGGGACACACAGCATTTAATTATGCCTCCTTTTTTTCTAACAAACCTCTTGGATCTAAATCTCCTTTCATAATGGTGTAAACTGACACCATAGAGCATGAACACAGGAAACAATGAATAAAGCCTTGTTCTTCTGTGACACAAACAAGTTTGTCTTCTTCAGGAGAAAGATTTTTATTTCATTTTGATTTCTTCTAAATTTTTTTTCAGTTTTGCAATTAGCAAAAATCATTACCATTATTAAAATGCAATGCACAGAATGCCTTCAAATGAGTGATGACTGGTTGTATCATCCAACATCTTGCCCTGGCTTTCTGTTACATGACAGCATAAATCAGCAAAATCACTATATAAAACCAGTGTGAGATCAGAATCGAGTCTGTGCGCGGTGAACATTATTAAAGGGGGAAGAATTTTAAAAAATTCTTCCTTCCCATCATATCACACAACATCATTTGCCAAACAGCATGCCATGCTGCCTTCAGGCATATGATTAATGCCAATGCAGTTGCAATAAAGCTTACAAAGCACAGCCTGGGTCTCCCTGGAGAGTTAACAACAACAACGAGCAAAGCCTAAATGATGCTGTTTTTCATTTTTCAGTCACCAGAGACTTCCAGCCTTTTCCTCATTTCAGAGCATTAATCTTTATTTCTTTTCCAGGTAATGATATTTCTCAGCAGTGCATAATCTTATCAGCTGGCTACATCCACAAGACATGGAGTGTTGATATCAGCTGTCTCATTGAAAGGATTTTGCCTTGAAGTGCCACTTCCATTTCCCTTTTTTTAAATTTGCTCATTCTCTTATTTGCTTACTGTTTTACAATTTGTTGTGATCTGGGTTTTCTCTGCTCTTTTGCTGGGGCTAAGGGCTTTGTTTCAAAGTTATCTAAGGTGTGTCTTTTATGCACAGCACTAGGTGCAAGTCCCTTTGTGACAGGGATAGTAACTAATCAGGGTTAAAACCAGCTGGAACATTAGTTTCAATACAGAGAGGAGTAACAGTGAGCCTAAATGTATATTGAAACATGGGTTAGTTTCAAATACTTTAACAGTAGCAGAACTCCCAGGGCCCAAACTCTCAGTGCAGTGGTTGGATGTGGATGTAACTGTAGTGTCTCTGAAATCTGAAGGACAAGAAGTAAAAAAAAGTCTTTTCCCTCTGAATCTTAGGGGGATGTGTGAGCATTAATAGCATGCTTTCTTTGAGTCAATGACATATGTTTCATTAACCATTGACTAAATCATGTGTGGCTATTCTTGTTTTTCACCCTTTTTTCAGCATGCTTTTGAGAAAACTCTCATGACCTTGCAAGGATTGATTCTTACAAAGGCTTCTAATAAAAATCTCCTAGCTGCTGTTTCCTGGGGAGCCTTGCATATGCACTGGAGACCAGTAGGGAATCAGGCACTTAAATCTTTGGTGGTGCAGCTCAATGGAAATTAATACAAATTCAGCATGTTTTGTACTGTCAGCAAGATCTGACTTGATGCAAGACACTAGAAGTGCCGTGAAGCTTAATATGTTGGGGCATTAATTGAGCATGTGCAGGTGGTGAGACAAATATCCTTGTTTCATAGGATACATGAATTTTAAAGGAGCCAGTGAACTGCTGTTTTTTACAGCACTATCCTCTGTCCATCCCTGGAGGCAGAAAACAAGACGTGATGAGCCAAAAGTCTGATCTGGTGTGACAGATCCATCTTTACCATGGGAAAAACAGACACTTCACTATGAAATGACATCATCTTTAATAGCGTGGGATCTGTCACCAGCAGTTGTAAACAGAAACTGATTTACAAGTCAAACAGCCTCCTTAGCCAGCAAGACTTGATTCAAATTTGAAACCCTAGACCATTTTAGAAGAGATCTTACAGTACTCTGACTTTTTGCCCCTCCTTTAAGTTACCCAGCAAAGAACTTTTGCAGAGTCAGCATATATGTCCTTCTCACCAGGAGACTTCTACTCTAAAATAAGTTACTCAAGAAAATGTCCCTGATGCTGGGGTCTTTAAAATTAAGGATCACAAGTTGGGGGCCAGTCCTTCAGCACCTAAGGCTCCTGCTCATTGCAAGCTGTGCCATATGTAGGACTCTAGCATGACCCTGTAACACGTGGTGACAAATTTTGAACCCTGAGCACACACAGGCTTGAGTTCCAGCAGTTGAAGTCGGTGCTGTGGACTCCAGCCTCACACCTCCCTGGGCCTGGGAACACAGCTTGTACATTCAGCAGCCTGTGACACAGCCTGTCCCCTGCTGCAGGGCTCTGCTGTCACGCTGTGCTGACGTGGTCTGCCAGCCTCTGGTGTCCCTCCTGTACAGTCACAAAGGGAAAGACTGACAGGGATGCTGCCTTGCAATTACAAGAACTGCCCTATAAATTATCCTACGAGTCATCCTGAAAATCGCCCTACAAGCTAGCCTGCCCCCAAGGGGCCACCAAGAGCTATTGGCCCTTTGAACCGGAGCTCTCTGATGTCTCTCCCATTGTGATGCCCCATGCACTGCTCTCTCACAGCACCGAGGGTGATGCTCAAGACAAATGTGTTACAGCATCTCTCTGAGAATGTGCTAGCACGCAGATAAGAGAAAATTGTCATCATAAGACAAGTTGCCAATTATATCAATGTTTTATTGTACTGGAGCCTTCCAACTGAGCAATTGTAGAGCTGTAGGAGTGGCTTTATTTGTATTAGTTTAAGTCTCTCTAAATTTGACATGAGAAAAAACAGCATAGGCCTTCTCATATTAAAATAGCTTACATTACTAGACTGCCATAAACTTACACCTGAAATTATAGCAAATATATTTACATTAAAGGAAGACTCCAAAATCAAATATTTTAGAGACTATTCCTACAAAGAGGCTTATTAAATAAACCCTAAGGAAAACCAGAAGGCAGATGACCCTCTAGAGAAGATTGTTACTGATGATCTCTACCGGGTGGGAGGATACAAGGGGAGAGCTTGAGCAGTGCTGGTGCTGCAGTTGAATTTTGAAATACTGCCATCTCATGTCGGTTTAGCAAGAAGGTACAACCTCGGCTAGCTTCCGAGAGCTTTCCCCCTGTTGTTTGCCTGGCAGCATACAGCAGAGCAGCCTCGCTCCCAGGGGCACTGTTGTCCACATTATTGCTGTTATTTTTAAGTTGAAAATCAACTTTATGTTCTGAACACTAGGGGTAACGTCAGTTTATGCTCACTTTAGGAAGTATAATTCTCTCTTCACCTTGTGTAGTCACCTGCCTGGTCCACTCTTCAGCTCTCTGAGACAGCCTGGCACCTGCAATCCTGCAAATGTGACGTGCAAGGAGCGCAGTGAGCCTTGAAGTGCTGCTGTGGCTCCTGTGAGTAGTCAGTGGGGACAGCTCCTTTGGCTGGCTGGCTCATTCCCTGCCCTGGAGACTGCAGCCATGCCTGAGTGCCAGCTGGTTGTACATAACCAGTAAGTGGTTTGTGGGACACAGGAACAGAGAAATCCATCCAACGAGAAATGGGCTAAGTGTAGGTAAATAAAACCTGCAGGAGCCATGGGATAGCTCTGGGGGACTGCACAGCACACAGAAAAGTTGGCAGATTAGGATGTAATTAAAAAAAACAACCTCAGGCTCTGTCCCAGACCTAACATCCCCAGCTAGGCAATAAATCCAGAATAGAAATGTACATAAATAGCCTTGGAAATTTTGTCAACAGCCTGAAGGTGGGCATTAAGGAGAAAGCAGCATCTTAATGCTAAATAGAGGTGTTTAAAATCTGCCTTAAATTAGGGAGATGATTACACAATTCTCAGATCAGATGTTGGACAGCATCATCTCCTGGAAGGCTGCATTTTACAGTCACCACACACTTTTCAGAGGGTCCCCACAGATGGAACTTCCTCACTCTCAGACTGATGGAGACTCCTGCATGGAACAGTAAGTGTAGTTGAAGGTGATTCTCTACCATCCTTTTGACAGTGGATTGTCAGAAAAAGCAGAACAAGAACAAAAACCTAACTTCCAGAATGGTGGCTTGCAGATACTCATGTTTGAAATCCTATGACTGCATATACATTTAATTATAGTTAATACCTTGCCTGGACAAACAGGTTTTCTTGCTTCAAGGAGACAGACCTCCTGTGCAGGTGTGTAGAAGTTGCTTTTGCACAGTGGAAACATCTGGTAGTAGGTGTATTAATTAAACCAGAAACTGAGCTGGGAGGAGAGGAAGGAGACAAGGCTAGGAAGGAAGTAAAGCCAGCAATTAGGCCCAGAGAGCTGTTACTGTGCAAGCTGAAGTGGGAGGAGAGGGGATGAAACTGTTTGTTTGGATTGTTACAAAGAAGAGAAAATAGAAGCTATGGCAGAGGGGGAAAGACAATACACACAGATGAGTTCAAGTAGTCTGTGTACCAGTTTTGAGACGGAAAAAGCTCACATCAGACCATAACTTCTCTATCAACTCGTCGTGGTGCCATCCTATTTTCAAAGACAGGGGAAGAGTGATAATCCCTGCTTCAAGGCAAGCCCTGATGCTCCGTAGGCTGTGCATACACATGCATGTGCACCAGGCACACACAAGGACACAACAAGCACACTCAGGCACACCCTGTGATGGGAAAATGTTCAGAATTGCATACAGCACCTCAAGGAACCAAGGGATTACAGACTCGACTGTGAAAATAAACCTGTGCAGCCTGCACTGGCATTGAAAATCTATACCCAGCAGTCACTTGGTAGCCGCCAGCCCTTGCCACTGCATACCAAGCAGAGATGCTGTATATTTACCTCTTCAATTGCAATTCTGCTCACCTTTGCTGTGTATCTACTATTGCATATATCCTCTCTACCTTAGTGTTTAGCAGTTCATTTTGAACAACATTTCCTAAACATTCTGTAAATATCTTTCTCTTTCCTATTACAAAACATTTGCGAATTTCTGGAGTTTCTAGATCAAAGCTATTGGAGTGAGTCCAGGAAAAGTGTGGCTTTTTTTTAGCCAGTGTCTGTATATCAATCAGCAGGTTACCGAAGGTTTCTGAATGAAATGTTATTGCTGCTTCGGAGGACATCCACAAGTTATCAAACATTTCAGCACAGGAAGAAGGAAGCAAAAAGTGACTCAAATCAATCCAGTGTTTCTTGGTTTTAGTAAGAGAGAACCAAATTTTTTCACAATTTTGCCAAAACCCCTGATTGAAGGCACATGGAAACACGTGTTGTAGCTTAATGTAAGCTGTCCCTGAAGTCCATGGAGACATCCTCTTCATGTGTTTGTGGTTTTTGGCTTGGACACAGAACCCATATGAAGTACTGATTGGAAAAAAGACTGTGCAGAACTCAGCACAGAAATTAAACCCTACCAGGGCAGGATAATAGGTCAATCAAACTCAATTGGATGCAAAATTCTCCAAAATGTAGGTTGAAGGCAACTTTTTTATTCTTTGAGAAAAACACTGAAAACGTTGGGTCCAGGTCCAACTTACCTCAACATTTGTGAGACATTTGCATTTAGGATTCTGTCTCACATTCATCCTAAGCAGAAGTAAGGGGAGTACTGAGAGAAAGAGTCCTTTCAGTGGTCTAGTCAGTGGTGCTGAGCACTAGCTAAAGCAAACTGTAAATTTGAACCAGATACCACATTTTGTGTTCAAGCTTCAAATTAAATTTCTCCCATGCTAAGTTTTAGCATCCAGGTCTTCCAAATGTGAAATAAGCTACATTAACTGAGCCAAGAAATTCAAAAGAAGACACCCTTCTCATGCCAGGCTGGTACTGACGATAGGAGAAACTGGTTGCATAGGACAGGTTTCTACTCTCTGCAACTAATAGAATAAAGGCCTAGGTATAGCAGCATTGGAGGTAATGACAGAGGTAAAATTCCCAAAGCTGTAGTTGAAGAATGTCTTTCTCTTTTTATGCTAGGACTAAGTTAGCCTTATAGAAACCAAGCTGGAACTTGTCGGAAGGTCCATCTACAACCCAGACCAAAATGCTTTTCCCCCACCCGGTTCATAGGAGTTCAGATAAGGATCTCCTACTTTTGTCTTTAAGCCTAGAGCTGACTGCTGTCAGTCCTATTAAATGTGCAACATGCTCAAGAACTTGTCCAGGGCAGAATGTTGCCACAGGGTAAAATCTGAGTATAAGAGCTCCAAACATCCAGGGCAGAGGAAAGCTGGCTTTGTGGTGAGGCATCCCTGAAAGCAATAATAAAAAGGTAATCTTCCTTCCTTCCTTCCTTTCTTCCTTCCCATAAAATAAAGCAACAAATGGTATCAGTAGTGCTGACAGAACTTGCTGTTTGCTGAGGCTGAGGTATAGCCATTGGCTGTTTATCTAGTCCAGATAAATAAGCAGATATCAGAGTAAAGGTCAATGAAGCATTTGTCCTCTCCCTAAATTACACAAGAGTGTGTCCTCTTGCAGATCAACGTACTTACCCTGGCTTGTGTCTCAGCTCATTCCTTTCATCCCAGAAGTGAACATTCCTGCTTTTGACACGTAGGGTAGTGAACAAAGTTCAAGTGAAGCTGCACAGAGGGAGAGCTCCCTAATGTTGTCATGGGAAAAGGGCTGCTGGCCAAAACAATGGTGTCAGGAGCATGTGTGCATATTCAAAAAGTATGTTTTACAAATCCATGGGTTTATATTCAGAGAACGTCAGATAGCAAACACAGAAAACCCTTCCACAGAGTTCACCCAAATATGTGGCCCAGCATACTCCAGGAGGAGGGAGAGGACTGGGAGGGGGGAGATTTATGTGAGTGAAGGAGGTTTTTTTCTCATTGTGTGGCTATACTAAATACAAAAGGCATGAGTAAGAGGCATAGGAAAATATGAAGAAATCCCTTTGGAGCAGTTAGAGGTCAAACTCTGTTTCCTTGGACACGAATGCAAATGCAGGGTGCACACTAGTGAACCTGTGTGTGGATGTGGTCCACTGGCTCTGCATTGGCCAGGACAATGTGGCTGGACACAAATGCCAATGTGCCACTCACACAGCTTTGAGAGAGTCCTCCTGGGCTACCAGAGTCATTGTTCTGTTTCTTCTTCACATCACAGGGAAGTTTTCCATGGAAAACTCTACATTGAACACAACATGGAAAAATTACTCTTAGTTTTTATCAGGGAAGTGCCACTGTGCACTGAGGCCTGACTTGCAGCTGGAACTCTGCCATGCAAAGCAACACAGCATGGGGAACAAATACCCATTCTGGCTTTTGGTGTCACTCTCTATATCTGAGGAAGAGTCCCCCCCAGACTCTCATGCTCCCTCTGCTCAAGATGAGAGTCCCCAGGAAAGCTCAGGACTCCAGCACAATCTCCGCTCCAGGTCATGTCTTTGTGACCCCATATTCTGGCTTTGCCTTTTCTCTGTTCAGCATCTATGACTTCCCAGGCCCTCATGAAAAAAAAGAAAAGTAGCTGCTTCTTGCCTCTTTGACTTTATGCAGCAAAATTCCACCTGCAGCTGGCTCCATTCCTTGTATTCCATCACTAGAAGGTGGGATAACGCAAGTTATAAGTCTATCTTCACATCGTGTAAAGACATTTGGAAAAGTAATGTTTTCCAAACGTCCTCCACTCATGTTTAGGAGCCCCAAGCCTTGGAAAGCCAGATGCTCAGGTGTATAATTCAGGCACAAGGCTGGTGCAGTGAATTAAAATCAGTATGGGAAAGAATCAGGCCTCTTATTACAATGAATGAGAGAAAGCTGATCACTGTGGCTCAAATCCTCAAGCATTTGTGCTCGGATATAACTGAAATCTCACAGGAGATCCTGGGTCAAAATAGAATAAATGGATAATTTATGACATTCCTAACATGTCCACATCCTCTCCCAGCACATACCTGTCATTTACATTTGGTGTGGACTTTACTCAGACAACTTATTTTTCCTTGCAAGATACCATGATGTCCTCTGTTTCTTTGCATGAGAAATAAGAATACACACAACAACAGAAATGTCAGATAGGAGTGAATAGAAACAAAACCAGACTTCATTAACAATGATTATGTGTGGCATTCACATTCTCTGAAAAAATCCCTTTGCCCAGGATTTTTCTCCTGGGAAGCTGAGAAGCCTCAGAGAAAAGGAAAACAATTCTTATCTCATTTGCTTCTCCTGTGTTGCGCTCACATGTGGAATGTGTTTGGAGATTGTTTACCCACAGGTGATTGTTTCATTGGATTCTGGTGTGAGTTGTTTTGACTCTTTAGCCAATCAGGGCCCAGCTGTGTCAAGACTCCGGAAGGAGTCATGAGTTTTCATTATTGTCTTTTTAGCATTGAGTAAGTATTCCTTCTGTATTCTATAGTATAGCATAGTATTCTTTAATATAATATAGTGTTATAAAGTAACAAATTAGCCTTCTGAGAACATGGAGTCAGATTCATCATTCCTAACTTCATCAAGACATTCCCAGCAAATGCAATAATTATGTACTCACAGCAAGAAGTTATCACAGACCAATAACTTCAGCTAGGGTGAAAAATGGTAGAGCAGTTGCATGTTGCCAGCTGAACAGATGTAGTTGTTCTAAGAACCAAAATCTGCAAGACACACCAGAACTGTTACAATAACACCTTCTAACAACCAACCTTCTTCATTCCTAAGAAAGAAGACAAGAAATCACTTGCCACTTTTTTCTGTAAAAGGTCCGGCCTACAGAAATACCCACATTCCAGAGGTGTGCTGGTGGACTCAATCCAGCAGGATCTGCAGGTGCCAGGTGATGTCTGTGGTGGACGCACTAAGGTGCTGTGTTCTTCCAGCAGGTGGGATACTCAGCATGGGTCATGATCAAGAAAATACCACTTCCACCAGAAAACAACTTTGTAAAGCGAGAAGCTTGCCCTTTCTGCCTATCTGACCCACACCCAGACTTTGGAAGAGTTATCTGTCAAAAGCCACAGCGTTTCTTCCTCTGCTTTGCTGTAAATGACCCTTCCTTTGCCCCAAGTATCTGTTTGGATTATTCAGATCCCTCACAGGGGCCAAGAGTACCCAGTATCCCAAAGCTGGCCCCCTGCAATACCTCTTGCAGGCTCATGTGAGAGCAAGTCATCACTCAGTCCCCAAAGAGGAAGGCTGTGCTCCTGGGCTGTCAAGAACACATGTCTCATACAGCGGAGTAGAAAATAACCCACCAGAAAATCACAGCCTTTTGTTTTACCAAGCAACACTTCCCACTGCAGCTGATTCAAGACAATTGCTGAGTTATTTGTGGAAGGTGTTTTTATGTCCTGCACTGTGGCAGCTGCCACTTCTTTTCTTTTTCCGAGTCTGATTTCTGGTCACCATTGATCAGCTGGCCAGCCAAGGCGTGGGGGACCCTACAGGAGCAGGTTTCACATGCTTTTCCACAGCCTCACTTCTGAGGACTTACTAACATTGACTTAATATGAACACCTTGTGGATTTCACAGGTACGTATGCTGTGTATGCTTTCACAAAGGCTAGAAAAATTTACTACTAGGATTTTCACAACTTTCTCTTAATTAGTAAAATTGCATGAAAGAAGAGGTAGATTGAAGTTCAAAAATATATTTACATTTCCTAAGTTCCCATAAACCTTTCAGAAAGCAAGACCCAGCAGATTTGTGAAGGACATTCTCTTTAGGACACTCATATTTAACAAGAGATTGAGGTAGCAGCCTTTTTGTCCTTAATAAATGTAATGTCATGAGACATTTTTCAGTTCATTAGGATGCTAACGAGGGATTACTAAGTTGATAATATACTTACAATTTTTCTACTTGAAAATGAAGTGCTGTTAGAAGAGATATACAGTTGTATGCATCCACACAGGGAGTTCTGCATGGTTTGTAAATAGACAAGCAAGCTTGGCCTTTAAAAGCAGCCTCCGGCCATAGCTAAGGCATTGTTGGAACAAAGGTTTGGGAGCAGTTTTAGGGGTATTTGAGGAACTTTTCTTTAGGTGTAATAACAATAACAATAATGATTCCTGATTCCAGCTATAGGGGCCAGATGCCTGAAACTACTGGAAGACCAGTGTAAATTGCTTGTTTTCTATGAACCTTATTTTTCGGAAGGATGGATAAAATTAATCATATTATTCAAACAGCAGTGAGGAAACCAACGACTGCAAGCACAAGGTATTGGTCCAGGGAGAGCGAGATAATTAATTGCAGTTGCTATAATCTGACTTGAGCACACCTGCTAAACCCAAGAAGCCAAAGCAATATTTATTTTGACACATTTTTGTGGGAGAATGCTTGGAAAGCTAAGGATTTATAATGTTACCAGTTTATGTAGTTTGAAGTATGAAATGTCCACAAATGATTGAATTTCACTGAGTTGTTAATACGTGAGACATACATGTAACCAATTAGGGCTATTAAAAGCAAGCATTGTGGATGCAGTTTCCAGTGTTAATTAATTGAAATAGTATCAGTTGGAGAATGCCCCTCTCAGAAGCTGCCTCAGCCAGCCTAGCCCCTTCACACTGTGATTTATAGCCACTTGGCCAGGAGGTGTGGAAATTTTGAAGAGTGAATTACTGCTGCAAACTTATTCTTCAGCAGTGAAATTAGACTATAATTTTATACAATTTGTTAGGAATGAAATAAAGAAATAATTTTCTTTTACTGATGTTGGTTTAGAATGTTGCAAGGGGTTGCAAGTTGAAGCCCAAAGGATTTCTGTGATGATTACCAAGCAATCAGTGGGTAGCCTAAGTTTATTTAATTTCATTGAATCGTAGAATAGCTTGGGTTGGAAGGGACTTTTGAATATCATCTAGTCCAACTGCCTTGTTCAATGGTTGCTGGGAAGATCAAAGTCACCAAGGGGGAAAAAAAAGAAACTAGACTTTGGAATGTACATGTTCAGCATGAGCTGGGGCAAGGGAGGGGCTTCCTACATTTTGCCAAATACAAAGAACATGTATTAAGAGCCTACACATTGTGAAATACTTTAAAGAGCCTGAAACAGGAAAAAGATCCTCATTATTGGAAAACCTGAGGGGCAGGTTTTCTTTTAACCCTACAAAAGGTTTGAGGCAAAAACCACCAAGACATCCAGTATGTGCTCTTTGAACAAAACTCTCATTTTAGAGTGGTTTTGAGTTATACAATCCGCTTATTTTAAAAGATTTTTAGATAGGAGAACCTGTTGTATAAATTTCTGTTTAAGAAGAACCTTTCCTGAAAATTATTCTGCCAAGTTTTATGTGTAAAATACACCAGTCACAAAAGACAAACTTGTAATGGATTCAGTTTATAGTACACCATCTGAATAGTGAAAGGGGATTAGAATAATTATTCAGCCAAATATAAATGGACAGAGAAATAAATCATTTACTTAGTCAATAGCTAAAAAAATATAATAAAGTTTTACAACTTAAGAATGAAAGATCGCTTTCCAATTTTATTACTTATCTAGATAATTTAAAATATAATTACACAGTTTTATTATCTGCCATGTTGTTGCAGCTCATAATTTAAGAATTATTTGCATTTTGGCAACCCCTCTACTTTATACAAACATGATTCTTGCTGTTGGGACAAGGAGACACGGTCTCTGACATTCTGGAGCTTCTACCTGTTCATGAGATGCTAATAATTTTGCATAATCATCTATTTACAGTAATTTTGAAAGCAGCATATTTAAGAACAAGGACTAATTTAATGCCTCTCTATTCACTGAATGGCAGGAAAATACAAGCATTGCTCTCCAGCTTGAATTTTATATAAATGTACTGGGTTTAGAGGAGCAACTGAAAGACATGCTGTGCAAACCAATAGTAAGAAAATTTAATCAGAAAAGTTCTGGTCAATGGTGTGTGATACACCCCCCAAAAAAAAAAGCTGTCAAAGACTTGTTTAAAATACAACAAAGCCCAACAGAAAGGTTCAGTAACTACTGTAAGTTTTCACCAAAATTTTTAGTAACCCCTAAGGATATTGTGGCTGCAGAAGTTATGATTTAAACTGGAATATTATCAACAGGTTGAATAGAAATACTTTAATAACAGAAATAATAGTGACATGCCACTAGAAAATCTGATTACTATTACAGGACTGAAGTTGTTACCAACAGTATCAAACACTGAATATGCACTAAAATTTATTTCCAAAGAAAGGCTGCCTATCAGTGTGTGATCTTAGCATTAGCCCAGCCAGGACTCTTCCAACCCTGAAGGAACATTCTAATTCTTCAGAAATACAGGTTGGTAATATTTAGAGTTGGGATATTCATCTAATGTCAGTGAATTTTAATGCAAAGTGTGCAGGTATGTTACTCAGAAAAGTCAAAATAAACCATTTTCCTGGCTAAGAAGGAAAATAAATATGTGTTGATCTTGTAAATTTACTGGAATTCCTTTTGGTTAGTCACAAAAACAAGATAGTATGAAAATACGGTCATGATTTATATTTTGTGGAAACCATTTGTAGAATGACAAGACATTAATCACCCGGACTGATGTTAATTTGAAAGGGGCAATGTAAAATCTAGAAAGTAGGGCCTAAACAGCATATTTAGAACCAGTAAACCCTCCTAAATGATGATACTTCTGATCTGCTCAGCACTGCCTCGCTGTGTTGGAATAGCCCAGGCAAACAACCACTTTGCTGATAGCAATAAAGAATATAAAGAACTCTATATTTACATTTTAATGAATCCTCGAGGTTTCTCTAATAATTTTTAAATGAGGAATCAGAAATGAAGCTGGCAAAGGCAAGAGGTGTTAATTGGTTGGGTTTTTAATCTGAGGAGGATCCAGTGCAATTTTTGCTAATGTCTCCAACAGAGAACACTTCAGTATCCTGGCTCTGGACTTCTGCCTGATTTGTGTCTGGAATTTTTAAAGTATCTACAAATTGTTTATTCAGATGCAGGACCTTTTTCTATCCCTATGAACCATGAGCATCCTCTGAGTTATCCTATTAGATCGCAACTGGAAGTCCAGACTAAGAACTTAAATCTTGTTAGAAGCCTTTCAATATAATTTTAGCATTGACAGGCTATAGGCAAATCTCCCAAAATCTCCTTTTACAATATGGAGTGACATTTTAACTATTACTAACGAAAATATTCTGAGCCCTTCTGCAGAGGAAAGGTGCCCAATCATGCACAAGATGCAGAAGATGAAAGAAGACCACAGTATAAAGCATCCCAGCTGTGTGGAGTTTTCTCCCATGAGAAACAATTCAGGCTTGTACTATGTACCCTTATCCATCATGCAGACTGTCTTCTTATATGTATGCTACAGAAACCTCCTAGGAGATCATCCAAAACAACTTTGCATTGGTCTCTAAAGGAGGGATTGAAGCCAGTCTTCTGTCTTAATCAGTGTGAATCTCCTTGATGACAAGGTGCTTAAACACTGCTGTCAAAGACACATTACAAAATATAGAGTCAGGTATGCTGGATCAATTGTAGCTTTTGCACAACTAACCCTTGTTACTGCCTCAGGAAATAAATCCCCTGGTACACTTATAGGATTTCCATTAAGTCCTACACTGTTTACATTAGCTTTATATTTAAGGACCTTATGCAAACCTAAATCTGATTTCTGGAACTGAGAGAGGGATTGTAAGTCTCAGCAGCAGTTAAATTTAATCCTGAGCCAAAACATTATGCAAAGTCAGTGATATGTAGAGCATGGGAATCCTCCCATCAGCAAAGTGATGTCAGAAAATTATCCTCTTTGGTCTCCCAGAAGAGGCTGACCTACCTTGCTTCCATTACATTGAATTGTTTTAATTGACTTTGTCCATCTAGACACTGTTGAAATCAACACACAGAGCTTTCATGGCCTAATAGACAGAAGCCTGCAAATACGTATTTGTATAGCTTTAAAGGATGATGGTGTTCCTGTAGACAATCAATTGCAATTGGTATTTTCAGGTGTGACTAAAATTTTGTTCCATTCCATTTCCTTTTTCCTTCACTTTCCAGCACCAAAAAACCTCCTCTGTTCTTTTGTTTATGGACAAGAACATCTATATTCTCAGGCAACAATTCATCCACACAGCAATCAAAGAGTTCTGTTTGTGCTTTGAACTACATATTATTTTCTCCTTTTGTGTTTTAAAGTTATTGTTTTCCTGTTGCTACGGACTGACAGTGGCATGACCTTCCTTGGAAAGGCCCAGGAGCTTTACTGGCAAATGCTACCTGGCCCTTAAAAGGGGAAGGCCTGTGAGAGTTCAAGCTGCCCACTGCAGGGCAATCCATGTATCAAGGGAAAGTGTGGTCAGGAGTGGAAAGACATTGTCCAGATAGGTGTGTGGTAGCTCTTTGAGGAGTAACTTGCCTGGTTACAGAGGTCAGGTACCAAACACCACATCTGGCACAGCAGCAGCGCCTACAAAGAGGATCCAACTGTTCTGGGCTCACTGCTGTTCTGACAGATGGGCACATGTGCAAGTGTCCAAGTAAAAGTAGGCAGGTGTCTGTTTTGGGATGCCTTAATGGGAATCTGCTCTGAATTTCTTTGCCCCTGACTGAACGAAAGCACTATCCCTGATCCCACATGGTGTATGGCTGCAGAAAAGCTACAAGCTCCATTCTGGATTCTAAGTCTTCCACTTACACCTGCTTCCAGGATAATTAGACTTCCAGAGTGATCCAAAGGGACTTTATTACAAAATAATCAGGCTTAAACATGTGATTTTAAGCACAAGGAGGGACTGCAGAATATACCTGCCCTCATGGCTGAGAAAGGTGTTTGCTCTTGTCATGGTTTAGTCCCAGCCAACCACCAAGCACCACACAGCCACTCATTCATTCCCCCACCAGTAAGACTGGGGAGAGCACAGGAAGGGGAAAAGCTGGAAAACTCATGAGTTGGGATAAAGACACTTTAATATGGAAAGCAAAAAGCACAAAAGCACACAAGCAAAACAAAACAACAAATTAAGTCCCTGTTTCTCGTTGGCAGGCAGGTGTTCAGCCATCCCCAGGAGAGCAGGGCCCCAGCACACATCACAGTTACATAGGAAGGCAAATGCCATCAAAACATCCAAACATCCCCCCACCTTCCTCTTCTTGCCCCCACTTCATATACTGAGCAGGATGTCGTATGGTCTGGAATATCACTTTGGTTATTTGGGGTCACCTGCCCTGGATGTGTGTCCTCCCAGCCTCTCAGGCACCTCCCAGCTCCCTCACCAGCGTTGCAGTACAAAAGGTAGAAAACATTGCTCTTTGTAAGCCCTGCTCAGCAATAACAAAAACATCTTGATATTATCAACCCTGTGTTCAGCACGAATCCAAAACACAGCCACTGTGAAGAAAAGGAGCTCTACCCCAGCAAAAAGTAGTACAGCCCTTCTGGGGCACTTGTAACAGCAAGAGTCATTTGTGTAGGGCTGGTGCCTCTGATGTACCCATTTGTAGGCATTGCTGTAGATAAAACGCACTTGAAAGACTACAGGGAACAAAAACATTGAGCTGACTTTGAAAGAGAAACACAGTGAGGGTCAAGTATCAAGACAGACTTACAAATTCTGTAACATCTGCTGAAAAACATATCTGCCTCATTTGTCTTCAAACTCTGCTCTAACTGGTGGTAGCAGATCTATGTGGGTTTTATGTGACAGTGAGAACCTGGAAGCTAGATAAGATCATGAAACACATTTTATATAAGCCATCAATAGCAATATTCAGCCACTAGCACCATAGGCTGGTGGAAATCCATGCCTATTCATTTCAATCAACATGTCAGAATTTCCTTTTTTAAAAAAGAAAACAAAGAAGTTTCTTCATAAGCCACAAGTATTTTCAAACGTTTCTTTTCAAAAAAAAAAAATCCTATGGAAAAGAATAGCTACAAGGGAAAAATAGCTACAAGGTTATGTACAAGTCAAAGGGAACCAGGCAGAAATAGAGTTAGGGAAAATGGCATGCATTACCAGAGACAGAATTGCATTTTGGGACTTGAGACTCACTTCCTACACAGATATCATTATATTTAGGCACAAATTCTTCCTCAAGACATTCGTGAACATGTCTGGTGGTCCTTTCTGCAGCACAAGGGAGTTTTCACACCCCATGCACATGAAGCAGCTCAATTACCTCTGTCCTAGCAAATGCAAGGAGAATACATTTATTTTATGCAAAAATTGTTGTGTATAAAAATCCACTTTAGACCCCAAGTATTCTGAATTTTATGTGTGCCTAAAAAAGAAATAACCCAAAGTCAGATCCAATAAAAATGTATCAGTTACTGTGAGATTTTTCTTTTGTGGAATGCTTTGTAAGTATATAATAGCAACTTGGAAAATTCTGATCTTGCAGCTTTTAGAACAGAAACATTCTGTGGCTTTGGAGAAATTTGTCACATATTTAACAATGAAAGCCTTACCACTGCACTGCAGACTGGTCTTCTCAAACCATCTTGGAACAGATCACATCTTCAGGCTCAGGAAAAACCACAGCAAGATTTTAGCCATAGGAACATCCCCTCACACATGACTGCCCTCTCTTCTCCCAGCCCTTTCCAGCAGCTGAGCTCTCCTTACATCCATGACAGATGTGCAGTGTGACACGCTTTGGCCTCTTTACATGGGAACTGGCCTTTCCCAGGATGCACGGCTGCTTTAACAGCTGCACATCACTACCTTCCAGAGGGAGAGCAGCATCAGGAAAACATTACATGCAATTGCAACTTATTTTAACAACACTGAGGTTGAAAAGCACAGAAACTTGTGACCAGAAAACTCTTTTGCTGGTCAGAGAGCTCTCTCCACTGAGCAGAGCTTAGCACTGCCAGGTCTACCTCTAACCACACCTGTGCACGGAACAAAACAAATGTATTCCAAGAGTTTTACAGTCTGTTTAGGTTGTTAGGTTGTTTGGTTGTTAGGTTGTTTAATGAAAACAGTTTTCACTGTTTTCAAGGCAAGGATGCCACCACAGGCTGCATGTATCATGGAATGTAACGCATAAGAGAGAAAGATAAGCGTATTGAAATTCGGCTTTACTCACCAAACCTGAACAAAAGGTTGTCCATTTTAATTCCAATGGAATGAAGAACTGCCAGCAGCAAGCCTAAAAGCTGCAAAATGATGTAACATCAGCTGAATGAACACACTTCCTGGCAGCTTCCAAAACCAGGTGCAAGCAGAAGATGCTGAGAGCATGCTGGCAGCAATGGGCCACTGGGGAGAAAAAAGGCAGGGGACAAACAAAGGGCACAGGCTCAGGGAATTCCATAGGTTTTTGTCACCAGTCTGGTGCCCCATCACTGGGCTTTCTCCACCAGCATAAGCAAGGCGTGGAGAAAGAAAGAGGAAATCAAACCCTCTGGGGTAGGGTTTGATAGTTCTTACTTTTAGGCGTCTGTGTTAGTTTTTCAAAGCTTGCATTGGGCTCCCACTTTAAAAAGAGCCAATGAAGAAAAGGTGATCCACTCTGTCCTCAGGCAGACAATGGTGATCCATGGGCTGAAGACCTTTCTAGAGGTGCCTCCCATTCTGCACTGATACAGACAGTGCCCAGAAAGCCTTGACTGCTTCCTGGTGCTGCATCCCATGAAACCAAAGAGTCAGAATTTAATCCAGACTGCTATATTATGTCTTCAAGGATGTTCACTGGAGAAACAGGACCCAAATGAGAGACCTTTTCCTTGTATATGAGTTCTTCTGAACAGGGAACCGATTTGAGCATGAAAGAGAGAACATGGACATGACCTCATGTGACCTCCGGAGAAATCTGTTAACAAATCTTCTAGTTCAAGTGTATGGTATTAAAAATATCAAACCCCTCAGCCATTTCCTACTGTTAAAAGTGAACACATGCAGCCAATTACATCCCATTATCATCATTTCACCAACAGAGAAGTTAATTGGTGATACCATGAGGCTAACTTCATAAAACAAGGGTGTCAAATCAATCTGCCTGTATCCTAGACACTGGCAACAACATAGGTACGCTAATAACATGTCCCAAATTTCTGTTGTCTTCATATTTCTGTGCATCCCTTGACATGCTGAAATAAGTACTTGGGCCTCTTTGCTCCATTTCCGTGATTCCTAAAAAATTAAGTCACTAACTGTTTTTGACTGTGGCCTATAATTTGATTTTTTTTTTTCTATTCTGTGCTTTTCTTTTCTAAATATACCATATCCATACAGCTTTATGTTAGTAAAAGTACCTCCCTGGACACAACACCTAAAGCAGGGCTCTGCATGAAAAGAAAAGACATAGTATTCATTCCAACATCAGGGCAAATTCAAATCTCTGAGCTATAGAGTAAAGCTATCCTAAAATGAGCTTACCCCACCTTGTGGTAATTTTTCACAGTATCAGGTTGCGCAGTGAGCCTGCTACTACCTACACCTACTGGTGGAGAGAGCATGGTGAAAGAATAAAGCTGATGTTTAGCAGACATCATGGAATTCTAGAGCTGTCACCAACTTTCAGCAGCATAGCTTGTGGTCTTCATATTTATTCTTGGAAAAGTTACCATGGAGCACGATAAAGGAGTTCAATTACAGCACCAATGTACCTTTGCAGTCTCCTTCATCAGCTCTCATCACTCTGGGCTAGCAGTGGAGGGATGAGACCATGATTTTAGAAGCATCTAATCCATAAATTTCCATACATAACTACAATTATATATCATATTTCTCTGGCTGTGATATTTCTAGTGGTGTAACACAGAGTACATAGAAGTCTTTGAAGACTGCCCTGGTAACCCCAGCAGGGTGATTCCCTGGTATCAGACTGGTTTGATCATTCCCTTGTTGTGCCTTGGGATGGCCATGAGCAGGTGACAGCCTTGGTACAATGGGAGATCACCCCCTCCCTGATGAGGTGCCAGTGTAAACACCCTCAGCACTGCTGTGGCAAGTGGGACTGAGCCAGTTTAGACCTCCTAGGTGCTTGGTCCCTTGAGGATCCTCAGATTCTCCTTGGATCCCTGAGGATCAGGACTTCAGACTACCTAGACACCATATGAAGTGGGTTGAGGTCCTTCTAAAAGCAAGGTTCTAATCTAATGAGAAAGACTGCTACATTTCTTGTTATTTGAAATACATAGATGTCACTTCGTACTTGAAAGAGAGTGATGCAATGTCTGCCTAGTGCCGATATCAGGGCTAGTAGTTCTTATGTGTGAGCCGCACATGCTCACATTGACAAAAGTGTTCACAGATTGAGGGCAGTTCCAGGGCAAGCTGAAGATGACAATGTTCAGATGAACCCAGCTGTTTTCAGATGGAGCCAGCTGGCCAAGGGTACTGCATGCAAGGAGGTCACGGCAATGTCAGAGGTTCCTCAGAGTGTCAATCACTCGTCCTCAAATTGCATTTGGGTTGCTGGAGTCGCATTCATTGCTGGTCAGATCGAGCGGCTTCCACATACGCTGGGCTGCTTTCCGTATTCAGCATGCAAGGAACAGGGAAGAGCAGAAGAATACATCAGTCCCATTTTACCCGAGCATGCCAGGCTGGACTGCGAGCCACACAGCCACGACTAACAGAGACAACAGCAGCGTCCGGCTACTGCAGTGCCTTCTGCACAGCCTTGTAGTGCCATCTTCAGACCAGAGCGAGGCCTCCCTGCCGCTCCCGCAAGGAAAAGCCCAACTCCAGTCCCAGGCTGCAGCCTATGGTGACGGTGAGTCAGAGCCCAGCTTCACTTACAAACTGAACTTTGCTCCCTCACACAAAAAAGGAAAGGAAAGGCAAAAGAAAATAAAAGGTTATGGCCCCCTGCAGTGCTAGGTCATTAAAAGCTGTGTCCAAAACTGCAAAGCCCTGAGTCAGTATTTTGGCAGAGACTTCACAGAATACCCCACCCTGAGTCTGGCTCTTGTGGGTCCTCTTCCATTCCTATTATGGTACACTGATCAGTAAAAACTAGTAAAAAATGAGATTAGGACTTTTAGGTAAACCTTAACATGACCTCCTGAGCAGCAATTTTACAACCACAACCAGTTATAGGCACAGTAACTGTGGTGAAAGTAATTTGAGGAAGTACGTGATGTGCAGATCCATTTTGACGTTATGCATCTCTTTTTACTTAAGCCAAAATTCTCTAGCAGATATAATCAACAGAAATCATGTATCTTAAAAATTTGGCTTTGGGGTTTTTTTTCACTTTTGTACTTAAGATAGACACTGACAAGGCCAATTCTAGCTACTTATTGTTTATTACTCAGAAAGAATGGTTTTATTAACATTCAGGCCTGACATTCTCGAATTACTGAAGTATCAGCTGAATATTTTCTAGCCTAGTTCAGTGTTTATTATTTCTGAATTTTACTATTTGTTCTAACTTATTCTTCAAGGCAAAATTTCTAAACCGTCAAATCCTATTCATCTCTCATGTTCTCCTGTCTTTGCTTCAACATTCTCCCAACCTCCACTTTCCTCTTCAATATTAAACTAATAGCTTTTATGGAAACCTTTACAATTTTGATGTATTTTATTGATAGGTGCATGTAAACTTATCAGTAATGATTGGAAGCAAAGGAATGTGGTATTAACACAATGACACATTTATCAAATGTAAACTACATAAAACAAAGTCACTTTGCAAGATACACAGAATAAAAAAAAAACCAAGACTAATTTACCCCTTAACCTAAAGTTTATACAGTGCAAGAGGTCTAAATCTCCTTGTTCTCACATATAACATGGATATAACATGACATATTTTTGGTAATCTAGTAAAATCTGTTTACTTCAGTATCTTTGGGGTTTTTTTGGTTAAGACATCCAGTTTGATTTTTGGATTTGGTGGGGGATTTTTTGATTTGTTGGGTTTGTCTTCTGGGGGTGGGGACAGGGGGTCGAGCAAAAATAACCAACATCTATCAGGGATTTGGTGATGTTAGACCAAACTTCTTTAAAGCCCAGCCTGAGCCTCAGAATGTACTATTTTGGAGCACAGCTTTCAGACACAAAGCTCACATCTGTGATAGACTGGGGTCTGTGTGGCTCAGCGTGAAGGCTCTTCAGCTTTCCACGGCATTTTGGAGAGCAGATGCCCCAGAGAAACATTCACATGTGACATCTTAAGCCTCAATATCCTCTGTGCACCAGGGCTGTACTGACTTTGGGGACCTGTTTATACAACCTCCAATTACTGCTAATAGTATGAACTCATTAAGGAGTTGGTTCTTTGAAAATTGTGGTGAGTTTCTTTGTCTGTATGTACCCATAACAACAAGAACAATCAGCAGATTCTCTGAGGGGCTCTTGGTGCTGGCTCAGCACATGTTGTTCCACTGATTAGAGACAGGAACTTCAAAGCTGACCTCTGACCAGCTAAGGACTTGGCAAGGAGGTGGCTGGAACAGGCAGAGGCGGTTTTTCCTACAGCTTGGGAGATGAAGGAGAAGTGGAAAGGATGGGAAGCTGTGAGCAAGAAGATAAAAAAAAAGCCAGCAATAACAGAAGAAGAAATAAGAGAAGTGGAATTTTTTTAAGGACTGAAAGAAAGGAAAACGTGGAGGATACACAGGAAGTATCATTTAGGAAGGGCATCGATGGAAAGGCTGTTGTGGTGGGAGCTGTGCTGCCCTTTGCTGCCAGACTAACCAGGGCTGGCAGAGGAGTTAAGACATCCAGGAAAGAGTAATACAGGCCAGGCACTGCTGGTGTCTAGCCCCGGAAGATTTGAACCAAACTTGGCAACTTTTTGTTGTTGTTATCAGTAGCTATAGCTGCGCAGTTACGGTTAAGCAATTGCCCTGTGAACATTGTATGCTCGGCAAATCTTTTGTTACGAGGAAAAGGGAAGACAAACCCAGTTTGAATGGGCTGTCTACACGACAGCCGCCAGGAGTGAAGTCAGCAGGACTGAGCAGTACCTGGGGGAAAGGCAACTGTGGGACATCACGACCACCGACTCACTGACCACCTACTCCTTGACCACCTACTCAAAACCGACCCCAGACTCGGAAGGAGAGCAGAACTGCGCCTGTGGAATAACTACTGTGAGAAAGGAGAGGGATGATGAGCAAATAGGGGTTTGAGAGCTAATTAAAAGAAAAGCTATGTAACTTGTAACCAAGGAACGCTGCCGCCTTTTGTTTGTTAAAATGTATAAATAGCGCAACGTTTCTGTCACCGCGGAGCCAGCCTCTCGCGGGCCACCGCCCGGCGCCCTGCTTGGCACCAACTGGAATAAAAAGCGGAGAACGGCGGGAGCAGCGCTTCGGTGTGTGACTGGGTGCTGCGCAGGGGTACGGAGCCCGCGCTGGGGCCGCCGCCGCCGGGGCGCTGAGGGAGCGCCCGCCGGACGCCGCCCTCCCTGGGGGGGAACCGGGGCGGGGGGGGGGGTGAGCAGCCCGGGCACGTGCGCCGTGTTTTGGGGCGGGGCCGCGGCGCGAGCTGCCGCGCCTGCGCGGGGAGGCGGGGCGCGCGCGGGGCCCGGGCGCGCCTGCGCGGCGGCGGCAGCGGCGCGGGCGGGGCGGGGCGGGGCGGGGCTGAGCCGGGCCCGGGCGGCGGGGCCTGTTCGGTTCCCTCCGCCGTCAGCGCCGACCCCGCGCGGGGCGGGCAGCCAGCAGCGGCGGCGGGGGTCACCCCTCCCGGGATGTCGCAGAGTGCCATGTCCGAGACCTACGGTAGGATCCGGGGGCGGGGTGAGGGGATCGCCGTCTCCCTCCTCTCCTCCGGGGGAGCGGGCCCGGCGCCGGGCAGTGCCCCTGGGGAGCGGGGAAGGAGCCGGTGTGACGTGAGGGCTGCCCGGGCTCGGGCGGGTCCCTCTGCCCGCCGCTGCCCTGAGCTCCCAGCGCCTGCCCCGCCCGTGGCTGGCCCGGCAGGAGCGCTCCGGGTTATCCTTCAGGGAGCGGCTTGGGCGCTGCTTGCTGTGGACTCTCCTCCCGGGAGTCCAGCATGAAACTTGCAGTGCGTGTCCGCTGGGAAAAGCTGCTCCTTCCTTTACTTGGGGACGGCGGGTGCTTCTGCGGTCAATTTAGGGATTCGGTCCTGTTGTCTTAGACGTGCAAGCGTCAGAGTTGCCTGTGAGAGTGCGCTGGGGGGAAAAGATCAGTGGGTATGTTCGTATGTCCCTGCGTTGGAATGGGTGTCCGACTGCTACGGGTGGGAAAACATCCGATGGAGTAAGTCGGAGTGCAGGCACTGACAGGGTGTGTCCAGTGCGTCGCTAGGAAGCATCAAAGAGAAGTCAAAGGAGGCAAAGAGGCAAGCAGAGCTGGTATTGCGGGCTAGGTGGAGGAGATGAGAAGCAACTGAATAGTATTAATTTCTTTTCTTTATAATTTTACTTGAATCTCTGCTTTGAATAGATTTATTTTCTACCTTTTCCATGCCATACAGTTCTGCAATGTTTTCCAGTATAAAGATGCTGTTGTACCTATGAACATATTCTAAAGCCATGTGGTAGGTTCATATTCCTAGTCCATGAGAGTTGGATCAGAATTGAATAGTTAAAGCAAAATTGGACACAACAATTCTGGAAACTGTTTTGGAGGCTGGAGTGTCCATCAGGAGTAGGCCAAGTGACCTGATTGTCATTTTATTTTCAATACTGTAGTCATCAGTGCTTGATGCTCTGTCCTGCTGGTCAGTGCTTCGGTGTACAGCAAATGCACAGGACTAAGGGGCAAAAAGAGGAAAGAGTGTGGGACAGCCTTTGAAGTCCCAACATTAGGATTCTCAAACTCTGCTTCTTTTGTCCATCTGTTCTAGAAACATGTAAAAGTTACACGTAGAAACCAGAGGGCTGTGGTTTGATGAACTAGATTTGAGTTTAAACAAGTACTTCGTGCTCCATACTCCTGTGATCTAGAACACTTTGGCTATGCTTATGGTGGTCTCTGAGCAAAAGCGTTAGTAAAAAACCAGAGATGACAGCATTTCAGTGGTGCTCCTCCTTTCATGCTGTAATAATTCTAGGTAAGCCAAACAGATGATTGTTATTTTAAACCAGAACATTGAAACATTTTTTGCATTGTTCCAGTGCTGCAGAATTGGGATAGTAAGACCACTGGAGCTGTTCATACTTTCATATTATTTTGGCATGTCAGAAAACAAGCCCTTGAAATGGAAGCTTTGTAGTTGTGGGTTGTTCCTGTTACTTGTTTAGTTCTTGTTAGATATATTACCTTTTGGAGTTTCCATGTTTGTCCTGTGCACACACAGGCTACAAAAAAAAAAAAAAAAGAGCTGGAAGGCCTGAGAGTATCGAGTTCTATAGAACACAGAAGAAGAAAAGCTCAGTTATAGCATGGAGTTTAACTAATGGCTCTACAATCGCTGACCATAACAATAGTCACTAACTAATTTTGCAGTGTCCTGTCCACATATAGCAGCCCCATTGACAGATCAAAGTTAGCAGCACCATGTGATTAAATTATGGATCTTCTGTGCTTGATGATCTCTCTGGATTTAATGTGCTCAGTGTCCTAACAAAGAGTGGTTTGTTGCTGACCGGCTGTTACAGTGGCCATGGAGGATGGGAGAAGTATTAGGTCAGTTTTCTCCTGGTGACTGAGACTAGGGGTCACTGTATCCCCCTCCTGGAATCCCTGTAGCTTGTAAGTCCTTAGTCATTAATTAGATTTTTCTTGTCACCTGAGTTATGACCCATTGTAAGTATGTAACCACAAGCTGTTTATCCTATACAGATAGGCTCAGAAAACTGGTTGGTGGTTGGGTTGGTGTTTTTCTTCCCAAAGTCATTTTGCTGTGTCTTTTATATGACTTCAATTTTGCTGTGAGGTTTCATATTCTCTGTCTGTTGAAAGGGGGGTTGTTTTTTTCAATATTTTTCTCAATCCATAGGGAGTGAAGAGCCTTTCCACTGGCCACTGCTGTTAATTTCATGTCTGCTGGGTTTTCTCCTCCCTTAGTTTCTTCCTCCATGTCAAATCCTGTCTTCTTTGAAGATTTCCTGTTCACTCACTTTTCACAACTCCTTCTGTCAATTATTGAGATTCTTGTCTCTTCCTTCTTTTCAAATAAAGTTCTGCAGCTTCTCAGTCTTGACACTAAATTTTGCTTACAGTTCATATTTTCACTCCTGCAGATCTATTACATCAGTTGTGTATCTTCTGTTCTTAGCTTTCTTATCTGTTCAATTATTTGTGTGTTCAAATCAGTATCTATTCAATTCTTATGTGTGCAATTTATTCCCATACAAAGTGCCAAAACCAAACCAAAACATGAATATGAGATAACTCCATGAATTTTGAGACTGGGTTTAGAAAGAACATTTTCCTGCTGCTTTTGGGAGAGAAGGGACATTCTTTTAGAAGTTTGACATTTAACATTGGAAACAGATCTCTTATTCATAGGAAAACTCTTTTAACTCAAGTTTTCTGAGATGTAATGGCCTTTCTGTAGATAATTGCCATATAACAACACATGCGTGTTTTAGCTTGCTTCCCAGTGCAAAATAAGCATGTTTTTGTGGTAAAGACAGCCTGACAGAAAGTTTATTTATTTTAATAAATAAATGCCAAGCAACCTTTGGATTTTAAATGGTAGAAGGATGGAAGTTGTATGAGCATTGAATAAATGCAATGTGTAAGATTCAAGTCAAATCTCTTCACTCCTTAGTTCCTTGTGTTTTTTTCCACCAGCACCTACAAACCCCAGTCTGGTCACATAAGTTTACCAATCTCTATCATTGGCAGAGAGTGTATAGTCTTTCCATCCATTTGAAAATAATTCTGTTTTGTCTGGACAATTTGATTCATCCTTTTTTTGCCATCCCGTCCCACACCACTTACCTGATGGTATTTGCATTTATCACCCTGGTCTTCAGTTTGTTTCAAATCTGATTTTATTCCTTCAAGAGCATAGCTTTTTCACTTGTAAGAAAGTAGAACTTCCCTCTCTGAAGCATCCTTTTTGCAGATTGGAACAGAGCCAGGTTGATCTGTTCTACCTGTTTATGTTGTTAACTTTCTGCTAGAGAAAGGAGTAAGCAGTGGGAATAGCTCCTCCTTTCATTTAGAGGCAGCATGTGCCAGTAGGAATGCTTCAGTGCACTCTTTCCTCCTATCCTATGCATGAATGAGAGTTTCCAAAGGGTCAGCATGAGTGAATATAAAGTCTACTCTATAGCCAGGAGTTGGGAGGATTTCAAACTCAGATTGGGGATACAATTTTGGACTCCCCCCTACCCTACTGTATTAGCAGTGTGAAGGAAACCATTTAATTCTCATTGCTTTTTAAGGACTAAGCTACAGCATCTCAGAAGCTATTTGACTATTTCTTCTGCTGGAGCAGACTTCAGTCAAAGGAGGAGGTTGGATGTCTGGGGGCGGTTGCCACATCAACCATCTGTTTTTGCTGGTGCTTGAGTCAAAGCCCACAATTGTCTCTCTTCTCCATTCCCCTCAGCTCACACTGCACCACCACCCCCAAAAGAAAAAAAAACAAACACAAAAGATATTATGTCATTTATGTAGTTTAACAGCTTGTGCTGCTGGTGCATCTTTAGGGTGAAGCCACAATTTTATTCCTTTCTGCCTGTGCTAGAAAATGTTTTATTTCCTGCACCCCCTACCCTGCTTGGGATCAGGTGATGCATGTAGCTCTCAGAGGGAAGTAAGCTGATTCTTTATAATGCCTTATTTGCTTAAACAGCCATGCTATGCTGTGTTTCATCTCCTTATGATTTTTGTAGTGCATGTTTTGTAACCTTTCTTCCCTTTAGCACAGAGTTCAGTTTTGATCCTAAACCCCTTCTGTATAAAGACAATCTTATTTAAAGGCAAAGTGCTTTAACTTTTCTAGACCTTTTCAATAGCCAGCATGGCAGCAAGCGTTTGTAACGTCTGAATGATGTTGCTTTTCAGCTTTTCTCTGAAGGAGGAACAACAGAATTCAAAAGAAAAGTTTCTCTAGGGTGACAGCGTTGGCAGCTGACTGGAATGCTGGAGCTCTGAGCTGCTTTGTCAATAGGGGAAAAAAAAGAGATTAAAAAAAGCTATGAAATGAACTAACTCTTTTGGGAAGAGGACACCAAAAAGGAAAACTAGAGCAATTAAGCAGTAGTGCAAACACTGGAGTGTGAGTTGCATTTGCTGAAATTGCCAAGAATGAATATATAAAGTTCAAGTCCACAGTGATGGTCTAAAAGAAGCTGTCTTCCCAGTCTCATTTGATTTCTGTGCTTCCAAACTGTGCTAAATTTTACAAACATCTGTACAACTTAAAAGAGAAAACATTTCATGTCCTAAAACATGTGCTAAAATAAGTAATAAAAATGTAGTTGATGTGGTACTGGTTGTCATACAGAATGACATTATAAGAAAGAAGTTGCAGAATAATGAGATGAAAAATGTTTTCCCTGTTCTTATCTGGTATTACTTTATTTGTTAATAGGCTGGGCTGTGAACTTAAAAGTTTGTTAAATCTTGGTATTTTTAACATTTGGTATTGGCAGAGCCTTTTTTTTTTTTCCTTCTTTGCAGTTGATTAAATGTGCAGAGTATTCCATATTTCTGATCCATGTTATCCAGTGCTCATGGATAAACTGATAACATAAGTCTAAAAGCTTTTTGTTAGTTTGACTAATTTACATAAAATTGGAGTTTAAAAGGACAGATGCATGGTTATATTTGTGAAGGTAACAGTGTCTTCAAGTCTACATATGTTTGGAAACATTGCTGCCTTTGGTGCAGAAAGGTTTTAAATTTTTTGTTAGAAGGCTGACATTTTAATTTTATGAAGTGGACTAAAACACATTTCTCTTAGTTTGGTGGAATAAAAAAATTCTCTTACTTTGATACTGTGGAAAAAGTGAATTGTAACTAGTTTCAAGTTTCATCTTAAAAACCCATCTGCTATTTTGTCAGATGGAAATTTATTTTTTGTCTACTAAATAAGCATGCATTGAACTAGCATCTAAGTGATTTATTTGTAGGATAATAAAATTTTAAATTTGTCTGCCACAGTACAATCTGGATAGAAATTAGGAGTCTATTATGAAGTGCTGCTGAAAGATATTATCAATTTAAAGACATTAATGTAAAATCCCCAAACGGCACTGTTGCTTTCAGAGCAAACTATAAAGCACCTCAACTTAAAGCACCTCAGGAAAAATACACTGCTGTTCTGATGCTCCTGCAGATCAGTGCCTGGCAGCGGCATGGCTGTCCCAAGGCCTGGTGGCCTGCAGCCTGTCTGCAGAAGGGAGCAGTGTGTTCAGTTTGCTGCTCAGTGTGGGTTTGTGGGTTGCACGAACACGCCTTCCTGAGCCACATCTGACAACCAGTGCTTGCAGTTACAGTGCAAATTAGCAGGGGAGTAGAGTTTTGGTTTTAGTCTTTCCCTGGTTTAGGTTTGCAGTAGCCGTTGTACTTCTGTCAATAACACGAGTCTTCTGTTGGAGAAAAAGGGAAGGTAAACATAAATTTTATAATTGTTTTTAAGGAGAAAATCTGACAAACAGCATTCACCAGATGCAAAGTAGAACCAGTTTTAATTGGATTTCAGATTTATGTTTGGAAAAAGGACAGAATCAGAAACAGATTATTTTAAATATGTCTATGTCTCAAAATATCTTGCATTTTGAGGTATGCTGAAAGTTCTAAAACCAGTGATATTATACATGCACACACTCACGCACAATAGTTAAATGTACAAAATGCTGTAAAAGGCAGCTAACCAGTGATATTTGGTCCATAAAAATTGAAACTTGGCTTTCTTTGAGATGCATTTTTTCTTAACCTAACACTTTGGGCTATTTATGACACCTACATTTCATGCTAGCAGTGAAGACTTGATAGAGTGAAGGCTTCTCAGCTTCAGCGTGTTTTGCAGTTGACATGACATGAAGGACCCTTCTTCAGAGGAGTTAACAAAATTTTCACAACCTGAAGGAAAATCCTTTTTGTAACTCTTTTTTTTTTTTAATCCAGAAAGCATGAGCAGCTGGGTGGGGGCGTGACAAATGAGAGGATTTTGGAACAGAAAGTCTTGAGCATGTAAATGGTCATATTTGTGAGCAAGAAACAGCCGTCTTCTGAGAAGGGTAAAATTCAGAATCTTTTCTGAGCCTGTTACAGCATTTGAAACAAGAGGGACAAAATGTAAAAAAGCAAAAATTCTGAGTAAAACATTACCTCATTTTAAATATGAATAAAATCCAGAAGACAGGTGAAAATGAAGAATGCTAGACATTTCCAGTTTTAACAGTGGGAATCTTCTTTGCCTTTGAGAAACTTGCTTGTTCCTTTTAGCATTGCTAGGGAGTGTTTGATATACCATAACAAGTAACTCTTTCATGAAATGGAATAGATTTGTAGATTTGTGTGCATCTTAAATTTGATTTTTGAAACTAAGTACATAAATGAGTCCTGGTAGAGGATTTTATCAGTTCTTTGACTTACTTAGCATAATTTAGTTTTCTTTTTATTTGGCCATTCCCTGGATCAATACCCATGTAGCCCACTTGACAGCTTTGAACATTCTTAAAAAATTAGTGGTTTTATTTATGTTGATATTGCAAACTAAGTAATTTTCCTTGCATGCTTACCAGATGTCTTCTGGAGACCTGCTCTGTTTCTTAGAGAAACTGTGCAATAAAGAGTAAAAATTCTGCTGCCAGTAGAAAAATAAATAGGGAATTTTGCATGAGTTGTAAAGGTTGCCTTGGTGGTAGTATATTGGGGAAGCAGTTGTAAGTTTTCTAATCAGTTTATCATTTTTGAGAGCTGTAAGAAAGGGAAGCTTTCTTCAGTCTTTAGCAAAACTGAAAGCAGATTTGTGGTGGTAACATTAAAGCATTTTATGTAACTGTTGAAACAATAGAAATGGGCCATAAATCTTGAACATGTGTATTGAACATTGAGATAAATGGCTCATAAATAGGTAACAGAAATACATGTATATTAATTTAGCATCTGGAAGAAATGTGAAACTAGGCATCCCAGAATCAAAATTATTTCTTCCCTCTAAATTTTGCAGAGAAATACTGTGGTCATCCCAGCTGTACAAGGATTAAAAACAAAGTATGAGTATTAAACTGTTAATAGAAAATTTCAAATTAATGTAAATTAAAAACAACAACAAAAAAATACACACACAGACAAAAAAAAAACCCCAAAAACATAAAAAACAAACCATGACCACCCCTCTCTGGAGTTTTAGATTTTGAGAAATGATATCATTATATATTTGTGTTGATGATAGTTAATACCTTACATGCTCTTAAAACTCATTCCTGGAATACAAGCCAACCATTTACCTGTGGTTGGGCCTATTTTAACTGAACTCAGATTCAGCTATTTCTGCTTTGTTTTGTCTTTCTTTCCTCTCCATAAAGAAGAATTCTTAGTTCTTGCTGTGTAACATCACTGTTGCAGACACTGGATAATTCTTCAGATTTATTGCTATTTTGCTAATTTTGTCATCTATTCCCTTCTCTTTGAAATAACAGCTACAAGAGAATCGCTGGCTTGTGAGCTTGATCTTGTCACAAAAATGTGAGCCCATACTAAAATTTAGCAAATTTTTTTTTCTTTCAATCTTCAGATTTCCTGTTTAAGTTCTTGGTGATAGGAAATGCTGGAACTGGAAAATCCTGTTTGCTACACCAATTCATTGAAAAGAAATGTAAGTACATATGAAGGACAGTAAGAGTTCTCCACTGCCTTGTACCAGAGGTAAAGGCTCTGAGTACCTATCATTGGTAAGGAAGCTCCCCTGATTCTTTTATTTGTGTAGGTGAAGATTTTAGTAAAGCATTATCTTCAGAACCATGCTGTAAATTCTTATTGCTCACTGTTTGTCTTTAATCTAAAGCCTAATATGGAGCATTACTCTCTGTTATTCTCAAATAAATATAACAAGATGTTGGTGGAAATACAGACTTACTTTCTGTGAGAGGTATAATTTGCAGCTGCAAGATTCCCTGGATATATAGTAGATACTTGGATCTTTTAGAAAAAATAGTGAAAGAAAAGCTGAATTGATTAAGTAGATTTAGAAAGCCTGCAGCATCTTTTGAAATAAATAGTAACTCAGTTTTCTTTGTTAAGGACTGTGGTCTATGATAAATACTGATAGAGATTCAATTGTGAATGTTATTGAGAGATGAACAGATAAAAGAAAAATTTCTGTTGGATTGTACATTTGGCATCAAGATTTAGCAAAAATAATATGCATTTAGAAACCTTTGTAAATCTAAGGTGACTGTTGTCTTTCTCAGCCAAACAGTAATTCCCCTTATCTCTTGAGGAATACTTACGGATTATGATGTGTAAGCACTAAGGAACATGGCTTGATTCTGAGTGAACTTTAAACAAGCCCTTGCTTCTAGTAAGGGCAGCTGTAAATTGCTGAGATTCTGTGATATCAACAGCATACATAGAGCAAATGTTATCAACTTTGTGCGTTAAAGAAGAATTGGTTCTTGCATATTCATGGTCAAGACTGTGTGCATTCTCATTAATTTCAATTTTAAATGGCATCAAAGTGTTAAAAAACACAGTTGGAAAAAAGCATACAAAAAGTATCTTGCTACTTATTAAAGTGAACTGGAAATTATTTAAAGCAGGCCTTTCTAGTAGTAAGTTTGAATTGACTAAACTGTCAAAAATTGTAAGAACATTCATTTCTGTGTGGTGGCAGTGAGCTTATGAGCTGCACTGAATTTAATGGTTCAGGAAGTTTGTAATTTGAACACTAAGGAGTTATAAGTTTTGTTTTCTTTCTTTTTCGTAGTCAAAGATGACTCAAATCATACCATAGGAGTGGAATTCGGTTCAAAGATCATAAATGTTGGTGGTAAATATGTAAAATTGCAGATATGGGATACAGCAGGACAAGAGCGGTTCAGGTACGCTTTTAAGCCATTTTATTAAGTGTTATTACAACTGCTGCTGTGAGTGGTGGATATTATTTATCTCTGCTTGTAAGCAGGCAAAGCTTTTTGATCAGTGGAATTGTTTGTCTGCTTCCATCTTAACCTTCCAACCTGGACAGAGGACACAGATCCATCAGTTTTGGTAGAGCAGTGCTGCCTTGCAGGATCTGAGTTTCTGCCCTTTCTTTCATTGGGCATTTTCTGTTAAGGTGTATGAGTGGAATAGGTGGCTAAAATCTTGTTCACCAGCCAAATTCATAATTAACTATTTTAACTAAGAGCATGCCCTTAACTGTGTATTTAGGAGACCTTCTATTGGTTGGAATAAGTAAATGTCAGGAAGCTGTAAGCTGTTCAAAATCTGCATGAAAGCAGTTGCACAGTGTAATTATATACTGTTTTATTAGAGAAGAAAAAAAATCAGTCAAATTCATTGGGGTGAATACATTTCTAGAAAGACTGAAATATCTTAGAGAAAGTTTCTTAGAGAAAAAACAATCAATTTGTCAGCTTATAACAAACAGTGTACTTTTAATGCTGTATTTTAACTGTTCTACATCTGAAGCATAGATAAAACTTAGTAAAAATCTAATGGATTCCTGGGTACATTCACCATCGAATAGGACATCAATTTTTTTAAAATATATTTGGGGGGATGGAGTGTATGTCGGAGGTCTCTTTGTTTTGGCAGAGGGGTTGATTAACAAAGGTGAGTGTGGTGGTAGAAGTCTGAGTTTTGGGCAGCAATCCAGGTAAACGTCTTCGATCAGACAAGTCCTTTGGATATACTTTTGATAAATAAAGCTGGGCTGTGATATATAGTCTTCATTAACGAGGTCTCTTCAGTGTGTTGGCCAGATATCAGCCTCCAGTTCTGTATCTGGTCATGTAATATGATGATTTGTATGCCTTCAGCACCACATGGATCATAATAGACTCTGAGAATCCTCATACAGGTATATTTAATCCAAGTGCTTCATCAAAATCCTGGTTGTAATTAGTCTGCTGCTGCACAGCTGATAACATTGTGTAAAAAACATGTTCTGTTTTAAATATGTAAATAAGAATTCTGTTTCATAATATGGATTGTGTTATATTAACCCAGATTTTAAACAGTGAAGGCACCACAGAAGTGTGTATTTGTGATTCTATTTCAGGTCTGTAACAAGGAGTTACTACAGAGGGGCTGCAGGTGCTTTGCTTGTCTATGATATAACCAGGTAAGAAAGCCAACAGCTCTTTTGCTCATAGGCTGCCAGATCCAGTTAATGCACAGTGATTCCTCCCCAAGTACCTAATGCTCTAATGAAGATTGGGCAGGAAGAAAAGGAAAAAAGTATAAGAAGTACTTCTGTTTCAGTGCGTATTTAAGCTTTGGAACTTGCTTACATGAGATATTGTGAATGTCAGATGTGAACAATGCTAAAGGGTTATGCAAATTTGTGGAGATTGGCCCCCCAGTCACTGATCTAATAATGGTGGACTACATGCAGCCACTGGCTCAGCAAGCCTTGCCACAGAAACAAGAGCAGACTTCAGCCACCCTTAACCAAGGTGGTGCACCGTTTCTTGTGGGAACTGCTGATTAGTGTGCTGGGATAGAAGGTCATCCTCTTGAGAATCTAGCTCTGCCTATGCATTCTTTAACTGTAGGCCAAAATTCTGTTCATCTCTGCATCTTTCAATGTTTTTGTATTATAGGCAGCCAATAAAACTCCTTACCATTACACATGTTCCCATTCTTCCTGCCACCATTGGCTGATATTTGTCAGATGAGTTTTGGGTTGGTTAATGGTGGTTCGCTAGGTTGTTGCTTGTTGTTCTGTGAGTGAAGGGTTCTCTCAGCAGACTTTGACATCTGTGTTCTGTGCTTAAGGTCAGCTGGAGTCACCTGTCTGTCTTACTGCTTGAAAGCTTTCTCCCTGACCACTGCTACAATGGCAAGTGGTGTGTGCAGGGTGGCTGCCTGCAGTGTAGGTCCTGACATCGGTGTGAAAGTTCAGGCATGCACATCTATGCAAGCCTTGTAAATTCTTACAATCCCACTGGTAATTTAAGTATCAGTTGAATTCCAAGTGGAACAATATCTCATTCTGTTATCTCAAAATGTCACGCACAAAAGTTTAAAACTAGATAAGAGCTTAAAAGTTTAGCTTTTCACAGTAACACATTTTTACAATTTATAATTGTGATTATTTTATAATTGTGTGTTTATATATTGTGATTAATTTTATTTTGATTTATAAAAATTCAAGCTTTTAAATAGTTTCATGAAGGAATTTGATATTCTTCCCAGTTCATCACTGGCACACTGAGATGTGTAGGTGCCTTGCCTGACTAGCAGCATTTTGTTTGCCACAAACACAGATTTGCTGTCTGAGTTTTGGTTTGGTGATCTGTTCACGAGAAGTGAGTGTGTCCTAATAAAGGATTTCATTTCCTGCACAGCCGGGAGACCTACAATGCACTTACTAATTGGTTGACGGATGCAAGAATGTTAGCAAGTCAAAATATTGTGATAATACTGTGTGGAAACAAAAAGGATCTTGATGCAGATCGTGAAGTCACTTTTTTAGAAGCATCCCGGTTTGCACAAGAAAATGGTAAGTACAAAACCTTCGTGTAGCATTCAAAGATTCATAATCCTTCAGGTCATTTACAGTTTGTGCAGTTAGGCTGTACTTTGTACCCTGTCTACAGAAAAGAGTTCTGTCAGTACCTGAGGCCCAGAGAGGCGGTGCCTGCAGTGAAAACTATGTGTACTACTTAAGTCTCATTATCAGTGGTTCTTCCGCTCACAGCTGATCCTTTAATAAAACCCTCTATGTGGAGATAAATTCTATAGGAAATGTAATACAACTTCAGGTATTGCCTTGCCCCCAGACAGCTGAGGAGAAAATGAAGGACATGAATTCCCATTTTTCAGCATCTTAAAGACTCTAGATAACAGACAAAGTTGTATGGGGTGTGCTGCAGCTTGAAGCAATGAGTTTTACTCATTGAAAACTGAGTTCAGTGCAGGGCATGGATCCATACAATGATTACCTGGTCTGTAGTATTCAGAACTTCCAGTCTGAGGACATGATTCTGTGTCAGCTAAAGCCAGTCTTGGTCTGAGCTTCTGTGCTGCAGTCCTCCCATCAGCAAAATCTGGTTTTGCTTTTATCAATCAAAGTCTTTTCTACCAACTCCGGTTACTGGCTATGCTTTTGCATATAACCTCCATTAATGGGAAACTGTATGAAGTTTGGTTTCAAGTGCAGTTTTGCATGCACACCCCAGGTTATCTTTGGATTCCAGCTTTCCAGGGTGCCTGAAATTATAGAGGATTTTTTTGTGGTTTTTCCATCAAAAGTTAGTTTTTCTGGACCATGATTTTTGACTGTAGATCTCTGTAAAAATATTTTATTTCTCCTGGATTTCATGCTTTAAATTACTATACCTGCTATTCCAGACTTGTTTTGAGGATTTTTTTTTTTTTTGGTCAAATGCAGAGCTGATGTTCTTGGAAACAAGTGCTCTAACGGGGGAAAATGTTGAAGAGGCCTTTGTACAGTGTGCAAGGAAAATACTCAATAAAATTGAATCAGGTAAATTAAGTTTTGTATTTATTAAATCTTTTATCTGAAAATGAATAAAAAGTGCACATGGAAATATCATCATTCAAAATCCTCTAATAGAATTAAAGAAAAAAAACCCAAAAATTTCATTTTGGTAAAATAACCAATTTGTTTAAAATGACCTATTTGTTTTCTAGCTACTCCTCAGATGGTTTAATAGGAATGGATGTCTAAGTGAGACCTCTATATCCAAAAAGGGGTGGTGGTGTGAATTGTGGGTGATGTTTACCTTAACATCAGGTGTGAGTGTGGGTTCTGTGTTTTGTGGGTTGCTGCATCCCTACAAATACCAAGCCTGACATTAGACAGTTTTTGTAGTCCAGAATAAAAACCTAATATCAGGGCAGTCATAACTTAAATTCTGCTTCTCATATGTAACAGGAAATACAGTCAAGAGAGTATGAGCAGTGATACTAAAAATTTCAGGGATGTTTCCTAGCAACTGTTTCTCTGAAGTGACCTCTCTGCCTCTCTGTTGAAATCATTTTTACTTTTGCAGATCTAGAAATATACCAGAAGCTTCTCAACACAAGTGGGCAGGGTTCTGCTGGAGACAGGCTCCTGTGTGCTAGATATCATTACAACTAATTTGCATTCCAGTTTTTCTTTTTTCTAGCTGCTTGATATCTTTAAAGTTTTAAGTATTGGCCATATTGAAAAGTCTGTCTTGGGTTCTAATTACATGTTTCCAATGCCAAACACAAATTTTTAGATTAAAATAATATGATATTATATGTTCAAAGGAATTTTCTGATTACTGCATCAAATCAATGCCAAACAGCAGCTTTCATTTTAAACAAACAAACAGAAAGAACCTAAGCAAACCCGAAAACCAAATGAAAAAAGAAAGTGTAGCTAGTTTTTCATGATACTGTAGTTTGATGACTGCTTTAAAGAGGCACTGCCACCACAGAATTAAGTCTTATTTTCTGTGAACTGGCTTTTTTTGTGCCAACACACATCCATTGAATCATGCAAAAATGGAGACTCTAAGGATCTTATGGATGTCTCTCTTGGCCAGACCATCATACAGCCATAAGAACAGTCCTGTAGACAGAGGGTATGAAGTAGGCAGAAGTGGATACCAGAAGCTGGAACAGTTGATCATTTTCCCTGGGGAGCAGTTCTTTTCGGAATCCTTCTATCAGATTGATCAATTTCTGTTTGGCTTGGTATCTACAGTACTATTTTCTTTGCTATGAGCCTCTGAAAGCAGGAAGTTTTTAACTATTTCCAGAAAACATTTTAGACCTTTCTTTTGCTCAAGGTAGTGCAAATGCATTTCTTGTTTGCAGCCTAGCTCTGAGACAGATTGCTTTGTCATCATGATCAAGGGCATATGGTTAAATTAGAGGAAAAAATTATTCAGGTTTGAAATTGCCTAAAAGCAGACAGAATTGAGATAATCTCTCCATAAATAGATCACAATATAATTATGCTTTTTCTTTAATCTAATCTAAGCATTAACTTAATTTAGAATGTATTACTTGCACATGATCTATGTTCTTCTGACCACTTTGTTTCTCATCAGGAGAATTGGATCCAGAAAGAATGGGCTCAGGTATTCAGTATGGAGATGCTGCCTTGAGACAGCTGAGATCACCACGCAGAGCACAAGCACAAAGTGCTCAAGAATGTGGGTGTTAGAGAAACAAAACACAAAATCCCAAATACTTACTTTAGATACAGAAGGTAAGGCTACAGAAGTCCTGGGGTGGTGGGCAAATTAGCATATTTCATAAATGTGCTGTATTGGGTGCTTGTCTTGTTCACAGTTAGCCTGTAAGTTACAGAGAATCTATTGAAATAATGCACAGTGGAATGGATTGGTGTTTTTATACTTTGGTTTTTCTTCTTTCATCTGCTGGGAAGACTAGAGCTCTTACTGAAGTATTTCTAAATCTTCGCTTAATCTGAGTAATGCTGGGGAAAACATTTTAAAATTCTCTATTCCTGAAATGCATTATAGGCCTAATAGCTGCCTAATGCACTGTGGAGAAAGTGAATCAGTTCTGTTGCATTGGGAACAATCAAATAAGCATTCACAAAATGTATGGTACAGTATCTTGTCCTAAGCTATTATAAAGTCTTTTCTGAAAATGAGGCTTAAACACTGAGACTCAAAAATTAAAGATAACACTAAATTTCAAACTTCCATTGACTTTTTTGCCGCTACCTAAAAGCAGCCTAAAGTTATTCTGATTCCTGTCTGCTATTAGCAGAAATGTAAAGAAGAGAATAGTAGTTATTTGCTGCTTAAGCAGTGTTGTCATCTAAAGTAGTTCTTCTGGAGCTGTTGCAGCCTAGGAAACAGGTGTGCAGTGTTCTGAAGTTGTTCCAAAGATGTTGTTCAGAGAAAATGAGGGAAGAATTTTTCCCTTTTGCAGTTGTAGAAGAGACATAAGTCACATAAACTCCTAAGAACAGCTCTGTGGTTAGTCTTGCTTATGTTTAGAAGACAGTTATCCTTTAGAAATTTCTCAATAGTCACTGGATTTTATGTAACTCCTTGCACTATGCTCTTAGGACAGCCCTTTCTCCCTGTGTAGTTAATTATTCTGCTATAATTAATCATTATTTCTCTAGTACTAGGACAGTGATATCAAATAAGTACTGCAGGCATACTTCCTGCATCACTTTTACTGTGTTCATTCATCAGCTTGAGCAGTGCACACAGCAGAAGCTTTATGGAACATTAAATAAGGCAGCACCTAATTCTACATTCTCATATTTTTTTCCTGTGTTCTGGGAGCTTAGCTCCCAATTAAAGTCCAGAATTTTAAATAATGAATTCTTGAACTGCTTTCCTCTTAGAAAATTCCATTCTTCAACTAAGAGACTGCTAGAAAAGGGCTTTAAAGTTCAGCTTTGGTATGGCTCTACAGAAATGAAAATTTATTGATCTTATTTCAAGAGCTTTGTTTTCAGATTGATCAGATATGGGTAATTAATAGAGTTCTTATGTATTTTATAGCTGTCCTTGCAAATGGTGTTTGAAGAAACAGAAAAGCTTGAAGGCTATGCAGTTTTTAAAAACATCTTTCCACTATCTACAAATGGAGCAGACCACTGACAGAAAGGTGTCCTGTGGTAGGGGGCAGGAATGTGCACAACACACAAGTCTGCAAAGTGAACTGGATAGTTTGGTGGACAATATTAAGCCTCATACCTGTATGTAAATGTTTTCCATTACCTGTTTTTGTTCTTTCACCTCTAGTTTAAAGCATTGCAATGTACTGTAAATAATGTAACAGTAAATTTACAAAGCATGGTATACTTATGTATGCTATTAGAATGTTGCACTATAAGCAGTTCAATATTTTATTTTTTTATCATATAAACAAATTTAACTGAGGTAGGCTTTGTCACGTTTGTTTGTTGCACAATAGTTTGTATTTACAACCTGAATTATAAAACCACTGGCAACTGTCAGTGAGAGGTTGTTGGTTTATTTTTTTCCTACTCAGTTTGCTACATTCTAACAAGCTGTTGACAGGATCAATTCTTAACATATGGTTATGACCCATACTTCTGTATCCTGATAGTCAAGTTAGAAAAGGCAAGTTAAAGCACAAGAGCAGAGCAAGAATGCTACACTGAGCTATACCATCTTTCATGAAATTGGAGTTCTGTTTAATCCCTTTGTCCTGACATTTGTGGTTCAAATAGATACTTATCTGAAAAGTATGCACCTTGGGTTATTTCTGAATTAAATGGAATTAAGCATGCTTTGTACTTAAAAAGCCTGGGTTTAGGTTTAAAAAGGCTGTTGGGTCCAAAAACTTTCATGTTGTGTCACTCCTCTGATTGTTGTATTTAGGATTGGATTTGTTACAGAACTGATAACAATTATTCCCAATGGTATTCTCTTCCTGGTAAGTGTGTGAAGTATTTTTTGAAGCATCATAACTGTATTTTTCAAGAACATCAGAGAACTCCAAAGAAGTTTACCTGTCTTAATCCTTGCTCAGTTCAGTTTGGCTTTCAGAACTGCAAATACTTACCAAAAGCAAGTCCTCTGGACTAGGAAGTTGGATGGAGCGGTCTCCTCCACCAGTCCAAATAGCCAGTTATTAATTGGGATGTGTTGTCTGCCAGAGATGAGGAGGGTGATGGCTCCAAAACCCCCGACAGTTCTGGGACGCTGGGAAAAGATGAGGCACTGGGTGGACTTTTCCACCACATGCCATTCCACAACCCAATCAGGTTTCTTGGCACACTGACACAGCACAAGCAGAGCTGAAGGTTGTTCTCCTGTCACTGTTAGAGTGGTGGAAGGGCTGTTGGCTACTGATCAAAACCACTTTCCCTTATTACAGTAGCAGTTGAAAGGAGCAGAGGACTGTTGCTTATAAATAGAAATTTCAGGGGTTTGACAGGGATTTTCTACTTCTTTCTGTCCCTTTTACATACAAGGCCTCTTTTATACTTGGTTCTTATGATTATTTTGGTCAAGTGTCTCTGGTTTAAAAAGCAGTAAGCAGTTTTATTCTTTCAGTAACTGTCTTAAAGCTGTCCCCATCCTGCCTGGAAGGAAAGACTAGTGTCATTATAATGAGTTTGGACATATTTTTACCATTTTTAATGTATACTCTCACTGTATACACATTAACCTGGTTAATGTGCATGTTTTGTAGTATCTCAGCCTTTTATGCTGCATATCTTGCTGACATTCTAAAAAGAAATTTTCTAAAACTGCAACTCCTTAGAGAAATACTGTTGGAAGCAATAGCTCTCAGCAGTGCAAACTCTATTGTTTACTATTGCTCCTCTGAGAGTCTTTTATTTTAAAAATAAACATCATGCCATATTTCAAGCTTTAGCATTATAGTTGATACCTAGCTCACCTGAACAGTTAAGTCATAAATAGACTACATATGTTTTCAGGGTAAAATTCTTACAAAGCAAGATGGGTGGGAGTTTTACATTAAATACCACCAGGTACCTATAGCTGAGGTCTCATTGGATGTGGAGCTTTAGCTGTTCAGCCCATTAAGAGATTTAAATGTCTTATTAAAAGCCTGTGTCTTGCCTTTTAATGAGTCTGCTGGCCTACACTATTTCATTTAATGCTTGTATCTAGCACCAAATAAAGAATCTTCCTTGATTTTCTTCTAGCAAATCCTGTCTACTTGTACAAGCTTTGTCTGTTAAGTGAACTCAGTAACGTGACTGTTGGGAAACTCACATAGAATTGACAGTTGCCTCATCCTTTCTTTGTATTCAAATAGGTATTGCAGTATGGCTCATGAGTTCCCGTAAGACCTATAAAAAGCAAATGCCATAGAAAAGCCTGATTAGTCTGTACACCTAATTTCCATTATATTTTATATGCTGGAAGAATTGACACTATAAAAATCTCAATAAATACATTGTAAATCTTCAGTAAAAATAGTCTCATTAATTTACTGAAGAATCCCTGGGCATAGAGAACTTCAGTGTAGCCAGCTTTGAAAAGCTTAATTTTTCCTGTTGGCATGAGTATACCTGTTCATAGGATAACCAAGAGAAAACAGGAAGCTGTATTTTTTCCTCCAAAGCTTTACATTTATATTCTCAAAGGCATAGCATTTAAGATAGCTAGTACAGCTGGGTTTTTTTCTTATCATTGTAGGGGAAAAACAGTGATTCAGGTTGGGAAAGGATGTTAAGAATCTCTGGAAGAGTTACAGGAGGAACATAAGAGGCTGGAATAGTAACTGTAATGTAACTTCATACCCAACCTTAATCATACAGAAACCTGTCACTTACATTCCAGGAGAGAGTATCTGGGACAAGCAGAAGCCACAGTTTGCATGCAGGGACTAAAGTACCCCATAAGAGGGGGAAAAAATAAATCTGAGATCCCAAAAAGCACAGTACAAGCACTCCAGGCACTTTGTGTCACTGATTTTATTCACATGTACAAGTTGACACTACACTATTAAAATAGACAATACAGAAGCATTAAAAACAAATACCGTTTAAAAACTTTAAAAAACACATATTGCTTCAAGCTTAGATGGTATATCCCTATTGTTTTTAAAGTGAATTCAGTGCTAACAATAGCTGAGGCAGCTTTCCCATTCACTTGTACCCCTAATTTCATGGGGCTACTTGTCAAGGTGTTGAGTCAGGCTCCATTTATGGCTTTGCTGCTGAGTGCACTAACTGAGCTGGAAAAGAAACTGGAACATCCAGGTTACCATACATTAGGCCCTCAGCTTGCTAGCATTTGGTCCCTATCACAGAAAAAAAAAAAAAAAAGTCAGAGTCCTTTATAGTTCAGTGGCACTACATTGTGCCATAAAAAAATGAGAACAGATACACTTCCCTGTGTGTTAAAAATTCAATTTAAATTTGCATGTGCTACCTGGATAAAATTCTTACCAGAAACTATTCCTCAGTTTTGTTAAGGTTGGCTCTAAGTTTAGCTATCACCTTGACTACTATCTCAGCTTCCTGTGAAAAAGTCTGTATTTCATAGTTGCAAAGATGTGACAGCAGTGACTGAACAGGCATGCTACTGTATTTTACAGAACATTCTTATGCAGTTTTCATGGTAACATTTTACACTGTAAACTAGTCTTCACAACACTATAGTTAAACTGCAGCATTACACATTGTAAAACTCTTGCTTCACTTAGCTAAGTACTTCCAGAAACAAAGGAATAAACAGTCATTTTAATGAAGACTTTGGACAATTGAGTATTTACTGTGTTCTTACCAAAAAGTTTTACTTCTAAAACAGGAGTGAGAAGTGTTCACCACTTTGCTAAATTTAAGAGTCCATGCAAGACAATGTTTAGAAATTCCTTAATTGATAGGGAGACATTCACTAGGTTTTCAGTGAGTCAAATTTGAAGCAAATGGCCACCTCCTGTAGGAATCTATGGAATACACTTAAAGCTTTTACATCTGGAAAGTTCTGCTTTACAATGCAATTAGCTTTTCATTTGTTAATGGCAGAGCACCAGCAGTTTTCCAGATCAATGACTTCACACATAGAGCTTGCAGTGATTAGAACTATACTATTTCATATAGTCTAAGCAAAATAGTAGCTTTGTAGTCAATTAATACCCAAATGCAGGAAGGCTACCTGATTTGAAGAATAATTTACCCCTCACTTCAGGTATTGTATTACTTAAACCCAGATAGTACCAACATAGCACCCAGGATTGTTTTGGCTACGGACCATTTGAAAAAGCACAACAACGACTCACAAGACCTTGCCAGTGTATCTGCTGTCTTTTAGTAAGTCATCTTTGTGGGGAACAAGATGACCCACAAGGATTTTAGGACTAGACAATTTCCTCAGTACACAACAGCCCTGATGCTGTTGAAAAGTCTCATTTGAAGACCTGAACAGGCCTGTTGGAGATGGTTTTAGTTCCCAGTATCCAAGGCAGAAGACACTTGGGCCTCCTATAATTATTGAACACACCAACACCTAATGGGAGATACATCTTATCCAAACACAGGTACTTAAGGCAGGCGCATAGTCATCCTGGCTCTTCCATTCCCTGTGGGAAGAGAGAACTGCAGAAGCTATCTTCAAAAGCATAGCAAGATGAGTCCTGCCCTACACAGTCAAGGAAACTGTTGAATGTGACAAAATGCACTGAGGGCACAATCCATCTGCTGTGGTTACATAAAGCCTACAAAGTGTGTGGGCAACAGGAACAGGCAAGTTTTTATTGAATAAGGCTGTTAAACACTACTGAGTTGGTGCTTTGACACTGTTGTGCAAAGCCTGGGTGGCTTCTGGAACTGCAACAGCATCGGAAGCAAGCTAAGCAGTTATTTAAAGAGGAAAACACAGCATAAAAGGAAATCAAAAGAATCTCGTATGGAATAAAGGCATTCTCTGGAGTAGTTTTCTCCAGTTTTGGGCACGGTTCTAAAGTTTCAGGAAGTTCTAGCCTATGGTTTACTTAGCAGTCGAAATCCCCTACAGGGATTTTGCTGCATATAAAACATTCTTAATCATGCTGTGCTTTCCCAGACTTAAAAGCTGTAAGATCTTAAATAGGTAGCCTTCAACAAGAGTGGTCTGTATTTTTATAGCTTTATGCTTAAAAGGCAGGTTAAACAAAACCAGATCATAATTCCATGGATTTTAGGACATTTTAACAAAACTTAAATTGTGAGTAATGAAACCTTTAGTGATGTAATAGACACTAGGAGGCAGCAGTGCTTGGACCCTTTGCACAATTACTTTCTTCAAGAACACAATCAGACTTTTCACTAAGCATGCGTACTCTGTTGCAATAGTAATTCCAGAGTCCTCCTTACTCACTGAGATTGTGGAATGAAGCTAAAACTAGTGCAGGTTTCTGCTCTAGAAGTGCAAGTATGCTTCCTGTGGGAACGTGTCCAGCCTGTAAAACACAAGCTTCAAAACAATGAAACTGAGATAACCAACACATGTAACTAACACACAACACATCTGAACAAAACTTCAAAGCTCACAACTACAGCAATCATCTGCCTAAAGCGTAGTTAGCAAACTGAAAAAAAGATAATTTACAGCCCCCTGAGGGAAACAAAATCACCAAGGATATCACAATGACTGTCTTACTATGTAGAAGTGGGACCTACAAAACAAAAATGTTCACACTTCATTATATGTTCTTGTTCACTAAAGGATACACCCCTCCTTTGCCTAGCCCTTACCCCTACCCATCCCCTCATAAGTGAGGGGTTCTGCACCAATTTCAAGAGGCAGCAAGTTTCTCAGGACATCATCTACAAGTTTTATCAACACAATTTTCAAGTTTAAACCCTTTAGCAATATACTTGTACAATACCTCCAAGTGGAATGCATATTGCACTCTGACCCCCACTGAGCATAATAGATACTCTGAAGTGTTAAAAATAGACCTCACCAGAAAGGAGCCAGCCCTCTCCTTGAATAAATGCATTTACATGATTAAGTACAGACTAAGTGTGACCACGAGGTTAGTACAGTGGTACAGCTCTATTTGTAGAACAAGTAACTGCTGATTGAGCAGCAGCTATCAGATAATGATTGTCTACATTAGTTATTTGGTACAACAGGAACAGCTACAGCAAAATGATCCTGTAGCTGTTTCTTGCCCTGAAAATGAGTGGTTTATTCTAATGAGTGATAAAAGTTAGCATCAGCTGATTCACTAATCAAACAAAGTTGGTTTTGTTTGGGTTTTTTTGTTGTTGTTTTTAAAGTTTCTGCGTACAGACAATACTTGGTATTTGCCTGCCTAAAGCATCTACATTTATTAGTGCTAGTTACCAGACACGCTGGCTTCCTGTTGCCTGTCTTCATATCCTTATTGTCATAAAAGTGTTAAATAGTTTTATAAATACAAAGGCACCTCCATCACTCCTTTGAAGTCTTTCCCCAATACCATCTCCCCATGACTTGTACTTTAAATAAGGGAAAACAGATTATTTGTAACCATGATCAAAAAAGTGTTTGCTTTCACTCCCTGTATGCTAAGGTTCCCCCTCCCACCCTCAAAACAAACTGACTGAAGCATTAGAAAAATTCCCAAAAGGGGAATTGTTTAAAAGTTTGGGTAGTTATATCTAAAAGCCTCTTCAAATGTTATGGCTCCAAGGATACACCCCACTGTGAGGTAGGTAGCCAAGATAAAAACATTGTAACAAATACTTTAACAGCTGGAAACTCCCTATAAAAACCTTGCATAAGTGGTTTGGTTCCTTGCACCAGTGTCCTGATATGCGTGACTTCTTCTGAGGATGCCTAAGGGAATCCAGGCTCAGAGAGCTCTTGCTGAGTAGCATCTCATGTACTCTGTCATCCAAGGGTTGTCTGGTGGGGAGGGCTTTGCTCGCCAAGTGTTTTCTGCCTCTGCTGATCGCACTCGCCTCTGAGAAAGCTTCCTTTTCTCCACTTGTCTCCTGTTCTTTGCTCGTAGGGCAGATTCGTGAATCTAAAAGACCAGAGTTAGTATTATGGAGGGAGAATAGCCTAGGAACCCCTCAGGAATGGCGAGGATCACTTTTTATTTGTCCCAGTCCCCATCCAAGGAACAGGGATTGTGAGCAAGGTTATATTTTCTTCTCTAATTTGAACCACTAACTGAACATATATTTCTTTTTCTTTTACCATGAGAAATGCTTTAAATTGTGTTCTGCATTATCTTTCACACTTCCAACTATTAAATGATTTCAAAAATCTTGAATGTTTCATAGTCTTACTCAGATGAATTCTAAAAACTTCAATTCCCTGTTTCTATCATTTAAAGTCCTTAACAGCCCTCAATATGCCTAAGCATCCCTTAAGCCTAATATCCCTAAGCCATGTTAGTGAGACCAAACCCTAGAGATCCCTTAGAGACTAAAGATCTTCATTTTGAACAATGTGCTGAACACACAATTACATACATTTTTATATTAATAAATTATCATATTTCCCCCAAAACTTAATATGAAGAGCCAGTTTGTGTGTGTATCTCCAGATTGAAAACCCTGTCTCCCATCTTAATAAGGGGTAAGTAACACCTTTCAAACATGCAAGAAAAAGTAACCTCAGCAGGCAGTAAGTGGTCAGTTCCTACATAAAGAAACATCCTCAGTGACAAAACACTACATAATTGGGAGTGTTTCAGAAGTGTTCTGCTGGTTCAGTCCAAACTCAAGACCCGAGCTGAGGTGTTCCATTACTGTTTCTAGTGTAAGAAATATCCAATGTCCAAGATAAAATATAAAAAAATTCTGCTCATGTCAGGCTTCAGCCTCTTCTAGGCTTCAACATAAAGCACCACTCACCTATTTTGAGCACTGACCAAAGTTTATCAATTTAGCATAAGTGTCCATTATCAGAAAAGGCAGCTTCTTTCCAAAGCTGTAAGGCCAAAGTTCCTCCTTTCACTCAAAGGAGCTGTCCAGGAAGGAAAAGCCTGGCCTTCTAATCCCTTCCAAAACAGCTCATCAAAGGCCAGCTCCATCTGGGTATGGACAAGACACTGGCAGGGATGCATTAATGATTGTGTTTTACCAGCCTAGGAGAGTTATAGAGAAGAAATGGATCTGTTAAAACACTCCCTTGCTGTTTCTAAGCTAGGAAACAGAGCCCCAGTACAGCAGAATCCTGGTGCTGTCCATGCCACATGAATTTAAATTGTGCTATTTTGGTAATATTTACACCAGCCCTGAAATCCATCAGCCATCTGATAGACCATTCTGCTGCAAGCAACATTTCCTACTGGCAAGCCACCAAAACAGGCTGCTAGACAAGACATCTTAGCAGAAAAGCACTTGTACCATCTCAGTGAGGCTCCTAGTCTAGAAGTGCCCCAGCAAAAGTCACTCTTCCACAGCACAAGCACTTCCCCAGTGTTTATATGCCTGCCTGCTGTAGGGAGCCTGGTGCTAACTGCCTGCTCTTCTCCTGTTCTCATGAAGTTCAGAATGCAGAAATACTTTTGGAACAGCTAGTTTTGCTGGTAACACTGTAACAGCCACAAACACAATAGGCAGATTTAATTAGAACTTGCAAGTATTAGTCAAACCTGGGAAGCAGTAAAGAGCTCTTATTTGGACATCTCAAGACTCTTCAGGTTTATTGCTAGAACCTACTGCTGGAATCTCCATATATTCAAATAAAGGGACCCCTGAGAAGTTTTACCTAGCTATTGAGACATCTGTAGGCACTAATGAGACAGAAGTTCTTACTTACTTCATTCACCGAAGCAGAAGCACAGACGTTGTGAGTTTTCTGGCTCCCAGTATCCGTCTGTCTTTCTCCCCACCCATACAGAGCAAATGGATGTTTATTCTCCTTTGGTGCATCTGTCCTTTGGGGACTTTTGGCTGATTTTCGATCATTACGACTGGACAAGGCACTTCGACTTGGACGTCGTCCTGTACGGCTGGTTTTGTCTGCTTCCTTTACAGAAGTATGTTCTACAGTTTTCTCTTGCTCTTCCTTCTCCTGCTTTTCTTGATCTTCTTTTTCTTTTTCTTTCTCTGAAGAAGAAAAAGGTTATGCTTTAAGCTCCCAATGACAAAATAATAATTTCTGAGTTGCACAGCTTCTCAATACATCATTGAAGCTGTGCTTTTTTTAGAAATTCAAGGAGTCATTGCTCACTTAGCAACAGACATATACCTTGCTTAAATGTCTTCATTCTTTCTTTAGTGACTACAATACAGCTTTCACTTACTAAAAAATGCCTTAACTAGTGAGGTTACAGATAACCAACAGCTCCAGGAAGAACTTAAAGACTGTTTCCAGTGATCTTCTGTCTTCACTATTTCATCCTTGCATCTCTCAGACAGCCAACAGATGGAGTGCTGAATGCCACATGGATGCTGCTAGCCAGTCAGAGATGAAGTCTGGTAAGACTATGTGCAATATTAAATCCTTCATATTATCAGCTTCTGCTGAAAAAGGTGATTCATTTTCAAGCTCCCTGTTTGTACATAGATCTCTGTTATGGTTTTCTGCTTATGAAGGAGAGGACAGTGTGAAGCAAAATGCCACAAAGTAGTAGACATCACCTTTGCTACCTGATCAGTGAATTACATTGTATGTTTAAAGTACCACACTCTGCAGGCATTCCTCCCCAAGGCTCATTTATCCCACACATTTAAGCCTTCCATAGCAAGGGGGCAGCAATAGTCCTCCACCAGGCACTGGTTGTGGAGAGTAGGGTTTGTGAGAGAGAATTTAAAGGCTGAATCACTGCAGTTTTAGATCATCACTGAAGACTGAAACAACATTATATAAAATATTAATTAATTAATAAAAACACAGTGAAACAACTGTTCCATAAGAGCCAATCTTCTTGCTCTATAGTGTGTGATCACCTACAAGACACGTGCCTTTTATTCACCCAAGAGTATAGGAGACCACTAGTAACCAATTCCTTTCAAGTCTGATCATTAGATGCTGTCCTTCTGCTAGACTCACACAGTGATCACTCAAACTCTGCTGATATAAACACACCAAACTTGCAAGTTTTCTACCACAACATGGTAGAAAACCATGCTTCTGGTGGGGACCAGCTCCACACCACCTCTGTTCCAAGTCTCAGCACATTCAGCCATCACCAGCATACACTGGTATGGACAGAAGGAATTCTTTCACTGTCATAGGGAGTTCTTCTGGTTTAGAGCTTGCTTACATATTGACAGATTGGCCACAGACAAGTACTGCAGTTTTTACCCAGGTGCTTTCATCATTAAAAGCAGAAGGGCTTGCCAGTCCTGTGACATAATAGCAACCATTCCTGATAATTGCTGTGATTTCAAGCATGTGCATGCCCAATCCAACGCTGCTTTAATCTCAGCTCTGTATCCTTCCAGTTCTGATGAAATAGAAGTTACCCGCCTGGCACACTGATTAAGCATCCATTTACTCTAGCACTCGCTTCGCATTTGCAGGGTAAAGATACCAAGGCTTGTTCCATGCCCCAGAATTCCCCTAAGGCCAGCCTTATGCTGTCTTGCTAGCTGTTAGCCTGGCCAGCACAGTTTCTACGTGCTGCCAGCCAGCACAGAGGCCCTGGTGCTGGGCTCTGTTCAGGCTTGCCAATAACCATCTCCCATGATGTGCAGGTGTAGCTTTCATCTACAGGTGATACTGCAGTGCAGCTGAGTATTTGGTAAAGAGTGGCCAGCAATGTTAAAGTATTTAGAGCTGTATCTGTTAAGAGCTCTGTTGAGTATCTGTTGAATGATCACAAAACAACCAAAAAAAAAAAAATTAGTCAAGGCCAAAGTAGTGGCATGTTGAGAGCAAAAATGACTAGATTAATTTTACATACCTAAACATTGGCTGGATGTAGTTTCAGTTATTATAGACAAGGCTGGTAAAAGACAGCAGCAGTGAGCTCAGTGTGGTATTAGACTTGTTTTGCTTGTTTTCCCTGTGCTCTGGAACACACAGCTTCACTCTGAAACAAGGCAGCTCATTCATCATGGCTGCAAACAGGCAGCACAGAGTTATCCCCTTACAAAATATTATCTGAGCTCTCCCTGCACAACCACTCCAAAGGAGGGACTGCTTAGGTCCATTATCAGAAGGAAGCACCGTTTTGAGAAAATTAAACTCTGAAAGGGAACATATTGCTGTCAATTCTGCAACAAGAGTGCTTTCATTTTGGAAAGCTGTTCCATCCTCCATTCAAAGGAAAATGTCATCTTCCTTCTCTGCAAAGGGGGATGGAGCAACACTGACTTCATAAACAGCAGAAGTGGCATTTAGAGACTTAAAAATACAGGAAAGTGGAGGCTCTGCAATTACATGGATAGTTCAGCCTTAAAAAACAAGGCAACAGCCATGCCTGGGGATGCTGCTCACCAGGATATAGCTCCAGCTGGTCCAGAAATGATTGAGCCAGCTTGTCCCAAAATAGCAATAAAAGCATATGGGTAAATGGCATGCAGAGGCCTGTGCACAGCCTTACAGTAAATGCTGTATGCCAGAGTGTGCTGTAGCATTTATGAGCACCTGCTATTAGAGCAGGGGTTTCCATGAACCCACTGCTACAATGCCATTTACACAGAACTCAGCTGGTGAAGGCAAAAGATCTCTAACAGCTATTTAAGCCTTTCATTTAAAACTACAGTTTATATCCAAGCCATTTTCTTAGGCATCACTTTTCACACGAAGTCAGAAGAGCAGCAGTTGACAGCAGGACTTAGACCCAGCTGTTCAGGAGGAAGTCCAGGCACCAGCAACTCCTACCCGTCTCCTTCCCATGCAGAGCACCATGCATCAGCTCCAGCAGACACAGGAAACTCAGAACTGACTGACTTGCAGCATTACAGGGATTAGACAGGAGAGGGGAAAAGCTAGAAACGTTTAAAACTGCATCGTGGATGCTAAGCAGAGCACACTGGATGGACAGGAGGGGATTAAGTGCTTAACAAGCAGAACAGGCCCACCCAACACGGCTGCTGAAAGCTCCTGCCCAGAAGAGGTCACTTAAACCCTGCTGCATCGCCCCGCTTGCGTAACAGCTCCGCTCCTGGCTCAGGCAGGAAAAACCCAGGGGAGCTGCTGTCTCCCATAACACTGCACCCCTGGGGGCTGACAGGACCCCCATTTCAAAGGCCATGATGACTTACTGCAGATATCAAGAGCCTTCTGGTTAGACCCACGGGCCGGGTCACAGGGGTATTATCGCTATATGGAGATGCTGACTCCTTAAGCACTACCTCAGCACCAAGAGAAGCATTTCATGCTTCCATTGCTGCAGGCAGAACTGGAGTTTCCTGCTTTTGTACTGACACCTCCCCAAGTGGGGCAGGTCTCCTACACCTCTTGAAGGGGCTGTATATAACCAGTTGTGGATATCAACAAACTACAGCTGGGTAGAAAGTAAGTTACTACAGATGGAACAGATTGCAACATCATTTCTTCAAGGCAGATCTTGCGTGAGCAATATTGGAGCTAGCAGCCACACAGCAGCTCAGAGCTGATTAGATTCATGCAAGCTTCATCTGCAGCAGAGTTTGGAAAGTAATTACTGGATTGGCTTGATAGCAAAGCTTGTTTCCACAGGAAAAAAAATGGGAGCAACTTTAATTAACAATACTGTAAACCCCTGAATTGACGCCCTTGCCTTCTTCCCCCACCACAAACTGCTTCTTCCCACATACATGGGCCAGTAAGTGCCCCTGCAGCACGATGACAGACAAGATCAGGGAACAAGTTTGAAACTGGATCTTCTGTTTAGTTCCACTAATCCAGATCAGTCACTCTGCAAATACTTTTGAGGCAACTCCTTCGATGGCAGCTTGTCACTGCTGTCACTTAAGACCGCTGCACAAAAATGCTGAAGGCAAAATGGCAATAAGGACTGAAAGATGCCTTCATCCTGCATGTGTGTGCAGCAGTGTCATTTCACAAGCAACTGGTCTGACGGCAGCACTGCTGCCAGGAGCTTCTGTCTTCTACTTACCAGCCCACTGGGTTCTGTTGACAGCTTTGAGGATGTGTCTACACCACAACTACACCAGTTCATTTAGGTCAAGATTTTGTGGGATTATGTTTAAAGCAAATCTGTGCCTGAGCATGTTCCACAGAACAATCCCACAAACAGCTGCTGCAAGTGGAGGGCCAGAAGGAATTAACCCAAAGTTGCCTCCGAGCGCACCTTAGTATCACTCAGCCATAGTTTCAGTGCAAGACACAGCAACAAAGCACTTTTGTCCATGTGCTGCCCCAGGGATTCACACTGGCAGTGCTTTAGACCAGCACCACTGAACATTAAAGTCAAGCTGCCTACATCCACTTCCTCTTCACACACCAGAAGCATTCACAACTTTTACAAACACACACAGGCTCATTTCAATGAGAGAAAGATGAAACCAGGGCAGCAAATGCCATTATGGATTGTGTTTACCTCAGATATTAAACAACATTAGTGCTGACCAGCTTGTTGCCGTGTTGGCAACAAGCACTGTCAATACCACTCAGGCAAAAATCAGATTCCTCACAAAACAGCAGGAAGCAGCAGTAGCCAGGTAACAGCTAGGATGTTCCAGCATGTGGGTGGATGTCAAATTCAGAAGACAAAAGATGTCATCAACATGAGCACACTCAGCTACCCCCACAGCACTTCAGTGTAATTAAGTTCTTTCAGAGTAAAAGAAAAAAAAAGACAATTTAATAGTAGAAGCTTCAGAGTGGTAGTTTCTATGTTATCTCTTCCACATGCCTTAATTAGCCAGCCACTAAGCAGAAGAAAAATGGATCCTTATGATTGTCCAATACTAAATGGGTCACCTCCTTATATATTATAAGTGCATTAAGATACAATAAATATCCACTAAATCCAGCTGTCTAACCAGAGTTGTTTTCAGTCCTTCTGCTAAACACTTAGCAAAGCTCTTAAATTCTCACAGAAGTTAAGTTTATTCTAAGCCATTTGGCAAAGAAGTGAATGTGAAGTACAGATTTTTCTCCCACTATAAAATAGCAAGGACATAGCAAAACCTTAGGCATTCCCTTCCAGCATCCATGGCAAAGGTGTATCAGTTACAGAAGCACAGTTGCCCAAAACCCTGCAGCCTGGCAGGCCACTGGTGCTCCACAGTCCCTTTGCCACTTCTGCAGGATTAAGGAAACAACAAGATGCACTGGATAGTCACTGCACCATCACTGACTGCAGACAGTGCCTGTGCAGCTAGCCAGCTGTTATTCCCTGCCAAATCCCAACCAGAATGAGACTACCAAGTAACTCCAGCTGGATCTTCCCCTACAGAGGAGTCAGGGAAGGAATCAGGGAGCAGGCTAATGAGTGAGCAGAGCACCCTGGCCCAGCAGCCTTGGCAACTGCTGGTGCCATTAGATCGTAGTAAGTTTTTGTGCTCTACTGATAGGCTCAACAAGAATGAAAATAAATTCAGGTCCCTACAACAACTGCTCCAGGCTTGTACATATTCAAAGTGCATCAGAAAAGCTGGGAATGCCAGGTTCTGAGTGCAGCTTCAACAGCTTCCACCTCCTCTCACTAAAAGCCAAGCCTTTAGAGAGCATCGCCCTTTCCCATGCAACCACTCCCTGATCTTTTGCAATTCCTTAGTTCTTGTCACTGAGATACTATGGAGTTCTTCCACACATGCTCCCAGTCTAGCTTCCTCAAGGCCTGATTGAGGAAAGCAAAACTAGGCCCACTAATACTCTGTTACATACTGGTGAGCTGGGGTGCTTCCATCACTGCACAGCTGTTGTGGTTCAACCTCAGCCAGCAAAGAAGTATCACGTAGCTACACACTCCCTCCTTCTGTGGTGGGATGGGAACAAGAATCAGAAAAACTCATGGGTTGAGATAAGAACAACTCAGTAATTGAAATAAAGTAAAATATAATAATAGCAATGAAAATGGAAGACTAAAACCCAAGAGAAACCAGTGATGCACAGTCAGGGGCTCCTGGGCAACTCCGCCCAGTTTATAAACTGGGCATAATGTTTTATGGTGTGGAATATCCCTTGGCCAGTTTGGGTCAGCTGTCCTGGCTGTGCTTCCTCACAGGTTCTGGTGCACCTGCTGGCTGGCAGAGCATAGAAAACTGAGAAATCCTTGATTTAGGGTAAGTACTGCTAAGCAACTACTAAAAACATCGGTGTGTTATCAGCGTTATTCTCATACTGAATCCAACACACAGCACTGTACCAGCTAGCAGGCAAAAAATTATCCCTGCTGAAATCAGAACACCACCTTTGGGGAGGTGGAATGTATTACACCAGCAGCTATGTGCACCCCACGTGAGACCTGGTACCCCAGGGCCCCCAGCTGATTGCAGAACCCCACATCACTAGTATGCGCTGAAACACCAAGCCTTTGGAACAGATGATAACACAGCTAAAGCTTTTGTATAATGTGGAATTCTTAAGGTCAATGAATGCAGCTTAGTCTTGAATATCAGAATACAAATCATTCTGGAAAGCTCAGGTCCCAAAGGGCATTGGATCAGATTTGTTTCCCCACTCCAGACAAGCACATCTAACTCCAGGGAGGGAAGGAAAAAAAAAAACACACACCACAACAACAACAACCAGGCAGCATGAGCCTTAACTGAACAGTTCTCAAGGATTTTCCCTGATACTGTACAACAGAGAGACAGCTGATTCAAAAGGCATTTCAAAACACCAGTCAATAGCTGCCAGATACCGTATTCTTTCACTACAGGTAACAAACTATATCTTAGGGATAAAAAAAATACCAGCTTGAGAAGCTTGACCATGTTATTATCTGCCTAACCACTCTCTTAGACCGTGAGACAACAGAAGGGAATTACTCTGTGCTAGAAGAGAACAAAATGTTACCAGTACAGCACCTGTTCAGGCTACGGAGTTGACCCCACTCTGCTGCGCACCCAAGATCAAACCTCAGGTGGCACTAAGAACCAAGTGCTCAGCCGAGCCAGATTACACGTGCAGGTCCAGGAAAGCAATTGCGTTAAGAGCCAGCCACTGGCATACAGTCCAACTTGCCGCTGCTTTTGCCGGAGAACCCGCTTATATAATTGCGGAGATGCTTGGCTCCCATGGCAACAGTTTACATAAGTGGCTGTGACTCAGGATGAGAGTTGCCACCACTTGGCTCTTTAAAGAGACACCTCCGACGCCGCAGCCATGGCTTCTCCGCAGGCCTAGCCGGGATCCGGCTGGACGCAGCGGGGCCCGGCTGATGGGCCCTGCCACCGCCGGGCCATGTCCTGGGGGCGGGTAAGACGGGCCAGGCGGCGGCCGGGTGCCCCCGCACGGTCACCCCGCCGGGCCCGGGCGCTCCCGGAATGGAGGATCGGCCCCCAAGCCGCGGCAGGGCGGCCCGGCCAGAGCCATCTGTGCCGAGCCCCGCGGAGAAGGGCAGGGCAGCACGGCCCCGCCGCGGGGAGGGGGCTCGGGCCGCCCCGGACACCCGTGTCCCCCCCGCCACCGCCGCGCTCCCTACCGGGGCTCGCCCGTCCCGCCTCGCTGGGCGCTGCCGCTCCCGCCGCCTGCTCCTCCTCCCGCGCGGCCGCGGGGCTGCCGGCGCCCGGCGGCGAAGGGGACCCGGCGGTGCTGCCGCCACCGCTGCCGCTGTCCTGCTCCCAGCCGTCCCAGAGCCAGGGCCGGTGCGCCTGCTCCAGGAGCCGGCGGCTGAGGCGGTAGTGCAGCAGCTCCAGGTAGCAGGCGCCGCACGATTCCCACTTGGGCTCCTTGAAGCGCTTCATGTACTCCGTCTTGACGCGCCGCGCCGGCACCACCATGGCGGAGCCGGGAGCCGCAGCCGGGAGCCGGGAGTCGGGAACCACCGGCCGAGCCCGCCCCCTCCCGCTGCTACGTTTAAATCCAAACAGCGGCGTCCGGCCCCGCCCCGAACGGGGAGGGATGCCTGAAGGCGGGGGACGGGGCCGTGAGGCGCAGCGAACGGGATGACATAGAGTGAAAATTAGATAAAATATAAAATGGATCATAAGTGCACCAAAGCACCGCAGCCCTGGGCCCGGCAGTAGGCGTGCTGGGGCCCGGGTGAGGCTCCGGGAAAGCTGAGGGGCAGCCTGGCGCTGCTCGGCGCCTGCCGGGGCACATTGAAGCCCAGCGAGTCCGTGCAGTGCGTCAGAACTGATGCAGCAGCAGCAGCAGCTCCATCTGCGTGCGGCACCCAAAGCCGCGGGGGAGCTGCTGCCTGCCGTGCAGCTTCTGTAAGAGCAAAGGATGCGCGGCAGCCGGGGCCGGCCGGAGGGAGGAGAGGGCCTTTGCGACAACACGGACCTCTCTCCATTTTCCACTAATCTGCTTTAAAAACCCGTCGCCAGAGCAGGATTCGCCTAATCCAGCCCTGCGCTGGGCGGCCGCCGTCTCTGGGGATACGAAACGCTTTAGAGACAAGCGCAGAAACCGGGCGGTCTCCGCAGCCGCCCTCCGCCCTCCCGGCTGCCCGCACACGGACACGCACCCTCGGCTCTTCAGCGATTTCTGGATATTTCCTTCTCTCACACACCGTATTTAGGGCATCGCGGCGAATCGTGCCCCTGTGGGACACGATTGTCCTTGAAAATTGTTTGCCGCAGAGCCTTCGCCACGGCTCGCTCACTTCACAGCGCCCCTCTGGGAGGGGACAGCGCGATCCCCCCGCCCGGCCCCACCCGCTGCCCGGCGGGCTGCGAGCGCCCTGTTTCGGACACCTGCAAACCTGACTGCCCTTGCCATGCGCAGCCTCTGCACACAGCCTCTCCGGCCTCCTGGCCAGCCCCCGCTCCGACACACGGGGGCACTGATGGATTTTCAGAAACAGTTCTAGGAAACGGTTCCTTTTCTTTTTCTTCTCTTTTTTTTTTTTTTTTAACTAATAAGAAAGCAAACAGTATTTTCCTTGCCTTGCCCTGTGCGTCACTTGACTGACACAAATGAAAAAAAAACAAAAACAAAAACAAAACAAAACAAAAAAAAAAAAAAACAACCAAAAAACCAAAACACAAGCTGGCACAGATTCCCGGGATGGTGAACGGTGACCCAGACATGTTACACACAGCACCTCTGCCTGCGCGGCAGAGTGATGCAATCATCGATACAGCTAGCATAACCAAATTGACTTAGTTCAATCGATGCTCAGATCGAGGAGTATTTAGCCCTGGTTTTGCACGTACTGGCTCAGGCTTTCCAACCCCGTGGTGCCCAGGCAGGAGTGAGGGAGACATAGATGTTGCTTGATCTTTGCAGAAGCACCTGGATATCTCCCTGCAGCCCTCACAGCCCCCCAGCCCTTGCAGTTACGTCAACAGCCCTGTGACAGCAGGATGTTGGAGAAACCCAGTGTGTCCAGCTGCAATTCAGAAAAATGCAGTCAGGAGAGGCCAATTGCAGTGACACCCAGTGCCTGGTGCTGCAGGCACACACATTGCAGATCTGCATCCATAAACATGTTAAGTCCCATTTTAAAACCCGTCCTAACTTCCCCAGCTCCCTTCAGCTCTGCCTGCTGCTCTCAGGGGTGGGTGGTGATAGGGCTGCCAGGAAGGAGAGTCTGGGCAGTGTATTCACTGGGAAAACAGGCACAGAAATATCAGGGCACCTACCCCTGCTCAACAGCCTCAAAAACGAGAGAGGAGCTTCTTCAGAGAGCTCTTCTCTCCATGCCATGACACTCATGGCGCCCTGCCCAAGGCAGACATGCAGGAACCTTGCCTGCATAATTCCCTGGAATAAAACCAGGCAGATGCAGCAGTTTTCTCCCCCCACCCAGTGCTGTCCTGAGAATTATATTTGGGAGCTGCCTCGCTCATTTCTTTTCCCCACAGAGGGCTCCAGTGGCATCTGGGTTGTCCCTAGTGCCTTCTCCTTTTGCCCTTAGTGGTCCCACTGGGGTCCAGCCATGTCCTCAGCACCACCTGCTGTAACAGAGGGTATTTCTTGGAAAATAACAGGGAACAACAGGTTTATAAACACCTGTAACTGGAGACGGCACTAGAAAAAGCAGCTGTAGCAATGCTGTCTAGAGAGGAGAGCAGATTGCTCCCCAGTTAACCTGGATTGGTTTCTTACTCTGATACAGTTCTCAATCTACATGAGCAGATGATGTGAGTGGATTCACATAAACAGGAAAGGTCTCGGGGTTGCAGAATTTCCTTTCCTTTTATAAAATGGTATTTTGTACAAAAATGTCTTTTTGAACCAACCTGCACAGTTTCAGCTGGCCACTCATGGTTATGAAAATGCTATTGTTCTTTCCGCATATTTTATAATATCAATCTTTCCTTTCCTAAAGGACCTCTGTTCCCTGTTGTCCTGGTTTCTGAGATAATTTTCTTCTTAATAATTAGTACAGTGCTGTGTGTTGGATTCAGTATGACAATGATGTTGGTAATACATTGATTACTCCAAATCAAGGTCTTCTCAGTTTCCCATGCTCTGCCAGGGACCAGGTGCACCAGAAGCTGGGGGGCAGCATGGCCAGGTCAGCTGACCCAGAGTGGCAGAGGGATATATTCCACACTGTAAAACATTATGCCCAGTGTATGAGCTGGGGGGAGTTACCCAGGAGCCACTGGTCACTGCTCGTGGGTAGGCTGAGCATCAGTCAGTGGATGGGGAGCAATTGTACTGTGCAAGCACTGGTTTCTCTTGGGTTCTATCTCTCTCTTCCTCTCATTTTTATTGCCATCATTATATGTTATTATTGTTATTATTATAATTGGTATTATTATATTTCACTTTATTTCAACCATTGAGCTGTTCTGATCCCAACCCACAAGTTTTACCTGTTCTTTTCTCCTGTTTCTTCTCCCCGTCCTACCAAGGAGTGAGAGGACTGAGCAAGGACTGTGCAGTACTGATTTGCCAGCTGGGGTTGAACCATGACACTAGTTTTAAAAGGCACAGTTGTATCAGAGGTATATGGATGCTCTTTGATGGCTTCTCTATCAGGAAGGGATTGCCTTTTGCAGCACCAAACTTCTCTTGGGGTGCTCATAAACCTACTTCCCAGTCATTAATCCATGTCTCTTCCATCACACAGGAAATGCCAGTATGACAGGTTCCACATCCTGGCACACAGTCTGTGAGTTCCCATTTTCTGCAATTTTTTCCCCCTAAACTCTGCACTCTTCAGAGGAGGCGCCTAATGTTCACAACAGCGTGCAAGGTGTCAATGTTTCATGATTAACACGTGAGGATGGGTGCTGTTAGCAGCTGCCTCCACCCAACCTCTCCATTGTACCACACAGGCTTAGCGCTCTTGCTGACATGACAATGAGCAGCTCCGTGTGGTATGGGGTAAGCTGCACCTTCACACTCCTGCTCAGGTTTCTCCTTCACAGTGCAACCCTCCCAGTCCAACAGTTTGCCTGTACATCCTCCAGTGCCTGGGGAAGGGGCAGCTGCAAGGCTTGCAGACCAGCTGGGGACCACTTGTGTGAGAAGACTTGTGACAGAAGTGTGCAGAGACACCCAGCAGAACTGATACTGAACTTCACACATTACCTGAGGCTGGTGCAAGCAAAAGCCTGGATGTGGCTGCAGGCACCTTCCCCATGCCACAATCTAATCTTGACACATACAGTGCAGCAGCCGCCAGGCAACAGGGCCCAGTATCCCAAACCAGCTCCAGAGACATCCTGCAGCTCCAGGGCAGGAGGCTGAGACCGTCTGGGGCAACTCCTTCCTCACCCCTGCAGATACAGCCAAGCAGCCCTGGATGTGCCAGACAAGAATCATTTGCTGTCCTCGACACAGCACCTCTGGATAGTCTCAGTGTAGCTGTATAAACATTATTATTAATTTAATCCTAATGAGTTTTGGCTTCAATACCTCATGGCAGAGACTTCCACGTACTGAGAATAGCCAGTTATTAAATGATTCCTAAATGAGGAAGTACAACATTTATGAGGCTGATACTAACATTAGAATTTCCTCCCTTACATACTTTGCTATACTTTTGCCTTCAGTAAAAAATGAAATAAAGACACCACTTGAATCATAACACTGAAATTCTAAACTCATTTTTTTCTTTTTAAACACTTTTTCCCTGAGGATCTTATTTATGCCTCTTAATCCCTGTTATTGTTTTTCTACACCTAGTAAACCAGGTGGCCAGGTAGGTCAAGAGTTTCTGACCAGATCCATGACATATGAGTGATTGATGCCAAACCCCAGGAGTCCCAATTTCCTCCACTACCCCCATTTGAATCCCAGCACCATTCCCACCAGGGAGGACAGCAGCCTGAGCTGGGAAACAGCCTTATTTCTGTCTGAAATAAACACAGCAAAGTCAAGAGCAGAGGGATAGCCTGAGTTTTATGCAAAAAGCAGCAGGTAATGAAAAATGAGCATGGATGTTATTTTGCAGAGTATGGTCCAGAAAAAAGCTGGGTAATCACATGGGTCATTTCCACATGGTTTTGATTTGCAGTCTTTTACCCTGCACCTCTCCTGGCTCCAGGCAATAAGGGGAATAGTGGACAGTTCATATGCAGTAAGAATAGGAAAATTACATGTCAACACATCTTTCAGATCCACAGACTGGCTTCCAGCCAAATCAGGAGCTGTCAGAGTCTGAAACTGGGCTGCTGAGTTTGCTTGAATAAAGTCTGGAGGAGAAAGAAACCAGGGAAAAGAAATTAGTTGCTTCTTAAAGAGAAATGCTTTTTTTTAAAGTATGTAACAGCATAAATTACAAATCAGCAAGAAAATTTGGCAGGAAGGGAAAACCACAATCTTTTTAGACATGTAAACTCTGCTTTCACCCAGATCAGTGTATCTTTGCCAAATACTGGGGGTAGCTGTCCCAGTCACTTCACAAAGCAAGCCATGCTGCTCATAGTAGCCTGGTTAATCCTGCAGGCGCAGGTTCTTTGGTTTCATGGGCTTTTATCCCTTTTAGGCCTGCACCAGCTGCCCACAGGGTAACACTGTCGTGGGAGAAGGATCAGAAGAGTTGGTTCAAATGCTCTTAGGGACAGGTTAGTCAGCAGTAGTGCGCGTGGCTGCAGAAGTCTCCCAGAACTGCCTGATCCTGGTATACAGAGTTCTGGGAAACTTGACCACAGCTGTTGAGAGTTGCAACCTGCTGGGGAAGCCTTGCAACCCCTCTCTGGCAGCTCTGATCACAAATCCTGTTATTTGTGCAAGTCTCATATTTTTCTTGGAGCAGCTTGAAGCTTTTTGCTGTTACACCTTAGTGGCTGTGCTTCCAAGCACCCACAGCAGCAGAGTTCACAGCAACCTTAGCAACTCCTCTGAGTCTTGTCAAAGGTCCATGCTTTCCATCCACCTTGCTGAAAGATGAAAAGGGAGATGTAGCTCCTTGGGTTGTGTGTTAGGAATGTGGCCAGGAGCAGGGAGAGGCGTTTCCCACCCTTATCTGAGTGCCTTCTGGCTTCTGCAGTCCTGAATCTTGGACTGGGCACACAGTGAGGCTGGCTGTTCACACAGCTCAGCTCCCAATTTTAAATTGTCTCAGTGGCAAAGAATAAAGTCCATGCTGGTATCAGCTCTTTTTTCCCCCTTTTTTTTCCTGGCCCCTTAAGGTTGCAAGCTTGCACACCTCTGTTCACTGGTCAAGTGAACAGTTCCTAGCAAGGGAACGGATCTTACAGCCTGCACTAACAGGGTGCTTGTCAAGGCACTGCCCCCAGCAATGCTTTTGCAGGCTGCCCACTCAGTCTGAGAAAAATCCAAGTTTACATGCCAGCTGAGTAAGAGGCAAAAGTATTGGGAGACATTTCCCACCTGTCCCTTTTTATGTCCTGCTTGAGCAGCCCCAGTGAGCAGCAGGCTCACTGGTGACCCCTGGGTCTCTGCTCAGCAGCTCCTGTCCCATGGCCAAGGCAAGGAGCTGGCTCCCAATGTGCAGCTCCACAGGCAGGGAAGGACACCCCACTCTCAGCTACAGCCTGAGTGTTTTTCATGATGACTGTGGGTTTCCCACAGCTCCTTACAGGCAGTGGGGTGTGGGCACATGTGGACGTGACTGCTCACCACATCTCTTTTCCCCAAGAGGCTAGTGAATGGGGAGTAAATCCAGAGTTGGCTGCTCTCTAAAAATCCACATGTATTCCCTCCAAACTAAAGGCTCTGCTGAAGGCTTGGGGCCACTGTGGGCACCTCCATCCGCCTCTCCTTCACCATGCTTAAAGGGGTGGTTCAAAACAAAGAAACCCAGTCTGAAAATGCCTGGGCTTTGAAAGTCTGTCAGGAGTAACCCGTGTCATTTATGAAGTTCCCCGAAAGAAAGGGTAAACAGGGATTGAGGCAGTTCACCCTGTGGTGGGACCTTGCTCCCAAAAGAGTCATCAAGGCAGACCTGCATCTTGCACCAAGGGGCAGAGTCCAACACAGTCACTTGCAGTGTGCAAGACATTCCAGAGTTCGTGGTCTCAGTAAGACCTGCAGGATGCCACCTCCGTGAGTCAGGGCAGGAGGCAGCCTGAGTGCACCCACTCAGACAGAGACAGGCAATGGAGAGGTATCTGTGCCCACACACTTTCCTTCAGTCTCATCTCAAGCTGCCCAAAGTTGCCCTTGGCTCATATTCCCTTCCCTCTGGAGCTTGGGGGCAGCCATCTGGCCACTGGACAGGATTACTTTTGTTGTTTCTGGTCACATTCCTTCTTCAGTCCCAGTACATCTTCCTCTCCTTCTTTTGGCCCTGGACGACACCCAAGAGGCTGGTACAGCATTTGCCACAAGCAAGGGATTCAAAATCTCCACCATTTAAAGGCTATGTCTGAGAGCCCATCTGTCACTGAAAGAACATAAATTCTGGGGGCAAAACAGAGACACCTGTGCTGCAACCTGCTCCCTATCTCACAGCAGCAAGGGAGTGCTGCTGAAACGATGAGTTCTGAAAGACCAGTCCTTCAGACCATCACTGCTGGGCTAGAGGCATCACTCTGGGTGATGGGGACAAAATCTGTTCCTACAGCTTTGGGATGTTTCTTTCGGCATGGGAACCCATGCCTCACAATTCCCCACATGGTGGCCCAGCGCCAGTCCTGCATCTAACAGCAGCCTGCACGGGGATGGATCAGTTTCCCAAGCAGTAAATTGATGGGAAATAACAAATGATCTGTAGAGAATAATTTAATGCTTGAAAAAGCTTCACAGGATTTGCAATGAGAAGGCTCGGGAACAAGGCTGGCTCAAGTTCATATTACCAAATCTGGTTTTAAACACCAGAAATTATTGGCAGCTCAGTGCTGGCTCTGGGCTGATTTCACTGTCAGTTTGTGAAATCTCTGTAACCTAATCTCATTGTTCCTCCCCCTGGAACCAAGTGGGTCTTCAACACAAAAAAAAAAAAAAAAAAAAAAAAAAAAAAAAAAAAAAAAAAAACCAAAAAACAAAAAACAAACTAATCTGAACATAAACTCCTTTTACAGATCCCAGTGCCATGACCATGTGGTTTGAGATTGGTCACTGAAGGCTGAGTTCAGAAAAACTGATGTTTTTGAAGTTCCTTCCCAGATCATCTAGAGAAGCGGTCCCAAAGGACCCCCAGCTCCTGATGAGCACATGGCAGGGAGGAGGATGCCACAATGAGGGCAAGAGGAAAAATATCCAAGAAGCCCCTGAGAGGGGTTTACTTGCCCCCGGCAGTACCCTGCAGGTGAGCAGGAGTTCCAGCCTCTTGGTGCAAAATTTCATCCCAAATAAAGCCAGTCACATCAAGGGTTCAGCTCTGAACAGGAGTAAGGCTCAGCTGCTGAGCTGAGTTTCTAAACTGCTTCCAAAATTGCACAGGGGCAGCAGAAAAAACAGGAAATGGTGGTGAGGAAGACAAAGGCAAGCTGGAAAATCACAAGCAGTAGACTGGGCACAGGCTGACAGCTCCCTCTTCTCTCCCAGCTGGCACCTTGGCTTGTCCTCACTTTTACTCATCTGGGACAAGTGCTGGCTTGGAGGACGAGCAGTGGGGTCCCATTGTCCCTGCCTCTCACCCCAAAGATGCTGCCTTCACGGCCTCTTTAAGACAGTGCAGGGGGGAAGCTTGCAGGGAGCCTTTCTGGGGGGAACCTGGTGGAAACCAGCAGTTCAGGCTCAGGGGGAGCCACCCTAATATGGTCTCAGCCACGCTGACTGGCTGGGGGCTCCTGGGGGAGGAATGGAGCCCCTTATAAAAGTACCCAGGTCCTCCCACAAAGGCAAACCTCCCTGGACTTCAGCAGAGCTACAGTGAAGCTTGCTCGATATGGGAATTTCATCCACCCTTTGGAGATTATCCAAGCTTTCTTGGGTTTCATATGGCATGAGGTGGTGGCCTGGTCTGTGCGTGAGCTGGCGGATGCCAGCAGAGAAAGCCCCTTTTCAAGCAGCACACGGCTCCTGCCAGCAGCGCTCTGGGAAGGAAACCTGCTGGTATCCCCCTGCCATGGGCTCCTGCCTTGCTCCCTGCTCCCCTCTCCCTGCCAAAGCAGCAGCAGCACATGCCTCAAAGGGTGCAGACCAGTGCCACCACATCAATGCCAGCCCCACTCACTGCTCTTCTCCACAGCAGAACCACCAGCAGCTCCTCTTTGCTTTTGCTCCTTCCAAATACGCTCAGGTGCTCGGTTGTGTGCTGTAATCACCCCATCCGCACCCTAAGCAGCCTTCTTGTTCCCAGGAGCCATGGCTGGGAAATTCCCTGCCCTGCAGCGCTGAGCGGGGCCAGACCCTAGCTGCACCGGGGCGGCAGCATGCCCGGCACCCCTGGGTCAGACCCCTGCCGCCGCTGGGGAGGGGGGCACTGCGGGAGCCCACCTCTGCAGCCCCAAAGGGGCTGGGCCAGGGCTGGGGCTCACTCGAGCTGTGCTGGCTGGAGCACAAAGGTCCAGCCCCAGATGTTTCCTATAGCACGCATGGAGGACGCTTGGAGGGACACGTGCGTCAGGGAACGCTGCTGGGATGTCCACCCCGAAAGGCAGCACAGCCATCCCAACGCGGCAAACGCGAACGGGTAGCGAAAAGGATGGTGCTTTTCTAACAGGTATTCTCTGGCTTATAAATAAAAATTAAAACCATTTTACTCGTTTAGAGAGCAGCTCCCTGACTCGCTCAGGAATACAAACCCATTATCTGCTGGCTGTGTGTCTGGGCAGGACTGCGGCAGGGGCACCACAGACATGCCAGCGGTCACACTGCAGCTGCTCGTTCAGAGCAGGGCAGCTGGGGGCAAACGCAGCCCCCCGAAATAGCGCTCAGAGTGGGGAGCCAGCCCGGGCAGCCGTGGGCTTAGGAAAGAGAAAAGAGCCTTGAACAAAATGTCAGCACCATGGAGGCATTTGCTCAGGTCTCGGGGAGGATGGAAATGCATGGCACACCTTTAAATGGACATAAAATGTGCCATCAGCGGGGTGGGATCTATTTTTAACCCCTCGGAGTCTGCAGATGTGCAAACCCCCCGAGAGCAGCTCTCGGCAGCTAGGGACAGGCGTGTGATCAGCCTTTTGGCCACGGGCTGGGAAATGCCACCGCAGTCAGGGCTCGTTTATCCCCCAGTGAGGAGGGAGATTGAGGAGGGAGATTAAAGTCTTATCGTGCCCCTTCCTTTGCCTTGGTAGCAACCCCTGCCAGCCTCCCGGGCACGCACATACGCGCTAAGCACCACCAAGCGCTCACCAGCTTTGCAGTTTTCCTTTTGGAAAAGGACTTTCTGGGCCTGCCTAAACAACCTCGGCATCCCCCCGGCTCTGCCTGAGGGAGCAGGCAGAAATGCTGCTGCAAGGCAAGGAACGGCAGGACACCCTGGGGGGAAGGTGAGGCGCATGCCGGTGACCCGCTGGTGGCCGCCGGCGGCAGGACAGCCCTGCGGCAGGGGCTCGGCCCTGTCAGCAGCACCGTGAAGCCACCAGAGCTGCGTGTCAGCCATCCTGGCCTGTCTGGCACTGTCCTGCACCTCCCCCGGCCCCTGCTGTATGGCCAGCAGGCGACACACAGCCGCCAGCCCTGCTCCAGCTGCGTAGTTAAAGCACCAGCCCTCCTTGGCGGGGAGCAGGGTGTGTACCTGCAGCCCCCCACATCACACAGCGTTTTGTAAAATTGTCCATCGTGTCTTAAAGGTTTCCTCGTCACTTTCTGGGAGGAAATCCAGCTGTTCAGCAAACCCAGTAATGATTTAAAATACAGAAAAGCCATTTCCCCCGATTAAAATTTTGATATATTTGTCTTCAGGCACCTGCTTGTCCCCTCTAGTGCTCTCCCTCCTCCAGCAAAACAGCCTTCTCACAATGACAGTCACCAAAAAATCCAGCTGCAATCAAAAAGCAGCTGTGGATCCTGCAGCATCCCTACAAGAAGGGTACCTCAGTTCTGCTGCTACATGGCTTGGCACTCAGATCAGCTCTCAGAGGACAGGGAGCAAGCAAAACCTGTGCCCAGTGGAAAAAGCCCCAGCTTGAAACTCAGCATCCCTCTGAGGCACCAGAAATCATCTTGAGGTTTTGACAAATGGATGCTCTTGAAAAGAACCTGTGCACCACTTGTGAGCTGCTCCCCTAGAGTGTGCTGGCCTCTGCATGTATTGTTTATAATGAATTATCCACTCAGCACGGGGAACCTGTTGGCTCTGGAGAGCAGTGTTAGGCTGGCTTTCATCTCCCCAGCCTGCTGGTGGGAATCCAGCCTGAGCCTCCTGTGAACCAGACTCCTCCCTGCAAATATCCACCCTGGAGCCCTGACCCCCTTGTCCCTGCCACCGCACACAAAGTGAGCCATCCATGGCCAGGAGCATCACTGTAAGCATCAGCCAGGCTGCTTCTGGAAAAGAGTTATGTGCTGATTTTGCCACTGAAGGGGGCCAAGGGCAGGGTAGAAAAGGAGCTGGTTGTGGAGCTTGTCCTATTCTGCCGCAGCACAGACATTCACCTGCTGCCCCGCTTGCTCTGGGTCAGAGAGGATGGACACTCTGAGAAGCTTGGGGGATACAGAACTAAAAAAGCTTCGCTGAGCCGAGCTCACAGGAGAAGCTTACTGAGCAGGCCCTTTTGCTAGCAGTGGCTGCTGAGGTGGCTGGCTTTACTCCTGAGAGAGGAGACTGGGAGTCTGGGGCTCTGGCCTGTGCTCCTGACACTCCCACAGCTGTGTGGGCACCCTTGTCAAGCCCACAGTCCTGCTCCCCATGCCCTGAAAGACCAGAGAAACATATTCCTTTGGCTCAAGCAAATGAAACAATCGTTCATTTGTAGGTGTAGAGCCCTATGTGACTGCTTCCAAATGCTGTCCCTGTGGTGTTCAGACCCATTGTCTGCTCCAAAACCTCTTTGGAGGAGGGCACTCAGGATAGGTGAACGAACACTGTGGCAGCGCTGCCTTGCTGAGCTGGACAGGAAAGAAACTGGCTTCCTGTGAAATCCTTCAGAGCCAAACCACGTCCAGCAGAAGGCAATTAACTCCTGCACACAGAAAGAGGGGAGCAGGAATAAAACCAGTTCCTTCAGTCGCTAAAGTCTCAGAAACAGGGGTTGCTGTAACCCCACCTATCTGCTTCCCAAGAAACTGAGGCAGAGTTAATTTTCTTCACAGTGGCTGGTATGGGGCTGTGTTTTGGATACGTGCAGAACACAGGATTGATAACACAGAGATGTTTTTGTTATTGCTGAGCAGGGCTTACACAGAGCCAAGGCCTTTTCTGATTTTGGTACTGCCAAACTGGTGGGGAAGTTGGGGGAGAATGGGAGTCTGGGAGGGGACACAGCAGGACAGCTGACCAAAGTGATATTCCAGGCCATATGACATCATGTCATTATAGAAAGTGGGAGGAAGAAGGAGGAAGGAGGGAGTGATGGCATTTGTCTCCCCAGGTAACCTTTACACGTGATGCTTCTGCAAAGGCAGACTCAGGATGTACCTGTGTCCCACATTCAGCCCACATCTCTCATTTACCAGTCATTTGCAGATGACCACTATGGAAAAAGGACTGGCAGGGAAAAAAATATGCATTCATCCAAACCACTCTTTAAAAGCAATTTGCATGTTTGTCCCTCCTTGCATGTTGTTTGTGAAGAGGAGATAGACAAAGCAGGTCAAGGCTCTTCCTTCTACCTATTTGGCACCCCTGCTGTGCTTCCCAGTACAATTTCCACTGCATTCCTCATGTCCTTTTGCCTCATCTCCCCTGTCCTGCACTTACTTGATGACCACTATGCTGTCAGCATTTGGAAACACACTTTATTGCAGCTCCAGCCAGCTGGGGAGGAGGATGCAGCTCTGGAGATGTGTCCCTCCTGTCCTGCACATCTCAGCCCTGTCAGCACCGAGGCACCCCACAGCCACAGCCAGCTGGGGGGCAGTGACCTGGAAAGGGCTCCCGTGTGTGGCAGGGGCCAGGGCAGATGCCAGCAGGGACCCCCTGAGGCTCCACTCCACTCCATAGATGAGGCAGGGAGCAGCTCCAGCAGCTCCCCAGCCTCCCTCCAGGCACTGTGCACAGGGAGAAAAGCACTGGCTGTTGGGTTTGTTGGCATGCTTCCCTGGAGTGACCTCCCCGTGCTCCTCCACGCATCCTGGAACACCTGCAGGGGCTTGGCTCAGACAAACCTTCACCCTGTTCTTCTTCCTCCACCTTGTGCCCAGCAGACTGAAGCCATCCACCCCTGCCTCCTGGACTTTTTCATGGGGAAAAAGCCTAGCAGCCTATTTGATCTGGTCTTCAGAGGGCAGTCAGCATGCAGTGATTTGTGATATCATTTCTAACTTTCCTTACCCCGCCAAATTGTTCCCTGGTTCCCACACTATGCCACTAGAATCCCCTCCACAACTTGAAAGGCTTATTTAGAGAGTCAGATATAGCAAGGCATGACTTTATAAATAGAGAGGGGCATGGCTGGGGACTGTGCAACATGATTCACAAGTCAAACTGCCAGTGAAGAACTTATCAGACACTTGCTTTAAATATTCATTTAGCAATACCAAACCCTCCTTATGGTTACACCTCCCATATAAAAAGCACCCTTCCCATGTGCAGTCAGTGTATTCCTGCTACTTTCTCCAAAACTATTCCAAAGCCACTTGTCGTTGTGCTGGTCAGAGATAAACCAGAGTCAGAAAGGAAAACACCTCCTTGGAGTTTGAGCCTGTCATTGCTTCCAGCTCTGCAGCTCAGCACTCTTTCCCAGCACAAAGTCAATGGCATGACGATTATGTCACACAACATTTTCTCTCTTAATGCTTTTTTCCCCACCCATGTACCTGATTCGTCCAAACTGCAACTCCTACAGAGCACCTGTGGTCCAGACTTGGGTCTTAACTCTCTTCAGTTTTCTTCTACACCCTCATTTGCTCAACTGATTCCTAATTCAGACAGATTCTTCCACAGAAAACGGAGAAAAATAGATGGGAATTATGAAGTGAGCAGTAAAATCTCTACAGAACAAGCAATTGATTCAATGCATACATCTTATATATTCCATGCCTCAAGCCATGCCAGGTTCTGGACCTACAGCTGCAAAATTAATTATTCCTTCTTTCTCCTTTCTGCTTCCTCTTGTGATTGTTTTTATTGCTATAGGTTTTTTACTTGATCTTGGACCCGATCATTCAAGCACTTAAAAATTAACCAAATCTGCAGGTCCCCCTCAGCTTCAGTGGGGCTGAATGAACTCCAGCACGTTTGCATTGCAGCAGAGGGTATCTGAGACTGGGTACACAGCCTGAAACTTTGCTGCAATGCTGAAGTGGAGCCAATCTAGCACACACAAACAGTAGAAATTAATACGGAGTGTAATATCACCGCAGCACCCGGAGCCTTCTCCATTACTCCTGTGCTGCAGAACATCCCAGACACCTCCTCTTTACGTGGCTATGCCTCCATCCCAGTATTTGTCCTGTCCTTGCCCAAACTCCCCTGCCCAGGCATGAGCCCTTCCCCTGCCATCTGCTGACCTTGCAATATTTTCCATGTTATTCTTTTCTCTCCCCTTTTTATTTTTAAACAGTGATGCACATTCAGCAGGTGCACTCCCCGGGCTGCCCGCGGTCCTGCTGCAGCCTTTGCCACGGGAAGCTGCAACTGGTGAAGAAACCAAGCACCTCCAGTTTGGGCAGAGCCACACCTGGTTTCTGGATTCTGATCAACATTTAGTGACAGGAGTTACACCAACTTTCTGTCAAACAAGTGCTTCTCCACTCAGGTGCTTGTGTGGCAGGCACTAAAAAAGATAAAGCACCATGTCAGCAGAAGCTAAGTACCTCAAGGGCTAAATTAAACCCTTTTAAAATTGATTTTGGAATTTAGTTCCAAGTTCCACTTTATACCATATTTTGCTGTCTAAGCAGAACCAATCTTCTTTATTAACCTGTCTGGCATTTAACCCACCAAATGTGAAAAAAAGAATCATAACATCTTGACCATGCAGTCTTGGCCAGGATGGGCTGTCTTCAGTGGACTAACAAAAATTAAGAAAAGAAGGAATACATCTCAAAGCAGAAGATCTAAATCAATCACCATGTTTCCCCCAAAAGATTTATCCCAAGAAAGATTTTGCATATTCTCCCTGAGTAGACTGGTCTGAACACTGTAATTCTCCCAAATTTGTCACTTCTATTAGATTTGAAAAGTAATCTTATCACAAGGGCTCTTGGAGGCCCAATATAGAGGCACCACACCCAGAACAAGGACAGAAACTGCTGGTGTTTTGGGTTGCTGGTGGGAACAACTTGGGAGGAAGTAGGAGGTCTTGGCTCTCAGCAAGGCAAAGGACTTGCAGGAGGCACAGCCAGAGATTCCCAGAAACACCTGTGGCTACTGCAGCCTCCAGCTTGTGGCTGCAATTGGAAAATGTTCAGATTTCAAGACTTTCTCTGGTATTTGTGCCAGGAAACTGGTCTGTGTGACTTTCAGAGCTAAATTTAGGATCACAAGTATTTCACGTTCCCCAAACACTTTCTATGACAACATCTCAAAACCCTTTGGGGCATTAGCTATTCCTATTCTTCTCTATCTTCCTTTGAGATGGAAAATAGGAAAGCCACTTTGCTGGCAACAAACAGAGCTATGAATGTTGACTTGCTCATGGTCACAGAGGAAAACTGTGATGGAGGCTTGGTACGGGAAAGGAGAAAGGAGAAAGAAAATCAACTTTCCAGTGGGAACTGCTTGGTTCCTGCAGTCATAGAAACATGGCCTGTCACCTGCTGCAGTGCTGCTAGGATTAAGTAGGAAGAACACCATCATTATTTCAAAATGATTGGGATAAGGAATTTCTAATAGCTCTTAGTAGATTTTTGGTTTTTTTAGTTTATCTAGTGTTGAGGATAAGGGCTTCCAGGACAAGAAATCCCTGTAGAGAAAATACCCTGCCTTTGGAATGCCTCAGTCCCCCCACAACACTCCAAAAAACTTCTGGCAGGAAAGTGGGCAGCTTTAGCACCTGGACCTCCTAATTTTCAGCACAGAATGCAGTGCAGGACAGGCAGGGCTTCCCACAGTGCCCTTTGGTTGTGCTCTGCAGGCAGGTAGCCCAGTTGTGGCTGTGTTCGAGGGGTCCCAGGACGAGGGAAGAGATGAGAATCTTGACTCCATTTTTCAGAAGGCTGATTTATTATATTATGATATATTTTTTATTAAAAATGCTGTACTAAAACTATACTAAAAGAATAGAGAGAAAGGATTCATCAGCAGGCTCTAAAGGAATAGAAAGGAATGAATAACAAAAACCTGTGAGTCTCAGAGCCTCGACACAGCTGGATGAAGGATTGGTCATTAAGTAGAAACAATTCATGTGAGATCAATTGAAGATGCACCTGCTGATAAACAACCTCCGGACCACATTCCACAGCCATCAGATAATTATTGTTTACATTTCCTTTCTGAGGCTTCCCAGCTAGAATAGGAGAAAAATCCTAGCAAAGGATTTTCATAAAAATATCATGGTGACACCCAGTGACAGCATTGTTCAATGCTAGCAAACTTAAACAGGTTAGGCTCTTATGCCTTTGTTATTGTAACGATTTTTTGTGATAATTGTCGCTAAAGGGAATTTAAAAGTCTTACAGAAGCAGATACAGTTGCCCTGGGAAACCTTGTGGGCTTCTTTTGTGTTGATCTGCTTCAGATCTCCCTCCTTCCCTCTGCAGGCAGCCACAGGGAGGTTTGGGAAGAGCAGGACTGCTGTGCCCTTGTCTGCTCCCTCAGCACGGCTGGCAGTGCTGTGGTTCTTGCATTGCCCCTTCCCCCTTCCCAGCTCTGACCTACCCAATGCAGCACCAGCAGCTCAGCGCTGGCCGCCACAAACAGCAGTGCAAGCTCCCTTTATTTTGCACTCCAATAGATCAGATAGCGTCTGTGTCCAGGGGGTTTGAGGAAGCAGTGGTGTGAGGTGAAGGCGACTCTCCTGCGGCCACCATCAATCTGCCCCCTTGTCCCTGCCTGCGTGCACCAGGGCAGCTCTTCCCCTGGGAAAAGAACAGAGCTACGCCCATAGAGAGATGTCCTCACACACCTGCACCTGAAGCCTTACAGCACTTCTGCTTTGGGGAGAGGACACCCCGGCAGGAGTGTGACAGGGCGTGAGCTCCTCTGCAAACACAGGCCAGCTCCTCATGTCTCTGTGAGCCAGCCTCAGGGCTGATTGATGCCTGTTGATGCTGACTTTGGGCTGCTCATCTCTGAGCATGTGTCAGAGTCTTCTTACAAGGCGATCTACCCCCCTTTCCCTCCTCCCTCCAGCAGTAGATTTCTCAACTTTAGAGCCTTGTTTACCCTGGAAGAGAGAGAAGCTGCTGGAAGCCAAGCAGCGAAGGCACAGGGGAGCGGGGAGTGTTTGTTTGGAGCGAGTTATGGGTGGGAGTGATGTGCCAAGGAAGAAAACTGCTTCCAGGGATCTATATATATATGCAGCTCCCCGAGGTGGGGTTACAGAGAGGCTCATTCCCGGGCTGCCTGTGGCACTCCCTGAACATCAACAGCCAGAACTGCCTCCAAGCTGCAGCTTTATTTTCAGAGCGTGGCCTTGAGCAGCCCAGACACGACGGGGTTTGGCCGTGGTCCCTGCAAGCACAAAGGGTGAGCTGCCCAGAGACACCACAGCGAGAGGGGCTTGCTCACTGCTGGCCCCGGCTCTGCACAGGGCAGTGTAGTTTCAGGGTTCATAGGGTGCCCTGGAGGGGGGAAATGAAAGATTTCTCCAACATCTGCTCATCCCCATCACACAAAGCCCACAGCCCAAGTGGGAGCCAGCAATGCTTCAGCTTTCCCTGCCACATGGCAATCAGCAGCTGCTTTGTTTTTCAGATCCTAGACAAATGAAAAACAGAGTCATTGCAAGCTGCAGATACAACTACTTCCCTTAGACTGCAGCCAGAACCTTTCGGTTCCTCCAAAATACGTTCTGGCCATGAAGGTCTGAAGAGGATCCCCAAAGCCACCAGCAATGCCCAGGAAAGCGCTCAAGGCTGGGGGACATTTCCAATGGTCCTGTTGCCAAAGCAGCCCACACTGACTGGCATCTGTCCCACATGGGAGCCCTGCACACCAGCACTGCCTGCAGTTATCCACTGGCTGATCAATAGGTTACAATCACCCTTGTGCACTCCATTTTTCAGCCCCAGGAGAAGAGCCATGAAAATCTATACAACTGCATAGCTATTTTCTTTCCTTTTTTTTAAAAAAAAAAAAAAAAAGAAAAAATGCCTGTTTGGTTCAAAATAAATAAATAAACAAATATGCCCCAACAAGAAATGTTCAATCATTTTTTTCCTATAAAATAAAATCGTTTGAATCTTTGAAGGTCTTCATTTTAATGCCTCACTTTTAGATTTTCTTGTGAAAAACAATGCTAATTTTCAGGTGGCCTCTATTTTGTCTCTTTAGTAAAACTCTTTGAGTAAATATTACTGGCCAAACATCCATGGGAGGCACACAGTCAGCAGAGTACACAGTGGGGCTGCACTGATGCTGGGTCTGAGGGGGTGTTCAGGTCCTCCCAGCAAAGCCAAGCCCAGTAAATACTGCGTGTCAGAGTGCTTTTTATTTCTGCAGTTTTGGAACCCAAGGGGAGAAGCACGCTGGGGTGCCAGTTCCCTTTGCACAAAGCCGTCACCTTTGTGGGAGGGTAACCCATCCTGGGCCACATTCTACTCTCTGTGCCAAGGCAGATTTCCACTTCAGCAAAATCTGTATCAAAATAAAATTAGGAAACCCATCCAGTGTGCTCATTGTCTCCAGGATTTCCTGTGCTCTTTTGTTCAGAGGCTCCCTCAAGACTTTCTCTCAGAACCCAGGTTTTCCCTTAGCTCCTTATATAATTGAGGTAATGGCCCAGGCATCTGCAGACCTGGGGGAAGCTTACATCACAACCCAGTCATGAGTGTGCCTCCCAAGCTCATCTAAACAGCTTGACATCATTTTTGGCCTTGCAAGGACACTCCCTCTCTCGAGATTTTCCATCCCTTGGTGATGTTTGGACCGAAGGCAGGTTCTTGTGTTGCCCACTGGATGTAGACTGAAGTTATGGAGGGTTGCCCAGCACTGGTCCAGCCCTGGATCCAGATGTCTGTGGAGCAAGCAGTGAGCTGCAGCCCCAAAGGATGTGTTTGGTGCAGGGAAGAGCCACTACCCTTCGTTACCCTCCCTCCCACAGTATGTGAGCATCCTGCATCCTTCCTTCCATCCCCTTTTACTCCTCTGATGCCCCATTTTTTCCTTTGCCTTTCTCAAAACAGAGGATGCTGGTCTTGGGGATCCTTTGTCTGCTGCCAACAGTGCTGTTAGAGGCACAGGGAGGGTAATGAAATTCCTGAGAACTGCGTAATAAAGACCAAACCCAGGCTGCTGTGCACAAGCAATATTCTCCAAGCCACCTTCCCAGCAATGGGGCTTCTGAGCCATATGAAAATCCAACTCACCTGTTTCCAAACAATCTGTGTCTTTGACTGCTAAAAATATTATGGAAAATCCCAAGCCTGAATAAAAGGTTTTAGGATAAAGAGAGTGTTTAAGTTTGAAATTAAAACCTGAACAGGGTGGTTTCATAGGCTGAAGACTCATGGCATCCCCGTTCACTGATTAAGAAACAAAAACAGTAAACCACTCATTTCTTTTCAACTGTAAGAATGTACTTTAGGTCATTTATCTTCAACTGGATGAAATTGGCATAGAGGCTGTGGAGAGTACCTGATGCTGTGGGTTAGAGTGAGACCAAATGCTGCTGTTAGAGGCAGCAGAAAATGACATGCCAGTGGCAGCATCAGCCTCTCTGTGCAAGGCACTTGTGCCCACAGCTGTGCTGATGAGGGGTCCTAAACCCAAGTTTGGCACTGTGAAATATAGGCCTTCATTCAGAAGGAGTAAGCATCTCCTGACCCCTTTGATTTTGATCAGGCTGGAAATGAGTGGCTGCCTCACTCTCCCTTTCAAAAATCAGTTCCATTGTGGGTTTAGGGCCATAAATTAATATTATAGGTGAAAAAGTGGAGTCTGTGAATGCAGTCTAACTCATGAGGCTACTATTCTAAGCTAACTTTTATCTGTGCATTTAAAACAATCTTTTAGTTAAATAGCAGAAGTAGCTCCTAAAATCCATCTCATAACACCACCTAAGCCACGACTAAATCTGAGATCAGGGGTCAGGTACTGAGGACTTAATGCTGAGCACCTCCCAAAATCCCAACAGGGAACTGCTGGATGGAGTATGTGCCATTACACAAATGGCAACCGAAGTTCGTGTTTGCTTTTTGAGAAGCAACTTGTTTTTGAGAAGCCACTAGTCCCTCCCCAGTCACTGAGAGTCCTTAGGGCTGCCCTGTGGCCCTCCCTGCTCTCAGGTACCAGGGAAGGACCACGGCAGCTCCTCCCACAAGCTTCTGCTTTGGGATGTGCTAAACAAAAAAGTGAGCTCATGTATGGGGCTCATTTAATGCAAGTAAAACCAGCCAAAATGCAAAACAAATCCACCCATAGCATAGCCACAGCAGAGCAAAAAAGCCTCCCTGGGCTGGAAGTTCATCTGAAAATCATCTCTTTTTTCCCCTAGTACTGCTGTCTCCCACAGCAAAAGAACACCCCAAAACTCAGGCACTGCTTTCATGATAGGTTCCTGTGCTCCGGGAGTTCTCCTCCTTCAAAGGCTGACGGCTCCTGCACATGTCCTGCCCCAGGAACATGTGCCAAGCCTGGCAGGGCTTTAGGATGGCTCCCAGAGGGAGTGGAGCTCCCAGAGGGAACACCTGGGGTGTGTGTGTGTGTTTGTGTGTGTGTGTGTGTGAATGCTGGAAATAAAGGGGGGTCCCGGAGCCCCCTAGTAAGAGAGAAATGAGACAGGCCAGGGACATCTTTCCCTCCTCTCATTCCCCATTCTGCTCTGCCTCCTCACCGGCAAACAGGGCAGGCAAAGGCCCGCAGCAAGGGGAAGCCCCTGGGATTTTCCTTCGGGCTCCTGGGGAGTTCCTGAGTACGGGATGTGATCCCGGGAAGGGGTGGTTCGAGGGGACAGAGGAGGGGGTGGTCCCTTCGCAGGCAGCTCCCCATGCGTGACCACTGGCAAGGGCGAGCGTGTCAGGCAGGGTGAGGAAGTGGCCCTGGCTGCCCTCAGCCCCCCGGGGACAACACGATGGCAGGTGGGTTTCCCATAAGTGGAGTGGAAAGCTCTTTATTTAACCTGCACTCGCCACCTGCCCTCAGCCCCAGCCTTGCCTTCCTCGGGAGCATGCCAGGGCTACTTTTTTGGCAGGCTGAGCCAAAAGAAATGTTTTGCAAGCAAAGGCTCCGGGTAACCCTTTCCCGCCTGGGACTGGCACGCTGCAGAGTGCCGGGGCACCCCCCTGCAGCAGCGTGATGCAACACACAGCCACCCCCGCACCGCCCTCAGTGCCACCGAGCAGCCTGCACCCCAAGGGAGGCACAGAGCTGGCTCCTCTGGCTGGGGTCCTGTCCCCTCCCCAGTCCTGCTCCTATCTGGGGACTTCAGCCCCACCGCCCAGCGCCCCCACACCAAGTCCACGAGTGATGGATGAACCCGAGCAAATGACGACAAACGACAGCATTAGGGGTGTGACAGAATGACCGATGATTTAATGCTTCTTGAAGTTTTTTGTTTCCTTCCACAGGGCTTTGGTTTTAAAAACAAACAAAACGAGATAAAATAAATTAATTTATGTACACTTTACATACACTGTGTCACATGGAGCTTTGCAGCAACAGTAACCAGAAATTGTTACAAAATAGAAAGTTACATGGCTGTTGCAGGCCCTCGGCCGCCTGCAACCTTGAAGGTTGTCATCCTGAGCGTGGTTGGCAAAGTGATCATGTAAACATGTTTAGAAGCATTTACGGTGGACAATGGATGGGCCAGCTTCATCATACTCCTGCTTTGTGATCCACATCTGCTGGAAGGTGGACAGGGAGGCCAGGATGGAGCCGCCGATCCAGACAGAGTACTTACGCTCAGGTGGGGCAATGATCTGGAAAACACCGAGAGAGCTGGGATCAGTACACACCACTCTGCTGCGGGTGCCAGGCACGGGGCTGTGCACAGCCCCATGCAGCTGCTCCCAGGAGCTTCCTGCTCCAGCCTTACCTTGATCTTCATCGTGCTGGGGGCCAGGGCTGTGATCTCCTTTTGCATGCGGTCAGCAATACCTGGGTACATGGTGGTACCCCCGGACATGACATTGTTGGCGTACAGGTCCTTCCTGATGTCGATGTCACACTTCATGATGCTGTTGTAGGTGGTCTCATGGATACCTGCGGATTCCATACCTGGGGGCAGCAGGGGGAAACAGGCAGGCACAAGTTAAGGGCAAAGCGAGAGCTCTATGTGGTGACTCTGGAGAGAGGGGAGAGCTGCCAAGGGAAGAGAGAGGGAGGGGGGCACGCACCAATGAAGGAAGGCTGGAAGAGGGTTTCTGGGCAGCGGAAACGCTCATTGCCGATGGTGATGACCTGCCCGTCAGGCAGCTCGTAGCTCTTTTCCAGGGAGGAGGAAGAGGCAGCGGTGGCCATCTCGTTCTCAAAGTCCAGCGCCACATAGCACAGCTTCTCCTTGATGTCACGGACAATCTCACGTTCAGCTGTCAGGGGGGAGCAAAGGCATCAGTGTTTGCAGAAGAGGAACAGGGAGCGCTTTCGCTGCTTCCATAGGTCTGCTGGGACTCCAGACCCCCAGCCACACATAAGCTCCCCCCGGGGACTGTTTTTGGGGCTTGCAACGGGGTGAGAGCATCTCTAGAAGTGCGAGGGTTGGAAGCGAGAGGGACCATTTTGGAGGAGGGAATGGTGCTTACCTGTGGTGACAAAGGAATAGCCACGCTCAGTCAGGATCTTCATCAGGTAATCCGTGAGGTCCCGGCCGGCCAGATCCAAGCGCATGATGGCATGGGGCAGGGCATACCCTTCATAGATGGGGACATTGTGTGTCACACCATCACCGGAGTCCAGCACGATACCTGGGGAGACAAGAAGCAGCCGTATGAGAGATGTGTCCTACAGGACACATGGCCCTGGGGGGCAGAGTGCTTGTCAGATGTAGGGGATTGGTCCTGGGTGTCCTTGCTCGGGGAAGAGGAGCCAGCAGGACTTTGCACTCACCAGTGGTACGGCCAGAGGCGTACAGGGACAGCACAGCCTGGATGGCCACATACATGGCAGGGACGTTGAAGGTCTCAAACATGATTTGGGTCATCTTTTCACGGTTGGCTTTGGGGTTAAGGGGGGCCTCAGTGAGCAGAGTGGGGTGCTCTTCTGGGGCGACACGCAGCTCATTGTAGAAGGTGTGGTGCCAGATCTTCTCCATGTCATCCCAGTTTGTGATGATGCCGTGTTCAATGGGGTACTTCAGGGTCAGGATACCTCTCTTGCTCTGGGCTTCATCTCCTACGTAGGAGTCCTTCTGACCCATACCCACCATGACGCCCTGCAGGGGAGGAAAGCGGGGGCTCAGCAACCTCTCCACGGGCAGCAGCACGGGGCTCCCCAGCAAGACAGGACGCGAGGGGCTGGAAGGCAGCAGGGATCCGCAACCACGGCTGTGGCAGGGCGTGCGGGGAGGCTCGGAGGGGGAGTGCGCCGTACCTGATGGCGGGGGCGGCCAACGATGGAGGGGAACACGGCCCTGGGGGCATCGTCCCCGGCGAAGCCAGCCTTCACCAGGCCGGAGCCGTTGTCGCACACGAGCGCGGTGGTCTCGTCCTCGTCACACATGGTCTCGGCTGTGTCTGCGGGGGCACAGGGCGGCGGGGCTGAGCCTCACGGCCGGCCGGCAGCCGCGGGCGGAGGCGGCGGGGCCGGGGCTTACCTGGGCTGGCTGCGGGCTCCGCGCGTCGGGCAGAGAGAGAGGCTCCCGCTCCTCGCCGGGTCACTCGTGGCCGCCGCGGCCGCCGCCGAGCCTTTTATCACGGCGGGCGGCGGCAGCGACCGGCCCCCAGGAATGCGGCCCCGGCCGTCCCCATATTTGGTGTCGGGCCCGGCGCGGCCCCGGCCCGGCGGTGCCCAAAGAAGGCGCTCCTGGCCCCGGCCCAGGTGAGCCGGGCCCGGCCGTATAAGGCGCGTCTGCCGAGCCCCCCCCGCCACCGCCCGCGGCCGGGGCCGAAATAATCCCCCGGCAGCACCGGCCCCGTTAAGGGCAAAGCAGGTGGGGGCGGTCGGGAGCCCCGCGGGGCTCAGCGGGGCAGGAGGCGAGCGGCCATCGGCTCCGCGGCCACCACGTGCCGAGGCTCGGGGCTGCGAAGGGAAACGCGTCTCTCCCGGGTCTTTCCCATAGCTGTAGGAGAGCCCAGGCGGAGAAAGGGAACTGGGAGAGAAGAAGTGACAAGGTAGATAGATCTCTGGTTTGCAGGGTGCACGGCAACAGCCCATGCAAAACCCACAAGTTTACACATGCAGTTAAAGCCGCGCATCATTTCCTTGCTGTGATTTAAAAATGGAAAATAAATGCACAGGATAACATCTGTCAGACAAATGCCTGAAGAGAAGCCCGGTAAAGGATTAATCGTGGTCTGATCCCAGAAGCCTGACGTAGTCGTGAATGCTGGTGCCATTACGAGTGCCCGTTGCTGGCCATTGAGCTCGGCCAGGCAACACAGGAACCCTTCAGCTATCCCTGTGGCTCACCCTTTCCAAAAGGAGTGTGCTCTCACAGGCAAGTCATCTCTGACGAGCTGAAGGTACTATGCAAGTGAAAAGGAACAGTTCATCTCCTTCAGCTACGGGTATTTAGGCAGAGATTCCATGTGGGACACTAGGAAGATTTTACAGATACTTGGTTTCCAATGGAAGGAAGAGGCAATAATGCAAGCAGATTTGCAGCCCTGACACTATGTTGATGCAAATCAACCTTCATGATCCTCTCTGAAGACACAATCGGTCAAGTGTAAATCCTTTGAAAATTTAGGGAGTCAGGCAAGAAGGAAGAGGAATAGTAGGCTAGAAGCACTGTGCTGGGAGGAGTTTCCTGCGAGTGAAGGTATTTCTGCAGGTGATTTCCTCCATTGCAAGGCAGAGCAGACAGCTCAACAGACAACCTTTCTTCTCCTCTGTTTAACTTCTGCATCCTCTAGGTTGGCAGCATTCTTCTTTACCTCTGGCAGCCATTTAATTCCTTCTGCTATAGATTTTGAATTCCTGTCAAGTTGTTATTAAAATGTGCTCTTCTCTCGCCCTGTTCTTCAACTTGTATTATTCTTCAGTTCTGTCATCAACACCAGCAGTACAAAAATCGGAAGCCTGAGAGCACTTAAAGGCATCACAACCACCAAATCTATTTACAGAACTGTAGTGCTTCATTGTGGTTTCCAAACTACGGCTGGTTGTGCTGAATCAGAAATCAAATAACAGAAACCTGAACATCGCTGGAAGATAAACATCCTTAATCCTGCAATGAAACATGATGCAAGCATAAACCCACTCTATCCCTTCTGTTCCCTTTTATTTTTTCTCTACCCCAATCTAGTTTACAGCAAAGTGCCCAAATGGCAATGTTAAATTCTCCCATTTCTGGGTAAAATATAATTTTCTGCAGGTAGATCTGATGTTTATCTGGATTTACTAAATGAATGTGGTTTTTGTCTCAAGTCAGAAAGCAGTTGGAGTTAAGTTTCCAGTACAGGGCACAAAGAACTCACTATCCACCATGCATAGCTTCTGAAACTGATCACGAATGACAACTGAAAAACTTTCTTGCTGCTCTGGCGACAAGGATGCAAATGTGTACCTCCTGTACCTTGTGCACTCTCCATTACTGAGAAAATAACTATTTAAGAAACAACGTATATCCTTATTCAAGAGGAGCTATCAATCCCCCTCACACAGTTTTAACCCTCATCTTTTTGTCACAAGTTTGTTTTTGTTACACTTAGAAACAAGCTAAAGCTGTGGCATTTGCCACCTTCCATATGCAGTGGTAAATGAAGGCATCCTCCTGGAGCAGTAATCTGAGACACGAGTTCTGCACCAGCACAGTTTATTACATAATGAACAGAGGACAGAGAGGAGGAATAACGCTGAGTCCCAGACTCTTCAAACTTTCCAACAGAATAGAGAACCAGTTCAACATTACTAGTACAAGAACATTAAACATCTATTTAGACATGGAAGTTATTTTAATGAGGCTTTGTTTAAGTAAACTCATTGTAAGCAGCCTTCTGTTTTGGCAATAGTCAGATGGAAAGCTGTTGTATAAACGCCAAGTGCCTCCCAACCCAGCAGTAGAGTAAAACAGTTGAAAACCCCACTCAGCTAGCTCATCCTTTCCCAAAAACCTGGATAATAGTTTTACACCAACCACGACAAACATGATCCAGCAGGGAACCCAGGCACATTGAACTAATGGATAAGGGTGATCAGAACCGCTTGCATCTGGAGCAAGCTTTCCAGGGCTTGCCCTGCCACTCCTGACAGAACACAGAGATCTGGCCAACAGTCTAGAAGACATGAGATATCCCCAAAGTGACATATGGTGGACAGTCAAAGAGATTGCTCTTCAAGCAAAATTCAGGAGTCCAGCAAAAGTTAAGGCAGAACATATTTTGGCAGGGGCAAGCAACCACTTCTTCCATTAGTCCCTTTCTCCCAAAACCCTGCTAAGTCTATCGATGCGAAACCGCCCTCAAAGTGACTTTCAGGCGAACACGTGGAATTCTTCCAAGTGTGACTCCTTTGAAGCTGGAGCTGGGAGTTACACTCACACTTCCCAGCCATGCAAGACTGCAGAAGAGCAAAGTTCGCTGCTTAGAACAATCTTAGAAGATGACTGCTAGTGCATTTCTTTCCCATATTAGTTTGAACCTCTCTACATAAATCTATTCTTCCAAACATGTTCAGACTCTCAGCCCAGCTTACTGTATTAGTACAGGGAGGAGGGGAAGCCACGGAAGGGGAGCTGTGCTTTTAAAACTAGAAACTGGATTCTCTTCAACCAATTTAACTTCTGACCTTCTCAGCTGTTAGATCAAGTTGTTGCAGCAGGCATGGAGCCAGACAAGTAAAACATAAGGGCGTGCAAGTTGGTCTGCAGTCAGCTTCTGGCTCTTGAGCTATATGCAAAAGAAAGGTGCAACACATCAGATTGCAGTAACTTTTATTGAAAGACTAAATCCTGCTGTTAATCAGAATAATTGAGAAATTGGTTTTTTAAAAACTTATTCCCATGTCAGATATAACTAACTGGGGCAGTGGGGTTAAAAAGGAAAAAGGAAATTAGTAGTGCCTACCAGTAGATACCAAGGCACGGGAGTAAGGAAGATCATGCTGTACTCCCACACTTTCATAACTGCTTTCGAGGTTTCTTCTGAGCCTAGGCACAAACAGTTGCTGTGAATGACTGCATGGTGAGCTGCTAATCCCATTTTACACGTATGCTAGAAATAGCTTAAAGGGAAGTTAAATGGATACAATACTAAAATGTTTGAAAAAAGTTTAATTTAACAGATCTGAAATGAAAGAATGGAGTATTTACTGGACCAGAAGGCTTTGAATGAGAACTGTGCTTTATCCCTTTCTGTTGCAGACAAGCTGAGTGATCAGTGACAAACCAATTATCCTTTCTGTGCAAGTAACCTTTAATGCAAAACTTACCTAGTTTCTACAGTAAAAAGTGTTGTACAAAGAAAGAGAGGAGTTATCTGAGCTAATAACCCGTTGTTTCTTAACTAATGTATGCAATCACCCAGCATTAATGTGTTCATTATTTTCTCTGATCTGAAATCACAGCCCCAGTGGTGACAACACAAGTTTCCCACCCTCTGCAGTGGGTCCCTGATTTTTACCCTGTGTGTGATTTTCACCCTGTGTGTATCCTTGAATCTCAGACAGGACATGTTCTAATCAAGATACAGAACAAAACAGCAAGTTTATGAAAGGCATGGAAAATGAAAACTTTATTTTTATTTCGCCTGAAAACACAACTCTACGTCCCCCACTAAAGCATCAATGTATTTAAGACCAAGTATATTACTCATACAGACTTCATCACAAAACCTTTAGCAAAAAACTAAACAGAATATAAAAAAGTAAACATGAATTCAAGAGTTCTTTAGAAAAAATATTTTAAAATCCCAGTGAAAATCATGCTTGTCCCTGAACATAGAGTTCATAGTTTGCTTTTAACACGAATTCGAAGTAAGAGTTGTATTTCAAGTTGCCGAGTTCATTTGCTTGAAGCAAGTCCTTCACCTCTGGTAAATACTCACTTAACTGAACTCCTACAAAACAAAACCATTTATTACATCCCTGATTAAAGTACTTTATATTAGCAGTTAATATCATTTTTAAGTAAACACCCTGTCTGCCTCACAGCTAAATTACTCTTTTGGAATTGCGAAGCTCTGATTCTATTATACACATCAAGAATACAATAAAGCTTAAGTAACCTGTAAAACAGAGTTGTTGTTTTTTTGTTTTTTTTTTTTTTTAATCTAGAGTTCAGTAATTCAATGATTAAACTGAAAATCCAAGTCTTTACATATAACTTCCCCAAAATAAAAATAAATAATAAAAAAGAAAGGCAAGAGAAAAGAAAGATCAGTCATACAATAACTATATATCAGTTGCAACAGTTCCAGCACAGGGTGTGCAATTCTTAAAAATGCAAGGGAATTGACAGGATTGAACACACAAAACTGGAACTTTTCTGAAGTACTTAAGTTTTGTCTTTTTCACATAAAGCCTTATGTATTCTGCAAAAAGTTTCTATGCAGTAATATTTGAAACATGCTTTGACTCCCAGTTGCTTCCCTTCTCTCCCTCCCTCCTCCAGCTGTAAATTCCGTGGCCATAACTTCCTATAGTCAGCTTTAAGTGGAGAATGGGAGGTGTATTTTTTTTGTTTTGGCTTTTGGAGAGAAAAAACAAAAGCAAAAAAAAATTTGGCTAAAATAGATTAAGTTCTACTGAGTGACAGTCAGTTAGCTACTATCCTGCATCTTACAGAAGAGACATATTTACCCCCAGAAGACCTATTTACTGTACAGGAAGCAAGTGCTAAAAATCTGTTGAGTGCTCTACTGAGGAAATAACTTAAAGATACTAAGATTACAACCAAGAAATCTGCTCATCTCTTATCTCCCTGAACAGTTTACAGAGATAGAATCAGCTCCAAATGATTTTAACTGCCTAGTGGAATGAATTTTTTATTACTCTGAGAACTTAATAATGCTACTTTTACATATTGATCTTAAGCAGCTTTTGAAACAACAATTTCAAGACACTCAATTATATTTAAGTACACTTTACCTTCTTTCAACAGCTTTTGTAGTATTTTCACAAATATACTATCTTTAGATGCTTCAATTGGATCATCTCTACCATCTGAACAGGACCATCTGCAAGTCAAAGAACAATTTTGGGAAAGAATTACACAGACAAAATAATGGGAACACTAACAAGAAAAAAACCAAAGCACCGGAAAATTACATAAATTATCAAAGGTGATTAATACATGTCCATATGGAAGCATTATGAGCTTGGTTATAGCTCAAAGCAAGAGTTTTTTTCCTACAAAAAAATCCCTCTTAATTAGTCATTAGCCCAGTAAAACTGGAACAAAACTGCTCTACTATAATGTAGTCTAGTTAGGAGGAGGAGAAGAGAAATGTTTCCCATCTTTAAATCATTAAAAATCCCAACCAAACAACATTATTTCTTTGATAATATAAAAGTATTATCCATTGAGATAAGAACTACCTATTCTCAGTAATTATATTTTACAATTGAGGTGATGAAAGTGTAGATTTTTTTTAGTAGAATGAAACAAGAGAAGCAATTCTCTAAAGTGAAAAAAATCAACACAAAACAAATATCAAACACTGAGAAAAGAAATGGGAAAAAATTGCAAGATCTAAGTTGCAGGCCTGTAAACAACACACACAATCACAAAACAAATAGTGTATATACTCTGTGATTAAACGTAAAGACTCATGAATACCAGTCACATCTGCGATTTAAAAAAATCCCAAACAGATTTTTCTAAGAGGAAGATTGTTTTAAATGACAATTTTTCATCCTTGCAGAGCTTTATATGCTCCAGTTTAAATTCAACACCAACCTAACTTGTTTTGCTCTGATTCTAACCTTTCAGTTGCCAAAATTTCCTGTTCCATGTGCTAAGCTGTCAGACAAAACTGGTTCTCATATCACTCCCCAAACTACCTCAGGCCTGTGGGACGTGCTTGTAACAGATCTGAACCTGGATCCAGAAGCTATTATTGACAAATCCTCTGTACTTCACTGGTTTTACCCTGGATGTCTCTTCAGCTCCTAAATGTCTAGGATTACATCTTTAATTCCACTGGGAAGAATGTGAGGAAAGGAGGGAGGGAAGGGGGATTTTCTCCCCTTGGGCAGAGCAGGACAGTGAGGACACAAACAGTGCATCAGGAGCTGACTCAGCAAGGCTCTCCATCCTACCCAAGAACCTTATCACCATCTGTAGCCCTCAAGTTAGAAACTTTTAAGGCCATCCTTAAAAGTAGGTACTGTCACATCTCGAATGTTTACTTTTGCACACACATGAAAGTTAACATCACCTCTCGGTAAGCTCAGCTGGGACATCAAGTTTTCTACCCACTATTCAGTGTAAAGTCTGCATCTCAAATTGCCTCTGGTTAGCTGCCAGGATGGCCAAAATCTTGTCAGCATTATACGTGTTTGAACTGTTAAAATACCACATTCAAAACGCTGTGCTTGTCCAGGGTAGATAGATCATAAACCCATAACTGGATTGTTGCCATGCAGGAGCTCTGAATTCTTCTGTCTTCACAATTATAGGAATGAAAAACACTTGGAATAGCGTGAACCTCTCTCTGCTTGTGATTTGTGTTATATATGGACATAACTTAGACATGCAATTAGGAATTTTTTCCTAGACACCACTGCCATTTGGAATCTATCCTATGCGTAAGTGTGAATCCAAATGCTGCTTCTTTCCATTTTAATCACAAATGGCACAGTGCATTTGGAATGTATGCTCTCCTCATCTTTTCTTCCTTAGCTTCCTCTTGGAACATAGGTGGGAGTTAGGAAAGTCGGAAGACTTCTGAGAGCTGGAAAGGAAGGAAATGCCATTTGCATTATTTAACCTGGGAAAGAACAGTACCACTGTTTGATGAGAAGATCCCTGTGACCAACTGGATCCTGCCTGTATTTGGTTTTGAACATCCACAAGAGTGGCTCTTCCAAGCACAATTTAGGCTTTGATCTCTTACAGCCAAAAATGCAGTTTTAACTCAAAAAGGTCACGAAATTGCCAGTGTGGTTCAATGGCAAAACCTGAGTGAAATAAAAGCTTGCAGGAGTGACCCCTGGCTATGTAATCTTATTGAAAAGCTTCTACTTGAGATGCTTCATAGGAAAAAAAAAAAAAAGGTTAAAAAAGTTCAGCATTGGTCATTTCTTTTACTTCAGGAAAGGGTTCAAGAACAAAAGCTGCATGGGTTCATTTCTGCATCAGCTGCCAGGACTGCACAGTACGTCGCCAGTGAGATAAACCAACAAAGTACTGCAGGTTTTTTTTTTTGCTGTGGTTTCACTTTACAAATAAGAATACATGTTTTGATCAGATGCATTACACTTTACTAACCCTATCCTGTGAAATTAAATATTTTTTGTGAATTAGAGAATAGTACACTAAAATATAATTCTGGAAACACTGTGTGTCAGGACTTATATTTATACTTACCCATCTCTTTGGAGAGCCTTACAGAGAATTTTAAGTTTAAGATCATTTACATTCACTTCTTCTTCCTTCAATTCATATAAGGAGAAAAGACAGGCATATTAAAACTCTAGGATTTTTTTACAAAGAACTAATCACTCTGCCACGCAGATTGCACCAATGAATTAGATTCTTCAATCACCAAACACAATTTTTAATATATGCCGTTTTATCAGATGATCTGATTGGACTGTTGAAACACCAAACACTGTTTGTTTCCATTTGAAAACTTGGATTCAGACTTTCTACAGCACCACTTGACTGCTGACAACCAACTAACACAGCTTGTAAAAGGGCACAATAAAACCAATTTGTAAAACATTGTAGTCTAGGCAAATTTTATTTTACCATGTGCGAAATGATGAATGGAATCAAAGCATTGTTTTCGGTATGGCCAAGCTAACTAACCTGCACTAGTGTCCACATTGGGATATATGTTATACGAATATATTAGTAAATGTTTTCAAAGATATACATTTGATTTGAAAAGGGCAGTTTCTTCATTGCACAGAAACCAGCACCTCTGATTTGTGCTGAATGGTTCTACACAAGAAGTTGTTAGGAATTGTAATATCTGCGGGAAAAAAATTTGAAATTGCGTGGGTTTAAAGTAACATTTATTTTATTGAGAAGAAAAAAAATACAATTGGAAAAAAGCAAATCTGTGGTTCAAAGCTATTTACATGTTAGAAAGTGGTGACTATCCTACATTACCTCATGACAATCAGTGAAACTGTCAAGAGGGAAGACACAAGAACTAAACTACTAAAACCAGCTGATCTTTGTCCTGTTTGGAGACAGCCTGTAGGGAAGCAAGGCTCTAAAAAGAAACTATAGACTATAAATGGGAAGTGAAGATGAAGAGTGTAATTTTTCTTTAATTATCTAAGCTACATTTGGCATTATGTCTCCAGTGACTTAAAAACAAACTGAAAAAACACATCAGGGGTTGCTTTAATTACCATACACTAAGCTAATATGTTAATTAACTACAGATGCACCACCCTAGCTTAAATAATAATAAAAAAGTGTCTAGGTTAGAAATCCTTCAAAAAGTTTTCCTACCTCATCAATATATTCCAGCAGATCAAGTGCTTTCTTGAAGTCATATTCATTGGCTCTTCTGTTCTCATCACATATGAACAACTATGAAATCAGAGATTAACATGGAGAATTATTTTTAGCCTACAAACTAACGTAACTGGTATCAGGGACAACCCACTGTGGGAAGACCACCACATATTTTCTACTTCCATGACCTTCTCATGAAAATATGTCTTGATTCAACCGCTAGTATTTTTATAGTAAGGAATATACTTAAGGTTTTAGAGCAGCATTCCACCTACGTGACAATGGTCTGTGGACAAATGATACTGGATACAAGGCTGCTGGGTTTCAAATTTAAGTGCCATTTAAGGCTGTAACATTCCTGGACTACTGTAGGCAGAGCTCAGCTCCACAAATAAGCTCTCCGAATTATTTCGGTAATTAAGCTCAAAGCAGTACTTCAGCACATGTGCTGCCTTTCACCCCTTAAAAACAACAAGTTCCCCTCAGTATTTCGTATCACCCAACTATAAATTAGTACTTCAAAGAAAAATTAACACTCTTTTAATTTACACTTTCTGAGTTTCATTTTTGCATTGCAAGTAGCAAGTATTAACACTAGTTTGACAATAAGAGAGAATTCAGAAGGAAAACTGTTGTGGTGCCAGCACTTGCCAAGTCCTGACTGACACTTCCTACCCTTCCCTAATCCCACAGACAGCCTTAGTTAAAGACACAGGTAAGAACTTCACAATCTGCTATTAGCACAGTTCTAAGAAAATGAGAGAATGTAAACAAGCACGCTTGTTTACATGTTAGCTTTTGATTTTCCACAGGATTACAGAAAAATACAGAAAAATTGACACCCAGACATCAGTGACTTCTTTTACAATGTACTGCTGTTATTCATGGAGTATTTTTTGTGTGCACCACTGGATGATAAAAAATGTGGCAAACAAGAAAGAATCAGTAAGGCTACTGGTTCCTGGCTGATCCCAGAAAGGAGTGTGAAAAAGGAGTCAGCACTAGTACTTATCCCAGTATTGGAACAGTTCTAATTTTTGTTTCGTTATGGGTTGGATTCTTGTAAAAGAAAACAAAAGTAGAAAGACTTTTGGTGCCTCTTTGCAACAGGTGACCAAAAGCCTCTTCTTGCTTCTAGTACTTCCTTTTTCTATCTTGCAGCATCCTTCTCCACTAAGGTAATTGTTAGTTCATTCTGCCCTCCAAGTTCTGCCCTACCAAGAATATAAAGGAAGATAAAAACTGTCTCACATCCAAAAACTGGTTTGGACCAGTAAATCAACTTCTGGAACTGATCTGATTTGCTTTTTCTTGTAGCAGCACCCCAAAGCACACATTCAACAGAAAAAACTAGGACTAAACCCATCAGTCTGATGTTTGCTGGTAGAAACTAAGCGAAGTTAAACTAATTCATGTATCAGATCTTTATGTGCTTAGCAAGTTATAGAAGGGATAAAGGCAGTTGTGACCTTCTGATTTATTTTATCACATAGGGGCAGAAAGCATACTGGAAGTTTGCCTGTGTAATGAAGAAAACATGGGACACTTACATCAATGAGCTGAGATGCAGACAGCACTGGCATATCGTTGAGGTTCAACTGTTTCTCTGCCAGGAGTTGTTCGGGAAGTGTCTCCTGATGTAACAAAAAGCGCTCCTGCTCTGATATTTCTTGAAGTCATTTAAGGAAATGAATGTTTCATGTTACTAAAATGTAATAATAAATTTTGTGGCACAACAACAACTGTCAAGCCACAATATTATTCAAGCCTACAAGCATTTGTTATGAAACATTCTCTTTGGACTCTTATCCACGTTCCCAGAGCACAGAAATATTTCCACTTCAATACTGCCTTCCCAGGGAACTAGTTCTTACTTTCCACTCATGTTCCCAGTGTAATGAAAATGCATAACTCTAACTTTGCCCCAAAACTTCAAAATTAATACAGAGGATTGGATGGAAGCTGTTGCATACGCAGGAAAATGAGCTGGTTACAACTTGAGGGAGATGTGCCATGGACATGTCCCATCTCATGAACTGTTCAATTTTTGACTGTTTTATACTTGCCAGTATGAGCTGCTTTAGGATGAGAAACTTGCTAGTCTGAGACATTCAAAATGGAATAGTATCAACCACACAATATGAACCATGCCCTTCCCACCAACTTCCACTGCATGTGAGTATAGGGAAACTAATTCTGTGGAGCATTTTATCTGTTTAGAGGAATAAGCAAAATGTGGCAGAAATAATTAGTCTTTCTTTATCAATAAGAAAGTGACACACAAGTAGTTTAAGTTTTAATAACTACTTCATCTGCCACTCAGAAATGTATTGCAGAATGCAGTCCAGAACAAATTTTTAAAGTCCTCTAGTCCATTGAAATAAAGCTTTGATGATCTCATTTGTCATTTTAAAATTTTCCTATATAAAGGTGATATTCTTCACATCAGCATAGACATTTTCACAGTGATAAAAAATCATATTTAAACTTCAATATTTCATGCAATGCTATACAACTTAAAAGGCAGATAATACATTATTATTACGTGCTAAAAATAATTTTTAAAGCCTACTTAGTTAACCTAATTATTACCAGGCTTTTTCAACAGGATTTAAGATCTGTTCATTACACAGATGGATAAATATGCAGATAAACAGAAGTAAGCTTGAGCAGCAACCCTGAGTCATATTCCAAAGCTTCCCCCTGGTGGCCAGAATCCTTCAACCAGTAGAGCAAAATTGCTCTTTCTCAAACGAACAGCACATGTGCTGCACAAACAGTATTTTTCCAAAGGGATAGGAATGGCAGAGCAGTGGAACCATTGCATTTGGTAATGAAGCAGGATAGATATTTCTACCTCTCCTGTTCACATAATTTCAGACAGAGTACAGTGAAACACTGTCATGGTAACCTTCCTAGATAGAGAGCAAAACCCTGAGAAAGCACTTCTTGATCACAACTGTATATGTTTGCAACTGCATTACTGCACTACAGCACAGTTACAGAATTTCCTTGTATAGCCTAACAAGCTCAGACTTGAGAAGAATTCAAAAGTGAAAGCCATTCTATAAACGGGCTCTAAGAAATTAATTAGTTTTAACCTTGCATCTGAAATACAAAATGCAGATTCATTAAAATACATTCAGTGTGAATGGCCGACAACTTTCAGCTACTACTCAAAGTACAGGTGCAGTAGCTATTTTTGCTAATATTATACACATTAGTAGAAAAAGCAGAAAGGTACAGATTTGCCACGCTTGTAGTCCTAACTCACAGATGAAAGTGAACACTGAGGTTAGTGCCTCATGCTGTCTTCCTTTTGCTTCCTAAAATGAGCAAAATCATCAGCCCATTTATCCTTACCACACTAAGTCAGCACCCTCAACATAAAAAAAATCAACAATCTCCAAAATTAATGGGATTCTAATTCAGTAATTTAGTTAAGTCTTTTCTTCACTTTGCCCTGCTTTTATTTCTTACCTTCTATTTTCTCTTGTAGTATGTCTTCTGAGAAGTCCGATGCCAGCGCAGCTAATTTGCTCAAGCCAAGAAGTGTTTTTTTCTTTGCAAAATATCGTGTCTCCATATTTGCTAAAGTCTGCAACGTTCTATGAGCCTAAAATTGATAAAGATGTTAGAAATCAGTTTTGTAAATTAGGATCAGAGGGTTAACAGACAAGAATTTTATCTGAACAGAAGTCTCCCAGCTACTTATTGATTGTAATACTATAACCCTTAGTTTCAAAAGTTGTACAATTTCCACAGTGAAACTCTGCATTACACTCTTTAAGAAGATGATCTCTCTTCCAACAAAATATTTAAAAAATCTTTTCATCGCAAATAAAAAAAAACCTACCGCATTCTCAAAGGATAAACTGCAACTTCACACATTGTATCTTTAGGATCTAATTCAATTCTTTGCAATAAAAGCCAGGCAAATATGTTTTGACAGAACACTTTTTCATGCAGATTGTTTTACCTGTTAATCTGAGAATTTGAAAAACCAGAATTGTGTATAACTTCTGCAGTAACCAAATAAAGAGGCAAGAATTTGTTTATCAGACAAAGGAACAGTTTCTGAGCACTTAGTCAGAAATAAACTACCTACACAGAATTAAATGTATATTTTAGAATACTTAGCCCCTCTTCAAAATGCTTTGCCATGACATAGAAAACCTCAATTGACACAAATGGAATATTACAGTATTCTCAGAGTGGTTTTTATTTTTTTTTTTTTGTTGGGGTTGGTGGGTGGGACTTTTTTGTTTGTATAAGAGGGATACAGCATTATGAACATGGAATTTGCAGAAGGATAAATGTTTCCATGGTTTTTATGCTTAACAAATGTGCATGTGGATTGAAAGAAGCCATTTTTTATTTGAAATACTTTTAACTGTTAAATGAAATGCATTTTTAAGTCTAGCAGAATGACGGAAAGACTGACTAGCAAGAAGAGGGGATGTAAATTGAAAGCCCGGAAGCCAAAAAATGATCATGTTTAAAAACAATGTCACATTAATCTATCCACATGCATATTTGCTATTAAAAATACTTTAAACTATGAATGTAAGTGATTAAAGTTACCAATAGCTTTTTTACTTTCATGATACTTCCAAATTCCTTAGCTTTAAGATGTTAGTCTTGAAAGAGAAGTTTCAGTTTTTCCCTGGCTGGATAATATTATAATGCTATTGATATTCACTATAAATCCCCAATTCCATCAAAGTCGTGATCACATAGCCAAACCAAACTTCCTCCGTAAAAAGTACTAGCCACCAGCCAGGGATGAAAAGCAGCCCTAATTTCCATTACATGGTGCAGTGGTTTACATGAGATACCAGATGGTGCCTGAAGGGAGGCTTTTGGTACTCCAAAAGTACCAAATTAATATCTGCAATCTTTCCCCTAACTCATCTGGATAAGCCGTCTTTTGATGGGGAAGAGTCATAACTCAGTAAATTACCTACTTGAATACGTACCTGACCTGTTCAATATGTGGTATTTCCATGTGGCTGTATTTAAGAAACCCTACCTTTTGCAAATCCTGGCTGTTGATGTCATGTAACCAGCTCAGATGTTCATGTGCTTGCAGGAAACTGGCCAGCTGTCCATGCTGAGCAATAGGCTGAGATAACAGCTTTCCTCGCTTTCCTTTTTCCAGATACCAGCGGAACAGGAAATCTGAAAAGTTCTGAACATAACAGAAATATGAACAAATTTTAAAAGTTACATTTCATATCTGGTTTGCCTTCTAAACGCTTTTTAAAATACAATTAGTAAGAAAATAGTAAGAACCTGCTTAATAAAGCCAGACACACACACACACAACAGAAATTACAGAGTTGATAAAAATCCCCCTAAGAGTCCTGATAGAAGGTGTTTAAAGCATTCATGAGCTCTCTGCAACAGATGCTGATAAACACAGAATCCTTCAATTAAAGTGATGGAAGTGCCAAAAGTAAATTCTTCATGTTAATACATAAGAACAGGAATCACATCAATCACAATTCTTCTTGTCTCATTTTCAGACTTGTTTCTTTGCCCCCTTCAAAACTCTATGCTTACTATTTCCTTTCATAAATAAGTTTACTTCAGCTGTCACTGTTTTTGAAACATTCCTTCCTACCTACAAATTATCCTGTAACCTTCCTTCTCTCAGGCATTGTTTAAAAATACCTCTCTTTTTTAAAAAGAAAAACCACCCTATTTTATACTCAAAAACTTGAATGTGAAATAACTAATCAGGATTTCTGTTCGAGATTTAATTTAGTCTTTTCAGGACAATACTAGAGTAATGGTAAATTTTAATTGCATTAACAATTTAAAAATCAAGTCTGAAGAGGCCATCAGTCTGATAGTCTATCCATTAGATTTATCTATTCATCTCTACATTTGCCACAGTTAACTTATTTTCTGGAAGTTTTACGTTTCCCCTTTAAAATAAAGCATATGAAGAGGGGGAAAAAAGATAACTTATCCCCATTGACAGTCAGGCTGAGCATTTTAAGATGCACTATTTTAAAAGTTTACTGTAATTTCTGTCTGTTACTGATACTTCTGGTTTTTGTTATTTAAACAACCTGTTTGTACTCTCTTTACTGGGAAACATGTAGACTGCAGGATTTCTCTTTCCCCAATAGTTATGGAAAGCTAAACAAATTAATCTCACCAGTTCTCAAATTAACACCTTTTTGTTCCAGTCCCACACATTTAAAGTAATCTCTACCATCTTTAAGCTTTCTAATATTTCAGCACACTTAATTTTTACACTAGATTTTAACAGACAATGGAAAAACAGTCCAACAAATACACAGCAGGACAATGCAAAAAACCCCAAAGCAACAGCCCTACCTTCCTACTCTTCCTAACTACTTTTACTTTTACACATTAATTACTTTTCTATTTACAGATTTAACAATTTCATCTCTTTTGGAAATTATCCTCCATTTTATATTATGTTAGTTTAATAAAACAACAGTGTAATGACAACAGCACCTGAGTGAAGAAACCACAAAATGCTGAGAGTGAGAGAACATATCTGGGGCACAAAAAGGCCCCTTGAAAAGACACTGCCCATACAGGCAGTACCTTTATTTCTGCTGGCTAGCTTTGCCTTCCCAATGTAAAATACTCCACTGAATATTTTACAGTGAATATCAACTTCAATTTTCCACATTACCCCTGTACGTATACATAATTACATAAGCATTAAAAAAAAACAGAAAAAGAAACCCCAGAAAGAAATAATATATTTTGCAACATTTCAGGTACAAACTTCTTATAAAACACTGCCTAAAGGAAATAGAAGAGACTTGCCTGATCTGCAAACTGAGTCATATAGCGTTGTAATCTGGCCTGGTTGTCTGTCTGCTCACACATTTGCACCAGGATATCGAAGTCGCAGTACTTCTCTGCTAAAGCAGCTGCCAACTGGTACTGTCCCAGGGAAACTAAGCGACCAAGAAAAAGAAGTTTATCAAAAACACCTTTTTCTGAGACCAGAAAAATGAAAAGAAGTTTCAAGTGTTGCCATTGAGGAGATACTCATACATTCCCAAGTGAACATTACCCTCCTGCACAAATCACCCCTCCTGCATAAATCTCCCGTGCACACGCACGCTCACAGACCTACAATCTCTGTCCCACAGCACAAGAGGGAAAAAGGGAATACTAAATGGCATCACGTCTTCTATTTCCTCTGGAAGTTAGCATCATCTGCTATTTGCACTGGGGGAGGCAATTCCACCCATGACTTAACATCTACAATAACAGCCACTTAAATACACAAAGCAAAAAAGCAGCAGCCATAGGCTTTTGAAAAAGAACAGAACAAATAAGGATAATTTGGCATGCATTGAAGAGAAACTACTTAGAATCTTCCTTTTTGTTCAGTTAAACATGAGAGAGTCAGCAGAAGACTTAGTTCTGTTTGTAAGGAAACATGAACCTTAGACTGAACATAATGATATAAAATGCATTTATAAGCTAACAGAGCACATGAATGTGGCCAATGATAATTTTATGAAGATTTTTCTAAGAACATTCAAAAATTATCATTAGATTGTTCTACTTATATAATTTACTGCAGTCAAAAAAAAAAACCCCAAAACTTTCCAAAGCTACTAAAATGTGTTTACACAAACTTAATGCCATTTCAAAAGGGAACTTTTCTGTGGTTTACTCATTCAGGATTTGACCACATCCAACACGTTAAACAATGGGTACAATTATTAAACAATTTGGCTTCAGAAAGTAACTATTCACTGATAAACACCAAACAAGCTTTCAGGCATGTAGGTTTATCTCAGCTTGCAACAATATAAACATTTAGAATCCATTTACAGAGCTACTTTCAGCCAGGCAGCACAAGATAAGAAACTGCCAGAAAAATGCAACAAGTTAGCAGAACACAAAAAATTCAATCACCCAGGCGTCTTAACAGGAGGTACACACATGGAGTGCGGTCCTTGATGCTAACTTGTAATCTGCTTTTATTTTGTAATTATCTCATTAAATCATAGACCAGCCATTTGTACTCTGAAAGCCACTGTAAAGCAAGCAGAATTCATACACAGATGCCACTTCCTCATCGAATGGACCACTTTATCTTTGTGTTAAAGAACACAGAGAGCACTCACGGAGAGGGGACAAGAGCTCGGATCTTTTCTGGACGTATTCCATTTCCACGCTGCTGTACCGCTCCTGATCAGCCAGACGATCCACAGACTTCAGCTGAGCAACGTAGCCATCCAGGAAGCAATCCAGCAGAGCCACCAGCTGCTCGGCCACCACACTGCGGAGGTTGCTGTCCACCTGGGGATACACCACCTTCAGGATGGTACCGTGCTGACGCGTTATTGCCGCGCGGACGCCACTGGAGGCTTGGGGAAACAACACAGGGAACATTAAAGCAATAATCCAATCACCACAGCAATCTGTAGCAAAGTGAAAGAAAAACATTGCTATGTATAATAAAAAAAATACAAGAAAAAAAGCCAATAACTGTTTTAATTTTGAAAATAAAAGTAATACAGTCATCATTCCACCCCCAGCAATAAACAACTACTCCCATCTACTTTTACGTATTAAACTGGGCCAAGACATGGTAAACTAAAAGCCTGAACTATGCAGATCTATGCTGCCAACTACCAACATCAGCTCTTTTTCCAGAAGAAAAGGAATTACTTGCACTATTTCTAAGCAAAGTAAGAGAATACACACAAGGAAAAGGCAACTTCTGTTAACCTGATTTAGATACTTTGATATAGTCATCAAAACACAAGATCAAAAGAGTTTGCATGGGTCCTGCTTTTGTGAGGAAGAATATGGATTGCAAGACTTCCTAGAAGCACTAAACAAATGTGTTTTACATGTAGAGGCTACAAGGAAGCTTAAGCATCAAATGGAAAGTGCTTGCTTCTGAGAACATTTGTTCTGATAGTTTTCCACACTCTTAAACCATCAAAACAAAACAACATTTATGCAAGTAGAGAATCATCAGTCCTTTTAAAACAGCTATGGATCACATTTTATGATATTTTATGATTTATTTTAATGTTATGTACCCCACAGATCTGCCAACCAGAACCAATGCATTAAAAAAAAACCTACAAAAATTCTAAAATTAGTTTTCTTTCCCAAATTCGTGGTTTTATTATCAAATTTGCAATGCAAGTTTTAAAAAAGCATCATCAGTACTGGACTGGAGTTCATGGATTCATCCCATTTCATTCCCCAGATGAAAACTTCATTTTCACTTACTCTCACTGACAACACTGTAGTAGCTTTTAACAGAAAGTTAAAAATTCAGACTGAAATTCATGTGTTCTGAAACTTATGAACTTGTAATAGTATTTTCTCACCTGTCCATGGAATATATTCAGGTTCTCTTTCTGGAAGTTCTCCTGTTTTATATAGAGAGGCTCTAGACTGACGGTACTGACAGGCAGCTTGTAGCATATCCTATTGAAAGGTAAGGATGTCAGCATTTTAAAGCCTACCTCAGTATACACAGACCACAAAAGATGCTGTCTTTTGTAATTCTGAAATGCTCCTTCAATACCCACATTCTTCCTACACCACTTCCTCAGCTGGACAGAAGGGGACCGATTGACTGAGCAAGAAACCTCAGTGCTCAAACACAAGCTCTTGACTCTTTCCTATATAATCATGACTTCACAACTTCCAACAAAGCTGCAACTTCTCAAATTATCTTTAACAGTGGCTCAGAATGGAAAGGAATGTCCCTAATTCTACCCAAGGCTGTCTTTTCCTTCCTGCTGTATTTGGACATGTGAAAAGCACATTCATTTTTCTTCACGTGTCAGTAACTCGGATGTGCTACACTCAACTTGTTCTGTGCCCTTTGATGCTTATCTTCCCCTCCCACAAACATCTTGGTTAAGGCAGTTCTGTACCTTAATGATGTTGTTCACATTGACGACTATCTGGGCCCACTCAACTGATTCAATGGGCATGTCTTTCAGGATTTGTTCCTCCTCTTCTAATAAGCATTCAAAGATGGAATCTATCTGGGATACCTTGAAGATAGAAAGAAAAGTTACATTGAACACAAACATGTCCACTATCAGCTAATACTTGAAAGCCAAGAGCTGTATAGAAAACGAATACATTAGTATTAACCACATAAATGGCCAAAAATATTAAAAGGCATCAACTACCCTGATGCACAATGAGATAACCAGCTTACGGTTCATACAATACTTAAAACTACAAAAAATACCTTCTTTCTTGACTTAAATCTGAAAGGAAAAGAAAAAAATCCTCATTTCTGAAGACAACTTCATACAAGTTAGCAGAAGACAAAAAGCATTTAGCATTTTCCTCCATCATCTTCTGGAATATTTGGCAGCAGAATCTTTGTTACATAAAGTATACTGGATAACATATCTGCTTTAAAATAGCAGACTATTATTTCTGTTTTCTTTTATATTTATTTTTCTCCCTTAGCAACTATTGTTCTCTGCAGTAAAAAACTTCCTAAGAATAAATGTTTTGTGCATAGTTCTTCTCAAGAAGGAAGAAAGAAATAAAAATGGAGCACTTGACCGGAACGCAGCATAAACTGAGAACTAACTTAGCTTGACTAATGTTAGAAAGGACAAAAATTGTCAGTGACTGAACTAATATAATTCCAGCCAGGACAGCTCATCAAAGCAGCTCTCCAATCTGGAAAGCTTCATAATCTTCAGTTCATCCCTTAAAAATCATAATTTAGCGTGCATCTTCTTATGTGTTAGAGAATTTCAGTTGTCCTTTTCATTGCTTATCCACGCTGGGTAGTTGGAAATTGTAACTTTACTTCTGCTACATAAAATTTGTCAGAAATTGCATTTCAGCTGCAGATACAAAAAAGCACATACACCAAAGTGAGGGAAATACTACCACATTATCCCTATGTAAAGGGTAGTTGTGTAAAGCTGAATTGAATTTTACAGTTTTAGAGGGAAAAGTTTTTCTATAGGGAAAAGTTTCAAAGTACATTTCAAAGAACTGTAACATTTACTAAGTGCAAGGCTATACAGTAATTCAGGAACCACAGGTTTCTTACCTCCCTGAAGAACACATCAGCAGGGGTAAGGCTTGGTGGAACATCACATTCCCTTTTGTTCAATGCAATCAGTATAGCAGCATTCACCAGCTCAGGCAGCCTGGAGTGGTGATTCTTGAGAACAATAGCTGCTGCCAGTTTCTCTGCGTGCTCACAGAGCAACAGTCGAGTGGCCATCGGCATCCCTCGCACTGGAAAACTGCCCAGACGCTCAAACACACCAACCTTTTATTAAAAAAAAAAACCAAAACAAAACACCCCATGCACTTTAAACAGTGTTCTAGAGGAATCAAGACAAAATAATAAACTGTGTGTGCTGATACCAACAGTAGAACTTACCTGATGAAGAAACTCAATGAAGAACGAATGTGCTTTTGTCTTATCCTCTAGCTGATGAAGAAGAATGAGAGATGTGTTGCTAAAACCAGCTGCTTCTAAAAAAAGTAAAATCTTAGGTCAGAGCACTTGGTATCTTAATTTCTGGATGTTTTGTGCCTCTGAGGTAAACTGATCTGTCATTTTTTATAGTGGTACCACACTGGTACTTTTTACAGTATGTGCACACACATTTATATACTGCTTACCATGCTATTTTTAATCTTTTTCAACTCAATCATGGCTGAAGAAAAGCTTTTAGAAGAAATAAAGTATCTTTAGATCAGTACTATTCTGAAATATTCAATTCATTATGCCGCTGAAATAGCAGCTCATGAGCATATTCTAGTTTTAGTAGGATCCAGACTCATATTTTTATCCTCATGGTGGACTAACTATTGCTAAATTTATTATGCATTAGACCACAGCTGCTAGAAGTTACAGTGTTAGCAGGCATTCAGATCTAATTGACTCTGCATCCAGATTTTTTGTATAAACTAAGTGTGCTTATAATATCAAGACAAAAACTTGGAAGAGCTATCACTGAGCAAACTTAGCAAGACGATTTCCAAGAAGCTATCAATTTTCATTTCTGGCTTTAGTCAGGAATAAGCATGGACAGACTGCCAAATAAAAAATTAAGTTGATTCAGAAAATAGTGAGGATGTTATGCCTGGCAATTTCCAACTGGCTGCCCCACAAAAACAACAAAATATCATCCATATGTAAATATTTACATGAACTTTCAAATTAAGCCTCTACTCTGTAACTGGCAACTACTGCCTAGAGGTTTGAGGCCACTTTCAAATTAAAACTTGTAAGAGACACCAAAACACGAACAAAGAAGTTTCTTGCTGAAAACATGTCTGTTTTAATCCTTTATGTTCAACAAATACCCATAAACCAATTTCTCTAGTTCTCTTTCAGGCAGATACAAATACCAAAGCCCCAGAGGAACACCAGTTCACTGGATCCATGGTGACCTGAAGCTGTCCAGTCACACTGACAACAGGGCTAAGAATGAACAAATAATCCCTGTCTCTTCACACATCTATTTTTTGGAAAATTTTTGGATTTGAAAGGAATCATGGGAATACTAACTAGAGTAACATCACCTGATCCTTGCACAAAATACCCTTCTCAGAAATATTTTTTCCTTGCTGTTTTTGTTTACTGTATGAAGTCAAGAACTAATCACAGCAGACTGCAAGTTTATCTGGTAATATCAAAAGATGCATCTTTAAGTCTTTCTGGAAATGTATCTAGTGGTGATAGAGGACAAGGGACACTTCTTTGCAAAGCCTAAAGTATAATGTTATCTAGAATGTTATAGGTATTACTTCAGAAAGAACCAACAACAACAACAAACAAAACCAAAAAACAAACAACAACAAAACAAAACAACCAACCAAACAAAACCACAAACCAAAAAACTCAAAAACCAACATGTTATATTTACCTTCAGGTACAGATTCAGCCCATCTTGGATCAGAGGCAGGGTAATCATCCATTAAGTCCACACTGATTTGAGTCACTGCTCTATCCAGCTCAGCATCAGACTCCAGATCTGCATTACTTGGAAAGAGCTCAATTACCATGCTTTGTGCATTCACTATATCTTTCCTGAAATAAATGAAACAAAGTATGTTAAATAAAATCAACCAACAGGATCATAAAAAAGAAAAAAACCCTCACTTAACAGGATTTTCTGATACACTTTTTGTGTCTAAATTCTGTGCCTGTTTACAGATCTTGTATTAGTATCCTTTATTCTCTTTGTCTAATCCCCTTCATTATTTTTTACCTCATATGAAGTTTTATGGCAAAAGCACTCCTACCCTCCTGTTATCATGAACCTGTTCTTTCCAAGTTATAAGACTCTTAAAGGAGATTAGTCCTAAGAGGGTGTGTGGGCTGTTTGCTTTGTTTTTTAAATACATAAATGCTCACAACAGTCCCCTCTACATATAATTAATCTAAGCCTACAGATCTGTTTATCTTCTTTCTCCTTTTCCTCCGTTGTTTACATCACTCATCTCAACATCAAACCTTTCAGGAGCATCACATGCCTTCCCACACTCCAACTGTTTTAATCAGGATAGTTTGACAAACAGGGTATTTTTTTCCAGTCATTCTTCCATATCAGTGAATCGGAAAGAAAAAAATCATCCTGCCCAAAGTCTGTCCTTCCAGTTAATCTTCATGGCCACAGGTATATTCAAAAATATTACTGAAAACAGCTAGGCAAATAAAAATGAGGACAAAAAAGTTTTTTCAACAACAAAATGCCACTTACTAAAGAATAAAGAAGTCAAAATGCAAAGTTGAAAGTTGTTTCACTGTCACAAATGTACCCACAGAATTTATACAGAGCAAGTGACAAGTGATTGAGATTACAGAAGTCTGCTCCTTTCTAGCACATATTCCTTCTACAGTAGCCCAAGGTGCATTTAATGCTTTCCTAATAAATGTGTGTGTCTTAAAAAAAGCTACAACTAAAACAGCACAAGAATATCCTAACCAAGAGAATCTCTTACTCAAATACCAGAGTGCCTTCAAAACCAGCAAACAATGTCTCAAAAATGAAGTGCAATTTCTACCTGCAGTACTGTAGAAAAGCAGCTTTCAATAATTTGGTTTTATCTTCTTGAGCTATAACTTCTAGCCTACCAGATGCATCAAATGCAGGACTCTGAAAATGCAAAATAAAAACTTCAGCTGCAAGACAAATAATAATATTCATTATGAAATGAAAACAAATTTTTAAAGTAGTAATGCCACAGATTTAAAATAAAATTATCACCTGGAAGCAGTTGTCGTCAGTATGTCAAACATAAACTTCTAAGATACGTTACAATGAAAGTGACACAGAGGTTTGACCAAAATTCACACCATCTTGCAAAGGAACTTACACCAATCACTATGCCCATCTGATTTTTAATGATAATTATTTGAAGATTCAAACACACCATTTTTGACAGGATTCAAAAGGTATTCCTGCATATTATCACCCACAAAAACAGTTTAACTGTAGACAAACTAAACTAGAAATTAGTTTGTTAAGAAAAACAGTTTCATTAGCCCAGTCACACAAAGGACTTCCACTAAAATACCAGTTAATAATAACAAGTGATTACAGAGTTATATTAGGCCTAGTGATTGACAGCAACACACCTATAAGGAAAAGATGCAAATTTCATGGAAATCTCAACGGTGAAACAAATGAAAACAAAATAAGCTACTCAAACTGGCAGATGTAAAAATTTTTGCTTTGAAAACTGCCTTCATTTCAAGTGTTTGAGTCACTAGTTAAAAAAAAAAAAAAAGTTTTGAACTCAAACAAACCAGGATTTGCACAATGAAAATTCAAAAGTGACCTAAACCCCCACTTTATTTGTACCCTGTTTTCAACCAGGCAAGCAAATAACCATTACCTCACTTCTTGGTCCAGCAATAGAAGAGGACAGGGCATCTTCAAGGTCTTCAGGAAGCACAGAAATATTTTCCCTGGACAAGATAGTGACAAGTCCACTTTTTTTGGCAAAGAAGACGGGAAGGCTATTACAGGAACCTGCTCCTAAAATACTATCTCCTAAAATAAGGAGAGGGGAAAAAAAGTAAGCACATAATTACCACTTTATTTAAAGGCCAAAACCTAAGAGTGTCAGAAACAATTATTGACTTTTGTCATTAATAAACCAACAGTAATTGGTAACTGCACCTGACTTAGAAAAATTGTGGAACTATTTGCTGCTCTAGATGTAGACTTTCAGATACTGAGAGTGTTAAAAAAAAAAAAAAGAGGAAAAAAAGAGAAGAAATGAAGAAAAAAATTAAAGATTCAGTTAATTCAAATTCTAACTAAGGACTGATGCTCCTGCTGTACTTGAAAACACCTTTGAAGGTCATGGATGACATACCAAGAGACATCTGGCACTGAGGTAACTTCAAGGAAAAATATCAACCCACAGTGAATGTTCAGAAAGAGAAAAACCAAGGAAACAGCCCCACAAGCAAAAGCCCCCATCCTTTCATATACCAAGAACAGGGATTTGCTTCATTTTGATTTGAAACACTGTAGAGTAATAGCGTGACTGGCTGTCACATCAGCACTTCTCCATACACTCAGGAGACATTCTCAACCTGAAACATTTAATAAAGGAGCACAAGTACGACACTGCTTTCTGAGATATCTAAATATTGTAAAAATATTGAATAAAGAGGTACCAACAAAATGTGATTTCCCTCCACAGCAGGTTACCTTGTATGCCAAATATGATTTTTTCCTGTGGCAAGGAAATTCTGCCAGTTCCAGAGGAACAAGCAAACACTTCATCTTCCTTGTAAAGGTAAGCAGCATGGCTGAAGTAATCTGGGACTACCAGGCAGCACAACACCTCATCTTCTGACTGAAAGTGTTGAATACAAACAATATCACAAATGTAATCAATCCCTTAAACATTTAAAATTATAAATGCTAATCCATGCTGCTTGAACTTATTTTACTTTTTAACAATGAGGGATGGATGTAAAATACAACCTAAAAAACCAAACAAAATCACTTTTAATTTGCCCTAAAATTTTAGATTCTGGGTTTTTTTCCCCTTTCATATGCATTATATTCTAGCTAATTTCTCATGGAGAGATAAATAAACAGATCAATTATTCAACAGTTTTCACACTCTTCTTCCACCTTTGACCTTTAAGATGCCATTACAGGCAGTGGGGAGAGAGGGAGGAGTGGAAGAAGATTACCAAAGCAATCTAATCCCCAGGTTTATGCTTCCAGATGACACAGCACAGACAATGTACTCCACACACAACCAATGTCCTCCCCTCTGAGCAAGCCAGCTGCCTAGCAAGGACCAAAAAACAGATCTTGTAATTCCTCGTCCTACAACAAGAGTCTCAGAGTTTGAGATCTGTTCTAAATGGATTACAAGAGCATGTGATAAAATCACTCTGCAGAAACTTTCAAAGACAGCACAAAAATTAAAATAAATCAGATTACACTTATTCTTGAGGGTTTTATCTTATAACTTAAAATGCAAAGCATAAACTTTACATACAGTTAGTATAGTTAGTATTAAACATTAAGAGATGCTGGTACACATTTTTCTCAGAGTATTACAAATACATACTTCCAAGGGAAACTGATTTTCCTTTAGACAAAAACCTGACACAGAACTTAATCTAAAGTCAGTAACAGAACCTCCATTAGCATACCTGAAAAGTTGGATTATACTGTGTGACCTCCACAACAACGTCATCAGACATCTGATAGCCTTTATCTTCTACTGTTATCAGAGTGTAGTAGACAAGACATGGACGATCTCCAGGATGCCATGCTGCAGCAAGTATGACCAGTCCATCACTATTCAACAACAGATATCATACCACTGGGAGATGATTATTACATATTTGACTTGCTCATAAATTATCACTCAAAAAAAGGTTTTCTAACTACAATCTCAACTACATATTGTTCAATCTTTTATTCTTTTAGAAAGAAAAACTATGCTATTTGTTCTTCCAAGTCACTTTATTAACAGTATTCATATTGCAGTACAAAACTGAACCAAGGCAGTTGTCATTTCATGTAATTAAATCAAATGCAAGAGATACTAAATTCTTTGCATCTGCTGGAACAAATTACAGTTGCTTATTTTTTGTGTTTTTAAAGTCAAGACAAAACAAATATACAATCCTGATAAAATGACAGTAAAAAAAAGTAAAGGGAATTCATATATCAGGTAAAGGATTTGTAATGCTAAAAAGATGAGAGCATGAAATATAGGATAACCTAATTACCTGATATAAGGTGCTTATTTTAATCAACAGTTCCACTCCAGTAAAATTAAATTGCAATTACTTACACGAACTTTTTGCAGGAAAACAGAAAATATTTATCTCATTAATGAAGGTCTTACCAGATGCAAGTGTACTTCCTTACCGATTTTGTTGCAAATCCATGTATTGTATATTTACTCCTCCTTTAATATCTTCATAGTTACTTTCAGATCCCTAAAAAAAGAAATATATCTGTTGTGTAACTGTATTTAAACAGGCTATCAATTAAAACAAACACTCTGAGCCTTTACAGTTGGGCTGGCTCTTACCCAAATTGCATCTGTAATATGTTCTTTCAGGATCCTGTTGATATCCCAGCTGAGAATGTAACGTTCTGATGAATCATCAATCTCCCATTTGTTTAGATTTGAACTTGTTAGCATGTAAAAGCTTGATCTCTCTCTATCCCAAAGGACACTAGAAATCTGCATTTAAAAATGAAATAGCTATAAAGGTTAAAGGAAAGCCTGAAAAATTGAATAGAATAATCTAACCCACCCTCAACTGACAAAAAGAGTCATTTCCTTGGGCAATCTACAAAAGTTGCACTCAAGATGAGCATTATGATAACTTCCAAGAAAAGTCTAATTTTATAGATAAAAGAACATCTGCACTAAATACATTTATTGTACTTCCTGCCAACTTCTGTGGAGTTAATTGACAAAACTCAAGCCAATCATCAACCCCTGGCATGGCTAAATCAGAAAAGAAGAATTACAGGCTGGTTTCTTCAATTAGTAATGAGGCTATCACTAGGAAGGGGCAGGACATGCAACCATTGCATACTCCCCAGGAAGGACTACTATTCCAAAGTTGCCTTTTATTCAGAGCTAAGGAGTAAGCCAGCATTTGCCTTCACAAAACATACAAATTCATTTGGTTTCTGTCTTTGTTTCAAATTTCAAAGAAATATAAGTAACATAAATGAGGTGAGTGAGTCATGGTTTTTTTTGTCATCACACATCCTTACACAGTCTTTTTCCTTTCTTAAACACAGGCTAGAAATTACGAAGAGAAATTAAAGAAGATGAATGTTTCTCAAGCTTACCACAGCATCACTTCCAGGAGACAATATACCCAGAAAAGAAGAAACCTTTCTACCAATTCCAGAAAACATGCCCTGTCCCTGTGGCAGAGCATGTTGATGAATCTTGCCAGAACTATCAGGTATCAACCGGACTAGTTGACCTCTGGAAGATGACAAAATAAAGCTTCCCCCCTAACAAAAAGAGAAAGCAACTACATTAAAAAAAGCAACTACATAAAAAAAATTCACGTTCTAGAAAACTCTACTGTCAGCTAAAATTTCTTATGACAGTTCATATGGGTAAACGCTGAACAAGAAACAATGCATCCTTAGAAAAAGACAAACATCTCATGGGTACTTGGCACTGGCAGAGACTCAGTTTCTTAGCTTTATGTGACATTTTTATCCATGAAACTCAATTTCAGTTAAACAACAGAACTAAACTCTCACATAATCCTTGGAATCTAATGACAAAAAATAGTGTTACCTTAACCATATTTATTGCAGATTTAAGACTAATAAAGTGTGGCATACTTTTCCACCTTTAGATTAGGAATAAGACTGGTATTTTAATATAAATCATACTGTTTTACCTTTACTGCTGTGAGGAAACTGCACAGAGAGCCTCCAAAGTCTGTGAAAGTGTCTGTATAGGATCCTTCGTGCGCAAGATTGGGCCAGTAGCGCACAGAACCTTCACTGGTAGCAACCATTATTGCCAGAGACTTGAAGGGAAAAAACAATTAAGAGAACAGGCAAGATGATGATGATGATGATATTAGATGATGATGATAATAATATTAAATCAGACTGCAGCTCTAACTTAAGTTATTTTACACACCAAAACTGTTAACACAACACCTCTTGGTTTACTGCATTTTTGTTTGCTATGAAAGCATGTCAAGTAATCTTTAGAAAAACTATTATTTAATCTGATCCTACAGGATGCACATGGTGCAATTTAAAAGGACCAGCAGAAGTTTGTTTACTTCAAAGGTATTTACTTGTCAACTATCAGTCCTGACCTTTTGAATAGATAGCATACCATCAAACGCTTTCAAATACTTTGAATATATCCTTTTGACAAAAAAGTATATATTTAAAGTTATTCTTAAGGCACTTTTAAACACCAAAATTTAAAATTTGGTCACCTGAAGAGAAGGTGCTTCACCTGAAGCATTGAGACAAGATATAGCTGCTAAACTAGAACTCCATTGGAAGTCACTGGGTGGCAGCTGCAATTCCTTGCACAGAGATAACTGGAAGAAAGAAAGAGACGTCATAGTAAATATGAGACTGGAAGAACTTATTCCTCTGCCACAAAATCTTTGGACTTTTTGATCCTGCTAAAAACTACATTTCAACTAACCCAGACACTGTGTAAAGGAACCAAAAAAATGTCATTAAACAATTTCAACAAGGTTGTCGCAACCAGCAGACAGCTAAAAAACATCTTCAAATTTTCCAATATCACTGGTTTTCTTTAGTTATTTCTGAGTGTTTCTCACACTACAATATTGGGTTATTCGACTATTCCTTAATGCAATAATAAACAAAAATTAACTAGAAATTCTTGAGAGAACTGATTAGGTACTAACAGGGTAGAGAGAGGAAACACTCCTCACTCCCCTACATCCTTGAAGTTAAACAACCAGAAAAATTTTAATCTCTTGAAAAATCTCTTCAAGTGACAGAATGTGTTCACCTGGCACTCCCCTGTAAGTGCAGGACCTGTATAAGGAACATACATTGTCCTGATTGAAAGAAACTGATTTTTGTAACTTTGATTTTGTTTCCTCTGACCATCACTGAAACGATGCTGAAAGAAATACTGTCCAGAGGGGATACAAAAATTCTTGACCTAAGAAATCTAGGTGAAACATATGTTCAGTACCTCTGAAATTAACTATGTTTTTGGGGTTTGTTGCAAGTTGAAAACTGCTCCCAGAATAATCTAAACCAACCCATAACTTATCAACTAGATTTTAATTATCAAAATATCTCTATCAAGACTATCTAACCTAAGAGCCACACCTATTAAAATACGAAGAATTAACCTTAGTGCCAAGGTGACAATTAAAACTGAAGAGAGGAATATAAAAATTATAAGCTCTCTCAAAAGCTTGAGTTTCAGTTGCTCTTGTTAGCATGACTTCATATAAATCCTGCTGCTTTGGGGGAAAACAAACTCCAGCTGAAAAAATCCCCCAACCCCATAACTGCGTAACCATAGCTGAAATAGTATAAAATAGACTTTCCACCTTGACCCTTCAGTTACCTTAGCTACTGCAGACTGACCAATCTTCCAAATAATCAGCCTCTCCTTATGAACCAGCCAGGCCCATCCACTTTCATCCACTTGAACGCTCAGCTGGTCATCAGCTACATAAAAAAGTAACTTCTTTAAAGCATTCAGATTTTTAAAATGCTGCAGAGTAATGTTTAAACCAATAAACTTTCATTCTTATATGAAAATAAGAAATATTTTCTATTAAACTAGTTTTCATGTTAGAATTTCCATCTATTTGATTAACATATCGAATTACTACATCCAGTTTAAAAATGCATTTGATAAACCCTCAACCTTTGAGAATGAAAAGACAACCCCCAAACCCATTTCCATGTATTTAGGCAGATTATAATAGCTTTCTAAATTGCTTAACAATTTTAACATTATTTTAAAGATACATATTTAGTTCCTCTTGTATCTACTATAAAGGAAAAACTTATCCACAGAGAAAAAATTGCTTAGCAGACCAATTTCTTGAACTCAGGGATAGTTTTGTACCACTAGGGCTATTGGAAGAGGTAACAAATGGGAACTGAAATAAAGAAAAATATTAAGCATCCACTCTAGGACACAGCAAAATCAAAACAAGTAAAAAAGGTAAGGAAGAACCAATAAGTAAAAGCTACTAAAAACCCACTATTAGCTTTCCTTATACACTTGGTTTTTTTACAATAAATTGCATAAGCAGCACCTGAAGGGCATTTTCATGCATTCACACCCACAGGGGCATTATTATAAATATTGTTACATAGATAACCAGGTTGGATTCAAAGCAAGGCACAGACATTTTAGCTTCTCCTGTAAAGTCAGCATTTCAATGGCATCAATGACATGTTAGGAATTCTCTCACCCATCAATTTTCATGGGGAAAAATAACATCAATTCTTACCATCAGCCTTCTTCAGGGCTTCCATAACCTTAACAGGCAGAGAAGATCCAAAAGACTTAACATCATAGTTAATAGTCTCAGTTGCTGTAGGAAGCTGGATAACTCTGGTAGGAGTCGCTCTTAAACAAAACAAAAAGTTACAGTAAACTTTTTTCTGCTTATTTATCAGCAGACATTTACTTCATTAAATCTTCAGTATCTATTGAGAAACAGATTTATGCAAAATAAACATGCTTTCTCTGGGAACACCACTTAGACCATTAATTTGGTCTTTGGACTTCCTTACAAGTCACTAGCTGTCATCAAGTTCTTTATTTTTAAAGTTTTAAAGTTCTTTATTTATTTTTAAAAGTTTTTTATTTATTTCTAAAGTATTTTAAAGTTCTTTATTTTTAAAGAACTGACTTTGAATATGCATTACTCCACCAGCAAACAACTCACAGTTCAACTTCTCTACACTCTGGTTATCTACAGAATAAAGTCTTCTCTGACTGCAGGGTCTACTTCCATCCCTAGCTCTGGCACTGCAGGGCAGCACACACTGTGCAACACTCTAAACAGCCACGGCAGCTCAGATCCAACAGCACTTCTGCCACCCTTAGCTTGCTGTGGAGGCTGCACTTCCTACCACTCATAAAAGCTCCTTTGCATCTTTCCCCACCTTCTCTCTGGAATAGCACATGTCTGTGGTCTCTTCTGAACACAATGAGGTGGGCAAATTTCTCTGCTTTTTCAAGTTAATGCCCTCTTTTTATTTCTCCTCACAATCATGTCTCAGACCTCCCTGTGTGAAATGGCAAAAGTTGATTCATAGCTAGTGGACAATCCCTGCACCCAGTTAGCAAAAATTATTATGCAGGCTTGAAGTAAAAGTTCCCCAAAACTGAACATGGACAATGCTCTTTATCTCAACTACACAACAAATAGCTGCTCCCGAGATAAGAGATTATGAAGCCTGAAACTGCTCTGGGGCTCATGCCATATCTCAGTTTTGATCCATATAGAAGGCAGAAGCCAGGGGAAGAAGCTGGGGAGAGGGGCAGGGGTGTGAAATGCCTGAACTTTGACAATTTTATCTTCTTTTTAAATACGGAAGTTCTTACAATTTTCATGTATCACATTTGCATCACACAGGGACATATTGGAGGAACCCGCGAATTCAAAACCTAGTAAGAGGCATTCATAACACCGAACACGCGGTACCGTGTATGTACGGCTTTAATGTACAGTACTATAATGTACCCCACACTGGCTCGGGCTCCTAACAGCGAGGCCGGCTGCGCGGCGAGGGGCGGGACTCACCGCGCCGAGAGGGAGCCGCTCCTCCGCGCCGCCGGCGAGAACAGCACCGGGGAGGCGGCTGCCGCCACGACGGGCAGGCCCTTCTTGCCGCCCGGCCGGGAGAGAGGGCTGGGCGCGGCGCTGCCCAGGGTCCTGCGGGCCGACCCGCCCGGGGTCCGCGGGGAGGCGGGAGCCGACGGGAACATGGCTGGGGACGCGGGAGCGGCGCTGGCACCGCGCTCCCGCCAGGCGCCCGCTGAGCGCGTCAGCGCGGGGGCGGGGCCGCGCGGGCACCGCCGGGAGCCGAACGGAGCCGAGTGTGACCGGGAGGAGCCGAACGGCTCCGGCTTGAGCCGAATAGAGCCGAGGGGATCCGAGCGCGGCGCGGCCCTGGCCGGGGAGCGGCGGGAACCCCGCGGCGGCCGCTCGCGCCGGGCACCCGGTCCGGCCCCGCGCTGAGAGGTGAATGGCGATCCTGGGCTGCTCCTCAGCGCCGAGCTGAAACGCGGTCCTCTCGCTCAGATGTTCCTGAAGCTATGCTCCGTCCTTCGGGGCGTTCCCAGGAGGATTCTCAAGGGTGGGTTTGGGTCCATTCCTCGCTGAGTTCATGCGACTAGCTGGCACTAACCAGCTGGATATGATCAAAAAGCTGCTGTTCAAAGACCATTTGGAAGGACGCATTTTTCAGCAGGAGTTGCTTTATCTTTAAAATAGCCTGTGCATATCTGTGTTTATCCCCAAATTTCTAATTAATTAAATAAATAAATACACAAAACGATATTCCGTGCAGACCTTGGTACAGTTCACATCTATGGTAAATACCGACTACGCACTACAGCTATTCTATGGTATAAAAAATAGATTTTAGCCCTCAGGGGGAACTAAATGCTCAGTGGCATCGATTGGCATGAAAGAGCTTTCAGAAGGTAAGTATATACCACCCTCTTGGGGAAGAAGTTGAGTTGAATTAATATTATCAACAAAGCCAATCAGTTAAAATAAAATTAACTAAAAATAAAATATTTTTAAAAATCGCATAACTTTTCAAAAACATGTTCTTTGCTAACAGATTCGGGGCTGTTAGGTTTTCTGTGTGGATTGTGGTCCCCTATGACTGAACCCAAATGCAGATGAGATAAACTTGAGATGGTTCATCTGGCAGGACTGAAGTATGAAGTACCTGTCAGTGTCAGTGCTTTGTGTTTTTCATTCAAATAAGTTACTTTGGCTTTGATTTTATGCAAAAAGCAAAATACTAAAATTTAGTGGAGCATCACTGTATTGTTATATTAATATAATATCTTTCTATATAGCGTTCTTTATACATATGATGCTAAATCGTCAGGTCACTGTCACTTCATCAAGGAAATTCACACACAAACAAGAAAATACAGAAAAATCTGGAAGAAAATTCAAGATGACATCCACATTTCCCAACATTCACGATTAGTGACACTTAAATTATTTATAAAACTGAAAGCTCCTCTTCACAGCTTGTTCCTAAAATATTTTAAACGATGCAGCAGGAGCAGTTGTGTTTTGCTGATTGAACCCTATCTATACGCAGCTACACTTCATCAGGGAATTAATTAGTTGGCTTCCTTTGGCTGTCCCAGTCCTGAAAGAGCTCCATCTTCAGGAGAGAGATACAATTCAACATTCAAATCTCATTTTCTACACAGAAATAATTTGAACTGATAGCAGTTAGAGACTTAACCAGCTCTTGACTGTTCCATATATATCCCAAGGAGTTTTTGAGTGGTTCTAACTCGAATATAATCTGCTAACCAATGTACCTGTTATGACAAACATTTGCCTTTCTGAAGAGCTTCTATGTAGCTTTTCCACTTCTCTGTCGGCTGCAATACCTGCCAGGACAACTAATGAACAAAAGACATGAAACACTAGTTCAGTTCAGCTGCAAGTAATTCCTGTAACCCGTGTAAATACAGGGATAAAGGGGCTCGTTGGATCTCACGTAAGGAGAAATTACAGGAGTGAGGATTAAAGATGCAAACCCCTCTAAATACATTAACTAATAGTCAACGTTGAAATTAAACATTGGGTCAGAACAATTTTTGCCTATCTTTAGTACAACATATGCTTCTAGGAAAATTTTATCTGAAGATACAATCACATCTGGATGTAATTTCATTTTAATTGTCCAATATTTTCACTATATTCCACAAGGTGCCATTAATGGCTCTAACATTTTAAGCTTGCCCAGCACTAGGTATTTCAGCTATTGCCAATAAGGTCTTCCAGCAACAAGTTTTCCTAGCATGGATGAGTTTTAATGTGACCTGGGAAGTTTCTAGCTTTGTAAAATCTCCTTGTGGGGTTTTGCATCTCCAGAGATTCTGTTGAAAGAGACTCTTCAATCAGAAACATGAGGCAAACTCTTCACTGCTAAACATATCCCCCTGCAGTTATTCAAATTAATGTAATGCTGCTGTTTTACTAGTTGCCCTTGAAAAGGCTGTTTACTAGTTGTTTCTAATAAAGTAGTTAGGCAAAACTCATGATTTCTATCACTGATATTTTAATTAACAATACAAAAATTACACATGCCTTTACAAAGGACAAAAACATATATGGGAGGGCATGTTCTTTCAGATATCTTAGAAAGGAAGTGAAACTAAAGAAATGGGAAAATAGAAAAGGGAAGAAAATGCATGCAAATTTTAGATTTTCCCATGTGACTTCATATAGTAATATACTTCCTTTGTCCTTTGGTAAAGTCAGCTTTTTTGTCTGGTCGCCTTTTTTTCCATTGGGTTGTTTGTTTTATTAAAGAACTTTCCTCCAACTTGTGCTTTCATACCCTCTACAATGTGTTTTAATATGTAATTCTCTACAGGAACAGTAGATGGGGATCATAGTCAAGTTCAGAACACATAATCGCATTTCAGAACAAACAGTAACTGGAAGGACAGTGCAGTGGAAGTCAAACTACTTTCAGAGTGTGTTAGTGTCATGCATTTTTGAATTCCAGCATTTTAAGAGTACTGACAAGCACAAAACATGAAAGTTCCTTGGAAAGAGAGAGACAATGATATGAAAATGATCAGATTGTCATTTAATTACCTTTAAAATACTGAACTTACTTGAGAATGGAGCACATCTTCATACAGTGCATTACAGCAAACAAGATTCTAGACAGCCTCAAAGTAACACAAGCAGAAAAATCTATGCCCTGAAATTATCTCAGTGTGACAGACATTTTTAAAAGTTACAATAGTTATTAAAAAGCTTTCAATAAAAAGTTTAAACACATTTAAGTTTCAAAAGAATATTTTGTACATTTTGGAAAAATATAACATTTACTTTACATAACTGAAACATAAGTTATAGTCTTTGAAGTTTGTAATTATTCATATATTGTCTCATACATTTTCCTTTAATATATCCTTTTCTCTGGATTGTAAATCCAATGCAAAAGCATCATTATTCTGAAGAAAAGCTTGTTTCTGCATTAGTTTCCTGAAAAGTCCATTTGGATTTGCAAGTAGTTCCTCATGTTTCCCACATTCCAGAATTTTACCCTGGCCAAGGACTGCAACGAAATCAGCATTTTGAATAGTAGACAGACGATGAGCAATAATTAGGACTGTCCGCCCTTCCATCAGCCGGTCCAGAGCTTCTTGCACTAGATACTCATTTTCAGCATCCAAAGCACTAGTGACAAATGGGATGGGGATGGGAGAGAGGAGGATATTTGTTATTGTAAGGCAGGTTGGTTTGGTATGCATGGGGCTTATTTTGCAAACTGCAAACCCTCTCTATTTGTGATGAAGATGAACCACTGAAACTGCAGGAAAGTTTCATGAACATGCTCAGTGCTCACTTCCAAGTTATAGGCATTACATACTCTCATATGCAAAAATAAGCATTGAGAAATAACACCTAATTAAGTTGGTGGAAAAAAATCAATTACACTGCACAATAATCCTATTTCTTTTACACTAGGATCTAAGTTTAAACTAAAGATCAAAAAAAGCCTGAAGTAGATGTTTCAAAATCATGTTACATATTACGAATTTAACTCCATAAAAAATCACAGTGTACCAGCTATCCTTTCTGCTTTGCATAAACAGCTTTTATTATAGGTTTCTTAAACAAATCATACATTCTTTTTTGTGACTAGACAGCAATAAGGGGCTAGATAATGTATAATGACAAAGAAAAAGGAAAAGGAAAGGAAAAGAGAAAGAAAAGAAAATGGAAAGAAAAGGGAAAGAAAAGAAAACAGATCCCAAATCTGAGTTTTACAGGTACATAATTTCTAAGTTTCTTTTTCTTCTTACCTTGTTGCTTCATCTAACAGAAGAATTTTAGGATTCTGAAAAAGAAAGTAAAATTGGTTTTGATAACAATTAAACAAGATCTGAATATTTATATCAATACAGAATAGGATTTATACAGCTTAAAACTCCAGTAAGAGTACTAACTTCATCAAAAGAACTGAGCGTCATTCAATGCATTACTTCTAAGAAATCTAAATGCTAAGAGGACAAACAGAAACAGCACTCCTCCATTTTCAAATTTCCCAAACTAAAATAGCAGAATACTATTCCTGGATAACCATTTGAAAGATACAAACTAAAGGGAGGAGACGATTTTTAAGGCATTCTTGGGAGCACTGTGGTCAAAAGTTCTACATTCTTATGTGGCTCTTTCACAGAGGCTCCCTCTGCTTGCAGTCAGTCTGCTATATAAAACTGTTTTAGTAACTGAAAGTAACAAAGCCCTACCAACAAGCAGTATTTCATTCACAGGTAAAACACAGAGTACTTAAGAACTAGCATTTAAGAACTTCTCCCATTTAGATTATACAAAAAATTAGATTGCCAGCACTCAAATCCCTTAGAAGAATTCACTAGTGAATTACAGAAAATAAGCAAACTTCCATGATAAAGTTGAGAGTAAAAGCTTTAATATTTATCTGGAACAGATAGGGCTCCACTGCACCCTCATATATCCCAGTATATCAACTATTCATTTATTTTTTACAATCTTTTTACTTCCACAAAATTAAGTCTTTAATTCCAGGAACTGTATAAAATGCATGGCTTGAAATACAATCAGCTTTTCAGCATTTGTGGTAAAAGAGAACAGGTGTAATGAAATTCCTATTAATCTAGCAGAACTGGGCATGCCAGGATGCTACAGACACCCGTGTGGCTCATCATGAATGTAAACTGTGTTCAGCAAGGATGTAAGCTTCCAGTTGAGCATCAGCACCAAACTGCCTCCCCGCAAGGCCCAGTGGCTGTCCCTGAACCAAACTCTCTATCAATCTGATCCTCAGAAGCCCCCTCAAATTTGTGCAGCACAGACCCTGCCCTGAAGCTAGACCCACACAAGTCTTCTGAGAAAAACATGACACTACATTGTGCCTGAAATATCACCTTGTTCCAAATCCAGGCCACCTCCCCTCAAAGCTAAGACAAGGTAAACTGCAACCCAGAAAAATTAAACCATGAATGATAGAGATCTGAACACAGATATGTCATGTATGTGTTTAATAGCACCATATTCTTAAAGTCTCCCTTCATTCTTGACCTCATCTTATGGAAATGGGCCATTTTACAATGATTTAGCATCAGTCTTGGCAAGAACTATCAAAAAACATGGCTAAAATATAGGGAGAAGCACTGACATTAAGTAAGTTGTCATTAGTTAAGTCATTCAGCCCTTTCAAACTTCATTAACATAAAAGATACAGTTTTCCCTTTTTAAAATATTTTCCTACCTCTCCCATTGAAATACCTCCTCCTTGTTAATCCTTCCTGCCTCTCCCCAAGAAGTAGTTAAATAGTTGTTTGGGTGCTGGCTTACCTTGAGCAGAGCTCGAGCAATTGCAATTCGTTGCTTCTGTCCACCTGGGGAAAAATAATCAGTAAATTGAAATAGGAAAACAGATGTCAGGTAATTTTATCTGAATGCTTAGGCTGAGCAGAATTAGGTCCATGTACTTTACTGGTGAATGGAGGTGAGGGGTGGATTCTCTTAATACTTACGGCAGGCTACAGCTTGGAGAAAAAAGTGGTAACAAAAAATGATGGAATTTTTGCATCACTCAATAGCATGAAGATTTTTAAAATAAGCAACAGAAAGACGTACCTGAAAGCAAAATGCCTTTTTCTCCAACTACAGTGTCAAATCCTTTTGGAAAACCTCTGATAAAACTAGCAGCATTAGCTATTTCAGCAACTTTCTGAATCTCTTCTGCAGTCACAGTAGAAGGATCCTCTGCACCATAGGCAATATTTTCAGCAATAGAACAGGAGAAGAGAATTGGTTCCTGACAAATGCAAACACATAACTAATATGGTAGATCTGTAATTGTATGCATATGTTATCTAGTATGTCAGATAATATAAATCTCACTTACAAGACCCCACTTACAATATCCATAAAAATAATATGTAAGCTAGAGTTAATTGAATAAAAGACTAATAAAAAAACCTCCTCCCCTAACACCAAAATGGACAGTGAAAACCAATTAAAAATTAAGTTGCTTTTTTAACTGACAAAACATAACTCTCAATTCCTAATATTTTAGGAAGAGCTATACAATCAAAAGCCCTTCCTTTGTATTTTGCCATATATCATCACAATGGAAGGGATGGAGCACCTGTTCTGTGAGGGAAGGCTGAGAGAGATGGGGCTTTTCAGCCTGGAGAAGAAAAGGCTCCGGAGGGACCTGATGGTGGTGATTCAGGACTTAAAGGGGGGCTCTAAGAAAGAGGGAAACAGAGTTTTTAGCAGGGCCTGTTGTCATAGGACAAGGGGTGATGGCTTTAAACTAAAGGAGGGTTGGTTTAGATTAGATATAAGGAAAATTTTTTACAATGCAGGTGGTGAAACACTAGAAGAGGTTTCCCAGAGAGGTGGTGGATGCCCCAACCTTGGACACATTCTAAGTCAGCTCATTCAAGGATGGGGCTCTGAGCAACTACATCTAGCTGAAGATGTCCCTCCTCAATGCAGGGGGATTGGATTAGGTGACATTTAAAGGTCCCTTCCAACCCAAACTATTCTATGATTTGCAACAGTGATGATTCCTTTCTTAATCTCTACAGAGATTTTATGGCATTGTGTGCATTTAATTTGTATTCAAACTTGCAACAGAGAACTGTGAGATAGGACAAGTGATGTACAATGGGAAAATGTCTGAAACAGGGTAAGTGAGCTCTATTTAAAAAGTACAGTCATGTTCTTTGAATACCAGCATTGACCTCCTACTGGTGATTTAAATGGAATAGATTCTTTTTCAGTTCATTTTCAAAAAGAAAAATGCTAATATGCCGACAAGAAAGTAATTTTTTGCACAAAAGCTTTTGGTGGTATTATTACATAAAGAAGTTGTTTTGAAATGCAACAAATAGTCAATTACTCTTATGCTTTTAACCAGAACATCAGCCTAACAGTTAATTGCACTGTGAAGTATCTGGGGAGACGAGGGAATGAACATTTTAATTGATGAAATAGCTTATTTTTAAGACACCATTGACTTCCAGAGTCTGGAGGTTGCTAGGAAGGTGGCACTGTAAAAGTAAGTAAGTGCTAACCATGCTTTATGTTCATGCTTTCCTAATGGAGATTATGGTTTTCTGGAAACTACTCAGAGCACAGAAGGTCAGTTTTTTAAATGGCTGTGTAAAACATGATTGTATAACTTTTATCAATACAAAAGGTAAATAAGTGTTAAGATTTTTGTTACTTTCTTCAACAAATTATAGCAAGCATTAGGTTGGTCATACCTTCACAACTTACAGCAAGTTACCTTCCAGTCTCCACCTGCACACTTTTCTTCTAAACTAACATTTTGGATCTCTGTGATTATGTAAAAACAGACTACAGAATAGCTTTAAACACTTATTTTTAGAACAAAGCATGTGAAACAGCAGTTACAGTGAGATGGAGGGATTTTACTGAGAAGCAATATTATGTCTTTTTAAAAAGAAGGAAAGTGAGGAAAAGCTAGTTGATCACAAAATTATTTCATCCACTTGTTTTTTTTTTTTTTCCTTACCTGACTTACTGTTCCAATCTTTGTCCTGAACCACAGTGGATTCAACTGACGGATATCAACGCCATCAACGGTGATAGTACCTTAAGTTAGGAAACAGTGAAGTCAAGTGTGTTTGACAAGTACTGGAAGAGTCTGAAGGAATAGCTGAGAATGACAACCCCTGGGGAATCACACACTGTACTGGTGGATCAGAAATGCAAAGCTATGCAGGCACCACCACAAGGTAACCATACACCTTAGAAGGAGACATGGACCTCAAGCACAGGAACCCAACAGTTTATAAGGTTTATCCGAGATGCAAAGCATTAATTGTTGCAAATGAGGGCAACACACAAACCATACCTGAGATAGGATCATACAGTCGCAGCAGAAGGGATACAATTGTTGATTTCCCTGTACCACTTGGGCCAACGAGAGCCATAACAGAGCCAGCTGGAATGGAAAGGCTGAAATCTTTGAAGATTGATACTTCTGGACGTGTTGGATATGCAAATTCAACATCTTTGAATTCCAAAGCACCTCTGAATATGTCTTTGCCTAATGTGATTCCCTCTATATAACAAAGAATAAAATACAGAAATGCAAACAGAAACAAAAATTAGCTCAGCCCTCCTAGAACTTGCTTTACAGACACTCAACAGAAGTATCTATCTCCACATTCAATCTAGGGATAACTACAAGCCACAATTCAGGACCACAGTGGTTATATTTCAGCCATGAGTGAATCAGTGTGGTATACCAATCATTCCTGAATGCAATTTCAGGTTGCTCACCAGCACGGAACCTGTAGGCTACTTACAGCAAGAGGGAGAATTTGCATCTTGCTAATACCTAACCACTAACAACAATCACTTCTCATAGAATTATCTGAATTAGTGAACATACTATAAGCAATTAAAGCTTTGTCAATTAGAAGCAATGAAATAAAAAGGCATTGGTGAAGGCCAAAGTCCCGTTGCCAGAGAACACAAAAAGATAAACATTGCAAATCATTTATTGCCCTTTCACCGAGCCACAAAAGTCACCTGAAGCACCCTCCTCTGAACAACAGCAGTTCCTGTCACTGGAATAAAGCTGTTGCTAGGTTTGTTGCACTAATAGACAATTTTTAGTTTTATTTTCTCCTTTCAGTGGAAAGTATATTTAATAAATTCAAATACCAATGAGGCCTAACTCTTGGGCAACAGTTCACTGAAATGAAAATTTCACTTTGTGAAACTTTCCATAAATGAAACCACCATGAATTAACAACTACCAAAGTTAAATAAAACCAGCTTCTTTCTGGAACACAGCATTTGACTTAAACAAGTATCGTAATATCATTACTAGAAAAAGCTGATAAATAGTTAAGACAAAGAAACAAAATTTCTTCAAGCCCTGTTAAAACCCAGTGACACATATCCATACAAAGCAAATTAATTGGACAGTGGGGCTGCATTCCCAAAAGATGAAGTTCCCACCAACTTTGTAAAAACTGGCAGTACTAGAGCAATACCCGAGTCATGTTTGTGCTGGAGAAGCACAGCTCAAACCCTTAATTCTTTTCAGATGCAGCACACAATTAACTCCCAACCAGCCATACCATAGGGTAGCACATGCCAATGTTTGGTTAAAAAGTAACTGTGGATAGGAAACAAAGACACCCATCAGTAGCAATCAAGGTTTCACTAGTTCTGCTCTTTTTTTCCCAGGTTTCCATTTCTTCTCCAGGCTTTCAGTTTAATGATAGTAGCTTTGGAATGGAAAAGGCGAAAGCATACAATTCCAGATTTCTTCCTTGACTTTAACCCATGGACATACACACTGTAATGTTTCCCCAATAGCCTGTAAACCTTCTTTTCAGAAAAGAAATGTGTTTGCTAAATCCTGTTAGCAGCATAATCCTCATTATTACCACAGTAGCAAGTAATCACTTATCTAAAGTCTCAGTTGCAGCTATTGCACAGTCTATCCATGGCCCGAAACACTGAATCTACTGCAATACAGGAAGTCTGCTACCACAAGTCCTTCCTACATATATAGCTGTAAAAATATCTAAAAGCTATGTACTTGTCTCTTGTTTGGATTCTAGACACAAGAAAAAAGACATTATTATTTGTTCCCAAGATATCTGCTGTCACCAGCAACAACCAGAGTTCTGCAAAAATAAAATCTTGCCCCTTCAAATAAAGAAGAAATGCGGGTAGTATTCCTGCAAGGAGAAAGGTGCAAATCACTCCAAAAGCAACACCTGCTGTAGCTGCACATCAATACTATTTCAAGAAGCAGAAGTCCCCCTATCAGCCCTACCTTTTACTTCCTTTTATTCCCCAGTCATGCCTTAGTCCTTGATTCCTATGGCAGAACAACCCAAAAACTCAGTTTAGTTTGTGTTGCTGAAAGGCCTCAAATTGTGTGTTGGCAAGTTAGGATTCATATCAACATGTCTTACTATAGGCTGATTTTCACTGGATCAGTATGAAATGTTTAAGCTTGCAATACTCTTAACGAAAACCACCTGGTTTTGCAAGCTTCTCTGATCATTTCTTAGCCATTAGAGATGAGCACGGTAAACCATTCAGCGGAAATATTAGATACAGCCATCTCAAAGAGCTCCTCCCTCCTCTCCTTTTTCTCCTTTCCAATCTTTTTGTTCTGAGGCAGAATCAAGAGGAAGTAGTGATGACATCAACAAGAAATTTCAAAAAGCTAGAAGTGACCATGCCCTCAGTCACATAAATTAGAAAGTAATATGATTTAAAATAATTTTCTGAATTAAATAAATAAAAAAATAATTAAACCAAAAGTAATGAATTAAGCTAAACTTTTGGCTTCTAAATTTTTTTATTAAAGGAATTTTTCATCATCTGTTTTGTACTTAGGTGAAGTCAGAAGGATTATGACTATATTTAGTTTCTTTGCAAATGATGTAAGTCAGTACTACCCTTAAGTGTTACACACACCCTTCTAAGTATTGCTGACCCATAAGACAAAATCAACCTTTAAACAGTAACAAACCAAGAACCTACCATTAAATGGAAGTTGGGGCTTCCTTTCAATAAGTTCCCAAAGACGTCCACCAGCACCTAGTCCTTTCATTAGCTCAGAATAAAAGGAACTTAGACCTAAACAAAAAGCAGAACAGTATTATGCATCCATATGCAATGGAAGACATAGAAGAGATAAAGTTAGCGTTATACTTTTCAGCAGCAGCATTGAAGGATCAGATGTGTAGAGGATCTTTTGTTCCAACAAACTTTTAAATGTGTTAAATCCTATCTAGTCTCATTTGAGAGCTGCCAATAACCCTTATTCACCATTCTTCATTATATCTGTAAAACAAATCACTCTGAAGAAAAGAAAATTTTAATACACTTTAGCTTATGTATGCCCTTTGTCATTCACCTGTCAGGAAGAGCATCCAACTTTAGGAAAATGGCTTTGCATTCAACCAGCTATATTCCCAGATCATTCAGCAGAACAGAGCATTCTGAATGCTCTTCTTTGTCAGATATGTTTACACTAATACAGGGGAGACTGGCTGAGTCAGCCACAGCAGAGAGAGGGCACAAAACCTAAAGCTGAAGTGATGCTTGAGAAGGTGTGTGGAGAGTGGACAATGGGATGAAATGTGTCTCCCATGCCAGAATAGGTGAAACAGTACTGGAGAAAGCAAAAGCTAAGGAGGAAGCCTGCACATAGTACTGGGTCCCAGCTCTTAGCATATGTGTGAATCATCTCGAAAGTAGCTTGGTTGAAGGGCTTTCCAGCTGACATAAACACAGAAACTAACACAGAACTAAAAATGGAGTAGTACAGAGATATAAGATGTCCAATTTCTTAAATTATTATGTGCCTTTCAAAAGACACCAATTTCATGATCTTAGAATTCCTGTAAAGTGTTTAAGAGTTATTTCAGGAGGGCAGAAAAACAAAGGTGCATATAAAATATGTATATCTAAATGTATCTATATAATGGATTTACTGGTTTATTTTTGCAGAGCAAGAAGCTCAGCTTAAGGTCACAAGTCTGCAAGTGTAGGCAGGGTGTTTCATCGTGCTGCTGCTGAGGACTGTCTGAAAGTTTGCAACACTAGCCATGGCGAGAAGCTGTCTGCTTGGAAAAAAGAGCCAAAGAATCACATCCTAGAGCAGGGCATGGCAGGGGAAGGCATAAGCCTCACAGAACAACTTTGAACTCAAACACTGAGGTTTGCAAATCCACAACCACTCATAAACAAAACATTACATATGGACAGCAAATACAAATTAGAAAACATTCTTATTTTTCATAACCTATGTTCTGTGTTTGGAAGAAAACATGGCAAACTTGCAATAAAGAGGGGCAAAGTCACAGATTATGCTGTGAACTTCACAGCTGTTGCATCGACTCCTATATGTATTGATGACATATACAGAACAGACTTAGCACTTGGAAGATTTATATGCCTTGTAGGCATCTAGGAAAGCAGGCCTCTTGTGGCAAGACACCTTGGCTTTAGAGTCCCCATGAGAATGAGCTCTGTGCAGAACTACATTCTACAATAATCTGACCTAGAATTTAAAAATATGTTTTATAGCTAATGAAAGTTAATTCAATGATATTTTTAGCATGCTTCTAATCTTCATTTACTTAATATTAGCTTGCCCCATGTTCTCAAAGTGTCAGGTACCTCTCCACTGACCAAACTTCAGTTTGGTGATTTAGTGATTTAAGCAGAAAAGAAAGGGGGCTGGTAGTTGGAATGGGTGCCACTGGAATTTTGATATACAAGGAAGCAGGTCTGTTTAATTCTGCCCTCAAGCACATCTTTGTGCTCCCTGTGATATCAGGCCTAATCTTAAAAAAGAAAAAGCTGCATTGCCCTCCTACTCCTATCAGTATTAACAGGCTCATTTTAAAGAAGAATGCTTCCAGTAAATTGTAGAGCTTCTGAGCAACTTATCTTCATTTTTTCCTGTATGCAGCCATGAAGACAGCTCTGACAAAAAGATGAACAGCTTGTTGCTGGGCCAGTAGATTACAGAGTGTGGGCTTCCAGGAGGAGTCAGTGAGTAAGGAAAACCAGAAGGTTAGCATGGAGTGCAGTAGTTTGCTGCACTTTGTTTACTATTCCAGTTGAGGACACTCTATACTGAATTACAGCTAAATGTTACATGCCTTTCTAAATAGAGTACGCTTAACATAGACCCAAATATTTTATTGCTTTACACAATACAGCACGTATCTTAACTTAAACCTTAAGAAAATTAAAGTTATATATACTGTCACATGCACACCTTGAAAAAAAGACCTTTCTTTTGGGGAAAAAGAAGGCTTATATTAAGTTACAGATTATTATTTTCATTAACTCTTCAGAAAAAAAAATCATTTACTGAGAAGTTTATTTGGACGACTTTTTAAGAAAGTCAGATTTTTAAAGAGCTTCTTCCCTCCCACCCCTATAATGACTGTAATGCTTTGAAGTGAAGAAAATCTAATTTCCCGTTCCGTACCTCCAATGCTTACGCCAACCCAGAAAGCATACATTAGGAAAGATGAGAGTTCACCAACTGTCATGTAGGCACTGCCCATCAGTAATCCTCCTTTGTATAACACTGAGAGGACAATTAAATTTCCAGAAAGGCCAGTCTAAAGAAAAAGGAAAAGGCAGATTTTGTCACATACATCTTAAATTTCATCTTCTAAGATGTTGTTGTAGAACTTTCCTTGTAATGAAAAGAACTCTTACGCTATAGGTATCTAGACTTTTGGAGGACTGAGATGAATTCAACAATTCCAATGTAAAGCCAGCCAACAGCCAGCCAGACATCCACGGCACTGTGCTATCCAGCAAGTGTCCAAAAAGCAAGCAACTCTTTTTCGGCTTTCTTTTCCCCATGGTGCAAAGGAACACTAAACATTATTCTCAACCACCATTACCAAGGAAGAATTGATAGTCTGCAGTTATGTTCCAGTTTTAGAATTCAATTAGACAAACAGTTATGGAAAAATCCAAGCCTCCCTACCTGTGCACTCCCCACTTTCCTATGATTGATGCTCCTCTCACTGGGGAGCCAAACCTCTAAATGCTAAGGGTAGGGGAAGGTTTCCATGGGTTTAATTCCTTGAATAGAAGGTGTGGCCTCAGATAAGTAGTCCCCAGCTATGGGGCATGGTGCAGAAATTGAGGCTTACAGTGACTTTATCATACTGTTTTATCTTGAGATGCAGTTTCACAGCAATTTAGACTTATTTAAGTCCAGTCTTCCCACAGTTTTATACATTCAATTTATTCTCAATCATTTACTTGCAGATTTTTAAGTATCATTGGGAGTTTTAACATAATTGACACTTTGCATAACATGGTTTGCTTACTTTCATTAAATATACTTACTGCTCCAAAGAAGCCTGCCCGAGCTAGTGCCTCTTTTTTAGCCAGCTGTAGCACATAATCAACTTTATTTGTATACTTCTCCATTTCAGCCATTTCTTGCCCAAAAGCTCGAACTGTTCTGATGTTTCCAATACGCTCTTCAGCTAACTGCATTGAAGCAAAGCACAAAACAGATCCACAGAGACACACAATTTGAAATGCTCATTATTACAGAACATCTTAAAGTTAAACCAGTATCACTTCACTAATCTACATATCTTTGGATAGCACTGGAAAATTTCTCATGCCTTCCTCTCCCCACCCCAAACCCCATTTTTTAAATTCTATTAAGTTAAAAGCAAACTGCATGCCCAGGCGGTTTTTAAAAAAACCTCAAGATTGTCTTAAGTGCTAGCAGAGGCAGAAAAATACAAAAGTAGGGTTAAAAAATTCAGTGTGAACAACACCCATAGGAAAATTACTATTCACAATATGCAATAACAATGTGGGAAGGGAAAAAATAAAGAATATTCTGTTTCATACCAAGTCATGCAAAAAAGCCTGCAGTTATTTCCTAAAACAATTCCATTCATTTGATCAAAGCAATGCTGGGAATTAATTTAGCCCAAGTACGAATGTCTCATTTCAGCTCAGTACTTTAACTTCTAAACAGCAAAGCATTAATTCTAAAATTCCTCAATTGTAACCAATTTGTAACTAAGTTGTTAATGGACATTGTGATGGTCTTAGAAAAAACAAGTTCCCCTTTTGTAAGTAAAAGTATGATACAAAAAAATAATTCTCCTTCTTTCATCTTCCATTCAACCTGAAAATTTGAATGGAACACAACAATTGCTTGTTCATATGAAGTCCCACACCTGGTTTACAAAGGCATGAGCTTCCCACCAACACAGTCTGAGGCAGACAAACAGAAGAGGGATAATCTTCCCTTTACACAGTTCTACAAAGGACATCCCAAGTTTACAACAGCTGACAACTGTGACTATTTTAACTACAGCTTTCCTAATTATATTTCTGTGCTTTATAATAATGTTTCCCCATGCTAAGCCTTTGAGGAAAATGTTTAAGAAACAGGCCCCATAAACATTTAGGAGCTGACAGTAAGGTCAAGCATCAGGGATGCATTTCAGAGATGGACTTGCTAGCAAAGGAAACATTCATCTAGTATGCTCCTGATAGCTTCAAGCTCAAAACCATAATCCAAGAAAAGTGGTTTCCAAATCATGGTACCAACTTCCACAGGACTTCACAGGCTGAATTTTTTTTTCTCTCACAAAGCTAAAGCCTAAGCTTCTTGTAATTTCTTACATTTCCAAATTTGGAAGGCCTAGTATGTTTGTGTTATATTGCTTCAGACAAAGGAAGCATGGTTGTTTTTGTGAACTATGAATAAGTGTTACTGAAATTTACCTGTCATACTACTCAGTGGCAAAACTAGAGTGTCAGAACTAACAGTACAATTGTCTTCAGAAGATCTGTAACTTTAGAGATATCAACTTAAATACATTAGAGCAACTTTAAAGTTAACTGGCAAGGTTACCTGTGTTGCTTCTGCAAGAGAATCTTGAGTAATTTTAGTAAGCTTTCGCAAGTATCTGCCATAAATCACAGCCAGGACAGCCAAGGGTGGCACAACGCTCAGAACAAATGCAGCAAGGCTAGGGGAAACAAAAAACTAGAAGAAAAAGGTATTGTCAGGGTTTAACATTCAGATTAAAAACAATCCCTGGAGTACTGAAGTGCAACTTCGCTTGCTACTTTTCTAAAACTAGTAGGGATTTAGTGCTGCCATGCTTTCATTTATCATGTTTTAATTTTTTTTCCAGGCAAAATATCCATTCTTCCATAGCATTTGGGAAGTTAGAACAAAGGACTATAAAGAAAGCCATCTGGATTTAATTTCTAGCTTTCTCACTGGTTCTCTGTGTGGTCTTAGTCAAGCACCTTAACCTGCCAGTAAACAGGCCTACCAGGAAATCTCTTGGGGATGCTGAAAGACATAAACTATTATACAGTTTCTAAAGTGCTTTCACAACAATTAAACAAATGGTGTAATACAGAAGCTCTGAGTAGAGAAATAACATACTGTACTTCTGGGTAACTGAGAAACAAACAGATGGAGTCACCAGTACTCCCTAGCACCCACGAAGGGGTGGAACAGGGTAATTAATTTATTGCTGAAAAACTTATCACTTGTAATGATCATTGCTTGTAATGAACCTAAAGAGGTTCTCTTCATAACATTTACTGACATTAGATCTAATGTGTTTTAATTTCAGCTTGCTTTCTCTATTGAAAACAAAAATCTCCAGAAATATTCAAAATCAACATAATTGATAGGCTTAATAATTATTTAATAATAATATCTTCTTTCTTTCTTTGGCAAGCTTTTATGGCTCTCATCTTACAACCATCCTATGGCAGTATTTTGGAGCAGAATGCATTATATAAAGTTATCTCATTTTATCTATGGTAAGATAAAGCCTTTGAGCCCCTTTGTAAGAGAGCACAGAAAGCCATTTTTATCAGCAATTCTTACCAGTGACAAAATACTAAAGCTTTAAAGTTTCATAGTGGAAACTCTTAACAGTTTCTAATAATGACAATATTGGATGCTTATTTTTATGAGGAGACTATTTGCTGTCTGGTTTTAACTCCAAGTAGACAGCAGAAATTACCACACCAACGCATAAGCATAAAAAAAATTAAGGCCACAAAAAAACCCCAAAACAAACCAAAACAAAACCAAAAACAAAACCCTCAAGAGAAGTCAGATGTTCATGTAGTCCAACTGACCACCAAGGAATATTAACTGATGCCCTGCACTGAAGCCTCCATTAACAAGGTTCCTACATAAACATATTCTTTACTGACAGACTAAAGCAGAAAGACTAATACTTGTAAAAATCCTTGGCATTAATTAGATATGCAATGCTGCCTTTGCTTAACCAGAATCAACCAACTTCAATGATTTTCTATCAAGCCCTTCACACTGTATTTTACCTGCAACCTGCATGTTATCACTGATTTTACCTGCATGTTATCACTGATTTTAGTATCTTCAGAAAGAATGGAATTCAGCAATTTTCCTACTACATTTTGTTTGATAACTTTGGGTAGAAACAGTAGTTAATGTCAATCCATCATCTTCCAAATTTTGCTTGTGAGTAAACATCAAGTGGCTGGCTACAGGCACATCACCTACTGCAATAATCTCTGCATCTGTTGTAGAGAACCAGTGAAATACACTTGTACCCAAGAGCACACAATTGTTACTGGTCTGACTCACACTCACCTAATAGAACTAAAACAAATGTGAGACTACAAGTAGTGTCAAGCAAGTAAGAGACCACCATACCATCATTCCAACCCCAACAGATACTTGTGCTCCTGCCCTGAGCCCGTCTGAAAGGTTTTCAGTCACTGAGCGGCCCAAAAGGGCTGTATCTGAAGATAAGCGGTTTATCAGCTCTCCTGTTCTGGTCTTGTCAAAGAAAGCCGTTTCTTGCTTCACAATAGAGGAGAACATGGTTGCTCTCAAACGTTTCACAATTCTTTGTCCTGTCAAAAGCATAAGTCAGTCAAGCATAACAGAAGAGACTTTACACAGACACCAACAATATAAAAATTACAGGATTGCACAGCACCGAACAAGGCACATTACAGGGAATAGAGTCTGGTAAGATGTGTTAGATGAGATGTTTAAGATCTCACTTAACAGCAAATAAAAATGAGCAATCATTCCAGCATACTTATCTTTGCACTATTAGTTTACCTTTGCTCTGGTTAAAAAAAAGATACCAATGCCAAAATCATCTCTTGGTCATGGCCAAGAATTTGTTTAAGATCATTAGATATCCTGACTCTGCAAAAAACAAGATGACTCTCCATACCACTTTTCCTTCTGTTTTTACCTGCAGTCTGCATGAGGTAGACACGTGTAGCATTAGCAGCAGCACCACATAAAAAAATTCCACTCAGCAAGGCACACAGGCTGGTCAGGCTGTCAGTGAAATCCTCACTGGGATTTGTATAAATAATGTCAATAACTTTCCCCATAAAGAAAGGAGCTGACATGGTAATGACACTGGAAACTGCCAGAAAGCCAACAGCAGCTGCAAATCAACAAGAAAAAGGAAAGTTATTCTGAACTTACACGATCGTTAATAGTACAAATGAAATGATTTTTCACTTGAAACTTCTATTAAGCTTGCAAGTGCCAATTGAAATAATCAGCAGTCTTTTACACCCAGTGAAAGGGGTATTTTAAGCCACTGTAGAAATTAACTTAGGCAAGGCACATTTTAAGACTCTAAAAAGCCTCTGTATACAATTACAATCCTGGTATCACTTCTCTTGTCTAATCTTCAACAGCACCATCCAAAAAGGTTAACTTTTCACAGGTGTCACCCTTAGAGAACATTGACAGTTACCAAATTCTGACACACAATCCTTCAGCTCCTGTTTGGTTTGGGTTTTATTATTCATGCTTGTCACTGTATGGAAGCTTCCAGTTATCTGTTTTTGAGGTAACAATGGACTGAAGTAAAGATCTGATCTGAGAACTATGCAATTTTATTGGGAAATAAAAACCAAACAAAGCCAAAACTAAAATAACCCCCAAATTTGATTTTCTCTTAACTGATAAATTTTAGAATTTATTTTTATTTTAGATTTTATAAACATCTATTTAGTTTTACTCTTTACTATTGTTGGTCTAAAAGAAATATAGTGTAAGTCTTAATTAGAAGTACATTTGCTGATGAGCAGAGCTCTTGAATTCAAGGTGCAGGATTACCCATGGAACAGCCTGTATAGCTTTTTGAAGGTGTATCACAAAGTAGGAAAACTACACCAGACCAAAACTTAGCCTGTTGAACTTAAATCTGCCAAGAAATTTCTTGAGCCAAGAACAAAGTTTAATTCTAAAAAGGCAAGCCAAGCTTGGAAGGCTGAAAGCTAGGAAAAAACCACATCTTAATTGAAAACTGAACAAACTTGATATGAAAACCACAACAAACAATGACATTTATATAGCATCGTTTTCCAAGAACCAACCACACACTTACAGCAACCATCCATAGGACTGCTGCAAAACTACTAGCAAATAATGTCATTGAAGACAAAAAATATACTGTGCTGAAAGTGCTGAAGTTTAGACCCATTCCACTGAGCTTCTTGTATCACTTCTATGATGAAGACAGCAGCCAGCCTCCCTATTGCACACTGCTGTAAGCAGTATTTCTAACACCTGACACACGTGGTTTGATGCCTCTTACCACCTTCACACACACATAGAAAGCTTTGTTTCAGTTTGTACTTGAGGTGTAAATACAGCTGTGTATTTGTAAGGAAGAATTCAGAGTACAAAAAATGCATAGCTGCAGCCTGTGCTTCTTAGTCAAGATTTATTTGCAATCTTTCCCTTGTGTTACAGTCCAGCCAGCAAGTGTGTGAAACATACAGGATTTGGATCTTTAACTTGAAGCTATAAAAACTATAAGAAACCAGAGGAGAAAGTGAAAAACTTTCTGGTGCAAACTGATTGATCTATGCCATAGGCACATCCCATAAGGATATTACTTATTAGCGAAAAATACATAAATGACTTATTTACAGCCTGGCAGCACTGGTGATTCAAGCTGTGAAGCAGCAGGGGAAAATCCAATAAAACCCAGGTTATTTCCTGTCAGGAAAAGCTGGTTGGTCTGCAAGGCAGCTGGAGATGGACAAAAGCATTGATTATAAGCACAGTACTGCATGCCAGCTCAGTCTCCATTAGTCCAGACAATTTCTCAGTTATGGATGGAACAGTACATATGAACTGCAGATATAAATATTCACAGAGGGAAGAGGACTGTATGGCTAAACCCCTCATATGTTTCTGTCTTGTGGCTTGAATTTATTTTCAGTTCTTCTTTATTCAAACTAGCACGGGTTTCACTGTAATTACTTCCAACAGCCTTAACTGAATGAAAAGCAAATACTAGTATCTAAAGCAAACTGAAAACACACATGTCTTTATTAATTTAATCACAAATCACATGTAAAATAAGGTTCCCTAACTGAAACTCTTGTGTTGATTATACCAGCAGTAGAAAACAGCACAGTTGACAAGTGGCTGCTCTTTTTTGTTTCTTTTAAAATGTTGACTAGTTGAAAAAATAGGAACCAGCAAACACTCATTGTATTGCCTCCTTCAAAGGAGCTGTCATGGTGATAACTGGCTGAAGGGAGGAGTTCAATGTGTTCAGCAACCAGATATGAAGACATGCCAGTGACACTGAAGGTTGTTGCTGATAGAAAAAAAGGTCAGAATAAACTCTGTAGTATTAGTTTCACATGGCTTACTCTGTTAACCAGAAAATTACATCAAACAAAGACCCAAAACACACCCTTTTATTTTTTAAAGTGATTTTTTGGGTAGGCTCTGAGATGACAATTAAGAAAATGTGAGGTAGATCACTGGAACTTATAAAACCAGGACTTCAAAGTGGCAACAGGTGAAATGACCAGGAAAGCTGGCTGCAGCAGCAGCTGAGCAACCCTCTTGGAAACATAAGGCAAACATTTTGCTTGTCTACTTGCACAGAAATCCAGATTGCTGCACAAAGTGATGCCTTTATCACTATTAAGATCAACACACTCTCTGTTAAGGCTGACATGGTTTGCTTTTTGACAGCAAACCTGCAACTTCCTAAAAGGACAAGGTAACTGATAAACCACGATGCTTACAAGCAATACAGAGCTATCAGAAACCTCTCTTCAGAACGTAGACTAAGTGACTCCAAAGAATCATGACTTAATTTTCTACACACAAAAACAACACCAAGACAGTGAATGTTTCTAATTTTGCTGGTTTTTATCAGAACACCCTTCTCACCCAGCATAGTATCTGGAAGTGTGTGAAGACAAAATACTTGCAAGCCTGTTAGGTGAGGGACTGTTTTGAAGACAAATACATAAGGATTTTACCGCAGATGATTTAAGATCATGCAAGCCAATCAGGGATGAAAGGCAGAAAAATGAGGTATTGATGAGATCTGGCAGGGCACAGTCACCCAGCAACAGGTCACAGTAGTTAGATTTTACTATTCCATAAGCTATGAGTATTACTTCCTGAAATCTTTTAGGTACTGTACTGGTTTCATTTAAATATGGAGGGCTGGTGGGTCAGAAACAAGCTTTGGATTTGTGAGGAATATCCTTCTACCAGTAACAATGACTGTCTGTCCTTTACCAGTTATCTCTGCAGTTTTATTTAATATGTGGGGAATTTTTAAGCTGAACACTGACTGGCCTTCCACAAGGGCATTTGGAGTGCTGAATAAAACCTACCACATTATAATGTGCATTCAGGAAGATTGGGCTCTTCAAGTGTTCTTTTATGGGAGAAAGATGCACTGCTGAATTTTATATTTGTTGGTCAAATAAAGCTAATTTCCTTTCAGTGGATCCTGAACCACAATATTTTTGGGTATCAACCCTGCAAAGAGTCAGCTCTTCAAATACTTACTACAAGATAAAAATCTTCTTCCATAGTACATTGTGAGCACTTAATGATGTTCTGTATAGTTCTAGGTTAGGTATGAGTGGTGTGTTTTTCTTTCTGTGTTAAAGTAAATTCACACATGACATCTGCACTGCATCTCTTATTATGCAAGATCTTTTTAGAACCATACCCCTTACATTGATAAGAACAACGGTGTTACTGTGCTCAGAAAAAAAAAATACAGTTCGCAAAATGATAGAAAGTAACAAATAACTCTAGGTTTGGAGGAGAGAGTAAGACTTCTTTTTTAATCGTAGGTTTTACAGTAAGGCATTTAACTTGTTCATATTTACCTTGTATAGAAGACAGTGTTTATGTCAGCCCAACCTAGCTATATTATTCCTTCTATTTCCACAGTCCACACAAATAATACAGCAACAACATTTCCCAAGGAAATTAAGGTCTAAGCACCTAACTGATCACAGCGATAAGCAGCTACTCTTTCTGCAACGTCTTACTTAAGTAGCTTCGCTAACAGTTGAAATAAACAACCAATTACACAGAAAAACAAACTTTTCTGTGGTAAAGCTGCAAGGCGGCTTGGACCTTTTGTGAATTCCATACCAAACACCGACAAAATCAGAAGAAAAACTAGGGCGAGAAACAACAAAAAGCACCTAGACTATATTTTAATGGGGCCACTGCACATGAGAAAACACTCAGTAAGTTACCTGTACATATATATACATATAGGAATTACGATTTATTTTAAAACCACAAGAATTGCCTTCCAAAAAAATCAAAGTGCATCACCTGGTGTAATTTTAAAGTAAAATGAAATCCGATTATGAAAAAACCAGTGCTTTCCTAACTTAATTGAAATTTTAATCTGTAGGAAAGCAGCTATTACAAATTTGCCAAAAATACCAAATAAAATATCTGAGATAACATTTCTTGAATACCTCTAAAAACACCTGTGTACAAAACAAACCTTCTTACTCGGTGCACATAAAGTTTCATAGAGGGAAAGAGCACGCTTTGCTACGGAATTAAAGATTTCAGAGTTCCTTGTGCTTACTTTACAATTCAATACAACTATTGTTTCCTTCGTGTGTGGTTTGGATAAAGTGCAACAGACAGATTCTCACGGGGAGAAACAAGGAGGCAGGAGGATATAAAAGGGATCATTTTGAAAAGGCATGTTTGTGGTCTCACACACACAGAGCAGGATTTAATAATTCCAACAATGGCCCTGTCCTCTTCCCCAGGAACTGAACTTAACTGAAGATGTAGGTTTACCTTACCTGACTAGAGTAGATGGCCAAGGAATTCCTACAATTACTTCTCTCCTTTGTTAAATCTGGGAGGTATTACGGGATTTACAAACTCCTAATCACTACACAAAACTATGGTCACTAACAGAGTGAATTCCCACCATAGTATTTGGGCTTCTTTTTACCACTTCAATTGCAAACAACAAAATTTAATACACATGTCCCACTTAAAATACATTCATAGCTCTACCCTGCTGTAGAAGTAACTGGACATGGAATATATTACACTGATACTTTCTCTTTTTTTTTTGGACAGTATGACATTTGATACATTTATTTTCATTCCTAGGAGCCTCCAGAGGGTCAGAAGCTCCTGCTGCAAGAGGTGCTGTGTGCCAGCACACGGGAAGTCTGGGCCAGAGCACACTGCTTCTTGCTGAGCCATTGGTTGGTGAAGAGGCCCTGCACAGAGCAAGATGGGACCTTCTCCTCTGCTGCCAATCACAAGGGGAGCAGGTCACCTTCACCTCATCAGATGACACCACTTCCCCAGTGCATCAAGATGGGTGAAGCTAGGCTTGCTCAACTTCCTCGTAAGTCATCCTCTGCTCCCAATCTCTCCCACTGTCCTCACAGCAACCACTTCACCTTCTGTGACTGAATTTCAGCTCACAACTGCAAGGAGCAGGCAGAGCATCACGACTCGTGCCATGTGGGATGCCAGGAAAGGCACACAGCACTCCACACTGGTACTGCTACACCCCAGCTGCCCATTCTATACAATACAGAAAATCTGGAAGAACTCGGCCTTCCTGCAGAACTGAACAGCACCTGCAGACCTCTGAAGAGATCTCACAGCATTTGCTTAACAGTTATATGGACGCGAAGAGGAAATTAAAAGTTTTACCCTTGTTCATTGTTTCATATAGGTTTCATTATTAATGGTTTCACATTAACCTTCCTCTTTTTTGAATGGAGAAAACCCAGACACACTAGGTTTTTGAGGACTAGTTTCTCTGCACAAAGCTGCAACAGCAACAAAAATGCAACTATTTTAACATATTTTAGATACAATGGGTACGTGCAATTGCCCTACTACCACCTGCAATGCATTTAACTCATATTTGTTATCCCTGCAATCTATAATAACCAAAAGCATTTTCCCTGTTAGCTTTTCTATCTCCCCACCTAATCACAACTTAACTATAACTTTTCCCTTAAGCAGGGTGTCAATAAAGAAGAATGCTACATAAATTCACTCCTCTCCCAGAATGAAGACCAACTGAACACTGAAAAGCAGTTACTACATTTCCACATTTTTTTTAATCCTCGTGACTTGATATGATCAAGTTGTTGTGTTAGGGGTTTTTTAAACTTCAATTCAGGCCATTTTGTTATCTCAAAAGACTAAACTACACGTAGCTGGTTTTTAGCAACTGTGATAGCTGATTACTTAGATAAAACCATCAGCAGACTGCACAGACTAAGGATACTTTTCTCTATTTCAAAACATAATTACAAACAAGCATACCATAACCCTGCCTGTGACAAACAAGCTGGCAGCGAGTGCCCAGTAAAGTGAACTAAACAAAATTTTCAGTTATTTAGAAGCCTTGGGTCCTAAAACCAGCCTTAAAATAACTGATTGATTTACTTGATTAAATTTAAATGGAAAAACCACAGTCTTTTAAAACTTAATTGTAAAACCAGCAGCTGGTCTAAAATCTATAAACATTCATTTGGATCCAAATTATGTTGGCTATACAATACCAACATGTAATGAAACTCTGTAAATATCCACTGTGAATAAAATCTTGTGCAAAGTATTCTGTATTCCATAAACCACCTCTTTATATGTCTAACTACCTCACCTCTCCTCTCAAACGCCATTTACTCATTCCATGGGAACTACCTACATTTTTTTACAGGCCTCTCACTCATGAGACAGTGCACATGCTGTCTGCCAACAAAGATACCTTAAAAAACCCAAAGCACATAATAATTTGATATTGTTTTCTTACCAACAGCTATTATCATATTAACCTATGAGAAGCAATGTCATGAAAATTTCATTTATACTATGTTGAAAATATCAGTGTTAAAGGTGTAATTTATACAGCCACAGTGTTTTGGTTTCATTGCACAGGCACTAGAAAATAAACAATTTTCAAAACACCTTAGAAAAGTTTTAAGCAAAAAAATTATTGGGGGAGAAAATTCCTTTTTATTTTTTAAAAATAAACGCATCAGGTTCCCCTTTTTACTTAATTTCATGTAGTCTTGGGCCCAAATTTATTGCAGGTAGATTGTGAAGCCAGTGCTGAACAGCACAGAGACATTAAACAAAAGGAACAGAGTTCTGTTAACTTCCAAAACTTTTGCCTTCCTTTCAAAAACCAAGAGATTAAGAGATGGCAAAGTGAGAAGAAGCGGGAGAATGTATGTTTTTAGCTTTTCACACGTATGGAAGGCTCGCTCCAAGACTCCGCGCTGTGCTGGGATGCTGCCAGCAGCGCCGGTTCTCCGGGGAAGCACGACCTTCTCCTTCGCCCCGGCGGCGTCCGCTCTGGGGGCGCACCCCGGCCGCGCACCCCGGCCCCGGCAGCCCCTCCGGGCGGGGCGCCCGCCGCCCCCTCCCGCTCGGGCAAAGCCCCGGGGCGGCCCCGGTACCTGTCAGTCTCCGGCGCTCGGGGTGCGCCAGGGCCAGCAGCCTCCGAGCCTCGAAGCGCGGCGGAGCGCCCGCAGCCCCCCGCGGCGGCTCCGTGCCCGCCGCGGTGCTCAGGGAGCGCGGGGCGCCGCCCGCCGCCGCCGCCGCGGCAGGGAGGAGGCGGCGGCGGTAGGACGGGGAGCCCGGCGGCAGCAGCAGCGGCGGCGGCGGCGGAGGGTGCGCCCGGCACCTGCCGGGCGGGCGCGGCGGGGCGCGGAGCCCGGCGGCCGCGGCCGCTGCCCGAGCCCAGGGGGGCGGCGCCGCCCGGCGCAGCAGCGGCAGCAGCCAGGGCAGGCGCGGCGCGTAGCCCGCCATGCGGCCGGCGCGGCACCCGAGCTGCTGCTGCGGTCGCGGGTCCCCGCCGCGCGGGTCTGCGGCGGGAGGAGGAGGAGGAGGAGGCGCCTCCGAGCCGCCGCCGCCGCCCATGGGCCGGCGGCCGGGAACCCGCGGCCGCGCGGGCCCGGCCCGGCCTGCGGCGCGCTGATAAGGCTGCGGCTGTCGGCCTCCTCCCGGCCGCCCCGGCCAGCGCCCTCTGCCGCCGCCCGGCCCGGGGAAAGGACGGGAGGGGGCCCGGGCCTGCCGAAATGGCGCCCGAGAAGACAGAGGCGACCTCGCTAATGCGTATACATATCTCAGGGCAGGTGCCGAGAGGATGGTGCCAGACTTTTTTCAGTGGTGCCCTTGGAGACAGCGAGGAGCAGTGTCTGTAACTGAAAGCATAAGAAGTTCCATCTCAACGTGAGGAAGAGCTTGAGGTTGAGGGTGGCAGAGCACTGGAACAGGCTGTCTGAGGAAGTCGTGGATTTTTGCTGTCTGGAGACATTAAAAACCACCTGGACGTGTTCTTGTGTCACCTGCTCGAGGTGACCCTGCCTTGCCATGGGGTTGGACTCAAAAATCTCCAGTGGTCCCTTCCAACCCTAACAAGTCTATGATTGTTTGACCCTGCCCTGCCCTACCCAGTGATGGCAGAGACCCACCTGGGAGGGGACGGGAGCTGAGGCAGCCGATCCCAGGAGAAGAAAGCAGGGACTTGGCCCCCTCCCCTGTTCCTCCCTTCCAGGCCTGCATGGGTTGCAATGTCTCCCGTCATCTTAGGCTGGCCACCAGACCTTGCCAGCCTGTGTCCATGGGTTTGGTCTTGGTCCAAACAAGGGAAAATGTCCATCCAGAGGAGAGCTGCCTTTTGGGAACACTATGTGCCTGATCCCATGCTCAGGCTGGTGTCTAAAGGATCGATATAAACTGGCCTTATGTGCCCATGCTTGGGCTAGAGCCCACAGGATTAGAAGGACTAATTGGTTCAAATGGAAAGAGAGGAAATTTAGGATAGATATTAGGAAGAAATTCTTTACTGTGAGGGTGGTGAGATACTACAACATGTTATTCAGAGTTCTGGATGCCCCATCCCTGGAAAAGTTTAAGGCTGTTTGGGATGGAGCTGTGATCCAGTGGTAGGTGTCTCTGCCTGTTGCAGGGGAGTTGGGACTAGATGGTCTTTAAGGTCCCTTCCTACCCCTTAACGTTACTATTTTTTTCACGTATCACTGCTCAAGGTGGGAACCATTTACCAGACAATCTCCTGCCCCAAACCTGATTTAAGAATAAGAAACCATAGCTTTCCTGAGGCCACACGCTACCAGCAGCCAGAGCAGGGAACTGACTATCCTGTTTTCTCCACCAGAGTGCCCAGAATAGGGATACCTGTACTTTAATTTTAAATTTTTGGGTCAAATTTCTGTATAAATTAGTTAACATCAGTTTGTGAGACTGGGTTTGCCACAGTGGTTTGAACAATCACACTTTCAAGTCTATAAATGACTAAAATTGTATTAAAAGATAACGAGAAAACATGAACAGCCTTTTTTATCTGCAAATGATACAGCCAAATTCCCAGTATTTAGGGAAATCAAGGGGTTAGCACACCCAGTGGCAGTGCTGAAGAATGGAGCCTCATCCTGGGAAAACCACTGTACCAGGTTCCCTTGATATTTGAGTGAATTAGCATAAACTTCCCTTGATACCTGAGTGAATTCCCATAGACCTTCCTTGCAGGAAGGGCAGAAACCTTCCACTGCAGTGCAAGGGCAGTAGCTCCACAGCCTCACCCCAGAACCTGTGGTTCCTCCTTTCCCACACCCAGCCTACCTGCCCTCCATAATGCTGTTCTGAGACGCTGCTAGGAGGGCATGGTGTATATACTGTATATTAAATCACAGAATGGGTCAGGCTAAAAAGGATCACAGGGGGTCATCTGGTCCAGTCTCCCTGCTCCTACAGCACCTGGCACAGGATTGTGTCCAGATGATTCTATTACATCTCCAGTGAGGGAGACTCCACAACCTCTCAGGACAACCTGTCCCAGGTGCAATTTCCTGTGTATCAGTTTCTGTCCACTGCCTGACGCCCTATTGCTTGGCACCACCGAGAAGAGCCTGGCCGAATCCTCCTCACACCCACCCTTTAGCTATTTACACACATTAATGAGGCCCCCTCTCCGTGGTGTCTTGAGCCGAAATCCCGTAGCTATTTCCCAGCGCTCGAGGGCCCTCACGGCGGCCAGGCCGGTGATCCAGCGGCGCGCCGGGCCCGGAGGCCGCCAGGGGGCAGGGCCCGGCCTGCGCGGGGCGGCTGTGGGCGCCGCTTCCCCGCGCCGAGCTCCCGGCGGGCCGGCCGGGCCGTCCCTGTGAGGCGCGGTGGGGAAGTGTGTGGAATCTGGGCTGCGCTCGCCCCAAGCCCAGGGGTTTAGGGCGATTTTTTTTTTTTTTCAGTAATTCTCTCCCGTTGGAAAAGGCGGTGCAGCGCGTGGCCGCTTCCCGCGGGCCAGGAGAGGGCCCGGGCGGCGCCTTTCGGATCGTCCCGACCGAACTCGCGTTTCCTAAACAGAGGGGCGGAATCAATTGGTTTGACCTCTGCGATCATCAGGTCCAACCTATGACCAACACCACCCTGTCAATGTGGCACCCAGTGCCACATCCAGTCGTTCCTTTAACACCTCCAGGAAAAGTGACTTCACCAATTCCCTGGGCAGCAGCCCATTCCAGTGTCTAATCACCCTTTCTGTGAACAAATTCCTCCTAATGTCCAACTTTAAACCTCCCGTGGCACAGCTGAAGACTGTGTCCTCTTGTCCTGTTGCTGAGTTCCTGGGAGAAGAGGCCAACTCCCACCTGGCTACACCTTCCTTGCAGGTGGTTGTAGAGAGTGATAAGGTCACCCCTGAGCTTCCTGTAGGCTAAACAACCTAGACTTGGAAAACTACTGGTGTAGTTTTGGGGCAACACTACACAAGGCTGTTAAAGGGGGAAACACTCAAATAGGACATTTTATTGAGAGGGTTGGTGAGTTGACGCTGCTGTAGCCTGAGGAGCCTCACGCCACTGCAGGCTGTGTGCCATGGTGCACCCCAGGGGCCAGCACTGCGTCCCCCACACCAGCCCCAGGGTGGCTGCCCCCCATCTAGGAGGGCTGGGGATTAAATGGCGTCTGGGACACAGGACAGAGCAAACTTCAAACCTGGGTGTGATGCTACAGGCCAGGGTCTTGCTAGACCTGCCGCAGCTCTGGCCCATATGGGATGCTGGAAGATGCAGAGGGGAAACTTAGTGAACGCAGGGGAGGATACAGGTGAAAGCACCACAAGAAGGACACATCCTTCTTGTTTATGTCTTGCAGTGAAGCTTCAGGTGCTGTCAAACCTGTACTGTCCCCAGGTTATCTGACTGGGTGTGCAAAAGCTGATGGGGTTAGATGTTGTAGATTAAACTGCAAACATTAAATTTCTATTTAGTTATTGCATGTTACTGAAATAGTTTTGTAGCCTCTCTGCATTTTCAGGGAGAGAAAAACAGGCACTACAGGACAAAAGTCTTTGCATTGAGCGAAGCAAGCAATACAAAAGCAACGGAGCATGAAATTCCATAATACATGTTCTTTCAAAGCGCTATTTAAAGGAAAATGAAACATTTCCATTATGAAATTAAACCTGAATGGAGCATACAGTTCCCAGTGTACCTGAGCAGTGAGGTGTGCAAGGTGGGGCTCCAGCATCTCTGCATGTAGATGTCGCTGAGTGCAATAATAGATGTCTCTCTGTGCAATAAAACTATCCATGGAGACACAAACAGTGCTTCAGAAAGGCAGGTTCTCAGCACTTGTGTCTATCCTATGCTGGTTGCAGGATGAGAGCTGTTGGAAAACCCAGGATGTATTCTCTTGAGAGACTTTGGGGAAGTGAGACTTACAGATAAATAATTTAAAAAGAAAAGAGAAAGCCAAGCACTTCCCACCTCCTGCATGACAAGGAGATTTGCCTAGCAAAGGAAAGTTTAGGTGCAGCACAGCTTTACACTCCAGTTTGGTTTAGGCTTTATTTCTGGGTTAAAAAATAATATATAAAAACACAACCACCTCCAAACTCATAGATGGTTCCATAGTCATCCTAAATGGTCATGAAATATTTGCACTAGTGGAGTTGCCAGGGGGGAGGAGAGCGCCTAAAATTCTGGCTATTCTTTTCCAGTCTGTTAACCACATGCGGATTGCTCTGCTATTGCCTTAAGCAAAAATGGCAAAAAGCAGCAGCAGCAGTCCTGCACAAGTCTCCTGCTAAGCTAGTCACCCATTAAAAAAAAAAAGAAAAAAAGAAAAAAAAATCGGTGCAAACATTCCTTGCTTCAACTCCAGTAATGGGCTGAAGTTGTGACGTGTTAACCTAAAATACTACAAAGTCACATGTGCACTCACAACTCCAGTCCCTGGGAACGAATGTTTAGGGCTTGGCAGATTCCTGGTGTTGAAGTACATGCAGCTCCGGAAGGATCTGTGCTAGTTCTAAAGGGCAGCTTGTCAGTACATGAGTTTTGTTGTGCTTTTCTGGATGCCAGACAAATGGCCATTCTCCACATGCAGTTGGCACTAGTTTGTCTGGCGTTGTCTTACAGCATGACCCCAGTTTATCACTGCAGCAGCACACAGCAGCTTCTGCCCTTATTTGCCCTGTTGTCCCTCTCCATGAACTACAAAGCACCGGTGGCTGTTGCAAAGCCAGGCGCAGAGCTGGCCTAAGGCAGACATCAGAGAGCACAGGTAATATCAATGCTGTCCAGAGAACAAGAAACACCTTCTGGCAGGAGTGGTTTGTTATCTAGCAGCCCTTCTCCCCTTAGTGTCCACCTACCTCATCACTTCCAGGAACTTCCCAAGGTTCATGTGCAATCCAGCCTTTGGATATTTCAGTGGGGTATTGCTGTATCTATGAACAGAGCTACATCACTCAACTGCTGTCTAGGTAGCCCGCTTGTCTAAGTGTAAAAATGGAGTCTGATCTGGCAGCTTCCAAATTAGGGGCAGGGGGTTCAAGATAGCCCTGAAAATCCCAGAAAATATCCCAAGATCAAAGGTTGCTTTCAGATGGAAACAGGCAATTCAGTCTGCTACGGACTACCTCTGTAAAATAATTTTAAGCCACAGGAAAAACAAACAAAACAAAACAAATCAAAACAAAACAAAAAGCAGGCAAATAAAAATCGAACAAACAAAAGAACAACAAACAAGAAACACCCCAACCCAAACCCCAGGCTTGATATTTACAGGCCATTTACAAGGAATGCAGGGTGATCATTTCAATTAGCTGCCTGACCAGCCCCACTGCTGCCCTACCAGGGCTGCTGAAGTAAGTGTTGATGCATGATGTGCGGCAGTGAACAGAAGCATCACTACTCCGTTGGGGAAAGGAGTGATAGCAAAGTAGAACTGGATACCATCATGATCCTTGTCTTGTGCCCCGACACTCATGGCTCCTGAGCTGCCTCTCATCCCATTCTCCAGAGCTGGGATGGCAAGTCCAGCATACCTCCTCCCTTTGGCAGCCCAGTAGAGGGATTAGGATGGAATTGTCTCCTGTTCTCAGGCAAAGTGTCAGAGGACCACTGCCCATGTGCTTGTACAGCACCAAACACTATAAAGCCCTGCTGTTAGCTGATCTCCCATCTGCATATGCTAAAATATTGTTATCAGGCTTGTGATAAACAGAAGACCACAACTTCAATGAAAATCACAAACCTGTGCAAAGAGAAGACAATTTTATCCTAAAAGGAACTGCAAAGACCTGAACTAGGTAGGAAATCCGGCTACTTATAAAGTAGGCTTCTGAAATTGTCTCTTTCCTCCCCTAACCCTCAGCTTAATGCAAGAGTAATGCTTATAATATCAAGTTATAGAAATAACTTCTTCAGCTTCCGTGTTCAACAACTTCCTTGTCCTGAGACTGCTTCTTCTGGATAACACAGATAAATAACACCTTGCCTTAAACTGTGCACTTAGAATGTATCACCTTCTCTATTCACCTGCTGCTCAGTGCTGTTGTATAGCAGTGTCCATGAAACAGAAAGCCAGAGAGAGGTTTAAAATTGTTGCAAAAACATTACCAGTCTAGAGGAAAAGTTTTATTAGTATTTTGTACTTGAAGTACACTGAGCCGGGTGAACGTTGTTATTTCAGTCAGTTTGGGCTCCTATCCAGTACTTTTTTTAAAAAAACCCCATAGCTGATGTGCAACATGCCAGGATGTTGTCCCTTTGGCAAGGGACATCCAGGCACTTAATTTTACTGTCACATCAGTGTCTTGTAGTGGTACAGTTTTAGAGCCTGGCTCACCATGAGCAACTAGACACCACTCAGAAGAAAGGCCATTTCAGGACTTTTTTGAAGAACCCACAGAGCCCAGAAGTCTAACAAAAGGCAGCAAGTGTTGAAACAAGGTTAGCAACATGGCCTGAAGTCCTTTTTGTTTTTCTTGGTGAACCTGAAGGACCTGTTAATGGAAATACCATTTCTGTAAAATGTTTTTAAAACACTTTTAAGAGACAATCTTTTCACAAAGTGACAAGAATGGGGAGGAATAGAATGAACTTTACCATTTCAGGAATTAAGACATTTAGACTGAACAGGGTGGCAGCACTGCTTGGGAGATGCCTGTGTTGAAAGTGAGAAGGGCGACTTTAGTATAGACCTGTGAATAGGTGTAGCAATTTATTAGAGCACATACCCTTTCCATTCCTCATTATTCAGTGACTAAGCATGGACTTTAACCTTAACTTTGTCTGTACCCTGGACTACCTTACACCCTGGAAACCTGGAAAGGGGTTTTGCTCTTCATTGTCTTTTTCAATTCAAGAGGTTAGGGAACAGAACAAAATTATCAGATAGCAAATGTCAAAACCAAGGAAATTCCCCCCCCCCCCCCACCCATAAAATCAAGGTGTAGAACTTCTTGCTGTAGCAAACTGTGGAAGCTGCAAGTATATAGCTGATTAATAAAAGAGATGAGTCTATTTTAGATGAACCAAATGCATCAGCAGCTACACAGCCTCCAGTGTCAGGGGGTCTACTGTAACAAACCCCAAACCCCAACACAGCTAACTGTGAGAAGACAGGATTCTATAAACCATTAAAGGATCGCTGTCTGTTTGTCCTCTTTGTCTGAGTATCTCCTGACAGCCACTAGCTGGTACCATGCAGTGCCTTGTGCCCTGTGCATCATCCAGGAGCATCATCCACTTTTACATGAAGTAAAAAGTTTTGCAGGGGAAGGAGGACCCAGTTACCCAACTGAGAACTATGTTACACATGGACACACAAACTGCAAGATCCTACTATGATGTTTCTTATCATTTGAGTGCTTAAGTGCTTTTGTGGTTTTTGGTATATATTTAAAACAGAAAGTGGTCTGTGCAATATTTCCGAACTAGATAGCTAATAGAGACTACAGTCCAAATTTTGCTAACTTTATGATATTCCTTCCTTCCACTCATACTTTCCACCCAATTCTGCCTTAAAATTCAGCCTGTCAATCAACTGCGGACATTTTGTATTTAGATTATTTCCTAGCTTCCTTCAAAGAGCACCAAAAACTCTCCACACAGTACATTGTTGCTTATATGTTTGAAGCACATAACTAATGATTTTTTTTCCAACAATTCAGGAATCACTTTTACATCTTTTAGCCTATGTGCATATAACAGGATTTGCTTCTGAAGTCTCTCTACCCTTGTCACTTCTACATGCAATACTTCAGAGCAACCCAAGCAGTAATAAGCCCAATTCTGCTGTAGAAGTAAGATGTTAATGGGAAACTTTGTTCTCAGCCCATTTCATTCTTACTTCCACCCCCTACTCTTTCCCCCTCCCCTCCTCCTCTTCCCTTCCTCCCCTCCCTTTTTGGATGTTGTTTGCTCTCCTTCAGGACCAAAACTCCAGCTGTTCTAAATCTAAACACTGCTCAGGACATATGGCAACAAACAGCAAAATGAGTTCCAGTAAGCACTGGTGGGCCATATCCTTCCTGGGTATTCGTACAGGCATTCAGCCAAAACAGTCATTTCACAATAAAATCTTTGGGCTAAAATCTACAGAATGCAGCAAAACCACTCAAAACAATTAGAGGGATTACTGCAGGTTGAAAAATACCATGTGTTTGGTCTGGTGAGCGGTATTGACTCAACAGAGCTGAAGGAGGTCTCTCTAGAGACCTGCATAGCACAAAGCATCAGCAACACAACTGTCTTCCATATGTTTTTCCTCAACATGCCCAATCCTGGTCTGAGATTAAGCTGCTTCACACTTCTGATATGCAGCCATCAGAAGATCAGCAGTGCCATTCAACTCCAGGTGTACAGAGGGGTTTCTGGTATTCCCAGCACTGAGCTGCAGCACATGCCAGTGTTAATGTCAGAAAGGTCAAACACTTTTTTGGTAAAAGATTTTTGTATTTTACTGTTTTGTAAATACACAATAAAATAAAATGGCAACTGTGAGTTGTTGTCTGAACTCTGAGATTGTTTAGATGTTCAAGAGAATTTTCTCATGAAAATCCAGCAGGGCTGAGGGAAGCTGATGGGAATTATCATTTAATACTCACAGCCTGTCTAGAAGACATCTGCTTGAAAGAGGCATTTTGACAGATCAAACCACAAAGTAAAGGTCATGTAGTACTACAGAATGAGGCCCCTCAGTGCAGTGTCAACCCCAGGGGGTACCTAGATCCTTCCCATACATATCAGCTGGCCTACAAAGCTGTATCAATATCCCACTCCATGATGTGTCCCATCAGCTCTGTGGAAAGCAAGCAGGATGACATCAAAACAACACCAAGTGAGCGAGACCACCAGATTCAGCCTCCAAGTGGGTCTGTCTCATGCAGTATAGGGGAAGCTGCTGCCCTCTTCTTCTCATACCAGTCAGAGTGAACTTCCCAGAAAGGGACCAAACAATTTTTATTTTTCTTTTTAAACTAAATGCTTTTAATAGAAAACAAAATACAAAATAACTCTTTCCAGAAAGCAGAAATATTTAATCTCTCCGAATGACAAACTAGAACGTGCTTTTCCTGCAGATCCTTGTAAATGCTGATGATTTATCTCACAAAATGTTCATGAAACCGGTATTGCAACATTTGAGAAAAATCCAACACTGGCAGAGCTGCCTCTGTGTACACACAATAATTTAGTAATACTATTTTTTCCCATGTCACTTTGTGTGTTTCTCCTCATCCCCTTCTCCCGAGACTGCCAACTTCCATTTATGGAAATCCTTCTGTGAGGTGCAGTGGTGGGTTGCCATGCCCTGTATCTATTAGGAGTCCAAACTTGGCTGTTTCCATTCTATGGTGCCCTCCCTCCAGACAAGGCAAGTTGTTCATTATTCTTAAAGTCACCACTCTGACCCCACTGTCCTCCCATCCTCAAAACACAGTGCAACCAGAGTCAGAAAATTTCCTAATTAATGGAACATAAATACACATAATCACAGCTAGTACCAGGAACCAAACCCAAACAACAATGCAGAGATGGGCCCCAACTGAGGTCAGATTTCCTTGCCCTTACTGAAAAAGAACAAGGGTATTTTCTATTTATTTAGTCCAAAATATTCCTGAAGTGCTATAGGGAGCTGAAATATTTAGGACTGCTATCACTGTAGAAAATACATAATGTTCTTTTAATAGAAGGGTCTTAAGAATGCTGGTCCTCTGCAATACCAGGAAAGCAAAAGCAAAACAAAACAAAAACCACTGGGCCAGTAGTTCTCCACACACTCAAGCCGAATTAACAGTAGATAAGATGTGCCCATCAATCAATGAAGGATATTTAAGTGCAGGTCACCAGCTTATCTGGTTGGCAGTTTCACTTATCTGGGCCAAGGCTTTCAGTTTCCTCAAGTTACTGGATTTACTCCCCTTTTTCCCATTCCTAAAAGTACAAAATTAGAACGTGTATGTATTTTTATCAATCCTCCTTTTTGTCCTTATTCTGTTCAACAGCACAGGCGTTTTTGTCACATCTTAAAGCATTTGCATCACTCTGAACATGCCTTTCAAGGGGGCAGAGGAAGAGAAGTGTTTCACAGTCAGTAATCTCAGTTTGCAATGGACTCTGGCATACAAGACACCCACCCACTTCCCTAAGACAAAAAGCAAAATTAATGTTCCTGATTTTCTTGTGCAATTCCAGTCACTAGAAGAAGATTACAGGCCATAAACTGTACGCTCAGTACATTATTCATCTGTCCGGTATATACACCAACCAGTTCACTGGAAGACCCATCCGCAGGGGCGTTGCAGTAAGTGTTCCGAATGTCCCAGACCCGAACTGAATTGTCCATTGACGCTGAAGCAATTAAACTACTGTCAGGGCTAAAAGTAAGGCTGGTTATGTTGTCTGTGTGCCCCCTCAGTTCCTTGTAAAGAGTTCCTGATGCCAAGTCCCACAGCTTCAGCCGCTGGTCTTCACCTGCCGATGCCAGGTACTTACCGTTGGGGGAAAACGCGAGCGCCAGCACGGGGCCCCGGTGCCCGGTGAAAAGCCGCACCGAGTTGCCCTGCTGAGTGCTCCACAGGCGCACGGTTTTGTCCGTGGAGCCCGTCGCTAAGTAGTTGGAATTGGGGTGGAACTTGATGCAGTCCACGTCCGCCAAATGGCCCGCGTATATTCGCAGCGGGTACGTCCGATCAAACGACCAGAGCCTTGCGGTGCGATCGTGGGAACCGCTGGCAAAGTACAGGCTGCAGGGGCTAATATCCAAATCCCAGACAGGATAGGCATGTCCCTGGTACAACACAGTGTTTGTAAAGCTTCCGAGGTCCCAGTACCTGATGGACATGTCCTCAGAACAAGATAAGAGTCCTGAACTGTCTGAAAGGAACCTTGTGCTATACACAGGTCCACAGTGTCCTCTCAGGATCTTCATTTCTGTGCCTGCGTTGTCATCCTCTTCCTCCTGGTCATGAAGAAGAAAAAGAAACAAAGAAGGAAAGCATGTTTATCTGTTCAACAAATATAAAAACCTCCACGAGGAAACCAGGAGGGTGTGTTAATACAGAAGGAGTTAGATTATTTACTTTATTTACTTTAGATGTGGCACAGTTTGTGCAACTCTAAGACACCAACATTGCTGGTACACTTGCTACAAGTGAATACTGAAAGACATGGTGAGATAAGACTTCAATTTTGGTGCCTTACGCTCAGTCCAGAAGGCATTTTAACCTGAGACTGCAGGCACAGAGTGGGAAAAAAAATTTAATGACATTTTTCCTTTTGCTAAAAACATAAGCATAGCCTCTATCCACTCCACTAAAAACATTTGGCTAAGATGCTGAAAGCAAATCTTGGCATCTACTCTTTTTGTGTGGTCATTGTTGGAATTGAATCTCACAGTAGAGGGAAACAATCACAGATGTCTTAAACAAAAGGCAGGAGATGGAAAGACAAAGCGTATTTGACAAGCTGTCTGCTTAACATTCTTTCTCAATCCCGCATGTGAACAGAAAGGCAGCAAGGCTCTAACATCTATTTCTACCTCCAAGCTGCATCAGGATGCTTTCACATCCTCACCCTCCAAGAACAACCTTCAAGAATAGCAAATGTATGCAGTTTATTTAGGCAAATGTATCTGTTTTGGCAGAGGAGAAGATGAACAATCACAAAAAATGATGGCACTGGAAACCTTTCTATCCTGTTATTCTCCAATTCAAGTACCAGGGCAGACAGTCAACAAGTAAAGGCTTTTGTGTTTAAAGACTATTCAGTGAGCTGAGCTAAAGGAATTTCCTGATGGATGGTAAGAGTCTCTAAAAGCCTGCTCGGGTAGCACCTCTTGACATTCTAAGGCTACAGACTACACAGGTTTCAACAGATCTCAGAAGTGTCCTTGCCTGACAAGCTGGGGTCTCACTGACAGTACAAGATAACCCTTGCTTGGGGTAGAACTGCGTAGTAGCTTGAGACCAGCCTTCCTCAGGGCTGTCAGGAAGACACTTTTCCTCAGTACTAAATCAGTAACACTCATTCACAGACAATCTCTGCACATCAAACTCAACAAAACATCCTTTTGTTTGTGAGCAGCCCCTTTATCATTTATCATCTTGAACTGGCCCATTTCCTGCAGAAGGAGCACTTCCTGCCCTGAGAGGAAACTCAATTCCCCAGGGCTGCTGGACTGTTGACAACCAGCAGAAGTCAGTGTGTTGTAAGCAGCTCTCTATCTCCCACACCCCCACTCCTGACCTCAGGACCCACAGACAGTTTGGCTTCAGACTTAGCAATAGCCCAGAAAGTGCTCCTCCTCCAGTGGTTTCAAATTTCACGCTGGAGGTGAGTGAACTCTGACTTGGCCATCTCCTTGCCTTTCTCCATCTCAACAGCACGGTACGTAGTAGGCAGCAAGCCAACTTCCTCTCTGCTATGGAGGTGAGGCACAGAGAAACTGCAGGCTCTGGCATGCAAAGCACCATTCTTATTCAAACTGCTTTTCTATCTCAGATAGAGCATGGCTTACTGAAATCTACAGCATCTCTAGGCTGTGTTGCCACATTGAAGGAGAATGGCTAATACCTGCAGCATTTTATACTATTTAATTATGACCATATGATTCCCGACAAGTTACCAGTGGAAGCCCATTCAAGCTGCCTGTATTGTACTACAGTTTCTGCAAATTTTTCAAGTCCAGGTACTTAATTTTGTGCATTCAAAGACAAGGCTACATGGGCTGCAAGCACCTCCTCTTCCCTCCTTGTATTACAGTACCAGGAGATTTGACAACACCTTCTGCAGCGTTGAAACCCATACTCCTATATGGTCACAGGTAGCAAAACTTATCTTTCTGTTTGACATCCACTTAGCACAGCTGCACACTCCTGTCACAGCTCACTGAAAACAGTACATCTAATGCTTCTGAGTCACCACATTTTTCAGTTTCCTCCCTATCCAAGTTAGCCTGCTGACCAGATTAGCAAGGCAGTTGCAAGTGCAGCCAACCAAGCCTCAAAAAGCAACAATGACAGCCTCAAAGAGAAACAAACCATAAGATCACATTCCTCCCCTTTTGTTTTTTTTTTTCTAACCAGTAACAGGTTTTCCTGGGTGTCATAATCTCTCTCATCCTGCTGTGCTCTAAAGATGCCAAAAGGGAAGACCTCATATCTGCCTATAGCAGAGATGCCGTAGCAGGGAATGATGAAGAAGGATGGCGCACTTGGCAGGACATTTTTTACTGCTCCTTCCAGAATTCCCTCCCATCTGCCATCAAGCAAGGTGTCGGCATCATTCCCACTTGTTATCACTTGAAGGATCACTGCCACTTAAAAGTAGAACCTTAGAAGCAGAGCTAAATGGGATCAAGTCTTAGTCTTCACAGGATTTAAAGGCTGGCACTATTGTGGCTTGGAACAGAGCATTATTTTCCAATGTCGATTTATGGAGTACCAGCAATGAGCACGGTATAACTGCAAAGAGACAAACAATACTTCCATTTGTACAGCTACAAAACTCCGCTTTCATACTGGACCCAAAGTAAGAGAGACTATAAAGTGTCATTTGTGAGATGCTACTATAAAGAAAACAGAATTACTGTATCCCAAAATAATAAGCCTCTCTTATTTGCAAGAAGCAAGACTACACTAGTGAAGTACACTGCAGCATGACACCGAGCAAAATTTAGTAAAACTACACCTAGAAGATGATTTTGACCTTAGTGACACAAAGGCTTCACATGGACTGCGAAAAAAGTGTTGTTCTAACACATTTGCTAAGTCTCAACCTGGTTTACATATATATACATACACACACACACACCCCCCCCTTCACAAGAAGAATTAATAAACCCAACATCCACTGAAACTAGCATGATTTTTGACCTTTGTGACTGCATGAAAGGAAGGATCTGTTTCCTTGCAGAAAATAAAAAACCAGGCTGAAGACTACTTATTTAATGCATTACTATTTAAATACATTATCCAAAGCTAATTGTACTATACAGAAATCAACCAAACCAAATTTTAACATCCTCACAAGTTATTTCATAGAACTCACAGAAGTAATGTCAAAACACATTCAGAATTTTTGTTCTTTGTCAAAGTCCGTATCAGCTTTATCCCTGTGAATTGCTACTGATCAGGCTGCCGTGACAATCTGAAATACAGCCCCTGCTCACACTGAGCTGCAGCCCAGTCAAGGTAGTCTGGTTGGTCCTGGTATCTTTGGCTTCCTCTCCCATGGCATCAAAGCAATTGTTGGCCTGTTCCCACCTGCAATGCTGTGGGTGCCTGTATATTTCCACTTAGGGCTCCCAGATAACTGAATTTATTTCCTTGTAGTCAAGGGGCTTTCATTTGCATTTGGTAACCAAATTTGTGTTGAGGCTGGTAGTGGTATCGTCCCTCAACTCTGAACTCGTGCTCAGGTCACTATTTGTTTTGTCAGTGGTGGAAATTATTCAGGGCAACGATGACTTTGATCTGTGCTGGTTTTTGACCAGTTTTTGGCTTTAGACCTGTGCACAAAACATCAAATAGCCACCAAAAACTATTTGCATTCAGGATTCCATGGCTGTCTCCTAATACATCTACAATAAGCAAGTCTATAACTACATGCCAAAAAAAGCTAATACACACACTCCTAATAACCTGGCAATATCTCACTTTTCCACAGTCCAGAGCCAAAGAAGGTGATCTGTTGATTTACCAGACAAATTCTCCTCTGTTGCAGGTGCTGATATCTGGCTTCTATGATGGGCAATAACACAATCACAAGCCCTATGAACTCTTGCAGTTTACGATGAAAACAATTCCATAGCTCTATTTTGGGCTAGTCTGACCCACTTACCTGCTCACTCTGCAAAAAGGGTTAACCTGGGAAACAGTGAACATGCTGCTGTGCTGTCTCACCTTGATGCTTGCCTCTTTTCTCAAGCTGTTTAACAAAGCAACCCCTAATCACGGATCCCTAAATACACTAAGCTCTCGACACTCTTGCAAAATAAATAGAACCTTGCCATTAAGTATTTTTAGAAGAAAAAACAGTGGAAAAAAGAGTGTCTCTCCTGCTAAACACTCAACACAAGAACAAATGAGTTTGTTTTTTTTTTAGGAGAAGAGTGATTAAACAACAGAAGAGTCAAAATTTTGATCTCTAACCAGATATAAGTTGCTACTTGGGCACTTGTGTGGAGAGGGGAGGAAAGGTGTGACTAGAAAGGGAAAAAGAAAAAAAAAAAGTCAGATAGAAGATGCCACCTAGCATTGTATGTGAAGTAAAGGTACACACATCCCTGTCCTATGTCTCCAGCACTCTGGAGTAGGAAGCCTCTGAAGTTTCTACACTTCAGATTCCTTAACAGGGACATTTTGCATAATTTTTCTGTAACTCTTGACCTCTGGTAAATTAAGGTGATACAAGAAATACCGTTTTGCACATAGGCATCTGATCAGACTTCTTTAGCTCTTCTCCTTACTTTGTCTATATTTTCCTCTTCCTGTGCATCTGCCCTTCTCTCCACCCTTCTGCCTGGCTGTTCTGAGCTACTTCTCATCCCAAAGAAGGCTCCATGCTTCTCAGGGAAGAGAGCCTACTCTAGTCACCCGTCCTTTCTGGGCTGCCTGTCTGTCATCTGTTCAAGGACAGCTGGAGGAGGGGGACCAGCACCCTGGACTAACAAACTATGACCTAAGCACAGACTGATTGCACCTCAGTTTACCACTTACAACCACTGCAGGGAAGAACAAGGATGACAGTAGGTTATCAAATCTGTGCATCAAGGCAGACAGGTTGTGCAACAGCCTCAGAGCTCCCTAAGACATGACTACATACTCAACAATCCATGTTCAACGCAGGCCAGTAGAAGGGGAAGAAGGGGGAAGAAAGAGTATCCAAACCTCCTCATCCAGGATGTCACACGCCAAACGGATGCGGGACACATCAACAAGGTGGGGCTCAGATTTCAACTTCCTGGAGCGCAGGCTCCACAGCTTCACACATGAGTTATCGAACCCAGCAGCGAGCAGCTTGCTATTTGGTGAAATCTCTGCCGTGTTCAGCAACTGCTCCGTGTTATAGAAGGCATAGAAACAGATGGTGGTTAAGGAAGGGGGCCCGTCCTTGACACGTTTAATGCTGTCCTGCAGTAAATCCAGCGCTGCCTCATTCTGCAGAATGGAAGCTGGCACGTCGCTGGGTTCCAGGCCGTTGCTCTCGTTGCGTGAGGAGCTCCCACCGGCATAGAGCTGGTAGTCAGTCCTCTTGGCAGGCTGCACATCCAGGTGAATGTGCAAGGTCAGGACTTTGCACAGGGCGTTGTTGTTGTCACTTTGGAGGTAGCGAAGAAGGTAGTTGTAGCTGTCCTCTTGAAGGCGGATGACGTATTTGTTGTCCAGAAAAGCCCGGAGCTTCAAGTTGGACAGGATATCTTGAATAGTCATGGTAGTCTGCAACTGTTCAATGATATCCTTCTGGCTGGCATTCTGCAAGAACATGCCATGGAAGCGGCTGTAAAAACTGTCCACTGTGCTTTTCAGGCCATTCTGGACCATGTTCAGATGGAGGTAGACGAAGAGGGGATATAGAAGAGGCATCACTTCATGGCTGTGCTGAGAATCTGAATCTATATTAAAAAAACAACAACAAACTTTGAATGACTTCTCAAACCACTTCCTACTGGGAATAAAATAGAGCAAGGATGACTCTGAGAAAGCCTTGACAGTGACACTGGAAAGCAAGCAAAAAAGAGACATTTGTTGGCACATCTAAGCAAACTTCTTCTGTCATCTAAAGGAGGTACAATAGAGATTGCCACATCAGTGAGGTACCTTGTCAGAACAAAATGCAGGAATTTCAAAAGCCTTTTCAGGTGTGGGACACCTAAAAATATACCACCTCATAAAATACATGATAGTTGAATTTTCCCATTTATTTCAAAAGAAAAAGTATGCTCTTTGTACCCTTTGTTTATTGTGATAAATGAACTTTAAAATGTATCAATTATATTTAAAAGAGTATTTTAAATGTTTAAGCCAAAATTATTTACCTAGCTTGTCTGGCCTGAGCCTTTTTTCCTCTCAGCTTCAGTAAAACGTGAGTGTGGTGCTTTGGATGGAACTGATTTGTCTTCAGGGGAAAGGAAATGACAGTTTCCAAAATGTACTGCAATAAGCTGTGCTCCTGTTTTATTTCTGTGCCTACTCATGTACATGCTTTTCTCTCTCTGCCAAGGCAAATCCCAGCAGTAATTCCTGGTGCACGGTGTAACAAACCCCGATTAGGCTGTGCTGTACCTTGCAGAGGCTGATCTGTGCAACAGCTCCACCCCTCCTTCCCCGGCTTCTCTGGGGCTGTTTGCCAGCTGCAGGGAGCTGTGAGGAGTGGAGCCCTGCCGAACACCATAGCAACAAACAGGGCCACAATGAGTTACTACCAGAGGACCAAATGGTCCAAATTACTGGAAAACAAATAGGCACTGCTAATCCTCAAACATTTGCTGATCCTCAAAATGCAAAAACCATTGCTGCTTTTCAACATGCTCTTCCCTCCTGCCACTCACCAATGCATCTTCTCTTTTCTCCCTTTCCATTAGGTTATTTTTCCTTTGTGTTGAGCACTCTTACAGACTTTCTCTAGTCCACATTGTGCCTGTCTTTTCTACAGGGGTACCTACAGATTATGTGGTGTGTAGTGTGCAGTGTATGCATACATATTTGCATACTTGAACACCACTCTCCATTCTGTCCCACTGAAACTGGGCCAAAGCCAGTGAGAAATGCAGTCTGCATACAGTAAATGCTCTAAGCAGTCAGCAGGTCTCTTTTTTCTCCAGAAGGCACTAGCCCAAAAATGAAACAAGAGGAAGGGCCTCACTTTGCAGTAGGGGAAAAAGGGAAGAGATGGGAAATGGCAGAAACAGGAACAAAGCAAATATTCCCTAGGAGCATAGGAAGAGGTCACAGGAGCTGGGTCTGTCTAGCCTGAAGAATAAGGGGGTATTTCAACTGCTTGCCTTCAGTACCCAGTGGGACATAATACAGGCAAAGGAGCCAGCCTCTTCTCAGAGGTGCTCATTGGAAGGACAACAGGCAAGCTGCTGCAAGGGAAATTCTCAATTGTAGCAGGGCCCCAGGGATGCACAGCAATCTCCAGAGTGTTTGATTTTCTAAACCTGACTGGAAAAGGCTCTAAGCAACCTGATCAAACACCCATCTTGCCCTGCTTTGAACAGGTGGTTGAACTAGAGACTACTTAGTTAAGTTACTCCGTGTCACTAATCCCCTGCCCACTCCTCAGTGGGGCAGGCATCACAGAAATGGGAAGTGCCCTGCTGTGCCTTGTGGCTGGTTGGCAAGCTACTCCCTTCAACAGAGGTAGTTCATGTGTGCAAGATATCAAACTAGAGCAAGAGGGACAAAAACGATGAAAGCAGTCAACCCGAATACCAAAACCTAGCACTTCATCAAGCATTAAGCAAGCACTGAACAGAGCTATCATACTTCCAAAAATCTATTAAACCATAAGGATTTACTTCAAATACTGAAGTGCAAAGGTATTGAACTGCTGTAGATGACAAGACTCCAAGAATCCACTATTTTCTGCCTTTGCCTTCCTGCTCCCTTCCCTTCTAAAACTATCAGAAATAATCATCCTGATGTTATGCACACTGGGATCAAATCCCTACACTGGACAAATAATGTGTGTGACAACATCACTTTCTTTGGTACTATTCTTTAAAATTCTATCTGCTTTCTTCTTCCCATGTTGGGGGCTTATAGAAGAAATAAGGACATTCCCAAGAGTACTTGTTAAAAAATTATAGAATAATTATAAAAAAATTAAATAATTTACTTCTGCATCATTATGGAGTAATAATTTTTTACTTTGCTGTAATGCTCCAGTCTCAAAGCCAGTACAGCTAAATTTACAGGAACAGATTCTCCCTTAGAAATCCAGACCATCAAAAAACAAGCTATGTTATGGATAAAATTAAAAACCTTAAACTACAATACAACAGAGAACTACAGCCTTTTCTCAGTTACTTCCCTTTCACATAAAACACTGATTTTTCCTTCCTGTCCTATGTAAATACGGTGCTGTCTAGAAGACCTACAAAGGGCAAATGCTTGAACAAGAAAGGGCAAAGAGCCAGCCATCTATAAAACTCAAAGCTATTCAGCATATAGAAAACAACCAAAAAAAGAAAACCAAAATATTTTTATTTTAACTGAAATCTCAAAACTAGAAATCAAAACATTGTTACAGATATGATTTTGAATTTTACTATATCACCCTTTACTCATTGAAATAACAAAAGAAGTCAGTTTTCTTCGGCGTTTCCAGATTTACCTGTCAGAAAATTGCGTAATCGTCCAAACTGTACTTCATATTGCTGTGGCTCTGCCAGGCAGGGAGCTGCAGACACAACATTGGCACAACCAGACTCAGATTGGACTGTGAAATAAAAAAAGCAAAACTTACATAAGGATTTAAGGATTTTTATATGTGTGTCTGAAAACAAAGTTTCTCATAAAATCCAAGGTATGCAGCCACTCAGATGACATTTCATCTTTAAAACCATTCAGGTATGACATAGTCCAAAGCATCTAAACATGGTATTAACCACCTAGACAGATCATGAAGGAGAAAATACACTGAAAGGTAAAACCCACGCTAAAAAGCTCAACTCACCTCAACTCAGCCAGAACACGTTTTCAAGTTTTCAAATACAACCTTAAATTCCCATGAAATTCAGTGTAACAACCATCACAGACCCCTTAGAAGTTTTACAACTGTGGTTTTACAACTTTACACTCAGAAAAGATGAAGAAAGCAACATACAACTTTTTCCAAAATATAGTTTCTTTTTCAGTGAGTCCCACAACCAACAGGTCTGAAGTGACACTATTTCAGATTCTCAAATTTCTTCTCCTGGTCATTATAATTTACAACAAATTATTATCATTTATTAAGTCTTACAGAGGTGGTGGAGAATCTCTAAGCAAACACTTTGTAATTTTTAACCACAATGTGCCCTCCACCTTGAGGATTTTAGGTTAAGGGGTAGCTTACAACTCACCACAAACACAGCTGTCACAGTTTCCGCAGACTGTGTTAAACTCTTTTTCAGAACCAGATTCTGGAAAAAGTGGTTCTGAACTTTAGAAAGGGAATTGGCTTCTCCTTCTCTGGCACCAAACCTTTGCTGTTCTGCCAACGGCCTGGAATCTGCAGGGGACTTTGTGCAAGTTGACAGACATGCATCAAGAAACCCCAAGCACAGGCAAATGCCAGTGATCAAAAACCCAAGTTTTGCTGTTCTGAGTAGAGCACAAGAGGACAAGGAGTTTCACTATTTTCCTTTCAGTTTTTTTTTTCTTCAAAACATAACTCTCGTCCCCTCCAAAACCCCTATTTACTTTCACTTTAATTTATTTTGGTCTTCTGTGCCCTGCACCACTTTCCATCCTCTGCCTTTCTACTCCTGATTGATTGGGGGGCTTTTTGTTTCAGTATTTGGCTCATGCACAGAAGCACAAGTCTGACAGCCCTGGAAGTCTATAAACAACATTATCAAATGTTCACACACTAAACAGAGATAGGCCAGCCTCCAGCTCATCTCAATGCCTCTAATTAGAAAGAGATCAGCACATGGTACACAGGCAGCTGGTCGCTATTCTTTTCCCACTCCTCTCTCATTCTCTCTGGTAAGACACAGGTTTACCTTCCTTCAGCTTATGTAAATACAGGAGGTATATTTGGCAAGCTGAATTCAGCTCTTGAAACAGATAGATGGGCTGAGCTCATCATTCTCTCTTGGGAAAAAAAAAATCAAAACAAAACAAAACTAGATTCCAGCACCAATATGATATCATCTCTCAAATCAGTTCAGATATAAACAAATATAACTTGCTGACATTTTCCACCTGGTAGAAATAAAACACTAGCTGTATCTTTCTCATACATTAATAAACCTAGCACAGTTTCTTTTCCACCTTCTCTAGTAGTCATAAGAACATCTATTGGAAATATCTGCTCCTCCACATCCAGTAAGTGCGGCCAGCTATGCAACCTGATAGGAAATTCAAAGGAGCTCACTCCTAACTCAGGGATATGGACAGTACCCTCGTGTGTTGGCTACCAGCAGAATTGCTTCCAGCTAAAAAATGTGGGGCTACTGTAAATGCTGTGTAACAGCAACTGATTCCTATTTTGGGTGAGTAAGATGACATATAATTGTACATTATTTCAGCTACTCATATGTGCTAACTGTGTTACGGGCAGTATTAGAGGAACCTGTTCCTTTGTCACTCACTCTGTCCTCAGACATTGTTCTTGTTTTCTAGAGAAATATGGGATAATCACTAGGAAGCTCTGTGCTGTATTTTACTGCAGATATAATCAGACAGAATTCTAGATAATCTCATCTGGGCTCTCTCTCTCACAGAAAAAGTTGCACCGGATCATCTTCCGAGGTCCCCTCCAAGTCTCCCATTCACACAGGCTAGTTAATTTAAAAGTCAAACAATAGAGCTGAACATAAAAAATGAGGTGAGCTTTGCTAAGGAAAAAGCAAAAACATCTTCAGAAAAACACATTTGATCACTTTCCCCAAAATAAAGCACTGCAGGCTTTGCAATCTGCTCAGTTTTTACTCAGTTTGCAAAACTAAGATGACTGCAGCAGACAGTATTTTCAGCATCTGCTGTCAGATTAAGTAACAAGCTCGAGTTTACTTTTCTAACAGTCACTGATGGAACTGCAGCATGCTCACTGACAGCTCACTGCAAGCACATCTGACAAGAAGTAGTAAGCAGTTGAACACATGAGAGCAGCCCATTTTCAGTTTGAATGAAAACTGATGACTAAATTTTCAATGACCATCCACAAAAACCATGCACTGGCAAGAGGATACAGACTAACATGAAATTAAGTAATAATATTTTGCGGAAGTTAAAAGACAAAACATAAATACACACTCATTCACACTCTTTATTGAATTTTTTTTTTTTTTTGCATGAGGCCACGTGCTCATGGGCTTGTAATCCAGTTCATCTCCACTACTTCAGACACTTCTGTGTCCTCCTCATAGGGCTGGTGTCACATTCTGAGCATGTTTTGACACTGACCTTTCTACCCACTTCTCACAAAAAAATCTCCCATTGAAAAACAATTCAGCAGTTGACTTTGGTTTCACTTTTTCCCCATCTTCCCCAGTACTTTTTCAGGGATTGCAATAAACTTCTGATAGTTAGGCTGAAAAGAGCAAGGAAATGAAAAGTACTACGATGTAAAGGTAAGAACTACATTTAGAGTATTTTACCACAGTATTTTACCTGTTCCTGCATCCAACCTTATCTAACCACAAACACAGTTATATAGCTACTAATATTTTGTCAAATTAAGTCATATTACAAGTAACTCCACCACTCCCCTCTGTACGAGATACTGTCAAAAATTAAGCAGTTTCACTAAGAGAAAAACGTTTCTCCTTGCTTTTTTATCCAAATGTCAGTCCACTATTTTCTATTACTTTTACAAGTAAATTTAATCCCTATCATGTCCACATAGCTTTCATCCTTCCAATACTTCTATGTGCTCAAGCAGCAGCAGAGTTTGTTGAAACAAAAATAATAATTACAATGACAACTGTCACAGACACAATTTGGAAAGCAAGCAGTGTGGCAGGATTCAAAAGTCTTTTAGAAAGAGAAGAAAGTTTATCTCCCTCCATGCCTTTTCTCATCCACTGAAGGTTTTGAGTTTTTTCCCCAAATGACAAGAGCAGACTTTTCATAACTACAAAGCTGACTATGCTAGAAAAAGACACAGCCATATCACTTTAATTTCACATGATCTAACTCTGCTGGAGTACAAAGGTACAACAGAATTTCCTGCTTCTACTTCCTTTCTCATCTAGGTTCTTCTCCCTTCCATTCCAAAGCAGCACTACTCACCAGACTTCACATTATTTGGGATAAAACATATGTATTTTCCACTAGCCTCACATGGTATTTCAGCCTGATGTTTCACTGACTATGAACATCACCTTGTTACACTTCTACCCACATTTTCATTCTTCTAAAGTTCATAATTCACGCCAACTTAACAGTGAGAAATTTCTTAATTTCAAAAGGAGAAATGTCCACATGTGCAGACAAATTCATATAGCTGCCAGCACACGTGCTCACAACTCTGCCAAGAAGTAGTCATGGAAAATACGATAGGATTACCTGTGAGATTAGCTGCCATCTCTTCAGCAGTCTGACACAGCCTCAGCCCTTGTTTTAGGGGACCTTCTGAGTCCACATACTGACGGCGCTTGAGGTAGCAGGACACTGCCATCTGAATCTGTTCTGTGCGTACGCGTTTCATGACCTCAAAAGGAAAGAAAGAGGAGATGAGACTCTTACAAGGTTAGCTCAGATCAACTTAGACTGTAGCTGCATTAATACTGATAGAAAACAAACATCTCTGTATTTTTGTTGCTGAGGTATCAAACAGAACTTTCAGGGATTTGCCTCCCAGTACTATGGCCCAGACATTTTGTAGATCCCTGAAGATATTTTGCTGCCTAATTCTACTGATTTCACAGAGGATTCAAAAATAGTTTTGAGGATTCTGCACTAAAACTGCAATGGTGAACTGAAGCATTTTTGTTAAAAACAGCTCATAAAAAGGGAATATCTCTCCTCCTTGAATTTTAACAGCAGCAGTTTGAGTAATCTTCAGCCATTTTCTGGTTCCTCTGCTTGACCAACCAACCAAAAAAACTCGAGAAGATTTAGTGGAACGAGAAATTAACATACAAAGATGGAAATTTTGGAAACATAATGCTTTATATAGCAAATCTATTTGGAGAGTCCAGGAAGCAAAAGGTTATTGACTGAATTTAAAGGTTAGAGCCAGACTTCTGGCACTTCACTCAGATGGTTCCCAGGAAAAAAAAGAGGGAAATTAAAAGCAGAGCTTTCTTTATCACCTGCCTTGACCTATCCTGGCTTCCCTCTTATAAAAGTTTGAAACAGAAATAATCTTTTGAAGTTTTTTTTTTTTTTAATATACATTTAGGAATCCATTCTCACAAACACTGCTTGGAAGTACCTCAAAACCAAAGTGAGCCCAACACTACCTTTTAGCCCCTGGCTTGTAATAAAGGAACCTCAGCAAGATGAATGCTATAGCTCCCTTGCTATTTGGGTAGTTGCTGACTGCACCAATCCTTCACAATAGCCATCGACTTTACACAAAAATTTAGATAACCTGAAAGGCTTTAAATAAAGCAGAATTAAGCCAGAGGGTTTTTTTCCTATCACAACATCAGGTAAAGCCTGCCTGGAGATAGTTCAACACCTTACAGCCCCACTGCCAATGACATGAGTGTTTCCTGAGTGCTAGTGCTTCCTGGTTTGAGCAGCTAAATCTGATGAAACTCAACTTCTCTGAGAGAGACAAGGATGCCCTTCCTCCTTTTGTAAGAACCATTATTTCTACCAAAAGGACAGGTTTAAAAATACACATGAGTTTTTCTAATACCCATGCACACTTTAGTGCTTATTCCACTTGTTAGAAAAATAACCCTTCTGTGAAGTTAGGTACCAGTGGACGAGGATGCAAGGTTTCAGCAATAGTTCACTTTTAACAGATATGTGGAATTGCACACCCACATGCAAGGTTTCAGCAATAGTTCACTTTCAACAGATACAAGAAATTGCAAACCCACATGCTTGGGTGAAAACCTTAAAAAGATTCCCATTTGTTCCCACAGGTTAATTAACTGTTGAGGGTGGGGAAGGCACATCAACAGGTGGGACTTTTCAAAGCATTTTCAGATAGACCCATTAAAATAAAAAGTTTCCAACACCTTCTTTCACTCCAAAAGCAAACTTCCTTTTAATCTTCCCTGCAATTAAAGAAGTTATATCTGAGACACTGTCTCAAGTGTAACACTTCCACTGCAGAAAACTGTAGGAAAGACAGAACTCTTATGAAGACCACCAAGTAGAGTGGACCCAAGGATGGACCAGCAAATTTGCACCCTCCTAAAAAACACCCTTAACTGAGCTTCACAATGTACTGTAACCATTCTGCATTTCAGCCAGCAGCATGGACTCATGTGCAAGTGATTTGGCCAGGTCCACAACGAGGCATTTATGCAATCTGTACAGTTTCTTGCTCCCCTATTTACTCTTCCCTGCAGTCACAGTACGAGATGTTACCAGCAGTATCTCAAGGAGATTTTTTTCCCTAGGTGACACAACGGGAACTACCTTAAGGAAGTGTGTCTTCATCAAGAAACACCCATTAGCATCAGAAACAGTGTCACACATACTCTAATTTCAGCTCTTTGCTTCTTCCTTCACTTTGCCTTTATACTTCACACTCAGCATTACAAAGAACAATGTCACCGAGGCAGAAAAAGCATTCATGAAGAGTGAAAGAGCAAAACCAACGCTACTAGAAATATTCTTTATTGAGCCCTTTATCAAAATAAGTGTTATCATAAAATAAACATAAGGATGGCCTCCCAAAATGCTATCAGCTTGGTTCAAGCTATGCCAATTCACAACAGGTCAATGATGCAGAATTTAAAGGCATAAAAGGACAAGCCTGCTGTTTTTAACATTCAATCAATTTTAAGACTCTAGCTCTCATAACTGAGGATAATCTCCAAAATATGCAACAAACTGAAAGCATACAGAGCTCCCTGTTCACAAAATGCATAAGGCTTGAAACAATTGTTCAGAAGTCCCAGCCGTCTCATTCTCCTTGAACAGCCAAAGAGAATAATAAATACTAATGCTGTTAACTAATTTTACTGATAAGCAAAATAGATAAGGAAAGAGAGAGGAAAGATCACACAGTGAGAATGAAGAACTACAGTGCAGCATTTACTGCAGTGTTCCAAACTGGAGCACTGAAAAAAGGTTAAGGTAATTTTTTTGAGGAACCAAAACTACTGAAAAAAAAAAACAGAGCGGAGGCTAATAACACAAAACACATTGCAAATTCCTCCTTCCTGGAAAAGCTGGAAGTTAGTTGTGAACTAAGCATTAAGCATTGGGCCAAGGAAATTATTTTCCCGCCTATGCTACATTTCAGGTACAGGTTTAGGCAGATTCCACGGCCTTGAAATAATCCCAGTACAGACACACTAAAAAGAACTTTAAAACTAGCACTGGAAACACTGCTTTTAAAGACTCTGTATTCCTGTCCTGACACTGGGACAGCAGTCTCATTCTTCCAACAGACTGAGGAAAGACCTGTGAGCATCAGAGAGCTAATTTAAAAAATACCCAACCCCCAAACTAATAAAAGCATAAAACAAAAGCATCTTTTGAATATTCTCAAATAAGAACTCTGTCTCAGGCCTCAGTTGTGGACAGCAAAAAATAATCATTTATCCTTTATCACCACAGGTGAAATATGGGGCCTACCAACAACAATAGGTCTCAATTTTTAATTTTGTGACATTAGGATAATCTGAAATTTACAAAATTTCAGAATAAACGAGATAAGGATAAACTGATATAGAGATAACCATGAACTAAGAGCTAAGGGATGTTGCACATGCAGCAGCTGCAATTCACAAAAACAGGCAAGTAAACATGACAAGTTGACTTGGAGAGCATGGTGCTGGTGCAAAATAGGAAAATGATAGCAGAACTACGGAGAAGGCTTTTGCCTGAGCAGTGGCATTCATGTGAAGAGGCAGAGAGGGAACAGCTGTGATTTTAAAAGAGCATGAACCCATTTGCATTTGGACCGAGATCTGGCTCACCATCCACGAATGACGCTTTGCCAATTCCACATTGTTTCCCCCCGACCACCCCCCCGCGGCCCCAAGTCGGTGCCAAGCAGCGCTTCACCGCTGTCCTCGGCGGGACCTGCGGGACACGCTTTCCTCCAACCCACTTTACACCACCTCGGCTCCAGCTCCGCCACCGCTGGGCCCTTCCCGGGCCGAGCGGAGCCGCGGGAGCAGGCATGCTGGCCTGTGGGCCCTGCCGGGGGACACCGGGGCCGGGAGCCCTGCGGGGCCCCGCGCCCGTGCTGGGGCTGCTCCGCGGGCCGAAGGGCGCTCGCTGAAGGCACGCCAAAGTTAAAGCCTTCTCCTGCTCTCCTGTCAATATTAGAAAAAAAAAAAAAAAAAAAAAGAAAAAAAGAAAAGGGAAGAGAGATGGCGCGATAAGACGACGCTCATTAAACCCCCGCACTTTCCAAGGGAAAGAAGGATATCGCGACCAGAGGCCCCCCCGCGACCTCCGGGCGCAGGGCACGCGCCCGGCCCCGTCCGCAGCCGGGGCTGCCCCAGGGCCGCGCCCGTGCCCGAGGTGCCCCCGCCGGCCTGCCGGGAGCCGCCGGCCGCGCCGGGCCTGCGGGCCTCCGCCACGAGGCGGCCTGCGGGACGCCCGGGCCCCGCTCCCGCCGCCAGCCCCGCCCCCCGCGCCCCCCCCGTGCGGGCCCCGGGCCGCGGCCCCGGGCCGGTCCCCACTCACTGAGCATCGCAGGCGGCGGGAGGCGGCGGGAGGCAGGCGGAGGCCGGCGCGGCCGGGGGGGCGCTGTCACTGCACCCAGCGGAGCCGGGCGCTGCCGGCGGGCGCGCCGCCGCTGCCGCCTCCCCTGCGGGCCGGTGCCGGTGGCGCGGCCGGTGCTGCCCGGGGCCCCGCGGGCGGCGGCGGGGCCGCTCCATGGCCCGGCTGACACACGCCGGGGCGGGCGGGAGCGGGGCCGGGGGCCGCGCAAGCGCCCTCTGGCCGCCAATGGGCGCGGGCTCGCCCCAGCGCGCCGCCTCCCGGGATCGGCGCTCGGCTGGCGCGGCTTGGCGGGGACGGAGGCCGGCGGGCAGGGCCCGGCCGTACCGGGTTCGGGGAGCGGGCAGTGACGGCCCTGCGAGCGGAGGGGAAGGCGAGTGGGACCGGGGGCTAGTGGGGGAGGGCTGGGCGCTGGGGAGCGGGGCCGTGGGCGGCTGGCGGGCGGAGGGGCGCTCGGGCCCCGAGCGGTGCCACGTGCGTGAGTGGGTGAGTGCCGGGTGCGGGGCCGCTGCCCGTCCGACCGCCTTCTCTCTCCTTGCTCGGCGTTTCCTCCAGACGCCTGTCTGCCTCTTCGCTGTTCCCACGTGTCGCCCCCATGGCTGCGATCTACTCCGGGATTTACCTGAAGCTGAAAAGCGCCAAGACTTCTTGGGAGGACAAACTCAAGCTAGCCCGGTTCGCGTGGATTTCTCACCAGTGCGTCCTGCCTAATAAGGAGCAAGTGAGTACGCTCACTTTAGTGGTGAACAGTGATGAAAGAAGAAAATACGAATGGTGGATTGCTGCTGTGGATGAATCAGTTTTTAAAATCCAGATCTAGCTTCTAGCTAAGCGGTTAGCACTGTAAATATAGCAGTGGTTTAGGACTGTGATCGGCTCTTGGTTTCTTTGTAGTTGCGGGAAATGTTTTTGTTACAACATATTGCAGGTAGCTTCAGCACAAAGCCCTGCATTCGTGGAGGATGGAAGAAACTTTCTTGTAGAGAGGGTAGTGCCTGTGTTCTGTCTCCCAGACACACGAGAAATCATTGTCTTTAGAGCTGTCATTGCCATTGGTATTATGTCCAGTACAGGATGCTCCAAAGTCTGATGCTTTTGGATGTAGTTAAAACAAGAAATTGAGGATGGGAGAATTGATTGAGGCTCTGTGTGTATTCTGTGGTGCTCAGAACTTGCTGTGCATGAGCAAAGAGCACACAATGCATTTATGGACTGCTGCTTGGAAGGTGATTTGGTTTTCTCTTTATGGAACCCACACTGTCTCCTAAGTCTTTTGTTTGACCCTGTTTGCTGAAGGTCTGTGCAGTGTTTCCCTGGCTTAGGGGTGTTTTGTCCTGTTCCTCCAGCACTGGTAGTACTTTAGGGCCTAGGGTTTGCACATGTGAGATCTGTGTTTCGTATTCTTGTTATTTCAGTTACTTGAAATATTAAATTTAGCCATACACCACAACTTCAATTTTAAAACAGTAATTAGTAGATTTCAGTCTTCTACAGTTTGCACCCATCTAAATGCCTAGGCCTGAATTTCTAGGTAGTGAATTTAAACATATGTAGAGAAGGATGTGAGTGGAATAGCAGCTGTCAGAAAGTGAAAACCAGCTGATTCTCTGAGCACTGATTTAAAAGACTGCATTTGCAACCAGTATCAACTGTTAGAATTAGAATGTTGTCAGAGTAAAGATGTTCACTCCTGAAAGCTGTTTTGGGATGGTACATGCAAGCACAGGTCCAACATTTGGTACAGAGCGTAAGCTCTTAGGAATTGAAACCTTTGGGAGCAGACTTGTCTGCTCACTCAGAGGCTGTTGTGCTTGGATGTAGCACAGTTCCCAAGGTACAAATGCTGTAACTGTGAAGAGGTACTGCTTTTGTCCTGTTCTTGCTTGGGGGTTGTTAAAGATTTCTTGTTTTCCCTTCTGTTAACAGGTTTTACTCGATTGGGTAAGCCAGGCATTGGTTTCCAACTACAACAAGAAACATGAACTGGAAGATGAAGTTGTTGAAAAACTCTGGGCATATCTTGACAATGTTATCCATAGTAAAAGACTACAGGATCTCTTAAAGAGTGGGAAGACAGTTGGTCTCAGTTTTTCAATTGCAGAGGTAACTATGACTGTGGATATCTGGTAAAATTCTGGATAGCAATATGTATCTCTTACGGTACTTGACTCTTCCTCGCAGTGTCAGATGTTGCATGAAATATATATTAATCTGATAGTTTGCAGGACCTACACTGAAAGTTTCTCTGTTTCTGTCCTGCAATACAGTTTGTATTTGTGCAGCACTAAGGTTATAAATGGCAGAAATACTGAGTGGCTGCAAAGGCAGTGAAAATGACTGGGAAAATGATCATTTTAGTTTTGATCAGATTGAAGGGAAGCAAGAAAAGATTGTCTTTACATGTAGAAATTGAACTGTGAAGTATGGAGAATTGGTTGGATGAAATCTGGGCTTCAGAGATGTTATGCAGAAAGTGTGCCAAATTTAAATATGGTCTAGGTATGAAAATCCATCTGGATGAAGATCAGGTCAGAGGTACAGGACAGGGTACCCCAAACACCAAGGACAGAGGTGGTAGAGGGTCCAGTGGAAAGAATTTAAGGATCTGGTTTAGTCCATCACTGTTGCAGCTGAGGAGATGAACCATCCAGTAAGGTGTAAGGAGACAGGTAAGGTTTTTAACAAACTAGACACAGATTTGTAAATTGTTACTGAGTTTGTTTGCAGACGTTATCTGAAGGTAAGAAAAGGGAGCGAGTGAAAAGTGGATTGAAGGAGAAAACAGCAGGGAAATACACATAAAGTTTAAGAAAAAGAAGAGAAAGGCAACATAATTTCTCTAGAAATGTGTATCCCTCAAAGAGAAAAGAGAATAGTCCTTCACATTCCAGGTATCAGGACAAGAAACTGTCTCATTTTCAAATATAAAGATGATATTTAGTCATGGAGATTCTTACTAAATAAGCTCCCTGTATCAGAGCAGGGGTGTGTATTCTGTGTAGGTTTCTTGTTGTTGGGAGCGTAATTTTGGGGACCATTCAAGAAGGGAAGAAATTTACCTCTACTCCATTTCTTCAGGATGAACTATCAGTATCAAGTATGGATAGTCTTATGCTGTTGCTGGTAGTGTGCATGAGGGCTTCCTTACTCATCTGGTGCTGCAAACAAATGCAAGGACAGTGGAGCTTCTAGTTTGAAACCTATGATGTGAGAGGCCCAGCAGCAACTGTTGGCATGTCCCTCTTGCTTGCAGCCGCAGCTCACAGAAGGTTTTGTTGGTTCATTGTGATGGGCTTTATCTTTGTGTGCTAAATTGACTGCTTTTTGGGGTTTGTTTTTGTTTCTTTTTTCAGATCATAAACAAAAGGTTATCAGAGGCCTATTCTGAAAAAACACAGCAGAACATTGGCACTGTGCTGAGCTGCTCCAGTGGCATCCTTTCTACTCCTTCACTGTCCATAATTTACACAGCAAAGAGTGAGCTTTTGGTTGATCTCCTCAGCAAGCTGTCCAAGCTGGCATGTCAGCAGCTGGCTTCTGACGATGCTGTGGGCTCCCAGTTGTTCAGCGTCCTCCAGCTTACCTTTGCTCAGTACCTCCTGATCCAGAGGCAGCAAACCAACCCAAACCGTGTGTTTGGGCGAGTGACAAGTCACTTGCTCCAGCCATGTTTGCTCTTGAGGCACTTGGTGACTGTGAGGAACTGGACACAAGCAGATGATAACCATGTGTGTCAGCACCTGAGCAGAGAAATACGAAGCCAAATAGAGACTTTGCTGCAGGCTGGGTTATTTCAGCCTGAGCTTTTCTCATCCTACAAAGAAGAGCTGCTGTCAGAGCAGGAATCCCAGGAGAAGAAGAAAGGAGCGTTGAAAACTCTTTTGCTACCAGTCAACACAGTGCAGACCAAGCTGGGGAGTGACTTGTGTGAACCTGCCCTCCACGGAGCGGTTGTGGCTGGTTCGGTGTCCCTGCTATATAAGCTCTTTCTGGACTCGTACTGTAAGGCAGAAAACCACCTTGTGTGTTTCCACATGCTCAGCAGGCTCTTTGGCTGTCTCAGGCTCTCTGACCTGCAAGAGCAGGGGAGGAGTGATACGCTTTTTGCTGTGGACTGGAGCATGGAACTGCTTGCTTTGGAGCAGCTTCTGAACTTGGTGCTCAGCAATGATATCTATAATGTCGCCAGTGACCGTATCCGGCACAAGGAGGTGCAGTTTGGGTTTTACAGGAAGCTAGCACAGATGCTGCTGACACACTCCCAAGCTTCCATCCCTGCTTGGTTCAGGTGTCTCAAACTCCTGATGTCATTAAACCACCTTATAGTAGAGCCAGACCTGGATGACTTGGTGTCATCAGCTTGGATTGATGCAGAGGCCTCTGAGCCACGTACAAAGAAGCCTCAGGAGACTCTCATCAGCACCATATTCCAGATTTACTCCAAGCTGAGGCAGTTCCCACGGCTCTTTGAAGAGGTACTGACTGTCATTTGCCGGCCAGCTGTTGATGAACTGAGGCCATCTGTCTTCTCTGCTGGCCTGACAGCAAAGCTTCGTGAGTGCCTTCTTGAACTGCCACCCAACCAGATACTGGACATTCTGTGTCTCTTTGTGGAGAAATGCCAGACCCTTATCATTCCAGCTGTTGAAGGGTCAATTGACATGGCCTTGAAGCTGATGTCAGTGTGCTCAGTGCTGCATGCTTTTCTGTTTAACATGAGGAGCCTAGATGATGTCACTCCTTCCCCTGTGGTGCTTCGCACTCAGCGTTTGATGGCAAACATACAGAAGGGAATAACTCAGCCACTGATGGAGCTGCTGCAGGCTCCTAGAAGAGAGGAAGAAAAGTCAGAGCTTTGGCTAAGAAAGGCCAGTGATGCTGCTCTCCTCCTTGTTTACACTTGGGTTGAGGTAGACGCTCTGTTTGGTGTTAGCTGCAGTAAATACGTGTCTCCAACAGCTGAAACTGCTGTTACTGAACCTGCTGCAAGGCACTGGGGCATTTCAACTTTTCTGCCTGGTGTAAAGGAGCAGTGTTGGAGGAGAGTTATGGAACTTGCAAGTAGTTTTGCCTCCACTGGTAAATACTGTTTAGAACTGCTCGCACTTCAGAAAATGAAGATGATATTAATGCAGACCGAAGCTGACCCACAGGCCTTGCAGCATGCTGCAGCTTTCATCCTGGAGTCTGGGAGATCCATCATGAGCAGAGAAGAATCTGAACCGTGGGATGGAGATATCAGCGCGATAACTGAACTTAGCTACCCCACAGCACACTGGCACCTTGTCATGTCCAACCTGACCATCCTGTTGCCGTATATTTCCTTAAAAGATGTAGACTACATTGCAAATGTGCTTCTAGAAACGTTGATGTTGGCTGAAGCTCAGGAAGCTGCCACGGACCAGGAGCCTTCCATCAGCATTGCGAAGATATCCCTTGGTTTGATCCACAGCTCTCTTCTACCAGAAATGAGGGTCCTGCACTGTGCTTTTCTGACCCGTCTTATTCATCAGTTTGCTATGGTCCTGCCCACTGCTACCAGGGATTCAGTAGATCTGCCACTGCAGCAGCTGTCTGTGACCAATATTCCTTGGCATGAAGAAATTCTGGCTTCTTGCAAGACTGTTGACCCGTTGGAAGTACCGTCAGAAAACAAAGTGCAGAAGGACGAGCTAAGCTTGTCTTGGAAAACACTGGAGAAAGTTGCCCAATGTATAGTATTGTTAGCAAAAAATGGCTGCCCTGTCATCCTGAAAGAACGTCAGCTACAAAGATGCCTGCGTTTGCTAGAAATTGTTTCTCTCCTGAAATTAGACAGTTTTCTTCCCTCTGACTGTACTCGGTGTTATCTGGTGTTGCTGTCCCTGCTAGTTAATACCAGGGCTAGTGTCTCTTGCAGCAAGTTGTTATTGCTGAAGTTTTTAAGTACTTGCCTCCACCTTCTCAGGTGCCTGCAAGCTGGCAGGAACTCCAACTCTGTTCTTAAGGTGTTACATGCTAGCGATGTTCTTGAGGCTGTCATGACCTCCCAACTTACAGCTTGCAAATTCTTCACTGATGTCTTGACTGTTCCTGTTTGGGCACAGTATGTCCAGGAAGTCCAAGACTTTTTGGAAAACTTTCTTCAGATGATTATTGAAAGAAGACAAAGTGTGAAGCTCAACTTGGAAAAGTTCATGTCTTTCCTGGTGAGCTGCAGGCCAGGCACAAGTGCAGCCAAAAGCATAGACTGGAAAAACTGGAATCCCGCAGCTGAGCAGTTGCTGCTCACAGCATTCACCACGCTCTGTCATGTTGTCACACTGCACCTCCAGCAGCTGCCAGAAAAGAAGCTGCATTCTGTGGATGTGCTATGTGCTCTGTTGGAACCAGTGGTTCTGCAGATGGTCAGAACTGTTGAACACGGTCTTCAGAGTAACACCCCAAACCAGCCTTTGCCTGTGGTATTCATACCATCTGTCACGACTCTCCTCAAGGCAGATCTGAGCCATCCTGTCAAGAAGGACTGGCAGAAGGAGCCCAGTGGGTTTTTGAAGGGGCCTCGTGTTAAACTGTACCAAGAGTTTTACTCTCAGATACTAAAAGAGCTGCCCTGTGCAGGGAGTAATCTGCAGTTCCTTCAGCTTGCGTTGCAGTTCGTGACTGTCTTCTGCTCTGTGCCAGAGCTGTATCCTGAAAAAGAAACTGCACTCATGGTTGTTTTTGCTATAAAAAAGCTTCTCTCTGGTATGAAAACTCTCTTCTTCCACCTCCTTTGCTAATTTTGTGAGTTAAAAGCCATTTAGCAAAGCATACAGCTTCTGTAAAAGTCTTCATTTGTTTACTTGTGTTAAAACAGCAGGCTATCCTTTTTTAAGTGCATAACAGGAACATTTTCAAGGAGGCAATATTGTGGTACCTGGACCACAGCCACCATCTACTTTGGGAATGAGCTTCTGATAGATGTTAACATCTTAATAAAGTTGAAGTCCTGAGTTACTCATCCCTGGTAGAACATTTTGAAAGTAACTGGAACATGGTAATACTACTGGAGATGGGGCTGAAGTGCAGTGTTCTGCTTGTGTAATTGGTATAGTAGGTACCACTGAAACAGCTGATCTGCACCAGGTCAGATCTTGGGAGTAAAATACTCATCTGCTTTTGTATCTGGTAGGTGAATTTACAGAACAGTGGAAGTTACCTAACTGTTATGGATGGTGAACACCATGTGGTAATTCTGATAAATTCTGGGATATTGGCAGGTTGGTTCCTTTATCCTCACCAAATAAAAAGCCAGGGCTGGAAATTCCATGAAAACCCTCCGCTGCCAGCTGTGGTACCTGAGGGCTCCTTTATATTGTCTCATTCAGAAAGAGAGATGAACAACAGAGCAGGAATTACTGTTCTCTTTGACTTCTTCAAAGTGCTGGAATTTGTCAAACATATTATTGGCATGCTCTGGTGCAGTGATCTCCAAATATTTTTGATTGCACACACCTGCCATTAAAAAAACCTAAGAAATTGATCACACAGCCTGGATATAACTTACTTATAAATTATACATGTGCTACTCCACTATGTATATTAGAAAGCACACATACAGAAAATGCTTAAAAAGCATGAGGTAACGATGAAGTAAACACTATTTAAAATATCTTTTTGTATTAATGATATTTTACTTATAATTCTCACACCCCAGTGAATTGTCCTGTGCACACCTTGGGGTGTGCACACCCTGCTTTGGAGACTACTGTTCAAGTGAGCTACAGTTGTGATCTCACTGTTTGTATTGCCATTAAGTAGTCGTAGAAAAAGCTTTATTCTTTTGTGATTTGTGATGGATCTCTGGCTACCATTTGTTGAAAAGCCTGTGGCTTGTTTAGCCTGCTCCCTTGGCTTGTGCAGCCTCTTTGGTGTAGTCTTTCTGTATTACTGAAGACTTTTTATTGGTATGATGACAGCTCTGAACCTGAGGGTATGATATACTTGAGATCATCAAATTATTGCACTTGTGGGGAGAAAGGTAAAGTATCAAGCCCTCTATGTATCTGAGTGTTAAAAAAGTACCCCCAGAACTGTTTCATTTTCAGTTTGCCCTGTTCTTACCTGTGGAAGTTCTTGTCTTGGGAATTGATTGCTTTTGTCTCTTGAATATGCAGGTCCTGCAATTACGACCGAGGTGATCCGAAGTGTGGAGATGGAGCTGACAGAGGTGCTTGTCCAGGTGCTGGGAAACTGCTCTGATGAGGAGTTTTATGCCATAATGAGGCTGGTGCTGCAAGGACTGGAAGTGAGGAATATTTGGCAGCAGAAGGCTAAAGTAAGGCATGATCTTAATGTGTTGTCAACTTCCTTCTGCAGTCTGCTGCATCTTGAAAAAAGGTTGTTGGCTGAATGACATTTGTTAAATACTTTTTTCTTCTTCCTGCTTTATGTTCAGTGATCAGGTAAAATTAATTTACATGGATAAGGGCTTTCTGACTGTGCTATGTTCTGTATATAAATTTAGAGGTGGAAAGATCATGGAAACCTACTCAAAAAACTTTCTGTCCAGCTTAAGGACTCAGCAGTCTCGAGTCCATGTATTGTCAATAGAAATCACACAGCTGTGGTGTTACAGGCCATGCTGAAAGCTCTTTCCAACTTCCTGCTCAGAGCTCTTGCACAGCAGATACCAGCAGTCAGTATTTGTCTGTGGCTCTTTTTACAAAGTTAAAGGTACTTTTACAAATGCTGGCATTTTTAGGTAAAACCAAAACTGCACCTGTGCTTTTGGTAGTTGTTGCTCTAAAGACTATTCAGCAATACCCAGATAGCGCTCAGCATCAGCTTAAGCACCAGCGGTGATGTATGGAACACTTTTGGCAAACAAAAGACTGCTGTATGCTCCATAGAAAGCCCAGTGATTTGAGAATGACACTTGGATTGAACTTGAGGGATTATCCAGCCCTGTCTTATTTGTCAGAAGAGAGGCGGATGTGCTGCATCAATTCTTGATGCATCTTTTTGAAAGTGTATCTGGAATTCCTAAACTGCACAGATAATTCCTGCCACCTGAATGTAGCTTGCAATATGCTTCTTGTATCAGTCTGTATAAACAATTAGCAATTAAAAAAACCCTGCTGCCAAAAGCAGCATTCTTAATTTATAGTGTGCTGGTATCCTTGTATTGCCTCTGCTTCCCTCTGTTATCTAGTGGCAGTTCTATGAGGAGGCTTTACTTTCTTAAAAGTCATGTAAGCTTTTTTGTACAGTAAGTTGATTGTGAAGCAAATGTGGCGTAAAGTACATTTGGGTCCGTGCTGCTCAGTGCATTGAATTCTTTTGAGCTGCTGCTTGCTTCACAATTTCCAAAGAGAGGTATTGGTGGGAGGCCTTTCATGTGTCAAGGCTCTGGTAATGCTCAGAAGTGCCACTGACCTTGAAAGAGCTCTTCTGTACTTGAAAGGAGCCAGTGTGCCTTGTACCCCTGACTGATGATCCGTCTGCTTTCTGCAGGAAGTATTGTCAGCTGTTACGCTAACCAAATTGTTGCTCAGCTGCCCATTAAGTGGAGACAAAGGGAAAGCTTTCTGGTTTGCCAGCCCACAGATAATCACAGCTTTAGCTGTAAGTATCTCTTTATTGTAACTTCATTACCTACCCCTCTCATTTCTTAGACTCTCTAGTGGATACAGCTAAAGTGCATGGAGGTGCACAGGAAAAAAACTAAACAAATCCATGCCAGATTCATCTGAACGTTTTTCTGTAGACCCTTTTTCTCCTCCTCTCTCAAGTAAATCTACTGTGGGTGCAGTGTGCAGGTCATCCATTTCTTATGCACAGTAATTCTATGGAACTACACTGTGTAATATGGAGCTTGGGAGAAACTTGCTAGACTGCAGAGTAGAGAGTCTGTCTCCTGTCCTTCCTCCTGTCCAAAGGAAAAGATAACCATAAGCCACGTGTTGCAGCAGAAGCCAACAGCAGAAAAACAAAACAAGTGCTTATAGAACGAAGTAATTATATAAATCCACTGAATTATGACAGGGAAACTTAACTCAAATTAATCAGACCCAAGTTTCCTGCCCTTCATTTGTACAGCATATAAACCTAGTGATGTAGGTTTTTCTTCTCTTGGGATGATATCTTTAGGCAAGAATTTATCAGTAGTTGGTTCTGCAATGCCTGGGAATCATAAGCTTGCAGTTTCTGCCCCTGTTGATAGGTCTGCATGCATGTAAAGGAGCGAACTGCATCATTGGATTTGTGTGAAGAGGTGCAAGAGGTGCTGGTTTTCAGGAGGCTGGGGAATAGTTGCGATTCCAGTTGCCATTCCAATGCTCACATCAGTGTTGGTTTGAAATGCATCAATACTCACACAGGGCACGAGGGCATGAAAATGGCACAGGTGCGGGTGTCTCCCTGCCAGTGCAGCTAGCACAGGCCTAGTTCCACTGACTCCAGTCAGTGTTAGGGTTCTCTGGTGTTCCAACACTAATGATAAGTGGCTAATTTATTTCTCATTGTCTGTTTCCTGTCTTGTAGCTGCAAACCAAAGAGGCTTGTCAGGACAAGGCACTGATTTCCATCATAGTTATACCTATTCTAGAGACTGTAGCAGCTCTGCTAAGGCGGGGAGAAGGGATTCTCGTGAATCCACATCATGTTTCACTGGCATTCAGCATTCTTCTAACAGTCCCTCTGGATCATCTGAAGACAGAAGACTATTATGGTGTCTTCCTGGGGGTCCATGAAGTGCTCTTCTCTATTGTGCAGTGTCATCCAAAGGTATATCTGTGATGGCATGGGAGAAGGGGAAAAGGTTTGAAAGAGAAAACATATTAGTGATATAATTTTTTTTAATGATTTTGAAATATTTTGTCTTGATAGTATGAAAGTGCATTTTACTGCTTGTCATTTAAAAGGCTGGGAATCTCAAAATCACATAATTTCAGTTGCTGTCCTGCTTTGTTTGTGCCTGCACTGTTCTTCTTTGGCAGTGGATTGCTTATGAGCATCTGATGCTTGGTTGGGAGAAAATGTTTCCTTTTTCTGTGATTGATTCTGGAAGCACAAATGGCTCAGGATGCAGAATGAGAAGATAATTTCTACGCCCTCCACTTCCTCTACTATGTATTCTCACATGTTTTTATTTCATGTGTTTTTCAGGTGCTGTTGAAAGCAGCACCATCCTTTCTGAGCAGTTTCCATCGTCTGGTTGTTTCTGTCATGCATGAAGGACGTCAGAAAGGAGACAGAGGTACCATATCTTTTCCACCTTTGCTTTAAATATATAGCTGAACAGGACAAAGTCCTCAAAACCTAGCTGTGGCATTGAAACTGTCATCCCTAGCTGTCCTCTATGAAAAACTGGGGATGAGCTTTGTGGTTGTGGGCTTAGGAAGATAACTGGGGCTCCTGGGGTGCTGCATGCTGACAGCATTGCTTTTGGTGAATAAGTTATTCTTCACTGACTGGCTGGCAAGTAGACAGGAAGCAGTAAGGCTTACTGTGCCCAATTTCTGCTCTTCCTATCAAACCCTGTGTCTGCAAGCATGGTGGCAGTGAGCTCCAGTGATTCGTGCTAATATGTGTGAGTTATAATCCCAAATGGATGCTACTAAATGGAATTTTTTGAGATTGGAACTGTGTTTACGACAGAGCTGAGCTGTCACCATTCAATGCTAAGTATAAGAACTCTGTGTGTATTTGAAGCATCAGTTGAGATTAGATGATATATCTGTATGGCCAAGGATTTGGAGTAAGGCTAATTAAATATCCTAAGAGGAAGGGGGGAAAACAGGCTTATTGCTGGAAGTTAAGAAGACAAGTCAGAGATGTCCACAATGATTAAGATGGCCAGGACACAGATACCCTGTCATTAATAGTGGAGGATTTTGAGACAAGTTGACTTCATGGCCAGAAACTGATTGTATCCCAGCTTTCTGCTGATGTCCTACAGCCTGTGCCATGTTCAGGTTTATCTCAGCTGATGTGTTGCCCACAGCTGTAGGCAAATATAAATGTATGTATTCATTGTAGAGGAATATATTAGCTGAGGCTCAGTGATGGAAGAAAAGGTATGTTAAACTCGTGCCAGATTTGGAGAATTTACTTGGTTCTGCAATATGTTTACATAAGGCAATCATCACAGGAAGCTTACAGGTACATGGCATCCTCAAGCTGAAAATGATGCTGTTTATCTTTGCAGGATTGTTCTGTTTCTGTAACAGGTAACATGGAAGTAATTTCTGAATTTCCCTTCTCCCTTGTTTGTACTAGCTCTCTTCATTCTCTGCCTACTGAATTAATTCTCAGCTGATTTCACTAGCCTCACTTTAGATACCTCCAGTGATGCAGCTTTTGCTGCTATATTCCACATAATAGATCTCATCAAAGAGCTTTCTTACTCTGCTGTTTCTAAGAAAAGTCTTCTGATTTTCTCTAGGCAGGGAATACAATTTTCTTGTCTCCTCATTCTCTCCTCCACAGTGCTGGTTGGGACTGAATTGTGGAAGGGACCGTAACTACTGTTGTGAGCACTTCAACATCTATAACAAGTAATTTTTGTCTTGCAGTGCACATGAAATTGGAATCAATATGCTCTTACAAAGTAGCCACTCTAAGAGATGTATTTTGTGTGTTGTGGGGGGCCTCTAGCTGTGGCTTGATAGGAAAGATGATAAAACAGGCAAGCTGTCCTTGGCCTCATGTTGTTCAAGGATCATGAAGACTGAATGATTCTTTGAGGTTTTTTTCCTAATGTTTTTAAGCGTCAAATGCCAGGCTGCATCTCAATTTGTGTTTTAGGCAACATGGATGAGTTTGAAATGATACTGAAATGTGCACACTTGGTGGAACGGATGTATACTTATATTGCTGCAGAAATGGAGGACTTCACTGTGTTTTCTGCCTTCATTGTGGCTCACTATGTAACTGAGTTGCAGAAGGTATGTTCTCGTCCATCTTGAAAGTGCCATAGTATTGTGCTAGCTTTGGAGTTTCTGTTCCAAAGGCGACTCTGTTAAATTCTGTAAAATTTGTGAGGTTACAGTTGTTATACCTCATGGAGATGCAGGTTTGATCCAGGCTTTTGTATTATGCAAGAGTTGGTGAGAATCTTTTTTACCAAACTCTTGGAAAATTTTCTAAAGGTGTGGGCTATGTTTTTTTTTTCTTTTAAGGTATAACAATGCAGTGCCAAGGTACAAAACTGTTTTGCTTTAGTGCCATGTTGGGTGTTGCTTTTCTTCATAGAATCATTGAATGGTTTGGGTTAAGTGGTTGAAAGATAACCTTTAAAGGGCATCTAGTCCAGCTTCTCTACAATGACCTGGGACATCTTGAAGTAGTTCATAGCCACATCCAACCTAGCCTTGAATGTTTCCAGGGATGAGATATCCAGCACCTCTCAGGACAACATGTTCCAGAGTTTTGCCACTATCATTGTTAAAAATGTCTTCCTTATACATCTGGTAGTTAAGTTTATCTCCCAAATAGTCTCAGTTGTCCTGGACTGATAGCAGTTAAGTCCCCATCTGGCAAAGTGGTGGTGGAAGATCCTCCTGGAAAAAAATCTTTTAATATGGTCTAAATGAAAAAAAAATTTGCCCAGGCAAGAATTGTTAACTTGTCAGTAATTCTCCTTCTGTACCAAAGATATCATTCTGATCCTTACTGAAAGCAACTACTTCTGCTCTTATGGATGCCAGAGCTATATCAGTGTTTTCTCTCATCCAGAGGTAACTTCAGCTTGTCATTTTCTTCAGCCCAATAGATGCAGATTTCACCAGGGTTTGAATGCTGCTTGTGGTGCAAGTACCTGCAAACTGATTATTCGTGGTTCTGGCCTGGGCATGGGCTGAAATATAGAAAGGAAATTTAGTCTTTGTTTTTAGGCCCTCTTACAAAAAGAAAATCCTATAACTGGTGGTGTGTTTCTGAAGGATTGTGGTGTAACCAGTGTAACTAACCATGAAGGTTATTACAGAGGTTAAACTTCGCTGCCTTCTCTGTCGCCCATCTTTTTTCTTTGTTTTTTGGTGGGGGGTGGAATGGGGGAGCGAAACAAAGGGAGATGTCAGATTTTAGCCATATTATTTACTGTTCCTGGTCAGTTGGTTATTGTTTACATAGTGAATGTAGTAATTTAGCAAAGGGAAAATTGCTGTTAAGACGGCTTCTGTTCCCTTTAGCCATCTATGGATTGTGTAATCTGGTCATCACTGAATGTAAGTCTGAAAGCCTGACTTGAATTGTTGAACAACCTTTTTAAGTTGAAAGGACACTTGTCTCAGTATTAGCAGGAGTACACAGTCTCATGAAATGTCTAGGAAAGTTTTGTGCAAGATGTTCACTGGGAAATGGAAAGTGATGGATGATAGCTGAAACCACAGATCAGTAATGTATGCATGGAACCTTTGGGTGTGGAAGGGGAAATTGGTGTAGTGAGCCGCCAGACACTGTGGCAAAGGAATGTTTTCTGTCTGACGGAATAGATAGATCACAAGTAGGTGATGATTTATTTGCTCATTAAACTGCTGAGAATTGATGGATGTCAGAGGAAAGGGGGCCCTCAGATGCCTGTCTTCAATGGGGCATGTACACATCTTTCATGTTGCTCTGCAGAGGGTGAGAAAAGCTCTTTTAACCATTCATCTCTTCTGAGTCAGGATCAGTGGCTTTCTCCCTGTGATATGAAGACCCTGAGGGTCCATCAAAGATAACCAAGAAAAACGTGTTAGTAGATTTAAGTCTTTAAGTGTGCATCTGCACACTTCCTGGAACCTTTTTAAGGGTATGTGAATTAGAACTGATGAAAGCTACTGGCCTAAGCAGTCACTTACCCCTAAAGTGGCTGTGTAACAGCTCCCTCAGTACTTCCTCTTTATACCATGAATTATTTTGTATTAATCTAGAAAGATTCCTTACTGGAGTGGGTGGCATCTCTTCATACTGTTGACAGTGCTTTCTGCTTGTTGCCTATGAGCTGTTGCTTAATTCAGCAATAGTGGAATACCTCTTCACACATTTAATGTCTCACATCAAGAGCTCTGGAATGCTTGACAAATTGGTTGTGCTAACTGTATAGACCATAAACTACTTACAACTATAATTAACAGCTAGCCAGTAGTGGCAGCTGTTTAAATCTTTGGCTCTGCTTCCCATGGTGTTATAGGTGTTTATAGGAAACTGCAAAGCAAGAATGGCCCAAATAAGGCTTGAGTCCAGATGAATTTGTGATGTGAGGGATGCAGTTCCATTAACTGCAGCTCTGAGATAGCTGCTTATCCCAAGTGGGCAGTCTGGTCCATATTGTCAGTAGCTGTGGATTTTCCTGTCCTTGTTCTCTGCAGTCACTTCTCTGCCCTAGGAAAGGAGAACGCAGCCCAGTGCATTCACTGGGAGCTGTGATGCTCAGCTGTTCTCCAACTGTATTGTACAGTGTAGGGAGAAATAGCATCTGTTGTGAACAAACCAATTGATCAACTGACGGAGAAGGGAAAAATTACAACTTCTTGCACATGCAAACTCTTTAAGGTCACAGATCTAAAGGAAGTCTTATGTACCTTTATGCCTGCTATATGTTTTTCCCTGCTATATTAGTGGATCTAACAAAACATATTAGCTGTTCCACACTTAGGGCACAAAGAGAGCGGGAGCCTGTCACAGTGATGAGGAGTGCACTTCATTAGCAGAAAGTTTATTAGTTGCCTAAGGAAGAAAGAGGCCTGAATTTTAATCACAGCTTTTAATGTGATTTTCATTAGGCCTGGAGTGCAGAGGTTCGCATCTGGAGGTATAAAGCTAATTTTGGGATTCAGCAAAGATAAAACATGGTTCTGCAGCAAAAATAATGCAATGATGCCAGAGGCCAGCACTGTCTTAGGCAGTGAAGTATTTAGCAAGTGATTTGTGAGCACAGAACAAATTTCAATTAGCCTAGAGCAGCAGAGGGCTCCAGAGTCAGGGCTGATGTTCCTGGTTGTTAGTGGAGGTTTTGCTGGTTGTGGGGTTGAGCAGAGGTAATGTCAGGAGTAGGGTGCTGAGTCCTGAGTCATTTCTTGTATTCCTCCAACTTTCTGCATGACTTCAGGCAATGTACCTGATTCTTGGTGCTAAAACAGATTAAGGAAATGTACGTTTCTGAGATTTTTGAAGGCTTCTTTTATTCAGGCGTGCACCTTGAAGTACTCAGAAAAATATTGTTAGATAAAGATGAAATTGTTAAGTGATAAGTTAAAATTGTTTCTACCCAGTGTAAATGAAGTGCTCATTTGAAACTGATGTAATAGCATACAGCCTATACAAGACATACAGAATCTACTGAAATGTGTAATCCAAGGCAAGTATTTTAGGGTTTATTTGATTGGAGGTTTTGTGCTGAGGAGTGTCCATGTGATTCCAGGATGATTAGTGTCTTTGCCATCGCAGTAGTGTGTATAGTACTCCTGTAGATTTTACTGCAAGGACTGTGCTTGTTTTGCAAAACATGTTTGCAAAATTCAGGAAAATACTGCACAAGTCAAAATCTTGGATTTTATCTAATGGGCTGTTCCAGATGGTCTGATGCAAAGGATAATGTTGTCAGCATTTAATGTGTACTGACTGTGGAAATGGTGTTGTCTTGCCTTTTTGTCTTCAAGTTTAAGGCAATTTTGTTCTTGCAGGTGACTTTACATCCAGCTGTGAAGACACATCTCACAGAAGGAATATATCACATCCTTGACCTTTGCATTGAACGAGACATCAAGTTCTTAAATGCTTCGCTCCCAGCAGGCGTGAGGCAGGTCTTCAAGGATCTGTATAATGATTACAACCACTACCACAAAGCAAAGAAGCAGGGGGAGGAAAAGTACACTGCATGATGAATCCTGCCTGGCGCTGTATGATCAGTTATGAATTGATCTTGCAGTGCTCAGAAGATGCTCAGTTGCTGTTTGGTTTGGGATAACGAGTAAAATTGAACTTGAGGAGGGTCCTAAACATGGATTGCGTTTATCCCTATACAGCCAGCATTCATAACAGGGAAAAAGGGAACTGGGGAGGGAGGATGTGCTGTGCTGTTGGTTCTGGTCCTGCGTTGTGCCACAAACGGCAGAACTGCTGTGTCTCTGCTGGCCCCTGGTGAACTCTCTGGGAGCCTTGGGGAGCTCACTGTAATTTGGCAGCAGATGTCAGGCTTCAGGCTTTGGCGCATCATGGTGCTTTCCTGTGGAAGCAATAGTCTGGTCTAGAAGCCAGTGAGGGATAAAACCCCTGCTTTTGCTTACATGGTAAGCAGAATTAAAGCAGTTGAAGTGCTTATTTTTGTACCCTGTTATTTTACATTTTGTAACTGAAGAACTTTGTCAGTGTTATACAACTGCAGTTATACAGTGCAGTAGGTTACTGTGCAAACCTGCAGAAGTAAAAGTAAAAAATTTGGAAGATTGTATCTCTTCGCTTGATTGGTTTTGCTGTCCAGTCCAGCCCTGGGCAACCTGGTGTGACCTATTGAATTTCCTTCCCAATTGTATTATCCTCTGATCTCATGATAATCAGGAAAAAAGAAAAAAGACTGACTACCTGGAGCTCTGTTCGATTTGCTGTCATTAAGCAGTTACACTTCATCATCTGAGCTGTGGTCACTCTCAGTGCACTCGCTGTTTAGCTTGTGACAAATGTTAATTACCACTCTTACTATCTGAGACTCTTCTTGGTCTAAGCTGGGCCTTGTTGCTTTGGATTCACTCTAGGTTAAGAGTAAGCCCTCAACTCATCTCAGCTTCTGACAGGAAGCTTTATCAAGTTTTATCAAATAACTTTATTTCATTGGCTAAATGACAGAAGTTTGGTTTTGGTTTTTTTTTTTTTTTTGTGATGATACATACTAAAGATCTAATTTTTATGTAAGTGGTAAAACAGTCTTCACATGTACATGTAGGTAGTAGAAAGAGCTCAATACTCTCATGTGATTATTTGCTTTAATCTATAAATAGGGTGTAGGCAGAGGGAGACTGGAATGTGGCTTACCACTTTTCTGGGTCCATCTGCCTTATAGCAAGGTCCAAGGGATGAAGTTTGTCTGGGCAAAAGACTCCATGTGGCCCAGATGAGAGAGGTGACAGGGCTTGCTAAACTTCATCCTTTGGACTGGAGATGACCCTCGTCTCATCCTGAAAAAGCATCTTGGAGGGCTTTGATACTGTGGATGCTCTGTTCAGAAGTAATAGTGCTATTTTATTAACACTTTTCCAGTCACAAATGCAAACCACAGTGGCATATAAGCTGCCATGGAGCAAGTTAACTCTGTCCAAGCTGGATCCTGTGCACCGCTGGGCCACTTCTGTATTTTATTTTGTGTGGGAAATGGGAGTTACTTCTGCCCCACCAGGAAGTGGGACAGTGACATAGGTCCCAGAAGGGAAACGTGTAGGAGCTGGGGGCATCCAAAGGGGCACTAAAGAGGGGAGGTCTCCAGGGTGGAGACAGTTAATACACTGGAAAACGAAGGAAAGTTTTGAGCACTGGGAGAGGATGTGGAAAGAACAGCAGAAAAAAAGAGAGCTGGGTTTGGAGCGGGGGAGGAAGGAAGTGAGGGAGGAAGGAAGTGAGGCAGCATCTCTGGCGTGTAAGTGTCAAGGCTCCCCGATGCAGCCATATGGTGCAAGCCACACACACAGCTCCAAAGCTTCTGAGGGCAGACCACAGTAAATACGCTAGCCAGAGGAGGTAAACCAGTTCAGTTGAGATCAGTTTTATTTTATTAATACTAACTTTTAAATTGTTACCAATTTTAACCTCTTGGTTTGGAAATGAAAATGTGTAACTGACTTAGATGTACAGGGGTGATGGAATTAACAAACCCCCACTATCAATAGGGCACAGTGCTTGAATGAATGAAAATCTGAAATCCTGCCGCAATTAAACCTTTATTTCAAACACCCCGTGCAACTGCCGCTTATCCCGCAGCCCCCCTCCTTCTCCATGCAAAGCAGTGGAGTTCTGAAGCACAAAGCAGCGTTTCTGTGTAGAAGTGGCAAAGGGGTTAAAAGGAAGGCTGTCTTTCACTTGCTAATCCCAGGTCTTTGTCCAAGAACTGCTCCGGATTTTTTTTTTTTTTTTTGGCTGGAATAAATTAAATCACTGACAGAGGACCACCTGCTGAGAAAGCAGGCTTTGTACTCCCGAGTGTATTCCCACGTGGGTGCAGTTTCCTCGGTTGTCACACGATGGGGCCATCCTGCAAGGGTACAAAGCACCGTCTGAAATCAGTCTTGGAGCCCTTCCTCCCAGGCTGGGTTAGTTTACGAGCTGAACATCAGGAAGGTGAAGGGTGTGGAAGAAACACCGTCTCGGGTAAAGGCCAGGAATCACAACCTTTGTTTCACTGGAGCGTTGCTTTGTGCACGTGAATCTCCAGGCCTTACAGGCTTCTGCAACAGATATTCTTGGCCAGGTTTCCAATTGTTGATGCAGCACATCTCTTCTTTTCTTGCTGCAGCACGGACAGAAATTCCTCCTGTAGGCAGAACTCGGAGGCTGGGATCTCAGGGTCCTGCTGGCTGTGCCACTGGCTCAGCCTGTGACTCTGTGTGCGGTGCTTTTTCCTGGTGCATGGGCAGTGCCCAAGTCTGCTGTGCCAAAACTAGCTCAAATAGCAAGAAACAGGAAAGGCAAGAAGAACAGTCAAGACCCACAAAAATCATGCTGGGTTTATTTACCCCTTATTTTTGTGTAGCTGCTGTGAAAATCAGCTGATTGTTCTACTTGCCTGGTGGTGGGGTTTAATACTTGATTTACTTTGAAATTGTGGATGGAAATGTCAAAAAAGAGGATGGTTTAAGATGCTAGAAATTGTGTTACTTATTAAAAAATTGTTTTCCCTGATCATACCTTTTGGGGAGAGACTATGCACTGAGTACTTTCCTTTAAGCTTGAAATGAATCAGTAGCTTCCTATTTGTTTACTTGATGCAGTTCCGGAACTTCGGGATAACAGAAGGCTCCTTCAAAAGCTACCTTTTTGGGTTAAAACATAATAATATGAATAAAGGAGAACTTTTGCTAATGATACTGAACTGAGTGGGGAAGTAAACACTTGGGACAGTAGAACCAAGCTGCAAGAAGACCTGGATAGGCTGGAAGGCTGGGCTAACAAAGCCTTGTGAAGTTCAACAAAGACAAACATAGGGTCTTGCACGTGGGAAAAAATAATCCAAGAGTCCAGTACAGGCTGGATCTGCCCATGTGGGGAGCAGCAGAGGAAAGAAGTCATCAATCCCATCAACAAGGGCATCACCAGCAGAGGAAAGCAGTCATTATCCCACTCTATTCAGTGCTTGTTGGGCCACACCAGGAATAAAGTGATCAATTTTATTCCCCACTATGCAAAAGAGATGTGGACAGGCTGGAGAAGGTCCAGGGGAGGGCTACAATACTGATCAAAGGACAGGGGAGCTTTCCATGCGAGGAAAGGCTGAAACAACTGGGTTTGTTTAGCCTTGAGAAAATAAGGTTTAGAGGGAGACCTTATCACTGTGTTCCTGTATTTAAAGGGTGGCTACAAAGAAGATGAAGAGTCCCTTTTTGCAAGGAATCACATGGAAAGCACAAAGGCTAATGGTAAAACTGGGGACATTCCAATTGGACGCAAGAGGAAAATTTTTCAAAGAGAGAACAATTGGCCATTGGAGTAATCTCCCCGGGGAAATGGTGGATTCCTCAACATAGAATATTTTTTTTCAGCTCAATGACTACTTGATTTTTTTTTTTCAATGAGAAACATGAAAAAGTGCCATTGTAGGCAGTACTGACATTTGCTGCTGAATGATCAGTGATGTATTCTGCAAGCAGTCAAAATTTCCAGAAAGGAAGGCTCCTGTTATTGTACCTACCCAGTAATATTTATGTTACAGACAAGGGGAAGTGAAACCTGATTTGCTGTGGAGCAGTACTGATTTGTATTCACATATCTTTTTTTTTTTTTTTAATATGAAAGTTTTTTTGGTTTTTTTAGTTGACTTTAAAATCTGGAAAATTTGGGAAAGAAAGTGTGTCCCTGTGACCTTCTCAGAAGTTTTAGTCTAGGAGAGCCCTCCAGCAAATCTGTTGGCAGTTCTTCAAGAGAATCTGGGAAGAATAATAAACGCCCTCCAAGTCACTGAGCTGTATTGCCATCCCTTTACTTCCAAAGAAGGATATTCTGTTTTTTTATACCTATATCCGAAGATGGTAGCAAACAAAAATGACCAAAGCAGTTTTGTCTTTTGTAGGTGTGAATCCCACATGTAGGAATCTTCTAATGCAAGAATAGAGTGTCAAGAAGTACAGGCCTGCCGTGGCTTTCAAGTTGGGACTGCTTGGTCCTTTCTAGGTGTAGACTTGTTTATTTCAGGAGAGCTTCCTGTCACATTCTGACATGTGAGAGCTTCTGAGATTGGTGGAGAACAATTTCTAACCCAAAGCAGCTGTCATTATTTTAATTAAATTTTGTAGAAGTTGGATTCAGAATTGCTTCATGGAAGAAGTTCCGCAGATGATCTGCTCTGAATTAGATGTCTTCTTGTGGAGGCTTCTGTAGGGCCTGGGCCCTCTTTCCAGCTGGGAAGTCACTGTAATGCCTTTTCAGTTTCTTCCCCACAACCAGAAGACACAGTGTTTTTGCTGATAGCTGGCAGAGAGGATTTGGAAAGCAAACAAAGAATAAAAGGAGAGGAAAATTGGGGACAGGTCCCCTGTTAATTCATCGGTTCAAGTTTTCTGTCAGGTTCAGGTGTCCCTGCTTTTGTTTTTACATCCTCTGCTTGAGGGATTAGTTCTCCAGGCTTTCCCAGAGCTGTGCTGGGGCTGCTCAGGAATGTGCACAAAGCTGACACATTGCTGTCCTAAGGATGACAACCATGGTCTGCTTCTGCTGTAGGAAGGGAGAGAAGGAAAAGAGCAAGAATGGAGGTCTAGGATGCATTCAGTCTATTATCAAGACCCTGCTGAGATGACTTTATTAGGAATCAGCAGCTTACAAGGCAGAAAGAGGTTTCTGGTAGCTGAAAGCAGAGCAGCTTTGAAAACCAGGCTGTTCCTGATTTTCAGTACATCTTAAACATCCATTGCTTTATTTGGTCTGCTCCAAGCACCTAGAAACCCTTCTGGGCAACAGGCCACCACGTGTGCAGTAGTGTGAACTGTGAGCAGGCACTTGCTGTCCCAACACACTGCCAGGTATGAGAGACGGTGGGTGGGAGAAGAAACAACATTGTAGGAAGAAGTGATTGATTTCTGTTTAGTTTTTTGTGCCAGTTTTAGAGCAGCACGTGGGAGTTCCCTCCAGTAACCCCAGGGAAGAATAATATTCTTGGGTTTGGGGATTGTTAATATTTCAGAAAAAGAAAGGAAGAGTAAAGGACCATGTTACCAAAAAAAATTCATGTTGGGGCGTAAGAGACAAATCCATAAAAAACAATTTGATCAATAATGCCATAGGTAAATGATGTGGTCTGTGCAAACAAAGCCTCAGCTTTATCAGAGAGTGTATTAACTCATGGAAGGAAGGCTGATTTATCACTCTTCCTCCAGTAATTGTCAGCCCATAATCCCCTGAAGGGAAAGTAGCCATCCAAGTGTATCACTTGAGGAGAGAGACTAGAACAAACAGATGCTGATTTTAGCCTGGCAAAAAAACCACTGCCACTTGAGCACAGCTGGTCTGCCAAATGCAAGTGGCTGCTGCTTGTTCCTGCTCCTGAGGCTCAGGAATGCCCCTGATTTTGAGCACCCATGGCTGGGAGTAAATCTTGTGGCTTTGTGGTGGCTTTGGTGTGGCACCTGTTGCAGGTGACCTGTGTGCTTTGCTTGCTGAGGCCTTGCCTTCTTTGGCCTTTGACACAGACAGGAGTCTTCCCCATAAGAGATTTGTGAAGTTTGTAGAATTTTTGATGCTCTGTGGGCATCTAAGGGAGCTGAGATGCTTTTTTAAACTGCTACGGAGATGAGCGATACAGCATTATTTAGCTGATCCACACTATCTCCAGTGATGACCAGAAAATATGTTGACTGACTGCATAATTTCTGCCCCTTTTGTCTTCTCACAAGATGTAAGTGAATCTTACTGTTGTTTTAGTGTGCATTTTACTCTCTTTTCTAGGCTTCATTGAGATTATTCACTGTTTTCAGGAGACAGCTATGCAAATGTCAGCTGCTAGTACCTGATTCCTTTGGACTGAAATTTAAAATATGCTCATGAAAGTTTTCATAACCTAAGCCCATAATACTGAGAGCCTAGTGTATGTGCCTCCTGGTACTGCATGCAAAGGAAGTGTGACTAAGAAACCTGTTATTAGCAGCTTGTATTTTGTTTGTGCAGTGACATCTAAGGGGCTTTCTAAGCAACTTATTTTCCCTTGCTGTAAAGGAAGATTTCTTACTGCAGCAAGAGGCAAATCTGTTCTTCAGATCTCAGCCTGTGCTGTATTGTCTGGATGAGGATAAACCTGTGGAGTAGAAATAGTTTTGTTTCTGAGCCATGGAATCTTCACCAGCTGGAAACCTCCTTTGACCCACATGCCCTTTCCCTGCAATAGCACCACTCCTCTGATCCTGTTTTTGGAGGAGATTATGGAGCTGTTTTGTCTTAATGCAGGCAGTATCTGGAAAATGGGCTCAGCTCTGCATCCAGGTCTGGGATATTGAGGAGGAGTTGTGGTACGTGCATCTTTTTTGCTGCCACACTGTAGCAGTGGTTATGTTTAGAATTAGCTTTTGCACATGATTCCTGGGGCCTTCAGAGGGCAGAAATTTGCCCTCAGAGCTCCCAGCACTTTTCATCTTCAAAGGGCATTATAATCATTAATACATTAATTAGGCATTCTCCCCTTCCATCCTGCTAACTGGGTTTATTAAGCTGAATGTATTTATCTTTGGACAGCTTCTACCAGCAATTGAATGAATAATTTTCCTAATAACTTTAAGAGCAAAGACATGAAAAGGAACAGGGATGATGAGAACAGGAGACCGAGGCAAATTAAGCTGTGCTGTGAAAGGAGAGGAACCATTTGATTCTAGGTGTAACTCCACCTCCCCTGCAATTCCCAGCTGACAGCTGTGCAGGCTTTCTTGCTTCTGTCTTCCTTAACCTACATGGAATTGCACATCTATGTAACATTTATGCTAGCATCTGCAAATGCAAAAAAAAAGAAAGGAGTTTGTGGATGACTGGAATCTGCAGAAAAGGAGAACATGAAAGTAGCTTGCAATTGCAAGGTGAAGAAAGCCCATGTGAATGTTTGACTTTTACATGTGCTTGTATCTTAAGTGTTTTTATGAGAACTGGTATAATCTAGCAGTGTTTCACAGCAGGTGAGCTGCAGGGGTGGAGGAAGGTCACGAAAGACTGTGTCATGGAGTTTAAGGTGTTGAAAGCTGTCATCTAAAACAAATTAAATCCTTCTCTATCTTTATCCTTCAAGCATTGTTGTTCATGCCCTTAAAGCATGCACAAATGCATGATGTGTGGTTGCTATCATACACATGCAGTTTTGCTCATACTCTTACAGTAAATGTTGGTGGAAGGACATAAAAAGTTTTCTCTGAAAAAGTACATGCTCCTGAAAAAGTTCAGAGACTCAGTGACTTAGTGGCTGGGATGCTGCACTGTGGATTCAGTGATTTTTTTTTGCAGTGCTCTGCCATTTGCCAAGTGATTTCACCTCTGTCTTCTTCCTGTCTTGTTTATTTAGATTCACAAGCTTAAGACCAGGAGGGTCTACTAGATCATCTTGCCAGACCTCTTGTGTATCACATCACAGTCGATTGAGCTTGATATAGTTACTGCTGTAGTGAACCCAATAACCTGTGGGTGGTTGCAACATATCTTCCATGAAGCCAAATTTTTGACATTAAGCTCTTCAGGGCAGGAGTTGTGTTCTATCCGAGCTTTAATTAGAGATTCTCAGTGGTGCTATTAAACCAGTATCAACACCAAGAAAAATAACACCAAGGGTAATACCAATAATGTTAATTATAATAAAATCAATTAATATTTTATTGGTTTAGCTTGTTAGGTTGATTGTATTGTTTTGAATTTTCTTTTTAACTGTGAATGCAGCCACTGTATGTGAACCGTAGCTTTCAGAAATGAGACTGAGAGGTGGCTCTTCAATTCTGGAATGCAAATACTTTTGCAGAGCAGCAGACTAGTTATTGGAAGGGCTCTTTAATGCAGTGGAGGAGGTTGTAATAAAAAAAAAAAACCAAACCAGCATAGCCAGGAGCTGCTCTCCAGCAATGCAGATTGTGGGTAAGTTGACCTCCATATAGCAGTAAGGGAGTAAAATGTTACTGCTGATGGCATGCAAGATAAATGCTCTGAGTCTCAAATGTAGATTTTCATAAACATGGAGAATCAGCCCCATTCTTCTATCTCTTAAGTCCTAATTTAAGGATCAAGGAGTCTGCCTGTGCCATTTTGATGAAAAGTGGCTGGCCAAGTGGAGCAAGTTGGGGTTTTTTGTAAGAATTCTTTCAGCTGATGTGGATTTGACACGCCCACAGCTTTGCTCAGACTCTGTCAGACCAGGGAGATGTTTGTCAGCATCTTCTTTTACTGGAAGAGCTAACCTAGTCTGAAGTCTCGAAGGAATAAAACCTTGACTTAAAATAGAAGTGTTTGTGACAGGACAGGGTGATGGGAATGGAAGGATCCTTCCTAACCACCTGCCTGGCTGTCAGAGGAGCTCATTTCCTCCCCTTGCTGCCTTTGGCTGTCTAGAATTTGCCATGGACTGCAGGCAGGCTGCAAAGGGACTGGGTGAGATGAACATGTGCACTGAGAAGTGACCGGACTTTATTTGTTGTGACAGGAATGGTGCTCCCCTCCACCTCTGGCAATTGCTTCCTACAGCCCTGGGATGGAGAAGCTTCAGCTGGTTTAACCAGCTGGGTGCAGGGCTGTATCGACCTCTCTGCACCCAGCTGGAGGTTACTTTCCCCATGTCAGCATCAGTGGAGCAAAGCTGTGGTCTTGTCTCAGACCCTGCAGCTCCAAGCTGTATCCATACCCCAAAGTCCTGGAGAGGATGGTTAAAAATAAAATGCCGAGTTGCAGAGAAGCTGACACACTTCTGCTCTCTCTGTCCCTGCTGTGGGACAGTAGTCTTTGGCACACAAGCAGGACAAACACAGCTGGTAGCAGAAACTCAAGGTAGTACCTGAAGGAGATGCAGCTTAGGTCAATGCAACCAACAGGAGCTGCCTCTGAAATCCCAGGGCACTGCTGGTCCTGCATGCTCCGGGTGGAGCTCAGCCCTGTCACACCTCCCACTCTGCCCCACACTGTGTGTGTGCTGCAGATGGAGGCACTCATAGCACCAGCAGGCAAACTCTAGCCCTTGGCTGTTTCCCCACAGATGCCAAAGCTCAAAAGTGAAGCTTCAATCCTGGCCACTAATTGCCTTGGAGGTTATGGGGGTGCTGTCTTCCCTTTAGCTCTCATTACTCTGGCATCTCAGGGGCTGCCATCACAAACACTTTGTTTAAAGCTAGCCAAAGGATAGCCAGATGTACTGCAGTTAGTTACACCTTTGGTGTCAAAACAGACATGCCTTGGCTTTAAAGCCTTGCCTTGGACTCCACACAATAATGGATTCTTATAACAATATGGGAGTTGTTCTGCAGAAAAAGAGAAATAAGGGAGTGAAACTGCACCAGAGCAAAATAAAGTTTATGGCTGAAGGGCTTTTAATGTAGTTTCCCTCTGTAGCTAGAACTGAGCTTTAAGCCTTGTTCAGTGAATGAGATAAACCACTAAGGCTTCATTACTTCAAGGTTCAGTGATAATACCCCCGTTGTTTAGGAACCAGACAGCTTGGGAGTCCATCCTTTTGGGATAACTTTAAAAGGAAACATTCACAAGTTCAGATGCAGGTCTGCTTCAGGATTTTGTTTCAAAGCTAGTAGGAAATGTTAAAGTCAAAAACTCCCTGGAAGAAATCACCAGTGCAACTCAGTTCAAATCAAGGTCTGCCCTGCTGTTTCTATTCATAGTACTTCAAGAATGTGTTTATTTTGTTTTTTCAAAGACAGCTGGGATGGGAATTTCAGTATGGAATGGGAAAGGTTAAGGCTAAAAAGCTAAAACAAAAAAGCCCTGCCATGGTAGCCCTGTCTTCCCTTTCTTTTGGATCCAATGTAGGCTGCAGGTGAGCAAGGCCACAGTGAGACTAATTTCTTGCAGCTGACAGATGATAGCTGGAGCAGTGGACTTCCAGAGCTTTGAAGAGCAGCTCTTGAAGACTGTGTGGCATATGTTACAGTATGGGTGGTTGCAGTCTCCTTGCCTTGGCTTCCCACAGGATGTGGCACTTTTCCCTCTCAAGGTGTTGGGCACTCAAGGGGTGCTCTACCTAGCTGCAGCCACACAAGCTGGGACGTGGTGTGCGCTCCTGGTGCTGTAGCCTTTGTTACAGGGAATGCCTTCCACTGCTCTCTGACCCAGTAAAGGTTGAGGTGGCTCTGTGCTCAGCTCCTGTGGATAGCTCTGCTCCTCAGCCTTCATCCTGCCCAGGTGCTAATCTTCAGTCCTGGGCAGGGTCACCCCTGTCAGGCAGCTTGTCCTCCTTCCCAAGTGCCACGTCCCAGCATCTGCAGTGTTTCACCCCTTCGTGCACTTCCTCTGTTTGCACAGTGGTTACAGAAATAATTTTTGCCTGCACTACAGCATTCCTTAGGTCCCAGAAATGCGGGCTGTTACTGTGATTGTTAAACGGAAGTGAAGCTGCAGCTCAGTACTGAAGGTGAAATATTCCCCCAGACAGATGTGGTAACTATGTCCATAACTCTCAGTCTTCTGAGAGCTTAAATTGGTCTGAGAAATGAATGTGGTGTGTAAGACAACTTGAGGTGAAGCCAGTCTCTATAGCAAACTTCTGAGCAGCTTCACCTGCTCTAAATGTTTCAAGCTTTTTCAACTCATTTTCAATGTGCACCTTCCAAAATGCCATCTCTTCCCCCGATTCTGCTGACAACAACTTCTGAGGGTCTTCTGCAGTGGTATGAAAATTATAAGCCCTGCCATTTGCCAGTCTGATGATGGGCCATCTGCATCAAGCCAGATGCTACTGCGTTCATCCTTTAGCTCCTCCTGTCTTGGGTTGGGTATTTTCACAGCTAAGAGTTGATCAGATGCGCTCATCTGCATTTTGTGAGCCAAGGAAAGATTCTCAACATCTGCAAGAACTCTGCCCTGCCCTCACGGGGAGGGTGGGGAACCCCAACATTTTGTAACCAGATGGTTTTGGCTGTTTTCTGGCTTTAATCATTTCCTCTTGGCAGAGGACTATCCAGCTCTCTGTGCTCTCTACCAGGAACTGACTCATGGAAATGGAGTTTTCCCTTGTTGCATTGTGAGAGTGAATATCTATGTGTCTTTGGAGAAGATAGTGAGGTAGTGTGCAGGTGATGAAGATTTCTAAGTATGGGGGAAAACCCCGTATTTGGCTGTTTTAAATTAAGCTTCGTGTTTTATGCATCAGCCATTTCGAGATTCATCTATTCTGAACTAGAGATTTGTCTCCCTCATTGCTTGCAAACTGTAAAGCTGAATGTGTTGGTTTACAAAGGTAAGTGATAGCAGGGAGTGGATAGAGTTGATCAGATACCATGGAGATAAGCCTGATATAAAATCCAAACCTTAGTCTTGCTGTCAGCGCTGTGCCCTCTGTTAGTACATCACGGCCTTAGGCATCGCCATCATCCAGGCTTGAATTTGGGATTCGTGGATCTAAAAGCACAACCTGCTATGAGTTGGAGGCTCAGGCCGGCGAGTGCACTCTGACCAAACCTGAGGTGAAGCATGTTTGCATAAGCCACAATGAAAAAGATTTAAGCAAATACATTTGTATCTCACTTTTGTGATAGGCTAAGTGTGCGTGCAGTCTGCTGCTGCAGCTGGGCTGATAAGCAGTGTCTTCCTGAGCTGTAGCAGCTGATCAAGTATCTGAACTGGGAGTGGCGGGCACATCGTTGTTACCGTGAGACTGAACAGCCTCAGTGGTAAATGACATCCAGTCGCAAAGAGACAGAGCTGCAGTAGGCAGAGGCTCAGAATATTTGACAGAAGTCCAGTTGAATGGGAATCCAGGCATTTGTGTATCTAGGGGTCTCACAGATGGATGTCTCTGTTACATCAGAAGTGTCTTGGCAGACCAAGCTCTTTAAATTATGTGGCGTGTCACCTGTTCTGTCAAAAGTTGTGAGTTTTTGCATGCTGTTTGTTTTCTGTCACAGGATTAACTACTCCAAAACCAGGGCTTTCTCAGTATCCTCAGGGAGTTATTTCCTACCTTTAAAGATTATTGTCATGGGAAATTTTGTTTGATCTCAAGCCTGAGTTCATCGGTTCAATTTTATCCTCTTATTTCTGGATAAAAGGAAGAATGGCAGGAGAAGCAGTATTTCTTGCATCGAGGTTTGGAGGCACGGTACCACCATTGCCCCTGCTGTGGAGGAGTCGTGGATGGACAGTCTTTGAAGCAGTGATGCCTTGCCCTTACCAGCAGGAAATCTGCTGCCTTTTAGATGTATCATTTGTTGACCTCCTGACTGATCTTTGATGTTTTTATTTTGAGACACATCCCAGTGTATCAGATACATGTGCAGCTACAGCCCGAGAAGATTATCTGTGTGCTGTTGCATGTGGACAGGCTGTGCCCAAGGCTAAATCCTGTATTAGCTGACAAGCAGGTGATGTGCAGGGAAAAAATGGGGAGTACAGAGGGTGTTTGTTTGGCTCCCAGGGCTGAAGAAATGGCAATCTGTGCTCGGGGAACAAAGACAATTTGCATTTAATTTCTCTGGGCTGCAGTGCTGGCAACAATGGTGGATGTTGATGTGTAGCATTAAAGGCCTGCACGGCTGGGGCTGAATGGCTGCCTTTGTTTGGGGCTGGGACAGCAGCCTGGACTGAAGCTCTGTGCCACACAGCGTGGCCACAGAAGGGAGGTGTGGAGAGAGAGAAACTGGCTGCTGGTAAAGCCTGCCCCATCTCTGCTCCTGTCCAGGAGAGGTGTTTGGCAGCCTTGGGATGTCCTAAAGGGAAAACAACGCCATCCTCCAGTGGCTGCCCTGTGAGACTGAGGTCAGTACCTGTCCATGCTGGAGTTCACTTCTGTTCTGCACTGACAAGGGCAGAAGGGGTTGGCTATGGCTTTTCCCAGAGAACTATGGCCAGGGGTCTTTCAGGAGAAAGCCAGGGCATGCACAACATGCATCCTGCTCCTGCAGCTACTTGGGCTCTACTCAAGAGACTGAAGAGTCCTAAATCTAACCTGCTTGGGAGATGGTCTCCTCCCTAGATATGAAGCCTTCTGAAGGTGGTGAAGGATGGTAGGGGTGGAGACAGAATGTCAAGTGTGGTGCAGAGACTTGTTCCTTTAGCAGACACCTGAGTTCAGCCAGGTGTTAAGAGGTGGATGCCGCCCCAGACTTTGTTGGAGCAGGCTTGGCTCTGCTTTGGCAGGCAGGTAACCTGTCATGCAGCTGGGAAAGTCCCTCCCCAGGGACTCTGGATTGTGAAAAGCATATGCCCTCAGAGCGGTGGCTAGCAGCCACAGAACACATTGCAGTATCCATCAGCAGTGCTCTCTTCCCCAGAGCCCCAAGAAGTCCTTGCTCATTGCAGCAGCTGACTGCCTGACACAAGTACCCAGGTGGGAGTTTGTCTGAAACCACCACCAGGCAGCAGGTGAGAGGCTTCTGGTTTCTCACCAGGAGTGATTTGAAGTCTACTGTTTTCTGCAGTAGGTGGGAGGAAAATGTGGGATGTAGGATCCTGTTCTCTAGCTCCACAGGGTGTTTGGCTTGGGGATTGACCGTGCAAAACTCTGACTTAGAAACCTGAGCTTCTCCTGCCTTACCTACCCCATTGTGCAGCGCTCGCCATGGCAGCTGAATAAGATGTGGTGTTAATTGCTCTGTGTGCTCCTAAGCTTCTTTCCATGGCTTTCAGGAAGCTGATTAGAAGAGTGAAAGTAAATTGAGGATTAATGGGATCCTGGTGGAGGCTTGGGGGGGGAAGGAAATTCCTTGGAGAGGAAAAAGAGGAATCTGAACAGCTGACAGCAAGCCTCTGCAAACAAACCGGGAGAGTTAGGCAGCAGATGGACTAACACTCTCTGGGTTTGTGCCAATGCATCAGATTGATTTTAAAGATGAAGCACCCACTGCCTGGGAAAGCAAGCCCTTCGAGTAGGAGCTCTTTCTGGCAGCTGTTCAAACACTAGCTGCTTTACAGTTCACTTTCGGTGCACCAAGGGGCAGCGAGAAGCACTGGGGACTTGGGATATGAAATATGACCAGTGGCAACTATGGACCAATAAAGGGAGTATTTTTGTAGGGAGGATTGCATAGAAGATAATGCCCAGTTGCTCAGAAATGCATAGTGTGCAAATTAAGAACCAGGAGAGATCAAAGGGCCACCAAGTCAAACTCTGTGCCTCCTAGCATGGTGAATGCTAAATCTTTCAAGCAAAGGTGAAGATTTCTCTGGAGTCCAGTTCCAGAGGGGAATTATTTTTCTGGGCCTCAGCTGTAGACCTTGCTGTAGATCAGCTTATGCCATGAGGTATGACTGCTGTTCTAACTAGTTGTGTTACTGACATCTCCCCTGATGTGTCTGAATTGAACTCACAGGGTGCCTTGGTGATGGGCTTGGATAAGTACAAATGCCTCCTTCTCCCACACCATCCTTTTCCTTCTACAGACATGATATGAACCAGAGTGCTTTTTTTTCAAAATTAAATAAAAACCTTCCTGTTCGTGAAAAAAAATCTACTGAATAATAAAACATGTGAAGACTCCTGGGTGAAATAAGCATTTTCACAGCAGTTTGTTCCATCAGATTATATGTTACATATATATAGTGTAGCCCAATGGTCCGCCTAATTTATGAAGGCTGTTTCATGGTTCTCCCTCTTAATTTCCCATTATATATTATTTGGTTCTCTTTTAAGTCTGCCATACTCTGTTTTTATGGTATGCATGACAAGGAGACACAGTCTTAGACCCTGAGCTGGTGCCAGCTTCCACATCTTGAATTGCCCCTTGAACATAAGCTTATACAAAAGTTAATCAGTTTTTAGGCTGATTGTACAGCATGTGCAGTTGTGATTACAGACTATATTTAAGACTTGGCTGCCAAAAAGACTTCAGCAATGACAAGCTTACAAGTATTTCAGCAAAAGGCTGACACAAATGTGGGGTGGACTGGGAGTGCCACACAATTTATACTCTGCCCTGAGGAAATGCCACCCCCCCCCACCCTGGCACAGCACCTTCCTCCGCCTCTGTTGGTGTTGCAGCAAAGGGTACTTGTGTTTGTCATCCTGCCTCCTCCTCCATCCCAGGGTTTCTGATGCAATAGGACCAGAGTGAGAAAACAAGTATGATGCAGCAGGCCTGGCAAAGCACAGCTGTGGCAAAAGGAAAAAGTACTTGGGGGCTGGTAGCAGGTCTGATATCAGGGATTTCAGGGGTGTAGAGATGTAGAAAGGTAAAGAGAGAGCAGCATCAGCTGCTAATTCCCATTGATGAAGAGTTCCCTGTTCCCCTCACTGTGCTGCATGCCGCTTGCAGCCAGAGTAATTTGGAGAAAACCAATATCCAGCTGTCGCTCAGAGGTCGGATGGGCTGTGTCTTGATGTGTGTGACAGCGTGTCTTGACTTTCGAGTAGTGGGGTCCTGCTGAAGCGAGAGAACCTGATCGGAGAGGATTTGCAGTCTGATTTTCAGCTGTAAGTTAAGACAAACTCATTTTTGTTCGCTTGGCTGACAACCCTGAGTCTGGGAGCTGGTGACTTGGCCTTTCACTGCCGGCGTGTTTGTTCAGATGTACTCCACACAAACAGCGTGACGGGGGCTGACAGGCTCCACCAGCTGCTTGGGCATTTATGACATTGTATAAAATAGACATGGTGATCCCTGGAAAGCCAGCAGGAGTTCGGCACAACTACTACCGGGCTCAGATGAATATCACATAAGCATTCATTAAATGGGCATAGATCAAGATTTATCCAGTTGAATGAGAGGTTTGAGTATTCCCGAAATAACATCCCATCAACCAAAACTCTCTTGTTCTGCTTTGCTACAAGGCTACTGATAAATATTAAAACAAAAGTTATTTCCCCCAGTGGAATCTTCTGTTGTAATCTGCCAGTTTCACACCCCTGCTGACTTCAGCGCAGCACCTCTGGCATGGAGCTGTGACATTTTGATGGGGAATCTAGTCCTGCATTTGCTTTAGCAAATGAATTGAATGGATTTCTAGAAGTGGAAATGTCGTAGTAACTGACGGGAAATGCATCAGGTAAACAGGTGAGAAATGACAGGTTTCATGACTGATAGACAGGCATGTTAAAGATGTGGATATTTACTTGGCAGGGATTGTTACCAGAACAAAGCATTTTATGTTTCATGTAAAATAAATGCAAACATAAAATTACTTTGTTTTACTTTCTCCTCTGCCAGTCACTGAGGACATTTGATTTCAAATGCTACCTTCCTGCTCCGAGAACAGAAATGTTTTCTGGACAGACCCTGGGGCTAGGAACTCCAATGTCAACCTGGAGTCATGCCTCAATGCGGTCCACAGAACTCCTTGGCATTAACACCAGCACTGTAGATTGGCTTCTGGCTCACGAAAGCAATCAAAGTTAATCGATGTGGCTAGAATTTGAAATTTCAGATGGTTCTGTTGAATGGTTCATGAGCAATCTACAAGCTAGGAGTTATTTGCGGAAAGTATCCAGCAGTTAATTTCAAATCCCATATACATTTGAGATGTTCATAAGCTACTTGCAGACAATTTGCAAACAGAAAAAGAGGATAAAATTCATCAAAATAAATGATCTGCCATGAATTATTCATTTGGTTCCCATCAGTCATGCCAACTCTCTCCCTTGTTGTTCGCTTCTGCAAAGGGATCAGGGATTGAATTTAGCTTGGAGACAGAAGCGTGCGTTCACCCCCAGAGGTGCTTCGGCAGAGCAGACCTGAGGCATGCAGGTGATGAGAATAAGAAAGCTTCTGTGGCACACAGTATTCCATTCTGTGGATAAACAGCAGATTTTAGCCAGCAGGGCTGTCAAGCAGGCTGGTTCCGCGAGGACTGTTTTTAAACAGAAAACCCCAGCTACCAAAACAAACCCTGAACTTGAAGGGGAGATGAAAAGAGAGAAATGGGGGTATCTGATGTTAACAGGAGAGATGTCTTTCAGCCTGAACTACCAGCAGGCTGAGGGTAGCTTTGCCTTTTAAGGCGGGAGGGAAGAGTACAGGTGAAATCTGGACCACTGAGAAGCAAAAGCAGGTACCACCTCACCTGAGAATGTTTCAGGCACCAGCGTGGCTGCCTTCCTTGCATGCATAATTGAGTTATAGTCATGGGAACTCTCCCATGCTGAGCAGAAAACAGACAGAGGAACTAAGTGCTGTCTGTGCAACATCTTGGAGGGAGTGGGAAGGCTCTCTACCCCTTGATTAATATAGTGGGATCTATATCCAGATACAGATTTTTTTTGGGGAAAAAAGGGAGATAATTAAAAGGAAAGGGCCTCATTCACTGCTGTTTTGTTCAGGTCGACAGCAGAGAAATATAGCTGACACCAGCTGCATTTTGATAAACGGCATTGGCATAGCACAAACAAGAGCACTAAGAGCAAATAAGCTGTCTTACATCAAATAAAAAAGGAAAAAGGTTGAGTTTAATTTGAGAACAATAGGTGTAGCACCATAAGCCCTAAGCACTCAACGGGCCCTCATATGAGGCTCTTATAACCTGGATTTAGTTGCAGCATGGATGTATTATCCTTATTCTTTCAGTAAAGGCATTGCCATGCTGCATGCACAGCAACAAGCCAGACCCAACTCTCCAAAGCCTCAGACCAGTGCCTGAGGTGCTACGTTACAGCTTTTACTATGCAGAAAATGGAAGTAAATAGGGCATAATAGAGTTTAGGGAACCGAAATGTCACGTAGCTGAAAAAGGGCGTCCAGCAGCACAACTGATAAGAATGTCTGTCAAAGCACTCTCTCTGCACTTCAATTTACATCTTACACTTTGCTGCGAGCCCTTTCCTTGAGAACCACTCGGCAACATTTAATTTAGACAAGTGTACCTGTCATCTTTGGCCTGTTGCTTCTGATGCTGGTACAGCACAGACAGCTTGCTGGGGGTGAGTGGGAGAGTCTGGGAGAGCTGGGGCTGCTGGCAGCTGGCAGCTGCCTCCCAGCGCATGCATGGCTTCTCATTTGAGTCCTGGTTTGGAAAGGAAGGTCTTGTATGTCTCCAGGAAAGAACGGCAAGGGTCTCAAAGAAAGGTCATATGGAAGAAATGCTGATTTAATTTTTAATAATGTTGCCATCCTTGCAGCAGGTTAGGAACAAGCTCATACAACCAGGTAGTTGTACTGGAGTTCATTTCCCCTCTATTTTAAGCTTTTACTTCAGCCTATTTGACCTAAAAATTATCCTAATCTACCACATACAGAGTAATATGTTTTATTTTAGAGTGTGTTATGTGGACACAGCTTCAAGATCTTAACAATCTCTTGTCACCTCTCTAAGGCAAGCTAAGGGGAGGGCTCAACAGGAAGCTGGCGAGCTGATGGCACTGGGGTCACGAGAGAGGAGGCAGCTCCTGTTTTTATGAGGCTTCCTGCCCCTGTCTGCCCTGTCCTGCCACCCCTTTCCAGAAAGGCTCTCTGGCCCCAGAGGCCAGGTAGAAGCAGGGGTTTGGCTGAGAATGCAGCGGCCAGAGAGAGAGAAAGAGAGAGGAGTAAATCCCATTACAGAGTTCATTCAACCAGGGATTCAACAGGAGTCTAAAATGCTCAATTTTTGAGATTGCCAAAAACTGCAGGAAGGGATTATTCAAGTCAGCACAGCTGGATCAAGACACAAGCCTGATCCATGTGGGAGTAGACTTATTTCTCTTGCCTGCCCTTGCAGACCTGTGACCTGAGTGCTGCTCCCTGGCCATGGCTGCCTGGACAACGTCCCCAGTGCTAAAATGTGGGCCGTCACATTGCACTTTGTGGCAAAGGTGCGGGGGATGCTGAAGACTTGGTGATGCTAAATTGCTTTGCCATTAATGACACAGACTCTGTTACCTCAGTTACCTCATGTTTCATTTTAAATACATTTGCTTGCAGGCGGCACTTTCGCGGTCTTGCTTACATTGCCATAGAAACAATCTTCCGCATTCTTCTATTTGCTGTGCATTTTTGTTAAAGGCTCTTTCTTCTTCACTTATCCACTCCATCTTTTCATTTGCTGATGCTTTCTTCATTATGTCCTTCCAATTCCCTCACCTTCTAGCTTGCCATGCTGCAGCTAAGTGTTTTTCTTGCTACAGATGCCCAGCTCTCTGCCTCTGTCTCTACAGGCATCAAGATCCACCGGTGATATGCCACACAGATAAGGAAAGGGGACTAAGTGTGTCCAAGTGGACCTGTGCCTATGTCCACAAGTGCTGAGATGAGGAGAGGAGTAGGAAGTGGGAAGAAGTGTGATATTCTGGCGTCAGACCAGTTGCCCTTGACAGATGAAACCAATTTAAACTTCTGCTTTGTGACCAGGGAATGAGGCTGCCCATCAGACAAGGGGCTGTGGGACTTCAAGGGTGGTCTCACTTGGTTCATGTACACTGGGAAGGAGCACTGCTAAAACCTCTGTGCTCTATGTAATTATAAGAAGACAAAAGTCTTTCTGGGCATGCTGATTAGACAGAGATTTTATTATGAATCACAATCCCTGGTGGATAGCATTTGGTTGTTTGCTTCAGAAGAGAAAAGGAAAAAAAAGGAAAAGGAAGAAGTTTAGGGCTTTTCTGATTATAAAGGGTGACATTCACTAGCACTCAGATTATACCTTGTTTCTTTACTCCTCTGCTCTTGTCGGCAGGAAGTACCCAAGAAGAAATAAGAGCTATTTATGAGAAAAAAAAAAAGAAAAAAAAAAAAAAGAAGTGAATATATTCAGTGACTGATCACATAAAAACAAATACGTCTTTTTTTCCCCCCATTCCTCATGGGAGGCTGCTCCACTGCTGGCAAAGAGACAGGCAATGATGCATCCGGAATCACCTTGCAAGTGCTGGGCAGGGCCAAGGACAGAGTGTCACCTCTTTGAACACAGGGGAGGGCTTTCTGTGCCAGGCTGGACACTTCTCCTGAGCTGCTGGAAAATCTCCCAGCAGTGAGCCGTGTCTCCAGCTGCAGAATTTGCTCCTCTGTCTGGCCTTTGCTGTGACATGCAGTGAGTGAGGGGGTGGAGGTTGTTACCTGGGCTTCTGTGTTACCACTGCCTGTTTTCCTTTCTTTTTTGCTAGATTTTGTGTTTCGGAGCTTTACATTTGCTCTTCAATGATACCCCTTATTTAAATCCCTCTTCCTTAGAGATGCAGCCATTCTGTATGTCCAGGGTATGAAACTGTGACAACTGGCTGGGGTATATAGGAAAAGCCCTAAAATCCTTCTTGTCTTCCATGAGAAGATAAACAGACCCCAGAATTTATTCTCCAAACAGGGAATGAGAAGAACTAACAGCTGTAAGAGTGTTTGGTTTTAACATCAGGAAGACACATGCAGCACAGATTGAGTTCCTTCTTTCCCTGGACTTAGCAAATCCTTTAGGATTACCAAATGCAGTTAAGATGAGGTGGATGAAAGGGGGAAAGCAGAACAAGATTTAACTGGGTTCTTCCCACCCTTCAAAGCGCTCAGGGTGTGCAAAAGGGAACATGCTCAGGAGAGCTTTTGATTCTTGCTGGGCTACTCCTCATTTTTTCCCTTGGAAGCAGCCGTGCACCAAAATCTGTTTATAGTATGTAGTTATTAAGATCAAATGTAGCAGTAATGGCATGTGACAGTCTTCTCTTTTCTGAATCAATTTGTACCATATATGAGTCTTAGTTCTGTCAGATGAAGTGAACTGTGACAATGTCTATCCATCCATCAGCACAAATCAAGCTATTCATACATTTACTCTGAGAGCATCTTAGTGCATTTAACATTTTTTCCTGTGGCAGCGTTTCCCAGTTTTGAAATGCCAAATGTAAGAACTGTAGGGTCACCAAGTCCTTCAAAATTAGTGAGAACTGCACTGGCCATGTTAACGTCACCTAATCACTTGTATTTCCTGTATGTGCTCTCCTTCCAATATTGCTTTCTTCTTCACTTTTTTTCTCTTAATTTCATGTACAGGGAACTTCTTTCCTCATGTCACATATGGATGTCATGCACAAACTCACAGCTGACCCATAAAGATGTTCCAAGTGCTATTAGCTAATGGCAGCTATTAGTGCTGCTGGCTAACTGGTGTGGAAAAGCCAGGGCTTTTAGAATAGAAATGCACACTTTTTCAGTCTGGTGATTTTGCAGTGCAAGTTCGTTATTAGAATTGAGTTACTCTAGTGGGAAACTGCTTGACAGAGAGGCCCCAGAAGTTCTGCTTGGAGGGTCTGAAACATGTATTAGTGCTAGGACAGAACACCTTTGCCCTTCCAGGGAGAGCAGGACCAACCAAGGGATGCTGTATCCAGTATATTCTCAGCAGAACTTGTAATGTATAAAGATATGTCCAAAGGCAAAACAAAATTTCTCCCAAAGGCAAAATTTCTCCCTTTTATAACTCCATTTGAAGTAGCAGTTGCCCTAATCTGACTTCCAGGTGACTTTTATGTATGAACATAATTTTTCTGCAAGGGAAGCTCATGGTGTTTATTATTCCATCAGCCTGAATTCATAAGACTCTTCAGAACCTCAGCTGCAGCTATTGATACTTCTCATTTCTGAACTTATTTTTCTCCCTTATCATCTCCAGAGACTTAATTAAAAAAGAAGAAGCTATATGAAGGATCGATAACTGACTTGCAGAAAATGATGCTTCCACATGGTAGCACGGTGGCTATCTGTGCTTTCTGATACTCAGACCATTAGGGGAGCATCCTGACCCACTCTGACTCCATTTCCATTTGCACTGGGCTCTTCCACAGCATGCTGCCTTGTCAATAGGTTTATCAATATGGTGAACTACAAATTCCTCCTGCTTTAGGCATCCTTCCCTACAGTAAGCACTGACACACCCTGTAAGATGACTGCTGTTGCTGTAGGAAAGAGCTTTTTCCTGGTATCACACTGACCCAAAAAATGCTAAGGGCTGTCTTTACTCAGCAGCCAAACAGGCTTGGCTGGACAGAACAGAGCACAATAAATCCCTTCAATGAGATCCCAAGTGGTGGGTGTCATGTTGTTGTTCAAGCCCTATGACAAAGTTTTGTTTTCACACCACTTTCACTGTCTTAGGGCAGCTGTAGGGAGTTATTGCTCCTTCAGAGGTAAGCAATGTTTTGGTAGCTGAGTAAATGGATAGTCCTTTTGCACCTCCCTGCTGCAGAAGTGGCTCTACTGGGGAGGGAAGAAATTACTTCAGTTTTTCGCTGAACATTTATTATTTTTTCAGTAAGAGAGGTTCCATTGCTCAGGCCAAAGATGCTACGTGACATTGCTACATAGCAATGATGCCTTCATCAACAAGACCCTGCTGCCCTTGAAGGACCTAGCAATGTAACCAGAGACTGCTGAGTGAAGCCTTTCCTTCTCTGAGCAGACTTAGTGGGGCTGCTGTGGACCTCATGGAAATAATGACTATGGTCTGGGAAATAATGACTCTGGTCTTCTCTGGTCAGAGAAGATTGGGTGTGCTGTTAACTACTGTGATGTGTAGAGAGAGAATGTAAACTCCATCTCCTGTTTGCACTCACTTAAGTGTTCTCCTCTAACTAAGCAATAAGCTGTGGTAAATCACCCTCTTATACCCTGATGCTTTGGTTATAATGTTTCATTAAACTGCTCTAATTGAATGTCTGGAGAAGCTTACATCTCCCACAAATCCTCCTCCGCTAATGGAAAAGTCATGTAAACAAGAATCACTTTATTACATCCATTGTTCTAGTAATGCCCCTTCCAAATGGCAAAGACTTGAATCAGAGCAATTTAGTCCTTGTCTCAGTGTAGTTTCTCTTCTGGTCAGTTTTACTGGGAGGAAAAATAAAAGGCACACTGAAAACACATTAGTGTGAAAAATGGCTGCAGCTTGCAAGCTCCGTGGTCTCGGGAAGCCATGTTGAATGGCATATTTAAAAACCATTTGCAGAGCACACATTGCCTCCTGGGGCTGACACAGCCACTGAACTTTCTGCCCCAGTGCCTGCTGTGCCAGAGCACGGTTGGTATGCTGGCAGCGCGGGCATCGATCAATGCCCCAAAGCCATGCGAGGCAAGCAGAGTCTGAATTGCCTCCCAGCAGTCGAGGCACTGTGGCATCCAGCAGGGTCATTCCTAATTTGCCCTGACTTGTAAGTTGTTTCAGGCCTGTAGTTTGGGTCCATGTATTCAGGGACAGCCAAAGTTAACCCCATAAGGTAAAAAATGCATTGTCTGTCATTGCATGAAAGCTTGTAGAGAAGGTAATTTATAATCACACAAAACCTGTGTCCCCATTAAATTCCTTATTTCTGGTAGATTCATGCAGTGGTTCTCCTCTGTTCCTAGCAATGGGCAAGGCCAGGTGGATCCTCCTGGGACTGGGGACACACTGGCACACAGGTTTTGACCGTACAGAACTCAAATCCTTTCTGATGACTGGTCTGAAATTTCCCAGCATAACTCTCAGGTCCCAGGTGAGGAAAGTCCTCCAGCCCAAGTGGTGCAGTTTCTCTGATGCTTTTGTTCCAGCCTGTGCTTTAGGGTAGTGCTGGTACCAACTTGCACCTCCAGTGGGAGATTCTTTATCACCTCATGGTTAAAGCTACACTGGGACAGCAGGACCCGTGCATGAGTCCTTTATTACCTTGCAAAGAGAGGTTGAAAGGCTTCAGCAAGCATTACTTTCCCTTCACTCATCTGAACTGTAAAACTTGCAGGCAAGTCCCTGGTGGGGCTCTGAAATCAGAGCTTTAAAACTCCATACCCCACTCCTCTGTTTGGTTTTCTCAATAACCTTGCATGAATCATTCAGCTACCTGGATCCTCAAGTAACCTTACTGTAAAAGCAGCAACAACATGACCCTGCAAAAATTGTGTCCTGGCATCACAGCTGCATCCTACATGTATCCCCTGCTTGCTATAGATCACTAGGCAAGACTTCCAAAAGACAGCATGAGCACTCCTTTCCCTGTCTTTGATCATCAGGTGCTGCATTGCATGGGATACTTTGAATTCTCTAGTCTATTTTGGGGGAGGAAGGAGGAAAATGAGATCAAGGCAGTTACTGAAGGCAAGTCAGGCTCAGACTATAACTGTGCTATGTTTAAAATATTTAATTCCACTGTATGAGTCACTATGACTTGGCTGCTATTGACCTGGGTAACCTGAGTCAATATTGCATAAAAGGCCCTCTCATTTTGTCACTATAAATAAAATCTGTGATTATTCATAGCAAATGCTAAGTTTCTCTTACCATAAGCAGCCTTACAAGAGCATTATGCTCCAAGATGTGGCTGTGTCACTGCTTGTGGGTCATCTGGAGCTGCCTTCATGGGTGACTGGCTTGAAAGGGGCAGTGCTTCTGCCCTCGAGCATTTCTGCCCCTGCCTGGCAGAAGGGGAAGCCTGCTTTCATCAAGAACAAAACCCTCTGAAAAAATTGTGCAGTGATTGCAAAAACAAGAAAAGAAGCTGAGGGAGAAAAAGTGAAAGAAGCTAAACATAGGAAAAGGAAAAGAAAGAAAATGAAGTTGTCTCTCCCTTCCTGCCTCCCTCAGGGCTAATTTTCATTATTAGCTGCTGTTTTATGGCACCATCCCCTCCTACTCCATGTGTTGTAATTGGGCTGGCACATGCTCTGCACATCCTAAAGGGACATGGTAATTATTTGTTGGATAACCAGAAAGTCCGTGCAGGGACGTGTTTGCGAGGAGCCCTGTGGTGCAATCTGGTCCTGCCTGTGACCAGTCCTATGCCAAACCCACGGGTGATCCCAGCCCATCCTACAGAGCCTTCTTCCTCCCCCAAGGGTTTATAAAAGCTCCGTGCATGGCACCAGATGCCTCTGAAGGGGCATGAGTTGGCTGAGCTGCCTCATCATGCACTTGGGGGGCAGATTTCAGCAGCACAGCAGAGATGTGGGCTGTCACCTGTGTCAGTGGCTGTGCAGACCAGGCTCAGACCAGGAGCAGCTCTAGCCAGTGGAGGATGGGGTGAGTAAGCTTCTGTGCTCTAAAATAGAGGCTGACACCTTGAACAAGGGGAGGGTAAAACAAAGGGATTGGTGTACTATTTGGATATGTAAAAGCTGCCCTTTCTGGTGTTGTATTCCTGTATTTCTTGATGGTAAAGCACCATGGATAAGAAAGGCAATTAGACAGTGAAGTGTAGCCTCTTGATTTTGTCTGAGTCATGGCACTGAAAGACAGTCCTTAATTGTGTCTTGGATCGCCAGGGGAACAGCACTAATCTGCTTCCCACCCTCATCCTGGGAGACACAGGAGAGAAATTCCCCTGTCCTGCAAGGGGATCAGCTGAGAGCAGCCATGGGTAGAGAGATCTTTAGGGGTTGGATTGTGGTGCTTACATTGCAGCTTTGCCAGGGAGTCTGTCATGGAGACATTTTACTGTTGGTCTATGCTTTTAATAGTATTGAAACAGGAGAGTGACATCCTTCAACACAAACTTCTGCCTCCCCGTTGCATGCCCTACCCTGCATCAGGTCTTCTCCCAAACCCCAGAGCTGGTGCTGCAGAGAGAGGGTCTGTTTCTACCACCACATCTCACCCACCTCACCTTTTTGACCCACACAGCACAGCAGATGTCCCACTGACCCACAGTGCCTTCCAGCAGCAGCCTTCTGTCTGCAGCTGACTCAGTTTTCTGTATAAATCACTCCATCAGGTACCTCAGCTGCTCAACTTGATCTTCACACTAGGTCCTCATACAGATGGCAAAGTCTGTGGCAGGCAAAAAGGTCTTCCTCATTAATTACTTCACTCTTGTGAGGCCCTGTACTGCAGACATCTCTATGCACAAACCAGGTAAGTAGATATTGTTGGCTTACTTTATGTCTGAGAAAATTAGGTCCATGGGGTGATCAGCATGGTTTAAATAGAAAGAGACAGATGTTAAATGACTTTCCTAGAACATTAAGGTGCCCACTGTCCCCAGAGTCCTTGGCTTAGATTCACTAGCAGAGACCATTTTTATAATAGATTGGCAGTGGGTTGCTTTTAAAAGATTTTCACGTTTGAATTGAAAGATTCACCTTAAAGAAAAACCTGACTATGTGTGTGTCATGACAAATACAAGCACAGAGGTTATCGGCTTCTGAGCACTGAGCTGGAAAACACTCAGTGAATAAATAACCTCCTGTTATTTACCAGAGGTTTTGGAACTGGGACTAAAATATGGGATAGACCAGTCACTGCCTTTTTTTTTTCATCCATACAAGTTTTGCTGTACATGTTAATTGTGACCAAAGTCACTATTTCTCCTGAATGCATTGGAAGCTATGTGAAGTTTTGAGGCCTGAGTAGCCAATGGAAATTTGCTAGGGCAATATGGCACTACTAAACAGATAACCTTGCTGGAAGCTCAGGTACAGTTGGCATTCCCCTCTGCTGCTTGCACAGTCCCAGATAAGCTCTGTTGAATTAGCATCTTCTCCTGGGTTGCTCATCTGCTATATTTCTAACTCCCCTTTGGACTCAAATATTTTTACACCAAACACTCCACTGTACTCAGCAAGCATTTACACAGCACTTGCATGGCTGATGCTCCAGTGTACACAGAGCCATAGGGGGACAGGTTTTCAAAAGCATGTGTTTAAAAATAGAATACCATAAATACCATAAAATTGGGAGCATTTTCAGGTTTGGGAGGGGCAGTAAGCCCATGGCAATGCTTAGACAAGAGGAGGAGGGTTTTGGAAGAGCAGGCTGCTGACCCCAGCTCTTACAGGGTCCACCTGAGAGATTTTCTCAAGGCAAGGCAGAATCACAGAATATCCTGCTGGAAGGGACCCCCAAAGATCATCAGGTTTAACTCCTGATCCAGCACAGGACACCCTAAGAATCAGACCACATAGAGTGTTGCCTAAATGTTTCTTGAACTCTGTCAGGCTTGGTGGTGTGACCACTTCCCTGGTGAGCCTGTTCCAGTGCCCAACCACCCTTTGGAGTGGAAGCTTTAGGAACCTTTTCCTAATACCCAACCTAAATCTCCCCTGACACAACTTCAGGCCATTCCCTCAGGTCCTGTCACTGGTCACCACAGAGAAGAGATCAGTGCCTGCCCCTTCTCTTCCCCTCACAAGACAGTTGTAACTGCAGTGAGGTCTCCTCTTAGTCTTCTCCAGGCTGAACAGACCAAGTGACCTCAGCTGCTCCTCATACAGCTTCCCCTCAAGGCCCTTGATCGTCTTGGCTGCCCTTCTTTGGACACTCTCTAATGGCTTAGTATCTTTCTTATTTTGCAGTGACCAAAAAAGTGTCTGCTTTGCCCATCTTGTGAAACAGTGCTAACACCTGGTGCCTGAGCTGCTGTCCTAGGGACCTCTGAGGACTTCCTCAAGAAGTTAGAAATGCTGAGATACCACACACAGATGGAAAAACTTGTGTAAAACATCTCATCTGAAAACCCTCAAGTGGCCCAGGTTGGCTGTTGTCATGCTCTGAATCAACAATCCTTGACACCTGCTAACTTAAATCTTTCCACCAAATCACGCTTGCATTTGCATTAGTAAGCTGCAGCTAATGTTTTCTTCCAAATTTTTTCCTAGGAAGTTTCCCAGCCAACAGAAGCCCTATCAATAAGGAGGAACTTTTTCATAATGAAAATTAAAAAGTTTTTTTCCCCTTTCCCTTCTCACTTGATTTATAATGGTTACTTTAGAAATATTCAATCTTCATATGAGACCAAAAGCAAACTCCATCCCTGAATAAACAAATTCATATTCATATGTATGTACATCCCTGTGTACATATATATTCCTAAACACATAAAAAACCAAGTGCATGGCATTGCTTGGAGTTATGTGGATGGTTTTGGATGCCTATTTTATTTATTGTACTTCTATTAGAGAGGAAAATTGGATTTGGACCCGTATATCTCTGAGGGTGCATTATTCGACTTTTAATCTACATCAGACTGTAACAAAGCAGATCGCATATCACAGCTTCTGCTGCCTCTGATACAAATTCTGTATTTCAAGAATATTTATGCATACAGAATTATTTCGTTTGGTGGCAGAGGTGTTGCATTCTGCACTTTTTTTCTGAAGAGTATTACCGTTGTTTACTGTTTGAATTGACTGTTCACATCAATTCCATTCTATGGAATGGGTGGATATGTGTATGGACTGCTGAATAATGACAGTCCCCAGTAAACAAAGGGGTTAACTTTGCATCTCTTTTCCTCTGCTGGGGAAAAGCTGCCAGGGATGGAAAGGAGAAATGGAGGATCCTTCTCCACTTTTGAGGTAAGGATGAGACCCAGCAAGGAGAGGATCCCAGGTGGTGTGCTCCTGACAGTTGCTAGTTTCTGCTAAGACATGAATGAGAGAAAGGACAATAAAATCTGCTTTGCATGATCGAGTATGTATTTATATACCTGCGCTGGATCAGTCCGATTTCAACAAGGACTTGTCTAAAACTTCTGTATTCAACCATGTTATTTTTTCCACTTGTCTCCCTAAGCCCAGCTCCTGTAAATACTTTGACCCATCCTGGACTTCAAAAGGAAGATCAGCAGTGCTGAGCTCTCTCAAATTCCCCTGAGGGCAGCTTTTTCTCCCTTGTGCCCTAGACAGTCCTGTCAGCTGCTGTGCTCCAGTGACAGGATGGCTGCATTTCACAGCAAACGAGATGCTTTATTAGCGCACGGCTGTAAAATACTTTGAAACTCTAGTAGATGAATAATGTTGTATCATAAATATAAAATGAATATTGGTTTACGGTTCCTGAAATATTAATTGATGCATGGAGTCACTCTTGGAATGTTTTTTTTACTAAATGTAAAGATCTTTTTGAGTTCTGAATGTCCTTGCTTTGGTTTTTATTATTAATATTCCCTCCAGGAGACACTGACTTTCACTTCCCCTAGACATGCTGACTCCTGCCTGCCAGAGTGATTCAGCAGCTTGCCACTCACTTTCACAGAAGGAAAGTTTTCTCCTGGCTCCTTCCATTGCCCTGGTGTGACATTGGCTGCAATCGAGGGACATATTAGTGTGGCTGGTTGACTCTTCACACTGACTTGCTGCTGAGCAGCTGGGCAGCTCTGAGCTCTCTGTCTAGCTCGTAGCTCTGTCCCTTATGCAGGGGAGAAGGTCCTCATGGAGAGCATCAGGGCTCTTTGCCTCACAGCTTTCCCTTTTCCAGGCAGGATCACATTAAATAACCCAAATTTAGTTATAATTGAGGCTGGCTCCTGACTATTTGTTGCAGTCATCCAGGTCTAGAGAGGAAAATTTTTCTAGAGAAAAATGCTGCTTCTTTGTTTAACTGCAACAAACGCCAATTAAAATTGCAAAGGATGGGAGGTGATTAACACCCTTCCTTCCTTCCTTCCTTCCTTCCTTCCTTCCTTCCTTCCTTCCTTCCTTCCTTCCTTCCTTCCTTCCTTCCTTCCTTCCTTCCTTCCTTCCTTCCTTCCTTCCTTCCTTCCTTCCTTCCTTCCTTCCTTCCTTCCTTCCTCCCTTCCTCCTTCCTCCCTCCCTCCCTCCCTCCCTCCCCTCCCTCCCTCCCTCCCTTCCTTCCTTCCTCCCTCCCTCCCTTCCTCCCTCCCTTCCTCATGCAAAAGGGAGGGTAGGCCATTGTCTTTAATTGAACCCAAGGAGAGGAGACTCACATTACAATATTTAATTGCATTTTTGTCTTCTAATAAAGTGTTAAATACCTGTCAGAGCTCATAAACATAAAGCCTAACACAAACCAAACCAGAGACATAGATGCATATACCTGCTTGCAAACCACCTGACTGGTGTGTCTTGTTTTATTAGAGCATGGTATATGAAGCTAAATTATGTGGGGCTTATGGATCCTTAAATTACATGTTTTTATCGATCTCTTGTCACTCTTAAAAATATATTACAGAGGAAAAGAATGCAGTCTTTGATACTGAAAAAGAAATTCAACTGCAACCCATAAAAGATCTGAGAAACTATAATTCAATGTGTGGGGCTGACAAAAATGTAAAACACTTGGTCGTAGCGAGTTAGTTTTAAAAATTCTGTGTCACATGCTTTTAGAGACCAGATCAGGAATCAGTGTTGTAGTAATTCATGGGACAACTTTGCTGGTTGCCCTGGGGTATGCATTTTGAAGCAGACACCTTTGCACAAAATTTTCATATCCCCCAAATCACCCAGTGATCTTCTTTGCCCCTTATCCTCTGCCAGACCTGGGAAACAGGGTCCTGGGATTTGAAGGCCCGGTTTCTGTTTTCCATCATTTCTGCTGCTGGCCTCTGTCTGGGTCCCAAACTGGGGGAATAAGACCTACCAGTGTGTGATCATCTGTGCTTGGACACAGCACACTTTTGTACATGGAGGCCCTTGGTGGTGCTGTGGGAACAGCTTGGGCATGAGGGGCTGGGGGCTGGCTTGTCTGCTTGCAGTACCCTCCATCAGAGTGGGGATAAACCTTGTCAGCACAGGATGCAGAGCTGATGGTGAGGTTGAGGATACTGTGGTGTGTCTTATCTGGTGGAGAGGAGAAGCAGGGTGGTTTTGGTGCTGCTGGTCCATGCTGGGTGAGCCTGATTAGACCGGTGGCTGTGGCGTGCCTGTACCCTGCTGTAGCTCATTGCCTCAGGTGAGGTGCTGAGTGATTCACAGCAACCATTTTTATATCTTTTAAGAAATGAGTCTGTTTCCCTAGCGGCCTCTTGTCATTGCTGGAATTCAGCTGCTATCTCCAAAATGGGCGTCTCCCTAAATATTGTTTGATCTCACAACACAAAACAAACCGGATGCTCACGTCGGATAGACCTGGACATAACCTTGGCGCCTTTTTTTCTTACAATGGAGAAATCCCATCATTTAACCCGTCTCTGAACCCATATTTTTGTGCTCAAATAAAGACAAATATTAAATATGTACTCATATCCTAGAACTTGTTTCTGGTACTCAGCTACTAAAAATTCAGCCATGTCCCTCATAAATTGTTACTAATATTTGAAGTTACTTTTTTACCTTATCTGCAGGAAGCACCTGCACTGCTGCATTTAACAAGAGCAAGAGTATTTCTTCTGTTTCTGCAGAGAGATTTAAAAGAAGAGACTTGGCCAGTTCATATGCTGCTCAAGGTATCAGCAGAATTTTAATAGGTGAGATAAACAATAATGAAAGGAAAAATAAAACTAGTTTTGTGGGTAGTTTTGAAGCTAGGTCTGGGTTTCTCGGTTTTAGGGCTTTTTCAGATCAACTTGCCTGTCTGACACCTGGATTTCATTCTTCTACATCTTCAAGAGGAGGAAAGGTGTGCACTTGTCTTGAGCAGTACATCTGCTTTGAAAGTTCATTGAAATTCAAAAATCCCATTTTCCAACAGCCATCTGCTGGCACTTTGCAATTCATGCCTCTAAATGGGATTGTTTGTAAGAAACTGAACTTTCTTTTGAGAGCATAGCATAGACTTTAGAAATGTTGTCACGAGTGTTTCACAGGAACTTTGCTCTCACTTTGGCTCTGCTCTCAAGGAGGTCTCTGATCTGTGAGTGAGGATAGTGTCCTCCAGACATGGATTTTACTCTTCCAGCTTCCCCTGCAGTCCCGTCCAAGGAGGCTTCTGTTCAATTTGCACTCTGACACACTTTTTGGTGTGGGTCTAGGATGCACCTCAGGGGCACCTGAGATATCTACAGTGGGGAGAGGAGCATAGCAGAGACGAGCAAGGCAACTGTCTGAGCACAAATCCCACTGCACCATCCCACCTGTGTGTCAGAGCCACCAGGCTCAGTCCTGCTGTGTGTGGAGACACTGCAAGAGTCCCAGTTTGAACACACACATTGAGTTACTTGTTCCCGAAGAGAGGAAGTGGTGTCACATGCTGAGAGTTGTTTGTGAATCTGGGAATGTTCTGCACTAAGGAGAGCCTGAGCCCTGGCTGGCTGGCAGGGTGGAAACATGCCTGCAAAGGGCCTGGTGACTCATCCTGAACACAAGTGATGTGGAATCAGGTAGGACATGGCTGGCACAGCCTGGAGGGAGGATGTTTCTGAGGACATGGCACACTGGCCAGATGAATCTGAATGGAAAAATCTCTTTATTGCATGTCTTCTCTCCCTTGACCTGAAGGAGAAAGGAGGCACTGCTCTCAGGTACAGCCACGCCTCTGAGTTTGCTCTGCTCAGAGGCTGTTGGTTACACACCAAGGAGAGCAGGAAAACTGCTGTGCTCACAAAGTTCAGCACGTTATAGCCCAAAATGACAGTCATGATGCCATCTATGTCTAGATTAATGCTGTGCTGTTGCAGTAGGTCTGTGAATGAGCCTCTGAGGCATTAAGACAATATAGGTAATATTCCAGACTTCTGGCATTAAGGGGTGTAAGAAGTTTCTTCCAAGAACTTTAAAGAGAAGTAAGACCTCTTCACAGGCAACGAATGTGAATAACAGTGGTCATTCAGTGCCCAAAACTGGGGGCATTCTAAGGGCATAGTGTGAGCAAGGGGAGTTTGCACACTTGGGAGGGGAGAGCAAGAAAACCACAGAAACTGGGATGGAGGCAGCAGAGGAAGTCTTCAGCATCACTTGAAAAGGTGTTGGGAGTCAGGGACTGAAAGAAATTCCAGAGGGGGGAGAATTCTTGAGTCAAATCAAGTTAAGGGTCTGGGCAGAGTGCAACCTCCTGTTTTCTGAGGCTTACAGCATCCATGGAAATCAAGTTCTTTGGAGGCTTTACTCAGTGATCAGGGATCCATCAAAGACACAGAAGACTGATGCCCCTTCCCCTAAAAATGGAAACAACTTGCAGGGCCCTGAGCATTGTCTGGTTGCTCCTGCCAGGGTTAGTACCAACTCCATAGAATTTGCACCACCAAATTCTGTTTTCCTCTCACACTGACAGTAGCTATGAAGAAGGCTTTCCTTCCTCTCTTCTTTCGCCAATGGCTCTTCAGAAACTGAGGTGTGAGTGAGGGCAGTCTGCTGTGGAAATTGTCACCTCTGCTTTACCTCTTGCCATAATGTGCATGTCAGCAGAAAGGCTTCCACCTGTGGGGACAAGACTGGCTGATGCTGACAAGCCTAAACCTCAAGTAGGCACAGAAGTGCTGCATTAAAAGAATGACATGATGGGATGAAGAGCAGATGATTTCTCAAGTCCATACCACTCCCCTGTTCTGGTTTCTCCTCCATTGCCACTACGGAAGGTGTGGGATTGCACCTCAGGCTGGTGTTATGGGACTGGACTGGAAGATCATGTAGCCCAAAAAGAAGTGCTAGAAACAGGGTTCTCTCATGCATCTCTCCATCTTCAAAGACAAAACCACCAAAGGTTTTGTTCTTCACTGTGGATGATTAGCAGCAATCCTCCTGGGACAAGGCCAGTGTGTCTGTGGTCCACCCCGCTACACAGATATGCTGGGGTGTGAGGCAGCACCTCCCACAGCAGCAGCCAGGAAGCTCCTGCTGAGGAGTGATGCTGTTGTGGTGGTCTCAGGAGCAGGACCTGAGCCTAGGTCCCACTTCTCAGGGCGGAATTTCACCTGCAGCCCTTTGGCAGGGGCAGTGTTCTCGGTGTATTCAGACGGGTGTTTCACTGGGGCTGGCCTTGTCTCAGTGTGCCCATCTGAGGCATTTGTTCTTCTGCTCTGAACACGAGGCTGATTGGGAAAAAGCCCAAGTGTTTTTCTGATATCTGCTGGGTGGCAGGAGGGGTGGGTGCAGATGGGATAAAAATGGATGTTGAAGGCAAGTTGGAGAAGCAAGGAGCATTGAAGCATCACTGCTTGAAGCATACACATAATTCTAGGAATGCCTTGCAAGCTACATCATCATTATTGTAAACTCCCCTGACTGAAACGAACTGCAAGCAAATGCTGTTTACAGTGTTATGCCAGAATCTGGCATCAGCATGAGCCAGCAGGGGACAAAAAAATCAGAGTGGATTAGTATTTGTGTTCTGGGCATGAACTAAGCCTATACCACTGGAATTAATATACACCATCCCCACCACCTACCTTTGGGGAGCTTAAGCCTCCCTCTGTCAGTCTGGCTCCCACTTGGGCAGCAGTTACTTACAATGCCATGTCATTGGTAGTGGTAGGATCCCTTTGAAATACAGCCTTTCCCAGTCAGAGGCCTTTGGAGCAGGGCACTGTCTCTTTATTCTGGAATGACGACATTTATATTAGCAAGGCTGCTAAGGAACTCGTGTTTAGAAAATATGCACTCTGCAGAAATGTTTCATGGAAATTAGATTTCAAGAGGCAAAAATAGCACAGTATCCTGAGACTGCAGAAGGGAGAGATTCTTTTCTTCCCTCATTCCCCCAGTAATTAATTTCTCCTTGGGCACAATTTGAGGAAAATACTTCATTTCATTAATGCTCTGTCTACCTGTAGGGAACATTTTTTCAATGGATTTTTTTAGCGTGTACAACTTTGATTGAGTGCTCATCAGAGATCTGGCAGAACAATTTCACAGAATCATAAAAAAGTTTAGACTGGAAGATACCTTAAGAATAACGTAGTTCCAATCCCCCTGCCATAAGCAGAGAATCTTCCACTAGACCACATTGCTCAAAGCCTCATCAAATTTGGCCTCGAACAGCTCCAGGGATGGGCCAACCTCAAATTTAATGCTGCTGAGTGTTTTCTTTGTAGAATACTCATCAATTTCATGTGCACTTAGTCAAATCCACATGTGGGGAATGTAGATTTCACCTTATCACGGCCACTGGAATTGCATCCACTTCTACAAGAGCTCTACTTGGCCATTTGTTTGCACCATGGAAGTCGCAGTGACTCATTAAATCAGATTGGATCTGACTAAACAATGTCTGTGGAAACACAGTTCAGTGTGTTCCAGTCCTGTGTGTTTAGTTATTTTCTCAGAAAACTAATTTCAGAAGCTAAGGAATCTCTGCTTATTTAGGCCATGAGTGTTTCTCCTAACCTTCTACATCAAGCAAACTGGAAATAAATAATAAATAAATAATAAATAAATAAACCTTTAATCTGACTGGTCCAGATATTTCCTTCATGTCAGAAGTCAGCTGAAGCCTTACTTGTCATATATACATGGTCAGGATCAGCAAGGGCAAACTGGGCACAATCCATAGACCTAGATATGCAGGAGGTTAACCTGCTAGAGTTAATTCCAGCCTTAAAGCATAGGAGTTGAGGGAAAGTCCCTTTCTCTTTTTCCATCATTAAGATGATATAAGACGTTCCCCAGCTCAAATCAAGATCCTCTGCTGTTTGTGATTCAGGTCCATCAACAAGATTTTCTCTGGGCCTTTCTGTTCAAAACTCTTTCCTGTTCCTGGAGAGAGACCATTACTACTGAGTCTGTTCCCTACAGACAGTAACTTGCACAAGTGTCTTTTATTCTTAAAGACTGATTCAGGGCCTCTCAGAGCATTTTCCTCCTCAGCATGATGTAATAATAGCTGAACAGAGACAGATGCCTCACCTCGACTAGAAGGTTATGTGGTGAAGCCACACTCATACATGTCCCACGGCTTTTTCTCGACCTAAAATAGCAGGGTTTTTTTTTCTGAAGGAAATCAAAATTTCCTGGTCTGTAGGTTGATTTTGTTCTCAGAGCTCAGCTACTGCATAATTCTTGGATGAAATCCAACTTTGAATGCATCCTCCTTGTTGTCCAATGCAAGGAGACTGAGCCAGCAGCTTCCAGAGCTGCAGTTCACGAAATATTCTCATCACAGAACTGAATTTGGTGCCACAGTCTCCCTCCAGTTTGCACTTCTAGGCTCATACACTCATAAGGAGTCAGCTTATTGCACAGAAGCCTCTGCTCAGGAGCTAGGATGTGTCTTCTCCATGAGGGAAGGGCAACAATGGATATTGCAGCCAGTCAAATGGATTCTCTGGGAATCTACATCTCTTGTGTGGGTAGCTATTGCTTTTCCTTAATGCTAAACAACCCCCAAACCCAACCCCCTCCACCCCAGAAAAAACCAGCCAACATCCCCTCCCCCCAGAAAAACCCCACTTGGATCCAAATGGTCCATATGAGTCATACATGAAGAAACTGTTCTTCCTTCCCTTGAGAGAGTTACTCACCCTTTCCCTGCCAGAAGGCAGAATTAGGGTTATTCTGACTGCATGGAAGGCATCTAGGAAAGCTCCTGCTACCCTGTGTGAAGTATTCATATCATGCTCATAGTTGGAATCTAGGAATCCTCTCCAAGACTTGCCTTGCCATTGATTGTTGCTTTGAAGAAAGTGTCCAACAGCTGTTCCACATCTTTCCACTATGAGATGGGAATTGCAAGGGGAATCACAGCTATCCTAGATAACACTATGCCACTATGTCACTCTGTGGCTAAATTAGTCAGCGTTTGAAAATGACTTACAGGCAGTAAAGTCCTATCTTTTTAATAGAGAACTTGCCCTTTTCCCCAGGAGTCCTATTCAGAACCTCTCAACCTTGACAATAAATTGAAATGGAAATCTTTTGAGTACTGTAATGAATACATTATCTTAATTTCAGAGGATTTTTGAAGGGGTAAGATTCTCTGCAGAAGGTGATTTTGAATATTTAGCAACACAACCTTAGCTAAAGCTTTTTTCTTCCATAATTATCCTTTTTAATACAATTCTCTTAGCATTTCAGATTCAAAATGAGGAAATAGCCTTTGGCTCAAGTCCAAATTTTCCCCAGTTTTTTTGATATTCTTTTAAAAGATAAGGGTCTAATTCTCTCTTCCCTGGTGCACTTTACACTCATTTACACATGTAAAATGCTACTATTTTTTCTTGGAACCATATACCAAAATGCAAATTATTCTACAAGAGGAGCAAGCATCAAACCCAAGGACCCAGAGGATAAGGGCAAATAAGCATCCCAGCAGGAACAAGCTGGAGAGTCAACCTGAAGCTTGTCAGCTACTTTAGAGTGATAATTCACATTCATGCCCTCACTCAGTGGCAAAAGGAAGGCAAAGTTAGTTCCTCACGCTCAGCACAGCCTGCAAGCACATACGTGACTGGAACTTCACTTCTGATCTCAGCGTTGACAACTTCTCTAGGGGTCCATGCCCTCAGAACGACCCACTGTCAATGTCACGTAAATACCGAGCTGCAGCTCACGCTGTGCCTTCACTGTCTAGGTGGCCTTGTCTCTCTAATAAATTAATGGTGGCTGAGCATGGCTGGCAGTCGGTTTAGCAGGACTTGGTGACCAAGCCCGCTCCAGCTGTAAGCAGAGCCAAGGACAGGCTCAGACCAGCCCTGAGCAGCACATCCTTCCATCCACTTGCTGTCTGTGTCTGGGCAGGCCTGAGGAGCTGGGCTGAAGCAGTGGCTTGGTGCCACTGTAGCACAGCCAGATGGAATGGTTTGGGGCTTGCCAAAGCTTTTGCAGTCCCTCCCTCCAGTGCTGCTCTGGTTAAGCCCGTGCATTCCAGGAAAGTGGCCGCTGGATCCAGTTCTGCTCTGCCCCATCCTTTGGGTGGGCAGCCTCCTGAGGCAGGGCTTTTGTTTGCAAGGCAGTCTGGCTGGCCTTTACTTTCCTTAGAAAGCAGTAATGCTTTGTAGGGCTGTCAGGAAACATCAGCCTGACAGTCTCCACATACTCCTCTTTCTGCCTGGAGGGGAGGATGAAGTGAAGGAGCAATTTGGCATGAAAATGAGAATCAGGTCAAGCTGCTTGCAAACCTGGCCTCTGAAAAAGAGATAGGGAAAGAGAACAGAAAAACAATTACCTCAGAAAGCTAGGTTATTCCTTACTCCAAATTAGTACAGCTGATTGGAGAAACCCTGACCAACCTTTTTGTAGCTCAGCTGAGAGGTTTGCTAAAGGTGCTCTGTCATCACTGAAGCAGCATTTCCAAATCTGGAAGACCACATTTCCGCTTATATTCACTCCAAAGTGAAACAACCCTTCTCTGCTCAGATATTTGAGACCCTCATCTGAAAAACCTTGGTGCTAGATATAGAGAGAAAGATGTCGAGGTTTATAAAGGTATCCAGATGCATAAGTGGTTGCCAAAATTTCCAGGTAACAGAATTAAGTCACTGGCCATCTACATTTCTTTCTGAATTTCATTGATGTTACTCAACAGTTTTCAGGATAAGGCTTGTGATCCTCACTCAAGCAGTGGCTGTAGTGTCTAGGAAGAATTAATAAATGTATCATAAATGCACTTGGCCTCTTCTTGATGTATGTGCAAAGAAGTATTTTTGTGATGTGGATCTTTGCCAGTGTTCCTGAGAAAGTCACATATGTGATTCTTCCTCTATAAACTGATAAAATAGTAAAATCAGGTTTTGAAATATTTCTAAACCCCTTTTTGCAGTATTTAACCCTTATTTATGAAGAAAATGAAAAGTCAACACTTCCCTTATTCCCCTGAATTCCCACATCAAGAGCTTCTTTCATCCATCACAGTGACAGTGATATGTTAACAGGCACCAAAAACTCTGTGTCTCCTCCTCTAAGGACACTCCTGTGCAACGTGAGCCAAGGGTACATGCTCAGCAAATTTCCTGACTTCCTTAGTGGTTTTAATTTCTAATTTTAATGCTATGTTAGAATAAATGTTTCACATCTATTGTTGAAGTCTCTGGATGATTTCTGATCCTACTAGATTAATTCCAAATTTCTTTCCTTGATAGATGATTTGGATGTAGTAAATGATGTTCTGTCCATTCTGACAGCTGCTCAAGTTATCCAGTAATCCTAGATTGCTGCTAGTCATGTCCATCTCTCAAAGAACAAATTAAAACATAACTCTCTTATATGTCAATTAAGATTCCCCTGCCCTGATTAACAGGATTTCCCCTCCCCCCCCTCCCCCCCGCCTTTTCTTTGGTGTGCTCATAAAACCTGCTAGGTTTACAACTCAATAAGTCAAAGTCTTTTAGCTACAGATCAAGCACAGGAGAGAGAGCAGATTATCCTGCCCATCCATCTCTTCCCTGGAGAAGGGCAATATATGAAATTAGAATTGGACATTCTCTGTGTCTTTTTTTCATCTTCCATTAAAACTGATGACAAAGAACAAATCAGGGTCTAAGTGTGACAGAATGAAAATCTGGTCTTAAAATAAAAAAAGCAGATTTCAGCAAATTCAGGAGCAGTTAGGCAGAGTCTCAGGAAGAAATTTTAAGTGAAAAAGTGCAGAAAGCTGATGGCTATATTACAAGCAAAGCAGAGCAGACAAGCAATAGAATCTACAGTAAACCCCATGTAGCTGCATCAGGAGTGCGTCATTACTTGAAATTAAAAAAAAAGGAGTCTCACAGATAGTAAAAACAAGGCAAGAAAACAACAAAAACAATTCTCCTAACTGTGTGAGAAGCAGGAGTGAGGCAAAGGGAGTTGCAGCTCCATTACTTAATGGACACAGAGAACAAATAAAGCATGATGAAGAGGTGTTTGAAGTATTCGATGCTTTTTTTGGGTGAATCTTCATTAGAAAAGAAATTGCCATGAAGTCTCATTGAAGTGGTTGAAAAAACTGTACTGACTGGTTTGCAATTGTCTCTTCTCAAAATGAGAAGACATTTCAAGTTGGATTCTGCAGGGGAATTTTTTCCTTGGGACTATTTCTGTTCACTGTCTTCATTATCATGGTCGATGATGGAAGAGGCTTCATGTGCAGCAGACACCCAGCTGGGAAGGAGCTATAATGAGATTGGAGGGCATAAAAAGAAAAAGACTGATCTCAATGAGCTGGAGGAATGACCTGGACCCAGTGAGATGGAATTATTTTGAGAAAAGTTGGAAGTATTACACATTGAAATCAAATGCGTAAAAACAGATTGCACAATAAATGCTGAGAAAGCAGTACGGGAGAACCAGAGCTGGGGTTTTGACTTACTGCAAACTGAGCAAGCCAATAATATGTTGATGTTTTGAGAAAGGTGAATCTTTGGGTAGGAGGTGTTAGCAGGCAGAGAGTGTGAGAGCTACTTATGCCACTTCACCCAGCGCTGCTGAGATCCCACCTGGTGCAATGTGGCCAGATTTGGATATCATGTCAGAGACAATCTGGGCAAAGCAGCAAAAAAAGGAAAAGTTTCATAAGGCACAAGATAAGTGGGCTTGGTTTTGTCTAGAAAGTAGATAACTGAGGGGAATAACAAAGCTTTCAATACGCAGAGAGCTGTTTTTTACTTTCCTGCTTGTCTCCTGCTGGCAGGATGAGAAATAATTGGTGTAATATATAGAAACATACCCTAAGATTAGGTGTAAACTCCTGTAATATCCTACAGCCTGTAGGGAAGCTGTAAACCCTGAACATGGGGAGAAGAAGGATATTGCAGAATTGCCTTCACTGAAAGCCTTCCAGAGCAGGTAAGAGGGTGTATGGAATGGAGTCAAGCACCTCTCAAGATTGCTCTGATCTCCTTCTCAAGCCAGGCTATGGAACCGGGGAGAGATTTTGGGAGCCTATATAGTCCATTCCTCCTCCCCAAAGCACAGTTAACTGCAAAGCATAAATGTATTTCAAGAAACAGGATAATGGTACTTAAAATGACCCTACAAAATAGGAACTAATACCTTTAATTTCTGCTGTATCACAGCAGAGTCCCAAGCTCTGTCTGACCTGGCAGAGGTGGCAGGGGCAGTCCTGTGCTGTGGAGGGCTCTGCCCTGCAGTCTGGGTGATGGTGTTGCAGTTTATATGCAATATGTTTTACAACTATTAGGTGTTCTGTAGGTCACCCTTTTTTCCATATTAACTCACCCTTGAGGAGTTAGACCCGAAGAGCTGGTAGAGGAAGAATCACGATGGGATGAAATTACATCTGAGGTGTAGCTGTTTGCAGGGACAAGGTGGTGTCTTCTCTGGTGTCCCAGCCTCCCCCCCCCCCATAAGGCTGGACACCTGGGCCCTGAGTTTGAAAAGAAGCTGGCCTCAGAAAAGGAGAGGATGCAAATGACTCATCTGCAACAAGAGACAGCCCCCCTGTCCGATTGTAACACCAGGGACGGTGATTTACACAGCAAAAGCCCTGGTGCATTTTGTCAGAGAGGATGGCCAATGCAGAGGGCCTGAGTTCACTGGCTGTGAGATGTAAAATGTTGGTTCTTGGGGCTGGGGATGGTTCCCCAATCCCCTCAGGCCCTGGTGCAACCAGACCTCTGTTACTGGAGCAGCCATGACACAGGCATGGCGAGGCTCAGTGGGATGTGGTGAATGCCTCTCCATGTGCAGAGGATGAGAAACTGGCCCCAGCCTTATGTCTCAGTTGCATCTTTTCCCTCATGGTCTGTGTTTAAAAGAAAAATAGACTTTGTCTGTGCTAAATTACTGGGATGTTTGTCTCCCCAGAACCCAGAACTCTCATACAACTGGGGCTGCAGAGTTGCTCTCATTTTTTTGAGCTCTGTAGGAAAAATGAGTCCCAAGGAAACTTGAGTGTGTTTTTCAATCTTGAAAAAATGAGTTTCTCGGTCCCTCCCCACCTTGCTGGAGTAATTCCCATAAAATAATCATTGCTTTTGAAGCCAGTCCTACTATTCTCCCATGCTTGAAAAGCTGCTCCCTCCAGCTCTGCATACAGGCGCCGATTGGCTCTTCTCCAAGTAATACTCAGTGAAGAAACGCCTGCTCGCATACCTGCTGCAACTATTTACATTTCACTCTCTTTGGCAATAAATTAGTTCCACAGAGGTCTGAGCAACAGTTGTTTAGAGCAGGGAGGGAGTTTGGATTCTGCAACTGCATTAACACAGCCAGCCCTTATCTTCATGAATATAAGAGAGCAGGGAGCTTTTTGATATGAACTAACACCAAGTGAACTGTGTTTGCCAGCAGAGCAGCTTCCCATGTGAAAACCCTGATTTCCTTCTTCTTGATGAGGCCGTGGCACAGCCAAGTCAAGGACAGAGCCTCTTTTTTCCCAAACCAACTGTTAATGGAATAAATAATTCTGCAGACCTGTCTTTCACATCTCACTCACTTTATATGCAGTCTAATTAATTCTGTCGGGGAAAATAATTGGCTCGGATCTGGTCGATCCAACTGAAGTTCTAAATAACTTTGGTTGAGTGGTATTTATATTGCAGCAACTAGTCTTGGGTGAAGCGCTCGCACGCGCAGAATACTAAGGCTGTGCTAACTTGGCACAAAAATAGCGCTGTGGTCCGTCAAGTGGCATTAAGTCCCATCTATAAAAAGCCGTGCAGCTGCCTCTGAAGTGTGGCTATCTCGGGAGAGGGGGAGGGGAGCACTCCAGCCTGTGTCGGTGCTGGACAATGGGCAGCACGGAAACGCTGCCAATCGTCGAGAGCGTGGAGTGAAAAGCTGCCCAGCTGCAGAGAAGTGATTGGAATGACCCTGTGGGGATGCAGGAGTTGTTGTGGAAAGACTTCAAGGGTGTAGTCATGCCAGGAAGGTGCAGGGGCAAGGCACAGTCAGTGCTGGGGCGGGTCCAGGGTTGTGGACAAGGCTGGAAGATCTGGAGTAAAGGAGAAGATGGGGACACAGGGGAATGGCAAAGAGAAGGCTGGTATATCTGTAAGCTGTGACTGTCCTCACTTGGGGTTGCACCCAGTGAGGGAGGATGGGCCTGAGTGCTGCCAGGGAGATGTTCTGACAGCTGGACTGCCATGGTCAGTAAGTGAATACCACCCTCTCACTGTAATGTAGGGTGGGGTGTTCTCAGCCGTGATTTTTTAAGGCACGAACATCTTGACTTAAGGACACAGATGGAAGGCAGGTGTTACTGTGCTGAAGGTCAGAACTACATTTAAAAGTACCTTTAGCTTTCTTCATCCTACAGTTTCTCTGTGAACATTTGGGCCAGCACATCTCTCCCCCTCCACCCAACAAATTTTAGATCTGCAGCCAGATCCTCACTCTCCAACTCAGCCTTCATCTCTGCTTGCAACAGCATCAGCCCACTCTCTTGGATCCTAGAAAAGGAAATTCGTCTTTCCATCTGGTCCTTTTCATCTCCTCGTTCAATAGGTAGCATTTTCCTGAGATAGCTCGCCCTGTAGTGGAGAACAACAAGTTTTGTGCTGTTCTGACTGCTACAAAAGGTCTTCTTTCCTAAGCAAATTCTGTAAACTGGCTCTCCCACTGCAAGCCTCCTCTAGTAGCCTGTGCTAGCTGCTGGTCTCTCTGGAGAAGCCTGGGTAAATGAACAAGTGTGAACAGCAGTGTCGCAGCCTTCTGCACTTCCTTTCTCCCCAGCGCTAAAAATAAGACCTCATTTGTAAATAAGATATCTCCTATTTTTATAGTGCTTTTGAGATGTGCTGGATTAACAAGTCTGCATCCCGACTCCCTCTCCAACCACAGTTTGTGCCCAGCCTGGGCAGTAGCTGTGCTTGCTGTGTCAAATCTCAGCATGCTGTTGATGTGTTTCCATCCTGCTCTGGTGGATGCATCCTTGCGAAGGTGAGCGGTTTTCATTCCAGCTCAGTCTCTGATTTCTCCCCCGGGATTATCAACATGACACCACACTGGCAGTTTCTGATTTTGTAATGAGGACACCAGTCTGCCAGACCTACCTAAACTTGTTCACAGGTAGTAACTAAAAGGTGCAGAGCACTCAAGTATCAGCATCACACTCATTCTCCTGCTTTGTTTTTAGCCAAAAGCTTCCCCTGACTGACAGGGTTTGCCAACACCTCAGGATAATTGCTGTCATTAAAGAGTCTTGTCTCCTTTCCCAGCCCTACAAAGGAGCTCACCATAGCGAGTGTTTCTTTCATCTAACTCTCATGTTGACCCTGAAGTTCAATCCCTGCAGAAGTCAATAGCCCTGAAATGAATTCTCACACAAAAAATATGTGAGTGTTGATGTGCTTACCATGTAGACACTGGGCAGCCATTCTCCAACCTTCCTTCATGTGTCTGGATGAGGTTGAGCTGTGGGACATCATGGAGAAAGACTATTCAGAGCAGATCATTTATCCTTCTCATTGCTGACCTAAAAAGGCAAAAGGGATCAAGCTGCTCAAGCTGCTCAAGCTACTGGGCTGCAATTGCAGCCATCATAAGCAGAATTGATCTATTCTTGATGCAGCTAATTTGTAAACCACTAGCAATAAAATCACGGCAGCTCAAAGCCCAGGAGGCCGTGTAAAATTGTGCCTGGAACTCTGTAGTGCTTATGGCAGTCTGAACCACTGCTGTTCCATCCCAAGCAATGTCTGGGCCGCCCCTGTCAAACCTATCCTGAAGGCATGACACTGGTAGTTAGGCTGCCTTCAGCTGGGATGGGGTCTCTAATTTTAAGGAAGCAACAAGGGATTGAAGTTTGTCCAGCTTCATGCCATGGGGTACTCCAAATGGGGCACTCCAAGTCTTCAGTTAGCTCCCAGAGCCTCCAAACCCAAAAAGGATTCTGTCTGTGCTGAATTCACTGCTGATAATTAAATCAAGTAAGAAACCTCTTGTGGTGACACAGAATGGATCCAAGCTGGTGGGATAGTACAGAAATCTTGTAGCCTACCCCAGGATCCTCCTCATCCCACCACTCAGCTGGAGCAGAGTCTGCCTGTGAGAGTTTCAGCACTTTCAGATACAGTCCTAAGTAGGACCAGCTGGATGAAATCCTATGACCTGTTTTGTGAATGAGATAGGCAACCTTTAAGTCTGTGAGTCTGGAAAAAACCCCCAGCATCAAAAATAATACTCTGCCATAGGAAATTTCTATGAGAGTGTTACCATTTCTCATTTTACCTTAAAGAATTTCCCCCATCCTTCCCTGCCCCCACTTATAGATTTATTTGGTTTCCTCCCTCTCCAAGCTCAATCCAATTAAACAAAAATATTACTTTATTCGTGTGAGTGTTCGGTGAACTTTAGTCAGGAAAAATGCTGAATACACCAAAAGCAAAGAAAATTTTTTATGTGACTAGGCTTTTCCTGGGATTTTTTTTCTTGCTCAGCAAAGCTGTTAAGTAAAAAAGTGGCTGAAACCCCACACTTCAATATACAGACAAGTCAAACATCAACAAAATGACAAAAACATGGAATGCTATTTTGCCTATTTTATTGGTCACTGAATTTCTTTTGCACATTGGGAGCATTTCCATACAAGAGATTAACAAAATAAGACCTTGATCCTCTGAATGTAAGAGGATTTTTAAACAGTAATATTAAGCTCTTGGAATATAAGAATGGTTAGACTTAGGATTGTCTGGGCAATATTCATTTGATTCCCATTTTCATATGTATTATGATACCATCTTTCATCTTGTACCTACATACTTGCATACTAATTTTTGCCTGGGAACCTCTCCTACATTCACCAACCAAAATAAATTGTGATCTCATGATCAGCCATTTCATACTTTTCATCATTTCTCTTCATTATTCAGAGTGCATCTCATGCCTTATTTACAATCCACTATTCAAACTGCTGTGGAGGAAATGGACAGCAATTTCCTGATTAACTTTCCTGCCTAACCTTTTGTGGTACCATCCAAGTGCTTTCCAAGTTTCTCTGAATTTGTCTAGACAGCTTCTGTGTGAGGTCTAATAGGCTGCCTGGAGGCAGGGGTGTTAGAAAAAGATCTGGAAAATGGGATCGATAAGAACAAGCATTTGCAAGGCAGCCTAATAATGAAGGAGAAATGAGACACGGATTAGCCATGGTGCTGTGTAGAGAAGGACAACTAGGAGCCTGAGGGAGGGCAAGAGTGTCTGTGGGGGAGCAAGGACACTGGCTCTGGGTGTCCTTTGAGGGGCTTGGCTGGTCATGGCAGCAGCTCTGTGAGTCTGTTGATGCCGTCACAGATCTCAGCAGCACCAGGCAGCCCTCCTCCCACCTTTCCTATCTCTTCTCTTCCGCTGGAAGGGAGCATTTCCAGGGAGTGTTCTTCCTTCAAGTCAGGGGCTTGGCAGTCAAGACTGCTGCTAGGGGAGGATGTGCTGGACACGATGGGGAAGTTGTGCTGGAAGCCCCAGAGGTAGGTGCCAACTAACACAAGCTGAAAACAGCCACAGCAAGGTTACTGATGGGACATTGCATCAAATTCATCACCAGTCCATCACACGCCAGCTCCCTGGCAGTCCAGACCATGAGGCAAGGTCTGTATCCTACAGAAAAAACAGTTGTCTTCTCAGACATGGGATCATGAAAATGAGGGGCTTCTCACCGGGACAAGCCACTGGGGGGAAAATAAAGAGCAGGAGTCACTCACCAGTGATTCCCAATGAGTGGCTGAAAAGGACAAGTGGAGATTTTCCCCTTGCAGGACAGCAAACACCTGTGCACAGGCATCTTTCATCTCTTCTCCTGGAGTGTCCATCCTTTCTCCCTCTGAACCCACCCATACTTTCTTTTTTGATGGATTCACATCTGTCTACTCAAGGGCGCTTCAGCTGGGAGGTGCAAGCGTTGTTACACCAACATGCTCAAAAACCCAGGGATTAGCAGGGATTAAGTAGATCCACATTTACACTGCTCATACCACCAGTGATTGTATTGCATGCTTTGAAGTCTCCAGGGGATATGACTCTGGGTTTGCCATTCCCCAATGAGACCGTTTCTCAATTAAAAAGCAATCGCATTTTCTTAAGAGTGAGGAAAAATGGCTCTAAGAAGTGTTATAAGCAGAGCCACACAGGTGGATTATGGATATAAATTGAATGTAATTGAATGTTTTATAAGGGAGGAAACTTTTGATGTGAATTTATGGATTAGGTGGTTTTGTTTTCATACTGAGCAAGGGAGGTATGTGTATATACATATATATATGTGTATATATATACATATATATGTGTATATATATATATATATATATATATATGTATGTATGTATGTATGTATGTATGTCTGTATTTTAGGTGTGGTACGGGTGGTTAATGCTTGAGACGATAACAGAATGTGATTATTCCTGCTTTTCTGATTTTCTGGCTTTATTCCTTCACTGCCTTTCTGGAACTGAAGCCTGCAAATACATTAAAGGCTGAATCTTAGCCAGGATGCTGTCAAACAACTGTATTTCAGCAAAACTTAGTGTCATGCCTCCATGGCTCTGTCCCGGAGCTAAGCTCCACACCATTGAAACAGCATAGCAGAAAATAGCATATTGAACCACGCAAAGCTATGGATCAATGAAGTCATTAGCAAAGGGACCTTATGGGTAGGGGAGAAAATGCAGAAGCCTCGTGCAATGGAAGCTCAAGAGCCCTCTTTAAGAGCATTCTGCACAGTAATGACTGGTAATGCAGAGAGCAACAACATATTAAGTAGGCCCTTTACAGCAACCCCCCTAAAACTAAATTTCCAGGAACAAAAGAGCCCTTCTCTCTCCTTCCTGCCAAGCTTTGTTGGATCTGTCACACTGGCAATGTTAAGAGTCTGGCTCAGGGAAGGTGGCCTTCTTGCTGTCACTGTGGGTGCTGGTCCCCTTTCACTGTCACAGTTGTCCCCTGCTCCTGCCTCCTGCTAACCTCAGGGTGGGCACAGGGTAAGGCCCCCTTAGGGGAAAGCAGAAAAAGACAAACAGCAACTTTCCAGAGAGGACCTGGCACTGTGAAGCTGCGAGACTTTATGATTAAGCTGTAAACTGCCCCCTGTAGCATTGCTTGGCTGGCTAATATCTTGCATAATAAACGGAATGAGCACAGAAAGATGTACTGGTTTGAGCATTTCTGTCCCTAATATAAATTCACCAAGTGGAGTGAAGTAGGCACCAAGCCTCCACGAGGCAAAGTAAATAAAATAAAATGAAAATCTAATTTTCTCTAGATTCCTACAAGCCTTTAAGAGGACAAGAGGATTGCAATAGATATTTGTTTTCCTATAGATTTCCAATCATACTTTTGTTGCCTCATATCACCTTTGCATACTCAATGCCTGTTTATTTCTTTCCCATTCCATAAAAAGAAGGAAATAAGTTGAGGGAGTCTAATTACTGAAATTTAATTAAAACAATTTAAAAATTACTTAATCAATTTTCTAACAAGAGATCTTTTTGGTAACAGCTGTACACAGGCAATTTATTAGTTACTGAAGCCAACCTTGTTTTTTAATATAAACAGACTAATTAATCAGTGGTTAGCTCTCTTAATGACCAGCCCTAGCATGTAATTATTGCTGCTGTCATGAAGCATAATAGCTTATTTCCCAGGGTTATTATGCAAATTGCCAACATTGACCACTCTGTAAAGTTTAAAGTGCTTTCTGTGATTATCTCTCATTTCCACACTCATTTCCACATTCTCAGGACATTTTGGAACACATGTTTTTCCTGGTGTGAAAAGTTTTATGCAGCTTTTCAGTTCTGTAGCACATATCTGGGCACGCTGGAGAGAAACATCCTAGTTCTTCCACATTTTAATTGCTGGAGAGAAACAAAAGAAGAAAAAATATTTATTTCCCACATTAGAGACCTGCTCTATGCACACTTTTTTGTATGGGCCTGTGGAAAGAAAGAACCAAAATCTCAACAGGCTGAAGTTGGAGGTATTTATTTTAGCATTTAACTAATTTTGGAGGTGAAGTCCTGTACATCCATTGAGGTGAGGCAGACCCCTGTGGAGGAGAGCCAAGAGCTCTCCACAGCTCAGTAGAAGGCAGAAGCCTAAATGCAGGCACATAGGGAAAATAGCTCAATGTAAGACTAGCAGGAGAAGGCAGGAAACCTCCTGAAGTCCCCAGAGCTCACAGACACTGGACTAAGAGCTGCTTGGGGTTAGAAGAAAGAGAAAAGAAAATATCACAGAGATGCCCTAGCCTTGACCTTGGCCTTCAAAGGCTTTGGGACAATGACTAAGATAAAGGTAATAAATGGAATAATAGCACTTAAAAGGAGGCATGGGCATTGAGTAAGGCGTGAAAGTCTCAGAGGTGAATATGCATGTCTGGAACATGTATCTGCAGACAAGGCAAGTACACATGGACAGGTAGGTGGAGAGATGTGTGTGTTCAGCCAGCCTGTAAATCAGCTCCCAGCCCCTCCTTCTGCCTGCCCCAGGGTAATGGCCCCTGCTACCGAGCCAGTGCATGCACAGGGACACTGGGGCTTCCCCTTCTGCTTCCCCATCGTTACCCAGCCCTGAGCACATCATGGAGTTAAAGATCATTTTTAACAGATCTAATAAACCTGAAATTTCCAGCAACAGATGCCAAATTTTATCATCTCACTGGAGCTGGCAATAAAGAGGTTCACACAAAGACAGCAGGAAGGAAAGCAGAGTGAGCAAAGGGGCTGTTAGGGAGGAGGCAAGTGTGAGGCAGTTGCAGGCAGCAGTCAGTAGGGCAGTAAAAGCTAATAAAACCTTGATGTACAAGCCACACTAATCAAAGAACAGGTATTGCATTCCTATCTCCCATTTCCTCGGCCATCACGCAGCAGCTGGTGGGAATATTGAGCTTGTTTTTGTAGATAAACAGATCCCAAGTGAGCTATACCTGAGCATCTCTGTCAGCCCACTGATGTGCAACAATCCTTCAAAATCTCTAAAATGGAGCCATGAACTTTCATGAATTTTCTCACTGCCAGCTCTCCCGAGCCTTGTAGTATAGAAAGGGCTCAGGGCAGGCTTTGAAGGTCTGAATCAGCACCAGGGAAGGAAAGGAAGGAGGAAGGGAGGGAGAGCAAGAGTGGGAGAGGTGGCCTTTTTCCAGGGCCCATTTTTCCCTGTTAGACCATCTGTGTGAACCAGGAAGGTGAAAGGAGAACTGGAAGGAAGAAGTTGCTGCAGTGGACTTGGACTAGACATGGATCTAAATTTCTGCCTGCCATGGCCACCCCTGTCCAATTCTTTGGATGAAGGCACCCAGTCTCCTTTCCCTGTAACAAAAATCGTTCAACATCCGCAGCCTGCTGTGGGGTTGGATCACAACTGGAAAAATAAACTATTTCTTAGAGGCAGCATTACATATGATTGTCCTGGTCATGTCTAGGATTAAACCAATTTTGAAAAATTTAGCACTGTTCCACCACTGGTGAAGGCAGAATAAGCCCTGGACATTATTTTTGTCAAAGAAATAATTTCTTTGCTGGTCATCATCCAGAGCTGGGATCAACCCAGCTGCCACCTAACTCAAACACCAAACGCAGAAGGAAGCAGAAGAGCAGCTTTGCCTGCTGGGAGCACGATGTGGATGGAGGCAGTTGTTCTTGTCCTGGCAGCTCAGACCACAATAAGTTAAGGTATGACCTGACAGCCTGTGCATTTATTGCCAGTGCTGCAGGATTGCACGGGCTGTAAACGGGCTGCAAACGTGCCAGTAAGTGCTCCTCTCGCTGGGCAAGGACAGCCAGACCTTTTGTCGGGGTCTGTGTCTGCTGTCAGTGGAGACAACAGGAAGGATTTTGCTCGCATCAGTGGCTTTCAGCAGGTGTAAAAGTGCCTCCTGCAAGGGCAGACCCAGGCTCCACCAGCGATGGGTCAGACACCTGGATGTTATATATCCCTAACACTAGGAAGTAGCTGAGATAGGTGGCCAGTGTGCCACTCTGACTGGAGAGATGAGAAGGCAGCCTGCCTGACTGCAAGGCAGGACAGCAGGAGGTGTGCTCAGCTGGCTGAACATTGCCCTGCATGTGTATTTCTCACTTATCTCAAAGGTTTTATGACTCAGAAGTTTGTTTTCATGGGTTGCAAAAAGGGAAATTTGCATTATTTCTTGTTTGTGTACCACAGCGTGTCTCCAGGAGCACAGATGCTCTTACAGCTCTTGATACCAACAGAGCAGAGATTAGTCTGGTCCAAACCATCACATTTTTACCAGGCATCAGGGGGTACCACTCCCCCCAGGAGCTGGCAGAAGCGAGCGGGGTTGGTAACTGATGTTACATCTCCATCAGAAAGAGCACGGAATTAGGGCAGCCATATATTTCCTCCAATTTGGCATTGAACCAGAGGCATAGAACAAGTGTAATTTCCACATCGGGCTGGAGACGTGATAGGAAAGCCATCTAACAGGTGAAAAATGAAATGGCCCCTGACACGGGCAGTTAATCCCTCCTGCCTGTCACAGCTTTCCCCACTGCTCCCTGAAGTCTCTGTGTAATATAAACTGTGCTCGTTTCACAGGCTCACTGCAGGCTAACCAGCTGTTAATCGCCCTTGACTGCGCTGCTGCGATCATCTGCAGGCACTGCGCTCCTGCGAGGGATGTCTCCACAGTGCTGCTGGAACACAGCACATGCTGTACGACCCAGGCTGCTGGTACTCCAGGGTGGCCCGCAAAACCTAAAGCTGCAGAAGCACAGACTTCACTGTGGGCTCTAAAACCTTGCTGGCAGTCTGGGTACCCCCCTGTGCTTTCGTGACTTCAGCTGTGTCTGTGCACAGTTGCGGCTCCTGGCCATGCGCTTCATGTGCCGGAGAGAGCGAGGACTTGGCACTTGGAGGGGCACCAAGTTTTGATTCACATTTTGGCGGTCCAGGTTGCTAGCAGGCTCTCGGAATTTGGTGAGGATGGAGCATCCCCACCACTGCCACGGCCTGGCCTCACTGCCTGGAGCTGATGCAGTGGGGTCCTGGCTGCAGGGTGAGCCCTGCATGTGGTGTGTGGGGAGAATGCTGCAGGGTGTGTATGCTGGATGGACAGGCAGATGGGTAACAAGCACAGCTTGCCAGAGCTTGGTAGTAAAAGCCTTGTTCAATAGGTGCATTATTTGTTTCATGTTCCTAAAAGAACAGCCACTTCTTTGCTTTTGCTGTGCCTTCCCTTTGGGGTCCAGCACCACAGGACTTGATGGTTCCCCATCAATGACTTGATGGTTCCCCAGTCCTGGAGAAGCCCTCCTCTTTCTACATTGGACCACTCCCAGATGCACCTCAACACCACCAGGGATGTCTTTCCACCGTCCTAAAATAATTTCAATGGGTTTCATTAGCAAAAGAGGATCTGCTTTGAAAGAGATGTTTTTCTTAAGTGGATATTTCTCTTTGTAGTTACCCTATCTTAAGACTCTAGTCTTGATTTTTGTAGTATTTAACTGAAACCCAAGTGAGTTTCCCCAGCTCCTGTTTTCTCTCTCTGTATACTATATTTTCTCCCCTGAATATTAACCTGCATTAAGGCAGTCTTTTTTTTTAATACCTGATATCTTCAGTGTTTGCTGTTTTGATTACATTAGCCCCTAGCTCACTGTATACCTACTGTATAAGCAAGGTGCTAGGAACTCTGTAAATTTTCAAAACAAAGTGCATCTTTAGGCCTAGACCTGTATGACTGATGAGCAACACAGTGCTTTGACTGTGGCTTGATTAGACCTTAACATTTAAAATAATTGAATCTCCTTTAAGTGGTGCTTACACTTTTTTTTTTTCCTGCCTACTTCTCAGTCCCCATGAGGAGACATGGTAGAGTTTGATTAAAAGGAAAAGATTTCAAAATAATGTTCCTATACATGGGCACCCAAACTGAATTTGAAATGTTTAAATATGCCTGTCTGCTTTGCCCTCATGTTAATCAATCACAGAGGTGAACCGGCCCATTTTCTGTTAGCTAACCAATTAGGCAGCGCAGCTTACAAGCTCTAAGTCAAATATTGGGCAAGATAGCTGTCTGTCACATTTGAGAAATAGATTTAGGAGTTAATGGTCTGTCCCCAGATATGTTATGAGCAAAAAATTGGCCTAAATGTGTAGAATGAATTATTTACTGGGCACAATTCTCCCAGTTTTTCTCATTCAAAATGCAAGATAGTTAAACACATGCCATTATCTCCACTTTTCTAGATTCATAGATCTTAAGGCCAAGGGGGTAATTAAGACCATCTAGGCTGACCTGTAGCTTAATGCAGGCTAAAAACTCAGTTCTGCATGGAGAGTGTAATTTTTGCTTGAGCAACAGCACATCTTTTAAAAAGACAGCTAATTATGGTTTGAAAACATCATGTATTACAGAATCCAGTACATCCCTTTAAGCTGTTTGGATAATTACCCTGGCTGCTAACATTTTTTTCTTGTTTCTAGTCTTTTAGCTTTCAGCCATGGAATCTTATTATGCCTTTACATCACCAGATTACAGATCCATCTGCCACCAGAAATCCCTTTCATAAATGTTTGGAAGTCAGGATCAAGTCACCTTTTTTCTTCTCTTGAATAAGCTAAAAGCATTAAGCTTTGTTCATCTTTTACTATAAAGCCTGGTTGTCCCATCTTGGATTATTCTTGCAGCTTCCACCTGAACCTTTTCTGGTTTTAGTTTTTGTTAGGCAGGCACAAAATTTCCTTAGAATTGCCAAAATCCCTAGCTGGCAATTCCCTGTCTTGGGGACTGCATTCAGCCTCATATAGCTCTGAATTAGTCATTAACTCAGAGAGAAGGGTGCATTGGGCACAGAGCTGAAACTTGCCTTGTTCTGGAGTGCAGGGACAGTGGCTTGAGTGTCCCTATTATATTCACAAAGGCTAAAATCTAAGTCAGTAACATAGAAAGCTTAGTAGTTTAAAAACCCAGTTTCCTGATGTCAAAAATGTTTAAAAGCCAAATAATCCTACAGAAGCAATTTGAAATGCAAGACATCACGGTAGTTTTGTTTCCCTGCAGCTCCAAATGAGTAAAGAAGAGGTAGAAAAGTTCAGAGAAGAAGTAGAAAAGTTCAGAGCAGGACAAGAAGAATGATCACAGATATAGTGACAATACTTTCATTCACAGAGTGATTAAATAGACTAGACTTTGCCAGCTTGGAAAAGAGTTGATTGAGGAGGGAAGGCGGCAGAATGCAACTGAAAATGAGGCAAAAAAAGGTGAATGGCAATGACTGAGTGCAATAATGAGGGAGGCATCAAATGAAAAGACAGAGTGAACAAAAAGAGGTGCTTCTTCATCTGTCCTCTCACTCACTTTGATGTTTCCTGTCATGTGGCCTGTGTGGCTGCCGAAAGTCTATCTATCTATATTCCAGAAGCAACCAGGCAAAGGAAGGGAAGGAAGGTCCAGTGGAGGCCTCCAGTGCCAGCTTCGAAGGACATGCAGGGTCTGGAGGGGTTGGAGGGGAGGTACAGGGAGGTGCTGCTGGTGTTTGGCCTCTCTGTTTGTACTCCAGGCAAGCCGGCTGCTGCTGGAGGGTCACTTTGGAGGGCCTTTGATTGTGCTCTTTCCAGCTGTTCTTGTGGCCTTAAAATGGGAAGTGTAATTGGGAATTTTATACAGTTGCTTACTGCATGCCCCAAAGCCACGCAGCTCCCCAAGAGAAAAAATGTTGCATTGGTAAGAAAAACCAGACTGGCTTGAAATAGGCAAATGTAGCTGAATACAAATGCACACACACAGAGAGGGAAAGGAGATAGTTAAGAATATCAATTAGAAGGATGGAAAACCAGAAAAAGTCTTAATGAAGTGACAGGACACCAAGAAAAAAACCTAAGGTAAGAGGGCCATTGGCAATTAAAGAAAGGTTTGACTATGTCTGGTAATACAAAAAAATTCCTAACAATGATTCTAGTCTGTAAAACATGTTTTTAATGTGGAAATGTCAAATAGTTTCAATATATCTTGTTCCAAGTGTTTTTTCGAAAAGTCTGCATGAAGAACTCACAGAGGGTGAAGATGAAATCTGTTCCCTTCCAGCAGTAACTTGGCATTATGCAGAGCTAATAAGCCGGCTGTTTTTAACCAGTAGGTCTGGATGCAGCAAGAACTTTAAAGAGCTGGATGAGGAGATGTGTGGGCTATTAAAGTTGGTAAATCATGGGAATGCTAGAAAGGCTGCCTAGAGAAAAAGAAGATTCAGATATTGGTAATTATAGACATATCAGCCTGACATAGACAGTGAGTTGGAGCAAAATAGTGCAATCTCGTTAGCAGCAAGGCAAAAGAAAAAAAGAACTGCATTTAACAATAATCAGTTTAGGCTTAAGGGAATCAAATTGTTCAATACCATCATGGCACCACATCTATTTGTTCGGTGGCAGAGTTGTTTGGAACAATTTATTCATATTTGTCTAAGGTATTTTGATATTGTATTTTTTTTATTAACAATTATTCCAAATAACAAGTCATATTAAAAATATGGTAACATACTAGGTCTAAAACCTGCTGTTGAGTATAGGGCTATATTCAATAGGCAACTCTTGGCTTTCTTGACCTGTGCTGTCTAACCCTTGGCTGTATGAATGTCTTAAAAGCAAATCTACAAATATTATTGAAGGCTGGGGAGAGAGGATAATGAAGACACAACATTAAGACAAATTACTTCTTACAATGGGAGCCTGCTAGTACTGTGTACTTTAGTACAGCCAAAAGTGAAGTGGTTCTTGTAGGGAGAACATGAGTAGGCTGCACTTCCAGAAAGGGGGATGCTGCTTTGAGTAACAGCAACCCCAGAAGAGACTTGACCACAGCCTCCGTAGCTACACCAAACAGAAATCTGATCCTGGAGGGCTCTTTACCCTACAGGATCCAACTGTTTGAGCTGCAGCTACAAAGCTCCATTTTGAGCTAAGATCCACTCTTTTTAACACCAGGAGTTCCTAGCCATCTAACTGCTTCCTAAGATTTTTCACAGACTCTTTGTTGCCATAGTAGCATATAAAGCTCTTTTATACAGGAGGTCATTCCAGAAAAGCAATTTTCACTTTATTCAGTAAATGGACTTTAAAAAATTTCCATGTGCCTACTCTTTTTGTGCTCTTTTACAGACCTTCCAGAATTAGCCCATGGACACCTCAGGAGACCAAACTGGCCCATCGACCCCTTCTGCACACAAACACATTTCCATGAGTCTCTGAAATGGTCTCAGTATTTCTGTGAGAGTTCCACTGGATTTTTACCAAGGATTCCTCCACCTCCTTGGTATTTTCTCATGTCAACTGCATAACCATACTGTTGCATAAAGCTGTGTGCTCAGGCTGATCATCCTCATCCTTTTCAGCTGTCCAGCTTTTAGGTATCACTGTGTTCTTTCTTCCTACAGACACGATCTGGCTCCTACGTTATGAACGCCCTGGATTGCTATGTATAAATGAGTTGCTTCCTTCACTACTTCATGCTCCCTTCTTTTTAGGCTCAGCCAGAACATTATCATTGATGATTTTAATAATTTATTTCAGAAAACAGTGTTAAATGCAATTAGCTCGCAGACTGATAGTAAGCAGAGATCATTATTGCCCAGCCTAATTCCTCACCGTCTACAAAGACTCTTTGACTTTGAAGGGAGATGGATTCAGATTTGACCAAGCAAATTCTGTTAGGATTAGGATGGTAATTTTGTACTTAGCTTGTTTTTCCTGCTTGGACTGCTAGACAACACTTCTGTCTCAGTTATTTCTATAACAGCAATAAGGGACAAAGCCAGGATTCAATTGAGTCAAAGAATGAAAGGCAGAAGAAATGTTCTTCAGTGGTGCAGGAGCGTTTCTTTCTGCAGAAGCACACAAAGTGCCTGTTTGTTGTGTGTGCAATTGCCAAGCTGAGAAGTTACAGACAATATTGATTTGGGCTCCCAGCTCTTTGGAAGCAGGCACTGGGTGGAAGCCAAGAAGGCTGAAGTCTAAATGCGAAGCTGTTCGGGCTCAATGAGCCATTCTTTGAGAGAGGGGACCCTTCTTTTCAGTGTTTGCACCTGTGTGCATTGCATGCGTGTGCATAAGGGGTTAACAGGAGGCAGCATTGTCCAGACACCACAGCAGGGAAACCAAGGGAGGGGTTCTCCCCACTAGTTCATGGTTCCAAACTCTCTTGCTGGGTTTGCAGGTAGTCCGTGTGAACTCTTTCCTAGGCTACATTTAAGTGTTCTCAAATAGGGATAATATGATGCATAACATGTTGAGGGTGGTTGGAGGGGTCTAAATGAAAGCCAAAAATAAACAAGTCGTAAGTTTCATAATGAAATTTCCCAAATCCTTTTTATGAGTTTTGATGGATATTAACTTCACATATTGTTTCGTGACTGTGTAAACCAAGAACCTTCTTTCACCGGCCATGAGATGAGTTAATCCAAATTGATATGGTTTTTATTTTTTCAGGTAAGCCTCACAAGATTACACAATAATTGTTTGATGGTGACTTCACACAGGTAAGAAGAAATATAACTTTACCAGCCTTTCTGGGCTGAGTGCTTGATCTAGGTGTGGAAGGTAAAGTCTCCTTAATGAAAGTTTTCCGCCATTTGAAATGTTTCTGTCATGTTCTCCTTCTGATGTGGGGAGCTTGCTGACAGAGAAGGCATTTCTCAATCACAAAACCGGTTGGAAAGTGTGAATTTGAATTATCTTTTCTGCTTTTATAAACAATACCATTTCTATAACAACATTTACATGGCTTATGACTCTATCTGGTTTTTATGGCCTGTAAATGTGGAAAACTTGTGCCAAAGGGCAAAAGCATTCCCAGAGATCGATATAATACAAACAGCCCTCCACAGCCAGCTTGCAAGAAAAATGTGATGGTTGACAAATTCTTTGCTCCCCGCAGTACTCTGGGTTCTTGGCTCACCTCAAGCATACATCAGTTAAAGTCTATATGGATGGCTAGATTTTGCTCACATCGGCACTGTCTGACCTCTCCATTTCTGCTGCATATCTGTGTCACCTCCTGATTGCTCTCTCTGTAAAATAATCCTCCTTAAATTATTTAGATACATATTCTGTATTCCCCTTGGCTGCTGTTCTAATTCTGGTGAGTGAAATGACCTCAATTAAAAATTCTTGCTAAAACATACAACATCACTGAGAGGGTTGCAGTTTGTCTTGTCCCTTCTTGCTTTTCTTAAAGGCCCATTTTGTATGTGTTTGCTTGTCTGCAACTCATTAACTCCTGTCATTACTTTCCCTTAAAACAAAACTAACTAGAAGATAATTATTCAGTTTGCAAAAATGAATTTAAAAATGCCATAATTAAGGTCACAGTTTTCCTTTTTATATCCTTGAGGGGATACTCTGTTCCCTAATTATATAATCATACAAAACCAAGCACCATACACACATATGTGTGTGTTTTATATCAGCGGGGGGTTTTTTATTATTTCATTAGAAATGCTTCCAATTTGTGGCAGCAAAAGCAAGACTGGTGTGATGGCTGTTAATTTGTAACTCAGAGCCTTTTATTGTTGCTCATGTTACTATACTAATTAAGACATACAGTATTGAATGTCTCTTAAAAACTCTGTTTTAGAATCATTTCCAAATATGTTTTGCACATTATTCTTATGTCAAAATCAGTAATACCATGGTTCCACATGTAGCTGTTTTTTGATAGAGAGAATACGTCAATTTATCAATTCCGGCAAAAAAAATTGTAGTTCACCCCAGCATCCACTTACTTATGAATATTTTTTCATAGAAATGATCTCGAACTTGATCTGAAATTTAATTCTGTTGCCCACCAAAAATTTTATCGCATTTTTACTTTTTAATTCACCTGTCTGAAACTTCTGGTGCTTCCTCATTCTTCATTACCCCTGATAAAATCAGGACTGATAACATTGAACTCTGACCTCTGCATGAGCCAGGGGTCTCCTTCAGGTCAGGCTTTCCAAGGTCACCCCTGGCTGTCACATCCATGTGATCTAAAGTTTACTGAAAATGTGCTTCAATTTTTTACCTCATCTTTCCACAAGAAAGGTACTTTGTGGAGAAAACCCACATCTGTCTGACATGATTTGCCTTTCAAAAAACTCTCCTGACTCATGATTAATAAATAATTCTCTCAGAATGCACAGTTTATGGCCCAACTGTTTGATCCCTAATCTCCAATATTAACTGTGGATTAACTCATACTTGCCTGGTACTTTGTCTCTGTATCCTACATGAGAAGCTCTTTTGCAGTCTTTCATTAATCTCAGTGGTCTCTGGTTTGGACTCAGTATCCACACATGTCCTCCACAGGTTTTTTATTAACTAATTCAGAGACGAGGAAAACATCCAGTCGGCTTTTTTTTTTTCTCTCAAGAGCTCTATTTATTGACCCATTATTTTTCTGCAGTTTTTATTCCTCCATTATACTGATGATATTTCCTTTCTTTAATGATGACATTTCCTTTCTATAAATATTTATACACTTTCTTCTTGGTTGCATTTCCCCCTTTTTTTCTCACCATGTTCTAACGTTACTCATGTCTCTTCCTATAAACTCTGAAGATTGCTGTTCTGTTATTTTTTCCAGTACCCACAGTTAGACCATCGTTTCTTTACTGGAATCCTGGAAGTATGGCCAAATTCCACCCTGATAGCATTTGTTGGATTTGGCAGATGAAAACCAAACAGCCCACATCCGGCAATGGATTCATATGTAGACAGATTACAAAAGCAATCTTATATTTACTTCAAATATTTACTGACGTCAAAAGACACCTTTCTTCTTCCTCCTGCCTTTCCCTCTTCCTTTTCCCCCTACATTTTTTTCTACCATACATCACCATATGCTATGTCCTGGACGGTGTCATGGGGCAACATCTCCTGGCATCTGATTCCAGTCCCCCTCTTGCTCCTAACACCAAACACCTCTGGCACTCCTGTTGAAGGCTGCTGGATGAGCAAGGACTGCTGTCTTCCCCTTGAGCCACTGGGCAGGAGCAGGAAAAAGAGAGTGGACTGACCACAGTCCATTTTTTTTTCTGCATCATCTGATATCTCAATCAAATTCTTACAAATGTATAATTTAATGGGAAAAGAGGATTGGTTAAAAAAAGTGGTTGAGGCAAAATCCAGGAAAATAAAAAGTATTTGAGGAAAAAGGAGAAGAGCTCCACTTCAAACTCAGTCAAATGAACATGACCTTACTCTGTTTCGTAAAACACTATTCCTGTTTTTTCATCATTTCTAGCAAATACACAGGAAGGGTGCTGACAGGAGAAGAGATTTATTGTGTCAAATTATAGTCTGTGGCCAAAGTAAGCGTAGCCTTTTTCACTGACTACAACCTTAGAAAGACATTTGAGATGATATGAACCCAGCTGTCTGCAGCCTGTTGAATATCATAATCAGAGAGGTACCTAGTGGGTTTTGTAATCTGTGTAAATTTATTATGTAGAGACTCCACGCCTGGTGGCTGTGTGCACCAGTATCCAGTAGTTTGCTGTCCCTGCTGCCAGTTACTAGGGCTTGTAAATCTGCTCATTGGCAACAGCACTATCATTCAGTTTTGACCACCTGTGTGAGAGCGGAAGAGGCAAACTAAACCAGACTGCTTACACCTACTGCCACTTTTGGTTTATTTATCCTTTTATCACTGTGCTAAGCAATAGTGCTTTGAGAGTCTGACTGTGGACTGAAACCCCACTGTGCTACATGCTGTGCAAGGACAAAACAAAAAGGAAGTCCTTGCCCTGAATGATTTACTTTTTCAAGATAAAACCCACCCAGACAGCAGAATGAGATAAAGGAACAATAGTCATCATAGCAATAGTGATGCACACCAGGATTACAGGCAGGGAACGTGGGTCTCTGCAGCATTGTCCCTGCAGAAGGATAATGATTGCTTTAGCCAGGGAAATGGATGTTAGACCAACAGAGATGTGAGATGATGAGGAACAGGGTAAGATTCTTGCTGGGCAATTGCATCATATTATGTAAAATATGTGATTCAGAAAGAAAAGACTGTGGAACTAAGTGGAGAGCCTTGGAGCCCTAAAACATGAAGAAAGGACAGAGAAGAATTCCCAGCTGAAGGGACAGGAAAGAAATGCAGCAGCTGCCTGCATTGAGAGTGATGGACCAGACAAGATAAAGGATAAGGAGGAAGGTGGAATCTTGCAGTCTGATTTAGAACAGTCATTAAGACTTGTCTGTAAATCCCTTGCATGTCCCTAATGATATCTGAACAGCAAAAATATATAATTTTCATGTCCTCAATTCCTATGTGTAAAGCTGAAAAGGCTATTCACAGGCAGGTAGAATAAGCAGATGTGCAGAGAAAGCAGCACCCCTGTCTGAGAGCTGTGATCAGGAGAGAGGAAAAGGAGGGAATAGAAGCTGCTCACACCTTCTCAGCTGCACAGTGCAGGAAGAATGGAGCTGCAGGGAGCTCTTGTAGAAGCCAAGAGCAGTGGCAGCTATTGAAAAAGGAAGCACAGGGAGTCCAGGAATGATGTTGAGGTTGCCAAAAGCACATGGAAGAGGAAACATGAGGAAAACAATTGAAATGCCAATAATACAATTGGCAAGAGAGCTGATGAAATCCACCAAGAGATCAAGAACATCAGGACAAGGAGGGAGAGGAAAACAAATAAGTATCAAGATCATGCCAACACATCCCTGTGTGTGTGTAGACAGTAGTCCCTGGTTCCTATGCTGCATCCAACAATAGTGCTTCACTGTCTTCTCCTAAGAGTCTGGACAGAGCAGGTGGTGAACAAAGATGTTGGCCAGAAACCATGGGGCTGGTGTCCAGTGAAAAGATTGGTTCTGCTGTGACCCTCTTCCTCTGCACATCACCCACCATCACCCACCCCTGCCCCAAAGTGCACACCTGAAACAGGCTGTTTTCTAACCATTGGGACTTTTAAAACTCATCCTATATTTTCTGCTCACAGCTTGTGACAGCATCCTCTTTATGTTTATATTCACTTTGGTTCGTTTCTCTGTTTCTTCATGTTTGGATTTACACCTCTGCTTTGTGGTGTGTGAGATGGGGAGAGCCTTTACATAATATATGGCAGGTGATGTTTATTAAAAAGAAGGAGGCCAAAAACAGAGAAGTGAATGATTTGGTACAGCAACTCAATAAGCTAAAACATATTTTACAAAAAACCCACTGGCAATCGTGTAGTATAATATCACATGCTGAGCAAAATTCGTGGCTATGCATAAGTTAGTGCAGTGCCTTGGCAGATAAAAAGATTAATGAAATCTTCCCTTTCTGCTCACAGAAAAAACAGTTCCCACAGACTCCCTTAAATCACTTGTCATTGCCAAACTCCCATTTTCCTTTTCCACGAACTCAAAAGCCAGGGATGAAAAGGCATAGAGAAATTTTGCCAACCTCCAGCTCCATATTTTCTGGCATCAACATTTAATTATCTCTGCAGGCATGTGGCAGGCAAGTCTGTTGCCATACATTTTTTATACACAGAGTACGAAATTTTGTGTGGTGACTAGAAGGTACCTGATGTGGGATGAGGAGATTAATTTGCTTTAAAATGATTGTCTGTGTATCATCAAAAGTGTGTAGGGCACTTCACATACAAATTTAGAAAATCTAACTCACAGTGGAAAACGAAACCTCTCAATCTCCAGGTCTGCATTGATTTACATAGGCATCCAACTTAACCTGCCCATGCTGCTTCAGGGGACTTGGAAACCCTGGACTTGATCCAGTAAGCCCCATATGGATGTTTAGAGACAATTGAGGTGCCCCTGGATAATGTGCCACAGCTGCATCTGGTGACCTGGAGTGGTCCAGGGTTCCCAGGCACTGTTCCACCTGCTCATGTCTCAGGAGCTGGAGGACCCCTCTGGCAGCATCAGAGAAAACCTGGTTCCCAGGTGGCTTTGGGAGTCTCTCGGGTGGCATTGAGCTCCTGGTGAGGTCAGAGGTTTAGGATGCCTAGGTGTTCGAGGTGCCTGGGCCAGGTGACAGCCAGCAGACACTGAGCTGGACAATAGGGTGAGAATTTTCCCTGGCACTGCTTTCCCTTCCAGGACATTTTGCTAACACCAATTAACAGTAGTGGAGAGGACTGAAAAGTGAAATTAACATTCATTGTTTTCCCTCAGACAGGACTCAGCTGCAGCCTGGACAGATGTCCTGTCTACATTCTTGCTGGTTATATTTTTCTAAGATGCTCATTATTTTAGGTGCTGAGTTGTTCAAACCCTGTCCTTCTTCACAGCTGCCCTTTTAGCAGCTCTATGGATTGCCAATTGATTTTCTTTTACTTTTTACTGTACGTGAGAATAAAAATTGGAGTGTCAAAGAGTTCATTTCCATATTTACAAGACAGATGCCTGCTGGCAGAAGGCGTAACTACACACATTATTCAGTCTTCCTTGTGGACTTTCTACCCTTCTTTTCAGGCCCTGCTCTGCACTGTCATGTCTTTCACCTGCTGAAAATGCTCCTCTTGGGAGGCTTGGTATGTCTACCCAAATGAGCTGGCTGATGAGTGAATTTGTTACCAGCACAAAGCAACATATGTAGTTATTGTGAATGTCACATGGAGACAAATAGTGTACTTTGGCAAAAAACCCCAGAAAATGGATTCTTTAGCATTTTTATTTGGTTGTTTTTTTAGTTTTGGGTTTCAATTTAAAAAAAACCAAACCATTCAGCTTTATTTCAATGCCCCTCCGCTGTTAATCTTTTTATTTATTTATTTATTTATTTTTGTTCTCCTTTTGGAGAGAGTAAGTGTAAAAGAAAAGATGTAAAAATGTAAAATGATGGATTTGTCCCTCATGGAACAAACTAGAGCTGAATATTTTTAACCAATTTCCCTAACTCACATGGTTCCTTGCATCAGCAAAGAGTGTAAAAACACTTAACAAGCACTTGCCTAGAAAAATAGCCGTGAGCCCAAACTTTCCAGCTTGGTGGGTCATGATGTCATTCTGGTGTCAAGGTGGGCTGGATGCCAGACCCATTTCTCTTCTATCTGACTGGATTTCCTGCTCATGCACCATACAGTCTAGCACTCTAAATCCCAACCCCTTGTGAGTGCATTGCACAGCACAGGTCATTGGCTGCTGCCTGAGGACAGTGAGCAGTCCCCAGCCCTGGCAATCTAAGAGCAGATTGCACAAGCATCTGTCAGGAGGGCTGCAGGTTTAGCGTGTGATGAGGCTTGGTGGCTCCAGGGTCCCTCCAACAATATGGTTGTGGATGCTACCCATGATGTTCTTGTCATTCCTGGGGAGCTCCCAGGAGGTGGCCATCACCAGGGCAGTTCTGCTGCCTGAGCTCCACCACCCTTTTTCTGAGAAATGCTTTCAGAGCAGGCAGACAGAAATGCACTGTCTGCTGCAGCTGCCCTGACAGCTGCTGGGAAAACTCCTCCTTGGTCACTCCCAAGAGAAAAGGTACCAGGGGCACGCTGTGGACTGGGTAAATAGCCCTGGTAGTCTGCATTTGCTCCATATGTGAGTCGAATTTGGTATTCCAGATGCAGATGCCTCAGGACCTCTCCAGGTGACACACTAAGGTGCAGGTAAAAGCAATGCAGAAAAATATGAGCGGAAAAGACACACAACAGTGAGACATTTGGAGGAAGACCAGCTGGTGGACCTTGAGATTTTCATCCTGTTACCCCCAAGGAGCTGAAGGGGTAGTAAGAAAGATGCTCAAGAGGCTGGAGACGACAAGACAGATGGCACCATATAGGTGTGGGAAGCAGCATCCCAGAGTGCTTCTGGAAAAGCAGCAAGGGAAAGCATTGAGGAGGAATGAGGCAGAGGTACAGTGAAAGGCAGAGCCGATGGGAGCACAAGGAGCTTTGGAATGTGATATAGGAAAGAAAGAAAGAAAGGTGGTGCACAAGGACCAGGCCCAGAGAGGACAAGGAAAGATTGAAAAGCTAGGAAAAGAGGTTATCCATTGTACTGGTTTATACATGTTATGGCTCAGGGAAGGATTATGGTTATCCTGTGAAATGAGGGTGAAGTGACAGTAAAAGTGTGTGGCCCAGTATGAAATCACAAGCTGTGTCTGGCTTTTAATCAGTCAGAGACACATCTGGCTAGGATTAGTGTGCTCACGACCAGAGCAGCTCCATTAGTTGTGCCATCAGTGTAATACAACAATCAGGGTGGGTGAGACAGTGGGCTGGCAGTGGCTGGAATGTAGGGAAATCAGGGATAGAGACTGAAAAGAGTAACTTGAAGCAGGGTCCTCCCTCAAAACCTCCAAGCAGTTCTTTGGAGGACCTCTCTGCTTTGCGTGGACCACAGGGGCAGGCCATGGAGACTCACCTCCTGCCTCCAGCATCCTCTGCCAGCAACACAGTCCCTGGCAGGGGGGAGGGCAGGCAGGTGGGATGCCCCAGAGCTCCCCTTGCCATCCCTCTGTCATTGATGTCCTTGCCTCATCAGCACAAGCGACTGAAATCGTGATCCCCTCACAGTTTTATTCAGCCATGTGGTTTGCAGAGAAAGGGCAACACGAATGTCATTGGCAGGTCTGTTGACCTCAGCTCAGTCCAAGCAGGACTCAAACTTGCAGGGTATTAGAGCTGTGATAGCTGTTAAATGCTTCCCATGTGCTATTCATGTTCATATTGTTCTTCTGACCCGTGATACCTTTTTTCCATTGAAATGGTATCCCCTTATTGGCAGGCTTTGGGCCAGCAAGGAGGAGACCTGGCCTGATCCAGTTAATTCTGTAATTGCCATCTAACTGCTGACAGAAGGCTTTTGGGAAGATTCCTAAGCAGCCTAATGATTTTACATTGTGTACACCTAGAGAAACATTCAGCCTTTCCAGCTCTTTTGGTGCACTGACATGTCGTGTAATGAAACCATTCAGCTGAGATCAGAGGAAAGCTGGAGGGGCAGGAAGCAGGGAGTTGGCTGGTCACAACTGTGTCTTCCTGACACTTGTATTGCCAGGGTCACAGAAATGGGGGGAGCGGAGCATGAAATGAGTACATTGCTGAGAGTTTATTAACAAACCAAATTGATATTGAGCTATCTAATAGGGAGACTAAGATTTCGCTCCAAAATCCAGCTGTTGCAATGTCACCCTCATATTCTTATAAAGCACTTTCCTCCCTCCAAGGTCTTGAAGGACATCTTTGTCTGAGCTCAATAAATTTCAGTGTAAAGAGATGGCAATTTCTATTCCATCACGGAAGCTCCTCCATGCTTTGTTATTAATTGTTTTTAAAAGCTGAAGTAAGCAAAGTAAGCAAAATTGCAATTGTTCTTCCCCTAATCTTCCAGCCAAGGGAGGGAGCATTTATATAGATATTGCTCAGAGTACTTAAGAAAATATTTGTTTGTGGCTTTGAGTAAATTTCCAGTGGAGTCCCCCATGGGTTATTTCGTAGTTCTATGCTTAGGGAACTCAGCTACGGTAGTGAAGGACAGACTTCTGCAACCCTCCCAACTGCTGGGTGGCTTATGCTGCTGTGAGCAGCACTCAGAAGATTCAAGGGACTACTTTTGCAAGCACAACTAAAATTGCTCATGGGTTTCGGGATTTACCCAGGAAAGCATGGTAGAGAAAACTCAAAGAGTGGAGTGGTTTCTCATGCTCCAAACAGAAGAAATTGTATTTCTTTTGTTCTGTCATTCCTCCATTTCCTTCCTTCCCTTTCTACCTTCCCATCCTTCCTGGCTTGCTTTCTCTTCCTTCTCTTCCTTCTCTTCCTTCTCTCTCTTCTCCAACACAGATAATTGGAAAACTCATTCTGGAATTCCTTTGTCCCTGTAGAAGGCACTGAATAGTGATTCCAAAATAGTCCAACCTTTCTTTCAATCTATAATTCATCATCCTAAATTGTTGCTTCTCACTGCAACCCTGAACAAAATGTCAGATGCAGCATAAAGAAAAGAAATCAAGTAAATGAAAAAGGGACAAAAGGAAATGCAGCAAAGCCTGAGGGTATCTGCAAAGAGAAATAATTTAATCCAAAAAGCCTTCTCAGCTCTCTCATACAGGAGATCTGACTTGTGCCATGTGTGTCACCCTGTATTAGGGCAAAGCAAGACTGGTCTTATCTTGGGATGTGCTGTAGAATGCCTTACTGGGGGGGGGGGGGGGGGGAACAAAACAGAGACATGGAAAGACAGTGGAAAACAATTTTATCTACCACCTGTACTTTCACAAGTAGAACTGCAGTGAGTAGCCAGGCTTGGCTCTGACGAGGCTTCTCCACCCCATGTCAGACTCCCACCTGTCTGTGGTTTGCTCAGCTGGCATAAAAGCTGTCACTTGTAGCAGCCATGGAAAAGCTGTGAGACCGAGACAGTAGAGTGGGATAGGGTCTGCTGGGGGTGGTGGTAGTGTCTTCAGGTCCCTGAGATCTGTACCCAGTGCAAAACTCCTCATGCCTCTGAACATGCACGTTGCCTCGCGGTGATACACATGCCAACCTGATGTCACATTAATATGGAATTTCTTGAAAATGCCTTTAACTGGAAGGAGTCCAAAGAGTAAGTTTTGTGGGATTGTAACCTGTAGTTCTCTTCATCTCTGGCAGTGGTCCCCTGGAAGCAGCATCCTTCTGTAACCTGTGAAGTGCCATCAGCTTCAGGTATAGAAGCAGACAGAATCCAATCCTGTCCAGACAGGATTGCAAGAGTAGGCAGGTAGAAAGCCAGCTAGGCAACAAAGGATCCTGAGGGCTGGAATAATTGAATTAATATGTACTAGTGTTTCGGCCTCCATTGAGGTCAATGGGGGCTCTTACTATGGTCTTCATGGGAAACAGGATCAGGCTCACTTTGGGGAAGAGAAGATCAAAACTGGGGACAAATGCTTGTACATGTGATTGTGCCATGATTTGAATCTTGTTTGTTTTCCTGCATTATCCATGCAAGGATGTTGGAGAAATTAGATTAGAAAAGATTTTAAGCTCCTCCTGTCAAGAGAAAAAGAATGGAGAAAGCCATGGGGTTAGTAAATGCAATTATTATCCATTCATTCCCCTCATCCCCCTGGGCTTGTGGCATTCCCATTAGAGTTGTCCTTTATACACCCTGATTTAAGTTAGTCTTGATGCTTCAAATAACGCCAGGAAAAAAAAAAAGATAAACCTATTCAAAGCCTTTCAAAAACTTGTTCTGCTGTGAGAAAGAGAGGTTAAATCCTTGATCCAGCAAGGTATTTTAACATATGCCTTTATTTTAAGTGTGTGAGCTGTCTCATTGATTTACACTCAAGAATTCTGCTGAAGAAGGGTCTTTGGCTTGTGCCTCAGCAACCCAGCTACACACGTGCTTTGCTTTTGGCATGTGTAGTCCTGTGACTTTCATGAGGACACTCACATGCTTGGCTGGCTCAGGGCTGAAGGAGAAGTCTTCAGGAGAAGAAGCATTGTAACATGGCCAGGGTGAGAGGAAAAAATGTCCCTGATCTGTGTGTCTCTCCCAGTCATCACCTCTCTCTTGTCTGTTTTACTCTGTTCAACAGTTTGTAGTTTTGGGATAAAGCACAGTAGTGGGAGAGATCCTTAGGAAAAAAACCCCAAACTTCTACTCAATATTTTGGCCTTTGCAGTTCTGTTCTTTGCCAGACATGGAAAAGAAAAGATGTAGCCAAAATTTTAGAGTGTGGAAGAAGAGGATACTATAAGTTTGGTTTTAATCAGGGAGAGGAGTTTTGGAAAGCAGAGAGGAAACAACAATTTCGGTCTAATTCTACTCCTTCTGGCAAAATACCACCCCTCACCCCTCCTCATGAGATCATTAGTGTGGCTTTTCTCCAAGCTGATAGCAGAAGTGTCTAGCTTGTACGCCTTGCTCACATGCTTAGATAAACCTCTTGCCAGTTTTGGGGCTGAAAAGGATTTCTCTCCCAGGTCAGCTTCAGTAACTAAGTTTCCCCCTCCTCTGCAAAGGGAGGCACAGTTTGCTCCCCCAGACCACTTAGGATGGTGTGCCAGACCTCCTCCCAGTGCCTTCTGTGGGAATATATTTCTGTGGGAATAGCCTCCTGCAAGAATAACTTGCTGTCTTACTACAAGAGTTGAATTTATAATGGCACACTGAGAAGCAGTGTAGGGTGGAGTAGACCATTCCTCTGCCCCAGGTCTCACCCCACATTGCCTCCAATGTTGAAGTTTGGGCTCAGCAGTCCCAAGACGGTCCCTTCCCAGCCCATGCCCTTTAAAATTCAGCTAGGGTGTGCACTGTGGGGAGGGAGACCCACTGCAAGCAGTAGCTGCTGGCAAATAAATATTGCTGCAGTAAAGGGAGTGAGGTGGACACATACACAGGGTGTGTTTTGTCAATTCATTCTGAGCTGGAATATCTTCTGTCTCGCTGTCAATGCACAAGCTCCCTGCTACTTTCAAAGCAGAACAAAGCCTCTGTGCCAGGTATGCCACGAAGCTTTGCTGGGAGCTCAGCAGCCCAGGCAGCTTGAGCAAAGCACACAGAGAAAGATCTGAACATACTGGGGTGTAGGAATGCTGGGGAAAGGATGATGGAGTTGTCTGGGATTCCAGCTTCTTGGGCCTGACTCAAGGCTTTACACTTTGTTTATACAATAGTAATCCCAAGCACTTCACGTGATAGATCCCTGGTGATACATTTCAGGGGGGTTACACTGATTTACACTGCTTGAGGCTTTGGCCTCTATTTTCCAAAGAATTTTCCAAAATTTTCTAATGAAAAATACCAGAGTGGTCAGATCAGTGCAGGGTTAGGTTACCTCAGTGAGCAGTCTGGGGAATGCAGGGAGCCCCTCTCCCCGGTGTCCCCCAGGGAAGCCCTGCGTGAAACCCCTTCCAGCCAACTAAGAGGTGCAGCATGAGGTCTGTAGGCACTCCTACTCCTGGAGTTTATCTGCTGGCTCTCACACCCTGTGGAAGACTTTCTGTAATGCAGTCAGTTCCCACTTTCAAAAGCTGTGGGGCACCCCTTGAAAGGCATAGGATTCAAAAGTCTCGATACTGATTAACTCCTTCAGGCCCAAAGAGCACCCCAGAAATATCCTTCTCCCATTGCCTCCATTCAGCTCTGGGAGTGGCAAAAATGAGATGACAGTGCAGTAGGGCCTGTAAGATTCCATTTCCCAAGTCAGATGAAACAACAGTAGAATCCAGACTTATTCTCCATGTTCCTGCTGCTGTACAGCTCAGAAACAGGCACTGCTTTTGCCGGTACTTGCTGGGGGGAGTAATTTGGCAGGAGGCAGGAATAAGGTCAGGAGATTCTCTCTGCTCTGCTGGAGCCTCAGACACATCTCTGTACATGAACAGCCCTAGCAGGTCAGCCATAGGATCCAACTTGCCCTGGCTCCTGCTTCCAGCAGTGGCACTAGTTGGATGTCACATTTGTACCCTCATCACCCTCTGTTTCCTTGTCCAGATCTTCCCTGCAAGACACTGTGTTCCTTTGAGTAAGGAACAGTACAAATGTAGGTAGCATCTGAGCATTTCTATCCAGGTAGGAGGAATTTGCTTGTGCTGAGTTTATGGATCAGTGGAGAAAGGGTGTAGGAGGAGAAAAGGGATAATGAGAACTAAGTGTGCAATCTAAACCAGAGTGTTTGTCAGGATTTTGAAGTCTGTGTAAACCATATTATTAATATTTAAACAAGGCCTGCTTTTAAAATATTTTTTCTTTCTTTTTTTCCCTCTCTCCTGCCTTCCTGTTACAGGATTGCAAAACTCATTTCCAAAGAGGCTTATTTTTTTGCTGTTACTATTAGCAGCAGAAGTGATTTATATGCACATTGGGAGAATAAGTGCATCTGAAAAGAAAAAAAACATCCATCCTTTCTTCCACCTGTGTCCAAACTTACTCTCTTTTCTTCATCTTTCCCTCAGGGCTCAAACACACAATGAACTTAGTGTGGTTTCTGGAGATGCAATGGTAACTTGATAGTGTGTCCAGGCCCAAGAAAAGCCCAGTTTTGCCTTGTTGAAAGCAAGTTTTAGTTTCAGGAGCTGGGAAAGGCTGAGATGTTAAGAATATTGTCTGCCTACAGGCAGTGAGGTTTCCTCTGAAATTCACTGCTCTGGTTAGAATTTGCGTTGCAGATTTTCACCTGGAATTAATTTTAATGATTCCATCATGAGGGCTCTGCCAAAGCAAGTTTATAATGGGAACATTGTCTTCACTTTAATGGGAGCAATGAGAGGGCAATATCAATGCCTGTGAATATTTAAGCTTGTTTGGGCTATTTTTGGTATTGGAAATCTGAAGGTCCTCCTGAGGAGCCCCAGCCCAGCATCAGGCTGAAGCGTGGTGGCAGGGCTGTGGGTGGCAGCTGTCCCTGTGACAGAGCTGCTGGAGAGGGAGGCACAGACTGTGGCCAGACCAGCCCTGCAGTTGGTAGTCCTGCCTGAATGCTTTTCTGTGCAAGTATTTTGCAACCAGAATAGAAGAGCTCAGCGCCAGCACTGTGCTTACACTGTGGGAGAAGGGACAGACTTAACTGAAAAAGACTTTCTAAGGTGAAAGAAGTGGCTGTGGAAGGGTTTTGTCAGGTTGGAACACATGAAGTTGACAGCAAATACTGTACCTGATCTTGGTGGGAGGGTTTTCTCTTTGAGGTTGATAAAGGTATGTTAATGAGTATCATTAGAATTGGATAACAATGCACTTCCATGTAGGGTTGCCTGACTCTCTTGCTGTGCTTTCAAGCTGAACATATGTTTTCAATTATTAACATGATTAATGGGAGTGAGATGACTGGAATCCCAATGAGCTCTATCTTGCCATCACGTGCAAACCCCTCGGTTATGGGTATGTTTACACAGTGTGGAAGTGCATGATTTCCTTCTCTTTCTTCCCTTCTCTTTCTTCCTGGTCTTTGGAGGTCTGGGTGTCTAACTCTAAACAAATTACAAGATCCACAGTCAGAACCCCTTGCTGTATTCAAGTCCCTGGAGTCTCCAGGAGTATGAGATATGGAAAGTGCTGCGCAGGAGCAAATTCATATTGCGCTGCCCCGCCTTGGCCTGGGTTTTGGTCCCAAGTCTGAGAAGGTTTGGGAAACATGAAACCACCTTCTCCCCATCATCACCTGGAACAACTTCCAGGACACACAAATCTCTGATTCAGCTGAGACTCTCCCACTAATTTGTGTGGGCTCTAAACATCCCTTTCTAGTCTTAGCAAATTTTGCTATGTTGTGCACAATTTTTTTGCCCTGCTCTATGTTTTCAGGAAGGGAGTAAAGTTGAGGATCTAGAACAAGAAAACCAGACATTGAATATTCTTGTAATCTTTAATTTTTCAGACCCAGAGATCATCTATATCTTGGACCTTTCCCCCTACTCCCTCATCAGTTAGGTCCTTGTCCAATTCCTTCTGAGAGAAGTTTATATCATATCACTCACCCAAAATCTGAAACAATGTATCTGCAAATGAGTCATTCAGCACCTTAACGAACAGAGGTCAAAGCAGAATTGTACAGAATGAGTGCGTTTGCCAAAGATCCAATACAGAAATGGATAGAGGAACACCCTCCTTCAGATCAACAGAAACAAAGCAGTGGATCCAATGAAATCAGATTTCCCATTGTTTTGAATCTGGGTCTTGAATGAAAGTTCCCATTTAATTTTCTCCAGATTTCTAGACTTTCAAATTTCCTTGAAAATTTTTTGCAGATTCTGTGGTTTAAAGTGAGGGTAAGTTCATACCACATCCTTTGCCTCAGTCACAATACAGATTGAGGTTTTCTCCTGTGTCTCAGTGCATAGTTTTGTTGATTCTGTAAGAAACTAGCCATTTCCAGGTAAGCTGCCAGAAAGGTTTGAGATTTCAAGTAGAGCAAGCAGGTGGAAAGAGAATGAATTCATAATTTTTTATCCTTGGGAAATGTGACTCAAACTGCTATACAGCACAGATTGCTTTTATAGTACAGGCAGAGTGTGCACGTGTGTATGAAGATAGACATAAGCATGACTTAGCATCAAGGAGCTGTGTGACTAAATCTCCTTCTTAGTTTTGAAATATTCTATATATGTGTAAATATGTATATATACACATAGGCAAAAATTATATCTTCCTGTCTGTCTCTACACTTCTATGTGTGGATTTTTCTGTCTAAGGATTCTACATATATTTAGAAAGAGTGTACAGCATTGTTGAATAGGCTGATATATGATTATTTGTCTTACTGCACTTTAGTAATATACTTATTATTTTCAGATTTACCAAATCAAACAAACAGGTTGCATATCTGGGCTCTCGAATTCAGACACAGAAGAGTGTGTGTGGGGTGTGTGTGGAGTGTGTGTGTTAGTTTATGTGAGCGTTTGTGTGCAGTAGTTGATGTACAACTACACAAAGGCTGCATTCACTTGGATGAGAGACAGCTACATATCACAAAAGCAGTAAGGCCACCCCAAACAATGCTATCAGATGGTCCTTAGTCACCTGTTAGTGCTCCATCTTTCTGAGAGGAATTTTACTGCTGGCAGATGTGAGAATTCATGTCACAGGAATAACCTGCAAATGGTTATGGGTCGTATTTGCCTGTGTGAGTCTAACTGGGATCTGTATGAATAAAAACTTGCCTAGTAACAAACTATGAGTTCCCAGACTGTAAAAGCTTACAGTGATCTGCACTCAGCTGCTGATTTGTTTGGGTGGGCTGCCATGACAGAGAGGAACATTGCCAGTTAACTAATGGCATGCTAGTAGAAATTATGGACTCAAACCATCACTGCTAGAGGTGTACATAAAAGTTGCTGTCACACAGCAACAATTTCTAGTAATTGCCAAGCACAGGGTGAGGCAGCATTCCATTACCCATTCTCACAGATATCCACTTTTGCTGAGGAAGGGATTTTAGAAACAGAACCTATATTTAAGGTCAATTGAACTCTGAAGAGATTCCACTTTCTTTAAAGTTGCCGTTATTCAGTGTAATGCATCACTATGAGCATCTGGAAAAGGCAAGTCAGGGGAGGGAGCTGCTCTTATGCTGGGAGCTTGAGCAGGTGTCTGGAAGCAAAGCAGCTGATGTTGGTTGGGATAAAGCAAGCCCAAACTGTGGTCTTAAATGAAAGCAAACTGCAGCTTGTGAGAGAGCGTGTACCAGACTGCAAACCACTTTCTGCATGACACTTTATCAGCATCAGCTGGGCTAAAGAGGTTACTTATTGCAGATGATGGGATTTCAAACAGGAAAGAGAAACTCCTCTAGCAAAGGGTGTTGATACATGCTCATGTAGGGCATGTTCTTATGGCTACCAGGCTAGGTCCCAAAAGACCTCTTTGCTTCCTGCATCCTTGGCTGCCTCCACTTGGGAGAAAGCCATGTGTGTGCTATAGCAGGACCTAATAAAGAGCATTGACTCCTTCACACATCTTCTTTTCCTATACGTAGTATGAAGTAAATAGCCTGAGTTTTAATAACAAATGTTCATCATCTGGGAAGTGTCTACAATTAAAGATGAGCGGGAGTCCATGGTGCAGCAGTGTTAGCTAGCATCTAAACATGTTGCAGGGTTTGTCACTCTGTTTTGGTACCATTTTTTTTCTGGCAAACTTTCAAAAGCCAAATCTTTGTATTTCATTCTCAGCATTAGATTAATCAGTCAGTTGGGCCCTTATATGACCCTGCTAGAACCTCAGTTGTTGAAATAACTAGAGAGGATGGAGAAAGGGGGATTTCCAAAGATGGGTCTGGGAACTGATCATCCAGGCCAGGATGCAGTATGCAGTGGTGTGGGTACTGCTGAGCCCCCAATTCATCCTACTCAGGACCTAGTGCCCTGAGATGTGGGCTGCGAGCTATGTGGAGGTGAGGAAGGCGTAGAGGTTTGCTTTATCCCACTCCTCCTTTCCCAGCACTTTGGGTGGGCTGGCAGCCCCTGCCAAATGGCTGAGGGAGAGCTGTGGGAGCAGAGCAGCAGCTGTGCCCAAGCCTGCCTTCCCTATGCTTCAGTCACAGCCTTAACTCCCTTCCAGAGTGAATTAAGATAAACTGAATTAGGGGCTCTCTATTTCTGAATGAGAGTGTTTAATCTGCTGCTGATTATGTGTCATCACCTAACCCCCTTCCAAAGATAAATCAATTTAATTCTTCAGGATGTCCCCACATCAACAAGCCCTGAAAACTCTATCTTCCATGCCTAAGGTGGCTGGAGAGATAACCAGGTTTAAGGACATCTAGAGCAAGTGATGACTGGAGGCAGGCATGAGGCATGGCAATAACCTACTTCTCTACAGTCCCATGAACGTTTTCCTGCGAAGACCTTTGTGTCTGTGTCAGCAGAGGCATTTGGTGGCCTCAGTAGGAGAGTGAGAGCCAGAAGCCTGCGGGTGCTGGTGTTGGCTCATTCTCAACTCCATCACTTCACACGCCCAGAGCACATTCCTGCAGCTGAAGGCAGCACCATGAACAAACCCACATTCTTCTGCCCACATTGTCTCCAGCTGCAGTAAATTTTAAGCAAAATCAGACCTTGTTTAACAAGGAAAGTTTACTTTTTTTACTTCTTCTTGCAGGTTTCAATTTGTAAATAGTACTTAAACTTCTGTATTAGAGTATTTTACCACTATGACATGGCAGACTGTCAGTACAGTGCAGTACTTTGAAGAATGCCAGAAGAGACATAGTGATCTGGAAGCATACCAAGACCTGAAATCCAGTTCTGAAAGTACTGTGAAAATTTGCCGAAAATGTAGATGTGTATTGGTGCTATTATAAAACTGAGAATCTCAGATTTTTTTCCCTTGCAATAGGATGACACTGAGAATACAGAGTTTGCTACTGCTGTGCTGCAAATAATGGGGTTCAAACCCAGCCAACTCAGACAGAAGAATCCTCACTGCAGACTGTTAGAAGGCTGGTAAGAACAATGACAGTTTTGCTGTTGGAAACTACATCTAGAACATCACAGCAGGGAACCTGAATCATATTTTAAGTACTTTTGAATTAAATGTTTGTTTGAGAGAGCTATTTGAATGCTACCCCCTGAAAAGTCAGTAACTGCTCATACAGAACAGGGAAGCATGTATGCTTCCCTCTCTGTAGCCCTCAGTAAGAATGTGTTATAAGCCTCTATGTGATGCACAGAGGGTAAGAGTACTTGCACGTATGAAGAGGTGCAGCTCTTTGAGAACCAGTATTCATGATTTTGTCTTGTTTAGGAAAATCCTGGGATTATTATTATTATCATCATTATTATTATTATCATTATTATTACTATTACTATTATTATTGCAACATCATTTGAGATGGAAACAAACAATTTTATTTCAGATAAAACAAAATATTTCATGGAAATTAATTGCAGATGGGCTGTTATTCATTTCACAAAACCTCTATTTTTTTTCCCAGTCCATTTTATCTAAACCTGGAGCTGTTTTTCATTTTCTTCCCCCTCAAAATGCACACCACACTGAAAATCCAAGTATCACAAACCCTAGCTCCAATTTTCTTTCAGCACTGTGTTTCACCCACTCAGTCCTCCTGGACTGGAAGGATGTGTCCATGACACATATCAGCTATGCCCTGTTTTCCAGTCATGGCAAACCCCAGAAATAAAAGGACTCACCCCTGAGCAGTGGGTTATATGAGACACCTTCTCTGCTGGTGCCTGGGTTTTTGGAAAGAAAAAATTTTTCATACAGAACATCCCAGATTTGTTCCCTCTGCCAGATGTTGGCTGAGAGGGTGTTTTTAACTGCTGATGTAAAAGCTCAATTTTTGAGGCACATGTCGTCTGGTCCAGACATATCAATATATTGTAGCCTGTGGCTTTTAGGTGAGTGGGATGAACAGGTGAGAAATCACCTGAAGAAGATCAGCAAGGGATAAATATTCTTCTCTATGTAGTGATGGAAGACAAGACTGAATAACAAGTGATTTTCTGTTTCAGCAGATGGCTTTTGTGCTTTCTTCTTGCTCTCTACTATACCCAGAATAAACTTCAGTAACTCATTTGTAAAAATACCATTTCATCTTCTGCAAATCTCATGTTGTTTGTGAAGTACTGTTCAACTGTTTTGAGTAAATGTTTATTAGATGTTAATCACATGGTTTCAGTATTTTCTAGTTGTATCTTCTAAAGAACATAACTGTGATACTTGTGCCCAGAACACAAGCATTTTATAATTTCTAATCCTTCTCTTAATTTCTCAATTTCTTCCTTATAATGCGTCTTCTTGCACTTGATGGTTTGCCTTAAATATGATTTAAATGTATGTGATTTAGAGACTTTTTCCCTTGGTGCTTGTATGATAGCACGATTCTTCTCTAGCTATATTATTAATAACAATCACACAATATTTTCTTATCATCACAGCAGGGACAACATGATCCTGTGCCCTCATCCTGCTTCCAACTGAATTCTGTGGGAATTTAGATAATTCCCTATCTATGGCAGGGGCAAGCTCGAGTCCATGCCAACTGCAAGTCATCAATATCACCCTTCAAGGTGCATACCGGGGGCTCAGAGGTTCTGCTGGCTCAGGGCAGAACTCATCTGCCTGGGTGGATTTGTGGGGATGTCTTGTGAGTGGTGCTGCTCTGGTCACAGGTGGGGATCCAAAGCTGGTCTGGAGGGATGGTCAGTTCCTCACCCCAATCAGCAATATTTCTGCTAGCTCTAAGCCAGGCAGTGGCTCTTGAATGTTTGTCCAAAGTGCCTGAATGGGAACAGCTGAGATGCCAATCGACAGCAAGTAGCTTCCAATCCAAAACACTGAATTGCAATTTCAGATGCATTTAATACCAGCGTGAAACAGCTGGTGTTCATCTGTTTGTCCATAGTGCTGAATTATTTACCTGCTGGCTGTTGCAAAGCATTTTCTTGCTGCAGTTTACTGTTTTGTACCCTGCTCTCACTCTCAAAAGAATAGTGCAGACCACAGAAAAACTTTGCATGTTTTCTGCAACTAAAAATCCCTTTTATCGCTGCAGTTGTTCACTTTTAAACAACGTGAGATGAAGGACAATTTTGAGACAGATATTGTTCCATCAACAGACACTTTTGGGCCTTCTGCATTTTTCCAGGCTTTTCATTTCCCCCAGACCTCTTTCACAAAAAGCAAGTGATGTACCATAGACAAGTCTGGCAGGTCATCAAGATGCAAAGGTTGGACTGCACACTAAGAAAAAAGTCAGGTATAGTTAACACTTTAGTAATTGTTCCCAGAACACCATACTTTTGGTTTATGGGCCTAAATATAGTCCGACTGGTAATTTATATACTATTTGACCTACCACACCCACAGATTATTGTTTTTATCACACTGGAATAACTGGTGAAAAGTAACAATTACTGTACTCTGAGCTTGCGGTGGAAGTACATTTCCCAGTGCTGAAGGCAATGTGCCATGTCCAAGGGAGTTCCACACACAAGTAATTTCCGGGTATCCCTTTGGTTCTGCTGCAGATTTTGTTATCGCTATTTATTTACCGAGCACTGCCAACGAGCTCGGCTTTGTACACTGTGTAAGAAAAGCACGCAGAGCCTGACTCCCAGCCAAGTTAAACTGGCATGTTGTGCTCTGGTGAGCCTGGCTCTCACTCCCTTATCCTTGGGGCTTACCATCAAAGGCTTTCCCTGCTGCATTAGGTACCAAGCTTATTCCATTTGCTAACTGCACATTCAAACACTGCTGGGGAACCAGCCTTGCTGAGAAACTGGGACTTAAATCAGCTGCAGTGGGAATTCCAGTACCTCATTCCTAAACCACACTAGTCTGCTTTTCCTTTTGTTGTGTTTCTTATTCCTTTTATACCACTTCTTGCATGCAGAAAAACTGTCTTACTGTATCTTAATGGAAGCAAACACCACAAGGTTTCTCTCATTCCTTTGAACACCAAATCAAAATTCTCCTGGACATGAATAGCACACAGGGCACTTGGTGATGTGAGGTGATTACACAGCCAAAAAGTTAACCTCCATTACTTTCCTCCCTGCTTGGACTTCTAAATGCTGTTCACCAAGGGGCTACGAAAGTCTCATTTGTCTGGGGGAAGGCCATTTCCTTGTGAAAGAAATTTCCTTGTGAGCTCTGCAGGGAGCAGCTGCTGCTGAAAGGCTAGATTCCTAGGCATTTAGCAAAGGCTATATTCCTTGGCATTTGGCAAACTCTGGGCAGAGATGTGCTGAGGCATCATGAGTTGTGAGGAAAGGTACATAAGAAAAGGGGGCACAGTTCTCTCCACTGCTATTTCTAGACAGGACCATGTCTCCTGGAAAAGCCCTGGGAACAACCCCCTTTGAAGCCCAGCAGAGTTTCCGTGTTTCTCAGAGCATTCTGCAGCATGGACTGGGGTAATGTACAGGTGGCTAAAGGCTGTCATGCCCTGCTCACACAGATTGTGAGCTCCCTCTGCACCTCTTACAGCTACTTTGCTATGCAAGAATGGGCTTACACCTCTCTTGGGCCTTGTATTTTTGTCACAGCTATGAGCAGAGCCACAGCTAAGGCTCCATCTATTTATTAAGATCCTGGACAGACTTTGCAGTCCATGCTAAACTCTGCATTGCTCTAGTCCTACTGTTTTCATACTGAGCTGTTGTAAAACTAGGTGTTCCTTCAGCTGTAATTGTACTCTGGCTTGTAGTGTGCTCATAGCTGGAGGGATAAAGAACAGAAACTTACCCCACCTCCAGGGAACATGAGTCAAAACTGAGACATGATGGGAAATGTGAAAAATGTGAGGGCTTCTGTAAGCACAATAGCCAAAAGCAATAAATATATAAGTAAATAAATCCATAAATAATTGAGGAAACATGTCCTCGAGTGTCATAAGGAAAGTAAGTGGAAGATGGGATAGAATTAGAGAAAGGACTGGAAGAGAAGGAAAGGAGAAGCAATGAGAAAAGCAGAGTATTTTACCATGTGTTCATTTTTCTTAGGGGAAGCTGGGAGAGGGAATTGTGGAACAGGAAGAAAGGAAATAGAAACATAAAGATCTGTGAAAGTAAGGAGAAAAGGGAAGAGGCTGAAAGATGTAAAAAAATGTTAAAAATAATGTTGAAGTTAGCAATAGGAAAACACAGGCTGTGAAAGGAAGCAAAAAGGAAGCAGAACCAGACTACTGTCCTTACACACAACATCTGCTGCTCAGTGTGATTAAACCAGTGAACTCAGAGGGTTGCCCTGCAGAGCAAAGGGCCAGTCTGTGAGGGAGAAGTGGTAAGAATCTGGCAAGATGGTGAGGTGGATGGAGAATTGGATGGCTGGGAATGTGCAAGAGAAATAAGAAAAATCAATGTTACTGTGGAAAGGCTGATGCCAGAACATTATGGCAACAAATAATTAATTTTTCAGTTTCTGTAGAGCATGACTGCTGAGAGGCAGGAGCACGGGGTAGGTTCGGTGGTGGCTGAATTGTGTATTCACAAGCCCCTGCATTTGGGCACAAGAGTGAATCTACCTCATCAGAAGTCTTCTTGAGATTTTTTAGGAGTCACCTAAGTGCATTCATGCAGTGACCGTTTTTGGAACACAGTGATGTATCAGAAGACGAATAAGAGCAACTTACAGTTCCAACATGAGACTTCCTTTATTCTGATTCAAAATCTCTTTTGAAAAAATATAGCAATCTGAAAATAAAGACACATCATCAGACTGGAGATCTTCCTTGCATCACCATGCAGTGTTTTCATTATGATTGGAAAATAGCCTCCCCCTGCTCCAACAGACAACCAAATCTGTGTGGAGAGGTAGTAAAGCAAAATGTAGAAGCTTTAATGCACGTAATTCTCTTCTTAGAAAGTGAAAAAAGGTGCAATTGCCTGAGGCTGCCATTCATTTGATTGCATTGTGGGGGGTTTAGGGCTGTGAACAAATAAGAGCCACAGCGAAACAAGGCAAATCAGCTTGTGTGGTGCTCCATCCTCCAGCAGATAAACTGCATCTTGTAATTTGAGGTTGTCTCACACTTGTTGATACCACACCACTGTCAGCAGCACACAAGAGAGTAGAGACTAAGACAAATATTGACCACACTGCTCCTCAGCACCAAGACAGGAGCAGCTGAGGTGAAGATGGCGGTACCTTCATCTTCTTGCAGCACAGGCACTCCCTGTACTTTAACCTGCAGAGGGTAAACTTGAACAGTGCTGTGGATTCCTCATTTTCTGGGCCCTGGTGGGCCCAGCACGTGCAGCTGTTCACACAGCACCTGCACAGCAGCCCATGGTTCAAGTGGGAGGGGTTCCAGCACCCCACAACTCAAGCTTTGCCTTTAGCAAGGTTGATCCTGGGATGGAGATTGAATTTTAAGAGTCTTCATGGACAGCTGAAGCCTGAAAAAAACCTCTCTGCCTTTGACTACAGAGAGGATAATGATACAGGGTGATCTAGAAAATATTATCAGTAGAGTACAATATCAGAACAAGATCCAGGAGTGACAAAAAGGGGTTTTGTGTTACCACTGGAGTTTCCTCATGACACAGAGCTCACCAGGGAGAGCAAAGGGAATGGAAATTCCTCAGGATTCCCACTACTGGAAAATCCACATATGAATGCAGGGAGCAGAGTTGGATGATGACAATGATTCCCACTTGTCCAAGAAGAGCATGAGAAAGGAAAGGTGTCTGATCCTGAATGTGTAACTGCCATAGTGTTGAGATGTCTGAAAAGCACCTGCAGCTCAGCTTCAACTCTGTGCTGTTGCAAACAAAAAGGAACTGGATGGATCTTTTGATAAAATAGGATTGAGAATGTTGACAAGCAGTATGAAACCACTGAGAAAATTTCCCTGCTCCAAGTGGGATAAAATATACGGGTAGCAATATCAGATTTCTTCCTAAATTTTTCTATGAGACAGTCCCAAGTGTTCCAAAGAATTATTAGCCAGTTCTGAACTATCTTTCATCACCCAGTTGCCATTCTACCAAATCCACTGGACTCTTTCCTGAAAACTGAGCAAAGGAAGTAAGTTATTGTTGCTCTTTCTTGGACAGTCTTTCATATACTGGAAAACTATTATCAAATCTTCCAGTGAAGATTCTAGAGTGACCAACCTAATTATACAAGCTGTTTCTGATAGGCCATATTCTATAAATGTCCTGTGTTTTTACTGTTTTTTAAAAAAAATGTTACCCAGAGCTAGATACAATACACTAACTGGCTCTTCACCAGTGCATTGAAGAGCTGAATAATTTCCTATTGCATTTGACACTCCTGTAATGATGCATCTCATATGAGATTTGTCTTTCAGGAGATTTAACTTCTTTGCTTATATTTGCGTTGAGTCATACTCCAGTTCTCACATCCTTTTTTTCCCTAGCCTTTCCAACTCTTTTATGATTTCTCATTTTGTATTTGTGCATTTGATCTTTCACTTCTCCATTTAGTTCTTCATATGCATTGTTGCTAAATTCTGTCTTGATAGTTTTAGACTATTTCTCCAACATAGTGGGATAATTTTGTATTCTGATCCCATCTTCTGAATTACTTCCATCCTCTCCCACCTTGGTGTCATCAGCAAATTTTATAAATGCTCTCTCCACTCCATCATCTCTGAGGATGGCAAGAAGATACTGTGCTAGGTAATAAAACAGTATTTTTAAACCATGCAAAGATAAATAGTGAGCTAACCTCTGATAAAGAACACTTCAGGATGAAAAAGGTGGGAATATATCTTAGCTCTAGGATTCCTAATCCCAGTTTGTGTGACTATTTTGCATGTAATACACTCTTCAGTAACGACTGGGAAAATGCAATCCTAATTTTTGTGAGAGGCCTTTTTCCTCTACCAACCTAACTGCAAATGAAAAAAGATGCTGGTAAACTAAAGTGTAAAAAGAGCCATATTGTATACTACAAGATAGTACCAGGAAGAAGTTTAGTATTCAGGGAATGTACAGCACTAAAGTACTTGTCAATGTTGCAGTATTTTGACATATAAGTGGGACACGTCTGAAGCCTTATCTTTGCCCTCCATTGCCGGTGCTAAGACTTGGCACAGTGACAGAATTCATCTTTCTCAGGAGTCAAGATGTTACAAGAGCCATCTCTAGGAAAAAAAAAAAAAAAAAAAAAGAGAAGAAATGGCAGGACCTCTAGAAGTCTTATACCTCTGGGTTGGCAATTGCAGAATCTATACTCTTGACAAGCTTGGAAGGTTTTGTCTGAACTCAGAAATGCACAGTTTGTGAACTTGGTCTCTGAAAAAATGTCAAGAAGCATTGGATGAAGAGGATACTTTCCTTAGCCTTTGGGATGCTGCCAGTTCTCCCAAATTGCTGTCAACCTTGCCACTGCTTGTATGATTTTCCCATCTGTGTTATCAATTGACAAAATATATCTTTTTGCTTCTAGAAGGTATTCATCCTGCCTTCACTTGAAGTGTTTTGTTGCTTTTTTTGTTGTTGTTTTGTTTTTTTGGTTTTTTTTTTTTCCTCTGTAGGGTTGCTTTCATGCCTGGAGACCTAAATGGAACAATGAACTGAAAGTACAGTAAATTCCAGTTGTATCTGTTCAGTTTTTTTGGTTGGCTCCAGCAAATTTCATGGTTCTGAATGGTGCTGGGCCAACAGCCACTGTACTGATGTTGCCTTTCATTTCCAAAGAGCAGGAACGGGATCAGAGCTGGCTTTACCAAGGCTCCTTTACTGGTTTGTATCTCAGCCCAGTAGGGCTAAGAGCAGTGTAGGCACTCAGTTGTGGTCCCATCACACAGGGACCTGTTACAAGTGCAAATGATCATGAGCTGTGCTGTGGACTCTGATCCACTCTGAGTGGGCTGAGGCCAGACCATTTCAGAGACAGCTATTGAACAGCACTGGGAGGGACTGAGCAGCCACTTCTCTCTGGCAGAGGCTGGGAGCTCTGTGTGTGCTATTCCCAGCTGCCTGGGGCCGCCAGCTCTCCCAGCAGAAACATGAAGCCCCTGCTTGTGGCAAGACCAGTCTGAATGCTTCTGTGCATTTCTCAAGGAAGCAGAGGAAAACCTTGGCAGAAAGAGACTTAAATGGGAAGGGAGTAACTGATTACACACTGAAAAGGACCCTTGGCTCAGCTGATTTATTTATTCAAACTTTTCTCAGCTCTAAATAATGTCACTTGCCATGGGGCATGCAGAATAAAAGCACAGCTCTAGCAGGGTTTCCTGCACTGGAGAGGTTCCTCTCTAAAGACTTTATTCTTCTTTGAAAGCAAAGCCTCTCCACCTGGTAAATTCAGACTTCTCTCATATTTGTAGGTACAGGCCCTTTGGTTCTGCATTTCTTAGAATGTCAGAAGCACACTAACTCCTCCCAGCATCTATTAGCTACTGCCTCAAGTTTCCACCAGGACCCTGCTTCCTTCTCTGTGGGGGTGGGGTGTGAGAACTCTGTCAGGGCTCTCCCGGCTCTTGGAGGCCCTTTCTTTCAAGTCTTTTTTCCTGTGCATCGACACAGTACAATTTTTCAAGAACTAATAGAATGACATATGCAGAGGGACCCTGACATGCACTTGAGATCCAAAGTCCCTGTCTTTCCCTCTTTCTCTCCATGAGTGATGGTATGAGCTCACGGCTGATCAAATGCAGTCGTTGAAGCACCAGTGGGATTCTGAACTTGTTTGGTGTCCTATCAAATTCTTTGACATAACTGTATAACAGCTCAATGTTTTAGTGACTAGGGGAAAAAAAAAACAACAAAGCAGCTTTTCTGAGTGTATTGGGCCTGCTGACGTTTTTTTGGCTTTTAGAACAGAAAATCTAACTAAAATAATAATCTTATGAACTGCTTCATTTTTCCTGTTTGTTATTGTTACTCAAGCACATGGTATGCCTGGAGATAATCTAGCCAAGAAAGCAGCATTGACAGCAAGGAAACATTGTGGAAAGCCAACACAGAGCATCATGATCTAACCCAGGATACCTCCAGCTGCCAGGTTAATTATTATTTACTCACATGGCAGAAAATATGTGAGTAATTAAAGCAAGAAAATGCACTGCCCTTTATTGAATTTAAAAGAAGTCTGCCTGCCAGGAAGAAGGACAAAATATGTGAAACTGAAAAACTGAAGTAGGAGTAGGAAAGAGAAAGACACAATCTAACAGTGGTCCTGCAGTAGCCGAGGCTTCCCATTGCATTCAGCCACTAGCAGGGCCCGTCAGAAAGCAGGGAAAACCATGACAATCAAGCACTGAGGATATTCCTTTTGTTCTGGCTGAAATTCTGTGGCAGAGTCAGGGTCCTGGGAAGTATGGGAGCACAGGGACATGTTTCTTAAATACTGTGTTTCTCTGCACTGGGTAGGTGTGTGCCTGGCTAAGGCGTAGTGCCACGGCCCTTTTCCTGATGGGATCCTTGCCCTCAGGTGTGGTGGTGTCTGTAGCATCAAGCCACCATCCTCCTTGCCCTCTCCTTAGCAAGAACTCCACGCCTCAGCTGCTCCATCACACGTAACATGCAGGATCCTGAAAGGGCAGATGGCTCAGGATCCTGAAAGGGCAGATGGCTCAGACAAATAATGGTTTAGGTGAGGCACTGCCAGGCTTGGCAGGGGCTGTACGGGTTAAAGACAGAATCCTGCTGCTGGACTGCTAGGATTTTTGCCAAGGTCAGTACAGTGTATGCACATTTGTCTCGCCACTGTCACACTGTACCTCTGCAGGTACATCTGTGTCCCTAGGCAAGTATTTAGTGAGCTCCTCTGTAACAAGGACACACAGAGAATAGCTGGTAAATGTTTTATATGGGGCAGTACACTCAAGGATATTTGTTCCCGTAAGAGTGTCCTGGGACATTCATCTAGAGAGGATGACTCAGACAGTACCAAAAGAAAAAAAATACAGTAGAAGTGCTACTTGCAAAGATATGATACCAGAAACAGTGCTTTTCTTGTTCAGCATCACAGAGTTTTCTATTCCCAGAATCACAGTGGGAAGCATTTCCCAAAATGTGTGACGTTTCTTTCCTTAACAAGTGTTGTGTGAGAAGCTACGGCACAAAAGCTTCACGTCCCTTTTGCTGGGCTACCTGACCCAAGCAGCATATCCCCATACTTCACCAAGTGCAGGGCGTGTCTTCTCTTTTTCAATTCTCGCCTCTTTTCCCCCTTCCTCTCCCTCTCCTGCTTCCTTTCCCTCTCCCTCTCCAGCTCCCTTTCCCTCTCTCTTTCCCTCTTCCTCTTTCTGTGCCTTCTTTACCCTTGTCACCTCTGTTATCCCTTCACACAAGCCCCATGAGCATTTTCATGCACTATGTTTCTAGTGGTGATACTTTTTTTAGGAGTGTTTGGTGAGACACATATGCTGACGTGCAGGACTCTGGAAGTGCTTTTCTTTTCCGCCCTGTATATTACCATTTTTCCGTAAGAGAAGGAGCTCTATGGGAAACCTGATTCTTTTTTTCAACTTGCATCAATTTAACTTGTTGTAATGACTTGGCCTTCTACAGAGTCACTCCCAATTTTCACCAGTGTGTGTGAGATTACAACTGAACAAAGTATTTCTGTCTTGAACTTACGGTGAATTCCTGAGGCAAAAAATGTTATTTTCACAGGGGAAGCCTCATTTACACCCCTATGTGCTGGAAAAATCTAATTTGCAAGTAAAAATAAAATCATTATTTGACCACCTCTCCCCAAGGGGCATATCTCTTAGTTCAGATATAGTTTTGAAAGCTAGAGAAAACACTGAGCAAATTCTGGTAGAACGTGAAAAGAAAAGGGATATTAACCTCATTTGACAAAGTCACAGACCTTCAGCTCACAGGACAGGGACAGAAAGGTCTTTTATTTGATGTTTGAATCCTTGGAAGAAAAAAGTTGCTCCTCTACTTGAAACTCTTGAAAGAACAAATGGGATGAAAAATACATGGTATCTGCAGGGAAATCCCAGCTTTTCTTTCAAATTATGTTGTGTGATAAGCACTGGGGCCAAGGTTATCGTGGTTCAGTTCTACTATGGAGGGGGTGGATCTGGCTGCTTCTGTTGGAGGAGGAAGAGTGTAAAACTAATTTCTCGAGGTTTGTTGGTTTTGGTCCTGTTTTCAGAAAGAGTCTTTCATGATTTTAATGGATGATGATAAAGGTTTGAAGCCAAACTGGTCGTGAAGGTTACAAATGGGGTCAATTTCCATCTCTTGTGGTAAGTGAGCCTATTTACTGTCTGTTCCAAAGTACTGAAAGATTAAACTTGGGAGAAATCAATATATGACTTCTGGAGAGTATGTGAACTGAAAGAAACATCTCTTTCCCCATCATATGAAATATGTTCTTGAGTGTGATAGAGATTACCTGTGTAATTTGTTATAATGATTGGGGGAAAAACACAAAATTTTGCAAATTGGCATATATGCAAAAGGAACATGACAAACGAATGTATTTATTGATAATATGGGCTGTCTGAAAAGACTACTTTTAATTGCACAGTGAGAAATATTCTTGAGCAATATCCAGGAGTACAATATACAGTGTTGATAAAAATACATTGCTGGGGTTTATTTGTTTAGCCACTGTTGTAATGCAAAAAGCAGATGTGGTGCTAAGGCGGGTGTGGGGGGAGTGGTGTCCTTCACCTGGTGCAGAGGATGTACAGCACTGCTAACTGTCAGATTGCACTGTGTCCAGTGGGAATAGGTTGCTATGGGCAGCACACCACTTTTGAGGCATGAGCTCCACTACATGCACCTGAATGGGAGGCAATAGTATGAAGATGGAAAATTACATTTAAAAAAAATTAATCAAAGACATCTGAGCTGTATTCGGCCTGTTCATGATGGCATTTCTGATGTGACTTGCCACTGTCAGTGATTAGAATGCTTCTCCAGAGAACTGGAGACCTGCTTGCCCTATCTCAGACTGAAGGCACATGCCTTTAACTCCTAATATGAGGGAAGTGGGCAAGAAGTAAGAAAATGCTTTCCACTATTCAGCTGAATCTAAAATATTGTATAGCAAGGAAAGGTTTTCTACCCCGCCCTTCTGAATGATATGCCATCACTGAAGAGAAACATTTACAACACCTAGACTGAGCACTCACTAAGCATCAGGTTTTCTCTGCCATCTGATATCCTGGGTAGCTGGTGATCTGCACCACTTATCAATCTTTTCAGTTCATAAACTGCAGACGGTGCAGCAGCTTTGGAAGACAAAAGCCTGTGTGGCTTCCTTGTACTTTCACCTCCTCTCTTACCATGCCTTCTTCAGTCTTCTTTATGTTTTTTTCTTTCTTTTTCTCTTTTTCTATGGCATTCCCTGCAGTGAGCTGATGATGGTGCAACTAGCTAAGAAAATCTTTATGTAAAGACATGAGCAAAACCTGCTTCTGGTAGACTTCCTTTGACTAAGGAAAATCTTTTTCTTAATCTCTATAAATCTGATTGTAGGGTTACTTAGCTGCATTTTCTATGCTTTGTTGTAGCAAACTTGTATCATTGATAGTCTCAAATTTCTTGGCTGTAGCCTTACTGCTCTGGATTATAAATTTGAATGGACAAAATACCAGTTGAGATTAGAGCACCATTCTCTGATGGGTTCACATTTGTCTTTGTTGCTCAAAAATAGACTTGTCTATTATGCATTGGCACATAGTGTTTACCTCTAGCCTCAAATTACTTACAGTACTACAGCTGCACTTCACTGCTACATAGTGTTGCTTGAGAGGAAAGGATGGAATTTCCTGCCTTGTCTCAGACCATAGATCATCAGTCTTTACCACTTCTGACAGCTATGACCTTCGGAATTTGGATAATTCCAATGAAGGAGTGTCAAATTACCTCAATCAAAGGTGAGGTTGTTGTTTCTGCAAGTCTCTCTCCACGGCTGATTCTGTCTTTCATCTATCATCACTCTCCTATGAAAGAGACTTCTGAGCCATATCACATTTTGATATCTGATCAGCACCCTACAAAATGCTGCAAGAGGTTTGTTTTGTTCTGCTGAAGTTCAGTCCAACATGCAAAATGACTCAGGAAGAAGAGCTGGCAGTGGGACTGCAGTTTGTTCTGGCTTCTGCCATCTTGAGCGGGAGGCCGAGCAAAGGCTGAGTTGTTCTTTCTTTGTCTTCACCACCCATAGGAAAATAATCTGTTTCCTCTCCTTGTTGAACTGAATGACTCCAAGGAATGTTGAACCTTAAAATTTATTTAATAGAGAGGAAAGACTTCCAGATTTGGATAATTTGCCTTGGAAGCATGAGGGCTTAAACTGATACTTCAAACTCATGTGAGAAAGTGCAGTGTTTACAGTATCTGCATCGCATGATGTAATGTGTTGATCAATCTCTAATGTGGAAACAGCATAACAGCAGTGCTAGCAGAGGAAATAGCCATTATTTGGTGCTTTAAAAGAGAAGATACTACCTTCTCAAATTCAGAGTCTAGGATGAGAGACCTTTAGTTCTGCAATGCCTGAATGTATTTGGACCTTGCCTGACAAACCCTGAGGTCAGGCACGGTTACACACTGTTTTCAAGGTAAAATGTGCATGTACAATATTGCTGCTTGGGGTTTTAACAGTTCAAAAAACATTCTTGGAGGCTAACAAGATTTTCTGGAGGTGAGCCACTTTTGAATGCTATTGCCAGCACGTCTGCCTACTCTGGGTAGCATCAGAAACTCCGCTGAAAAATTAAACAAACATAGTTCTTGGCATCTAAACAGATGGGAAAGGACATGTTGACTCCCAAGTCTTTAGCTGAGGAGGTAGTCTGTTTCTCATTGTTACCACTGTGCAGTGAGGAATTGCAAAACACCTACACAGATTTTCAGACCTGCTAGCTGCACTTAACCTTTAATCCTGCAAGTGCTCAGCCATAACCATATGATTTTAAATGTCTGAGTAGTCCAACTGACTCTAATGGGAATACGCACTGAATGAAGGTAAACATTTGCATAGACGTTTTCAGGATCAGGCTCTTTCACTACAAACACAATCCTAGCACTACAAACACATACTGGGCTTGTGCTGAGTCAAGATTTCAAGACGTTAGTAGACCTATATCCTGTACAGATATATTTTAAATTTCATGTAAATGTGTGATTTCTGTGTTATAAAACACCCTATGTTAAGATAATAAGTAATCTTTCTCATGAGAAAGGAGAAATTATTTACTTTGTGCCATAACTGCATAGGTTTGAAAGGATGTAATATGAACTGGATCACCTACGTTTTAGCTTCCATGTATCAAAGAGGTTGTGACATCTTGATCTGTTATATTTTTGCCTTTTAAGTATTTTAAACATATTTTCTGTATTTTAGACCTGGTCTAAAAATCCTTCTTCCTGTTTTTGCAAGGACAAGATTGCTAGCATGAGTAAGAGGTTGACTCACTTATTCCTGAAGGTGAGGACTGCTTTCCATTTGCCCTGCAGAAGGATTTGTTCACCTTTGACTAGATCATATAACTCCAGAAAAGGATGAGCAACTTTTGTGTTGCCCAAATTAGTCTGGTCATGGTTGTGGCTGGTTTTGTACCCTCTCTCATGTGAGTTGAGTGATGTTCCCTCTGGTTTACGTCCTAGCTAACTAGATCAGAATTCTGTCCCTCAAATCTAGGAGTCTGCATTGCAGATAAAAAGGAAAGTTTTGATGATTCCTTCTGCAAATTTCACTCCCATTTGTACTCTCATATGCTTGATCTCTTTTGTTTAAAGGGCTGTGCTTGATACCGAGGCATTTATATTCTGTGAATCATTCTAGCAATGCTGCTTTTAAAATATGCTAATATTTTCTTTTGAAATGCACTGGAAAAATAATTAAAAATATATTACATTTTTCTTGAATTCCTTCCTTTAATTGAAGTGCATTTTTTTTTCAGTTTTTCTTTGCTGACTAAACATGTTAGGACTTTTGAGGTAAAGAGATATCTGTATGCAAATGCATTGTAATAGAACAGGCAGCTTTTCCTAGAGTTAAATCAATGTAATATTTTCCATTCTAAACCTCTGTGTTTTCTGTGGTCTCTGAAATATAAATGATTCAGGATGAAATCTGCCGGATTGGGACTTTGTCCAAATGTGAATATTTTGGAAAGACTTGAACAAAACTGGTTCAGCCAGTTCAGAATATCAGGAGAGTGGGAAAAAAAAATTCTTGATCTAAATAGACTCTTACAACCTTTTTTGAGCATTTCTGTAATTTATCAGCAGAAGGCTGAAAAATGAACTCTGACATGGAAATAGCCTTCCTTGAAGTAGGCATGTATTTGCTTGTTCGAGAAGAAATTAGTTTTGATTTGACTGAGTTATAAACCTTTGAGAACTGTGGTTGAGCATGTGCAGTGGATTATTTCGATAAGCTTGTGAAGTGTGCAGCTATGGAAGAATTTTCTGCACATGCATGGCTGGCTATTTTCGCTGGAAAGGGAAAAATCTATCAAAGCACATTGCTAAAATCATTGAAAATACCTACAGCTGCAGGGAGACCTTTGAAGACCATCCCAAGATATTTAAGACCATGAAAAGGGCAAGAAAAGTTCCTGTAGGCTTTGTAGGGTGTTTAAAAACTAAGTGGTCTGCACATTTTGTAAAGTTAAATAGGATTAATAGGATTATGGCTTCCCTTAGCACATGAAAGTGTATGATGTTTTCTGTGCATATGTCATGCAAAGCACCCTTTCCCTCAGCAGATCTGCCCAGCGAAGGAATCTCCCAGCAGCAGGAAAGTTACTTCTCCATCTCATTGCAGAGCTCAAGAAGTAGGAGTTTATCAGGATGTTCCCAAGCTTGGGTGGCTGAATCCTCTGATTTATATAGAAAAACTTGCTAATGGAAATTTAGCTTTGGAGTAAGGTGTGTTTATGGGTGTAGGTGTGTGCATGTGTCTTTTTGGATGCAGGCACAGTCAGTGACTTTGGAGGAACTACTCTCACTTGCATCAAACACACTCCAGATAAATCAAAAACTCTCATCTAGAACATCTGTGTGTCTCCTGGCAGCCCATACTCTCTGGTGTACACTACTTCAAATAGGGGCTAGCTATTTGATTCCAAAACTTGTATTTTGCCCAAATTGGGTGTCTGTCTCCAGCTTCCTCCAAACGAAATTCATAATGCTCACTTTATTGAAAGATTCATTTGCTCTGAAGAAATGAATCTCTTTGTTTTACACTCTCTGGATAATGGATATTTATTTGGGATTCCTTCCTTTGTCTTTTTACCCATGCTATCTCTCCAGCCATGCTCTGGCAGGTGGGAAGGTATGCAGTTATCCCCTGAAATATCTGCATGCCAGACAACATCTGCCCAGCCAGTGCCAACACTGACACAATTCACCTTCTTGACAAGACTGTCAGTGGAGTGACTGTGCTGGTGAGCAGGTGAGTTTTTGATGCCATTTCTTCTAGCTGCTGGATCTTTTCCTGCTTATGCGACAGAATTTATGCCAGACCCTTTGGCCACATCCTGGCCCAGCTTGGTGAGCAGTCTGCTACAGAGGCTCTGTAGCCACCAGTGTGGCTGGACTGGCAGAGACCTGACATTGGTATGGAGACAAGGAGAAATGTGGGGTACATTCAGAACATGTGGGAGTAAAACAGTCGATTGATAGAACACAGTGAGATGACAGAAAAAACCCCAAAACATTTCAAAACCAGGAATGTTCTCCTTTGAGTTGATATTATGTCTCTGAAATAGAGGGGCTTTTTAATTGTTATAGAATGTGTCACTTGTTAGTTTTGTGTTCTCGTTTCTTGATGCCTCACAGTGGGATGAGATAGCAGCAAATGCTGAACAACAGGAAACTCATTGGAGTGGAATAACAGCAGCATGAGCTGTGCACATGCGAGTCAGTGAACTAGCGGCACTGTAGTGTCTGTCCTGGCGTGTTCAGGGGTGGAACTGGGTAAGTAGAAAGACAGATAATTTTACTAGGCAATGAGCCCATAGGAGCAGACCAGCCTCTAAGAGCAGAGCCTTATGTGGGTCCAGGCAGAATCCCCCAGAGATCCCTATAGGCCTGTGTTAGTGGTGCTCATGCCTCCAGACTGGGCACTGCTGTAGTGGTGACTTCAGAAGAGCAAGCAGAGCAGGTACGTGACCTCAGTGGGCTGATGGGCTGTCACGTCCTCACTGTGTCCCATAGGGCCATGGGAAAATCTCTTCAATAATGTCATGCAGAGGGCAGTGGACATGTCCTGACAAGACTTTGCTTTCTGACCTTTGAGGCATAATGAAGACCTGCCTCATGTGACTTTAGGGACAACATCTTCATAAAGCATATTTTCCTTTCTGAAAAAGAGTCAGAGACACAACTTGTGTTGTGGCCAGTCTGGAATTTCTGGTGGCCCGGGAGCCTCTATGTGATTATCCAATATGAGTAGGGGAGCAAGACAACTCCAAAGAGGCGAGACCCACTCACTAGGGCTGTATTATGGTCCTTGGAGGATGCACTGAACTACTGACCGCTGTGAGCCCGGAGCACCCCTCATGTCCGAGGTGCCCTGTGGCACTGCCCACGGCCCAGCTGCGCGGGGACTCCGCGCACCGCTGCAGGAGCGCGGGCAAGGACACTTCGGGCTACGCCCGGCGGGGAGTGCGGGGCGCGGACCGGGGCAAGTCTGGAGTTTTCGCGGTTCCGAGAGTCTCCGTGTAATCGGCCAGTATGAGCGGGGAGGGTGTGGGACAACTCCGAGGAGGAGAGACCCGCACAGCCGCGCAGTCCCGCAGTGCCCCGCCGCCTCAGGGCGGGGAGCAGCCTCCCCCCCGCCGCCTGCCCGCTGCCCGCGAGGCGCGGCTCCCGCCCCCCGGCCCGGCTCAGGCAGCGCCCGCCGAGACCCGCGGCAGGCGGGATGGGGCAGAGGGTGCCCGGCGGCGGGAGGGGCGGGCGGCGCCGGTCCGGTCCGGGCCGTGCCGGTGCCCGCCCTGGAGGGGGCGCGCAGCCCCCGGCCCGCGGGCGCGGCGGAGGCGGCGGCCCGGCGTGCTGCAACCATGGCGACGGCGGCGGAGCCGGCCCGCCCCCCGCGGGGCCGGGCGGCGCGGGATTGGTCGGGGGGCGGGCGCTCGCCCTCTGCCCCCTGACCCTGCGCGGCGGCGGCGGCGGCGGCAGGAGCGGAGGCGGCGGCTGCTGGCGGCCGTTTCCTGGTGGCCTGGCGGCGGCGCGGGAGGGAGGATGCGGCGCAGGTCTCGGCTGCTGCTCTGCTTCGCCTTCCTCTGGGTGCTGGGCATCGCCTACTACATGTACTCGGGCGGCAGCGCCGCGCTGGCCGGCGGCGGCGGAGGCGGCAGGAGGAAGGTGAGAGCTCAGCCCGGGGATGGTGCGCCCGCTCCCTGCCCCGGCGGCGGGGCGGCGCGGGCCGGGCGGGGGGCAGCGCTGCGCGGCCCTCGGGCTGGGAGCAGGGGCGGTGGCCGGGGGGATCTGTTCGCCGCCGCTCGCTTGCTGGCGGCGTGAAACTGCCCCGGGCTGCTCCTTCCCGCTTCTCGCCCGCCCTTCTCCAGCCCGCTTCCCGGAGGCAGATGGCTTCTTTGTGGACTTCAGACCGATTTCAGCCCCGTCGCGTCGCTCCTTATCCAACTGCAGCCGGCCACGTCCCGGGCCGGGGGAAGTTGGTGTGGGAAGGGAGGGTGGGGAGGGCCAGGGCTGCGCTCCGGGCGCGGGGGGGGGGAACCCTGGCTCCGCTCCGCTCCCGACACTGAGCGTCTGCCCCTTTGAGCATTCCCCGCCGGCACCGGAGTCCCTCGGGCTCATGTTCCCACCTAGAGAGCACGCGAGGATCCGAGCTGCTAATGCATTTTCCCTTTGGATGCAAAGCACTTTCTTTTTAGCTCTGTGTCTGAAGGGTACCGTTTTCCCACCGGTTTTGCAATATTTCAGGAAATCGACGGATTTGTCATGTTTTGTGTCTGTGGCGTGGAAGGTCTGTCTCTTCCTTCTTATAGCAGCTCATGTTACAAGTGTTAGTAATGCTCACGAAGTTCCCTGCGGACAATACATGAGTAATTTTTCAGTATTCTGGCCATCAAGTTATTACATAGATTTTTCAAGGTGTTGTAGTAATTCATCGATCAGGAGCACAGCTGGAAGTTAAGCACATCGCAGTTCACGTTTGTGTCAATCAGAACGGGTTTTTGAGCCATGATGTGGACAAAGTTGCCGCTTCCCACTATCTCTGCTTAGAAAAATTAAGTGCTTTTCCTCTTTGTGGTGTTGTTTCGCCTGCAATAAAGATTAGCAAAATCAAGAGCTTTTAGAAACTGCTGTTTAACCCTTCTGTTTTGAAATAGGAAAGGTGTAAAGCATCTCATAATTACGTATTTTTTTACAAAAAACCCAGAATAGGGGAAGAAGACAATTGAATGAAGTGCACTACACTTGAACGGTGTTGCTTGCTAATGAATTGCTGCCTCCTGTTAAATGAAAAGTAGTGTTTTGTAGGTCTAGCTGATACATAAAAAGAGGAGTATTTTTGTGTTTCTTTGATACAGTTTGGTTTATCAATGTATGTATTCCCTGTAAAAAACGCTGATGACTTGTTCTTGTGTCAGGTTGTGGAAGCAAATACTTGGATGGCTACTTATGTGAGCAAGGGTTTAGTGAATGAGTCACTGCTTGCTGATAATTGCCTATCTGTCCTGTCTTTTATTCTCTCTGAACCTTGGGAATGTGTTCAACAGCGACTTTTGATGTAATATATTAAAGTAAGTGTAAGTATGTATTGCCACATACAAGCTCCTGGTCCTTCAAAGTAGATACAATAGCAGAAATAGATCAAGCATGTGATAGGAGGTAAGGCAGTAGCCTCAAGCCTTTCTTGAAGAACCACCAGAGTGTATTTAGAAAGTAAAAGCAATCTTACACTGCTGCTGTATAATGGGATAAAGAAAAGCTATCAAGGCAAATGTATCTGCAGATAGGGAAATATATTTTTAACTCTTATGGTGTGTTACATTTGGAGTTTCCAGACAGATTTGCAATTCTGTTCAATTAATTTTTACTCCTGGGGAAACTGCAGTGTGGGGGTAGTGATTTGCCCAAGGTCACCTAGAAGACTTGGTGAGAATAGAATAGAAAAGAAGCCAGTATTTCTGAATAAGAGCCTGGTGTTTAATCTGCTAGAACCTGTTGCTGTTTATTATTGATATTAGTAGCAGTTTTTATTATGGTTTTAAGAGATCAGTGAGCCTGTTACTTGCTTCAGTAGCATAATTCGGTGTCATTCTGCACAAAATTTAGTAAACCTTACTGGTCTGGGTAATTGGGAAAGTTTAGTAAGGAATAATTTCAAGAAAATGAGATGTGTCATAGACCTGAGCTGAATCCCAGTTCTGTGTTTAAAAATATGTAATTTTAAAGTAAGGCCGTGGTAAGGCAGAAAGTAGGTACTGTGACCACAAGAAACAAGTGGGGAAATTAACTATTATATGTGGATTGGTGATTTAGGATTCTATTTTCTGTCAGTGAAGCATAAAATTTAATCCCAGGCTTCAGCGTAGGTTAGCAAATGTAAGTAGAGGAAGATGTGTGTAGTGTAATAGCTTTTGAATCAGAATAAAAGGCTTATTAACTTAGTGTCAGACACTGGTGTAAAGCAAAAAAACACAGACTGTCTTAAACTTACGAGCAGAAACCCTGCTGTAGTAAATTTCGTAGTGTGTATGACTTCATATTGTCCTTTTTACTTGCCCCCTATTTCAATATAATGGAAACATAGCTGCTTATAGGAGAACACAGTTTTTAATAAATTGTAGTCTCTGCTGTTTTCAGTCTATAAAATTACAAAAACCAGGAGGGAATAGTTCCTCATTTGTCTAAGTAATTTGCATGTTAATTACAGATCTGGTTGTACAAACAGAATGTGTTTTTCCATAAAGATTATGTTTTTCTTTTTTTTTTTTTTCCCATACACAGACTTAATGTGTTATTCAGACATACTGGACTTGTTTGATATGGCACCCAGTCCTGTGATGTGTTGAACAGCACCAATTCTCTTTCTCTTCAGTAGAGTTGAAGGTGTTTGCCCTCTGCCAGGATTTCACCTGAGTAAGAGAAAAGAGTAATTTTTTTTTTTTCATTTGCTTTTCCTATTAGAGTAGTGTCAGAGTTAATCTAAGCTCCTGTTTATTTTGGTTCTCCATTTTCAACCTTTCTAGTAAGGCCTGTGAAGCTGTTTGGATATTGCAGGGTGTGGTACAGCATTAATTAAGTCTTTGGCCCCTCTCAACAGTGGTGCAATCCACAGCTCTGAGTGCAGTATATTGGCCTGGTAGGGTCTGAGCAGGCATGAAAGAGTCTAAAGCACACAAAGCAAAGATGTCAGACTGGTAAATGTGTAAATAATAATAACCTAAAGAAAGAAAAAGGGGTGCAATGCTTCTCATTCTGGACCTAGGCATAAAAACTGTAGTAGAAAGAATTGATGTATTCCACATCTGGAATTTTGTGTGTGACAACTTTTTTTTTTTTTTTTTTTTAATATCTGCTTGAAAAGCAGAAAAGGGTAGAATCAAAGCCTCTCATTCAAGATATACTTGAAGGGGACAGAAATATTTTGGGTTTTTTTCCCCTTCTTCCCTCCAGTGAATCTCCAATCAAAATTTTTGTGAACATGAGAGAACCATGGTCACTTGACTCCTTTCCAGCTGGATCACTGAGTTGTAGATTGGAAAGAGTGAGTCTGATTCACATGTCTAAAGGTTAGAGAAATGGTTCCCATATAGAGGCTGTGACAGAGAAGAGAGTAAGTTGAAAGCCTAACAATTGTGAGACTGAAAAAAAATGTGGTCTACTTTTATGTTCACTAAATGTGTTTTATATTAAAAAGCCTTTGGAGTGGAGACTGGAAGTTCCCTTCTTTTCATGGATAAATTTCCTAACCCAGAGCAAAAGCAGTTCATGTTCTCTGTCTTATACTTGCATAAAAATGGAGCAGCTTCTGCAAGATGGTTAGAAAGCCAAAGTCATCCTGATTTGATCCCCTGCTAAGACTGGTGTGAATTTGTGTATTTGTCACACAGATTTTAAGTTGTTGAACCACTAAGCTCTTGCACAATAGAGTGACTGGATTGAAATAAAAAGAAATTAAAAAACCCAATACAACAAAATCCCACACCAAAACCAGCCAAAAACTCCAGCTGATTTCTAAAGAACTTGCTCTTCTAGGCATTAAGAAAGTAGCTCCATGTAATTGAGCCCTTCAGGCTGGACAGAGGAAGGTCTGCATCTTGTTGAAAGTGCCAAATGCTTTGCTGCTGCCAAGAGAGAAATCCTCAGAGGGATCCCCAGAAGGAGTTCTGTGGGCAGAATGGGGATTTACTGGTGAAAGCTAAGGCATCCAGAGAGGCCTGCAAGGTTAAGCCACAGCTGAACCAAGGTTCGAAGCCTTCTGGATTTAGGTGCCAAAGTGCTGACAAGCTTTTGCATTTGTTGCCATGTAAAGAATCTCAGTTGTTTTTAAGTGGAACATCTGTCGTCTTCCACCCTGTCTAGAGGAGAAGGCTAAAAGCAATATTTCGGTAAGGAGTGATGGATTGCTTTCACAGGTATTTCCTACATTTAGAAGCATTCTTTGTTTTCATCAACTTCACCCTCCTGAAAACCAAAACCCCAAACTGCCTTGAACTAGAAGGCTGTTACTCTCCTGGCTCACCAGTTTTACTGGGTGTAATGGAATGAACTGGAGAAATCTAATTTAGGGCTAGTTGAGCCACAAGGAGGCAGGCTTTTCCTGTGGAACTGGTAATCCTGTACATAGTGCTGGTTTTCCCTTCTCTTCCCTTTTGTTTGTTTTGCTTTTTTTCTTTATTATGGAGCAGACTTTAGATAGGTGACTGTACTGGAGCTAGCTGAGGTGAAATAAATGAAGGTAAAGGTTGATGCTTCATATTGAGTATGTGACTGATTAACAATGTTTCAATCACTGGGTAAAGCAGGGGAAAAAGAAGCAAGTCTTGTAAGTTCATGTTCTGAATGGATAAAACTTTAAAATAACTCCTTTCAGCATACAAAAAGCTTTCTTTTCCTTTTTATTTTTTTTTTTGGGACCCCTCTACTATTTCAGCTACTGGTAAAGGAGGCTTTTATTGACATTGTATGTAATGGCACACATGGCACTCTTCCTCTCTTCCTGCATAAACTACAGATTTAGTGTACCTAAGTGCTTTTTTGATGGTTTAGGTAAGGAGGAAAGGAAATGTGTGTTAACTTAAGTTCATTAATCTGTTTATGTGCAACTTGAGTGTTTCTCTTGAGGTATGTGAAACAAAGGGTTTAAACTTTGGTTTTGGTTTCTTTCATCACAGGAAAGCATTGCCTGATTTAATTTCTAAATACTGTTTACTCATTTTTAATGTAACTTTAGTCCCTTATGTGTTGTGACATTGAGTGTGATTTCTGATACCTTGATCTTGAGACAAGTGAAGATATCAGAGGTTAAAAAAGTCAAATTGTCATATGTCCTTTTCTGTATCATTCACTGCCTGGAAGGTGCAAGGAGATAGAAAATGATGTTGCTCTATAAGAGGTAACAGTTTCTACTAATAGATCTTTGTTTTATATGATTCTGTAATAAATGGGAAAGAGATTAAATGCCCAGGCACTTCAATAATAAATCTGTCCTCTCACTAGAATGTAAATGTCATACATGTATATTTTCTTAATCTAACATATGTCAATTGACTAAATTACAGTCTTGGCAATTCAGCCACTTATTTTTATGGATTACTTCATAAAACTTAACTTTGGGTGCAATGAAAAGGTGGTCTACTGCAAATTCTGTGCAGTCTCTTTAGGTCTGTATCTGTATTCTCTTTTTCTCTCTTTTTTTAAAATGCCTCATTGAGGGAGTTTTTTTGTTTGTTGACATTGAGAAATTAATTTTTTTGCTTAGAAGACTTGTGTTGTCCCCTGCAACCTGCTAGGTTAGAAACTGAGGAGTGCTACAGAGGCTGTGGCTCTTGGATTACTGTCAGCTGCTTGTTTCATAAATGCAGAAGTAGAGCAGGGTCGTAGATAGAAGGGGTTGGAGAAGCAAGAATGACTTCTTTGGTAGTTTAATACCAAATGGAGCAGTTAACCACCCTTCCCCGTTATTTTTCCCTTTCATGTGGGTATTGAAGTAGTTTGCTGTGCTTCTGTGTTATTCCATTGCTGCTGTAGTTTGCTGCTTTCTGCTATCTCTGGTACAAAGGTTGTAAGTTGTAGTGATGTCCTTTGACAGATACATTTTAAAAATTAGGTAGTCCACTAACTAATTGTGCATGTACCTTACCTGTCCCATCAGTCTTGTGATTTGAGGTGTATTGCAAATAAATGCCAGTAATTTCTTCAATGTGTTCTAGACACTTCCAAAGATACAACGTAAAAAGTGGTAGAATAGCACTGTTTTTCTAATTTAGAGAAGGCACAATATGACTTCATGTAAAATGAAAAAAAATTATGAGGTTCATTTCAATGGTGCTACCCCACTTATTCTTTACACCAGCCTAGAATAAAAATATAAACTGTGTAAACAAACTTAATTCTTAGTCTTCAAAGTTACATGAGCATTCTACATTTTTCCTTGGAAATCCTGTTATTTTTTCCACTTTTGACTTGCCTGTTCTTTTCAGTTTTTCAATGTGATGTGTTATCTAGGTGTTTGTATATAACTGATACTGTTTGGTTAAAATGATGGTATGTCAGATGAGAGAAGTGGTATCGTCTGCTGGAAAGCTGCTTGCAATGATACTCTACTGCAGAATAAAAGAGACACCTTTGTCATGGAGCTGGGTGTCCCAACAGAGTGACCCTTGTTGCATGCCTAGAAGCTGTTTAAAAACAATTCTACCAGGCAGCCTAGAAAATGTGTTTGCTTGGCTTTTGGTAGCTATATATAATTTATACACAATTTAATGTACAGTACTTTTGGTTAAGTTAAATTAGTTTGAAAAGAAAGCATGGGAATACAGTTGGTCCTGTGAATGGAAACTGCTCAAATTAAGTCAGTGCAAATGATTTGTTTTAAGTTGATTTGGTCCACTTACTTTTCTTAAATAACCTACTCTTGACAGTGGTTAAGCTATAGTGGTACAAAGCAATATATAGCTAGGTGGTGTACAAACATTTTTTAACTCCCTGCCCAACAGTAACATTTTGACTAAATGTGATATTTATTAGGACTTAGGAGAAGATACGTATTGCTAATATGTTGGCAATGCCATGTGTTGGCAAATCAGTTGAATTCTAAAAATGAATCTGCAGGAAGCAGTGAGGCATTTGCAATTTTTTCAGGAGTATAGGGTTGAATGTCATTGCCCGAATATATCAGGATATTGTGGAAATGGAATATCAGTGTGGGTGTTACAGAAGGAAATGCTAAGCAGGTTGTTAAAATTACATATTGCCATCATGTAATGCAAAGTGGTGGTATCTTAAGCTATATACATTTTAAAACTTGGGTGCAGTCTTTCATGCTGTTTGTTTTGGAGATAGTAAGGTGCCCTCTTCTCTTCTGCTTTTTTCTTTCATTTAAGGTTTCAAAGGAATAAGGGATGGATTGAGGAGGGAAAATGGGAAAAAAAAATTAAGTGTCCACATCAAAATGTTTGGTTTGTGTGTTTGGGATTTTGAAGATATGGTATAAGAGAATCTAGCTAACACTAGAAATGTAACCGTTTCATGTTCCCTCTAAGTCCATAAAGTTCTTCCACAGGAATCTTCATACAGGGACTTTTTCTGATAAGTGGAAGTGAAGATATTTGAATGTGTGATGTTTTTTCCTTTTCCTCCATTACTTGGAGAATGAATTTTTTTGTATACCTGTATCTTACTGACATATCCAGAGTATGTGTTTAGCTGTCATTCACTTAAATGTTCATTTGCCATGAGTTCTTACCACAAATTAAACAGACCTGCTTTTTATTGTCACATGAAGTCATTAATGATCCAGAGAGTTGAAAAAATCAGCATGTTGTCTTTTCTATAAACTGAATCCCCTTTTGGAATGTAGCATATTTTAAATTTATATTTGGCTTATAGATAGGATTTTTAAATTGTTTGTTTGTGTGTTTTTCTTGGATCTGTCACATTGAATGTTAAAAGCTGTTTATTCTTCTGCAAAATCAAGGTAACGTGTGAATATGACTGGCTTCCAGTGTAGCCTGCTAAAATTACTGTCAAGACTATTTTTTTCCTTGTTTACTTTTCATCTGTCTAAACTGTTTAATTTTTCCCACTATCCCTGTTTTATACACTGGTTTTGTTAATTGCTCAGGGTATCTGTATTGTCATTTAAACAAGTTAAAATATGGTAGTTCAAATAGCTCCATCAACTGACAGGAGCACATTTTGGTAAAGGGACTATGCAGACGGATGTTGGTTTTTGAGCTTTGCTTATGAAATTCAAGTGAGAGAAGAGCAGGATAGTAAAAGAACAGCAAGTTTGAATTTTAGAGCATTCCATATATCTCCAAAATTGCTATGTAGTGCACATCAAAGGCAATAATTTGGATTTCTCTTCTTTGTAGCTGTGGTCTTGTATGGAAAAAAGAACCTATTGAAAAGGTTGCAAGTTCAGTAGTTAATAACTTTTCTGAAGCTGTAAAATTGTCATAAAACCTGGGTGCTTTATTAAGGGAAGCAGAGAATAACTAGAGATTCCGCTGAGTTCAAACATTATCAAAGTGCAGTGGACCACCTGTACTGAGTAACAGATCTGCTTGAACAAAAGGACTTTGGCCAAGGAAGGACTATGCAAAGAATTGGCACCCAGCTAATGCTATTGTGTATGAATTCTCAAAGAGCTATGACTTGATGACTAGAAAATGTTTGCTCCTTGTATGTATGTAAGTTCCAAATGTTTAGCCACCCTGGATTTAGGAGCACAGCTGAAATTTGTTATTAAAATAAATTTTCTCTATCTGGCCTGTTTGTTTACAGAGGGTCAATAAATACACAAGTGTGTATATATAATGGATATATGCTTTGGTGATGTGAAGGTTTTTGAGTTGCTTGGTTTTTATTTTCTTGCTTCTTTTATGTTAAATGGAAAAGTCTGTTCACTCAAGTACACTTTGACTCTCTTGGCACCTTGGTAAGGAAAAGGAAAGTTTTGTCCTCATAAAGTAGTTCATCTGGTAGCAAACTGCTCCTGGGTAATGGTGGCCCAGCCTAGATACTTAGAGGTTACATTGTTCTAATATTGGGAAACACCCCTATGGCTGCTGTGGTATGTGTGCCTACCAAGAGCCTGGGGGTGGTGGAATTGCAGTATCTCTCTGCTGGAGTGTGTCAGTGTGTCACAAAATTAGGTCTGCATGTTGTCCAGACAATGTAATAAGCTCTTGTTATTGGTGGTAGCATGGCTCCTGCCACAATGGAATGCCAAAGTCCTTCCAGTTGCTGTGGCAGACCATCCATCAACTGCAGCCTTGGCATTATCTGAGTGGACCAAGTAGGGGCTGGTCTTTAGTCCTCTGACTTGTGCTCTTACAACACAATGTATTGCTTTGCCAGCAGCCACTGAAATGAAGATGTGCTATGTCATTTAGTCTCAACAAACAACAAACTTACTTTTCCACCATGTGGAATAGTTACAGCACATATACACTATGTTAGTGACTACTTTTTAAAGTTTTAGTTAAGGAAATATTCTCTTTTGGTCCCACTGACATAGTGTATACCTTTCTTTCAGTGTACTCTGAAAGTGCTATGGGTGAACTGTAATTGTAGCAAGTCCTGTAAGGACTTGGTGAGAAAGTTGGAGCTTGATTCCTAAAAGAGCAGAGAGTCATTCTTAAAACCTCTTAAACTGATGGATGTCTATCAAAGACGATGTCCCCACCACATAGGCTAACCTGTGTGCTTTCTGTTAATAAGTACAGATTAAGAATTTACAGATCTTGACAATTAAATTAAAAGGCATTTGGAGTCTGAAAGAAAGATTTAAATGAAAAGTAGTGAGCAGTGGGTTAGCAAACATCAGCACTTCTTTACATTCTTAGCTTTCATGCTTAATGTTCAAAAAGTGATGGAGAGACTTGACTTATTTGTACTGCAAAACGTATGTCTGAAGGCCCTTTTTTGAGCAAACTTCTTTCCCTATAGAGATATAAGTGCAAGTGTTGTTTAGCCTGGTAGACTCTTAGGGAAAAGATTGAACTGAGTGACAGGTTGTTGATACCACCCCTGAGTTATCACAAGACTTAGAAATATGTTAGGGCAAAATGTACACTGATCAGACAATAAAAAAATTATTTTTGAAAGTCTTCTCTGCAATGGCTATCAGGTTTCTGAAAGGCTTGGTAAGAATGCAGTATGTCTTGTTAAGGTACAATTTCTCAGTTATTCCCAATACTTTCTGAATATTCTCTGGTAAAAATAAGCAAGATATTGATTTTGATATTCACATTAGCTTAGACTTAAAGTATCTGTCTTTATACAAAGCAAAAGCTATTTGCTTAAAAATCCATTTCGGTTACCTACTGAGATAACTAATGCCTCTTGCATCCTGGGAACAATAGTGAGAAAATAAATGATTGCAGCCTGATTTTAACACCTTGAATGTTCTCTCTCATGTGCTTGCAATTCTAAGAGCCAGAAACTTGGGCAAACCCTGATTTTATACACATGGATTATCATGGTGTGTGACTTTTTAAAATAACTTTTTTTGGTTTTCATTATTCCCTAGTTGCAGATGTTTCAGATTCGGTCATGGTCTTTTCTTTTAGTTAAGCATGTAGAAAATATTTTGACAGTTTCAGAGTAGATTTGCTAGATTGTTTCTGTATAAGTAATCCTTTTCTTGGTAAACATGCATGTTGTAAACATTGTTCAACTGTGTTGGAAAGAGTGGTGAAAAGATACCACCACTTTTGAATGTTGTTTGTATTGTAGCACTGTTTAGAGTCCTGGTTCTATTGTGCCAAAGATTGAATGGTCTTAACTGGTTATTTCTGCACCATGAACTTAGAAAAGGGCTGATTCCCAGTAGGATTTAGATACCTGAGTGTGAATGTTAGCTGTGGTCATATAGTAGAAATTCTCAGGTGGTTATCTCTTGCTGTGGCCTTTTGCTCAAAACCAGACTTGTTTCGTACTCAGCAAACTTTATTAGATAGTTGGCTTTTATTAAGTCTCAGTAATTGAATGGATTTCAAGAAATTATAATGTCCCAGGTTATATGTCATATGAAAAAGATAGCTCAAGCTTTTCCATCTTCAGCACTGAGGTACGACGGGACCTCGTGCTTTTTGCTGAGCTTACTGGAGTATGGGTCTGGGGCTGGTACAGTAGTCAAGCTATGCAGGGAACCATGTCTAGTGTCTAATCTTAGTGTGGTTGATGCTGACCGCTTCTGAAACCCTCAGTTCACAGATGTTCAGTTTGGTTTAGAATTGTGATATTGTAATGTTTATTTCCAAGAGCAGCTTACTGCTCAGGGGCAGGCAACAGTTTGGAAATGTCATGGTATTTGTTCAAATTAATTGTGATTGTGGCTGTCATCTCATGATGTTGTTATCCCAGTTTCTGAGAAGTTTCCAGTGTAGAAGTATGGTAGAAAATTGATGTAAAAACGGATTGCTTTCTCAGTTCTGCTTTGAATATTTTTTAAGGGAACTTTTACTTGAATGATTTGGTAAAATATTGTAGAGACTTTAAAAACTATGTTAAGAAGTGTTTGTTTTAGTACACCCAGTTTGTGATGAAATGCAGTTTATAGTGTTGAATAAGCAAGGTGTTGGATGCTGGTGGGTGTAGGTACTTGATAGGTTTTGAAGACATTGTCTTCTTTTAAAAAAGATGTGACTGGTAGAGCCCCACTGCACTGAAGAAGGCAATTTCTTATAAAATATTCCACAGAAACACAGACATTATCTGAGTTTAAGACCCTAGGCACTTGTTTATGTATGCAAAACCAATGTCTGTAGTTGACTTCGATTATAAATTCTTTTTTTGTTTGAGTCTTATATACCATCTTATTTTGAGTTTATTGCTAGCTATATATTTATGTAGGTTATCCCCTTAGCTATATGACTGTGTCACTTTCCTCTTGTAGTGTCATAATGCTTTGTCAGAACCTCACGGCACATGATGTGTGTTTTTTTTTAAAGCATAATTAGTTAAGACAGGTTTTTAGGTAGAGATTCTATTTTATTATACAAATGAAGATAGATGTAGAATTTATTTTGGCGAAATGTGTGTGTGACTTTTGTTCCCAGTGTTTTGGGGTTTTTTTGTTTAAAACTAAAGACAGTGGCCTTCTTGTTGATACTGATATTTTGTTTGCTGCTGTTTCTCATGCAATACTGAGTATATTTCTCATACAGTATTCTTGCTTGGTTTATGAACTTTGCAGTAACGCAGCTTGATATCAAGTGAGTTGAAGATATTTGTCTGCATTTGTGTTCTGTAGGCTAAAGTAGTGCACTCCCTATCCTGGAGGAAGATGATAGAACGAGAGCATTAAATGATCAATCTGGAAAATGTGATTTCATGTAAGCATCTTATCAGAATAATTAAAAAGCTTTTTGTGATCAGCTAGGGCTTGTGGATATCAAATTTCTAGCACTGAATTCTTTTGTCAGCTGGAGGAAGAAGAGTCTCCAATGGGAGAGTTTTTTTGGAAGTATGTCAGTTGCTGTTCTGGCAACTGTATGATGTTTTCATTTAGACTGTTCTCATGCTCTTACTGGCAGTAGGCTATAGCAGCTGTGATGGCAGTGTGTTTGCTTTTTTGTGACATGATTTAGGCTTCTTTTTCTGGCTTATCAGTTTAAGACAATAATTGTGTAGTAATTTTTTCCTCCTGTATTTGAATGGCTTTTTGCCATTATACAAACAGTGAAGAAAATGGCAGTGGAATTATAGGAAGTGCTAGTGCTGGCTTCCCCTCTGGTTTTGGAACTAAGAGTTGTTGCTACATGCCTGAATGCTATCATTTGCCCCAGTACAATGATCAAGCACTTGATTCTTTTCTTCCACAGAATATCCTGAATTGGAAGGGAGAAAACAAAGCTTTCCCAGGTCTGCCAGTGAACAGCAGTGCATTCCAGTTACTGCAATGATATTAGAATGGATAGAACTACTGGTGAGATGGGAATTGTTCCAATTGTACTCTTTGAATAGAAGCATAACATGGTGGGGGCTACATTCCTCCTGTTTCTTTGAGTGCCAGTATGCATAAATATATGGTCTTCATGTCCGTGTTAACCTGAAGATTAATTCCCTCAATACTTTAGGCTAGTATAGCCTGTCTCACGTGCAGCACTGTGTACTTTTTCAACTGTTAACTTAATTCTGCCTGGTTTTTCTGGAAGTGCAGTTCTAGCTCTTACGCCCATTCAAATCAGAGAGGTGACTTTAGCATACCCTGCCTTCTTACTCCCTTGAGAATTGAATATGTACAGCAGAAATTGGATTGGTACTATTTGCCCAGTTTCTGTGTTGTGCTCCTGGGTTTGTATTTGAATCTCTATCAGCTTTGCTCTTCATATCATAGTTGAAAATTAGGTTCTGTGTAAATCAATTGCTTATTCTTTTTCCATGCAAGAATGGAAAGCTACTGAAACAGACATGGCATATTCCTGCCATGCAATAAAGGATATAGTGATAGAAGTATTCTTGGGAAATCTACCATCTAACCAAGAGCTGAAAAAGACAAAGTTAGATGGACCCTTGATTATTTTCCACTAACTAGAACTCTTATGATCTTAGATTTAAGAATTAAATTATTGCATCCTGGTAGAAGATGAAGAGAAAGCTCAGTATTTCAGTAAGTAACTTAAGGTAGGAACTGACTGCTTCTATTTTTGATGCCCCAACCCAGTGTTTCTGTGAAGGAAGAAGGGCTGCAGGAATCTAGTAATTTTAATAGTATCTGGCACACACTGACATTTTACTTGTGCTCTGCAACAGAAAAGGGAGAGATAATTATACAGGGTGCTACTTTGTTTTAAAGGCTTAGTAGCTGTTGTACATAATTTTCATCAGTTGCCAATGATGCATCCTGTGTAGAGAAGGAAGTAATGTGTCTAAGCTGCAGGTCATAAAAAAAAAAAAAAAGGTATTTTAAAGATGTGTAGCCTTCTACTTTCCTTTTGTCTATCTCAGAAAATCATCACAAGCCCTAAGAGAACAAATGTGTTTTTACTAATCTTACTGTAAGTATAAAACCATGCCTGTATTATCGGCACTCTGCATGAAAGTCAAATCCAGTTGAACTGAAGAAAATCTGGGGAGAATACCATGCTGCAGAGTTTTTTTGATGTTCATTTGTACTAATGGCAGCAATAAATAATTTAAATTATTCTATTAAAATCTCTTAGCTTTCACTTTTACAAAATGATAAATATCCTCTGTGCTAAGAATAGCAAAGTAGTTTCAGACTGAGCTGTTCAGTATACCTATTTACCAAGTTTGCTTGCAGGCAAAACCAGTTATTTTCTATTCAGACCAAACATGAGTAGAAAGCTGTTTTCTTCCGGTTTGTTTTGTTGTTTGGGCTCTTGTATCCCTCTGCTTGACCATTCGGTCACTTCTTGACAACACAACTGATTAATTTCTTTTTCAGTCACGTTTGGATTTTAATTATGAGGATTGGGTTTTCTCAGACTGTCAGCTGCCTTCAGATTTGCAGTAGCAGAGAAGGAGGCTTCTAGAAATGGAAATTACGTCTGTCATGGTACTATGATGTCTTTTTTGTCAGCTCTGAAGAATGACATGTATAGAGAGAAATTAAATGTGTATGAGTGTTCAAATCTAAGCTAAGATATGATAGTCATGGTGTATGATCCTAGGACATCAGGTAATTTTGATTGTACCCACTTTTGATGGATACATTTCCAAGAAACTTTCAAGTCACAGTACTCTGTAAAAATCTGGGTTTTGTGTTGCCACTAATGATGTTACAAAGATTGTTGGAAATACTTCTGTGGGTGGGAGAACTCACAACTGACAAAACTAAGGTATTGAAAATCTCTTAAGAGAAGGGTCAGTTTACTCTGTAGCCATCACTGTGACTCCAGCTATTGAAATACTGGATTTTGGTTATCTTTAAATCTAGAGTATATGTCCCATTTTTGCATTGATGGCTCTTAGAGAACTCACAGTAACTTTTGGCTAGCAGTGCATCAGATTCTGGAGCATGGATTGCCTGTGGCCTCCACTGCATTCAGTGTCTTTGTGTGATACAAACCAGTTGGCACTGAACTTGTTTTACAGTCTTCCTTTCTGCTTGGGCCATCACTGCTGCTAGTCATAGGCACTGGCTCTAGCAGTGTCAATGCCTATCTTAATGTTGCACTTCTGCTTATTTCCAAAGAGATCAGAAGGTGTTTTGAGGGATGATCTGCAATTACGAAAGGGAAGTTAAATTGACAGTGTAGTTTTTTTTGCTGGGGTTGGGTACCTACAAATTTTAACTTGTTTGCTGTTTTTGCAATGTGGTTTTTCAAACTCTACTTCAGTGGTATGCTTGGACTGTTCATTGAGAGAAGCTGTTTATTTCACAACAATGTTGATCTGCCAAAGCTCTATTTTGCAGCTGCCTTTTTAGAGATGCACTAATTCTGAATGTGTTGTATGTTCAGCATCCCTCTCTGTCCATCTTTGTTTCCTAAATCAAAACCTGTCTTGTCACGTTACTGTAAAAGAAATTGGAATGGAGATTTCTCCTATTGCAGCAAGAAATAATAGGCCCCATTTTTCCGAAATATTTTTGCCATTTGATGTAAGCATGTTATTTTACTTTATAAACTGTCTGCTTGAGTGAAAGTGGAAAGTATTATGTCTTATAAATAAAGGCTAATTTAATCTGCTTGTGATATTTATGCCATTGTACTGTTTACAATGTAAGACTTCCTAGATATGCTGGAGCTTGTTTCTTTTTGGGATTAGCAAAATATCTCATTGCTTTTTTTAAATCACTATTTACTCCGGGCTTCAGTTTGAAGCAAAAGTTCTGTCGGAGCCTTCAATTCTCTATATAAGGTTGCAGACTGGCACCTTGTTTTCTTCATCTTGGGTTATTAGACAGTTGTAGTTGAACATGTGTTCCAAACCAGAGAAATGTTGACCTGAAGTGTCTCAAGGATGAGGACTTTGTACTAATTTCCTCTGTAAGGGACTGAGGAAGTAGATTAAAATCCACGTGTAGAGGTCATTTGTGTTTTATTTTTGTCTGTTGGAGGAAGTGCACTGTTACTGAACTATTTCATGGCATAATACCATGACCATATGGTCATGATTAATGCATAAGTGGACTTAATTAAAAATGTGACAGTCCTTTCTTTTTTTTCCCCTCTTTTTCCTCTCCTCAGTGTGCAGTGTGAACTAAGAGGAATGAAATTTTAATATACACTATTCTTTTCCTTGACAGTTAAAGAGAGTGATAACCTTTGGGAGATCAAGTAGCTCCTGGTAGCTCTTGAAGGAGCATGTTGTTCTGTACAAAAAAGTCTGTCTTCTGCAGAGACTGAACAGTGTCTTCCACATACAGTTGTCACTATTAACAAATTTCAGCGTGTAGCCAAATGCTTGAAATTCAAGTAGGGTTTAGTAGGCTTTCTTTCAATCATTATACAGAAGTTGTACAGAGGCTACCAAACTTAAAATTAATGTTTATTTTCAACATGATACTGAAAAACATTCAGTTCAGTGTTCAGATGATCAGTTTCTTCCTGTACCATGCTGCATCATTGGCTCTGCTCCAGGAAGAGAGCTTTGATTAAGTTTATAAAGGTTGCTGAGTAGGTTTTCCTCCTGTGCCGATTAGCTTTCTTTGCATCAGGTAACTGTGTTGTCCCTTTTGACTGTTGTTTTCTCCCTTCCTCCTGCTCCAGGAGGTACTGGAGAAATTAGACTGCTCCAACGAAGTACCTGTGTAGTTCCTGTTGTAGTGCCCTTTCTTGTCTGTTGATGTTTTTGGCCCCTAGTGCAGACTAGCACCCTCTGAGGAGGGAGTTATAAAAACTTCGTAATAAAACAAGAATAATTTTGACCCCCTCTTGTTTAGAGTGAATCCTCAAATCACTGTGAGCGGGGGAAGTTCAGAAACAATGAAAAAGAACATTATTATTTTCCTATGGTGAGAAGGTGTGACACAATGCTATGCTGATGGTAACCAGAACCCAAGGAATATAATGGTCTTAACTTCCCCTCCCGCAATTATTCTGTGTGAAAATGTGTTTTGGGTGCCAGAAGGCCGGAAGGCAGCGCTTCAGTTTGCTGCATCAGGCAATTTGATGTTTCAAACTGATCCTGGATATGATTTTTTTTCAAAGATTTTGAATGAAGGTTAACTTAAAGATGGCTTCACAAGGACATTTTGAGCAAGAGTTTCTGCTAGATCTGGATTTGTTTTCATTGTGGGTTTTCTTTTTCCAAAGAAATCTGCTGCAGTAGCAATCTTGGAGTCTGTGAGTTTGTGTGGCATGGCATATCTCCAAAGGCTTGGGGATTTGTTTTTGAAGAGTGGTGATGTAGCGACTTCTTTGTTTTAGTTGCATTCAAAATCAACCATCTTTGTTCTGCACATTCTAAGATATTTGTTCCATGAAATAGATATAGCTAGCCCTCAATATTTTTCTTTGAAAATTTTCTTGCCTTGGTGACATTGTCAGTTGCTTGGCTTGAAGGACTGACTTTCAAATCCATGAGTTTGTGCTTACTGAGAGGGATATGAAAATTAACATTTCTGCTTTTCACATCTGAGATTTGCCCCTATTGATGTGTATTGATGACAGGAGTTCAATATATGAGCTGCAGGGAAATATGCTTTACTGGTGCAAATGATCAACTCATATGTATGGGGAGAAACTACAAAAATAAAGAGACCTCCTGAAATTCAGCCTTTGAAACTGCATGCAACAGCCAGAAGTTGAAGTGTTCTTATAAGTAGTTCAGAGTGGTTTCTGGAATTTAAAATATGATTTTAATATTTTTGGTTGTTAGATATACATTTTTGTATTTTGGCAAAGCCAATGTAAGTATTTTTCTGATATAAGAAAAAAGCAATCCATTCAGTGCTTTTTTTTTTTTTTTTAACAGCAACACACTGGAATTCTTGCCTGCCATTGCTCCCTCTGACCACATGACTGCTCTTAAGGGTTTTTTGTTACTCTAATCATGTGGCTGCTTGTAAGGGTTTTTTTGTCAATTTAGTGTGATTTTCCAGTAGAAAGGTTAAATTTTTTGTGCAGTCTTTCTTTTCCATTGCTCTTGAGTAGCTTGTTTTCTGATCAGAAAGCAAGTCTTATAAAGTACTGCATGGGCACTTACTTACCTGTTGAATGGGTGAATAAGTGGCCTCAATTTGTGCAGAAAGCAAGTAAACTGACATAATTATTTTGTTAAGAGACAGATTTCAAATATGCTCGATTCACTGTAATTGCAGATTGGCTAGTTCAGTAATTGGCCACTTCTGTATATTGTGCATCTGGTAGCTTCAGACTTTTGGTGGAATGGCCCTTGCCTTGAAGTTTTGGGAAATATGATACTTAATTGTCAAGCTGGCACCAACTCCAAAAGCAGTCATTCTAGAAATTATTTCAAGACCCAAAGCTTCCTAATTCTGCACAAACTTTCGTGGAAATTGTTCATAAAGGAGAAAAAGCAGGTTTTCCTTTTCCTGTTTCAGAATTTAATTTCTCAAGAAGAACATGTGTTTAGGGGAATGGAATTCTTGTGTTGAACACAGGTGCTCCTGTGTTTAATAAATGAATGGTTTTGATAGTTTTAACTATCATTTTTTAACTATCATTTTTTAAAAGAATGTGCTTAGAAGGGCTGATTTGATTGAATTGGTTAATTTTTAACTGATTTTTAGCTATAAGTCTTTGTGCCTTTCTTGTGGAGAACGGGGAACATAAGGAGGAGAGTCTGAAGAGGGGTGTTACTGAACTAGAAAGAAGTCTGGTGTTGGACTCATAGGTATTAATTTTCCCAGTGTGTCTTGCTCAGACAGCTGTGCATGACAGAGTGTGTTTATACAAGCAGCTATGAAGATCTCTTCTTAAGGGGTGAGAGAGGCTGCATGGTTCTATATACCTTTACTAGCACAATAGAATTTAAGGGTCTTTTAAAAATCCAAGCAGTAAATTTTAAAATTGAAAAGCTGAATCTGTCAACTAATAGTGGAGGTATTTTGGTGCTTCTCAAAGTACAATGACTTTCTTGCTAGGCAATCTAGACTTCCATTTCCTCCCTGCTTTTGGAGTAGGCAGTGTGATAGGTAGCTTCTCATGGTTAATCTGTCTAGTCAGACTCCGAAGAACAAGCCTATGGACAACTTGATAAACTTTGTGATTCTGTGTTATGTTGGAAGCTCCTTTTCACATAAAAGGCAAGTAGTGAAGAGGAAAGCCTCACAGCCAGGCATGCAAATACCCTTTCTTCTTTGGTTTTGCTGTATTCTACAGTAATAAGTGTAGCCTATAAAAATAGTTCAGTTATTTTCTCAGTGCTTACTCTTTGTGAAGATACTTTTTCTTGTAATGTGACAATTCTTGATTCTTGGATCTGTGCAGGAATGTCGATAGACTCTGAACTCATAGCTACAAACATTCCAGTGAGTGCCATTGTAAAAGGCTGTTGTAGATGGAAGTAAGTCAAAATAATTGCTTTGTTCATGTTGGGCTGTGCTGTCTGTGAGATTTTTTTCTGTCAAAAGCACTGTTGGGTGAATTCACAACTACAGTTGAGTGCAAGCCCATGGAATTGCTGCAGCAGAAATAGCTGGCGCCTTGGAAACACAGCAGTGTGTCTGTGTTGCAATGGAAATTAGACCTGCTCTTCCTGCTTACGAGTGACCGTGTGTTGTCAGCCTTGGCTCTCTGAGGTGGTAAGATATGCTTTGCTGTTCTCCACCATATTAGGGTGGATTACAATATGGTTTTGTGCATGTGGTTTACACTGTCAGGGGGATTTTACTCTCTAGCCATGATAAGACTTCGTACGACAGTTTTGTATAAAAACTACTTTACACCACAAGTTAGAAAGGAGATTCTGGAAGCACAAAGAAGGTTTGATGGCTATTAATTTTCAACTCAAGTGTATGACTATAGCACTTCATTGAGCTGTGCTCAGTGTGGTAGGTTAACTTAACTGGCCACAAGGTATGTACCAGGCTGCTCTATCACTCCCCATCTTCATCAGGATGGTGAGAAAACAGAATGAAAAATTTGTGGGTTGAGATAAGGACAGGAAGATGACTGAACAATTGCTATCACTGGCAAAATAAACTCAGGTTAGGGAAATTGATTTATTGCCTGATAACAGATTAGGATAGCGAGAATTGAGAACAAAAGCTAAAATCACCTTTTCCCACTCCTCCCTTCTTTTTAGGCTCAACTCTACTCTTGACTCTTCTACCTTTTCCCTTTTATCATGTAACAGTACTGTAAAACTCAGTTGTTTTTTAATTTTCTGTTTGTCCAGCTCTTTAAGTGAGTAGAAACTAATGGCATTACTTGAAACTGTGGAAAGATAGTAAAGCAAGAGAGTAGTCGTCAAATCCAGTGCACAGTTCATAGGCACATTTACATTGTAGTAAAATGCACCAGCTTGTCTTAAACATGGGAACTATGACTGGGAAAAAGGGGCTTCTCTATCATTAGGAGCATTACCATGGACCTCTAACTACTTGATACTCTCTGCAGGAAAAATGTATGAGCACACATGTTAAAATCTCTTGATTATCACTGCTGTTTAATCCAGTAATTGGAGTAGTGTGTGTGTAAAATCTAAACAGATGTGTTCACCCTAACATTTTGAGGAAATAGAAATGCACTGTGTAGCACCATTGATAGAGAACAGTTACTAGTCTTGGTAGAGGTCCAATAAATGTGTGTGAGGCCTTTCATGTAATAAGTGGGTTATTAGACAACGTGCTAGAGAAGTGGCCATGTGTTTTCTGACTCACTGTTAAAGTTTGGTTCCCTTTCAATATGTGTCACTAAGCCTTAGGTGGTTTTCTAAGAGTTTTGTGCCAGTGCCCTTTTGTTTGGTGTATAAAGTCTGGTAAGACAGTGCATCATCTGGAAGCAAAGCAGTAGTGATAAGGAAACAATTTTCTGTTTACCTTGTGAATGTCAGTCTAACTTAAAGCAGTTTAGCTCAGGTGTGAGTTTGGGCTCCTGCAGGAGCCCTCTTTTAAGCATTTTATTAACTTTAATTGGTTTATGTGATCTCAATTACTGTGTATCAATACTTAGCAGCAGATAATTTACTGGGCAGTACTGCTATGTACTTTGCTAGAGAGTTTGCTCTAGACTCAGCTGTTCTGCTGCCCATAAAGCACAGAGTTTGGAAAGCAGAACTGGTAAAGGGAGCAGAAAAGAAGCTAAAAATAACCCCAAAACAAAACAGTAAAGCTTGAGGAAGGGCAGAAGAAGAAAATATGTAAGGATGTATACCAAGGTCTACTAACACAGCCCAGTAGGAATAGTTGCTCTGCTTTAGGAGAAAAGAGTTGGCAGAGCACAGGGAGTGGGCACTGTAGAGCTGGAGGAGCAGATGGGTCTTAGCAAAAAGAGGATAGATCACAGAATGAATTTAAGTATGTTATTTTTGATCCTGTGCCTTTAAAGTGGCAGTGAGTAGATCAAACACCTGTTCTTTATCATCACTTTTTAGGAAATGTAAATAAGTCGAAATGTTAATTCACTTCTAAAACTTCACCTTAGCTTACTTCTAAAATATTTGCTGGTGTGTTTGTTCCCTTTGGCATGCTGAATTTCTATTGTAAATGCAGCTAGTGTGAGCCACGTCTATTACCTCATTGTTAATGTTTTCAATGAGCTGTAATCTGCTTACTGAATGCTTGATTTCATAGAATCACAGTATTATTCTACAGGTTGGAAAAGACCTTTAAGATTGAGTTGAACCCTTAACACACCACTGCCAAGTCTGCCACTAAACCATGCCCTGAGCACTACCACTCCCTATCTTTAAATACCTCAATGACTAACAAATTCCCTCAGTGTAGCCCTTGTGTGTTGGCTGTGATAGTTTTTTTTCCTGCATTAGTATGTTTTTTCATCAGCCATCAGGGCATACAGGAATGTACAACCCTGACAAATTTCCATGGAGAAACAAGCATGGCCTATTTTATTTCATGTTTGTTTGTGTCTTCAGAAAGTCCTAGCACTAAATTGTAGTGCTAAATTGTATGGAATTACAACCCTAGGATTTCTATAAGGTAGTGCCAGATTAGCCGGCACAACTTGAAGTTATAATTTTTCTAATCATTCTTGATTACATCTTCATTTCTCGCATCCCAGGGATAATTAAGTGTTGACTGATTGTAGTGCTTTAGATTTTTTGCTGACAAAAGCCTACTTTAGAAAGTGCAAATTCCTGTTCCAGTTATAGTTGTCTTCTTCCAGCCTGTATTTTAAGACATAAAAATATCACTTGAAGGCTGTCTAAGTAAAAAAATCACTGAATCACAGTGATTGGCCTCCTTGAACTTCAGGAGCTGTACAATTAGCTGACTTGAAATGGTGGTACATACTGGGTACATCTGCCTGTACCGTGGTTCTTATACCTGCCAGCCACTTCTACGGTTCTTTTGCTGGAGTCCAGGATAGCAGAGTTGTGTTTTCTGCTGGGTCTTTACTAACTGAATTAAGATAATAGAAAGTTCAGTTACATTTCACAAAGCACCATACAAAGCTCAAATGTGGAGCATCTGTAAATGAGATCTCTGGTTGTGAGTTAGTGAGATAATTACATTGCAATTTGTTGTAGAAGGCAACTATCTATGGGTATTACAGGAAATTGAAAGATGTCCTGAAACATTAACTATAATCTAGAAGAGGATGGAATTCTGGTGATGCTCTTCAGCCTTTTAGAGTGTAAGACTTGCTTTTTGGTGTGCCAGCTAGCATAACTGGTTGTCTATCTGGAGTGAGTCCCTAAAGAAGTAGAGGGTAAAAATGTATACCACTCTTGTCAGTATAATTCTGTGATGTTCTATTTGTCAACTTGGCATGGATTTTCAAGAATTAAGATATAAATTGCTGAAGATGCACCTCTAGTTCTACTGAACTCCAAGGTTTTATAGAGATTCAATCTATCAGTATTTTATGTGCAGTACAGTGAGTTACCATACTAGAATCTTTTTTGTAAGAAGTACAAATTCAATATCCCATAGCTTTTCTGTAACAATTTTTTAAAAAAGTATCACGTATAGCCTTGAAGATTTAAAATACTTCTTCACTTACCGTGAATATATAGGGTTGTAATTTTAGATAAGGCAAAATATTCTTGGCACTTCTTGTGATAATACTTCTTTAGTTGACTCAGAAAATAGAGAGATTATAGTGATTTCATGGCAGAGTGACCACAGAAAAATTATTCTTACTACTGAAGCAGACCTTGGTTCTGGCTTTTTGGTTTTGCAATAAAACACACTCATAAGCAATTGTGAAAATAAAACTTTACTTATCTAGCCTGCCTGGTGTGTTAGAGGAGTATTGATTGTTCTTGAAATTGATTTAGAGATGCAGCTTGCCGTGTGTCTCTGTGATGACTATATGAAATCTGTGGGCCTGTTCTACATGTGGAGGTTTTTTTAGTGTTTCATTATAAAGAGCCTCCTGACTGTGCAATTGGCATTGCTGTGTGTGCTGCCCAGGAAACAGGCAGTGTCAGTGTGCCCTCTGAAGCTTTGCTACAACCCTCACACCCCTGTGCAACTTTTAATGGCCCTGTGTTAGATGTGGAAAACATCTTGCTGGGAGTATGAATATGTCTAATGTTCCTTAATGGCTTTCTTTTGAAATAGCTATAACTTTTTTCTGTCATGTACTAGGCAGGTTGGTTTCATGTGGGAAGTTGTATCTTGTTTTTGCAGTTTCAGATCTGCACTCCTTCATCATCAGCGAACAATCAGTAGAGCCAGTCATGTACAAATCTGCCACTTTCTCAAAACGGTTTTGATGATTAAAATGTGATTTGTCAGTGAAGTCAAATGTGTGTTTTCCCCTCTGCACTAGTCTCCCTTGAATGATGAATTTTGAAACTTGACTGTCAATTAAAACAAGAATTGGAGCCTGATAGTCTGGATGGAAGATGCAGCTGAGGAATTTTGGATTTGACCTCTGATGTTGATGATTTCTGACAGGAAGGTTACAGTTGGTGCAGTGTATTGCAATTTCTTTATATTGTTACTCCAACCATTTCCGTTCGAGTTTCTTGTCTTCCACATCTCATCTCCTTTGCCACCTTATCCATTCAGCTCTGTTCTTTTCCTGCAGGCAAAAAGTCTGGTAAATAGATATAGAGCACTCTTCCCTTGGTGGGTAGGTTGTGTTGCATAGAACACTGGGTGTACAGGCATCTGTGTTCAGTCGGTTTCCTGATCACTCCCTTCCCAACTCCAGTGAGTCTTTCACAGTTCTTAATGTTTTTGAAAAGTCTCTTAGCAATCACAACGCTAAACAAAGTTGTAGCGGTTCTGATCCTGAACTGTGGTTCTGGGGAGAAATAGGTTTTATTGTTACCTTCTGCCTGCTGGGGCTACAAAAGGCTTCCCAGGAGTACAGTTTCTCTAGCCTCTGGTAGCAGGTGTAGCATTCATCTAAGCTTCAACTCCCTCTGAACAGGGGAAGTAAATGTTTTCTTCAGGGTGCTGCAAAAAGGTCACTAATCTAAAACTGTCACTTGTTTCTATTGCCAGATTTTCATAGGTTATGTAATTTCTCAGATAAGTAATTATGACATCCTTCAAATAATTACGTTCATATTTCTGTAGTGTTTGAGAAGGTTTTGAACAAGAATATTGGGACTGCAACAGAGATGCTTCACTGTAAATTTACTTTCTATTAACTCCTGAAAAACTGTCTTTAAGGGAGGATTAATGTCATGTCTGACAGTCATGAAGGAAGTTGAAAAACACCTTCACTCTGCCTTTATTTGATGTAATACTTCTGTTACTAGTGGTTTGCTGCTATTTAGAAAGTTGAGAGGAGATACCATCTGATCTGGACAATATCCCTAGCTGAAAATTACTCTAAAATAGAGATATACTTTCTAGTTTAATTGCATGTTGCTATAGGCTCATTTTGTACCTTCTAAATTTCTTTGAAGAATAAGGTCTGTAGGAAATAAATTTCTAGAGTAATTGGAATTTCTTTGATAATAGGGGGAGAAAAACAGTCAACAGTGCAAATTAATATGAAAAATCAGCAGAAATTGATTTTTTTCTTTGTGTAATCATTGTTTTTGCTAAAATTCAAGTTTTTATGTCATCTTTAGTGTGTCCTTCTTAGTTTGTCTGAGTACTTGAAAATTGACACAAACTATATGCCAAAAAAGGTTAAATATCAAAATGCAAATTCTCCTAATACTTGGTCTTTGTGTTGGATGTTGTTACCCCTTCATACTTTATTTCCCCCAAATTTTATGCAGGTCTTTGTGATCACAGCTTGGTGTAAACATACCTTTTTCTAACCAGCATGGATGCCAGTTCCATGATGCTCTAAAGAAATTAGGGGCATTTTTAAGGTTGCTAGCTGTAAAATTATGGTTTTGAAAGTGAATTTGGACAGGCTGAATAATGGAAGATGTGACTTCTAATGAATAGCAAATTATCTGGGTGAAAAAAAGCCTTTCAAAAATTGAGTATGTGAGAAACATGAGTGTATTCCTACTGTGTAAGTAGTGTTCCAGGCTAAGCAGACACTGGATATTCAACACAGAACTTGACAGTTCAGGTTATCAGAGAAAAAGATGCACACAGGCTATCAGTTCAGTGAGGGGAGAAATTACTTCTTCCTTTACAGTTGAGTGAAGAAAAATGTTTCCTATTCCTTAATGTGCAGGTGCTCTATTTTTAATAGTTTACTTCATCTATGCCTTCTATTAAAGTGTGACAATTAATAGTTGATGTACTTTGATAAATCTGAGACTAAAAGAATTTGGTGTTATACCCTTTGTTCTCTCATTTAAAAATAAAATTTAGGAAAAACTTTGAGGGCACAGAGCAGTCTTGAAACCAGTCCTTCTTTTTGCGTTGACTTTTAAAATATTTTCACTCAAGCAAGATTTCACTTGGAAAAAGCATTGTGTCTCATTTCTTGATGTTCTTCTATCACAAGTTGTTGGGTTAAGGATATCTTTTGGAGTTTGTATCTTCTGAAGCTGTCAAGTCAGCAGTGGTGTGGATTTGTGGTTATGGAAACATTTGTTCAGAGCATGACTGATCAATTAAGACAAGGCTTCCTTCCTTAGTTTAAACAGGAAAGGAGCATGGTTGCTTTTGATGACTCAGGGGGGCTAGTGTAAAGTGTTTCTCTGGGAATTCTAGTTGGCTTCTTGCAAAAATGCTTCTTAAAATGCATGTAGAGAGGGAAATTGCCTTTCACTTGCAGCTTTCTTTACTTGTGCCTACAAGAGAAAAAAGTTGTATTTCAGGAGCTTATTTTTGATCTGTACTGAAACCTATGGCAAGGATTATAATACTCCAGTGGCTCTTGACAGTTTTTGTGGAAGAATGGTAATGATACATTTAAGGTATTTTGTACCTTTTTAGATGCTGGATGTTTTAAATGTCTTTCTGGAGTTAAAACAGTGTATGAAACTGCTCAGCAATTCTGGGCTGGAGATGTGTGTCTCACTTCAGTGTGCATGCTTATAAGTATTCATGGTTAATTTGCACAGTATTTTTACTAAGATTGTCCCTTCTAAGAATCTGTGGTATTGTCTGATTTTTTTTTCTCTTCTGTTCCTCATAGTCATGAGGATTTTGAAATATTCTGAAGACACCACAGAGAGATCAGATTTTCCCCAAAGCATCTCTGCAGAACTGAAACTTATTAGAAATGTCATATTACTAATCTCCAATATTGCTTTAGCAATTAGGTGGCTCTTAAGTACTCAAAATCCCTTTACCAATTAATGATGACAGACTTTTAACTACATGTGTCTCTGAAATGAGTTTTATATGAAAGATCTGCTTTTACATGATGAATGTAAATCCAGTTTCCTGGCAGAGTAGGGTTTGAAATGCCTTTATGTAAGTTTTGTCTTAAAACTTATACCAAATTGGTCTAGTAGAGAGTGTACTTGAGAGATGCTTCTTTTTTCCCCTCCCTCTACCTGTTAAGGTATCTTTTTTGGTATTGATTTTTTTTGTTGTTTTTGTTTATGCATGTTTGTGTAATGATAAACCAAAGTCTGTTTGCTTTTTCCCCCTCCTTTCCCCTGTGCTAATTATTATCAGTATCAGCTTATTGTTTTAAAGTGCAAGAATTGTTATAGCTCTACCTTTATGGCTGCCTCCTTCCAGAGTGACCTCTCTTCCTCCAGAGCCCAGCTGTAGGACATTTCTTAAGCTTTATTACTTGTTATTTTTATAAAAATCCTCTACCTTAATATTTTTCTATGATAAAGTAAGCCAGATAGTTAATTTTTTTAGGTTTCACTGAAGCTTCTTTGCTGCTCTCAGTCAAAAGTTTGATTAAGGCTCAGTTTTGTACAGTTAAACTGTTGGTGGGTAGAGAAGGAAGGTAGAGGTTTGGGGAGGATTGCTTTTGTAAGAGAAGATGGAAATGTCTCAATGGACTTCTAGTTAACTTTTTTGTCTCCACCTATGTAATATTGAAGAGATTCTTAACAGACTTTTAAATTTTTTCTTTCTCTTATCTGGGGACACACCTACTATCTTGACTGTATGTGAGTTCTCTCTTTTCTTGAAATTGCTGTCTTTACAAGAAACGCTATGGCTTGGAATCAAGTTACCTAAAAATGAGGCTAACCCTTTCCACATCCGTAAATCATTAGTTACTGCAGAGAACTAATAATCATGTGAAACAATGACTATTGTTTTCTAGAAGTACTCCACAGGTGTTAAAGTAGTAAATGAATTATTGAAATACAAATTTTATCTTTCCCAGTACCTTTCTTTACATTTGCAGTATCTTAATTCTGTGAACTTTTGGTCAAATAAAGGTTGGCTTCCAAAAAGCCGTCCTTAGAGTAACTGGGAAATTCTTTTGTTGTCAGTGTGAACTAATTAGTATCACATTGCTTGGCTTTTAGCACTTGCTAAGTAAAATCAAATTAAATTGCACATGTCTATTTGTTTCCAAAATAATAATTTTGGATGTTTGACAAATGGGCTTGCCTTTGTTATCACACACTCATTCTGGGATAGTTTCTCCACTCAAAATGAAAATAAGGGTGTCTATGAATCTAATCAGAAGATTAATGAGGTAGCTTTGTATTTAAGTATTTCAAGAAGATAGGGCATAATTATGTCCTTAGGTGCCTTAGACTCTAGTCATGCAAATTAAGAGCAATTGAATATTTCTTCTCTTACTGTGACATGTTTTGTTTGAAGTAAGAACCGGTACTGTACAGTGTGAGATGGATGGCAAAGCTGGCTGTTAGTCTCTTCTGCTTTTTATGCCATTTAGTTGGATACTCACTTGTGTGCCAGAAAGTGAGGCATTCCACAGGCCATGCATCACCAGGGAGGTGAAGGGTTGCCTGGTTTTCAGGCATTCTTGTCAGTTGCATTTATTGCAGTTAGGAAGTGTGTTTTATAATAAATCATCTATTGCTGGTGTGGCTGATGGGTATCAGAGATGAGGCTCAAGTTGTATTTGCCATGGATGGCCTCACAACAAGGGGACTGGATGCACAGCAAGCACCAGTGGGACAAGCATGTCCAGGCACTTCGGTTTTTTAACAGTTAAATGTCCTCAAAACTGCACATAATTGATTTGAGCCTGCTAAGTGTAGCAGCGAAGCAAAACCCAATGCTTTTTGTGACTGCAGTAAATTAATGGTGGAAAATATGTCTGGAGAAGAGTGATGCTTGCTGCTTTTCAAGTTGTTTTTAAGGAATAATTGATTATCAGTTGCTCTTTCCCCCAGACTTTTTGAATCCACAGAATAATGGCTTTCTGGCAGAGCACACGGCTCAGCTGGCAGCTCTGAGCAGGCGGGTGGTGCCAACTTCTTCGTGGTGCAGAGGATGGCCCAGGGCCAAGCAGTGAGCCATGAACTCTGGGTATAGTTCTTCTGCAGGTCATTGTGGAAGCACTGAAGTGAATTCTGCCCTTAACACAGCCTTTTGAGTTAAAAGGAAAACTTCCATTTACTCAAGTTCTTATTTGTGCTGGCAGATTGGCTGAACAATTTAATTCAGCTCTCTTTCTTCAGTTACTGCTTCAGAAAGGTATGAATCATGTTGCAGCACATGGCTGTTGTGCCTTCCTTCTGAAGGCTTAAAATTCTCTTACAAACAAATTATGTTAGGAATAGCTGTTCTTCATTTTAAAAAAGAGGGAAAACTCTGAATATAATACTAAACTCTGTGTGTGTAGACTTCAATGTTGGAAACATTTCATAAAGAAAAGCTTAAATTCTTGATTTAAGCAGGGCTGAGAAAGTGAATGGGCCAGAATATGTTAACTGCATGGAAAAGCTAGCTGTAGCTGCTGCTGAATATTTGACTGTTCTGTAATGTTCTATTAACTTTATCTTTTAGATAGCTGGAGTAATGTCTACAGTATACGTTCCTCCAAGGGTTTAAAAACAGAGGTTGAAAATCCTTTTCTTTTCAGTCACCTTCTCAAGATGGAAAAGGAATGTTACTAGGTGATATTTTAATGTATTAAATTATAGAATTCTCACAGATTTGCCAGGTTATTATTCAGTCATCTGAAAGCAGAGTTGTCTTAGCAAACAGCATTTTAATTGGTAGCCCAAGACATGTATCTAGTGTACTCTTAATAAATCTTTATTATTATTCTTAGTACTTAAGTATTACTCAGAACAGGACTGCTATCAGCCCACAGATAAGCATTCACACAGAAACTTTAGGGTTAGCGCATTTTTTTTTTGTGTTTTCGCTATCTGATTTTGATAAACCCCTTTTTTCTTGTTTGCTTCTATATAAACCTTATCAGTGTTAATTTCATTAAAAACTATTTAAAAGATGAAAATTTGTTTGCTTGTATGTGAGTCATTGGAAGACTAATGCAAGAACTTGATAAGATAATGAGTAGGAGGAGGAGAAAACCAAGAGTGGCTTTCTTGCACTGCAATGAAATTTGGCAGCCTGAGGATTCAAGAATTTAATTTCTTTATTAATTCATTTTTCAAGATAGATGACATGCAGTATGTTTTTCTAGGATAAGAGAAGTACTGATTTCCAGAACAGCTATTTCATTTTCTGTTCGCTTCCTTGAAGCCCTCCTCCGTGTGAAAGGAATATGTTTCTATATAGTTTGCTGGTTGTGCAACAAAAGATCTGTTAATCCATTTATTTTTTAATTTTTTTTTACCTTTTTCTTTTGTTGGCTAGGGACATTTTAATGCTTCTGCTGTGGTATTTGGTTGTATCAAAGTACCATGAGAGACCAGTGGAAAAGGAGAAATACCTTTTTTGTCATATTGGTCCATGTTGTGTAAGGTGTGCTGTAAAATAATTAAGAATGATTTCCCATAGCCTGTGTTAGCTTCTGGAAAGGTAGGTGAAATCTGTTTTTACTTTTACACAGAGATCATATGATGGAAATCTAGTTTGTTGCTAACAGGTTCTTGTTTTGTTACGAAAGTTCACTAGTTGCATGTTAGAAAGAACTGTTTGAAAGTTTACCTGTAAGAATTACACAGCCATAGAATAGATTGGGTTGGAAGAGTCCTTAATGATCATCATGTTCCAACTCCCCTGCCATGGGCAGGGATACCTCCTGCTAGACCAGGTTGCTCAAAGCCCCATCCAGCCTGGCCAGGAGCAATTCCAGGTATGGGGCATCCACAGCTTTTCTGGGCAAGCTGAGCCAGTGCCTCACCTCCCTCACAGGAAAGAATGTCTTCTAGATATTGTGTCTAAACCTACCCTTTCCAGTTTAAAACCGGTCCCCTCCCATATCACTACATTCCCTTAAGCATTAGGCACCTGGTAAATGAAAAATGGCACGTTTCCAAGTTTTGTACCTTTTTAAAGTATTAAATATATATTGTGGTTTGGGTTTGCTCATCCTTTGTTCCCCTTTTTCTTGTGTGTTTGAAAGGTTTCAAGAAAGGTGTGAGGTGTTTTTGTTTTGGTGTTCTTTTAAAGTTTTGTTAAATTATATAAATTGTATTCAGGGCAATTTTAGTGTAGAAGTTAACATTGTTGAAAAGATACATCCTTTCTTTGGGGTCAGCAGGAATTACAAAAATGCAAGTGAATTTACTACCAGAAAATTGAGTTTACTAATGTACTTTTTAAAATGTCTTGCATGTTGTTTTCAGGTGAGCCTGGTAGATCACATTTAGTAGATCTTCCAATGTCTAGAAAAAGAGTGAAGCCTTTCAGAGCACAAAATCCTTTAGTTTCAAGGTCTCTGAGCAGTCAAGGTGGCTGTTCTCATGACTGGATTCTCCTTTTGATGCCTCAACCCTGCTTGCTACCTTGGCTGGACCATGCCCTCCCAGTACTCCATTATTGAGATCTTTTTGCTGTGATGTGCCCTCAGCTTTGCTAGCTCTGCCACATAAAGAGGATTACTGTAATTGGTCTGGCAGAACACCTTCTGTTGAACATCTGGGTTCACGTGTCAGTGCTTGCATGCTCTTGAGCTTCACAATTTTTGCCTGGGTCATAGCTAACATAACTGCACGCCTTGGATTCCAGACTAATGTAATGGTTGCTTGGAAATCCTTGTAAGTGTCTCCAGTGGAAAATGAAACCAAAAGCTGAAAAGTGGTCCTCTGTCGGAACTCAGTAAGAGATTAATAGATATCTTGATGGAAGGATGAGAAGCTTATCTTCAAAGTATTCTCTGATAGTTTTGAGTCACTACTAGAAGAGCTGAGCTCTGTCAAAGCAGAGCTCTTCTTTGTTCTCTGTTCTGTAGAACCCTGATGAAGAGCACCTGGACAGAAATGATCTGTGTCCACCAGCTCTGCTCCTTAGCCTTTATCCTGTGTGTCTGTAGTTCTTGCTGGCTGAGTTGATTGCTATTGGAAAAGGCTGATCTTTTGGTGGCATTGTGCATGTAACAAAACTGGGTTTGTTTTTCTGTGTATTCAGAATTAGATATATAAAACTCATTAGAAATAAGCTTTAAGGTTTTTGGAACGGTTTTTCAGCTGTAACTAAACATACTGTTAGTGTACATGTGTAAGAATATCCTTCTGTGTGCTGAGCTGGTGTAGAAAGCAGATTAAGAATGCAAACTGCAAAAAGTCTGATATGAGAGCAGGGAAAACTAATTTTAATGTAGTCCTTTGTTGAAAAGCAGACATGTCTAGTTTATCGATAGCATGGAGGAGCAAGGTGGTATTTTTCTTCCAGTAGATCTCTCATTTGCGTGCCCTGAGCCATGCTACATACACAGTATTTCATTTCCTGCTTCATACACTGTATTTCTTACCCTAGCTACAGAAATTAATGCTAGTGTTTAACTGGTAATAAAGCCATCTTATTGTCAAAATGGTACAAGATTTCAGTACAGTTTTTAAAAAGCTGGGAGCTCTTAAGGTCATACTGAACTTTGCCAAGAAAATGCATTGTCATCAGGGAAGCAGTTCCACTTTTAAAGGGATGAAAATGTGAGAACTAAGCTAAGTAAAAATAGGCAATCTTTTATTTCATCTCCAAAGGAATCATTTTGTTAAGAGAACTAATATTTACTTTCTCTCATCTGGACTATGTATTATTCATACTGTTATATAGCTTGTAGATATTCATGATGCAGATTCATTTTGGACTTCAGAGCAGATTTATTTTTTTCTTGACCCTGCTGGTGCAAAGCTCTGGGTTTCTTTTTGTTTTGGACAACCATTCCTTATGATCTCTGCTTCCTTTCAGGAAGTTATGGTAGAAGTAATCTCAAGATGCTTTTCCATTATTAAACCTGAGTACACAGGGGGATTTTTTGTTGTGGGTTTTTTTTTTACCTTAGATGGATATGTTTGGGTTTTGTAAGTAAACAGTATATTATGTTCTCTTTTCCCCATCCCTTGAGAGTTCCAGATGAGCCCCTTTCTTCTGAAAAGTCTATTGACTCCGCTTTGGTTGTGCACGTTCTGCATTTTTTTTTTTTTTAAATTTATTTATCTTTGCCCTCACTACAAATTTTCCTGTAATTTAACCTGGATGGATCCAAGTAGATACAAAGGACTAATTGATTAAAAAGGAAAAGCATTATATTTTGTTCAGAAGAGAGTCCTTTTAATATGACATCTGAGGATTGGTAGCTTGTATTCTCCAGATGACCTTTTGTATTATTTCCTTGCCTCACATTCCCCTTTCTTGATATGGTTGAGATTCTGTTGGTTGTGGAGGTAGGTGCTCCCCAAAATTATTCCTAAGAATTGCAATCAAATAGGTGAACTGCTTGAGAAGTACTGTGTATTTTTTGTTGGGAAGGCAGGCAAGAAAGAAAACAGCATATATAATGAAGTAAGAGCTACTGTTCCTCTTTTAAGTCATTCTATGTAAATAAGTGAATTAAAACAAAATCAGTAAACTGTTTTAATCCAGACACCCTGTGGAATGCCACATGTGTAGGAGAACTGGGCTAAGAAAAATAAATGAAACAAGATAGGAAAAATGCATTACTTTAACATTTTCAAGTTGAAAGTGAGAAGATGCAGGCATAGGTTCTTCCCTGTATAAAGGGACACTAAGAAATAAAAGATGCTGCTTGGAATCCACAAAGCTGAAAATGTGGTTACCAGGGTACTATTTTCAAATACTATATTCAATACATAAGTCTTGAATAATAGTTGATAAAACTTTGTATCTTAGGCTTAAAAAGGTCACTCTGCTTTTTACTTACAGTGGTGTCAAGGGTATCTCATTATTCCATAAATCCAGTTTTATTATTAGTTAAAATATATCTGAAAAGCAATGTGAAAGAATATTTGAAAATCTAAAATTTGAATTGTGTTATTTCTCTTTAGTGAGGCTAGCAGCAGTGGTTTGTAGTCAGTGGGATGATCTGATGGTTGAGACAGAATCAATATCTTCTACACTTATTCAAGTGTAGTGTAAACTTCAGTGTATGAGTCTCTCTGTAAGTTTATCTTTGCCTCAAGCAGGTTGATTTCATAAATGCAAGATCTTCCTGTGTCCAAAAATAATCAATAAACCTGTCTGTGTGCACTGCTTCAGGCTTACTTTAACCAAGGATTGAACCAAGATCATTTTCCAAGTTGTTGTTTGTAGCTGTGCATTGAATAAGATTGTCCTATTACTGTATCTGAAGAGAATTTAAACTAATAGCCTGATTAACAAGCAATTTACTTAAAATGTTTTTCCTTAAGAGAAAACCCATGGCTCTTTATTTTAAGTTGTGGATTTTAACAAATATTCAATTTATTATTGTTTTTCACCTACTTGAATATAATTCTAAAATTTTAAGTTCCTGCTTATGACTGACAATTCAACTCTTTCATCTTTAGCAATGGGCCAATTGTTTTTACTAACTCAACCAGAAAAGAGAATTCTCTTGATAATAATGAAAACAGTTGATTCAAAAATAACTACAGTAATTTTGTGCTACAAGTGTTCCAAACCAGTTCATTGTATTTGTTTGCCTATGAAGGGAAACTCTCGGCCATTTTTCTGTATGTAAGAAAGCTTAGACCCTGCCTCTATATGATCTCAGCATTATTTATAAATATGTCCCCTTGCAATAAATGGTTAGCGCTGGATATATAGGTGATAATGGGTTTTTGAGTGTTTTGCCCTAAATGCTGATGGTAAAGGGGTCACAAGTATGAGATTTTACAATCAGTAATTTCTCTGTATGTGGCTCTGAAGCAGTAGCAGAAAATAGGCAAAGAGTGTTTAATAGAATACAACCACCTGGAATTATCATGTATAGATTTTTCAGCTAATGCTCATGGTAAACAACTCCTTTGTAAAATGCCAGCAGTTAAAAATGTTTCAGGAAATGGACAGGATTGTACAGGTTGTGAGGTTAGGTTGAGGAAATAGAGCTAGTGACTTTCAAAAGCAGTATCAGAGAAAATTACTGTAACCTACTCATGTTTGTGTTACAACTTGATTCAGTGGCACCTGATCAGTTTGAGCATCAAGGAATTCTGCTCTGGATTTAAGGACTGATGAATCCTTTTTGAGGGAAAGAGTTGTGGGTGCATGAGTGGAAGGGAAAAAAAGGAAGAAGGCTGGAGACATCAAGCAATATTGCTTGGGGCTGGCAAAAAGGTACCAGACGCTTGGGTTTTGGAAAGAAGCATTCAGTGACTGGGAGAAGTTAATGTGTATCTCCCCCTTCTTAAATTGTTTGTAAATGTTCCTTTATGTGTTTCTGTAAATTTAGGGGATTTTCTCTTTCCAGATTTTCTCTAGCACTTCTTTTTTTCAGGTTTAATCTCACCTTGTGGATAATATCTATCAACAGAATAACACACACTATGAGAGCAGGTGATCTAATCTATGTCTCTGTCTTTATCTGTGCTTTCCTGCAAGTGAAAAATAAATGAGTTTTCGAGGGATCTATATGTTTAATAATAAACCTTTTAAAGCTGCTGTTATCTAAAACATATGTATCCAGTAGTGAGAATTAAGTGTCAAAGAAAGACTTTGAATTGTTACTTGGTGGTTCTGATGTTTTTTCTTCATTTTCTCTAGGAAGTTTCAGGTTTTCTTCTGGTTTTGCATGTGTGTGTCAGGTTTTTAGGCCTTCCTCCTGACCCAGAAAACTCTTTTGATGGACTATCCTTTTCTTTCCTTTCTTATTAGTTCTCTTCGTTCTGCTCTTGAATCTGTTGCTCAATTCAAAATAGACTTCAGTGTGTCATCTTTGACAAGCTGTTTGAAAGAAACTAGACAATGTACTAGATAAGGGCAGATCAGATTATGACTTCCCTGAAGGAAAGGCTGTATTGTGAATTTAAATACTTGTAGCTCCTTGTGGGTTAAGATTAGCAAGCCTAATTTCTCACAGCCTTAGTTTATAAATGCTTCTGCTTGTGAAGTTCTGTTACCCATGGTAGTCTTAACTGAAATACTAAATTATGGTGAAGGTGCATCTAGGCTGCAATTCAACTATCAATCTGGGTATGTGAGTCAAAATATAAGGAATTTTGACAGATCATATTTACTCATTAGTCTAGAAATAGCTTTTGTGTTATTAGTCTGTGTGAGAAATGTGCTACACACTACTTCTCTGAAGCTCAGTTTGTGAAGATCAACTTATGTGCAATGGCTCAATATTTTGGTGCTTTTTCCCCCCAAAATAGAAGCAAAATGGGGTAAAGCATTAGAGCAGTGTGTGGACTTCTAAGATGTGGTGGCTCTAATTTTTTTGATAGCATCACGGGTCTAAAAAGTCAAGCCATTTGACTGTACCCACTTTATTTATCCACATTATTCAAAGCAAGTAATTGAAAAAATAGGACATTCTGACTCATGTAGTTTGAATTCCTCCAAGTTTGTTGAACAACTTGTTTCTTATTCTCTAAATATTTTAGAATCTCCCTTATCTTTAAGGACTTTTCTAATCCCTATGACTATTTATTCTATCAGCTAAAATTGAGAATGCTGCTGTGGCTTGGGTTCAAGCTGGTTATTACTATTGTTTTGTGAATTCTTGTTGCTCCTTAGGTTTTGTTTTGGTTGTTTGTCTTTTCTTTGTGGTAATGTATCTCTTAATTTTGTTAATTTGCTCTTGTGCTGTGATTTTTCTTCTCTCTCTTGCCAGAGACCAATTAATTGTATTTTTTTTTCTTCTATCATCTAGTGGAAATTTAAATTTGTTGTACTTTTGAAAGTGTACTTGGTCTCTTACCCTGTGCCTCCCCCCAGTTTCCTAGTACAAATTAAATGTGTGCTTAAGTCTGTATATGCATGTGTGTATGTGGTTTTGTGTGTACATATATGTGTATATATACACGCATGCACATCATACTCATGATTACAAGGAGTCTTTCTCCTCAAATCCTTTTATTTTCTTGCCTACTTAAGTCAGACTTAAATGTCAGTATATGATCATATATAGTGAGAAGAAGCAGAGAGCTCAGTGTCAAAAATAGTGGGGTAGTGTGTGTTGTGAAAACACTAGATGATAGGAGTGACATTTTGCTCTTGTCTGTTATATACCATTCATGGCTTCCAAACTAGATGATGGCTTTGATCTCATCTTCTGACATGTTTTGACCTTAAGGTTGATATTCCATGTATTTGGAGGTATCCTAGAGAATGGTACCTCAAAGTTCTGAAGAATGGTTTAAATTTTGCCTGAGACATTTCTAATAGCTGGAGTTAGGCAGCCTGAAAGCAGAATCTGGGTAGGAGTAATTTTTTATGTTGGAGTCTTTTGAGTTGTTAAATTTCAAGAGTTTTTCATATTTTGGTAGGTTGAGAGCAGCAAAAAAGCTTTCTGCACTGCTCTTGGCTTAGCCGTCATGCTTGGATCAGGCTTTAATTCTGGCTCTCCCCGATTTGTCAGTTTCTGTGAGAAGGGCTCTTTGTGGAGGTTGTGTGAGATCATCACTGAGGGTGCACAGTTGGTGACCTCTCCTCTGAGAGACTGCAGATGAATAGGCCATAACTTCAGCAGACTTGAGCCCCCAACCTTTTGCTGTTAGGCCTTAGCATTCAGGAGGAGGTTTTCCATCTCTCATTCTAAAGAGATTAACTCCAGTGTGCCTGCATAGTGTGAAATCGCCTTGCTGCTTGCAAGTGTGCAGAATTCCTTGAGTGCCTCAATAAATTGCCCAGTCTTTTCTAAACTTTTTTCCCCTCATTTTTTTCCATGAATAAGTTCATGTATTGTTAACTTTATGTGCTCCCAGGTCGATAGATATCTCCAGGTGATAGATATCTGATACACAGTGGGAATATTGAATGTTTTGCACACAGGACCTAAAATGTATCTAAAGAGCTCACTTTATACTCTTGGTATAAAATTTGCCTGAGATTACTGCTTCCCTCTGCGCCTTACAATCTGCCTTTCCTCAGGGGTGGACTGACAGTATCCCAGCTTGAAAGACTACTTTTTCTGAGAGTACAAACAAACTAATGCAGCCCAGATTGGAGGAAAGGCAGTGCTGTCTGTGAGGAGCAGCAAGGCAAAATGCCTGATTTCCTGCCTTGAAGCTCTGGGTCTGTGTGTGGTCGAAATTTTACTAATAGAGTACTCTAACATTAGCTTCCCGTAATAGCACGAGTTTGAGTGTTAACTTCAGTAGACAAAAAAACCTCCAGTCTTTTTCTTTTCCAGTTGGTGCCTTATTGCAGATTGGTGCCTTTCAAAGGAACAATCAGTTTTGCTCTGTATTTAGCAAAGATGCAAAGATCTGCATTGCCTACTTCAGGTAGAAATGTTAGTACTAAAGTTTGGCAGAAAAAATTGAAGTATGGATGTCTGTTATCTCAGGAGGGATTAGTATTTGTTCTTTCTGATGTAGGGGTCCGTCTTCCACACTTCTGGTCTTGTTTGTGATAGGCATTTGTTTCATTATGGGATTGAGTTTTGATTTAGTAGTCCAGACTATTGCAGATGAATGATGCTGTCTGGGTCTGGCAAAAATCAAAGATGTTATTGGCAATCATCTGTGTGAATTCTGTAGTATGGAGCCCTTAATGTTTAATGCATTAATAGATAGCATTTTCTGTCAGAATTTTAGAACTGGAGTAAAACTTCACGCTAGCTATGGACAATTTTTTTTTTTATTTTAGTAAAAATCTGCAGTTAAACACAGATGCCAAAAAGTGATACTATGTGTACTGTGTCACGTGCCCAGAGCTGCAGAGACCTCATCATAAATCCTAGTGTTGGGATAGAGGGAAAATGTGCAGAGAGTTATTGAAGGCAGAAGTCATCTCTCAAGCACAAGCTTTCTCTGAAGGTTATTTAATTAGAGGAGTTGCTAAGTAAGTTTTCAGACTCCTGGGACTTATTCCATCTCTTTGTGTTCAAAGATGACCTCCTTGAAAGAGGTAGAAGGAAATGGTTTCCTTGTTTTCAATGCCTTGATTTCTGAATCTGAAGATTAACCTTTTTCCATTTTTAAAAAAGTCAAGGTTTTTGTATCAGTCTTGCTTTTTTTCCCTCACTATTGTTTTCTTAGAGAACAACACAATGCTCTTGCATTCTACACATAAGTTCCAAGACACAGCAACTTTAATTCCATTGTCTCAGTCTATCTTCACTTTCCTTATGCCTGTGGTAACCTTCCATTATGGCTGAGAAAATGTGATGTTGTGTTGCTTTATTGCATTGTAGCTCTACAGATCTCATCCAGCAAAACATTCAACTTCTCAACTGCATCTTGCTGGGATTTTTTTTTCCTTTCTTTTTACTTAATGCAAGATAGTTTTCTTGGTTTAGCAATTTCTATGTTGTTTTGGTATAATAGTAACCTTTCCCCTTTGCTAACAAACTGTAGACGTGACTGCCCCAGCAGTTTTTGTTTTAGATGTAATTGCATTGCTGATATCCTTTTGATCTCAGTTACATTTGCAGGTTTAAATATTTATAAAATAAAACTAAGTGAAAAGGATTTTGTTCCAATTACTTTCTGTTTCTGCTCTCTGTGCTTCAAGACGCATGCACAAGTTATGGGGATTTTTTTCTTCATTTTTGCTGCATCTGGTTCTTTTATTGCTTATTGTTTCATTCCAATGTATATAGGTGGAGACTTACAAATGCCTGTGCTATTGGAATACTTCAGTATACTTACAGTTTTAGATGCATTTATGTTGAGTTCTGCTTGTTTATTCAGTACTTCACTTTTATTTCAATTAATTGACTTTAGTGCCTGGGACTTCCAGAAAATATGACACCTTCTCACATAAGTAAATCTTAAAATAAAATTTTGCTTTCAGTGCTTTCCCTTTTCTTCCTGTGCAAAAGTTTTGTTTTTTTTTTTTTCTTTTTTTTTCTTTAGTGGGTCATTCTTTAGAGAGCTAAGAGCAAGCAGTGATGAGTTTGAATTCAAAGAGGATTAGGGGTAGGACTTTGAAATACAGACTAATTCCTCAAACACTTCTGATATTGTAGAATTAACAAGAGGTGGCATTAAATCATGCCTGAGCATTTGTTGAGTAATTGCCTTCTTTCAAGGAAGGAAAATTTGTAGTGGTTTTGAGTGATGGGTAGTTCAATGTTGTAACTAAACTTGTAGTCCTTTACTTGTAATGGGAACACTCCTTTTAGCACTTTATTCCCTGCTACCCTAGCTGAGAATGCTTCCTTGCATCCACTAACTCAGATTTAGTGGTTGGTCTTGTGGTTTAAAAATTCCCACCCAGTGAAATAATACATTCACCCCTCTCCCCAGCTCACTGTCAAGTCAGCCAAATGAGTTAGATGACCTGATGTGCCATTCCAGTGTCTGTAAGGGGAGCAGTGGGGGCAGTCCAGCAGATGGGGATGGAGATGGGGTGAGGTGTGAGCAGCCCCTGTCAGCAGCAGCTGCCTTGTCAGAGTAAGCAGCACCAGCTCCACGTTTGCTGTGCAAAGCAGTTTGGGATGATGTTCTTCTTTCTCCCCCTTACTGGAATAGTTGTTCCATGTGATCTTTCATCTGCTTTAAGTAGAATCAACTGGGATTGTTAAACAGGAGTTTAGTCTAATCTCATAAATGTTTTGAATGACACGGCTTCTGTACCCCTTGGATCTGAATTGGGGCCTGTGTACTTGTATTCAGCTATTTGGATGTTCACGTTTCACATCTTGGAAAGCACTCGAGTGAGAAAATGAATGTCCACAGTAATTCTCAAACAAGAGCTATGAACTTTGAAAGAAACACAGTGGGCAGATACTGTTTGTGTATCAGGCTGTGTCCTGTTTGGAAGCTGTTGCCACTTTTTCTTCATTTTCCCATTCCAGAAACTCATAAATTAAAACAAAAAACCCAAAAAAGCCAAAACAACAATAAAAACAAACAAGAAAGAGAAATATTACTTGCAAACATTAGACGTTATGGGATAGGCATACTAAAGTTATTGCTGCTGCCTAAGTATGTACTTCAAAACACTTCTTAACTCACATCAGACATGATAACAGACTGTTCCTTGGAGGTGACTATACCAGTAAGAAGTTTTGTTTCTAAACCTTTCTTTTTTGCTGTTGATGTTTTGGGGGTTTTTTGCTTGCATGTCTCTAACAGATCAGCTCAATCAGCTCCTTTTGATTGATGATGATTTGTGATTAATATATTCTTGGATTTTTTTTCCCAATCTAGCACAACTAAAAGAGGAACTTAAACACTATTGCTGCTGAGTGTGTACTTACTGTATAAATCTTGTAACTGTGTCTGTACTGGAAAATACTTTTGGAATAAAAGGCTGTTTTCAACATTCTTTAAAAAACCCCCGTGAATTAACTTTTCAAGGGAATGTCTTTTGTCAACATCAATATTTCCTTTTGGAAACTAAAATTGAGTGATAATAGCCTTTGATGTTACCCTTAATTGAAATAATCACTGCCAATGTTTTCTGATGTTTTGTTTTCATGGTTTGTGCCAGGTAGTGCAGACAAGTGAGATTTTTTTAAGACATGATAAATTTAACAGGAAATACTGGATCCTGTTTGTGACTTGCTGCCATTCTTAGAGGTGCTTATTCCTTGCTTTCAAAGCTACTGGTGCTTTGAGCTACTTGAGATTATTCCCTTCTATCAATCCCAATACCTTTATATGTTTCTCCTACTCTTCTTCCCTCCCCTTTCTTTTTGCCATCTATCCTTGTACATTTATGCAGCTTCATGAATCATGAGGATTGAGTGATCTTAGAAAAAATAGTAAAGCCTTTTCATGGCTGCTCTGCAGTGTTTTTGTCCATTGGTGTTCTGTCTGGGGTATGAGACCTTCCCCTCACTTCTGCTGCTTCTGTGAAGAGGTGACAATCAAGCCAGAAGAACCCCATTTTGCTTTCTGCTGCTTGGGCACTGCACAGCAGGTGCTGCTTCTGCTTCTGCCTGTGGTGGCCTCTGTGGAGATCTTTGGCAGGGCTTCTTTTGGCATGAAAGACTTCAATAGAAGTAGCCTCTAGCAAGAAGATGCGTTTTTACCCACACTTAATCTGTGTGGGGAGGTGTGTCATTGCGTTGTCTTGACTGTCAGTCTGACAATTACTTTAGCTCTAACAGTGTTTTTCACTGTAGAGCTGAAGGAAATGAAAGGGGTGTTCTAGTTTCTAGGCTTTCTGGTTTCCTCTTTCTGGTGATATATTAGATTGTCAATTTTTTAAGGCAAGTAATGTTTAATTGTCTGCTTCTCTGGTAGGTGATACGGTTGTCCCACTTACTTTTGACATTTATCACTAGAGTGGATGAAGTCTCTAGGCAAAAGGAAACGTGGTTTATTAGAGGTTACCTGGAGCTGGGTACCTGAATTCTCACCAAGCTGTAAAAGTGTTGTGGGTTTGGTTTTTTAAATTTATTAAGGGTACTTACAGAAATTTTTTTTTTTTTTTTGGTATAATGCTGAAATACAGTCTAAAACTGTATAGCATTTGTGGGCTAATGAGTTAATTCAGTGTGTGTTATATCAACATGAGTATTTGAGAGAGAATTCATGTTATTATTTTTAGGGAACTAATGAAAATTTGAAGATAACCTAAAATATACTTGTATACAAATCTTCATATTTAATAGCTTATCTATACTTACTTCTTGAATAGCCTGCCCTGCCCTGCCCTGCCTGGGGTTTTCAGTTGCTCCTTGGCTTTTGTCTGTTGAGTAGGTCCATTGTGCCCAGAAATTAAGTTCAATCCAAATTTGCAGTTGATCCTAATTGCTGTACAAGTAAGTCTTCAGCTGCAAAGTTGGATGAGACCTTCCCCAGAGAATATGTATGCTTGTTTTCCCAAAACCTCAGATAAAGCATTATTTTTGTTTAATCCCATTCTAGGTTTAGAAAATGTCATGTTTTATAGTTGTTTTAGTACTTTAGATAGTGCCTGTAAGCTACAAAATATGTACTTTGCACTAAGTAAAGGTAACATTTACAGAGATGGTAGGACACAAAGGCAATTAATTTTGTCTCGAGAGTACAGCCTATAGTAATTGCCATTTTCAAAATGTTTTGAGTGTATTAACTGAGAGTATATCTAAACACATTTCCTATATATGTAGCCATCAAGGTATAATCTTGATGCTTTTCCCTGTTCGGTTTTTTTTTTTTTTTTTGAGAATATAAAATGTTTTTCTTGTGAGGGCTGTGTGTGTTCTTCCTGCTGGAAACTTCCATTTTTGTTCTGAGTATTCAAATAGATGAAAAAAATGTGCCTTTGACAGCAATTTACTTACACTGAGGAAAGGAGTAAGAATGAAAATGAAATCATCTTTGCTGTAATAATTTTGGACACTAACAGTGATAATCAAATATTGCAAAGTATATAGTTTTTCAGTGTTTATGCTTCACTTCTTGGTGTGCTTGGAAATGTCTGCTTTAGTATGCTAAGCAGGTTGGCAGTCAGAGGAAGTTAATATTTTTTATGGAATATTTTCTGCTTGTCTTTTCTGTAACAAGCAGCATTCCAGGCAGTTTCAGAGGACACTTTATCTCTGTTTTGTATAAAATGCTTTTGCTGAGAAGGGAAGAAGTGAGTGCCCCATAATGTAATTACATTAAATTGCTAGAGTGCTTGCCTGGCATAGAGGAAAGCTGGATTCATTTACTGCAGCAGGAGAGAATGGAGTTGTGTTTCTGGAGACTCCTCTCCAGGCAGAGAGTGAGTGCTGGGTCAGAAATCAGGCTGAGCTGGACACTGGACTCTGCTGAAGGTCCTCCTGTGTTGGAAGGAACTGGTGCTTCAGAGCTTACTCTGCCAATGTGATGGGTAATTAAAAGATGGTGAACTGAATTGGGGTGGGGGAAGGGTGCATACTGAATACAGAGATACTAAGCAGCAGCAAAGAAACTTGGGTTTAGTGTGTCAGTGTCTTAGTCAGCTGTCAGATTCTCCTTGTCTTTGGGTCTTTTTCTTAGGAGGAGCCTTTCTGCTTGGTTTAGGGATGTAAACGTCAGCAGGCATTACACTATTGCAATGCCAAGTGCTGCTCCGCACAACATGGAAGTGCTTCTGTGTGTCTGGTCCCAATTATGTGGTCAGAACAGAAGTGTATGAAGTCCTGAGAGGAGTCATCTTGCAGTGAGAGTACCCCTTCCAAACCCATCAATTGGTGTGACTGATCTGTGCTGCTGGATGCAGCACAGCCTTGTATTGGCCAGCTGGATCAAATGCTGCTCTTTGAAGGTGCTGCCAGTATTCACTTTCCTCTTAGAAAATTACCACTAGAAGAAAATCTGTCTGCCGTAGCCCTCACCTAAAAACATGTTTTGAAACAGATATTAAGCCTTAACATGTATTTTGTTCAACAAAGATACATTTCTCAATTATTTTGTCTAAGTGTCTACCTGACCAGGTAGCACATAACTCCCAGCCATCTCTTGTGCCCAAATGTTGCATGCTGTTCAGCATCTAGGTTGCCTGTGAGAGGAATGGCTGGTATTGGGAACACAGTCAGCTCCCACTTGAGATATTTCCAAACTCAAGAGCTTTTCAGAGATCTGTGTTGAGTTGCTACTTGTAAGGGCTGTGTGATTTCTTAATGTATCTAAGGATGTTTCATGTTGTTAAGTTGTTCTCTTGATAGGAAGCCACTGTGGGGTTGAAATCTCTGCTATAATGAGATCTAGTTTGTAGCAGTTAAATGTCAAATCTGTGATACTTGAAACTTTAATTATAAGGAAAAAGAAGTATTGTGAGAGAAAAATAAGAGAAACAGTAGTAGTTTTAGGTGTGGTTTGAATTTTTTTATATAGAAGCAATACCTAGGGGCTTGGAACTGTTTAAAATTGGTTTTGATGCCAAGTGAAATAACAACTGACCAAGAATTGCTTTGCAATGCTTGTGAGGAATATACTGTTCAATGCATACAAATATACCAAAACGAAAGGGAAGTGGTCTGGCAGATTTAAATAATGGTAATGAAATTATTGACTGATGCACATCTGTGTATAATTATAGCTTTCTAAACTCAAATTGTGTACTCCTAAATTTCTCATGGAATACGATCATGTCTTGTTGTATATGTGTAGAAATGCTGTGAAAAATGTTTGAATCCTGCTTTGAATTTGAACTACCTCATCCTTTTCCTGCAGCGGAGCAGCTGCAAATGTGTAACTAATCATTTCCTGAAACAATTTTTTTGAGTCTAGTTCTCAGAAACTAGACTCAAAAAAGCTTGATGTTGCATCTTCAACACATCTCAAATTCAGTCTTCCAGCTAGTCTTAATGGAGTTGTAATAGCAAGGTTTGTCAGTGGATGTGGGCTTTCTGAGGCATGCAGAGCTTGCAGTGTCCTGATAGAAAAAGTTGCGGCAACTCAGTGATTAATCAGCCAAAAAACCATCCACCCCACCTTCAGATTAGTCAGTTTACCATAATGAATTGTGCAAGGTTATGGCTGCAAGGAATGTTTTAACAAAATGTTAAGTGAATGTACATCCCTTAGTTTCAGAGCTCTAGGAATAGCAAAGGTATTTAGAGAATTGAATTTAAAAATTACATTTAATGTACATTTATTTGTTATGTTAAAAATATTACCATAGTATCATTGTAATATTTCCCACTGAATGGACTTGAAAGGTTGCAGTTTTGGTTTTTTGCATGTCTTCTACTACGGAATCAGAAATTAGTGGGAAGCAGTGACGTGATGTGTAAAATTAAAATATGCCAAATCCCTGCAACACTTGCATTTTAGCTGGTGTGCACCTATTTTCTTGTTGATATGTGTCCTGGCCTAAGAATATAACTGCATGAGGAATGGCTACAAAGGTTTTATTCTAGTGGTGTTCTGTGTGCATCTAATGTGTGGTCAATGTCTCTGCTAGTTGGCAGCTACCTTTTTATTTTTCAATAACTTCAAAGTGCTTGTCTTTGTGCATTTACATACCAAGTTGTAGTGTGAAATTGCCAGCTCTTTTGAAAAATGTCAGGAAAATATTATTTTAAAGTATTAGTAGTATTTTAATGTAGAAAAATACAGTAGCCTTTTCTTTTTAGTTTTTATTCATTAAATCTCCCCCTTGTCCTCTCCTGATGGAAGAGCTGTGCCTCCTCTTAAGCAGTTTAAGTTGCTTTGTCTTTCCTTAAGCTTAGCTTTTTGTATGAATGAGTTTTGTCGGTGCCAGCATTGTTGTCTTTTACCAAGAAGATTACTCCTCAAAAGCAAGTGGCCTTTTAATATCACATTAGAAGTTGGGATTTTGTTTCACTCAAAGCAAGCTGAAAAAGCAACTCTGTCTGTGGTGATGGCAACATGCTAATGCCATTTGGCCATATGATTGATTCCTACCAAATTACCATGCACCAAGTTACCATGCTGAAGCACTTTGCAATTAATGATATAAAGAAACTGAGTGTGTTTATGCCTATGGTTTCAATAACTGCTTTCATCTCTTTTCATGCTCTCAAGTTCTTGCTAAAGGCTATAACATCTTGTTTGCCCCTAAAAGGTAGGGGTTTCCCATATGTACCTTCCAAAGTCTTAATTGGATGAAAGTTAGTGCTTACACCAGAGTATCAGTTTCAACTAATTTGCTGATTTTAGAGCCACGCAGTCCTAATCTAGGGCACAAAGATCAAGGTAAATATCCCTTAATGCCCCATACTCTGCCATCACAAGACTGTTTTATAAGAAGTCATAGGAGGCAAGGTGAGCATCAAGCAATATGCAGTGGCAACTTCCATCCTGGCAGCTTGGCTCACCTCAAAATAGCTGAAGGCTGAACCAAGTAGTTTCCTGAAAGGGTCAAATTTATAAGAATTCAAAATGGTATTTAATAATAAAATTTCTGAATCTAACTTTGCCTTTGGCATTTTGTTTACTTTATAAAAAACAAAACACAACAGCAACAAAATCCAAAGTTGAAGAACTTGATAAATAATTATTCTCAATGGCACATGCTAGTAATACCTAGAAGGATTAATGGGAAGGCAGAGTTTTACCCCAAAGACTTAAAGGGAGGGGGACAGTGAGGAAGCACTCAATAGTTTCTGTTTTAATTATAGGAGAAACTCTTGCATTATAATTTTATTGTTATTATTAATACTGTTTAGCAGATGTTTTGCATTTATTTTTCGACATACATGTTTTTTAGACTCATTACAGTCACCTGGAATGATAAAGGGCTTCATTGAATTTTGCAGCTACAGTTAAGACTTGGATTTAAGTTTTTCTGTTGTCTTTCAAATGGTGCACAAAGCCAAATAATGAGTGGAAGACAACTTTCTCAAAACACAGAAAGTATCTATTTCACTGTGCTGGTGGCACTCAGTGCACAGTGACATATAATTTCCCTCATCAGTGTGAGTCATAAACATTTTCTTGAAATGTGTTGTGTGGTTTTGGGAGTGTGTTATCGTATTGCTGTGGGTTTTCTTTGGTTTTTTTTCATTGTTGTTGTCCTAAAGCTTTCTCTAAGCAGAGGTATCGTTTGAGGTCCACAAGGCCCAGTAGCCCAAAGCATGTACCAACATGAGGATATGTAGTATAAGAACCTGTTAAAATTCCTTCTCTCTAGGATCCTTGATGCATGATGCTATGAAAAACATGCGTGTATATATATATATATATATATATATATATATATATATATATATATATATATAGTGGTACTCAGATTTTAACTGATTTAGCTGTATTTCTTGGGGGTGGGGGAGACAGCATCTGTATTTAGTTTTTAATTTCAGTATTTTAGAAATATATAGCCTTTTTCAACATATTTCTAAATATTAGTGCCAACTAAGCACTTAGAGACTTAAGCTGAATTTACATTGGAAAGTTCTGAGATGCCTGGGGACAAGCTGAAATGGTATCATTTGTGGTTGAAATGTTCCCCTGCATAACTTAGGCCTGTTCCAGCTACTTACTATTCCATCAAAGAATTCCCCAGATGTGGCTTAGGAGCTGGGACAGCAGAGATATTTTCCAGTATGCACTTCATACACCATCACCCTGCTCTGGAGACTCTGGCAGATTCCTGTAAGAGATGAGAATTGTTCTGCACTGCTTGGCTTCGGTGCACTCAGCGATTAGTGTAGTCATAGTGTTGTATGTTCTTGCATGTTGTAGTAAAGGTCTTGTCTTTCTCAGGATAGTGCCAATATAACTGGTTTTATAGATGGGACCCCTTTGGTGCAAATTTAGGAAAGGAAACGGAATTTCTTTTGGCAAGTGTGCAAGAACAACAGAAGCTGATGGCACTTAAATGAGTTGGCTAAGTGTAGTGTGCAAATTGGCACACAGTCCGTGCAGTTGCTAGGTTTTTTTTTTTTGTTTTAAAGTTAGCCTCTTCTCCACTTCTTCCAAATGGGGTAATTCCAGCTTCATATTTTGTATTTTTGTGGTGATAAGAATACAGAAGTGTGGTGGTTGGTTTTTTTTTTTTTTTTCCTGTTGAAAGGAAAATGAGATTTATATTGGAAATTGGAGGAGGGCATTGGTGAAACTATTTGCCCCCCCACCCATCTAAATCACAAATATCTCTGCAATCACAAATCCAGCAGGTTTGCCTGTGAAGCCCAGAATAAACTCCAATGATAGTAACACATGAAAATATTTTGGAAGTATTTTTCCAATAGTAAGGCTGCCGTTCTGGATATAACCTGATTTCTCTTTTCAAATCACTTTCTGTTTAGAAATCTGGATATAACCTGATTTCTCTTTTCAAATAACCTTCTTGTTAGAGCAGAGCTTTCTTCAGGTCTTGCTTAATCTTTTTGCCCATGCAGCTCCTTGGAACGTAACTGATTGCTCCTTGGAACATAACTGATTAAAAAAAGAATTCCATCTTTCCTAATAGATTTCCTTTTTTTTTTTTCTTTCAAACAAGAATTTTTACATACATTAACTGCAAAAGTCTCACTCAATTTTTGTTGTGTTTTTCAAGTAATGGAGAGAATAATCATTGTTTCTCTTAAAATCCTTGTTTTCTTAGACCACTCTAAGTTTAAAATCTGGAAAACCTAGTTTACTCTGACACAAAACTAAATTAAGATTATTTTAAAGATTATGTACTTTTTTCAGGAGGACCCAAATGATATCGACCCCAAAAGGAAAGAAGTGCGTGGCAACGATGTGGAGGACAAGGCACAAAATGTGGAGACACTACCTCCAGGTATTGCAGTAAGATTTGTTATGAAAGATCCATAGCCATAAAACATTTATCAGTGAAAGCCATAAAACACTGCAGTTGTTCTGATTCTAATAATTCTTTGTAGCTTGAAAGTGCTAGGATTATTTTAGCAACATGTACTTCTCTGTGCTTATAGCTTCAGCATCCTTAAATCTTACCTGTTTCACTGCTCCTTTGAGATAAAACAATAGGGAGTGTGGTTCTTTGCTAGTATGTTTGTATTGTCCTTCAATAGGTTTGAGATGCTGTAAAACCCTCTGGTACAAAAGTAGTCCATTTCTCTTGGTGGATGATGCTGGCAGGCAACAGAAAAGTCACCTTGGGACTGTTATTTTGACTGAAGATTCAGCCAAGGTTCATAATTTTTTAGGTTTTTTCCTAGCTTTTGATTTGGCAGATATTCCTAACTGTGCTGCTGGTGTACTTTATTTTTTCCTCATGCTTGCTCAGTATTTGTCACATGCTGGAAAATAACAGAGCAACGTGATTTTTATTTTGTTTGAGTGAAATCCTCATGCCTTGAGGATGAGTTAGGAAAATTAAGCGTTAAGGAATCTTCATTTAATGTGAATGCTTCCATAAACTTTTTTTGCTGCTTAACTGTTTCACATCAATGGGATTTCATATATTTCTACTTTAGTATTGACATACTAAAGCATACAGAAAAATGAAAATTGAATTTGAGTATTTTACACAATTGAAAAAGTTTAACCTGTGACAAGGACAACTGATGAGATAGCATCACAGGTTTTGCTTCTCTTCTATAAATCCTCGTGTTTTGCTTACAAATATGTCTTGGTCAAACATTTGAAATACTGAGTTCTTGCAGAAAGAACTAACCAAGGCAAGCTTTCTTTCAGTCAGCTGGGAACTTCCATCCCCAGGAACATGTGAGGTATGATTTTTATTTTTCAGTCACAGGCTCTCCAGGTACAGTATAAGCTCTTTGCTATTGATGCCTTTTTTTCTGTATCCTTTGGCCTACCTGAAGTTAGCTACTGTTTGGAGAAGGAAAATAAGACTGGTTATCTATGTATACCTATTTGGCAAAGCCTTTACTTTGTGTATGTATTGAGAAATAAATCCCCAAAAGTTGAAGAGCCTGGCTTATTTAAGTTGGTTTCTGGCAGATATTTTCAGTTATTTGTTCTGCTTAACAGACCTGTCTGCAAATTTTGTTTCTGGTATTAGATCAGCCAATTTTGCACTTTCCAGCAGTTCTTATTTCCTTTTTTTTTGAAAGTTTATGTATTCTGGACCAAACTTTATACTTTCCCAGTGGCCTTAAGTAGCCTGTTTGAGTATTAAAGGGAGTGGGAAGTGTCACAGGTTGAAAGGGAAAGCTATCAGAAGCTGGAAGCGTTGAAACTAGAAGTAAGGTTAAGTGTGAAGTAGAGCAGGTCATGGCTTTTTTCATTTCATATGTTGATTAGTAGTCTCTTATGGCCCGATGCAACAGACAGGAGAATTGGTACTTCAGAGTAGTATTAGAGTCTGGAATCAAAGGTGTCACAGACAGAACTATACACCCTTAAATCATTCTTTTCTTTATTTTCAGTTAATATAGGCAAACTTCTGAATCCTTGTGGCAATGAACCTTGGTATTCATATTTCTGTCGATTTTTTGCATGGTTTTAAAAATTTGATACTAATTTCTAGGATAGTCTAGACAAATTTAATTTGAAAAAGTGAGTTTTGATGTTGCACTGTTAACAGTACTGTTAAAGTTTAATTACTTCATTTTCATCAATTGTGTTTGGATTACTGTATGTTGTTCCTTAAATAATGAATAATAAACTGGATATTTCCCTGTTTTTCTACTGTAGGAAAAGTTCGGTGGCAAGACTTTGATCAGGATGCCTACGTTGGTGCTACTGTGGTGCGATCCGGCCAGGATCCGTACGCGCGGAATAAGTTCAATCAGGTGGAAAGTGACAAACTGCGAATGGACCGGAGCATTCCTGACACTAGGCATGATCAGTAAGTGCCAAACTGAGCCGTGTTGGCTTGGATTAGCCTGTCTGTATTTATTGCTTTTGAGCTGGTTTTTCTGAAGCAAGAGTTTCCAGCTTTAGAAAGGCCAATGACAGTAAACTCCCTGATCCTTGAACAGTGGGTTAAGGAACAATAAATCTTATTCAAGTTGTTCTGTTTCCAGAACTTCCATCAGTGTGTATTACATATCCAAACTGGTGCTGCATTTCAGTCTTTCATCGTTCCTGTTTATCTGGTGGCATTTCTTGATTTCTATGTTTGTAAGTGTCTTTCACAGTGAGGATGATCAAACAGTGGAGCATGTTGCCCAGAGAGGGTGTGAAATCTCCAGGTTTAGGGATATTCAAAGCCCAGTGCAGAGCCTGCTGTAGCAGGCGCTGCTTCAAGAGAATTCGGGCTCAGAGATCTCCAGGGCCACTTTGGATCTCGGTCACTCTGTGATTCTGTTTGTATGTGATGATTGTCAACTCTAAACCTAAAGAAATCAATTTATTCACACCCTGGTAAACATAGGACAGAATTATACTTCAGACTGCTTGTGCAGTTTCAGGAAACAGTACCCTTCACGGTAAGGAAAGATATTATTTACTCTTGGTTAGAGAAGACCTTAATTTTAAAAAGGATTTAATAACTTATGTGAGTCTTGCTTTAAAAAAAAGTTGCTCATTACAACTTCATAACTTGAAAATACAAAGCCAGGTTTGGTTTGGTTTTAAAAACTAGGCAAGCCAGTCTCGAAACATACAATTAGCCGACCATATGTGGTTAATTTGCCTAACTAATTCTACAGATAGGATGAGTGTACATTCAGTAAGTAGAAGCAGCAAAAAAAGACCCCAGAAGAGGAAAGAGAGCAGGACGGTTCCTGTTTCCTTCCATAAAGCTCTTTAATCAGAAATGGTCTAGTGAAGAAAATTTGTGTAGAAACTCAGTCATTTTTTAAATCCCTTGTATAATAGTGTGGGTTTAGGTTTCTTTATGCAAAATAGTTGTAGATGGAGTTAAGCAAGTAATTTGTTGTTAATTGCATGTCAAAATAGGAAGAATCTAGTGTTTCACCTGTTGCCAAGGAAGCAGTGAAAAGCATGATGCCCATGGTGTTGTACTGAGGACTTTACAATTACTTTTGAGTTTTCTTCATAGCATACACTTTTCTTTTCCACAAGAAATGTATTATAACTTTTTAGATCAGGTACTCTTTTCCAAGAGATCAAACTCAATTATCATCATCCAGAAGTTTCTATGATTCAGATATGCTGAATTTGGAATTTTTTTAGATACCTAATAATGCTGGGAGGGAGGGGGCCATGTCTCTAAAGCCAAAGGCTGTCCTTCGAAAATAACTTAAATTAGAGAGACATCCAGAGATAAATTATATTATGATGGCCATGTTTCTTTTAACTGTTAGTCTTGTTATTATATGCTGTTGTTATAAGCTGTAGCCATAGGAAGAAGAATATCTGAGCAATAGATACTTTGAAGCATGTTAGTTTCTAATAAAATTGAAGTCAGCTGGGTTAACAGTAAGTTCTCTTGTGGAGCTGTTGCAATCTTTAAGGAAAAAAGCCTGAGTGAGGAAATACTTTGTTTCTGCCTAAGTAACTTATTATTAATTGTACTGATGTGTCCAAAATGCTCATTGAATTAAAAAAAAACCCAACAAAGTAGTATTTTTTTAATTGCTGAACTTATCTAGACTGTTTAGAAGCAGTTTATCAGGATTCTGCATTAGATATGTAGATGTGAGTGTAACTGTGCATCTTTTAATACTATATTGTTAAGGTTTTATTACATCATGCAAACTTTTACTAGCAGGAAGACCAAAGTTTTCCTCATGCTTTTTGTGAAGGTGTGCCAGCAGTTCCAGAATACACTTTTGGTTCACTCATTTTAGCTGCTTGCCTTTGTTTTAAGCAAAAGGAAGAAGGGAGAAACAGGCAGATACAACATAAGAAAAGAAGTGGAGAGAACTCTGAGCAGGAGCATGGATTCTCACTCCAGCTGATGCTCACAGCAACTCTAGAAATGTCTGTGTTTTCTTTCATTTCATGGTAGATTTTGGAGATCCGGAAAGCTAAAAGTGGGTGTCACAGTTGTAATAGCAAACTCTTAGAGGTGTCCTTCTGTCAGTGTAGAATAGTTTCCCAAGTAGGATAAAGGATTAAATATTCTGTGTTTTTTGTGGACCAATGTTCCCCATGTATGCTTTGGACTAGTGATTTCTGATCACATCTTCTAATTGATGTGTTGTGATGATTTTAGGAATTACTGTCAAGTACTATAGCTGCACTAAACTGTTTTCTTTGTCATTTGGCACCCATTAGAAGCTTCTGACCTCACACTCAAGTTTCATTCTTAGAGAAGAAACAAACTTTCCTCTGTATTTAGTACCAGTTGAAGTGAATGTTCTCCTTGCACTGGTTAAAATGTATATTTCTGTCAAAAAGTGGTTTCAAACAAAACAGAAGTTTTGGGAAAAATTGTTAATTAAATGAACCAGTCCAAATCTCTGGGGGAAGGAATGTACTTATCATGTTTGTCATGGTTTGACGCTGGCCCAATGCCAGTGCCCCCATGAAAACCCATCTTCCCCTGGTGTCTGCTGTGAGATGTGATCAGAGACAGAGCAAAGCAGGCCTCCACTTGTAAACAAAAGGAAAAAAAAACTTTATTAGCACACAATTATAAAATGGACACACAGAGCAGAATGGAAAAACCTGTCAAACATTCCTCCTCCCCCCACTCAATTCTCACAGAATGACACAAAACCTCAGTTCTTTATCCAGTCCATCACTCTTCCGATAATCAACACAGTCCATCTCCACCCTTCTGACAATCACTTCTCATTTCATCAAGGAGAGAAGAGCCCCCCCTTGTGCCACAGGCCAATCCCCGTCACTCAACAACTGCACGTCGTGACTTCTTCCTTCCATGTTCAGTGCTCTCACCACTGCACATGGACCAGAGCTGCTTTTAGGGTTTCCCCTTTCAAGGATGCCCAGTTCCAGAAGAGAACGACAGTCTCTCACCGTTTCGGGACACCAGTCCCCCCCCAATATTTCACCCCCTGGGGCCGAGGGGTCTCATCATTACTCATCACCTGTCGTCTCCGCTCACATCACTCCTTGGCGCCGCCTCCTCCTGTTCGGGACACCAGTCCCCCCCAATATTTCACCCCCTGGGGCCGAGGGGTCTCACCATCACTCCTTGGCGCCGCCTCCCCCTAAAATGCAGTCTCTGTATTACAGGAAAGATTCTGCTCATGGCTATACAAGAAAGAGTCCAGCCAAAAGCCACTCTATCATCTCCTCCACCTAGGATTTCCTCAGCTTCTCTCCGTCGTTCTTCACTTGCACCGCTCTCTCACCCTTTATATTTCCTCTCATCCGTCTCTCTCTCTCCTTCGACTCCCGGAGGATCAGCATTTGCCAGGTTTCCACCTTCCGCAGAAGGGTTAAAATCAGTCTCTGCTCAGCTTGAACTCCCACACTGCTACACACTCTTCATTGGGCACGGTTCCCATTGCCCCCCCACTTCTCTTCCTCGGCCCGGCCGGTGATATCAAGTTCAAGATAGCACTGGCACCTCTCTCTCACTCTCTCTCTCCCGAGGAGGGGGGCTGCCCGCTGCTTCTCTGAGTTCCTCCACCCCTCCGTCTCTGTGGGGAACTCACTCTTATCCAAGCCATCACCTCCCGTCTTCGGCCCATGGCTCCGGCCCACCTCCCTCGGCCGCATGGCTTTTCCCCTCCCCCACCCAGCCCGAAGCTGGGCAGGGGAGGTCTGAACTCTCCTCCGACCGGAACCAAGAGAGAGCGACCCCTGGGAGCTCTCGCTTTTAACCCCTGTGTTCTCAGAGGCGGATCCATATCCTCAATGGTCAAACCAGGTGCCAATATCCACATCTGGGCACCTATTGGTTTGACCACTACCACCTCCCAAAAACTCATTTCCTCTCAAACCACGACACATGTTGTAACTGATTTTACTGACCTATGTTGAACATTGAAGGTCTTGATTGAAATTTTCAGTTCAAGTTCTGTCTTAAATAAATGTGTTTTCTTACTATGCATGTGAAATTGAAGTGCTGCAGCTTGAGGAGACAAAGTTTAATCCTTGTGCCAAAAATAATGACATTGTTTCTTTGGTTTGAATTTTAACTGTGGCCCTGTTGACACAGCAGAGTAGGAGGAAAACTGATACTGAGTCAGTTAAAGCAGGGATTTATGAAGAGCTGAAAACATTGATACTTGGTGAAACATTCCTCCAGTTTTATTTGGATGACTAGAAGTCTTCTCCATCAAAAATACACAGTAGTGCTCTTCTATAGTTTTCTTAAAATTGAGAGGCTTCATTTCCTTGAGTAATTCCCCTTAATATGTGATCTGGCTCAAGTGCTCTCTTCTGCAAAGAGATCAATATAAGTTTAATGTGACTTTTTAATTATTCTAATGCAAGTGCTTCATGTGATAACTGCATGCACAGTAGCTCCGTCCTCTGTGGGTAATTTGAAAGCTAGCAGGATAAAGGATATCATCTTTGGCACCACAGGCTTTGGAGTATAATAACTGCACATCTTTTAGCTGTCTAGATAAATTGCCAGAAGCTCACACTAGAGGAGCTGCTCTTTATTTTTCAGGAACACAGGCATTTGAGATTTATTCTTTCCATGCTAGGCTCTAGTGACAAAGCCATCCTGTACACCCACCACAAAGCCAGAGATGGCCCTGCTAATCTGACACAGCAGTTGCAGGCTTGGCATAGACTCTGGTTTTGTTCAGAGCCAAGTGGGGTCACTGCAGCATGAGAATGTTTTGTTTCACGCGGGCACTAATGTGTGTGACGCTATGGTTGTGTTGTATCAAAATACCACAGGCTGTTGGGTTGTTGTAGGGTGGGCTGGGGAAGAAGCACGTTACTGCTTGCTCTCTGATTCCAAGAAGCTGGAGGTTGCATTGTTTATGGTGCATGTTGCAGATGTTTGATCGGGTGTGGAGTGGGCTTTTATACAGACAGAAGCCTAGTTTTAGAAGTGTGGGTGGCAAACTTCTGTTAAAAACTGGTCTGTACTACTCTGTACACAGAGTACAGAAATGGAATTGCTGAAGTAAGTACTGAAATGAATGGCTGAATTTGCTACAGGTGTATGCTAGTTGGGTTTGTTCCTTCTGAAGACAGCTAAGCCTGTTAAAACTCTACCCTTAATTAAAGGCATGGAACAAGTACATCACTGGTGTGTGTCACTGCACAAATGGCAATCAGTACTGTGACTTGTCTCATTGTAATGCTTTTGGCATAAACTCAATATACATTGTTTTCTAGAACTGTTAGTTTCTAATACAATGAGCATATCTTTTTTAGGTTTATTTTATTAGATTAAATAGCTTAACTGTATGTAGTCCGGAAGGAAGCATTTGGGGTTTGCTTCTTTTTGCTTATTATATTAATTTCAGGTTTCTAGAGGTGATGAAAAATGAGTTGACATAGATGGAAAATTTATTAACTTTATGGTTTGGAATGATATGGTTCTGTATTTAGCTGGCTCAGCATTGTCACAGCTAGCTCTGTTTTTCAAATTCCGAATATTATGATCCTTACAAGTTCTCATTAGAATTGAAAACTAGTTTTATCTATGAGTACGGCCAGTCTGTTACAGGAACTTTTAAAAACAAAGGGAGAAGTGGACACATGCCATTCTAAAGAAGAAACATGTGATAGCCTGTGAACTGTGTATTTTCATTGAAAATATGCCAATTTCCTTGGATGTATTGAGTGTTTTAGTGTAAAAGAAGGGCTCTGATTTCATACTCAGCTGCACAAAAGACATTTGACATAGTGCAATCATGATGGTCTGGTGACTTGTCTGAACCTGCCCGTATCTGCCACTGACTTTTTAGTCTTTTGTGTAGTAAAACAGCTGCCAAAAGTGTAAAAAGACAGGTTGATTATAATCTCACTTGAATACAAGGTATTTCATTCTTCTTAGGCAGCGTGTCTATGAGTTTAATAGATAAATGCTTTGCAATGGAGGCAGTCTCCCAAGCCTGGGATGTAAAAGTTAGGTTGAAATGACAAGGTTTTATTTCTTTCAGGTGCCAACGGAAACAGTGGCGGATAGACTTGCCAGCCACTAGTGTGGTGATCACCTTTCACAACGAGGCAAGATCTGCTTTGCTTCGAACTGTTGTCAGGTATGCATGCATAAGAGAGCCTAATTTTTCTTAAGGGCCATTCATTTCTGTCAGCTTGTGATAAGAAAGGGAAGTAACAACCCATTATTGAACTATTCTGAACTATTTGCAGAGGAAAAGTTAAGTTTGAATTTCATTGAGATCTTCAGTTCTTATATCCTAAAATAGTGATGTTAAACAAAATTGCTCACCTAAAATGCATGAAGGTATGGGACTGATTATCAGATGATGTTTGGAGGCTGCCTGTTCCAAGAAAGTCAGGGTAGATGGATTCCCAGGTGATATTTGACTCAAAGATATCTGCAAAAGTTCCTTGTTGGACATTGTCTAATGCACAGATTTTTTGGGGCTGGAATAGTGAGGGTGGGGGAGGTAGGGAGACAGGGAAGTAGGAACACACAAAATTATACACGTGCCTCTTTTCATGCCTTTTGTAAGAACAGGCTACCAGCTGTTGTTGATAGTAACATCCTGGTCTAGGTTCTACTGCAGCTTAACTAAGTAACTGCTTTTCTGACATTATTATGGAAAATTAACACTGCTGGAATGATTTTTTTTTTTTTTTTTGGTGTGTTTCAGTGTCCTTAAAAAAAGTCCATCACACCTTATTAAGGAAATCATACTAGTGGATGACTACAGTAATGATCGTAAGTACTTTTATAGGATGCTACCTTACTGTGCTTATTCTTTATTCTGGTAAGATTTCCTGGTGCTGATAGGTGGCTCAGTTGGGAATAGGACACATGAATAGGACTTGGCAGAGACTTGGCCAAAACCAAGTCTAAACTCTTCCATATCTGTCATTGTGGAAATGTGAAGTCTCTACAAATATTTCTGGTATATCTAGTCCTTCAGCTAACAGGAAATAAAAAGGGTGTATCTTTTTTTAAAGAGCCTTTTCATAGTATGTTATCTTAAATAAAAATAAAACCCATGGTGCTTGCAACAAATGTTTTTGTAGTGCTGTTTTAAATGAATGCCTGTCTCCATCAGTCTCTCAGAAGAAAATCTTTCTGAATCTAAAATAAGTCAATGTCTTGTAGGTACTAGTGTATCACGACAGAAGTTAAAACAATTGAAATGGACCTCAGAGTAATATTTCTTAGAAGAAGCTAATGTATATATTTGCATTAATACTTTTACTAATACTAGCTTAGGTCAGGTTTGTCTTAATGTTGGTTAGAAAGTGAACTTTCTTATAGGCAAAGAAAGCAGTTTATTTAATCTTGTGGAAGTTTTTTGTCTCTATGCAATGTAGAAACTTCTAAAGTAAGCAAAGAGAAAATAGTTAAATACAATTACTTCAAGACTGTAAAATTAAGCTAGCGTTAAGTAACATGGTGAAGGTAGTAATTTCTTAGCCTGGTAATTTTTCTTTGTTTCTTTTGAGATGAGGAGCTAATTATGACCACAAACATTTTCACCTGCAATATTCTTCTGGTATACAGTGTTGGATGCAAAACTGGTTCTCACTACTTGATTTTTTTTTTTAATTTTTAAAATTTTTAAACTTATTATTGTTTGGTTTTTTTTAAGCTGATGATGGGGCTCTTTTGGGAAAAATTGAAAAAGTACGGGTTCTTCGAAATGATCGGCGAGAAGGTAGGCTTAATTTTAAGAAAGTAAGATTACAAATTGTGCTGCCTTATCTGTTAGTTTTCATCAAGTCTTTTAAAGGAACATTCTGCTTTACTTTCCTTATTGGAAGAGAGATCTTCACCTTATAAATCTACTAGTAGAAGGAATAAAAAAAAATAATTGTGCAGGTAAAAACAGTAATTGTGATTGTTTCCATATTGTTCTGTGCACAATTGCCCATTGTTGGCTTTTACAGTGTGAGCTTCCTTCAGGAATTTTATTTAATCTTCAACCTTTCCTTTCTCTTCCCACACTGAATCCTTAGTTAAGCTGCTTCCATAGAATACAAGGTCTCACTGTAAAATATATCTGTGTTTGAAATGATGCAGCTTAAAAATAGCCCTCTTTTTTTGCTGGTTCCCTTATTGGATATAATTTCATGGATTTAGTTGATGGACAGCCGGACAAACAATTTGCTTTGACTTGAGGGTTTGAGCAGCCAGGAGGGCTGGGACCAAGTATGCTGGTTTTGCTGAAGCCAGTGTGCCCTGTAACAAATTTGTCTTACATTTGTGTTTTCTTCTACATTGCTTTGTAAATTGTGGTCTCACATGACTGAGCCCTTCAGTCAGCAGTTCACTGACAGTGGAGTTTAAAGTATTAGATACAGGCAACTGTTATCTACAGCTGTAACTGAGATTTGATGGTTGAAATAGCTAACTGAATAAGCACATATATGCTTGCTAATTTTTATAAGCTCTATCTTCTAGACTGCTGGCCTGGCCTGGGGAAGAGCTGGAATCATTAGGTTGTCAGGAACTGGAAATGACATGCACAAAACAGGTGTTGTCCCATAATTAAAGTTTAGTGCAATAACTGATGGATTCTTAGTGTTTAAATATTCTATTTGGAATATACTTGTGAACAAAGGTTTATTAGGGAAGCAGGTCTCTTATGACTTGCCATGGTTGCCAGGTTCTGAGTAAGTTAATGTCATTTTTCAGTGTATCACTTGAAGGTGGAGATAGAAGTAAGGGAAAAACAGAATGAATTAACACATTTTTGATGTTTCTTTCTTTTAGTAAATTAAATTATTAATTTGCAATGCATATACAAAGACATGCTTAGGAATGTACATCAGTATATCTGAAAATTAAATATAATTTGACAAATCTATTATGTCAGAAAAGCATAGATGTTTGCAGATAGAAGACAGAGTATTAGTTTGTATCTTTGAGATTAAGTATGACACAAACAAATTAAAACTTAAGAGAATTAGTGAAATTAACCAATGTGTAGGATGCTTAGAGGAACTCAGTAATGTGAACAATAGAGGAAAGCAGTGTGTTTTAAAGCAAAAGTTGAAGTGAAGAGATGGTGTCAGTGAAGGGGATGACATTAACTGCCTTTCTTTCAGAAATAAATATTAGTGGCTATTAGTCTCATGTCTAGTACCAGGGTTTGTTATGGGAACAGATGTGTTTGAGGGTGTGGTAGTCTGCAGAATGGATGTTCAGTGGAACCTTTTCAGCTCTATTCATCATAAAACTGAATGTGATTGTGGAGGACTCAATGACCAAGGTGCTCACGTCCATTTTTTAAACTCTGAAATTAGAAGCACTGTTGTGTGATTTCTATAGAATTAGAGTAAGACAGCTCTTCAACAGTATTATTTTGAAATAATAAGCTGTGTGGGGAGGAATTTGAGAAGTTAAAAAAAAGAAAGTATAGCAGTAGTGCTTGAGGAATGGTTTGATGTGGAAAAACTGAACAGATTGAAAGGCTAAAATTAGGGCACCAGCACTAAGTCAGTGAGGTACAGTTAGATGTCAGTGTGCCACAGATAAAATGCAAAATGTTGGAGAGCCATGGCATAATATGTTATCTGGAACTGTGCTCACACTTGAAATAAGAGATAGGAAAAGGATCTTGATGGGGCTGTTATTGGATGTTGGTCAGAGCAAACAAGCTTTTCCCCTTAAGCATCTTGTATTCTGTTGGCATAGTCATGTTTTGCATATTTATTTTGTTAAGTGAGGAGTAAGTAACTGGCTTGACTCTTTTACAGTATTTCAGTTGGGGGGGGAATGCCCAAACAAACTAGAACAGATGTAGTGGGAAACAATGAAGAAAGAAAAAGAAAAAAAAAAAACAAAACTAGACTTGGCTCTAGTCTCAGATGACAAAAAGAAATCAATGAAGTTTTGAATAGTAGTAGAAAAAAGTAAGGAGGAAATTTGCAAAGGAATGGGAGAAAGCTTGCTATGTGTGTTTATACAGCAAGGGACTTTAGGGATTGGTGAGGCCATCGAGTGAACAAATAGTAAAAGAAAAGGAAGGAAAAGAGCAGGGTAAATCAGTGAGGGTATCTATGTAATTGAGACACAGACTAGAGAAGAACCTTTTGGTTTTGCCAGAAGTTCTGCCTAAAGATATCTATTCAGAACAGACAAACTCTAAACAAACTGCAAAACGAGATAACGGGTGTAGTCACAGAGGAAAGACAAATGGGTTGGGGTAAGGCTCTCAAATGGGAATTAATGAAACATGGTTATTTCTTGAAGAAATTCATGGAAGAGTGTACAGACTCTGGTAAGTGCTAAGATGGGGGGTGGCAAAAAGTTGAAGGGGTAAGTTAATGATGGTGCTTTCCTTAGTTGCATAGTAGAACTTTAGGAGACATACCTGTTTTCAGGTCCAATCTTAAGTAAGATTTATTGGTGTAAATACCACTTAGGGTAATACAGACCCATTTGTATTCGTGTATCACTTGTTTGGAAAAGGTACTTTGCTTCTTTGCTCAAATCGGATGGAAGCCTGTAGAGTGCAGTAGGCTGGGCACTTGCAGGCTGTTTGGTGTGAAATCATTTCACTAAATTCTTAATGACAATCTGATTCTGATAATGGAGCTTGTGTATTTGCCCTGAGTAATTGAACTAATTACTAACTTAGAATGCAATAGTTTCTTACTACTGTTGATTGTTTTCCCCAGGAAGTACTTAAAACTTTCTATCTTTACTTCTCAGGCCTGATGCGCTCCCGTGTCAGAGGGGCAGATGCAGCACAAGCCAAAGTGTTGACCTTCCTGGATAGTCACTGTGAGTGCAATGAACACTGGCTGGAACCGCTTTTGGAAAGAGTAGCTGAGGTTAGTAAAGAGTTGTAAAGTAATTTCCTGAAGAAGCAGCTTTTAAATTTTAAAGCCATCTGGTTTATACTAGATTAATTTTATTCATTTTCCTAAGGAAGCTTTTTCCCTGATTTAAGATGATGGAGATGATTGGAGTGTTCTGTGATTAAAACATATTTTTGTTCATTTAATCTGTGAGCACAGGAACATAAAATCTGAATATTTATTATTATCTTTGCAAGTAATTCAAATATATGCTTCCTTGGTTCTTTGGGGACTGCCTCAGTAAGCTGAAAATCTTTAGAGCAAAGTATGATTCTCCTCTACCAGTATCATCTTGATGTGATTCAGTTTACCTGAATCTTTATGCCTCATTAAGATTCAGTGTGATAATAGGAGAGGGGATGACTTGTCAAACCGAAATTCTCATGGAAACTAGCAGGAACTAGAGGCTCTCAGTATATATGAAAAGGATGCTTAGTCTGTGTCCTGGAAAAGCAATTGAGAGAGGATTGAGAGTGAAACTATAATGTTTTCTCCAAGGGTTGGTTATACTTGTTAATTTGCTCTGGAAGAACTCAGGTGAAGTGGAAACTGAATGAAGTGTGATTCCAAAAAAGCACTGAGAAACACTCAAGAAAACAGGATTTTTATTCTTTCTTAATTGCATTTCCTTTCTGGAAAGCTAGTCTTCCAGGAAAGGTTTGGTTCCAAAATGCTTCTGATCAAAATGGTTTTGCTAAGCTACTCTGTTTGGTTAATGCCCTGTTCTTCACTTATCCACCTTATGCTTTCCTTTGCATTCCCCAAAAACAGAAAGGGGGAGAGAGAAGGAAGTAAACCTCATATATTGAGTATGCCAATGAAGAAGCTATCAATTGATGACTGATTTTCTTTATTCTGTTTGGTTCTGTGATGCTTTTAGAATCATAAAATCATATAGTTAGAAATGACATTTAAGATCATTGAGTCCAGCTGTTACCCAAGCACCTGCCAAGCCCATTATTAAACCATGTCCCTGAAGTGCCACATCTACATATCTCTTAGAAAAATACCTCCAGGGATGGTGACCCCTCCACTTCCCTGGGCAGTCTGTTCCAGTGCTTGACCACTTTTTCAGTAAATAAATTTTTCCTAATGCCCAATCCAAATCTCTGTGAAATAATTTGAGGCTACTTCCTCTTTCTTATGCTTGTTATTTCTAAGAAGAGACTGATCCCCACCTTGCTGCAACCTTCTGTGAGGTAGTCATAAGCTCTTCCCTGAGACTCCTTTCTCCAGGCTAAACACCTTCAGCTCCTCCTCAAAAGGTTTGTGTTCCAGACCCTTCGTAGCTCCCTGTTACTCTTCTCTGGACGCACTCCAGCACCTCAATGGCTGTCTTGGAGTGAGGAACCCAGAATTGGACACAGGATTGGGATGTGGCCCCAGCAGTGTTGAATACAAAGGAATGATCACTGCCCTGGTCCTGCTGGCCACACAGTTGCTGATCTGGGTCAGGATGCCATTGACCTTCTTGGCCACCTGGGCACATGCTGGGTCATGTTCAGCTGCTGTCAATCAGCATCCCAAATCCTGTAGTATTGCATGAAATTGTGACCTGAGTGCAGGCACTTTGCCTTGTTGAACCTCATAAAATTGGCCATAGCCTGTTATATTTAAGGGGGTGTTCCAGAAATACTACAAGTTGCCCAAGACACATCAGCAGTTGGAAGTCCTCTTTTGGAGTAGAAATAACTAATCAGCTCAAACCTGGACACTGTTAAAGTACCTAGAGCCTAAAAAGCCCTTGAGCTATATGGGTACCATAGCACTTCCTCCTATTTTTTTACCCATCTAAAGTGTTGCAGCTTCAGAAGGGATGGGGGAATTTCTCCGTAATAATTAACTAGGAAAATAAACTTGAAGGCATAAAATATATCTCTAAAATAAGTGCAGAATGCTTACAGCTAAAGCACTAATGAATTCTAGGACATGGGAACTGTTTTCAGGCCTTTTGTGTAAACTATTTGAAGCATCTATTTATTCAAGAAATAAGAAGAGAAGTGGTCGTTTTTGTCAGCAAAAGCCTGCATTTGGTAAGACAGTAACTTGGTAATTTTCCCGTTTCTCTTCTGTATGACTTCTTGCAGGTCATACTTATTCATCTTTCTGAAACTGATATGGAATTCGAAAAAGTGTTACCTTTTCATTGTAACAGAATGTAAAACCTCTTATTAAATTCCTGGCAATTTTGTGAAGATCCAGCACTGAATGGGGTGTATTAGGTTGGAGAAGCCGGTGCATATTTTGCTTTTTGCAGCAGCTACATTTTAGTGGCATGTGAATTATTAGATCCTTCAAAACTCGCTGCTTCCAATTGTCCCCATAGTACACACTAATTGTGTGCCACTGAATAGTTTTCAGCTGTATGAATATATTTTTCTAGTCTTAAAAGATTGATGTACTATTAAATAAATAATGAATATAGAATCCCATTTAACTGTCATCTGCAAAGATTCCCAGCCAACAGCTATGGGGATTGAAAAAACAGCTTTTAAGTTTTCTGGTTGTTCAAATAATTAAGGCTGGGTTAGTGTTTATATATTGTATATGATAGCTCTTTGTTATTTTAAATGGATTAATTCAGCTCACAGGGCAGACAGCATATGTTAGTTGAAATTAATTGGCAGCATTTTTTGATAGTCTCAGTGACATGAAGCTGAATAGATGTGAACTCTCTTCTGCTCTGGCCTCACTGGTAACTTTTTTCAGGTCAGGGCTCTTGTTTGTGAGTACTGTGCTTTCTGATAGGCGGCTGTATCTATTGTATATCTGGTGGAAAGTGTGTTTTGTTATTTTTTTTTTCTTTCTGTTCCAGAATTGCCCACTTGGCATTTATTTCTGTTGAAGTTTTAGGAGATTAGTTGTGTGTGTTATAATTTAAGAATTTACAGCTTCCAAGAAACAGTCTGAATCAAGTCAGTTCTGCAGTACTCTATCTGATGTACTATAACCACTTTTAGAAAGCTCTGCCTCTGATACCTGAGATATCAAGCTTTCCTCCTGAATTGAAGCATGATCCATCCCACAGTTTTCTTCTATAAGATGGTTTCCTGGTTACAATATCTTCCTTTTTTCAGGAGCCATGTTTGCTTAGCATTTCTGGAGGGGGTCTGATTCTTCTAGGGACTTTTCTACAGCAATTTGAGAAAAAGCTCAATGCAGAAGCAGCATACACACAAGGTGATTGCTTCAGAGTTCAGAATGTGTATGGATACTCGTGTAACCTAGAGCTGGTGTATCTTTTGCTCCTTCCTGGAGAGTGGTTTTCTGCTTGATTTGTGAGGCTACCTTTTATGCCCTCTAGATTTTTTTTTTTGAGTATATATGATTACATGAGGAGACAGTGGAGGTTAACCCTTTGATTCCTCAAAAATGTCAGCAGAGTAATAAGTATACGCAATCCTGAAAACATCTATAACTATTAGCAATTTCATGGGCACTCATCTACTTGGCTTTTTCCCTTTCAAATTTCTCAACACTTTGACATGCTGTTCTTAGAATTCAGCAATTGTATGAGAAAAATAAATTGAAAGATTCTGGTGCAGAACTGAACTAATCTGTTTTCACAGAGTAGCAGTAAAGCCTCTATCACATTTAGGAAGGTATTTTTAAATAGAGATGATCTTAAAAGGAAGAAATAACTAAGATTAAGAAGTGAGATGTGGTTTGCTTTTTCATGTCTGTCTCAGACTTTTTGACCTTGAGTGGGTCCACTTTTAACTGATGCTAAAAAAAATTATTTCTATTTTCTCTTAAGAGTGTTGTGAAGTTTAATCTTTGAAGTGTCTTGAGACTTTTAGAAGGGGGAAGCAATGAATGCAGAATCTCAAGGATAATTTCTTGTGGTTTATAAGAACAATATATATAAGTCTAATTCTCTAGAGTATTCATAACTTCCTTATAAATTGTCAAGATGATGTGGTTTGCTACAAATTTTCAGGTGCTAGAGACTTGCAGTGTTTGCAGGCTATTTCTTTTCATTATGTTCACCAGGAAGTACATGGCTTTCCAGTTGCGTCTTCCATTAGAAGGCAAAAGATTTTCTTCATTAAATTATCCTAAAGTAGGGTACTTATTTATCCATGGTGTGATTAAAGGAACCAGCTGCTTTTTAGTCTTTTAAATGAGTGAACTCTGTAATTTGGAGACCCACAAGCTCTCTTTTAGCAATCTCTGCACTAACAACTTTCTAATGCTCTGCAAAGCATCACCTTAAGAACGTAAAGAGCTTTTTTCTGCTTTGCTGCTGAGCAAATCTGAGTCACCGAAGGGCAGCACATTTCCAAACCAACAATGTGAGGGTTATACATCGGACTGAATGCACATGGCCTGAGTATTTGGCTGTCAGAGAAACAATTGGGAGTTGTTAAAGTATGTTAGGTGTAGCAAGTGGTGTTAATGTGGTGTTGCACTGATATTGATAGAAATAATCAGACCAGCAGTAAAAGCCCAGGTGCATAGAGACAGCATGCTACCTGCTTATGCAGCTTGGTGGAGATAAGCTGAAGCCTAAATGAAGCTCTGCCTAATGTGGCACCTGATAACTTGGGCAGCTTTTACCACCAGGTTCAACCCGGCCAAGTAGAACCATTTGTAAAACAAATCTTCTTCAAAACTACTTTTAGAGAGGGGCATAGATGTATAAGCTGTCTCAATTTCAGCTAAGGAATAAATGAGAAAGAAAGGATGTTTTCATTTTTGTATTTTATGCTCATAGGTATACTGTGAATAACTGGACTGGTTGATATCTTCTGTCTCATCAGTCTTTATTTAAGGGAGTTTCCTAATTCTATCACTATATATAGAATGCCTAAAATAAGGGCATGGGTACATCTAAAGTATTTCAGTGATGTAGGAAGGTGTACACACACACACACAGGACTTTGCAGTGAAGGTGCAGTAAATTGTAATTGTAATTGCCTCCCAAGTACAACACAGTTAGCAAAACTGTGCCTTGCTTGCCATTGCAAACATGGGCTTGAGGCTATCACTAGCAGAAACAGGAGCTAAAGATGTGATCCATGGGGGAATATGGCAGGTTGGCCTTTTTTCGTTTGTATTTCTTGTTTGCTTTAGACCAAATGAATTAATTCTTAGTAGAAGACCAGATTAGATGTTATATTCCATTTCTCATAAAAGCAAATTTTTAGCCTGATTGGCACAGCTGTAGTGATAGTAAAGGGAATGGAAAAAGCAATGTGTCTTCAGCTTTTCACTTAGTCTTCAGCTTGAATTCTTCAGGGCTTGCTTGAATTCTTCTTTTGGATGATACAGAAATTCATGACCTTTTGCTCACTCAGGCAGAATGACCTAGTAGATGCCATTTATGTAATTATGGCTTACTTAAAATCAGCAGAGATTGAATAGTTAAAGTTCAATAAAAAGAAAATGGGTGTTAAAGGTTCTTATTGGACCAAGCAAAGCATTTATTTAAGTTGCTTTCAAGTCTCTTCTTATGACCTCAAGCTATTTTCATACTAATTTGGTTCTAGTCTGTTCTGTATAATACTGGTTAGTAGGGGAGATACATTGCTTGAACCACTGTTTAGAATGTATGTGGTGTTGTTTCAAGACATACTTACAAAATAAATTCCTAAAATTGAGATGTTTAGCTTGTATTTCTTTTAACCATGAGAACAGTTTCTCTATTATAGGAGTTACCAAAATATCTCCTGTTTGTTCAAAACATTATTTTTTATATTCACAGATTTGATGATATGCTGTTCTGAAGTTATCTGCTCTCTGAATGATGTTAAATTGTGCGGCTCCAAAATTTCATTTTGAATTCAAGCAATAAGTCATGGAGACAAACTGGCTTAACCATGATACTGCGTTTCTAACATTAGATGAGGCTTATTTTAGAACACTGAGGTCTTGTGATTCTGCTGGATAGTGCATGTGGAGTTGTTGGAAAGATTTTTGTTCCTGAACTATTTTGGCAAAAACATCAGCTAAAATAATTAACATTGCTCAGAATAGTATACAAGACCATGGTTGGATAGAGGCCTCTGGTTATCTGTACCACTGGAATCTTGGCTGCTGGAGATTATTAGTGTCCATGAGCTTCAGATGCTTTTTAGGTTCTCTTTCCTGTTTGAGTATCTGTTATTGAAGTGTGATTCTTCTAGTGTGAAATGGATTGGCATTAACCTAAGACCTTTCTGATTGTAGATAGGCCTAAGTGTCCCTTAAAGGTTGCAATAATAAGACTGTAGTCCACTGTGTGGCTGGAGACTTGCTGTGAAAAATATGAATTGTCTGGATGCTTTTCTTTGCAATGGGTTTAAAAGTAGGAATGGAAGGGCTGTTTGCTTTGACTGCCTTTAGAACCACAAGTTTGCTGCCTTGTTCAAGGGCAAGTCAGAAGAGGGGGCTTGCTGAATGAAAGTAGCCTAGAATAGAAAGAGGCTTTCCAGTCATATCCTATGGTTTCTGCTCTCTGAAGCAGTGCTGAGCGGTGCTATTCACAGCATGGGCTCTTTGGAAGTAGGGGGAGAGCTGGGGAGACATGCTAATGAAATCCTGCTGAACTGTTCAACAACACATCCTGCCTGAATCTTTATATTTTGATTTCATTATTTCAATATTACTTTCTAACATTTATTTTAGGACAAGACCAGAGTTGTGTCTCCTATTATTGATGTAATTAATATGGACAACTTCCAGTACGTGGGGGCGTCAGCTGATTTAAAAGGCGGTATGTACCTGTACTGGAATACAGACTTAAAAAAAACCCATCAAGAATCAAAGCTCATAATCACTGCAGTTGTGGAATGGGCAATTAACATACTGTTCTTCCCTTTCCTAGATCTAGTTTCAAGTTCCATAGGTCACTTGCTTCTTGGCTTGGATTTTAATTGGCCTTACTGTTCTCTGCTTTAAAAGTTCATCTTTATTATACTAATAAGTTTATGTTGCCTTTTACCAATATGCAAGACTTGCTCCAAGGTTTGTAGGGTTGTGTAAATGTGTCAGAAAAAGCTAATAGCCAGAGCTTAGTTCTTTGTAGATAACACAGGCTTTAATTGCTCACTAGTTTAGAAGCCCATCAACAATGCAGTGTCTATGAGGTTTTTTTCAAGATGCTGGTTTGCTTAAAAAATTAAACTCTTCTGAATAAGCAGGAGGCTTTGGAATGTGTTTAAAAAAATAAGTGTTTGTTAGCCATCATCTGTAATTGTGAAAACACTCACATGTGACTATGAAAATTTGTAGTGTTTATACCTTTGCCATTGAAAATATCCCCCGTTAAACTGACAAGTACTACAATTTCAATATGTCTAGGTAGTGTAAAGTATTGACAGCACATAGCAAGAAGACTTTTGAATAAAAAAATTCTCATCTTCTTTCTCAAACAGGGAGAGGGCAACTACATGCTAAACTCCTTACTTATTACAGCTTTTTAAAACTTCTTTCAGTGTTAACAAGAATATGATATTTAAAATAGCTGTTCTCTACCCACTTACCCCCCTTTTTAAACTATTATTTGTAAATAATTGTTTCCACAACCCTGGAAACAAAACTGTCTGCATAAAAGGTGTAAAATGAGCCATAATATAAAAATTAGAGTGCTGTTCTCACAGTGTCCTATCTTTTTCTGATTGGACTTCCTGGAGTGAGGAAGGAAAAACCAGTTTCCAATCTATTTTTTTAGATTCTAGTCTCAGACTGGTCACCTATGTTGTTGCAATGAACTAAAATAAAAGCAATATTTACATAATGTTGCATATGCTACAAGTTCTCCAGTGATCTGGAGGTGAGAGGTTCTATATCCTTTTAATTAATGTTTTGAAATGACACCTATGGTGCATATATTCACAGTGTGCTAATGTGTAGTTCTGTGCTATATGTAAGGCCCTTACCCAATCTATTCATTAAATATTAACTACAGAAATCCCTATACCATTGTGTGGCTTTTATTGTTGTCTGCAGGAGGACGAATTCTTTCTTTGAAGCCTTAGATCAATTGCTGCTGGGTTCATGCTAAATTCTTCCCAAGTTAAATGGGAGAAGAGTGAGAGATTGTTTCACTTACTACTGCCCTTCATACTTTGTCTTTGAATCTGTTACCTAATTTGTTCATTTATCTATTACTTTTAGTACTCTTTTTTTTCCTTTTGTGCATAAGAGATTGGGTTTTTCATTTTTTAAGGTACATATGAATCCTATGTGCTTCTGATTGAGGGGTGAGAAACTGTCTTTTTTTGACCTTAATGGAAATTTTGCACATACTAGTGTGCCAAGCTATTTGAGGGTCAGTTGAAATATAAATAATATATTTGTCAGTTCCCAAAAGACAGATTGCCATGTTAGAGGCACTAAAGCATTTGGCACCACAGGACACTTCCACTGGGGCCAAGTCTAAACATGGAAACCGAACTATGCTTTCAACCTTAGGTACAGTGTCTGTGTGGCTGAAGCATGGAGTGTTGAAACAGCTGGGACAGCATTTTTGCCTGGTCTGTCTTGAAAGGACTTAATCACCCAAGACAAGCAACCTAGCAAATGGCACACTCTTTTTTTCTAAGTGGACAAGTCTGAATTCCCAAGTCTGACCAAAACAAAATCCATGCATTTAATGTACACATTCTTTATTTGGTTGTTTTTTTGTTTTGGTTTGGTTTTTTGGGGGGGTGTGGGGGGGTGGTTTTTGAAACTGTTAGTCACCCTGAGAAACACCACAATTACTGGAACAAGCTGTAGTTAATTGAGAGCTAATAATTTAGAGTATGCCTGTGATGCAGTTTACAGTGGATAGAGTTTCATACTGGATATGCACTGTGTTTAAAAATACTCCTTTTACAGAGTTACTGATACTATCTCATTGAGTGCAGATTTCTCCCAGTCTGTGGAAATGGAGACAGAAAACCAGTTTTGAATGGGCAGAGACTTTATACACTTGTTCAATTTGTGAGAGTGCTGTGTTCCAAAAGAGACCCCTTGTGTTCACTGGAGTACACAGTAACTGTCTCTCTCGCTGCTGCTGCTGCTGCTGGAGAGCAGTGCATTTTTCAACTTCTCCCAGATGCAAGTAATTTTGCTGGCTATCTAGGATGAAATGCAGCTTTTTAACTGCATGGAATTATTGGAACTCATTTTACTCTTCATGCTGGAGGCTTTGCAGTGCTGTGGGTTGTAGCCATTTTTCAGTTTTGCTACTTGGAGTTTTGGATTAGTTTGACAGTCTTTCATTTTTACAGTGCAATGCTTCATGAAATACTCAAACATGGAGAGAAGGAGCTGCCATGCATGCTATAAAGACTGTTGAGGGTAATTTCTCTATTGTGTGTGATAAGTATCTCGTGAGTTAAAGTGAAAACTGCAGAGTTTTTAACTTCCTGCATTAGTCATTGCTATGCACCTTTACAGCTGCAGACAGGCAGTTTGTAGGGCTGTAATTGTTTTCTGTTTACATTAGCTTTTTTCTCCACTTCCCCAAAAAGCAATTACTTTATACTGGAGAATGAAAACTATTGACATCTGTGCACCAGAAATCTGGAAATCATTCATTACATGATCTCATAGGATCTAAATGTGTTTGGCAGCAGGCAGAGTTGTACAAGGCTGATTTGCTAGGTGTACTGGGAGAGGGCTATGGGTCTTGTGCAGTTTTTTAATAGATGTTCATGATTATGAGCATAACTCAGCACAAACTGTTATGAAAGTGTTTCCTCTAGGAAGTTTGTCCTATACCAGCTCTGTATCGTTGCCTAAAAGAGGTAATTTCATGGCTCTAATGTAGAAAGCTGCTATAGGTGACCTATTGATCTTGTCTGTTCTAGTGATCTTTGTACTTCTGTGCTTAACTCATGACAGGCCCAGACCAGTTGTTGCTGTGTGTTCACACTTACATGTCTATGCATAAGGAAAGTAAGATTTTGGTGCTCTAGCACTTGCCTCAGGTTTAAACCAAGATGCATTTAAAACCACAAAGTTTTTAAAGTATGAAGTTAAATGAATATTGACAAGATAAGTGGAACCTACATAAGTTGTTGTGACCTTCATAATGGAGAGTTCTTGCTGTTAGAGTACCTCCAAGAGTACTGCATAAAGCTTGTGTAAATGTCAATACGAGATCACTGATAAAGAGAGAAAATGCAGTTATTCCATAAAGATTGTTGGGAGCGTTTGTAATGGCTGGAAAATCATCATGTGATCTATTTTATTTGATATAAGGCAGCCACTTGGTTTCCCGCTTTGTGAAATGGATGAAGACAAGAGATCCGAAGTTATTTGGTGGTTTAGATTTACTCTTTTTACTTTACCTTTTGTCTGGACTCCTTGTTTGTTTTCTACCCAGAATTTTGCACAAGTTTAAATTTTTCATTTTAATTACAGTTCCTGGTGTTTTTAGTAAACATTGTTACTACAAGTTGCATGATGACCACAGTAATTTTAACATCCTACTTTTCTTCTTGAAGGCTTTGACTGGAATCTTGTATTCAAGTGGGATTACATGACACCAGAGCAAAGAAGAGCACGACAAGGAAATCCAGTTGCTCCCATAAAGTATGTCTGTACCACCATTTCTCAAATAGATTGTAGTTTACAATTAAACAAAGTTAGAAATCATCTTCTTTGAGTCTGAAATAATATCTTCACTATATCTTAACTGAAATTTCATTCATGTATATGGAACAATATGAGATTCTCAGAAATAAATGGTATTTAAAAAATAGTTTAAAACACACTAGTTAGTTGTTTACCCTTAAGAAAAAGTAGATGCCACTCTGTTTAAAGTTGGTGTGTTTTGAGGGCTAAAAATACAGCATCAGTTATAATGGTTTTTTGCTGGCACAAATTGCCACCCTTTAAGTAAGTGACTTGTGAGCCAAATGGAGATTTGGAAGCTGCCTCAGAAGGTTGTCATGGCCATAGAAATGTGGCTATAGGAACGTGTGGAAACAACATTTCAAGTGATACATGCAAAATAAGTTCCATTCAAAAACATAGCCACTTTTTTCAAGAAGATATAATTCGTGATGTACAAATAATAGTTCCCCCCATGTTCATGGTTCTGTAACTAATTTAATTTTTCTTGTTTCTTTAGGACACCCATGATAGCTGGTGGATTATTTGTGATGGACAAATCCTATTTTGAAGAACTGGGGAAGTATGACATGATGATGGATGTTTGGGGTGGAGAAAACCTAGGTATGTGTACTATTTGCCTTCTGATCAACCTTGAAAGAAAGCAGGTTTCACCATTTCCTTTACTGTCAAGGAGTCATGGTTTTCCTGATTTTGTGCAAAGAGGGCTAAAACCAGCGTTTAAATTTCATACACTTTATTGACAAAATCGGAAACATTTATTTCAATGAAAGAATTATAGCAAATGAAAAATTATATGCTAAATATGAGGGAATAAAAGTACTAGCTCATTGAGCAGTGACTTTTTTTTTGTAATAGAAGTTGGTTAGTAAAAAAAATTGCAGACTGTAGATAGGCAATTAAATATAATAATGTTTAAATGCTGACAGTTGAAGGCAGGTTTTTAAGATGTTGCTTAATTTAATCATGAAAAGAGGAATGCAGGAGAATGAATTTAATGTTATTACATACACCTTAATAAATCAATTAACTTAGCTGAACGAAGAATTATCTGTTTCTGAATTTTGCCAGTAGTATTCTGCCTGGCATCTAAACACAGTGAATTTTGTAGTTTTATACTCCTCCTTTAGCCCTATGAGATATTAATGGTAGAGAGGGCATTTTTTTCTGTAAGCCCTTCTTTTCAGATGTTGACATGAGTGACATTTAGGCAAGAGAGATGAGGGGCTGAGAGAACTTGTGCTTTAGCCATTCTCCTTTGACCTGGTGGTTAAATCTGGCATTAGTAGGTTTTTTTTGGCTATTTGCATTACAGCGTTATGCAAAGGTCTTCTCCAGTTAAGGCCAGTATACTTGTTTTAAAACAAGAAATATTTGAAAGGCACAGAGTTTTACACCTCCTCAAGAGTTCTAGTTTGTCATTAGTTTAGTTTTTTGGGGTAGAGATGCATCTCAGACATTCCAAGTAGTGTGTTTTAGGAACGCTTCTAAGCATAGAAGCTTCTCTACTGCACATGCTAGCTGCAAAATCCTGAAATACCTTGAACTTGTGAAAAGCCACGAGTATTTTGAGTTACTGAAATCTGCATATGCATTAAGCATATGCTTGGCCTACAAGGAAATGTCTGCTGTGTGGAGACATGGTAACCAAATGTTCAACGCTGCTGTAACGCACTGAAAAATTGGAAGTGACGTTCCTACAGTCCTGTCTCTGACCATCCTGTGCAGTACCCAAAGAAACCCTACAGGTATTTTGAGCAGTTACATTCCATGTTTCTGTTGTCTTGCTATTTTGCCTGTATATTGCTAAATTGTGTTTATGTAAACATAATAATTCTTCATTTTTTAAATGTCCTGGAAAGTCATTGGATAAATTTAATGCAGCAATAATCTTTTTACTCTGAAAACCACTTTTGCCACTTGAGCACTTAAATATTTGATTAGTTACAAGCGCGTTCTTGAGCTACTGAGTTTTTTCCTGAACACTTAGCAACTACTTTTATGCTTTGATAATTGAGGCCTTGATAGCAGGAAAGGGCACAAGCAACAGCTCCTCTCTCAAGGATGCCAAGAGATGTTTATGCTGCTCCTGCTGTATTCAGTTCCTCCCCCTCCATGGGAAGATGGAGACGTAGGGGTGCCTGAAAAGCAGGCAGAAGGCAGCTAATGGTTTCTTCCTAGTTGTCGGACTAATTGAAGATGAGTAAAAATCACATGGCATATGATTTAATTGGCAATAAATGACACATGCACCAGATAACTGGAAATCTGTGATGTGCAGTTAAAAATTCAATGTGCACACTTGTCAGGCCTCTTTACTCTCAAGTATAGCTCTACATCAGGGGCTTGGTGTTACATGCAAATAAATGCTAAATGGACTAGCAAAATAATTCTGCACATCATATTCATTTATAAAAGCTAGAATTTTTCCTTCAAGCATGTACAGAACAGATGTTATGAGGTTTTGTTCACATGTCAGTATCAATTTGACAAATTTTAAGATGAGCCTGCAGTATTTTCTTCAAATTGCCTAAATTACCATGAAGATAGGTACATTCTCAGACTGCTGCTAAATGTAACAGGTAATGCATGTGTGCTGTACAAAAAATGGATGAAGATTAGTTCAATCTCTTCTTCACCTCAGAAACTTCAACTCTCAGTATGTTTATGATACTTTTTGATTAGCTTAGGAGAATCAGAGTATATCAGAGGACTGGGTGGCCTATGAGAAGGTTTGGGTCTAATTTGAAAACCTGGGCTTTTCTTACTAGTTTTCGTACAATCAGGGAATGAGTAAGACATTCCTTGTATTCTATATTGATGACGCACTCTAATAAAAAACATCTGTTACAGAAATGTAACTTGATCTAATAAAGAATTTTTGATGTGCTTATGCCTTTTCATTTAAAAACTATGTCCATTGACCTTGCTCTGGTAGTAGCATTTCTTTTCCTGCTGTTTGAGTATAACAAAAGAGATGTCTTAAAGGAGTTTGTGGGGTTGTTTTGAGTTTTTAGTTGCTGTATATTCTTTTTTCTTTTTCATGCAGGCTTTAGAAGCCATGTTCGTGCAAGTAATAATTAGTTTGATTCTCCCTATATTCTAGTCCTTTGCTCTGTTTCCCACCAAGCTATTTTACATGATGTTCACTTTTTTTGAGATTCTTCACAATTTAAGGTGCTGGAAGGTGTACAAAAATTAAAAATTGATTTTGCCTGTTGCCTTGTGTGAATTCAACTGGATAAGTCACTGTAAAAGACAATGATGTTATTCATGTTTTTGCAGTATGATCTATCTATAGCTTGAGCTATGTTGACTGTCTAGGATTCATGAATATGGCCATCAAGAAGAAAGGCAGTTAACTTGCTCTGTCAACAGCTGAAATCACAGCATCTCTTTTTATTTGCTTCTAAATTTTTTTAAATTTTCCCTGGACATGCAATCAAGACAACACGTTCTCTAACTTGTGATTGTGGGGTTTTATGTCTGTTCTGTTTTTTTCATATTTAGTCTTTGAAGTAAATCTGCTATTATTACCTCTGTGTATGTGGAGGAGAGCTTCTGAGGGAAGAAGGCATGCCACTGAGTTTGTCATAAAAGACAGACACTGACTGTAATTTAGAGCAGCCTTTTTTTTTTTTTTTTAAACTTTTGGAAAGACACTGAAGGGTTATGAAGAGGCTTGAAACGAAGACTATGTGGTAGCAGCTCTTGGACTAAAGGGGGAATCCTCAAAATTCAAACAGTGCTGCTGAAAGCACTGACTTCTTATTGCACTGACTTGGAATTAATGTGGAAAAGTTCTCTCTAGGTGACTTCTACTATCAGAAGTCAAAGTTGAGAGAAGTGTCTAAATATTTTTAGACCTTTGTGTCATCACTAGATGGCTCAGATCATTAGATTGCCTTAGAAGTGTACTGTCCATAACCTTCCATTTACAGAAGTTATGTTTTCATTTGGTCTATCCTCAAATCAGCATTGACTTGATATAACTCCTTCCACTGTTTGGGAGTGTTTATCTGCTGTAATAAGTTAGCAGCCCAAATCTGTTGGTTATTTTAGTTTGCCTTGATTTCACTTGTCTTCAGTTATTCTATTTTCAGCTGAAAAATTTTATTATGAACTAGGTCATTAATTTATTTGTTAAATGTAGCTACTATTGTTTGCTGTTCAGATAAAGCATATATACCTAACTCACTGGCAAATTGCAGCAGGATTTATGGATTTAGGCAACACTGGTAACTTCAGATAAGAGAAAATACACATTTTGCTTCCAAGGTAGTATGTTTTTTTCTGCTAGGCTTGCAGAATCATAAATGCTTACATATATGCCTTTGTTTATACTAGAATTTATTTTAAAAACTGTCTTGCTTGATCTTCTCAACAACAATCACTAAAAGCCTTCTCTGTAAATATAATGCAAAATAACAGTATTTTATGATGTTGGTTTTTCATTCCTGTTTTTATTTCAGAGATCTCATTCAGAGTTTGGCAATGTGGTGGGAGCCTAGAAATCATCCCTTGCAGCAGAGTGGGTCATGTATTCCGCAAACAGCATCCTTACACGTTTCCTGGCGGGAGTGGTACTGTGTTTGCGAGGTGAGCGCTGAATATCAATGGTTTGGATTTCCTCAGATGGTCAGCAGGTGGCAGTAATTTCATTTTAGGCATTTTGTTTTCATAAAAATTTGCAATATTATCTATCATGGTAAAATATGAATTAAAAAGAAATTAATTGAATTAGTACTACTAATTGAGTACTAACTTGAGTCAGCTATGTAGGTTGAGAGAAGAACCTGTGAGCTGAAAGAGGGGAACTTCTGGTGGACACAGACTGAGAATCTGGAAAATAAGGAAATGCTTAGCTTGGCATTTCATCAATATTGTGTATATTTGACTTTAAAGAAGGCTTTGTTTTCCAAACTGTCATAAAACTTCATTTTGTAGGAACAGTTTCATTGTTCACTAAAAGCCACAATACACTGTTATGAATATGCTTTGCTTGCTTTTCATTAATACATGATCAGCATGTGAGACGCAAATTATTACAGAGACTGATTTCAGTATTTATTCCAGTCTGTTGGCAACTTGGTTCTCTATAATATTTGCCTTTCCAGTGCTATGTTTAAAAATGCATTTTCTATAGACCGAAAAAATTGCAGTTTTAAAGGCTTAGATTAATTTACCTGTTGGTACCCATGCATAGCAGTAGCTGAAATACTGAGCTGTCTCTGCAGTTTTTTCTTCTATAAACTGTTATGAACAGTATGTTCATAGTGGTTTTGACTTAGTATGGATGAAAGTATTGCATGAATGTACTGAGGGCATTTTGATCAAGGCTGTATCAGTTGTAGCTGAAGAATCACTGTAGATTTTGGTTTAGAAACTTGAACTTGATACTCAGGGGGCTGGGGAAGTACAAATCTCAGCTAAAGATTCTGTGGGCTAAGAGCTGGAAATAAAATTCTTTATTTACACTTGAAGGGATGTGGAGCCCAAACTCTGTTTAACATGAAGTAACAGAGTGCAGATGTACTTAAATTCATAAGAATGTTCTAAGCTGCTGATATTTTTGGACTTGTGATTCACTTTAGACTGAGGAATCTTCTTAGGGTGTAGTTCTTCCTTTCTATGCTGGTTAGGCCACCAAGGTGACTTCAATGAATTTAATATCTGCTAAAATAAAGTCACTGTCCTGGTTTTTTTTCAGTATAGTAGGCAATCTAGTATTTTTTTTCTTTTTTCCCATTCTTTGAGATATATATTTTATGCTGCAGTGAAAAACGAATAATAGTACTTATGTGAAAACAAAAACTAGCAATGAAATGTCCTCAGTACATCACATCTCTGTTCCAACATTTATAGTGTGCATCAGGAGGGTTGAAAGCTTTACCTTTTAAACTGCATTATGTAAGCTTAGGAGGCAACTGGTGTAGTTTAATGAGGTTTTGAAATGACAGTGTCATAACAAGGAGCATGGCTAATAAAAGAGAATACATGTATGAATATACTGCTCAGTTTTCCCACTCGTGCAGTTTTTCCATCTTTGGGGTGTTGCCAAGATACTGCTTTTCTTGTGCTGTAAATAGCTTTCTTGGATGTCAAACCAATATAATGGGATGCCTTAAAATCGATTTTAGCAATGAGAGAATGAGAAACCTCAGGTAGTAATATAGATGTTATAATACATGTGTGTGTGGGACCATGGTGCCAAGAAATTTAGTTTATGGAATCTGTGCTGGTGGTGCAGTTGGGACATGTTGGCTTATGCCATCATCTGTCTCTCGGCTGTAGGCAGCTTGTTCTGGACTCCTCTATTTTTAGCTGGCTAGTCAGCATGCACTGCCTTTTGGCAGCCCAGACAGGTTGGTAATTTGGGATGAGAGACTGGGAGTCCTGTTTCGTGAGAGGAGAGACCACATCACCGTGTCCTGGCTGTGTGATGTGGGCAGGGACAGCTTGTGGCTGGCAGGATTTGTGTGACCAGTGCTGCCTTAACGCAGCACTCCAGCGAGCCTTGCAGGCCCCAGTCTGCTCCAAGCAAAGCTGTCTCTGATCTCTCAGTGCTCTGTTTCAATAACTGGCTCAACAACATCCCATGCTGTGTTCCTCAGCACCCTGAGTTCCTTGGGGCCTTGCTAGTTCAGGCAGTTCTCAGCATCTACAGTGTCCATATTCATGTCACACGAAGCCTGAGCTGTTCTTCATCCATGAGTGTGGTCCAGGGGGATACAGGCAGGCATTCTGGCTTTGAAAGTGCCTTTGGAGTCATTAAAATCTGTTTGGCCTGTGGACAGCCAAGCTGGTTGCTGAGCAGACCTGAGGGGCTGAGTGACTGACACTCCCACAGGCCTGAGAGACTGCAGGTGAAGATACATTCACATAGCTTCTAATCTGAATCTGGTAGGATTTTACTTACAAAAAATAAAAGGAATCTTTGCAAGGAAAAAAATCAGTCCTCAAACAAAATAATTAATCAGGTCTGTCTTGTGAAATTTTTATTCCCCACATCCTTTTTGCTTAGCAACCTGCAAGCCTCTTCGCTTAATCCTGGTTCGTTTTGTCTTTTGAATTGGAAAATCATGTTAAAGAAATTATTGGCTTACTGAGTTCACTCCAGTTGCTTTGGGTGAACTTTCTGCCAAATGCAAAGTAAGCTTCAGAGCATGGCAGTTGCAAGTGAAATAAGACTTACTTTTCAAAGCATGAAATTATGAACAGTAGAAGTAAATGAGTTTTACATGGAAGCCAGGAGAGGGAAAAAGCCATTGGACTATGTTGCAGTCCAAAGGAAATTTAAAGACACCAATTACATAAATACAGGAATTTTAGTTAGAGATGTGTTTGATTAGAAGTTAAACATTTGGATTAGGGTTTTATTTGCATTTATTAGAATCAATCTCTCTCAAATTTTAAAACTTTTCCTCTTACCTCAGCTACAGAAGACTTGTTTGTTTCATAGACTTAAGTATTGTGACAGCTTGTGTATTTTTGGAACTTTGAGTGCTCTACTGTAGGAATACTATGAAGAGTGAAAATACCTTGCCTGTGTTAGCATATTTGTTTTCAAAAATGTAAAAGACATTTTTAAAATATTGCTGCTTGTTAAGGTTTTTGCTTCCAATTAGCTTGCTTTATCCAGGTGAACACTCACTGAATTTGTCTTCTGTCAACTTACCCTTATAAAAAGATCAACTAAACATCAACCTAATAAATTTCATGAAGTTTCAGAAAGAACTGAAAGATGTGTGTTAAATTCTGGATGAAAACCTGAAGCAGTGAGGAGTGAGGAAAAGATATAAATTTCATTATAAATGCATTATTTCAGTTATGTAACTAATGGTTTTCTATTACTTGGGTCTTTTATAGGGAGTCTGCTGCCTGACTTGAGGCAGCTGACTGTGTAGTACTGGGAAGGATTAAAATCAATCTGAGGGAAAATTGCATGGTTTAATTGCACCTAGAGAAAATATAACCCATGTGTTTCGTATGATTGTCCCTAGAAATACACGCAGGGCAGCAGAAGTCTGGATGGATGAGTATAAAAATTTCTATTATGCAGCAGTGCCTTCAGCCAGGAATGTACCTTATGGCAAGTAAGTCACAAGTGTTTCATTGCCCTGTTTGTTTATTCTTCATGACATAGCACCTTCTGAGGTGAAAGCAGTGCTTAATCTGCTGTTGTCTCTTTAACATATATTTCTATAGTTCTACTGTTCTTGAGTTTTCTGTGTATTCCATAAAATATATGAATACAACAGCCTGACTCTGAAAACTCCTTTTTTTCTCCTCTAGTATTCAAAGCCGAATGGAGCTCAGAAAGAGACTTAGCTGCAAACCCTTTAAGTGGTATCTTGAAAACGTTTATCCTGAGTTACGGTGAGTTTTGGCTGAAATAGAGTTCATATGGAGTTTTGTTTTTTGCCCTCCCCAGAAATCATTGGTTTCTCTTCCTCCATCCTTGAATGTAAAGGATGTGTTTTACTTTAACTGTGATTGCAATGCCTCATGCAGGTTTATTTGCTTTTTTTATTAGTTCTGTTCCTAAAGAGTAATTTTTCCATAGTTAGCTGCTTTTTCTACTTGTGCCAACTACAGCTGCAATATTTTAGAGAATGGTGTCCAAAGGACTGAACTTACCTGAGCCTGAAGCTAGTCTCCTACACAAGCCGTTTGCTCAAAAGCACGTATTCTGTGTCCTGTTGTCATCCCTTTAAAGCTTTTGCCTGTGCCTAAGCCCATGCCTAGTTAAGTGAGGACTGAATCTCGTTACAGTATAAATGATGACATTCAGCAGACAAGAGGGCCTTGTGTGTTTGGCAGGCAAGGGTAGATGTCGAAGGCTCTGAGAAGCAGAGTCTCCTATTCCTTCTTGTCTCCTTTTTTCTTGTCACTGAATAATCACTGATTTGTGGGAAAGGCTGAGAAGGGGGAAGTGAGGGATGACACTGCAAACAGTTTTTGTAACATGAACATCCTAGCTAATGAAAAATCCTTGAGGAGAAATACTTTTTGAAAGGATAGAAAGATTTTGGTTAAATAATCCATTAAGAAGTATGTTGGTCAGATCTGAGCACACTAACTAGTCTGACTAGCCTGTCAACCTAATACTGGTAGTGTAGCAGTGTAAGATATTGTGTGTATGTTGTAAGAATACTTGAGGTTTTTTTTCCTGGGGCCACTTCATGTCAGCAGTGCTAGGTAACTGCTAGTGACATTCAGGCTTGAGATGCAAAAGCAGCACCAGCTACTGCAGCCTCAGTGCAACATGTGCAGAACCATACATACTAATGAGTCTCATAAACCAAGATGATACTGAGGAAGTAAGTTTTCCTTTTTTTTTTCTCTTAAGAGTTCCAGAGGATATTTGGTTTTGTTTAATCTGTGAGGAAAAAATGTCTCTCCTAGAAAATGTGCTACCATAAGCATTACTTACATGTAATGTTGTCTTGTTCTGTCATCCCTTATGTGCTCATTCTGCTGGGTTGAATTATTATACTCATTATAGTCTGAAGTTTTTAAAGGCTCTGATATGCCCTTGTTTTACTGTTCAATGTGAACTCATGGGCTCTACCCACAGCTGTACTTTGCTGAGTGGACTTGCTTAGGTGTTTCCATGCTAGGAGTGTACTTTATGTGCAACCATTAGAAAACAGGTATCAGAAAAATTGATTTTTTTTTCCGAATTCCTAACCCCTTCTTTAACATTTCAGTAAAAACAGTCTGAGAAATAGGTAGTGTCCTATTTCTGCCACAAGCTATGTTGCCTGAAAAGGCAAAAGGACTTGATGAGCTAACTGATAACATTAAGCTTTGAGTCACTTTAAATGATAAGTCATCTGTAATTTGATTTTTGTGCCAAGTTTGTATGTTCACTAACCTTCTCTGGTACAAGTCTTCTGGTACTGTGTGTGGTAAGCTTGCAAGTTTACTCATGCTTGATCAATTCATGCTTAGATAATTGCCTCCTCTCAAAAGATTTTCAGATGATAGTCATCACTCATCCTTAACCTCTCATCTTAAAAATACTCTGAGTATTTTGACAAACAAGGAGTTTAAAAAAAACCTAAAAAAAACCTCCCAAACAAACCCCGAACTGAATCAAGCAGATATTTCTGGTTTTGTTTTAGGGTACCTGATCATCAAGATATAGCCTTTGGGGCTTTGCAGCAGGGTACCAATTGCCTTGACACTTTGGGCCATTTTGCAGATGGTGTTGTTGGAGTTTATGAATGTCATAATGCCGGGGGAAACCAGGTCTGTATGCCATTAATTTTACTTTCTACAGTAAGACTTAAACAAAAGAAAGAAAGAAAGTGAAGCTAAACTTTTAAACTCAAGCAGTTACAGTGTACTGGTGAGAGAAAGATGAATCCAAACCAGCACATCAGTTGTTGTTACAGATGAACTAAAAAGCTTCTCCCTCAAATCTAATTTTGCATTTTCAGGATTAGAATCTGAGCCCAGAGATTCATTCAGTGAGCATCACATTATCCCCTTTCTTTGTCACTATTAATATGGGCTTTTGCACTAGAGGCCATAGCTTCCTTCCCAGGGGTTTTGTACTTGCATAGATAGCTTTCTTCCAATGAAATGGTGTGTTTGATTTTTTGGGAGCGATTTTTACTTAAGAAAATATTTTGGTTACATTAAGCATATGGCCTAAGATGAGCAAAATAAAAGAATGCTTTGCTGTGCTGCACTGTTAGTCATTTACAGTTTGCAATAGTGGAGTATGAAAAAAATCTGTCATAAATCCCCATTTGGCTCTTCTAGAAAACAGCAGTGCCTAAATTTTCACTCACAGTAAGGGGAGTGTTTTAACAAATCCTTTCTAATCCTACTTCTAAACTAATTGTAAATGTGTCAGATGTTTAAATGAGAGCATTAATTATTTCAAAGAATCTATTTATGCAGTTGTGACTTAGTTATCATTCATGAAATACACACAGAGGTTCTCACTGGTTTGTGTGCTGCTTTGTCAGTAAATCCTTGTCAGATTAAACCTGACTTTAAATCAAATGTAATATTAATGTGTCAAGTACAGCTGTTAAAATAGAAGGCTGACCAATTAAAAACTACTCTTGAATGAGTGTCAGAAGTTTGCTCTAATTTAAATTAGAAGGGGAAAAACCTAAAATAAGATGAAGCCTAAAATGAAGTAGTTTCCTGGAAGATGTATGATGACAATTCATTCAAAACAACATGTGAGAAATACCTCCTTTCCCCATCATAAAAGAGAATTTATCTGTGGAGGCTTTTTCAATTACCTTTATGAAAGTACCCTCATCTTTTCAGAAACCACAGTGGGGTTTTTGGGAGAAAGGGTAGACGTGTCATAAGTGCCTTGGAGCAGAAAACTTAGAATTTTCTGCTGATGCTGTGTATTCTGTGTAGATACACGAAGTTATCTTCCTCTTTTAAAGTCCCCTCCCCTGAAGCTGACCCTCTTCTTTCTATATGTGTTTTTTTCTGTGGCACTGACCTTGACAAACCACTATGCACTTGCTCTGAACAAATACCTTTGAGAGGACATTCAGACAGGTGAAGAGGCAGAATGGGTCAAAACCAGGTTTTATGTCCAAGCAGAACTCGTATTGGGTTGAAAAGAAATGACAGCATGGGAGGAGAGGGATAGGGAACAAACCACAGTCTTTAGATCTGTACTTTGTGTTTTGCACCTTATTCTTACCAGGAGGTTTTTCAGGGAGTTAAGGGCATTATAGGCTGTGGCAATCTTCTATAACTTGAAGAGTGTACTCTGTCTTATATTCAACACAACTTAAAGTGCAAAACCTAAATAAAAATGGGATTTCTGCCTCCTTTTCCCCTGCTCTCTCCTCCTCAGGGTGGTAGAACTCAGTGGTAGTTGTGCACCTCCAGAGGGCTGAATAGCTTGTGGTGTGCTTGACAATATGCAAATATGCAGGGTTTTGATGAAGAGCTAAAGGTAAAACCAAATCCACTTACGTTCAAGGGGAAGGTTTCGGGTTAGTTTGTCTACTAACTTTTTATTTCTGATTTGACACAGATTTTCTCAGATATTCAGAATTTTGCAATAAAGCTATCCAATTTCCAGCCTGTGCCCTGAGCATATACACTGCTTACAATTTCTCCTGTGGTGTAATGGAACTTGTTCCATCTTACCTCTATTATAGTCATAGTTGTGGAGGAGAATATCTATACACTGTGTCTTGTAACATGAGGGGCCATCATGTAGAGGTTTCCAGCAACAGAGCTTGGCGCTTTCATGAAGCAGCTGTACTTTGGCTTTTAAATGTGTTAACTTCTTGCATAATTTCTGTTGAGGCTGGGGCTCATACAGCCTTTTGATGGAAGGGTGAAGATGTATAAAGGCAATAATTTCAAGGCTCTAACTCTGACTGCAGAGCTCTCAGATGCAAGTTTTACTACATCCCTGTTAGTATTTTCAACTGTCATTTTTCACTATAAATCTCACCAGGGAAGAGTTTGGGGCTATTTGTAATTCCTGATAAGCTCTGAAAAGAACTTGCTTAATTCCTTTAGTTGTGGCTAAAAAAAAGGAGCTATTAATATTTTATTGTACATCAATGGTTCTTGTTGCCATCTTACAAACTGGACAGAACTAAGAAGGCAAATAATTTTGCTGTCATCTGAGTTTAACATACTGAGAGTAAAAGGAGAAGTTATCAACTTAAGAGTTTGGAAGACAAATAAAGGGATACACAGATTTGTCCTGGCTTTGCTTTGTTTTCCACAGTTGCCATCATTCTAGTACTTGCAGAATACAGTACCCATCCAGTGGCTTGGGACCTGTGTGATTGTGATTACTTGTAATCTCTTGGGTTGCAAATTCTGACAGTGTTCTGAGCATCTCTTCGGGAAGAGATTTAATAATTGTTTAATCTGCTGAGTTTCAAAGTAATTATACATTTATTTTATTTCTGAAACACTGATTACATGCAAAATAACATTTAAATGTTATTTAACATACAGGCTTGGCCCTGTATGTCTAAGGTTTTGTATTATACAACTCTAAATCCTCTTAAGTTGCTTGAGAGAAGCTAATCATGCCATTTTAAGTAGTTTATAAGCATGATTTGGATAATTAGCCTGGCTTTAATCAAATGGCTTCTTTCCTCAAAGGATAGTTAGACAAATGGAGACCAATGTGGACCCTGGAGACCAAACTTGAAAGGAGAGAGGCATATGGAGAGAGTCTGAACATCAGTGCAAGATCAGGCTCTGTGTGAAAAGATGCTGAGATCAAACAAGCTGGGCAGCTGTACATACAGAACAGCTTCTCTTTGCTCTCTATTTAAGAGTTGCATATTTAAATAAATTTAATGGAGATTCTGTTGTACATCATGCCTTGGATGGGAGGGAACATTCTTTTTCCCTGTTGTGTATTGCTTTCTGGTGGTCTCTATTGTATTAAGAGCTGCTGTTTCCTCACTGTGGTCCATGTGCTTTGTTCAGTGTGTGGGCAGGGTGGCCAGTGGTGCTGCAGACCAAGCTTTTAGGGGTTTTATGTATTTTATTATATATATATATATATATATATATTTACAAATGTAGAAATCCTTCCACACAGAAGAAAGAGAAAGGTGTGATACACACACATACATATAAAAATAAATACGTAACTAAATAAGCATTTTGAGGAATATCTTCCACGAGGCCCTGTGTGACTGCCCGCAGCAGCTGTGTAAAGCCAGCAGAGGGAGCAAACAGCAAGCACAGCCCTGAGGTGATCTGGGGACCCTGAAGCAATTGAAATTACTGTTTGAAATGGACTTTTCATCTCCTGCCCTGTGGGAAGCAATGAACTGTTCTAATGCCCATACATAGCTATTTTCAGGATTTTAACTTGGACTGTATAGGAAGAGGTGGCATGTGTTAACATACACAATTTTGTACATTTTTTGTTTCTTCCTTTCTGTAGGAATGGGCCTTAACAAAGGACAAGTCAGTGAAACACATGGATTTGTGCCTTACTGTTGTGGACAGAGCTCCTGGTTCACTAATAAAACTTCAGGGCTGTAGGGAAAATGACAGCAGACAGGTTAGTATGTCATGATTGTGCTCTGCAAACAGTGGGGAAAACAAGGATGGTGAATAAACAATGCACTGGTGATCAGTCATATCTTCTATAGGCTCTACTGTTGTTTGTGTGTGTGAAGCTAGGATTCATGATGTCGTAAGGACAGAATAAGCTTTATCCCAACAGGGCCTTATGTAAAGGTTTCACCCATTGACGTGTAACAGTATTTAACTGCCTCGTGTGTTTTCTGAAATGAAAGAGTTTGTTTATTCCACAATGTGTTTTTCAAAGGTCTCACTCAGTGAAGTTTGACTATCATATATGCTGTTTCTCAGAAGAACGTCGTTTGGCTTTCCTTCTTTTCAGTTGTGGCCTGCTTATGGCAGCATTAGGAATCCTTAAGTTCATTTTTATCAATGCAGCATTGTAACTTCATCTATTCCCCATGCCTGAGGAAATTCACATTTGCAGAGTCATACCATCTTTTTGATCTAGTCATAAAACAACTCATCTCTTTCTGCTCAGTCATAAGTTCTGATCATCTGCCAGCTCCCTTCTGTATCTGTTTTTGCAGACAGGTAACTAAAACACAGTTTATTGATGAAGGAAGGAATATTCTTGCCACTCTTCAGAGAAGGAAACTAAGGAAGCAAGATTTTCTTGATAAGGTTTACAGGTGTAATATGGTAGACATACAAGAGAAACCACCCCCCTCCCCCCTTTTTTTTAATCCTGTATTTGGGATTTATTCTGTCCTTGATATCATCTTGGCCAAAGAACTTTTGACAGCACAGATTGCTGATCTTCTGTAGAATTGAAAGGTGTCTGACAAATTTCTGGATTTCTGTACAGTTGTCTGTAGTGAGTGTGCTTCTTCCTTCTCTGTGCTCAGTATCGTAGTGGTATGTGGCTGGATTTTGATTCTCACTTTTTTCTTCAGACCAAAGGTGTCACACAGGTAACAGGGTGAGACAGTGCATTTGAGAAGTTCTGAATTAAAGGGAAACATGTTGGTGTATTCTGTGTCTTGCAGAGTGTTAGCAGAAAGAACAGCTGTTCTGGCAAGGCTTGCCAGAACTTACATACTTGTTCTCAAGAATCATCTAAACTGCTCCTATTATTGCAGTTTGTACACGTTTCCAGGCACAAGCCAGGGAAGCTTGTGAAGACTGCAAAGGACATGATGCAGACTTCTTCCTTTTCTTGCTTTTCCAGGTCAATAACTTTATTTTCTCTTCCAGAAATGGGAACAAATTGAAAGCAATTCTAAACTGAGGCACGTTGGCAGCAACCTCTGTCTAGACAGCCGAAATGCCAAAAATGGTGGTCTCACCGTTGAGATCTGCAATCCTTCTTTGTCACAGCAGTGGAAATTCACACTTAATCTGCAGCAGTAGAAGGACTTACAAGCAAAGTGCTGTTTCAACTGAAAAACATTGGGCAAAGTTTTGATTGAATTACTGATGTATTTCTTAAAACTTTCCACGGAACTTATATACCTCAGTATTCCACCTTTATCTGAAAGTAGAGTGCTGAAGCAGACACCAGGGATCCAGGGGATTCGGAGCACTGCAAAGATGTCACTGAGCATTACTTCACAGAAAGAAGGAATTGTGCTGCAGACTTCAACTGCTCCTTTCTGTCTTCAGCTACTACTTGCACAGCAGATAATTAACTCTAGGAACAACTGACGTATTGTAAACAAAAGGATCTGAAGAAACATCTGTGGGGGGAACAGTGTGGGAGGGAGGGTGGGAAAAATTACTAGGAGGAGGTCATTTGAAAACTCCATTGGAATAGAAGTCATGGTTTGTCATTTCCAGAACCAGAAGTGTCATTTTGAAGTTTCTTTTTTTTCTCCTGTGTGTACTTGGTAATTTGAATATGAACTTTTCTATGATGGACTCTAAATATAAATATATGAAAGTATATATATATTGTCAGCTCCCAATGATTTGTATCAGTTTTCATCATCCAATAATTATCAACAAAGTGATTGACATATGTATAACCAGAAATTGGATCGGAGTGCTAGGAGAGAGAAACTCTGAGGGTGCGGATTTTGTGCTGCTGGGTATGATGTCCGTGCTAACACTGGATGCTTTTGCTTTGCAAACTGGATCTACTTCTTAACACTTTACCCTCGCTGGAGATCATGAAACTCAGGAGGAGAAAGAAAATAGTCAATGCATCAGCCCAGATGATTGCTTGGATTGTTTATTCCAGCTTGGGAATTCATCACCTGTGCTCTGGATAACGTTAAACCTGTACTTTATATTTGTGTTGATCATTTCTGTTTAACTTTGTCTTTAAAATATTTCTTCCTTTGTTACAAAATTATATAAACTGCACAGAGCTTTTGTGCAGGTGTATTGGTTCAGCAGAGTTTTATTCTGGGCCCTAATGAAGAAAAAAATTGTCTCAAACTCCCCTTTTGAGTTGTAGAAATAAGTTAGAATTGAAACACCACTGACAACAGCACAAGATCTGAATTTTAATTTGCAAGGATGAGCAGCTATGTAATATCTCTGAAATGCACTTGCTTAATTTATAGACCTACTACTGGGGAATTTTCTTCCATTTTGTTTCTTTAAATGTAGCTTTTGAATGTATTCAGGCTTGGCTCTGGGAATCAGCCTGGATACCTGCATAGCCTATGTGTTTTTAACCATAGAACTTGTGCATTTTGCAGCTTCAGTCCAGCTGATGTCATTTTTATAAAACAATGCTGTCAAAGGTAACCCCAACTTTTGACCTGTCCTTTCTTATGTTTGCATAGACTATATACTTTTTTATTAAAAGCAAATGCTTCAATGAGCTTTTAAAATGAGAAGGAAGGTTAAGAAGTATTAATAAGTGAGACAGCATTGACAAAAATTAGTGCAGACATGGAATGCCGGGGAGTGGTTTTGGAAAGATGGATCTTGGGAAGATATTGAAGGGAAGGGTTGATCATAAGGAGATGAAAAACATCTGCTGTACTGTAGTATGCTGGTACAGTTGCCCTCTTTCTTTGTCCTGGAAGTAGAGTAGTTCCTGATTTTTTTTTTTTTCCCTTGGCTGTACCTATACATCAGGTGTAGAGATGGTACTCTCATGGGCAAGGTGGCTTCACTGTGCCCATAGATACCTTGTGTGTCTGAAGTTATGACCTTCAGGTACCTGCTTACCTTTTGGATGGGGCCCTTAAATTCAGTTTTACCCATCCATCATCTGACTTTTTTATAAATAATTAATGCTTTTTCTCTGCTTATCCACAATCCACTTTCTCCAAAACTTGCCTGTTTTAAAGGCCAGTGGATAAACTATTTTCAGCTTTTAGTCTCTCCCTGTAGCCTTTTAACCTAGCTGAGAACTTGAAGAACATATTTCATAAACATAGCAATAGATGCCTTCATGTTTTGGAAAACAAATGCTGAAATATGAGCTCAGCAGCAAACCAATTGTTTGAGGCTTTGGAAAACAGAATTTAAAAGGAAGTTATAAAAACCCAACCACTCAGCTTCAACCGTGGAGGTATTTCCATTCACAGCTTTGATCTGATTGAGGATGGTACGAACTGAAATCAGCAGCTGCAACTCTGAATATTGACCTGCCTCTTATCTCTGAATCAGAATTACTAGTAAAAAGAAATTTTAAAAAACCCAGATTCCATCACTTTAGTCTTTAATGACTGCAATATTCAAAAAGTAGGAATATTTCTTCATTAATTCCCCATGGATGTTGTGCATAAGGGTTTTAATATAGGAGCCGTATGCTTTTCTTTGAGAGAACAGACAATAAGTGGTATCCTTTTGTTATGTTTACATGACAGTGTGCCAAAGTTACTTACTGTGATTTTAGGGGTTTTTAATGCTGAAGAAATTCATCCGTTTGAAAGATAAGATAAATTAAGAGCCCTTGAAGCAAATTGTGATGGAGTCTCCTGAGAACTTTTCTTACAGTCTTCAGAACAAGAATGGTGATACTGTTTATTTTGCAGATTTTCAAAACATAGTTTGGAAACTGTTTTTTTCAGTTGGTTTGAAAAGTCTGCTGTACAGAGCTTGTACTTGTTCATTTTATAGATGGAAACCATCCTTGAAAATTTGTTTAACTTAAATAAAGAAGAACACTTTATAGATAAGTGTGTGCTGGTTAATAGAACTGAGTAAAGCCGGTAAAAGTCTGCCTGGAGCTTGTAGGTTGTTTTCAAACACTTCATTTCACGTGGTTGCTTCATAAAGTTCCTGTTCTATATGTGGGTGTGTATTTATAGTTATGAAAAGAGATTTTGTTTGTGTTTAATACTATAATTTTGAGGAAATTGTCTTATTTTAGAAGCTGTGTTACACTGAGGAGAGGGCTGATGCTGACTGTACAGTTACCTGAAAATATATTGTCAAGGCACTCCCCCTCCTGCCCCTCTAGGCCTGAGCTTCTGGAGGTTGCTGCTGTGCCTGTCTTTGCTCCCAGCAATCCCTGTGCCAGGGCCTGGTGCAGCTGCAGCTCTCCGCCCCTCGGGGTGCCTGTGCTCATGGGCTCCCGTGGTCTCCCTGCTCTCTTGTGCAGGGTGGGCACTCAGGTGCTGCATGAGATGATCTATTGTAAATATATAAACAAAAAAAAAAAAGATATTTTTAAATAAAGGGTTTTAGTGGGGCAAACACTCCACCAGTCTAGTTTAGAGAGTTTGCAAATGAACCTGCACCAGCACATTTGGGGAGGGAGCAAATTCCACTCAGGAGGTGTGAAAGAATAATTTTCCTGCTGCCTTTAGAGGAAATGGGGATGCCAACAGGCCATGGTCTGGCACCCCCTTGGCAGAGCTGGGGTGCAAGCTAAGTGGGCTGGGCTGAAGATGGGACCAAAAATTTAATCTGCAACCTTCTGTGCAGCCTCAGAGATGCCACAGGTCAAGTTTTGGGGCACATCATTCCTTCCCACTCCATGGCAAACAGGGCTAGGTTCTTTGCTCCTGGTCTAAGAAACTCAGCTCTGCAGTCAGCCCCAAAGGCAGGATGGGCCAGCAGAACCTGCAGAAGCATCTGTAGGAAAGAGTGAAACATTTCCACTCTTAAATGGTACTGATGGGAAGAGCTTTGCCTAGCAGCCTGTGGGAAAGGAGAAGTCACGGGTACAAACTTCCTCTGTGGAGAAGAAGTCAGTGACTTTCAAAATCTAAATTAAATCAAGGAAATGGGTCTTTAATATTAATGGCTGGCAAAAATAAAAAGGCCTTGTCAAGCTGCAGTAAACAAAAGGAACAGTTTTTCATCTGCTGATTATATTTGAGAATTCAAATGAGGATTCTCTATCTTAAATGCCCTTTAACACCTGGGAGCTGGCAGGTGCTACCTAAATATAATTACAATGGGCTTCTGGCAATAGAAGCTTTTAATCTAATCCGGTGTTAAATGCAGGAGTCTGTTATGTCTCTGCCTAGAGTCTTCCATGTTTCCTGTGTGTATAGTTCTCAGTTCACTTCTCAGTTTAAGTAGCAGCACTGAATGAACCATCCAGCAAATTTTTGCGGTGCTGCTGACCAAGGACTTCCTTGTTGCCATTTTATCTGAGTACCTAGATCTGGAAAAAAAGTTTCCCGTTCATTTTCTGGAAATTCGGGTCAACTGCTTTGTAGCGGTTTTTTATGCATGGGTTTACTCTGCTTGCTTGTCGCTGTGCATAAAAGCAGATATCTTTATACTGCTTTTATAAGGGAATGTTTAAGCTTTACTCTTTGGGGATTTAAAAAAACATTTAAAATCCTGATTTTTCAAAAATATGCCTTTTTGTATTTGGAAAGGAAGCTGAATTTTGGGAGAGAAAAAAAGGCTGCAACCTGCTTGAGGTGAACTGTCTTGTTTGAAGTGGATCCTACAGAGCATTGTTCGGTTCCATTCTGGGGTGTTACTGCCATAACCTTAGTTGTTTTAAGATGTTTGATTGTTGTACACAAATACCAACATTTACTTTGCCTTACTTAGGTTTATTTTCAGTGTGGATGCTGTATGAATTTACGTGGCCATGAGTGGCACACAGGCATCACCTGTGTCCTCCTTCAAGCACGAAACACAGTGAGTAATTTCATAGCAATAGCTTCTTACAGAACGCTCTGGCAAGAGGCTTGTTCCTCTACAGAATCGCTTCAAGTGAATGAAGCCACTGAAAAGAACTCTGGGATAATAAGCCATGATTACAGAATGAGCACAAATGTCAGGGTAGCAGATTTTGTAAGTCTGCACATTTTATTTACAGCTTAGCATCCAGTCTATTTTAAGATCTGCTAGTAATCAAGCTTAAAAATTGGGAATAAAGTCAGTTCACAGATGTTCTCTCCACAGCCCTTCAAGAGGTCTGAATGGGTGCAAAATACCCTTTTGATTTGACTTGATTTCTTGCAGCACAGCAGCAGGTTGCTGCTCTGTATGCAGGAAGAGGGATCTGTTTGATTTCAAGTTCCTTTTTCTACCCAGAAGATTTTTAATCCAAGGACCTCTTGAGGTATTTTTTAATTACGAAGGATCTGGAAGTAGCAAATAGCTTTCTGTCAAACCTGTATTAATTAAAAGGTCACCTTTGGTAGTCTGGTAAAAACAAGGTTAGAAAATTACTACCAAGGGTCTGTTGTGCTCTGGTAGTGGGATCAGCACCACTTCTGTAAAATACTTTCCTCTATTTTTGTGCCACCTCTCTCCCTGTGCAGCAGGTTGTTTTTGAAGTGACCAGGGGTAGATTCCTGGTGGCAGCTCTGTGCTCAGCTGAGCCAGGCATTTGTTGCTGCTGACAGAGAAAGGAATGCTGATCCTGCCTCTCCTCCCTTGGGATAGTGTTTCTCCCATTCCATAAGACAATATAGGGAAGGCTGGCAAAAATGAACAAACAAAGAAAATAGCCAACAACCCAAACATAGAGAGTGCTGTCACTCTGGGTAGCTGAAAGCCCTTTGAGCTTGGCTTAACTAGACCATAAAATCAAGCCTGTATTTTTGTAAGAGAGACTGTGCTCTCTTACAAGTTTCCTACTTGTAAGTAGGAAAGTCAGTAGAAGTTCCTATTTCTAGTTTCCTACTAGAAGGGGATATAACACTTTGGTCTAGTCTGGAGAAAGGAAATGCTGCACCTTGCATGCAGTTTGTGCTTTGTGTGGCATGGAGCTCACCACACTGGTGTGAGGCTCTCTCCCAGCTGGTTTCAGAATTGTATGAAGACATTGCTCTTGCTTTTCCTGTTGAACGAGTTATTTGAGAGAGGGGGGCATCTTCAGGTCAGTGGTGAGGATCAGAGCTTCTGTCATAGGAGGAGCTTTAAAAGAAAATGATACACACACTCCTTTCTTGGTGCCTCGGTACAGAAGATTAAAAAAAGTGAAGCAGAAGAGAAACGTGCAAAGTGAGAGGGTGTGGAGAAGCAGATGCAGAGCTGCAGCTTAGAATGTATTTCAAAGTCAGTAATTTGTTGTTTAAGGAAAAATGAGATCAGGCTTTCCTGTGCTCTACAGAATCAGCTGTTACATCTTCAGCAGTGGTATCTGTGCCAAGTGCTCAGCTCCTCTCTGGATGTGACCTCTGGGAAGAGCTCAGATGTAAAAGACTGGCTGAATTTTGAGAAGTTTTTAGGATAGATAGTTTTTAAAAATAAAATTTAGGAAGTTTAAGCATCTTGAGAAACAGATTAATTTGAGAATTAGGAAATCTTCAGCTGATCTAATTCTCTTTTTGCCATCTCTCCCAATATAAGTTTGTTTTAGTGAATAATTGCTTCCAGGCTGAATGTCTAGCTTCAACTGCCGGCCATTTCTCTGCTGATTATATTTAACTCCTTAAAATATTTTTTCATAGAATCAGAGCTCCTGGAATATGATTCTGTCATTTCTTTACTTTTGCCCTTACAGACTGAGCCCTTAAACTAGGTGAGAAGCAGGTTTTTCAGGTCACACATTGCTACAGCTCTTCCCTGCACTCTCCTCAAGGCTGACAGAGGGCTGATGAGGGGTGAAGGTCCTCCTCTCAACTCCAGAAAAATAGCATGGGACCCCTATGGTTGTTACTTGTGTAAGATTCCCACTGGTGCTTCTCACTCACATTGTTCTTGGGGCTTTGTACGAGGGACAGCCAGGCAGTGCTCTGAATTGTCCTGAGGGGTGTTACATCTTCCTTAGCTTCCAGCAAATCCAGTGTGGCAAGGCAAATCAGTGTTGGGCCTATAGCTGTTTATTTTTCGGGATGAAATCAGCAAAGAGAACGCTGCTAGATGTCCACGAGCAGTGCTTGCAGGCAGCTGGTCAGAACTGATGCTCTTGAGGGCCCGTCAGTTTGCTCGGGGAACATCCCAAAAATTGATTATGCACCTGGGAATCTCTGTGGTTCCCATTTTACAGAGCAGGATTAGGTGCTGGAATGGATCAAAGTATTTGTACATTATATTGGTTAAATCTTAAGAGGGGAAAATGGAATAAGGGAGACAGACACAGCTCAATTACAAGCCAAGTGGCACAGAGTGGATGCCAGGGACCATTTCTTTCCCTCCTAAATCTGAAGTTCTTTATTAGCAAGGAGCAAGAATTGTCCCATTTTGAGCTAAAAAGGCAGGGTGCCTTTACAAGAAGAGATTAGATCATGAGCAGTAAGGAGTATATGGATAGGGAGTTAACTCATGCCTGTTCTTTGCAAGTAGTGAGTGAGAAGACCAAAAAAAAAAAAGTTTGCAGGTACACATTTAGGACAGAAGCTCTTCATATTGTTGAAAATTACTCCATGGATGTGACAGCTCTTACAGTGGAAAACAGGGCTGTAAAACACGCAAATGTATAAATGTGCACTGGGAAGTCTCCACCAGAGATTGATGGGAGGTTGAAGGGCAGGTGGAGGTAATACTATTTGGTTTTAATTCCATTCTTTTGGTCTTTCCTTAGGCAGTTGGTTACTGGATTATTAAATCCTTTGGTCCATGCTGGCTCACGTTTTCCACCTGAAGTGTCCTGAGGCTGGACAAACACATGGATGCACTGAGCACTTTTGGAGCACAGCAGGCAAGAGAAGACAGTGCAGCACCAGGAACATGCCAAGGGATGGTGTCAGGTGAGCACACTCAGAAGGAGTGACCCAGCAGCTGGTATTTAATGTGCTGGATGGAGAATCCCATCTCCAGCTCTGATCTCAAATTACTTTTCTTGCTACTTACAAAATGGTGTCCACATCCTCTCACATAAAATGTGAAGGTGTTTCTGGCTGGTTTTTGTATTATAATGGAAAATGGCTGCAGACAGTTTTTTAAATTTCAGACTTTCACATTGAGGAAATATGGGGAAGAAATGAGTGTGGAAAGGATTAGTAAATTAATTTTATTGTGAATCGCAATTTGGTGCCTTTGGGGACCAAATTCTACATGATTTTAAGAATTTTATTCCTATCCAAAACTGCCACAGACATAGGCCCATAAAATTTGCATTTTCAATAGTCTCTTAGGTAGAGGAAGGTATTTTTGACATTCTGGTGTCTTTTCATTGCATGAGTCCCTAAGGACAGTCTTTGAGAGCTTCTGAAGAAAACAGGTTATATAGAGTTCTGAAAGCATGTCATGGATTCACCATTAGCCTGGATGCAAAGATCTTTGTGCTGCATTTGAATTTTGACCTTCATTAGCAGTGCCTGGGGAAAGGCTTGTCTGAGCTTCTGGGTATCCTCACCTGGCACAAAGGAGGTCCTGGTTCCTGGTGGGGCACCCTGGGCTCCATTGCTAGAGGAATTATGACAAAAAGGGCAGGTGGCTTTTGCCCCTGGGAACCCCTGCCCTGTGGGATTGCTTGGAACCAGCCCTGCTGTTTTGGCTCATGCCAGTACTATGGTACTCCTGTGATCCACGTTGTGTGGATTAAACACTTCCTGGTAATGAAGCTGAAGATGTGCCCAGCCTGTGTGGAGCAGAGCTGAGCCTGGCAGGAGTGAGCAATGCCCTTGTAGCAATGACCCTCGGGTGACTTTCTGGGAAGATTAAAAAAAAATAAAAAAAGGAAAAAAAAGTAGGAAAAGCATTCACTTATATAGATTTGGCTAAATAAAAAGTAATTTAATGGGGAACACAAAGGGCGAACCCAAATCTACGTGAGTGGAAGGCGACCCTTTAGCCTGCTTGCTTCAATTCTGGCTTTGCCTGAATACTTGTATTAGGGGAGGCATCGAGTCAGCCTGGCTCCCTGTGCCTGCACAGGCCTGAGCAGGAGTAGTCACAAACAGTGCTACTGCTCCTGCTGTGGTGTGAAGAGCTCTGTTATTGTGCTGGTGCTCTCTGGTGGGGCAGGGGACGTTACCTGCCCCTCACAGGAAAGATTTGGGGGGGGGGGGGGGGGGGGAGTTGTACAGAAGAGGTAATCTGAGCCCAAGGTATTCCCAGAGAAAACGCTTGTCTGCGCAGGATGGTTATTTCTGTGTCCACCTATGCATCCCACCCCACTGCTGTTTCATCTGTGGGAAATGTCCTTCCCTTTCCCAGCAGATGGACTTGGCTTCCCCTGTGGGTAGGATCAGAGTCGTGCATCCTGTTGGCAGCTCTGCTTTCTTTGATTGGGTGCCCTGGAGCATGAATTTCCTTAGGAAAGGCAGAGATGGCAGCAAGACAAGTTTTCTCCCGGTTCCCTTGTTCCAGTTTCCTCCTTTTGGCAGAACAGGATTGGATTTTCTTTCTCACTATTATTATGGACTGCAAAGAACAGCTCTTAAATTAGCCCTGAGGAGGTGGAAAGGCAGAGGAATCGCTGTGGGGAGTTTGGTCTGACGCAGGTAATAAGCACAAGCTCTACCTGATTCCACTGATGAACCCTGTCACAGGCACAGCCCTCTCCCCAGTTTGTTTTTGTTGTTTTAATTAACTTTTGGCAGCCATGCCAAATGCAACTCCTGAGCCTTTTCCCAACCACTGCTGCAGTGCTACAGTGAAGTTCTTTGGCCACAGCTTGGCTTGGGAGGCTTGGATCCATCCAAGGAGCCTCCTGTGAAACTCAAGGCCTATGTGAAGGTGCCTAAATATCCCCCAGTAGTGACCCTTTATCCTTCTCTGCTAAAACACTCCTTGCTCCATCTTCTCCCCAGTGCTTTGAGCAGCTCAGAGTCCGACAGCTCTGCTGTTCTTCCCACTTCTTTGGAACGCTCATGCGCTGTGTGGCCGGAGATGCTCCTGCTGGGAGGGCAGAGCTGGGCTCTTCAGCCATCCAGTGTGGATGTGCACCCATGGGGATACAGCTCTGGTGTGTGTGACACTGGCCCTGTTACCTGAGCCCCTGAAGGCTGTCCCTCTCGAAGAGAGAGGGACATCAGCCCCAGGGACTGTGGAGCAGTTGTAGTGCTCCATCTTGAGGAGACAGACACCCTGGAGCACCTACGCTGGTGGGGAGGGGAGGGGAGGGGAGAGAAGGCAGCACACAAACCCCATCAGTGCCCTGCAGCATCCTTGGGCAAAGCAGGATTTAGGTCACCTGCCCAGGGAGCAGTTTGTGCTCTGCTGACTGCCTCTATCACACAGGCCTGAGGTGCTGACAGGAGAGAAGGGCAACTTTTGAACCTCAAGGGCAACTTTTGAACCTTTTGAACCTTCCCTTGACTTCAGACAAAGTGTTATGGTTTGCTTTCAGTGAGGGAAGGGAGCCTTGCAACCACCCATTTTTACAGAAATCTGCCCTAAGAAGGTGAGGCTGCTCAGACATTGCTGGGTGCCTCAGCCTTTGTGTAGAGCCCCAGAGAACAGCAGCCACATCCAATCTCATCCACTGCGGATTTTCATTATCCACATGAAAAACTGGGTTAAGCTACCTCAGGCAAAAAGAAATCCTGCAGGCTGCTGTGAGGCTGTCATTGCTAGAGAGGCTCTGTCAGCTGGGAAAGGACACTGCTTTCGTGCAACAATGAACCTCACCCTGCTATAAATAGCTCCTCGTTGTTCAGAAAGAAACAGAAGAAATTCTTCTCACTCCCCTTCTGTTGCATTTTCTCCTTTCAGGTGGCATAAAAGCCATTTGGTTATTTGCAGCACAGGAGCAGAGCTGGTTGGGATCAGGGGCCATAAAACCAATGAGACAAAAGGTAGGGTGAGCACATGGGGAGAAGAGTAGGGTGTGGCATGCCTGGTGGTTAAACCTGCTGCACAGGCATGAGGCAGGGTCCCACCCACAGCTATGCAAGACAGCATTTCCAGCTCCCTGGAGTTTGGGCTGTGGCAGGCCAGCTCCCTTGCAGCCTGGTTGTGTTTGGCATCTGCTCTCCCTTGCTCAGAGGGAGTCTGGTCATCAGCCCTGCAGGCTGCTCTTTGGGGAAGCAATCAGGGAAAAGTCCCTCCCGGTGCCTGCAAGCTCTTCATGATCTGTGATTTACCACTGGCCTCCTCAACCACCACTATATATTGAAATTTGGTGGTGATGCTACTGGAAAAATCACGAGAAACAGATCATATATGCTAGCCTGTGGGAAAAAGTTCCTGAATTTGTTTTGCTTCTAACACATGAGCAACAGAAAGCTGTTGCTGGCAGCCACTGAGTCCACTTGAATGTCTGTGCTTGGTGTGTGTTTGTGTGTACTTGCCCCAGGCCAGGGGAGCTTTTTTTTTTTGGTCAAAAAAGCAGCTCCTAAAATCACTGTATGGCACCAAGCATTGAAATTGGCTGCTGTCATCTCAGGCAAGAGAATGCTGCTGTGTAGGGGTGATTAGTTTAAACTGTCTGTGGCCGAGAAAGGGCCACAGATGTTTAACAGCTGGTCTGAGTCCTACTGAAGTGCCTTTCAGATCCTCCAGGGTCACCTCAAGCCCCTGGCTGCAGTAACAGGTTTTCTTCATTAAACATGCAAGTATTTCTTCTATTTTAGAAAGTCTATTAAAGCTGACTTGCAGTATTTAATAGCAGGACTTGCTCAGCCTGGCTGCAAAGTGTGGGTGATCATCCGTGACCAATTTCATAAATACTTGACATTACCTGGTGTCTGAAAAGACAAACTGTGGAACTCTGCAGAGGCACTGTGCAAATTGCTTTACTGAACAGAGCAATACTCTACCTGTTCAATATTAATTACAGGACAGGAGTGAAAAAAAAAAAGTGATTATCTGAACACAGAAACACTGTGCTGATGTTATGCCAAACTAATTGTTGGGATGCCTCTCTTCCACCCAGTATCAGAAGCAGCTGTGGGTTTTAGGTGGTGGTGAGTTGCTGGGCTCAGTAATGGAGAGGACTGAAAAAAGATTAATTGGGATGTCAAGGAGAAGAGCAGCACACATACTCTGGAGGAACCACCAGCAGGTACAGAATTACATTTTTCTTCGCAAGTGTTGGATGGGGCCTTTCCTCTGTGCCTGGGTGTAAATACAATTGCTCTTTCTTGGAGACCAACTTTTCCAGTGCTTATGTCCAAGGTATAAATATGCCTCTTAATTCATGTGTTTGTATTTATCTTCAACATTTTCAATGTGAAAAGGCTGGGATACTGATAGACTTGTAGGCAATGAACTTTTCCAGTTCCTGAGAGTGATCTGCAATTTATTCTAGCGTGGCTGCCTGCAGATGCTACTCTTATTCACAGCAAATAAATGTCTCTCCCCTTCCTGCTTTCCCTCAAACCTGTCCATTTTTGGGGATTATTATTTGGCATCATTTTAGCTGACTGTTTCTAAATCTTGAGTGTGTGCAGGAGGGATGGATGATGTTTGCTGTGCTGTTTCCTCAAAGGCTTTGAGACAAAAGTTGCCATCTTAAATCCTGCTTTGTTGCCCCCGGGGAGTCTGAATCTGGCAGAAAGAATATCTAACATTTCTTTCAAGGCTGCAGTCCAGCCCTGAGCCATAGAAGTAGAAAAAGGAGCATGTTTTGCCTTATTGCACCTCGGTGTGTCCACACTGCAGTTGGCACCAGCTGCCTCCAGGCCAGGGCAGGGCTGCACTGCAGGAGGTGAGTCCGTCTGCTCAGGGGAGCTGATTCTCATCCAAGTTTGTGGATTGCCAATTCCCTGTGAATCTGAGAACCTCCACTGCTGCTGTTCTTGCTTCTTTGATTCCCAGGCAAAACCTGTGACAGGAAACATAATCTGCAAAAAAAGCCGTGGTAAAAGACATGAATCCCATGCCAGTATCGCTGGTGCAGGTGTTCCTGAAGAATCCTGCCCAAGCCCTCACCTGGGGAAATGGGAATATCAGAGAAGTGAGAGAGGTTTCTGGTTTCTCAATTCCCATCACCTTTTGTGTATTGATTTCTTAAACTCTCATTCCCAAGACAAAAGTGTGACTGTGCTGTAATCTAAGGAAACTGCTGCATGGAGAGTGTCTCTGAAGAGAGAGGGGAGATGGCTTTGCTTTGCAGGGGTCTGATGAGATGCCATTCATTACTGTCTGTAAAGTGCTTTTTCAAATCTCGGGTGAGGGTGCTTTAGGAGTGTGTGCTTTGACTTGGTGACAGCTGGGGGGGGTCCTTCTCTGAGGTGGCAGTTTTATTCTCTCTGTTCCTCTCTGGAGACAGGACAAGTGGATATTGCAAAACACTGCAAAAGGGCATGTTAAGTTTGGCTTAATTAATAAAGACCATGTTGTTGGAATTAACTGTGAATTCTCCTGAGAATAATTTCACAGAAGATTGAGTTACTCCAGGCCCTGGCCTGATCTGAATGGATGGCAATGTTGTAAATGACAGCACCAAGGTAACATGTTTGTCTGTGTCAATCAGATCCTGGGTTTCATAGTTTCCTAGATTAAATTCCTTCTTTTATTCAATTAGTGTGCTAAAGACAATTTGCATTGCTTATTGTACCTCTGATGGCGTGGCCTGATCAGACACAGCGTTAGCTCTGGTCACGGCACATCCAGGGAACAAAGTGCTGTGCTGCTGGGGGCAACTCTCCAGCCATGACAGGGAACAAAGAGAAATCCTCCTTTGGTTTTTGGCACAGCTGCACGTCTCAGCTGGTGTGTAGCTGGTCTCGCTGCAGGGGCTTGTAATCCTCTCCTTAGGTGCCTCCTGCTGTGTGTGCCCAGGGAGCGATGCTGGGAGGCGCCCGTGCGTGGCTGTTCCCGTCTCAGGGAGCCCTGCTCTGAGCCAGGGCATGGTCATGCCCATCCATCACCCTGACGATGCACCTACACATTTCCAGCATCTGCACTCCTTTGGGATGAGCCAGCCTCCACTCTGAGCTGCAGGCACACACGGTGCTTTGATCGCTTCTTGAGTGTGGATGTGACGTCTCACAGCAGAAACTGGTGAGTTCCTCCCCTGCTGCTCAGCAGTGACTGCTGTGGTGCAAAAACCACACAGCAAAGGAGAAAAGGAGTCTGTTTCTTGTGTGAAGGGGCCAGACTGTTTTTCAAACCAGCATTAGGGGCTGCCAATGCAGCTACTTACATGTTGAAAAGGTTGCTGAGGTCTTGGCTGTGTTGAACAGCCAGAATCTCTTGCCTCCCCTTTTGTAATACTAAACAACTTCATAAAAATAGTCTCCTAGGGACTGGGTCCATAAAGACATCAAATAGGTCAAGGGGCTTGTTGCTGGTTGCTTCTGTTAATGTTCTGTTTCCCCTGGAATTCTGGCTTTTTCTTAGCACAGCTTAGGTGCAAACTAAATTTCTTCACGTGGAAAACCCAAGATGCTATGAAGAAACACCCTGAGCAAATCAGACATGGCAGCCCAACAGAGCCTGGCCAGAGGTCAGGGTTGAGCCACACTCACACACCTGGAATGCTGGGCAGCCTAATCCCAGTGGAGCCTTTGCAGCCATGGGGAAATGAGGGACACAGCCCAAGGCATGGGGGACATCTTTATTGTGGCTGTTGGCAAAGACTGACAGTAACCCCACTGGTGTGTTCTCCTGCAAGGCTTCCGCTATCTTGTTGGAATAAGGTTTAAACCAGGTCCTAGCAACTTGCTGACTTGGAGCTGTGAAACAGCAGCCATCTGCAGATCACACGTGTCTGGTTTTGCCTGCAAATGCCACTCACTTGGCGTGCAGGTCATGGATTTGGTGGGTACCACTGGTGGGACAGACAATGCTCACCAGAAGAGCCAGAGCAGCAAAGACGAGGGGCTGGTTCTTTTCAGCATAGATATTCGAGAGCTGGGACAGCTCTCCCTGTCCTTGTGTCCACCCTGCTCTGCCCTGAGGTGGCTGGGAAGCAGTGCTTGTCAGGGTCAGAATGGCATGGCAGGGGGAGACAGTGGTCCCCTTTCCTATGTCTGTGTGCTAACTACACTGAAAGGCTTTTTCAAGTCCATTTTTTCTAAAGAAAATGCCTTTGTCCCTAGTGGCTGGACAGAGATGGTAGGTTTATGATTCTGATGGTCTTAGAGTGTGAACCTGTAACTTATCTCATAGTATATTCTCTACATCTTTTCACTTAGGCACCCAGAGCATGACCAAACATCTTCCCCACATAGTTCGGAAAAGAACAAGACAGGAAAAGCAACGGGTAATATATCTGACTGTATTTCAAAGTTGTTGATTGTAGACAAACTTTGTTGAAGAAATAAAATCACATGACAAGATATCAGAGTGATACTATAAATCAATTTTGTTATTGTTGCCACACTTCACATTTTTGGAACTCTGAATTCAGCTTATGGTGTACAAAATTTGTAAAAATTTATTGCAAGCGTGCCTTTGTGTAGAACAAAACTGGTGTCACAAAAGTAGTTCCCTGTCCCATGCAGAAACACAGCTGTGTGTCTCTTACTGTGAAGAGGTCACACACCTGCATTTCCTGAAAGACTTGGCTGTTACAAAATTGGTCTGAGAAGATTTTTAAAAAGAAAGAAAGAAAAAAAAGTAATTTGCAGTGTATACTTCTGTAATTTATGCCTTCAACAGAAATCTTTAGAATTATAAAGAATATGGAACTTTGCAACAGAACTGCAGTTGCTGATGGTGTGAGCACAGCCCAGTGGTCTTGAAAACACTCAGCCAACTAAGGCCTATCTTTGCAATTGGAACTGTCACTGCATTTGATGGAATGTAAGTTGCACACATTGAAAAATAAATGAAAACAAAATGTCAATGGGGAGACTCCTTCTCCAGAATCCCCATTGTTCCTGTTTCTACTGTGGTGCTTCCACAGTCTGTAGCTTCCATGCTGTGCTGACATGCAGCAGCGCTGTGACTCCAAGGCTGATGACTACTGAACACGTATAGCCTAAGGAAAGGCATGGAGTGAGGCCAGGAATGTAGCTAAAGCAGGGTTTGTGTTACTCAATCAGCTGTGCAGACTGGTTATGTTAAACATCAGCCTTTTCCTTTAATTCAAAGGCAGCAGGGGGGGGGGGTTTATACATGCTGGAATTATGAGAGTTAGAAGGGATCACCTGGCTCCTCTCCCTCCACATGCCATGCTTTGAACTTGCCTTCTCAAACCCACTGTTGCCCTTTAACTCCTCCTTGTGTCTGTGTCTACATCCCTCCATGCTGATTAGCCACACCTTCACAGGACCAGATTAATCGCTGGCATAAACCTGAGTTTTGTTATCTCTGATAACACCCCCAGACCATGGGATCAAGCTTTTTTTTTTTTTTTTTTTATTTCAGTACTGAAATGCCAGGCAAATATTTGGTTTATATCTAGAAGAAAAATCCAGGTTGCAAAATAAGTCGAAGAGACCTGCAAACTGTTTTCCATCAAATGAGCAACTATGTTTCACAGAGACATGCAAATTGTTCAGCAGTCAGGTTTTGCAAATGCCTTGACACAGATTATTTGAGTACAAGACCACAATGTTACTTTGACACAAGTGGGTTGGGGTTCTGGAGGGCTGAACCTAGTGCGCTCAGCTTTGCTTTTAAATTTCTAGGCTTTTTGAGGGGAACGAGTGGAAACAGATCAAAATGCTCTGAAGGCCAGAGCACACTGTAAATACTTGAAGTGTGAAAGCATTTGCCAGAGTGTTTATTTTAGAAACAGAGTTGCAAGGGCTGGGAGCAAACTGCATAGGCCTGGAATTTTCCCTTTCCTAGAAAAACTTCTGAGACTAGCTTGACTATGAAGTCTGCTCATCCAAGGAGCTTGGATTGCAAATTGTGACCTTGTGTATCCCCAGCTTTTTTCCCTAGTCAGGTCCTGCACATCATGGTTCTACAGCACAGCACGACAGTCCTCTCCTGTGGGGTTCCTCACCCAGGGCCCCCAGGCATCCAAGGTTGTTCAGGTACAGCAAATGATGCTTTCCTGGCTCAGGTTTTCACACCAGAAGTCATGTGGACCACCCTGACATCCAATACAAGCAATTATTACTTCAAAAGAGTGATACAAAAGGGATTTACCACTTAAGGCCTTTTAGTGATACCTAACAGTTGTTCACCAAACCCATCAGAGTGAAAGGGCTTCAAAAACAAAGCAAAACAAAAAGAAAATCCCCAGGCCCTGTCAAAGGTCCATGCTGTCTAGGACAGCAGTGCAGAGCTGAGGAATATTACAGCCATGCTAGCTGGAGCGGTGGGTGTGGTGCTGCTGAAACCTCTTTGGGGTCCATCCAGACCTGCTGGGACAGCACTAATGGGGCAAAGCAGACAACACCTTCACAGTGATTGCAATCAGAACAGCCTGCGGAAACAATACCCTGTTTCATCTGAGACCTGCAAAATAGCAGAAAGGACCAGCAGAGCAACGCTACATAAGTAAACTGAAGGACCAACTCTGTGTCGTCGACCCTTCCAGACTGACCAACAACCTGCAGGATGCTTTGGATGTGTTCTAAATGCAAGGAATGAGGGAAGCAAAGGAAAGTGTGGGGCAGGAAGCTTCTCCAGGGCTAGATTTCCAGACAGGCAAAGCTGTCACTCAGAAGAAGAGGAAGAAATCCTTTTTACAAAGCACAGCTGTTCTCAACTGTTTCCCAACAGTGAGGTGATGATACGAAGATGCTTCCAGTTCACGATGCTTCTGGAAACAAAGGTAAGTTTATAAAGAATTGCGACAAGAATGTATATCAAGTGGCACTGCTGACAGGCTTGCTTTTGAGTAGATGATGTGATGTGTTGGTGCAAGTATCCTAGTTAACAGCAGGCCAAATATATACCTGTTTTGAGTTTAGAGTTCCTTGCCCTTGTGAAACTGTGAAGAGGTCTTCGACACTTCAGTGTTTTTCTCAGCCAGACTGAGATGAGCTCGTTTAACAAACAGCCAATGTTACATCAATCCGAGCACGAAGGAAGTGCCATGGCAAACTCCATAACAGAGGCGGATGGAAGACTTCATATTCCAGCTAAGCCTCAGTGACTTTTCCTAACTCAGTAATTATTTGTCTGAGTTTCACACTGTTTACTGGACTATTGCAGAGCTTCAGATTTTCCATATATCTTTTCTAAGTTCCTCTAGGCTTGTTGGGCTCCTATGTTTTATCAAATTTTCTCTTACCTTTAGTGCAATTTGGTTTTAACTCGTGCCAGCCTGTATGAAGTAGCCTGTGCTAAGTCCCACAGCCCTTACTTAGGGGGAAATTATATTTGGCATACTTTCATTTCTAGTTAGGAAAAGGGCTTTTGAACCAGAACCAAGTCACTGAAAACATAGAACATGGCCTTAATCAGCAGGAATGCAAACTCCACTTACAGTTTCATCACCCCCCTTATCTGTGCTGTGCCTTGGCGTCTGGTAGGAAAGGAAAAGCTTTGATAAGCTAATGATGTCTCACGAGTGCTGAGGTTGTTACAGCACTTTGCAATCCTTGCTTGGAAAGTACCAGAGATGCACAGAATTATCAGAGCAGCATAATCCCCCAATCCCCTCCTTGTCAGTGGAATCAGCTCTACCACAGGGGGACTAAGGCATGGAAGAAGGAGATACTGGAGGCTTCTTACACTACTCACTATCTCAAGACAGACTTCTAAGTAACTGTTAGAAAGAAAGTAACATCTTTGGGGGGAAAAAAAAGGCCACAGAAATATATCTGGAGGTAAAGAACAGGAATGCTGTTTTTGAGTTGCTAAATTCAATTTTCTTTAGAAATTACCTGAAGAAAACAAAGTTGTACTTCTATAAATTATGATTCCTAGACTACTTGTATATAGAAGGGTTGGGGATAGAGAATAGAAAATGGAGATGAGATTTCTTTAAATTGTGCCCTATTGTCAAGTGTACAGATGGACTGAAGTAAAAAGTGGCAGAATTCCTGCAAGCCCTTGAAGCATTTTTCCATGGAGACAACAGTGGAAACCACTTCCCAGTGGCTTCTAAGCTCTGGCAAGTGTGGTATTACACACTGGGATAAGAAATGTTTTCCAAGAATGGATCGTGGCACAACAGACATTTCCTGAAAGTACTGTGCATAGAAGGTGGTCAGTATGTCTTACTGATGGTCTCAGTTCTTTGAAATAAAGTTTGCATACCATGAACAAGTAATTATCAGTTTTTAGAAGTTCGTGTCAGTGAAAATTCAATTCATCAGGACAGAAAGGAGCTGTGCTGTGCTCCCTTCACTACTTCAGTGTCAAAGTACTTTTTTTTTTTTGAAAAAGTTTTTCTTTTTTTTTCTTGAAAAAGTTTAGACATTTCTCTGCGACTTGGTTGGCATTTTGACTGCATTTTACCTACTGCTAAGTTCTCAGATCTCTTACCCAGATTGTCTTAAGGCTACAAACAACCCAAACTATAATTTCACAAGCTATTGCACAATTAGACACACACGCACTATAACGAGCATCCTTGCACTACTTTGAGACTTATTTCCCCCCTTTAATTAGGGAGAAGCTTTAATGTTACAAGCAGGTGGGGAACCAAATCTGAGAAAGCCAGTTTGCAGTGAAGGAAATAATCCTGCACAGGCTGAGCTGCAGTTGACAAACTTCAGCCTTTTAAAAATTATCCTGTATCTTCCGTAATTACTTTGCCTTGGTTGCAGTAACAGAAAAAGTGCAAGATGCTTTTTCAACAAGGAGAAATGTTAACTTTCCCCAACCCTATCCACTTCCAGTCAATAAAAGGAAAAGATGAGGAGGAAGAGTCATCTGTAGATATAGACTACACTTTGGTGGCTTTTGCTTGTTGGCTTCAAGAGCCAAAATTCAGGCATTCTGTACATACAAATATATATAAATATTTTTGCTTACTTATGGAATGTTTGTGCATGATAAGAACAACAGTTCCAAATGATGAGGGATGTTTAAGGCTAAGAAAATGAAATTCATTGCAAAGCTATACTTTTGTTTTCATTTTTCTCCTTTACAAAGGAGACTAAAGCATCTTCCCTGTAATAGTCAGCCACTGTGTAATCCCCCGTCAACACCAATTCTAGGGAAAACTACTCAGGACCCAGTCCCTGAGGCAAAAAGCTAAGATCTCATGATTTGAGCTCAAGTAATCTGCATAATTACCTGCATACATTGGTGAAAAATTAAATATTTCAAGGCCTCAGGTCTACAGCCATCCAAAAAAAGAAAAGTCATTTTCTGTATGGGATTGCCTAGATCCAGGCCTTTAAGCATACATAGTTATGGAACAATTGGCCAAGGGCTCCAGATTTATCCCAGGGGCTTACAGTGTAGCTGGAGAGTGGTCTGCCTACTCCTCAGAAATACCAAGTTCCTCCAAGGTGGTCTTGGAAACCATCCATGTCTGCAGGGGGCATGGGTATCCTGCACATAGGCCAGCATGGCATGGGAGTGTAAGGAAGCTGAACTTTTCATTTAAGCCAGCCCATCTGTAAAGTTCCAGCCAAACTTTTCCTTACTGCCCCAGTTTCAACTACCATATAAATTTATGGGATATAATGAGCTAGCAGCTACACTTCCTGATCCAATATAGGCTGGCATTGTCTGAAGAAGGTAGCAATAAGAACACTGTGAAATTTCCTGAAAAAAAAGAAAAATATAGGTTTATATTGCTGAACGTTTATTTTTCATGCTTCAGGCTAGCTGCTGTCTCCCTTGGAATACTTACAAGACTGACAAGAACCAACTATCAAACACACTCAGTCGGAAGAGGGGTGGTCTCAGCTCTCTGCAGGGTCAAGAATTTTGAACTCATCCTTGGGTTCCTGTGCAGCTTGGCATCGTCAAGGGCTAGAGTGGTACAAACCCACCCCCTTCTTTTGTGGTTAGGAGGCCTCAGAGCACAAAGTTTTGTCCTTTCTCCCATGTTTCCTGGGTGGAGACCTTGTGGACTGAGAAGTGAAAAGGATGCTTAGGAATCCCGCTGCTGTTCATTGTGCAACTGGCAGGCAGAGCAGGATGTGCAGGACAGGCTCCAGGCTGCAGCACAAGCAGAACCACCATGGAGTCAGCCATGGCCATCCTCTTCTCTCCTTGCAACAAGGTGAGATCTGCCTCTAGGTCTATGCCAAACAGTAAGACTTTGGTGGAAACAGAAAGGTGTTAGTGCAAGGATACTCCATGGGCTAGTCATTAATTTACGAACCTCTGATGGATTTTTCCTCTGTTATTATTTACATGCTATGCATTTGCATGTCACAGAATGAAGAAATCTGAGGAGTTTCCAAATTGATGTTGGTTACACTCTATTGCCTCTTGTCAGATAGACGCATGTAACCTGGTAAGATTTACACTGATAAATCATTCACTCCATTCCTCTTGAATCAACTGGAGTCATTCTTTGGGAGTAAAACTTTTCAGGCTTGGGGTCCTCTAATCAACATGGTTTTCTGCCCTGTAAGTTCATGCAATTCTGTTTGTGCCCATCACTGCTAACCTTCAGAATACAGAGTTTTTTGATGATTGAGTTGTGGACTGAAATCAATGAAGTGTAGAGGGCAGGGTAGTAGTTCCCCTCAGTATTGATTCCCTCGTTTCAATCATACCTCTCTCTCAGCATTGTTTTCTGAAACTCCAGTGGCTTTCAGATTCCATGAGCACCAAAACACGGCCTTGACCACCAGCTCACGATGATGCTTATCCTCTACAGTGTCACTCAGAACAGAAGAACTCTTTGGGCTTGCTCTGTTTTAGCAAGGTTTAAGGTTGGTTGCAACTGGACTTCTTTCCTTTTCTAAGACACAATGCTACGTTATTTTGCTAAATATGTAATCTGCTTAATTACAACTACTGTGACAAGCCCTGAACTCTACCAAAAAGAATTCCTACAGAACACCCCACAGTGATAATGGGAAACACTTGGCTATTAGTGACTTTTTTCCTGCCCACTGTGCGCCAAACAAAATGCTAAAGTGGACCAAAAAGGTCTTGACAGGTACCAAAGAAAAAGCAAGAAATTATTGTTCTTAAAACTTTAACAGTCCATTACATTAGCTTTTTAAGCAACATTTAAGATACAGTTGAAATAAAGAAAAAATATAGTTGGTATATTTTGATTTCTCACCTGTACACTGACCGTGGCAGTTAAGATGTGAGGCAGTATTACTTACTGGTTTACTCACTGTTAATTACAGTAATTAACAGTAATTAATACTTACAGTATTAATCACTGTTTGTGTAAAAAAATGTTTCATTGTGGTTAAAAACGAAAACCAGTGTAATGTATCTGTCATTTTAAATTCACTCATGTACTTGGTTTCTCCTAATTTTGCTGCGTTCTAACTGGGATCAAATTGTCTTATGTTACATTAATAAAAATCAAAGGGGGAAAAAAAAACCACAGGAAGAAGAAATCATGACTAGTTCTCAGTTCCTGGCTGCCTGCCTGTGAAGGTGGTGTTTGTCAAGATGCCTGCTGCAGTGTCCCTGCGCTGGGCTGCTCTGCCTGTCCCAGCGGAGGACAGCAGCGACGCCTCGCGGGACGCAGCCGCGCTCAGCCACAGCCCACGGTGCAGCCTCACGGGGCTTGTCCCGAATTTAGCAATTCCAAGGAAGGTGCAGAGTGTCCTGTAATGCCCATCTGGGACTGCTGAGCTGTGCCAGCTACTGACAAGCTCTTGGCCCAAGAGGAACTTTACAAGATGACCCTGTTCAACAAATAGCACTGAGATGATGGCTAATTTAAGTCTGTTTTCAGTGTACAGATTCCCACAGGGCATTCACATACACAATTTTGTGTCAGCTTTTCCAGTGGCACTTTCTGCATGAGATGTTTACATCCAGCTGATACTAGGAACAAAGTTTGCACCTCTCTAGTGGCATCACTTGGCATTTTTGGATGACAGCACTGGTGGTGTCACAAGTTCCTTGCTTTGCTGCTCCAGGTGTGGTATCTTCTGCTTTCCCTCCAGCCCCTGCCTATGCCACCAAGAGCAAATCATCAATGGGTGGGTGAGGTGTCCTCCAAGCCCAGAAGCTCCTTTACAAGTCTTTCACCAAACTGTGCACGGCTGTACCTTGTCACATGGTAGGCCTCTGACATTTTGTAGAGGATGTAGGCATTATTTATAGCGATGCTGATGGCAAACCAGAACACTTGTTGCCAGGTCTTGTTTGGTTTGTGAGAAATGAAATACCTAAAAGCCAAGAAAGGAGGGAAAAACACTGTTCAGCCGAACAATTGCAGCTGGGATGCAAGAAATCACCCCAGACAAAGATCCTGCAGTCCCAAAGGAGAAGCAGACATAGGACTTAATGCCTGGTTCAAGTATTATTTAAAGAAATTTTGTACAATGTATTTGACAGACAGTAACAGCAAATTTGCACTATTTTGGACATTTCTGGTAGTATGTAAAAGAGCAGACCTCCTTGCTCTCAGAAGAAAACTTCAGCAATAATCTCACATCTGTATCACTCCATGTAAATAAGAGTACTGATAAACATTCTTTGAGCTTACCCATGACAAATATCCTTGTGATAGGAGAGGTAGGTCTGAATCCCTTCAATTTGTAACAAAAAAAAAAAGCCTCAGTCACATTACATTGCAGTTTTGGGAAGCTTGCTGATGCTTCTCCTCAGGATTATTGTGAGCAAAGGATGATTGCTGCTGCTGTCAACAGTAGGTGGGAGGATGTGGGGGTAGAGCGAGAGCGTACACTGCTGGTAGGTGGACCACAAAGCATAACTAGAAAGGACTGACATCTTTATATTTAGGCTCTGACTAATTCTAGGACTGCCAGAATATTCTTTCTTCAGTCATAAGATTTCCCATTCTCCCATTTTCCTACTTTCATTTTTTTAGCAACCATCTAAATCTACGACCCCAGCTTTTTTCCGCATTGATTTCCTCAGACCAGATCCCAACATCGTTTTCCAGCGACCACCTCCTCCTGTTTCATATATTCTACTGAATTCTTGCTGCCTTGCCCAGAGCTGGCTTGAAAAATCTGTGCTTTTTCTCTCCTCTCAATTTCTAGTTCTTGAAATCTTCTGTACCTCATTGCTATTCCCACAGCCAAGCTTCACTACTGCTATTCTTACTCCCTGCTGTTCCTCCCTGCTACATTAAGAGCTAACACTGAGGACACCAACTGGAATTCAGGAGCAAAAAGTTCTACATTCTGCTCTCTCATTGTGTAGATCAGATTTACATGCAGAACTGAATGTCTTTTTTCTTCTGGCTCCAGGTGATGCAAATATCACCAGGACAGATGATCAACTAAACACCATCTACTGCTAGAGGTGGAGAGCTGAGCAAGCCTGAGAGACCTGTGGGCATGGCAGAGAATTCAACAAGGGTCTATCAGTCTGCTGGCTTATCCTCCTATCACTTCTTAAAAGTAATTTATAAGATGCAAAGGACCTGTGCCTCAAAATTTCTTTTTTTTTTTGTCTGATGGATGGGTAGACAGAGCCCAACCAATACCAGCAATGCAGTCTCCGAGTCCCTGCTTTGTGCAGAGCCAGTAGCTGATCTTTGATTTAAACAGAAGTTCTGTCAGAGACTCAGTGAAAGCAGCATTGGGCCCTCAGATGCAGCTCGACATGAACAACTCAAACCTTGCAGCAACAGAGAAGGTGTGAAAGAAGTACACAAAAAACATGCACATCTTCTTACTTACTTGCTGTATTTATCATCATATTTGCAGATATAGCTGAGGTGAGCAGCAAAGGCTTCAACTGCCAGTGGGCATGGAATTTCTCCGCTTTTTCTCTTAATTATAACTCCTGCATCAATTAGAAACATAACAGTTTTAAATTGACATCACAATTCTAGCTACTGAAAAATATGTTTCCTATATATGGCTTATAAAATAAACAACATTGACAGTTTTCCCCCTAAAGCTGGACAATTATCTGTAATAGAGATGCTAATTTGATTTCTTTTCTCACAGGTAGTAGTACATTGAACAAGTGGAAAGGGAAGAAGAGGCATCATTTTTCAGTTCGAAATGAAAAGGTGTTAGACACAAACATCTTCACCATATATTCAAAGGAACCCACACATTCCTGTAGTCCCACAGTAGCTCCCTATAGACAGTACTAGTCCCTCTTTTTTTGGGCGACAAGAAGTTGTGGTCACCTCTAGAGCAGTGACTTGCTGTTACATGCTTTGAATTCTGGAGGTGCCAAATTAGTCCCTTGAAATGAAATCCTTTGCTTATCTCTACCCATGGGGGCCAAGAGCAACATCACCTTCTCTTCACTGGGTGCCAATTGAGACAGAGAAGAAAATACAGTAAGAAGGAGCCAGCTGGCTGAACTCAGTGAAGAGAGAGTGAAGCTGGCGGGTGACTGCTGTCTCAGAAATGAAAAGCAGCCTGGTTCCAGCTGTGGAGCCAGAGCTGAAAAGTATCCGAAGGTTGCTCACTGGAGCTGAGCACACATTTCTCTGCCTGCAAGTGCTGCTTCCTGTCCTGCCTGGACAGCTGGCTTGGTAATTCAGCTCATCATAGGGGATGGCCATCCTGTCTACTCCAGAAATCTGTGGAAAGTCAACAGACATCACCCTGCAGCCTTCTACCAACCACAGACAGGTGCTAGAGCAGGTTACTCCAGAAACGGGCCCCATTCCTTCATGTGATCTATCTTTGACCTGGCCTTATCCAACACTACTGCAGTATTTGTAACTCCAATGTCCTCCTGAGAAACACTCCTAGCACTTTTCTGATGTATTGCTCCTGGAGAAAGCTCCCTGTAGGAAGGAAGGGTGGGTAAAACAAACTTAGAGCAGAGGAGTCTGTTCCCTAACTTTTGACCTTATGCCCCCACAGGTTTCAACAGCGGGCTCTCCAGGGTATGGAGCAGCACTTACTCCATGGCTACGGCACACTGCCCAGTGAGGCTCCCTTCTCTCAGGTACAACACTATTTTCTCCAGGTTTAAAGAAGCACAGGCTTGGTTGCATCTTTTCTCAGCATCGTTTCAGTACGGGTACAATCCTCGGCTTTCTCATTTCTCAAGCTTTCAAGAAAATTTCTTCACCTTCCTTCTGCCAACTCTTTTACAATCAGCCCTTAAATGCTACTCACGTTTTGATTACAGACTTCACCATTTCATTCCTCCATCTGGAAGTCTCATTCCATCCATTATCTCTGTCAAGCCCCCTGTGCTGTCCTGGCTGGCAGGTTCTATTTTGAAGCTAGTATGCGACATACTAAATGTCATGTTTAGAGCTGAGCAATGCAGAAATTTATTTGGAGTGTTTAAAGTCTGCTTTTTCAAGAGTCCAAAATTATATTACCTCTGAATTGCTCAATACACTCTCCTTTCACCTCTGCCTCCTCAAGCTGGGTGTAAATGTAGCCCAAGGAATGGGGTTGGAAAACCAATCAAACAAAAAAAATTCTTCATTACATTCATGTAATTACTATAGTGTGGTTTTGATCCTTTTAATGAGTCCTACACATATCTGGCCAGCATGAGGTAAAAAGAACTGATATACCACCAGCCTGCTGCATTAGTGCTGCAAAATCACTTGCCATCTCATCAGGGTAAGTCAGGGAAGGGTAAGTACGTTCCTGGTAAAAGTGTTAAAAAAAACCAAATCACCTTCTTTCTCTTCTTGCTCTCTTCTCTTTCTTCCCCTTCTCTTCCTTTTTTATTTTTATTTCCTTTGCAATTTGCTTTGTATTCATAATCTTTAAAGGAATGCATTGCAGTGGCAGAACCATATACTCCCTATCACATTCTATTATATTCCCCATAACATTCCCCTGTTTTGAGAATATAAATAGCTTCATAGGCATACTATTTTTAGCCTTTCCTAGGCTTGTTTCGTAGCTATAGCCCACCTTTCCAGGGAAGACAACTGCCAGAGCTGGGTCATTCCTAGCTGCAGGTCTCTGTGGCACATGGTCCTGAGCCAGCTGACTCATTGGCTCATCGGATGAGCCATTTCCCCTCCTGGTTCTCCCCCAGCACTGCTGTGTCATTCCTGTGTTCCCATCCCTGGCAGCACTCCAGGGAACACACCACCTGCACTGCAGCCACAGCCTGCCTTTGCTTCCATGCTGGAAAGGGTGTCGACTGCCAGCCTCCATCCTGTCACCATAGAAAGGCATCCTCTTTTGGGTTTGGAGTTCTTTTAACCCTTTTTTCTTTTTAATTTAAATTGTTAAGCTGTATGCTTGTGAAGCAAAGCTTGAGAAATGCTACCTCAAATGAAACAAGCCAAAAACCAAAGGTTTATATATGTTTGTTTCCTGAAAGCACTTATCCTAAGCCTATCTAGAATCATGCTTTTTTGAAAATGGGAGTCCCACTAATACCAGCACTTGCATCCATCTTGTCAAACCCTTAGATTTCATACCAGTGTAGAAGAAGGGGCATTGCATGATCCAAGTGCTATCTGGCTTTTTATCAGGACTTTGATTTCTTACTGTTCTGCATTGGAATTGCCGACATTCAGCATTGTACAAGGTCTGATGATCGAGGTCTTCCCATTGGGGTCCTCCAGCCCCATCCCTAATCTCACCATACTTGGACACAACCTCCTGACTGTAGTCTCACAAAGGACACATGAAAAATGTAAGTTGAAACTCTAAGCTTATCCATTCTGAAACATGCTTTTTAACATCATGCCTCTTTCCCCAGATTTTCCAATTCTGGGCCAAAATCAGGAGCTGATTTTTTCAGGAAACTAGAGCGTCACCAGTCACCTTCACTCCAGCTTCTCCTGGAGTAAGAACCACACAAAGACTCAAACATCTGCTTCATACAATTGTGATGGCTCCACAACATCTCTCATCTTCTCACAAGTCACTTTTGAGATGCTAACATGCCATCTGCAGCTCTTTATTCCTTGCATATGTGGCCTATGCTCTGTTTTCTATGCTTAGTTATTGACTGCTTAGCTTTTAAGTAGAGCTAGATGGTGAAGAGCAGCTGTGAAAGTTCTCAAAAAGAAGCTACTTAAAAAGATATTGGCTTCAACAGTTTTTTGCTGAAGATGTTATTTTGGGCATCCTACTGGGCAGCAAGTGAGGTTGCTGCCTGCTCTATCCTGCTACATATGCAAGGTAGAAAAGATTGCAATTATTTCTAGAACACAATAATGGAGATGCTGAGGAAGTGGGATCAGATCTAGAGTGAAAAACCAAAATGCAGCCTTGTCCCACAGATGGGGAGACTTGGACCAGCACACAGATTACCTGCTTTAGATTAAGTTAACGTTTTAATCTCTGGAGGACCCTATCTCTTTTGAATTCTCACTTCTTCTGTAATACAAGCACAAGGAAAAATTAAAGCTTAAGAGCAATTAAAAAACTGACCGGATTTTGTTCTAGGCAGAAACTACACACTTCATAGCAGAGTAAGCAGGATGTGTTTGCAAGACCAAAGGAATTAGATCCATCCTTGAGTATCTGAGATGATGTATTATGACATGCTGGTTTAAAACATCCATCATAAATAACCTGCTGCATCTAAGAATAGTATTCATAGATCTGCTCTGACAAGTGTACTGCCCTCCTGGTGCCTCTGGCTTGGGTGGGATTTGCACTCCAAGTACAGGCACGATTTACCTTCTTGACTTTTTAAAAGTTGAAATAAATAATTCATTATTAGCTATGTCCACCTTTTTTCTCATCCTAAGTGTTCTGTTGACCATCTCTTGCCTACTGTTTTTAAGGTTTTCTCTTCATGGCCTCCCCCAGCCCACGCACATTTACACTCAGCCAAGTGCAAAGGCACTGTGCATCACCAGACAATCCCACTGGCACCGGTTTCTGTTCAACTACCCCGTGTGGCTTTTAACCCTGTTTAACTGCCTCCTCTCCCATGTAACATGGGCTGAGCATGTCTGTGCTACAGGCCTGCCTCAAGCAGCACAGATTTCTCCTCTTCCTCCTCTATGTATACATACCTTGGAGGAGAACTGGTGGTCCAGCTTCTCTTGAGTTGGTTTAAACTATCTTTGCTGCACTGACTTTAGCGATGCCAAATCAGAGGCAAGCAATCTGGTCTCTTGCCTTCCCACTGAGCCTCCATCTGTTCCCATGTCCCTGCTAGAGACTCTTTGCCCAGCATCACACTTTAAAAAGCCAGTCTCTGTTTTCTGCTCTGATTCACAGTGAACTATGTCAACTGTCCCAGCCAGCATTTGGTAAGCAATGAGTTGGGAAAGCCTTGTCCATCACACACAAAGGTCGTAATCATAAATACCTCACATACCACCTACAATTCCATCTATGCCAAAACAGAGCCAAGGTCAATCACAAGCACAACAGCTCACACCTCCATGTCCTGCTTTTAAACGATGCTGCCAGTACAGTCTGCTTTTGCTTCTCTTTTTAACAGGGCAATTAACACTGATGTTTACAAACAGAGTATTTTCCTAATATTTATGAATTATAATCAAATGCTCCATGCTAGTCTATAAGAAACAAGTAGTAGTTTGTAGTGATAAGTCTTGTCCAGTTAATGCTGCTGAATGATCTAAATCCAGCAAAAAACACAAGGAAAACAGCAGAAATCCTGATGGTGAAAGCCCTCATGGGGAGCTACATTACTTCAAAGACTGGCTTCAGCAGGGTGTCCAAGTATCATACTTCCTTCTCATACATATTTTCAGCATTTGTGCTCAGACGTCAGTCCATCTGAATCACCAAGTCCTCACTTTGCTGGGATGCCCAGCACAATTCCTCAGGATCAGCCATGCTTTGCTTAGGCAATGAGCCTTCTGGAAAGGCACTGAACAACACACTACGTCAGCTTTCTCAGCTTACCATACTGTAATTCCAGGCCTTAGCTTTGATTCTGTCATCTGTAAACACATGTGAGAATTGCTTGGTATTCAAAAAAGTAGTGTAGAAGATGCCTTTGAATTGGTGGCTTTTTATTTAAATGTTTGTGTTATACTCCTTTGTCTCTGGCAGTTAAACATAAATCTGAATTATAAAAATTCTAAGAAACTGAAGCAACATGCTCATTGAAAAACTCATTTCAAGAAGTTTCAGTCCTTGCAATTTACAGAAGTTTCCAAATGTTCTTAAAACCATCTTATACTTTCAAAAAGGAAAATATTTCAGTAGCAAGAGGCTCTCTTTAATTATTTGAACTATCCAAATTATCTGTTTTGGTTTCTTTTCATCAACTGCCAAAATCAGTTTAACATACAGCAGGAAACCTTAATCATATCTACCTCTGGCAAAAAATATACTTGTTTGTGACTAGGTTTTTCCTAGATAAGAAAAATTAATTGTAGGATCTGCTTGGAGTTCAAAGTACATCAGAACGTTTATTAATTTTTCTGTTGCAGCAATCCTGCAAGATGCTTTGCAAATGGAGCTAATATTGTCTTATGCAGTAATCATCTTCCTTTCTCTGACCCTCAGCAAAGATATAATCTTTAAACCTGAAAGGACAGTGCCTCTACCAATGATGCTGCATTAGCAGCAGGCTTTTTAACCTTTGTATGGGAAAGAAAGAATAGCTGTATGAAGATACAAAAGGGAAGTAATCACTACAGCTACTGTTTATCTAGGATGTATGATCAGTTACAATCAAGCTCTTTGTTCAGGCTTATTATCAATCTCAGTGGCTCACTTTGGCTTGTGACATAAAGCATACGCACTTTTGAGATGAGAAGTAGGAATATTGCTTACCTTGTTGAACTGGAGAATAGGCGTTGGTCAGAAAACGAAAGTGCCCTTTATTGTACCAGCAAATCAATGACATGTTTCCCTTCATTCTTATTCTGTACTGTCCTCTGGACTGCGGAGTTGCAGAATTGTTCAGCATGGATGGAGGTAGACCTGTGCAGTCACTCTTCCTGGTGCTCAGCAACCCACAGCAGTAAATCTCTGCATGTGAACAAACACATTCCCTATTAGCAAGCAATTGCATGGATCTAGAGAGCAAAACCAGCAGAGCAAGCCTGAAAGACTTCTGAAAGAACTTCCCCTACAATGTTCTAGTCCAACAGATATGTCAGCCAACTGGTTTTCCTCTGTAATACCAAAGATTTGTGTCCTAAAGACAAGTGCAGAAAGCCTGATCTCTTGTTGAAATATATTGAGGCCTCCTGCACTGTCACAGTGAATCAACAGGAGAAATAATTCAGGGTATTTTCCTAGTGGTAACACCTACAATCTGTGTTTAACATTACAACATTTTTAAAACTGGTCTCAAAAATTCCCCAGTGGTGATATGCATTATGGGACAAATCAGAATTTATGATCCAAGAGAGTCTTGGCTGTTTAACTGAAAGAATAAATTTTGGAGGGAGCAGGGAGGTAGGGAAAGCTATAGCATCTCAGATGTTAACTGAAAGAAATTCTCCTACATGATTCTTATGATGCTTTTAGTCACAATAGTTTAATCTACTGCTTCACTGTGCTGCCACATTCTTGATTTTTAGCTCAATATTCCTCACACCTGCATCATCTGCTTTGCTAAGGAAATCCTGATTAAGCAGCTAAAAACCACTCAAACTACTGGTTGATTTAAAAAAATGCATATGCCAGAAGGATGGAGAAAATGGAAATTTCAGTGAAAACTGATTTTAGGGCATTAAAGCAAGCGCTGATCTTGTCCTGCAAAGACACCAGAGGCTCTTGCAGGAGACACAGTCTGTTGCTCACAGCTTCTTGGCTTTCTCATATGTGAGACGCAATGAATAAAATCTAACACAACAAAATGCATCTTAATACAGCCAGGCGGGCACAAACAAGGTTTGAAAACAACGTTAATAACAATGCTTGAATTTTTCATTAGGCTGTGAAATATTAACAGCCTGTTTCTGTTAGTCCAAGAGAAGCAGATCTTCTTGATCAAATTGTTCCCTGACTCAAAGAAATCTTGGATGGAATTTTCCATGTTCTACATCGGTTTTGTGTTAACCCATTTGAGTAGAAAAAAACAGTGGGCAAGGAAGCAGGTGACATCTGTTCACATCTTGTGGTGGTTTAAAGCTCATCTGTCAGCTAAGTCTGCTGGATCAAATTTTTCATCATGCTGAATTTTGCATTATATCCTTACAGCGAAAATACAAAGTCAGAATGCAGTGTCTGGCTTCCCCTAAACATGCTTGCTACCTCTGTTCTTATATTTCCATAAACATGTTACCTCTGTTCCTCGATTTCCATTTATGTGGCTCTTCTGCCTCTGTCTGTCTAGAATCACCTAAGCTCTTGAGTGCAGGTGCAGCCTTTGTCCTTGCTATAGTGATTGGCACACTGAACATCCCCTCAACAGCTCACAGACACTACAGGAATACTAATAAATTAATTGTATATATTCATGCATTGGCCCAGTTGCTGTGGGCAGATCTACAAAGAGCTACAGCTCCTCCATCAGAAATTTAAGACACTGATGAGAGAAGAAGGTCAACTAACACAGCAATGGGAAAACTTCATTCTCAAGGGAGAAACCTGCACTCCACCGGTTATTTCTAATGAATTAATCTGTGCCTGGAAATCTCTACGTTCCTTCCACAAAAGAAAATGAGAAAAGCCTGCTGACAACAGGCTTACAATCATTATGGAGGGAACTGCACCTCCAGTGGAAAGCTAATTTTTAAATTTTCTTTTTAAAAATTTCTTCTGTTGCTAAGAGGTACCCAAACAGTGTAGGTCACGCATCTGCAAACTATGCCATTAACAAAGCAAACATTTCTAGAACTTTCTTCTAGCCAATATAAAGATCTTCTTGCTTTGATAACAAGCAAACCTGAGAAGAATTTCCTTAGCTGCCCAGAGTTTATTATTCATTGAAATGTGATACTTTTTCCAGGAGGCTGCAATGGAATAAAACCAAGCTAATAACTGCATTATTGTGCTAAAGCTTCAAAACAGCAACAGCCATCTTTGAGATACCGTAATAATTAGTTGTAGCCTTTCCTTTTATTGTAGCAATAAGCCTGCAGAAAACTTCCAGCAGGTGTTCCACTCCTCTTGTAGAATAATGGGAACCATTTTCTCTCCAAGGAACACATTGTGTAGCCTTCCTGCTGTACAGCCTAAAAAAGTGCAGCACTTCTGCAGATTTACTAGCACCTCTCATCATGGATGAGACCCTTAATCTACTGTGGAGGTTTTTAAAACCACCCAGTAACTATAGCAATAGAAGCAATAAAAATTACACCCATCTGGCTCAATGAAGTTTTTGTGTGTAATTAAATCAGAATCACAACAGGTGTTTTCTGCACACACAGGAGTCAGTGGAAACAGTTTGTTCTCTGGTCTTGTTAAACTGTAGGTGCAATATAAATGAATACACCTAAGATAGTTTAGCAAAGAAGAAGAAATGTGGTATAGTCACCCAAAACTAATTCCCTGAGTCTCCAGCCTCCAGAGAGCTTGTGCTGAAGCCTGTTTCACCACATCTTCACTAGTACAGTTCTCAAATGCCATCAGCTCGAGCTAATTCAGGCAAAAATACACATTCTGCCATCATTTATTCTGCATGCAACACTGGGTCAAGTCAGAGCTAGGAAACCAGGGTGGGGCTGCTGTGGGGAGCAGAAGTGAGCTTGCTTTAGTCCATGTGCTGGAGTTGCAGGATCCTGCAAACCTTGTGGGAATGCCATGGTCAACCAGGCTGGCAGTTCTTGCAGCTTTGCCAATACCAGCCCCTCTGCAGAACAGAGACAGCTGCTCCTGCTGGTTCAGAACATGCAGAAGAGACTTTCAGGGATCATATGTTTAAGGGAAGCATGGAACACAAGGCTTTAGGAGGTTTTGTCCTCTATAAAGGACAATACTAATGCTTAGAGAGGGAACAACGGATGTGACTATGAATGAATGTCACAGCAAATAGCAGTGACAGCTGCTCTGTCTGCTCACAGAACAGAGAATCTGGGGCATTTCAGTGCAGGTTTCCAGTTCTATTCAGAGGACAATGAAAGAAATTCTTTGTACGTCCCCTGAAAAAAAAAGGTCTATTCAGGGTTTTGATTTTGAAAAAGATCAAAGTGCTATCTTATTTTCTGAAGTTTTCTCAGTTCTTGGTATCTTCACATAGGTCTTAGAAGTATGTTCACTGACATCCTTTTATATTACAAGGCACACTATTGTCTCCTGTGGTACAGTGAAGGTGCAACACCACAGATTCTCAATAAAGAGAGAGAATTATTGTCTTTAACAATAATACATGTGTGGGCTAGGGTGAGAAAAAGTGAATGATAGTTAAAATTTTACAAAAATTTTTTATAGGATCACAGAGTCCTATAGATTAAAGAATAGTTCAGGCTGAAAAACAACTCAGGAGGTCTCTAGTCCCACCCCCTGACAGAGACAGGTGAGCTCTGAGGCCAGACAGTGCCATTCAGGGCTTTATCTTGTCTGGGCTTGTAAACTTCCAAGGACAGAGACTGCACAACCCGTCTGGGCATCCTGCTTCACTGCCCTCAGGAAAAATCCTGCATCTAGTCTGAACAACTTTTGTTTCAGCCTAAATCTGTTATTTTTTGTCCTTTTACAATGCACCACTGTAAAGAGCCAGCTCCATTCTCACTATAGGGTAGCATAAAGCTGCTGTTTCATCCCTCCATAGCCTCTTCTCAACCTGAACAAGAACAGTTCCCTCCCCACAGCAGAGTGTATTTGTATACAGAGTATTCTTGTACTGGAGGCATGTTGTCTAAAACTGCAGGAGGGAATAATCACCCCCCTTGATCTACAGGCTACACTCCTGTTAACACAGACCGGGACAGTGCGGACCAGCTTGGCTGCCAGGGCATGCTGCTGACTCAGGTTCAGCATGCTGGTTACCAAGACCCCAAGTCCTTTCCATCAAGAATTTTGAAAGGAACTAATAGAATTTTAGTGGGTGACTTTCCAGATTTTCCAGAATTGCCTTTAGCTGCCTTAAAACTTTCATGTTCACAGAAAGTTTTTGGCTTCCAATTGTGAACTTATTTAAATCTTTCCCTATTTCTATGTTGATAGTCATGAAACCCCCAAACAAAACAAAGCAGTTAAAATCAATATCAATTTCTTTTTGGTTTTGGATCTTTCTACCACTGGTCCTGATCTTGCCCAGAAATGGAATCTTCTTGATCAAAAAAATTAAATTTATCAGTTTAAGAATGGGTCTTGAACTGTCATGAGCACCTGAGCATAGATACTTTTCAACAGGCTCTCATGACATTTTCTGGTCATGGTGTTGCTCTGTTCAGGTTTAGCTGAAGTCATACACCAAAAAAGAGTCACACACCCAAAAACTCCAACATTGACTTCATTGCTGAAGGAGACTCTGTGGTAGACCAGGAGAGATCTCTCTGTCCAGTCCAGGCTTCTTTGCTTGCCTCTCCCCAAATGTACTGCTAATGCAGCAGGATCCCAGCAGGTGCTGGCAGTACACAATCTGCTTTGCAGCAGAGTCAATAAACGCTGTCTCCTCCAAGGCTCTTACTGACTTCACCACAGCTTGACATCTCAAGCATCTCACCTCTCCCAACATCTCACGGTGTCTTACAGTCCTTCCAGCTCAACATTCCCTTGCAAAACCTCTTTGCTAGCCCCTAGCAGCTCATGGCAAATGCAGACAATCTCACAGCCTTATTAAAGAGAAACATTTTTCTCCCCATGATCTTCTTTATGTAGGAGTGCCATGCTATATTGCAAAGTCAATAAACCTGCTCTCTTAGAGTCCACCCCCTACCCACCTCATAGCTTCACCCCTAGGAAGGTGATAGTGTGTACCAGATCTGAAATTTAATTTTGGAGGCAGCTGTCAGAGATTATAAAGTCTCATGAAGCTATATAACAAATCATGAACCAAAATGAAATCTCAGTGTTGCATTAGCATATTTGATCAGATAGTAAGTCAAAATTACATGTTTTTAAAAGACATTACTGAATTTGTTACCTGCTAGAAACCATTAACTTGAATGACCTGTGCAGTGTAAAGCCTATGAATAATTAAACTCTGTGAACAATTTGAATTATCTGCAAGTAATAAACATTCAACTGGTTTAGTAGCCATGTATTTTTTTCACCAGGGTTACTGACCAAAGGGATCATGCCAGATCATCTTTATCCTTTTCTAGCTGAGCACAGAGGATGAACTCAGCCAAGCGGTCTCTCTTTACATTTAAACCTTAACATTTTATCTTAGGTACAACAAGTACGTGTGTTACCTTCTGCATTTTTTTAAACTCACATTTTGCATCATTAGTTTGGTAGTCTTAAAAATGTAATGCTTTTAATCAGCTGAGAAAAGCCATCTAACAAAGATAGATCTCTGCTCAGAGGAAAAACTCCAGGGCACTATAAATATGCTCTACTGCTTTCCCATTTGCCTGTTTGCAGCACTTGAGAAACCATGGCTCTTTTATGAGGTATGCAGATATTCCACTGTAGCCAGTGAGCTTCCAGCTTGCCTGAATTAATGTAGGAGCTAAGTTCTGCATGAAGCTCAACAGAGCTTCATGTGCCCTCATGTGCCAGCACAGTCTGTAGTGCTAAACTACAGCACTGGTGCAGCTCACTGATGCTCTCATTTTAAATGAGAATTAACATATTGTCTCAATTCCCAGACTTTCCCCCTGCTTTGGGCCATGTTTCATTAATATAATGGTTTGCGTGGGTTTAATTTTCTGCAATGACAAAAAACCCCCAACTTGGACAGCAGTGGTGTGTCAGCAAACGGCCTCGTAGCTGTGATGCATGATGGCAGCCTCCAGCCTCATTGCTGGGAAGGATTTTTTTCCTTGCACCACATCACTCTGAAGGGCTGTGCTGACTGAAGAATGAGACCAGAGTGATATGAAATGACTTAGAACTGACTGGCAAGAGTGCAGGATCCTGTAATTGAAGGGGAGTCACAAGTCCTCAGCTTTGCTGAAAGCAAAGCAACACGTGGCTTTTCCATGCTCAGAGTGAGGGGGCATTTGCCGGAAAGGATGACCTGGGATTGCTCTTTGCAGTAGCAAGAGGCTTGCTTTGTAGAGCTGTATCAATGGACATTTCACTGATAAGTGTGTTTTTGCTAATGGAGAGTTTTATTATGCTTTCAAAACTAAAATCTGTCCTATCAAGGTATGTTGATAATAGCAAAAATCCCCAAAAACAAAAAAAAAGCAAACTTTTCTAGAGCTTTTGCAAAGGCATAAAATGTCCTCTAGAGAAAACAAATCTTTAACAGATATTAAACCAAAAAAGACTTCTAAGGCACATCTCTAAGGATGCGTCCCATCCTTCATCTTTCACAACAGGAACAGAGAAATCACGGGCAGATAGGAAATTCCTTGAAAAGCCCCTCAGGTCACTTAAGAGATTTAACCTTACATTTCTAAGTCAAAGAACAAAAGCAAGCACTTTAAATAACCTTATTAAAATTGTATTTACATCCTCATTTTGAAGATTTAAAAAGGAAGATTTAAAGAGCAACTTAGGAAGTCTTCTGCATAGTACCTTCTCATGAATGAGAAGCTTTCTTAGACATTAACAACTTATCTATACAAGGAACTGAAATGTCAGTGAAGAGTTTTGGAATTTTTTTTTTTTAAATTCAGCGGCATTAGGCCCCTGGGTCTGTTGCCATTAAAACCCAGTGAGTCACGCAATACACACCTTGCTTCTCAAATTCTTCAAAGAGATTCAGGCTGGTAATGCTTGGGCCTGTGAAGATGATGTAGTTCTTCCCAGAGGCGTTCTGACAAAGGCTTTTGGCCACCATGCTGTGAAGCTGTGGTTTGTTCTTCAAAGCATCCAACCCATCAGCACCACTCCCTTCTTTGAGATGGACATAAATCTTAAATGAGAAATGGTAAGAAAAGTCAGAAGGTTATAAGGAATCTAGAGGGAGCAGATGCAATTCCCAACACACCTGCACAGCTCAACTTGAGACGAGCTGAGAAGGCAGCAGACACTTGTAATAAAGGCTAATTAAAGTCCCTCTCAAGGGTCTGTTGCTTTTAAACCAATTCAGGTTAGCTGGCACAGCTACTGACAAATACGGCATACTTCACCTCACTTCTGAGGCTCCTGTCACTGTTGTGCAGTTTGAAGATTGTTTGCTTGACAGGAAAAGACTCCAGTCATAACTGGGATTACATGTTATACTGAATGTGCACAGGCTTCATTGCTGCTCGCAAAAGGAGAGCATGGGAACTTCAGTTTCAAAAAAAGCCAGTGCAAGATGACCAGAAGGAAATGGCCCATTACCTTCACTGAATTAATATTCAGATTCATTTCCCGTTTGCGGAAACCGTCAGGTGTGACACTGGTGTGTGCGCACCTCCATAAATGAGCAAAATGCACACTCAACCAGCCAGAACACCCTCATCAAACTCCCCAGGCACAGTGCTAACACATAGATCCTTTACATAGATCCTGATTTGGAAGCAACCCACCAAAACACGCAGAGGTTCAAATGTGTAACCCTTCGTTTCTACACAAGCCTTCTATTTTATTTCTATTTTATTGACAATATTTTAGAAGCACAACTTTCACCCCAGTTCAACACTAAATAAAGACAACTAAGCATCCAAACTTCATCTTGTTCTAAGAGCTAGCAGAAATAACCTGCTGGAAAGAGAAATAGGAAGAAGCAAACACTGTACTTTGTTACTCAAATACTACTGTAATATCATGGAACTTGCAAATATTTAAATAAACAAACAAATGCAAATTTTCAGAAAAACTTGCCTGGGCCTATCTTTGTGACTTTGGCTCTGAAATACTCAAATCTTTCATGAATTACAGATAATTTTACCTGTCAAAGAAAAAACTGAAACTTGTTCAGTATTCAGGGGCAGGGAAAAGTAATTTTGCCTTGGTTTTTGGAGTGATATATCCACAACAACTTCGTTAAACTTGTTTGAGAATTCAACCATGCAACACATGCATCATTACTTTTCTCCATAGCTTATTTCTCTTACCAACAGACACTGTTAAAAATGAAAATTCATAGCAATCCTCAGAGAACAAAAATGCTCATGTTTGCACTAGTGCTTCCAGTAGTTTGTAACTCAATGATCTTAGAGAAGAACAAAATTCAATTAAACAGCATCTCCCTGTTTTAGATGGTGCATCTCCCAGCATTTGTATTCTGTGTAACATTCCCTGCCAATTCATGCATCATGGAATAGATCTCAACAGAATAAGTTACATATGAAATTTCTGGGAAATTAGACATAATTTGTATTTTGAAGGAACTGACATGCTGAAAACAAAGTTGGTGCAAGGACAAATGCACACTAATTCCAAAAAGTAGAGTGTATATTAAAAGGACGTCTTAAATACACCATTTATCTTAAAAAAAACCAAACAAAACAAAATAAAAACAACAACAAAAAAAACAACCCCAAAACAAAAACCAAAAACCCTTTGATAGAAACAGCTCTCAGATGAGGACAAAGACAGCAATGTTTCCAGACTCTCTGATTCTGCTCCACTAATTTTGGATGGCTGTCAAATTTGTGCTATCTTCAGTTCTAAGACTGAGGACTAGCTAATTATGATAAGTCATTTAGGTTATTAATCAGGGCTCCAGAGAGCCAGTGGAATGCATTCAAAGAACAGATTGTTCAAACTTACAGCAAAGGTATTTTGTGATTATTGGCAACAAAATTAAGATTAGGTTACTAGTATGTCATCACAGAGGCCACACATCAAACCCTCAAAATCTACAGACAGGGCAGTGGAGACAGAAGATGCAGACAGATTAGTTTTGACCTTGGATTAACAAATGAGTTGAAAACAAAGCAGGAATCTCTCTAAGTCTATAAAAGTGTCTTACACCTTACCTTCCCACATCCAGTAAATCTTAGAGTCCCTCCTGCTCCATGCTTGCTCCGTGTTCCTTGTAGAGTGCTGCCTCTCCAAGGGACAGTCCTCTGGCACTGCTGGTGTGCCAGCTGATTCCTTGCTGTGGGTTGGTTTGAGTCTGCAAGCAGCTCCTTCAAAGAGCATGCCCACCATGCAACTGGCCACTGAGGTACTACTACTTTCATATGAAGATGCTACACACTTCACAGGTTTTGTTAGCAGAATTCCCTGCGCATCTGGCTGTGAAGCTCAACCCCCTTGCTCTGTTCACCTCCCCAGTGCCCATTACTCAAATGTCCATACCCACTGCTGAACCTTTCCTCCTCCTCCAATGTTAAATGTTTTTTCTCCTTGGGCACTTCCTTACCTATCCAAAACCAGCCTCTTTTCTTGGCACAGTATTTCTCATTTTGGAGAAGCATCATCCAAAGCTTTATCACGCCCAGCTTTATTGGGATGATGGGTGACAGCAGCACAGTGTTGGAAGGCATAAAGGCTGCTGTGAAACAGTGGCTTTGTACAGATAACTAGCAAAGGCATGGCTTCAAATATCTTTGTAAATGCCTAGGATCCCATATGGCCTTCATTTTCCCTCATCCAACTTATTTCATTCTACCTCAACCCATTAAGATCCCACCAACTGAAGCCCACAGCACTCCCTGTCTTTCTGTAATGCATTAGAAGTGTTATTTAATAGTCAGGAATCAGCTGAAAAAGCACCTATTACCAGAAATTGGCTGTTAGACCTTCATAGGCACAGTCAGAAACTGCTCCCCCAAAATGTTAAACCATTCACTAGACCTTCTGGTTTGTCCTGTGACATTAGAATTTTGTGTTCTTTCCATGTGCACCAACAGCAAAATATCTTCAGAAGTACAGGCTCAACAACTGTTGCTGGATAACAGATGGGAGCTGCTGGCAGAAAACATCCTCTGCTTCTGTGCAGGACAGCCCAAGCAGCACTTCTGGAATATCTGCAGAGATCTCTTTCACTATCTATCTTTTCTAATGGCTACTGATACATTTGATCTACAGCACCAAATGGGATAACCTGTACAGATGTGACATCATCTGTCTTAGGAGGTGACTATGGGCTGAAGATCTTTAACATGCAGAGCTTTTCCTATTCATTCCTCAATTATTTGTTGAATATTTGTTGAATATCTATTGTTTATCAGAACAGCGTCACGCTCAATTGTGTCTTCTCTCTATCTGTGGCTGCCCTACTGCACCAGATACTTTCCAGTATGTTTTCATTACCTTCTTGGGGAAAATTCATAAGGTCTCACAGAAACTGAGTAAAAAACTGAACACTTAGGAACAAAAGCTACATCTTGACTGCATATTTAAGAGAATATGCCCTAGAAACTGAAATATTGGTGATTTTGCTCATATTTAAAGCTCAGATGGTGTATTGAAAGCACTCGTGAATAGCACATCCCAAATACTCCACCTTCATACATAATTGAAACACCCCAGGGTACAATTCTCAAATGAAATAGATGGCATTTGGAAGCAAAAAAAAAGGCAGAGATAGTAACAAACAGAAGGAAGATTTTGAAATATATTGTGCAAAACATTTCACAAAGGGCAGATCCTAAGCAACCACAAAACAGAAGCCGTGTTTTTAGATGACAGTTATAGAAGCAAGATAGCAAAGTAAAGTAGTGATTTTTCAATCCTCAATAGCTATTGAAAAAATAGATCTATTTCTACAGGCTTCACAGCCCACCCACAACTGTGCATTCCTAGCACACTTTCTAGATCCCACCTCAATTGGTCTTCCCCTCTCATCCTAAACCTCACCTTTAACTGTTGTCATTACTAACACTGCTGGGAGATTCTCCTCTCCAGTTCCATCCTAAATCTGCTGCAGTTCATACTCTCTCCTTCTTTAATGATCTCTTCCCAGACAGCTCTTTTCTAGCAGATATTGTTACCTGTGGTGGTGCTCTTACAGAGCCCAGATATTTTCAATTGTTCTAGCCTCTCTTCACTTCCTGCTACTCTAAAGGCTATTTTCTAAAGGGTATGCAAGAACATACAGTTTTCCCAACCTGTTCCCAGCTAGTTCCTGGTGTTCCTTAGAAAGCTCTGTACTTGATCCCCTTCCTTTTCCCCTCTGCATTCTATTTAGAATTATTTCAATCTGCTTCAGCACTCACAGATGCAGCTAACATCTCTGTGCTGTGGAGTGAGAAATATCTGTTCTGCTTGCACATATTCTTCAAAAGTTTCTAAAAAGATCTTTGTGAGACTGGCAAAACGATGCTGGTAGAGTTGACAATGCAAGTCCAATGTGGCTTAGAGTTCTTTGCTCTTCTTTCCTTGATTTCTTGTTATTTTTTTGTCACTGAAGGCACAACATCTTACCTGCAGGGCAGATTGACAACCCACGGGTCAACAACTCACGGATCAACAAACGCAGACTTTGCTCTGCACGGTCTCCCAGGCAGCCACATCTAGATTCATTTTTTCTAACAGCTCCATTTAAATAATTTCCTATTATTTCAAATACCTAAGAACTGCTTGGCTTTCCTCCCAATTACTGCAATCATCCTTCTTTACTTTGGCCTTGCTGAAATGTATCTTGACGTCCAGACAGTGCTTCACCGCTCAGATCACTTGCCTAACCCTTTGCTTTAGCCACATCAGCCTTCTGCCAGTTCCCTCTTCTTTGCAGCATCAAAAGGAAATGGGGCTGGAAAATGGAGACGGACCTTTGTGGTCTAAGCTTCCCCATTGATCTCTTCCTATACCATGTCAGTATAGTGATTCCTGCTCGCACTTGCCCTGTGAAGCCAAACATCCACCAACCAATGTCACACAAGCCCACATTTGCCTCTTTCCACGCTGCCTTTCTCCTGCCTGGTTGGAAATCACCACCATCTCAGCGGAGCTCTTCACTTTTGCCCTTCAAAACCTTTCCTAGAAAGGATACAATCCTCACAAGGCAATTGATAATCAATGTATTGGTCCTGCTTCTTCTTAATGTTACCTCTCCAGGCTCCCTCTGTGTAACTGGCAGCCCAGCTCAAGTCCATGACTGAGGCTTCACTCTGGTGCCACACAATTGCACAACATTGGCTCAGTTTTCCTATGAAAATTACAGTTGAGCTGTGAGAAGGTGTGTAAGGGAGGAAGTGTAAGTGAGAAGTGATGCAAGGCAAGAGCAGCATAAACTATCAGAAGTGCTGTAACTGTTGAGGGGATAAGGCACAGCAGCTCAAGGAGGAAAATACATTAAAAGGGCGTAAAATCTTAAGACAAAAGCAAGTGATGACAAATCAGTGACATCAAGGACCCAGCCATTTCCAAGGAGGAACCACAAGGCTGATGACTGCCCAGCCCATGCAGGCTCACCAGCAGTAGGGTGTATACTGGCACCTAGCAGTGTTAGTCACAGATCTCTGCCACGTGCACTAGCCAAGAAACACTGCTGCACTCAGCCTGCTTCCAGAATTCTCTGGGCAGCCAAAATATGTCTGAACTAAAGAGATTTGCTGCAGGAAGCTTAGGCTTCTTGCACTTAGATCCTAAACTTTCTAGGGCAGGGATTTTTTTTTAGTTCTGCTTATTGCACCCAGCACAAAGGGATGGAATCCATGAGGAGCATTAGATCCCAGCAAACCTATTAAGTGCACAAAACAGAAGGCTCTGGTGCTTTTAGTCTCCTTCCCCAAGCAAAGTTGCACTGAGAACAGCTGCAGAAGGGACACAACTATACAGGTAGTTTTATTGTCATAAACTCCAAGCAGCTCAGATAGGAACTAAAAATAACTTTCATTCACACTTTAAAATAAACACTAAGACTGTATGTAAACTGTGAGAGATGATTTGCATTAGATCACACTTAGGTTTGGTTTCCTATTCATTTAGAAACATGGTAAGATTGTAAAGTCCATAAAAATGAATAGCACTGGCCCATCACATATCTGCAAAAATACCTTTCCAGTTAACACTGGTGAACAAGAGGATAATTGACTTTTAACTGAGATCTGGGATTCTCAGATGCTGACATTACAGAACCACATGCATTAAAAAGCCAGAGCTGGGTGAGAGCCAGAAGAGGAAAGTAGATAGGATTTTCCAGTCACCAGTGGCTGACCAAGGAAGGTGATCAGATTTCCTGGGATCCCCTCACAGACAAAGCCTGACCTTGAGAACCTCCTCAAAGCAGCTGCTACATCTGTGTCTTCCAGATGCAACTGTTCTAGCAATAGAGGAATTATCAGGGCCCTGTTTAAAGAAATGCAAGGGCTCAGACTAATCTCTAAACAGAACTTAAATAGGCTGAAACACCAACATTTCAGAGCAGCTTATTAAACAAGTGCACAGACAGCAAACTCTCCTGCAGCTCTGACCTTGAAAACAAAACTGACTCCAGGTTTATTTACCCCTCCCTTTCCCATTGACTGAATGCACTTATGTGGTGCGTTGTGAAATTATAAATTCTTTGGGGCACAATCTCAGTTTCTCTAAATTCTAGAAGTTCTTACTCTGTAAAATCAATAGGGTTATGAAGTATTCAAGCTGGCTGTAGCTACCCTGTCTGACATGAACTACAGCATATACTATACAAGCATTGTGTTTACATTGTTTGGGGTTTGTTTTTTTTTTTTTTGCTGCCACTGAGAGCTCTGCCACTGATCTGTGGAGAAACCTCAGACATCTCCCTTCACTGAGACTGCTGCTCTTTGGGGAGAGAGCCCCTTCTCACCCCTCTCAGGCAGGGGCTACCCCGATCCAGGTTTAACTCTTTAAACATGGCTGTCATGCAAATCACTGTTTCTTCAGGACCATGGAAAGACTCAAGATGCAGAGACTCAGTACTTCCCCTGACTCTGTTCTGACTCATCACTTCATGGGAAGCAGTGGAAGGTGGAAACTCAAAGTCAGTCCCAGCACAAGGACCTAAAGGACTTCATAAATCTGAATAACATATTTCAAAGGGATGTTAGCGAAAATGAAATGCATTATTGCAAGAATTTTCTGCCAGGGAATAAAAGCAAGTGCAGAGCCCATATATTCAGGGGCAGGGAGGGGTTGTGGGAAGGGAAAAGTCTCCAGTATAGCCTCAGAAAATAAAATTCATCTCAGTGAATAGGAAAGGATATACACATCCATAAACTAATTTCTTCCTCACCATGATACCAGCTTTTAATGCAAATAATAATGTTGATGAGTTAATTCCATTACTGCCTATCAGAGTGATTAATATTGCCTGACTGTCCCTTTGCAGGGCTCTCTACCATCTACGTTCTGTCTTTCATCTTGTTAATTGATGGCTCTTTGGGTCAGGGACTGTCTGAGGGTTATATTTGGGCTATGGTCTGTGCTCCAGGATGAGGCACTATGGGAATACCTTGTTCTGCCAGCTCTCCATGTGCTGGGGTTCACCAGCAACCTGTGCTTCCTTCTCCTGAAAAATGATCAGAAAACCTTCTTGTGCAGGAGGAGCTCTGCAAGGACTAGGTGTCACTTGGTAACAATTACTCATAAGCATGCTCATTCCTTTTGAGCCACACAAGAATGCAAAGAGAGAGCATGATATGTCCCACCAGGAGAAAATAACTAGCCCTGGTAAGGCATTTGGGAATTTTCTTCATCATTTTTTTGATGAGCAATATTGCTATATCTAAAATGAGAAATAGTCCTACCAATCATATTTATGAACCATTTTTATAATCAAGTGTTCCAGATTTTCAGAGAAAAAGAAAGAAATAAGAACTTACAAAAAAAAACTGACACAGCTGGAGTTTTGATTTAAATCGTATGACTTACTATTTAAATATACTCCAAGAAAATACTGTAAGAAAGACTTCTAAGCTACTTCAATAATTTAAACTGCAATCAAGAGATTAAAATATTGCTTTTAAAAGTGTCTCAGTGGTAAGTAGGGAAATAGAAGTGCTAAGTAGTATGTAGGGAAATAGATTAGAAAGACACAAGAAAAGCAAAGAGAAGATGGAGCAGAGAGGCACACCTGAAGTCCTTCAAGCTGTGTTTGTTGTTCCCCTGAATTAGAGAGAAAGAAATGAGAAGGCCCAAGCCCCCTCCCACAGCAGCTGCTGTCACCTCGACGTGCAGAGTCAAGGGCAGATGAAAAAGGCAACAGTATCAGGGCAGTTTTGCCATCTACTTTGCCAAAGTCAGCTCTCCTGGAGCCCTTCTGAGCCCTCTGAGAGGTTTTGTTCGTGTTCCCAACTGCGGCAGACATATATTTACATTGTTTGAATAATGTGTCCTTCCTGCATGTTCCCACTTGGCCAGCTGACCGTGAAGAGATGCTCAGCCAACAAAGCTATTCACTGCAACAAGACGCCCTGCCTGCGATTTTCTGAAGCAGAGATATAATCTGAAATTGTGCATCCATCTTAAAACAATTAACTGTCAGGGTGCAATCAAGTTATCTGGAGTACAGATGACAGAAAAGTAGTCTAATATTAATACATTATTTATATTGTGAATACATAAGCCTATGCACCTTCTTATGTCCGCAAGCAGCACTTGAGCTTTATGCCATTTCTGTTCCATGATCGGCTTGTTGGGCTAGATTTTTAACCAAACACCATTTCCTTAAAAAAGTAAATGATGAACCATCAAAAAGAAGTGTTTACTCATATCCAAAAATCTGATTCAAAGTTTTGTTCACAAGAGCAAGCAGGAACAGGAATTTGAGGAGACAAACAGCTGAAACTCCGAATATTAACAACTGACCTGCGAGCTGCCAACCAGAGTTCACACAGTAACTCAGCATGTGGCATATCAATTTTTCATTAGGAAAACTCAACCAATCTTTTTCATTGTAGGAAAAGCAGAACACTGGGAAAACTAAGATGTCTCCTCATATGCAATTTTTTCTTTAACACCGGGCTTAATTCAGGATTGGGGGACATTGTTTTTGGCCAGGAACATCACAGACCTCTTGAGGTTCCTTCTGTCCTTGAAAACCAGTCATTTTAAGGTCCCTCCTCTCTTTTGTCTGGGCCTACCTTTTTACAGATACATATTATTCAGATTTTTGAAATTGAATTATCCTGATTTATGATGTGTTGATAGTCCTATTTTATCTTGAACAAAAGGACCTCAATGTCATCATGTGGAAGCAGTGAGGGAGGGAATTCACCCAGACAGTATTACAGAATATGCATATTTTGAAGTTTTTTCCAACAGTTGGCAGGTGATAGCCAAGTCAGTCCTTAACTCTCAGACAACAAGTCCTTTCTTCATGATGGCAGCTTCACAAGGGATGGAAGGAAAGGTGTGTACATGAAGGAGAAAACATTGGATTTATTTCTGGTTTAGATCAATTTTCTCCCCTTGTTTAACACAGGAAAAAAAAATCAAAACCTCTGTTTCAATACTCTAGATACACCAAATAGCCACCAAAAAAAGTGCTTTAGATTCTGCAAAAAGGCTTGTAAGTGTGAGACATAAATAAACATAAATGAACATGATTTCAGTCATATCTTAATTGAAGTTGCCCATCCTCCCCAGATCAGGTTTTTTCATTTTAGCATGAAAGTATATTCTTTTTCACTGCTCCTTAAGGTCCCTTTCACCCAGTCATTTCAGCATGTTGATAATGACAGCCAAGTCAAGGAATGAAAACAGAAGGCAGCTGGTAAGATAATCCTGGACGTCATCCGGATGCAAGTGAAGCATGAGCATCTAATTCATTAAGGGAGTGGGAGGATTAGGGTGGTGCTGAGCATCTATTCTGTTTAATTTGACATTCCATTAATTTAGCCTCTCAGTGGACAGGACAGGAGGTGCAACATAATTATAGCTCAGAATCTGAAACCTCTGGCATGTCTGAAGACTTACTAGTTTTGTGGCAGTTGGCTGGGGGGAGTGTGGCAAGAGATGAGCAGACTTTGTGCTCGCTGTACCCACTTCAGTAATAAACTGCACGTAGGATTGGTGAAGTTCTCCTTGGAGATCAAAGACACTGCCTCTATATAGCAAATTACTTTCCAAGAGCTTTGAGAGCAGAAACTTCCAAGGATGCTTCACAAGGTGAGTCTAATTTGTACCAGACAAAATAGCTGTTTTAAAACCTAGATGGAAGAGGTAGGATCCTAAATTTCTTCTCAGAGTGAACAGCATTGCTGAAAACACAAACCCGTGTTCCCAGTGAGCCTCTTTTCCTGCACAGTGACTCAAACAGTCATAATGATTCACCAGCCAAATCCTGCTGAACCAATGTCCAACTGCAGCAAATCCACAGGCCCTGTTCTGACATGTATTCTGTCTTAGCAAGCAGTGTGCACATCCTACCTCTGTACCACCACTCTGGAATATGTAGGACGCAACGTTTTCACAGGAGCTCTTGGGAGAAAGAAATATCGGAAAACATCTGCCCCCTCACTTCTAAGCATCAAAATAAATGACCATATTTTTCAAGGGCTCTCAAAATACATCAGCTATTGGGGAATCTAAGAATTTGAGAAGATGTTCCCAATGCCTTTCAACAATATAAACAAACCCTTTAACATGTCTCTCACTCCAGCTGACATCTCACCTTGAAGTCACATCAGATTTTATTTCTTTGATTGAGAGGTAGATGTGTGAAAATATGTGTAATAGGGGCCCCCACTAATATGTTTCTCACAGGAAAATTGACATCTTGGAACCATATTGATTTAGTCTATTGGACACCACTGGCTATCACAGGTGCAGTGTTATTGTTATAGAGAAAAATCTGACTCATTCAAAATTACATAAGTCACAGTACCTAGACATTTAGATAAACTTAGGATACACAAACAGACAGACCTTTTAACTGCATTTCAATGTAATTAGCTGAGGGCTGGCAGCCAGATGGACAGTATTAGAGACAGAAACTCTCACTTAAATCATACAGCAAACAAAGCATCAGGAACTTGTCATCATTGTCTGTCACATCTCATATCCACAGGAGTCAGAGGCCTCCTGCATTCAGACTGCAGCCCCCAGCCAGGTAACCAAGAGAAGTGACTGTTACCTTTGGTCCTGCAATACATTTAAGGACCTGCTGGAACTGAATGAAGACATTTGAAGAGGCAAAACCCACCTGGCAGATGAAACCAGTGGATGAGCACTGCCGAACCCAAAGACTGAATTTCCTCTTTTTCCTCTTGCGCAGCTCCCTCTCTGTACAGGTCGCAATGAAAACAGGATCCTCATCTATCAGGGGCTCATGTAGTACCTGCAAGTGGCAAGAAAAGAGGCAGGGGAAGAAATGGAAGAATACATGATTGCTAAAAAAAAGGTGCTTTAATTGCTTTCAAGGAAATACAACCCTCGCACTGTGCTTGTGTGCATCACCCCAAACAAAGAATCAAACCCATTTTTGTTTGATGCTACCATCCAACAAAGACCAAAGCCTAGCCAAGCACACCCCATTATGGATGACTGCTCTACATGCAATTTGCAAATATTGCAAGGCACAGCTCTCACGTCTTACTATCTGCTACAGTTCAACATCCCTCCAAATTGATGCAGGGGATGGGGCAGGTAGAGTGGATTTTTAGCAGCATTCTTCTCCATGCTTCTTCATAAGTTTCATATTGTTTGGCAAAATGTCTTCTACCCAAAGATCCCCTACAATTTGTTGTAAAGTCCATTCCTTAGTTATATCAAAGGAAAACACATAATAAAGAGAGAGAGAAGTTAAGGGAGAAAAATATGCTTTCTGCTGCCACTTGAGGAGGTGGTGAAGAGACAGAAAATACTTTTCCTAGCAGCAGCAGCTTTAGGGAAGTCTCTCTTGCCTCAGGAGCTGAAAAAATTGACGGAAGGAGGCAAGGATAAACTACCGGAGGCAGGAGTAGAAAAAGATAAGACAGACTGGAGCAAGTAATGAAGACCTGTGAAAATGAAGCATTTTCTGCATTCTGCATTCAGATGATGTAAGTGGTTCCCTGTTTCTTAAAACTGTTTTGTTACACTTCTCTCCATTAATTTAGCAGCAAAACTGAAGTGTGATACTGCTAGGTATCACACTGTGGAAGGCACCTATAGAAAAGTACTAGTAGCTCCCCACAGCTCACAGGCAGCAGTGCATAACACACACACACACCTGAGCACACAATGTGCAAGTTCTTTAGCAAGCCTCTTGTGGAAGTACAAAGACTGGCAAACTGTTGAAAAGTCTCAGCTGATGAATGCTGGCCAAATTCAGACACGTACATCTAAATCAGAGCAAGTCACTGCAGGCTCCCCTCCTTGTACATGCGGGGAAAGCAGTCCCAGCAGGCCATAATTCATACCCTTGTAAAGATGTGCAAAATAGTCAGATGGGTTATAATTTAAAGGAGTCTGTTCTTTTCCAGTGACCATCCCTCCAGGAGACAGGCTCAGATACAGGCATGCAGAGGCTCTTACCCTCAGACAAAGCCTTTCCACATCTGTATGTGTGCTACTTTTGTGCACATCTGCACAGTCAGTGGCGGAAATGAGAACAAAGCCACACTAAACCTAGTAGTGACACATGTAGGAGAGATGTGGTGGGTGAGCAGTGAAGCACCAGAGATGAGCAGCTGCTGGCCTCCTGAACACAAGATGTTTGCTGAACATCATTCTGTCAGCCCAAAATAGGCACCCGTGGCCTCCCCACACAGTGATGGCGGCACACCGTCATTCATACACACTCCATTTCTTAATGACTCATGAAACATTCACAGGACCATCTGAAAGCACTCTTGCAAAATGTTCAAATTATACACCACAATGCAGATGAGAGCAAGGAGAGCTGCACACAAAGCTATTTGGTCTTGCAGCTGCAGCTGCCTTGCTTCCCCTCTGAAGCCAAATCTTCCTCTCTCAAGGTCCACACAGAACACAACCCTCCCTATCTAAAGGCCATCTGGGGCATTTCCCACTTCTGCCTCAGAGGATTCTGAACAGCATTTTGCAAAAATTAAACTTGCCCTCATTGGCTTTTGCCTTTCTGCTTCTCAAGAGCAGAGGGGAGGAGCACATCCTTGGGACAGGGTTGGATACATGCTCAAGAATTTCTCAGCTTCTGGAAAGGCTCTCTTACCTGCTAGATCCCATTGAGTGGTGTGGTTCCACTGTTATAATCTCCCCTGCTGTAGGATGGAGAGCAGCAGAAAGAAAAGGCTGTATAAGCATCACCTTAGGATATCTTCTACCCTCTGCCATTAGCTTCCTTCCCTCTGCACCACAGCATCAACTCTCCTCACAGCAGCTCTACTGCACCCTGTTTACCCTTCACACTCTTTCTGCCTTCTATGACACAGTAAGGCCTGTCAGCCTTACATCTAGAAAGCAAATCTGAATATTTAACACCTCTCTCCATCTTCCTTCTCTTCCTGCCCATGCTCAGCCCTGCCTTCCCTCCTTTGTTCCTCTGTACTGAATTTAAGTAATTTCTCTGTAAGTTCCAACTCAACTTTTGTGAAGAGGGAATAAAGAGGTGAACAGACTAGGGAAAGATCTGCTGTCGCTGCAAAGACAAAATGTGGACAGGCAAGGAAAATGAACTGAAAACCCTGGAACTTCCTTCAGAGAGTGGGGGACTGTCGTAATACGACACGAAAAAACGACACGGACACTGCTGCTCTCCAGGTGAACAAAAAAGAGGGCCCTTTATTTTCTGACTCCAACATTTATAGTTTTCCAAAAGTGACAGTGGATTGGAGGGTGACAGTGCCACCTCTCCAATGACACTGGACAGACCAAGAGTCCATCAATTCTCTCCTCCTCCATGAAAGAATGCAAAACATAAGTTGTTTACAGAACTGTGTGAGAAAGTTTGTTACAAGAATGCAAACATCAGAAGGCTTAGCAAAGTCTTAGAAAATCAGGGTGACAGGGGACAAGGGGTTTTCACCCCTCCACACGCAACCACTGCAAAGAACTTTGCAAGCAAGGCACTCTATGGGCTGTGCCTGCCCCTGGCACTGACATGGTGTTTTTAGGACAAAGTTAGCCCTGTTACTACTGGCCCATCCTATTAGTTTGTTCACCCTCCTGTATTCTCAGCCTCCCTGCTTTTCCTGTAATCTCAAATCCAACTATTTGCCAAATCCCCACACAAAAAGTTATATTTGCTCCCTCTCTATTCCCCATTCTTGCTGTTGATGCAAAACACACTTTTACAGGAGTGAGCTTACTGCCCTTATGGCATATTCTTTCCTGCTTCTCATCTTCCTTGATAAAAATCTACTTTCAGGCTTAATTACTCCTACACGTATTCCTGGCCGCCTCTTCACCATCTTTTTCTCACTCCCTAAGTGCCTCCCTCTTCCTATTCTGACTTCCTATGATGCAAGATAGTTTGTGGATTTCTTCAGAGAAATCATCCCCATTCTCTTCTCTCAAATTCCCAGTTCTGTTCAGATCTCAGAAGCTCTTCATCTAGTTGCTTTGCTCCCCCACTGGTATCCCTTTCCTTTCTCCTTTCCTCTCCCTTCTTTATAGTAATCCTTATCCCTGATAGATCTACCTGCCAAACCTTCACTCTTTGTTTCCCCCCCAATATGTATTTGCACTCCAAGTGTTGCAAAGGCAAGACTCCAAGATGGGACTTCATCAATTGCTCAGTCTCACAGAACAAAACAGCCACTGTCAGGAGGTCCTTTCTTTCTTCTCCATTTTAGACCTTTTCCAATGTTCTTTCCACACCAAAATTCCACCCATCCTCTCTCACCACAGCCCAAACAGGCTTGTAGACAAAGCCCTGAATCACTAAATCTTTTGTACTTGGAACTCCTTGGCTCCATATACTTAGATAATACATCTATCTGGGAAACATCTCCCCCTGAGCTCCATGGCCATCCACAACACAGGCTGTCTCTTCAGCCTGTCTCCTGGAGAAGCTGCCTTAGCTTGCCTTGTCTCTGGCTTTTGGTGGGCACCATCCAATTGCAGAGGCCCTTGGTAACTGTGTCTGGATGCACAGTCAGTCATTCCTCCTGCAAGGGTAGCTCATGCTTCTGCCTTTCTGCTCCAAAGCTCCTCCTGTCTAACCTAAACTCTCTTGCTTGTGTCTGACATCTCTGCTTGTATATCTAGCTGCCAGTTCTGATTTCATTATGCTGCATTTGAGAGCATCTCCCTTCCCTTAAGAACCCCTCAGTATTTCCTTTTTTGGTCATTGCAGACATCCCTCTCCTCCTGCTGCAGATATCACTGGCTAGTGAATCTGAATGTCAGTCTCTACCTCCTACTTGCAAAATCTCCTCAGGCAGGCAATGCCTGCATTTTCCATGCTTTCTGAGTAAGAGCTCTAAAATGGCACTCACTTTAGAGTAACTACCCACCCAACCAGACAAGTTTACATCCAAACCCCTCAATCCTCCTGCAGCAGTTTTACTCAACATATGGCAATCTTCTACAGACTGCTGCTGGAAAGCCATTTTCCTAGTCCATCACACTGACCACATCACATTTCTTTATTTCTCTATCGTAGCTCTTCTCCAGTATATCAGATTCTTTCTCTTCTCATTTTTGAAGTCCCGCTTGGCCTATCTACATTTTACAGCTCCTCTCTGCCATCATTCAAAGGTTAACTCTGACCTCCAGTGGAGCCATGATTCCTCTGCCCATTTGTTCAGTCATCAATCAATCCTCTTAAAAAACAAAAAGTCAGTTCTTACAGCACTCCATTACCATTAGGTAATTTAAAAATAGCAATGAAGTTTCATCATTTTTCTGTTGCCAAACTCTCCCTAAAATCTGGCTCCATGAAAGGATCAACTGGCCAAGAGCTACAAGATATCTGAAATTTACCTAGCTACTCAATATTCTTATTGCTCCTCTGTCTGCCTTTCTCTTGCTCAACGTCTTATACTTGGCCAGCATTATCTGAATATTTGTGTATTTGTGTCACACTCACAGAAGCTCTAAGATAGAATGATTCACATTTGAGACCAGCACCCTCAACTCCTAAAGAATCATTTTGAGAGCAGGAAATCTGAAATATAGTGGTACAGCACAAGCAAGGTCTTATAATTAGGAAATACCCAACATCAAATGAACACTTATGCATGAGGACAGAAAAGCAGGTTGACTAGCCTGTTTCTGCCCCTCTGTGTTTTCAAAGAGGCTGTCATCTGAAGCTGTGAGCAGGTTTGGAAGAGCTATGTTGAAACTGCTTAGCTGTACCCTATGATACCACCAAGAGTGAGGCACAAAGAAGCTGCCCAGTAATTGGCCAAAGTTGAGCACCGTGCCCTTGGAGCGAGAGGTTGGACTTACATCTCTCTTTTTTGCCAGGGGATTCAGTCCTGCTGGTGACTGTTCCCAGCTGATTTTTCACTGGGCAGATGCAAAATCTGAATGTTTGGTTCCAAAACATCAAAGAGAAGGTACTTTAGAGGGGGAAGGAAGCAGAGAGAACCTGGAGTTATGCTCCTGACCTCTCCCGTACCAGTCAGGGGCAGCCAGAGACAGCAATCCTGTCTAGCCACATCCTGCTGATGAGCATGTAAACACTCAGCAGGCACAGAAGGATATTTGAGCAGTGATGTTATTTTCCCTAACTCCTCTGGTTTCTGGAATTCAGTGTATATCCTTGGCAGGTGAGTACCCTTGAATTTGTTGCTCTATACCTCCCAAGTGCAGGCAGGGCATCCTCCCTGCCTTCAGGCTTGCAGACACTAGCACAGCTACAAAGCTAAGTAGCAAAGAAATAACACTGCTTACAAGAACAGACTCAAATCACCACCTCTTGTTGCTCAGGTAGAGGCAGTGTTTATTTATACAGATGATGCTGAGGAGGGGTAAGATGCAAAGAATATTCCTGTCTTTTTTTTTTTTCTTACCAATCTAGGTCAGAACACCATTTTTTTAACTTCAGAAACTACAGCTAGCACTGCTGATGCACAATTAAAATGTTCTGGGCTTTCAATTCCTTCATAAGCTGGAGAGTAATTATTTCCTTTTGTTTGCTGAGTATATTTAGCAAAATAATTATAATTCACTAGATTGTTTTCTTTGTTTTGGTATACTGGCATAGTTCTTTCTCCCTGTTTCCTTTCATAGCAACTGTGGTGTTATTTTTACAGGCACATTTGGGTGGGGGGAGGGGTCACAGACAAGAAAAAAAAAACCCTAAGTATTTTCTGACAGAAGTTCCACTTAAAGAATCTTTTCTAACTCTTGAAAAAGAAAAGAGCAAATCTATAAAAGAACTGTGAAGGCCGATGTTGTACTGCCTGCTGGATGCAGATTGTCCCTGCTCTGTCCATAGGGGTGAGTTAAACATGGCATCTTCCTAATCTGTGTTCTGTGACTCCACACTCCAGAGGAAAAAGGTCAGTAACAACCCTACCCATAAGCCCAAACAGCTCTGCTGCATTCAACAGGAACTGTGATTTAGCTGTTTGATGCCACTTACAAGAAGGTAGTATAAAGCTTGTGGGTCAGCAACAAGCCACCCAGGTACCACAAATTTCATGTTTAAGATACAGATGTACCTTAAGCAACAAATCCATTCTGAACTTGGGATTTTAGGTATCACTGATCACAGCAACCTGGCCCCCCCTTTCCAACTGGCTTTCAGAGGCAGAACTTACAAAAGCCCATCTAAGTGGTTTTTTCCTCTCATCTTTCCATTTGTTTCTGTGCAACTAGCTTATTATTTTTAATTATTTCTGGTATTTCTCACTGGGCATTCCAGGTTTGACGTTCACTGCAGTCTGCATTCAAGACAATTTGCAGGGAGAGGTCTTTCCTGCTGTTTTGAGCAGATGGGGCCCTCATCTCTTGAGACAAGTAGTGTGCTGCCCTGACTGATGGCACCCAGGAGGATGTCATGCACAAGGCTCCTTTCAGGAGGAGGCCTGGAACATCCCCCAGAAGCCTACTGAGGTACACTAGGGTATTTTTAACAACAGATTCAAAACCTTATTCTTTCTCAAAGGGTTATTTTTGAAGCTGTATTTTAGTGCTTTTTGTTCCACTCAATATCAGTGAAACATGCTGCATAGAAATCACTGACGTAAACACTGACAAAGGAGCAGAGAAGTGGAGGAGGAAGGAAGAAAACTGGGCTGTCTCTACTTCTTTCCCCTTATTTTTTTAAAGTAGCATCTCCCTACCAAGCTCAGGATAATAATACATTTTGCTTGTAAAGACTTAGATGTTTTGCCACTGCAAACAGGGTGCTGTGATTTTGTCAATTCAGTTCTCAAGCCGTACTCGGGATGGGGAATGGGAGGAAGGATATACATGCAAATAAAATCTTATCCCTTAATGGATTTGCACTCACAGTGTGTGCCACAGCACACAATTATAAGCATTTGCATTAGACACAGTGATCAATTTCTGAAGCCTTTATCTTCTGCCCATTGAAGTCAGCAGCCATAAGGATTAGATTTCATATCTTTAAGGGAGATTGTCCCAACAATTCCATGTTTCTCACTGCCTGTTTTGTCTTAATGGAAACACGCCTTGCATAGCTTAGTGAGAACACTCTTACCTCCTCCCTTTTCTACCTTAACAGCTTTTTAGGCAGCTGTGCTCTCATGGGTTATATAGGTATGATTTTTATTGTCTATAAAATAAACTGTAATCACTCGCCATTTATTTTAGGCACACTTCAATGGATGTGCAGCATCTATGCCTTCATTAATTTGTGCAGTGGGCAAAAATGGGATGCTTCAGAAGGGAAGGAGGAAGAAAAAGAGGACTATGGACACAACACCCTTTCCAGATGCCTATGTGAAATATTTATATTCTGGAAATAGAGAATTGATTGAAAAGTTATATCAAGTAGTAACATACTTCATGCTTATTCCTTTTTTTTTCTGGATTTCCGAACATAACCAGTAGCAACAGCTTCAAAAGCAGATAATTTGCCTTGAACGAAGTTTAAACAGATTATGATGAATATTAAAAGATTTTCACCTGTCCCCCTTTTCAGTCATGAGAAAGCAGCAGTGTTACTGGACCATACAGCAAACACCTACTGCTAAGGTCAGGGACAGCCACCTTAGCAAATTCAACTCCTCCATCCAACTCAACCTGCTTCCCTCCAGCCCAGGTGCACCAGCTCTGCCCCCTCTACCCTTGCACAACCTGCAACCTCCCATCCTCAGGACAGCAAAATGTACTGGTGCCAACCTCACTGAAAAGTGTTCAGGCTTGTTTAGGTCACTAAAGCAAACACCTCCTGCTCAGAGGGCACCATTCCCACTGAAACCTGTTCGGCATCTGCACTGACAGACACTGATGAGCACTCACACAGGACAGTGCTGCTTTCTCTCTTGCTTCATGGAGGCACTGCAGCACAGCTTCACACTGGGCAGGCAGCTGTGCTGTGCACTTTCTGTCCCAGTGAGACAACCAGAGCACACAGGTCAGATGTTCCCTGCCAACAGCTTAACTCTTACCTGGGCTTGTGAAGGTCTGAAAGCAGAGTCAAAGCCATTCTGCAGAGAGTCCAGAAAAGGCTGGATTTTGTAGAGGCTATGCGTTGTCTGGCTCGAGCGGAAGGCCACAATGTGGAAGTACTTCAGAATCTTCTCAAACCTTGATTGTGTCATGATAAGTGCAATGCTCTTGTTGCTGTAGAAGCCACTGCTCCAGATGCTGAGAACAGATTCACAGTGGTGGATGCTGGTTGATATCATGTAGCCTAAGAAGGCCTTCATTTCTGTCAAGGTGACGTCAATCCAGGCATCGTCACTACCAAACCTCTCCTGGTATTTCTTTGCATACATGTTGGTTTGGACCACCATATTCTTTAGTACATTGTCAGGGACAAAGAGCTGAAAAAAGTCCATGGCACTGGCAGTCAGGGGCATTTTTCGTGTTGGACCTAGGATAAAAGAAGGAAAGATAGGCACACTCCTGATCACCACAAGGCAGGTCCAACACCAGAAATTAAAAGCATGAATAATTTTTCTCATGCAAATGATGGCATGTACCCATTGCCTGACAGACTTCACCAGGAAACTTCCACTCCTCCCCATATTCTTCCTCCTGTATGATACCATACACTCTGAAAAGTTTCTCCCTCTGCTCTGCCTGCTCATTACTTTGTAGCATGAGGGCCTATGAGACAAGCAGGCATTTTATTTATCCACTTACAGGTTATCTGCAACTTTTATCCTCAGCAGCTGTTTTGCACTCTTTCTGGATAGTCTTTTATTTGTCCATATGCATGTCAAAGCAGTGCCTTCCTTCAAACAGCCCAGAAGGGCAATGTGAGTCCTCCAGAGAGTGCCCTCATCCCAGATGACATAATTCCTACGCTCTATAACCTGATCCCACCTTTCCTCCTGCACCTCTAAATCCTGCCTAGTTCATTGTCATAATTCTGTGACTTTCATATCTTCTCCTGCTCCACGCAGAGTCACATAAAGGTCGATGTGGTTTTGAGTTTTGTGCCTCTGCCACCACATTGGAGTTTTATCCTGCACTCTGATATCCCCAAGAAAGCACATTACCAGAACAAGTCACAGCTACCATGTGGCTAGTGTCACTGTCCCATATAACAGGGAATATTTTTAGCACCATAATGCATGCAGTGGTCCTCTTCCTCCCATAATGTAACAAGCCTTGCAGTCCCATGCTGTGATTACTCTAGCAGTTCACTGATCTTGCTCCTTCTCTGCCAGTTTCAACTACTCCACAAGAGGAGGGTGATAAAAAGGAGGCTCTAAGGGCTGGCAGCACTGTATCAGTGTTACAAGGTCAGCCAGTCAGACACCAGATTACACTAAACTGAATTAGGAACATCAAACCCACAATACCAGGGATGCAGACACCAGTATTTACAGTCCTCTGTCCTCTAATCCCTCCCACAAACTAATCAAGCTCCATTCCAATAGTAGTAGTTTTCATGCTTGCACCTCGTAGTAGTGTTTTAGTTATCAGGTAAGGGCAGGGAGCATTCTCTATTCTGCAGAAGTAGTGAAAACCAATTCCCTGAGATGAGCAGCCTCTTCAAACCCAGCAGACAGCAGAGCACCTAAAAACAGCTCTACACCCCTGTGAAAAAGACAATGTCATGAGTATAACCCCAAGCCAAGAGCTGGATCCAAGAAATACTGCACCTTAGTCCAGCAGCCTTCAGCCCTGGGACTGTCTGAAATACTCTTCCTAATCAAAAGGAGAAGGCATACAGCTTCTCATTTAGAGTTCTGCTCAACAAGAGCAAGTCTTTCTTGCACTACAGGGCTGTCTGGATCTCCGCATCAGCTCTCCCAGCTGCATCAGAGCATGAGATTGACCATCACACAAGCTGGCTCTGCTAAGATCCACTAGCACCTTGCTCAGGTTGTATTCTCCAGCACCCTTGTATCTCAGTTCACATTCCTAGTTACAGCAACAACTACAGCTTGCAGAATTTTTCCACGAAACAGAACTACAAGGAATGACACAAATATGGTGGTTGGACTTGCTCTTAAGCCTTAATGTTTGGGTGGACTCTGGTGAACTTAAGCTACTAGAAGGACAGCAAAAACAGACTTTGAAACAACATCGAGACTTTGAAACTGTAAACTTCCAGATTGCAAAAATTGCCAAAAAAGCAGACAAAACTGGATTAAAAAAAAAAAAATCTATCTATTTAAGATTACTTTCCAATTTTAATTTGTGAGATTGAGAAGCTTTCCATTGAAAGCATATTCTCTATTATTGCAAGACCAGAAGAAAGAGCCTCGCACAAACCATGTCTTGGTAAGAACAGAAAATTCAGTTTAAATGATAAAAGGTTTTCATTATCAAGTGAAAACTATGGGGCTAGAATAGATATATTTACTTCACCTTAACTGCTAGTGCAATAATGAAGCTGCTTAACAAATGTTTTCTTCTTTTGATCAGGAGGTTTATTTTCTGCTAGCACTGGCTAGCACTGTTATAGCTCACAAAAGATGCTCTATACACTATTCTGTATCTTCATTCTTCCCCATAACTTAAGCAAGTTTTTATATTCTACAATAGGTATTGCTTTCTAATAACAACACATGGAACAGAGTGTATTCCTAGTTTTATATGAAATCTTGAGTAACTATCGAACTCAACTCCAGTGCTCAGGCAACCTTTCAGGTAGCACACAGAGAAAGTTTTTAAATACCTGGCTTCAGAAGCAGAAGCTGGGAGTAGGAGTAATGATATAAATCTTGCCTACAGCAAACAAGAATTCATAAAATTTTAAGTCTTACAAAGTGAAATATATTCGTCTTGAGACTCTTGGATATGGACAATAGGTACATGCTGGACTCCATCTTCAGGGAGGTAAGAGCAGTCAGAAGCACAAAAAATGTAATTTTGGTGTAACTAAATTTTCAGCTGCTGCACAAGTTTACCTTGATAAGTGATAATGACAACCTGACAGGTATAAGGGATAGAATAATCTTTCCTTACCCAGCAGTCCTGCTCCAGACACAGAGAACCTGCTACCTCCTCTCCTTCCTGAAATAAATATACAAGCTTTGTATCTCAGTGGTCATGCAGAACCCACACAGCTCTAAAAGAGCAAGCTGAATCACTGTCTGACTCAAACATCAACATAATTGTTGATTAAATAAAATTATGAAAGCCCCTGTATAATCTCATTGTCTTAAAAAAGAGCTTTTATTGACAAAGTGAGCACAACTGATTCATAATTTACTGATATGCACTACAACAAGAGCGACATTGCTTTTCAGTAGGAAAAGAACTGAATTTTTTACATTAATTGAGTTTTGCATAGTTAATGATCAGCCTAAAATATTTAAATATGACTTTCTAAATACACAAATATATCCCATAGAGAGAGCCAACTGTCTGCATAAGGAACTTAAATGGCTAATTTGTACTTTTTAAGGATTTTTACACTGACTTAAATGGCACTTACCCGAAAAATACTGATATGAAGAGTTCAGTGTTTCATACATGCACTGTTTACATTTTCAAGCTTTATTCAGACAAACAAAAGAGCGGCATTGCCTATTTGTCTATTCTCAGAATGATTATACAATTATGACTGTATGTAAAAATTCAGATTTTTCTCTCTCCTCTGCTATAGAGTGTTTACATGGAGAAGATATTTACTTTCATAAGGTTTCTTTAAAAGCCAGTCAGGGTTTCCAATACAAATCACAGAGACAAAGTGCACTAGCACTCTTGGAGTGTTTGAACATGCAGCCAGACCCAGTATTCCGTGCACAGTCAGGACAGGGACAGAGCTCTACTGAGTAACCTCTGATTGGGCAGCACAGATGCCAGCATCACAACTTTGGGCTTGGTCTAAGTGACCTTGCAGGATGTGGAAAAGAACAAACAACTTCTGTTATGATACAGCCTACACACACAAGCTCCTCTTCCTTCTCACTCTGTCTGCCAGCAAGAACTTGCCTGTGCAATCCGCAGCAACCACCTTGCAAGTCATTACTGCTATTTTGACTAGTTGGATCCATTTTCTCTTCTGCACTCAGAAGGAATGTCTCCCACAAGGAGACATCTCCATTCGTAAGAATAGTCTCAAAATAAGCGGAAAAAACTAAGCACAAAAAGCCATTTGTGTCTGTACTGGCAATCCGGCAGTGAAGCAGAAGCTGGCACCTTGTCCTTGGAGCGTGTGCATTGCAGAGCCCGTTTTGGCTCAACTTGGCTCAGGGCAAACTGCAGCTGCCTCGCCGGCTCCGCTGTCTAGCAAGAGAGCAGGCTGCACACTCAACTCCTCAGCAAACATACCCACTGCAGAACACCCAGAACGATTTAAGAAAATGTTCGGGTGGAACTTCAGGCAGCCCCTATTTGTCGTCCTACAATCTCTGGTCTTCTCTCTTGGATGGGTCCTCACTGGTCACATTCTTCTCCTGCTTCAATTCCTTTCTAGTCTTCCTCACTGAGCAACACATTAGGAAAAAAATAAGAATCCCAAGTGAATCAAATGCTTTTTCCTTATTTAAATGGCTTGCAGAATTAAGTAATTTGAGAGCATTTTAAAAAGGTTCATGTATCCTTTCCCATTTTTTCTGTTCTGATTACCAACCTGTAATTTAGTAGCTCAGAGTTCACAGACTCAGAATAAGCGATGGCCAAAAGATGGAAAGTTTCAAAACGTACTGTAACCCATCAGTGCTTACAACATAGTATACAAATCTTAAGAAGGTCAAAAGCATCATTATTTTGGGCAGGATAAATCAGATATGTAAGGAGAAAACACAGTGAAAGAAAGTTCTTTTGCTCTGCTGTGCAAAAGACTCTGCTCTCATTCAAACTGCAATCAAGGCCCACAGTAAAAGATCCATTACTCTGACAGGCTCAGGTGTTACCCCATGTATAATAACCCAAATTGCATGGTTTGTAAAAAAACCTTGTGCAGAGCTAATCACAGCTGATTTTGAAACTAATGCAACTTCATTAATAGCTTGGCAGACTCCAATACTCCCAAATCAGGAACAGGAGTGGTAGAAGTATCACTTCAAGAATTTAGAAGTAATTTTAATGTCTTCTTTGAGGAAAAATCTAACAATTTATAGCCACTTATGAGAATAGCACATTAAGTGTATTATATGCAGATACATACCTCAAAAAAAAATCAATCCAGAAACTTTTTTTTTGGCCATTGGGAAGTACCTTCTTCTCCAATATGTGGTACAGTCTTCAAAAATCAAAGTCTAAAAAGCCAATTAATTCCTTTTTCCTAAGTCCAAGCAATTAGAAACTGTTTTATATTCCTGACAAGTAACCTTTGCAAAAGTGCACAACATGATTTTTGGGTCTTATTTAGAGAACATAAAAAAATGCTGACAAGCTTTTCATCAGAAAATACTCATCCATCAAAAAAATCATGACATCTTTATGGAAGGTGTCAATGAATGAAATATGACAGACAGTTAAAACAATTTCTCATATTTTTCAATGTGTAGGGAGCATTATAAAGAGCTAAAAAATAAAAAAAGGCAAGAAAACAAAAAATGATGTTTTAATATTTCCCAAGTGAATATTTTTCAGAATTTCTGTTTACACTAAGTTTCCTCATGCAACCTTTGGAAGCACTGGAGCTTATCTGGCTTGCCAGAAAATCAGTCTTCACATCAGCTCTATTCTTAATGGCCTGGAAATGTACATCAGACCATCCTCAAACCATAGCTGGTTTGACAGCATTACAGCAAGCCTGTCAAGACAGCTTGAAGTAAGCTCACTTAACACTTCTTTTCTGAGTTTTATTCCAGTTTATTTCAGAGACTGCTCTCCTGTAGGAACTGGGCAGCAAGCATCCAGATTTTTAGGATATTATACTGCATGTTCATCTTCATTAGCAAAAGCAAAGCTTCAGTGACAGGCCTACTTTGCTAAGTCAAAGGCATCATCCTAATATATACCAACTGTGGTTCTGACCAGTATTTTGTGTGAGTAGATGTCTGCATCTGTTATTTTGGTAGACAAACCTTAGCTTCCTTTAGGGACTGCCTTGCACAAGAATTCAATGGTGAGAAGAATCAGCAAGAATAAATGATGAAAACATGATCCATACCGTGGTATTGCTTGGAGTTGAAAGCCAGTATAGGAAGAGGCAATAAAAAAAGTCAACACCTCCCAGGCAAACAGTCTTGGCTTAGAAAGAAGAAACTGGACATAGTCCTTCCAAAGATGGTTCTTTTTGTAGACTATAAAGGCTCACTCTCAGCAGCCCATGCTTCTGGGTAAGTTTTTGCAAGGTCACCTTTACAGAAACTTACTTTGCACCCTTGCGTGGGCACTCAGTAGCCGCACTTCTGCTCTACATTTAGTTTCAGTAAGTCTATTCCAAGCTATTTAGCAAAGTGTGATTTGCCTGCACTCTTCCAACCTTATAAATAATCCTTTGACAATGCCTCCACGGCTGCACGTAATAACCGTAGTCAAAAAATTGTTCCAAACAGCTTCTCTGAAAGGCCACTTTCTCTTCCCTCCCCGGCATTAAAAAGGATTGTTTTCTTCACAGCGTCAGCAATAACGCGATCCACAGACTGCAGTCTGACTTTTATCCATAGAGAGCATTAAGAGCTGTGTCTAGAAGCAATCCAAGGACAAATGAAAGTGGACTGAAAACCAGCACACAGCTACTCCATGCTGACTCTGGTCCTAAGAGTCCCTGGTCTCCACAGCAAGCAGCACTGAGTTAGTGATAAATTAAATAGAGAACTTATTTAGAAAATAAAACAGTAAAATTAATGAAGTATTTAGCAAACTAAGGAACTTCCTGCAATTCAGCTTGTTTCTGTGCTGTGTACTGGATCCAGACTTGTCACTCAGCTTTTTAAAGCATTATAGCAAAATCTTTGAGCATCAAGTGTAGCAGGTCAGCCTGGCATAGGTCAGGGATGAGGGATGCACTGTTCCACCAAACACAAGACAGTCTCCTCCCCAATGCAATAGTGACCTTCCAAAGCCTGGGGTGATAACAAAGGCACCCTGCCCATTTCTCCTCCATACTGCAATGTGCTGGCAGTTCAGCCTGCAAAAGGTGAAGAACGTCAATGGGGGATTGAGACTGGGATACCAAGAGTAAATAATTTTGGCCGTCACTCAGTAGATTACTTTGTGTGATAAGACACTGTAGAAGAACAACTAAATTTTGGGGCATTTTCCAGAGATCAAGCAGGCAGGACTTACACCTTTCTCATTGATCAAATGCATGTTTTACCACCAACAGCACTGGTCTGAGAATGAGAACATGGCAGTCTTCCATGGAAGTGTGACTTGTTCTAAATTTAAGCCATGGTAAAAAAACTGTTTAATTAAGAGAATATTTATTTGCGTTTACCATCATGTTTTAAAGCTACAAAGCTTTCAAGCTGTGACAAGTACAAAGAATAAACAGCCGACTGCAGCTGATGTTGACACCTTTAATTATATACCTAATTTCTGTGGTGAGATCTTGCAATCTACCAATCACCATTTTTCTAACATCCAACAGAACCTCCCAAAACACTGGTATGAGGTCTTAGGGTTAAAATAATTTCCAAAAGCCAAAGACCTTAAAGCAGCAGAGTCAATGCTGAAGTAGTACCGCATTGTGTCAGTTTACATAATTCTTTGCACATTATTTGGCTGTGGGACTGCATATGCTCCTCCTCAGGGGAATTCCTGTTGCAGCAGCTTCCATGGCAATAGTCCACTGTGCTCTTTTTGCCACTGTAGCTTTCTATTAACATTTTACTGCATTGCTCCTGGCAGCCCAGCTGACACTGGGCATATCTAGCAGATCAGAGATGACCATCGATGTGCTGACTTCATCCACCTGTCATACAGCTTTTAGTAGATCACCTAGCAGCTACACATCTGTCTGTGGGCACAGCTGTGCACATTTATGAAATAACTGCACAAAGCAGCATGGAGAGTTTTGTCAGCACAATTCCCATTACCAGCAGGGTGACCTTCATAACTAAATCCCAGAAGATTGCTTTGGGATGCTTCCATGGGGGGACTCCTCTCCTGCACTGCCAACTCTTGCAGGAGCAATCCCACCATCCCATCTTTCTTTCCCAGGCTCCTGGTCTGTTCTAATAAACACTGGTCACAAATACCATTAGTCCCAAGCAACTTGCTCCTTTCCAGAAATTTAAAGTAAAAATCCACCTTAAGCATCAGCAATATTTGATGTGCCTTGAAAGGTAGGGCTTTTGTGTTTGAAGGAGGGAAAATAGCCTGATATGTTTTTAAAGCAAATCAGCAGAATATCTTATTTATGTTTCGTAAATAAAAGTCAACAAGTCAGTATAAATGACCAGCTAATGAGATACTGAAAGCCTTCACATCAACTCCCACCTTTTACATACAATACACACATATGCCATTGAAAAATGAACCTCCAGTTTTTGAGTAAGTCTCACAAAGAAATGGCTTTCTGTTTTGTTCAAAATTAGTTATTTAAGAAAAGAGAAAAAAAAATACAGCAACCAGAAATCCAGACAGTTCAGTAAAGCATTGGAAACAACCTTATAATGCATGAACATTAATGTCAGTACAGAACCTCCTAATGATTCATGTCCATCTGAACTAAGGTAGCTACAGACAGTACTGATCTCTGCAATTGCTTCCCAGCAGCAACAGGCTCTTCCAGGAGAAGACAGAGATTAGTTGTTAGGGGTAAGCACATAGTCCCCAAAGTATTTAATGCTACTTCTGACAAGCATCTACTGCAGCACCCACTTGGGAAAGGGTGACCAGCAGGGTGACGCTGCAGATCTGCTAGAAGAGTTCAAAATCTGGAATCTGCCAAGGAGGCTGGTGACAGGCGCTGCATGGGGATAATATTCAGGCTTTTTCAAACCTGTTTCTTTTAGGTTGTACCAGTCTCCCTTGGATTTTACTGCTCTCTGTAGGAAAGCGTGCACTTGCATTTCTAGTTGATTTTCATCAACCACTTAGTAAGAAAAGCCTTCTCTGCTGTCATCACCTTAGATTAAGAGGCAAAGGAGCTCTCATCACTCCATACTGCATCTGCACTTACACACCTACTTTTAAATTTGTGATTTCCTTGCTTTATATTCTCCATGTTCCTCCTCAACAACCTCAAAAATCTTGGGACAATCCACATGTTCTCTGCATTAGGCTTAGAGACAGATGAAAAATCTTAATATTTTCTTAGGACACCTAAGATGCAAAGTAGAAGTCATGTATTTGAAATCCTTGCTAGGGTCAGGACTTTACATATGCACAGTATCACTTTGTGTGCTTTTTGTTTTCCTTTTGATCTTTTATTACTGCCCCTGTTGTTAGACTGTCTTTTTCTATGCTTGTTCTGCTGCCCTAAGAAGTGACCAGTGATGCAGGCTGTCTGAACATCTCAACTCAAAATAGGCAAGCAGTTGGAAAGTTCAATAAATGACTTCTATATACCACGTACATCAACATCCCTAATCTTCTTACCACATGCAGGATACGTATCATAGACAGATTTATTTCTTTACACAGCCCTTCCAGTTCCTAGCAGATACAGTTCACCCTTTTTTTCAGCAGAGAGCTGAATGTGTGCTCAAATCCTATAAGCTTCAGCTGATCTACGTGTAGGTTTTACATCAATATAAAAAGGAGTAATTTCCCTTTGTCCTTTAAGAAAACGGTCTTCTTGTAAGAACAGGGGAGTGGTGGCATCAATCAGTCAAAGGTCCTTCTGCATTGGTATAACACTTCTCATGTCACGAAAGAAATACGTATCATGCAAGTCATATGTCACATATCACTAAGATATTACCACCTATGCATCAGTACACTGATATGCATCTCTGGATTCAAAGAATAATGCACTATATTTACATCCCTTGACACTCCCCTTTGAATTTTAATTTGTGTCACTTGCAAATCAAGAGGATGTGTAAGAGCCTTGTGTTTTTCTCCAGCAGAAACAGGCTTCTAGAGTAGACACTCATTTTGCAGTCAGCCATACAAATTATTAATCCTAAAAGCAAGACTGAGGCTGTAATATGTGTCATGGCAGGAAAAAAGGGGAGTGCCTTTTTACCATGAAAATCCTTTGTAGTCTATCCTGCAGCCACTTTGTCCCCCTTCCTGAGCCTTATGACCACCACAGATTTTGCTCACTCTTTGCAAACCCTAGCAAGCAAATTGGAACTCATGTTCTTCAGGAAGCATGGATTTTTCCTTTTGATTAAGGGATTTAATGTTGGTTCCTACCACTCAGATCTGATACCATTCTGCTGTTGTGACGATATGAAGCAAACAGGTTGTACTTTCAATAAACATCAAAAGGGATGTCTTCTAAGAAATTTTTGAAGCTACAGTTTGACAATAGTAACCTCTTCTAGGGTCTTTTCACTCCGGCACAGCAAAAACCATTTGAGGCAGATACTTAACTTTAAACTACAGTGATCAAATTATTCTTAGGCATCAGTGCAACACTACCCTGAAGTACATGTTTTTGAAGTGAGAATAAGCATACTTCTTCTAGCCTAGGATTGCTCCAACACAAATGACTTAACGGTATAAGTATTACAATGTCAAGTGATGCAGTCCATAATAAAACACAGAAATAACTTCAGAAGAATGAATATTGGCAAGTATAGTACGGAGTCCTTGAAGACACAGCAAAAGAGGTACTTGAAACTCTGCTTAGAAAAAGCTCTTTTTTCTACTTGAGTTTAAAAACTTACTTTCTCCTCTCTCTTCTAAATTACAAACAAGGTAGCTAACAATGACTCTCGACAGCAGTAGTCAGAGAAAGCAAAACTTAAAATAAACTTTCGTGTCTCCTTTCTTTGGGAAGCATTCAAGATCCACCAGTATGTAGAACACTGAGTTCAGCTAGCCTCAATGAGGAAAAGAAAAGCAACAGCTACACCAAAACTGCTTATAAAAACCATAACATTTTGCTTTCTTTATAGAAAATATCACTTGATTTTGGTCACACCCTCCAGCCTCTAGAACCAATGTCTGGCAAATAAGGGACTACAGGGTACATGTCACAAAGTGAGTGAAGAACCAGACACAGGAAAAGCAATCCCCACTCCTGCCAATACAGGTGATGGAGAAGGGAGAATATTCCTTAAATGCTTGCTAGAAAGAATTGGGCCCATCACTCTGGGCATTAGCCTCTAAAACTGCACTGGTCTCTTCTATTAGGCAGCAAGAGCACAGATGCACTCACAACTCAGACACAATAAAATGCTAACTCAAAACTCCAACCGGGGGCAGCTGACACTCCTGAAGTGCAACCTTCATCCAAAAAGAAGACTGAATAATCATGGGATAACCAAACCTATATGAACTATCAGATGTGAACTGAATAATCATGGGATAACCAAACCCATATGAACTATCAGATCTGAACTGAATAATCATGGGATAACCAAACCCATATGAACTACCAGATCTGAACTCGGATTTTGTTGAGTTGTGTACTGCATTCCTGACAGCTTTTTAATGCCACGTTAGATGCTGTGGTGGGTTTGGCAGTTCACATATTGTATCTCCCACAAAAGCAGATCTGGAGCATCAGCTGTAGCAAGCTGGGTGAGCAATGTGGTCAAGAACACCTGGCCATAATTTTGTTATGTTAGAAGTACCAGCTATTATCTTTATGCCACACTGTGAGGCAAGAACAGGCAGAGCCTGGTTTCACATGACTTCACATCTCAACATCAACTGCTGTTGGATGCTGTTGGAGCCTACAAGCTCTTCTTACTACAAATGTGCTGTCTAACAAAGATTGAACTCAAGTGAGCCATCTTTCAGCAAGGGCAATTCAAAAGGCTGTGACCCCATCAGCTATCTTCCCCTAGCTTAGGTAAGGACTCAATATCTGGAAGACCTTTACCTTCTCATCCCACAAGAATGGACATGGGGCAGAACAAAATTGCACAAAGCCTGGCTTACTAAGAAGCAAAATCTGATGCACTCCTGCCCCTGACTACCTGCAATTTTAACAAGAACAGTGAAGACATGGTATCCAGCAGAGCCCAGAGAATAAAAAAAAAGGAAGTTTCATAATGACTAAGAACAAGATGTTAAAATGGGAAGTATTGGTAGAACCTATGTTAAGGTATAAGAGAAACGTTCATTTTTATGACAGGAGAAGATTTGAGAAAGCAAAATACAATTAGAGAAACTAAATGCTGCAGCACAGAAGGGCAGGTTAGAAAGAGGTTATAGTACAGATTAAAAGGATTCAGTAGAAACTGAAAGTTTAAAAGTAAAGTTTTGAGCAGCTTTTGTTACACTTACTTCTTGTTCCTTTTCTGATTAAAGTATTGTGCTGAAGGATTCTCCCTTTAGCTGCCCATTTCAGCTTACAAAAAAAGAATCCCATCACCCTTTTATCTTAGGAAGAAAGCTGACATTAGAGCAATTGGCAGTGCACTGCTCAATGTCAAGCTGCTCCAGGTCAGTACTCAGACCCCTTCTGAGTCAACCTTTCAGCAAAAGACCTGAAAAAAAGCAGTTTTTATTTAAACATCTTGCTCACTCTCCTGCAATATATGTCCATAAAATGCTATCAAACGTTTCTGCTTCATCATATGATACAAGTGGCTGCTTTTAGAAAAAAACTAATGCCCACTTAGTTTCTTTTCATTGATTCAGGGAGAGATAGCCAGCAGCTAAAAAAAAAAAAAAAAAAAAAAAACAAGAAAGAAAGAAAGAAAGAAAGGAGAGACAGTTAAAAACTAGTATAATGTCAACAACAGTGTCACATTAACAGTGTCAAGTCCATTTCATATTTCTAAAACCATTTCATATTCATTACCCACTTTGACAGTACCAACTCAAAAATATCCACAGCTAACTATTTTACACCCATCTGTCCCCAAAAAGCAGTTAGGTGCCTGCACTACTATTTGCACTCAACATAGTTCAATGTATTTTGAATTTACCCGAGTCTAGAGGGATTACAGGTTTTGGTACTGCTGGCTGAACTCACACCCCTTTTAACCAGAACCAGCCTTGGCTTGTACAGAAAGGCATTATTTCATTTTTTTACCAGGACATGGAATTAGAACCAATTTTATGCAAAAAAACACTATCAGAAAATACTGGGCTGATCATCCTACTGGATAGTACCTGAATTTATTGGCCAAAATAAATCTTAAAAACCCATATTGAAAGTTTTTTCTCTAATTATCTGCTCAAATCAGACACAATCTCTTACTCTGCAGAAAAAATGACAGACAACTGACTTGTAGAACAGTCACTTTTTGGATAGCATAAAGCAGGTTATTGGTTATCTTTAGTGGAGATAGTGACATACAAGAACCTTTGAACAAAGAACTGTAAGACCTTATTTGGGCACCTGTGCAATTTGTCAACAAAGAGTTGATCCTACACTGGAAAAGGCAGAGAACTACTACTAGAAGTAGGGGGGCATTCATGCAAGGAAATGTTGTGAATAAATATGATATTTTCTTATTTTTAGCCTTGGCAGAAAAAAATTAAAGAAGAAAAAAGAGAAAAAGAAATAGCTACAGAAAAACAACCACAAGAAAGCTAAACAGCAAATCTCTTTAAATATACTTGAGGTAAATATCAGGAAAAAAGAAGATAAAAGTCCCAAAAAGTAGAAGATGAAAAAATTTTGCAATGCTCACAAAGAAGTGAAGGAACGACCTTCTGATGCCCAGTCCATTAACTGAAAAAGCATGCAGTAGACATTCTGTTGTTCTTTCTTGCCAGGACACCTGTTACATGATCATCAGTAATTGCAGATGTCTGCATCATAACTTAGCTCAGCCTCTTCCAGACCTGCACTTGTCTTCCTCCATGTATCTATCCTTAGGTCTACAGAGGGTTGTGTTGGATTCAGTTGCAAGGAAGCTCTTTATACCTCAAGAAGTGTCATGAACAGAAGCAAGTACAAACCCAGGCACCACTAGATGATGCACTGCCTCCAGTGTGTAGCATTACTAATCTCACAAGTCTTTGGGTGGTGCCACATCAGACATCTCTAACATAAGCAGATTAGAGCTTTGAACATAAAGGAGTCTCAAAGTAAGTAATTTGAGTAGAGATACAAGATTCATGGACACACAACTCATTACCATAGAAGTGAGTGTGGAAACAACACCCTAAGTAACCATTAAGTCTGCCTGGGCCACTTTCTGGGATAAAGGGAAGGAGGAGTTCGGCCTTAGCAGACCAGGCAGCCTTCTGCGAGCACACAGCTCTTTCCCACAAGCTGCACAGCCTTCTCCCACTCCAAAAGTTGACATGGAAGATGCTAGCAGCAAGTCCTTCACATAACACTCCAGCACTTAACTTGCCACTAAGCAGCTTGCTAGTTTATCTTAGCCAACCTAAAACAAAGGAAAAGAGTGCTGGAAGGGACCTTAAGAAGTCCTTCAGTCCAAGGCCTCTATCCCCATTCAGCACACATACTGGGTGTCAGTCTGTTACAAAAGATATAACAGGTTAATGACACTTGTTCTTCGGTTTTCAGTGATGCATTTGTCTTCTGCACCACTGCACTGTCTGAGAGTTTCTATCATGTCTGATTCAATTATCCATCAATTTATACCCATTATTCCTCATATTTAGTTTTCAGAGCAGGTAAGGCAGATAATTCCCTTTCCTATAATAGCTCTTTTACTTACCCATATGGCCCTTGGGCTTAAAACCAGAATACTAAAAGGCGGCCAAGTTAGTAGATTTTCTGCTTGTGTCCTTTCTCTTCATATTTAACTATGTGCTTCTCACCTGGGTTGGCAACCCAGACTCTGTCTCCTAAGTGGCAAAACAGTCTCATTTCAAGTCTTGTACACTCCATTTGGATGTTTGCCTTTTCACAACAGCATGACACTGAGTCACATTTGTCTGGTGTTCAGCTTCAACCACCAGTTCCTTTTCTACCTAGATAGTTCTTCCCCTCCATTTTCCACTTCTGCTGTTAGCACTGCCTTCACACTAAGCATTCCCCTCTTGCACCATGCCATTGTGTTTCCTGCACCAGACTATTTCAGGCTATCAACAACCTTGGAAATTCTCAGCTTGCTCTTCGGTGTACATGCAATCACTCCCAGCTTCACACTATTTAAAGGTTTAATGAACAAACTCAAGAAGTCCAGCTCCATTCAGGAATGTACTTTCAGGTTCTTATTAATTAAAATTAACTGAAATTAAATAAAAAAAAAAAAGTAAAAATGTCCTATCAGAACATTTAAGCTTTTGACAGATCTTTATGACACATATTTTTGGAGATGCTAGGCCACACCTATCCAATTCAAATAGAGACAAACAGGCATTTTCAGTAATAACAATTTTAGTGAAAATACCTGATGGGGATTAGATGGTATTTATCCAACCAGATATTTCTTCATCTGCCTGCTTCGCCCTACTACATACTTTAACGTCTGGAAGATTTGTTTACTAGATGTAGTGTAATGCAGAGCACAATGTGAAACTCAGAGCCAGTACTGCCTCCAGTTCACTGCAGAAAACAAAGCAGTAAAGTCTCATGGAACACAGTGACCACGGGCGGCCTCCACAAGGATCAGCTGATTCCTAGCTTTCCACAACTGCTCCACGTACCAAAACACCCACAGGTTTATTTCATACACAAGAAAAACACTGAAGGTAAATCTGAATCCAAAGAACTTGCAGGGCACCCAGGAAACAAAAGTAATGACGAGACAGCACTATCTCCCAGTAACTCTGTGACTCCCAGTGCCACTCCACTGTGGCAGCAGCCAGGCTCTCCATGGCTGACAGGAGAGCTGGCTACCAAGAGCCTGTAGGGACAGGGTAAAGAGAATCCACAGCCACTGGGAAGTGGGCTGGAAGAATGGTTCAACTGAGCACTGACAAATTTCTTCCTGAATTTTTTTTTTGGTTTTTTTTTGGTTTTTTTTTTGTGGAAGAGCCATTACAGAAAGTCATGGCTTTTGCCAAGGAGCTTGTTTCAAGGAGCTGCTGCCAGTGCCCCAGTGTCACCACCATGCCTGACTGGCCTTGTCTGGCCCCTCCTGGCCCAGTGCTCCATGACAGCTCCCCAGGGCCATCAGCCCCCACCCAGGCTCCAGCTTGGCACAGCCCTGCCCTGCCATGGCCCCACATCCTGAGCCAGTCTCACCCATCACCACAATGCCCGGGGCTGTCTCAGTGCCCTTGGCTGCAACTGTCCTGGCTGGGGTGGCAGGACAGCCCTGGCTGTGACAGGCTCCAGGGGCACAGGGGCAGAGGGCTGCTGCAGAGGTTGGACAATCTCTTAGACTATCTCTGATGTCAGTTTAAGTGTGAGTCATTACCCTGTAGTACAGAAGCAGATGAAGAAAGGCCTTTTTTGAGAGGTCATTCTTTATTCATCAACTACAACCTCATCAAGTGGAAAGACCAAGATGTCATCTACCCTAAAATCCATTGCTCTTTTCCCAAGGGAAAGGTTTCTGATACACTTGAAGACATATCCTTAAAAGAAAAAAAATGAAACTACTTACAACAATGTTAGCACCATGAAAATAGCTACAGATCACTCTCAAATGCAGTCCAAATCTTAGAGCTTAATTTCTTTTATTCTCAGAGTCAGTGACAAGAGGGAACAAATGCAGCTCTCAAGTATAAACCTTCAAACATTGTATTTTTCTTCATCTCAAAAGATGAAGAAAACCACTACCTACACAAAAGGACAAGTTTATGAGTAAGGAATAACTACAATGGCCAAAAAAAAGAGAAAGACTTCAGTTTAAGGAGGTCTTCTCATCTAGTGATCCTTTTCAAAAATACAGTCCAGAAGGTTAGAAGCCCTTTGAAAGGCTCAACCAGAATTTTTATCCACATATGTGTTTATATCCATAATGCAACATATCCAGTAAGACAGATGTAAGAGCATCCCACATTTTTCAAGATCATCCTGGGAATCCCTTGTCCCAAACAAAAGGTGGTTCATTTTCAGTTGGCTGCTGCAGCACCAGGTTTATGAACCACCACCTTGCCCTCTGGGGAAGGAGTTGCCATCCTGTAAGTGTTCAAAACACCTATGAATATGGCACTTGAGAATGTGATTTAGTTGTGAACATTGTGGTGGTGTTGGGTTGACAGTGGACTTGATGATCTTAAAGGTCTTTTCCAGCCTTAATTCAGATTCTGTGAATCTGAATGTGTAAGTTTCAATACCGGTAGCCTCTTCAAGTAGTTTTCCTGGGCATGAACTGACAAGATTACCATCGTGCAAGCCCTCTGTCAATAGGGTGCATCCACGAGCAGCCAGCACCACAACATCAATGGGCAGAGTCACACACCCACAGCTACTGCGCACCTGCTGACCCCCAGAATTGCACACCTACAGGTGCTCCCTACTCAGAAGTTAACCACCATCTACCTTCCCTAAAAATGCAGAGATGACTACATGCACTGGATAGGCAGACTTTCCACAACAGTGAATTTTTTAAGTAACTTTAAAAAAAAGAAAAATAGTCTCATTTTTTGGTTGAATTTAATCTTTCATACACACCCACCTCCCTGCCATATGTAATCAGAAATGAATCACAGTTATAACAGCAGCTGCTTTAAATCTTTTTCTGTTTTTTCTTCACTAGAAATAACACCTTCATTTGTGCCCACTGGTGGGCTTGCAGTATCTTTTATGTCAGTCCAATAATTTTCCTGTCCAACACACAGTTAATTGCCCCCATCCATACAGACACATACACAGTATTCCTCTTCTGTGTATGCCTCTCCAACAGGATTTTGGCATCTTTACAGTATGCCTCATTGACTACACTTCAACTTGCCCAGTTTTCAGGTGCATAGTTACAGTTTTGTAATGCCTGCTGAATAGAAGTTGCTTGGTTTTGTTCTTTGTCCTTAAAATCACCTATGGTTTGTCAATACAGGTCATGTGAATCCCTCATGTTATCTAAGAAAGCAGAATCAAAAGCATGTTTTCCATCATGTTACATGAATACCAGTTGTTTTCACAGAAAATAAGGACATAGTCCAAGAGTAACTTATACAGACACAAAATCAGCTGTGGAGCTTTCCAAGCTTATTCTCCTGCAGTCTGTCAATCAAGAAACTCTGCCTTAATGTTTAAATTACCTTCTCAGGTATGAGATCATTCATTTTCACACAGAGCCACTGACTGGTTAACGTCCTGTTCTTTAAAGAATATGAAGAGGGAGCTTGGATAAGCTCCTAGAAATAATGTCTTGCTACAAGGAACTGAGATATCAAATCATAGTATCCTCATGCATTTGTCTTAGCCGTGCATTCCTTTTCAGTCCATCTGTTCTGTTTTCTAATAACACGCCAAATTTTTGGCAGTACTGGAAAGAATGAGGTATTTCAGTGATTATTACCTCTAGTCAAACTGCTAAATCCATCTACTCCAAAATTTTTGAAGCTTCAGCACAGGAGGAAAGCAAAACTCTTATATGAACACTAATATGTAAGAGACACTTCCAGTTTCTTTTAAATCTAGGGCATCCAGGACAACTTCCTGTGACCTAGCAGTCAATGTAGAGTTTGCAAGTCAACTCCACCATGAGCATCCTCATTAGACTGAGCAGAGAGGCTGATTTCCTTGCTAGGCTGACTTGAAGGTATACGGACATGGAAACTGTTGTCCTGTTTCTGAGATGTGGACTAAAGGACATTAGTAGCTGTAGGAAGTGATCTACTTTAAATGACCTCATCAGTACCTACAAGGAGAAAACAGTAATTTTATGCAGTAACAGATCAAGGAGCAAATACGCTTTTCCTCTGTAAAAGGCTAGGCAAGTGTCTATGGAGAAGACCTTAATCTGCAGTGCTTACAGACTTTCCTGTCTAAAGTACTGACTAAAACAGATTCTCTTTATAAAAGCAGAGGAAAAACAGTGCTGCTTCATTTTTCCTGTAAAGTCTATCTAAATACCAGATTATTCCCTAAATTCATGTTTAAGGCAGAGGTATGAGCAGAAGAGGCAAGGGAACATGGCAAGATGTCTAAGCTGCACTAAATTTTTTAATCAATAAGGCTGTCATATGCACTTTGCTCTCTTCAGTGACAATGGAAGCAGGAAAATGCGCTCTAAAGCCATTAAAACCTCCTGAAAAGCACATCTAGATATTGTAAAATGTATGAGACATTAAGCCTTTGCATAATTCACTTATTTAGCAAAACTTCAAGACTTTAAGTCATCCTATAAAGGCTTTGCGAAGTAGTAATGTATATCTTTGAGATAGATGTATTTATCATATCTCCCTGAAAGTGTTGTGATACTGTCATTATAAGTAACTTCTACATAGAATGCAAGAACAGATTATATAAATTTGCATTTTTCCCAATGTTTTCCATGATTATGCAAGTCAAAAGCAGCTAAGTTCTCTGATGACATAAATAAGAACAAAGCATATCAGCATCACTTCATCCACTTGGAGTCAGAGAATTTGGGCCAGATATTTCTGAAGCAGAATCTGACAAGTGACTAAGTAGCTTTCATACTTTTCTTACTCTAGAATTTTAAATATTGACATCAATCTAGTAAAACAAAAACCTTCAGATTCTATTCAGGATTAGAACCAAGAGCTCCTGCACTGTTAGGTGGTACCATGTATATGGCCCTCTTTTATGGCCCAGCCTGACCCAAGAGCTCTTCCTCCAGGCTCCTTGCTGCTGGAATGCTGCCTTTCCACGCGCTTAGGAACACAAAATACTAGAAACTACTTTAAATATTTGCTTAAACTTCTTCAAGGTGACAAGATTGCTGAACATGGTCATAGCAGATTCTTCCTGAGAGCATTCTGTTATACAGCAGCATGTTCTTCAAAGATGGCAACTTGCAGCATACTGTTTCAGAGAAACACTCTGGAAATTCATAAAAGCTATTTTCACTGTCTAAATGCAACTCTAATAGTTTTTGCTTTGTATTGCTCCTTCAGCAAGAAACATTCTTGATATTCTGTCCTTTGGTCTAGGCTTAAGAACAGGGTTTGGAGGGCATACAAAATTAAGGAAACAGTAGAACTAATTGCCTCTATCTTTGAGGACTTCAGCATTAACTTCTGCTTAGATTTCCCTGCTATTGCTGCCGCCCTAAAACATATCTCTAACATAGGATCCTAACAGTAAGAAGTGCTCTTACATCCGAGGTCAAATTTTCTGGTTGCCGAACTACACGGACATAGGATGCATTAGATCCTAGGAAGAAAACTACCCCAAATCAGAAACATCCAGCTGCAGCAATACCAGAATATTTGCATGTCCAAAAACCCCCAAAAAAACAAAAGCAGAAGCAATAGTGCCTCTATGTATTACACAACAGCTCCTGGCAAGATGACTGAGCTAACAAGGGAAAGCACCACTCAGAGCCACCCCACTCCTCAAAAAAGGAAGAGCACACCAATTTAAGTCTGAGGCAGGAGTGACCAGAAATGAAGGGCTTGTGTTGAGTTACTGGCATATACTGGCTTCTAATAGTAGTTGCTTGCTCTCTTGCTCCTTTTCAATCATGCTTTCCCTATCCCAGCAGCATTTTGTTCTCTTATTCTTTCTGCACTCTACAACTAGGTCAAAATGCTTGGATCCAGCGTTTGATCATAGGTGACGTCATCTGTTTAAACACACATGCTGACCTACCCATGGACCTGCTGTAGCCAGGTGCTCTTTGTGAAGGAAAAGCACTTCAGCAACTTCCGCAAGACCTCACATCCATTAACCACATCCCAGTACCTTAGAACTTGTATGACTGCCTTGATGTTTGTGACAGACACTTGTTTCCTCAACCTGATTTCATTAGAATTATACAGTGCTACAAGTTACCAGTCTAAAAATCAGGGTATCAAATCATATGGTTGATAATTTTCTCACCCACTAAAAGAGTGATTTGCAAAATAGTTTAACAGGAAACAACACAAAGTGGCAGCAAGCCATCTGTTCTAACCTCTATGTTAAAGTTAACAGCTATTTTGGATTTCAACAAAGGAAGTCACCTAAAGCTATTAACATTGTGGTGTTTTTTCCCCCCGGGGAATCTAAGCATCCGCTATTTTTATTAAATGGAAAAGGAAGTGGAGATCCCTGAAGAAGAGGCAGAAAACAGAAAATGTGGGACACAAACAGCACTGTGTTGCATAGCTATGCCAGTCACTTATCTCCTGGCACAGAAGTTAAGCCAGACCTTTCCCAGTTTGTCAGAACCTGCACACAAGCAAGGTAGCATCACCACACACATGCAGTGACTGACTGCAGACTGAAGACACAGTCATCCATCTAACACACTGCCAGCAGCTTCCAGCACATCTGGGTCTTGAGTGTATTTCTGGGATGAAGTATCAGTTAGCCTGTCTGTGCTCAAGATTAATTCTAGGGATGGATACAATGCTTTTTAAAGACATAAGTTTAATATTGGGGCTGGTAAGGCAAAGGCAGTACTAAGCAATCTATTCGAAAGAAAAAAAGGAAATGATAGTATTTTCTACTTGTAGTTTAAAAGACCACAAGCTTTATAAGTGGCTCTTTATTTTTTCTCTTGGGAGCTTTAGCTCACTCAATAACTAACTCAAAGGTTTTCCTCCTCCACACACGTCCTCTCATGAAGGGGCAGTCTCCCAAACCAAAGAGCCTGACACTAGGTTTGACCCTAGTCTGATTCAAGAATTTATCTCCAGCATCAACAAGGCTGAAGTCTCATGAGACATTTGTCTCCTGGCATCAGATGGTGTCAAGTACTTGCCCCTAAGCAAACCTTGAGATTTTGACCAAAAGGCCATGCTTTAAAGTTCTGGTGCCAACCAAAGGTACTTTTTATCTTGGTCTCATGTAAACTTATTCCTTTTAATCTCAGAACCTAGAAAGGATCTTACATCCAACACATTTGAACTGTGAATACAGTTTTCTTAGTGCTCTTATCTAAACCTGTATTTCTTGCTTGCATTCCATAAGGGGGTGAAAGGCAAGCTGTCACTGCAAGGCACCTCAGTAGAGACCTTTTCCTCAACAAGTATAGATACAAACTTTTGTGTCAGAATGGCGTCCAATGAAGCAACAATGGTGCCAGCACAAGTACATTTAGCACGATTCTGATGATGCTATCTGCAAGGCCTAAAGCCAGTCCATACACAAACTAGATTTATAAGAGCCCAGTTATATATAATGCAGCAGTTTCCACAGCTTGGAATTTGAGTAGTCAAAAATAAAAATATCACAGATGGTACATGTTTCCCACATATCAACTCATGACACTACCTGAACTTCTGCCAAACCAAATCACCATTCTATGAAGAGCACGCAGCATCTATCATCATCATCACAATCAACACAACTAAAGGGCAGAAGAAACCTCTTCTGCATCTATTAGTGGGAGGAAATATTCACAGCAATATCTATACACCTTCCTCAAGAGACAGCTGCATTGTTCCTGTCAACCATAAATCTGACTCCTTTAGTTCAAAGGAAATATGAATTCCTGAATTAATAGGTCATCCAATTCCTTTCCAAACCAGCATTAAAGCACTAATCGCAGTTCTGCCTGTGTTAAAAAGGATATTACTAAAAAGCAACGATAAGAAGTAATAAGCCATCAAAGGCAGATAAACGAAATGATAATCAATGCTGAAATATCATCACATCATGAAGCTTATAGCCCAGAACATCATCCTAGGTATGCTTATGAATAAGAACCTTCAACAGGACTCTGGAGTTTTTTTACAGAGGCACATAACAGTGATTTTTAAGCATTTTACAAGGTTCAGCTATTTACAGAGGCCTACATAGCTCCTATTTGCACATTTGTCAGAAGCACAACTGAACTTTCTCTGGGCTCCAGTGCTAGCTCCACCTTCCTCCCAAACCATCCAAAGCTGCTTCCTGCCTACCCCACTGCACAAATTTCAGCACACTACACTGAGTGCAGCAGCACTCTTTGGCCTTTACCTTTAACCGCAAAATGAAGGAATTAAACACTACCGAAAAAAGGAAAAAACGAGCAACCTTAGGACAGGCAAACTGTCAACTCAATGGACAGCAATCGTTCTATCCTATTCTGAGATGCACATGTTGAATTTCACATCCCGGCTTTTCATAACCATTAACCTGTTCTTGCAGTGCCTTGCTGCTCTACTACACAGTCAACTTGGCTGTCAAGGCCTGCAGATCTATTTTAAGTCATATGGCTCGCTCGGCAAGCCGGCGGTGTAACTTGCCACACAAGCCACTCCACGGAGATCTCCGTGCTGTCCGCTGCTGCTGTAGGTCGCGCTGTGTCATTTCACCACTCTCCTGATATTTCCTCCGGCCAAAAGCCACGCAAGGAGGGTTAAGTTTAGGGACGGCTGCATAGAAAACCTTGCAGCAGGGGGAATCCCGGTCCCAATCCCAGAGCCCTAGAGCACAGCGCTGACCCGCAGCGCTCTGACCAGCGGCTTTCCCCACCTGTGAGTGGGGACGAGGAGCCAGCCGCACACCGGAGCGGAGCCACGGCGGGGGCCTGGACACCCACCCTGCTCGGCCTGTCCTCATTCCGCGGGGAACCCAGCGCTGCCGGCGCTCGGGGCACCGCCACAGCCCCGCCGGGGAGGGGATGCCTGTGACTAAGCACACGCGGCCTCTCCTCGCCCTCCCGCTCACCGCCTCGGCCGGGCTCTCTAGCCCGGCGCGCCCGGCCCTGGGCACCAGCGGCCGGACAGCGGGGCCGCTCTCGGGAAGGGGCCGGGCAGGAGGCACCTGCCGTGCTCCCACCGCGAGCGGCCCAAGCGGCAGCCGGGCCCGTGTACGGGTTTCTCTCCCGTGGCTGCGCCGCTCCGCGCATCCCCCGCCGGCATCCCCACGGCCGCCCGGGCCCGCCGCCCCCGGCCCCGGCAGCCCGCTCTCCTCGTACCGCTGCCATCCTTGAAATGAGGGGGTGGGACGTCTCGCAGCGACCGGGTCCATCCCCCCCTCTCCGCTTCCTCCTCCTCCTCCTCCTCCTCCTCCATAGGGCCGGGGCCGCCCGGGACGGCGCTGCCGCCGCAGACCTGCCGCTGCCGCCGCCGCTCCGCCGGGGTGGCCGCCGCCCGGGGAGCGCGGCGCCGGGCCGCCCTGCTCCGCGGGCTCGACACCGCCAGGCGCCCCTGGTCTTCCTCGTCGTCGTCCTCGTCCTGGGAAGAGGCGGCGGAGCGGGAGTCGGCCGAGGTGCTGTAGAAGGGGTTCCCGCTGCTGTCCTGGCCCGACTCCCCGAAGACGTCGTCGGAGATCTGCAGGCTCTCGTAGCGGGATCGGGCCGCCTCCAGCAGCGATAGCGCCTTCCTGCGCGCCGGCCCGCCGCCGCCCTCCGCCATCATCTCGGTCGCCGCCAGCAGCCGCCCGCGCTCCCCTCGGCCCGGCTCGGCCGGGTCCTGCGGCCGCAGGCAGCAGCCCAGCAACAGCAGCGGCTCGGGCACGGCGGCGGGCAGGCAGCGAGTAGGGGAAGCCCCACCGCCGCCGCCACCGGGGCTGAGCCCTGCCTCCCGCTCCCGCCCGCACCACCCGCCCCTGTGTGTGTGCAGGGACATAGGGGGAAGGAGCCAGCTCAACATCTCCAAGTACCACATCCAGCCAATTGCCGCGGCACTCCGCGCTCGGGAGGTGGGGTTATATGGGCGCCGCGGGCCGGCGCGGGCCGCCCCCCGCCCGCCCCCCGCCCGCCTCCGCTCCGCCCATTTAAAACCACAGCGCCGGCTGCCGAGGGGCCGTCGCTGCGCCCCGACGCCGGGAGGGGGTCTCTAAGCCCTGCGCCGGTCCGGCTCCCCGTCCTGGCCCCGGGCCTCGCCCTTGGTCCCAGCCCCCATGCCGGCCTCCGGTCCCGGCCCCCGATCCTGGCCGGAGCTGTTCGCCGCCGCGGTGCTGAAGCGGCGCAGGATGGAGGCGGGAGCGCTGGCCTCGGTGCCTGCGGGTCCCTCGGTAGCGCCCGCCGTGCGGGGACCGGGTGAAGCGCTCCCGCGGGCGGCGGAGAGAAAAGCGCCGAGGTGATAACCCGCTGAGTCCGAGCCCCGACAGCGTGGCCGGGGCCACACAGCTCCTCATGCAGGACAGAGTGAGCAGCGGGGACCGTCTTGTCGCTGCCCCAAAGTAGGACACAGAGCTCCAGCGCCGGGGCAGCCCGTGAAGGAAAGAGGGGAAAGTGCTGGAGCACAGGGCTGTGGGACACCTGGCACCTGGCGGGCCCTACCACCCGGCTGGGGCTCCCTGGAGACTTTGACTGGCCTTAGGGGACACACACATGCTCCTGCCTGTCCAGCTCTCTGCAGGTGTGGGGCTCAACGCCTCCAGTGCATACTTCGGTTTCTCAAGTGAGTACAGAGTGAAGTAACCATTCTTCCAAAATCGCCACCGATTTAAAAGCGATATCATGGCACAAGAAAAACGAGGAAAGTGAAAACACCCGTGCCCTGACTGGGTTAGTTAAACATGATTCCGAAGCATGCCTGGAGTAATCTAAGGATTTCATACAGCAGCTGATGCCTCTGGTTGTGCGGCAGTCAGAATGGTCTCTCTGATGTTACAGGAATGTTTGAAATCTCTGATCAAGGTTTATTATTTGCTATTGGGCATCCCACTGTGCTGGTTACTGTACAAACACTTATTAGGACGACAGTCTTTCCCTCCCCTGTCAACAGCAGTAGCAGCTATTGAGCCTGCCCTTTCACAGCACTGCTTCCAAAATAAACAGTAATCGGATTCGGGGGGGGTGGAGCTGTGCAGCTTATTTGCAATTTTTGATGCAAACTTTCAGTGCAGGTTGGCCTGAAGATCTGTTAGTGCTACAGATTTAACAAATTTTATAACACTGAATGTTCCTGTCTTTAAAAAAGGAAGATTAGTGACCTTCTGATGATCCTCAAGGACTCTAGCACAACATGGAAAATTATAAAAGCTGGACTGTGTAGGTATTTAAAAGACCAACCTTATGTTCTATTCAGATATTTTAAAGTTGCAATAGCTTCATTAAAACTTTAAAATTCTGTATCATGTATACAGGCAAATCCAGAGAAAAGAATCCATCTTCTGCCTCTTTAGGTAAACAGGAAAGCCCAGTGTATTTTGAGGGATGAGATTTAAGTTGCATTTCTACTTTCAAAAATGTCAAAACTCACCTACTGATTATATTTTAAAAAATCTGTAAGTTTATATACAAACTTCTTTTTTAATTGCAAGCTCAGCCAGCTTAGCCTGTGAGTTGAGCATTGCACTGTCTTCATTTCATCTCACTGGTCACCAGAAGTCATAGCTCTGTAGGCCAAGCTATCCTTTTAATTTATCCATGCCACCCTGTGTCTTCAGAATACTGTGACTGGAAGGCGTGATTTGAGTTAAGAAGAACCTTTCTTGCTGGTAATGATGAGTGACTATCTTCAGCCTCATGAATCCTCTTTGCTTGGTTGGCATGTGGAAAGCCACAGACTCTTCTTCACAAATGTTGTCTGTTTTATAGCTGTTCTCATGAAACAAAAAAAAAAAAATAGGGATTGCCTTTGTTGACCTTCTCACACAATGGTTTTTAAGACTGAAAAAAGACACTTTAAATATGTTGACATGTTCTTTGTAGTAGGGACATTGGAACAAACTTTTGATTTTTACAAGAATGGATGTGTCCATCCAGGTGATGTAGAATTCACCTTGGCATCCAGGTTCTATGGACGTGTCCATGGATGGATATCATCCATGTCTCAAATGTCAAATGTCTTCAAATTTGCTGATTCTTTTCTGTGAAACACAACAGCTGCAAGGACTACTCCAAAGCCCAGAAGAGAAAGAGAAGGTTTTTCAGAATGGGCTTCTAGTAAATGAATGGATGGGAACTTCCAGAGACTGAAGAAACCCACATAGCCCTCTCTAGCTGCTGGTTGCAGCAAAGACAGTGTCTCCCAATTCGTGCATGCTTTGCACAAAAAACAGGCTCCCATCCCAGCTGGCTGATGCACACTGACAGAACCTTCCCACCTCATGGTCAAAACTTCAATTTTCATTTTTTTAAGAGAGTGACACACACAAGAGCTCTGGGAGAAGACCACTGTGTTGATGGAGAGAGGTGGGACTAACCCTATCAACTACCAATCCAACATGACGTTTTAATGATGGAGTCTGCTGCCCTGCAGACACATGCAGGTTTGGTTGATGGAAATTTACCCCCTTTCAGCATAGTCTATACAATGACAAATCCCTCTACTGCCTGCCCTACAAGCAGAGAAACTGCTTTAGTCTCTTGTGCATGCATGGGAAAATTACTTTTCTCAGGCAGGACTATAGAGGCTCCCACACAGGGCTGCATGCCTAAGGTTCTGGTTTGCCTTATGATCTAAGACTTAGCTTTTCATATGTGCCCATCTGACCATCCACAGAAGCTGCTGATTGGATTACTGTAACCCAAAATGAGTGTTCTGGATTGTGAAAATTGTCATGGATGACATGCTGGTAGTCATTTGATCCCAAATGATTTCAGAGGCAGAGATATGATGGATGGTTCTAAAAATGGTTACATAAGTCCACTGGGTTTTTATGAACAGTCAGGAAAACCATCACCAGGGGTGGTTTGCAGTTGAAAGATCTAATTATGTGAACAGTTTCATATATTATAGGAAACCTAATCGAACATTATAAACATAGCTGTGTTTTCTCCCGAATCACTTAAACTTGTGTTTAGCTGCTAAAAAACACTACTGGAGTAAATGGACTTTTGTAGCCATGGCAACCTGTGGATCCACTTTTAATTTGTCTACAGAGAAAATGTTTGGTGTTATTTTCCTTGAAGTTTTCTGGTTTTATTGCAACAGCAAAGATGCCTTCTGCACACTCCTTCTGACCCTGACAATCTTCATGGTTAAGACTATGATAGTGGGAAATCTTGTGTTTCTCAGTTCTCAGTAATTTATTTTTCATAGTTAACTCTTTGAGGAAGGGTCTTGTGCCATTTTCCACCATATTTACACTGTCAAACCTTGGCCCAGATCCACCAGAATATTGACATTTCTGTCTCCTGCCTAAGCGTCCTCACTTCCTATTGATTTCACAGAGTTTGTAGACCCAAGCCATGGTGTGTGCCTGGTCCTTTCATAACACAAATACACGAAGATGGAAAAATATTTAATTAGATTACAGAATTATTCTTTTCTAATCCCTTTTTTTTTTCTGAAAGTCCAGCCTGTAATCTGCATTTTAAACTGTCTTCTATCTCAATGCCCCACCAAAAGGAGTCTGTAGAGTCAGAGTCGAGTTGCTTATCCAGGGTGAGGCCAACAGGCTTCAGTTCTCTCTTCCATTATTGCATGGCCTCAGAGGCACAGAAAAACTTGGTGAAAAAGCTTCATCAAGACTGAAAACCATAATGAATTGGAGCCAGTGGATTGTTTCCTCCCAAGATCCTGAGAAGAGGGTAGGGAGGGACTGTCCCATCCCTGGCAGAGATCATGGATCAGTCTGGTTCTCAAGTACATCGTCGTTTGTTGTCCCTACTTTGCAGGGAAGAAATCTCTATGACCACAGCCACTCCTGCTACAGTGCTCTGTACACCCTCCACAAAGGCTTCTGTTCCATGCCTGCTGCATGGCACAGGGAAAAGCAGCTGAGTAGGGATTGATCTGCTGCTGTCCTGCATAGTACACTGCTCCATGCAGGTTGTTGTGGAGCTCTTTCTTATCCTCCATGCAACTCTCCTGTTGGAAGTAACATTGGTAATACATGTGGGTTGTGGTTTTTTTCTTTTAAATTCATTAAGTATTTACAGCACATGGCATGTTGAAAACAATAAAATGCCTATCTAGGTATTTTTTTTTTTTTTGCTTTCTGTTTTCCAACTGCTTTGTATTGTTTGAACTTTGTATTTCTTGGATTGATGTTTAACATTTCCCAAGTATGATGTTGACCCAAAACTCAAGGAATAAACCAAGCTGCTGTTTTCACATGAGAGCAATGGAACAAATGTGTTCTTATAGTATGAGAGGGAGAGATGATTCTTGACTCTTCTAATACTGAAGCAAAAGTGCACTAAAATTTAAAATTTAGGAGAGAAATTTCAGTGATGAACAATTTTGATTTTCAGATTAAGAGCCTTTGGAAACCACATTTTTAGCAAAAGCTGTATTATGAACAAGACTCACCTAAGCTCCAAAGGGATAGATAAGGTGTATTGCTCCTGCATGCATGGAAAATCAGCAGTTTAATCAATAATTTATGGAGGGTCCATAGGGTGTTCTGCAATGGTCTGCAAAAACCCTTCCTTCCTCTGTGGTGGGGGTGTAAGAGAAGCTAAATGCAGTTGGCCAGAGCAAAGCAGTGCTGTCAGTCAAAAATCAGAGTGCTGTAGGGCTGCACTTGCTTTTCCATTGAAAACCATGCAGTTTTGAAAGGCACTGTTGGAAGGGCTGACCCCACGCACAGTGAGGCAGAGCCTCAGGGGAGCACTGTTAAAGGCTGCAGTCCTTAAGCCAATGCTCTACAACAGCCTGCATGCCCTGCAGTGTAGATCAGGTTTAACTTTTGATCATCATGGGAGCTAAACCCTGAAAGTCCCTGGGACTGGTAGTGTGGAACCATCTGGAGGCTCTTTGTTTAGCTAGTTAATTCTATTAAAGCACACTACAGGATTAAGAAGTTTGCAGGGCTTGATGCCCAAAGGTAGTGACAGGAACTTAGTTCCTTGTGACCTACAACTCACAGTCAAGTCTGAGAGAACACTCCTTATCATGCAAACCACACATGCAAAACTACCTGAATTTCTACCATCTTCAACTCTGTTTGCTGCAAATTATAATTTCAGATCCTATCTTATATTTGTTCATTAGCTCAATAAAAACATAATAGGATTTTCAGGGAAAGCTGTGCTGTGGAAACACATGAAGGAAGAGACTAGAGAATGGGATCCCAGCCAGGCTGGTTCCTAGTTTGCTGTCTTGCATAGTATTTGCTTTGCCATGGCCATCCTTGCTTTATCACCACAGGTCTACAGATGTCCCAGTTTGCTTTCTTGAGATTTTTCTTGAAGGATGCCTCAGGTGACAAGTCAGGTGCCTGCCTGGGTGCACGGGTACAGCCGTATTCTGTCTATTTCCTCCACAGATTACACTGTCAGTGCAGCTCAAACTAGAGGGTTCTTCAGCTGCAGAGTATGATCATTCTTTCTGAGTATCAGCTTGTTAATTTACTTCTCCAACACAGAAGTGGTGAAATCGTTAAATAGTGCAAACATTAATCTTCTACAATAAATATTTAATAAATTGTGATTAATTTAAAATTATGATATGCATATTATTATTATTATTAAAACATTAATGTTTAGAATAATAATATAATAAAATTAGGATACGATGTTATTGAAAAGAGGCCCCAAATATGCAATAACATTATGAAGACCTCTTCTTGGAGACAGAAAACATAACCCATGAGTAGGTAGATAAGCTATAGTGCCCAAAACCAGTTCCTCAAGTTGTTTATCTTTATTATCTACCATCACTTTATTTTTCTATGGGGAAATGCATTCTGGTTTCTAGCATGTTTTTCTAAAATACCCTTTAGAGCCACCAGGAAATGCAGTACCCCATCTGGCAGTTGCCAAGATGCATTGATTAGCTTTATCTAAATAGGCTCCAACCCATCAATAACTTGTGCTAAACCTTCTCATAAGAGATTGTTTCTTTCCTTTTTTTTTTTTTTTTTTTTTTTTGTTCTAGTAATTTGTCAGACAATTTAAATCCTGTTGAAATAGGTAGTCCTTGCAAACCAGTACAGGTTAGCAAAGTGAGTTTAGACTCATGCTCTGTTGCATTTCATCAAACACCAAACAGATTAATTTGTGTTTTGGTTAAAAGCAGCCCCCTTCATCACATTTCTTATGGGATTCAGTTTCTTTCCGGAGGGGAAAAAAAAAAGGCTGAAAAGTCAAAATATCTTCTCTATAGGGTGATTTGAATTGCTTAAGGATCTGAAATGGAATCACATCTTCCCACAAAAACAGAGTAATGTTAGTCATAGACTGTGGCAGATGTCTGTTAGTCACCACTAAATTAGGAGAGTTTACCCACTCTGTTCAATCAGTGCAAACATGAAATAGATCAGGTCTCAATTAGCTGTAGCAAAAGAAGTCTTTCAGAAGTCAAACTTTGATCATAAAAGGGGGCAAAACTGAAAATGTGTGAGGGAGCAGGGAAGAAGAGTGACAGATTATTTTCATTAATAAAAATAATTGTTAATCTCAAAAAAACCTTCAGTTTGACATCTGCCCCCCCCCCCCCCCCCCCCCCCCCATGGGAGATAATTTCTTTTTCCAAGCAAAGGCTGAATGTTCAGCCATCACAAAATAAGTGGGTTTTGCTCTTGAGGGTAATTTAACAGCTGCAGCAGTGAATGAAATGTACAAACACTTCCCAGCTCTCAGGATTTGGCCCATCAGGTGGTCCTTTCAGGGCATGGAACTGGCTGCTGGCTCAGCACACTCGGAATTTCTATTCTGAGATGCACCACTGAAAGCTACCAATTCCAGGAGCTGAAGTCTCTAAATAGCTTGTAATGTTGTTAGAAATAGGATATTTAAAAGACATCTGGAAAAAAATGTTTGTGAACTTCTGTCAGAAATGGCTTCATTTGCATGCCAGTTTTTCTCCAAATATGCAGACACGATTCAAAAGAGGAATAGTTCCAAAGAGTGTTGTCAAGATAAAAATCAGATTATTTGGTACTGCAAGATGGAGAAAAATATTAATTGAAATGCATTTTCTGAAGTTCCCACTAAGTAATGCTGAAAATAATTTTACAAAACCAAAAGAAATAATACAAATTGGCTTTTACATCAGATTTACATTCTCCCTTTGTTGTTTGTGTAGCTTAGGCAGTTTGGTTAATGACTGTTACTTTCATTCAGTTGGGCATGCCCTGACAAACTCCCATATTTTTCCATCATTCGGCGACCTTGTTGTGTGTTGGGTTGATTACATTTCAAAAGAAGCTTAACATTTTACTTAAAAAGCCTGTTCCAACTGACTTTGGAAAATGTGAGAACACAGTTATGTGATGGAATCCTATTCTGAGCCTTTTTTTTTTTTTTTTGTGGGGAGATGATGTGGTCTGAGAGGCATTAAAACAGTGCTGGTGACCAGGTGCAGCAATCTCGAGAGAGAAGGCTGCTCTTCCATGTGTGCCATGCCATTGCCACATGGTGGATCACTGAATGGATCACCATTGCAGAGAGCTGCTGGCAGCTCCAGCTGCTAGCTACTGCGCTGTCTTCTTCCTGACAGTACCAACCTAGAGGTTAAATCCAATATAAGAGCTATAAAGCCACTGTTTCTGGTTGTATCTCAGTTTATTGCAGCTCACTGTCCCACATTGGGGAGCTATTTCCTGCTCACTGAGGCTTCATGGCAAAGCAGTCCATTTCTCAGACCTTGGAAGGTCTCCTAATGGCTTAGCTTGGGCATTGCTCTTCTTAAATCATCAGATACTACTTGTAGAGATCAATTTGTGCTTATTCTGTCACTGGTCAAACACTTAAGTTGTAGTTTGTCTAGAGATTTACCATGGTTTTTCCATCAGAGCATTGTCCAGCTATCAGAAATCTACAAAAAATCAGGCAGAGCACATTGGCCTGGATTGGAATAGGCACCTTCTATGACATCAGGGTATCAGCCTTCCCCATTGTCTGCTTTCTCCAAAAAGGGACAAAGAGAATGCAACTTTTCTCTTTCTTTTTTTTATGTATATGCAAAAAAAAAAAAAATCCTGCTAGGCAAGCACAGTTTTACTGAGATTTTTTTCCCCTGCAAAGCTATGTCTGCTGAAAGCAGCAGAATGGTCATGGAAATTCAGTTAACACTATAAATCTATCTGCGCTTCATGTGTCATGTCCTAATTTCATGAAGCAGATGAAAACTACAGTGGGTGAAGGGTTTACTAAATTTTAGAGGGACATTGATATTTGACAGGTACTTAATTATTACTTTTTCAAAGTTAGTCTGTAACATGGAGTCTAGTATAAAACAGAAACACTTCGGAATGCCAGATGAGTTATTGAAGCTTAAGATAGATACTACACAAAATACTGCAGCTGCTTGCTGTCAAACTGTTCATTTGTGCACTGCAATGTCTGTTTAACTTTTCCTTACTAGGGCCACCTGCCTTTTCACAATGTTTTATGTGTGAGATAAGTCCTTGGAGGAGATTGCACAAACAACTTAAGAAAATATGGTGTTATTGTCCTGATTTATACAACAGCTTCATTTTCCTTCATCTTCTCCATTTTGCACAACTATTGTCTGGGAAATGTGCTTTCATAGATGAGAGGTTCCTTTGCTGACTGTAGGCTGAGGACACACACTGGTCCCCTGCATTTCCTTTACACACAGCCCTGAATTGGTTTGTCTCCATTTGGCCCACCTGTTTCATCAGGACCATTGGGGGTTTTCCAGCTAAAAATAGGCTCATCGACTTCATCTTCCTTGTAAGGTTTCCCTGGTAGGACATTTGATTTTAGGAGTCTCTTCCTGTGGTGGCTTGCTCTTTCTCTTTTGTTTTGTTGGGTTTTTTAAATCCTCTTCCCCCTGCCTGCTCAAAATATAGGAAAAAAAATCACAAATTCCTATCACTCCCTAGTGTGTGCTTGTGGAGCAATGAGGAATCAGGAACTGACTGACTTCTATGAACAAAAATATCTTGTAGGTTTTTGGATTTATAGTAATTACTCTTAAAAAAAAAGTTGCATGGCTTGATTTCCCCTCTGGTCATCCTTATTAGTGAATTGCTACAATTGCAGAGGGAACATTCTCTTTTGACTGTGATTCCTTACCCATTAAAGAGGGGAAATCATGCTGCTCTGTCAACTCAGCCTTCCTTCTCAAGCTGTACTGCAATTACAGGCATGGTCTGGACAGCCATTGAAACACCAAGCAATGTCCCTGGGTAACTCTGAACCTGGCCTCATTAACTCATTCCCGGGCCTCTGTTTTCCTATGTAACCCATGTCTTTGCCTTCTAGAAAGAAGGCAAAATCTGGTTCATAACTTCTTCCCATCCTCAGTTACTGCTACTAGGTGTCTGACAACAGTCTTCTCCAGGAAATCTTCCCATCCACTTTTGCATCCTGGATATCTTCAACTACTCCAGCACCTACTAACAAGGTGATACCTCAGGAGCACACTGAGTATTACACCCCTCTCCCAAAGACAATTAGTCTTAGCAGTACTTAAAGACTGGTATGTAAATTACATTACTCTGGAGCCTTGAACTTCTTAGTAAAGTAGGTATTTGCTGCAGGCAGCTGCAGTACAAGTCAAACCAATTTATTTAATGTAGATTAATAATTTGATATAATTATTTTCCAAGGACATGTACAAGTCTTATTTTTGAATATTCAGCTCATTTCATAGACCCAAAAATACTGTATGATGAAAGTAGCTGGATTTATACTTTTAAACCATCTTTGTTTAATTTCAACTCCTTTTTTTCCAAGCAGAGACTCTACAAAGATGAGCAGAGGTCAAATTGTCAGCTGTTGGCTGTAACACTCTCCCCTTTCTTCTAGTTCAGCAAACTCAAATCCCATAAATCTCTTTGATCTTGAAATACACAAAAGCACACTGAAATCTAAAAGAAAAACTTGAGCATTTAGCTGTCTTGAAAATGTTCTTCCAAATATATATTCAGAAAGATTTATCCTACAAAGCTTGTTAAACAGATGTGTTCAGTACTGGGCACGTTTTGTCTGGTGGTTTAAGTAAAGAGACATTGATTCCACTGAGAGAAAATAGTAAGTAAAGACTACTGACAAAATAGCTGACTGTATATATGCACTTCTTAAGGAATAAGGGGATACATATGAATTCCTGTAATTGTGGAAAATCATGGAATCACAGAATAGTTAGGGATGGAAGGGAGCTCTGGAAATCATCCAGTCTAACCCTGCTGCCAAGGCAGGGTCACCTCGAGCAGGTGGCACAGGAACATGTCCACATGGGTTTTGAATATCTGCAGAGAGGGAGACTCCATGAGCTCTCTGGGCAATCTGTTTCAGTGCTCTGCTAGCTACCCTCAATGTAAAGAACTTCTTCATGTTGAGTTGAAACTTCTCATGATTTAGTTTATGGCCACTGCTCTTCATCTGTCCCAGAGCACCACTGAAAAGAGTCTGACACTGATGTACTCATATATTAAGGAAAATCTGCCTATTTCTTCATCACATTAATGTATCGTTTGCCACGTCAGTGAATGATTGCTTGTTCATGAGGATATGTGTTTGCAGCAGGTACTGAGATCAATCAATAGAGTAGGACAGATAATCTGGGGTGGTAACAGTGATTCAATAATATTCAGCCCTATTAGCTTTATCTGGCCATAAGATGTATACTGACTATGTTGGGGAAGCCTCCATTTGTCAGTGCTCTCCTCTGCTTTGTGTGCAGAATGGGAAGCAGCACAAAAATGCAGGCTTGCAGCCTGGATCCCAGGAGACACTGACAAGATCTACCTTATCTGTGTCCCTTTTTCCTTCACAAAGGCTCTGCCACATTCTTTCAGAAAGACACTTCAGGCACAGCTGAGAGCCAGCTGCTGGCTGGATGAGTAGTTCCAACAGTGACAGCCGGCTCGGAGTGTCTGGGTGCACACCCATCATGTTAATTAAGAGATCAGGGCTGCCACTGGGTGATGGGTGTGTCAGGCTGCTTGACAGAGAGTGCCAGATGCCACGCTCCGTTGCCACATGGATGTCCTGTCACCAGACAGATGTTGGGCCATATTTTTGTGCCTTCCATCAGAAGTATCGCTCTGTGGCATGAACATGGAGCCTTGTTTCCATAAAAGTTCTTCTGGTCAGGATTTCAGATATCTCCCTTACTGTCATACCTTTTCTGCATTAACTCAGAAGCAAAACTAATTCCCTTGATCAACGCTGAACATAGAGTGCACCCATCCATCTCTTCTTTCTTTCTCCTATTTTTGCTTTTGTATTGATCTCTGCTACCACAAGAAAGTCTGTGAGATGTAGGCATGATATTGTGAAGCTCCAAGATATAGTCACAATTCTTCGTCCCTGGAGGTATTCTCAGCAGTGTGCAAATGCTAAAAAAGATGAAACTTTAGGAAAATCAGTTGATGTTTCAGAAGACTTATGCACTAAAAGTATAAGTCTTATCATGATGTGGTTTTAGGACAAATCAATACTCAGGAATTCCTATGAAAGGGGTGAAAGACATGGGAGGATTACAGTAGGAATGGTGTTCTTCAGGAGGGGAAGAGAAAAAGAAAAGGAGTCCCAGCAAGAGGGAAGGAAAAAAAATAAGAATGACAATTTTTAGGAATTTTCAAAGACAGCTGTAACTATGCCTTTCTGTCTAATGGTCTGGGTAGGCTTGATTTCCAATCACTTTTCTGATTCCTTTTTGAGCAAACTTGTACTATCAGCTTTCTCAACGCCCTTTGCAGCATGCTGTGGCAATGAATTCCACAATTTAAGAATAGCTTGTGAAGTATTTCCTTTTTTATAACCTGTAACCTGATAATTTCATTTGATGTCCCTCATTACTTGAACTATGAGAAAAAGTCAGTAGTTATTCCTCATTCATCTTCTCTGTGGTAAATATAAACTTATACATTTACATATCTTAAAAATATTATTTCATGTAATTTTGTATTTGTTCTAGTTTCACTATATCCCTTTAAACATTGATTAATCAAAGCTCAGTGAAGTTTTCTAGGTGTGAGTGCATTGCAGACTTTGGCAAAGACTTATTGATGTTTCTATTTTCTACTCCTTTCTTACTATTTTTTTGCCTTCTGCTTTCTTATTTCATGGATGCTGAATAGTGAGCTGTGGTTTTCTGGAATTAGTCAGAAAAATAATCAGTTTCTCTTTCATGGATAATAGTTGCTGATTAAAGCATAATGAGATGGAGAACTTCAGAACTGAAGTGCTTTAATCTCATGCAAAAACAGAGACAAAAGTATGGAAAAGGAAGCAAGGGTGCATACAATCCTGCAAACTTTTTCTTCCTCAGCTCTTCCTCAGAAAGAAGAGGTTGGTGTATGAGAGGAAGCTACAGAGAACCCAGTTGCAGTGAGAGGTAAGAGATGACCAAGATGTGGACTATACAACTTCTCTTTTCACATTTGGATGGAGTAGACATTATCAATGAGGAATAACAGCATTGTTGATGAGGACAGAAAATAATAGAAATGCCACTATTGTGAAAATGGTGACATTTCAGTTGAGACAGGAGGAGATGAAAAGGTTAGAGAAGAAATGATGTAGCTACTCATCACGCAACCACACCAGGGACCAGTTATCAGAGGGGCCCAGGTGCAGCCTGGGAAGTTGAGGGAGGCAAGGAGTGAATGTCAGCAGCTGGTAGGATAAACAGTTTCTTTCTGATTATTGCACTGCTGCCTCTATTAAGCACACAGTTCCACTAACAACAAATGCAAAACTAGGAGACAAGTCCCCAGCTCCCTTTCTGTTATTTTTGAAATTGTGAAAAGATGAAAATAATTATTTTTATTAAAATTTTCCCCTGTTTGTTGACAGCAAGGTTATTTACGTGTAATATACGAATTTACAGCCATTGTTGCCTGAAGAGGCTTCCAGCAGTTCTGTCTTAGAACATTTCATGTGAAAATTCACGTGCTCCAAACATTATTAATCATTCTTGCCTTTATGGGATTATGATGCGCATTTTGCTTCATGCAATCTGAATAGTTTAATCCTTTCAGTTCCTTACAAGGAGATGACAATTGGTTAAAGAGGTATTTATATTTCCCTGTTCACCCCAAGAATGTCTAAATTCATCTTTTTTAGCCTGATTAGTTTAGTAAAAATTGGTTTTAGACAGAATGAAGGCTGGAAAGTTTCTCCCTCTAGTTATAAATCTTATTTTTTCTCATTTATTATTTTTAATTAAATAATTGATTTGGTTTTAGTTACTTTTGGTTACTTTGCAATCTAAGGAAAGAAAAAGATCTTGAAAGCCTGAAGAAAAATGAACAATTTTATGTAAATAAATGTCTTTTTTTTCCATATATCTTTGCCTTAAAATAATTGTTTAGCATAATGTAGCAATTTCCAGAATGGTTAAGTCAGTGAATTACAAAAGATTATTTGAGAAATGTGATAAATGTACTCATTAGCAGACTTAAAAAGCATATTAAAAGCAGACTTAAATGGGGGAAGGGAGCCAGCACCAAAGAAAATAATAGCATCTTTGGAAACTGGTTTATTCTGCCCTCTTATATAAACAGGTCACAGTGGAAAGAAGCAGTTTCTTTCAAACAAAAGCCAACACCACACTGTTTTCTGGAAAAATGCAGAATTACAGCAGGTTTCCCCAGGCTTTGGAAAGAATCTGATTTGTCCCACTATTCCACTGGAGGTCTTGCACAGAGATAATGAATGGCCCTTGCAGTCCCCTGATGGTGTCCTCTGGGCACCAGAGACAGAAAATCTTACGAGAGGAAAACCTATTGTGTCTTGCTGGCAATCTGCCCCCTTTCCCTGTGGAGAGAACAGTAAAGACAACTCAGTGGAGCTTGTCCCTAAGCATTGAGAAGCACCAGGCTGCACTGGTGCAGCAGTACATGCTTGAGCCTCAGCAGAGCTCCATGCAGGACAGCTGGACTGGGTTGCTCTGTGGTCAGTCCTGAGGCCACACTGTGTTCCCAAAGGGGATGATTGGTACAGGCTAAAGCATCCAGCAAACCTGAGTATTTCTGCTCCCTGCATATGTACGTCTGTGTAGGATGAGTCTGACCTGGTAATCCAGCCAGCTTCCATATTTAACAGGTGTTGTAGACAAAATTTTTGATACCTTGGAGCACTAGCCACATGCCCACAATTACAAATGGCAGTGAAACTGCAGAAAAAGTCTGCCTACATCTCTTCCAGTGCCTGGGGTCAGACTTTGTCTGTGTCCAGATCAAGAGGCCGTTACGCTTGCAGAAACTCCCCTACACAGGCAGAGACTGTGGAGAAATTATGAAGTCTCTTGGGCCTCCATGAATTGGAGTGCATAAAATAAAATGCTAGGGAAAATCTAAAGTTCAGTGCTTTCTTTTCCTTAAGACAGTTGTGTTTCCACTTCACTTGTTATTTGAATCATGCCTTGACTACTTTTAAAATCACCTCTTGCACAGCAACTTCATCTCGTATTCTGATTTCAGTCATCTTCTAAGTCAACTAAAAGCTAGTGGCTGCTGTTCCAGGAGCTCACAACCCTAATGGCTGTCCCTGATACTGAGGAGCTTGCCTTTTTTTCCACATGGATACACTTGGAAATCACAGCCCACTTACATAAAATTGTTATCTTCAAAAGACGTGATCCCTCAAGAAGTCATGTCAAAGACTTAATCAGTGTGAGAAATCACATCATTCTGAATCGCTCTTCAGTGTGGCAAAAGTTTCTTCCAGGCCAGCCAAGCAAAAAATGTCAAATCAGACAAAGGTTGTATTAATTTTATTTGGCAGTTCTCTGCAGAACATAAGAAGGTAGACCTCTGCTCTATATTTATTTTATTGGAAGGAGTAGAAAGCTTGTCACAGATCAAAGTCTTCCAGCTACTCTCTTGGGAAGGGATCACTCCTTCTGCTGGGTCTACGGAGCTGTAAGAGCACTGGGCATACAAGCAAGGATAAATAATATATAATAATTACTTGTGGTTACTTTCAGCATTCATCTGTTTGTACAGTATAAGCTAAATTTTCAACTGTCATCAGACAGTAAGCAGAGTGGTTTTTAAAAATGTCTGCTGGAAATGTGGCTGCAAAACTATCTATGTACCCATTTTCCCTAAAAATGTGATTTCTCCCTCCCCATATTTCACAGAAATATGCCAATTTTTTTCACATGTAAAATAGAGAACAGACATAAATATCTTGGGTTTGTTTTGTTTTGATAAATTAATTTAGGTTGCATTGTTTTCATTCACATCATTTTGATTCATTAAAATATTAATAATATATTTATCAGTACATATACTAAATATATTTATATTTTATGCTTAGACTTTATTCAGTGTTTCAGTAGAATCAGAATAAAGTATTTAACATATAAACAAATTTAAATTCAGAGTTTAAGCTTTTATTATTTAAGCATTTTTTTTTTTTGAGACAAAATACAGCCTCTTTTTGCAGCTCTTTTCTACCCATCAAAAGATCCTGAAGACCAGGACAATTTTTATCATGCATTCTTTCCACAAATATTTGGAACTTTCTGAAAAACTGCTTCTTGGGAACCATGTCTTTACATTTAGGACCCTCATCTGCTGGGGAGCCTCTGCCTGTGGCTGAGAGGCCCCTTCTGGGCTAAAGCCACTTATACTCACAAAAACTGGTTAGTATTTATTTTTAATGTGTTCATTGCAAATCTCTTGGACTTGCACATCTGTCATTTTGAAGACTGGGCTCAGATACATCTAATAATAAAGAAAAGTACAATCCATTACACCTACAGTTGTCTGTTTCCCTCTCCAACACTGCTGTTTTCCACATTCCAAAAGTTATCATATGCCATAGAATAAAATATCCAGTCCCCGTGCCCCCTACACCATCTCTGTTAGTCCATTTATTTTGAAATTATTTCCACTTCTATTCAATTTCAGATTTGAATACAGTGAGAGCCTTTATTTCCTGTTCTTTTCTATGCCTATAATTGAAAATCAGAACTCACTTCTTTGCTCAATTCCAAGAATTCTGAATCCTGAAAGAATGGAAATTAAACTACAAAGAAATTTCTGCATATGGTCACCTTTTTTATCAGGGATTCAGCTTTTTAATAATCTATAGGGTGGTTAGATAATTAAGGAGCAAGGAAAATGTGAAAGAGCAAACAAAAAAATATAGAGACCAATTACCAAAATGACACAGACTAATACACCCTAAGATGAATGATGCTAACTTAAAAATGGTGTTTTATTGAATCAGGGAGAACTTGACCTATATTGGAAACAGAAGGAATTATAGTGATTATGTTGGGATAATGTCACAAAGCAGCTTGGCTGCATTATTAAGCTTGAAAGAATCAGCTGCCACTATAAAATGCATTGCTAAACAGACAAGGACAGTAACAAATTATCCAAAGGAAAGGGAGGGAGTTGAGAGGCCATTTTGTCACTGCAGTGTCATTGTGCAGGCATGGATCATCCGTCTTCTGAGGACAGGCCAGGGAGGTGGGGAATACCTGTGCTCTCAGGAAACCAAATCAAGCCCTGGCACAAGGACAGTGTGGAAGGATCCTATCTGATCCTATTGAAACCCAGGCAGCAGCTCTAAAATCAATGCAGTTAACAGGATGCTGCAGCTGGATCAAGGTCCTTCGGGACGAGGCAAGTCCTTTCCACCCGCAGGGACAGTCTGTGTTGTGTGTTTGCCGTCTTGCTGTTCCTAACAACACGAACAATTGCATGCAAATGTTGTTTGTTAAAGATGCTGAGAATACAAATACAAATAGAAAACAAACATACTTGCATTAGGTGCCAGGGTGAGAATTACAAATGAAGATTGTTTCAGTCTTGGTTATGCCTTTCTTACCCCTGCAATGCTCGTGGAGCTGCTCAGTTGTGACTAAAATTAGTATTAATGCTAGGAAAAATGAAGGTCATAGCAGGAACATATATGTCACTGTCATCTGTACTTGCCATTGAAGTGTCTATATTTTAAAAGTTTGTATTCTTGGGACCAAGAATGCCAAACCAATAAACAACAATGGAAGAACATGCCTCAGGCCACCTTTTGTTTCTAGAAGAGAGATGCAAATGATGATAACTACTTCATGGGGATTTAATGTGCCAGAGTGCACAAGGGGGTGGAAGTGACCTGATGCTACCTTGGAACAGAAGATGGTTGAATGACACAAACTCATCTTCTAATTACCCAAATGAGGCTGCAGGTCAACATAAAATGTAACATATTATTGATGGATCATATTTATTCAGTGAGAGATCTTTTGGAAGTATTATTAAATATAACCACAGATGTTAACATTTAAGAGTAGAACTTGAGACTGGGCTTGAGGCTTTCAGCTGCAGAAATTTCCCTGGTGATAATTTTTGCTGGAGGGCTGAGAACAGCCTATGGAATTCACACAGGATTTTTTAGACCTTTATTGTGTTTTCATAACTACAGGCCCATTCCCTTCTGTTAGAGAGGCTCTCATGGGCTTGATGCACCATCTGTAATTTTCTTGTGGTGCTGAACTTTAAGATGTTGGTTTCTTTCACAACTTAATCAGGGTCTTTTGGGGAAAAAAAAAAAAAGACCAGTACAAATATTAGTCAGTGTTTTGAAACTAACTTATGTGCTGAATGCAGATACATTGGCCCAGATTTAAAAAAAAAAAAACCCAACAAATAAAATAACTTACTTTATCTATAGACCAAGAGGTGAAATCCTGGGATTTGGTGGGGTTTGGAGGTTGCTTGTTTACCTCTTTGGGCTTTTTAAGAAAGAAATTGAAGAAAGACATTTCATTTTTGCCAATTTATTGTTTCAAAACCTATGAAATATTTCCATACAATTTCCATACTTATGTTACTCAAACCATGGAGTTAAACGAGTGTTTCAACATGGGGAAATTCTCTAAACATAATTGAAATAAGCTGTAATTAGAAAAACACTGTCATTGAAACTTTATCAATTTGAAATTTTTAAGGGTAAAAATAAATATCAGAACTGACACTTTCCTGCAAGAAGATTAGTCTTGAATGAATCTGCACTATTCCTTAAGAAACCAGTTTGCTGAAAATTACCTTGATTGTCCAAAGCTTTATTCAAAGCTGATGATTATGCATCACAGGTGTCAACCACCATGATACTTTGATGCAAAAGAGTTTTATCATTTTCAATAATGGGTAAATTTGACATGAGAACTCTTTAGGAGAGTTTACTTCCACGTAGTGCCTTACCTAAATGCATATATTTTCATTGACAAAAAACTCTCTAAGGAACTCCATTGTGTGATACAAATTTATTTTTCTTACTCAATTCAAGCAAGCACAGTTTGGATCAACTGATTTGACGGAGGAGAGGTGTTGAAATCTGATTTCTCAGACTCATCCCAATTTGACTTTCTGATTTTAAACTAAAATAGAATTTCTTTGGCTCTCTTGACTTCTTCAGCTGTATGTAATTTAATAGAAATCAATTTAGAAATTAGATGCATGAATTACTCAGCAGTGGTCAGAGAAGAATTTGTCTTTTTATAGCTGGTTGAGTCCAATTGAGTCCAAACATCTCTCTTAAGTGCTAAAGCATTAATTCCACTTGGAAGCGAATTTAGATCCGTTTTTAAAAAATGCCAGTAGTTTTGAGTGGAAACATTCCAATTGAAAAAAGCTATTTTTAAATGATTTTAGGTTGATCCAAATTTGGACTGATCAGGCACTCAGCTCTCTGAAATGCTAGACATGAAGGTGATCCCGCTTTTGATGACAAATGTCCCTGGGATCACAGCAGCATGCAGGAAGACAAATAGTAAAGAACCCATCTTCCAAAGGGAAGGGATGCAGTCAGGAATCACAACCAGAGCTGCTCCTTCCACTGACTCTGGCACACTCAGGATCCTGTCCTTGTTTGTAAAAACAGAAACACAAAATTATTCTTCTGTTCTTTGGGTAGGTGGTGAGGTTAGTTTATGTGTGTTTATTAAACATTTAAACTTCCCCAGTGGAGGGACTGCTATAGTTCAATGTTTTATAAAAACTACAGACAAGGGTTGTTGCATGGCAACAACAAACAAGGTAACAGCAAATCTTCATCAAGGGCAGTATTTTAAGAAAAACAATTTATTAATACCAAGAGTCAAAAGTAAGAAGAAAAATCCTGTAATTTAGCACTTCAGTGGGCTTTACAGGTAGTATTTTTTCTAGATAATATATCTGAAAGTGGAACACTTGAAACTTGCTAACCAGAACTTAGCCTGTATTGACTTGTTTGTTCCTCTCTTTGAAAGGTACAGATGTGGCATACTAAAATGTTAAGTCCAAGCTGCAGTGGAAGTTGTAGTCTGTGATAGTCTCCAGTGCATTACTCAAGAATGTGTGGGAAAGAGAGTTGGCCATGTCTGCTAAGCAAACAGACCAGTGTTGCCCTCGGGTTACAGTGAAATTAGTTTTATCATCTGCAGATGAGGCCCTTTGTTTGGAATCACATGCCAGCCAGGAGAGTGAGCTCTGCACCTCTGATTGCACCTTACCTCACACCTTTACTGCTTCTTACCAATTGCTGTAGCTGGCCACTGCCCTGTCTGTACTTGTTAAAGCACCCAAGTCATTCAGTGTAGAGTAAGCAAAGATGTCCTTCGGTCATTTTAAGGTTAGAAATCTCTTCCTCCCTTCAAGATGCAATACAGAGGCAAAGCTGATTTCACCTCAGTTTGATGTCAAGCATATTTGATGTGTCTGTTAAGAGAACCTGTCCTGTTTCATTATTTTGCTTCTTCAGCTTCTCCTTTAATTGTGCATGTTTAAGGAGAACATGGAGGACAAACTCAGTTCACTAGGTCTTATAAATTCTTTGCTTCTAAGCAAGACTGTAAGAAAACTGATCATGCTGAGCTATAGATCTACAGTTTTTCATCAGAGGTTCCAAGAAAAGATGTTCACACCAGACGCCTATGAAAAAAACCATCCCTGCAACCACCATTTGGCATGTCTGAAAAGACACTGATACTGTGAATGGATGAAAGGCGTTACAGCGTGAGGTGCACACCAGGTGGATCTGTATTGCATAACTTGGAGTTGTTTGTCAGTAATTTCCTGCATGACAGAGATAGTGCTGGAAAATGTTAGGAATGGTGTTGTGAGAAATGGTACTCACTTTGAAAAAATTTAAAAGGTTTCTTAAAACCTAATCAAAAATACAACAGAAGACTGAATAGAGAAAATATTACGGCTGTGAGCAGAGGATTTTCCCCACCGTGTGCTTGTCCACACAATGGAGGTTTCGCCTTTTAATCCTTTAGCCCCTCCCAAAGTTCTGTCCATCGACTCCTTCTTCGCTGTCCAGCAGCGAAGTTTACTTCCTTAAATCTTGATTGGATGTCAGATGTTGCCTTAGTAACAAGCCGACCCTCCCAAATGTCTCCATCCCAGGCCACCCCATGATAACAACACAAGGAGGATGTCCTAGGTTACAATATAAAGATGTGTTCTATTCCTGTCCTCAAGAGCTGTTTAAACCAGGAGGGGTATTGTTTTTTCCTTATCTCCTGTTAATGGGCCCATCAATGTCTTGCCCCATGACTTAAAGGTAACTCCCTCCGGGGGCCATTTCCATTTAATGGGCAACCAAGGACCCGGCATGACTCATTAGAATTAGAACAGCCCATTGTGAGATGCTCCACCCAGGGGGGAGGAGCTAAGCATCCCCACCTGGATATAGTCTGGGTTTTGGGAGAGAGCAGTGAGTCTTTCCACTGGATTCCCAGAGGAATGGCTGTCTTTTTAACTGGATCTTCAGAGGAAGAATACACTCTTTCTACAGGATCACTGCTCCAACAGAACCACATCTGCCACTCCAGAAGGACTGCAGCCACCAATTCAACTGGACTGCTACCAACACCCTGACCAACAGGGTGTCAGGTTGTATTCTGACATCATCAGTTGTTTTTTTCCCTTTTGTATTATTGCATGTATTTTGGTTTTCTTTTCCCTTTTCCTAATAAATTTCGTTTCTGACTTGGAGACTGTCACTGGTTTTGCTTTCAAACCAGAACAGGTAAAACGTAACTCTAAGTCTATAAAACTTCTGTTAACATATATACCTGATATTTGCCTCTTAATTGTGAGAGTCAACCATCACATTACTCATCTATCACAGTGTCATGTTTGTCTCTGGCACACAGAGGGAGCTTAGACAATTTTGCTTCAAACAAGAATTCAGAGGTCACTGTTGCTCCCCATCAGTCTGCCACTTAACACCATTATTCTCGGCTTCAGCTCAAGCGCTGATCCCAAGAACCATCTCCCTCCTGTAATGGCCATGCATGGGCGATGCAGTGCATAACCTAACCCAGACCCTGTTCCCTGGGGGAAACAGTAGCTTGGGAATGGCTGGTAGTGTGGGTGTTTTTGGGTGGAGCTGTCAGTCCCAATGTTGGTGGTGGTCCCAAAGTCTCCCCCAGAAGTTTGTTATTGAAAACTGGGCAAAGCACTTTGAAAAATGAACGAGTTAGTTGTGTTCCCAGGGGTACAGAGAAGGCTGGGTCCTGCAGCAAGTTCTGTGCCAGTGACAGAGTAAGATCCTACAGTTTAAGAGGCCCTGGTGACAGGCTCTCAGCCAGCCTTGGGGACAGGCAGGGGCCTTTTCAGGGTGCTGTTGTAGCTCTCAGCCTTCCCCTCCCACCATCTCCTTCAAATGAATGTGTCCCAGAGCATCAAACAGGGCAGCAGCCTTTTCCTCCCCACTTAGATGATGACAGTTTTCACCCCTCTATGGGGGCAGGAGCAAACCTACATTTTCAACAGGTATCAGAAAAATGCATGAGAAATATTCCATGAGCAGTGTTCAGAATATTTGTCTGCATAAAGGGACCAAAATGACAAGTGGGTTATGATTACCAAAATCTGGATTTTTTTTTTACCTTCTTACATAGCTAACTTCTCCTAGTCCCTTGTATTCTTAGGAGATTGTCGCGGTGTGCTATGTCCTGGCTGGGTGACAACTGGGATGCGACAGACCCCCCTTGCAAGCTCCGCAGAATCTCAGCTAGCAGTAGAGGTTCGGCACAGGAACAAAAGGCAGCAGCACAGGTCTTGGGGTGAAACTGGAGTGACTTTATTTCATGACTGGCACCCAAGACCGAGACTTGGGGTTAACAAGAGCCTTTATAACATCGCTCGGGAGGAGGGGGTTTAGGGTAGCAAACCAGTAGGGGTATGGTTGGGTTGAAGGCAGGGTATTTCACACTTGAACTAATAAAGGAGCACTAGGGAGGGGAATAATTTGGGTAAACTTAAAAGAGTTCTAAAGGACACAAAATAGACAGGGAATTTTCTAGAAGAGAGGGCAGGTTCGGGGGAGGATTGACACTCAGTGGGAGGGGGGTGAGAAGGATTTGGGGGAAAAAGGGCAAGGATAGGAGGGATTGACGACTGAGAAGGTGGGGGTTTAAAACTTGGTAGGGATTTGTGTAAAGGGATTGCAAAATCACAAATTGAACAGTAAGCATACCAATAAAACTAAAGAAAACACACTGCAACAGGAGATGTTGCTGCAGAAACATTAATCCCAAAGGTAAATGCTAGCTATAGATGTTGGACAATATTCCTGAATGCAGCAGCTGAGGTGGGGAGGAAGGGACTTTCACAACCTTCACCCACTGTTTCCCTACTGCTAAAGTGGCCATGGGTGTGCTCAGTCCCCCACATAATTCAGAGCAGCTGATGGGCTGCCCCAGCTTTCCCCTTCTTTGGATCATCCCTATCGTCCTGGGGACACCACTCCTTCACTGACCCGCCCTGGCAGAGACATCCTTTGCTGAGAGCCACCCCAGGCCCTCACAAAGGGAATGGCTCAGTTCCCCCCAGCCCGCTGTCCCTGGCAAGACCCTGGCTGAGCTGAGCTGCGGCTGCAGCCCCTGGGATGCCATTATTGGCCTGTCTGTCATGCTGCTATTAGTGCGACAGAGAGGAGCGATTCCAGCCAGTAAAAGGCATTAGCAGAGGTCATTAATGAAAGGTTCTGGGTATTCTTAGAAAATTGTAGCATTACTGGGATGACTTGAAATATTTATTAACATGGGGAATTATTTCAGTTTGCAGATTTCTCTCATTATCTTACTTTTTTTTTTTTTTTTTTTTAGCTTGTTGCAAGGCTACCAAGCGGGTTTATGAGGAATCCAGCAGTGGTCTATTCAATCATAGAAAGTGCTTTTAGAAAACATTATGGTAATACTCAGCTAAATGTTGTCTATCCCCCTAAAAAAGGAAAAATCACCATGAAGAAAACAAGAAAGTAGCACAGAGAGGAGTGTTCACTGCAGGAAACAGGCTTCTTTGCTTCATCTGTGAATGTTTTTCAAATGCAAAATCAAGATGGCTTTGAGCACCAAAATTCTGCTGGTGAACAGTCCCCAGGCTTGAAAATAGGTAATGGGCTAGGCACACGAGAAGGCAAAATCATTGTTTTCATCATATTTCCTATTACTTGCCAGGGATGTTCCAAAAGCAAGCAAGCAAACTTGGTTAAGGAATCAGTATTTGGGGCAAATTTTGACCTAGTTTTCAAGACAAATATCTAATATTCATTTGCAATTCCTTTGTAGGTGCTGATGAGTGGATGTCACAGCATTTGAATACTCTCTTTAGAGACAGTAAACAACTTCAGATTCTCTTTCCAACTACTGTATTTCACATCATTTGGAGCTATGACCTCCTCTGTAGACACTAATGATGTCTGCCTACAACCGTAGGCTGGAAAAGTGGAGAAAATATACAGAATCAAGTTAGAGGAGGGATTTTCAATCTGTGTTCTCATAGTTCATGTAGAATCTGACTCACAGAGGAAAACTGCTACCAGAAAAATCGTCTTTGAGGCTTGTATACCCACTCACACCTCCGCTGAGCAGTAGCTCACTCAGAGTGAGTCTGAGCACTGATGGGTGAGCATTCATGTTTAAATTGTTGTTGCAGCAGTGGAGAGGATGTTAAAGTTACCTGATGAAAGGGAAAATGATGATAGCATTCAAACTGATGAGTAGAACATAGGTGATTGGCATAAACAGGCAAAGGAGCAGTTGTCATTCGTGTACTACGCCAGGCAGAAATTGCTGTGTGGGTGTGTAGCTTTGCATTTGCTTGTTGTGGTTGTCTTAGCTTAAGTCAATGATTCTGCTGAGATAAGTACCTGAAATGGCAGGGGCAAATCAATGAAGAAAAGGCAGGTACCTAAACCCCAGAAGGGAAATAAATCCCCAGTGTAATACCTCACCATTACACTCTAGAAAGAAATCGGCAGTTAGTTTTGACTAGAATGTGACTTGCACTGAAAAAACATTAAAATGTAAGAGTTTACTGCACAAGGATTTTGATGTTATTGTTGTTTTTAGCAATCAGCTTCATGATTAATCATTTATCTTCCCTGTATCTGAGGAAAGAAAGCGTGAGAGGGAGTGAAGAGAGATGTGAATAATTCTGTAAGCATGGACTTCAGAAATTTTCTCTTAAACCTGACACATTCATTCTTTCTGTCAGTGGGGGAACTCATTGAAGAAGGAAGAATATCTGGTAATAATAAGAACAGTAATATTAAGAAAAATTAAATTAAGGGATGCAGTGTCTAAAACATATATTCACCATTTGAATCAATAAGGGAACTCCAAGGGGCTCAAAGCCAGAGGAAAAATGTAGATTCAGGACTATACCATGCAAATCTGATACTACATGGCAGTTTCCCACTAATGCAAGGGAAAGCATTTCATTATTGATAAGCCAAGTGCATTCTATGTTAGTAGCTGGAGTCAACACAAGGACTAAATTAACATTCATATTTACCATGCACATCCCAAAACTGGATCAAAACCAATAGAAAGTGGCTTTAAAACCTTAATTTCAGGCACTGTTTACAAATCTGTATACATAACTTATAAATGTTTTGCTCAGCCACCACTTTCAGTAAGAGAAGGAACAAAGAAAATATTGCTAAGATAATTACCTGTAGAGGTGCAGAAGTTTCACATTATTCTCTTGTTCATTTCACTAGGATTCCTCATGTGACTACGGGCTCACTGGCAGGAATAAACATTAATAAAACCTTCCCCTGAAAGATCTTCATGCTATTGACAGATGGATTTTATTCTTGCAGTTTATTAAAAATATCATGAAATGATATTTTTATGAAATTAAACTGGAGCATGGTTGCCTAGATTTCATTAGATACATATGTAACAGAGTAAGTGCATATCCCTAGAAGAATGTCACTGTTGGAAGCACATTTCTAGATACATTTTTCCTTTGTACAAAGGCAAAATGTATTTCTTCATTTTTGCCATCATCATTATTATTACTTTTCTTCTTCTTAATAAAAATGCTCTCCAGAGAGTTTCCTACTGAATAGTCATGCATAAGGAAACTACTACACTGTTATCCTTTTTTTTATATAATTTATGCTCCTTTTGCTGTTGTCTCACTGCAGATTTTTTACAGGGTATGAGGAATTAAAGAGCTTTTAGATGCTAAACAAATTAGTCATAGGGTACCTTGCTTTCATATTAAAGGGAGAGGTGAGACACCACTGTGGAACATGCAGAGTAAAAGTGAAGCTCACCACTTCTTTTAGGGAGCTCTGGAAATGGGTTCTCATGCTTTCTTCAGCTGGAAATGTGAAAGGTTCCTCAGGTTTCTCCTTTCTTTGGTTAAAATTTAATTTTTATTCCTTGTGCCAAAAAAAAAAATTCAAATCTGCTGCTCCTGTTGTCCTTCTGCACAACATCCTATGGCCTTGGGAAGATCTTTTTCTGAGTGGTCTCTGGGAACAACACTCAAGTGTCTAAATGGAGTTCAAATGAAATGAGTATTAAAATGCCCATAATTTTCAAGGAAAAATGATGCCTTCTCCACAATTTTAAAATGCTACAGAAAGCATACCAAATCCTCTGAAAAACTGTACATTTCCTTTCCACCTTTTAAAGGGCTATGGACAAATGAATGTTTTCTGAAGGCCCAGACTGTGACAATGCCGTTTTGATAATGTGTGAGCAGTTGCCAAGGTGAAGCTAGACCCTGACAAGTTGGGTTATTACTCTGAGGAATATGTGTGGGAGCTGAAGAAGCTCTCTCTAAAGACTGCTGCCTGTCCTTGGATGGTCCCTGCAGCTTTTCATGCATGTCCAATGAGATGGTGGTGGCATGGAAGGTCATGGTTCCCAGAATGCCACCAAGAGAAAAGAGACTTACAGCTGTGCTCCTGAAATGAAACTGCAGTTGAGACAAGAGGAAAAGTGCAGTGAAAAATGAGGACAAGTTGTAAACTCTCAGAAATTAACTGGCACCACAGCCAACTTCATTCACTAAGGCATGGACATAAAACCAAATTGATTTCTCATGAAAATACTGAGGGTTTTTTAATATCATTCTCCTAGGTTTTCATCCCTTCTATTACTTTACCCCTGCAGTTTTAGTCTTTCCTTCTCTCTGATCACTGGCTTTCTGTTCACCCTTTTCTCTCTTAGTTCAAGCATTTTTGCTTTTCTCTGTCCCTTTTTTTAAACACTTAAACTCAACATTTCCCCCCCCCCCCCCCCTTTAAATAGTCACTGTTTCGAACATCCTTTTCCCCTCTGCTAGTCTGACTCTCTCACCTTCTGCCTTCTCCACTAATTCACACCCACCCACACTCACCCAAACACAAAGATTTTGCCTGGAAATTGTGAATGAATGGGTGATGGGTGGGAATGAAAGAGTATTCCCAGAATGGGTGTCTTCAACTCCAGTCATCAAATTGCCAATGAAAATTGATCAGCAAATGTGTTGGGATAGAGGCAGAGAAGGTGGCAGGGAGGTTTTTGGACATCTGTTTACTAAACTGGAAAGCTGGGGACAAAGATGCTCAAAAGTTTTGCATTGGAAATACAACTAACCTTTCCAGTGTCTAACTCTTCAAGCTAATAACTCTCTGGGAGTTTACAGCAGTCTGAACAGAAGACACACAGTCACACACTGTATTTCCTCTGACATGGAATTTTTTCTGCCTTTGTTATCTGAAATTTTAATTAAAGTCATCCAGACTGAAAGAGTTTTTGGCTCTGTGCACAGCATAACAAAAGCCTTCACTAGCACAGCACAGCTGCACATCATAACAAACCCTGTCTTTTCATGCAGCAAAAAACATTCCTTCAATGGCCAACCAGGTACATTTCTGTGATGACACATGAGAAAACTCTACAAAGAAATGCCAACTCTTATCCCCTGTAAGTCTGTCGGTCACATAACTACACATACAGAAGGAATTTTCTGATATGTGGTTAAAGCCCTGTCTCAGTCAACTAAAACATGTGTATTTTTTAATAAACTCAAGTTTCCGGTCAGCCATTGATTGCTTTGCTTCAAATAGATCATGTAATATTTTTGTTTCCTTGCCTTTTTAAAAATATGTGCTAACACTGCAGAAGGAGCAGTTGGAAATGTAAGTTTGGAGAATAAAAATACATTTGATAAAATACCACAATTCCTTTACTGAGAAGGACAACTTGCAACAAGCTCCATGGACCCTTACAAAGATGGATTAGGCATGCAGCACATACAAAAAGCCAAGACTGGGGAATGAAGAAGCAAATCCTAATATTTTTCAAAACAAATTTTCAACCTCTCTCTCAAAATGATGAAATGTATAAATCTGCTGGATCAGAGGTAAGTGGTGGCATAAAGACAAAATAGAGTAGGCTGAGTGAAAGATCTCACCAAGCAAAATAGTGTGTCTTCAGTCATTAGTGCAAGCCCATTGGAAATGGGTTTGCTGGTGGACTGTGAATGATGTTTTCCCTCCTATCCAGTCAGTCTTTGGCTTCTCTGATGGCACCTTTCATCACTAACAGACTGAAGCAAAACCAGTTTATTGATCTGTCTCCTCAAAATTTATTGTGGGACAGAACCAAGTACTATTTCTCCTCTGAATTAATTGCCACCCAAAGAGGAACAGTTTCTAATATGAAATTCTGGGACAAAATACCATCCATACACACTAGCAGGCTCAGTCATGAGAACTGGTCCAGGCATGGAGCAGCCACCCAGAGGAAATTCTGTGTTCTGCTATTTGAATGACTGCTTGTAAATAGAGGTTCATAATGCACTCAGATAGGCCATGAGATGCTAATAAGTCTTAAGGAGCACAGCCCTAATCTGGATTTAAAATGACAACCAAATAGGAATGAGACATACAGCATGTGCCTCAAGTAATCTAATTCTTTTTCTGTGACATGATTTTAATACAATTCTTCACATTCACATTGCATGGCTTAATCTGAATTAGCTTTCTGAGCAAGACCTGATATGGGCTGATCATTTAGCCTCTCCAGCTGATTTCTCTCAGACAGACCTCATTTTAGGTTTCCTTAATACTTCTGCAGCTGTTTTGTCGTGACCTTCAGCAGCTCTATCTCCCTCCAGCTGACCCAGATGCTTTGCTTCTGTAATCTGAATCCCCAGTTTTCAGCGGCGGCTGCTGCTGCACTGCTCCTTTTTGTGTTTTCAGTGAGCTGTCACGGAAAGCTCTTAAACAAATATAGTCATCATGGTACGGAAGAGAAGTCATTCTTGCATTTAAAATCTGCTAATGACATAGGGAAAAAAAGAGATGAACAAATGGTCACTTTTCACAAAGAAGGGAAATTGCCACTAAGAATCCCAAAGAGAATGTGCTCAGACTTGGGAAGCAGTTACAGACAGGCAAGGAAGCTGCATATGTAGGTGAAAAACCTTTTGTGATGATTAAAAATGGTTTAGTAAAAGCAGTTCTAAAGCTGACTGCCAAAAGTGTCTGAGGGATTTCACAATGTTGAATAGCTGTGATATAAAATAGCAGGTGAAACATAAGGTTAAGACCATTGTATCACATACAGGAAAAACACTTCTATGTACACATAAAAGTGAATGAGCTCTAATTTAGCTACTGACATTGGGGAGAAAAAAATAACAGGAATCACAAATAGAAACCATCATTAATTGGATTAGTACAGTGTGCCCATGCTTTTTCTGAGAATATTTTTTTTCCCATAAAAGATGTGGACAAAGGAGAGTCTGTTCAAAGTTATGGAAATGGCTCAGAGCATTTTAACTTGTAAAAGAGATGACTGAGAGAAAATATGATCTACATTTATGAAATGATAATGGCTTGGAAAAGAACAACAGATCTTCACTGCTTCTTAAATTGAAAGAATAAAGGTGCACAAAACCAAAATAGCCAGTAGCAAATATAAATAATAAAAATGTGAGTGCTTTTTTTTGCACAGCAGGTAGTGAAACCATGTAACTCTTTGTGTGGAAGGTGTTAGGGAGACAAAAGCAAATGGGTTAAAAAAGCCCTACTAGATATATTCATTAGTGTGGAAATTGGCCATGGGATATTTAATATAAGCTCAGTTAAATCTTGGAGGTAAAAAAACCTCCCAGCCCAAAAACCTGCAGCTCTTCATGCTGAAGCATCAATTAATAGAATAAAGATTGTTTCATATTTGCCATTTTCTCAATTTCTTCTTCTAAGTAGCCGGAATTGGCCAGTATCAGAGACATGATGTCGAGTTAGATATGTCTTTATTCCAACTCAGTACAAGCATCCTCCTGCAACTAAAGTAAAAAGGTTATACAGAAACTGTTGATCAAAAGCATCTTTATGCTGAGAATGAAGACAAGTAAACACAATCTCCAGCTCAGGTACTTTCAGTATGCAATTAAAGCAGCCTCCGAAGACACAATTATATTTTTAAGTGCAGAAATTGTATGTCTAGTGCAGAACCACCCAAAAAAATCATCTAGGCAAGAAGGAATCTTGTTTAGATCTTCTGTTGTCCAGATATTTGGATGTGGAGTTAACATAAGCATGTCTGTGACCCATCCTGCTCAGGGCAATTTTGTGAACCAGCTTCTATGGTCAAATACTCTGCAGCATGAGGGAGGAGCTGCTGATGATTTCAAATTAGCTATAAATAAACTGAAGGACATTACATAAACAAGTCACATAGAATCATAGAACAGTTTGGGTTGGAAGGGAACTTTAAAGGTCATCTGGTCCAACCCCTCTGCAATAAGCAGGGACATCAACTAGTTTTGGTTGCTCAGAGCCACATACAATCTGACCTTGAATGCTTCCAGACATGGGGCATCTACCAGCTCTCTGGGGAATCTGTGTGTGTTTTACCTCCTGCATTGTAAAAAGTTTTCCTTATATCTAATTTAAATTGACCCTCTTTAAGTTTAAAACCCTTGCCCCTTGGTCTGTCACAACAGACTCTGCAGAAAAGTCCCTCTCCAGCGTTCTTGTAGGCCATCTTTAGGGACTGTCAGGCTGCTATATGGTATCCCCAGAACCTTTTCTTCTCCAGGCTGAACAATCCCAGCTGCCTCAGCCCTTCTTCATAGCAGAGATGCTCCAACTCTAGGATTGTTTTTGTTGCCCTCCTCTGGCACCTGCTCCAACAAGCCCATGTCCTTGCTGCGCTGAGGATCCCAGACCTGGATGCAGCACTTGGGTGAGTTCTCACCAGAGCAGAGCAGAGGGGCAGAATTCCCTCCCTGGCCCTGCTGCCCACGCTGCTTTGGATGCAGCCCAGGGTACAACTGGCTTTTCTGGGCTGCAAGCACACATTGCTGGGCCACGTGCAGCCTCTCATCCACCAGCACCCCCAAGTCCTTGATGGATGGGATTGAGATTAGTGATTCTGAGGAACAATAACAGATTCTTGTGGAAGAAAAATAGAGCACACACAGTGATGATTTTGCTAACAGGCCAGGCTTTGTATCAGGTGTAGAAAGCAGATGGCAACAGAAGGAAATCTGAGCTACATGTAGTAGTTGCCATAGGCATGCTCTGAATGCAATGAGCCAAAATTGCCATAAGAGACAAAAGCTGTTTATATAACTCCATGGAGAAGAAAAAGGAAGCAAAAGATGATCTGAACAGGATGCTGCATTTCAGGACATAAGGTGGGAAGTGTTAGTCACAGCATTAGGCATGCATGTCTTTAATCCAGCAAGAGGAACTGTCTGTGTAAAGGCTTTGGCTTTACTTTCTAAAATTGTCTGGTACACTGTGTTTTGAAAGGGTGCAGTGAAAGTTCATGAAATGAGACTTTGGATGGTGGGGTATGGCATGTCAGATGGAAATGTTAATCTTTCCCTTTGCTACTGAATCACAATGAACACCATCTCTCTGAAGTTCTGCAGTCTGGAAATTCAACTACCCTCTTATGAAAACAAAATCCAGCTCAATTCTGTTCACCCAAAAGTGGTAGGAAGCCACAACTTTTTCTGGTAGCATTGTTAACAGAAGCTTGGAAATTTATGAGGTTTGCAAGTGCTTAATAATAATAATAATAATAATAATAATAATTTGACAAAATGCCAAAGCATGTGACAAGTAAATTCAGACAATCAGAGTAACAGATTCATGGTTTTAAGCCATCTATTTCAAACATTTTATTTCCCAAAATTTAGTATCAAATCAAGATTTGAAGGCAAGAGCTACAAAAATTGTTCAAAATCTGACAACTCTTACCAATCTTATTGCGAACAAAATTTCGGCTTGGGGTATATTTATAGACCACCATTCTGAATCCAGCTACAATCCAGCTGATTTTTCAGCTTTGTTTAGCTGATTTGGTACAACTGCCAATGGTTCTGTATAAAAACAATGACCTGCTACAAGTTATATCAAAAATGTGACTTTGACCAGGGTATCAGAACTCAAGAAGAAAATATTTTCTACCTCATACAAGGACAAATCTGATGTTCTTCTGACCTCCAGTTGTTGCAGAAGGATGCCTTGAGAATGCAAAAAGAAAGAGAGAAAAGCTTAGCACCGCTTCATGCTTAGAAAAAGTATGGCTTTAGTGAGTTTGTTTATGTCATGACTGTTTTCCTCCATTGTTAATAAAACTGAGATGTGAGTGTCTCTTGCAAAGGCAGTGTGCCCTTTATCCACTTATATAATTCATTGTGCTGGTTTTGACTGTGGTAGAGTTAATTTTCTTCCCAGCAGCTAGCACAGAGCTGTGTTTGGATTTGTGCAGAACACAGGACTGATAACACAGAGATGTTTTTTGTTATTGCTGAGCAGGGCTTACACAGAGCCAAGGCCTTTTCTGCTTTTTATATTGCCGTGCTGTCAAGGAGGCTGGGAGTGAAAGGGAGGTTGAGAGAGGACACAGCCGGGACAGGTGACCCCAACCGGCCAAAGGGAAATTCCAGACCATATGGCATCATGCTCAGTATATAAAGTGGGGGAAGAATGAGAAGGTGATCCAGGAGATGGCTGAACACCTGCCTGCCCATGGGAAGCAGTGAATTAATTCCTTGTTCTGCTTTGCTTGCATGCATGGTTTTTGCTTTTCCTATTACACTGTCTTCGTCTCAACTCATGAGTTTTTTTGCTTTTACCCTTCCTGTTCTCTCCCCAGTTCCACTGGTGGGCGAGTGAGTGAGTGAGTGAGTGAGTGAGTGAGTGAGTGACTGACTGACTGACTGACTGACTGACTGACTGACTGACTGACAGGCTTTCTGGCTGGCTGGAGTTAAACCATGACCCCCATAAACACTTCAGAGAAGTGAGGACCAGTCCCTAAAACTGTTGTGGCTTTTCTCTGGGTTGTGTGCCTCAGACTGGTCCATCCGGTGCTTTCTGTTCCCTGGAAATGAGGTCTGAGTCTGTCACAAATTGCAGACCTGGAGTTATCCAGCCAAAGTAGGTCACTGATCACAGACCCCAGGGAAAGGTATTTTTGTTTTTTTGCTTTCCAGCTTGAGCTGGAGCTAAGGGATGTGGGCAGCATTTACAGAAGCAGGAGTCATCCATCCTTCACAGCAAACCAAGAGCGGACACGACTGAACTGACGGACAAGAATGAGCTTCAAACGCACATTGGACTGAGGGCTGAGGAAGGAGATGGAGAGGCTCAGGGTAGAGTGACAGCTTTTACACAACTCATCCTTCTACACAGGAGAGTTGGGATCTGAACCATTGACAGGTGGATTCATAAGGCACTTTTGGAGTACTGCTCTCAAAGCACAAAGGAACAGTCACCTTGTGAAGTTAACATGCAAAGCCTGTCTGCCTCCTCACCAAAAGATGTGCCACTGCATTTGCAGCTCACAACATCGACTACAGCTGCCTCTTGCAAGGATCAAAATATAGAGGTTTAGTCTCGCATCTTCATCACCAGCAAAGCCAGTCACCTTTGCTGTCCTCAGTTTCAGAAATACAGATCTGATGTACCGCACTGCCTTGCAAAACTGAGAAGTTGTCACATCCCATGACAGAAACAGTGGGTTCTTAAAATGGATAGGTCGCTGAATAAGACTGAGGTTTCCAAGGACAGAGAACTGCTACCTAGGTTAAAGAAGCAGGCAGGTTTTTTATTTGCTTATGTCAATAGCAACATATATAATAATGCATTAAAAAGGCTTTTCTGGATGGCCCTGGTTTGTAAGATGCCATTCTGGAATTTACTGTTTCAGATGGTGAACATCAGAGAAAGCTTCCCTGCAGTTTCTTTTCTCTTATTGAGTATTTGGCTGGCTTAAAAAAAAAAAAAAAAAAAAAAGAAATAAAAGAAAAAGAAATAAATCTATTTGTGGCAGTCACCCAGCAAGGCATGTTTCATCCTAAACAGCTAAAGAGTTATATAATTACAGTCAATAGAAAGCAGTCTTATCTGGGAAGTGTCAGGCAGACTTACTTACAGGCAGTGACAGGAACTCAGTCCCTGCCACAATATGCTTTTTCATGTTTCTTCTCCTTTTCATTGCTTTTTCTGTGTAACTTTGTGCCCTGATTTTACATGGGTTGGATTAGTTCCTTATTAGTCTTCTGTAAAATCAGTATAGCCTCTGAACTAAAAATACAGATTAAAAGAAAAAAGAAAGGGTTTGCCAACAAAATATTAATGTCTTGACAAGACAGCTAAGTCTGGCATATGAAGGCAGCTTTCTTTGGCTATCCAAAATAATTTCTACAGTAATTGGCTTCTTTCTCATATTTTTGAAGGTTGTATTCCCAGTACAGTGCTATACAACTGACGATTTATGCTTCTCATAAAAGAGAGGTAACTACAGGAAAAATAGTGCCTAAGCCACACTGGGGGAAAAAATGGCTAAAACATAGCTGCCAGAACTTTCTTAGGCCACTTCATTAAAAATAAAGAGGTGAGCATACTGTAACAAATCCTTCAAATCAATAAAGCCTAGGCCTCTCACAAACTGCAAAGTCATCGCAATAGGCAAGGCATGGAGAAGATATTTCCCTAGGTGAGTGTAAAATAACTTATACAATGCAATCTTTAGTGATTGTGGAGGAGGTGTTTTTAGCAGCTACATGGTCCTAAAGGGACACCCCAGCTCTGGATTTTGGCATGCTACCCTTTGGATTTGAACCTGTGTATGCTGACTTGCAAGGTTATGCCCTCTGCCTTTGAGAAGAGTGGGAAATTGTAACAAGAAGAACATGGTATGTCTGGTATGTCCTCAGCTCTTTTTCCAGGTGGCTTTGTGAGGGACTACTTGACTGGACAGGGCAGAGCATGGCTGGTGGAAGTGCCTGTGCAAGTGGGCTTGGGCCAGGCAGCTGCTGGTGTCATCTGAACCTCTGAACACCTTCACTGTCGAGTCCTGGTTATGGAGCAGCTGTTCAAGGCAGAAACACACAGAAATTATGCTCTTAGCCACCTCCCACACAATGAGAGGAGCCTTGCAGGTCCTAGGAAACAGAGGAACTATAAGGCAAACAATCATAGACCTTTCCCTCTCTGTGAAACAGAATGAAGTCTAAGTTATTTTCTATTCTGGCTGTCAAAGGACTTACACCTAATGCAGAGAATCTATGTCATAAGTAAGAAGACATGTTTTTTCCATCAGCAACACAGTTTATAACATGAAAGAGAGCAAAAAACAAAAGAAATAGTACTGGATAGTGCTTTCTTGTAGTAACAAAATTATGGTAAGCCAATAGAAGATAGAGGTGTAAGAAAATGTTGTCTTAGCAATGAATGGATGAATAATCCCCATAGCTGTTCTTTCAAAAACTCCCTATCCAGTTATTTTACAGAGGTATTTATAAAAACAAACCTGTTCTGGGTGATGTACTGATCCTAGGGTAGCATGACAGCTTGCAACAGCCACAGGAACAAAGCTACCACCAAAACAACAGGGCAGTCACACTTCCCTTGTCTGTGATACTCTTCTGGGGTCAGCTCATGGGCCCTGCCTTACTGAACATCTATCTGCATTTGTGCCTTGCTGTGCTGCTCAGACCTGCTAGTTAAACTGTGGGTTAAGGAGAAGAGAGAATGAAAGACGATGGCATTTATCAATCTGCGTGGAACTGCTTCATGTTGGGAATCAATTAAAAGTTTGTGGTTTTGAGGGAAGTGGTGAAAGAAGAGATTGAGAAAGTGGATAACAAGCCAATCAACCGTTCACATTCCCTCAGATCTGGTGGGATGTCCAATCCCTTTCATTGTGACTTGTGTTGACACCTCAGTGGTATCTCCTAATGGTCTGTTTTTGGCAGACTTCTTCAGAGTGGCTTGGGTGGCTTCCTCCTAGCTTGGTGACTGGCTCCTACACTGTGCTCTCTGCAGCTTAATCACATGCTGCCAGACACTAATGGGGATGCTAATGAACTAATTATCATCTATTGGTAGCTGATCTTTCTGGGAATGCAAGTGGAGCTGCTCTTCACATATGTCACTAGAACAGTCTCTGCTCCCATCCCAATCAGAGATTTTCACCTGCTGTTTTTTTTCTTTTTGGCAAAAACAAGGCAGGGAAGAGATACACTACACAGTTGTTTTCACATCACAGATCCCAATACTGTGCATCCATCAGTGGGACAGGCAGTTGTGGGGAAGAGAAACAGAGGATCAGCCATTTGAGTACAGCCATGCATATTCCATAAATCATCCTAAGAAATTGGGCTTGATCCCTCTGGTAACAAGCTTTAGAGGAATTCCTCTTGCCTATTGGCCGCAGCAAGAATAATGAACTAAAAGCCTCATACATTAGACACAACAGAAAAATCAATTGAATGTAAAAGGACTTTTAAAAAAATTGATTCTGGATTTTAGGTTTTAGGCAAGATGCAGCTTGTCCAAAAAAGCAAAAATTGAAATGGATATTATCTTCAAGGGAATACTGGTACTGCTGTAAAAAGACATGTTTACTAGACAGTCTGGATGTTAAAATTAAAGGAGCTCTGGCTAATTCAGAAATTAGGAAACATGCACAAGACCCACAAATGGACTGTATCTCTGCAAAGATAAAAATCAGCATATGGGAAAGAGTTGCCAAATTCTAGTGTGTGATCTGTGCTGTGGAATAAGACACCAGATATGCCAGCCGCCATTTCTATTTCTATCTATAGCAGAAATCGAGACATTTCCCTTGGTTAAAATGGATCTTAACTCTGTCCCAGAATCCATTGGGATATCTAGGATATTCTCCTAGGAACATTAAAATGAAGAATTGGAATGCAAGAGTGGAGAGAACAGGAAGAAAAAAACTGTTGGAAAACATGTGAAAGGGAAGGTGGGAAGAGACCATTACTGCCTTTCACAATATGTATATAGGCAAGGGATACACCACACAAAAATAAGTGAACAAAGGCTGCATGAGGAAAGAAGAGAACATTTCTATTTTTCTCTCTCTCTGCTTTCTGAGAATATCAGAGGGACAAGGCATTAGTCCTATTAAAAATTCTGGTTGCAGAATGGACACATGTTGTATGTATGTCCCCACTTGAGAGAACAGTCAAAGAATGACTGTGCACCTGCTTTGCAGGGCTTGAAGAACCGATGGTTTGATAAGAAACACTGGAGATGCCCAGCCAGCTACGTGATTGCTTTCAGGTCAGGGAGGACAGAAAAAAAAGTGATGAGTTTTGGTGTAGTTGCCTTTTTTTTTGAGTGTTATGCACTTCTGCATAACAGTCCTGAATAGGACTGAAATTTGTTAAAAATGTGTTCCTGTCTCCTATGTTGCAGACTCCTATCAATCTTCATGGCAGTTTGGATTTCTGTCAGAGGTTTGCCATATGACTTTGAGAAAAGGACAGTCCCAAAAAAAAGGATTTTTAAAGGAGATTTTACATAAACTTCAGGAACTGTTACTTTAAAATCATGTCTAGTTATATGAAAAGAAAGAGTGTGAATAAAATGAAAATGGTAAATAATATTTTAAACAGTAGATTTTAATATTACTAAATAAAATTGTAATTTTTCCATGTGATTGGATTTTTTACTGATTTACATTTTTACTGAAATAAAATGGGCAGGTAGGGAATTGGTAAAACTGCATGATACTAGAGATCAGTTCTTTGGTCTATCATTTACTTCATGCACAGCCATAAACAAACAACATTACAATTTCTGTGCTTTGGTTTCCCTATGAGGTAAGTAATAGGTATTTCTATTAATATCATCATGATTTCTTCAGAGGAGTGAGATGAGAACCTAAATAACATTAAGAATTTTAAGATTTACTGAGAGTAAAGGCTAAAAAAATTTCAAGTGTTGTTTTTACAGTAGATGGGTTTCCAGAGAAGACAATCAACCAGCTAAGAGGGAACAGTAAATTATAAGCCTCTTGAATGAATGGCCTGACTTCTCTAGATAAAATTCATCCAAATAAGTTGGGAGTATTTATTTGCTTTCTCTTGTGTTAGGATCACATCTCATCCTTGCTGCTGCACGTTACACCCAGATTCCATGAGCTGCATGGACAAAAGGGTGAGGGGAGAGGGGGAACTGCACTGCCTCATCCCATGTCACACAAGTCAACCACATGCCAGCTGAGCTATCTGAGCAGCTGATGTCCTTTCATCTGCAAGGGGAAATAAATCTATGTTTCCTCTCTGAATTGAAGCTGTGGGGAGAAATAACTGGGGGAAAGTTCCAAAGGACAGGATTGTGCAGCTTTCAGTTCCTTGTTGCATAACACATTATGTGAGCATCTGAAACACCGAGTTAAGACTTATCTTGAATTTAATGATGCTACTGCCCTGTTCCATAGCAAACTGCAGGAATCACTAATTACATCTCTTAGAGGCCAAGCTATTCAGCTTACATCAAGAGAGAGACTGGAAAAAATAATTACTGTTAACAAGTGAACTGAAACTGTTATGCAAACTTCCCCAGCGAGCAAAAGCTGCAAGCCAAAATCTGAACGAGATGGAGGATAATAAATGGCAAATGCTGTTAGAGCATTTGTGCCCTATTTTAAAAACAACAACAAAACAAACCAAACAAAAAATCTGAGAGGTCACTGCAAAAAATGCAAGCAGATATTTCTGTCCTAGGGTCACAAAGATAAATTGGGATGCTGATGAGATGCTGCTCTCTGCAAAGCCTCTGAGTTGAAGGAACAAATTACATTATTGCCAACATCAAGCTGGTTGAAGACCAGTTCAAAGTCTGCTTTCCCTTTTCTATGCTATCTGCTTCCAGCTGGCCCTGTCAGCTCAGATGTTTTGAAGAAAATTCTCCTCCTTTGGTGAGGAGTGAATGTGTGCTGTAAAGACTGGCCTGAAATAAAACTGGGCCACCTGCCAAACTTGGATTCAGAACTCTAAGTTGTCCTAAAATAAACACATTTACCTCTACCCACGTGGTGAGAGTCCATCCCATGACTGTTTTCATCCTTTCCGCCTCCCCCATGTTCTCTTTACTCACCTCCAGTGCTCCACTCCACATTACACCTGCTTCCCAAGCCTCACCAGGACTTTTACAGGGCAGTGCTGATCCTAACATGGGCTCAGTGTTTGCATGGGGCACTGCAGAAGAGATCTGGGAGCTGCAAACCCACCACGTCCCACAAATACACATCTGTTGCTCCAGCATCACAACTAACTTGTGCTACAGTGCATATCAAGCTGTCTTTCCCTCCAAGGGAAAAGGATCTTAATTATCTTCAGTTAAATTCTCCAGGCAGTGGTTGCTGCAGAGGGCTGGCTTGATAGATGGAAGGGTCTGGCATGTGGCAGGTCCTTATAAGCACAAGGCTAAGATGGTCACTGCATCTGGCTGAGGCTGGGTCTAACTGTATGCCTAAGACTTGCTCTTTTGTTTCCTTAATGAGGATATTGCAATCAATTTTTTTGGCATAAGAAGAGTTTTTTTGACATCTCAGGTTGCTAATTTGCTTTGAGGCATCTGAGTCCCCTTAAGTATTGTCTTGGGAGAGATTTCAGTAGAGTATCTTTCAGGGATTTAATAAATATTCTTATATTTTTTAGACACCATCAAAGACCGAATGTGGGGACAGCTGAGCTGTCAATCAGACTTTCTGTAGCAACTGCTATCAGCTTAAAAAAAACCCCAAAACCTGAATGAAAAACATTTTTAATTTAAAGAGGGGACTAGAGAAAACATTTTAGGACATGGATGTTGCAGAATGTGAGAGAGCTGGAACAGCAAAGCAGAACTGAAATTTCACCTGCCATACTTTATGAGACAATGGGAGAAAATAGCAATGAGTTTTATTTGTAGCAAGGTGACCCAAGGTGCTTTCACGGCTGAACTCACAACTTGCACAAAATAGTCATGGTTTAGGGTCTATGAGTCAGAAATAAATTTAAACCCTGTATTTTTTAAACTGCCTGCAGCACTTGTTTCTTTCTTCTGTATTCTCCTGTCCTTGCTGAGTGAGACACTTAGAGCCTGTGATCTGCAGGACTTTAGAGAAGAGAGGCAGGTGTGATGATAGCTTTAGTCTATTTATATCTACTCAAAATGTACTTTTACCTTGAAAATTCTCCCAGGCTCTTTTCTCTCTTTATCAAACAATGTCATTGCTGTGGATGACAACATACCCAGCTGGGAATCACTCACTACAGCCATGTGAAATGCAGTTTAAGAGACTTCAGGGGTGAACAAAACCAATCAGGCAATGAAAGTAGATCTAAGGTATCTGGTCAAGCGGAATCAAGCTGTGAACAGCGAGGGAAATTGTCATCACAGAGCACCAGATGACTCAGCACTGCCAAGAATTTTGAAGGCAACCATATAGAGGTGAGCTTCAGAAAGGCTTAAAATATTATGGCGTCATTGTTTTCCTCATGAGTTCTCCCGTAACTGAAGCAGGAACTATTCCTTCTCTTGAGTTCAATCCTCTTTCTTTGACATTTCCAGATGTACTGTAACTCTTCCAGGTTCATTTCCTGTGATTCCACTAGCTCAAATGCTTCACACAGCACTCTTGGGCATCTTAGCAGCATCTGTATGTGGGATTATTTAGTAAGATTAGACCACTCTGACTCCTTCATTATTTTTCTATCTCAGTTTTTGCTCTCTTGCTCTCCTTACCTGAAATGCAAGTATTCTAAAATGCAAAGTAACACTCAATATGTTATGGGGCTTTCCTCAATGCCACGACTTTTTAAAGACAGCAACCCAGAGAACACTCTCAAAACCACCTGTCAGCCAAGCTCTGGGTTGCACCCTGTACTGGGGAGGTATGCAACTCTGATGTCAGTCTGAGAAGTTCTCCTAATTTCTCTAACTTTCAATCAAATATATACACCTCATCCCCTGTACATGGCCCCAAGGATTCATCCAAGTATTGAAAAACAGTTGTTGTCCACTCTGCCACTTGGTTATGATAAAGAGAAATGAGAGGAACTCAAGGAAACAAAAAGTGCTGCATTGTGAGACTTTTAATTAAAATTACCAGCAAGCAGCAGGTGTGGGAGCACTGAGAGCAGCTGATATAAATGCCTCTCTCACACTGGCAGTTCCCCCACAGGGGGGTGAACTGGCTCTGTCAGTTTAGAGAAAGGCCACAGGTAATATTGTGGGCATCCCAGAACCCTGCCCTCCATCCTGACGTTCAGCATGCGTCTGGGGAGCCCCAGCAGAAAACTCCATATTATCCAGTGCTCCTCATGTAAGATTTGCAGAATGAGACCACACGTATTTTCTCAGAGAGTTGACAACGCCAGTAACCGTGATCAGAAAGGGAGGAGTAGGAGTTCCTCATAGCAAAAGATATTTAGCACTCTTGTTTCTAATCAATCTCCATTGCACATCTTTTCCCTATCTCACAGGAACTGTATTCTCAAAGACATTGGAAAAGAGGAAAACACAGTTTTTGCATTTGAAGAACTGGGTCAGGCTGGGCATTGCCTTTCTGGCACAAAGATTTATTTTTTTATCCAACAAGTGATGACCACTTCATCAAGACAAGTCCTTTTAATCTGTATAAAGAAATCATATCTTGCCTTTAGTCTTTCCCAAGACAAATTTAAGTTTATTGGAGCAATTTGTGTTCTTTATTGCACAGCAATTATCCTGCTGTGAAGGGATGGACATAATGACCAATCAGGTAATTTCTATTGCTAATTTCTTTGCTTATATCTCGGGAGGGTGCATGCTAAAAATTCTTTTTAATAAAAAGAACTTTCTTAACCCAGTGCATATAATTACACCACTGGTAAAGCACAGATACGTCCTACTTTTTTAATAAATGACTCATGATTGTGCCTGCCTTGCTTTTCAGATGCTGAATGTGGTCCATTTTGTAGGAATCTGATTCATAAGAAGCCTCAAGCACGGATTTTAAATATGCAGTCCCTTAAAATGTTTTAAGTTATCTAAACCAAAAGCTCCATAAAACTATGACTGAAAAATTTCATCTGCAATTGCAATATCTTTCTATATTGCAGCTGAGGCCAGAGGAAAACTTTTTTTTTTATCAAAAGGCACTTGGCTGCACAAGTGTCCTGACAAGAGCCATTTGTTAAGATTAGATGGCAGAGGACAAGCAGAAAATGGTGGAATCAACAGAAAATATGAGCTCATGTCCAACCATTTATTGCCATGTGTAAATTATTTGGTAGCCCAAGTGAGAGTCTGACAAAACTCTCACTAAGGACAGAATGAAGATTGAAAATCATAGTCCTGTAGTTTGGGTATTTTTCCCCCTCTCTATCTGTACAGCATTAGACAAAGGCAGTGACTCACAGCCCTATGTGTAGTTCAAGATACCATCTGTCTCAGGTATGGTCTCTTTCCACTCACAATTTTTTCTAGGGTAGAATAAAGGGATCTTTCACATTTGCCTATGATTTCTGGGCAGCTGGCATTATTTCTCACTAGCTCCAAGCAGCCTATTGTATGTCTGGAACACAGGGATATTTCCTCAGAGCATCAGCATATTAGATTTGTAGTGCTTGGCCTGCAGGAGCAGCACATGGTGGATGGTGTAGCATGTGTGCTCATGACATGTACCCTTCTCAGGAGCACCAGCTGATGAGCACTTCTGTACATGCTCAGGAGATGCATCATAGAAGAACTGAATATTCTATATGGCTTTTAGTATTTAGCTGAGTCTTAAAACTTTAGGAGCATCACCAGAGTTAATTTATTAAATCTAATACAGAGCCAGTAAAATTTTCTGAACATATTAAAAAAGGTTGGCTCCCTGTGACTAATCGTACTGACACTCACCTACCTGTGCATTAACTGGAAACCATAGTATGACAAATACAAAAAAGGAAGGACACAAACATTATTTCTATGAGTTCTTGAAACTGTCAAGATGTGCAGATTTTTCCACAAATATTTGAATAAGGAGCAGAGAGAACTTTCCCCTGGTAATGAGTCAAACTTGAGTCCTTTAACTACAAGTGTATTTTGGTGATTTGAGGGCGAATATAACATTTCCTGATATAGTTGCATCAGAAAGATGCTTTAAATGACTTCTAAAATCCATGAATTTTTATCTTCTAAGAGTGTATATGAATCTGTGACCTGCACAGCACTTGAATTAACAGCTGCCTAAATCTGGTCAAGACACTGTGAACATTGCCAACAGAGTAAGTTCATCAGACACAGTATAAAATAATGGAAAAACCCAGACCATTCTCTTTCAAAATCACCTTGTCATGATGCAGGAGATCTTTTGTGGAGAGATGTCATGCCAAGTTAATGAGAAGTGTCTGCTCCGGCACCTGCTGTCCCTAACAAGTTGACATGCTGTAATAATGGAGCAGTCCTGGGATGGAGCTGGGGAGGGGGAGAACAGCACCCACGGGGCAGCGAGTCAGGGAATAGGTTCTGCCAGGGGAAGCCAGGCAGAGTGTCTCGCTGGCCCTCTTCCCTGAGAGCTCTGCCAGCAGCAGACAGCTTTAAATCCACTCTCAACTGATACATCGCCTCCCCTGCTGATCCTATTTACTTCTTGGGCTGGCTCCCAGCACCTAGCAGTCGTGAGAGATTGCCGGCACCTCATGATGCTGCTCCCACTCCCACAGGAGAAGCAGGAGCCAGAGGAAGATGGGGCGATGAGCGGATCTTGGCCCCTTTGGCATACAGCAATAAAACTGTGGGGTTGTCAGGGACTGGAAGGATCTTGCCAGGAGGGGAGTAAGAAAGATTTTTCATTTCTTATTTCCACTTTGTTTCTGATCACTTGCTCTGTTACAGGCTGAAGTGCCAGTGTACTTCAGCGAAGAAAATGGGAGGCTGAGACAGAGCCTGATCTCACTCGTTGCTAAGAGAGTAACCTAATTTGCAGCAGATGGTGTTTATTGTTACTTCCCATCTGCATAAGGATTAAGAATTCTTCTCAGAAAAAAAAAATTGATGCAGCCTGACAGCATCCTAGTAAGAACAGGCAAACTTAATTCCAATCAAATATGACTTTTATGAGCCTTTGGGTAAGCTTAACTGAAATAAAGTTTAGGATTATTATTTTTTAGGGTTTTTTTTACTTAATTTCCTTTTTTTTTTGATGCTATTAATTTTTTTAATAATGTCACTTAAAGTTTCTAACCATGCAGAGTAATTTTTAAAAATGTCCAGAAATGTACATCAAAAAATGTTCAAGTAAAGAGTAAGCACATTGTCTCTAATCAAAAGTAACTTAATGTCAGAGCTGAGATTTTAAGTCTCAGCTCCGCAAGGCCTTAAACCAGAATACAGCCCCACAAAGGAACTGATAGCACATCTTGTAGCATCTGTCCTTGGCTCCTAGCACTGATAAAAGAGAGCTATGGGTATGGTGCCTGTGAATGATCAGTCTCTTAAAAGCACAGATGTCTCTCTTATATTCAGCACCCATTAACTAATTGTGCCTCATGGCACAGCACGTCCTTCTGTACACACTAAGAAACTAAACTTTTATTCAATTCATATAATCCATCTGAAGTCATAAGAGTTGTACCAAGGTGGTTAGTACATTGAGCCTCATTAAAGTCTGCCTGAGTTTGTTTTGTAACACATCCTGTAAAATTGTCACCTCGAATATACTGCCACTATCACTTTCAGTTCTGCCTGGGCTTTAATAAGCACAAAAATATTCACATGACTACAGCTTAGAAACCAGGATGAAACTTTAAAATGAAAATTATAATGGACAAACCAAAAAAATAATAGTATTCAAAACAGAGATGCAAAAACCCCCAAAGACTTAAATGACAATTTGGTCAAATATGTGTTTATAAATAAAAGCAGCTTGCCATAACATGTGTGCCACTCCCCAGACTAGAATGGTTATCCTGTATTTATAGTTTTGTTGCCTAAATCTATAGTAAGATCTCTCTGTATTCTTGCTCATATTCTTGATCAGCATGCCCTCCGTTCCTTCCTGCATTTTATGCCCCTAGAAGAAAAAGCAGAGTCTGGTTATTTTTCTGCAATTTTTAGAAATCAGGCATCCCCTGGCAGACGGCTGGTGGTGCTTGAGAAGATCAACTGGGTACGTCAGGAAATTCGTGGCATTCCAGTCAAAAGGAAAATGTCTGAGGCCAGTGGAGCTGACCAAACCCCTGCCTGGGCTGCAGCAGACAGTGTCCCTGGCACAGTGGCTGCACAGCTGATCTGTGCATTCACAGCAAGTCTGGAGCAGCTGGGGTATGTCTGGTATCTGGCATGTGCGCTGCATAAATAGAAATTGCTCTCTAGGAATTCTTGAAGAGGCGTCTAGAAGTCCTACACACATCTGTAACAGGTATTGTAGAGGTTGCTAATTTAATGCAAAATTCATGACAGCATTAGGTCATTTGGTATTCTCCAGACTTGCATTGCAAAAGGCACAGCAGGGTGGCACTTATAAGGGGATGTTGGCCAGAAGGTGCTTTGCCATCTTAAAGCACATTGATTAAAATCCTCAGATGTGTATTTTTCCTCTTAATTCATTTATACAATAATGGCCCATCTGAGCCTTTTTCATTATTTCCTCTGTTGTGGTGTTGCTAGGTGGGCTCCACATGTGTAAGTACAACATTACATGCAATATCCATGAGATATGCACCACAACTCACTCATACATTTTCCCACACAGAGTTTCTCTTCCATCTTGGTTAGCTCAAACCTCTTAAATGAAATGTGCAAAAAACTTTGCTGGCTTTGTTCCTCAGAATCTTATAACAGAGTATCTGTTTGCCACCCTAAAAATCATCAAGTTAAACAAAACTTGGCAAGCCCAACCAGATCTCTGCTTACTGCATGCTAATAAAATTTGCTTCCATTTCAGATGGAAATGCTTCTCCTCCCAGTCTTGTGCTCTTTAAATAATTTTTTTACCCTTCGGAAAAAGTGCACAGATTTCTACATTTCTGTGAATCATTAGTGACATCCAGTGGCTAAAATGCTAAAAATTCATAATTCTTCTTGTCAAGGGACACCTAAATTTCCATCTCTTTCTCTAAGAGCTACCTGTTAGAAAAAGGAGAAAGGTGAAAAATTCTGTTCCCCAGCTCTTCCAAAACACATTGTGAATTTGATTAAACCTCACTGAATTTGCAACATACAACTGCTATCTTTCCTTTGTGATAATTATAAGAATCTATAGAGCTCCCCTAAGGAACCATTGAGCTTCCTTAAGAAATCAAATGGCTGAAACCATGCCACTTTCAACCAAAACACAGAGACATATCACAAAGCAAAAGAAAGAAATAAATGTGAAAATGGTGGGAAATATAAACCAAATACAGGTAAAGGTTTTATTAAGGGAGGGGTGTGGGTGTCAGAATGAGACATGCTGAAGAAACAATATGGAATGAAAGAAAAGGAACAGCAGTCTGGACAGTCACAGCATTGCAGAACTACAAAACTAAAGAATGATTTGGCTTGGAAAGGACCTTTAAAGATCATCTAGTTCAACTTCCCTGACATAGGCCAGGACATCTTTCACTAGCCCAGGTTGCTCACAGTCCCATCCAGCCTGATCTTGAACACTTCCAGGGCTGGGACATCCACAGTTTATCTGGACAACCTATTCCTGTACCTCACCACCCTTATTGTAAAAAAATTTCTTCCTCATATCCAACCTAAATCGACATTCTTTCAGTTTAAAATCATTGTTCCATATCCTGACACTACAGGCCTTGGTAAAAAGTCTTTATCCTTCTTATAAGCCCTCTTCTTCAGACTGAAAATCCTCAGTTCTTTCAGCCTTTCTTCATAAGAGAGGTGTCCAAGGCCCTATGATGATTTTCATGGCCCTGCATGTAAATAATGTAACCTTGATCAAAAGTTTAACAGATATTTTTGGGCAAAGCACTAATTAAAGGAGATCTGGCTGTATAAACCAATGCAACGTTGCGGTATTGTTTGAAAGCTCTGTCTTAAAAAGGTAGCCTTTGGTAATTTCTTGTAGTAAGCACATTATCAAAGTAATAAACAACTCTGCCATTTGTTTCCTCTCCTGATGGAAATACATTGATAATCCCTGAATTTTAGGTAATAGTCTGCTGAGTCAGGTATATGCAGTTATCTCTGCTCCAGTCTTCCTACTTCTGTAATGCCTGGGATATCACTGAACTCCAATTAGCTGGCTAACTCAACAATGGAGAAGAAATTTTCAGGTTAACTCAAAATAATTAACATCCATTTTGAGAGCTTTCCCAGCTGTCATTGTGAGCATGTCAGGAGGAGCTGAAGGTGGAAAACCACAGCATTTTTTTCAGCTGTGTGGGGCCCTGAGGCAGGATATCTTAAGTTAAGTAGCTCCTTTATGCTATGCCTTGTCTGGGCATGGCAACTCAAGCATGAGAGAGCTGAAACCTCCTCCTTCACTTCCCTCCCCTCCCGTCTTTCTCCTTTCTCATGTCACTGCACTCAACATATCTTTGATAGAAAGTATCAGTCTGTACTTACCCCATCAGGGCAAGGGGACAATTCTAAAATATTTTAAGATTTTGTATGTTCAAAACTGGTTTTAAGCTGGCATTCTTTCATATTGCAGTTCTACATTTTATACATATTCACTACAGATTTTGTAGTATGTGCCACAGAAGCACAGAATAACTCAATTTGGAAAAAACCTCCAGAGATTATCTGGTCCAACCCTTCATTAGAAGGGGAGCCTAGGTGAAATTATATAGCACCCTGTCCAATTGTATCTTGAAAATCTCCAGTGATGCAGCCATGGGCACTTCTCCATGTCCCTGGGGAGGTTGCTCCGGTGAATAATTGTTTAAAAAATTTCTTTTTTATGTCAAGAGTCATGTTTACATCATACATTAAAAAATCATATTTTGATATATCCACACACCAATGTCATTATTGCAATGTTATAGTTGTCTTCCAAGACCCATCACCTGAGGAATTTCCAAATGTCTTTGGCTTGTTTATTTAGGACCAAGTCTTTTTTAATCTACTTACTGACATTAAGCATGACTAGACCCTCACCAGCTCAGTAGGCTTATTAACACCTCTGGAGTTGGGTTACTGACAGTTAGCCACAGAAATCAGCAGCATTCACTCACTGACTTCAGGACTGAAGTCAGGTATATAAACTCTTCTACACTTTTTCATGTATTTAATTCAATTTCCAAAAGAAAACAAAATAAAGGCACTCAGTAAGATGTCAATATTCGGAAAATATCCTTTTCTCCCTTCCAAACTTCTATTTATTAACTGATGCTCTTTGTTTTTAACATCCACTGAAAGCAGCTAACATAGATTATTTCTTACACAATTTTGCTGGAGGGCCAGAAGATACATTGATGGAGGTGTCATCTTAGGAAGTCAAAGTACTCAAAATAATACATTAACACTGGCACCTCAGTTTGCCTAATACTACCTAAATTTTTGAAGCTTCTCAGTACCTGGAGTGTTGTGGCACATATTAACTGTAGTATATCTGTCCCTGCATGTTGTACACAGTCACACTTTTCCCATTTATCATAAATTGTAGGTGATGTCTTCAACTCTTTTAAATAATAAAACCAGAGACAACTTTCAAGAATGTGGTGGAAGATAAAACTAACTGCTTTCCTTCCCAATTTAACTGGTATCCACCAGTATTTCTGCAATAGTGGATTGGTCACTGGCAGCCTTCAGAAAAATGATAATACAATTATCCTAAACATAATTTATTGTATCACTATTCCTCCCTTGAAGCGTTCTTTATTTGAGAATAAGAAAGGGTCCTGAAATCTTTAAAATTCAGTGCCCACACAACAGCTAAAAGTAGCTCTTCTACTCTCAGGCACCTACATTATCCTTATTCAGATAATAACAATAATAACTGAGACAGATTTTCAGGTGCTCTCTCTTCATTCATCTGATGGGTCCATTAATGATATGTTATTCAAAGCTACAGATTAAATGGTGATTTAAAGTTTTCAAGAAATTCTTAGGTGCCACATCTTTGTTGTTGGGAAAAAGTGTTTAAAACTGTGTTTTCTAAGCCAGGAGCTATTGAAATGACAGTAACAAGAATCAGGAAAGGAAAGGGATGAAGGGGCTTGTAGTACAAATGGACTAAGTAAACAAAAGTAATGGAAGTATAGGGAGCTTTGCAGGACTCTTTGGCTAGCTCCCTCACTGCTTTGCCTGTCTTTTCCGTCTTAGAGAATCTTTACTTTGTGCACCACTGCCCCAGGTGAAAATGGCTGTACAGAGACACAGGGATTGTGGAAATAACCTACAACTCCTAATTCTGGTTTTAGCATTAACTTACTAAAGTGCCACATTGCAGTGTGCGCTAGTAAATTGTTAATTTCCACAAACTTCATATTTGAATTTACAATTACATCAATAAGTATGGAGAGTGTAAGAGCTCATCATTAAACAAATCCAAGTTAGAAGCATACTTTTTATTTCCTCAAAGCACTTTATAATTAGAGCTTTGTAAACAAAACCATAAATGGCACCAGCAATTATTTTTAGAGCACGATTTGTCATAGCTAGTACACTCAGAAGAAGTAGGTGTAACTACTTGTTAAGAAGTTAACATTTAACGCTGGTTAAAATTTTAATTTCAAGCATCCAGCTCATTAAATTAAAATATGGCTAAGCAATAATGTGGCTTAGTCCCTGCACCAGAATGTAGACATTTCAATATCACAATGTAAGAAACCTGATATGCACAGTCGTAGCTACTGCAAAAAAGTGCCAGTGTAGATTTGTGAGGTGGATGTACTGTTTTCTGCTCTCCATCTGACAACACATGACAGCTACAAATCATGCCTGCCAACCTCTGAGATCTCTGAGAAGGTTGGACACTCCAAAACATGTCAGTCTTGAAAAGCTTTCCAAAGGGACAGGGTGAAAGCAAGCGGGGACAATGAGCACACAAGGAGCCAGCCAGCAGGTGCACATGTCCACCATGCTCACCACTGACCCTTCATACTCCCAGTAACTCAGGGAAGTCCTGAGAAACTCAGTGCCAGCCATGAATCACTGGCACGAATCTTTGCTGGTTACAGACCAGCCAGGCTCTGTGGTAATGCTGAAGAAGTCAGGATAGGAGATATATGTTGGTGCTGTCAAAATGTTGGCTGCCCAAGAGGTCTGGGGGTTTCCAGCCCAGTGTACCACTGAGCCCACGTTCGTCACGCCTGGGGAGTCTTCTCTGTCATTATCCACAGAGCAACTGGCAGAGAAACAGGATGCACCTTTACAACTCTCTGGCAAGGCACTGGGATAGCTCCTCATTTGAGCTCACTGAGACAAAATTAAATCCATAAAATGCTTATGTGAGGAACGAGATCATTTGTTATCTTCCATCCTGAGGCGCAAACAGAAATGTAAGCGACAGCAGGGAGGCTTTCTAGAGCTAAATTTGTCTTCACTAAGTCATCAACGACCTTGAACAAAAGATTTTGAAGGAAACAAGAGCCTAAGAAGACATTCTGCTGAAAAGGATGGGGAAAGTAAATTATGCTCTGACTCAGTTCCTGCGACTCAGGATCACATGGGCACAAACTACAATAAATTTAAACATGACAAAAAGCTTATTTTGCTTTAAAGAATGGTCAGACCCTGGCATTTCTTGCCTATAGAGGCTGGGTATCCTTCACCCCTGGTAATACATAAAACCTGAGGAGATGTGGCTGTTGGCTACCAGATCTAGGTGACCCTGTTCAGCTTCCATCCCCTGGAGCCCCTTTCCTCCTCTGCAGCCCTGTGTCTCCATGGCTTGTGCCACGGGCCCTGACAACTGGGCCCTGCAGCTTTACATGACTGGGTCAGTTTGGTGTGCTTGGTGCCCACTGTGGGGCACACACCAGGCACCCACAGCAGCAGCACAGCTCAGATACCTGTGACATCTCAGGGTGGCAAGAACTGTAGGTTTAGATTAGATATCAAGAAGAAAAGTCTTTACTGTCAGGGTGGTGAAGCACTGGAACAGATTGCCCAGAAAATCTGTGGATGTCCCAACCGTGGAAGTGTTCAAGGATGGGGCTCTGAGCAACCTGGTCAAGTAGAAGGTGTCCCTGCCCATGGCATGAGTGTTAAAGCTAGATGATCTTTAAGGTCCCTTCTGACCTAACCCATTCAATGACATTATCCTTTCTAACCCAAATAATTCAAGGACACTGCGGTGCTGGAGCATGTCCAGAGAAGGGCAGCAAGGCTTGTGAAGGGTCTAGAAACTTGTCTTATGAGGAATGGCTGAAGGAGCTGGGTTTGTTTAGTCTAGAGAAGAGGTGGCCTCATGAGGGATGCCTCATTGCTTTCTGCCTGAAAGGAAACTGTAGTGAGGTGGGGACTGGTCTCTTCTCCTTTGCCTGCACTGAGAGGACATGGGGAAATGGCCTTAAGTTGAGACAAGAGAGATTCAGGATAGAGATATTGGAAAAAAAATTTACGGGTAGGGTGGTCAGGTATTGGAATAGGTTGCCCAGGGAAGTGGTGGAATCAAGAGGGACCTGGCTCTGGGTGACATGGTTTAGCCATTTAGGGGTTACAGTGGTAGTGCTTCTGGATGATCTTGATGAGGGGATTGAGTTTATCCTTTGTAAATCCACAGGACACAAAGTTGGGTGCGAGTGTTGAGTGCTGGCTCCTACACTTTGGCCACAACAACCCCATGAAGTGCTACAAGCTGGGGGAAGGTGGATGGAAAGAGGCCCAGTGGAGAGGGACCTGTTGGTGCTGGCTGACAGCAGCAGAGCATGAGCCAGTGTGTGCCCAGGTGGCCAAGAAGGCCGATGGCATCCTGGCCTCTACCAGTAATAGCATGTTCAGCAGGACCAGGGCAGTGATTGCACCTCTGTACTTGGCACCGGTGAGGCTGCATCTTGAGTTCAATGGCCAGTTCTGGGCTTCTCTGTTCAGGAAGCACATTGAGGTGCTGGAGCGTGTCCAGAGAAGGGTGATGGAGCTGGTGAAGGGTCTGGAGCACAAGTCCTGTGAGGAGCAGCTGAGGGAGCTGGGAGTGTTTAGCCTGGAGAAAAGGAGGCTCGGGGTGACCCCACTACTGCTCTCTCTACAGCTGCCTGAAAGGAGGCTGTAGCCAGGTGGGTCAGCCTATTCTTCCAGGCAACCAGTGACAGGATAAGAGGAAATGGCCTCAATCTGCACCAGGGAAAGTTTAGATTGGACATTAGAAAGCTTTTCTTCACAGGAAGGGTGCTTGGACATTGGATTCGGCTGCCTAGGGAACTGGTGGAGTCACTGTCTCAGGAGGCGTTTAAGAAAACACTGGACACCCAATCCCCTGACGTAATTGCCACGGTGGCGTTCAATCAGAGGCTGGGCCCGATGATCCCAGGGGCGTTTTCCAGCCCATCGGGCCCCGTGACTCCGGGCCGTCCCCCGCAGGGCCTGGGCAGGCCGGCTCCGAACGGCCGCGCCCCGCCCGCCGCCCGCCGGGACCCGCCCGCAGCGCCGCCCGGAGCCCTCCAGGGGGCGCTGCGGCGGCGGCCGCGCTCGGCGGTGCCGCGCTGGCCGAGGGGGCGGTGCGGGCGCCGGGCCCGGCATGGAGGCCAGGATGAACCTGCCGCGGGGCCCCGAGAACCTCTGCTTCGACAAGGACGAGTTCATGAAGGTGCGCGGGGGCCAGAGGGTTGTGGAGAGGCCAGGGGCCTCCTGAGGATGGGGGTGGAGGGTTCCCTGCGGCAGAGCGCGGCCGGAGCATTGGTGGGGATTTTACAGCTCCGCCACGGCCCTTCCCCCGGGCGGGGGCTGCGGGGAGCGCCGAGGGTGTCACTGACAGGGGCAGCCGGGAGGCCGCCGTGCCCAGGTAGGGCCGGGCTCCGAGACTGACGGGAGCGAGAGGCCTCGCTGCTTGGAAAGAGTAGAGTAGTTCTCAGTACTGAATTTCGACTCTTGGCTGTTGTTTCGTGGTTTGTTTGTTTTTTTAAAAGTCTCCTGCATTTAGGAGAGTTGGAGCTATTCAGCCCCACCACACTCTGCTTTTCAGCCTAAAACCGAGAGAGTTTAACTGCTGCGTTAAGAAGCCTTTAGTTTGGTCAACTCGCAGGCATGTGGAGTACTTCATTTTGGGTGTGTTCCTTGTGAGAGCTGTTTACTTACATCTTTCTTTCCTGTTTCAGGCGGATTTTGATGTTGATCACTTTGTGTCAGACTGCAGGAAACGTGTGCAGTTGGAAGAGCTCAGAGAGGATCTGGAGCTCTATTACAAACTCCTTAAAACTGCTATGGTAGAACTCATAAATAAGGACTATGCAGATTTTGTTAATCTCTCAACAAATCTAGTAAGTGTTACTGGTTGTACTGTGTAGTTCAGGCTTAATGTGCTTCAGTGGGATTTTTATTTTTCATATGAAAAGTATATGGCTTTTATTTTGGCATTTTATGATTTAAGGCATCTTAAACTGAGCTCTCTAGTCCTTGCACCGAGACACCATTCCTGTAGAAGTTACAGAATTGCTGTACAGAATTGCTGTTGGTCTGTAGTAAATGTTTTAGATGTATGCATTTTGTCTTGAAAAGCTGATTTGTTAGGGAGTTAGATTTAGGACAAACTTTGTTTCAAACTGTCTACACTTCTAAAATTGGAAGAAATAAATTATTAAAATAGAATAGCAGTGGTAAAAGTAAGACTGTTCGGATGGATTCTTTTAGGAATCTTTAAACCTTTTGTATAGTCAAAGTATCTTAAAAAATCCCCAACTTTGTGTCTGAAAATTGTAATTATTCCAATTATACAGATGCATAGATTGAGACTTAACACACTTCTGAGAGGAAAAATTTCCATGGGAGGAAATTTTGTTTATCCTTTGGCTTTGTGTGAAAGCAGTCTTACATCTTAACTCTTGTATTTGAAATAACATATTTTTGCATTGAATTAAAATCTGGAAATTATGAAGTTATGAATTATGAAGTTATGTTTTCTCAGTTCTCTTTCAGTATCTGTAAAATGATAGGCTTTGTCAGTAATTCACATATGATCTTATCAAAAAGTAATAAATATGTTTGTGGTAATTTCTTCAGGTTGGCATGGACAAGGCTCTCAATCAACTTTCAGTACCCTTGGGACAGTTAAGGGAAGAAGTTATGGTATGTTCAAAACAATCATTGTCAACAGCTTGGTAAACTTCAGCTCGCTCTCATATGGTGTACAGAATGTCTTCTGTTTGTTACAATAAACTTCTCTTTGAAAACTGAGGACTTAGATTGCTAATAGAAGAAGCATTGTGTTTTCAGGCACTTGTATTGCAGCAAATTTATGTTTCCTATAGTGCATTTCAACCAAGAGATAAGGAGTTTCTAAAATTTGATGAGTGGATAGACTCTTGCAAGACAAGTCTGTGGAGATACCTTGTAGCTGTTTTAATATCTGAGTAACTTAAAGGTGGTAGAAAATTCAGATGCAGCACAGTCCCTTTATGAACTTACTTTTCTCAGTGTTTGGATTAACTATAAAACATCACCTCTTGAAGGTGGATCTTATTCTGGCTCCTCCACACTGACTTGGTATTTATAGGAAGGGGCAATTTTTGATCATCTTGGCAGCGAGTTCAAAGGGATGCTTGCTGCATAAATGTGCCTTCAAAATATCACACTCTTCGTGTCTAACAAAAACAGGGTCAGCTAGCATAGAGAAATCCTTATTACGTGAAAAATAGTACTTAAACTGATTTATAACTTCAGTTGTAAGACATAAAAACATAGTGGGTTGATTGCCTGTTTTTAGGCAAAGGTCATTTGTTCTCTCTAAGTTAATAAAAGAATGGTTATGGTGGAAATAATTACATTTGCAGTGACAATACCTAGGGAGCACGTTCTACTTTCAGTTATATAGTTGTATTTATGGCTTTTTCACTTGATGTAGTGTAGCTTTTATTAGTCCCATGATCTTATTAATCTGTGTCTTAAGTTTAGATTTTTTTTTTTTTAGGTTTTTTTCAACCCTTAAAGGGAAGCAAGCTTTACATACTTACTTTTTCTCTCACAGAGTCTTAAGTCATGTGTCAGTGAAGGAATTCAAGCAGTAGATGACCGAATGACTAAACAAGAAGACATTAGAAGAAAAAAGGTACACCAGATAGTACTGTCTTTAAAAGATCATCCTTAGGATAGCTTTGATTTTGCCATTAACCGAGAGAAAAGGAAATTAAGAAAGTTCTATGTTGTCTAGATGCACACTGTGCAGGATTTTGTACTTGTAAAGTATATTGACCTTTTGGTTGACAGACTTCATATTTTACAATGTCTAGTTGATCATAAATCTTTGTTTTACAGTAGTTGCCCAAAACATATGTTTTATTTAGTTGGATTTTTTTTCTTTTGTAACAGTTGCTCTTGTTTCCGACTGCAGTAGCGTATGAACTTACTCGTTGTGAATGGAATTGAAGTACAGCTGTTTAATTTTTATGGGCAGGAGACACTAACATTTGTCTTTGTGCTTTGAAAAACATCAGGGATAGGAACAACTGTCCTACATCTGTGACAAACATTTATTTGTGGTGTTTTATGGACATATGTGAGCAAAAACTTCAACTGAAACATGACTCAAGTGTTAAGATAAAGGGAGAAAACTTAAACCAGAAAAAACCCAAAGAACTAAGAAACCATCTAAAATATTTTCTTTAGGTGATGTCTTTTGGGATTGGGGTTAGACACGAAAAATCTTTCTTTAATTACAGATGTGTGTCCTGAGACTTATTCATGTTATTCAGTCTGTTGAGAAAATTGAGAAGATTCTACATTCCCAAGGCACTAAAGAATTGTCCTCATTAGAGGGAAACAGGTAAAAAAATTGTAATGTTCAGTTTTGTTTGTAGTTGACGGGACTAACTTAATTTCATGGTGTTGTTGAAGGCGAATCTACAAGCAGTATGATGTATCTTTAGAAATAGAAATGGAATAAAGTACTGTACTGTAATTTTAATATTTTCTTGGTTTTAGTCTTCCACAAGCCAGTCATTCACAGAATGCGTAACTCAGACTCCAAAGTTCCAAATTACTAGTGGTGCTTTCAGTAAGCAAGCTTTGTGAAGTTAGTGTGCAGTTATTTTGTTTTACTTTATTTTATTAGAAGTCACTAATCCTCTCATGTCTGAAATACTCTATAGTTTATTCCAATGTCATTTGTAAGTGAAACAAAATAGTTTTTCTTGTTTTCCCTGCTTATGTGTGAGTGAAAGGACTGCTGCAAGAATAGCTGAAGGCAGGCAAGGCAAACCTAGTACAAGGGAGGTTTCTGACCAAATCTAGTCAAACCTCTTCCTCTGCCTTTGCTGAGAATTGCAGGATATTGTTCAGCCAGTTTTGGAACTGATGTACCAGTCATGCATTTGAAAGGCTTGGCTGGGATGCAAATACAATTTAAGCTGGAGGGAAGACACATTGTGAGACTGTCTCTTCAGCTCACTGTGTTGGATCACGTGGTAGTGGGGGGTAGATGTACCAGAAAGTAGGTTGATACCTAGAGGGACAAAAGCAGATGTTTTCAGTCAGGTGAGGCACTTTGCAGAATTAAGTTTGCAGTTAGGATCATACTTGAACAACTGAAAATTCAGCTCATTATTGGGATTGTGTGGACTTGAGAAGGGCAGGACTGTTTCTCTAGAGATAACTATCATTAGTTTTACTATATGACAGAGTAAGAAAGAAACAAATCTGGATGGTGAAGGTCACCAAGTGCAGTTTCTGAGCTCTCTTAGGACTGACTATTCCTGTGATGATAAAAGTGCCATTTAGAAAAATGTGCTTCATACTGCTGAGGCAAGAGCTTATGTTCCTCTCAGCTTCTGCTTCATCCACTTCATGTTAGAGCTGCAAAACAGTGCTAATCATGCAGTGTGCTCCAGATCATTATTGCTTGATTGCAATAATTATAGTATTACCTAGCTGTGATCTTTGTGAGAATCCCCAGGATGAGGGAAGAGATGAGAATCTGACTTCCATGTTCTCAGAAGGCTGATTTATTATTTTATGATATTATATTAAAAGAATACTATACTGAAACTATACTGAAGAAATAGAGAAAGGATACATGAGAAGGCTTAACAAGAATGAATAAAAACTCCTGACTCGCCAGAGTCCCGACGCAGCTGAACTGTGATTGGTCATTAAGTAAAAACAATTCATATGGAACCAATCAAACAGGCACCTGTTGGTAAGCAATCTCCAGACCACATTCCAAAGCAATCAGATAATTATTGTTTTCATTCTTTTCTGAGGCTTCTCAGCTTCCCAGGAGAAGAAATCCTGGTGAAGGGATTTCTCAGAAAATACGACAGTGACACCTATCAGAATTCAAAATATTTAAGCTACAAAAAATTGAGGGAGAGCTCTTTTTATCTGTTACAGATGAGAGGAAGTTGGTTTGAAAGGATCTAACTGTATATTCTCATTTTGTATCATCTCTCTTCTAGTCCACTTCTAACTGGACAAGTTTTAGAGAGAATTGCCACAGAATTTAATCAACTACAATTTCATGCAGTACAAAGCAAAGGAATGCCCCTTTTAGACAAAGTGAGACCTGTAAGTATTGCATGACACTTAACACTTGCACAGTCAAGCAAAACCAGTATAATTGGAAGACAAATGCCTGTTTCCACAGAGTGTTATTGAATTAATTTATGGAGAAAAATGGGTTCATGAGGTCATTTTTATCAGTTGACTAGAACTATTGCTTTTTCTGAGGATTTATGCCCTGTTTGCTTGCTCCTTTAGGATAAATTACTGAGAATAAGAGTAGGAAATACGACAGACATTTTTGTCAGCCTAATGTATCTTGCAGTTTGTCTGCTTACGTATACTGAGGCCTCGTTCTAGAGATTTATGTTGTCTTTGCTAGCTGCCGTGTACAGACCAGAGTATAAATGGAATGTGCCTACACTGGGGCTGGCTTGAATATATTCAAGTTTGTCTTCTCATGAAATTATGCTGGCCATTAGTAATCTCCCAGTATACTCTTTTACCTACTGTAAAAGATTAATTGATGTTTTGCTGGGATTTTTTTTCTTCTATTCATTCAGTGGGGAGAGGGAATAAATGAAAACTTGTGCTAAAAGAAAGCTGTGAATATAGAGACGGGGTAATGCCTTAAGGTGATTCTCATGAGGGTGTCATTCTTAATGGCTTTCAAGCTATTGAGGTAATTCACATTTCCAGTTTGTGCCTCTGCCTGTTGGCAATATAAACTTGTTTCGGCTCCAGAAATCCATGGGATCTTTTTGTTACATGGACAGTTAACAAGACTCCTCTGGCCACTGAGTTGGCTATCAAACTTGGATACTAGCAGCAGTGAGCATGAACAGCAGAGTAGTATGGAGTGGGAGAACATTTGTCACGTGGCTTCCTTAATGCTGTTTGCCAGGACTTCTGTCCTGTGCCTGTTGTTGCTAAGGCTTATCAGAATGTAGCTTTCATGACTAGTCAGCAATTAGGTTCCTGACTTTGCATGTTCGGTACGAATTCTGTGAATCATTTTAGGATGGATGGACACAATACAGCATGTAAAAATGGAGAGAAGAAATTTTACTGGCTATATTCATAGCTCAGCTCTGACTACCTTAATGTGTGTTGCTGAACTTCCTTCAAATGCAGAGTTATAGGGCCAGGAGGTAGTGTAGCAATGGACTCATTGCTACACTAGTCAGATTTAGTAGAAAAGATGTCATGGGAGATCAAGAAAAATGGTTTGCAAAAAGGAAAATATATGTAGACTGAAGAAGCTGTTTGGCAGAAGCCAGAAGGAATCTAATTTCTTTGGTTTTTGCTAGTGTCGCTCAGTGTCATTGGTTTGTGGTAATTTGACAAGTAGTGCTGGGTACACGCTGTCTGTTTAGTCTCCGACAGTGAGGGATAAATGCTACAATTGTTATCCCTGGTCACTTATTGTAAATCTTTTGTTTATTGTCACATCCTGGTTCAGTTGAACAAGGAACAACTGCTAACTTATTTCCTCAGGATAAAGCAGACCTGATGCAAGTTTCCATGGAATTTAAAACATGTAGAACATAATAATTGCCTTTAGCTTTGTTAGAATAAATCCTGTCTTATACAGCATCAGTAGCCAATTAAGTTTGTGTTAATGGTCATTGAACACTGGCAGTTATCAAATTTTTGTACTTTTCAAGTAAGGATAGAAAGCTGAGTTAGGCAAATCTGGATGAATTTTCTTCAACAACGATGACAGGCTTTGATTTTGGCTTTTTCTGACTATATTTTCTTCCTCTTTGTAGCGTATAGCTGGAATAACAGCCATGTTGCAGCAGTCTCTGGAAGGGCTGCTCTTGGAAGGTCTTCAAACGTCAAATGTTGACATAATACGCCACTGTCTACGCACTTACGCAACAATTGACAAAACACGAGATGCAGAGGCATTAGTTGGCCAAGTGCTTGTAAAACCTTATGTAGATGAGGTAAGATAACATTAAAAAATTCCATTTGTTTTCCAAACGTGCTTATTTTTCCTGTGAACCTCCAGCTTTTGTTAGCAGCTTCAAAATATCTTTGTGGAGAGAACAGGAGAGCTGAGCCGCAGCAAAATGTCAATTTGGTTGTTGTGGCTATTTAAGAAGAAAAGAGTGGAGGAATTCTCTTACCTGCCTGTCACCAATTTCACGTTAAATCCCATGTGGATTATTTTTCTTACCTCCATTTTTCTTGGGCTAAAGAATCAAAAAACCAAACCCCTCCTGTTTAGGACAGGTTTCCATTGGGTGTCTGCTATGTGCTGTAACAGCTGCTACAGTGTGGGACATGTCACTTTCCCCTTAGTTTTCTCAGGGTCTACACTTTCACCGCTTCTGCACCATTCCACTTGTTTATGTAGCACAAGGCAAATGTGTTCAGACATGTGGAAGAATACCAAGAAACAAGCTGTTGTTCTTTTCCTACTGTCTTCCTTCTCTTTATGGCAGAGATCATCCCTTTTCACTGAGTATGAGGCACTGTCCAGACAAACTGATTTGCTAGCTGTGTCAAAGGCTTAGCAGTGTCACAGAAGATGCTTTGCTTTGGCTTGCCTTTATTTGGGATGAGACCAACCACCTCAACATTTAGAAGGAGTTTTTACTTTATTCTGAGTTTGATTAGCTTTTACCAGTTCCCTGTTGAACTTCACAGTCTGCTTCAGGTGACAGCGATGTGGCAGTAGGTTGGGAGCCAGACACAGTGGCTCACATTTAAAAGAAAGGATCTCCTTCCCATTTTTGAGGCCAGTCTTGGCAGTTAAGAGTGCTGCTTTAAAGGAAGTAATAATTCAGGCTGGCAAGTTCTACTTGGAAAATATAATGAAAAAAAAAAAAAGTAATATACTGACTATCGCAGTGTTTGAGGTTGTACTGTTAAAGAGTTTTGTGAGTCTTGCATTACAGCATATTTTATATTCACTTTTCTGGCATTTAACATTGAACTGTTCCTGGCAGGTGATGGTGGAGCAGTATGTGCAATCCCACCCTAATGGCCTCCAGGCTATGTACAATAGGCTGTTGGAGTTTGTTCCTCATCATTGCCGCCTCCTGCGGGAAGTAACAGGGGGAGCAATTTCCAGGTAAGTATCTCGGGCTTCTCAGCTGCACTGAAGTCACAGTAAGTACCATATGCTTTGAAATCCTTTGCATTATCAGCTTTCTTGCACTGATGACTTACCTAGCCTTTCCTAAAAATTCGTAGTCAAGTTTGATTTGTATCTCATGCCTTTGTTTTTCAAAACAAAACAGTGAACAGACTTTCCTGGTGCTGCAGCCCAGACCTTCAGAGGAAGCAAATCCTATATTTCAGTAGTAGAATTGAGTCCTGTGCATAATACAATGTGTCAGATAACTTGGTTTTTTGAACCCATTAAATATGACTGTACACTTCATAAAGAAGAGCATAATAAAGCTATTAAAATAGAAGTTCAGAAGTTACTGAGTTGTTAGTGCACATCAGAAAAGTGGGAATGGTCCTCAGAGGTTTAACAGATTTATTGCATGTACCAAAACTACAGGTTTAATTTATTTGTGCTTCCACTGTGCTCAAAAAGTGCTTAATTCCTTATGCAATTAAATTGCCTGTTTTTCAAGCTTAAATAATTCAGGTCTACTGAATTGTATCCATTTATTCATCTGTTTGCAGGATGGTTAATATAGCAGACTGCTGTAATTAGCACAACTATGGACGTAGCCCCCAGGGACTGCAGAATTACTTTTCTAATTAGTCATCCATTGCTGAGCTTTTTATGACTCCCAAGTTTTACTAACATTTTAATTCTTTTAATCCCTCAGCAAGTTTTAATCATTCTTAATAATGGAATATTTCTACTTTGTAGTGTGGTGTACTAAATTGGAATTGAATGCTTTTATCTCTTCTGCTCTCAATTTTCAAGTTTTCAAAATCAAGGTAGCTTTAAATCTTTTGATCAAACACAATAGGTATAAATACAGTTTGGAACAATTAGGAAAAAGTTCTCTTTTTCATTGCATTAGTCATATTATTCCTACTTGATAGGTCTTAGAAGTTTGGAGCTATTAAAACCTAGGATTATACCTAGGATTTCTCAACTGAAATGTACCAATTTTCCAGTACACACTTGCAAAATATGTAACTGATAAATTTTTAAAACACTTTGAGAGTTACGAGAAACCACCTTGGATTTGATGAGACTGTGTAATAAGATAATGAATCTTCAAAGAAAGAACAGTTTAGGGAATCAGTATAAATATGTAAAAAAATTTCATTGCATTTTGTCTAGTGCAGTGCATCTATTTTTTAGTGATTCCTGCCTCCAAATAGAAGCCTGGTGGTAAAATATAACCATGGAATAACTGCAATTTTTTTCAGTGAAAAAGCAGATATTGTTCCTGGATACGATTTTTTAGTGAATTCGGTGTGGCCAGAAATAGTACGCGGTTTGGAAGAGAAATTACCATCACTTTTTAACCCTGGAAACCCAGATGTGTTTCATGAGGTAATTAATTTTTATTTTTTCCATTTCTAATTTCTGTGACACAAGAATTGAAAGAGTCATGTTCTCTAGCTTCTCCCTCCCACCCCTGCTGCTTTTGTCTAAATTCATGTTGTTGCATGGCTTGGAAGAGGAAGTTTTCTCAAACCACTTGGTTCAATTTTCGTAGGAATTAATTCTCCCCTCAGGTTTGTTAGGAGAGCTCGTACAGAAGTTATTGGACATCATTTAGCCAGGTGAATTAGTTTTTATTTTGGGAGTAGAATTGCAATGTTCTTGAAGGTGGGAGTGGATGACTCCAGTGCTCACTCAAGTCTAGAACTGCTGTATAGCAGGAGCTGTCATACTAATTAAATACCTGGGTTGCAACTTATTTTTTACTATGGGAAGATTAAAAAAATTCTTTGTTTCACTTGCTTGTTTTAGCTTTTGCTCTCTTGCAGTACTGCAGATTATGTTATGATTATAAACACAAGTCAACTAAAACTTGAAAACATTTGGCAGCGCCATCAGGTTTAGAAAACAGAGATAGTATTTCTCTAGTATCACAAGCTGACATTAAATAATGAATTTAAAGTACTTGTCACTCTTGTATTTTCTTCATTGGTAGTGCTGCTCTGTCTCTAAAACATCATCTTTTACTAATGGTGAAACAGATTTTTGGTCTAGTATGAAGATCTGCTCTGGCAGTGCTTTACTTGTGATTTGTATGTCGCAAGTAGAAAATAGGAACTCTCTGCTTTTCCTCATGTCCTGTCTGCTTTGTGTTTAACCATGATTACTGAAAAATTTGGATTTTTTTCCCCTGGCAGTTTGGCTTGTGATTAGTGTGAAACATTTTATTTTCAAGATAGAGATGGGAGTCAGTGATAAATTATCTGAAGGAAGGCATTGTTGGCATATCAGGACAGATGACTTAAGGAAATGCTGGCTTGCCAGTGGAGGTTCATAAGGCATGTGATTCTTCATGTGTTCCTGCAAAACTGCTTTTACTAAACACTTAGATATTTTTCCTTGGAGTTTAAGATCTCTTTTATACAGATAGATTGAATAAGTGAAAGCAGGTAGGCATGACTGTGTGTGTTTGCAGTGCTGTCTCTGAATAAGAAGCAAATTACATGGATGTTGAAGAAAGCTGTGGTAGTGCCACGCAAGTGACACCGTAATGTGTTCCTCCTCCCTCATGAGAATTCTTAGTTTGCCATGAAGTTTTAGTCACTCTTCAAGCTTTCACCTTATGCTCTACATACTGCACATTGTGAGCCTTGTTGGACCTTTGCTGTACTGTGCTGCATGATGTACAGGAGTGTGTTGTGTCTTCAGAAAAGCTGGGTTTGCTTAAAAGGCCTGTCTTACATTACTGATACTGTCCAACAAAGGCGTTGTGTTTATTTAAAAAACACCAAGCAATCAAAAAAAAACACAGTAAAAACCCAGCACCCACCCATGACTTCCAGGTAAATCATGCAGTAAATCCAAAGTACTTTCCAGACTGCTTTGACTACTTTAGTGACTCGTGGTCATTAAAATCATTAAAATATTTTACTTTAAAATCAATACAAAGCTGAAATTCCAAGTGTAAAAATGCTATTACACTTACCTAAAGACTGATAGTTCTGAATTGAGAGGGAGGGAAAAACCCTTTAAAATTATTTTGCATTGATGATGAGCCAAGTAATATTACACAAATTTTAGACAATAATCTTTTGTCTCCATTTTCTAGGTTGATAGAAATGCAGAACAGTTTTTTTCTCCATGTGTATTTGCATATATACCTATGTATAGTTTTAATGCTGAAAAGTTTGAATATGCTGTGTTTTCTGTTAAGGGGTTTTTAGGTGTAGAGGAGAGAGAGAGGGATTGAAAGATTTGTTTTAAATGCTTTAAGAATCAAACTGGCAATGTTGAGTATGTTAAAATAAGTGTTTGTGCAAGGTGGCTTTTTAAAATAGTTTCACGTTGATGTTGCTTTATTTGAGTTAGATGTGTAGATTTATGGGTATTTGAAAAGAATACTTCTTTTGTCCCTAAACATTTATTTAAGATTAAGTTTAGATTTCTCTGTTTGAAAATTGCTCCCTTTTGGTTCCCGATTTTACTTTTCTTAAATAACTGTGCAGTCAACAACCCAATTCTAGAAGCTGAAACAGGAACCAATCTTGCAGTTAATTCCCTCTCCTCGATATAATGTTCTCAATATTGAGATAAATGTCTCTTGAGGTGCCTTGTATTTGAAAGTGATAGGTCTTTACAGAGTGTTTGGTTTATATCTCTGTCTTACACTTAGGGTAGCAGAGCATTAACAGCTTGTTTACCTTTTTACACTGCTGGGTTTATTATCTAAGAAAGGAGGCTTGAAAGAGAACTAATCTGTCATTCAGTCTGGGTCTAACTCCCATACCTTTTATGGGTTCGTTGTGTTATAAATACAACCAGGTTAGGAGAAAAGTAGTAATTTAAAATCTTTTGTGTGCATTTTTCAGAATATTATCTTGACACTGAAACTACCACGTCACAAGAAAGATATTCCATAATTATAACTTTAACAGAAAGTTATGAACTTACTGAGATACACACTACAAAAGCATCCCTGTGGCAGTTCATGTCCTTTCTTCACAGGAGCGTTTTTGAGAGCAGGCCCTCTAAGCAGCAACCCAGGGGCTTCTCCTGATAACGTTTTACTGCTTCACAAGAGGCAAAATCACGTGGCTCCCGTAGTGCTCTGGATTGTGGATTGAACCCTAACCCTGCACTGAAGTCAGAAGCACTGAGAGATTGTCAGGCTTATTTCATTAATTCAGTAGTGAATTTATGGGAATATATGATAGGATTTGTGGCTGTTTCCTAATTTTTTTTGATAGAAGAAACTTGCACAGAAACCAAACTAGCTTTCAGTTCATAGAAGTAATTTTGACTGCAGTTGTGTTTTGATTTTAAATTTATTTACCTAAGTTTTATGGTCTGTCAGCAAGATTTATTTAGTATGAAATAACATTTTTTGTACTGTTTTACTTCTGGTTTTCATCAAGTATTTGACTTTCTGCTTTGTGCATGATTTTATTTATTATTTCATTATTTTCAGTCTTCTCATACTATTCAGACTAAATCCACAGTATGTTTGGGGATTGATGTAATTTTTTTTGCTTGCAACCAACTTAAAACTATTCATAAAGATCTTATTAGAAGTATACACTGGATGAAGTTAGTTTATCTGAAATTGTTTGAAGTTCTTCTGTGTATATTTGATATTTGCAAAACATTTTTAGGGAAACAGCTCTAGAAATTCTTATAATACAGGTCCTGTGTTACAGACAAAAATATTGTGCTTCCATTTGCGTGTGCAGTTGGCTGTGTCTACTTCTGAGTTTCATTCCTAGTTGTTTCTCCTCATTGTGTAGTTTTATCTGTTGCGCCTGACTCTGTTAGTACTGTCCATCACCACCCCAGTGATTGAGCTCAGAAAAAGTCACAAATCTCCGATCAGTTTTGCTTGATCAGCGTGCTTGGACAGTTTTATGCTTTTTAGAAGTGTCCTTACCATATAGTGACACTTTCAAGTTAGTTTGGTTTTGGTGTCTCTGCAGTCCAGGCTTTTAGCCTTGTATGATTAGGTGATGTGGGGCAGTGTAAGCCCATCCTGAACCTTGAGCTTAGTTGCACCATGGTACAACTGTTCTGCTGAATGGTTGTTGCCCTTGTTTGCTGGGAGCTTGTGTGTGATCAGAATGCTCCTTCTCTTCCTGCAGAAATACACCACCAGTATGGATTTTGTACGGAAATTTGAACGGCAGTGTGGCTCCCAGGCCAGCGTGAAGCGGTTAAGAGCTCATCCCTCTTACCACAGCTTTAACAACAAATGGAATTTGCCTGTGTATTTTCAAATAAGGTTGGCATGCATTTTTTTGTTCGCTCTTAAGGTCGCACCTCCTCATTGTTCAAAGTCTCGCTTGTCAACAAATCATATGGAAATCAAATTAAGAATTTAATTATGTCAAATAACTTTTATATATCTTTCAACAATTTAGCAGAAAACCACATAACTACTCTTCAGTATGTACTGTGTTGTTACATCAGATTTGATAAGCTACTCATAAGACTTTCAGGAACAGATCAAAATAAGTCTTGGATTCTTGTTTCCAATTATTTTTCTCCAGCGTCCCTGAAATCCCTGAAACTAAGCGGTATGTTGAATGCTACTTATGCAAATCCAGAGGAATACTTACTGTGAGGGAAGAAATCTTTTTTTCTTAGAGGTATAGAACTAAAGGACTTAAGAACGTCCATCTTTTCCAGACCTAGCCTTGTTTCTGACATTCTTTTTGTCTCACAGGATGTACTCCTTAACTTGTAGCATTGCCTTCCCAAAGATTGTCCTCCTATTCCTTGTTCCTGAGGAGCTAAGTAATAACTTCTAGGTTATTTTACTAGCAGGTCTGATGTATCTGTAGTATTTCATTTTACAGACCTTGCAGCTAGAAAAGAACAGAGAGACCCAAGAAAGCCCATTTTTAATTTTAGTAATGTTAGAATTGTAATGAACAAAATAGAATAAAAAACCTGTATTTTTAGAAAGGGTAGTTTACATGTCTGACTGTAGGGCTGGAGAGGAACCCTCCAGGCAAAGAACAGAACATTGATGAAGTCTGCTATGACCCAGCTGTGCCATGTGTAATCTGTCTTGGTCCAGAGCCTTCTGACAGCTTCTTAAAAAAAACCCAAACAGACAAAAAGTGGAATTTCCAAAACAGGGGGAAGAGAAATTGATGTTTGTTTTTAACCTGTATCACTTTAGTGGCCTTTTTTATTGCACAGTTCTGTACTTTGCAATAACACTATCACAGTCATGCCACTATAGGACACGCAGTAACACAATGTGGGCATGCTGCTCTTTTCAAGGTAGAAAAAAGGACTTTTTAATTTCTGATTCTAACATTTATGGATTTCCAAAAGTGACAGTGGATGGCAGAGTGAAAGTGCCACCTCTCCAATGACACTGGAATGACCAACAGTTCATAAAATTTCTCCTCCTCCATAAAAGAATGCAAACCAATGTTATTTACATAAAGTGTGTAAAAAAGTTTGTTACAAAAATGTAAACATCAGAAGGCTTAGAAAATCGTGAAAAATCAAGGTGACAGTCACATTTATACAGTTTATTTAATCCAGGATGAATCTACACTTGTGCTGAAAAATTCCATTTAGGAATCTTACGAATGGTAGAGTTAATATAAGTGATGAGAACATGGGGCTGGGAGCTGGGTCTTAGTATTTTGGTGGTTCATGGTGTTTTGTAAAGCTCTAGTCACAACATCTGATACCCTGATTTGTTTTTTTGCTTGCACATCTGTTCCTGCAGTTGTGTAGTGAACTGATAAGGACCTGTTACTCAGGAAAAAAAAAAAAAAGACTGATTTTCAACTTCAGTCCATTTCCCCAAACCACTTAACTGTACAAATATTCATGCTGGCCCAAGGGAAGGGGCAGGAGTATTCGCTACATAGTGGTGCACAGACTAAAAGTGTCTGTGGAACTGCAGCCATTATGAACCTTTTAACAGAAATGTATCATTAATTGCCCTTTTTGTTTCAAGTCCAACTTTTCTAGTAGGAGACCAATTGATCAAACTTTGATAATCTTGCTCATAAAATTGAAATGGAGCTTCAGCATATTTCTCTTCAAAACTGTTTCCCATTAGGTATTCTGAGCTTTGATTGATTAAAATACTTCTAAAAAATCATTTTCCTTTAGCCCAAGATTACTGTAAGTCTGAATAATGTACTATTTTGAGAAATGTTTGGATAACATAGCTGATTCATCTTAAATGATAGTATTCCTTTATATTGGAATAATCTAACTTTGGAAGTGCTCGTGAATTCTAAAGTGCATAATTGTGAAAATAATACAACATATTAATTATATGTGTCAGGGAAGCTTTCTCTTGATGTGTGTTCATATTCTTTAAGTCATACAAGATTTTGATTGAACTGTTATCTCACACTTAGGCATTTATAGTTAAGATTGTTTGGTGTTTCCTTTTTTCAATTACAGAAATTCCCCAGAAAAATCAGCCATTACTAAAGCCTTTAGAAATGATCCTTTGAGGAACAGATGGATGTTCAGGCATTTCTTCTGTAACAGTGCTGGCACAAGCAGCACCAGTAACTCTTTCCCGTGTTTCAGTCTCTCGGTTATGTCAATGTGGCTGACTGTGCTGTACACTGGGGAAATTATTTCCTATGTAAGACATACTCAGCAAAAATTACATTGTTATTAAAATCTTTTTCACCAAAAGACTTAAAGATACTGCTCTGTTGATAGAAGAAGGGCATATGTAGAACTGAGGTTTTGAAGCCATTTCACAAACATGTTTAGTTGCTAAACATCCATCCTAGTCCATTAGGAGTTTGAGCAAAAAAAGCTAGGTGGGCTCCTGTCCTGATCTGGAAATGATAGTTAAGGGACTTTGAAAGAAACCCTACAGGTTTGTAATTACTAAGTTTGATAGAAAGACTTACAGAGTTACTATGATGCACATAAAAGCAAAAAAGAGGAAATTAATGACAACGAACTTTCTACAGGGAAGCTTAAAATGATGCAAGTATGGAAAAGTATCAGAGGTTTTAATAACTTCTGCTGTTATACCTAAAAATTTTTGGAGATGTCATTTTGGTTTGCGTTGGGTTTTTTTGTTTTGGTTTTTTTTTTTTTTTTGCTTTGAATGGTGATTTTTTTTTAAAAAGGGTATTTTAAAAGGGGAATTAAAAAAACCCAGCAGGTGTCCTTGAGGAACTATTGATTTTTGTTAGGTACAGAATTGTTTGCAGAACCTAATGTTACTGCTCATTAAGAAACATGTAGAAAGCTGGAGCTCCAGTATCACCTGACATATCTGAAGGTTAAAGAAGTATGTGTCAATTTGATTGCTTATAGAACAGTAACACAACAAAAAACTTCCCTCCTCAAAAAGCTGAGGACTTGTCACTCTGTGAGCTATCATTTTGATGTTTGCAACCACAATTTTAATAACATCCCAAAGTATAAGCTTTGTATGTGCCTGTAAAATGTCAAAGGTTCTCTTTCAAGTGTTTGAATGCTGTTGTTAAGTTGGGCAAAAATAACCCCAGGTTTAAAATCTGTGTATGTCCATTGATAGCACAGAGAAATAATACTAAAGTTAACATTAAAAAATATTTAGGCATCAGTTTAAGCAACTGTTGAATTGTGATAGTCAAAATTTTTCTTTCTCACAGATTCAGAGAAATAGCAGGGGCCTTGGAAGAAGCACTTTCAGATACTCTAGAGGAAGCACCAGGTAAACTTCTATTGCAAAAAATATTTACTGGAAAGGAATAAATACTGTTGTATAAATAGCAGTGATCACTCTGTCTCTTAAATATTCAGTAACACGCATCCCGTGGTTCACGTGAGCTTCCTTATTTCTGATTAACTGTTCAGACAGTATAAAACATTGTTACAGAGATGGCAATGTGAGAATTCTGGTCAGCGATGACTTTGCTTGCTAAAAACCCCCTCTTTAGCAGCTGTCACTGACATACTTATTGAACCATCCCTCCAGTGCAAGGAGGGGTTGTTAGCATTTGACATCTTCTAAGTGACAGCCAAAAGGCTATGCTGTGTTATTGGGGCATATTTTTCTTAATGTTGTAGTGGTGTGTAGAGGTGAAAATGACTGTCTGTTGGCAGCATTTAGGCTTGCTGTCATTCATAGTGTTGGTGTCTGCTCCAAAAATATACATTGATTTATGAGGAGATGAGGAGGTATGCACAGGAAGAATAACCTGATAAATGCATATGAAGCATATTGTAATCAGAAGAACTAATTTCAGCTAACAGAGTGAATACTTATGAGGAAGGTATCAATGGGCCACCTAAATGTCTGTATGTGTGTATCCACACATCCCCTCTGAAGCAAACCAGGAGAAAAATATCCTAATGGAGACAAAATATATAAATCTTAACACTTCAATGTGTAGGCCTGGAACTTGCAGACACATTCCTTATCTTTCTAATTGTGTTCTCTAAAATGTTAAAACTGTGTAAACTGCTTTAAATGTAAAACTGAGTAAACTGCTTTAAAAGCATTTTGTTTAAATATGGATATTTGTACAGTATTTTAAATAAATATTTATAGCAAATATCTCATATAACTGGGAGAGGAGCAATAGTTTAGTGGTAAGGGAGTACTGTGTTATGGCTGGCAGGAATATCTAATGTAACTTCTTCAAAAGACTGCCAAAAACTATTTTGGAAATGTTATTTCCTGAAGTGGATTATTTGGCCAAGCTGTTTCTGCCTTTATTGCAGGCAAATTCTCATTTCTGGCTTTTGTCTGCACAGCTACAGCAAGACTTCAGTGGAATTTGAAATTTAAAGCATTGAGGAGATAGAAATGTATTAAAGCATTGCCTAAAACAAACTCTTAATATACTATCTGATGGTTGTATCTTTTAGGAAAGATCTTGGGTAAATGTTGGGTAGTGCCATCACACTGATGTTGCATCTTTTAGAAACATGCTTAGGAACTTGACCTTTGTTGCCCAATTGTTTCTAGCTGGGAGCTCGTTCTGTCTCTTGGCCACTCACATGGTCTGGACGAGTCTTGTGAAGTGCTGGTCAGATCAGATGTTTTTGCCGCTGTTAGCACACCGCCTGTGGAAACTCAGCCTGCAGATCTTGGCGCGCTACTCCGTGTTCATCAGCGAGGTGAGAGAGCAGCCTGCTTTAAGGGGCTGGTGAGGGGGTGTGTCCATCAAAAAGAGACTCTTTGAAGCAAAATATGTAACCTCTTAAAAAGAGTTCCTTTGTGAAGTTAATGGTTTTTAACCTTCAAGCAGTTCATGAGTTTGGCTTATAAAAAGTATCACTGCAAAATCTGTGATTAGTCACAAATATCAGTACTGTTGCAGTGCTGCTGTCTGGTGGTTGCCAAAGCTGTACTTCATGCTGCTTAATTCTGCCTCTGCCACTGAAACAAGAAGCCAAAATCTTAGTTTTCTTCTGTTTGTGTGTTGTTGATTGAGTGAATGAAGCTGTGAAACAGAGCCAGAGCCTGCAAATAAGAAGGAGTGATATAATCTGGATCAATTATTTAGTATTGAGAGTGCAAAACCAGAGTTTCCCAGGCAGCTGACTCAGCATCAATGATCACTGCTTTTGAGCAGAGAAAATGTGCTTTGCTCTTGCACTGCCTGCTCCCAGCCATACAAGTGAGCCCTTGTTTCTTGTGCCATAGAGAGACAGTACAATAGAATAATTGGGATTTGAAGAGATTTCTGGAAGCCATTTGGTCCCAATTCCTACTCAAAATAGGATCAGCTTATATGAGGTTGTGCAGAGCCTGCTAAATTGAATTTTGAGAATATCCAAAGATGGTGATTGCACCCTTTCCTGGGAACCCTGGTCCAATGATTGATTGCTTTTTCTTCTTATGGGATCAGAATTTCTCTTGGTACAGTACATATCCATTGCCTATTACTCTCTCACTGTACCTCAGGGAAAAATCTGATTCTGTCTTCTCTGTACATGCCCCTTTGGTAGTTGAACACAGCAGTAAGATCTCCATTTATAATTTCTTTTATGACTCAGTGACTTAGTTCTCTCAGCTAAATCAGCCCATGCAAAGTACTGATAAGACTTAAAACAGAGTAGTCAGGGGAAGCATTTGCCTGACAGCAGAGAGCTTGAGGAGGTGGGAGAAAGGAGTTGTTTGACATCAGGACTGAACTGCCCTCTCCTAACCTTAGTTAGAAAAATCTGTTGTAAATCATCCAACTTTGTAATGCACTCAAATTTTTTTTTAATATTTACTTTTTACATATTTTAGTAATTATATGCCTTGAAAGCGTGGCATTCTAATGCTGAAGTCTTACAGGTCCTTTATATGCTGTTTCAGTTTGTCCAGCTTTAACTGCCTTCACTGTTGCTAGGGTTCACACTTCAATTTGATGTTTCAGGTTTCTGTAAGGCCCATTTCCAGTGAAAATACAAAAGAAGGCAAAAAACCTGTGCCAGTTGGTAGAAAGGAATCTTCTTTAAGCCTCAACCCCAGTGAGGACCAAGGAAATGGAGCTTCTCCAGAAAGTCTGCCAGTGTCTTCTATATCCAGTACTCAGCTGATATATGTTGCTGCAGATCTGGACAAACTGCAGGATCGGGTTTGTGCTTTTGACTTTACTTAGAAAGATCTTCATTGATGTTTTTGGCATCTTGTAAGGGCATTAAATTGTTTAAAATAATGTACCATAATTTTTTTTTAATCTTAAATGCCAAAACTTGGGTGTCTGATACCTGAAATACATGGCCTGCTCTGTGCTTATTTGGAATGGCAGATTATGGGCAAACCACTTCAAGTATTTAAATTCTTTTTATCAGTAGCTGCTGGACTTAATTCCTAAAATACTATCTTTTTGAAGTTTTCTGGTGTGAAGTGTCAGTCTGCCAATCTTACCTTTTCTAGTGAAGTCCCTGTTGCAGCTTGGAGTGTGGAGCAACATTCAGCTTTAATGTGTTTAAGTGTTTGCTGGTTTTAGTCTTCAAGGTTGGAAAAGGTTTTATCATCATGATTATACTTGGTTAATGATCCAGAATCTTGAGGAGAGATGTATGTTGTTAATTGTCTCCCAGTAGGGATGATTCCTATGTATTTATTTTCAGTAAGGCTGAATTTTCTGTAATTTGTGAAGCTGTAAATTGCAGGAGGGTTTTGTTAATTCTAAATTATTTCCTCTGAGTACAATAATAAGGTAGATGATTTAGTGTGTAAGCCTAAATTCCTGTGTATAATGTGAACTTCTAGTATTGATTGCACAGAGATGCAGTAAAATCATAGAAATTGAGGGTGTTTTGTGATGCACTTGAAACTTACAGGATGTTGGAAAAGTAATTAAAATTTTTATAACATGACTATATCTCTCCTGGTTTTGGGTTGTTTTTTTTCAGATTCCTGACATCTTAGACATGATTAAACCAAAGCTTGAAATGATTGGCTTCAAGAATATATCTTGCATTGCAGGTAAAGCTCCTCCCCCTTTCTCCCAAATCCCCTCTGCCAAAAAAATGAAATCAACTTTTACAGTTTCATTATTTAGGATGAAAATACTTAATGAAATTTGCCTTCTGTTTCAATTGTTGAATAGAAACAATCTTGAACAGATCTGTTGATTCAAGAAAATGCTTAACAATTAAAATTGAGTAAGTCTAAAGTGCTTTTCAGATTGTTCTCCAGAAAGTGAGGACTTTATCCTAGAAGATTCATATCTTTAAACTTTTGAAATAATTGGGGAAGAAGACATAAGGAGAAGCTTTCCATTATCCAGTAGAAACTAAAATGTTTTTCTAAAATGACTGTTCTCTCTTAGGCCTGATGAATCATTTGAGGCAGAGGGTTATCAAAGTGTCATAGTTAAATACCTTAACTTCAGAGGGTAGAAGCAATTCGGTATTTTAGTGTTTTTAGTGTCCTTTTTTTTCCTGGGTTTCTGTTTTGGGTTGGTTTGGGTTGTGGATTTGTCTCTTTGGTTCGTTTGTTTGGTTTTTTTTTTTTTCCATCTGATCATTCTTTATGTGAAATATGGAGTTTGATTTTAATTTAATAATTAAAGCTAGGCATGTAGCTGCATGAGTGAACTAGTCCCTGTCTGCAAGCATAGCCAGGAGTTCTGCATCATGAATTCCACTGAAATCTCTAAATCAGAGCTACTGGTAGATGTCCAAGTCTATTAGAGATGTAGGAGCTTGTGCACATCCCCTGCTCAGTAGATGGTCTGTTACCAGTCACAGCTTTGAGTTGAACATATTCCAGTAATTCCATAGGGAATTTAGAGAGAATTTCACACAGTTTCTTTGGAAGGTCAGAGCCTTGTGATTCAGGCCCTTGCCTCATTGGTAATACTGGAAAAACTTTGAACCTGAAGAATGTTACTTTACTCCATTTGTCTTTCCTTGCCTCTCTCTGTGTTTCTGGCTGAGGAATGGTAGGTATTACTGGCAGTGTTTAGTAAGTGGCTAGTGTGTATTTATTTGGTAAGCATATCCTGTACTCCACACCAGATAGTGAGTGAGTGGGATTAGGAAGCTGAGGGGATTCACATAATTTGTGTTGTGTTCGGACAGGGTAGCTCAGTTTAAACTTCAGCATTTTTACTTTAATAGGAGCCTTGGAAGATTCAAAGACTTCTCTATCAGCCTGTGTGCCTACCTTGAATAACAGGATTATCCAGGATCTTAGTGAGTCCTCCTTTGCATACCTGAAGAGTGCACTGGAAATTCCAAGATTATATAGGAGAACCAACAAGGTTAGTGCTGCTCACAAATGAAAAAATAAATCTCAGAAAGACCTGTGCTGAGATTATCATGAGTTCTTCGAGCCTGTCCATATCAGCTTGACAGAGCCCATGACAACGTCTTCAACCTAGTGAAGTATAGTACAAAAGCTGTAGGCATTTTTCAAGGGTGTAATAGTCTGTTTTGGGCACTGAATCTGCTCAACTTTGTCTGGAATCAGCATGAGCAGAAAGAGCATTCAGGATCATACCCTGGTAATAGGAATGGCTGGCACAGGCATCTTTGGAAAAGCGTTGGGCATTTTGAACCTTGTTCTCTATTATATTGTGCTGTATAATGCTACTGAATAATTTTGTGATGGTGTCTTTCCTGTGTGTAAGGATCTCTTCATTGACTTGTCCTAAATGGTTTATGTATCTCTTTGCTTTATGTACAGTATTAGCATTTTTTACACATGCTAGAATTGGGTGTTGATACTTTGAGTAAGTAAATGACTGGTTCTTTCTTCCCCAACTTGTTTCCCTGTCCTCTGCCAGGAGGTGCCAACTAAAGCTTCACCTTATGTTGACAGTGCTCTTAAGCCCTTCTACCGACTGCAGAATGAGTGCAGAGATACCTTGAAGCAGCCCATGATTCATCAGTGGTTGGAAGGTGCTCTCTCTGAAAGCACACAAAAGTAAGAAAACCATACAGAACATTATTTGCCTTAGTTAAAAACTCCAGTGTCTGTTGAACAGGCACAGGAAAAAACAAAATGCTATGAATTAAGACAACTGTAAAGAAAATCAAAATACAGCACTCTTTAGGTGGGATATATTTCCTTTGATTTACTCTCATACTGCATGTTCAGCAGATGGAAAGCTGGGCAGGGAATCCAAAAACCTGATTCCTGCTCATATCTGTACAAAGCATGACAAGGTGGATAGGGCATTTGAAAAATTGGTTAGTTCTGGGAATGCAGCAGTGAACTGAAGATGTGCAAAATTGATGTAAGACCTTAACCTCATTACTTTCATTGAAAGTTACTAATCTTGTTACTTCAGTGAACAGTGGTTGAATTTTCAAGAACTTGAGTTCTACTGTCCTTTGACCTCTTTAATGTATGCAATGATTATCCAACTTTTTAGTGGTTTAAAAAAAAGCTTTGGGCTTTTGAAACTGCTGAAGAGCTAATTGTTCACAATTTTAATAAGGCAGTCATAAAGTAATACTTTCTTTAGCAGATCTTCTGTTTCCTAGTTAGCAACTTGAGGGCTTTTGAACATGAGTAGTCATATGCATTAGGTTCCTTAATGAATTTTTTCCATTAGTCTAGCTGAATTTTAAATTCTTACTGTTGTATTTTAAATTCTTACTGAGCAGGGATTTTGCATTTTGTGAGTTCTGCCAGTTAAAGCATGTAATGTGAGACAGCAATACTTGCTTTTGTTTGAAAGTTCTGCCAGAAAATTTCACAGGATACCTCCTGCTTTTTGTGTTGCGGACAATTTACTCTTTGTGTTAGCTATATTTTTTTTTTATCTCTAACCTTGCATAAAACTAAACCTTAGCCTATTTGGATTTTTTTTCTTTTTCCCATCTTTATAGTTTTGCTTTGTTGGTTTTCTTTGACCTTTCTGACCTTAGATGATAACACCAGAAGAGTCCATGCAGGTTAAAGTATAAAGTGTGCTTTCTGTCTGTCCTTACATGGTTTTTCCCAATAATTCTTTGCATATTATATTGTCTGTTGGCTGCTGCTGAGCATAGATTGATTTTTTTTTCTGAGATTTAACCACATAGTAATACTGAGGTTTTAAACCATAGTCAGAACACAAGTTTTTTCTTGTCCTTTGCCCCTCCTTATCCCTCTCTACTCTTCCTCTTCTTGTACTTTCAGAATAGACATAAAATTGTAAGACAATTTTACATTTTCACCAACCGTCCTTAAAATTTTTCTGAAGTATTTTGGACAGGGATAAGCTTAGGTTCATCTTGACTGCATTGGCCATTTTAATTTTGCACAAAACCTCTTTTTTCAAGCTTGGTGTCTCTTTAGCAGTTTGTAGTGCATGGAAAAAAACTTATTGTTACTTGCAAAGATTCCTGGAATCTCAAGCCAGTCAAGGTTATTGAGCTAAAATATCTTGAGGTGAATTCTTGTCTGTCTCTCTATGTCTGTGTGCCTGGTTAGTCTTGCTTTTAAAACTTAAGTTAATCTGGTAACACCATGCAGAGTAGCTGTTATGTAATTCCTTGGACCCAACCAGAGCTTTTTTGCCCCCCAAAAAGCAGTTCTTCACTTTCCAAAACTTAGATTAAACATGGTGGCAGTGGTTAAACACCAGTAAGATTGGCAGGTTCATTTCTTAATTCCTTAGAATTTTCTGTCAAATTCTGTTTTCATGGTTTGTTGCTGCTATTTTCATCATTTTGTTTTAAAATATCTTATCCTCACTGACAAGCGACAAGTCAACGAAACTGAATTTCTTATACAGAGGAGTATTATAGTGTATTTATTGAGAATACAAATGCAAATAATTAATTTCTTGCTGTGATAATACATTCTTATGAATTCACACCCAAATGAAAAAGAACAAAACAGATAAGAGCATAAACTAGTTAAAAATCACTGGGGGCTAAATTTGCTTGAATGGCAGAAGGATTTAGGAGTACAACAGAAGCAGGAATTAATGACAAGTGAGTGGGACTAGGAAATACCAAGATGTGAAAAAAGGACACAACTGACTTTTACTGGAATACTTTTGCTTTCCATAAAATGCTGTCGTGAAACAATTTTCCATGGCACTGGCGAGCACTTTTTCTTTAGCCATCCCTTTCTAATTACCCTTTTAAAAAGCTTTCTGCTTTTTGTTGCCTCCTTGTTTAACATCATCAGGAAGATTGTTTCAACTCTTAATTCTTAAAGTAATATTTTTCACAGAGAGTCTCTTTGAAAGTTAGGTATTTTAGCACATTACAAAACATAGCTCAATCTGGTCATTTCTCTCGTGGATCTTTTAATTTCCCATTGTTGCTCTGTTTTCTCTTCTTATTGTTAACTCACTGTCCTGGGCGTCTGTTAATTTGTATGATGTGCTCTTCCCACTTAGGCATGGGGTTTTCAGTCCATAAGACTTTTTGAACTTCTGTTGAGTAGTTGATATTTGATTCTATGCTTTCTTTAATGTGGATTCCTTCTCCATGGGCCATGGTGTTTTATTTTATCTCTACCATTTCTAAATTAGGGTTAGGGTTCTTCTGACTTTTCCTGCTAGCTTCCTGAGTCTCCTGTTTAAATCAGTTTCTTCATTTTAGAAATAGGCATCTCTGAGTGGTGTGCCTATGTGTGCTGTCATATATACTTCTATAACTTGCCTAAAAATATGTAGGTTTTGGTCTGTCCGGCTGTTATTTCTGTCCTGTTCATAAAATTGAGTATTACTCAGTAGTCTATTGATTAGAGGGGCTGATTTTCACTGTTTAAAATTAAGCAGTTGCATTCCTTGGTCACTATTGAGTACAAACATCTTGAACAAGTCAAAAACGTTGTGATGAGGAGTCTTCAAGACTGAATAGTAATCCTCAGATTAACCTCTGGAACAAACAGTGGAAATACTGGTTAATTGATAATGCTAATAAGTAGCTTCTTTGCAAGGGAAGCCATTCCTTCTGGCATTGTTCAGCAGGGCCAGTGATGTATTTCTGTGTATGAAGTAGGCTCTTCTGTAAAGTGGAATTTTTTCTTTCTCGTTAACCTTCCTTAATTCAGGTATTATGAAACTGTATCTGATGTGCTCAGTTCTGTTAAGAAAATGGAAGAGAGTCTAAAAAGGTTGAAGCAAGCAAGAAGAACTGCAACTTCAAACCCTGTTGGTACAAATGGGGGCATGAGTGATGATAACAAAATCCGACTCCAGCTGGCCTTAGACATTGAGTATTTTGGAGAACAAGTAAGTTACAACAAACGAGTTGTTGTTGTTGTTGTTGTTATTATTATTATTATTATTATTATTATTATTATTATTATTATTATTATTATTATTAGTTTTGGAAGGGAGATGGAAAAGGAAAGGGAGCCTTGACTCCAGTTTTGGTCTTGAAAGCTTTGCTGGTATAGGTTTGGGTTTTTGTTTTGTGTTTTCACATTTGTATAAAGGAGATGATTTCAGACCTTGGTGATTATAGATGCCACTTCAGCAGTGCATACTTTCCTATCCTTTCTTGTACAAATGCAAAGCTTATATTTCTTACTCCTTAAAATTCAAGTACTGCTCAGTGCTGGGAAGCATTAACAAGAAACACTGTCTTTACAGATGAGACTTAGGTCTGATAGAAACTTCTTAATGGCCCTTCTTTTGTTTGTATTCTGTCGGGGTGTTTCCAGCCTTGACTTTCTTCATGGTCAGGGTCTGTTCCCAAGAGCTGTGAGGATGTCAGCCTGATTTGTTGTGCTGCATAAGTGCTTCTCAGTGCCAAATACAAAATCTTAAATAGCAAAACATAGAAGAAAATATTCCAAGAAACGTACAATAAATTGTATAAACATACTGTTTCGTACTCCTTTATTTCTAAAAATCATATCTATTCCAACTATGATATTCTATCATAGCTATTCCAGCTACGAGTGTATATCATTAGTTGCCAAGGAATTGTCTGATCTTGTTTATGAGCAGATGCTGTTGATGCATTCTAACAGGTAGATTAAGTCTGCTTGTGTGTGAGCAGCTGCTTTTCTCAGATATGAGACTGTAGCCATGATATTTTATGAAAACCCTTTTGCCAGGATTTTCTGCTCCTGAGAAGCTGAGAAGCCTCAGCTTCAAAATGAAAACAATTATTATGTGCTAGTGTGGAATGCAACAGGTGCTTCCTTGATTGGTCCATGTTGGATGTTTCTACTTAATAACCAATCAAGGATGCAGCTGGGTCAGACTCTCTGGGCGTCACAAGCCTTTGTTATTCATTCCTTTCTATTCCTGTCTCACCTTCTGATGCATCTTTCTCTCTGTTCTTTTAGTATAGTTTTAGTGTGGCATTTTTAATATAATATATCTCATAATATAATAAACCAGCCTTCTGAAACATGGAGTCAAGATTTATGCGTCTCTCACCCTTGTCCTGGCTGCCCTGAAGACCACATGAGACTAATCACAATTGGGTGGAACTGTGGAGATATTACTAACGAAAACTAGTATTTGTCAGCTTTTGCCTGGGGTTGAGCTTTTGTTCTTCTTTTCCATCACTGCAGTGTGAATTTAAGCTGAACTGGGACAGATTATTCATAATCATTTGGGAGATGTTTTGGTACATGTGACTATTACAAAGAGGTCCAGCAGCAAACACCTTTTCAGAATCACTTCATTAGTTTTAGTTAGATCCAGATTTTTCTGCTTCCCTGCAGTCTTAGTTTTTTCATGGCCATATTTTTCTTACTGTCAGAACAAGCGATTTCCTGGCTAAGAAATTACTTGCAGCAACCTCTGTAATTGTAGAGTTGTTTTTGTCTCCCAGGAAGTTCAAGGTTAGAACCTAGAGCCATAGGCTTTTGCTGCCTATTGAAATGCTTTCACTGTGCTGTTGGCTCTTCTTGGATGCATTCATGTTGATCTTTAAAGTACTGCCCAGAAACTTCATTTGGAGTAGTAAAAAAAAAAAAAAAAAAAAAATCAGTTGAAATCAATGCATTAAAACCAACTGCAGCCAAGTTTCTCTTTCTGATTGCTTCACTGGGAAACTTCCAGCTGGCTTTAGTTACAAGTTGCCTAGAAGATGGTGAAACATTTCCCTGCAAGACACTTCTGTAACCAGAGAGACTTAAGTGAGCAAAGTTGGATGAAAATATTTATATTGTAGTATATGCAGTTGTGTTTTTTGCCACATGTCAGTGCAGGACAAAACATAGGCTTCACTAAGTATTTTTAAGTAGAATAATTAGTGGATTTTCAATGTTTTGAAGAAAATTAATGGGTTTTCTGTATCTTTTTAGATGCGAAAGATGGGACTGGAAACAAGCAGCATAAAAAGCTTTTCAGCCCTTGCAGAGCTGGTTCTAACTGCCAAGGAACAGGCTACAATGGAACCATCCTAGATATTTTTGAAAGCATGTGACTGAAGATAAACAATGTCCCTAAAAGAAAGAGAGAAAACTCCGCTTTGTTTTACCAAATAAATAGCAATTAAGTGCTTCCTAAAGTATCTCAAGCAGCAAATCAGTGTATCTTCTGCCTTGATGAACTTGCTTCACCAAAAGACTGAGACTTTATCAGTTATCCATTATATGGAAAGCAATCCAAGTTCTAAACTTTCTACTATAGAATAAAAGTAGAAGAAAATGTTTTTCTTATTTTTGTTGTACAACTTGAAATGTACAAGAGCAAAGTTCTATGTTGAAAATAATATGTAATAAATTGTCTTCCTAACGTTTGATGTACCAGGTGTTTTTCAATTAAATGTATTGATTGATGGCTGTGTTACAGCCCACTCCAGAGGCAAAGTAACTGAGGTTCTTGTTAACCAAACCCTTGACTAGAGTGAAAGGACACTGAGTGACCAGAGTTTATGTATCTATATTTATATATATAGCTATATCTATCTATCTATGTGGTTTATTTTAGAGCAGTTTGGTTGCAATGGAAAAAAGGTATGTAGCTGTTTTGGTTGTTGTCTGTAGAAATAGAACAATATGAAAGTATAGAGATAACATTTAAGGAAATATATAAGGAAAAGAAAGAAAGAGAAAATATATGAGTACATAGTAGAGATGAAAGACATCACCATCCAACAACAAGACTTGAGTGTTGCCATTTTAGATGTTCGTTGGTCAAAGTGATGGTCACAATCACGATCCATCAGGGGTGGGGGAAATCAATGAAACAAAGAGGGTTCATACATGGGTTCAGTGGGTTCATACATGTTTTGATTCAGGTAGGAATGCCCTGGTACCTCCCCTGAAGGGGAATTCTATGCTGTCTACTGTGAATCACATGCAGTCCTCTGGTGGGAAGCCCCAGAAATGAGTCTGGGGGCACATCAGGGTTGTTGATGGTCACAGACTCCATCTGTCCCATAACTTAGGGTGAATTTGAACATTGATACTGAGCATGAGCACTTGCTTTCTCTCCCACGGTTTGCCAGAGAAGTTTTGTCTGGATGCATTAACCAGGATGTGCTAACCAGATCTCACCACTCACAGGTCTGGAGTCAGCACCTTCCTGTCACAAATTCCTCCATTCTGTGCTTAGCTCCAGTTCCTGCTGTGATGGCTTATCTTATGGCAAGTTCTGTCTGTGGCCTTGACAGACAGGCAGCTGTGTGCTTTAACTCTTTACAGGGTCTCAAAAACTTCCAAATGTTATTCCAGCTCTCCTGAGAGAGCAGCCTTGGTATAAGGCTAGTTCAAAGGAGAAAGCTGTAGAGGAAGCCATGTTTTGGCAGTTCTGTGTTCCCCTTGGCATGTCTTTTGCAGCTGCAGTGTCCTTGGAGCTCTGGGCTTTGTAGTTTTCAGAGCCCTAACTCTAGGTGTCTCTCATATCTTCCGGTCAATGTTTTGTCTTCTTCAGTTTTTCCCCCTGCTTTTGCAGCATCTGTGAGGTTAGTTTTGGCATGTTTTGGTCCTTTGCACTGCACCTCATGTAATCCCGGTCCATCTTCTTGTACTCACTAAATTTGCCAATTTTCAGATATTTAGGGGTTTTTTTCTCAATTGCATTTCCTTTAATCATATCTCCATTACAGAGTGTTTGTAAGTCCTTCTTTTCTGTTTCCAGGATTTCAATGTCAATCAATTTTGGCAAGCTTTGGTCCGTGTCCCTGCACTTCATGGCATCCCATGCCTTTGGATGGCTTTCACTTTGGCAAAGATTTTTTTTTTCCGCAGCCTCCATGCCATGTCACTTATCTCTTCCCCTCAACTGTCTGTCTTTTTCCTTGATTTTTTCCCCAACTTTTGCAGCATCTGTGAGGTTGATTTTGGCATTTTTTTGTCCATTCTTTGGAAACAGACGTCACCCAAGACTGCTTTCAAAGCTCTGCCTCGGGTCAGGGTTATGAAAACCACAGAGCCCAGAGCTCCAGGCACACTGCAGCTGCAAATGCCATGCAAAGGGGAACGCAGGTGGGGCAGAAAGGTGGGGCAGAAGCCATGTTGTGCCAGTTTTGTTTTCCCCTCGGCATGCCTTTTGTAGCTGCTGTGTGCCTGGAGCTCTGGGCTTTGTGATTTTCGGAACCCTAACCCTAGGCATAACACTAACTCTGGGTGTAACTCTAACCCTAAGCAGAGCTGGATAAAGTACTCTCAGGAACAGGATTCTGCTATTTCTCATTGCTGCTTTGCTCCTTCATCATGGGATATGGTTAGCTCTTTTTGGGTTTTGAATGTTTTCATTTAACTGATGTGGTTTTTTTTCACAGACCATGTTGGTATGAAGGGCTGCAACAAAAACTCATAAATGAATTTAAATTTTAAAATAATTTTTACTACAAGTATCTTACTTAAATGTTATTCATTCAGACTACCTGTTTTCCTTCAAATTCAAACTTAATTCACTAAGCTATAATTTATTCAAGGCTGGCATTTCTTTTTTGTATTATATTATCTATTAGAACTCACCTGCCTACATGTAGAATTTTTGCAACTTCAAACCTAGTTAAATCTGTGCAAGGTGCATCTTTATTTAGCAGGAAATTTGAAAGTGTTACTAGGGTTTAAAATGGTAGAAGGAGTAACAAAGAGCTTTCTTGAACCTAGAGAGATCTGCCTATTGATGCTTCTCATTCCCATGTTAAGGACAGGCAACATAGTCTGGGCACAGTAGGAGTTGAATGTAGGGCTTTAAAGTAAAAAAAAAAAAAATGCCCTGGTTTTGTTTGTGTTTTGTTTTTCTGATTTTTTTTTCCTTGTGAAAATTTAACACTGGAATTCTAGTTCCAGATTATTAATTAAAAATACCTGTTCCTTCCTAAAGTATTTAGAGAGCTTGGGGCTTAATGGCCAGATTATGCAAATTTTCCAAGTACTTAGAGATAGAAGGTGTGTAGCACGTGGCTGTTGGGTGAAGTGAAACTAGTGAACAAACCTTTCACAGCTTGAGGGCTTTCATTCCTCACTGTTGGAAACTGATTATATTTTAGTTGAGAAGACACAACCATGTGATCATGGTGCTTTTGAAGCAATTAGGAAAGGTGGCTGTTAGGACTTTTCTAATGCTAATTTTTTGAAGGGAGGCAGTGAGGAAAGCCCTGCTGCTTAAAATTGCGTGGTGGTGCTTGCATTCAATCTTGAGTAATGGAGAGCAGGATTTGGCTTTGCTAACTTGCTTAGCATCTCTCCATTCATGGCACATGCACAATCAAGGGAGCATCCAATGTTATTGCTGAATAAAGAAACAGCAAGGTGAACCAACTTGTCAGATGAGAGATCTGTTTGTCTCTTTCAGGCATGTGGAAATCCTCAGCCTTAAGCACACACTGCTGACTGGATGTAACTCTTACTGCTTATGAACAAGAAGTTTGTGTACATACTATATTTTTCCAGGCTTCTAATAGATGAACACAGAAAGCATGTTCTTCCCACACCTCTTAATTTTCTTAAGAGTCAGGAATAGAAACATCTTCCTAGTTCTGACTACTGCTGCTTTCAGCAATGTTTTCCTATTATAAAATGGATTTGTAAGTTGTAGCCTGAGACTGAGATTTTAGGATTATAAATGCACTGTGCAACTGCTCACTTCAGCAGGTCTGCATCTCTATACAATTAAATTTCTACAACAGCTGTCACTAAAGCAGCAGATTCTGAGACCTGTACAGACTCATGATTGAAAATAGAACAGTTTTGTTTGTATCCTCCAAAGCTGGGGAAAAATATATAGTCTGCGTACCAAACCAAGAAGGCACGGAGAGATTACTTACACTTGAGTTGCAAGTGATTTTCCACATCTTCCTGCAATAACAGTGCTTCCTACTAGTCTTCATCAACTTTCTGAGGACTTAGGCTGAATTCTGTTCTTTTCCATTGAAGAACAGCTTTAATTTCAGAGCAGGAAATAACATTGTGCAGCAAATCAAAATTGCTGAATGGTCCTATGATTGCTTTAAATGTCTGTATCAGTGGTTCTATGTCAGTTCCCCATCTTTTATTTTTGTTCACTTGAATAGGATTGAATTTTCTTTCAGTGGAATAATCAGTTAAGAATTTGTGTGCTACGCCCATTGAAAGAAAGGTGTGAATTAACTTAGTCTTTGGTAAACTGAATTTTAGCATTTTCAAACACTGTGGCTCATTGAGGAGACAATCTACCATGTAAGTGTTCCAATGGAGATGTCTTCTGCTACTAATCATATTACTTCTATTCCTAAGTAATTTTTGAAGTGCACTTCATGACAGAAATGCAGTTTTGATGTTGTGCCTTTTTCTTCTTCCATTCTAGAACCTTTAGAAAACTTGCTATGCCTTTCTAATCTTGGAAGGAATTTAGCTGGAAGAGGTTTTGTACAATATTGAGGAGAGAAAGAGCAGTGGTATGTCTTCCTCTAAAATGGTAACTGGGTTCTCAACTTGGTAGGTTATACCAGAAGCGGACCAGACTGTTCTAACCTCATTGTCTAAAGATAACTAGCAGTATGTATATTTGGCTGGACCACTCAAGGAATATTTACTCTCTTTTTTTCTATCAACCATTGTATTTTCAAGGTCAAACTGGAGGGATGAGGAAGCAAACTGCATAGATTTCTTAAAAGTTGTTGTGGTTTTTATGCTGTCCGTAAATTGTCTGCTATGCTCAGGGATCAACTGTGCTGTTTGATGAAACCTAAAGAGCTCATCCTTGCCTTTGTTCTGTTTCTCCAAATCTCCCACCTTTTAGAGCCCGAGTTTAGGTGCTTCATTCACTAGATTAGTAGGCTGTAGATTGCATTTGGGATCTCAGTATGTGAGTGGTGTCTAGGATGCTTGGAAATGTGTATCATGGTGTTCCTGACAGAGGAATTTGGTAAAATTGGAGGAGAGGGAAGAGTAAAAAATGCTATGAAAATTTACATGCAAAATTGATGTCAGAAACAAGTGTCAGGAGAGCATACGTTGTTGAGGAAGCAGAGACTTAGTTGGGAATTGGGTGTGGGTGTTTTTGGTTTTTTTTTGTTAGTTGGTTGTTTTTTACCATTTGAATATGCAGGAGAATGCATACCTGTACAGATAGTTTACCTTGTTGGTATTGTAGCATTTGCTCCAGCACTTCTCTCTTTGCGGTCCTTATTCTGGTGAGTTTACTTTTAGTTCCCTGTCTCTGCCCTTTTCTTCTTCCTTTTCGTCTCCAGGGTGTCAGTGGAGAGGTGCTCTCCACCACAAAATTTCTTTTCTGAAAAGTGTGTTTGATGGGTTTGTTTTGCTTTTCTGCCTATAACCACTGAAGAGGGATATGGAGTTCCAGAGCATGTGCCCCCCCCACTCTGAATAAAGGCATTTTCCCCTCAACTTTGTCAGTGTACCCAGAACTTACTTATGGACAAAATAAGCCAGGACTCATTTATGGACAAAAGCCCAAGTGAACTGTGGCAAAGAAACTTGGAAGTGAGTTTATTTGCATCTTTCTACCTCTGCATTTTCATACTTAATTACTTCTGTATATAATACAAGTACAGTATTTAGATGTTAGACCATCTGGAGTCCATACAGTATAAATGGATAAATACACGGATGCTGTATCCTAGCATTCTTGGGGGTTATTTTATTTATGATGTTACAGCATTTTCCATGAAGCTACAGGGATGTGTGACATATCCACATCACTGACACCAAGCTGCTGGCATTAGTGCATTTAGATTAGATACACATTTGGGCCACTGTGGATGGTAATGAGCTGCTGTGCACTGTAGGATGGGTCTCGCATGATCTGCCAAAGAGGTTTGCAGTTATTTTTAAGTGCCATCAGTGCTAACAATAAATCCAGAGATGAGAGGTGGAAATCCTTGTTCCAGGCTTAGTACCAAGGTTTGTCTCCCAATTCCTCACTTCAAAGTCATCTAATAATCTGTTGTTCCACTTTAATGTTTCAAATTTCTATGACTCTGTTAAGAGTTGGACTGGATTGCTGTAATGGTTTTATTCACAAGTAGCAGCACCACATCCACTATTTATACTAATATATATTATTGCCATTAATGCTATTTTTAAAGAACATATGGTTTGGATATGTTAAAGTTTACAGAATTGGACTCTAACCAGTAATGTCCTTCTTTGCTATAAGGCTGCAAGAAATGCCTCACAGGTTATAAAGTAATCCAGTAAATGGAATTGAGTTGCAAAAGGAGACCTTGTGGGATCTTTTTCCTAAAAAAATCAGAGGTAATTCTGTCAGGCTCTGAGAATTTATCCATCACAGTTCATTAATACTACCAAACCCTATTTTTAGCATTTCCATAGAGTTAAGAAGTGAACATATCCATCTGGGCTGCAGAAAGAAGAAACTTCCTCTAAGCATGTTTTTGCTTCCAAAGCAGAAAAATCTTGTCTCAGTGGGACAAGGGGAGCCTGCCTGTGCTGTTGGCAGCATTTTAGAGGGAAATGTTGCTGATGAAGCTAGAAATCTCTGTGGATAATTGTAAAATCTTCAGTGTAATGTAAAAGGGAGTCTCTCTTGCAAAACTGACTGACAATTAGAAAAGCTTTTTAAAGAATGAAGAGGTCCTTTTCTGTAGTAAATAAAAATACTATAGTAAAAGCTGCTTATCTGTTTTTTCAAGGTGATGCTTCGCATCGAAACACTGCCCTGCCCCACTGCATCCAAAAAGGGAACTAGGAGCAAAAGAGACACAAAGAATAAAATGGAGGCTGGAGAAAGGATGTGAGTCACCTCACATGAAACGTTGCAAGGTGTTAGCTTTCAAAAAGCTGTATTTTGAACACTGACTGTTTCATCTCAAAGCTAAGTAGAGCACTCAACAACATCACAAAAGTATCTGATGAATAAGAAAAAGGTGATGGGAAATGTGCATCATCCCATTGCTTTCTTTTTCTCTGTGTTTGCATTTAATCCTCATGCAAAGGGTTTACTACTCTGCCAAGAAAAAGCATTGCCCTTGACTGCTTTTCAAAAACAGCAAAAAGGAATGGCTTATTCAGTGTTACATCCAGGTACACCCCATCTTCCTTCTGTGCTGCAGGGTCTTCTGGCTGATCTGTTCCATCACTGGCCAGTTTGAAAAAGGCTTTATTTATTACCTGTAAGGAAAAAACATATGAGTAATTCTGGAGTCATCAGAGCACAATCATGATGGGAGAAATGCGTCTGAGTAAACGATGAAGCACATTGTACTCCATAGGTGTTTAGAAAAGATGTTGGAATATTTGTCCATAACGTGCAAAAGCTGTATAACTGCTTTTACACTGGGCTGGTCTGTAATGCTGTTACCCCCAGCCAGCAGCTAGGTACCACACAGCTGCTCACTCATTCCTCCCACAACTTGGCAACAACTAAAACTTTTGTATTATCAGCATTATTCTCCTACTAGATCAAAACCATAACACTGTATGTGATACTCAGTTCCCTACTGAGCATGTCTCCTACATGGCTCTGACTGCTTAGTTCTAGGTAAATTTATTCAGTTTAGTTGGCTGAAGCTGTGCAGGAAACTTTTTTTTTAATGCCAGTGACATGTACTGTACCTTTCCAACTGTTAGACTGGCATTGCTTATCTTACTGAAGTCTGCCCCCTTCCCCAGCAGTGTAGGCAGTTCCATATCTGCAAGAAGCTCCTGTAGATCAGAGCTGTCTTCTAGTGTTAATGCTGGCAGCTTTAATTTAATTTCTCTGCAGAGAGAGAGAGAGACAGAGAGAGGTAAGTGAGTGCTTGTTCCCTGTGAGAGCGTCATGGTTGGGTAGTGGAATGGGCGTGTGAAAAAACTGCAACAAGTGCTTGGTGTGTGGGCACAAACACAGTGAGTGCCTGTTACTCTTTTCCAAGTGTGAACTCACCCAGACTTCAGCCAGGGTCTGCTGCTAAACTCCACATCGTCCCACTTCATGGGTGGCAGGCTCATTTCTTTGACATACCCCCCGATAAAAAGCTGATCCCACCGAAGTAGAGCTCCTTTGAAACGAGCCCCCTGGCTGTGCAGGGCTTTCTCTTTGTGCATGGCAGTAAAGCCTCCCTGGCAGGACCTGACCCCAGGGGAGGGGCAGGCCCGTGTGGTTCACCCCATCCCATCCATTCCTTCTATGGGAGAGTGCACATGGCCCTTCCCTACCTTGGGGACAGCCACTGGAACCAGGCTGAGGACTCCCACGTCAGCTGGGACTCCACGCTCTCCAGGTGGCTGCCATTGATGGGCTGCAGCAGCACCAGTAGCGCCGTCTGGCTGATGGGAACTTCCACCATGCAAAAAGTGCCACTGGCATCAGTTTTGTACTTGAATGTCCCCGTGATAGACAACATAGGGACCAAGACTTTTGTGTTTGAATCCACCCAGAAGTCCTGAGGCTCTTTGAGCAGGGAGGCTTGCTTAACATTCACTGAAAAACAGATCAAGAAAGGAGAAATTGATTCTTCTTCTCTTCCTTCCCTTCTCCCCTCTGCCAGAACACACTGTGCCTTAGAGAAGGACTGCATGTATAAAATCACATTTAGCTACTGTAATCATGTCTCCCCCTTTTAACCTGCCTTCTGGTGGCATCAAGCTCACAGCACAGGGACCATGACCATCAGGACTGTGACTAAAGCTGCTGTGTTTCTGTTGGCTTTGTGGCCTTTCCTGGGGACAGGAAAGGGTTTCTGCTTGCTGGGTTGCCTGCTTCCTCCCAGGCTGCCACACGGTGCCCAGGGGCCTCACAGGCCTGTGCAGAGGGTCAGCTTTGTTTCCTCTCTGTCCGGTGCAATGGTGGCATGTTTGGAAGCACATCCATCTGGGCCAGCTCTTGATGCAGGAGCACTCTCAGGCAGCCAGGCAGGCTCAGGAGAGGGAAGGCAGCACAAGCTCTGCCTGAGAACTCACTCTTCACCATCTTACAAACCAAGCAATGGGGAAGGTTGTAAGCACAACACTGAAGAGTACATTGAGCCAAGGAGGTTAAAAAGGACATACTTGAACACTTACTAGACCTTAAAGTAAATTTCTTTCCCAGTTCACAACTATGAGAGGCCTTGCTCTTACCTTGCACTACTTCTGTGCAGCTTTGCATTTCAACATGTTATCTCCTCACTGCCACAGATCAATGCTGTGCCCAGCTGGGCAGATAATTCTGTTCAGCATTAAAGAAACTACTGCCCTCAGTGAAACTTGCACCTGATGTTCTGCATTGAATTCTAAATGGCAGGCCCTGCTTGGCAGCAAGCCTACAAATGTGAAGAAAACTGTGTGCAACTGAACAGCACTTGAGACCACTGGAACATTTAGCTGTTGTTTTGTACACATTTCTGTCACTTCATCAATGCTATGGCTGTTAATAGCATCTCAGAGCTTTTGTAACGTGTTTCAGAGAAAAAAATGTACTTTTTGCTTTCTGCAGCTATAGGGACAGACATGGAGCATGACAGCATCAGCTGTCATGGGTGCCCCTTCACTACCAAATGGCAAACCAAATGCTAAAGTCATCTTCTGTGTTTATTAGAAGGTAATTGCTTGTGTAATTCATTTGTTCTTGAGCCAATTTTGTCCATCCCATGTGTGGGGACTGTAACGTTTAAAATGCACCTTCTAAGAGAGAAGGTAGTAGAGCTGACCCAGTGAGGCAAACTCTTGAACATGTGTTTCTAAGCTTATACAAATTACAAGTTTCCAATACAGAAGAAGAGGAAAAAATGGTTCTACTAAAGGAAAACTGCTTTTGTCACCATGCCCAAGTGTGTAACACAATTACTTTTGTGGTATCATATCTATGCTAGATCTTACAATGAAGAGAAAGCTGATGCCAACAGCTCATTGAGAGAATGACAGCTCCCATGAAAGGCAAAGAAAACCTGGCATCCAGTTTTGAGGTGGGAAAATAGAGGCACAAAAAGGTTTCCTGGGCACCACAACTCTACCTTTAGCAGTAGAGGCCCACTCAGGAGCTTGGGGCTCACTGCAAGTGTCCTGAAATACATTCCCAAGTAGGCAAGCTGTCTCAAGTGTGCAGTCTTTGATATTGCATTCAGTCATGAGTATCTAGGACAGCAGCTACACTCAGAAGAGAAGGCTCAGTTGTAGTGCAGGGGCATTTCTGGGACAGCAGCACAGAATGACCCTAGGCAATGAAGGGATTGCCTTATTCTAGGTTTGTATAGGTGCCCTGCTTCCATAACTGATGATGTTCAGTTACTTCCTGAGCCAGATGTTACATCCAGACTTCTGTGTTTAATAGCCACTAGAGGAGTCATGTCCATTGTATTTTTTAGCCTTTTTTTGTATCTGTACCTCTGCCCTGCATCTTCCAGCTCCTTTGGTTTTCTTTAAAGCTACACCTTGATAAATCTTGCTGGAGGCCCCTCATGACATTTAGCTCCTCTGCAGCAAGAAATGCTGTGTAAGTCTTTCTTATGCACCTTTCCACACCTTTCCTGGACAAGGAAAATTTCTTGGAGTCCATCTGCCTCCTCCCCATTGCCCTTGCTGGCTCTTGGCAGAGTGCGGGCAGGATCCCTGGCACAGTGGTGGGGAGCAGAGGTCCAACCTTTCCTCTGAGCCCTTCCCTTTCCCCACTGGCCAGGCATGACCTTGCTTCCTTCCCAGGAGCAGGATTGCTGCCCGTCCTTCCCCAAGCCTGTTTCCAAAAGGAGCAGCGCTGCCTCATACCTGCCAAGTGGACATCCACTGCAAACAGCAGCTCGGTGGATGAGTCGATGTCTGCCAGTAAGCCCTTGCTCTGGCCCTCGCTTTTGGCCTCCACAAAGGCGTTTATTTGTTTTGCTGCCTCGCCTGGATTTGAAAAGTCAACAGCTCGGGCGTAGAATGCATCAGCACTGGGAAGCAAGTGCTCCATGAACAGCTGGAAGAGGGCTATGTCAGGGGCAGAGAACAAGCACAGGGTCTTGGAAAAGAGCAGCCCATCATCCCCATCCTTCACAAGTCTTTCAATCGTCCTCAGGCTGGAAAGGAAATTGCTTCCGACTGCCATGGAAGTGCAGTCAGGGTTTCCAGAGGGGGGAACAAATCCCAGCAAACCCTGCAAATCAAGTGCTGTCTGGTTTGAGGCCCCCAGGTAGAATGACACCAAGGAGCTGTAGAGGCTGGTTGGGGACAGGAGCACATTTTGGCCCCCCTGTGCTTTCTGCAGTGCGCTGTAAAACCGCATGCCCAGGACGTACACCAAGTTGCTCCGTTCCTCCTTCCCCCAGGTGCTGAGGCTCAGGGCTTCCAACTTGCTGTTGTCATTCATGCCACCTTCATATTCGGGTGTGGTTTGGGACTCAATGGAGACAGGGACAATAGTCTTTCCCTCCTGAATCAATTTTTCCAGCTTGTCACAGTCACTCTCATTGAAAGAAAACAAATTGAAAGGGTGGACATAGACCCGGTCACAAGTCACCACAGAAAGGCAAGCCAACAAGCAGAGAAGATCTGCTACCAGATTCATGTTGGAAAATTTCCTCCACCTTGTCTGCTGAAAGAAAAAAATAGGAGGAAAGGAGACTGGTCAGTCTGTTTCAAGTACAGTTTCTCTTAATCACAGGGTCAGGTGCTAGTGCTGTGTTGGAGTTACAAAAGTGGGAATTTTAGTATTTAGTGGTGTTTGGTCTGACTCTGCCCCCAAAAAGTCCCGGATGAGACAGACACCAGTTTCAATGGCGGCAGGTGGGAAATGGTAAGCACGGATGTGACTCCATTAGCCTCTGCAGTACCGTAAGGATTTATCATGGGAATGGTAGTGGATGCTGGTTATGCCTGCAAACTAGAGCATGCTACTTCTGCAAAACCTTGTTTTGCAACAAATGCAACAACATTTGTTCCCGGGACCTGGTCAGAGCCATCTCTGCAAACTGCTGCACTGAGCCTTGCTGACACACAGACAGGCTAAGCAATGTGCCTGCTGTTACGCAGGAAGTAGGTTTGGAAACCAGTTCTCTTAAGGTCCAAACACAGAATGTATGTCTAATCAGTAATGTATGTCTAGTCAGCAAAATACTTGGCACTAGCTGAGCATGTTGTGTTTTCATAGCCCAGTGCAAACATTCATTCTAACTTCTAGGCAAACACACTCCAGGCTCCCTTATACAAATGTGCTCACACTGAAACCATGTTTCATTGCACCTTCTATGTCTGAATACAGTTAGAAGGGATAGGCTAAGTTTTACTCAGATGCGCAGGCAGTCTTCTCCTGAGGTAAAAGACCACTTGCTAGCTGCTCTTGTTTTTCCTGACAAGAAACAGAGAATTTTACTGTATGTGGATGTCTCTGGTGTTTTAGCACAAAGGATGTAATGCATATTGGGAATGAGCATGTCTCTCACACAGAGACAAATTATACCCACTGACAAATTTTATATTTTTAGGATTCTCTCTTTTCTTATACCAAACTTTTTTGATTATTAGCTCAATAGCTCTGCTGTACTTTTCTTGGATTTCTAATATATGACTGTTTATTTGTGTATTTGAAATCCAAATTGAAATCTGTTGAAAATTATGCATCTGTAACACATATCATCAGTCAAAATGCTGTTATTCAGAGCTGTATTTTTATGCTAGTAGTGATTCCTTGTTTGTTGTAGCTTTGTTCACCCTCTTTCACCCATTTCAAGTTCTGCAGAGCCCATTGGATGGGCAAATTGCTATCAGCCTTGCCAGTACCCAAGCCCTGCTTACTTCCTCCAAGGCTTTTTGAGTCACACCAGTCTGTTAGGTACTGTAATTCTGGTAGCCTGGGCCTTTTGAGAGGACACAGAGCAACCAACCTCTGTCTCACCAACACTTTACACAGGGTGGAAATGCTTGTGTTTAAATCCAGCTGTTCAAGACTGGCCCCTTCCCAGCCTAATTTACAACGTATAACTGTGTTCTTTCCCCTGAGGGGTCCCCACGTATTTCATGCCTAATGATATCCCAGTTTGCAGTACCACCTCGCTATTGCACATACGAAAACTGAGATGTGCAGATGCTTCGTAACTAGACATACCTTGCCCTATGTCTGCCTGCTAACATGGATTCTGCATTCCCAGGCTGTAGGCTCCTATCTAACAGCTGGGTTTGCAAATGGAGTTTATGTTCCTGTGATGGTCAGTCAGGATGTCTAAGTGTCTTCCTACTGAATGCCTGTGAGTCAACCCTGAAACTATTTGCTCCCCAGAGGCATGCAGGGGAGGATCTGCTGTAGGTCACTGTCCCTGTGCCTTCACCCAAGGATTGTTCTTTCCCATTAACTCCCACCTCATCCTCTAAATTACTGTATGAGCAGCACAGTTGTGCTGCTGTCCCCTCTGCTCCCAGCCCCTCTTCACCTCCCCAGTCCCACTGGTAGCATGTGACATGCATGACAGAGCATATTCATTACTTGTGACTGGTTGAAAAAATTTCTTGGAAGGTGCCTTCCCAACTTCGCTTTCACAGTTAGCCCAGCTACTGTGCTAGTGGATTTCTAGACTCCTCAATGCATTTTTTCACATTGGCATGCTCAGGAAAATGAACCAAAAAGCCACAAATTAGAAGGAATTCCCTTCCCACACTATTCTCTCCATCATACAATTCTTTTGAGGCATTACTTAATCTTTCCTGCACAGCAGGGAAGGTGACCCTGTGCCACCCAGGCAGGCTGTGCCATTAGGCACTGTTGGCACCCAGTGGTCACTTCTCTCTGGCTTGCCAGAGCTCCCAGCTCTGTTCAGCTTTTGTTCCACAGAGCAGAAGCAAGAGGAGCAGTTCTCGCTGCCAAGCACTTACCCTAAGCCCCATCTGTGGAAAGTCAGCGTGGTTTATTTGGCTAAAGAAGAGAGCCCCAAGCTCTTTGGAAACACCTGAAGTTGGAAAAGCAGCATTCAAAGCAAATGCAGTTAGAGCGCGTACTCGCCTCTGTCCCAGGGGTGTCACCCCTTTGTTGCCCCTCCGATGCTGTTGTCCCTCAGGCGAGCTCCTCACGACACCTCTCGCCCCCGGCGTGGTGGCACCGCGGGTGGAATTCTGCCCTTTCTACGCGGCTGGCTGCGGTGGCATTGCGCAAAGCTGCTTTACATCACAGCCTGCGGGCTGAGAGAAGTTACCTCAGGCCAATGAGACCTGAGCCCGGCTGAACACCGGCTCCATAGAAAGTTCCAGGGAGGGATACACAACCTTTAGCCGGACCCAGCACACCTGTGTAGCCTGAAGTTACACATTTACCAAAGCAGACACAGGGGGTTTTACTACACAGAATAGCTGATTATAGGAAAGACCTCATTTTGTGCCAGACTGAAAGGAATGCAGATTTCTTTGTACTTGTATTTGTTGTACAGTTGGATTTTTGGATTTGTTGCACAGTGATCAGATTTTTGACTTCACAGATAAATTGCCTTTAATCTCTGCCTTGCAGCCTGGGGACCCACCAGTGTGTGAGACATGTATGCTACTGTAGAATAAAGTGATTAAGCTCTCAATTTTCACCCCTTCTTTCCCTCTTGAACTGTTCAGGATGTCAAGGCTTTGTTCTTTCTCCTCTTGAACAAGATGTGTTGAAATGGAGAAGATGAAAGCCAGATGGGGAGATGGCCAGAGCTGGATCACAAAGACTTCATCCCTTCCAGTGTCAGCCTCTCAAGTCTTGTTTGGGAAAAGGGGTTAGGATTTGCAGATCTTTGTGCTACTTTTGAAACAATCTTTCAGTTTTGGTGTGCCCCCTCTTTCTATTTAAGCACGTAAACAGGGAATCAAGCTAGGGACAAACGCAATTGGTCAGACTGGGTCTTGTTCAGGGCCCTTTATTCTTAGCAATTAAAATCCCATGGCTCTAACAGGAGTAGGGCTGATTTATCATCTGTGATTTGATTTTAGAGGGCCAGTCAGGCATGATTCGTACTGCAGTGCCCAGCTACATGTTGGGTTCAAGGAGAGAGCTGAGAGAGAGGGATATTTTCAGTGTGCCTGGGCAGGTGGAGCTGGTGGAGATGAAGGTGGAGACAGGGACAGCTGAGTCCTGCCAGCCCAAGGGCTGTATGCCAGGTGCCTCACGCCAAAGAGATGAGAAATTTCTGTCTCTGCAGTCCTGCTTTTCATTTAAACAATCTGATTACCTTCACTATAATGAAGTCCAAAAGCAGTTCTGAGCCCCGGCTTGCATAACATGCTGTCATGCACTAAAGGCTTAAACAAACAGCTTGAAACATTCAAGGTGTTTTGTCTTCCTGCCACCTGAGCATCTCAGTTGAGAAAGCATCTGCCCACAGAACAATCCCTGAGCATTTGTACCATCTCCAGACAGCTTCAAAATGCTTCTAGCCAAGTAAAGAATACAGGCAAAGGGAGAAGGATGAAAAATGAAAAATGCATATTGCTCAGCTAAATGCTAAGAAATCAAGTTAGGTGTCGGGTCCCCTTTCTTTCCCCTCTGCCCTGGAGACTACTTCCCACATGCAGAGCAGGGGAGCCAGCTGGTCCCTTAGAGGCCAGTGGAGCTGCAGGTGGGACGTGAGCCCAGCCCAAATCTGTATCTCCTGCATCACCACCCACGTGGGTCCACCTGAGGCACTAGGCAGGCATCAGCAGTGCACACAAATGGCCAGACCATGCTGAGCCTATGTGCTAGAGCTGGTTTGCTGCATCCCTCTAGATGAGGCTTGAGCACAGGCAAAAAGAAAACCCATCCCAGTACTCTCTGAATCGAGGACACACAAATGAAAGCTGTTTCATGGAAGGGCACCTTGTATTCCGTAAAACTCTGAAAAGTATCCTTATTTAAAAGAATTACTGGCTTTGGCCAGTAATAAACTACAAGTGATGCTAATAACATCCAGTACAGCTGTCAGACTTACATGTTTGCTGTGGACAATATACACTCAAAAGGGAAATCACAAACCCCTCACTCACTGTACTTTTTTTCCTTAGATCATTACGCCTTTGTTCTGTAGCATCCAGACAATGTTGTTGTTTGGCTATCTCCTGCCTCCAGCTCCCCTGAAGGTCATGACCAAGCTATGCTGCAGCTGTTGGTCTCCTTGTGCTGTAAGTACCAGCCCTAAACAGGCAGCCCTGGCTGCAGGGGATGCTGCCCTGAAGAAGAGAAGAAGCAGGAGTCACCTGAACAACAAATCTAGCATGGGTGTCTGGGGGCTCTGCCATATAAAGAAAGTTCAGTTTAGTTCAATATTCTCAGGGTTTTCAGCCAAGTTGATCCTTGGGTGCCTTTTAGTGTTTGTGCACTCAGTTCTATTGTTTTCTGTCGATAAAAAAATGGTCAGCGTCTTTGAGCAACACAGAAGTCTATCTTTTTTCCCCCACCCTTGCCCCCACATCAATAAAGTAATCACATAGCTTTCTCCAGAAAAAGAAGTTTCACCAGGAAATGTTCAATGTCCTGTTTTCACCACAGTCCTCCTCTTGCTTTGGGCCACTGGGAATTTGGCCAGTCCCAGTAATGAGGAAGAACCTTTGATTTCACTTTATGTTCATGCACTACTACAAACCTCAGATTCAGCTCCCCCCCATTTGCCAGTCACTTTGAGTGCTCGCTCACTCAATTAATATTCCCCTATTAAGATGCATCACACACCAGCGCACTTCTTAGATCTTTGTCTTTTATCTTTTAACACTTTCTTCTAAAGGAGAAGGTTTCAGATTACGAAGAACATATCCTGCCACACCTGCAACATGTTTTATCCTAGTAGTACTTAACTACAGTTAGTCTTTAATTTTACTTCTGAGACATTGTTAAGCAGGAGTGCATGAGCATTATTCCAATTGCTATATGTGGACGCTGTTGTCAGGCTTTTTTTGTTGGGTTGCCATGGTTTTAGGAATGAGAGTGTGCTTAAAGATAGAGCTCCAACTTAAAAAAGCGGAGTCTCTATCCTGCCCTTCAGTTCTGGGGTCCAAGGATTTTGCCCCTTAAAGAGAGTTGAGCCAGAGAACTTGCACTGGGCCAAATTTGGGCAAAAAGCTTTCTGGCAGCAAGGAACCCAAGAAGGTGAAAGCAAAGGTGTTCTACAAGCATCCCCTATCCAAAATAAGCCTGTGGCCCACACACATTTTATAATGAACCTCTCCCTGCAACAGGCACAGTAAAGGTACAAAGAAACACAGAGCTCTCAAACCTGTTCTTCAGCAGTGAGGTGTGTGCTCTCCTTTTGCCCCACTCTCCGATTTTGGAGGGGTACTCAGCTCCCCTTCTTATACCCACTCTTGCATAAGCTGGGCCCGCCCCCCTCCCCCCCACTGCTGCCCTCATTTCTCTTCAAAACCTGCCTCTGTTTTTCCTGCTTGTTATTCATGGTAGCTGCTGAGAGGGAGCAAAGAGGGGTGGAAAAACACTGGTGCTGCAGTTATGGGTTTCCTTGCAGCCATCCTAGGGATCAGATCTCCTGGTCAGCCTCACTGTTGTGAAGTGCTAATGTGGAAGCATTCCCCTGCCCCATGAAAAAATTCTTGGTGATGGTGGTCCAGCACTTCTTCATGCAAATACTGCCAAAAAGGCTTCAGAAATTTAAACCCTGGCAGAGGAACACTAACCCTACAGACAGCAGAATGTAATTCAGCCTTGAATGGGAAAATGTTTTTGTCCAAGCTAAAGTTTTGACTGATCGACCAGACAGCTATTCTTCTGCCGAAGAACATTGCGTCTCCACTTTGTCAAAAAGTGTTTTCATTGATCTGAATTGTTCTGGGAAAAGCTGTATAAAATTCAGCACTTTGTGTGGAGACAATAGTAAATATTTTATTCTGTTTCATTCAGTTTGTTTTCCAGATTTCCTAAATTTTGCTCTGAGACCTGAACTCAAAGGGGCCAGATGTACTCCTGTGATGATGCTCTCATCTCCTGTGAGGCAGCAGACCTGGAGGAGGGATAATAAATTACTCTGCTCACAAACTCAGACCACAGACCTTCACATGACATCTTCCTAACCTGAGTTGGCACGTCTGACATACATAGATTATTAATTAATATATGTATGGCTAATTTAGACATAATAGCATGTACATGGCATATATAATTCAATACTAAATTTGAGGGTTTCTCTTATTAAGCCTAAAAGTATCTTGAGTGAAAAAAAGGCCACAAACAATTTGTTTATACAGCCTGTGAGTTGACATTGGTAATAGTGAACCTCTACATCCCATCAACATTCACAATGTTCCCTCTCTCATCTGTTTTGGTAAGGGAACACAGCCTGGAGTCTTAACAAGGTTCCAAATGGAGAGGGTAAACCGGCAGTGGGAAAAGGACAAGGAGGAAAGGCAAAAGAGAATGCCTATGTGGGAGGATCTGACAAAAGGAGGACTGGGGACAGCTGCTTCATCAGCTGCTGCAGTGGTGACCCTAGGTGTGGCAGTCAGTTGTGGGGATGGAATGGAAGAATGATTGATTGTGAGACAGCCAGGAAAAAAAGCTTTGTGAAGCAGTAGAGTGCCTGCAGAGACCAAGACAGTTCAATTTGGAAGAGAATTCACTGGTATGGGAAGTATAAACATAAAATGCTAAAGGTGAACAGAAAGTCTTGAACCACTCTTTTGTAACATTGCCAGAATCAGTGCATTCCCGGTAAAATTATCAGTCTACAAATATAAAGGAGGAATTCTTTTGCATGCTTGAACTGTGGGAGACACTGCCACAGGATGTGGCAGAGACCAGAGGTCTTGGTACAAAAAGCAATGAAATGAAGTAACAGAGGGTGTGGTCATTGGCCTCTGCAGAACATAATGGTCCAGGTGTGATTGCTAACTCGAGAAATCCCCAGACCGACAGCTGTCATGAATTTTGCTTGTTCCAGCATCTCTCAAGTTTCTCTCCAAGGGATTGTCTTCAACTTGCTGTGAAAATAGAGATGTCTGAGCTGAGGCCAGCTTATGCTGGCTCATTTTGCAGCACAGACTGAGAATACTCTTTCAGTAGCGCTATACTAAAGAAACACTGCACTCAGCAAACCCGACCCTCAGCCTCACCATTGTTCCTGTGCACAGAGCATTTAGGAACATGCTGCTATCTCTTCAAAATCAACACAAACCCTGGAAAATATGAATGATTTTCAAAAACTCTGGGTAGGCTCTTCATATTAATTAGCCATGTTTCAGTTTTTTTCTCTTTTAATCAGGGTACGTGCACAAACTGTGGCAGAGTTACTGCATTGGGGTCTAAAACGTGTCTCTGTCTCCTGCCAGACCTATGGGCTCTGTTCTAACTTCAGCTGCAGACAGAGTATTTGGTGACTTTTTCCAGAGTGAATAAGTAGGAAAGGAGTACACTTGGGCAAATTTCTATACTTTAGTAAACTGATTTTCCTCCCATTCTGTGAGAATTGTGGCAAGCTGCCATGGGCCTGATTTTATTTGTTTATTTTTGCTAGTCTAGTGGGGTCTCTAGTGGGGAAAGGCAGTGCAAAGTAATATTTTCTTAGCTGTTTTAATAAAACAGGAATAAGTATGCATGTGATTTTTTTCCCGTGTTTTCTCTGTATGCCTGACCTCTGCCCATGCTGGCTGGAGCCACTTTTCTGTGAAAGCTTCTGGTGAGCCTCAGGGATGTACTCAGCTTGCCCAATTTTTTGTGTAAAGAGGATTGCAAAAATGCTTTTCAATAATAACATTCAAAGTACAGATGATGAAAGAGAGGGATTATCCTGCTTCTGCCATGGGTTCTCACAGCAACGAGCAATGGAAAACTTGGTAACTTGGCTCCCATAAACCCCAAGGATCACGTGTGCCGTTCCTGTGCTGGGGTGGAGGAAAACAGCGTGTCTGCCTGGATGATGCCAAAATGCACATGAGTGGGCAGCCTGAGAGCAGACTCAGGTGGAAGGGCTGGTGTGGCACGGTACTCCCTCCCCACGGGAGAGGTGCCCTGGCTGAGCCAGCTACCTGGCATGGCCTCACCCTGGCAGTGCCACAAATCCTCCCTGTTGGAGGAGAGAGCATCACCATCTTGCTGTCTCTTTCAGCTTCCCAGGGAAGCTTGATTAACACCAGTACAATCAGCCTAAAATTTCATTTGGTTTGTCACAGCTTGTGTTTTCAAGGCCTGAGAGTAAAGATGGCTTTGAATTTTTGTAGCCCTATTTTTTTTAATCTGTCCCAGTGGAAGATGCAGTTTTTAAGAGCATTTTAAGAATGGTCTGTGCACAGCCTGCACATGTACACAGAGGCATGACTGTGGGCCCACTGTGTGTGGGCAGAGGAAACCTCCTTCCCTGAGGATCTTAAAATAGTTTGCAGTCTAACAGTTACATCAGCAACATGTGATTGATTTTGGGTCCTTTCCTGTGGCACAGGCTGTGCCTGTGAGGAGAAAGAGACAATCCCAGACCGAAGCAGCCAGGACAGAGCAGCCTGTCCCGAGAGTGAAAGTGGACACAAAGAGGTAACATGAATCACCTTCAGTCATGCAACAGATTGGCACCATCTCAAGGACAAACAACCAAGTTTCTCTGCTCCCAGCCCAGTGTGTTTACCTTTACCTTCTGATTTCACTCTATCTTCATACAGTCCTGTGGATAAGGCAGAGCAGCAGGGATGGCAGCACCAGCACAGCAAAATGCCTGCCTGAAAGATCTGGTGGCAGCTTTGTTATCAGAACTCTGGCAGATGCCTTTGTGTCCGGGGGGGATTTTGCATTGTGCCAATATTTGCCAGCTGGGTCAGCCACTGCAGTCTTCAAGCTGTTACCCAAGTTGAGCAAGGGAAGCAGCCAGGTGACCACTGTCTGGGAAATGACACAATATTCAGCTCCAAAAGCCTCCACCACCAAACATCTGGCTGCCCTCAGTATTGCATGTATGCTGCAATAAGCTCAGTAGTGATTTACTCCCTGGGGATCTCCTAAGTGATATCTCTGATGGCTGATCTTTTCTGTCACTACTGAGGTTTTGAAAGTCTGGTTATAATTTTTGTACCCTAGTCAAATGGTCCACGGGACACTATGCACAATAGTTGTTGTCTCCTAGCCTGGAAATTCAAAGCATAGCCATAGAAAAGCCTTTAGAAGATGGGATATCTGTGCTGCCTGCACAAACTCAGGTTCCCCTTTGTCTTTTGCCAAGTCTCTCTCAAGACCCCTCCTCCTGCTCCTTTGCCTGGATAGGCAAACAGTTGCAACCAGCAGGACTCTGCTATTTTGAGCACTATGTGGTGTTCCTCTGAGAAACTGTCTGTGGTGGTCTCCTGCCTCACTCGAAGGGTGTTTTTAATGATAAGCAGTTTGTGCAGTTCATCAGTGAGAAATAGACTGGCTCCTTCCTCACTGCAGGCATTATGGGACTCTTCCATCTTCTGGAGCTGCAGCAGCTCCCACTAAGCCAGCCATAGGGACAAAACTGCAACTCTCTTGGGACAGCAGCGGCAATTTTCAGTGCTCCAAATACAACCTACAGACCCTTTTGCGACCTGAGATGAGGGCAGGGCTGTCAGATTGGCGTTAATTTGGGGGGTGCACAACTAACGAGTGTTTGGGTACGCTGGACTCTCCTGCTCTCGGATCCTGCTAGAAAGCAGAGAGACTGAACCGGGCAGCATTAGGGCTGCCCAGTTTGCAGGAGCCGCGCAGGATTTCCCTGCTCGGGGCGCTAAACCCTTCCACTCCTTCAGAACCAGCTCCAGCCACGCAGAAGTGGGAACCCCCGGGGTGGAAGTGTTGGCAGGTCTGAGGTCCGCCGGGGAGGGAGAGCAGTGTGCATCCCGGCGCTGATCCCGCGGCACATCCCTGCCTTCCCTTCCCTGTCTCCTTAGCCGAAGCTGCCGCCGTGCGGAGGCTCCGCCGCATCGCTGCTCCCGGCGCGGCCGGGGCTGTCCCGGCCAGGAACAGTTGGAAATGTTATTACCTTACTGCCCTTTGGTAAACCAGTAATTCTGGAAGCAAGAGGAGGGGAAAGTTAAATATATATCCAGTAATTTTTTTCTTTTTTCTTTTTTCTTTTTCTACAGGAAATAATGAAAGAGCTCGTAACTGAAAGTTTCTGGGGTTTCAATAGAGTGGCAAAAGTCAATCTCCAGGCAGATCAGAACTTCCTGCTCTTTTGTTTTTGCTGGATGTTTCTTAAGCAAAGGCTTACATGCTGCAGTTTTGGTTTCTTTTTTATTTTTACTTTTCTTTATTTTTCTACCTTTTCTGTTTTAACTGTAAAAACATGAAATAGCAATTTAGCTTACTCCTTGAGGGATAAATCAGAGGAACAGTATTACTGAGCCCAGAATATTCATGATGAAAAAAGGATTAACATTGCCTTCTGGCAACATACCCTGATGAAAGCCTTTGAAAACCATAACTCCTGTCATTAAAAAAAAAAAAAAAAAAGAAAGAAAAAAAAAAAGAAAAAAAAAAAGTGAGTGCTCTTGCAGCTATTCTATTAGTCCCAAGAGCTCCCTTAGGGACTGCCTCTGACTCAGGGAGCTGAAGACATACTGCAACTTGGCTCCTCTCCCATACTGCCACTTGGTGTTTCACAGCCCTAAGAATAAAAATAATCTTAAAAGCCCTCTTTTGTTTGTAAAGCTGCCACTCCCCCAAAGTGATGAATTAATGCAGCATTGTGTGCTTAGCTCTGACAAAAGCCTGGAACAACAGCTCAGAAAGCTGTGCTGTTTGGCTGGGTAAAGCACTTAGATGGCTGTCTAATGATGATATTTCAGCTGCCAGCACAGATAATGTTGTCCTTACTTATCCAAGCATACAAAAAGATGTTTCACATTTCTGGGTGTGTAAAAGGGGTGGCAGGCCATCAGAGAGGCTGAGCAAAAAGGGGAAGAGAGAAGGAGAGCTGCCTCCTCACACTGCAGTGCTGTCAGCATCAGGGTAAGCTGGGCAAGGTGGGCTGTGGTGGGGGAGCCAGCCCATGGTGACAGCTCAGCACCCCCAGCCCTCAGCCGTGCAGCGTGGCTGGGCCACACCAGCATTTCACAGCCAGCCACAGCAGTGGGCAGTGACAGCAAAGCTGCAGGTGATGTGAGCACACATGAATCCCAAGACCACATCTGAGACTGATGCCTCTTTAGAAGAACCTATTGCTTTTGTGCAGCACAGTGAAAGCAACCAGACTTCTTACATTCACCGTTATTTTAGGATCCTCCCTTGAATGAGATTTTGATATCCTACAATTCCCCCAAGGTATTTTTTTCCCCTTAATCTGCAAGATTTTTAAAGGGCACTTCTTAAAAACCCTCCCTTTGATTTTCTGTACCCCTTTTCTCATTGCTCTCTAGCCTTTTTCACTAGGCTGTCCACAACATTTTGTAGGGCTGTCCAGTCCTCAGGCTGTCTTGCAGAACCCCTAATGCTGTCCTTTCTCCCCTTCCTTCCCTCTGCCTCACTTCTGTCTGGAAATGAGGGAGAGGAGGATACTCCAGCCCCTCTGTAGCAAGCTATGTCTTCTCCAGAGAAAGTATTACTTTACTTCCAGAAGACAACACAAATTTCCTTAAAAAACCAGCCTCAAGCTGGGCTTAATTTTATCTGGTCTCTGCTGTGGTTGGAGCAATAGAAGATGTCCCCAGTTAGCAAAGATGTGTGCAGGAGCATATGTGAAGCCTGCCAGGCTGCAAGCTACTGGGCAAAAGTCCATGCAGTGCATTGAGCCAAAGTAATGGAAAGTATCAGAAACAGCGTGGTTTCATGTGACTGTGACTGTGGCATTTGGATTCAAATCAAGGCCAGGATCAGAGGGTGCCAAGCAGTACGAAATGAGACTAATCTCAGAACAAAGATGTTTTATGTAAATTCAAACAAATCTGGAGGAGGGAGGACAGAGAGCTGCTGAGTTTCACAGGTGATACCTCAGTCCATATAACATCTCCCCTTAAATCTTTGCAAATATAAGGAGAACGATAAAGAGACCTAGACAAAACCAGTCATATCTCTCAAACACCAGGAGAAAGAGTACAAAAATGAAATATTCTAGCCTAAACCAGTCCCTTAGAGAAGGTCAGATGACACTGAAGGGGCTTAGCCAGCAGGCAACAAGCACTGGAGAACACGGGGTCAGTCAGGCCAAAGACTATGGATAAACCCTCCAATGTTAAACTGTTGACAGGGCAGGAGGTGTAATGACAACAGGGTTATGAAAGACCTTAAGTTGCTGTCATTTGAATAACCAACTTTATATCCTGAATGACCAGAGTCTACCTGATGTTAATGGGGAAGGAATTACATAAGTGTGACTCAGAAAAAGCACATGCCAAATGCTGAACAGCAAAGGATGAAAGCCAGAGCTCTAACATGATGCTAAGCAAGGAGGCCACGAAATGGAAACCATCCTACATCAAGCCTTTGTGTCACCTTCTATCCCATGAATTATGCTGGAAAGTGAATAAAGGTCTCTGCTAGAGTAAAAAATTACTCTAGAAAAAAAAAATTACTCTGTTCCTGTTAGCAGTAAGTGTGTCTGAGCATGTGCTCTTGGCAGAGGATGCTCACCCTCTGCCAGAGCCACTGCTTCTTCTGCACAATGCCCATCTGGCCCCCTCTCTTGGTGTCACAGGATGAGCAGTGTCTTGGCAGGAGGGCAGTGCCTGTGAGCAGCTGCAATTGCACTGGTATTCACACTCCCTAAGTGCTTTGCTCCCATGGCTGAAGGTAATGGATAAAACTCCTGATTTTTCAGGAACAGGCATTTAATGATGGTACCTAGAAGAAAATGGTGTTCAGCTTTAACACATGTTGCCAGCCTGTGCATCACTCATGCTGGCATGCTGTCACCTTGAAATCTTGCCTGCTCATGTAGCTTGTAGAGAGATCTTACAGTCTGCAGGAGCCTAATGGTGTCCAGAGCAGTCCCACTAGGAATTAATTGCATTTGATCTGACAGCTCCCTCTCTGCCAGCAGCGCTTTCACACGCTGGCAGGCACTCACTCACTGCCTGCACAGCCCAAGGACAGACCTGCTCTATCCCCCCTGCCGGGAGAGCCCGGTGGGCTGCAGACCCACAGTTCCCGAGATGGTGGAATCCTGGAGGAAGGACTTTATTACTCAGTGTGACAAGACTTTTGTATTAGTACGGTCTTCTATTGCTTAAATGTCACAATATGTCTGCTGCGACTGCGTGCCAAACGGAAATGTACACAGGCTGGTGTCACAGCCTCTCATCGTCTGTGTTCACCTGCTGTTCCAGGAAGTGTTAAAATGCACCCTGCTTTTACCCAATGAGCCAGGACACCCAAGGAGCAAAGTTGTTCTAGGTCCGTGGCTCAAGTCCTGCTTGCCACTCTCCTGAGCAAGTAGGATCGTGTTGCTGGTGCCTGTCCATAAGAGACTATCACAGGACATGTTGCATTTCCCTCCCACCCTGAATATCTGCAGAGAGCACCAAGTTGCAGGAATAACAAGTCATCTAAGGGGAAAAAAGCTCTTTCACTGCTTTCAAAAGGAGATTTCATGGTAAAAGAGCAAAACTCCTCAGTCCTTGTAAAACTCTGGAGTGGGGTAGAGCATGTAGGTGATGTACAGATTTGTTTGTTTCTGCCCTTCAAGAGATGAGCTCATGATTCTTAACATATGTCAGACAAGGTATTGTATTTTCACAAAAACTGAGACATTTTATAAGTGTTTTCTGCTTGTTCCTCTTTTTACCACTGGCACTCCCCAGACACCATCTCTCCTGTGCACTTTCAGTGTCTTGACACCAAGGCTGAAATCTCAGAGACATGAATTTTCCTGCAGTGTTGTGACATGAAGCAGCAGGGTGAGGAGAGGGAAAGGCTGTCCCTGCCCTCTGGGAGAAAGGCTAATGCATGAAAAAATTCCTTATTGCACATCAGAATGTTCACATAGGAGAGAATCTGCATGCATTCCCCTGCAGCAGGACATGCCCCCATAGAAATCAGCCCACACATTTTCATCTGCAACTGAACTCTGAAAAGAAGAAATTTCCTCAAGTGGTACATGGTTAATCTCCTTGGGACAGCAGGTGTGCAGTCTGTATGTCTAGGGCACTGAAGGTCTCCTTCCCCATTCAACACGTTACTCTGGTGTATGAGAATGTGCCTTGGCCCACACAGAATTGTTGTGGATAAAGTTCCTGGGTTTGCTGATGGTTAAATATGAGATTTTGGGTGCTTCACATCCCTGAGCTTGTGTTGGCACTAAAATGCCTTTTACCTGCCTTAACCCCTTGTCTGGTATTCCTCTCTAGGAATCCTCTCTACTTGACTCTAGGCATTTGATCTGGGCATCTACCCTAAGCTAGTCCATGAGGGTCTGTCCAGAGGCAAATGAAGGACACAATCATCTCCGGAGGGATCTTAAGGATGAGGACACAGTGAGTCACTTTCTAGAGGTTTCAGTCTTCTCAACAGCTGTGGAAAAAGCTGACACGAGTAACTTGGACTCTATTCTGCAAACCCAAAGTTTGGTCAAATGACAGCCACGTTTGGAGCACCAGGCCTGCCTCTTCTCAGAAATCTGGACAGTATCCATATATTTGCACAGTGGGAACTTGGTCTCAACAGGGAGCCTGCAGATATTCACAATGGATGCAATTATGGGGAATAAACATGGGAATATATGTTCTGAAAAAGAAAGCTTTCCTCCCAGCACTGCTGTGAAAAAAAGCAGAACAGAGAAGAACTAATTCTGTTTCACCTAATTGCTCTCCATAAATCATCTCTTGGCAGCAGGCTAAACTGGTCCACCAAAGGGCCAATTAAAGCAAAGGGAGGCTGAGTGCTGTTTGTACTCAGGGGTGTGTTTTATACTACAGGAACTCTAATTTGTTCCAAGAGGGTGGCATCTCCACCCTTTGCAAAGAGGAATATCCATGTCTGGCTCTGAGTGTTATTTCTTCAGCGCATCCATGGTGCATTGTCTGGCATTCTCTCCAGCCAGTGTTTTACTCTCCAATGTGAGATACAATGGTGCAGGTGAATGCTGGTAAGCAGAAAAATCACAGAATCATTTATATTTGGAAGGACTAATAAGTTCATTGAGTTCAACCACCAACCATGCACTGCCAAGTCCACCGCTAAACCACATCCCTGAGCACACATCTGCACATCTTTTAAATATCCCAGAGGATGGACACCACCTCCATGGGCAGCCTGTTCCAATGCTTGACAACACTTTCCATTAAGAAATTTTTACTCAGTATCTAATATAAACCACCCCTGGTGCAGCTTGAGGCCATTTTCTCTTGCTCTACTGCTTGTTACCTGGGTAAGGAGCCCAACCCCTCGCCTGGCTACACCCTCCTTTCAGGTGGTTGTAGAGAGCAATAAGGCCCCTTCTGAGCTTCCTCTTGTCCAGGCTAAACACTCCCAGCTCCCTCAGCTGCTCCTCATAAGACTTGTACTCCAAACCCTTCACCAGTGGTCAGATGAACAAGGTCATGAAACCTGGAAATCAGTGACAATTGGTATATGTTTTTAAAATCACATGATACAGTGCACACAGAACTCCTTCAGTGAGGGGCCCATCAGAATCCTCCTCAGGGATTTTCTAATGCTCTTCCTGTGTCTACCCAGGATGTATCCTGCTCCAAGTCCTCCTCACTAGCTTTGCACACCCCTCTTGTGCACACCCAGCCCTTGCTCTGCACCCAGGCCCCTACCAGCAGAGCAGCCATGGCCACAGCATCTCTTGGCCCTGCCGTCCCTCCTGCATGACGTCCAGCGGGGACAATCCTGCCCGCCAAGGCTGCCCTGCCGCAGGCAGCCCAGGCTGCTCTCCCACCTGGGAGAGCCGGGCAAACACGCAGCGCGGCCGTGGGCTCTGGTTTCCCTCCCGAGGCTCAGCTCCATGGCCCTGGCTGAGTTCTGCACACCTGGAAGCCATCCCCGGGCCGTGGCAGGCTCCCGCCGGGGCCGCGCCGGGCGGGGAGCGGTGCCGGAGCCGCGCACACCCCTCCAGGCCCGGCAGCCGCGGGGAAGCGCCCGGCAGCCCGGGCCGCTCCCAGGGTGTCCGGGACCGGCCGCCTTCCCTCCCTGTTTGCTTTCAGGGTGTTTGCCTCTGGTGCCGTGCAGAGCAGCCGGGAGCTCGGTGTCACTCAGCGGCCGCTCAAGGAGGTGACACGGAGGAGAGCTGGAGGATACTGCCGGCTCCCCCACCACAAAGTCCTTCCCAGCCCCTTGTCCTTCACCAGGCACGTGAGGCATTCTTGTATCCTTGCTCTCCGCTCTTTTCCCACCTGTTCTGCCCCCACCACCATCTAAGCCTTGTCTCGCCGGCTCTCCCGGGCAGGTGGGCGGCAGACATGCCCTACCTGCACCAGGACTCGAAGCCGCGGCCGGCTGCGCATCCCGGGGATGCCCGTGCCACGCACAGCTCGGGAAAGGGCTACGAGCAGCTGAAGCAGGAGTGCCTGCGCAGGGGCGTCCTCTTTGAGGACCCCGACTTCCCCGCCTGCAATTCGTCTCTCTTCTTCAGTGAAAACCCTCCCATTCCCTTCGTCTGGAAGAGGCCTGGGGTGAGTATGCCGTGGCGTTCGTGCCTCCCGTCCTGCCCAAGGTCAGGCAGCTGTTCTTTGGGGGTGCACCAAGAACGCGTTCAGGGAGATGTAGAGATGAAGTGGGGGGGGAAACCCTTCCCACCTCAGGAGCAGTGGCTCAGGGTTGGGATGCCCCCCGCGAAGAGCTCAAGCTGTAGGATGAAAGGCTTCACGCCATGTTTCAGGTGGAGCTTGTTGTACAGACACACTTATGCATGTGTATTTATGTGCATGCATAAAGGACTTGTAATCAGCTTCTCTCTCTTACATTATTGCCAGACAAAAGATGAAAATAAGAGGGCACACAGGGAATTAAGGGTAAAATACATTATGATAATGTTCTAACTGTGTAAAATTGAGTGTTGCTAATGTAGGAAATTCATAAATGAGATCAACTTCAAAAATTCAAACCTTTTAACTTTTACAGTACTAGAGTCCTACACTTACCCGCTCCCTTCCATCAGGGAACACTGAGAGATTACAATTGCATGCCATGGTTACTGAGCCATTCAGCAGTAGCCAAGGGTTCAGTGAGTATCTCTTAATGCATCTTGCATAACACTCATTAATAACACAGTGGGAGCATGAAGCTGCACCAGTCACATGCTCTCAGATCATAAACCCAGCATCACTTCTGGTTCCTTCTTCCCACTTCACTCTGTAACTAATAACCACACAAAAAAATGTGGCAACATTTCATTTCTTTGCTAAGGACTGATGTTTATACTGGGTTTTCTTCATAGTCTGGAAGCTTCTTCCTTTATAAAAAACTTTTCTTTGGTGATGGTGATACCAAGGGAGAGAAAGAACAAAGTAAGCTTAAAGAAGGGTTTAAATTATCTTAATTCCCAGTGATAAGCATTCAGTTCCTCAGCATCTGGTAACATAGCGCTGATACAGAGCAGAATTAAAGCTGTTAGTCCTGGACAAGTTTCAGTTGTGAAAAAAAATTGGAGATCCCAAGACATGCTAAGTGCCGCCCCCACAGGCACTGCTGCCTCTCTGTGCTCCAGAAAGCCAGGGGGCCTGTGGGGCTGCCCCCCGCCAGCACAGGGGAGGGCTGTGAGGCTGAGATGCTGCGGGTGTGGTGACTCTAGAGTGCTGAGAGGCATCAAAAATGCGCGTGGCTGTGACACTAAATCTCAAAGAATGGTTTTCCTTTGCCCAGCTCCTAGGTGATAGTTTGTCTTTTTAGGGCTCAGAATAGTTAAAATTCAGTGTAAAATGTGACCAGGAGTGGTTGAGAGCTTGTGTGCCCTTGTGTATGGTACACAGGGGCAGTGGAGAATGGTCTGTTTTCTTCGGGATCTTTGTATGCTGAACTGGATACATTTCCAGGATGAGTAAGTTACCTCAAATGGCCTCTGCCTTTACTCCAGTTCCCCCCACGCACTTTTGTGAGCTGCACAGCGAGAAATAAAACTCAGGGGAGGCTGAGAGGATGTGTGAGGACAGGGTATTAGTTATGCTCTGCTCTGGCTCCTCAGCATTTAAACTAAATCAGTTTCATCTCTATTATCCATCAGGAGCAGCAGCAAAATAGAGGTGGTGTAACAATTTCAATTTAACACATTTTACTTTGCAAAGGAAACATTGGCCTGGAGCATGTGCCAGGTGAGTTGCCACAGCTGGAGAGACTGAGCACAAAAGCATGGCCTCTGTGCAGGGTATCTATATTCCAACTTCTTTTCATGGTGACTGGTTTTTACTGCATGTCCCACCAGTATTTTACAGTAGCTTGGTTGAAGTGTAGCACAGTACTTGAGGGTAATTGCAGGGACAAATAATCTGAATCTTCTGATTTACAATCTGTTAGAGTTTAATCTTTAGTAATGAGAGTAGAGAAGGCTTTCTCATTACTTTGACATGCATATATCTGCATATATGCATGTTTGTAGCAGCATGAGCAAGACCTTCAACTAGCACTAATCTGTAAATCTCCCATTGCAATCAGTGAGCTACATGGATCTGCATCAGAAGAATATGACTTTCTACATAAGTGAAGTGCTCCAAGATTCAGACATTTAGTGATTTTGATTACCAATCCTTTTAAATCCTTTTTAATTACAAATTCAAGCTGTCCTTTATCAAAATTTTGGAACAATCTGAAGAACATAAGACTCTTTTCTCATTATATTTCCTTTCCTTAATTCAACAACTCAGTGTCTGGGAAAGGTAGACATATGAATTGAAGAATGAAAAATCCCAACCCAAAAAAGGAAAGACAAATGGGTTTTACTAATTTTTAATGAGTCTATGGTCTACCGGAGGAAGTAAGAAAGAAATATTCCTAATATGAACAGCCATGGACAACCAGTATGACAGGTTGGGACCAGGCAGAGAAATGTAATCACAGAAATCACCTAAACAATCTCACTCCCAGTGTGTTTTAGGTCTCTATGCACCCCCTCTACCAGTGCAAGACAGGCACTGGGATGCAATTTGTTTTCTTTTGGGTTTAAAGAAACATGGTTTTAATGCAGCATCAGGACAGTCGCGGTCACTATGTTTCATCTCTCTGAAGACTGCATGTTCCTACTTCCAGGCAATGTCTTTGTGCAGGTGAATCCTTAAATTACAGCATGCCGTGTGTGAATGCTGGGTTTTGTCCTTTAACATGCTGAAAGTCCTGATACATTATTATACCATCTGAAAATCCTTTTAAAATTAACATTATTTTTGCAACACCCACTCAAAAACTGTAGAGTGTTTTTTCTTTTGTTCAGCAGAGAATGTGGCACAAGTCCAGTCAACACCCTTTCAATTACTTTTTATTGATTTTTTAAAAATTATTTTTGATTGCTCTAGACATAGGAGATTGAAAACATTTTTCCATGTATGAGTTACAGAGATGTGTAATAAACACTGAGTCATGAATCAAACCCATGTCAGTTGGAAAGGTTTTTTATCTTGTCCCTTGCTAACACACGGAGCTTCTTGGTAACAGCTAAATGCATTGGTTGCAATGAGAATTACGTCTCCTGAGAGCAATGGAGCTAAAACAAAGTGTGTTGTTAAACATCAGCTGCTTTATCAGACATTGCTATATCAATGTCTGAAGGCAATGAGCTGTGGTTTTATTGTTCATGCCCAGTCCCTACGAGACTGAATGTATCTAACAAGCAGGCAGGCCAGGTAAGGAGGAGCTGCTGTTTGTTTCCCTTTGCTCCACACTCTGGGCACATGGTGTTCTGTGGTGCCTCCTCCCCGGGGCACCTGTGCCTGAGGCACAACCTGGCCACCACCTCCTCCCCAGCAAAGGCAAACAAAAATTAGGCAAACCCGCTTCCTCCTGGATGTTGCCTCTGCAGGGGGAGCTCCGCAGCAGCAGAGCTGGTTCACTGGTGCCCTGGCTGCAGCAGCAGGTGCTTCAGCAATAACTGCAGGAAGCTGAACAGAACTATCAATATTCTGCCCTATGGTCTGAGAAAATGCAGTGATATGAATGCAAGGCAACTCAATTTAATCTAGGCAAATGCAGGGATTAAATGACTGAATGTGCTCTTCTATTTCCTCCGCCCTCCCCATTAATTTGTTTCATTTGCCACTTAGGCAGAAGGATCTGCTTCATGCCACAGGGTCTGCAATAATGTATCAGGGCAGGCTGATTAACTACAGGCGTATTCCTCCAGTAATATATTAGATATTCTCCTCTCCCCTTTTCCATTCTGTTCAATCAATTACATTCAATATACAGTTCATGGGAAAATAGAGAATTCTTGCCACCTTAATTGGTTTATGACTATAATTTTTCAACCCAGCCATGGTACTAGTAATTGAACTAAACCAGTCTAATGAATGCTTGAGAACTGCTGTAATGCCACCATGAGCACCATTCCCTCTGACCTCTGACCACACGGGGTGGGTAGTGTTTGCTCCTCCTGAAAATTAGCAGGACTGAAGCTGTCTTTGTTATTTGCTTTCTGGAGGAGGAAATTGTCCCATGGTTGTCAGGCACTGTATGTTCCAGGTATTGCATGTAAGTAAATAAAAGGCATACTAGTTCAGTTAAAAGTAAATTGCCAATTTTATTTTTTTCAACCATTGGAGGAAAGCAAGCTAACAAAAAGCCTCGTAAACCAGGGCTGCAGCCTGACATCAATCTTCTGGATGAGTTTGTGCTATGATATTTTAACAATTGCCTACAGATGAATAAAGAACGCCAGCCTTTCATTACCAGCCAACTAATTATGAAAAAAATGAGGATAGTTGATTTTTAAATTGCTCTACACTGTAATTAATTAGCAAGGATTCCCCATCTTGTTCTTTGTGGTGGCAACACTGCTGCAGGATAACACAGCTCGTGTGGCACACAGGGTTTGTCAGCGCTGCTGCAAGTCTGGTTCAGAGTGACGGTGATATTTTCCTATTTTTCCTTAGAAATTCTAAGTAATTTCTCTGTCTTGCTGTTGCAGGATATTGTCAAAGACCCCAAGTTTATCCTTGGAGGAGCCACCAGAACTGACATTTGTCAAGGGGATCTTGGTGAGTGATTCCCCCTGGGTGGATGTCTGCACACCGTGAGGAGCATGCAGTAGTGTCCTAACAGAGGAGGGGATGTTGTCCCTCCTGAGCTGGTGGGAGCAGTGGAGCTGGAGGTTCTGCCCAGGCTCGCCTGGCCCACAGCTGCTTCTTGGATAGCTCCCACCCATCCATGCCAGGGACCATCTGGGTGCAGTGGGATTCAGGGTCAGGGAAGGATCTTCACTCAAGGGTACTGTGAGCCCAAGGGAGTCTTTGTCTACCAACCCCTCCAGACTGAAGCACAGTCTGCCCTGGCCAGGCAGGGACACCCTCTCTGGGGACATGCAGGCTGTCTTTTGGGTTTCAGGGGAAGTGGCAGCTAACTGTCATAACATCTCCTCTGGCCCCTTTTTCTCTTCTTTCCCTCTTCTCGATCTACAGGTGACTGCTGGCTTTTAGCAGCCATAGCTTCTCTCACACTGAATGAAAAAACATTAGCGAGAGTGGTGCCACTGGATCAAAATTTTGGGCCAGATTACGCTGGAATATTTCACTTCCGGGTAAGGTTCCATCTGTCACAGAATGAACCCGTCTCTGTCATTACATTTCATGGTCTATTTTGCAGTGAGGCTGACACGTACTGCAGAAGAGACACTGAAAAAAGTAGGATTTCTGAGCTTACAGTGTTCATGTTTGAGAAACAAACTAGAGGGCTACGTGAGCCTCATACAACACAGCCACAGGTACAAACACAGCCACTACTGTTATGTGAACAGATACATGGCTTTAGAAATAAGTTCACATTTTCCTGGGCACACACACCTCACTTAGGATATAAGTCCTTAAAGGAGTTGAACTGGTACCTGTAACACACGTGTGTCCTAAAGGAGTTTTGAATTATGTGGTGAGCACTGGTGTAGCTATGTGATTGACATTATCCAGACAAGGAGCTACAGTACAGGTCTACACATTTTGCCTTGGTGTTTTCTTAAGACAGATCACCCTTCCAAGAGAGCAGCCTTGCAGGGCAGAGCAGGAACAGATGATTTGCATGTCTTCTAATGAAGCCTATGATTGTCACCAACTTACAATTAGAAATGCTGGGGCACCAGAATCCTGCTCTCAGGAAATGCTGTGCTGTCATCAAACTCATGCACCATCCTTTCTAAAAGTTTTGGCAGCACAACGAGTGGCTGGATGTTGTGATTGATGACCGATTGCCCACCTTCAAGGGCCGGCTGGTTTTCCTGCACTCAGCTGAACTCAATGAATTTTGGAGTGCCTTACTAGAGAAAGCCTATGCCAAGTAAGTCCCACTGCACATGCATAATTTGCTACTTGTACATACATTATTCACAGTTTGTTCATATGGTATTCACAATTCTAGTGAGCAGCTTCTAGCATTTGCTGCTGCCCTTGCCAGCCTGACAACTGACACTAGAGAAAGAGCACCCTCAGGCTTTAAAGATATGGAGAAATGGATGAATTAAAAATGCAACTAAAAAGGGAAGCAGAATGACCCCAATACTACTGCTTGGGTACATTCTGGGGTACTTATTTTGACTTTAGTGCTATTGCTGCAATTCTACACACATGCAAGAAAGCTCTCAAATGTGGATATCTTGAAAGCAATTCTCACAGTCAGCGTGTGTTTTCCAGGTTGAATGGCAGCTACGAGTCTCTGAAGGGTGGCAGTACAATAGAGGCTATGGAGGATTTCACTGGGGGTATAGGAGAAACATATGATGTTAAGGAGGCTCCTGACAATTTCTATGAAATCCTAGGAAAAGCCCTGAAAAGATGCTCAATGGTGGGCTGTTCTATTGATGTAAGTAAGAAACTGGGTCTCAATTTCTCAGTGTCCTCAACTTTGGGGTTCAGTGTTTTCTGGTTTGAGTTTCACTTTTCCTCCTGATGAAGTTTGCTGCTTGCAAAGACTAGTTAAAATTTTATTGAACTAGGCAGTGTGATACTCAGCTGGCTGATGGGACCCTTCACCACCATCACTGTCCATCAAAGCCTTTTTACAAGAAATGAGATCATGTGAACACCCGATCTCAGTCTGAGAGTTAAGACTGAGATCCTGGAAATGTAGATGGTGCTGAAACAAAATCACAGGTGAGGTGCAGAGGAGGAATTCCACTCTGGAACCACCTCATTTTAAACAATGTTTAAAACCTTCCATATTTTTTCCCAAAATGGGACCACTGCACCATGGTTGAGCAGAAGGACAAGATCCCTGTTTGTAGTACGGGTTAGCCACCGGTTAGCCTGGTGCTTGGAAGGAACCAGGCGGCACCACTTCTGATCTCACTCTGAAGAGAGAGGTTAATTCACATTTTTTTCCCCTGTTCCAGACCAGCAGTGCTGCCGAGTCAGAAGCCCGAACCCCATTTGGCCTTGTGAAAGGCCATGCGTACTCTGTGACTGGCATTGAGGAGGTATGTCCAGCAGCACGGGGCAAGGAGACACCTGGGGAAAAGATAAAGGAGTGTCCCCTCAGCCTCAGGTGATGGGGAAGTTGTCCAAATTCCCATCCAACTTTCCCTCCCACATCTCCTGTGGCACACTGCACCTTTTGCCCAGCTCTTAACACCAGCCTCTGCATACTGGAGAAGCCTTGCTCCCTAGATCCTGGCACTTGATATTTTCTGTATTTTCTTCTTCCCCAGGTGAGCTATGGGGGCCGGCAAGTACAGCTCATAAGGATAAGGAACCCGTGGGGACAGGTGGAGTGGAACGGCCCCTGGAGTGACAAGTGGGTGCACTGTCCCTTATACACTGGCCTTGCAAGGGCCAAATCCCAGCTCCTACTCCATAGATGGCTTCCTGCGCCTCAGCTGCTCTCTGGGAAATTAAACCAAGAGTTTGCATGTGCCTAACAGTATTTCTGCCCTACAGCATCTCTCCCTCAGCATATTCAAAGCAGCGCAAGGCAGGGCACTGTTGAGGTTGTTCAGTCCCCAAAACCTAGCATTAGCAGAAATCATGCATGAATATGAATGAGTTAATTTTAATGCACTCCCAATTGTAAAATTACACATTTTGAGTGATATTTTTGATTAAACTGTCTCAAGCCTGTAGCTCTAGTACTTGTAACACAACATCCATAGTTTGTCCTGTTAAGATAAGTTGAAACTGATAATGTATTACTCCCTCTGAACAGCTTGCATCTCTCTGTTTATTGTTTGGGGTTTCTTAAACACATCAAGAGTAATACGTTAATAATAATAAATGGCCATTAAATGAGACCATCTCCATGCCAAAGGTGTGGAAAGACCCCAAAACACAGCAGAGTTGGCCTGAAAACCAGTCAGGTTTTACTACTAACAGTAAACAAAGTGCAAGCAATACAAAATGAAAAAAATACCTGGTAAAAAAATCAACACTACATTCCTCTCCAACACACACTTTTCAGTATATTTTTGCACATATGCATTGTTTCATTTTTGCTTCACTTTTTCAACAGAGGTTTTTTTTTTTTAATTCACATAAACGCAGAGGAGAGGAACCATAACCTGCCTGGCCCTTTAATATTGCTGAGACATGTAACCATTTGTAGGACTACTTTAAATTTCCCTGTCCTTATCATGGCTCAGAAGTAAATTAAATATGTCCACATCAGCTCAGATCCTTTATCTTGAAGAAAAACATGGATAATTGACATGTATAATGAGTTCTTAAATCTGAAAAAGATGGAGAGGTTATGATCAGGACAGGCATCTGGCAGTTTATGCTGTTCATCAAAAAGGCTGTCTCTGCAAAGCAGAGCTCTGACTCTGCACTTGGGAAGCTTTCTGGAACTCAGGATGCAGAGGGGCTTGCAGGTCAATACAGGAGCCTGTATTAACATTTTGCAGTGGTTTTAATGTGGTTTTAATGGGAATTAAAAACCCCAACACAAGGTGCCTTCTACTGCCTAATTTTATTTTGTCAAAATTGGAAATACAGTAGTGCACTTCCAGGTTTCCTGAAAAGCTTTATCAGGTTTTGTTTGGTTTTGATATGCTCCAGCTGGAGTTGAAGAGGTGCATGAAAAGGAGGCAAAGACTTAACCTGGAGCCCCACTTACTCCACTGAATTTCTCTGTGCAGTTGAAGGAACCTATTCAGTTCCCATTGACTCAATTTTGAAAAAACATCTGGCTCTAAATTAGCAACAAAAGTGAAAAAGATGATGGTGCTACAGATGGAATACAGATTTAAGGAGAGTGTTTACTTACCAACATCTTGAGGTTTACCAATAGCCCTACTATCTCCAACCCAAACACCTGAGACCAGTCCCAATGTCAATAACTCACATTAAAACCACTCTGGAGCAGCTTTGGGATTTTTGGCCTGGTGCTGCTTTTGGCTGCATTAATTAGTCTCTGCAACCATGAGTGCCAGTGGAATTAGGAAACCTCTTAAATACAACTGTGTTTGTGTAAGCTGCACGAATAAAACACATGTGAGAGAAGAACAGCCTGCTGTTATGTCCTGCTGGTCGTTCTGAGCCAGGGAAAATTGATTGCCACATGCCTGTAGTAAAGCTTGGTTTTGTTTCCCTGCAGCTCCGCAGAGTGGCACTCAGTCAGCCCATCAGAGCAGAGACGCCTGTCTCAGGCAGCGCGGGATGATGGAGAGTTCTGGTAAGACACAGGTTCTTAAAGTGTGGGGCTCTAATCAGAAATCAAGGTGCAAGTGGCCGGAACAAGCAACAAAGGAAGAAACCTTTGCATGATGAAATTCTCAGTTTCTGCCTAAGAGAGGACAGGTAGAATGATCCCTTTATTTTCTGTGTTTTGTGTGTGCCTATATCTGTTTTAATAACAAAAGCCCTCAAAAATCAGTTTAGTTAATGGCATTGGTATTTCAAATACTGTGTGTCTCCCATGAATGTAACACCCTTTAAATCCTTCTCATGAACAAAGGCAGGATATCGAAAAGGGAACATTGTATGGCACTGTATCAGCTATAGGATTCATTCTAGGCATGCCCTGGGAGAGAATGATTCCTGAGAAGCCATTCTACTAGTTGCATAAAGTAAAAGAGCACCAAGATACATGTGAAATTGTGGAAAAATTTGAAGAAAATATGGAATGGAATGGAATGGAATGGAATGGAATGGAATGGAATGGAATGGAATGGAATGGAATGAGAAAAAAAACAGAAACCAACATGGTGGAAATTGTTTTAGAAGTGTGAAGTGTTCATGCCAAGTTCATGATCTCAGACAGAGCAGATGGCTGACTTGCACATGATCCCCTATATTGATCGTGCTGTGACAGTGTGTTGGGCCGCATTTTCTAGGGCCAGATGCTCAGTTGTTTTACACATAGGTAAATCTAAAAAGGTATGCAATGGAACTATTCCAGGTTTTGCCTGCAAGTTAAACCAAAGTTCAACTTCAGGCCTGCGAAGTTATTTGAGATAGACAGTGCAGCACGATCAGTCACACAAAATGATTTATCGCAAATTTTGATAACAGGAGGGAAGTAGGTCCAGTGGCTGCTCCATCACTGTATTTTTACATAAGATATTTTGAGTTATTTTGCTAGTGACATAGCAAATGCATTAGGGCATTTGCAGTTTCTTCAAAAAGCTTTTGTGTTTGTTTGGGTTTTGGGTTTGGTGGGGTTTTTGATCTGTTTTTGACCTGATTACAGCTGTAGCTTACGTGGTGAGTGTAAAGGAGACAAAGACTTTACACAGTACCCATGTAACTCCAGCAAGTATCTCAGTACAGGGCAGAACTTAAAGCCTTACCATGTGATGAGGGTAAAAGTGTGCAAGTAGGCATCAAATGACCAGTGAAATTAATGGAAAAAATCCCTTTTTAGATCTTTTTGTTCTTTGGACTTTTGAGAACTGAAGAAAATCTTCATGGTGACATGCTGAGGACATTTTGACCTCATTAATTACCCCAAAGATGTCTTGGCATTTGGCTAATGCATTTCAGATTGGTCTTGTCCAGATGCTTCTAATAGATATAAAGGGGCATCTTGTGGTTGGCTAAGAAATCAGCTTCTCAGTCCTCCTAGTCCCTTCCCTCCTAAGATCCGAGGGTCAGAGTCTTCCTTTCCCTTCATAAGTACAAACCCAGAACAGCTCTAGGGAAATCAGAACAGGTGTTTTACCTCCTTGAAGTCAAATGTAATTTATAAAGGGCAACCCCTTCCTCTGCTTTGCAGCGCATTTCCAAAGGGCCCAAAATTGCATCATGTGGCCACAAAACCATGCCATTGAGAGACAGATTTTGCTGTGCTGCTCCCACTTTAGTGTCCCGAGCTTCACAGTGAGAATAAGCAGTGCCTAGGGTTAGCAATATCAGGGAATAGCTGACAAGAAAGGGCAGAACTCAGCAAAGCAAACCCTGCTGTTTCTTTTCACACCAAAATCAAGTTGTAAAATGGCCCATAGCAAGTGTAAATTAATACCACCACAGACACCTATTTGTTATAAGGAAGAAAAATTGGACTAGCTCTGTTGGACAAGGCACACTGGGGGCTTGCTGGAGCCTATCTGCCACTGCCACAGATAAACTTGCATGTTGGAGGGCTTTTGCTCTCCTGCTACTCCACTTTGTTGTTAGGCATCTGCCACAGGAGGAAAAGGATAGTTACAGAAGCTTGTGTTAGGGAGGAGATCCATTTCTGTGTGTTATTTCTGTGGTCCAGGGAGAGAGGGGGGCTCTTCCACAGAGCAATTCAGAGCAGAGGACATATCTACATGTCAAATTGCCCTCATTAAGGCCTAATGCATCAGCTCTTTTACAGAGGGAAGTTCAGACTACCAAGGCTACCCTCAGGCTGAGAGTATAAGTGAGTGAAAGCTAGTTGCTCTCCTGCTGGCATATATCCAAGGTCACCAGAACTACTCTACATGAACTGGTGATCTGGCCCTGGGGGATAAATACTTCTGCTGGGCATCCTTCACAAAGATGAATGGCTGCCTGTTCCTTACCACGTTTTTTGCTCAGGATGAAGTTTGAAGATTTCAAAGTGCATTTTGACAAAGTTGAGATATGCAACCTGACTCCAGATGCCCTGGAAGACAGCACTGCCCACAAATGGGAAGTGGCCATCCACCGAGGAAGCTGGGTCCGGGGAGCCACCGCAGGAGGATGTAGAAATTTCCTAGGTAAGTAAGTACTAGTTTGAAAATGAGAAGCAGGTACTGAAATCTTTACCTGCCCTCAGCTATAGCTCTTCAGAGAGGATCTCTGTAGCCAGAGCTGTGGGTGCAGGACAGTTCAGCTGACAGGAACCAGCTAAAGGGACAAATGAGGAAACTCAAACCACTGTGTGGTTAGGAGTGCTGTACTTTAATGATAAGACCTTTCTGTGATTGGCTTTTTTCGAACGAACAAACCAGCAATGAACAAACTGATAAATGTTCATATGGTCCTACTTGAGACTTTGTGGTGAAAGACTTTGCTTGTTTTGCTCTCAGGTTCATTGGATCTGATTTACCTCTTAATGACATTTGCTTGAGCAGCACTAAGTTCAAATTAGCCAGTTAAACTGCAGCAGCAAGTGTAAAATGAGACAAAAATCCCAGATCAGCCAACATGTTTATGTGCCTCTGAAGCTGTGTCATGGGTCTGAACTGTGTTAGTGCAGAATGGCACCAGCACTATGGGATCATTGCTGCTATGTAATTTTACAAAATTTCATCTCACATTTGAACCATGGTAAATTAATAAGGCACCAGGCCTAAAATCTTTCCTACACCTAGTTCCATGCAGGACTTTGGGATTTGGTTTATTTTTTGCAAAGCTTAGTGGAAAGAAGTACAACAATTAATGGAAAAACTAAGTTTGAGTGAAACCTCATCTTTATTGTCTTTTTTGGTTTGGTGGGGGTATTTTTGTAGTAGTAGTGGTGATTTATTATTCTGAGTCAAGAAGCTCTCTGGTGTTCTTTACATTGGCAGAGACTTTCTGGACAAATCCACAAATCAAATTACATTTGACAGAGAAGGATGATGGACAAGATGACTGCACATTCATAGCAGCACTGATGCAAAAGGATCGCCGTAAACTCAAGAAGCTTGGAGCTGAAATGCTGACCATTGGCTACTCTATTTATGAGGTACTCCCTTGCTGCTACAGCACAGGAGCTGCACTATTGGTGTTTGGAACTTTCTCTGGGTTTGTATCCCTACCCCATTTTTGGAGCTCTTGCTCCTAAAATAACCTTCTCATTTACATCAAGCCCTGTGGAGGATGGAGTCCTCTCAGAGGAGAATTTAGGAGTCTCCACAGGGCCATGGGTTCCTAGAACAGACCCCTCAGCCATTCTGTTACCCCCTGTCTGGCTCAGGGAGAGGGAATATTGCTTCTTCTGAGCATCCTGGGGCACATCACACACAGATGCCTGTCCTCAAGTGAGGTTGAGGTTGGTGAATCTGTTGTCTGTGTGACACCCTATCTGGGATGGTGGTGTTTAATGGCAGGGCATGTTTAAATAGGAAGACAATGTCCCAGAGTACTCTGAGACTGCCTTCTGGGTGGAAAAAGACAGTGGTAGTGGGTCCTTGCCGTAAGGTGGGAGCTAAATTACTGTGAGTACCTGGGAGAGGGAATGAGAGTCAGGATGACAGCCTGGGGTGACACTTGTGCCAGGCAGAATTTGTCTCTGTGATTAGGAAAGGGGTGACTATGGCTTTCAGCACACCCTGGCCAGTGCAGCACTGCCTGTTTTTCCCCTTCTAGAGCCCTGGCACAGATGAACGCTTGGGCAAAGACTTCTTCAGGTACCACCCCTCCAAGGCCAGGAGCAAAACCTACATTAATTTAAGGGAAGTATCCCACCGATTCAAGCTGCCACCAGGTGATTACATTCTTATTCCGACAACATTTGAGCCACACCAGGAGGCAGATTTTTGCCTGAGGATCTTCTCTGAGAAGAAGGCCATCACTGAGTAAGTCAGCAGCAAGCTTTGGGCCCTCCAATGCTCTCCTGCACACGGTGTTGTTGGCTGTTGGGGAGAGTGTGGCTGCCAGGCACCCAGCTCTACAGCAGAGACCCAGCATGGCAAGCTCTTGATCATTTGGGTTTTTTTGTTTGTATTTGCCCATTTTTGCTAAACCTGACTTTTTTTTTGAGAGGAGTTGAGAAGGTGGGAAGGTACGGTGTGCCATGATGAATCTGCTGGACGTTTGACAGGGAAGAGTTGCTAGCTGGCACTGTCTGGGTCTCTGTGAATATAGCAGTGTTTGCTTCCTGTTTGTTTCCTCCCAAAGTTTGTCCAAAAGACAATTGTATGTTAAAAAAGCATACTGGGGAGAAAATGTGTTCACAATGAATAATGAATAAAGAATGAGATGAATTCTTTAGCAGATGACATGCACAGCTGTGTCCTTCCTGAGTCCTGCCTAATGTCTGTTCTAAGGGCTTATAGCAAAATTTAAACAGTTCAAAAGTCTGCTTGTTTGATGAATTTTAGCTAAACAGTACCTGTTATGTTAAAAAAACCCTGTTTTATCATTCCCCTGGGGAAAAGGTAATAATCAAGCTTCCACCCCAAGCAGATGTTGAATACCTTCAGATACCAAATAAGGTTTTCTTTTCTTCAGGGATCTAGATGAAAACGTTGCCATTGATCTTCCTGAGGTAAGTCTACAGAGTTAAAGTAGCAAGAGAATAGCTCAGCAGAAGCCGGCACACATTGCTTTTGCTGTCTTTGGCTAAACCACGTTCATTTCACAGGAATGTTACACAATTGCCAGCTTTGTGTATGTCACTGAAATGCTAAGCTCTGCTGAATATGGTAAAAGAGCTGTAACAATCAAAATCATAATCATTATGCTTCGCATCCCCTTGAAGGCAGTCAGTGCCAGCCAGCATGAGAGGTGGGTGTCAGCCACCACGTGTGCAGTGAAAGCGCCACCCATTAGCACTGGGGAGCCACATGACTGTTCACATCTTTTAAAATTTTATTTATTTGGAAAAGTAAGGAGCAAGAGAATGTCTAATAGACCTACATTAATTTTGCATACAAATATCTTTATTTTACTTCTCAGTATGTGCAGGACTTGGGAGGGAATGCTTACACATGCACGTGCCTACTGACATGATTGAATTCTTTTTGCTTTTGAATGGCTTGGTCTGCCTGCTGAGCATTAATTGCAGCTGGGTCTGAGTCAGCTCCTGTTTAAATGTATCCGTGCAAATAAGCCATTAATTGTGGTGTGCCTTTCCATGGAAACAAGCTAAGCCAAGATCTAATTTGTCTCTCTTTAGTAAAACTCTTCTCCGGGGACCCAGCGAACAACGACATCTTCATTTCCGCGATCTCAGGGCCATGTTCTGTAGCAAAATAAATCTGTGCTGGGTAACATGCTGATAGTGCAGCCACCTCTGGCTGTTGCTCTCAAAAAGGTCCCAGGATGATGCCATGGGAGAGAGCTCAACAGCACTGTGGTTGTTGGAGGCCCAGGGAAAAAAAATGGTGTAGGGTGGGATGAGACGAGACAGAGGTGTTTTCCAGGATGGGTGCTCTTGGTTTTTACCAAGGCAATGGCACACTATACACTTGCCCAGGTGAAGGAAATGAGAGGGTGAGACTGCCCTCGGGCAGAGAGATGGCTGGGAGGCCTCAGATCTGGCAGAGTTCAGAAGCATGTGTACCCTTATTTTAAGATATACATTGGTCCAGGGTGCACAGAGGGGCTATTTGCAGGAGAAATGTGATGTTTTACAATTATTATAAGGATTTGTGTGGTTGGTGTTGCAGCCTCTACATCCTACCCCAAGCCCACAAGAAACTGAAGAAGAAAAGCAACTCCGGGCACTGTTCGAGCAGATTTCAGGAAAGGTGAGTGCAAAACACTTTGGGTCAGAGCAAGATGTAAAAAGAGGGTAAACACTTTTGCTCTTCTACAGGGCCATGGATACATGAAACAACCCCAAAATATTTTGGGAGTATGCATAGTTGTAGTGTGTTGTCTGGGCACCAGATGTCACCATGCCTTGTAGCTCGATGGATAAGGGTGCATGCCCTGGTGAGCAAGCAGGAGGACCAAAGCCAGAACCCAAGCTCTGAAGGAGCCTGCCTAGTTTAATGTTCAGTTGCAGTTGAGTTTTCTTTGAATCAACAGTTCCCACTTGAGATCACCTTCAGACAGACTTATGTACAGCAGCACTACTGTATCTTCCCAGCCCTTATATTTTTAGCTTTTTCTGGGTTTTGTGTGGCTCTCTTTTGCTGAGTTGCAATTAAGTACAGATGAATGATGTTTATGATTTCTGAGGTTTTTGGTATGTCTGATTACAGAAACATTCAAGTAACAGATACTTCACTTTTTTTTTTTTTTTTTTCCCGCTGCAGGACATGGAGATATCTGCAGAAGAGCTTGAATATGTTCTGAATGCTGTATTAAAAAAAAGTAAGTGCTGAGTTAAGGGTTCTAAGTTCTACTTAGAACCTAGACTACAACTTCTAAGTTAAGGGTTGTATATAACTTTATAAAATCTGCCATTTAATTAATTTACAAATAGAAAATTCAAGGCTGTCTTATGACCCAAACTTGGTGTCCTTGAGCAAGGGCAGAGCCTGGAAAAGCATGTGGTCCATGATCTAACCAGCTTGCCCTGCCTCCAGCATGATCCATGTCAGCTCAGTGAGGCCAGCTCTCTATTGCACTGCCAGTCTGCTGTGGAAGGACAAGCACTAGAATGGGACTTTAAAGACCTGGATGTAGTTCATGATCCTGCTACAGACCCTTTGTTCAGTGGGAAACATGTCACTCCCTGGACCTCATCTCCTGATTTACAAATCAAGGACAGTGTTTCCTGTCATGTCTCCAGTAAATGCATCCTCTGTCTGGACTGAGACTTCTCTGTGGTGAGAGCTGCCTTCATCTTCCAGTTCACAGCCCTCCCACAATGAGGATTAAGAGTCAGCTATCTCTGTTCATGAGTCCTATTTGCTCCTTTCTGCTTATAAAAGACAGCTTTGCCCACGATTTCTTTCTTATTATTGTTCTTTTTCAGCAAAGAATATAAAATTCAAGAACTTAAGTCTCATTTCATGCCGAAATATCATTTCTCTTATGGATGTATCCTTTCAAATAAGTGCCTGTGAGGCTAAATGAAGAATGAATATAATTGTGCATAACATTATATGTCATGGATCTCAGAAGTGGATTTGGTAATGTCATGGCAGATCACTACCCAAAGAAAACAAAAATACATGACTGTTTTATCCTGATTTTTATTTTAGAAATTCAGGGTTAAGAGTTTCAGCGCAAACTGTTTTATATTGCAGACTTAGAGGCAGATGCTTTAATCCTGACCACCTTTAGAAGTAAATCTCAAGCAACTTCTAAATTGAACAGTGCATTTTTCAATCTGTTGTTTATTTGAAAGAGACCTAGAAAACTTAACTCAAAAAAAGTCTATTGTCTGGGGGGCTAAATTCACCAGGCAGAGTTGTACATGCAAATTATGGGTCAGAAATTAAGGATCAGCAGTGGTGAAATTGCTGATATCAAAGCTCTTTTTTTGACAATCAGATTGAAAACTGGAAAATCTGGTCTTTCAGCTAGCTCCTGGGACTCCAGGAAACAGACATGTGGGTGAGAGTTGTCTGTCCAAATTTAGGCATTTGTGGTGTAGGTGTCTACATCTAAGCCAGCTTTCTAGACTTCCTTTGTAGATAGCAAAAGGGATCGTGTAATTAATTTTTCTGGATGTACCTAACTGAGGGGTGCTAAATGACTGCTCAGGCATCAGGTGAGGTGAATCACAACCCTGGTGCTTCTCCACCAGATTTGTCCTTTGCAGAGTTCTGGTTCCTGCTGAGTTTGCTGAGCATGGCTTCTCCTCAGGTAGAGTGTTTTGCAGTATGCTTTCCCAATAAATAGTTTTGTTACACGAGACAAAAACAGTCCTACCAAGGCAAGTATCTAATATTTGATTTATGTCTTGCTTGTTCAGCTGAGATGTTCTTATATTTTGGTTTTGTTGCTCCAGTCCAAGACAAAGGTAATATCCATTCAAACATTTAGAGAAAAGAAAAGCAGACAGAATTTTATCCAGTTAAAGCTAGTTGATAATATTAAAACTCAATGCAGATTAGTCACCCTGCACATGCAATGAGAAATAGGACCAGTCCTAAATTTCCTTGCTTAAAAACCAAGCTTCAGTATGGAGCTGGTCCATGTTCACATCTCATCCTTACATGGTATTGGCACAGAGCCAGGGCCTGTGCTTGACCCTGGAGCATGGCAGCAGTTCTAGGTTTACTATTTAGGATACAACTGAATAGTTTCCATGATTTGCAATGCTTCCAAGCAAATCTCTGCATAGTTTTGAATAAATGGGGAGACATCTCTTCCTTTGCTTTGGAGGCGCAAGGAATTCAGACACAATCATTCCACTCTGGACATGCTATTTGGAGCACAATGGAGGAGCAAAACCATAAAAACGAAAATCCAAGTCAATGCTGGCACAGTCTCCTCTGTGTCACATGCTACTGAATGCCCTGGCAACTGTCACCGTGGGGTGGTGAGGAGCAGGGACGGAGTTGTACATGACCCTGAGAAGAAGAACCTGGCTGGGTAAAAAAAACCCTTTGCAAAACTGAGAATGTCCTTGGGATCTGTGAGTGCCCTCAATAATGTCACCAGCTCAAATAACAGCAGGTGTTAGCCCGCTTGGCATGTTTTGACCTTTGTGAATGCTCAGTGGGCTGGTGTCCATCTGAGCAAGGGCTTTGTCCTGGCAAGATGGAAAAAGGAAGGGAAATGGGACCATTCCTTATTTAGCATTTCAGAGCAGGTGCCTCATCCTGGAAATGAACTATGCTCAGTTCATCAGTAACTCAGTGAAATAAGTCCCTCGCTTCAGGCAGAGGGAAGGCCAGGCAGATCTAATCATTGCCTCCTAGAACTGCTACATAGGCATTTATTTCAGACCATAAGGACCAGATTTTGCCAGTGTCACCCCACTAGCCCCATGAATTTTTCGTTGAGCCATTGCAACAGAGCCTGGTCTCTAGATAAAAATACTGAACAGCACACTGGTTGACTAACTCCTTTGGGTACAGTAGCAATTTGTTTTAATCAGGTAATTTAATTCTCTGAGTCATTTATATCCCATTTACATCCAAAATTGTTCTTGCCTTAGAATAATCTTTCTTCCTCATGTAGTGCCTGAATTGCTCAGCTGTGTTTTTATATCACATAATGTTCCTCCAGTATCACAGCCACAGGCATGACTGTAACTGCTGGAGCTCTACCTTTTGAGAAATTCCAATGCCAGTTTCAGCAGCACCTTAGGCTTTCCAGTCAACATTTTCTGCTTAAGGGAACTACTCTGATAAGTTCACACTGAATTTGGACTTTGATATAGCAAGTCCTTTTCCTTAGCTCATATTACCAGACCAATGGCTACGGGAAACTGGAATTCAGTGAGTTCAAAGTTTTCTGGGAAAAACTGAAGAAATGGATAGTAGGTGACATTATCCACTGTAATTTTTCCTCCATTTCATTGGCTACTTCCCAAAGAGTTTATTAGGGATAAGCAGACAAAAATGGAGACAGGAGTGTGTTCAAGCCATGAATTTTAACACAAAACAAATGTTTTAAAAGCATGGGGTTTGTTTTGGATAGTCAGAGACATTCTTAGCTTTCCATGATGCTAAACCATAATGGTTTTCTGGAAATAACTGAGATTTTTGTAAGCTAATCAACTATGTTCGGGATAAAGAATGCAGTGGACACTAATAAGCAAGCCATTCAAAAGGAAACTTAAGGAGTTTCCATAACTGCTGTTGTACAGAAGAAGAAAGTGATGATTCATGACTAGTAGGAAACAATCATTTCCTAAGTCCCTGCATTTTCATTACTGATCTCTCAGGAGTCAACTGTACTGAAGTCTGGGAAAGTGCTGATTCTAATTTTAAACACATTTCCCTGTCCCTGTATATGGCAGTAACAATAAGTAGGCTTGCAGAATCAATCATAGACTGAATATTCAAATAAAAGACATTGTAATTGTTTCCTTATGGCCATTAATAGGTTTTTCTGAATTCATGCTTCACCAAAGCATTCAAAATATGCAGTTCTTTGCTTCTTGTCTAGCCCATCAGAAATGGCCAACACTTTTTCTGGGTACTAATGCCACATCTCTTTTAACAAAGGACACATTGTGTTTCAGCAAGGGGCTTGAGAATCCTTGTATCCTGTAGGAAGATTTGCACATGTATTTGCTGGAATATTTTAAGCTGAATGTGACGACAGCTCCAAATAACTCATATTCCAAAGGAGAGTTGTATTCGTCGTCTCAATAAAAGGATGGAATTTAACTCCAGCTTGAAAATTGCTTAATATATAGGTCAAACCTCAAACTGTTTGACCAGTTCTCTTGGTTGTACCGTGAATGTGACTATTCAGATCTTTTACACTTAGAAGCAAATGAGTGACAATATTAACATCATGTTAAAATTTGTCTCTAGTGTTCAGAACTACGGAATAAAACATAAAAGAAGATTAGGAGAATGTGTCAGTTAAGAGTTAAAAGACAGAAAACAGTACATCTTTCCAGTTAAAATCACTTTTTTAAAAATCACAACATTTTTAATGAAGAGCAATTCATTATCTTTTAATGCTTGGATTTGGCAGTACTTGTTTAAGTTACAACAACCTGTTCATATGACAAAGAGAATTGGGACCAAGATTTGCTCCTCCATTATAAAATCAGACTGGATCTAGACCAAAGTCTTGTCAGCTTTCTTAAATGCTTATGCTGTGCAGTTGGAGATAAACACCTTGCCTTTCTATCCCTTTCATATGCCAGTACTGAGCTTTCTGTGTGTCCTTTCATAACAGAGTATCTTCCTTCAATTTGACTTTGATAAATCTGGCTCCATGTCCTCTTATGAGCTTCGTGGTGCTCTTAAAGCTGCAGGTAAGACAAGCACTGCACTTTATCTGGTAAACCTGTTGGGCCAATCAGCATGAGTGAAGAGGACAATCAATCACACACGCCAGGTGCTCCTGAACGGGGAGGAGGTCTAAACCCCAGAGAGAACCTGGGCACATTGAATAGGGGAATTTTGCCCCAGTTACCCCCAGTCCTGAAGGGCAGGCAGTCAGCGCAATCTCTGTGTTTTATTGAGCTCTGTTAAACTCGACAGGGCTACACAGTTAGGCCTTGAAATAGACCACTTCAGAGTCCATCTACATTCAAGGGTTGAAGGAATAGCAAATAAGCTGCTATAAAGAGAAATCACTGCATTAGTATTTCATCACAACTTATTTTTATCAAAGCAGATAATTTTTCAGAAATCCCTCCAAATTCAAGAAGAGAGAATGGTCTCTCACACATCATAGTGTGCATGGACTAGAAACTGCAGTACCTGAAAAAATTCTTGTTTGGAGTTTGTTATTCATTGCAAACTTAAGGAACTTTGTGGTTAGATCTCTTTCTGGACGGATGCATGCCACAGAGTATTCTCCCATTAAGTGGCTTTCAAGATTAGTTAATAGAGATCTGTAGATTGCCCCTGATGTGTGAGGTTGCTTACTTTTTCTTTGTGTGTGTCTTTGGGAAGGATACCAGCTCAACAATTACCTGCTGCAACTGATTGTCCTCCGATACTCTGATGAGCAGTTCCAGATTGAATTTGATGATTTCCTGAACTGCCTAATACGTCTGGAGAATGCGAGTCGTGAGTATCTTCTTCCTCTGGAATTTCACCCCCTTTAAAAAAGAAATTGTTCTGCTTTTGGCTGTTGAGCATGTTGCACAATATCTGAGTACAAGGCTAAGAGAAAGGAGCTGTGTTTAGCATTTGCATTTAGGGTGGCTTTTCTCCTGTAACATGAAAAATGTTCTGCTGCCAATGGAAAATTTCCCCATGTGCATAGAGCTTGCTACATAAACTCTGCAGCAATGTTGAAGGCATGTGAAGAATGCTGGTGAAGTCCATGTTGTAACCCTTCTTGTGGCTCACCCAGGAGCTTTATTTGGGATCATACAAGTTCAAGGTTCAAATATTACTCTTGCCTCATGGAAAGAGAAAATTGGCATGTGCTTGGGCAGGTGTCTCCTGTACCTTTTACACATCATGTTCCCTTTTGGCTTCAGATGTGGTTCCCTGTACATCAAGGCACCCAAGGTCTCTGTTCACTTCTGACCCAGGGTCACTCTCGTTACAAAGCAGCAGTAGTAGAGATAGGTTAAAAGGCTGGATAAATGGCTTGATAAAGTGATCATTAGTGTGGCTGAGAATTCAAATAAAACCCAATTCACTCTATGAGAGGAAAAATCAACTTTCTTCACTGATTTCTTTTAGTTTTGTTCTTCTCTTTAATTTCTGGCTTGGCTGTAGCAATAGAATTATTAAATTTCTCAGAGATAGAAGTTAAATAAGATACATAAAGGAATGCAAATTGCTTGGCTTGATTTCAGAGTATACTCCAAATCTGACTGTTTAGCAAATTCAGGACACCTCTTCCAGACAAGTCCTGAAGTGAGCCTTGCATAAAGGCCTGAAGTCAGCAAGACATTTCCTCTTGCAAGGACTTTGCTTGTCAGAGGAGCTACCAGCACCAAGCAATCCTAAGCAATTTGCCTTTGCACCAGGCCTTCCCTCTCCCTGGCATGGCCACTCGTCTGTCCGTCATTGTTGGCGAGAAAGCTCGTGTATGAATATGGATGAGGTGTATTTATAGCACTGCTATCCGCTTCTCATTTCAGGAGTATTCCAAGCACTGAGTGTGGAAAACAAGGAGTTCATTAACCTGAATATAGGCGAGGTATGAGCACAGATTCATAAGCACTGACAAAATGATGGGGTTTCTCTAGAGCATTGTCTTCTTCTAAGAGCTGGAGTATTTCTGCATGACACTTCAGATGTCCATGAGAGTGCAGGGGGGTATCTGCTATAGGTTTCACCACAGCTGGAATGTTACAGCCCACTACAGCCCATGCACTGATTAAATCTCCTCCACACTATTTCTTTCCTTCCTTGCCCTGTGGCATATTGACAGCTTCCCATGCCTCTTTCTAGTTTCTCTGCTTTTATTCCATCTTTGGGTGCCAGGTTTCAGTGGGGGAAAGAGGAAGGAGCAGATGGGGATTCGGCGGTCTTTCACTCCCCCTGAGTCCCCCAGGAATTCAGATCAGCCTCGCCTGTGCATGTCTGTCATTTGCTTCTCACAATCCTCAGCACAGGTTTCTTATTTTGTTGTGCTCTCCTTGTCTCCCTGTTGCTGTGAGCTGTCTCTAATTTCACACTAAGCCAAAGCTTCCTGGGGTGAGGCACAATGAATTCCCAGGGAAAAGAAATGTGGGAACAAACGTAGACGGCTGGGATGCAAATAAAGTAACTGCTGTTTCCAGCATCTAGTGCTTTGCCTTATTCCTTCCTGCTGGCTGAGGTCTCTCCTTAATGACAGGATGTAAAAGCCAAGTGAGCAAAGGTCCTTTCCCTGCCTGGGGTCAACTCAGAGCAAAGCATTGCTTTGGAATGGATCTCATTTGGGGAAAGACATGGGGATGGAGAAGGGCCTGAAATATCTAATTGTAAAGTTGACCTTTTCTGATACTAGTTTATCAGCCTGGGAATGAACATCTGAAGAAATCTGATTTGGATGCCAGGAGTTTCTTGCAACTTTGCTGCTGAGACTTTTGCCCCAAGACCCGAGGTCCCCTTCACATGCAAACTTCACCGGGAGATTTCCTGCAGAGAAACATGCATGCTACCCCCACTTTCTGTTCTCCAGCCCTGTGGATGAGTTCAACTGTCAGATCATGTGGTTTTGGTAGAGCCTAATACTGGACTTGGCACTGAGCATTTGGAGGGGGAACACATGCCTCTCAAGCAGGCTGCAACTGTTGTTCCTGAATGACCACAGGTTTTTATGAAATAGGATTGTGTTTAATTTCAGCATAGCAAAGACTACAGTGATTAAAATTCTTTATTGATGCTTGGCTACTGATTACTGTAAGGTGCTTTCAAAAATACAAGGTTGCATAAAACTTGTTCAGTTTGGAATTTATTTCTGGGCATAATGTGCGGCTACATGACAAGTACCCCATTGTAGCCACAGGAATTGCACTCTGGTGAGCTGTGGACAAAGAAGGACTAGGGACTGTATGGATGAAAATTCACTTCTTAATGGTTGTGGTCCCAGGTCCAGGTCCAGGGTTCTTTAGAAGGATGGTTAAGCTAAGGTTTGACATTCATCACAGGTATACTTTAGGGAAGAATTATTGCATCTCACATTTTCTTAGTCCTTCCTCTGCTACCAACAAAGTTCCTCTGCTTCACATTTTGCTGTATAGCCAGAGAGTGTCCCACAGGCCCATCTCTGCAGACTTGCACAGTTTGTCATCATCTTCAGAGAAACACGTGACCTCTGAGACAGTGAGAGCTTGCATGGGGTCATTTTCCTCCAGGCAGTCTGAGGTTGTGTCGCACACCAGCCATGCTCCAGAAGAACAACTATAATAATTTTAGATTAACTAAATGTACCCATTGGTAAGGTCCTGGTCTCTGCAGATGCTATTTTGCATCTGTGACTTACACAGTATTACTCATGTGATGTGGGTAGCCAGTGCTGTCTTAAAAAGTAACAGTAATAGCAGCCAGGGACTTAAGAGGTCTTCACAGGATTTGTTTCCATGATAATCTTCATAACTTGTGTCTATTTTATAATGAATCAACTGGCTGGCTTTGTTTCCTAAAACCTTTCTCGCAGTGTAACAGATGGCCCTAGGCTAGCCTTGCATTCCCTACTGTCTGGGATCACTGAGACAGACAGGGTTTTGTTTTCTCTAGATTTAGACCTCATGAACAATTCAGGAAAGAAAATCAAGCTGCAGTAAAGGTGAAGCTCAAACAATGAAAAAATGTACAGATCATGGTGTTTAAAATACCAGCTTTCCTTTTTTCTAGCAGTTACAAACTTGTAACTATGCAGAGAATACTCTGGAGCTAGCTGGAAGCTAAGCAAAAGCTGATGGTTGCAGTATTTGATTAACTGAGGTACTCAGCCCCATGAGGTGTATTGATTTTCAGATGTACTGATTGTATGCTCTTTTACAGCACCAGAAACAGCTGTCTAAATTTGTGAAAGTTTGGATTAAAATCTCGACTGTCCTCTGAACATTCAGCCACACACTTGAAACAAAAAACCCAATCCACAGATCTTTAACTGGTTCACTGTACAAGCTTAGATGTGGATACAAATTTGTTGTAATATACCATTGTTCACATGCCATGCAGAAGAAAAGAGATGTCTCAATACCTGGCTTCACCAGTGTAGCTTTCTGTTGCTCTCCACAGAGCTGATGTTGTCTAGAGAAATCAGGATTGCTGTACAAAAATTATAAATAAAGGTGGGAGCAATGAGGTACACGAAAAAATCTCCTTGGCTTTAAAAACAAAATTCATGCATTTAAGAAAAAAAAACCCTGAGGAGTTTTCTGCCCACTCGGAGCAGTTGCCTGCTGACTGTACCACAAGGAACTTGGGAAGTAACATCTGAGTTCTTTAGGGATCAGCCTCTTTCTGGGCAGCCAGCTCTGCAGAGAGCCCAGTCCCAGTCCTGCCTTGGAGCTTACATGGCATCCACAGCCACAGCAGAGGGCACATAAGGGAGTTTAACAAAATAGAACTTGTAGCTGCAGCTGGGCTGGTCCATGGCCACTCAGACTCTGCTGCAGCACAGTTCCTGTCTCACCACTTTGGCTGTAAGGATATTACAGATGCCTGTGCTGAAAGCCTTGCCAACACCAAAGTGAAGAACATTGATTGCTCCCCCTTGTCCTATGTGCTAGACCTTTTCCTTTCTGCACTGGAGCAAGGCCCACCTTAAAAAGGGAAGAGTAACTCTGGCAGTAACTTTTGCAGCATGAAGATGGAATCCCTGGTGAGGAGGGGGCTTTGTGTTCTATTAGACTGTTTGAGTGAGTGACTGAGTGGGAGAGTGAGATGTTTGATTTCACAGCCCCACCTGAACACAATCGTCCTTCTCAGCACTGCACCCGCCTGGTGTTGGAGCAGGAGGGCAACTTTGCCCAGAAGCAGGAGTTTGGGCTTGCTGGTCTTCTTTTCTTTTAATCAAGGACCTTGAAGGGTCTTGCTGCCTTCTCTGACATGAGACGCAGATGTATTTTGGCTCTGTACCATTACAGGAGCTATGGCAAATCCCTTCCAGTGCTCGGAAAGCTGGGAGTGGTACAGTCCTTAATGTGGTGCACACAGACCTTGTTAGCAAGAATGGCTCATGCTGGGAAGCCCTGCCTTGTCTGCTAATAGCAACATTAATGGGGAACATGAGAGTCATTTTTCATGATTATATGAGTGGAAAAAACTAAGAATCACTTAGCTACAGGGCTGTAATCTGAGCATGCTTTCCCACTACCTAACAAAATGGAAATCTCACCCTAAACCTGCTGCTAAAGCCTTAGGTTAGATGTTAGCAGGGGCTGGCTGCTGCCCTGGAGCTGATTGTCTCTCCTCTGCTCCCCTGTGTCCTCTCAGCTGCCTCAGCACCCCAAGATGTTGAGCAGTGCTCCAAGACATGGCACACTTCTGAGTTTAAAGGAACAACATCAACTCAAGGCACAAACCTTTGGTGAGGGTATTCACTTGCAGTTTGCCCCAAGCTCCCCCACATCCACCACCCTAACCACCATGATGGTAGATTTGGCAATAGCATTTTCCTGCCTTGCAGTAAGTTTTCTTCCTAGCCTTTTGCGGAGGCAAGAAGAGAGTTAGTGAAAGCTACCATGAAAAAACTACCTTAAAAAATAAAAGATCTGAAAAACTGTGAAATTGTGCTCTGCCTTTTCTCCATACAAACAGAGACAGAAACCATCAGTAAACATTGTGGGCACAAGGGTGGTGAGAAGCATCCCATGCTTCTTCAGAAAGCTGCCAAGGAGTGGCTCAGCAATGCTGCATCTTTATTTTGATTTGGGTGGTTTTGTTTGGTTGTTTTGGTTTTTTTGGGTTTCTTGTTGTTTTGGTTTTTTTGGTAGGTGTTTGGGTTTGTTTGTGTTTTCTTTTGGTTTTGTTACAGACCTATTTTAAGTCCCACTAGGTCTTTTGGGAGCCTACAAACTTGTGTGTCAGCACAGGTGGTGCACAAGACATTGTTGGGAGAGTTAGGGGAAAGAAAAAATTTGAAATCTGGCCATCCCACTGCTGCCAAATCCTCCATAGTGTGGTGCTGTGGTGTCAGGTAGGAGAAATGCTAGAAGTGATGTGGCAGTTCACCCTATTTATAACACTTGTGGTTGCTTCCAGTCATGAAAATTAAATATTTGTGGATTGAGATGAGTTATCTAAATAATTTTCATTTGAACTGCATTATCTCTCCACAAGTCCCCCACCACCCCCCTGAAATATGTGAGCCTTTGTGCTTTTTGACTTGTGGCAGCATGTGTTTTGGAAGAACATCAGAGTGCTGAGGGCAGTTTGCAATGTTCCCAGCAAGGCTGGAACTTCAGCATTTTAAAAATTAATTATAAATACTTGCTGATTGAGGTAAACACACAAGATGTCAGCAATTGCCAGCAACTATCTTTTGCACGACAGGCACTTATAAGGGCAAGTGTGTTATAAATTGCTCTCCTAAAATCTCTTATTTTCATCCTTTGTCCTTTGCATGACTCTTCAAAGGAAGTGAGCTCCACTGAGCAGGATTTGGCCTCCTGGGCAGCCTGGATACCTCTTTGAGTATTATCCACAGAGGCAGAGGACTCAAACAGAGCTGCAGGCATTAGATACATGCCTACATGCCTGTTCTTCTTCTGGCCCAAGGAATATATAGCTGTAACTCTTAATTGCAATTTTAATTTTTTTTTTTAAGATAAAAAGCCCTGAACCAAAGTAAGATGGTGTATTCATCTCCCCCAAGTATACAGCAGAAATGGTGAATAATTGCCTTTCAGGTACTTCACTGGACTACCTGACATGTGCTTTTTTTCCTGGTCCTTCAGAGTCAAAAAAGCATTTATCACAGATCCAAAAAGCGTCCATGTTTCATTTGCCCCCAGAGACAGATGGAGCTGCCTTCATGCTTTACCTGCAGTGCAGTGTTTGCCATGCATGAGGGCCAAATTCCCTCACGCCTTGGGAGAGGCCACCCAGGAAAACAAGGGCAGGCATGGGGGGGGTACCCTCATGAGGGTTGTGTGGCCACCTTTCCTGGCAGACAGCCCCCCCAAGGACACAGCCCAGCCACTGCCCTGGTGAGGGGGGCAATGCCAGCATTTGGTGACAATTTTATCCAGTTGCTAAGCAGCTGGGTCCCAGGGACACAAATAAAGTGAAAACAAAATGTCCCGAGGGAGAGCAGCCGTGTTGCTCTGGGAGGGCATTCCAGCTCCAGAGCCATGGCTTCCTCTGCCCTCCTCGCTCAGGTGCCCACAGTTCTGTGGGGCTGCACCAGGGCCCGAGTGAGGGGCATGGTGAGTGCAAGGCTTTGGGAAGGGGCTCTGGCAGCCAGGGTCCCACTGAGCTGCCTTCTCTTCTCGGTGGGGTGGGAGCCCACACCTGCCTGCAGAAGGCTGATGGAGGGCACACAGGCAGCTCTTCCAGCCCCCAGCTCCAGCTGTGCCTGTGCAGGGCACTGAGCACTGCTGGAGCCAGAGAGAAAGTCTGAAAGTCTGTGTCCAACTCTTCACTCCAGCACTCAGGGCACCCACTGCTGGGGTGCAGTTTCTGTGCCTCTAGACAATTAAGTGTTTTATGGCAAGCATTCTCCTTGTCTTGCATACTCTCATTTCTTGTACACTCCCTCCATCCCTGACCTCTCAAAGAACTGCCCCATTTCACTGCAAAGCAGAGTAGCTCTGGCACAGGGACCTGAGAAGGTCCCAACTACCACAGTATGGTGTCTCATATCCCAGTGACTGGGGCTGAAATAGGAGATCTGGGCCCTTGAGTAATTCAAATAGCCCTTACCTCTCTTCATTCCCCTCTGGTTGTTAGACACTCAGCCTTTCTGCATTGGTTTAACACCCAAATTCAAGGTTGTCATTCATTCAGGAAATAATCTTTGGGACCTTATTTCTCAAAGAAATTGCGGAGGCTCCCTCACTGGAGGTGTCTAAGAACTGCCTGGACACAATCCTGTGCCAGGTGCTCTAGGATGGCCCTGCTTGAGCAGGAAGGCTGGACCAGATGACATCCTCTGGTTCCTTCCAACCTGGCCCATTCTCTGATGTATCAGCAGGCCATTTTAGGACACAATACCATGTAGCAAAACCATTTATTGAACAAAGGGGAGCCAACACAAGTCTTCAGGAATGCAGTCACATTGCACTACAGCCGCTTTGGTCATCCAGCAGCAGGCTGCCAGTATGGGCAACTCAGCATCTGCTCCAGCTTGAAAGCAGATTATCTGGTGCCAGAGAAAATGGATTTATCAGGACTGATCCCATTCATTTCCTAGAGGACATGCCAAGTGACTGAAATAGAAATGGGGTCAGCAATTAATAGGGTAGCTCTCAGTCACTGTCACCATATGTTGATATGATGATGGCTGGTTTATTTATTTACTGATAAATAGCTTACTGAAAGTTCTATCAGTACACGGGTCAAGGAGAGTGGAGACAAAACTCAAGGGGGCTGTTGTACAGACACTGACATCCTCATAGATTTCTTCTCCAGCATTGAAACTTGAATGAATATTTCTGCCATTTCAGGGAGGCTTTCTTCATGTCCCTGGGGAAAGGGGACTGGATGAGTCACAATCAGCTGCAGCATCAGCCTCATTTTCTGTCCTACCAGGTTCAGCTGGAGATTGTCTGTCTTATTCCTTACAGGGACATCATATATGATGTATTTTCTTGAACCGGGGTAGGAAAACTTTTGAGCACAAGAAACAGAGATTGATAAGTGTCTTAATAAATGTGCCATGTCACAAGGGCAGCAGGCCAAGTTGTGGGTTACGTTGTTGGAGCCAAGAGCTCTGAGACATCTTTAGTCCTGCCATGACAAAGGCTGTTTCAGTTTCTGATCCTTGTAATAAGTCCAGCTTTCTCTGCAGCTCATGGGTAATACCTTTCCAACAGAACCCACAGAGCTCTTTTAGAGAGATGTTATTCCTTCCTGAGGCAGGAAATTTCAAGCTTGTCAAAGCACTTTTCTGAGCCAACAAGAGCTACAGTAGAAAAAATTTTGATCAAAAACAGGTGCACAGGCTGGCTGGGAGGCTGAAAAAGAGTCACTGTGCAGTTTGCACAACCCCTGGGGAAAAGATATGTAACTCAGTGTGAGGAGAAGAAAATGAGCTCTGGGCTGAGTGTGGGATGAGGAATCTGCAAGGAGCTGGAGAGGGACCGCTCCCTCAGCAGCTCACACTGCAGTCTGCAAACATCTCACAGCAAGTCTGGCTTAACTGGGTGGCATTACAGCTGCTCCCTTCTTCCAGGATGATGAAAGAGTGTAAGACATAAACAGCCACAACTATCATGGGTTAAAGTCTTGGGAACCAGAAGCAAAGGCTCCATCACCACCCCAAAAGTTCTGAGGAGAAAAGACCCATGTGTCGGGGGGCTGAATGTCTAACAGAGCTCACTGATGTTGGGGAACGATGTATGGGGCAAATCCTTCTTGGTGAAGAGGGCTACCTGTATGCAGTTTTTTGGGACAGGACAATTTTTTCATTATTTTAGCCCATAGAGACCTCTACATTTAATCTGATTAATCAAACACCTATGGCACTGGAAAGAAACTTTCCCAGCTGTGTACAGATTTTGCATTTAAACTGCCCTCATGCTCCTCAAGGCACATCCTCAAGGACAGCCACCAAACTTCTGCATTTCCTAAAAACAGATACCAAATTTTGACTGTAAATATCTCCCACAATGCCAAAGCCCATTTGAAGAGCTGTGTGCACAGAGCAGCTTTGCTGCCAGGATGCAGCCATGCAGCCATGCAGCATGCATCCTGATGAGGATGGTGTGAGAGGCTAGGGAGGCAGTAGCTGGAGCCCACTGCTGTGGGCAGGTGCAGGGATGTTCCCACAACACCCAAAGCATAGTGACAATTCACCTGCACAAGGCAAACACAGCCCTGTCCTTATGTCCCTCCACAGACCACAGCAAATTTCTCCATTACCACACCATACCTGGACCTAAGATGGCCCAAGGGACACCAGACATGGTTCCTTTGCCCTGCTTATGGCAGAAAGACACGAAGCGTGATTTGGGCTAACTGAAAAGATGCTCTTTGCTTCATGTGGGGTGGAAATCTGCTCAGAATTTCAGTCTGGATTAGAAAGGCGCCTTCCTTGCTGGCAGCCTTTGCAGTTGCACTGTCAGTGCCATAGAATTTCATTTTCTCCAGAAGCCTCTGAGAAAGTGAGAATTGTCAGAATTTTTAGTGGAAGTTTCAGCTTTTATGATTACCAAGAATATTTATAAAATGGCATTAGAGCAAGTCTTAAAGCTTCAGAAAACTGAATACAAATAGAGATTAATCCAAATTTATTATTTTTGAAGTCTAAACCCTGTTGATGATTTCAGTGGCCCTAACTCATGGTTTGCATATGACTTGATGTGTTGTTACTGCTCCTGACATGAAATAACCCTACACTGGTTTTGTTTACAGGCAAGGATTCCCTTCCCCAATAAATAATTGAAAGTGTTCAGTCAATTAACTTTCCAGAGTCTTTAATTTAGTAGTTTCCTGATCATTAACAACCAGTTCTTGAAAAGCATTAACACCAAACTACCCCAAGAGTGGAAATCTGTGGTTTAGACCTATGAAGCCCTAACATCAGTTTTCTAATGCTGCATGAACTGAGACTCTCTCCAGAATGTCTTTGCTCTCAGGTATCTCTCAGATGGGGAGATATGGAAACCTACTGCTCCAGAAGCATATTAATATGCATGCTAAGGTAGCCTAATATACTCATTATAAAATATGTAATACAAATGATTATTTTTATATATAGATATACATGTGTTTTAGGTACATGTAGCACAGCTTGTCAGTCACAACTGCCAGTAGTGAGGCAGCTGGTCCTCTGAAAATACTGACAGCCAACTTTGGGTTCACCATGCATGGGTTATCCAATTGCACTCTGGGAAAGAGTACCAAAGCCCTGCACAGAAAATTGCCCATAATCATGGACTCACCTCTGTCCCAAGGGCAAAATTCTGTTTCTCCAGTTACTTATTAACATGGAACCCAAAAAATCTCCCTTATGTTTCTTGGATCTCTGAAGGGAAAGACATAGGAATGTGCATGTGTATCCATGTGGGAACCAGGATGTGGTGCTGTAAGGAAGAGACTCCTGTGGCCAGTGCAACAAACCTTGTCGTGACAAAGGTCTATCAATCAATCTTGCACCACTTGTTTTGCCTCTAAATGGGAGCCAGACTTCAAAACTCTAAATATTGTCCAAGTGGCAAGGCCAAGCGGGCAACAGAATGCAGAACTCAGTGTAAAATGCCTTTTTTTTCCCAGTTGGTCCCTTTGCTGTGTAGGTTATTGAATCCTCTACAATGTAATTGGTCTCCTTGAAACAAGGAATCGGCTGTCCCTGGTGTCCAACCACAGACCTGAAGGATGTTCATCACCGCACAGGTATTTTCTCCTTATTTCCATGCCTCTAGCTTTCACCCTGCATACACATTGCACACACAGATTTCTTCTCGGTCAAGTTTGCATGAGAAAACAAAAAAAATATCCCAGGCATTTTTGCCTCTTTTTCATGCCTCGCTTAGTTCACAGTCCCTACAAGCCTCAGAAGCCCGGGGTAACTCCTGAAGGCAGACACCTTCAGCTCCAGTCAAAATCATGTTTAACACTCAGCACTCAGCCTTCCCCATCTGAAAGCAGCATTGACTTAAACAATTTACCAAGGTATGTGGCAGCTCAAGAAGGCCTTCAGGGCTCCAGCGGCTAAAATTAGCTGTGGCAGCTCCATGCTGGCATTGGCAGCACACAATGCCCTCCTCTGCTCCAGATGGCTCTGCTGGCTGTCACACTAGGATGCAATGCTCCACAGTGGGGTGACTGCCAGAGCTGAGCAGTGTCCCCCTGACCCAAGGGGAGCTGCTCTGCAGGCGGCTGTGAACGCTGTAAAAGCGGCCTTCAGTGGGACATCCTTAGTGGAGAAACTTCGTTACTGCCTCTAGGCAAAGGGCAGGATGTTTAGCTGTGTTTGCAAAGCAGGTTGAAAATAAACAAAAAGATATGGATCCGTGAGTAGAAAGTGCATCCAGCAGCAGCTCCAAAGCTGGCCCCAAATGTGCTCCATGGCAGGCATTGCGGAGGTGCTGTCTCTCTTCGTGCTAGCATGAGCACCAGTGAAATGCTGGGTCTGCCTTCCCCTGGAAGCACAATAAGCCCCTGTTTTCCAAGCTGGAAAACTTTTCCATTTCAGGGCAACAACTGCCTGCCAGAAACACAGCACACAGAGGTGTGAGGGCGAGCACCCTTGCTGAGAACTGGGAACCCCCCTGAGAAAAGGCCACCAACTGCATACAGGTGGGGTGTGCCAGTTCCTGTCCTTTGTGTGAGTGTACTGAAATACCCATGGGCTATAGAAAGTTCTTTCTCAGGCATGTTTGGGAGCCTTTTCTGTTTCTAAGTGTATTTTGAATTTAGGTTTCAAAACTTAAATTTTAAATGTAAGCTCTAAATAAACTCTACTGCTTCAGCAAAGGCTTGTCTTTACTGCACACCAGTGGGTGCCACCTCTGCAGGATACCTCAGTGTGGGAAATTATTTGGGGCTTCTGGTGGTAGACTGGCCAGCCACAATTTCATCCCACAGCAGCATTCCTGTGCAGATCCCAGCATGGAGCTTGTCACAGTGTGAGGATATTTACTCCACCAGCAGCCTGTGTCTCAAATAGCATCCAGAAAGGCATCTTTGCCACCATCTCAAGTGACTTACAAAAGTCTATTTCTTGTCCTTCCCACCAAGAGGCTGCTTCCAAGTGACTTCAGCTGATGTTTTTTGCAGCTTTTCAGGAGTTTAAGATGATGCTTTGAGCTGTGTTCTGGCATTCAGCCAGAGGTGATGCTAGGATCAGAGCCCACTGCTTTACTGGAAATCTCTGAATGGGAGTCTTGATGTACTTTGCATCGTCAAGAGAATACCCGAGGGATTTGAGTGCAGAAAAGTTCTTTGGAATAACTTCAACACTGGAAAAAAGGATGTCCTGTAATAACAAAATTGGCATGTTCACTCATTGGGCTACACCTCATGCAGTCAGCTGAGGCAGGAGTGTCCTCTTGGCTCTTCACAGAGAAGAACTGTGGGCTGTGAGTAATTTGGGAAGAGGAACACTGCCATCCATCACTGCTCTCACTGAGGCTGAGACAGGCCAGGAAGGCCATGAGCACCTTGTCTTTACCATGATTATTAGCAACTGCTCTGGCCAGGAGGTTTTCCTATTATATTTCTATTTTCATTTTCCATTTTATATGTAAAAAACCTAATCCAGAGGTCCCCATGGCCTTCATCTTGCCGGTCCTCAAAAGATGACAGCAAATGTCAGTGTTGCTGTCCTTGGGCTTGGATGTGCTTTACCCACACACATGACCAGCATCCCTGCAGGACAGCCTGTAAGGGCATCTCTAGGTGAAGCAAGGGATCTGAGGGCACACCAAGTCTGCAGGCAAAGATTTCAGTGGAGGTGTCCTGCAGCAATGCCTCTGTCACTGCAGCTTGGCTGTCCATGGCTTCCATCCCAGGCCATCCCTTTGGCACCGGAGCAGGAGGAGGCGCTTTGGGGTGGAGGCCCAGCTCTGCTGCCAAAAGGGACAGCAAAGAGCTGGGCTGTGCCACAATCTGCTCTGGAAACAACACGACAGATGGAGCTGACTCTGATCCTTGGAGTTTTGCTGAGAGCAGAACCACTGGCAGATTTTTAGTGTTTCAGTTGCTGTTACAAAGAGTGAGCATTTCTTAGCCCCAGTTTCTTGAGTTTAAAAATATATGTATATCCTTGTTTGTATCCTGTTGACACTCAGTGTCCTTCAGGACTGTGAATACCCCTTCCCTACAACCACCACTAGTTTTGAGTCTCCTGCAATGACTGGGCATGGAAAGAACATGTGCTGCACAAAACTGGATCAGCTGTTTGCAAGAGGTCATGAACTGACCACATTTTGTAGGTAGCTGGTTGCAAGTGCTGAGGCTGCTAAACTCAAAAGCTAAACTCATTTTAAACATGGCAAGAGTAACTTGAAGCCTATGAATTTTTAAACAGCCAAGCTCTGGATCAATTAAAAATCTTTCAGCGCACCTCTCCAGTAACAATTTGTTTATGTGCCATGGGCTTTCCTTCTCTCTGTAACTGGGTTATAATCACTCTCTCTACAAAGCTGTATGTGGTGCATGCACTTGTTTGGCTTGCCTGCTCTTTTAGAGCCAGTCTGAGAACTGGCATTTGGTTCTCTCATCTCAGGAGGGTCATTGCCTCACCAAGGTGGGTTTGGAGTCTCTCAGCCCCGAACAGCTGCAAGAGCAGAGAAGAGACTGAGCCACATCACCCGTATGCCAGGAGGATGCTGGAGCTGTTGGTCCTTTTTTTTGAATTTAAACTGTGAAGAACCTCAGCCCTATCTTGAGGCAGTGGGAAGCTCTGAAATATAGGATTTCCACTTTCATGGAGCAGGAAGCTGTTTTGCTCCCCCACTGTTTGCAGTGCCCAACCTTTGTCTCTCCAGCGTGAGTGAGGATGTGGGGTGTGTGCTGGTCTGGAAGCTGAGAGTCCACAGATGCTGGCAATCTCCTCTCACAGCCCTGTTGGAGCCACTGGCAAATGCAACTTCCCTGGAGCCCGTGTGTTTCAGCTGGGTCACGTTGGCCTGTGCAGCCTCTCAAGTCTCCCTGTGATGGACACACGGGGAAGCTGTGGAAACACTGCGTGCAATGTATCCTACCAATCCAGCTTTTTCATTGGAAGTTTAATGATATCTTCTCTAAGTATTTCTACTGCCTGGCCAAAATAAAAGTGTCTAAAATTAGCTTCCCCAGATAAAGACATTTTTGTCATATTTGGTGCATTCCTACCCGAACACTGAAAGCCAGCTGTTTGGGTTGGGTTACAGAGAGCAATCTGTTTGTAACTGTACCGATCTGGCATTTCTAGCCCTGGAATTAATAGCTTTTTTATCTTTCTACATCCTAGGTTCATTTTTTCCATGCTAAGAGAGTGCCAGAAGAAGCATTACAAACGCTATATAATTAAAACCAGAAGTGCCTCACAGTGAACTTAATTGTAAATGCTAATGGCATTTCTAGCAAAAGTAATACCCTGGGGGATTCATTGCAAATTAACTAAGAAGAACTCAGTGATGTTGCTTCTATGGATTTTAAGTGAAACTGCATAGTTAAAAGAAGTCAGGAGTTAGATTCTTTTTCATGTCAGTTGAAATTCTCTGTAACTGGGGTCACTGAGTGCTGAATAAAACATGTGAGACCAGATTCAGAAGCCACCCCTGATTCTGTTTTTTATTATCATGTAACTTCCCTTACCAGGACATTACCATTACAACCCAGTTTTTCCATTTGCTCTTCTGGCTCTACACTGGTGAAAGTCATTTGGCTTCAGAGAGTGGTGTTGGAGAGAGAAAAGTCCTGGGCTCCAGTGTGAGGAAAGAGCAGGGGTGAGGCTGGAGACCTGGTGGTTGGGCTGATGCCAGCAGAGGGACCAAGGCTGGCTCTGCACATCTCAGGGCTCTGCACACTCTAGTACAAAAGAAAAAAAAAAGTTGATAGAGACAAAAAAGAACCTATTTAAAGAATGCCCACAAAAATCCAGCGGTCTCTTAATGGCCGTGCTTTGCAAATACTTCTGCGCCTGATTTTCCAGGCATGTGTGAGATGCTGGCCCAGAGGTTTTTAAACAAAGTGTTTTAGGAGACTTTGCTGTAGCTGGTGAAACCTTCCTGTGGCCCCTCCACCGGGGTGCTTGCTGCAGGGGTGGGGGCTTTGGCAGGATGGCAGAAGACTGGAGAGTGAATAACGGCTCAAGATGAAAGGTTTTTCTGTGCTGAGGGTCATGAGGACCGATGGGCTGCAGGTGGGCTCTGGTGCCTGGCTTATGAGCTACTGGTGGTCAAATGCCTCGAAGGGAAAGTTTCCCATCCTGGCACAGGGCTCTTTGCTAAGCTGCTGTGCAGCAACAATCCCTGCTGCTGGGGGCGAGCCTGGGGGGATTAGCTCCCTTTAAAAGGGCAAGCTCAGTGCTGGAGCAGGCTGGACTGGAAGGTGACAGGCTCATCAATAAGTGCCCACCTTGCCAACTCCTGGTTCTTGCTCCATCCATAAACAGCAACCCACCCCTTGAGCCCTGGAAAGCCCTGACATCCCAGAGGGGACAGCTGGCTGCCAGCAGTGACCTAGACCAGGGACAGGGCAGGGAGAGGTCTCCATCACTGGCTGTAGGCCTGAGGGACCTGGCTCCATGCCTTGGCACCTTCATGCCATGCTGGGAAGAGGAGAGCGAGTGTCATTCCTGGTGGAGAAGTGCTGGACACGTCAGCGACAAGGAGCTGCATGCGGCTGGAGGGGAGAAGTTAGTTCAAAGTCATAAGCAAGATTTGCTTGTTCCCACACAGGGTGGATTTGAACCAGCTGGTGAAAAGAACATCTAAGAGGGTACTTTGCTTTTTGCTAAGCTTCTTCCTAGACACCAGTGCTCCTGAAATGTTACTTGTGAAACCTCAGTGATGAGAAGCTTCCCTGGGACTTTTGTGAGATTTCCACAGTCAGATGGTTTGATGCCAAAGTTCGCTGGTTGACTCAAAGCTTGGGTCAAGGCTAGTGGTAGAGACATGGTACAACTTGTCCTAAGATTGGGCATTCAAAATTATTTTATCTGGGATTTTTTTCCCTTTCTCAACTCCTTTTAGTGGTTTCTGGAGGAAAAGCAGTTAAGATCTGCATGAAATTTAACATGCCAAGTGTGCCCCAGTGAAAGCAGGTCCCTGATGCCTTGCTATGTTATTAAAATGTCATTTTTCTCACTAATAAGACACTGCATGGCTCTTAGTGACTGCTAAACCACTCTCCCAATGAGATGGGAGACAGGATGAAACAGAGGACAAGCACAAAGCAGTACTCCAGTGTTGGCAGGATGGTGGGCCAGGAAGCTCTCATCTGTTGGTACTGTCGCAGGCACTTTGGCCAGAGTCAGTTTCTGGAGCTCAGTGTGTCTCAGACTCAGACCATGGGGTGTGCTGAGGGCTTAGAGGCAGTGGCAGAGCCCTGGGCAGCAGCTCCCAGCACCTCAGTCCCTGAAGCAGTCGCTGCCTGCTCTGCTGCCAGCGTGCTGGGAGCTCAAAGGTGCCTTCCTACGTGCTCTGAATCACTGGCAGCAGCTCAGTTTCTCCAGGACAGAGAAGTTATGAAGAAAAGCTTTAATTACTGGCCACAAACATTTGCAGTATTCTTGCCCTGGAGCAACTGAGCTGCAGCCAAACGGGTGGAACCCAAAGGGATCAGTGCAACACTCAGGCCAGAGCAGGGTTTCTTAAACATAAGCTTACAGGCACACACCAGAAGTTTCTTTCTTGGCAGATGTAAGGTCTGAAAAATGTGTCAAGGAAAGCAGGATGTTCTGTTAGAACTTTAATAACAAACAGCTGTAATAAAGCCCAGGCTTCCTATAAGTCAAAATAAATTTTGCCACCAAGCTAAGTGGAGCCAGTGCTCCAGCTCACATAGCTTGGAAATGTCAGGGTGGAGAGGACCCATGTGGTGAATTTTGTCCTCCCAGCTGAACTCTGGTTTTTCTTCCATCACCTTTTCTTCTTGTCCCATCTCCATCGGGATGCCACTGCATCTTTTCATAGCAGCCAGCCCTTCACAGCAACAAAAACATTTCTCCTGAGATAATTTGCACCTACTGCAAGTGGGAGATTTTCAAACACCGCCTTCAACTCTGGTTATTGGACTTCAGAGAACAAACTCAGGAGACAAATGACCCATTGAACTTCAGGATCACTGGCACTCGACACTTTTGGTAAGAAGAGAAGCTAGGGCTCAGGTCAGGCCCTTGTGTGAACCTCTGTTTGGTCACTGAAGTCAAATGATCCAAAAAGCACAGAAGACTCTTTCCTTCCTCCATGTATTTTATTTTCTTTGTCATTCCCTTTTTCATTTTGGAGACCAGCATTATAGGAAAACTACAGTAAGCTATTTTCAGGGCAGCTATATGTTTTTTGATTTGTTGGCATCCCAGTCAAATCCTGACTTGCCAAGAGCATTTAGCCCTATATAGTGATCCTGCATAAGGTCCAAGTTTCTCAGCCGTGTGCCCAGCCACCCTTTGGGTGAAGAACTTTTTTCTAATATCCAATCTAAACCTCCTCTGACACAACTTCAGGCCATTCCCTCAGGCCCTGTCACTGGTCACCACATTATGGTTTTGATCTCAGAGTAATACACAGTAACATACCGATTCAAGTGGGTGATGGGCAAACTTGGACAGCAAAGCCCAGGGGCCTGTCTGCAAATAATGCCTACAAAGTTGGGTTTGTCTCCCAGGGACATGATTTGCAAGCTCTTTGGGGTATGCAGCTGTTGAGCGATCAGCAGGACTCTGCCTGCTGGGTGCTGCACCAGCACCCACAACCATGACCTCAAAGGTTGTCCCAACCTCAGCAAATGCCACCAAAGTCACCACTAAATCAATCAATCAATCAATCAATCACCATTCTTCAGCCACAGTGTAGTATTGTGCATTTATATTTTGTAATACTTTGTAATCGCATTATTTTATATTCCCTTATTGTTCCCAAACGTTTATCCCAGAGTGTGCCCCTTCCCTTTTGCCTACCTAGGCATTTCCTTTTGCTGAGATCATCCCCAAACCCCCCTCCCTGGTTTCCTTGTCAATCACTTGGTATCCCGTCCCCTATATCCAGAACTTTCGGACAAAGACATTGGGTGATTTGCTAGGGGCCAAAGGTCAGCCCCTCAACTACTGTCCTATTCGTTATCTCAAATGTGCATTCCCCATGGCCTGATGCCTGGGGGATCTTTATTGGTCAAGCAATGTATATACCTTCCGTTCCCTCCCATCTTTAAATGTAGCCTCTGCATTTCCTTTGGGGCTCTGAGCTAGAGGCCCCTCCCGAGGCAACCAGGGTCCCTCTGGGGCTCTGAATAAACCTTGGTTTGGCCTCCTGCTGAGAGTCGGCCTTTATCTTCTACCGCTGTCTCCAGAAGTCTCTCTGCTGCAAAGGCAAATAGCCTAACAGCCACCAGCACCCCTGGGCATGAGAGAGTGTCCCCCCGCTGTCAGTCCGCTTTGGGGGTTGCCCCCCGCTGTATGCTGGCCAGGGCCAGCTTGGGTTTGCTGAGAAGGCTCCCAGATAGAGATGGAGACACCACAGCATCTTTTCTACTCTGCCCTTACACATATTCACTCATACATCAGACCTGCTGGCTCCTTGTGCTGAGACCGTGCCCAGATGCTGTGGATTTGCCTTTAGTAGAGAACTTTTAAAAGCTGAGAGGAAGCTTACACAAGATTGAAGCAAATTATGTGTAGGCCAGATCCTAAATATAGTTGGAATACCACCCTTAGTTGGCTGTGGAGTCTTTCCAAACCAAATTCTTCTTCAAATGCCTTTTTAGCTGCTGGAAATCCAGCTCGAGTACAAACCAAATTGCTTTTCCAAATACATTTCTGGAAGAAGTAGATGTGAGCATGCAGAAGAAGAACTATCCTTGCGGCTGCACATTTGATTCTCGTACACTTTGGGAACTTGCTGCAAATCACAAAAGGCGGGAAGTGAGACTACCCAGTGGCCTCTGCTAGCACCTTCCTTTTTGTGAGATACTTTTAAAGCCCACACATAACCCATTCTTTCCTCCATCCTGCTGAAGGTGGAGTGAAGGAACAGCTGTGTGGTGTTTCATTGACAGCTGGGGCTAAAATACAACATGCAGTTTTCAAATTGCTTCTGCAATAATGATCCAGATCCTGCTTTGGATTACCTGGAGATACTGGTGGGAGAGTGTGTGTGTTAGGTTTAAGTCTATTACAATGAAGAACAAAGAGATTTTAGTCTTCCCAAATCTCATCCTGCCCCCAGTTGTCAGATGACATGATAAAGCAAGGATATCTCCCCATAAAGATTCACTTAAAGGCTTGAAAAAACAGCTGAAGTGTGTTGTTTTGGGTTTTTTTCCCTGATATAAAAAATTTGGTTTCTAAATTCTCGATCAAATCATCCTTGGCTGTCTCTCAGGCAGATTCAAGACGCCCCAAACAACTCCAATGGCACCCAGGAAAGGAGAGTATCAAGGACAACAGACAAAGCAGCACAAAAACCTTGACAGTTCTATTTAAAGTGACTTTATTAAAACATCGTTAATATAAAATGTGACCAAATACAATTTCGTTTTTGTAAGAATGTTTAATAAAAACATATTCAAGAAAGAAGGAGCATCAACTCTTGTCAAAGCACAGGAAAAAACCTACCAGGATAAGTAAAAAGTTCTGCAGCATGTTCTACCAGCTGGTCCCAATGTGTATTAGGGTCGAGTTAGCCGATGGAAGAGACAGGCAGCCCCAGGTTCTTCCCTAAGAAGCTTTAAGGTATTACCAGAGATTTAAAGTAACGCTCCTTGACAGTAGGAGACTTTGTTTTCAGATCTCCCCAAATCAGAATAAGATTAGAATGTGCATCTTCATTTTGGATTTACTACTTTTCAACAGCTGAATATACAGAAGATCAGATTCACTGGTAACTGTAAACCCCAAGATTAACATTTGTTAGCTTTAAAAGGAAGGTGCAAGTCAATATCAATAATACACCAAAAGAATTTGTGTTAAAGTTGTTCTAAGCTGTATTAACTCTGGATGCTTGTAGCAAATGCTACAGAAGAAAAAAACAGTGAAGTCCAGGATGGTAACAACAAATATTTTCTGAACTGCTGAATGCAGAGATAACATCCACGAACTACAGGGATTTGTACATCTCAGGAAGAATGTAAAAAAGCTTTCAGAAGCCTATAAATAAGGGTATGCTATACAATGACTTGTACTCTGTGGTGATCTTACCATTTAGCTAAGGAACCTTTTCAGAAAACACTAGAAAAAGTGGAGATTTTGGCCTTGGTGTTTAGGGTTTTTTGGGGTTTTTTTGGTGAGGTGTGGGGGCAAGAAAAGGGGGGATATGCTTACAGCATTTTCCTTGTCCAACAAGTAAATTTTTTTTAATGCTCTATCAGCACACTCTGCTTGTTCAGAGCAAGCAGCACACCAATTAGAGGCAAGGATTCTTCCAGGACATTGCAAACTCTTCCTGTAACAAGCAGAAAAAATCCTGCCGCATCCAATTCTGCACATTTAACTGCCCCTGGCACTGAACCAAATGTCAAGTGCTAATCCATGAGAAGCCTAGCCCAACTATGGCTTAGGAGATAGTGACCTTCTTACAGCGTTGGCTGGGACCCATTAGAGCCCCGTGTTTTGCCTTCTACCCCAAACAAATGCTATGGGACTATTGCTGAGGTAAAGGGAAAAGTCAAACCTTTGGCATTGGAGCAGACCAGTCACTGGCTGTGCGTAGGGGAATTAAGGCTTCAAGGTGAGGTAAACACAGTGAGAATCAGTGTGTAAATCATGCTGCATTTCAGAGACAACAGATCCAAACGACAGCTACTCTTGCTCTCTACATTTTAAACACCAAAGACCATTCAAAAGCAGAACTGGAGGCAACACTGCCAAGGGCCACCTTGAGATGCCTCTCTGCACCTTAGGGATAAATGTAAGCCAGATGTTGAACACTAAAGAGGATGAACCCACAAGGAGAAAAAAGCACCAAAGTTGATGAGTCCTTGAGACGATAAGCTGCTTAAAAAACAAAAAAGCCTCACACTGCTGTGACCTCCCATAAACATAGTGGTTTACTGACACAAAGGTAATCTACACTCCAGAAATTCTAGGTGCTGTAGTTCCAGCACTAGTATTATGATGAGTTATACTCTAGTAAGGAGGCAGTGAAACTGTTTTCCCTGAAGAATTTCTCCAATTCTTTAGGTGTTGTCCCACTCCCTTCTACCCATCCCCAAGCCTTCAATCCAAACGCCAGAAACACCATTTCCCCAGGTCATTTTTTTAACACTCTTAAGTTATTTTAGCAGATTTGTAGGGTACAAACACAGTGCTTTTTTGGATCCATCATTTTGGCAATGCCTTTGCCTTCTTCAGAAGAAAAAGTGTCTTCAGTAAGTGGTACAAAAGGTACCTTCAAAGGAAACAAAATCTATAAATCAATGCAATTCTGGATGCCTGCCTTTCATACTGTTTTTTGCTAGCTATCTGAAGTATGGTTGGAACCACTGCACATGCCACACTATTTCTTACAAGCCACACTAGCAAGGTTTCCACTGAAAACTGCAATCTGGTCCTCTAGGTTCCATTTCTAGGATACAGAGATTCTCATTTGTGTTTCTTTAACATGTGTACAGTAACTTCTCCCAACCTCTCAATACAGTAGCTACTAAAAATTTTAACAGATATTAAAAAAATATCCAAATGAAACCACACTTCTATCACTGTTTAAAAAACAAAAACGCATACGGTATTACAAAAGTTTATACAAAGGCAACATTTAAGAGTTTGAAAGTTACTTCTAGAAAAAGACACAAATGCTAGTAAATTAACATACAAGGAAAAAGGTGTTCCACTCCTTCCCCAAAAGTGGTTTGATCTGTTTTGAAGTATCTTTTACCAGTTGTCTAGAAAATCAAAGCCAGTCTTCAAGATAACATTGCTTGTACTAGTCTGCAAGGTAAAAAAAAAAAAAAAAAAAAAAAAGGAAATAAGATGTAGTTGTTAATTATGGTATTACAAACTTAATATTTGACTGCCTATCTAAAAACTAAAGTTTAAGATGTTGGCTGACAATATTTCAAGAGCTTCTCAATGCTCAAGGATACCCAAGTACCTACACTATAAAATGCTAGACATAACATGGAAAAATACTCACAATGCCCAAAAAGGCAATTCCAGATAAAAATAAAATTATTCTTGTTGTCTGCAGGCAAAAGGGTTTGGTTTTTTTCTCATGGAAAAAATTAATGAAGATCAATTTTTCAGACTACATTGGGAATTACAGAGAAGGAAACAAACACAGAAGGCAAGCATCATTAATTCAACAGATTGTCTGTTGCAATTAGAGGCAGTTGTTTGCAGAAAACTACACAGATTAAACTTTGATGACAAGTTATTTACTAGGCTATCCAGAACATACTCACTCCTACAGTGTTAGCGATGATATTTAAGGTGATTCTAGTGCTTAGGAAGAGTATTCAAGAGGCACAGCTGAGCCTCTGGATTCTCTTCCTAGAGCATGGCTTCCCAAAGTATCTTCCCAGGGAAGATAATCCAGAAAAGAAGAAAGGAAGCAATTCTTATAATACATGAAGCTGTCTGCTCTTCTGTTCCCATTTTCACATAAGAGGGTTGTCCCTCCACAGAGAGAAAAAACACACTTTTCAAACAATTTCACTTATCTTGAAAACATATCCCAAAGGAATTGAAACTGTTAATTTGTTAAAAAACCTGATAAAGCCTTTAACTCAAATTAAAGGACTACCATGTTCACAAAGTGGAGCTAGGCAGCTCAGGAAGCATTATCCCTCAGCCTCAGTAAATGGTAACTAAACAGAGGGCTTCAAATACTGGAGTGGTTTAAGTATTTTCTCTCCTAAGTGCTGCCACTTACTTATCTTGCAACCAGTTACCTCACCCCGCCTCTTTCTGACTTTACATCATCTCGTTTGGAATTTGAACACACAGTTGGGAAAATAGAAAATAGAAAAAGCTGTGTGAAGTGCTGAAGGTGCACAGTAATGTGTCAGGCGATTGCCAGAGCGATGCCACAGATTTCAAACAGAACTGCACAGCTCTGCTTGAAGTACCACTCCTCTTCTCTACTTCACAGTTTTCAAGCTTTTGATCTCTTTCTTTTTTTCCCCTCCCTGTATCATATCCTGCTGTTTCCTTTCTTTTCTCACAGATCAGCATCTGCTTTTTAAAATAGCTTCAATTGGCTATTGAGCTGCTTAAGGTTATTTTTTGTTGTTGGGTTGTTTGGGTTTTTTCATTAAAAAAACATTGAGAAGGCTAATTCTGGAAACTCATTCTATTTCTATTTTGGACTTTAAGAGAAAACACATTTGAAAGCAGCACAGCTGCCTGGGACAAAGCACTGGGAAGTGGCTGTCAGGCTACTGCTTGGAACAGCTGAGAGCCAGTTCACCATTCACCACTATGCTGTGTGCACCAATGAAGTAAGCTAGACCCTAGTTCACCTACTTTGCAAGTTAAAAAGTTTATTCTTTCCATTAAGTGTTTTGCTTTTTCAAATAAAACCCCCAAACCCCACAACCTCTTTTATGTGACACAGCAACCTGCTAGGTTGCTGTCAATGAGCTACTTGGTTGCTTGTCAGCATTTCTGGTGTTAGATTTAAATTATGCCTTTATCCTATGTGTTAAAAAGCACTTAATTGAAGTTGTTGAATTGTGTTGAACAGACTATTAAATAACAGATTAAATAGATTTCTTCACATTTGAAAGACAAAAAAGCCATCAAGCTGAGCTATGGCTTAGTGATTTTTGGTGTCCCTAATCTTCCAGGTTGGCCTTGCCAGATTTTAATGTGCTGTACAGTTCTTAAATATAAGGACAGTGGGTATAGCAGTACTCACCTGTCCAGGCATTTGGGGGTCTATAAGTATAGTACCATCAGTATCTTCCTTGTTTGTCCTAGAAGATGCCAGATCCTGTGGTGGATCAGGAAGAAAGAAGTCATCTAGAGAACTAGTGGGGAGCTGAGTAGGTCGAGGTTTCTCCCACTCGAGAGACACAGAAGGTGTGCTGGGGGTGACAGACTTCTCTGGTTTAGTTACGCTGGGCTTCTCAGCTTTGGTCATCTCCTTTGGAGCAGACTCTTGTCTGTAAAAAGAGGGAAGGGGCTTCTCTCCTTTCTCCATGGACTTGATCTGGCTGGGGGTCAGGGACTGGAACTCAGACTTGTCTCCTTCAAACTTCGAGCGCTCTGCATTTATCTTCCAGAAGGACGACTCCTCCTCCTTTCTGGATGCTATCAACCCCTCAGAGCCAGGGGTCTTATTGGCCTGAGAAGATTTAGGGACTTGGACACCAGGTGCTGCTTTAACAGGCTGCCTCTGCTCGTTCTGCAGCTGGGCACCACCTTGCTCTTGTATGGAGAGAGATGCAACGCTGAACTCCATCTGACTCTGTTCAGGGACAGAAAAACAGCATTTCAAAGAGCTTCACACAGATACAGCTCTGACTTTCTGACCCTGGTGCATACAGATAACACCTCAGCCCACTGCGAGATAGCTCTCAGACAACAGATACCACAGCAAAGCCAACTTAATTCCTCCATGTCCAAATGTCTATCTTTGTAGTTTCATAAAAATAATGATTTTTAAAAGTCTGAATTGCAAGCAAACATAGAGTCCCAGTCCTGCTGCAGAGGAGACAGAGAAAGCAATTGTATTGGAGTTACTCAGTGCCATCTAAGGCAGCAGTGCACAGCCTGCACAGCACTGAAACATTAGAATAGCAGCACTAAAGAATTACAACAGCTGCAGATGCATTTTGAAAGTCAGAGATGCTTTACATGAAAATTTTAAGCAATAAAAACTTCAGAGTGTAGCTCAAAAGGCAATTTTCCATTATAGTCTTTGAAATAGTTGGCTACAGGTCCATCTGCTTCCAAGATAAAGGATTAGATGCAATGGGTATGCATAAGTAAATAGTTTTATAATTCTAATGCCCCTCAGAAGGAAGAGAAATAACTCCAGCAGGACCATTCTTCACCTATTCCAGAGCCCTGGTTTGTTTTCACTTGCAGTGCTAAGACAGCTATACCCACTTCTGAGAGGTAACACTGGGCCAAGGAAACAAGTGACCACAGTTAATGAATGAAAAAAATCTTACAAGTCACAGAAAAGTGAACAGTACTTCAAAATGTTTGCTTTACTTACCACCACTTCAGTAAAATGATTCTCAACTAGCTAGATACGCTTCAGGCTAATAAAAGTTAAGCCTTATTACCCTCTGAGAAACATGTAAGCATATGTGCCAGGAAAGAACAACCTCATACACTTGTGTTTGTAAAAAGGAACAAATAATGCAAGGGAAAAAATGCCTTTACTGTTAAAGCTGTGTTGTTGTCATTATGGCCCTGATTGGGTTTGAAAAAATTCAAGAGGACTTGTAGTCTTTGCTACAACAGGTTGAAAGACACTTTGGAAGTTCATTACAAATTTGTGATGTTTCTTCACCATTCTACTTCATTTCCCAGCCTTTCCCGAATAAAACTGCAATTGCATCTATGGGCTTCAGTCTAAAACAAGTCCTAGTTGCATATCATTTTCACTGAAGTGTTTGATCCTGAGTCCTACATTATTGTGCATGTGAAGTTCAAAGGGACTCTAGATCTAGCAGGACTCACAAGCCTAGTAGTTAATATTCAGAAAGTTCTCATCAAAGAAGAACTGTTAACCCAGCAACTGATTATTTATAAAACAATTTTTTTTTAAACAGTCAGCAGCTGACTACACATAATTTGATTCAGGGACTTAGATCTGACCTTTCTAAAGAATGAGATGCATCATTTTTCCAAGGCTGTAGGAAAGAGAGCACCAAGCTCCATGTTCTCATGATGAATATACTGTGCTATCAAAAGATGCAGAACATAAACAAGCTGCAAGTAATTATAGCTCAGCTAGAATAAGGTGAGGGCAAGGATACACACAAGTCTTACCAAACAACTCAACACCCCAGCCTGCCTGCAAAAAACTATGAGGAAAAACCTTAGTGCTCTGATTAATATTTTTTAAACAAGTCCTGACATAAAATTAAGAGCAGGATATTTATCCGCAGATAAATTTTGCATAAACAAACCCTGGATGCAATGGTGTTGAGGATTATTTACAGTGACTGCCATTCTCTATATTAAAATATAGGGATTTATTTCCCTAAGCTCATTTGGCAGTACTACAGAATAGTGATTTACCACCCTGAAGTTAAGATGCTTTAAGACTTCAGAACTGATAAAAATCCCAGCTTAAAAAAAACCCACAACACAATATAAAATAGACCTGCAATTCCCCAGTAGCCAAGAGAAAAAACAAGAAGCAGATTCTAAAAATCAAAGACAGGTTAAAAAAAAAAAAAGCTATCTTGGAAGACTTAAGTCATGTAGGAATTAAAACAGTGCTACTTTTTGTCCTGCAGCAGTCTGCTGTCTTCTGAATAGCCTGTCCTGGGGCTCACACTGGGGATGACAGTAGCCAAAGGCCATCACAGCAGCAGTCACTTTCAGTAGAATGATTCCTTCACCCCCCAGCCCAAGGGAAAAGGAAGATCAGTGCCCAGAGTGCAGAGCAGCCATCACAGCCCCCAGGTCCACCAGGGCAGCGTTGGAAATAAAATCCAGAAAAAACATGCATGAAAGGGAAGTATGGGTCTGTTAAAACAAAAATCAGAAAAAAAAGTAAACCAACAAGATGGCTCTGCATTTTAACAGCAGCTAGCCAGACAAGCTAAGCAGGCCTTCTGAGGTCTCAGGCTGTAGAGCTAAAGCCACTGACTGTGGTGATATTTTATGTTCTTTTTATGGGGCAAAATATCAGCTCAGAGCTGTGGTTTGGAAGTGGCCCATGGCTCCTAGCGTAGAGAAGAGCGTGGCACTGCAGCAGCACTTCAGGCAGTGCCTTTCCAACTTCAGTGCCTTTCCAACCTGCTCATGGATGCATGCTCTGGAGAGGATGTCCTCTTTGCCCTTTTGTGCAGACACCATGGGGTGCACCCATTTCAGAAGACAGGACCACCTGACATTTGAGATTGCATATCTGTCTCACGGAACGCTCCGGAGATCAAACAGTTCATAGCCTGACATGGAATGATCCAAAGGAAAATACTTCTTCAGGAGTTTTCATTCTCCCACAAGGAAGGCAAAGAAGACAAGACTACCCCGACAGGTTCTGAAAGCACTGTGTCTCAGCATGATGTAAATACAGCTCTGAGAGGTCACAGGGATAATTCTGCTTCTAGCATTTAATTCCAGAAGCCAAGAACTTCTGTGGACCAGTCACAAGATATTCTGTTTTCCCTGAAATATATAATGCTTCTATTTGACTTCTTAGGTTATTTAACACATCTAAACCCCTAAGAAATGTAGCTGACAAAGGAAAGATTAATAGGCAATATCTTTCCAGTCAAAAAATTGGCAATAAAACACCCTCCCCCGCAAGGAAAAAACAAACCAAACAACAGAGCGGCAGCCTAAGTAGGAAGATAATTTCACAGAGATAGAAAAGGCCCATGTGTGAAACACCCTATGCTGATATCTAAGTAATGAGTAGTACTGTACACCCTAATGAGTCACTAGACACTACAAATGTGATTTTAATTAGAGTGCTGCTCTCAGTTTCTTACATCAGATTGCAAATTGGCAATTGGTTGCGTCAGCAGGAGAAGGAAGGAAACTATATTTAAAAGACAGCAACCTCCCCCTCCCTCCCAAGAAATGTCCTTTTCCTTTAGGTTTGCCAGCCATGAGAGTATCTTGATGCACATCTCTCCTGGCCCCAGCCAAACTCAGGGTAGCAGCTCACCTGTAGAAGTTTGACTTCCCCAGAGTGGGCAGAGTTGCTGTGAGCTGCACCTGCCCGTGCAGCGCTCCGAAGCAGAATTGCACTTGTGGAGCTCTACCAGCTGCCACCCTGGGCAGGCAAACACTGAACAGTGGGATGTGATTTCATGGTCAAAAGTGAATTGTCTTTCAAGCACAGTTTGGGATTCTAGAGAGAGGGTTTCAGTTCCCTGCTGCTTTCATTGATTTTGTATCACTTTACATGAGCTGCAGTTTCTGTACGTATAAATCCTCATCTGAGCAATAAAATAAAAATATTTTCTTTTTCCTACCATCTGTCCAAATGGTATTTCTGGGAATTGTTCAGCACAGAAAGTCTCAAGAGTTTACAGACAGACTAGTACAGTCCCAACTGTAATTTCTAGAAATTATTGGAATTCAAATAAAAGCTATTAACAGCAGCAGTATTTTCAAGATATTGCATGAGCAAGTCTTTCTCAACACATTAAGAGAGAGGGGGTAGAGAGTGCATGTGAAAGCACACATAAAGAAGCATTTTGAGGTAAAGCAAACCTAGAAGTCTGTGTTCTTTTCAGTCTTATTCCTCTGGTCCCAAACCACTGCAAGGGTTTAAATAAAGGATGTCCCATCTTGATCATTTTTCTCTATCATAAAAATAAATAATACTATAAATTGTAGGATTTAGGAGGTTGCATGTCCATCTTTCCTTAAAAAGACCATATGAAGGTATTTAGGAATTTTGTTTACTGTATTAAAGAATTTAGAGCAAACTTCAATCTTAAGGCAGCAATAATCCACTAAATTGTAGGAGTGTATATGCTCATGGGAAACAATGTATGCTGAAAGAGAGGCACCAGAGGCACTGAGAATGTCATGATTTAATAACACTGTATGAAGCTGGGTCTCAGTTCATAAATACATATTAAAAACAAGATGACCACAAAGAACCCAGGAACTTTTAAAGCTTCTTATTCACTCATCAGGAATGTGTAGTATTTTACTAAGCAGTCACGCAAATACAGCCAAAACAAATTGTTTTGCTTGGCAGGCTGAAAAATCCAAATTGTTGAGACAAAGACTACAGAAACACTGTCAAAAGCAACTTGTTTTAAGCACAGCCTGATAAATGCAGAGGTAAGAAAGCCAATTTTAAAATATTTAGAAGATGACTTTGCTTTGCTGAACGGACAAAACCAAAATAAATATAGAGCTCAAAGCAGCTGCAGTTTTTGCTTTGTTTCCTTTGCACACCGTGGGTATTTTCAGGATCTTTTCAGAGTCAGAAAGAAATCCTTAGGTCAGCAGAGGCAAATTGCAAGGGCAAAAAATAGAGCAAAGCACTCAAAACCAATCTAAGTAATTTCAGTCCATACAGAAAGACAATGCCAATGTTATATAGTATGGACCTTTGGAGGAAATTCCATTCTGTACTCTGCTGATATGAACTGAATCCAGCCAGCCACTGTTTCTGGCTACCTTGAGCAAGCTTGTACTGATAGTGCCTGGTTTTATGCTCAAAACCAACAAAGATTGATGCAGGTAACTGAATCCTTACACTTAAAGCTCAGGGATCACTCTCTTTCCAAGGAAGTGCTGCCATTTATGCCAGCTTGGTAAAAATAATCACACCAAATTATAGCTTGTAACAAACAATTATAATATCATGCTGCTAAGGAAGGAAGGAAAAAATTATCTTCTGCCACTGTGTTCCTATTTAGAACAAAACACCAACTAGGGCTTGCACAAAGAAGGATACTGAAGACTGCCTCAATTTTAGATAAAGGAAACAGTTGGTAAAGCATGTTTATTAAAAGTGGAACATAGTTGTTTTCTCCCTAAATCATTGCTGGGATTAGATCACTTCTGTGGCAATATAATTAGGGAATTCAGATAGGGAGGCAGCAACCAGATTATTGAAGGGATTGAAGCCTGTCACTTCTTCATTTTGCTTTTTTTTTGGGGGGGTTGTTTATTTTAAACACATCTCAGAGGCTTCTCTTTTCAACAAATACCTGAGGGCCTGTTGAAAACAGAAGAGAATCGGCAACTATTCTACCTGTACCAAGAAAAAGAAAACTTTAGATATATATGTGTCAATGTAAAGCATTTGGAATAAAACCTATTTTTGTTAATACCACGAATTAGAAGTAAATTGCAATTTATTCCCGTGCTGCTCAGTGCATTCCGTGTGTTAACTGAGGGGGCAAACTGAAATGTTTTCTGCCCATTACTAAATTAATTAAGTCCCCCCCGACCAAATCTAAAATCACAAAACCCATAAAGTTCTGAGTTCAGGAAGAGTTGCAGAGAAATTTTACTTCCAAGTTCAGGCATGATCCTTGTTTTCCATTTATATCTTGAGGTCCGTGCTGAGTTTCACTGAATTTTTACTTCAAACAAACCAAGAAACCTCAAAGGCTAAACTCAGCCAAAAAGTCATCTTTCATCTCACGTAAACCTGAAGCCATAAATAGAATGCCCTGAATTCATAAACCTGGGTAGAGCTCCAGTTAAAAACGTAACCCACATTTCAAGACATGTTATGTCCATGAGGGCTCCACCCATGAACCAAATCACTGCCTCCAATTCAATCTTTGGTTTTAAAATGTCAGCCCTTTTGCAGTGCCAAGAGAACTCACTGCTTCCCAAGTTTTCCTTCTGAGAAGTGTTATCGTTATCTACTAAAAATATTATTTTAAATGCTGTCTAACAGCTAACACGGCAATTTACACTGCAGCTCTACTTTGTTTGCCTTGTCTGAGGATTTAAAAATAAAAAGGTGAGACAAGAAATACTCATCTAAAAATAGTGGAGATATTCATGCAAGTGTTTGTTGTGATACGAACGACTGCAGCCCTATCTCACATTTGTGTTTAAAATGAGAATACAGAAAGTTTACTTGTGACACAAGTGAAGTCACCAAGCCCTTCAACAACATTCTGAACAAAATGACAGCAATTCGGTACACTGTTCTCTGGGTAAGTTTGACTGCCATGGAAGTAGGGAATCCATGGCACTAGCTACAGTGAGAAAAATCTGTCCATACCTTATCAGCTAGAATCCCCACTGGCATCACTGTTACAGCTGAGAGCCTTCGGCCTGGGAGAATCCATGCCCTCCCCTCTTCTCCACACTTCTCACTACCCTCACAGTTTCCCTCATGTTAGTTACAGAAAATACTCATTTTGCTGCTTTATTTTTCTGTCTCTGTGTTAAAAAAAAAAAAAAAAAAAAAAAAAAGCCTACTGATTAACATCTCTACTTTCTTCTGCTCTGCAAAAGCCATGCTCCCTTCCTTGGGTAAGCCAGAGCATATTTGTGCACATTCAGGTAATAACATGCTAAAAACCCAAACCAAGCAAAAAGCTCTGCATTAAAGGGAGATCAGGGAGAAGAGCACTGTGGAAAGAACAACCCATCCTGGGGAAAGCTCATGGAATAGAAAGAGCCTGACAGCCTTGAGTAACAGTGGGAACGGGTCTGGCTCACAGGACATTGAACAATGCATTACAACACACCACCCTTCTTGAACAGCTCATTCAGGTTTCCTCACATGGGACCACTTGAGTAAGGCTACTTTTTCCTCAGCTGGTGCCTCATTAAAAATTGCCTTCCAGTATTACCTCATAAAAGTTAGGGAAGATCAAAGAGTAAGCACAAAGCAAGATTTCCACTTTTGAAAAGGAAGACTCAGCAATGGAAGGATTTGGCTGCAAGATTGATACACTGGGGAAAAACCAAAAGGAAGAATCCACAGGAACCGACCAAACCATACCCTATAAATCCAGACAAAATGGGTTCTCTAGACTTTTGCTAAAGAAAAAAGTCATGCAACTTTTCAGCCCACAGCTGGCAGAGCTTTTATTTCTGGTCAGCAAGGAGGGAGAGGGGAAAGAGAGAAACACAGAAAATCCTCCACTGGTTCCTGAACCATCACAGCTTTTATGGGAGTTTTAAGGGAAGTGAAGACTGGTGTTGGTTTCTCTTAAACTGCAGCACTGCAGGCTGCCAGGACCCAGGAGTCACATCAAGTTATAGGTTAATCAGCTTCTGCAAAGCACAGATGGGGTGCAGCTACAGGCAGTGACCTTGAGCAGGGAGGGCTAAGTCTCAGGTCAACTGGATTAATTTAGTATTCACTGGCATTTCCAAATAATTACTCTGCATTAGGCTAAGATTATATTCATAAGGTCGTACATGATTATCTACATAGTTCAAGGGCAAAAAAAAAAAAAAAAAGAAAAGAAATAGGGAACAGGGCAGTAGCAGCTTTCTCTGGCAGATAAGGGCAGAAAACACAAAGTCTGAAATGTGTGATTAAATTAACATGCCTGCCATACCCAGTTGAGAAAGACAATGAGCTGTGGTTTTGCTCCCAGAATTTTTCCAACAAGAAGAACTAAACTTGATTTCCCACCACACATCTGGCACAACTGTGTTTCCTCATACTGCAGGCTCAGAAAGATGTAGAACTCTGGCTCTGTGTTAGCCATATGAGAATCCCATCATAAATAATGATTTAACAAAATACCAGAGATAAAGTGAGGTGTAAAAGAAACTCCAAACCAACTCGCCACAGAAAAAGATGTTATTCTTTAAAGGAGCCTTTTGGAGAGGAAATAACATAGTGCTTCTAGCATGGCCCTAGGTTAACCAGTTTCACTACAGTTGTCCTAAGACAATATTCTAGTTCATTATAAAAAGATGAAGTACTAGACAGGCTTTCAAAAAGAATACAGTGAAGTTATGAGATACCTGCACATTTCTCACACCATCTTCTAGCTACTTTACTCCTGACCTAAAAGTGAAATGCAGCTATGTTTATACAGTATCAGAAACAAGGGTCTTACTAAACGTGGAAAGTTGATTAAAAAGTTTGCAACAAAAAATAAAATCATAATGAATTGGTTTTACATCTGCACTCAAAGCCAGAACATTAGTTCCTGAAGTACATTTTGAGTTTCTCCTGATGTAAATCAAAGCATACCAGTCCTCTTTGATTTGCAGCACGGTCACTTTATACCGCTTGCATAGAATAAAGGTGACATTAATCTATCAAGTAACAAAATGAAGACAATAAATGCAGTAGGAACAGTATAAAATAAAAAATTTTTAAAAAGCTGTTTAATTACCTTCGTTTCCCAGGAGAACGGAGCTGAGTGTTCATCTTGCCAAGTTATGTCCTGAAATAAAATTGAAGAATGACTAAAAATCAGAAGAGTAGCTTCATCTTCTCAGAAGCATCACGCAGATGACATTATGGTACACTGCTAGAACTATAACAACCACAGCTACAGAACTGACTAAAAAGTCAAAGCACTACTTAAAGATGGCACTGATTACATTTTAAGACTGACTGAAAGCAGGTCCTCTAAGGGGAAGGTTATCAATACAGTACCAATTTAATCTACAAAATATATGAAGGTCTAGCCTGGTCTAAATCTCCTGAAATGGTTTCTCCACAAACAGCTTTAAAATGTATTATATTTCCAGTCTTCTACTAGGCGTTTCTTTGGTAGCCACTAGCAACACACAGGGACAGAAACAACAAAAGGAGAAGGGGCCTTTGGTCCCTTTGGCAGACCAAAGAGCACGTGCACAACCAGGCAGTCGTGGGGCAGTGAAACAGCTGCATGGCCATCGGGCCAAGGCACAGCTAGATCCAGCCCCAACAGGACACATCATCACACCATGGCAGTGATGGCACTCTGGAATAAATATTCAGTGGTGTTGAAGGAGCCACACAGCACCTACAGCATAAAATCTGAAATCCATTATTTGAAGATGATGCATTTCTGAAAACGATCCCAAACTGAGAAATTTAAACAATCTCTTCATACATGGCATGCCCTCCAGAAATGCATGTGGCCCACACTGAAAAAAGGGTGGAAAATAATTTGAAAAATGGTTGTTGCTCCTATTTGTTGAAGAATTACAACAACATGACTGCATTTCTATTCCTAGTCATGGCTGGGACTCACGGGTACATTGCATGGTCCCACAGGTAGAGGTGCTGAGCTGCACCTCCACACTGAGCAGGTCACTGCCTGGGGACACTGCAGCACACCAGGGAAGGAACAGGAGAGAGAACCGTATGGAAAGGGAAAGGCCAGGAGTAACCATGCAGGATTTTCACACTCCTGCTGTTCAGAGAATAACAGAACCTAACCATGTTTTAACACAACACAGGAACCCCACATTTCACTGAGGCTGGTTTTTTCTTTTTATTCCTGGTCTCTGCCTTTCTAGGAATATATTTCTCAGACATCTGATAACCTTCTCCTAATCTGCCCTCTCTTATTCCACCGTAGGCAGATTTTTTTGGCCTGGAGCTATGAGATCATGATTAGAAGTATCTAAAACCATCTCCTAAACATAAAAACATGGCATACTCCAAGTATTACTCATCTGTGAAATACAGAGTTTCTAGCAGCAAGGTATTTGTGGTATATATGAGGTTGATCCCACGCTCTTAGAAAGCACTGGCTTGGTAGAGCTCATCTAAGAGAAAAGGCCTGGGCTCTTCTCAATCACATATTGTGGCCAAAAGGAAATTTGGTATAGGACTTTTTTGCCAAGAACACAAATGTAATTCAGGTTCTCTCAATCCAGGAAACGGATTCTCAGATGTTTTAACATTTAAAGGAAAAAAGGAGCAAAAGTCTGCTTTAGTATGTATCAGCCTTTGCACTGTGGTGTGCTGCTGTCTGCATGGGAATGCCACACCACTCAACCTGTGATACCTCACAGCAGGTGTGTCTAATTATTTCAAACTCCTTCTAGGACAATGTCCTTTGCCTCTGAAATGGAGTTGTTCATTTCTGAACAACCGGAGTTCATAATTTCTGAAGCATGCATGAGAGAGGAATCACGGCCCCGAAGGGAAGAGAGATGGGAGAACCTAACCACTGGACTGAGTCACACACAAGCAGGACTACAACACTTCTGTCTTCATGGGGTCTGGACAAATCAGGGCTTGACTTCAACCACAGCAGTAAAGGACAGAACTGAAGTCCAGAGAACAGTGTAACATTCCTACGTGCAGTCACAGCACCTTAAAGCTCCAGATCTGTAGGCATAGGTGCCAGTGGGTTTTATCTAAAGAGTTTAAAGGAAGTGCTGTCTTCTTGCCATTTACAAGACAGGACAAGCAAACCAGCCAGGGACCAGTTTTAAACTTGGCAATAAGCCAAGTTCATCCTTGTCCTGGATCCAAGACATCCAGTTCTTTATTTTGCTGTATTGGAGGCAAGAGAAGACAGCACCGGCAGGGACAGCTCCTCACCCAACGCTGCCTGCACACCCTCCACTCAGCCATGACCCCGCTGCTGTGAGCGAGCCCTGAGGACAGAAGGCTGACCACAGAGGGATGAAAAAGCAGCATGGGCAAGGCAGAGTGATGGTATGAGGCTGTCATGCAGCAGGATATATCCTTCCCCGCAGGACAGAGCAAGTCAGCCTCCCACTTCATAGAAGCTGATGTCTCCTCAAGCATCACTGTCCTCGTTGGCACCGCAACTTGTAACCTCAACCTCCAGCATGGGCAAGCAAAAAGTTCCTGGAATGAATTAATTTTAAAGTTCTGGTCAGGGATAGAATCTAAGAGTTTCACAGATTATATAAGATGGAAGTAGTAGACCCTTGTTAGGCAGCAGGTCTCTAAAAGAAAAGGATTTTTTTTTTTTTACTTAAATGATGGCTCATTGTTACTTGGGCTGCTCATCCCTCCTCAGAGCCAGTAACTCTGAGGAGCTCTGTCCACATCCAAAAGATGTTCCATGGGATATAGCAAAGAATAAAATAGGAAAAGACATGGCTGGAGGATACAAACCTTCAAGCAATTGGTGTCTGTGGTTATTTGAAGTGTACTTGGGGCTAGGATGAAGGAGACAATTGACAAGCTCCCATGGTCAGGGAAGGGAAGGAAGTTTGTGGCTCCACCTCATGTCTCTTCACACAGAGAACATGCAGAGGACCAAGTGAAAAGACAGGATACTGTTCAACTGTGCTGCGCTATCTAAACTGCCTGATTCATGTTTGTCACCAAGAAAATATGAGAAGGAACTTAGGTTTTTTTTTTTTAGAATAAACAAGTTCTTACATGCTTGAAGAAACTGGGAGCAAAAGAATCAACTATTTCAATAATAACAAAAGTGAATTATGACTGGAAATTCTAGGGAAAGAGGATTCAAGGCGATTTATCATCAACATAGATTAGAAAAAATCCATATCTGATCAGCTTTTGTTTTCAGCACACAACAATGCCTTCTTCCAGCAAGAAGGCAAATAAATAAACTTTTGTTCACCAGGGTTAAAAAAAGAACCTATTTGTAAGAAATGGGGCCTCATGCAACATATTTCAAAGCTGAAAAGGATGAGTGAGAAAGAGGCAAAAATCTGGTCGTACACTTGACTTCAACAACCAGCTGCAAAATACATAAAAAAGAATCACAAATTCCATTTGCTATATGTAGGCAGCTTGCTGCAAAACAACATCTGAATTTCAAAATGGAAGGCACTCGTAGAAGTGTGCCTGTGTATCTGACATGAGCATTGTTCAGCACAGCTGACAGTAGCTGGGCAAGACACAAACCCACCAATAAATGCTTCTCAGAAGTGTTATTAGAACAGGACCTGCTGGTTATTGAGGTTTTACTGCACTCAAAAGCTGCCTTTCATTTTTGGGTGTTTAAAAAGCACAAATCTCTAAAAGGCCAAACTCGGAAGTTTTTGTTATATTGATTATTTGCTGCTTTAAAGCAATTTTAAGCAGGGAGGTAAAAGGGTTGATCCTTTGTTTGGTGCCAAAGTTCTTAAGGCTAAGCAAAACAAATAGCATCTCTGCCTGAAGGCAGGTAAGTCAAGCTTCCCTCTTAAAACACAACGAATGAAGCTAACCAAACCCTCTTACCTGTCCTTCCTCCACATAAAATGTTTACCACTTCCTAAAGCATATGGCATTTTTTCCAATGCAAAGTTAATTCTTTCCCATCCAACTCTTCTACTGCTCAAATACTTAATATCCATTTAAAAAAAAGAACTAAAAAACAAAGGAAAAATCAGACCTTGATTCCATGTCTTTGTTATGTGCTTATAGATAAAGAGGGATGGATTAAGAGAACAGTGAGTACTTGCTGTAAACTGAATATCTAAACTTTCACTGAACCAGAGAGAACCCAGTGGCATCAACTGACACCAAAACAGCTGCATTATCAAAGGGTGGCCACTACAGCGTGCAAAGGGTGGTAGCCTCTCACATACTGCTGGCTTTCCACCTATTCCCCTCATGGTTTACAGCATATTTCAAAAAATAATCCATCTATATTACATTCATGCTCAATCTCAGTTTGTATTTCCAGATTTCTCCCTGCTCAGTTAATTTCCATTTCTACTGCTATGAAGAAATTATAATGGAGAAATTCCAGCAACTGGAGGCTTGTTGGAAAGAGGAAGCTCTGTTGCAGCATCCAAAAGTCCTTGGTCAGGAGGTCTGGGCTGTCTAGACACAGAAGATTACAGTGAGGCAACAAATAGCCTCCTGTGCTGGGCTCATGTGCGATGATAGCAAGTCAATCTTCAGCAAAGAGGCCAAAACTCATTTCACTGGGGTGTGAAATGACCCTGTTAGCCTAATTCTCTTTGGAAACTGTGTTCACAGTGCCTGCAGGGCTTCTGCTACCAACTCCGTGACTGGTGATGCCGCAATGAGGATAAGATGGAAGAGAAGGAGCAGTGACTCCAGGCAGTTGCTAAGAGTAGCATGGTGCTGCAGTGCTCTAGCATTATAAAATGACTGGATCATGGCTACAGGATGCCATGGTCCTGTTACTGCACGTCTATTTTCTGTAACACCCTTCCCACACAGCCAACATAATCAAAGGTGTTTTGAAAACATTAAGATATGTTTATAGTTTGAGAACTTACAGTCCTGGGCTACAAGTTGAGGAGATAAATTTGGTGTTAGAAGAAATATACAGGAAATGGTGGGGGTGAGAAAGAGGGGAACTGTCCAGAAATACAAGACCAGTACATATCTCCTCTGGACCACCTTATCATAATGGTAATATGCATGAAAATGGGACTGAAACAGTGAGAGGCTTGGACCAGCAAATCAGTATCTTCAGTATTCATCCTTGGTTTGCTTTCTACCACGTCTTCCAAAGAACATGAGGTCAGAGAGATCAAATTTCCATGCTTAAGCAAGCCCAGGTAGATCACTACAGATTTCAACATCAGTTAACAGGGAAGATGAGCTGCGGCTGGAAACATGAAACTTTTGGACCAGGTATATCAGCAAGAACATCATCAGGCCAAAACACTCTCACTGAAAGCGCTGCAGCATCCACAAGTGATTCTGAGGCACGCGGGCTACTCCCCGTTTCCTTGCCTTAGGATACCATACACCAATAGCCAGGGAGAGCAGCCAGGACCGATCCAATCGTCCCGAGCGAGGGCTGGGTGCCCAGGGTGCGTGCAGCAGCAGAGTCTCACACAGGCTCAGGGGCTCCTCAGCCATCTGAGCAGGACACAGAGACAACAGAGCTCTGCAGGCCAGGCGTTCGCGAGCCTGCGAAGTTGAACGGAACCGGAGAGGGACCGGCGCGGCGCTGGCTCTGCTACGGCAAGACAGGGAGGAACAATTTGTCAGCCAGGGCAAATGTCCAGCAATCAGGTCGAATGCCAGCAAGGGAGCCAGAGGAGAGGAAGCTATCAGATGAAGAGCCAGGAAAGGCTCCAAGGCTCAGTAGTACAGTTGGAAGAACTAAAATGGAAATGGTGAATGCCAAAACGAGTGGAATCTCTTTTCTTCAGAGAAACAATTTATATTAACTTCTGCTTAGAAGTCAAAGAGGAAGTCGGTTGAGGCAGATGCTTCCAAAATTAAACACTTTGTATCAAGTATTTGGACGAACCATGCCTTCTTTGGTTAATGGCTACAGAAACATTAACATTATGCATATTGTAACTGTATTTGGGGAGAAGAGGGGAAAGAAAACCATTTGCCCAGTTTCAGATGGACTCTCTAGATGTTTAGGAAATTATTATTTCCATACAGTGCAGCACAACAGCCTACTAACATGCTTGCTTTCCTTCCAGGTCCACATAATTCAAAGCAGAAAGCACAGCAGAGCTCTCCAAGGCTGGAAAAACTGAACATATTTATTTTCCACACTCTTTAAATTCTTTCACAACTAACTTCAGATTTAAGTTTCTTTTCAAAGGTTGTTTGCACAACCAAATTTGTTGTCTTCTGTCCTTCTTCTACACCTCTTTTTAGCCATTACTATCAAATATTTGTCTAGAATTTTGAATATCATGAACTAGACAAACCTGAACTACATCCCGTGCTCTCTAGCTTTAGATATGATGTGTGTGCAGCACAACATCACACTTTCCTGACAGGGGAAACACAGGCAGCAGTCTCCTGGCACAAAGCTGGTTGGGAACCATGATGCCCAGTATCCGTGTGCCCCACATGCCTCTTAGAAATCCCGTAGCAGAGGATATTGGAGAGGAGCCTAAAAGTAGCCCTGCTCTCTTTAAACTGGATTGATGATGACAAATGAAGAAGCAGATTTATTTTTTTCTGGTAGAAGCCACATAATTAACATTAGGTCACTTAAAGTTATTATATGGACATAGTGAAAGAAACCGGCTTTGTAACCCTGCGAGAATAAAAGAATATAATAGAAATGGAAAAGAATAGAAAACAAAGGGAATCAATACACTGAATAAGAGACACAGTATCTGAAGAGTACTGTCAGGTCTCTTCAAGCACTGTTAGACCTTCCTCTTCAAGGGCTCACACTCGGTAACACGACCCACTGCTCCAGACCGGGTAATCTTTTACTGTGGATTTCCAGAAGGGCTGCCACGCTTCACCACTGGATAGATGGCTCTCAGAAGGTTCAAAATCCATACTTTTTGCCATCTATCTTTCCACACCCTTGTTTTTCCTGGCATGTGACATGGAACAGGCTGCATTTTTTTAAGGTGTCAAACATGCCAAGAGCTGGAATGTTTTCAGCGTTGTATTTTTAACCGTGTCTAAAACTAGAAACGAAAAGGAAGAGATTTAATTCTGTGTAAACATTCCCTACAGCCCATTTTCAGCAAGGGACTATGTCCAGCGCCATACGCCGCCGTCGGGGGAACCGAGACCGTCCTCTTCTCAAAGTCTCCCTGCAAAATCCACTATCGCTGCCGGCGCCTTCCCCGCCTTTACGGTGCGACCCAGCGCCTCTCGCACGGCGAACATCCCGCCCTCCCGCACAGCCAGGCAGCGGGGAAAGCAATCAAGCTCATCACCGGGGCAACTCGCCCGGCTGCCGACGGCGCAGAACGCCCGCGACCCCGGGCAGCCCAGCGCCGGCGACACCGCAGCCCGGGGAGGTGGCGGCCGTCGCGCCCCGCCCGTGCCGGGGCCGGGCAGCGCCGCTCCCGCCCGGACCCCGCCGGCGCCCCTTCCCCTTCCCCCGGTACCTCGTCTCCGAAGCGCACCACCTTCTGCCCGGTGTTGAGGCGCAGGTTGGGGTAGGAGGCGGGCGGCGCGGGCGGGCGGGTGGTGCCGCGGTGCGCGGCGTAGCGGGCCTGGACGTGCGGCTCCACCAGGCACTTGTCGATGATCTCGTCCTGCTGCCGGGGCGGCAGCCGCTCCCACTCGGGCCCGTAGCGCTCGCGGATCCGCTCCTTCTCCGCCATGATCTTGCGCGCCATGGGGCTCAGCGAGGAGAAGTAGCTGAACCGCTTGCGCTCCCGCTCGTCCAGCGGCCGGTTCCCGTTCATCACCGCCGTGCGGGAAGCGGCGATCGCCGCCGCCATGGAGGCCATGGCCACCCCGCCGCCGCCGGCCCCGCACTCGCACGGCGGGATTGGGGATGGGACCGGGAAGAGAACCGCCTCCTCCGCTCCCCTCCCGCAGACGCCGCCTCCCTCGCTCCCTATAAAGCCGGGCGGCCGCCGCCCCGCGCTGCCCGCCCCCTGCACGCCCAGCCTCGGCAGCCCCTGCCCGCCTCCCCCGCGCCGCCGCCCGCCCCTCCGCCGCGGGGAGCCGGCCTTTCCCCCGCCGCCTCGGGCCGGCGACACGGAGGGAAGCGGGGACAGCGCCTCCCGGGCTTGCTACGGTCTCGGTACCGTCGATAGCGTGGCGCTGAGCGCGCCCCGCGGCCCTCAAGTGCTCCTGCCCGTAGCGCTCGTCTCCCACAGCCCTTCCCCTTCTTTGTCGAGGCGGTAAACTGTATATTCCCACGCTGCCGGGGCCAGGAGCACCAGGAAGGGACTTGGCTCAGCTGGCAGAGGAGCACCGTGCCCAAGAACCTGCCTTTCCTCACTCCTAAATAAGTCGTACGTGGTTCTTAACACGATAGAAGGTCCAGCAGCCGCTGTCAGGAGAGAGAGGATGCCTGGCGTAGGCGCTTTTGTCCAACTCCACGAGCTAGGGTGCAAGATGGTCCGAAGCCTCTGTATTAATTTGATAGTACAGCTGCAGCCTAAGTGTAACAAGTCTGTGCAGTAGGCATTAGTTACATTGGTAGATTTCTAAAGGCTGAAATAATTAGGGTTTCTGGTCTATTCCTTTGCTGTACAAATGCTCGTTTCCGGTAACAAGTCCTTATTTTGGCAAAAGATTCACCGAGGTCCCACACACAAATTCCCAAAAGATGACCAGTCTCCTGGGGTGGGGTGGGGGAAGCATAGCTCCTTTCCACAAAGCAAACACACAACAACAACAACAAAAAAAAAAAAAAAATCAAGCTTACCTAAGATAGGCAAATATGTCAGAAGATTTATGTGAGACTAAATGTATTTTGACTTTGGCCTAGGTAGTTATAGGGCAATTTTTATTATCTTCAAAATATATTACAAAGTAGCACAAATACTGAGGTTCAGATTAATGGTTTTTCATTGCTTAGCCTATTTTTTTCCCTCACTCTGCTTTCTTTAGTATCTTTCTTAATAGATAAATGACTGGAGCTGCAATACATTAATGTTTCCCATTTAAGAGTTCAAATGGTATTGCTAGACCAGCTGTTTAAGATGACACAGAAGAGGATGGAAAATGATAATTAGATTTCTCCACATACTTGGTTCTTTGGAGGTAATTACAGTTCCCCAAGTCATCACATACCAGCCCAGTTATATAATCCTGTTTTGTTTGTTAAACTTGTTTGAGAGCACTTGACTAGAGCTCGCTTTCTTTCTTAGTCATCTGCATCACGCCCAGAGAAAGAAGCCTTTGAAACAAGTTTGCAAGCACACACACACACACACACACACACTCATAAGAGGTGTAACACACATTACCCCAACCCTCCTGTGATCTCCCATTAATCTCTTTTGTCTGCTACACCAGGGGGTGGGGACAAAGTCAATCACAGGAGTAAGAAATGAGGACAAGGAAACCCAGACAATTGCACACGATTTGTTTGTCCAGGCAGTTTTTTCCTTTACCACCACCCCTTCTCCACTCCCTCTGGTCTAAACCTCAAAACAAAACCCCTCCTTTTTATAGTTCCCAAGAGTGTCTGGTCAAATGCCCATATAACTCCTCTTTCTCAATGAATAATACAAGGCATAACAAAACTTAGAAGAGGCTTAGAAGATCACATTAGAACACAATCAAGGTATAAAGTTAGGCATATTTTCCAGGCTGCTGTTTTTCCAGGAAAATAACAATTCCTTTCCTCCTTAATCAAATGTAGTAGAGGTTTCTTGAACTTCTAGACTTTTAAACAGAAGAAACAAACAGTGCTTATTTCTAGTGGGATAGAAGAAGGTACTTAAGAACAGAATGTTGGAAATACCTGTGTCACAAATTAACAGCATCCCAATTCTTTTAATGAAAACTTACAAGCCTCCTTTATCCTTACTTGCAAAAAAATACCCACTTTTGCCCTTTACAGAAATTCTGATCAAGGAAGTTTAGAATTCATATTCATTAGTACTAAACATACAGGTGGTCAAATTCGCCTTTATTATGGTTTGGTTAAGGAAACCTGCCTTTCCGAATGCTGCCAAGTCTGTCCAACAAAAAAAACCTCAAGGAACACTAGCTAGCGCTCCCAATATACTTCAATCCTGTCAATCTGTTAATAACTTCTGCCAGCCATCCCCATCGATGGGTACTTGGAAAGGGAGATTGTGTTTCTGACATTTACTCACCAAGAGCCTAACTCCAAATAAGTAATTGGTTTGGTTTTGTTTCCTAATGACGTTTCCCTGAACCCCATTCTTTTAAGCTGACATCTGTTCCTTCACTGCGCTGCACTACATGAAATGCCTGTGTATTCTCCAGTTACTCACACATGGTAGAGCTCCAAGTTTTCTGTGCAGAGGCTTTGAAAAAAAACCAATGAGAAGTAGTACAGCATTATTTTCCAACGAAGAGTATTTTCCTTCTTTTTTTATTAAATAAACTTTCACCTGTAGTATGTTCAGTTTTGTAACTGATCAAGTTTCTTAGTGCTCTTCAGTTTAGCCCTTGAATAACTATTTCTGTTAGAGTATGTCTTAATATGAAAACGCAGTTGTTCTTCTTTTTTTCTCTTTAATATTATTGGTCACAGGAAGATTTCTTTCACTGGTGATAAATAGTCAAGTAAGTTTGTTTTATTAAAAAAAAAAACAAAATAAAATCAAACCATCTTGACCATAATTTGCCATTCAAAATAATTTACAAAGCAGTACCTCTTGGCCTTTTATTTGTATAAATTATACAACAACTATAGTTTTTTTTAGACAATGAGATGAATCTGTATTTAGTACTTCAATCATTGTTCTCAGGGTTGGAAAAGTCTCTGATACTGATGGTAGGCTCTTGTAAGAAGGTGAAATACTGAAAGAGAAAAAAAAAGTTAGTTTTGATGAGTTTTGTAATTTATGTGAAAGTTAACACATTAACTTAGAATTCTCATCACCTTCTCCAAAAAATTTGGGACCTGAGTCAAGAATCAGCCCGATGCAAGAGGCTTGGGGCAGAGTGGCTCTGGGCAGAGAGCTGCTGGGCAGAGAATGACGTGCGGGTGCTGGTTGACAGCAGCTGAACATGAGCCAGCAGTGGGGCCAGTGGCATCCTGGCCTCTGTCAGCAGTAGTGTGGCCAGTGGGACCAGGGCAGAGATTGTCCCCGGGTACTTGGCACTGGTGAGGCCACACCTCAAGTCCTATGCCCAGTTTTAGACACCTCACTACAAAAAGGACACAGGTGCTGGAGTCCAGAGAAGGGCAATGGAGCTGGTGAAGGGTCTGGAGCATAAGTCTAAGGAGAAGCAGCTGAGGGAGCTGGGGTTGTTCAGCCTGGAGAAAAGGAGGCTCGGGGTGACCTTACTGCCCTCTACAACAACCTGAAAGGAGGGTGTAGCCACATGGGGGTTGGTCTCTTCTCTTAGGTTAACAAGGGACAAGACCAGAGGAAATTGGCTCAAGTTGTGCCAGGGAAGGTTTAGATTGGATATTAGGAAATATTTCTTCATAGGAAGGGTGAAGACATTGGAATAAGCTGCCCAGGGAAATGGTGCAACCATCATCCCTGGATGTCATCAAAAGTGTGTGGATGCAGCATTTGGGGACATGGTTTAGGGGTGAACACAGTGCTGGATTAGCAATTGGACTCAGTGATCTTAAAGTTGTTTCCCAACTTTAATGGTTCAATGATTCTCAGAATCTGTTGTTCACAAACAGCTCCTGCTTTTCATGACTACTCCATCATCATACAGAATGAAAACAATGTCTACATAGAAGAGCTTTCAAAAGCAGAAGAATTTAAAGAAAAAATGTATTGCTTTAAGTCTTCCAGCCTTATTTACCACATCCACTATTATTTGTCTACCACAGACAAATTAGCCACTCAGACTAATTACCTTCATATTATTACATCAAGTCCTTTGGGCTGTAGTTCTTCAGATTTTTTTTTTTTTTTTTCCTTCAGCAAAGTCAACTTTAGCATTTTCTCCACTCTGGCTCATTTCTTCACCTATTATACATCTCTAATTTGACCCAGCAATTTCCTAGGTTCTACTATACTACAAAATGGTACTGGTTAAAAATAAATTGTTTTGGCAAGGTTATTTTTAACACAAATGACTTCCCTGGTCTGGTTTGACATGGATTCCCATAAGTTTCAACAGTACAGCTGAAGGAGTCAGAAATATGCGGGTAGCACTGAAATGTCTTAACCTGACTTTACTCCCAAGAAGAAAGTTTCTCTTTGGTAAAGATCTATCTTTAAAAAAGACCAAACCCACAAAACCAAAACCAGCATGAACAGAAGATTGATAAAGAAGAGTATATAATTGAGAGAATTACAGAAAATAATTGTGGGAACCATAAATATTTTATATTTCCAAGACAAGCATGGCTCAATATTTGTGCAGACTACTTCTAATAAAATCCACAACTTGCTACACCTGTAGTTTAGAAATGTCACTCCTTAATGAATACTGAAATTTACTAATTTACAAGTAGATTTTTAGCCTGAGTTTGACAAAGATGTCCTTGAATCTTATTAGCCTTCTTCATTTAGGAAGGGATTTTATTGTCTAGTGAAATTCACCAGGCTCAGAACCCCAATAAAGTTAAATAACACACATCAGTGTGAGATGTTTGGCACTAAGAGCAGCTGCAGAGTTCCACAGACTCTAGGAAGGTGGACCAGACCTCAGGAGGTATGGGATCTAAGATGCTCAAAGCAAGGGCAACTGAGAAGTCAAATCAGGGTGTCAAGGCTTTATCCTGCCAAGTCTAGAAAATCTCCAGGGGTGGAGACTGCACAGCCTCTTTGGGCAGTCCGCTGATGAAAAGATGAGGCCAAATCTAAATGTTGTTTCAACTCATGCACATAGCTTTTGTCTTCCCACCAAACACAGGTCCTGCAGAACTGCTCTTACATCAAAGCCTGATCTTCTCCAGGCTGGACAAGCCCAACTCTCTCCTGTTAAGGCATGTGCTCCAGACCATTGGCCATATTGGTGGCTCTCTACCAAATTTTTTCTGGTTTATTATGGTCTTTACTGCAGCTGAATGCAGTATTTTAGGTGTGGTCCAAAGTGCTGAGTACCCCCTAAATTTGGGTATCCAAACATCATCTTGATCCATCTAGTTGTCCTTTTGTCCAGATTATAATGTGCTATCTTGATATGAGAGTACTGTGGGACCCTTGCTGAACTAAAAATAAACAATGTTGATGGTTCTCATCATCCCCAAAAGTCGGTTTTTACCACAGAGAACCATCATTGGGTCACAGAATGTTTGGTAAGCTCATGTTGATTGTTTTCTGTGACTTTTTCCTTCATATCAACTGAAATGCTTTCCTAGAGGACTCATTCCATGACTTTCCAGGGATCAAAATGAGGCTGATCAGCCTACAGTTTCTCTGTAAGCTTTTGGCCTTCCTGAAGAGGAACTCAAGATTTCCTTTCCTGCAGTAACCAAGAATGTCCCCTGATGTGCACCATGTTTCCAAGATTATGGATGGCCCTGTAAGGACCTTGGCCAATTCTCTCAGAACCCTTTAAGTGTCTCGACCCTGACTTGAAGCATACTAGAATTGGTGTTGTGTCTGGTCTGATTTTTAGTTTGTTTTTGTATGGGAAATAATTAGGGGACCAATCAAATGCACCCAATTCATAATGTTAATTCCTTATCAATGTATGCACTATTATATTATAAATTCATACGAAAATCAAAAATTTGAAGCATTGCACAAAAGTCATGCACCTATACTAAGTAATGTAATTCTCCATATTTAAAATGTCTACCTACTTTGAAAACACTTATTCTCCAAATCAAAACAGAACTAAAGGATAAGCAAATTACTTTGGATATGTAACTTGAAGAGACCTGTAGAAGTTTTAAAAAAGGGTCAAAAATTTCCCCTTGCTTTGTTCACTCATTGCCAGATGTACTCACAATAAGCCATAATAAAAAAAGACAAAATTGACCCACTGGATACAATGAAGAAAACATTAACCCAAATAATTTCCTCATAAGGATAATACTCACGTAACTGAATATCTAGACTACTAACTACTCTGTTAGACTAGAAATACACTACTGTGTGTGTAAATGCAAATCCTCTCATCAATTCCTAAACAGTGCTAAAAAATACACTGAATCCTTTACTAAACTCGTAATTTCTAAGTAATGTTTCTTAGTATAGGTTTGAATTTTACATATAGTCTTTCATATTTTATTTCCCCATTACCCATCTGAACAAAAGGATTTACCTTTTTAGATTCATCCAGCTCCTTGCTATTTTGGTAAATGCTTCAGACCCCGGTGCTGTCATGGCTTCAAAATCAACCAGCTGAAAATTCAACAAAACAAAAGAAATATTAAGAAATTACAGAATTTTTAAGTTCTCTAACTTCAGGAAGGGCTTTGCTACCTATATTCCTGGTAAGACAGGAGTAAGCTTACAAACCAATCTGTGCCCTCACCATCTGTTTGAAGGCAGCATTCAAGCCAGGCACTAAAATTCTCTGTGGGGTTTGCACACCTCAACACACACTGGCCATGGCTACTGAATAACTTGCCAGGCAACAACAGAACTCTTGGCTACTGGGTACTTCTGGCTTCAGAGCAGCCTGAAAATCCACATTGTCATAAGTCTGGGACTAGCTTAGCCCTTCTAACAACTCAGGCAAAAAACAAACTCCAGTTTCATTCTACAATTTCTTCCACATCGTCAAAGCTTTTCTAAAAAACAAGTTTATTCGTATTCAGGCACACTGTTTCAGGAAAAACCCTCAAATGTAAAGATGTCCCCAGTGTTCCTGTAAGTCAGAAATCCTGCTTAGTAGCAATCCTGAAACTCTATTTGCCTGCATAAAATCAGTCAGCAAAATACTACTCTATCAAGTCCTAAGAAAATACTTAAGAAAGCCCACAGAAGTGTTTTACCTTAGCTTGAACTCCCACAGAATGGGGAAGACAGCAGCTTAATGGTGTACTGAAAAGAAGCTTTCTTGCTGCTAAGCAAATGCTGTTTGCTCTTAAAAGCTACTAGAGTTCATTGCACTCAAAGGAGTACATTGTTTTCGGGGCTTTCTAGAACAAAAGAGAAAACCACCCTTTCTTCAGTTATCCATGCAGGGTATTTTCTTCAACAACTTGGATTCTTACTGGAATTTTACTGATTCTTTTGACAATACATTAAAGAGACAGAGATGTTTTCTCACTCCTTTCATGCTGAAAAGGTAATACACTAACAACCCCCAACTGTCGAAGAAAAGGAAACCCTTTATTAAACAAGCTGGTATAATACTCAAATGGAGTCCCTTAAAAACTAGGACTTAGTTTGACTTCAGCAGAACACAGAGGAGAAGGAGAAATCAAAAGAATTTGCAAATCCACTTCTACTAACCAAGCCTTAAAAGCTCTACAATACACTAAGAGTACAGACAGAAAATTTCTGCTGTACAACAAGAATCCCTAACTCTGCCCCAGTATTCTCAGAACCCTTCTCAAACCAAGCTGAAAAGAGCAGCTCAGCACACTGGAAATGCTTCAGTAACAGATTTGTAATTCCTGTCAGACCAAATTATAGTTTGACTAATCCAAATTTTTGCACATACCATCTCCAAATTCACCAGCTGTCAGAACAGCAAAGAAATTTTCAATACTCTCTCAGTCTGCAAGACATCATGGCATGCAGCTGACCCATCTCCAGCAAATAAGCATGCAACTTCTGTTCATTCTTACAGCTCATTCCCCACATTTACAAGTATTACTTCCTCCATCAAGACTGAGCTAATGTAGTTTGATATTTTGATACTTGCCTTTCCTTTTGGGATTTTTCCTGATACTTCTTTTCCACTTGCCATTAGTGCTCCCATGATCACTGAATAAGCTATCACACTAGAAGAATAAAATGAAAAGCAACAAATGGAGTAGAAGTCTTTCCATACTGCTATTTTAGACTACAAAAGAAATGAAACATAGTATTGCTAAATAGAAGGCTAGTAAAGATTACTGTGCTAGTTATTTTTGAAGAAAATAAAGAAGCACTAAACATTTAAAAAGTGAAATCACTGTAACTATCCAACATCATTAGAATGAAGTTATGAACCTATGGAGTTTTACTACTGTTTCTACATTAGTCAGAACTTTGGAGCTCTTAAGACTCCACAGGGCTGAAAACAAAGCAGACTCCTGCTCCCAAGAAGATCAGCTGTAGCCTAGAAGAGTTTATGAACTCCAATAGAGGTAGAGGCACTGTAAAGCTGTTCAGTTATTTAATTTTTAACTCAATTTTTTTTTTTGAACTGCGAATCTCAGACAGGATGTCTCCTAATTTTTACATTCTGTAAGATAAATGCAAAATCTGATTATAAAATCCCAAAATCTCAGGGTTTTTTTTCATACTGAACTGTATCTAGAAGTAAGATTAAAGATGTTAAGTGCTTCAGTGCTTTGTGGAACAGAGATTCAGAATAGTCTTAGATGTAAGCAGGTTTGCATTAAACTAGAATTCCAGTTGAAGAGTTCTGTGATATATGGAACTTTATCCTACAGTTTCATTTGGTGACCTTAACAGTTGCAACAATTTACTAAAGTAATATTTTAGTGTACTTCATTAAAGTAAGTTATGCCAAAGTATATTTCATCTTAAATACACATTTCAGAAAAACTTCCTAAGTGAAATTACAGTGGTGTGACACAATATGGATTAGAAAACCAAGCATTACAATTTAAAAATAACACTTCTCAATGTGTGAGCTGAGACTACTCATCATTTTAAATATACACGCAGCTATGAATAGTTACCATTAGCAATTACAAACTAGCTTTTAAAACAGTCCCAAGTCAGTTCCCATTGTCACAGCAGTACAAAAGGAAAAGCTGAGCAGGGCACACAGCTCTATTAAAAATAATATTAAAAATACTTTAAGATACTGCAAGACATGGACATCATACAGCAGGCATTCAAGGTAACAGACATGATGAATACCAACACTAACCTAGATCCTCTTGAAAGTGGCATTAAATTATAGAAGTAATAAACTAGTGACAGGATCAAGTTGCAAACAGCATCTACTTCCTAAGAGAAGAAAAAAGCGTGAATTAAAGATAATTTTATAGGCAGGTAATACCTTACAAAGGTACACATTGCAAAGTCTTACATTACCACAAGTACTTTTTAAGAACCATATCAAATGTGAAAATGTCAAATTATGAAATTGAAGTCTGATTAACAGAAGTTCGAACAAACTATTTTGTTGTATCTTTAACATTTAGGTGAAACACAGTTCATCTACACACCTATTAAAGGATGAAAAATAAAAAGCTCAAATGTAGTCAGACTGTCCTAGCACATCAAATCAACAAAATTCTAGTGCTTCTCATGAATTTGTGTTACTCATCTTATATGTAACTACCATGAGCCAAACTCTAGACAGTACTTACAGTGATGAAGACGAAGCTGAACACAGACCCATGAGAAAAACAAGAAAAAACCAGAACATCCTGCAATACTGAGACCTTGCCTGGACACTCTAGTACAGCAGGCAAAGCCCAGCAAATTTTAAAGTAACAGATAGAATTATAGCAACTTCTTATGGTACTTGTCATAATTGGGTTTAAGTAACTTTATCACCTATGAACTCTCAAAAAGTATTAGAACTGGAACTATTGAACAGAGAGTATAAAAACATAAAAGGCTTTTTCAAGGAATTAATAATTCCTTGAACAGCCTTACCCCCAGCTCTGCAGACAGAATTAGAATTTTTCCTTTAGCTGTTAGATCCTTATATAGTGCATCTATTTCTGCGTGATACAGCTGTGTTCTCTCTTCTGTCGTCTGGGTTTCTACTGAAAATAGTATGTTCCCCACTCTGTTAAGCAAATGAAAAAGAAAAGGAGGTAAGACATTTTTTGAACAGAACTTGATGCACATCCAGGGTAAATTACAAATCTACTACAGTTACACATCGCCTTTTTCCTATCATCTTCCTTAAGCAGGAGATCATGTGCATTACTTGCTATATAATTAAAAATCCCTAAAAATCACTGAATTAAACATGCTACATCACATCCTAAGTTTCAAAGAATGTATAAAGGCTGCCACCTAATCACAGATGAAGTATTTCCATTGAAGAATACCTGACAAGCATTACTGTTTCACTTAAATTGTGGGTAAAAAATAAGAAATATGAAATTTTAAAATATCTTCATAGACTTAGGATTTTTGTATAGAATGTTGAATGTAGTTTTCTTCATTTCTAAATGGGTTTGTTTTGGTATAAAGCAGTTACCAACTATGGACCAAAACAGACTGAATGACACTGAACAAAGTTTGTCCAGAACAAAGTTAGGCTATTTACTGACACCAAAATGTTTTCCTCAAAATAGTGAGGCCATATATTTAATGCCCTTTCATCATATATAAGCTTGTGATTTAGAATGTAAAATAAAAAAATAAGAGATACATCAACATTTTAGCAGGAAAGTTTGGATTCCATGCCACTCATTGAAAGCACACAAATTCTGGGAACAATCCCAGTGCATAGAATTTTAACTTTTTTCAAATTGAAGTTTTTATTTAATAGTTTGACAGCGCTTCTGAGCTTCAGACTTGCTCAATTTTTAGAAAAACAAGGAATCAGAATCCATAAAGTGAGACATTTACTATCTAAGCCAGGGAGTGACCCAAAGCCTCTTGATTGTATTCTCATACATTCAGGTACTATTTAAATTTTCACTTGCAGATAGAAGGTCTGCAAACATCTCAAACATAAGAAAAGTCAAAACCTCAAATAGAAGAGAGTGTCTTCTATTGTTAGATCACAGAAATTTCCATTCCATTCAGGACTTCTCAGTCAACACAAAAGACAAGGTCTCACAAGAAGAAATGCATTTTGATATGTATAAAGACAGAGGTATTTGATATTTTTCTCCTTTAGGCATTTTACAGTCTAAGCTGAAAAACAAGGTCTCTTATCACTTTTGTGCTGTATGTTTGAGAATCAACTCAGTTCCATCAGCGTTATCCAATTTCCCTTCTTGTTGAAAATGCAACAGGAATCAAGCCCTCAAATGAATAAACTTTCGTTATTTACAAAAATGCCACTAGTGAAAAAACCCACTTTATATGAACAGAAATGGTATTTCAGACAATTAATTGCTAATAGTTCATCATTGCTTACATTGCTTAATGTACCCTAACCCTTGAAAACAGTGAACATACTTATCTCCCGTTATTGTAATTGTGAATCCATCATATTCTTTCCCTTGATCCTTCAGGCTGGGGACTTTTGTGTTCACAGTGAACCCATCTCTGGTTTTACTGTTAAACTGCTTTCAAAAGAAAAAAATAAGAAGTAATATTAGAGGTAGCAGAGACAGACTGTCTACCCATTGCTTTGAAGCACATAAAAATACATGGAGTAGAAATGAATGTGGACAAACATACAGAACAGAACAAAGTTACTGCCGGTGACATTATTTCATTCATCCTTTATTTCCTTCTGAATGGAAACCCTAAATACTGAATGAGGCACAGTGGCATTCAACTTTATAACCAAATAATGAATAAAATGTGCTGTTTATGAAAAGCCACTGTACAAAGCAGTTCAAGTTGTACAGATTCATCCTCAAGTTGAATGTTGATGGTGACCTTTTGGTGCAACAACGTAAATGGAAAAGCAGGAATTTGAGACCACATTTTATGTTTACACTAAAAAGTGGCTGCATTAGTCCAAGTGTGAATTCCAGAATACAACTCAAAGCACAAGTTTCTTAACTGTGATCCAGTTTCAATTGATGTTTATTCTCATCAGAAGGAAAATTTTACAAAGCCACATTATCTAGGAGCAACACTGTAGCCACAGAATTGCATAAACCAGACAAAACTGCATTTAAAGAAAGCAAAAATCCCAGCTTTCCACATACAGCATCCACCAGCTACCCAAATAACAAAATACATCACTATCACAAAGACATTCATTTTATACAGGCACTAATAAAGATTAGTATGCACTAGTGTTTACTCATGCAGTCATTTATATTAACCCAAAATCTGTGATCCAGGGTGTTTTGTTTCAAGAGAATCTGCATTTATTTTAAAGGAACAAAAAGTCTCTAATGAGACAGCATTCCACTTTGATACAGTCTGGAATGGGATGCATGAGACTTAAACCAGACCAAAACGTACAGGTATGGGAACTGGGAAGAATATTTGCTGCCAGTTGAGACAATTATTATTTCAAAGTAATGCACAGTCCAGTTTATATATTTTCATCATTTTCTTGGAGTGACCTGTATTTTTAAAATCCACTGGCAGCATTTTTCTAGCCTACAATTCAAAAGTTACCAGATTAGATGCCCTACAGGGTCCTACTTGCACATTTGTGTGTCAGGAGGGAACACACAGCTGCCCATCCACCCCAACATCTACTACCGCTTCAGTGAAAGCTTTTGTTAAGGTTCACTTAGTATCCACTTGGCTTCATCTTTCAAAGCCAAGAACAAGACAGTAATAGAAAAAGGACCTCTTAAATTAGGGTGTCTTCAAAGAAGATCTATTCACAACACATTTTAAAACTCAGAGAAAAATGCAGTGCTTAAACCACGTAGCTCCTGCAAAGATAATTGCAGTGCACGAGTGAGCACGAGTATCAAGAACACATCCAAACCCAGACAGTCTGTCAGGAGTAGCAGCAAGGCAGCTTCAGAGATTTCTGCTCCATGGCAACCCAGCTGCTTTGCTTAGATACAAAATTCCAATGTGGACACACAAGATAAGAAAGTAAAGAATTTGTGTCTATTTAGCATAATGGTTTCTTCCCAAATTTTATTCTGCTCTGATTAAAATCCTTTACAATCCTTTAAAAAGACATACTTTGTAACTTTGTTTCCCCAACCCTAAATACTTCCATACTGCTCACCACAGATTAATTTGGAGGAATGGGGGGGAAAATGGGAACAACTTTCACTTAAACCCAGCTCAAGCCTTACTGCTCAAGTTAAGATAAGAGTATAAATAATTTTGCAGGTCGTATATCCAAAGCCTTTCTACAAAGACCACCAGCAGGAGGAATAAAACCTTCAAGTTTCCCACTCCTTTTTTGGCAAGTCTTCCTAAGCTCAAAAATGTTATCCAGGATTTCATTTTAGCTATCAGTCACGAAGAGCAACTATTCCCCCACTTCCCTGTGCCAGCCCCACCACATACTGAGCTGCACCAATGAACCTGAGCTGCATCAATGAACCTAAAAGTAAAAAGAGCTTCCATATTCCTCATCTTACAGGCACATCAATCAATTTTTTTCCTTCCTATTGTACAGGCACAGAGTGAGCCCACTATGGCAGATCTGACCATAAACCTTCTTGGGTTGAGAAGGCTGGCTTCAAAGAATTACATTCAACATTTTGGTTTCCCATTATTTTGTCACTAGTTCACAGTTAAGCCAAGGATTGCAAATATACATCACCCGTTCACACATATCAAAGGGAAGGTCCAACCCTATATATGCAGATTTGGAGTAACCTGAGCTAGAATTTCCAGTTACTCATTTAAAGTTTATATACAATGGTTTTATTTTGAGGAACTGAATGTCTCCCAGAACACATTTTATTCTTTTTGCCATATATTAAAGTTTTTCTGTAATTTACCTTCATTATTGGAAGAAGATCTTCTACTTTATGTACCTTTTCCAAAGCTTCTCGAACCTCTAGCAGTCCTTTTGGATTATTAGCACTGGAAAAAAATTAAATTATTAAATACAACAGTTTAACACATGTAGCATTTCTGGAAATTCACATACCTTTAACCTAGTCAGCCGTAGTTAAGTAAGTTATTGAAAGTTAATTATTTATTTTCTGAAAATAAGTTCCTTTATACTTGTCTACATGCTCTCCTATATTTCAAAAAGCAATTTTCTCCTATATCAGCTTAGTTTATTTTTTTCAGCTTCAAACCTCAATTTCAGCATTTGGATTTATCTTATTCTAATCAACTACTCTGTCTTACTCTTGCTATTGACCACTCTAAAGCAGCAAACAGTGTTTGCATGAGTGTGTGTGGGCAGGGGGTTCTAGGTAAGGAAAGATGGAAGTAGAAAAGAGTTAAAATTAGAAATATTCTTCACAAAATATACACATCTGTGTAGCCTCAAAGGCAAGTAAATACTTCAGATGCAGGCACAGCGGGATCATGAAGAAACCTGTTGAATTACTGCTCTAATAATTATTAATTACACTATACCAGATTTTAAGAATAGAATTCTTTTAGAAATCACACCACAAATTGGTCTGGCCACAATCTGGCCAAATGCTACTGGGCTTACTTTGAACAGACTTCCTAGCAACAGAGGACAGACTGCCAGCTACTACAGAACTTACATTATTTTCAGCAACGATCATAAATTTCTAAAACTTGAACATTTTCAACTGTTACAAGGATTTTCTGCACTTCCATTTTTTGATATTTAAGTACCATAATGAGATTGAAAAACAGAACTCAGCATTTAATAAAAATTACCAGGCCAAGGGAGAATTAGAGTGTTTAAAGCTAAAAGAGTTTTTTATATTATCAGAACACTGTACTGTAGTCAGTACAGATGCCAACATCAATTTTCATATTACCTTTAGCCACATTATTTCATTCAAGACTCTACAACTCTCTTCAGTTCCAGGACAGCATCTACCAACCCATCTATGTGACAGATAGTAAAGACTGTCTGCTCATTTAAAACTAGTTGTGAAACACCTGTTTCAATGAAAATTTCCTTCCATATCTTCATTTCCCTTTTTGCTCTCACTTCTTAATAAATTTATCTCAATAGTCAGAGTAACTACTTGATTCTACCAAAAGGAAACCCAACATCTTTAATAAATCATATGCTTAGAAAGAATAGAGATCCAATCATGATAGAACCATGGCTACAAATTATTAGTTTCTAGGTATACTATAATTCACAGGGGATTTTTCCTATTAATTTAAGTTTCTTTATGTGGCAATGAATACAATTTTCCCTTTCCAGCAGAAATTAAAACAATTATATATGCTAAGGAAACCAGAACTTACTAAACTAAGAAAAAAAATCTTTCCAACTTTGTGAAATGAGTATTTTGTAAAATTCAGATCACTATTACCAGGGGAACAAAGCAGGGGGCAAAAAATTTGTAATTTACCCATGATAAACAAGGATCCTGTCTTTGATAAAATGAAGAATTTTCTCAAAGTATTCCAGGTACCGCATGTTAATGACCTGTCCCCTACAAAGAAAAGAAAGGGTTTTTTGAAGTCTTGTTTTTCAACCCAACATTCCAGGATACAATTATTACTCATTAATATTTGCCACAGTTGCTCTGTAAATTAAAGGAATGAACCACGTAGGATTAATCTACATGGTTAATTGCCAATATCCCATTTTAAATATGGATTACATAGTGAACTTGCTCAAACTTATGTATCGTTAGAATTTGTGTTCTCTGGTAAACTACACTCCATGCATATTTCTCCATTTTTAGTGTGTCTAATTCCAGCAAATCTTATCTATATATTATAGTTATCAATTTGTACAAGATATAATCTTTCCTAGTCTCATAAATTCAAGACAACTGGAAAAGAACTCTCAATTTGCACATCTAGAGAATCAACACGCTCCAGTTTACATATCTGGCAATATTCTTGTTGATCTGCTCTGACTGTCTACATATATTTTTCTTTATTCACCTGTGTCTCTCTATATTGAAGTACTTTTTCTTTTAAGCCCAACAGTTAGAAGTAGTAACTGAAAAACAAAAACATTAAAAGGTGCTGCTTTTTCCCTTGGACTAATAAGTAAAAAAAACCCAAAACAACCAATATCAAAATGTGGTAAAAACCTCTTTAGGACCATAACCACTCAGAGAAAAAATTACATACCATTACTGCATTTGTAGGAGTCCTTCCTCTTCTCCCAGTCTACAAAACAAGATTTTATAAGGCAAGCATTATCGCTCTCTGAGGAAGCAAAACCACTGTCAATCACAGGAAGCTGTGTACACCTAACTTTTTCTTTCCACTTTAAGGGATTTCTGTCAGTTCAGGTCCCTGTCTAATGTCTCACTTGACAGTCTCTCACCTTAGAAGGCCTAGTCTCAGAAAACCAGCAGAATCAATCCTCAAAAACTGGAAAGAATTAGAACACATACACATATCTGCACATAGGAAAGGGAGGCAGGGAAAGCAGAAGGATGAAGACGAAGACAAACCTAACATACAGAATTTACCCTTGTTGTACGTCCCATCCTTTCCCATCTGTATTAAAAAAATATCTGTACAACAGGCCATAGTGTGTCAGTATAAGGAAGTGGCTTCTCCTTTAGTCATCTTGGAAAACACGTCCAAAGCAGACCTATCTTCTCTAAGGCCATCTAGAAGCTGTCATACCAAGAAAGACTTTTGGTGGGTGGTCAAAAGTGATTTGTGTTTATTCCCACCCTTTCTTCTTGTTTAGTAAACACTACCACCAAGAATTCAAAAGTTGCAGTGTTCCAGAGTTTCTTTTTTTTTAATAGGAACATTAAGCATATCATTAATGTTTAGCTGATCACAAATCCTTGCTTTGTCTATGAAAACAACTAAAGCTTTCCAAAACATTTTCTCTACTTTAAATCAAACTTACTAGCTTTGATCATTTAAGCCAGAAAGGAGATAAGCCAAATTCACCCTTGTCTATGGACTAACAGAGAGACAGCTGACACACTTGCATCTTGAGAACATTAAGATCTGAAATCCTATAAAAATTGTGAAGTGCAAGATGTTTCTTATATATCTTTTTAAAAAGGTCCCCAAACTGACACAAAATAAACAAAAAAGGTTTTTATTTTCTGACACACTCCAAACATTTTGCCATTCTGGAAAAGAAAAAAAAATTCAGCAGACACTGAATGCTAATGCCTCCATGGCAAGACTCATTTGACAGGAATCACTGAACAATACTGGGCTTCCAATGGAAAGAACTCGAGTAAAGAAAAAGGTTGTGCTAACAGACAAGTAATCCAAGTATTTATGCCCACAGAAATTCCTGGTGTACAATTCAGATGAAATAAGACCTAGAGACAGCTTGAGCTCAGCATGACTAGATCTTTTACAAATACTAGAAGAACACCCAAGTGTTGTTGCTACATTTCTTGTTTGACTGAACACCTTTTACCTTAATATACATAATAACTGATATAGATAATAACAAATGCAAACTGCTATTTGTCAGCCTAAATCTACTGTTACACCTGGCTATCAGGTAGCCATGTTATTTTAGGAAGAATTCAGCCTGAGTCATATGGGTATGAGAATAACTTTCAAACTATAGCCTAACTACAAAACAAAGTATATGTTCCTGAAGGACAGTCAAAAGACCATAAAGCCATCTCAGTTACCAATAAAAGGGTATTAGCTCTGTGCCCTATTAGTCTCTTCAATCAGCAGCCATTTTACAAGCTGAGTAATGTAAAAAGGAAATTATATAAATCTACATAATTCTTTAAGAAGAAATTGTCATTTTGAAATTGTGAACCAGAACATGCTTTGAAACTATAAAAAAACAACCATTACCACTTAATATGTTCACTTATTTTATTCCTCACATCATGTGAAATAATCAGGATGGAGCCAAAAGCAGAAGCAAATAACAGGAAGCTGATCAAAGAAAGTGGTTATTACTTAAGGCTGGAGAATGATCAAACCAGAACAGGTTTCCAGAGTCAAAAAGAATGCAAGCACCATCCAGTACTAAAGCACGAGCAACTCCTAAGACAGCGGTATTTAGGCTGCTTCAAAACTATTGTTTCTCCAAAAAAGGCAGCAAATCAGTATTTTTCAGAGAACCACTACTTAGCTATCAAACAAGCACAACCAAAATGCTGATGAGAACCCCAAAAACCAAGGCTAAGCCAAACCAAAAATGTTAGAATTAGGTTCACTGTGGGCCTACAATTCTGAATGTGTTCAAGAAGCTTACTTCAGACTTCTATAAAATGACCAGAACAGCTGTAACAGTACATCTTCAGTTTTGCCAGCATTGTCTGATGAAAGGAAAACAAGTACCTTGGTCACTGCAAAACCAGAGTTCCTGACACAGAGACTCTGTACAAGGACATATTTCCACAGACTAAACATTAAGTATTAGTTTCAGGATGTTAATTGTTACATTAATGCCTTTCTGCCAACACAGATCACCTAGAGATTGGGCTTTTACTCTCCCATCTAGAAATAAAACCATGAATAAATAGGTGAAGTATGGAATGCATCTCTGTCTCCAAGTACAGATGGCTGTGGTTTCTGCTGCATTGTACATACTACAAGAGAGAAATGCAGCAACAGCAAAGATGGAAACAGCTTGGAGCCCAAATGTAACCCTTGGCTTGAGTTAAGATAGAAGTCTGAGCACAAGACTATTCAAAAAGCAGCACATCTTGCAAAGTAAATGACCTGCACTGGAGTTTAATGCTGCATTAGCCACTCCAAGTAAAGGAGAGGCTGCTAGGGTCCATTCCATAGACTGGAAGGAAGAGTGAGGACAAATGCTCATTAGCCTCTGCATATGAACATCAGAATATTAATATTTTTCTCTGCCTGAAATAATTATTTAGAAGGCTTTGTTTCCCTTATTCTCCTTTTTCAGTACAGTTTCTCAAAGAACAAAGAGATAGACATACATAAAAGCAGAATGACAGATCAAAGATTCAGTATTTCCTAGGAGGGGTGGATTAAGATGAAACCTGGCTACATATTTACTTACACAAAGACACTCTGCTCCTGTGATTGACAGTGATGTTGCTACACCCAGTCTATCACACTTGTACCACTTCAAGAGGGGTAGCACTGTCATGACTACAAATACAGAGTTTTGCAGCATGGGAGAAGATGGAACGTACAACAGTGGTTGAATCTTTTAAATTTTACCTTTATTTGGAAATGCAACTGTTTTCTTTCACAGGTTACATGTTTTGTCATTTTTGCTTTACTCTGGCCTGCCTTGAAAACAACTATGAGAACTGTTTTCCCTCTTCACTGTAAATCAGTATTGAAGCTAAGAGAACAGCATTGTTTCAATACTGATGCCACTGCCTTTGAGAGGCAGCATTGACAAAAATTACAACTATGATGAACTTAATAAAATGTCTACATTTAAGGTTATATGGGAAATAAAATCAGCATGTGAAAATATGCATATTCTGGATCCTTGTTAGATACTGCTATAACTCAGTTGTACAACTGAAATTCAGGAAAAAGAGGAAATGTCGTAAGGGAAAATTGTGCACAATTCCCAAATGTTCCAACAGAAATCATAAAATACATATTAAAGTAAAACAATAAGCACATATACATTCAATGCTGTAAAATGCTGTTTCACAAAGAGCTGGTAATTTCTGGTGCAACCTCTTAGTGTGTGTGGGAATGCTGTTTGGTAAAACTCTCATACCTGATTAAATTAATGTGATTATTGAAACCTCTGCTAAGGCTCCGGGCAGGCATTTGGTCCAACCAAAGCACAGGCTGGTCAGGGTCAGCTATCCTACGAAGACAAAGGACATCAACATTAGCACACATTTCAATCCATGTAATATTTCTAATGAAGCTTTATTCACAGACAGAACAATTTTAGGCAAAAACTAAAATTCGGATATTACAGAAAAGAACTTTTCCTGAAACACAGGGCTTTTCTCATAAAACCCATACAACTCAAACATTTGATGTTTCCCGAGTTGAAACTGTTAGTTTTTATTTGCCTTAGCTGCAATAGATCCTGTGGTCTCTCACAGCTTTGCTTCAACTGGAAAATGCTATACCCTTTTTTTCCCTCCTTTACAGAAAAAAAAAAATTAGTATTTTCATAAGTGCACTCCTTTTCTTTTATCAAAACTACACCATCTTTTTCTTTTATCAAAACTTTTCTAGTTACAGAATGGCAGCAAGTGTTCATTTTCTTGTCCATGATGGCAGCCTTTAGTTAGCTGGAGCACTCATCATTATGACAACCAGTCCAGGCTTTTCCTCTGTCCTCTGTGACCATTACCTTCGCCACTTCACAGCAATATCAAACATATCTCTCCACTGCATCAGTCTGGTCTTGCCATTCATCCGAACTTTGGAGTTTGCCCAAGTCCGCTGCACAGCTTGCATTACTTCTAGAGTGGCCAATCCCATTGCTGAGGAGAGGCACGAGGACAGAGGTACCAAGAACAGAAACAGAAAACCAATTAGAGCCAAATACTCAGTGTTGAACAGACAGGAAAACTGAAGTGGGAAAGCAATGTATTTACAGGAAAAGAATGGACAACATTGAAAAGTCTGGGAGATCCTGATTTCCAGCGCCCAGCTAGGTCAAGAAAATGCTGACATAATGATTACTTTAAAGTTTCTATCTGATTTGAAAGAAACAGAGCATAAAACCAATTTGCAGATAGAAAAGATACAGCATTCAATTATCACATTGACTCCCCTGCCCCCTCTCAAATTTACAGAACATTTTCAGTATACCTCTATGTATCCTTTTATTTGGAAGAAATCCCGGTGTCTCATACTGCATCATGGAACCCAGATGATCAGCTACACATATGAGCTCTTGCACATCAGGCTTATAGCTTTCAAAATTCTGAAATAACACATCTCTTACAGAGGAGAAAAACATGCATCAGACATAGCTTGGTTATAAAAGTCCTGAAAGCATTTGACAAACAAATTAGTGTTTTACAAATCAATACCATTTGTGTGAGAAACACCGAAAGGGTAAAGAGCACTCATTCCTCCTCCAGTCCACTGAACATACATAGTATGTTGCAGTTACATGCAATATCTCAAATTTATTCAATGGCAGACCCACCCCCCCCCCTTTAAAATAGGCTTTAAAATAAAAATTCTCACTTTATATGTGGCTGTAGCCCTGGCTGTTCTTCATAATTTTCTATAAGAAAAGGAAGATTTTTGGCCCAGTGATCCTTGAAATTTCCAGGAAGATCTGTATCAGTATTATACTCTGTAAGAGGGGTATCCAAATGTGCATGCAAATATCTAGAATACTCTGGAAGAAAGAAATAAAATTAAATATTCTTTGCATAATCAATTTACTTATGCCATTACACAAAAACAGTAACCAGGTTATATGCTTGGCAGTTAAACAACATGACTTAAATAAGTCATTATTTTTAGATAATATCATTTTTCTATTAGCCAATTTCCAAGATAGAAAGAAGTCTTTTTCAACTAAGTATCACAACAGTCTACATTTATATAGAAATGTATATTCCATTTTTGGACCTAGTTTTTAACTGTATGAACAATAAGAATCAGTATAGTTTTTTCTTAACATATGTAGTCAACAATGCTCATGAGAATGTACACTGTTTTCTCTAGAATAACATAACTACAAGCAAACTTGCACTTTTAGGGTCCTTGAAGCATTTAAGAAAACTAAAAAAAAAAACCCAAACAATTCCAAATTACCTCTGAGGTATTTCACTTTCAGATATTCTGGACTGGCCTTCTGTCCTGGTAGAGGATCATTTAACATGACCTTGGTCTGAGCTTTTATGCCTTCATAAAACTGTCCCATTGCAACATGGCTGAGACCCTTCATGTACTGGCACACTTCATTGTATGGTTCTAGCTGTAGACATCTCTAGGAGTTTAAAGGAACAAAGCACCCATAAATCAAGAGACAGAAACAGTATCTTCAAATAATCCAACCTGTCTGGCCAAAAGACATGTGAAAAGATTTACTGATTCTTAAGATCCACTTCCATCATAATTTTCTTTCAAATGCTGCTGAGACTTAAACTGCTAACAAATGTAAGAAAAAATATTTTCAGCTTTATCAAAGGGGAAAAAACCTGAAAACCCAAACCTTGCCAATGCAAATATGCTTTTGCATACTTTGCTCTGACAATATTAGCTCAATGTTAGCTGGGTGAAATTAGGCAAAATATTCTCCTGACAATATTGCAAATCATTCTGGGTTAAGAATATAGATACGTATCTTTTCTGTCATTTCCCCCATTCATCTCTTCACTACTTCATGCATTAGTACACTTCTATGTTAGTCTGCTATTTACTGTATGTTAAACACACAGCAAATTCCTGTTTATGACTCAGAAATGAATGCTCCAATTCTTCCAGTAATTACATGCCTTTATAAGAGCATCTCCATCTCAGAGGTTGAAGTACCTTTCCAATTACATCAGTATCTACAAACTGGGTTATAGAAGGTCAATATGTAATAATGCACATAAAGTGTTCTCCTTGGGATAAGCACAGACTCATTTGGAAAGGGATCTTATTTCATTCCTTGTTTTAAGACTATGGGCATACAAATAACATCTGCCTTTTTTTGTTTTGTCTCCAAAATAAGGCAATTCTTTAATGCCAGCAGAGATAGGCAAGATTTTGGCAACATGAAAAATTTTGCAAGCACAATGAATCACAACATATGCTGAATTTTTCAAAAGAAAATACTCAAGAAAAAATAGATAAACATTGTAACTTATTTTCAGCTGAAAATTACAGACTAGTACATTTTACCTTTCATCCAATATGAAAAAACTTTAAGTTTCAAGTCAAGTATCAGCAAGAGCACAATTACAGTTTAAAAAGAAAAAACATTTCAGCCAGAGCTTGGTTTTACAAACACATAAAACAGTTAAAAAAGCCACCTTAGTTTTAGCAAGATTACATTTTTAATTATAAACTGTAAAGTTCTATCTTTTAAGACAAACTTCAGAAAAGAATACTTCTAGTTCAGAAAAGAATACTTCTAGTTCAGAAAAGAATACTTCTAGTTCAAATGCACACACACTCAGAATGAAAAACTTAGAAATTTGTCCATTTTATTGCATTTGTTGAATACAAGACCTTGTTAAAACATTTAAATTTTTGATTATTTAGGGCCTGCTTACCTTAAAATTCTTTAGTGCTTCATCTAAGCTTCCATGATGATAAAGCATCATTCCCTTGAGCTGTAATGTCTGAACATGATTTTGATTCAGCAGTAAAGCCTTCTGAAAGCTCTCTGTAGCAGCATCAAAGTTGCCAAGCTCTCTAGGTGATTCCAGAACACGAAGTGAAAAACACAGAAGGCAACAGTGACAAAAAAAAATTACATGTTAAAGGTGATTTTAAGGCGTCCAAAGGGGATATCATTGAAGAGAAACAAAGTACTAAAGGAAAATTCCTGAAACAAAAGCAGTAATTTTGCAACTATTCTTCTGTGGTAATAAAAGAAGAGTTGCACAGAGTTTGTTACTTCCAGAAATATGTACTCTGAAATACAACCTCACAAGACCACAGATCTTCACGATCTTCAGCAGACATTAAAATTGTAAAAACATGTACCTAAGGTATTTCTTCAGTAACTAAAGTAAATAAAACTTCCACACAAAGCATGATTGGAAAAAAGTATCTTTGAGGGGACTTCTTAACTATTAAGTATAAACATGTCCTTAAAAATTTACCAACTGCTTAAATACTGAGTAAGAAGAAAGCATATGGTGTTTGAAAACTGAAACTAACTAAAAATCTACTGACTGGAATTACTCCATGTGCACAACAGCTGTACATGTAAGTAGACAGTAAAAACAGTCACAGAGAAACTGTCATGAGAAAATTAAAATAGAAATAGTATACAATTTAGTTTATCATAGTTTTTAATTCAGTAATTCAAACAAAAGCAACTAAAGAAAAACAAACAAGATTTACTAGTTTTAAATACATTTGCCAAAAAGAATTTTTAGCAGAACAGTGATTAACCACAGCTCTTTAGTTTCAAATAAATGCATGAACACCGAAGCCACTACAGCTATAGCTCATGTTGTATTAACCCCTTCTATCATTTAAAATCATTTAGCATACCTAAAACACATCTTATTGAAAACTGCCATTTCACTAACCATTGAGTCTGGGAGACTCAAAGAGATACCAGAGACTAAAGTAAAAACACAAAGCAAACATAGAAATTATTTATATTGAACATATCCTGACATAGCCATATCAGCTGCTGGAACTACCAAAACATCACATTTGGTTCTGCACAACTTTGTAACAAATGTGTAAAACTTAGAGAACACAAGCAGATGAAAAAATGACTTTAAAATTACTTCTGAATATGAGTACCTGTAGGCTTGTCCCAGACTTTTATACGCATCTATGAAGTCTGCTTTCTGCTTCAGAGCTTCTTTGAAGGATTCAATGGCTTCCTATACAGAAAGAGACCAACAGAAAAATTTGTAACTTAATACATTCATTAAATTTCAGCATCCTCAGTAGTTATTAGCTATGGAATTTATGGTTATATATCAAAAGCTTTGGAAGGAACAAACAAGGCATGAATTTATTACAAAATCTACAGAGTAAAAATTATTACATAATAAATGACATACTGAAACATCCTTTACAGTACTGACAGATTTAGCTGGAATTCTTTTGTCTAATATGCAGTAAGATTGAGCAATTCTTTTAGTATTTTAATAGAGTTCAGAGATTAAATCCCTTCAGAGTTTGCTTTCAAAGCACAGTCTGCTCCCAAAGGCAAAGCAGTCTCTCCTTATAGTCTTCCTTCTTCATTCGTAATACACCTCTTAAGTTTTGGAGGCCAAAAGACTCCTTAAAATCTGCACTTTGCCTTTAATTGTCTTACTGCATTCTTTGTTATTGCCTCAGTTGGAAACATTCTCTTTAGGGATTACAGTGTTAGTGATCATCTTCACACAACAGCATGTACAGTTGCTATCACTGCTATTGCTGTTGTAAGGAATACAATGTAATACAAACAAAAGCCAACAAAATAAGCATGTGACTAAAGAAATATTCCTCTTCAAAGAATCTGATTAAGAACTCAGCTTTTCAAACTAGAGTGGCTACACAAACTGGAATATTCAATACTAAGACTTAGAATCAAGGATGGAATAATCAACTACTTTATATTCCTACTAAGGAATGCCTTGAAGTCTTCAATGCAATAAATTAGATGCTGTAAGTAAAGAATTACTGGTATCTTTAGTCAATTTAGAAATTCTTATTTAGAAAAACTATCAAATATGTTCTGAGCACTACAATGTGCAGAAAAATACTGACTGAACAAAAATGTAGGACAATTGCCTACAACTATGGAGAAGCTCTTATCCTATAGATCAGTTTTAAAATCAAGATTATTATTCCCAAAACCAGTGATTCAAAGAAATCTCTTTTCACTCAAAAATGAACACATCCACCCTCAACTCAAATCGTCAATTTTTAGCAAGCCTTATAAAACCTAACAGATGGCATGTGTAGCTTTCCTTTAAAAGGCAGCCTGAATCTGACTGGACACTAAGGTGTACCTGGGGATGAAAAACCACTCAGTGACAATCTCTCTGAACATGAATATCAGAGAGGGAAGATGCTTCCTTTGAGAAAAGAAATTGGGGGGAAAGAGTAGTGCAGAAATGTGTTGACCTGTGTATCAGAAAGAAGAAGAGTTTTCTTCTATTCTGCTAACTGATACAGCATTTATTTTTGTCAGCTGTATTTTCACCATCACTTTTTGGGGTCTCCACTGCCTGCAACAAAAATCAGAAATCCAGACTATTATTTGCAAGTATCTCTTCTTACTGCAAGAAGATACAGACAATAAAAGTTCAATGACAGTCTGATGTCCTCACAGCATACAGTGAGACCGTGGAAAAAAATACCTGCTTGGGTACTAAAAAAGTGAGGAAGTTGACTAAAAAAAATAAATATAGAGATAGAAAAAATTAGTGCTTGCCTATGAAAGATAGTGGGCTGAAACTTCGGAGTCCTGGGTTGCCTCCAGATTCTGCATACAACCCTTAATGAACCCCAAGCTGTTATCAGAGGTTAAAATAAAAGACAGCTTCTACAACTGAATTCAGGAATCACACCATTGCATCTTAATTTTTCAAACTGAGGATTTCAGAAAACTTGTATAATTACTCTCCACTCTAGAAAAATGGCAGCAGTACCTCTGAATACTTTACAAACAATAAACAGGGGCAATACTACTACACCTAAAACAGAGAAAAGTTTTGAGTTAAAAATTGGTGAAAACTTAAAAAAGACATGGGATGAACTTACTTGCCTGCTGATTTTAGAAACTGAAGGAGCAAGTATGTTCCCTCAAGTTAGATATCAGCCTTCCAGAAACAACACAGAATTGAAATAAACATGCATAATTGCAAGGCTCTACCAGCACTTTCCTTTATTACTCCCTAGCTCGTTCAAGGAAGAGTTTAAAATTAATTTCTTCTTCATCCCTCTTCCCTTCTCAAAACCTAGGAAATCTCCATTTCATTTTGAAATTTTGGAACATAATCATACAAATACTAGCAGAGGTGTAAATACACATATCTTTCAAAGCATTATCTTTAAACATGCCTGTTATCACTGACCTAATGAGATTCAACAAGACCTGCAGTATTTACATATCATATCATGGAATCTTTTTATTTTGCTTGCACTCTTTCACCTTAAAAATCTTCCTTATGTGAGAGACAAATACATGCATCAACATCAATGATATTTCTACTGTTTTATCGAAATAACTTCAAATAAAGGGTATTGTTCTACATGAACTACTGTTTAATATAGCTTTACCTTCAGAAGTCCTCTGTGAAAGAAGGTTAAGCCTTTATAAAGCATAGCTATAGGCTGATTTTTGTTCAGTTCCAGTGAGCGCTGAAAATCTTCATGGGCTGTTGCATAATCCTATGATAAAGAAGATTTCAGATGACACAAAACACCATACAAATAGAGAGGAATACATACTTTTATTTCCAACAAAACTACAGAATTTTGTTTAATATATGAAGTCAGTCTCACGGCTAAGCAGCAATGACTATCAATTACCAATCAGAACATCAAAGAATGCACAATACACTTCCAACTTTTACAGGAAGTGCTGTATAAAACACAGTAAATGAAAAAAGTAAAGTAAAACACAGTAAATGGAAAAATAGCTGGAAGCAAGCAGTGAAATCAGAAGAATCAAGTAGGAAACCAGCTATCTAGTATTCACACAATCTTTGAAGTTAAAGCTAATTGCCCTACATTAAAGCTTTAAGAACAAGACACAAAATGGGATCTTAGCATTTTTGTAGGGTTTTTTGTTTATTGTGAGAAGTGTTTTTTCTTAAGTATATAGAAGACTTACTACCTTGGATGTAAGTATCTTCCTTCTTAGACTGGTGTTTACCAATACTAATTAATTGCAGGTTATAAATAATTATCCACTTCCCACTCCTCAAACACAAAAGAATCTGAGGTGTTAATGTAAGGTATTTGTCCTCTGATTCTCAACATTAAATAGATTTGCAAATTAAATACTTAGAGAATACTTCTGAACTCTCAGAAAGCTACAGGAGAACCAGGGCTTTTATTATTATATTGGTTTGGGGTTTTTTTAACTAAATAGGAAAGAAGTTCTAGAACAAAAATAACAACTAGCACAGAAGTAACAACCAGCCAAAGAGAATCCCCAAAATCCACTAACCTCAGATATGAAGTAAAGGGTACCTCTGTGCCTATAGAGCCTTGCTGATGGTTGCAGCTGAATAGCTTTGGTGAGATCTGATAATGCTTCACTGATTCGTCCTAGTGGGGACAATATCTAGGAGCACAAAATCAAAACACAGTTTAGAGCAGACAGACTGAATAGATTTTAGAAATATGAAGATTATTCTTTTCCATGTTCAGCTTTAACAGAGCAATTGTATTTGCTAGAATACACTGGAAAGTTCCACTATAAATTTCAGTAATTATGGCTTCTACACTCCAATGAAAGAGTAAACCTGAAAGAATTTTTCTCAAAACTATCAGTGCATGTGAACATCACCACATTCATAGAAATCCTGTATTCCAAACTAAACCCAAGTTGATCAAAGCAAAATACTCAATTTTAAGCCATTTCAACATATTCAAATGAAAATGTAATTAAAGTATCTTCCTAAGACTTATTTGAAAAAAACATTCCCCCAATGGAAAATGGTCCATTTCCAATTATTCGAATGCCTTTCATATTTTTAGATCAAGGTTCACAAATGTGCTAAGAGATCACTAAAAACATTAAAACTCTGAATATTATGGCAGCCATCATTATACAGTATGCTGACTTTAATATCTATACTTTTGGTTTGTCTACAAAGCTGCTTCTTAACATTTTCTGCAATTTAGTTAGCAAAACAAAATTTGATTTTTAAAATAAAAAAACATATGTGAGTTGGAATGACTTTTAAATTACATGCACAAATATAAACCCAGAACATTTCATTTTTTAAAAATGTGGTATTTTAACAACTAGAATTCATAGCAGATTTACTAAGGTGGCAGAAGGTGCAAACAGTAAGGTTTTGATTAATTTCATAAAAACATATTTTGATTAATTTCATTTAAAATGTAAACACAAATGATCTTGTTATACAGTATGTCAAAAACTGAACACTAACACAATATATGCCATTCCATTGGCTAAAATAACTCTATATGGTCTATGTCTTATTTTAAAACTTAATATTCCACAAATTACACTGTTTGAGAGGAAATGTGTATATTTGAAAAGAAAGGAGAACAGAACACCAAGCTTTAGCCATTACATCAGTTAAGATATAATTGGAACCACAGTATAATTGCAACTTCTCCATAAGTCTGAAAAGACACAAAAAATGCTCACTTCTGCTCGCTGTTCAAATACTTCAGGATGATCTGGTTCTAGACTAATCACCCTACTGAGCTCAAACAGAGCAAGTTCAGCATTTTTCATATCCTGAAAAGGAGAAAAGTAAACAAGGTGAACAACTGTGCACACTTAAACTAATACACTCTCAGGATGAAGGACAACTAGATTGGCTTAGTGTATGTAAGTGTAACAGCTTGTATTAACAGCTCTTCACACCTTTGCTAAAAACATCAAGATGCATTATTCTGCAAATAGCTGGAAAAAACCACTTCTGCTACAAACAACGAAACTAAACTTTGTTTGTACACATCATCTTTGTGTTGTACCCTCTAATAATTTATTCATATAACTCTGTGAATAAGTATTAGATTTATAGCTCCAGAGGTACCTTGCTTGGCAGCAAAGCTGGTTCAAGCTCCCACATGAACTCCAACACACAGGCACACTCACACCCACCAGTGTTGTCATCAGCACTGTCTGCAACTTAAGCCAAGCAGTACTGATAAATGGAGTGATGCCAACAGGATCCTGCCTATCTAATATTTTAAATTGTCCTCAATTAAGTAGTTAATTAATAGGATGGAAGTAGTTACTTCATTAGAAAAAAATTTGAAGTAATTATATAGCACATTCTGTATTAGATTTCATTGATCTTTTTCTTCCTTCTCAAAGCAAAGAAATTTCGTGCTTAATATCATCTTTGTGTCTTGAAGGTGTCACTCAAAAACTTTTACAAAATGAAGCTGTATCAACACCTAGCTGAACTGAGAAAAACTCATGCTGATGTTAAAAACAAGCAAATATGAGGGACCTCAAGCTCTTGTCAGCACCCCTAGATAATTAAACATTCTGTACAAAGAAAATTTTCAAGGGGTTATTAAATTATTCATTCTTCTAGAATTCTACCAACTATTCAACCATGATTCAACTGGCCACAAAGTCCTACAAGGACCACAGTCTACTCATAAATTTCTCTCTGCTCAACAAGTTATTCAAGCAGTAAGTATTGCAAGCAAGTAATTTAATGTTGATTTTTTAAAATTAATTCAAAGTGCAATGTGAAGTCCACGATATTGGAAGAGTTGACAATGTTCCCAGGCTGCAAAATACTTTTTCATTTCCAAACAGAGCTGGGATATGGAGATGAATTCAGTGGGACTTCATAAACCTATCTCTCAGAGGCAAAACACTGCCTGTTATCTTAATGGGCAACTCTTTCAAGAAGCTGTGTCTCACAGCCTTACTATCTACCACTCACAATAGTGCCTCATCTTCTCCTTTGGCACACTTATGTTGTGCAGCTTTATTTCCAGTCTCACAAAGCAAATGTGCCCATGGCTTGAGCAGTATGATCTGCTAGATCCCTCTATGTTATACAGTGCACCAGCGAAGGGACAGACTCCTCATGGAAGTAGAACAGCACAAAGACTTTGAGGTGTACTTAACACGTTCTCACCAGTCTAGTTACTCCTGTTACAGACTTTCTTATAGTTCAGACTCAAACAATTCAGTTGGGTATTAATTAAAAAAATTATCTACTCACATGTAGTCCTTTTTTCCCGTATGCTATCCCTCGCCCATAAATTGCACTAACCAGCTCTGGTTCTTCCTGTTAAGCAAATAAAATATTAATTTGTGGTGTGTTTTTTTTGGTTTCTTCAATATGTATTTAATTTTAGCTGATCTAAAGTAAGCAATGAACAATCACAGCTGCCAGGCAAAGAGATTTACTGTATTACAATCCATACTTTCATATGCTCACAACTTCCAATTCAATTTAATGGAATTTTTCTGGAGTATTTGTCTGATAAAAAAAGCCAAACAGAGAGCAGTTATCGTGCCTATGACCACCTACCAGAAGCTATTACCCTGTGTACATTAGACTAGATTACAAGACACAGTATTCATTAGAATGCTCTGTTACCCAATCCATTAGTTGTAATCTTACTGGTAATTATGTAACAACTTCTGTCTCATGTCACTGAACTGGTAAGAAACACACAATTTGGCCACTCAAAGCTTATTTTGCATGCAATTTAAATTTGAGATTTAAAATTTGGGAGCAAGATATTATGACATCCTGATGAAATTTATATTCAGACAGCAACTAAAACCAGAGGTATTCTACTAAAATAGTTCTGCAAAATTCAAACCAACTTTCCTTAAGTTAGATTTAATTTTGTGACTTTTCTACTTGGGCACTTAGACAGGATGCACCCTACACAGTAAATCTACTTCTTGTTTGATGTAATTTACTCCAACCACACTTTCCCATACGAATTTCAAGAACTATACAGCAAAACTGTTTTGTCAACACAACAATGCCTACACAGTGAAGTCTCCCTGAAAACCAGCAAGGAATCACCATCTTCAGACCTGTCAGGAACACAGCTGTCCTACAAAAGTTTGTAGCACAGGCCTTGTCTTTTTTAATTGGGACATCTGCCAAGAAACAAACTGCTTCCTAAGAAACAAACTCTGCTGTGGACAAAACAATAGAATATGTGGCATATCAGTGCTGGCAGCTTGCCAGACTCCAGCTGATTCCAAGTTTATGCTTGGCTACATCAACAGTAGGTAGCTTCCTACTCTTAATACCATGGCTAAGCAAGGCTCTTCTATTCAGTTAAATGTTTTAATGCTCACTTTATATGTATTTAAAATTGCCTTGTGGAAAAATGAGTGAATAATCATGATTAATTTACAGCCTTTCAGGCACACCATAAGCATAATATTAAAGCATACTTTAAACTGAGATGTGGGCACTGCAGAAGTACTCTAGCACATAAATGCTTCTCCCAGTATCTTTCTACAGTTGTTGTACCTTGCTTATCTCCACCCATATTAAGTTTCCTTCCGAATAAAGACAGGAAACAATACGTAAATCCAGGTTTTGAAAGCAGGATTTCTCATTAGGGTAAAAAAACCCCTCACATTAAAACAAATCAAAGACAGATATCACTAAAAACCTATATCAACCAAATAAAAATAAAAGCACACAAAACCCCCAAATGTTCTTGTCCTCAGATAAATTCCCTGGAATAATTCCATTAAATTGCCACACTTCCACTCAATTTAAAACAAGCCGTATGACACTTTAAAAAAAAAAACCATGCTATTATTTGCAGTATTGCTTTCAGCTTGCATTTGTGTACTTTAAACAATTTAAATGAAAACGTATGTCCATGCTTCTGGATGTTCCAGGTTTTTAGCCAAAAATTGCAGTATTTTTAAGTCATCTTTAGTTGAAGCTTATAAATTGTTGGGGCTGTTTTTGTTTTAAATGTGACTACCTCCTACTTAACTGCAGAAGATTCTGAATTCTTTATTTTGGTCAGGAAAAACACCCATAATATAAGTATTAGTTATATTTTATTTATATATTAAACTAATTACATTCTTACCATTGAAAAAGGATAAAGGCAGCATACAAAATCATTTATCATTGTGAAAGCAATGTGTTACTTGCCACTAGCAATAAATTATCTCTGTCAGGGCTTTTTTTCCTCATGTTACTGGCAGCATGCTGTCACCCAAAAAAGTCTACTTTAAATATCTCATCCTACACAACAAGCAGACAATCTAAGAAACTTCAGCTCTGCAGAGGTCAGGCCTCTGAAAGCACGTGCTTTTTTTGGTCAAAGTGCCATAAAAACTTTATGCCTACAGATGAGAAAAATACTCACCAAATAACCAAGATACTGATCACCCAGTTCTAACAGTATGCTTATGTTTGGATGGAAAAGAAAATGAACAAACAGCAGAATAATTACTCTCATTTAAAAATCTTTAATATTTGTTTTACTAAAAGCCATATGTGGCAATGGATATTTTCATTAAGTTATTTTTTGGGGTCCAAGCAGAAAACTTACCTGCAGCATTGTTGAAAAATGTCGTATAGCTTCATCATACAAGCCGTTGCCAATCAACACATAGGCAATTGCTAACAAAACATTAAAAATGTTAACAAAACAGAAAAAAACCTGACTTTTAAAAACTATTAAATGCAACCAAATTGTAAAATGTTTAAGTTCCTACATTGCAGTGAAGATTAAAATATTCAGAGGATGCCTGAATGGCTACCAAAATGACATGACTTCCCTCAGCCATTACCTAGCATTCATTAATCACTCAATTCATACTGTGCTCTTCAGAACTGTTTTGGGGTTTTGTGATCTGTTTGTGGATTTTTTCTCTCTTTTCTACAAGTTGTTCAGGAAAGGGCCCATGTTTGCTTCTGAAATCTTAGATCAGAAAAGGAACTATGATCCCAATACAATAGCCGTGGACGCTTTCTCAAGTAGAAATGCCACCTGGCTATTACTAACTTTTTTTGACAATTTGATTAGGGAACTTCTATTTGTTTGTACACATATTGATAAACTTTATTAGGTCCCAATAAGGTTGTCCTTCATTTGAATTACCTAGAAATACTTCAACAAAACTCATTTCATTATTTATAAAGTTGAAACTGAAAAACAACTGAGTCTTTGCCTATGTTGTAATTATGAAAAGCTTTCTAGTTCTTGTACATGCTCCCATTTTGAAGTAGAAGCCAACTGTTTGAAAAAGAAACAGACCATTACAAATATGTTCCTGTAATCTCCACAAGATATAAAAATACAGTCAAATCACAAGACTGGAAAGCTGAAGTTTTGCTTGCGTGACTGAAGTTCAGTTCTGACAGCTGAATATCTTAAGATTGTTTCATTTTGCATGTTTTAATCTCTCACAATTCTTAGCTCTGAACTAAGCTCTGTCTACACTGCCAAAAAACCCAGTACCTTGAAGACCACAGCTATGAAAGTTAGAGAGAACTTTTCCCCAGGCAGTTTGTTTAAACACCTGGCAGTGGAACTATGAGCAGATTTCACCTTTCCCCACTTACAATGAATTTAGCAACAGAAGAGGCACCTCTTAGCTTAATTATTTATTCAAACATGAGAAGACACAAGTAAGTCAGTTAAAGCAAAGGCATTATTAATAGGACACAGACACTTATCTTTCAGCAAGCAGAGCCACATTGTTTTGGCAGTGCTGCTAAGCACAGTTCATTAAAAAAGGAAAACAGTTAAATGAAAAAGAAATAAAAGCTGTATTTAATCCAGAGCTTGACTCAGAGCACTTCTATTATGAAGAAGGAAACATTTGTATGCAATATAAGCTTTCTCCTCAATACATAAAAAGCTTCACTTGGCACAAATACATAGTATTACCAAAAAAGGGAAAAAAATGGGCAGAGAAGGACAGGATGAAGAGCTCTTGAATTTTCCTCATTTCATTCTTCTTCAAGACTACACAGTTATTAGTATCATCTTTAGGGTTCCAATCCCAGAACACAGAAAAAGTGGAACATAATATAAAGTCAACTCAACAATTCCAGTGTTATGAAAAAATGTGGAGGACGCAAGACAACCAAGACTTACATTGTCACTCAGTTGTCTTACTGATAACAACTGTATTTAGTTTATACAAGACACTTGGCAAAATGCCAAACTGAACTGTGAACTGTCTGTAAAATTCTGGCAAGTGGATGACAGCTAGTACCTGATATGGTACCAGCTTCTTTTTAAACAGTATCTTTTTGATATTTTAATCTTTAATATTACAAAACTACAAGTACTTCTTTGAAAAAATCTCATGGTTAACAATGGCCCATTACCCAAAGTATTTCAGTTCCAACATTCCTTCAGAAGGCCCCATACATTCTGTGTTACTTCTTCTCAGAACAGTTAAAAGCAACATGCACAAACAAGAAGGGCCAAACCAGGCTCCTCACACCACAACATCCTTGGTGCCAGCCTACATGCCAAACACGAGCAAAGAGACCTTCTAGCACAGTGTTCCAAATCTACAGAACAAATACTAGAAGTATCAGATATTTTCATCTCAATAGAAGTCTGGTATTTTTTGCAGCATCCTATGAACATAGCTAGGTAGTCTAGGAATATAAAGATTAAGCTCCCAAATTTTCCTGGATAAATTCATGAAGATAGAAACTATGTCAAAAAAAAAAAAAACCTTCTTAATTATTTTCAGTTCATTAGAGGGGATTAAAAAATCTCTCTTTGCTCTTTTACAAAAGATGGTCTGCTGCCTTCCTTGACACACATCCTCAAAAGTCTCTTCGCTGCCTCATAATACTTTGATTTGAAGAAGCAGTGCAACTCTGTTTTTGAGTCCCTTGAGGAAAGTATTTCCTGCTCATTTATTAGAAATGCCCCCATTTCTTTTTGTGCTGAGTGCGCTTTGAAAAAACTTCAAGTAGCAGCCTAGGACATAATTCAGAAAGTCTTCCTGCTGTGTATAAGTTTTGATGGGAGGAGTGTGGAGACAGGAAACAGATCCAAGATCTATGCTTCACAGAAAGCAAATTGCATTGGTAACATTTTCTGGATGTTTGAACAGTTTTAGTCATCAATAATCACAGAAAAATGGAAACAGGAAGTAGCTGAGCATATTAAAAAATACTTAATCAGCATTCTTTCTGAACATCTGCTTAAGCAGACATGGTGAAGAATTCTAGTGAAGAAAGCAGGAAAGATTTTTAGCAACAGAGATAAGTATTTGCTTTATACAACCAGAAAAAACTTGCTGCAATTCCAGATTTATTAGGTTTAATTTGAAGTTAATGCATCACTTCAATCATCAATTTTCAAAACATTTAGTGCTAATAATTGGCACATCATTCATCTGCACAAACCTTATATAAAACATCTTACCCAATTCTTCATTTGTGTTGTCATTATCAGTAGCAAATGGAAATCGTTTTTGCTCAGCAAGCAACTTCGCTTGACTCTGTAAAACATCATATTTTCAAGTGTTCAGCAAGCAACACCACAGAATTTAACAGAAAATCTATGTCTTAAATCCTTAAGAGAATGCCTTAAAACACAAAGTTAAAACTAATGCAATTTCACTAAGGTAACTGAAATCGAGTTCATTCCTAGTCTTCCACAAGAGAAAAGCTTCTCTTCAGTCAGATGCTGCTGTTTTCTGCTCTAACATAAGGGTAACCAAACCTCAGAAAGAACACTGTCAGCATTTTACCAGGGACTGATGTTTCAGTATTGCATTTGCTTAAGGTGAAGTTTTCAGGCCTTTTTAAGACACCTTACTTCATATGAAAGTTTATACTGTTTACCCTATAATTATTCCTTTGTCTCCTGCAAAGGGAAGAGTACTGCAGAAGAGTAAAACACTGAAAATAAACACTGAAAAGATTATCACTCCACCAATATAGAAAAGCTAAACTCCACAATGGCACACTAAAGAGCCTGTCCTTTCAACAATGGCATTCTGTCAGTTCTACACTTTGTTCAAATAGTAGCCTTATATAGGATGTCTGTTCCCTAAATAATGCACCTATAGAAACCAATACTGTCAAAGACAAGCCCCTCAGAAATGCAGGAATATTCAGCTCTGTTGACTTCCACAAGTACTTTTCACAGACAGCTGTAAGCCTACCAGAGTAGTTTATGTTAGAAAAATGCAAAATGTTCATTTAAATCAACAGGTCTTACAAAGTGTTTTAGGAAACAAGAAGAGGGTAAAATAACATCTCTCTCCATTCAGTTATCTTCATTCAGTTCAACTAAACAGCTCATTTCCACTACTGTCCTCCTTTAAGGTTGTTCTGCCTGTCCAATCACAAGTAGTCACACTAACTGTGTCCACGACACAGACATTTCATTTATCTAAAAAGTGCAAAAGTTAAATGGTCAAATTCCATTGCACAGTTTTTGCCCTGTGTGTCTAACGACGAGGAGAACATTTGGTCTGTTCTAAGAACTTGAGTGTTTTGGAAAGTATGAATGATTAGCAAATGGATTTTACAAACCTTTTATTTTGTACTGCAATTAAAGGTAACGTATGAGCTCTACATTACACTATGCCACTGAAAATTGTTACTCTGCCTGTATCTGCACCTCTACACTAACAGAGCATGGCAGTTATTTCCCCTACAGAGAAAAGCCATTAAAAAAACAGCACAAAAATGAGCAAGGTTCAACAGATATAACAATAACTAAATCTACATTACAATCCATATGCATTTACAAACAACATTTTTATATCACCAATGGCCTTCATGCAATATTCATAAAATGACCTTTAACACTTGACTCTGCAAAACATTATTCTTCTATACTTGTTTTAATATTTGGAAAAACAGCACAACTTTTTTACTGAAGGACAATCTCTTCCTTGATGGATTTACAAAAACAGGTCTACACATCTTTGTCTGCAGACAAAGATAAGATATAGCCAGATTCCACACTAGTATTGGAAAATAAGCCCCAAGGAGAAGAATCTCAAAATACATTAAAATAATTTCCTATGGATTACTGAGTTGCATGTGACAGCAAGACAAGTACCACTACCTCACCTGTTTTGTCATTACAGAGTAAAAGAACTGTTAGGGTGGCAGAGAAAGTGGTTTCACACTTCCTCAACAAACTCTGAATTCAGGTACAGGTTAAACATCCTGCAGCTCTACACACACAAAAAAATGTCAGTCACTCTGTCTTCAAGAAACAGGAGAATTTTCCTCATAGCACCATATCCCAACAGGTTTAATTCTTGCTCTCTTTAAAACAACTGTTTTGTTTTTTTTAACAGGGAAATTTCCTTCTAACAAATATACATTTCACTGTGTTAGAAAGAATTGCTGGTACTGTTGGGACTAGACTAGAAAGATCTTCTGACCAATATATGATGAAGTCTAAGGAAAATACTCAAGTTAAACAATTGGCTTAGTGGATTTGCAGTATAGTAGTTTTAATTCCAAGTGCCACCTTTGGAGAAGTTGCTTTGAGTTAAAATATTGCTTATACGCTCCCTCAGCCAATAATTTCTAAAAATTTGCCAAAGCTACTTTGTTTATTTACATGGAAATAATTTGAAGATTTTCCACACCTGTATTCTACTGGACTGAAGATGTAACATCAAACCTTTGTCCTCAAAAGGCTAAGAGCAGTGTTGCAAGAAAACACAAATTCCAAAATAGTCCTCCTGAGGTCTCTCTACCAAAAATACTCTTCTTTTGTTAGAATATTCTTCACATGCCAGGTCAGTATCACATTGAGTGAAATATGGTCTGAAGCCTCTAATTCCCATCTTTGCACAATGTTACTTCTGTAAACACTAGAACCATTACTCTTACTTTCACACGTGTTTTGTAGTAAAGCTCAGGAAGCTAATCTGGGTAGAAACTAATGCCCCTCCCCCTTTTTCAGGCATAGCCCCTGCACCCCCAAACCAAAAAATTAAGTGGTTGATTAACTGAGGTGAAGGTTAGCTCTCAGTGACAACATCTGCTTCAATTAGTTGACAGCACTAAAGACTCATGACAGATTACTACCAAGTGATAATTTTATGAGTAACTTGAGTTTATTCATACTTAAGCCTTACGGGCAGTGATGCCTACTGATTAATATATCAACTTGCCTTTATTTTCCTGAACTTCATTCTAACTGGTTATGCAGCTGAAGTGACAATCTGCAACTTCAACAATCTAGTAAAAATATTTTGTACGTTATATTCTTGGTAACATACCAGAATTTTTTCTGTATTCAAGGAAAGTATAGATTCACAGGATGATGATCCTCCTATGTCACAATCCGATTCATGGAAGTGCAAAAATGATGAATCTAGGAGAAGAGAGAGAAAATACTTTTAGGAACTCATAGAGTTACGTACATGTTCTGTCATCATGTCTCACATTTCCTCATGTTGGCTGAGCAGCTTCCCCACTGGGCATCCCACAGGGCAGAACTTTAATGAAGCGCTCTCTGCCCATAGCACTACACCCGCACAGCCAGGGAAGCAATGGCTGACATGAAAGCTTTACCTAATTAGTTTTATTCCTACTTATGTTTATGCTTCTGGTTAGAAATAGATTAATAAAAAGAGGTGCTAAAGAAATGGGGCAGAGGTGAAAAAGGAGGAAGCTGGAAGCAAATAACAAGGGCTTGGGGTAGGCATGTCCTCTTTCAGCATTATGATTCCATTCTCTCACCCAGAAAGTAACATATAAAATTCCTTCCAATCCCAGAGAGGGAAATAAATGGAATGGACCATAAAGAGGCAGGGGGAAAGCTGCAGAAAACAGAGGTTTACAGAATAATGGAATACCATTATTCTGTAAAAAGCAGCCAGAATAATGAACTGTAATTGATCAAACATATACAAAGGTAAGCTACTAAGAATGTCATTTCAAAAAATGTAAGGCTGATTCATTTCTCCTAAAAGTCAAACACAGCTTGTTGACATAGCAGAGAAAAAGATTAAGATACCAAACAAAGAAAGAAGTAACAATAACAATCAACAGCATTCCCTTAGATTGATAGACTACAGAAACCACTTCCCCTACATGATGCTTTTAATTGCTACTCCAATAGAACTGTTAACTTTCAAATTTTTGGAACCTAAAGCTTCTATCATCTTTAATTATTTCAAGAATAAACAAGAAAAAGCAAATATACAGCATTATCTCCTTTAAGCCATGACACAAATAACAAATTTTATCATCTCCCTTGATGTCTGTAAATCTAAACTTGATGCTAAGTTTGAAAGGCTGGGAGGCAGGGTGTGCTCTTATATTTTGACTTAGGGATTGCAGTTAATTCCCTATCTCTCACAAGCACAGAGTTAAAAAAGAAAAAGAAACAGTCTTCTTGTAAAGAGAAATAAATGCAGCATCTAAAATCATTCCCTGTAAACAGGAACTTGGATCTCTGTTGAGCCATAAATGATAACCAGTGGGAGAAGTTTTACAACAAAAGCAAGGGTGGTAAAAAGCAGAAGTTCAAAGTTTAAAGTCAGTCCTGTGAGAACAGTGGCAAACCACTCATAGTTTCCAAAAAGAGCACTGCCAGCATAAGGTTTCATCACTGCCCTTTGTTCTTCACATTGGTCAAACACTCCTGCGCTACGCCAGCGTTATTGACACGTTACTTGTTCCTGTTGGTGCTTGTGATTCAGTAACTTTTAGAGTTTTGGCTGCAGACTCAACAAGAAACTTTTGCTTCAGACATCAAAACAAAAAGGTGCAGGCATGGCCTACCTCTGGAATAATTTTCTTCACAACAGCAAGGATTGCAACAGAAAGAATTTTTTGTAAGGTGATAGGGAATAAGACAGCAAAGCCACAAGCTTGATACAAGCTACAGTAGGGAAAGGCCCCCTCAAATCTTGCAGTTCTTAGGGCAACAAACTGCTTTACTCACATGGAGAAATGGGTCTGCCTTTCTTTGCGAGTCAGACAAAATCAAAACTGAACCACATTAACAACTTCATTTTCATGAAGTTTTCTTCATTCTCAGAAACACAACCAGAGAAAGTTGGACCTTGTAGTAGGCTACAGGGAAAACTATTTGAGACCAAAAAAACCTCAGCTTCTGTGCAAGTTGTACTAAAACAAAGATCGTGAACTCAAGGAAATTTTTCAATTGGCAATTCATTTAGCCCTACCACTTAAACAGCAAGGAATGAATTGGTATATAGCTATTTGAAGGTAAGTATGTTGTTCTGTAAGTAAGGCCTATCCTACTACCAGTGCATGCAAGGCACCCGAGATACCTGATGATTCAAGCAGAATTCTTTGTACCAATCCTAGTTACACCGGTTTCTTTAAAACAACATCCACGTTAAATCAAAACCTAATCAGCCAATTCCACCTCTGAAGGAGTGCCTTGAGTCAATCATTCATGTCAGGTCTAGTAACAGATGTAATCAAGTGCTTTGCCATTTATTAACTTGTAGGGTGTACCGATTTTTATCTCTACACTGGGCGAAAGTCTTCTTGTTTTATGCTTAAGCTTGAATAATTTGTAGCAACGGTTACCTGAGATAACTTCCAAGATCTGATTTCATGTTTACGTACTATGGCTCTCAGCCACTGTAGCCACACACACACACACAAAAAGGTGATAAAATAAAACCAACTAAAGAACTAGTTGATAAAACCGCCTAAAGAACTTAATAATGTGAAGACAAAAGCACATACAATGAGGGAGGGCAGAAAGCAAAAGCCCAGGTGCAGGAAACTCATAAGAAGTTATTTCAACAAAGCCTATTACTCAAGTGGATTACATTAATATTATATTAGTTGTTAGGGACCACAGGAATTGCTGATATGAGCACAGGCTTTATGAAATTAAGGGCAGGAAAAAAAATCACAAAACCATGCTGACAGCTAAGATGTAATGACACAACACTGGTTATTCTCTTATATATAATTGAGTATCACATTCCAAGCAACTGATAGACCTTTTTCTTCATGAGTATTGCATGCACACTGCAATTCAGACTGGCATCTTTGTATGGCCCATTCACACCATGCTCAAGATCAACAAACATAACACATTAAACCACATGATCCAGATACAAAAGATATTCAAGCAGATAAAAACAGTTTTAACAATGCCTGTTTTACAAGACATCAATTAACCTGAAAAATAGCAGAAGATCTGCTACCCAAACTTGCCACTCCTAAGAGAAGCATCCAGTTCACCAGCACAATAGATATAACTGTAGCTGAAATGAAATCGAGCCACATCTCACTCACTGAAACATGGAACTGATATGGTTGGAAGAGACCTATGGAGACCATCCAGTCCAGCCCTCCTGCAGGGTCACCTCAAGCAGGTGACACAATAACACATCCAGGTGGGTTTTGAATGTCTCCAGATAGGGAAAATCTGCAAGCTCCTTGGGCAGCCTGTTCCAAGTGCTCTGACACCCTCCTACAAAGTGGTTTTTCCCCAAGTTGAACTGGAACTTGTACTTTAGTTTGTGGTCACTGCTCCTCATCCTGTCTCTGGGCATCACTAAAAAGTCTGCCATACTCTTCACACCTTCATGAGATTCCCTCTCAGTCTTCTTTCCTGTAGACTAAACAGGAACGTGAGAGACTAAACTCTTCGTGAGAGAGACGTCCCAGACCCCTGGACCCTCTCCAGCAGCTCCTTGTATGAGAAACTCGGTAATACGAGCACGGAGCACAGGCACATCCCATACTACCGAGCGCAGGAATTGAAAAGCAGGCAGAGTCCAGCTGCTGGGCTCGGGAGGTGAATGGGCAGCAGGGATCCTGCCGTGTGGTACCTAAGGTTTGCCCGTCCCAGGGGTGAGAGATTTTCCTCGGCTCGCTGCCACAGCCTCCGCGGCTCCGCGCCACACCACGGCGGGCTCGGCGCCGCCGCTCACCGGCGAGCAGCCTCGCTGTGAGTCAGCCGAGGGCAGCGGCGGCACAGCCGAGGGGCCGCCGGCACCCCGCACCGCCCCGGGCCCCCACCAGCCCCGCCGCCCCCGGCCGCCGCTCCAGCGGCCTGGGCACCGCCGCCCCGGGCAGCGGGCGGTCACCGCGGCGACGCCCCTGACTCACCGCACTCGGCCGAGTACTGCTCCGCCCACTCCCCCGCGGGGCCGTGGCGCTGCCGGTGCCGCTCCTGCTGGAACAGGGACAGCGCCGGGTAGCGCTCGGTGAGGGCGAGCGCGGCCCGGGCCAGCAGGGCCAGCACGGCCAGCGGCACCCACGGACGCCGCGCCGAGCCGCCGGCAGGTGCCATCTTCACGGCGCGCATGTGCGCCTCCCCGGCCGGGAACACGGGGTGTCCCCGCCGCCCCTCCCACGGGGCCGCCGTCGCACTGCCCCCTGGGACATGAAGTTCTCCACCGGCGCAGTCGTGCGTGCGACAGCGGCAAGAAAACCACAGCTCCCGGGATGCAGCGCTGGCTCGGCCGCGCTCCCGAACGCGGAAACGAGGAGGCGGCGTGGAAGCGCTGACAGGGCTGGGCGTGCTCCCGCGCGCCATGGCGGCGCTCGGCGCCTACCGCTGTATCGAGTGCAACGGGGAGGCGACGGAGCTGTACCGGGACTACCAACGCGGCGTGCTCCGTATCTCCATCTGCGTGAGTCGGGGCGGCGAGCAGTGGGTGGGGGAGGCCAGGAATGCACGTGGGAAGCTCTGACGTCAGCAGGCGGCAGCGGCGGCGCGCGGCACGTGGTAGAGGGTCCGGTGGCACGCGGGCGCCTGAGCCCCTTGGAGCGCCCCCTGCTGCCGGGCTCGGGCCATGCCCGCGCGTTGTGGCCGCTGTTCCTGAATCCAGGTGTCTTGTGAGGAAAGGCTGAGAGGGTTGGGCCTGTTCAGCCTCGACGAGAGACGGCCGAGAGGGGACTCATCAATGCGTATAAATATCTAAAGGGAGGGTGTCATGAGGATGGAGTCAGGCTCATCTTGGTGCTGCCAAGCAATAGGACAAGAGGCAACGGGCAGATACTGATGCACAGGAAGTTCCACCTGGATATGAGGAAGGGCTTCTTCACTGTGCAGGTGACCGAGCACTGGGGCAGATTGTCCTGAGAAGTTGTGGATTCTCCCTCACTGGAGATGTTCAAGAACCATCCGGACACAATCCTGTGCCATGTGCTCTGGATGACCCTGTTGGACCAGATGACTCCATGTGGTCCTTTTCAACCTGACCCATTCTGTGATTCTGCAGGTTTTCTGCCTGCTCTGCTTCCCAGTGTCATTTCCTCCCGTTCCTTGAGTGCACCTGTGTGCTGGAGCTGTCCTGACTGGCCTGGGTGCTTCTGTGCAGCGCGTCTGCTGCTCTGTGTGCTCGGCCTGGCTCTTGCTGAAGGGCAGATCTGAGCGTGGCTCCATGGTAGAACACAGCTCCCGTGCCACTGGACCTGAATGTCAGGGTCTGAGCGGTGATTATTTAAAGGGACATGGGGGTCCTGGTCGATGGCAAGGTGAATGTGAGCCAGCAGTGCCCTGGCAGCCAGCAGGGCCGGCCCTGTCCTGGGGGGAGCATCAGGTACAGCATCACCTGCCAGACAAGGGAGGGGATTGTCCCGCTCTGCTCTGCCCTGCAGCAGCCTCGCCTCGACTGCTGTGGGCTGTTTTGGGCAAAGCAGAGTAAGAAAGATGTAAAGCTGTTGCAGAGCATCTAAAGGGGGACTACAAAGCTGATGAAGGATGTAGAGGGGAAGCCATATGAGGAGCAGCTGAGGTCGCTTGGCTTATCCAGCCTGGGGAAGAGGAGGCTGAGGGGAGACCTCATTCAAGTCTACAGCTTCCTCTTGCTTATTAATCTGATATGGTGCTGATAAGCAGATTTAAGGCAACCTGGGAGCCAGTAGATGGCACTCATTCCCCTTGGCATTTAACCATTTGAGGACCAAAAATCCTGGCCTGTTGGCATGCCACATAGAATCAAAGACTTAAGTCCCAGTTGCTGTATGCGTCACAAATGCTAAGCTCATATAAAAAGAGTAAAGAACTGAGTAAAGGAAAGAGCAAAGAATCATACATTCCTAGCAATTTGGAATTCTGTTCACCTTTTCCATGCAGCCCCAGATTTGTACCATTTTTCACTGACTTGTACCAGTCTGTTTGTTCTGGCTATGTTGTGAGTCATCATGGTTCAGTTTCAGTTCTAGTTGCTCTTACATGGCGCATGTCATATCATCACAAAACTGGCCCTCACTTTCTGGCCACCCAGGCAGGGCTGAGAGCAGGAAACACGTTAGCTCATGGCACATAAAGTGGAGATGAGAATGTTGAAAGATTGCCGAGATCAAAAGATTCTTTCAGTTGAGCTGATGTGACTTCAGGTTTATCTGCATACAGCAGGAAAGCCCTGCTGTTGTCTCCAGCTACCAAGGCCTCATGGTTTCCAATAGAGCAATGCTTGGTTTACTTTTTCTTTTTAACCTGCAAGGATAGTTTTGTCACTGTACCAACTCTCTGCAGGCCTTCTATTCCAAGCAGGCAAGGCTGTGCTCTGGCCAGAGACCTGGAAAGTTGTTGATCATCATGCTGCTGACAATGAAAAATAGTCAAGTACTGAATGTCCTTTGATACCCTTCACAGGCTTTCATGAGTAATGATATGTGTGTCAATGTTATGAATCTCCTTGATGATCAAACCTGAAAATAATGATAGCTTAGAAGTCTTCACTTAAAAATATATGAAGACCCCCACTTACCAGTGTGAAACATAATTTATATCAGTTATGTATAAAACCTAGAGCGTAGGCCTCTAAAAACTTAAGGAAAGCTGAAGGTATTTAAGAAAAATTGAAGGTCTGAGGTGAGATTAGAAGGTGTGATCACTCAGCCTGAGAACATTTTTCATCTGTCTTCATGGAGTGAGAGCATTGAGTACTGCTACTCCATTGTTGCATTAAGAGACAAGAAGTGAAAAATTCATAGAAAGATTGTATGTTGATACTCAAAGTGAGGTTGATGGGCATAATCTAGATAATTTTTTTTTTTTTGTTAAAAGCACTTTTATTTCATTCCCATTTTCAAGTAGTACCTGGAAATACTGACACCTTAAGGAAAAAAAACCAGACAACATTTGTTCCATATGGTAAGTAAAATAGAGAGCCCCAGAAAGTTGGGAACAAGCAGAACATTGTCAAGATCATCACTGTTTCATACTGACCTACAGACTTTGCCCAATATTTAAAGTCATCCTTGATACATTAAGAAATCTGCATCTGAAAGGTCTTTGCCATTCTCAGGACAACCCTGTCATTCAGCACTTTTTGGAACATTATCTCGAGGTTGAATAACCTAAGTTCTCCCAACAGCAACTTCTGTGTAGCCCTGCATTTATTTTAGGATGTGTTTAACCTGATCTGGATGTGATTTTGAGGTGGAAGATTTAAATTTGAATGCCTAAGCAAAATCCCATGATTTTGTATTCTGTTATTAATTTGTTGAAGAGAAGAATGAATGTTTTTCCAGAGGCAAATACTAAAAGCTTCTTTTCAGGAACATGTGTTTCCAGCCCACAATATTAGAGTACAATTTTGGAAATTCAGCCTAATGTTGCTTTAGTTTAGTTACTGCTCTTAATATAATTAAAAGTTTCTTTGAACTCCATATTGTAATTTTAATGTGGGCAAGCATTAAAGACCTCACAAGTGTTATTATGCACTCTGGGAATAAATTTGCAATGGATGCTGAAGGAACTAAAGAAACTTTTCTTCTATAAAACACAGAAGTCCACACAGTACATGTGGGTTGGAAAGGTCGTGTCTTTTCTCTTCTTTCTTTTTCTAATAACTCTGCAAGGTGGCTAACTGCCACAAATTCCTCAAGTTCTGTAACTTCTTTTTAAATCTGTTTTGTTTAATGAAGACCATTTTCAGCTGAAGCCTAGCCTAGACCTCTGGCATTGCACATTTAGTGGGTGAGCCATTTTCTCATCCTGCATGTACTTAGCTGTGGAAGTAGCATTACAAGAGACAGATGGACCTCTTCAATATGGTTTTTGTTCAGTGTGATAACTGAGTAGCAGCAGTGGAGGGTGTGGAATCTGTGGGCATGTTAGGGTTGCCTCCAGTGGAGGTGAGCTTTGGCACTCACTTTGCATCTCCTGGGCCTGGGTTTAGTCCTAATCTGTGAATTACTGATGTGTTCCCTATTCCCAGTGGGAAGTTATGGTGAAGGTAAGCCTAGGTGGCTCCTTCTAGAGAGGGTTTTTTGTAATTATATAGAGACCCTTAAAATTTAATTGATCTGTAAATAATACAGCAAATCTTCACTGAATATGTTACAAACCAACCATTAAGAACAGTAAGGAAAAAATACTGTTCAAATAACACTGCTACTACAGTAATCATTCTGGGGGGGTGGGAACACGTTTGGCTAACCTGAAATAAACTCTGTGAAATGCAATGTATACAGAAAGAAATCAGCAAACTTCACTTATTCAGAAATAGAAGGAAAAGAATTCAAACATTTTTAAAATTTGGTTTTCTATTTCATATATGTTGTTATGTTTAAAAATAAAATGTTAAAAATGTTCCAGACCATAACAAAGGAAAATAAATTACTTATTGCAATATATAGAGCACAGTCAGGATCCCCCCTTGTGTTTTGTAATAAGAAAGCCAAATTGCCTGAGCAGTGCACACTTCATTTAGCTTTTCTGCAATTAAAAAATAATTGAAAAGCTTTTTTTTTTTTTTTTTTTTTTTTTTTTTTTTTGCAGCAAGGCAGAGAGACCTTGCTTTGAATGCAAAGCATTTATGTGGTATGGTAAAGAATCTGTCAAGAGTCCAAAGATCACCCTGGAAAATAACATATGCTAATTTTACACAACTGTATTTACAGATCAACTTACTACTGGAAAAATATTTTTAATTTGTTTTCTGAAACAGAATGTATCTGAAACTGGGCTCCTTTGTTTGTTTTTCAGTCTACTGTGGCACTTGGCTGCGTCCCTAATAAAGAATCCATTCCTGAAAGCAGCACAGCTAATGTGTTTTATTATTTAAGGGTGCAATTGGGATTAAGGGCACTCTCACAAGAGTCTTTAATTTGCCTGTGAACCTATGCAAATGGACCCTTGTTCATGTGGAAGCTATGTAAATGTTGTTACAATTTGCTATATGTGTAGTCCAGCAAAAAATTGTAGCTTAATTTTGCCAAACTTCAAACCCTGGAGAAAGGAAAACTATAATAAGACTGTTTCATTGATAATTCTAATGCCCAGAGATTTGCAAATGTATTCCTGGTGTGGTTTTTATAGTAGTTTTAGATCAGGATGAAGCTTTGTTCTTCAGGGTGTATTCCTCTTCAAGAATTCTTTGACATTCCACAAACCCCATCCCAAAATATTTTTATTTAAAAATAAGTAATGTTTTAAAATTAGAGAGATAAATCCAAAAAAGTCATGTTCATATAATTTAGAAACTTTATCCTTCAGAGACAGAAGGTGTTTTCTCAAATATTTGTAGACTGTATTGTATTGGGCACACATTTGTGTGCACTGTTTCCAAGCTGAGTATCTCTGATGAACAAAGCAAGAGTTGTGTCTTTTGAGTAGGGGTTTATAAAAGGCTGATAAACATAAAGTTTGAATTAACATATCAATACTTTTTTTTTTTTGGTCATATTTAATACAACTGAGACTTTAAAATGTATGTTACTTTCTTTAAATGTTTTGGATTGCTTTGATCAAAAAGAATCTCATATACTACACTATGAAGAAGATGGTTGTACTTGCTTTTGAAGTTTTCTTTTTTCTTTAATTTGCCTTTGCTAATTGGTTTTCAATTTTTTAACGATAATTAAGCAAACTTCTAAGTTATGAAAATGGAAGATTTTTTTAAACAACAGACAAGCATAATCCTAAATATTTGATTAGTCAAACAGTTCCTAAAGTAATATCCATTTAAATTTGCTAGAATATTGATATACTTTTAATATCCCTTTTTCAGGAAGCACAGTATCTGTTGGACGTTTGTATGTCAGTACCAAATACTTACAATGTTCCTTAAATTTACCAAATCAGAATATGTGTAAATAGAATTTATGGTGTGAAGCTTGACTTTTCCTCTGACACATAATCTGAAAGTACCTTTTAATCAAAGTAGTGTCTATTTTTTCAAGAAAAAATACCAGTTACTTGTTTCTGATTATTACATATTTAAGGCAGAAGTTGAAAAATGGCTAAAAGCATAGAGAAATCCAGTTACCTCTTTTTACTGCTTTTGTGATAAATGAGGCACGTCTTTGAGAAAGTCCAAAGAAGATGAAAAAGCTCAGCTATGTTAAAGGTGTGCCTTCTTCACTCATGCTGCCCAGGACACTGACTACAGCTGTGCAGAACAGCAGTGGGCAACGAGAAATGGGCACCAGGATTGGAGTTAAACTGCCTGACTAAAATCTTAAAACTAAGTGTGCAAGCAGTTCTCCATAGCTGAGCTGCTCATACCAATCTGTCAAAGTGTTAGTGATTATCAGTGTCCCCAAAGTTACATCCCTTTAACTAGCTGAAACATATGTGTATTTAAACTGCATCAGTCCTTGCTTGCGCTGATTTTGCTGAAGTCAGGCTTTACTCACAGATTTCCTTCCTATGCATTTAAAGTTGGTGTCAGATGTTTTAGTTGTATAGCTGGAAAAATTAATGAAATAGCCAGGTATGGAAAAAATTCTTCCTAGAGGGCATATTAGTTCAGTAGTATACTAATGGTACATCAGCCATCATCCAGTTAGTCTGTAGCAGTGCACACAATGTTTTTTGCAGCCAAGGTGGTTGGTAGGCCTCACAAATCCCTGGGTGAGCTCACATTGGCCAGGTCACTGGCTGGGTAAGCACAGAGGACTTTTCCTTCTTGCAACAGAGACTCAGATAGAAATAAAGTATCTTAGGAATATAAAATATATTAAGAATAGGGCTCTCATCTAGCTCTAGAAGCCAGAAATACTAAATTTAACATCATTTTCACAGCTGCAGAGAAGGTTTGGTATTTGGCTGCCAGAAGCTGTGGGGCAGAAGACACCACTATTTGTGTATTCATTTGTAGGAGTCTCCACATATATCTGCAGTAAATTTCTGTATTGTTGGTTTTGCCTGGATGGCTGGTCTGATAAATTTTCATTGTCTAAAATTCATGTCAGCTGTTAGTGAAAATTTTTCAATACCTCTTAACTGCAAATTTTTTGATCAGTGTTTGATTGGGATCCTCCAGTTGAAAATACCATTCTTTACTCAGAAAGATTTTTGGTCCTGGTCAGAAAATGTTCTGTTGTAGGAGAATTTGAGAGCATAATAAAACTGGGTGTATGTCGGATACCGTTTATCTAACCTTTACGACATCTGTTGTGTTGAATAATCTCACTTTGAATGAACTTGTCCAGTGCTTGTGTGAATAAACCTATTTTAAAGAATTGGACTTGTCTGATGCTACATCAACCCAGAGATTTAACATATGCAAATTACCACCTATAAGAATATCTGTTCATGATTTCCCAGTAGAAGGAAATGAAGCAAGACACTGCCTCTAATTAAAGTAGTAATTTCTTTTTCACTCTGTTAAATCTTATAACTGTGATCTTGTGTTATGTCCTTTTTCCATCTAATTCGCTTTATGTTTAGACTAATCAAACACTTGGTTAAATTTAAATTCATTATCTCTAATTTGTGTACTGTCATACACATGTTGTCTTGAAACTGTTGGATTGAAATGAGTTGAGTTTTTCCTTAAGCTGGACCAAGAAACACTGATTAGAGGCTGCAGCGTTCCTCAGACTCTCTATTCAGTTTATTTGTTTGGATGCTTTTCTTGACATTGATGTTGGACTTCTGAGTCAATTTGCTGCTGAAATTCTGCATTCTCAGATTCTACAAAAATAATTTTGTTAAATAGCAAGGCAGTGTTAACTTTGAACACTGTCCTAGTTTTGGCTGGTTTTATTTTATGCCTAGTAGCTGGTAGAGTGCTGTGTTTTGGATTCAGAGTGAGAATAATGTTGATAACACACTGATGCTTTAGTTGTTGCTATTAGTGCTCACCCCAAGCCAAGGACTTTTCAGTCTCCCATGCTCTGCCAGCCAGCAGGTGCACAAGGAGCTGGAAGGAAGCAGAGCCAGGACAGCTGACCCAAACTGGCCAAAGGGATACTCCATAACCCATAAAGTGTCCTGCCAAGTAAATGAACTGGCCAGGAGGGGCTGAGCACTGCTCAAGGATGGAATGGGCATTGGTCAGTGGCTGGTGAGAAATTGTGTTGTGCAGCTCCTGTTTCTCCTGGGCATTATCTCTCTCTTATTATCTTCCATTTCATCACTATTATTATTATATTTTGCTTTATTTCAATTATGAAGCTATTCTTTTAACCACCCATGGGTTTTACCTTCTTCTGAGTCATCTCCTCATCCTGTTGCAGGGTGAGTGAGCAGCAGTGTGGTACTTAGTTGGTCGTTGTATGACAGAAAAATGAAAATTACAAAATCTATATATTTGTCCTGGGAGTTTGTCTGTAGGTATGTGCTGTCTGATGCTGCACATTTGACTGTTACAGCATTTCAGAAAGTGGTGTGCCGACATTTCTCTTCTGGCAGTGCACCACCATGCACTCATTAACATGGAAATGGAGATAATTTCTGTGACTGTTGTGTTCTCAGCATGGCAGCTAACTTGAAGGCCTGGGGGACCAAGATTAGCTGAGGACAGCTTGGAGGAAACAAGCAGTCAGACCAGAGGATTAGCAGCAGGAGAAAGCTGGCCTGCAGGAGAGCACCCTGCTGCAAGTGCACTTGTTCGAGCTGAAATGGTGGCTGCTGCTCCTCAGCTCTCTGTTAGAAGTTACTTCCTCCTTAGTCTGCTAGATGAGCCTTTGGCAAGATTATTTAACCCTCCTGCTCACAGTATAACAGCCTGTTATTAGCTGTAACTCAAATCAAGGAGTGATCAGCCAGGCAGGTAAGGCAATAAAGCTGGAGGGGATTGATGACTAGCAGTTCCCAGTGGTCTGGGTGAAATAACCTCTCTAGCAGAGCCAGCAGGTGTGTTGGGGAAGTGATAGTTTAGTGTCCTACCACTGTTTAGTGGCAACTGACGCTTTGGCTGTGGATCTGTGTGAAAACTACATTATCAGTATTCTGAATGTATTGGTGTTTGCTTAGTGATGGAAAACTGGTTGAAACATCCAGACCATCCAGGTTTACAGTATGGAAGAACAATGTAACAGCAAAAAACATTTACTGTCTCCTTAAAAGTAAGAAAAAGGTAGGATAGGAGGATAAAGCATCTCTGAAAATAAAGAAGGGATAGAAGAAATTCATTTTCTTTCTAAAGAATAACCAAAATAACACAAATAAAATATGCAGTAGATGAGCCATGATCAGTTAACCTTTAGCATGATACTGGTGCGTTTCTTGAGTCGTAGGAAAGTAGTTTTTTGCATCTGTGGAGCACAAAATTATAACTAGTCCATTCCTGCATATTTCATTATCAATCTTAATCCAAACCCTGTAAAATCAAAAATAAATCTTTCTATTTTATAAGGGAAGTCTGTTTGTCAAGTGTAGTGTCAAGGGAGAAGAATCAATTTTTCTGGATGGATTAAAACTGTATTGAAAATGAAGATGACATTAAGGAAAAACTAATAATAATTGAATTGTTAATTTGTATTTTTCCAGTTTTACTAAGATCAGAGGAAAATTTTATAAACTCTTCCCCCTTTTTCCCCCTAATTCTTCTTATTTTGTGATTTTCAGAAATCCTGCCAGAAACCTGTGGATAAATACATTGAGTATGATCCTGTTATCATCTTGATTAATGCTGTTTTATGCAAAGCACAAGCATACAGGCACATTCTTTTCAACACAAAGATAAATGTAAGTTGCTGTGTCCCTCCCTTGTGGCTTTTTTTGTTAAAAATATATTTAGGTTTGGTAAGTCTGTTGTATTAGTTATAAAACTTTAAAGACTGTTCATCTCCTGACCTTCCACAGATTTCAGCAAGCTGAACCAGTTATATCATGAATAGAACACATGGAATCTCAGACTCAAACTGTTACTAAGCCAGCTTCTGTCTTCACAGAAGGGATGCTGCAGTACCAGCAAATACAAAGTCATCTTACATGTTAAAGAGAAGGGACTGTAAAGACCTGTTCATGCAGTTTTCTACCTAATCTCTAACCTGCCTCTCACCTTAATTGGTGCTAAAAGGATGATGTGCTAAATTCCACTGTAAGAGAAAGACCTAATTGCAAATTAATTTTGAAATTGAATTTCTGTTGGAAACAATTCTTTTTCAGATGAACAATAGGAGTATAACATACCAAATTAATAATGCTGTGCTAGTTAAACCTACTGTACTGATTTCTCACAAGTTTCTCCCTGTGTCATTAACTATGCCCTCAAAGCCAGAGCAGAAGATGGTGGCTTTCACTTGAAGTGTGGTTGATGCAGAATTACGTAATTGGGTTGGCCAGTCTGGAGTGTAGAGGTGCAGTGTTTTAGTATTGCATTTTTTACTGTAAGGACTGATTTCCCAGGAGAGGGAAGCTAATCTAGAGCAAAATCTCTAAGCATAAGTTTGTGCTGTGTTCATGTTGGTACCTCTTAGCCAGTTCAGTTTAAGCAGTGTAGATAAATACACTTGCTTCATCTTTCAAGCATAAATCTATCTAAATATTTTTAATTAATTCGGTGCTTCTGGAGACTGGTGATGATGTTTCCTGTGAGGCTTCTGCAAGGACTGTCTGTGAAAAGTTCATCTATTAAAATAAATTTAGTTGAATTTTAAACTAGCAAAGCCTGTGCATGTATGTGCATTTGGCATAATGTGCCTCCAATGGAAAAAGTAGAATCCAGCACAGAAATTGTTATGGCTTGTTTAAATCTGTATAAAACCAGAAATCACCTCATATATGCACTGGCTTATAGACTGTATAATGTGGAAACATGCTAACTGTTGGCCCTCACAACATAATTTTTGATGTCACTTCAGAAGATATTTTAAATAGTTCTGTTTGGTTATATTGCTCCCTTTATTTTTGGTACCTCACTCTTATATGAGCTAAGAAATATTTTGGTATAACTACACTACCAGTTTCTTCTAATGGAGAAGAAACTGGTCCCAGGGAAAAAGGCTATTAAAACCAGTTTGCTGAATGGAGTAGTTGCCCTTAAACAGAAATTTTAGATAGTGTAATTCTGTGCTAGCAATGGCACAATTTTGGGTTTTCATTCCTAGCTGAATAGCCTTCCCAATTTTAAACAGGATAGATCAGGCCTTAACCACAGTTATATACCTTCCTCTGTACAGAACTGTTGATGCAGTTTTGTGCATGTTATAATTTGACTATCATGTTAGCAGATGTTAAAAGGATGATGTGATAAATTAGTGGCTCAATGGCAGTAATTTTGCTTATATGATAAAGAAAAATAATACACCTACAGAGTTTGTGTGGAGGTGTTTAAATGTATTTTAAATGCTGATTTCTTACTAATGCTTTAATTTATGCTGATTTAATACTACTCCTTTTATTATTCTTTCATTTACCAGATTCATGGGAAGCTCTGTGTATTTTGTTTGCTCTGTGAAGCTTATCTCAGGTGGTTGCAACTACAGGATTCAAGCCAAAGTACAGATCCTGATGACTTAATCAGATATGCCAAAGAATGGGATTTTTATAGAATGTTTGGCATAGCTTCTTTAGGTAAGATTGGTGATTTGTATTATATACTCTTTAAGCATTGAAGAACTTCAAGCCCATACTGCAAAAATTGATAGAGAATGGATGTGATGTCCAACCCAGTATGGTTACACAATTACACACATACTCTCTAATTTGCCTGCATTTAATGCAAATGTCTGTCCTGATTACAGTTCAGACTGATATGATCAGCATTAGATATGAAGAGACTGAAAAGTAGCAATGTTCAGAAATCTTAGCCTGATATCTCTTTGACATAGTTTGAAAATCAGTGTAGAGCTCAGCCTTATTCCATGTTTCATGTTGACTTCAAGGTCTATTATTCATTAAGGTGATACAACCTTACTAAAGTGAACAATTGGAAAAAGCTGTATCTGCTTGGGGTTGTTTTTTTGAACAAATACACTAAAATACAGACTGGTGTCATCCACAATAAAGAATAAATACTTCTGTACTCTAAGACTGCAGTTGAAGGCAGGGGAGCAGTTTTGTTCTGTGCTGGTTAAAACATTTTTTCTCATACTTTTTCAGATGTGATAGTGTTTAAATCAAACTTGCACACTAGAACTACTATTTTTTCTTACACATTCAGAGCTTAATTTAAATCCTTTATTGTCTAATGTTTTTTTAAGTAGGTTCTTATAATATGTCAGTAAAAATATTGAACTTATTTTTCAGTAGTGACTCATATATTACAATTATTGTGGGAGTTTCTTTGACGTCTGCATTAATGCCAGCATATCACAGGAGTGGTGTCAAAAAAAGTCTGGTAGCTCAATGGTATTTTCACCTTGGTGTTCTTTCTCATGCTGGATGAAAAGGGTTCATTGCTGGTGATCTTTTGCAAAAAAGGATTGATTTTGTTTTACAGCCTAACAGATGGAAAAAAACCCTCTCTTGTTGCTAAAAAGTGAAAGTGAAGAGGTTCTTGTTCTTAACTTCCTGTGCTATATGGAGTCAGAAATCACAAATATGATAATCCTACAGATAGAATCCTGTGATAGAATTATTCTTAATGTCATGATACTGAATTGGTTTAAGGAATATTTGGCTATTAAAATGAACACAGGAGATAGAGAACATTTGTATTTGTCTGTGGCTTTTAAAAAGTGACTCCATTGCATTTGGGACATGTCATTTTACTGAAATTCATTCAGATCTGGACTTGATTTTTGGCACTTTGTTCTCTCTTTCCAATGCCTCTTATTTCCTTTCAGAACAAACTTCATTTTTCATTGGCATTTTCATTACCTTGTGGTGGATGACACCTGAGATGCTGAAAAGAAAGTCTGACTTCATCTTACTTCTCAAAGCACTGCTGTTGTCCACCTATGGAAAGCTCCTGCTAATTCCAGCTGTTATTTGGGAGCACGACTACACGCCTTTGTGCCTTGCATTTATAAAAGTGTTTGTCTTGATATCAAACTCTCAGGCAATTAGAGGTATATTTTTGCATTTTATATACTGCATTATGTGTATAGAATATGTGTTAGAGACTGGTGATGTTACACAAGTCATTATTATTTTATCTTTTTAATCTATATCAGATTCGTGACTGAAATAGCTCCAGTTTAAAACTGTGTTCTTTAAACTGTAATAGAAAGTGATTGAAAAAAAAAAAGGAAGAAAAAAAGTACCTCTTATCTCACTATCATCTCTTTGTATATACGGTATTATATCCACCAGATCCATCTGTTTCTACATCCATCTGTTACAATTTGAGGCATCTCATGGATCATTGAAACATAAAATAGATTTGAGTTTCTGAAAAATGAAAATTTCATATTCATTTTATTCACGTCTTTGGAATGCAGAACTTTAACAATTTGTGTGATTTCTAATGCACACAAATTAGTATGAATTCTCATATAATTTCTGTGATCTTCTTAAATGGTACATGATAAATTTGTTCTGGTTTTTTTTGCAGTTACACTGAACTTGAACCGAATACTCCCTTGGTTTGCCATCTTCTTTGGATTAATTTTGGAAAATGGTGTAGTCTGCTTGTTCCAGAAAATGGGATGGGATGTTTGAAATGTCAGCGAAGTGAAGAAATACCAACAACATGATGATAATTTTCTAAGAGTGATCTCTGCCAGCAGGCTCCAAAAGCACTGTTTTCATAGGGATAAAGAAGGTGATAGATAACAAAAAAGCATTAGAAGTTTGGCTATTTCCTGTGCTGACCCATAAAGCTTCAGCCTTAGGTTGTTTATTTTCCCATTAAAAATATGAATGTCTCACTATCCTAACAGTTTTATAAATCTGGCTGCATTGCTGTGGCTGTAAGAAGAAAGGTACACTAAAAAAACCCAGCCCTGCTAGCAATCAGTGCATTTTGGCAGAGAGAGGAGGATGAATTGTTCCCTTAAGAGGAAGGGAGTCAGTGGAAAAATGTAAAAGCCAAAATTTATATTTCCGCAAAACCAGATTTTCAAAGAGAAAAGTGAACATTTGCAAATAGTTTATTAGAGAAAAGGCAAGTATTCCAGAGTGAAACTACAATGGGAAAACCAAGCTGCATTCTCTGGAATGTTTGTGTAACAGTCCAAAATAATAAAATATCTAGTTCTAGAGTGATCTCTAGGAATGATAGTTTTAAACTGGCTTGAAATTTTAGGTGGTCTCATAAATACTTGAAATTTTGTGTGATCTCATAAATGCTGCTTTCTTCTGTAAGCTGAAGAGAGAGTAAAAGGACTGACCCCCAACATGCAGGGCTGTTCAGGATACTGCTTCTTCTGTACTTAAGTCACATCCCCCACACCCAGTCTTCATCTGGCTGCACATTTAGTGGAAGCAGAAATTGAAACATGAGGCCATTCAGCAATAGAGTAGTAGTTTAAAATAATCAAACAAACAAACAAAAATCTGTAGGCCTCAGTTAATGAAGAAACATTTGTAGAAGTTCTTCACCTTCTTCCTCAGCAGGCAGAAGGCGAGCTAAGAGGCCCACAAAGGATCTGACAGAATCAGTTTCCACAAGACAGTAAAAAGGGCACAAACCGACTTTTGTGCAGACCAGTTTCCATTCATTCCATCCAATATTTGACTCTCCTGATGGAGTTCTGGAAGGCTGTACTGTCCATAGGGATTACTTCCATTCTTTGTTTTCCTCAGATGAATCAAAAAACATTTTGCAACATCTTCAAGTTAATTCCCAACAGGTTTAGAGTAAGTCTAGATTATGACCACAAAAGACATCAAATGTGTTTGTCTGATGGAACTGCCCATGCTATGCAAGTTACTTGATCAGAAAAGCAAATGGTTGCTGATTCTCTGTTATTAAATCAAAGGCTGACAGCACTTCTGTTCTTTGTGTTATACTGCGCAACCTCCTGAGCATGTCAGAGAAAGCAAAAAACCTCAATCGCAACATTTTTGAGGATGTGAGACTCCTAATTTGATTGGTAATTATCTAATTTCTCCAAGTTGAGTCTGTTTTGTCCATGACATCAACTGGTGACTAAACTCTCCCCATCCTTATCTCAACCCATGAACCCTTCCTTTTGTTTTCTCTCCAGTGCCTAGCTGGGGAGTGACAGCAGCTTTGGTGAGTATCTGGCATCCCAGACTGGCACTGGCACTGGCAGTGGTTTCACTCTAGAGGCTGAGTGGAGCCCATTTCAATCTAATTAATGCAGGTTATGATATGTAAACATGATGCTGTCAGCAGCAAAATTGTAAATACTATGTATATAAATTTTATTTGAGGACAGTCTTAAATTAAACTTGATTTTGAATTTTTAAAAACTGATTTCAGGTATTTTCTGAGATTATTTTCAGAACACCTAGAATGGACACGAACACATTCTGAAAGAAGCAGTGTTTACCTATCTGATAGGTAAACACTGCTGAATGACATTCATTGATAATGTATCAGTTATGCACTCTGTAATGCTGCCAGGAGCCACAACTGCCCTTACACGACTTTGAGACAAGAGAAGACAATGACAAGCTACAGAGCTGTGGAACAAAAGCAGGCGTGGTACAGGGGTACGGGTTCTTGGTCTTCAGAGGTGTCGTTATTAATGTAGCATTACAGCATTGTTTGGTGTTAAAGTTACTCCTTTACCAAAACTAACATGACAAATACACTGATATTTCATAAATCTAGGGGGAGCTTAAGGACACCCACTGGGGGGCGAGGGGGGGGTAGATGAGTACATTTTTTATGCTTTTGAAAGCATATAGTACTTCAGAGAGAAACAAGGCTATTTTAAGGTTCTGCCTGTTTAAAACCATCACATCTCTCTTCCTTTTACTCTTTTTTGTCTTTTGAACTTATCTTTTTTCTATAAACTTTTAGTAATGAAACAGTTGCCTGTGCTGGAATATGGATGGCAAATAGCCCTTTCTATGTATCATAATCTGTTTCATTAAGTTATAGGAGAGGATTTATTTGAGTTAAAAAAAACCAGCAGCCTGGAAGTGAACCTGTTGAGTTTCGCTTGGAATCAGAAGGGGTATTGTGGTCCATGGAGCAAAATCAGAACTGTGTTGCATGAAAAGCACAGAGAAACCAGGGGTGTTACTGAGACTTGGATTGAGCAACAGTGATTGCACAGTGGGAGCTGGGAACTCCTGTGGGTCCATAGGCCATGTAGCAAGTATTTAGAAATTAGCATATGCAAAATTGGAGAATTACAGTAAAGGCTAAGGAGGGTTAAAAGAGAAGGTAGGAGTCTGGCAGATTTCTACAAGATTAAGATGGCAGTAAAAACTAAGGAGATAGCATTTCAAGAAAAATATGTAAGAAAATACGCAGTACAGATGTTTATGAGTATCATGAAGCAAATATAAAAACATCTTACTACCAAGTTTACAAATGATGAACATAAAAGAAGAGTAGTATTAATTGCAGACATTTTTGTAGTAGTCTAAGTGACAGCACAACATAGCAAAAGATGTTTTCCAAGCAGTAAAATCTGTGGGTTTCCCTAGAAACGATACCAGTAACCTCATTACTTCAATGGTTTGCACTACAGCCTTGAAAATACACTTTTAAAAGGAAGAATTAGTAATTGTACAGTGATAGAATTAGTCACTGAACAGGAAGAGCTGTGCAACAGCAGAGCTACTCCCTCCATTCTGCATTAGTGCGTGCTGCATTAGGCTTTGCTGGTGCAAGCGCTACCACCCTTGTGCCCTCCTGCACATACAGACAAGGGAGCCCTTTCTTCCACACAAGTCCTATCTCAGAGGCATATAAGCTGCCATTTGTTACCCCAGTCTTCACCAAACTGAAAGTAAAGCAGGACATCTGTACTGGAAAACTATTAGCTGATTTCTCATAAAACAAGCAGGCCCTTGTTTCTCAGGGGCTTGCCTGCTTTTGCATTCCTTGAGCACTCCCCAGCCAAGTGGTGTTAAGCACTGCAGTGCCAATCTGGAGTTGATGAAAAAACCACTGTTGATTTCAAAACTGGAAGAAACACACAGACACTGTTACATATGTGTTCTTTGATTAACTTTTGTTTTTTAAAATCACAAATCCAAGCCTTTAAAAATGAACATCCATCTTCAGTTTGGAGAAATGTGGGAATGAAATTAGTGATGAAAAACAGATCACAAAATATTTGTTTTGGTGACTTGCTATCAAGGTCAATTCAAGATATAACCACGAAAGCTATAAAATTCAAATTATTTCAGGATGACATCTCTTAAAAACCTAGATAGTCCCACAAGCTGGGATTATTCTGAATCTTGTTGAACTCTGCAAAAATTCATGTGGCAAGAGAGAGAATGAATGTATTCCTCCACTGCTAAAAATCAATAGGATTTTTGCTTATGAAGTAATTTGAAACTCAGGTTTCTGCACTTAAAATTTGCAGGAAATTGTATATAACAAGATTCCCATTTTCTCTCCTGCCTCTTAGCTGTTCTGACCTTCTTAGTCTTTCCAGTAATGCTTACTGTATTACTGAGGTGGCAAGAAAGAAGATATGAACATAAGGAGCTTCATAAAATCTTGATCTGCTGTCCTAAATTTGTAAAACTTTTTTGAGCTCTCTGTAGACAAATGATAGGTCTGCAAAGCAGCTAGGGAATACTGCTAGTGATGTTTTAATTGCTTTTCATTAGAATAATAGCTATTGTTTGGGTTTGTTTGGTTTTTTTCCCCTGGGTAAAAATGTGGTTTAAATTTCTTTACATAGAAGCATAAGAGTGTGAACTTAAGAGATTTTACATCTGCTGGCTGCTGCTGAAATAAATCCAGATGATCCCTTTGATTTCTTGCAATCTGACTGTAATTCTGAGGACCTTTTTTAGGCAGAAGAACTGTCTTGCTGCACAGAAGTGCGTGCCATGGCTCTCTGAGCACAGGACTGGGCACCTGAATTAAGACCTGAATCCTAATCCTGGCTCTAAGACCGACCAGTGCTGTGACCTTGAGCAAGTCATATACGTGGCTCCATAAAATGATTGTATCTCCACCATCACAGGATTTGGGGAAGCATTAATTTGTTCATGTCTGCTTAGAAAGATGAAAAGCATTAAGTCCTTTCAGCTGCAGGTTGTTAGGAGTCAGTCAACACCGTGAATGTCAGATATGAAACAGACATGCCAGGAGCCAGAGGATGTGAATATTAAAGGTGACATGTTTAAAGTCTTTGTTATACTAAGGGGAGCTTTAATTCTGACCCTCGCTGGCATGCAGTTCTTGAACATACACATCTGAAGACTTTTAGGAGTATATACAGCAAATCACTAATCCCTTATTATGATTTTGAAGTTATTGCAGCTGTTGTGTGCCAAAATAAATCTGAAATTAGTTAAAAAATGAGCAAAGGGAACTCGCACATTAGCTGATCTTACTTTTAGCTATCTAAAAGAAAAAATAAGGTGTTTTATTTGACAGTTTGAGACTTTGAGGTAGAAAGCACGGGTACATTTTGCAGAAAAAATACTTCTTAAAAAAATACTAAAAACCTTTGGTATCTCTTCAGTAAATAAATTCAATAACATTGCACAGATTTAAACAAGAAGACAAGACCTTAACAATATATAAGCACTTCTACTCACCTTGCACTCCTTCCTCAGAACTGCTTATTCACTCTGTAAGCATCTGTGGGTGTTACCTTTATAGTGATTCCCTGCCAGGCAAGCTGCAACCCATCTGATACTGTCATACATGCATCCCTCCTTAACTTTGATCCTTTCTTTGGTCTCTCACTTCTCTTCCAGAATAAAGCTTTGGTTCTAACCATCAAAGCCACATATGTATCATGTCTTGGCTACAGTAGAGATAGTCTCTCTTTCTCTCATAGGGCTACAGCATTCTTTTGATCACTGAAAATCAAAAGCCAACAGAAGTGTAATAATAAGTAGGAAGAAATAATTTCCCATTGAGAACATCCACTGGATAATAACATGCCACATACCAGCACCAGAAAAAGTGTCTTGGATTTTGCAGGATAGGGACCAAAAGAGAATGTATTACACTGAGCATACATACAGCTTATAAATTTGTCCAGAGCAGGAATCTGTTTCCCTCTAAGGACATTTATCCTACTTAGTAGTGTGAAAATGGCAGATGGGTTGCATGGCAAGGAAAACACGCTCCATCTCTTACTCATGTTGTCCTAGGAGGGAGCAAAATGAAAACAAACACGGATGATTCATGAAGAATTTTTTCAGGAATGGTGGACATTATTTGAACCCTTTTCTTTAGAGAAGCAAATAAACTTTGCTGTGGAGGAACACAATGGCAGGTATTCATTTCTTTACACCACCACATGACAAGACTTAGTTTGTACTAGAACTCTCATCTTTTCAAATGTATTTTGCACTTCTTTAAGTGGATTTTTCCCTAAAATAGTTTTCTGCTCAACTGAATTGTGCAATTTATGTAAATGAAGTGTGTGTGTGTGTAGATGGAAGGAGAGGGAAGGTCAAACCAGTTCCTACAGCCTGTGTGTTATCTATGTATGAAATGGTGTAGGTTCTGTCTGTTTAAAGGTCCTACATTGAAAGAAAAGGCCACCAGCAACAAAGGCACCTTCCTCCCACAATAGTTTGAGTATTGTGCAACAGAACAGATTGTATCAGTTAAAAAAAAAAAAAAGTCATGTCCCTGACAAAACAGTATCAGAAGCATGTAGAGATCACGTCTCCCTTCTCTCATTGTTACTCAGCTACTTTTATGTAACAGAATGCCAGCATGGTGATTCTAATCTAATTCAGCTGCACAAGCACTTTGATTGAAAGTTCAGAGAGGTGTTTTTAATCCTCTCCAACACGACCTAATAGAGGATGGCAAAACAGGAAACCCTCGTGTGCAGATCCTTCCTCACTATAATGGCAGGGTGGAAGGTGCCATCTGTCATTTCATGCCATTATATTGGAAAGTGCTGTCTCTAAACTCCTTGCAGCAGCTGCTCCTGAAGGCTCAGCTCTTTGTCCTGAGCAGGCAGCTGCCTCTGCCACCCCCTCGGGAACAGTTCTGTTTTCACAGAATCAGACAGGGCTAGAAGTGATTTCAGAGGTCATCTGGTCCTTCCGCCAGCCGCTGGGATGGATAGGCACTCCTGACAGATGTTCTCCCTGGCAGGCAGAGATTCTGGTTCTCAGAGACCAAACCTAAGCTGCCTTTCCTAAATTAGGAGACCTATCAGCTCCTACTGCATGTAGTAGCAGTCTGATGCCCAGTTGTTTTTCAACTATGACCATTTATTCAAGCAGTATGATTTTATGAAAATACAAGATTTTACTTGAGGAATCCATTGTGAAGACGGTGGCTTGGTCTGGTCTTTTAGAAAATTTCTGTCCTTCAATTTTATTCTCCAGGTTGCAAGCTTCCTATTCCGCTACCCCCTGCTTAGCCTTGCTAAACCAGTGACACGAAAATCCATCAAATTCCTTGGCTGCAGGACCATAAAGCATTGAAGATTTAATTTTAAATGAACAAGGCAGCCTGCCCCTCTTCGACTCTACTACAGACTCTTTGTAAGGACATGGGCACTGGGTAACACACCTTTGAGCTGAAACAAAAATACAGTCAGTGCCTACAAATGAAAGTAATTCAGAGAATGAGAGAATTAGCATGGTGCATTGAGATCTCTGTTCCTGGAGAATAAATGCATCCCTATGAACTCTCTCCTGATCTGCAAAAGAAATTGTAGTGTAAATTTTCATTAGTGGGCACACATTTTAGCAGATGCTTATACAAATAAATGTCTGCAATAATAATGAGATGTGCTTGGCTTCTCTAACACTGATTGATGCATTCTGCCTGTACACACCTGCATTCAAAAGCACAGAAAAGAGTATTATTCTCTTTGAGAAGAAGGAACATTGAAAGCTTCAAACAGACCTGCATTTGCAATAGAAACAGAAAGGACTTTTTGAATGACTGGCTAGTGATAAGTGAAAAGTCCTATTGTGTAACCACACAAAGCACTGGAGACAAGACAAACCTATTTGCATATGAGAACTCAGACCTCAAGCAAACCCTATAAGAAAACATATGCAAAAACTAGAATTCCTTCTTCCCCACAGAGATTACTGCAAATTTCTACTTCTCTCATTTATCCTTAAGGGTTAATCCTGTATGCAAGCAACTGTGCAACGATGGTCTCCAAATATATACTAGAACTCTGTTCATAAATGTCTTTCCTCTTCTAAAAATACACACAAATTATACATTGAATAGGTGCTATATATTCTATGCTCTCTACAGATTATATGAATGATGCAAGGTATTTAAGGAAATGTTTCTCCAATTTGAGCATCATGACTAAGTATCAGTCAGAAAGAGCAAGGGTATTTTAAAGATACAAGATTGTTCATACAGGACAAAATTCACATTGTAACAGAGCTTTGATATTCTAATACTATGAGAAATCAATTTTCTCTCTGATTTTATATACTATTTTTTTCAGCTGATTCTGATAAAATGTCCTTCCCCTATACCAAGCTATTTTAATATTTCAGTTGTTTACCTTTAGTGCAACACAATATATAAGAAGTAATTTTATTCCACAATACAACCTTTGATGTTGTTTAGGAGTAATGGAACAGGTTAAAATGTGGTCCTGTTTAAGCTTGTACTTTACCTTTTCAAAACTTCACTTGTTAGCTCACCTGTGCATGCAATGTTTGAATTTTCCATGATTCATGAGGCCTTTCAGTACAAATAACTAGTGCTTTGTTAAAATTAAGATTCAGCTAACTAACGATACTGTAAAGAGTTGAGAGAAAAAAACCCAACAAAATGTACTGTCCCTGTCATCCAGGTGCTTTCATAACTGAAGAAACAACCTTATTATACTGCCTGCTTGTAAATGATTTAAAAGGTTCTGCTGTTTGACGAGTCAGAAGAGTTTAAGCAAGAGCTGGTAGGACTCAGACAGGCAACTTTATTGTTTGTGACAGTGCCTGGTATCCTGAGCCAAAAGGAGATCACAAACTCTTACTCATGTGTCTACCCAGATAATCACAGGGACATTTCTGACCTGTGGAAGAAATGCTTGTGATTTCTGAAAGTGAGTAGTTAGCACTGCAAGGAGGATTGAACTGCTAACATGAATTTAAGGCAGTGGTTTGACATGGAACTGAACTCTCTATGCACCAACAATTCCAAACAATCTGCTTCAGACACTAAATTCTAACAATCCATTATTTGCATGGGATTTCTCCTCTCATATTAAACTGAGGAATTCTGAAAGATTACATTCTCTTGAAAACATTATCTTAATAAAGTCTTAGCACAAGTGCATTTATAATCTGTGGCAAAAGTTCAGAGAAGAGACAAAATAGTCACACGTCTGTGTATTTCAGTAGCAGATGGCTTTGCCTTTGTAACTTGCATACCAACCTTATCTGAAAAATGTAAATTCTACTGCTAAAAGCACATTCCTCTGAAATCATATGTGGGCTTCATTACTTAGGGCTGGTTGTTTCCACATTCATTTAATTAAGTTTTGTGAACAGAATGGATGAAAGAGAAGGGGCCAAAAACCTAAGGGAAAGAGACTTTTAGAGTGAATATTCATCCCATTCGAAGTTCCTCTGTTATTTAAAACCAAATAACCAAACTCATTGCTGAGTGAGTCATCTCAGTGAGAACCCCTTGCAAATCCTCCTCATCCCTTACAAGATGCAATTGCCCCACAAACTGCAGGTGCCAGTCCAGCACACACCCAGCCTTACCAAGGCTTTAATCCCTAGAGCACATCTGGGGTCTGTGCAGTGACCTCTGCTCTTCTGGACCACCTCAGCTCAGGAGAGTGTGTCCCTGTGCACAGATCCTCCAGGCTCTTTCAGCCATGACAGAACCTAGTCCTCACAGCAGACCCTGGGTGTTTGTAAAGCTACCTGCAGAGCTGGAGTGCCCAGGATCATGGAATAAGCAGTTAAGAGGCTTTACCACATAGGGAGCTTGGAAACTCACAGAAAATGTTAAAATCAATAGAAGATGACTTTGGAAATAGGAGAAATATTTTAACTACTTTGCTAAGAAAACAAACAAGTTATTTCCTTAGGTCATGCAGCGTTGTCCAGAGTTAAATGTAGTAACTTCAAATAAACCAAAGATAATGGATGGAAAAATGTACTTCTGAGGAGTTATTTTCTGAGAAAATGCATGTAGTATATGAAAAGGAATATGAATCTCAAACTGCTGTGGTAATGTATCCTGTACAGGCAGGCATCACAAAACCAGAGTAAATTCTTTCAAAGTGGCTGAAGGTCACAGAGCTGTACATTGGAGAAAAGACCTGTTGTTAGGGTTCCCTTTGGCACATACCTGATTAATCCTTCCATTTCACATTCCTGCCCAGCAGCCAGCTGAACAGCAGAGTGGGGGAATTAGTTTCCTTTGCCCTCAGAGCAATCTAATTCCTTAAGGAAAATGGATGGCTTTAGCTAGGCAGCTAAATAAACTCAAAGAAAACATGTTCTTTTCAGTTAAGCAAAAATGCATACCTGCAACAAATGACTGTCACATTAAAAATACATGACAAGTAGTGCAACCCCAGTCTCTAAAACAGGTCAAAAAAGGACAATGTGTCAGCAGCAGAACTAAACAAACATGGGATTTAAAGAACTCATGTCCCAGGACCTCAGCATCTCTTCCAAACTATGCCAAACTCTCACCTCCAGAAAGTCTTCCATTCCTCCACACTGCTCTTCCGCTCTTCCCTTCTAGCATCCCACTGAAGGCACACCTGGGAGTTTCCCAGAGCCCCTTGGATGTGTACACAATTTCCATCCTCACTCCCTAAAAGATGTGCTGAGACTCACCTCCTTCCCACTGCCCCCCTGGCACCCAGCAGAGCAGTGCCCCAGCTACTGCAGAGCTGCCAGCAGCTGCATGACCACCCAGCTTTTGCCTTCTGACAGCCGGGTGGCCAAACTGAAGCCAAAAGGGGAATTAGACCTGTGATCCTGTCCAAGGAAGAAGCAGTTAAATCTCTCTCTCTCCTCCTCCAGCTCCAAATTCTTACAAGCTTTCTAAGAACAGACCAACTTCTGTCCTATCAGCTCTAGTTCATAGCAAGCAGACTGATGGAAAATGCCTGGACAGATTTACTGCATATGCTTTGTTTCCTTAGGATGAAGGCTACATGTGACAAAAAACCATAGGCTTGTAAATAAGTATGAAGTGGATCAATTATAAGCACTGTGGGGGCTTTGCTACTCTCTTAATTGCATTTAAAATTTGCAAACTGTCTTATTTACAATAAATTGTAAACATAATTTTTTTAAATTATGATGGCTTTTATATGGCTTTTAGAAGCCATATAAAATGACTGGTTACCTATGTTTAGGAACTAAATCAATTACAAATACTATAGAAATTTTTGCCTAATTCTCCTGTTTCCAATTTCATGACTACACCAAATACTAAAGCCTCAACTTTAGCAAGCATCTAAACTATGCATAAACTGAGAGCAGTTTTGCCCCACCTTTATTGGAAAATTTTCTTTGAAGCAACACTCATGCTTTTTACAAATTATTCTAATGATTGTGTACTGCATTTCAGGGCATCAATGCAGTACCTTTTAGTACTACATTTGTAGTGTGTATTTGAATATCTCCTTTATCTTAGTATGCAGCTGTTCCACAGTCTTGGAAATAACAAACAGCAATTCTGATTTTAGGAGAAGATCCCTGCTTTGAAGTAAATCCACACTAAAGTCAGTAGCACTGACAGTGACTTCACCAGGAGCTGAAGCTGAACATAAACGCTCATCTGTTATATTAGCCCTAGTGTCAGTCACCCATTACTTTTTGGCACCTGCTTTCTCCAAAGCAGAGCACTCCTTCCAGACTCTTCTCTTTTTGTAGACTAAGGAAATTTCCAGGGAACTAAACAGTAATGTAATTATGACAGTATGACTCTGCAGTTGTCATAGCAATGGAATGAGGGTGATGTGCCGTTGAAGTAAAAATAAAACTTCAAGTACAGCTAGTGGAGAACTAACAATTATTTCTAACTGCTTTACCACATTTACAGGCCCTTTGGAGAAAGGCCATTGAAGTCACACAGTGTGGATTGCCTTCTGAACTGCTGTACTCAGAGTTTTCCACCTCTGGGCAGCAGGAGCCTGACTGTTGTTGCTTCCTTGTAAACCTGTCTTTTCCTGGGCCTGCTCATTACTGTGTGTGCTATGTGGGACTGGAAAAGTTCCACAGTGCTTGCTGGGTAGAGAAGTTTCCAAGGGTTTCTTTCATTGTGTCCTTAAAAGGTGCCCTTAAAAACTCAGGAGTTGAGATGAACTGGGGTTATGGAGTCAAAATGGGAAAGCTGTGCTGGGACGTGGTTTGGACCACGGGTAGGAAGCTTTTGTAGTAACATGACTCTGTTCCATGGTGTGCGCACCAAACTCGGACTGAAGCTGCTGTAGCAACTACTCAGTATTTAAGCTACACTTTCATACCAAGCACCTCTCTTTCAGAGCAATTTCCCTGCTTCATGCTGTTGTAACGTGGTAAAGAGATACAGCTCACAACTGCAACTCCAGGCATAGAAATCAGCCTCTGAAACAACTGCTTATTGCTTATTATTTCAAAACCTTCTTCTGGCTAGCCAGCCCTTGTGGCATTTGAGTTTTCCTTAGAAACACAGACTATAACTTCTCTCCCATGCAATGGGATGGTGTTATTAAAAGGGGCAGGGTGATGAAAACTTAGCAAGTCCTTATAATCCATCCTGTTTTTCAGTCCAAATTTTGTGGAGTAATGCTTTAGGACATTTATTCTTCCCTTGGTACAGAGAATACCAGCCAAATGTTCCATGTTGCCTAAATCATGAGCATGATTAGAAATATGAATCATGAGCATGATTAGAAATATAAATCATGTTGCTTTTTAATTTATGTAAGAGAAAGTACTGTGAATTTTGCTGAAGTCATTCTCATCACCAAGACTATTAAGGAATGGCACTGTCTAAAGATCTGTAAAACAGAATCATTAATTTTAGTGGTAGAAAACAGGATTTTCTCCTGAATTCAAAACCAAATAAAATCCAATTAAGACAGAGAAGCAGGAAATTCCATTCCAAATAGAGGTTGGTGGAACTTTTTCCAACGTAATTCAAAAATTGCTTTCTTCAGTCCAGGGTGATGACTAGTCCTAGTTTTCTTATGGGAGGGTTGGGAAGGGGAATAGGGTTTGTAGTCACTGAAAAGGTAAATTAAAATACACACAACATTAGAAAGTTATGCTAAACATCATGCTTTTTATTTTTGGGGAAAGAGCAAGAAAATAGCAGTACTTCAGCAGACTAGAAAAAGCCTCATGTAAATACGAAAAGCACAGCAAATTATACTAAAAGCTTATACATTCTTAAGTCAAAGCATAAAGTTGCATGTAAATATGTGTGTGTATATATATTTATACATGTATACACACATAGGCACACAACTTTTAAGTACAGATATAACTATCTGAATTATCTGTGTTTTCCTTATCATTCAGTTTAGTTTTGTGTGAGTGAAGCAATTTGACCAGAATTAACATTTAAAAAAATATCCAACCACTGCCACAGACTAGATTAAGAACTTAAACACATACACAATTACAGCACAGTCTTTACTCTTGTGGCCTTTGAATTCCACTAAAATAAGCCAGTTTTAGAGGGAACACACCCTGGAAGTCTCTTGGCTTTTATCACTGAAACATCCTAGCCTTTGTTAAAAACTAAGAGAGGAGCTACCCCAGAATGTCATCTCCAGTTCTTCCTGCAAACTGCATGCATGCCAGACATGAACCATGCAAAAACCCTTTGAGGTTTAAGCCCTTAATTATTACCTTGTGTCAAGATTCAGGCACTGTGCTTTACAGCAATCTTCAGAATTAAATTTAAGAAACTAAAATCGCATTGGGAGTTGATTTTACTTAAAATAGAGGAGGGTGAAAACTCAGATAGTTGGCAACTCTCAGCTGATTAAGCATTTCACACAATGAATTAATAAAAACTTAACCAAGTGCTTTAGTAAGTTCTGAAAACAAAAATAAGTTATATTTCAAAGAACCAGTTAGTATAAAAAGTTTCAACATATGCAAAGTATGTGCTCAAAATACTTATTTCGCATTTTTAAAAAGAGCTGTCATCTACCTTACAGCAACAAAGTTCACCCAGTATAAAATATTGCAATTTGTCCCATTGTGTCATATGAGAGGTTTCCTTATTCTTCATATGATCAAGAACACTTGCACAAGAGTTCGTGTTATTCCAAGCCACATAGTGGCAGACAGACTATGTTTGAAAATGTGCTTTTACTATGCAGTGCAGTAAAAGCTAAGCAAACCATTTCAGAGCAGCGCTTAGCAGGTCGAAGAGCTATGTTGATGCAAGAAATCCAGAGAAGAGTATAAAAGTTAATGCCAAGTGGCAGTACCAAGAAAGTGAATTAGATCAACAGAAATAAAACCCCTGCTGATAACATTCACTATCACATGTACAGCTTGTAAGCTAGGAATAAATTAGCTTAAGGAGAAAAAAAAAAAATCACTGTGTAAACAATTCACCCAGTACAAAACTGGATGCAGCCGGTAAGAGCAGAACTAGCTTAGTAGTGCTGAGGATGTGCGTGCATCCAGATGCCTGTTCAAAATGCATTTATCAATGCCACTGACCCCCCCCAAAAAATCACCTAGAGCTATTTACACCACAGCAGAGGCTTCCCTCCCCGCTTATGAAGTTATTACAACTCAGGAAGTCGCTGCTGTCTACTACGATTAGAATTCCAGTTATAAGCTACCAATGTTTGTAAGATGAAAACACCCACCTTCCAAATTAAATTGAAAACTCTTGTCAAGCATGTCTGAAGACTCTTCAAAAGTTAAAGTACAGCACTTTGCTCAAGTGGTATTTGCATGAGTGACTTGTACCGACAGCCTGTTAAAATAAGAGAATTTAACACAACTCGGGGTAGCTGGGTGTTCCTCTTCAGGAAGAGGGATCCATACAAATTCCAGTCGCTCTTGTTGAGGTGTGTTACAGGGAGAGAAGGACAAAAGAACCTCAGTTCAGTCAGCCTCGAGGGGAATCTTCCTGCTTCTAGAAGTATTCCTCCTCTTCATCAAAAAATCCGTTTTCCAGGGCGTACGAGCAGTCTGCGTTAGAGTCAGCTTGGCAGGCACCTTTGTATTCTTGAATGGATTCGTACAGGGAGTAGAGCTGACACAGCAATGACATATCCAGCTGCCGAAGGCCAACCTGTAGGGGGAACAATTCAAACCATCATTACTACTATTGTCTTTCTATGGCAGTATAATGCTATGTATCTTTCGTCTCTAAACAGGAGGTTCAAGCATCTTTCCGCCTTGAACAGTTACAAAATGTGAAAGTAAAATTCATTTTCTAAGGTGACAGATCCCCCACAGGATAAACTGGACAAAACAACAATGAACAATGTGATGCAGCAGTACAGAACAAATGCAAAGCGTTCTTCAAAATGTTCTATTACAATGATGTGCTTAACTTCCGATAAGCATTTCACTGCTGTTGGAGCCATGGCAGATAAATTCATAAAGTCTATATTCATCATTATGCAAGGGAGATATTTTTCCAGAAACACCGTGTGTCTTTTGCACATCTTTCTCTGACACCATCACAGGCGCTCTGCTTTTGTCTGAAACGGCCTGGAGCTCTGCTTTTGTCTGAAACTGCCTGGAGTAAAAGTTTTAAATGGGACTCTGATTTTCCCACTTCCCAGCTAAGTATTTCTACCCTAATTTTCTTTTTGATACTGACGCACATAGGCATCTGGCAAAGCCAGGTATGTCTAGCACAATACAGCACGCGACTTCCAGGCAGCACAACTAAAGCAGAAGTGACACAAGGACAAACTTCACATCTTACAAATCTTCAGAGTATTTTCATGCGCCACTCAAGCACGGGCTTGATTATAATTAAGCACCTAATATTTTGGTCCTTAAGCTTCTCAAGTATTAGTTCCAGAGCAAATAAAAGATTGGAAAACCCATTTTAAAAAAAGGCCGCATCTTTAGGTCAGGTACAAAACCAGTATGTTACACTGCAAACTGAAATAAAGCTACTCATTGAACTCAATCCAGTCGCCCTCTCTGGCAACAAAAGGGAGAGTTTACTTGACATCGTCACCTATCCAAGTCAGATCAAATTAAAACTAGGTTTCGCCTTGCAGCAAATTTAAACTAGTACCCAATTAGAGATTCTAGAGAAACAGCCATTTCAGCCTTATTTTTCAACGAAGTGCTAAGCAAACAGACTGCTCCTAGTGAGCCTCAGTTTCATCAAATAAAAAGTTTTTGCCACAACTCACATCAAGAGGAAATAAATAAATAAATAAATAAATAATGTTAGCAGCCTTTACTGCAACCTGATCACCAGGCTGTATTTTACTCATAATGAGAACTCCTTCCTCTCCTTATGCTTCTAAATTCTCAGGACAATACACTCAGCACACAAGAAAACCACAACAAGCTAGCATGAAGATCTTACTTTGACATTGCTCAACTATTCTACCAGCAGCTTTTTCTGAAAGTGGGGAGAAAAAAAAAATCATACACCACAATACCACTGAGAAAAACAGGATACAGCATCTTTCAAGAACAACACAAATTACTTGGTGACATCATGAAGCCAAAAGACTAAGTCCTGCACAGGACTAAATGTGAAGACTTTAGGACAAGACATGGAGCACTGTGCTAGTTGCCAGGATATTACAGGTAAGTCTTTCCACCACCTCAGATCTACGCTAGTTTTCTCACCCATTTTTCTTTATAACCTGAACTGCTCACCTCAGGTAAGAAAGAATGCTGTGAAGTTGGACTTAATGCTCTGCCATACAAGCATGAGATCCACTTGGCAGACCTACATGAAAGGTGAATGTTTGAGGGACAAGACTGCAGTCCAGAGTTGTTCAAAAAGCAATCAGGAGTAAGACAAGCCAAAAAAGTCAACCTGGAGACCAGTGACCTTTGTCTCCCAAGGAAAGTGGGAGCATTTTCACCAGCAGCTCTCCTGTTTCAGCTCCATAAAAGACTTCAGCACTTTCTGTGAAGTTCAATCCTACTGACTGCCAAGCACAAACTTCAAGAGAAAAATTGCCCAGCAGAATTAACATAACGGTTTTATGTTAAATAGTTTTATTCAGTTTAAACTAAATGGTTAATATCTTATTTTTTTTGTTGCTGCCACTAATATCAAGCAATCAAACAAGAGATCTACTGAGAAAAATGCAGCCTCTTCAAAACTTTCAAGTATGATCCCTGAGGTAAGAAAAGCCTGAAGAAATGTCCAATCCTGACAGCATTGGCACAGTTTTTAATGCCAGCCAACCTGTGTTTGACTCTTGACAAGGCAACTTATAGTGCACAATTCCATGTGATAAGTCTGTTCCTCATGATCACAGTTCTTAAATGACCTCTCCTTTCCTCCCTCTCTCCCTCTCCAAAGCATCCGAGTTCATTACTTTCTCAGCTTTAAAAACTTACATACACAGTACCTTGCTTGACCATGCAGGGAAAGATGCTCTGTGCATTTCTTCTTCACTCGCTATGGAAAATTTAAAGTAAACCTACTACTCAATAAAAATATCTTTGACTGCTGCTAGAAAGAGTGTTCAACATCAGTAATAAAGTGCTTTTATCTTCTTGATGAAAGACAGCCTGTTGGTACACAAGAGTCCCTCTAATTTGCACAGGCCACAAAAAAGTACATCTGGAACCAAGGACCCTCTTGCTTGAAAGTCTTTGATGTGTTTAGAAGTATCTTTTTCTTCAGAAGTATTTTATCAAATTATCATCAAGGATAACAGAGTATTCAAGGAAAGTTTAAAGGAAAGTTTAGTTTTAGTTATCAAATGACTTTGAGAAGTATCTCATTTGATTTCCCATTAGGAAAAAATAGATTAGACTTGCCTAATGAGTTATCTTTGCTTTTTTGGAAAGGCTTAAGATGACTAAGACCATATGTCCTTGTTTCCTTTTACAGCATTGCAGAAGAAAGCCCTGGCAGTCGATAGACACCCATCCTTCCTGAGCTTTAATGCAAACCGGTAATTCTAATAGAAAGTTTTAAGAATTATCTCCAACTGTTGAAACACTGACAGCAGACTCAGATTTCAGCACACTACACTGTCCTTCTAAATCCACAGAAAGACCTTTCAAAAGAGCTTTTTGTCCTCAAGCACATTTTTAGCTTGAGAAAAACAAGTCTTGAACTTGGCATATTTTCAGCAATACCATATTTTATATGCTTCACAGAGTTATTAAAGTTGGAAGAACACCTCTGGAGATCATCCAGTCCAACCCTCCTGCCAAAGCAGGGTCACCTTGAGCAGGTGACACACAAACGTGTCCAGGTGGGTTTTGAACGTCTCTAGACAGGCAGACTCCATGAGCTCCCTGGGCAGCCTGTTCCAGTGGTCTGCTACCCTCAGTGTAAAGAAGTTCTTCCTCAGGTTGAGGTGAAACTCCTTGTGTTTCAGTTTATGGCCATTGCTCTTCTTGCTGTTGCTGGGCACCACTGGAAAGAGTCTGGCACCATCCTCTTGAGACTCACCTTTCAGATATTTCTATACATTAGTGAGATTCCCTCTCAGTCCTCTTTCCTCTAGACTAAACAGGCCCATCTCCTGCAGTCCCTCTTCATAAGAAAGATGCTCCAGACCCCTAATTATCTTTGTGGCCCTCCGCTGGACCCCCTCCAGCAGCTCCCTGTCTTTCTTGCACTGATTCTACAGAATCCTCAGCACGCGAGGCTTAGGCTATTATTAGTCACTACAGCTGCAGCTTGCACCAGCAAAGCACCAACACCCAATTAGTGTTTAATCAAAAGGTGTGCCAGGTCGCCCGGAAGAATTTCGTTATAATAACGCCGCGCTACAGGATCAAAACAGAGTCCTGGAGAGAACTACGCCGCATCACAGCCACCTGGGCTGCGCGAATCACCGCCGACACTGGGATATTTTTTAACGCCAGCTCTCAGCGTGGGTGCCGGGTCCCGGTGGGTGCCGCTGGGCGCGGTAAGCGGCTCCCCATCCGCACCCGCTGCAGCCCCGCCGGCCCCGGCCCTCCCCCGGTCCCAGCAGCCGGGCCGGGTTACGGGGGCTGCACCCGCCCGGGGCCGGAGCCGGGGCGCCGTTCTGGCCCCGGGGAGGTGGCGGCGCCCCCGCCGCCGCTCGCCACGTCCGCCGCCCCCGCCGAGCCCCGGCCCGCCCCGCTCACCATCTCCTTGCGGAGCAGGGCCAGCGCCGCGTCCAGGTTGGGAGGCTTGGGCGGGCGCGGCGAGCCCCGGCCGCCGCCGCTCAGCTCGTCCTGGATGCGGGACTTCTGCGCGTAGAGCCGCTCCAGGTCCCGCCAGCGCCCGCCCTGGCCGCCGCCGCCGCCCGAGGACGAGGAGTTCAGCAGCCCGCTCAGGCTCTTGGGCAGCGGCGGCAGCCCCGCACCCCCGCCGGGCCCCGGCAGCCCCGGCCCGCTCATGCTGCAGCCGCGGCCACCGACGGAAGGAGCCGCCTCGGCCCCGCCGCGGGAGGCGCCGCCCGGAGCCCGCCCCGCCTCCGGGCCGGGCGGGGGCGGGGGAGCCGTGCGGGGCCGGCGGAGGGAAGGGAGGCAGGGGAGGTGGCAGTGGGGGTAGCAGGGTGGCGGAGGAGCTGCGCCGCAAGTGCCCCGCTTCAGGGCCGGGGCCGCTTTGTCTGAGCCGTGGTGAGTCCCTGCGGGCGCGGCCTCGGCCCGTGCCCCACAGAAACACCCCCGCGGCAGCGCTCGGTCCCCGGGCACGGGCAGGCAGAAGGGCCCTGCGGCAGCGGGGCTGAGCCTCCAGGCTCGGCCCAGGGGCTGGGGGAGGGATGAAGCGCAGTGAAAGCAGGCATGAAAGCAGATTAACTGCTGCAGGCGGAGGTGACCAGTTCTTCGGTGGTGATGGTGTTACATCAGTCGCCTGGATAACGCGACACTGCTCGCCCTTCCATCAAGATGTTTCTTTCTGCCCCGGTTTGGGCTGGGATAAATGTCTTCTCAGTAGCCTGTACAGTGCCATGGTTTTGATTCGGAATGAGAATAGTGTTGATAATGTACTGATGCTTTGGTTTTTGCTGAGTCGTGTTTATCCTCAGGGCTCTGTTTTGTCTCTGTGTGCCTGTCTCGTGCTCTACCGGGGAAAAGGTACACAAAAGAAACTGGGAGGGAGTATAGCCGTGACCCAAAGTGGCCAAAGGGATATTCACCTTTTTTATTTGTACTTTGTTCTCAATTATTAAACTGTTCTTATCTCAACCTACGTGTTTTACTTTTTGATTCTTCTTCCCATTCTACTGGGGGAGAGGGCGGGGGGAGTGGGGTGCTGTGGTGCTTTATTTCTAGCTGGGCTTAATCCACGACACTTTCACATGCTCACAGCCAAGTTTTGTATTTAAAGGTGTTTTATCTCCAAGCATTGCAACTACACAAACCTAGGTCTATCTGCTTTGTGAGTCAAACTTCTGAATCTGAGAGTTAGCTCGCTGTCTGTCTTCCAGCGTTATTCACAGAGAGGATTAATGCTCTGCTTTACAGAAATAGCCAGGTGCTTTCCTGAGAAGGCTGTGGAGAGGGAGCCATGCTCCAGGACCGAGGATGTGGCACGGGAATCCCCAAAACTGCCGGTGCAGCCACAGCAACGCAGCCTCAATGTGCCAGCTCCGATTTTGTGCCGTTTATGCTTCCTCCCTTTCTCCTTGACATGTTTGCGTCTCCAGAATCTCTTAAAAAAAAAAAAAAAAAAAAAGAATTAGGGCAGTTTTGGATTATTCAAAATCCAAACCAAAGCAGGGTATTAAATTGGAGTTCTGGGAATATGCTGCCATTGCAAAGCCAGATTATTTAGAGGTGCATTCCTATTCCCATGACCCTGCTTTGTTTGTGGGGTTTTCTCTTCAAGAAATACCCAGATATGGTGATTTTGAGTTAAGCCTCTACATACTTTCAGTTTTGCTCCCAGACTCGCATGGTTTTTTCATGGTTTAAATATCATCGGACTCTGTGACAATTGTCTTCAAACTGCTTACAGCTGAGGAAGCTTTTCCCAATCTTTGTTCATGTTTACATGCCACTTTAGGGCTTGATTTTTCAGACAACTTGATGTGTTTTTTGATGCTTTTTGCCCTGCAATGAAGAAGATTCCCCCCCCCCCCCCCATTAGGCATGATGCTATTTCTGCACAAGTTGATTGTGAAAAATAAAGTTGTGCTCATAGCTTTTATGAAAATAAAGGCATTTTAAACCATCCTTATTGTAGATTAAAAGTGCCAACCAAGGGTGCCTGACTGCAAAAACTTTGGTTTGGTTTGCTAAAGAAGTACACACTGTACTAATTTTCTGCTTATTATCATTTATTTGTTCTCCATTCATCACCCCCCCCACTTTTTTCTCCCAGATGACAGCTATTTGAAAAAGCAAAAGCTTGTATTATTTTATCTAGACCACCTTGTCTTATTTTTTCAGTTTACCTGATTTCATTAAATTCTGAGTGCATTTTTTTCACACTTGTGTCCTTTAGGCACCTTGTTGCCATGTTTACCATTGCAGAGATCTTTATGCTGTCTTACTTCTCAGCTTTGTAATCTGAAAAAGAAAAAAAAAACCACTTTCTGGGTTTTCAGTGATCCTTCTCTCAACTGGCAACCTTATCTAGCCTACATTCATACTAAATTCACAATTATCCTTTAAAATCTAAATCTACTGCTTTATTTATTCTGACCTAGTTATAACAGGGTGATAATGGAAGCTGGAGTCTTTTGCAGTTATGTCTTTTGGTTATGAAGCAAGCTTTTGTTAGCTGTATAGACCTCTTGGTCTTTGTTGGTTCCCAGAGTTGAACTACAGAAACATGTTACTTGTCAAAACTGATCTTTGCTGAGGATGTTACCTCAAAAAACCCCACATTAAAAATACATGCTGCTATGCCATAAAGAATTAGGAAGTTCCAGAAGAGTGGTGTCCCATAACATCTCTTTATGCATACGATGTGGGTTTAATTTACATGTTCAGATGTGATGTTTTTCCTTTCCTAACTCATTAGGAGGATACACAGTGCCTGTGTATTGTTTGTGCATCATTTACTAACAACCCTCTCTCCAAATATGGTGATCTATATGCATTGTAGTGTACCTTGAACTGATACATTAAGACTGTTCCCTACAGCCTTTACTCTGTTTTCCCCTCTAATAACTGAGTTATCCACAGATGTTAATGGAATTCCTCGTTATGACAGCCCTGTGTTAGAAGGTAGTATTGTTATCCACGTTGGAATGAGGACACAGGGAGCTGAAGGTAGGTAATGATAAAAAACATTGACTAATTTTAAATGCCTGGTTTGTGATTCCTAGGAATGGCTTTCCACCCAACAGAACTGACAAAAGAACCTCTGCTAAAGAGGTTCTCTGCAAAAGAACCTCTGAACCTGTGCTCAGGGTAGCCTCTGCTTCAAGCTACCCTGCACAGAGCAGCACCTTTGCTTAAAGCTACCTTCATTAGAATTTTAAAGTAATACTCTAGAGTTTGCAGCAATGTGGCACACGTCTCATTTGTCAGCTGTGCATCCGGAATATCCTAAACAAGATGCACAGAGCTCCTCTGTCAGTATCCTTTTTGTGTTGGGAAGGTGTCTCTCATTGGGTTAACTTGCAGTCAAAATTACTTGTCAGGGCCAGTCAGGATCCAGATATCCCAATCTGGGCATAAGCAAGGCAAATTAATAATTAGTTACACATGCTTTACTCTTCCATTCGCCCCTGTAGTTAAAGTGCCTGAACACACTTTGTTTCTCATGAGGCCTATGGCTTTTATCACCAGTATGGAGGAACAGAGATCAGACTCTTCTGTGGTGCTTTGGGAATGATGTGCCACTTGGCCAAAGAGAATTCAGAATTTGTTGGGTATAATTGGAACCTGATATAAGATGCCATATTGTGGTATATCCAAACAGAAACTAGATTTTCAGCTAAAGATCATTCAATTCTTGGGTGTCAGTTTTCATCAGTTTTAAATAAAAATGGTCGGGTCCTGATTTTGACACTTTTTTCCCAGGTATATTTTTATATCTCTGCCTAAAAGGTGAAACCCTAGATATATTCCAACACATATCACAGGGGCTTCCAGCTAGGCCCCTAGCAAAGTGGTATCCCAAATCTAGAGCAGAGATGTTCCTATTTAAGCTACCTGAGTAAACAGGAGCAATAGTGGGCTTTTACCTTTTTTATAGGTCTGCTATGTCACAGATACCCAAGAAAGACACTTCAGCCTTTGCAGGATTCAGAACAAAGTGCTAAAAACACAAATACGGAGGTTTGGGGATCCAGGCTCCAGTTTAAAGTTCTCGATGAAATGTATTCTTGTGGCTATAAGCCCTGGTACACACCACTTTCAGCCTGCTGCTCTTGCCCTTGTTTTTGGTTTTTCACCAGATCCTGTCCTTGTCCTGGCATAGACAGTATTCCAAAGCAATGTCCCCTAGCTATGGGCTCCAATGCTATCATTCCTGTCCATGCCTTTTCTTGCTTCAGCTGCCCCTGATGGATGCTCGATCTGTGTGTCTCTGGAGAGGGATCCTGGACCAAGGAATCCCTGGTCCTTCATACCCTCACTATCTATATACCAGATCTTCATCTACCCTGCTCCTCTGGGTCTACTGGCAATTTGTGGGGTCCACCAAACCCCTCACTGAAGTCTTTCTCCATGCAGAGGTGGGCAGCTCTTACAGCTTGGGCCAGCCTTGGGGCCCTCTAGGGTCTCAGTCCTTATTTGAAGATAACCAGTCTTTGTTTATCCTCTGCTTAGCCATTCATGTTAGCAAACAGAGTTCATTTAGAGTGCACCCATGCTAATTTTTGAGCAGGACCCACTCATGCTAAGCTGTAAGCAAGTTATAGTTAAATTTATGCCTACACAATTCATTTCTAACATTCTTCAATGTTAAAAATGTTATTTTACTCTTCAGCACTCTTTCTGCTGTCTTCCTCAGCTTCTCTGCCATATCTGATGCTACCCTTTAGCCTGCTGCAGTGGAGTTATACTGCTAATTCTTCCTTTTTCATGGAGAAACAAAAAAAAAGAAAATTTTGACAACAGGAGAGAGAATGTGTCTAGGGCATGGGGGGTAAGTGTGACAGAAAGCAAGGGCAATAGATTCAGCAGGGCAGGGCTTACAGGGAGTGATCTGTAGAGACCTCGTAGTGTGTGTTAGTATCTGTTTCATCACTGATGGTAACTCCCAGCTGGCAATAATGCACATGCAGGGTTTTGTTTTTCTTGTGAGCTTCGGTGTTTTTTGTTGTTGGGTTGTTGATTTGCTCTGCTTTGCTTTGGTTTTGGTTTTTTAAGTGGCAGCAGCTCAAAGCAGGGCTCTCTTTCCTCTCTGCTTTTCTCAATGAGGATGGTATGGATATTTGAACTAATTTATGCCCATCAGTTAAAGCAGCAAGAAGCAGTATGGAAATCTGAAGAGCATGTACATGTGGCAAATAGTTACATTTCTGCTGTGATGAGTGGTCTAATTCCTCTCTCTCACTGTATTTTTTTACACTGCAGTCAGTTCCAAGTGCTGTGTTTTGTGTTGTGAATGGGAAAAAAAGACTCAAAGTATGTACTTCCATATCAAAAATTCCAGTTCAGGGTTATAGGAAGGATCATGCTAAGGAAAAATAAGGACTGGATCTGAAAGTAAAGTTGATGGGACCTCTAGTTGAGGTATCCAACTGTTTGTTTTCCTGATGATGCCAAAATATGGTTTGCTCATATCTCTGTGGAACTTAGATCAAACTATAAATCTTCTCCACAGTACATCACTCCGTGCACTCCAACACTGGTTTTAAAATCTCCTTATTCTGTCCCCTCACTTTATTAAATTAGATGTAGTGGTATCAGTCTTTTTTTCCCCTCCTCTCCAGCCTCATAGATTCTTCCCCATTTTGTGAACTCTAGAAAAAAAGAATTGTAATTTAGACCACACCAAATTCACAATCCTATAATATATCCTTTATTTCAGGATTTTTGTTGTAGATAAAAAAGCAAGCCAGTTTATTATTTCTTATCAGGTGGCAAAAGTAAATCCCCCAAAATGAACCGAGAAACAACAGTAGGCTGTAGGAATTTAGAATTTCAGTATTATATGAAAATTCATAGCCATGAAAAGATACAGCAGAATTTGTGAGGTAACTGTCGTAAACTAGCCTCATGCCCAAGGTTCTTAGTGGCTCTGAATGTCCTTTTGCTATGTCCAAAAAAAAAAAAAAGATAAAGGACTTCAAAGTGCTTTGGGATATTTTTCTCTTTCTCATGAGTTCAGTATAGTTCTGATAAGCATTTGCCTCTTCCAAAACATGGCTTGAGGGGGCATTTATTACCAGTCTCTGTGGCTAGTTCAGTTTGTTAGCCTCACAACAACTCACTTCTTACTCTCAACAGTCCGACTTGACTTACAGTAACAGCTTTCCAGAATCTGATTACTGAAAGCAGATCGCCAGGGGATCAGAGCTACAGGCTTTAAGGGTATTTGTCTTATTATCCCAGTGACACTGAGCAGACCCTTTCCTTTAGTGAGGTCTGCATTGGGGTCAGATCTGGAGGATGCTGTCTAAGCTGGGCTGAGGTCATCTGAGGTAAAAATGTTGGGAGCTCTAAATCTGCAGGCAAAACGGCACAGCGGGAAGCAAGCTGCTGAGCAGGAATGGCTGCGGGTGCACAGAAGTGAGGACTTCTACTTGCAGAGTGCAGTATATTGCAGATTCTCTAGCAATTTGTATCTGCCTCAAAGCCTTTTTGAGTGAGGAATGGTCATTGGTAATTAAAAAAAAAAAAGAATTCTTTATTTCTCTGTGAAATGGTCATTTGGAACAAACATGGAAGTTTCTTTGTACTATTATGTCAGGGGATGTTAGCAAAGAGATCATATTTCTTGATTCTTTCTTCTGTGTTCTCCCTTAGCAAATGAGTACATGAGGTTTTTTTTTTCTAGGCTGAATGTGGAAGTCTGTTAGATAACAAGTTTTCACTAGATAGATGTAGATTACACTGCTCAGGAGATAAACATTCCTCTTCAGCTGTAAATGGCTATAATGCTGGCTGGGAGGGCCTAATTTTTTATTCAGATGTACCTGTGTTCTTGTAACATGACCCTTCCTCTCCTGCAATGCAGGTAGACAGATTTGTGCCTGAACTGAGTTGCTGAATTATTAAATTCAAAACTGAGGCTGTAGAAAGCCCCAGTTCATATCCTTCAGTTCAGCTGTGCCAAATGCCATTGTCCCATACTGCCTTCCGCCTGCCTGGAGCTCTGCCTGCCGCTGCAAGGAGGCTGCACTCCTCTGCAGGCACTCAGAGGGGAGAGTGATGAGCAAATTCCAGCGGGGCCTCTTCCTCGCAGCAGCTGGGGTTGCACAGGATGGATGAGGCTACGGTGGTGCCTGAGAGCACAGCAGCCAGCTGAATTGAGGGCAGGCCAGAGCTTGAGGGGAGCATCCTCATGTGGACCTGGGTCTCCTTGTCTTGTGCTGAAATTGAACCACCTCTGAGGTGGGACAGGGGAAATCATTTAATGGTGCGTAACATTATTTCTAAACAGTTTAGAGGAGAAAGATACTCTACGTAATTGAAAGTTCATTTAGGTAGAGAGAATGTAATTACCTGGCACAGTTAGAGGAGCAAAGCTATTATGAGTCTTTGATGAAAGTTGTCATCAGTTGTTTAATGGCCAACAAGTGACTAGAATTTTTGTTTCATATTTCATACAAGAACAGCACATTCAGCAACCCCAATGTCCCCTAAATTCAGTGCAGGGACACTCAGCAATTACTGACTCAGAGACAGATGTTCTAGCTGAACTATGATCATCGCTTCTTGCAGCATATTAGTATGAAGCACACAAACAGCAACAAGTTTGGGCCTTATTTCATATGGGCAACCTACTTCTGTAATGGTACAGACAAAGGAATATCTTTGAAGTACTGTCAGTATTTAAAAATGAAATACATTCTATGCAGCAAACATAATGCTTGAAAATAACTTCTTGGTGTAAGTACATGATACCCGATTTTTACCTGGTGTGAACTTGGCAGAGAAATTGTATCAAAGCAGTTTTCATTTCAAACAGTGTGAAAACAATCCACCCCTCTTTCCTCCCCCTGTAATTATGATATTTTATGAAAATCCTTTTGTCAGGATTTTCTTTTCCTGAGAAGCTGAGTGGGCCTCAAGAACAAATGTAAACAAATTGTTATCTGCTGGTGTGGAATGCAATAGGTGCTTCCTTGATTGGTCAATGTGAGATGTTTCTACTTAGTGACCAATCAAGGATGCAGCTGGGTCAGACTCTCTGGGCATCACAAGCCTTTGTTATTCATTCCTTTCTATTCCTGTCTCGCCTTCTGATGCATCTTTCTCTCTGTTCTTTTAGTATAGTTTTAGTGTGGTCTGTTTAATATTATATATATCATAATATAATAAACCAACCTTCTGAAACATGGAGTCAAGATTTATGAGTCTCTCACCCTTGTCCTGGCTGCCCTGAAGACCACAGCCCCCCTTCTTCTCTGTTAGAAAAGCCCCTCTCAGGCAGTGCAAACTGTGTGGTTGTTTCTCTGTCTCCTGCCCAAGAACTGTATGTGCCTGCCAGGAGGGAAGATGATCCTTATCACCTTATGCTGAGCTCATGTGCCTCTCAACACAATCATGCTTTTCAGTTTACTGCAGACAGACATGATTGTCCCAGGCTGACATGTGGACCGAGAGAAACCCATCCAGCCCACCGTGGGATCCACTGTTCAGTTCATCCTCCCTCCTTGAAATGCCTCCAGCTTTTCAGAGCTGTTCTTCATTGGTAGAGACGTTGAGGAGTAACTGTAATGCCAACAGCTGTCATTGCCAGGTGGGAATGGGACTGGAGTGCAGCAATTCCTGCACACACCTTAGGCACCTGCTGCAACACTGGAGACAGCTCACATGTGACAGGATCAAACCATATCATAATCCAGTCAATTCTTTGGCATTTTACAACTTGGTGCCATCTGGAGTATGACACAGAGAGAGCCTCACCCAAAAAGCAATCTACAGTAAATGTTGAGGTTGCAAAAGGAAAGGAAAACGTAAAGGAAAACAAAAGACTAAAACCCCTGCAGGGGGAAATGCGACAGCAAATATCCGCAAAGAGGGGAAGCTGCTGAGTCCAAACATCAGTGCTGGAAATGAGATCAGTTCAAGCTGATCCCTAATCAGTCACTGACAGGAACAAACAGGTATACAAATGAGTTGGAAGGAAAAACAAGGATTTATGAAGCAAAATTAGATTTATTTTTGGCAAGTCTGGAAAAATAAGAGTCATTCAATTTGGCAAATGTAATCTAAAGGCTTCTTTGCTTTTCTCTGTTGAGTTGTCCAGGGAAGATGGAAGCCTACAGAGACTGCCTGAGTAAGAACCATCAAAAATAGGATTTTTATCACGTCCAACACTTGCTGTGAAAAGAAAAGTCAGTTTTAAGGCACATCAATAATTTTATTTCCACTTGCATCTCTAAAGAATGCTAAGGAGTTAGAAGTGGTGGAGATCTTTTGAAGATCTTGTCTATAAATTGGACAGGCAAAAGCAACTTCTTCCTTCTTAGTCTCCTTTCTCTCTTAGCTTCTTTTTTAAAACTGTGGCAGGATAAAGAAAATGTAATTTATACAAGGCCACAAACCCCTATACTATGAGAAATAAGATGTGGAGTGTAATGAATGCATACTTTGATTTCAACTTACTGTTTTTATATCACTTTCAGAGTGCAATTGCTCTTTATTATGAATTTTCAGAACTTTTTTGAAAACCAGTGACCTGGAATAACTTTTAGATATCTCACAATTACTGTCAAATTTCAACTGTAAGAAAAAAAAGCAAACAAGTACCATCTCTTTTATTTTTCAATGCTTATGAAAACTTTTAGAATATAATTAACATAATTTTGTCAGCGCTTTAAAAATAGGTTACTTGTATCCTGTGGCACTCACTCTTTTGATGAAGACATTTATATTTACCAACTTTATTCTTGTCAAGTCATGGTTTTCTCTGATATTGCTTTGAGGTAAAGAGAGAAAGAGGTAAAATGATAATTTGATATCACTTTGGTGAACTATCATAGATAAGAAGATAAACAGTAACTCATAAATACCATGATTTTTTAATAATTTCAGAACTATGTGCTGTCTCTGCTCTAGACTTGATTCTGAAAATTAATTACTTTTAATTCTCATTTATTTGATGAACTATCAACAAAACCACAGCTAGCTAAAAGTGCAAGAAGTGCACAATTTAAGATATTTTCCAAAGTTTTCATAGGCAGATGCTTCCTAATATGTTCTGGAGACCTCTGTCATCCTTTGAATAAGCCCCATGAGGCTTGATCCAAATCTCATGGAATTCAGTGTCAGTTTGTCCACTGGCTTCAGCTGTGGAGAGGATTGGGTTAGAGCCTGTGTCTGAAACAACAGGAGGCCTGTGTTGTCTGAATGTTGGATGTTTCAGAGAAGAGCTGACAATCTTGCTGTCAAGCTTTTCCTTAGGGGACCTCAGTCTTCAGAGCAATACTGATTCACCAAATAAACCTAGGAGGTGCATAATAATCCCATCAAAAAGGATGAAGAAAGATGGTGTTATTTGTAATACTGACCTGTATAAAGGACACAATCAGTTTTATAAGAGAAAATGTAGGAAACTTGAAGAAGGCTTTCATTAAGTAGTATTAATAGCAAAGTTCCATCACATTTCACAAACAGACACTAAATGTTTGGGGATTTTTTAGTGTGAGGGCAAGAACGTAATGTGTGATTTACAAATGCTACTTTTGATACTGGCAGTGATATGAAACAATTTGAAGAACTGCAGGTGACCATGTCCTGGATTACTGTTGTGCAGTAACATCAGTGCTTTGCTGCCAAATGCCCAAGCTGTGCAGGTAAGGCCTTTTTACTCTTGTCCTCTCTGGTTTTCACTCTATTGCTCATCTTGCTGATACGTTTGAGTGTGGTTCAGCCTTTCTCAATTTTAATCTTCATCATCTTAAGTGTTTGGTTTGGGTTGGTTTTGGTTTTTTGGTTTGTTTTGTGGGGGTTTCCTGCTAGGTTTTTGTTTGTTTCTTCTAATAGCCATATAGCAATACCTTTACCATGGCAGACTGAAAGGTCTGGTTTTATGTAATCACTCCTTTTCCTCAAAGCATCTCCTAGAAGCGTTAAGTGCACTGCCACACTCACTTGAACCCCAGCATAGCAGTTAGGTTGCATAATGCACTTCTCTAAATCAGCTTGAGCAGATGGGAAGGAAAATAGCTTGAGCTAGCACAGCACAACTCCCCTTGGGCACTTTCAGATGGAGGTGGAAGTGCAGCCTGGCAATGCCCTACTGTCTTTATTTTGTCCTCTCAAATGACAGAGGCAGCCTAGCCTGAACAAAGAATTATTCCCCCTGGCTCTTCCTCTCCTCCCAGTTTACACTGGGAGCACTGTACAACTACAGTCTTTTAAATATTGTATGGTCATTTTTCTCAGCCATCACACATTGCTTCATTTCTACTGGTATTTAGGCAAAAAAGAGAGAAGATTAAAAAAAATTAAGTAAGTGAGATATAAACAAGAACAACATAGGTTAAAAGGCGATTAAAAATAGTGACATTAATAAGTCTTTCTTTATGCTTATCAGGTAGGAAGCTCACAGCTGTATGAAGAAATTAAACCTTGTCAGTTTATTAAAACTCCATGATCATCAGTGGTTAATTTATCCAAAACAGAAGGAGCAGAACACTACCAAGCAAGGCTAAATGCATCACTTAATTCAGCCTCACTGTAATCACTGAAGCCATGAATTTGGGTCTAGCTGGCATCATCTGTTCTCTGGTGTAGAAGCAAATGGTTATATAAAAACAATGCAAAAATCAAGTTAGAACTGATTGTTTTAATGAGCCATTAGAGAAAACAGGCTCCATGTTAAGACATGTTAAGCAAAAGCTCCACCTGGAAAATTTGTTAATGTGAAATTAATTGCATACATAAATGTCAGTGGTGGTGTCACAGGTTTTTAAGTACCAGGTCAGCTATTCAGTGAAGGAGGAACACATCCATGATCTGACCAGAGGTGCTGCTTATTCATGGTACCTCATGAACAAGCAGCAGGAAGAGCTCAGATCTTTAGTTTAGTTCCCTGGCCCCTGAGCAAGCCACAGCTGTACCTCAGAACCTGCCCAAAGAGCCATGAGAAGATCAGATTTTCTTCTGCCCTTGCTCTGATAATCCAACAGAAGTGCCTGTCCTCTTTTTCTTGTACTTCATCCAAGGATTCAGTTCACTTCCAGCCTTCTTTCCTCATATAATTTATTGATGTCAGTGGTTGGGAAATTGCTAACTACTTTAAGCTTTTACAATTTTCAAAAAGACTACAGCCCTGTGTGCTAGAATATTCCCTTATGTACGTCCTCTGCAACTTAAATTGTGCTAGACCTAGTTTAGGATGGCAGCAAAATGGGCCAAAGAACTAATAAAGCTACAGAGAGTTTAGGCTGTCGAATTCTTTGTAGTCCAGGGACAAACACTGTTAGAGAACCTGGAGCAGCAAGGTGCTGAGACAGATTTAAGCCTTTCTAAGCCAGCTTGGTTGTGATTGTCCATATATGCAACATTTGGATTAACTTTGAATTAACCGGCTCCAACTCCTTCCAGTCCCCTTCTTTTTCCTTGAAGTTTCCTGAGTTTTATACCACTCTGCTCTGTATCACACTTGCATCTTAACCCAGCGTTGTCTATTTCCTTCACATTTCTCAAACTCTTTTAAATGAGTCATTCTGCAATATTTTGCTGTGCTTCCTTGTCTTGCAAAGGTCGAATGTATTGTTTCCTACCTTTTTGAAGCTTTGGTGTAATGTGAGACACCAGGGGAGCCCTTCCAGCTTTTATTTTCTCTGCAGGAGTCTGTGCTTAGTTTATAGTCTTTGCAGAAGACCATGTGAGCGGCAGAGTTCACAACTGACGTGAGAGGCTCAATTATGCTCCCACTCTCAGCACAGGTAGAGCCAATCCATTTTTCATCACTGTGGCAGGGGTTTCTATGGGTCTCGTGATTTTTGCAGGGTTCCTTATGGGAAATTCAATGAGGAGAGTCACGAGAGATGTTGGAAGACAATAAACACAGGGGCAGCTTTGAGGGGGCTGTTTTGGTTGTGGAAAAGAGAGATAATGACATTGAAAAAGAAGCAGTGAAATAAGAAAGAAGTAAAGAGAGAAGAAAAGCCTCTTTTGAGGTTAGGTTCTCAGCAGGGAAGGAGGAGCTCAGTTTAAAAGTCATTGGGGCTTTTGCTGGAGCAAAAATAATGAGGAGGAATAGGCAAATTTGAAGTGTGTATTTGGGGGATACTGCCCCAGTGGTATGGTGAGGTGTGTAATACCTCAGACAATAAAAAAATAAATACCTCAGACAATAAAAAAATAAATAAAAGGAAGATGTGGCAAAAGGAAATTAGTGTTTCCTGGAAACAGTGTGGAGAAAAATAACATCCTTAAAACAGTTAGTAAAATTGTCAGCACGGTGAAAAGGAGAAGCCAAACAAAGTGGGAAAAGAGAAAAAATAAGAACATCTAGGCTGAAATGCATGTAGGGGAGAGGGGAGTCTGCTTCCTCTGTTTTTTCTCAAGCTTCTATTAATGTATGTATTGCAGAGCTCTTATTTTTCTATTCACATGTTTCTTTGCACCTTTCCATATAACTTCTCTATGTTTATGGATATATATCACAGAATCACAGAATATGCTGAGTTGGAAGGAATGCACAAGGATGATCAAGTCCAACTTCCAGCCCTGCACAGGACACCCCAAGAGCCACACCCTGTGCCTGAGAGCATTGTCCCGACACTTCTTGAACTCTGTCAGGCTGGTGCTGTGATCACTTCCCTGGGGAGCATGTTCCAGTGCCCAACCACCCTCTGGGTGAAGAACATTTTCCTCATATCCAACCTAAACCTCCCCTGACACAACTTCAGGCCATTCCCTCATGTCCTGTCACTGGTCACCACAGAGAAGAGATCAATGCCTGGCCCTCTTCTTCTCCTCACAAGGAAGCTGTAACTGCAATGAGGTCTCCCCTCCAGGCTGAACAGACCAAGTACCCTCAGCTGCTCCTCGTACGGCTTCCCCTCTTCACCGTCTTTGTAGCTCTCCTTTGGATGCTCTCTGTTAACAGCTTAATATTTTTCTTACATTGTGGTGTGACTTACAGATGGGGTTATCCCATTTTACACCACTCTCAGAGTTTCCAGAGGAGTCACAGCCTCAGCAGAACACAGCTGCACCTCATGCATCTCATGGTTTGCAGCGTGAGCTGATGATGGGCAGTAGCTGATGGACATTGCCACCACTCTGATTCTCAGCTGTTGGAGAGGTTTCTTGTTTTCTTCAGCGTATCTCTCAGCATTTGATTTTTGACTGCTGCAGAGCCAAATCTTTCATTAAGAACTTTTGGGGATTTACAGACCATGGCTTTGGTCTAATATGCCACAGCTATACAGTATTTCCAGTGAAGACCTCCACTGTCCTAGACGGGCAAGGACTTTCACTGGCTTTCAGGGAAAGGTTACAATTTCATCTCTTTCCCCTGGTGTATGTCTGCAGGAATATGGAAGGATTGGATCGATGGGTACTGTGTTTATTTGGGGAAATACTGACTCTTCTGCTTCTGGGCTGAGAGGAAATACATTTGGTAATGCATTATTGTTAAACTATGTACGTGCTCTCTGGAGAGAGTCTTGTTCATAGGGGTGTCTATCTGTAAGAGGAATAAACAGGTACACACTACCAAGCCAGGATCTGTAGCAAGAACTCCACTCTTCATTGACAAGGAAAGTGCAAGTGACATTTACTCAGGACTTCACAGTGGTATTTTGCTCACAAAATATTGCACAGAGTGAGGAAAAACATCCCCCGAAGAAGCAGATGAAGGTGCATTCTTCAGGGATTACTGTGTGATGAGACTTCAGGAGCAGTGGTCAGCACTGGTAGCCAGTGTCCCAAGAGCAATAACAATTCTTTTGCCCAAGGCACAGCCATCACAAACAGCTAGTTGTACCTCTCTAAAATTGTCAGGGGAGGGAGACAGTCAAAGGCAAACTTTGACATTTGGAAATTAGTCGTCAGCCCCCCGTCTCACTCCTGCTTGCCTGCCTGTTTGGCAGCAGAGCTGGCTGGGGAAAATGTTTCTCTGATCACAGACAGCTTGGAAGCAAACTGGCAGCTCTACAAGTGGAGCATGTTTCAGCATTACTGCCAATCAAAAATTTTCACTAATGAATTCAGCTTAGTGGCACAAAAAATAAAGGCTCAGGTTAACATTTTGTCCTTCTTGGCCTAGTCTTGCTTTTTTTTTTTGCTTTTTTTTTTTTTTTTCCCCTGAATGAACCTCACACACACCCCACTGAAGGGGAGGTAGTTTCAACAAGCTGCTTACTAAAGAGCCACACCCCTCCCAGGACTGGTACCTGCCTCCCCCTGTCGGGGGGACTGGGTTCAGTCCCATCCCACAGCTCTCCAGGGCATCCAACTATCCATTAAAGGAAAATTAATTCCAATCCCAAAATCTGTTTTATATCCTTCTGTAGCCAAATCTTGAACTTGAGGCTTGCTCTTCTTCAGGTTGTTGCCTACCTTGATGTCAAATGCTGCCTTTGCAGGAATTCTCACCCCAGTTAATCACCTTTCCCTTCTTCCTTCCTGTCTCACTGTTGTCTCTCTGCCATGCCACATGTGGCTCAGGCTCTTATCAGCAGTTCAGCCTCCTTCCCTGCAGAGATTGCCAGGCCTCAGGATGGAGAAGGCTGCTGCTGAGAGATGAGGAAAAGCTGCGAAGCAGTGAACCCCTTGCAAATGTGAGCTGGAGAGGGCCCTTCTCAGCTTTCTACTCACTCTCAGACACGCTTCTTGTCCGTCTCACAGCTCTTGAGAGAAAGTGGCAGAAGAGCTCTTTTTGCCTCAGTTTGGCAAACAGACAGGAAGGGCAGAGGGGTGCCTAGCTACAGATTAAGAAACAAGTATCTGAAGCCACTGGAATAAAGTTGAACAAAGCCAGAGAGCAATTGTAAAAGACAGAGACTTTAGACAGCTTTGCTCTGTGGTAACCTGAATCGTGTTGAAAACAGTTTTTTGCTATTGTTGCAATGGAATTGTTGGGGTTTGACAAATATGTCTTTCAACTGCTTGTTACTTCTTCCTCAGACAGAGCTCTTTTTCAATAATTCAGATAAATTCTCTTTGCCTTTCTGTACTGGAATTATTAATCTCTGAGATTGTTCCCCCAAAGTGTGGGACCGTGTGGCATCAATCATGTCTGCCAGCAAGACTTTCCTCTGCTGTAGCAGCAGGAATACTGGCTCAGGTCTGTGAACAGAAGAGAGACAACATAGGTAGGGAGACACAACACCTTTTATACACCAAATGACAGAGCTGAAGAAAAGCTTTTGTATGAAAAGTTGCCCGTTTTCTCCAGTAGTGTGTGCTGGTCTAATAAAAGACAGGATTTCTTCCTGCTAGCCTTGTTGCTTACAATACCTGTGCTTTGATCAGGGCCTGCAGTTCACTTCAAACACTCTCCCAGGACATTTGCTTGTTTTAATCACCACTGGCTGTTTCTTTTGCTATCAAAGGAACTACTTTTGCTAGCTTTTGATATGGGGAATGCACCTCTCTGTAATCAAAGTGATGTTTAGCTCATCCCTGAGCATCTAGAGAGAAACCTTGAACAGTAGTTAGTGGCTAAATGTAAAATATGTATTTGTTAACAGCTGTGCAGACTCAGGGTGGGGTGTGTGTGTATACAGTTTGTTGTGCTGTATTGGTAGTGCTGGAAGGTGAAGGCAGCTGCTTTTTTATGTTATAGATTCAAGGCATATTGTCTTTACTTTTTACACAGAGATGTAAAATTTTAAAAAAAAATAATGCAGAAAAAAATTTGAACTTCTTATTTTATAGTACCATTCAACTAATGGAATGTCTTGGAACATCACAAACTCACAGTTTATAGCTTACAGTGATGTTGTGATTGTCATTGTAGTTATTATTAGTGGACTGACAAATGGCTAAGTAGAAATAATTAAAATTTTAAATATTAAAGAGGAAGAGGCAGGCAGAAGGTGAGTGCCTTTCTCATCTCACTGAGGTCACATCAGAAGCTTCTTCTAGAATTCCTGCAGACATCATTCACCCCTAATTCCCATACACCCTCTCTGGATTGTGATGGAAATACAAAAACGCAGGCTGTAATTACTCAGAAATTATCAACAGGTTGTCTTATGCATGTACACCCACACAAGAAATTTACATGTATGAAAAAACATTATACTCCTACTTTGCGACCTCTGTTGTCTCAAATAATGATTTCTCTGATGATGTCACTACCCACAGGCCAACCTGTTTATCACCCAGTTTTAAGCTTAGAATGTCCAGCCTTTTGCCTGAGCAGGGGATGTTTGTCACGAGCACTTGCACCTCAGTTTAGAATATTGGTAATGATGGCTTCCACTGAGGAACTGGTCGAACACACTGCCCTGCACAACAATCCACAGTGATCCATCCAGTATTAGTGAGTTACTGAGACTGTGAGGAAGCCCAGGGGAATGTTCCTCAGCACACCAGAGGCAATAGAGAGGACCAGTGCCCACAACAGGGCTCTTGGAGTCTCTGGGGTCGAGATGACCCCGAGATGTGTTAGAGAGTCTCTTTTTCCCAGCCCAGCAATTCATGAAGGGCTCAGAATTCCTTGGCTCTGTTTTTCAAGGTTGTTTATTTTCTCTTATCTAGTACATTCTTTTTCTGACCCACTGAGGTCTGACTAGCAGGTCAGTCTGTGGCTGCCCCCAAGGTGATGTTAGTTTTTTATAGTAAGAACTGCGTGTACTTTATTTACAATAATTTCCCAATACCTATCACTTATGTTAGACAGTCTGTCTCTAAACCAATCCAAAAGTGCCACCATCACACAGAAGATGGAGGCTAAAAAGAAGGAGAAGGAAGGACAAGGCATGCCCAAATTTCTCCATCTTGGCCTCTGAACCCCCATTCTAAAATCCCCAAAATTCTACTTTTCCTGTGACAAACTATCATTCTACCTAAACTTTCGTGGCTTGTAAATCTTCACATAAAGTTGGTAATTTTCTCCATGGGTTAAAATCAAAGTCACAGATGTCTTTGGCTCCATGCCAAGGTCTCTGAGCCCCCTGCCAGGGGCTCAAGCCATCCAGGGCAGCCAGAGGGATGTCCTGGGTTCCAACACAGAGCCAGTGCTGGACCATCTCCATGTGCAGGGGGAAGGCTGCTCCTGGCCATGTGCCTGGGACAGGCACCATGGAGAGCCTGCAGTCTCCTTGATCTCCTGGGCAAGACAGTGGCAGGGGAGATGAAGGGCCCTCCAGACATGGCTGTGTGGCCTATTTCAGAGTATTTATAGTGTATCCTTCCTTTGTTCTGCTTTGTGTCCTTGGGGATGAGAGTCAATTACAACTGAATGACAGAGCTAACATCACTACCCTCAGCCACAGCAGGAACTGAGAGGGCTGTCAGCAAGGCCAGAAATAACCTGACACCCAGAAGCAGGTAGGGCAGCGAGTGGGGTTGGGGACCTGTTGTACAACCTGGCCTTTTGCCAAAGGAGGGATGCTCTCACCCCTTCTCCTCCGGTGTTGACATCTGCAGTGCCTCTCCAGCCCCTCACTGTGGGTGCTGCTGTCACTTCAGGCGGCAAAGCCCCTGCAGGCAGCATTTCCCACCTGAAGCCACCTGAAGGGTGGGTATCAGGTGTAGCCCTGCCAGCTGCCTGGAGCAGCTTGGGCATGGCAGGGCAGTGGGCAGCAGGTCCCCGCAGCCAAAGGCACCTGTTCCATAGAGGGGCGAGCCACGGTCTCCAAGTGGAATCAATCCCACCCTCCATTTCTTGCTTGGGGACCTGTGCTGTGCACAGACCATGAATGAAGACTCCGTTCTACCGAATCAGAAAAAAAAATAAACCCGACACAACAGCATTTGAGCTGGAGATATTCCAAATATCAGGAACAAATAGAAATCACGGCGCTCTCCTTGTACAAAACATTTGTGGAGCTGTTAAATGAGCCACTGCAAACACTGTAATGTTCCACTGATTCTTTGTTACTCAGCAACTGCTGTGGTGGTTGAGCAGCGAGTAGGCTAAGCTGAGTTTTCCTAGCAGAAAAACAATGAAAGAAAATTGAAAGCTCAAGTTTTAGAAAGAGACTGATGAGACTGGTGGCACAGCAAGAAGGAAGTGAGGAGCAAATGGAAGTTTGGCAGTTTGGAAAGGTTAGGTTTCAAACAGAGCTCCTGGAAAGAGGTCAGGGGCTCACCATCCCATTAGGAGATCAAGGGAAGGCAAGTTGTGAAGCCAGATGGAATAATTTAAAGACTAGTGAGAGGGAGAGATGAGGCCAGCACAACATAGCACTAGGGCAGAGATCTGCCTGGTTTGGGACAAAGGAGTTTGGTAGGACTATTATAATCCTGCTTTTCCCATTAACTGAGCAATTGCAGAAGACGCCAACACATACTTTGAAGATACATAATTTCAGCTTGAGGTTAAAACTGGTTGAATCTTAGGGGTACAATCTCAAATTAAAAGGAAAAACAAATTAAAAATGGATATTTGGCCAAATCCCTGCAGCTCTGCCTGTGCAGGCAGGACAGCTGATCTCCACTGCTGCCATCAGGTAAGGGAGCAGTCATGCACAGCCCAGAGCGCTGCTCCCTGTGAGCACGGATCCTGCTTGGAGCTGCCTCTCTAGCAATCCATGTGTTCTCATCCATGGGAATAAAGCCTCACTCTAAATAAGGAATTATTTTAGTTCCTCCACCTGCTTTAACCTATTTTTCATCTTCCTCAAATTGTCCTTAGCATTTTTTCTCCATCTGTTTTTTTTTTTTTTTTGCACTTCTATTTTGCACTTCCCCCTGTTCCCTTTATTGGCTGCTGTCAAAGATAAGGTGGACCAGATTCATTGTTAGACTGATGCGATATGGCCCTTTTTAATGTTCTTCCTTGGATAACAGCTTGCTAAAATTAAATCATTTAGTAAAAGGACAAATTAAATCATCAGCTGTGGTTCTTTTTTCTGTGGGTAACATAAAAGGATGTCTGTTGCATTTCATTTGAATTAAGGATATAATCATATGTACATTGCTGAAACTATTATGTTTCATAAAGTGGTCTTATTATTTTCTGCATATTTTTCTTTGTGTGTGGAGTCTTTTTCTTTCTATTAAATTGCATATCCATGGAGGATTTGGGGGCACTCAGCCAGTCAATCCAATTTGGAGTTGGATGGTGGTGGTAGTGGACTAAGTCCCTTATCTGTTCCCTTCAGCTGTTTTACTCTTCTGCTATTGATGGAAACATAAAATTAAAAGTGGAATCAACTCATAGGAAGCAAGAGCCCAGCAAGAGACTTAGGAAGAAAAAGTTGAGGAGGGAGATTCTGAATAATCTCTCTACAGCTGGGGTAATGTGCTGACAGATTTGATTTTAAATACACATGCAGTAGATTGGGTATTTCACAAATATTGCCATTTCATTTATCTTAGTGGTTATCAAAGCAAGTACAAGAAGAAAATTGAAATCAGATTGGTAATGGTTTGGGTTCTTTTCTGAGGAGTGCAATTTATGGAATTCTGGTTTCCCATGTGATGTGTACTGGGAAATTATGAAGCTTGAGGAATGAACAGGAGGCCTGAAAGTGGATTACCCATTTCTACAGGATGATAGCAGAAGCATATACAGGAACTAGCTGGTGTTTATTCTTGATTCTGTGCATGCTTCACATTATGTACAGGGTACGATGAAAAAGAAGCTCAAGCACTTGAAATCAGTGGCTGCAATGGTGCAAAGTTTGATGTAAATATAAATTAGAATATGATGGACCAGGTTATCTGGTGTGTCTGTGGGATTCATAGTTCTCTTTGTATCTTTTGATTCCAGACCAGAGAGGGCCTTGCATTTCTTCTACGTTAGTATTTCTCAGTAGGCTAATAGCTTCCTACACCCCTCCATGACCCAGATTTCTGGAGCTGCACAGGAGTTGAGTGATGCTGCTTTCTTTATCTTAATACAAACCTCTCTGCTGTGCTTCCGTTTTGGGCTGGCATTTGGCAATGCACACTGACAAATAAAATCTCTTATGTAAGGGGCTCTCCCCAAGGAGGATCCTCTGCCTCTTGTATCAGAGTGACGTGACAAAGAAAACCTCATGGTCACCATCATACCCAATCAGCAGGCTGGTCCTTCTGCAGTGAGGGCAGGAAAAGGGCAATCCTTTGTGCCTAAGGGACAGATAGGCTCATCTTCCTTCTCTTGAATAAGGGTTTCTTGCCGTAGCCACTCCCTACAGAGGAGCAATGGGATAAACCCCACCTCTTTGTAGGATTCATGTTCTTCAGATCACTTCCCTCTTGTCCATGGGGCTGACCCCCACCTAGGGCTGGATTGGTGTGAAGTGGAGAACAAGCAGAGCTTTGGAAGGAGGAGGCCTCTGTGAGACAAGGAGTGGGAGAAAGACTGAAAGGCTGCAAAGGAGCCAGGAGGGGAAGATGAAGGATTAAGGAAGTTTCTCTGCATCAAGGACTAGTGAAGAGTAGCAAAGGAAAGCAACATAAGGAAGAGGGAAGCAGAATCTCTGTGCTTATATAAGAATGTTCAAAGAGGCTGTCATAGATGAAAGGAAAATGTAGCAAAGGGAAAGAGAGGACAAAAGCAGAATGAAGGTGTTTTTCAGTTCAGGAAATGTAATACTAAATGAAGCAAAAGAATACATTGCTGGTGTGAGTGTGATTGATTTGGCTGACGTCTGTTTACTCCCTCCTATTGGGCAGCTCAATGGGGTGCTGAAGAGAAGGACGCATAAATCTCATGTAGGTGAGGTGTGTTGATGAAAAAAGCTTGGCATCTTGTTGACTTGCCTCCCCACTTGACTGATGCTGATGTCTCACACCACAGACATGGCTTTCTGGATCAAATTCTCAGTGGTGCTGTAAAAGGTAATTCCTCCCCACTCCTGTCCTTGTGTAGGCACAGGCACCTCTGAATCAAGATGCCGATGCTGAAAGCTAATTGTCCTGGTCTGGATTAATGCTTGTGGCTGTCTGAAAGCTGCAGTAAGTGCAGGAGAGGTGACGAGAACGAGCAGCTGGGGGTGGTGTCAGGAAGAACCTTCCTGTACAGCGGTGACACAGATTTATGCCGGATTACAGTGCTCATCTCATCAGCAATTGGCAGGACTTGAGTCTCCGTGCACATTAGAGGCCTCTCCTGTTTTGATTCTCTGGTGCCTAGCAATGTGGGAGTTCTTGTTTACTTATCAGAGACAAAGCTGAAAAGAGAAGGGGAAACTCAAGGCAGCCTCTGTTTCTGCAACCTGTCAATCTGGCCCCACTCACAGTTACAATCTCCTACATTTTTCTTGGCTCCTACCCCTCATTTCTCAATGCAGCTTGCAAGGCTCCTGCATAGCACTGCAGTACGTAGAGCAGGCTTTGGTCAAACCCTCTAGAGCTCCATGTGAATTTTGTCCCAGTACCTACAGTGAAGGCAGGCTTGACAGGTCTCTTGGTCTTTCAAATACACATTCAGGGCTCACTTGAGCTACTTGCAGAATAGAAGAGCAAAACCCATCTCTCAGGGTATTTATAGATCCTTCATTGCTCAGGGAGATTTCCTTGCTAGCTGTCTCTTGCTAAACAAGGATAGCACTTTTGTCTTTTCTTACATTTAGTAAAGGGGAAAAGCTGCTTGGGCCTCCGTTCTTGATAAGAGACCTTTCTCAGTGAGTGGCACTTGGGTTAGTTCCCTAGCCCGGTTCACAGAACACTGCCCACCCTTTCAGGGACAAAACTTCACTACCCCCTTTGTGTAAGTATTTTCTTTACATGAGAAGAGATTGCCACAGGGTGGCAATTTACCTCCGCTTTATAGTTGTACATACAAGTGCCTAACCCAGACTGGATTCTTTTCCAAACAAGTTTGCCTTCAGCCCTTCCTTTGCTCTTAGGAAACACTGATGCTTCAACGTTGAGATTACTTACCCCTTGTTTGGCTTTGTAGGGGTGTTTGTCCCTCTTGTCTGTTCCCTCCCACTCCAAAATGCTTAGGATACCATTACTTTTTCCTTCCTCCTTCCTGCTTCCAGCCTTCCTACCAAAAGAGGATATTGGGATGGGTTTGGATTTTATGTAATCCTTGACTTTCTTGAAGTGCTGTTGTACACTTTTCTTTACAAGCATGAATGGAATGACCATAGGGACAGCTGAGGGAGCGGGGAACCATGTCAGGACAGGTGCAGAGGGTTGAGGCAGACTGCAAGCCCATGTTCAGAACAGCTTCCTATGACCCTCTCTCCTCAGGCTGGCCCAGGGAACAGATGAGGAACCCTAACCCAGTCTCTGCTGTAATACCACTGAAACCAAATCATCTCTACCAGAAGTTTACAGTTACTTTCTAAAAAGGCAGCAAATGTGACACCAGTACTCTAACAATCATACTGTGAGGATGTTAACCCTTTGGTGCTCTGAAGTGTGTCCAAAGCAGGGCCCCATTCCCTGCTGACCCTCACATGCAGCTGCTCAGGGTCCGGTGCTCTCGACCTCTCGCCTCTCAAAAGAGCAAGCACCCCTGAGGATGCTGCTTGCAAGTTGAACTGTGTCATTGAAGGAAAAGTATCTCACTCCACTGCACATAAGCAGCAAGAAAGAGAGGATTCCTGGCACAGCAGGAAAGCCAAGATGTCCCTGGAGTAATTCCAAAGTCTTGCAGGCTGATGTATTTTTACAGCATCACAGAAACATGAGATCTTGTTTTTCAAGAGTCCTGATTATAGGTTAGTGCCTTTTGTGCTTTCTTTGTGCTTTCTTTTAGATATGAATTTGTTAAGAAGTATTGAAACTGACCTGTTACTGAGATTTGTCTGTGCCAACCTAACACTTTTTGTTGGCATATGTGTTTAAAGCACTATTTTTCTCAGTATTGAATTTCATTCTTAGATGGCTGAAATAGATTTAGAAGTGTGAGTATTTGTTGAGCAATGTTTTGGACCAAGCACCATTTTTTTTTGCCGTTTAACCATCATAACAAACATATACTCAGCAGACATTCTGAATAAAATTCCATTGTATGGAATTGTCCTCAGCTGTGAATTACATTTTTCATGGCAGATTTACTCCCCTGACAGAGAAAATTCAATATGTAGCTGCATTTCTTTTACAGATACAGTCTTCTGCTAGCCAAGAAATAAGCTTTTTATCAGCAGCCATGCTTCTGTGGCACTCTTCTGGGCTGCTGCCAAGATTTGCCGTCCTTCCTTTCATGAGCAGACCAATGTGCAAATATTTGAAAACCCTAAATACTATAATAGCTACTTGAATGCATTCTTGAAAAAACCCAAAAAAATCCCAACCAAAACAATACCAAACAAAATCAATTTCAAAACTCTTACACCTACATAATGTGCCTAATGCCGATCTACAAAACCAAGGAGCACAGCAGCCATTTCCAAAGTTCCCTGACCCATGGACCATATAGATCAGCTTTTCCTCTAAGCCACAGTGGAAGTTTACCTTCCTATGCCTCTTTTCCACACCACCCCTCAAACAGAACATGCAGTGTCAGCTCCAGCCGGAGCTGGTAATGTTGGGAAGACAAGTCTGGTAAAAGAACATGATGAAGAAAAAGCAGACAGGAGAGATTACACTGTGCTGTGTTTTTTATTATGCATAGGAGCAATTCTGAGGTGTGTGGGGCGTACAGCCACTGGTTAGAATCCAGCCTAAAATTCAGAGATGGGCAGCAGGTGCAGCTGTGTTGTCCACTGTGGCTGCTAAGGGCATCCTCTGCTGATGACTGAGCACCCTGCATTTTTAATGAGGCAGTGGAACTCTTCAGCTCACACTGCCACACAAGCTGCTGGCTTTAGCCCAAGCACATTTTATCTTCTCTGCTCTTGTGAACTATTTCTCTGTTCTCCTTCTTGCAATAGAATAGGAACCTGTGGAGATAAGATCCTTTTTCTTCCCTGTTGCCCTTCAGATGAGAGGATGTGCACTTGGAGTGATGCCCATTAGTGGAAGCGATGTTGGTATACTGGAATCAAAAAATTCCCCGTGGAGAAACAGCAGTGGAAAAAAGAAGAAAACTGAATAAAGTGAAGTGACCTTGGTGGACAGCTATTGAAAGAAAAAAAAAAAAGAGAAAAGAAAGAAGGAAAACTATCAGGAAATGGGTTAATATGTGAGGGCAATATAAAATGTTAAAAAGTACAAGAAAAGGAAGGGGAAGTCAACAAAAATGTCACAACAAGCATAATGAGAAGGCATAAGCAATAAAGCAAGAGAGGAAAGATTAATCAAATCTCTCCTTACTGCAGGGTTGTACCACAACTTGCCTTTTGGCTTTTTTAAATGTAAATCTATAAATAAACCTCATTGGCTTTCTTTTCCCCATTGGGGGGATATAAAAGATGCTAAAAAGTTCTTACAAAGGGTAAATAGTTTAAGGGGATGATACTAGTGATAGTGAAGTATTAAAATGAAGATCAAAGCTAGGACTGCCAGTACAGGGTCTTTAGGTTATCCATACACTGCTACAGCTCTAACAGATTAAAGACTCATTTGAACATAAAAAGATGAAAAATCATAGGGATCACAGCCATTATAATAATGCCTTGATTACAAAACATAGTAAAAGCCCAATTCTTTCAGGCTCAGACCAAATAGTTCTTTATTAATAGTTCCATTACAGTTAGTGGAATCATCTTGCTGGGATGTGTTCCTCATCAAAAGTAAGAATTTCCAAGGTCAGTCTGCTCAAGCTCAGTGACATTTTTCAACTCTTGGACCAGTTTCCATTCTGACCCCTGGAATAGTAAGGGTTACAGTGATGTTTTGACTGTTCACTTCCATCAGCAGCAGCACAGTTATACAGAGGAATACTTTTCATAAGAAGAAGAACCTGTCTTGTGCAACATAAACTCATCAGAGCACTGAATATTGTTAAAGTAGGTACTACTTCCAGCAGCAGTCTCTGGTGCCATGGGGATGAAGGTTTCTTCATTGAAACTCTACAACTCCTTGGCAACAAGGGCTGTTCTGGGACCAGTAGGACAGATAAACAAGTGTATCTCTCCCTGCTCTCAAAGCCATAGCTCTCTTAGGCATTAACATTTCAGACTCACTCAGAAGGTTAAAAAAGACCCTGAATGATGTAAAAGTCACACCATGGAACAGAGAAGAACAGTTCACCTTTTTAAGCTCCATTTCAAATGTCACCTGCTATAGCGATATGCTCTCAGGTGAAGTCAGGTTTGGGGAGAGAAGAAAAGTTGTGTTTGAAAGAGAATGTGCTTCTGAGACGGTTTATTTCTTGCCATTTCCTGTGTCAAGTGCCAACGATTCTAGGATTTTACATAAACTCTAGTGTAGGATTTGAAATGGATGTGTAAAATTCGGTGTATTAGAACTCTGGAAATTGCAAGCCCCAGCTAAAAAACAGCTATAAAAGGCAGTTGGTCAGGTTTGGTGTTCATACCTTTACATTTCCACCATTTACCTGTCTGTTCATTTTTTCTCTGATGTCTCAGACCTGATGCTACTATTATGCACATTAGGATCATTGTCACCTTCCACACAGGACAGGTAAAGAAAGAAGGCAAAAGTCCATGAAAAAGCTACCATGCCTTTATAATTACCTTTAGGATTACGGCTTGAACATAGACTTGAAATATGTGACTTGGATTCCCCTATAGGTCTGGAAGAAATCTTTAGAGTACATCCACTCCCGCTGCTGACAGATGGTAGAGCAGAGAACAGCCACTATGAAGATAACAGTATTTCACCCATGGGTTTTTCTTACTATGTAGTAGCATAAGGTAGCTGTGAAATCAGTGGTGTTTCAGAACACTTCTTGCAGTACTGAGGTTTCTGGCTGGAGGTAGCCCAAACACACAATCAGTCTAGAAACTCTCAATCTCAGCACAGAGGTCACATAAAAGAAGAAGATACCTAGCCAGATGACAGGCAGGTTTATGTGGGTCACGGCTGTTTCTGCTGTGTGCCAGAGGCCAAGCTTGCTGCTTTTCACCCTGAAATGGGGAACTACAAAGCTTTAAACCCCTTGGGGATTTTTGCCCCTCAGCTTGTCAAGAGAGTGGCTGGGCGAGATACAAAAAGGAACTCCAGAGAGGAAAGACTGAAAAAAATTTGAAGCTTTAATATATTCCTACTCTCTGACCCCATTTCTCCTTTTCTGTGCATCAACCGTTTTAACAATCTGGCAAAAGAAAACCCTGAAACTAGAAAACCCCTTCCTAACCAGTGTCACAAAAATCCTTGTAATTTACTGAGAAACGTTATGATGTTTTAATACCGTATCACTTCTTCTCTTTTCTTTTTTTTTTTTAATTTATTTTCGTTCAGTACCACTTAGTTCTTCATTGTTTTAAATAGCTGTTCTGAAAAGACCAGTTTGCATTTTAAAACAAACAAAAAAATTAGGATCTGCTTATAGAATTGCGCTTAATATGGTAGTGGCTGTTAAACAAGATTGACGACTAACAACAATAAAAATCAGTAAAATCACTCTTACATGTAATCTCTTCACTATGAAATAAACCACTGCTACATCCACGCTAAGCGTATGTAAACAAAACAGATGGGGGATTTCCCGCTGCTGGTTTCTTTCTCCTAAGGATGGTTATTTTCAGTTCATAAACTCTCAGCTGTCATTCCTGATTTATCTTCGCAGCAGATTCCTGTTGGGGTCACAGGGCTGGGAGCTGGGGCGATGTGGCACGTCCCCCGCTCGCTGCGCTCTGCCGCCCCTGCCAGCCACAGTGCTCGTAGCTGGGGTTCGTGCTTCCCTCTTAACCCCTTTCTCATCCCTCCCTCTGTCAGTGCCTGACATTTTGTGCATCTCGGTTGCGCTCCAGCACAGTGAGAGCCGTGTGAAGGAGAGGCACGAGCTTAGTTTGTCGGTGAGCATCCTCCTCTAATTCGGGGACGGGAGAGAGGGCTACTAGAGATAACGAAACCCCGCCTGCGTTCAATCTGCTACCCAAACAATGGCTTTATTTAAACATATGAAGACATCGCTGTGTAGAGGTCCTTTAAAAAATGTTTTAGCCTTTCCCAGCCGTAGAGAGAGCGACCACTTTATTTGCTGGAAAGGGCTCTTCCCGCCCCTTCCTACTCCTGCCCTGCCTCCGCCCCCCGCCTCCCTTGCCCATATATTATTACTCTATGCCACCAACGTTAAAACAGTCCCACCGCGCTCCGTGCCCGCGCCACGGCCGGCGGGCAGCCTTTCCCTGGCCCCGAGCATCCCGCGGCCGCCGGGCGCTCCCCCGGCGCTGGCCCGGCCGTGCGGAGCTGTCTCTGCTCGGCGGGTGCTGAACCGCGCGGGGCGGCGGCGGCGGCCGGAGCCCTCCCGGCCTCGCCCCGGCGCCCGGAGCGGGGGGAGGCGGCGGAGGGGGCGCCGCGGGGGATGGGGGGAACCGGAGGCGACCCCGCGCCGCCCGCCTGAGAAGCCCGCGCACAAAGCCGCGCCGCGGCCATGGAAGAGGAGCTGAAGTGCCCGGTGTGCGGCTCGCTGTTCCGGGAGCCCATCATCCTGCCCTGCTCGCACAATGTCTGCCTGCCCTGCGCCCGCACCATCGCCGTGCAGACCCCGGAGAGCGAGCAGCACCTGCCGCCCCTGCTCCACTCTCGGGGCCCCGCGCCGCCCGCCGCCGCCGCCGCGCCGGGAGCGGGGCCGGGAGCGGCCGCGGGCTCCGCCGCCTGCCTGGACTCGGAGAGCGCGGCGGGCGGCGGCGGCGGGGACCACGCGGACAAGCTGAGCCTGCACAGCGAGACCGACAGCGGCTACGGCTCCTACACCCCCAGCCTGAAGTCCCCCAATGGCGTGCGGGTGCTGCCGCTGGTGCCCGCGCCCCCGGGGGCGGCGGCGGCTCCGCGGGGAGCCGGCCCCGCCAGCTCCTCCCTCACCTGCCCGCAGTGCCACCGGAGCGCGTCCCTGGACCAGCGCGGGCTCCGCGGCTTCCAGCGCAACCGGCTGCTGGAGGCCATCGTGCAGCGCTACCAGCAGGGCCGCGCCGCCGCCGCCGCCGCCGCCAAGTGCCAGCTGTGCGACCGCAGCCCGCCCGAGCCGGCCGCCGTGCTGTGCGAGCAGTGCGAGGTGCTGTACTGCGCCGCATGCCAGCTCCGCTGCCACCCGGCCCGCGGGCCCTTCGCCAAGCACCGCCTGGCCCCGCCGCCCGCACACCCGGGCGCCCCCGGCGGCGGCGGGGACGGCGGCGGCGGGAAGGGGGCGGGCGGCGGCCGCAAGCTGCCGACGTGCGCCGAGCACGACCTGGAGAACTACAGCATGTACTGCGTGAGCTGCCGCAGCCCCGTCTGCTACCAGTGCTTGGAGGAGGGCAAGCACAACAAGCACGACGTGAAGGCGCTGGGAGCCATGTGGAAGCAGCACAAGGTGAGTCCCGACAGCCGGCTGGGAGCTGGGTTGATGTCCCGAGCTGGGGTGATGCTCAGCACTGCAGTTTGTTCATCCCAATGGCCCAAAAAGGGGTTGCAGTTTGTGGGACATGAGGTCCTTCATGTCCGTCGTCCTCTCAGACTTTTCTCCCTTCGGAATGGTGCTCTTAGGTTTTTGGCCCTTTCTGACTTCCCGCTGACCCCGCAGCCTCTGCTCAGGGTTGGAAAAACCAGACTCCCTCTCGTGTTGGCCTCACCTTGACCGGTCAGGTTCCACCAGGCAGATAGCTGGAATGAGCAAGTCCATCTCACCAACTTCTTTGCCTTCTTTGCCACAGGGTTCTTGGCCATCTTGTCCTCAGCCTTCCCGTGCTCTCACAGTGGCAGCAGCTACCTGTGAGGAGACAGGGTGGTTGTTCCTTCTTTTCACCACCTCCTTTTCATTCAGGACTCTGTGCAAGCTGCCACAACTGTATGTCGATGAGGGAGAGTGGCCCACAGCCACCCAAATGTTTTGACAAGAAAGCATGTACAGATGATCATGGACACTGGGTGTTCTCCTGGGCCTTAAAGAGGTCTCCTCCCACTCGGTTCCCAAAGAAGCCAGGAGTAATGGCTGGAGGGATCTTCATGATACAAAGATAAATAAGGAATTGTAGATGGGGACTAGGGAGAAGTAAAGCTTTTTCTGATTCACATATTGTCACTGTCTGATTCATGCTTCCCTGCAAATGATGCTCCCTACCCCTCCCTGGATTCCTTTGTGGAGAGGTCAGAGCCATTTACTTGGCTACACAGGGGTTTAGTAAGGTCTGGTAGAGCTGGTGGGTCACTTGGTCATGCTTTCCTTGCTAAAAATAAGGCTTTACAACCATGTGAATAAAGAGCAAGACAAGTTGAAAATACGTATGAAGCTAGTTCTTTCTTGGTGAGAATGATGGACCCTGGAAAAATGATTAGTTCATACATATGATCTTGGAGAAGGGACTTCAGTACCTGAGAGCTGAGGACAATCCTTTGGAGCTTCCTGCTGTACTGGGTTTAAAGGACTTTTCCCACAGCCGTACAAAGAGCACTTGACCAGCTCTGCTGGCTGCAGGATTCCCTTCTATTTACTCTCTGCTTGCAGTTAGCAGTAAAGAAAGCACAGAGAGATCCTTTCAGACACTGCAGGAAAGGTCAAAATCAAGACTGGTGTCATCACCCCTCAGCCATGGAGTGGTTGAGCACAAGATAGGCTGAGGTATTTGGCAAGACAAGAAAAATTACTTTCTATTTTAAGATCCAAAGAAGATGCCCCTTGGGGAGATTGGCATTGTTGATCCATCCAAGAAGAAAGACAAACTTCTTCTGGAGGTGTTTCAGTTTGAATGTTCTGCCAGCTGCTCAGCCAACATTACTCCCTAACGTGATGAGTGCTTGTGCAGAGAAGTTCTCTTGCAGATTAAACATTTGCAGCTGCTGTTCATATCCCAGTGTCAGAATCCACTTTTGAGCAGAATTGTTTTGATGTGCAGGGTCTGAGTTCACAGTTCAAACGTGGCTGATGTTTTGGAGGGCATGAGAGACCAGCTTGTGATGCACTATGGTCTACCTTGAGTTAAAACTGTTTGATAGCTTTTGGAACATTACAGTCCAGTGTAATCAAAGTTTAGAATCAGTCATTTTCTCTCTTTCCTACTGTCGAATATTGAAAAAACCCTTTTGGCTGGTATTTTTACTGCAGTTTTTTCTGTGACTGAGGTATCACAGAACATGATTTTTCTCTTGATTTGCATATTCAGTCAATGTCAAAATTCTAGTGAAGAGATACCCTCAAAATTAAGTAATATGGGGACTCTGAAATTATGCTCTTGTGAATATTATATTTCCCAGATAAATGTTCTTGGCACAAAATAAAAATAATGGAACTGTATAGCCAGGCAGCCTAAATCATCATCTCACATTCATTCAGATAAATTGTTTTGGAATTAGATACTTCTGCTTAGAAATAGTTCTCTGATACAGCAATTTCTACAAGTTTATTACCTGCAGTTACTTTGGCCAAACCATAAATTACTTACATTGTCTGGTACGCCAAACATAATTTAAGGCTTATGCGTTCTCTCCAGATGCTCCGGGCATAGCTGGTAGAGGCAGCTGAAAGGTTTGTGCTTAGACCAAGGAGCCTTCCTTGGTTAGTCCATTGTTTGGCTCCTCCTTTGTCTGGGCCTTATTACAGTGACCTAGTGGCAAATTGCAGAGTGTAAAACCTTGTCCAGGCAGTGCTGCAGGCCATGCAGAGAAATGTGCCCTTACTCTCAGCTGTACAGCTGATACCAAAGCTGTACTGGACTGGTTGGCCCCTGTTAGTGGTGCAGGTCCCCCATTGCACTGCTGTGTGTGACTTCTCCTACAGACAAAGTAAAATTGGTGTAAAATGACAACAAGGCTCCAATGGCACAAATCTACGAAAATCCCCTGGTTTAGCTGGGCTTCATTATATTCACTTGCCTAAAAAGTGCATCTGGACCAGCAGTTCAAGGTTATTAAGAAAAACTCTTAGTCTTCTGTTGAAGTTTAATCCCTTCATGTCTTCTTAGCAAATACAGTGGTACTGTAATGACATTTATGTAGGACTTCAGACCTATGAAGATGAGGAATAATGGGGGACACATTTCAGCTCTGCCCATTCTAATGAGTTAACTATACATATGCACCAAAATGCTGGAAACACCCGCAGCTGGATCCGTCTGTGAAGGGCAGGCAGGCAAGTGTAGGAGTCCTCATGCCTGCTTTTATTTCCTGACCTAAAGACTTCTGTTCCCAAAACCATGTGGGCTTTCTGAGAATTCAACACCAGGATAAACTTATCTAATCAACAGTCAATCTGCTGCTAAAGAGAGATGGAGGGAAGGCAAGCTAAATGAGCATGAACTGTTTGGTTGAAAAAGGACATGGCCATTATCTGGTTCATTTTCTGAAATCAGAGGTCTTCCCTGCCCATCTGGGTTCAATTACTTACCCTTGTGATCTCCGTGTTCCTGTAATTGGTGGAAATAGAAACTTGGTATCCATCTCCAGCCCTCAGATTATTGGTTGCAACACCAGGTATTAAAGTAAGGGTAACACCAGGTGGAATACCGTTTGTCAGGAGTTATTAATTGTCCCAGTCAATGGAGCTTGTTACATCTCACTTTGGCTTACAATAAATATTTCTGTGGTATGAAAGATTGCTCTGGGTGTACAGGGCATTTTTTATGGCTTGGATGGTTGACTGGGGGCTTAGTCATGTAGCTCCACTTGATTTTAATGAGAAGTGCATGACTAAATTCCTCTGATTTGCAAGGTATCTTTTACAAATGCTTGGAAAAACAAAGCTATTATCTCTAAGTGGGTTTCACAAATGGAAATCTGGCCTTCTACTCGGCTTCCTGCTGCAGTCGAGTTAATGCGACCACAGGTTTTAATGAACAGATCAATTTGCTTATGAGCCCTTTAGACAGTGACATGACTGAGTTTCTGTTGCAGCTCTCTATGATGGGAGTGTGCCAGGAGTGACTGTGCTGGCTGCCACTGGTATATATGCTGCTTACAATTCATCTGTGGTGGTTTTCTACAGCTGCTGTGATGCCCACATACTGCTTTTGTCTCTTCTGAGCTGGCAAAATGCACTTTGAGATGATTTGAGAGCTGGGGCAGATGTTGGGAAAGTGGAAGTTTTACTTTTGTTGGGACCAACCATTGGTTTTGATTTGAAAGAAAGGAACCCTTGCCTCCCTGAGACAATTTGGTCAGGACAGTCAATGACAGAGAATATAATGCTTCTGCCACCTATTTCTTTCTTGCTTACACCCCAGCTGCTTTGTCATGTGCTGCTTTAACTTTGTTCTGTGTCATCTTGACAAATCAAAGGCTCAGATGTACCCTCTGAGTGGAGCAGAAAATGTGATCAAAAAACTTCAAACTTTGGCAAACATCATCAGCCTGTGGAGAGCTGACCTCAAGTCCTGATTGTCTGATCTTGCAGAAAACAGAGATTTTTTTCATGGACCTGGAGTTTGCTTCTGTGGTCTCCCGTAGTGTTAATACGAAACATCATCATTTCAGGTTTTTGTGCATTTACAAAGGTTTGTGTAGGAAAATAGAAAAGATTCAAATATTGAGAAATAGGCACAGTAATGTGTCTTCCCTTTACATTTGTTATGAATGAATTTTGTAAAGCATATTCTCTTTTAGATTTTAGCACTAATGTGCTTTCAAGGGGCCACTTTCCAGCCTCTTGTTCCCCAGACTTACATACATCCAGGGTTGCTCCATCCCAGGTGCAGAACCTTGCAATGGCATCAGCCAGTTCTTTGAGTACACTTAGTGAATCCTCTTGGGACTCCCAGACTTACAGGGATCCATCTGGAGTAGAAAATCCTGCACAAATTTGGGGTTGACTGGGAGTTAATCACTCTCACAATCATGGTCCTTCAGCTCAGGGTACTGGGACCCCAAAATGCATCACTGGGTCTGCCAGGGGCAAAACCACTCTTCCCTTCCTGTCCTTGAAGGTCATCGACAAGCCTCTGGTTCAGCTTACAGATCTCAGGTGTTAGCTGAGGAAAGGGAAGGTTAGGCCTACAGGGTGAACTAAAAAAGACATATTCTATCTGCCTTACTGGTCAAAAGTTAGAGGAAGGGTTTTTTCCAGCTTTTGTAGAAACATTCACCCATTTGTTGAGTTGGAGCAGGGGAAACTGGAGCCCCAAAGGAACATTTCTATGAAGTCTGAGAAGGCAGATTTGTCTTTAAAGTCCTAGTGTATCTCAGGTTTGGTAGGATCTACCACATTTATAAAGATTTCAGACTTGGATGAGAAAGAAGTGTCATTTTGGAAAGCACTTGTGGATTTTTCAGCATGACAGATGCTACTGTGTAAGTATAAGACTACTACCTCCTTATACACGTGGGTAGCTGTTTTATAAAAAGGTGCTTGACTTACCAAGTTGCTGCAATAAAGTGGAACGTGCAGACACAATACTTGACTGCCCCCACATGCATATTTCACCCTCATTAAATCTGATTACAGTAAAAATCTTAACTGTTCTTTTCTAGCAGAAACACTTTGTGGAATTAGGAATACATGTAAGCCTTTTAGCACATTATTAATCATCAAATCCAAGGATTACTAAGGAAAACATTTGCATTTTATCACTAACTTTTTCTTTTTTCTCCTTTTTTCTCCCTTGCAGGCACAGCTGTCTCAGGCTTTAAATGGTGTTTCAGATAAAGCAAAGGAAGCTAAAGAATTTTTGGTTCAGCTGAAAAATTTATTGCAGCAGATCCAGGTAACTGTAGAATATAATCTGTTTTGATAATACAGTAATCAATAGAACTGAGTGAATAATTTATTTGATGACTTTGTTTCCTATGCTATTCTCATCTTTCCTGGAATCATCTGACCTTTCTTGAACGGATTTGCTAGGTAAAATTGTTCATCAAATAATGCCTGCAAGCCCCTCTTAGCTTCTAGACTGTTTGCTGTTTGTTGCAAAAAGCTGATACTCAATACTGGACATCTGAGCTGTGTTGATTAGTGTTTGATTGAATCCATTAGTCATGCTTCTCGGCTCCTCCCTGGCTGCAATTGCTTGATTTCAGCATTGAGAATAAATTCTCATTTTAACACATTCAAAATTTACTGCTAGCTTTTCATCTTACATTTCCTAAAAATGCACTAATTTCTGCAAAAAATCCAGTCAGCCTGCCTATTAGAGTACTTGTAAGAATGTCCTACACATCCTCAAAAATACAGGAATATTCTACTAAAAAAAAAAAAAAAAAAGGAACTGCTGCTAAATCGATGTGTCGTTTATTGGAGCGTAAGTTATTTTCATGCCTGTAATTGTCCAGATTTAATAGTCAGAAAAAGAGCTCATAGTGAGTGCAGTAATTGAGGGCACAAACCCAAAATGAAGCAAGCCTTAATTTCAATCAAATTTAGACTCATCAGTGCTGGAGGTCAGATGATCCTCAAGGTTCTTCTCGCCCTGCGGAGTGTACCTGGAAATGTGCCACTCTAGTTTGGGCTGAGCAGTGTCCAGGAGGGGACACTTGTGTCCTGTGCTTGTTAGTAAGGGAAAATCAAAGCAGAAATTCAAAAAGTTTATTATTTATTCATTAAAGTATTCCACTTAAAACCTCATAGAATGAATTTGTGCCACAAGAGATGCCTGAGCTCTTGGGTTGCCTCAGGGCAGCCTAACAAGACACCCTCAGAGTCTTCCACAGCCACGTGGGGAAGGGAACACACCAAAATGAGAAACCTATAAAATTAAAGGACATTTAACTGAAAGAAACCAGTGCAAAGCCACTGACTGGCACTTGTAATATGCTGTATTTTGACCTTGGTGTGAGGCTTCTCTCAGCTGACTTACCTGTTTAACAGTTATGTAGCTCAGCTAGTATACTCAGTTTGACTTTCACTGTCCAAGAAGAAAAGACAGGCGCCTCTAGAGAGCATTTCTTCCTGTAGGTATGAACAGCTATTTTAGGATGGGATATAACCTATGCAAAACAGTAGTCTATCACCAATCTTTCCTGAGTCATCTAGCTCCATTACAAATGTATTTTTCCCTCCTGAAACCTAGAAGTGGCCTATTATGACTATTTATGACTATGCTGTAAAATCCTTTAATGTGTTTCAATAAAATCACAGCCAAATTGCTCTGCATAAGGGAGCTGCTACAGTTGGATCAAAAGACCAAGCCATTTATTTGATGCTGCTTGTTGCTTAAAATGCTAGAGGGGAGCTCAGAAGAGGAAATTATATCCAGCAGTACCCTCTAACATTTAGCCAAGTCTGGGCACAAATCTGAATCCGACCCTCACATGTTGAGCCAATCGTTGTCCTGAGCCTGAGTGAAACATCAAATTTCAGCAAACCAAAACAGCAGGACTAATCAGCTGCATATTGTATTCCTAAGTAAAACAAGGCGGGGGCATGGCTCCAAGATGATCACCCACACACTTTAACCCTTAGGGAGCTCCCTGGAATAGTTTTCTCCCCTGTCAAATTGCACTCTTCTCATGTGATGTTCGAGCTTGATGATAGCACATACCAGGGAATGCTCCTGGTAGTCAGGTTTGGTACAGCCACGCTCTTCAAGGGGAAAGGGTTTAGATGTGTCATGAGCCAGTCTGTGCCTTTTGACACTTGGACAAAAATCAGTTCTTGTACTGTTACTTTGTGGGTGAACAGATGTAGCCTTTGTGCATAGGTTTATAGCCAGACACATATCTCAGAGCGCGTTATTTACAGTAGAAATCTTATGATGGCTGCCACTCTCCACATATGGACATTTACCCCTCAGCAAAAATGTGTTTTAGTAATACTTTTACACAAAGGACCGAGCAGTATGTAGATTTTATTATCCTGTCTCAATGTGCTGCAGACCAGGCAGCCACCCACACTCTTTATCTCCTCTCTGAGCTTGCCAGAGCTACCAGGAACCATGCTTTCATCTTACCTGGGGCACTTTGCAGATTCATAATCTATTTTTCTTTTCCCTGCTTTGCAGATCTGTTGTTTCCCCCTCTTTCGTCCCGCCTTTCTCTTCTCTGAGGTCACTTTTATATCTCTTGGTCTTTTCAGATACTGCCTGTTCCTCCTTGATCCTGTTGCTTCCTTGCTTCTCCTTGTTGCTGTCATGATCTGATTTTCCCATTTTCCCATCTGCTGTAACAATTTCATACTTTCTCACTTGAAGGAGGCATATCACCAAACACCCCTTTTGATGTGACGTGTGAGCAGAAAATGAGGAGAGAAACGATGCACTACAGCCACCGACTGATTCAGGCTCTGTGCACAAACCAGCACTTCAGGAGTAACGGGATGGAAATGGGCTTAAGGGGGAGCTGGGTGTGACACGAGCCGAGGGGGGAGAGATGCAAACAGGAAGAGTCTAAGACAAACCTGTGAGCTGAGGAACTGAGCCGTCTGGTGTCTCCCCAGCCCCAGATAAACCCCCGCCCACATCTCGCCGGCAGGTCTAGGACTGCAGGGGGGCTTCTCAGGGAGCACTGGCCCCGCATCCATCAGCTGGAGAGTGGGATGCACGGGTCACAGTGAGGGAAGGGAGTACAGTGCTGAAAATTTTGAACTCAAAATAAAGAAGACGAAGCAAATGAATAGAAAATAAGAGAAAAGCAAAAGAGCTGAGAGACTGTAATGAGTTAGGGGAGTACAATGTCTTAGTGAAGAGGCGCTTCTCCTTCAGTACATGCTTAAAATCTTCTCACATTTAATGATTTTTTTTTTTCTTTTTTAATTGGGGTATTTGAGAGGAAAGCTGATAGCACACCTAAACATCTCCTTGGAAGAGGAGCTTGAAAGTTTTCTCCTTCTAGTCTCATGAGCAGAGGAGGTGAGGGAGAGTCTTCCTTTGAATGGGTACTACAGAAGCAGTTCCAGGAATTTATGTAATGCTAAATTGTTCCCAGAGCCTACTAAAGGCTCAGTGTTGTATGCCTCATGCTGGTTTCTGCCTAGCAAAGAATTTTACCACACTGTGAATAGAAAGTTGCCTCTTTTTTTAAAAGCTAATCAGGTACATAGCTCCATTGCCAAGTATTTTATAAAAAGTACTCGAAGCAATACACAAACCTTAGGGCTTTGTACCTCATTAATTTCCTTGTAATAAGCCAGTAGACCAGATTCTGGTCCATAATTCTGTTCTAATTGCTGTGGTACAGAGCCAGTGATTTCAAAGTTGCTACAGTGGGATAATTAAAACAGATTGGAGCAGAATCCTCTTATGTATGTATGCACTGTGTATGTTACATTTAGCATTTACATCATGTTGTACTACATCTGTCGTCAGGAAAGTGCCAGTAAATCATGGCTTTGAATAAGACCATTTGTGGCATGGCATGTTACTGTTTCATTTTACAGCGTGCAGCTATTACTGGTACAGCTGTAATGAAATCAGAAAGGCAACAAAAATGCTGAGGGTCTTGAAATATTTTCTGAACAGAAAAGCAGGTATGAGCAATAGCTTAAGCTGCAAACTGTGCTTTCTTTGATGTGTATGACTGTCCTTGTCGTAGGAGAATGGGTTGGATTACGAAGCCTGTCTCGTGGCTCAGTGCGATGCCTTGGTTGACGCGCTAACACGGCAAAAGGCAAAGCTGCTCACAAAGGTCACCAAGGAGCGTGAGCACAAGCTGAAGGTGAGCACTCCTCTCATCAGCTCAGCACAGCTGCTGATAGATACCTGGTGTGGTTTGTCAAGTTCCCCAAGCCTTTACACCATGAAATCTCCTAGTGACCAAATTCTAAAGTTCCTTTAGCAGGTTCCAGTTCAGCAGTTTAATGGAACTGTGCCTACGCACAATAAATGGTGGATATACTTCAGCAGTTTGTTGAATCAGGCCATCAATCTTTATTTATCTTATGGTTTGGGGCTCTCTTTCGAGAGTTGCTTGTCAGTGGTTTGGATTTTGGCACCTTCTGCCAAAGTAAACAGTTGTGATTTTGATATCTCTTAGAATCTTTAAATTCAGGTAAACCTCCTCCAGAAATACATGAGCTACTCAAAATATAGTAAAGAAATGCTGTAAAAGGAGATGGCAAGAAGAAATCCAAAGTGATTGAATGAACTGTCAGTCAAGAAATATTTAAATAGACACATTTCTTAAAATGCTGATCTTTACGTGATTTTGAGGTACTATGGTGCCATTCACATTAAAAGTATCTAAGACAGAAGGAAAAAGTGAAATTGATTATCTAACATATCAGTTAACAAAATCCACCTGAGATCAGCATTCAGCTTGCTTAACAAGAACCAGCACTTAGGACATACTGCTGACAGCACAGCAAACCCTGCAGTTTATTGCTGTCACAAGTTGTCCTACAGAACACAGTGCTACTTGACCTAGTCCACAGCCATGTGGCAGCAGAATCAAGGCCAAAATCTGGAAAAATGGAATGCAGCTATTTTATTTCTTAATTCAGCAATGTGTTCCTCAGCAGAGCAGGTTCAATGATAAATTGTGAAGAGAATGTTAGGGTATGATCTGCGAGAAACCACTCCAGCAGTTTGCCTCTAAAGTGAAGGACTTTTTAAAAGCTCAGATGTTAGTGAAAGTGTGACTGGAAATGTGAACACTGCAAATGCAGAGACATGTTCTGTGCCCTCTCTGCCCCAAGCAAGCCTAATCTTTGAGAAATTAATCTGCTCTGAAAATTGAGATTCCCTGTGCACAGCATTTTGCCAAGCTAATTATCGCTATTTACAATACAGAGCGAGTGAGTGAAGCTGATGGAGATACGGCAACGGCCATATGGCAGCTAAATTAAGCATAGATTTAACACACTCTCCCATCCCTTGTCTCTTCTGAAATAATTTTATACAATTCACTGCAAGCTGAGGCAGTCATAGAACTGTACTGATGTTTGTTTTCCAGGTTGTTTGGGACCAGATAAATCACTGTACACTGAAGCTACGTCAGTCAACAGGGCTTATGGAATACTGCCTAGAAGTTATCAAAGAAAATGATCCCTCTGGGTTTTTACAGGTATTTTTCTTCCTAATGTTCTGGGAAAAAAAAAAACAAACATTAAAGCTAAGTCTAAAAATGTGTGGTTTTGTTAATTAGCCCCTTCCACTTCCAAAGCAGGTTCATCTTAACTCCAGTAAGTACTGTCTAAAAACTCAGAGAGCCTGGTGACTGCATGAGTGTCCCAGAAAAGAGATGGCTTTAACAGCTGCACCCTGACTGAGGTGGGGAGCTTGTGGTGACACCACTCCCCTAACTCCTGATGTCTTTCCTCTTGCCAACCCTTCCTTCTGGGCTGAGAAAAAGATGCCATGCAATTAATGATAGCTTTTTGCAGAGTATTATTTTATTCTCATCTGAGAAACCCAACACAGGGCCTCACAGAGCTCTCTGATTAATTTGGAGAGGTCAGTGACTCAGCAGAGTAGTACTTCTCCCCTTGTGCTTCTCCCCTTTGCTTTGCCATGTAAAAGAGTCCTTTCAGCACCTCCCCTGTAAGGAAGTCTTGTCTGAAGGGGCTGCATGTAGCTTTGCTTTGCTGAGGTTGTTGCATCAAGACCTGTGGCAGCTCTGGGTACCTTTTCTTTGCAAAATATGGCCTAGCCAATAATTGCCTTAATTTGCAGGATATTGTTTCTTAGGAGCAAACAGTGAAAATGTCTATTGATGAGACAAAACATAACTGTGTTCTTCCCCGTAAATTATTTTGCTTAATTTATTCTTATGTGTTTATTAATAACTTTATTTGCCCTAGTAGTTTGTTGCCTTATTTATTGCCTGAAAAGAAAGGTACATCAAACAAAATGACCTGCACACATGAATGCATGAGTGTCAGGGTTTTGTCAGAGCAAAAAACAGGATGAGAATTAGCCAACCTAAACCTATTAACACTCCAGATTGATTGTTACTGTCATGTCTGGTCTCAAGCAAGAGAGGAGAATGTGTGGTGTAGAGTAATCTCAAGGTTACACAGATTTTAACAGGCTGGACACTACAGGACAAACAAAACCTTTGGATCTTACCTACACACTATCTAGATATATGCTTTACTTTCTTTTCAGTTTACTTTCCCTGTAAATTCTGTGGCTTCAGTTTTTGCAGCCCCCTTTATAAAAAAAAAAAAAAAACAAAAAAAACCAACAAAAAACCTGAAACTATTTTTGGCTTTACTTTTACCTGATTAATCTAATAATGCTTTCAAGACAGCCAGCAGACACTAAGGCACTGCATTTCTTTGAGCAACTACTCCTGCAGCCAGAATATCGAGACACAGCCAAGGGATCCAGCATCCCAGTAAGTGATTCCGAGGCTGCAGGAGGCTGGGGGATGCTCCTCCACCTACTGCACAGACTGATTAGGAGCTGTTGATGCAGGGGCTCAGATAGGAGTGTCCGCAGTAAAAGTAATGAGGAAAAATGTCCAGATTCCTGCAACAAAGGAAAACTCTCTCTGTTACACCCAGAAAAACAATTCTACTCCCTGTGACTTACAGGAAGTTCACTGTCAGGGACTCCAGATATCCAAATGGCAGCTTCACTGAACTCAAGGACAGTTAAGTTCACTGATTTCCACAGAGCCAGGATTTAACTTCCAGAAGTGTCTGCTGTGATCATTTTAATTTGACTTTTGGTCTGATTGTCTGTGGGCTGAGCTAGAGCAAAGCTTTAAAAATTAAGTTCAGTTTTGATGTAATGGTAGAAAATCCACCATCATATATGTGAAAATCTATCTCAGAATTTATCACCCTCACTGTGAGTAATATACACCTTCCTTACCATTTGATTTTTTTTAATCCTTTAGCTTTCATCCACTGAATCATCTCTGCTGAATGGAGAGACTAAAACATTTAAGCCTCTCTTTGTGCAACTTCTTTTTAAACAGGAGAGCAGAAATAGACCATGCAGATCAGAGAAGAGAGTACAGATTTATATGTGGCATTCAAAGGCATGACACACAACATAATCTTAACAGGCTTTATAAATGCAGTTTTTACTTTCCTAGCCTACTGTGAGATTTATTTTGAAAAGACAAGATGAAAGGATGCAACATAGATGGACCTCACCCCAAAATGACCAGATCCCATCTCATCTGTTTTGCTGTCTTAATCCTGTTTCCTTTGTGCTGCATCTCACAGGCATTCTGTAATTTTTGATGTGTGCATCTGCCGTTTCATTATAAACCTGATACTCTCTTTCAGATTTCAGATGCTTTAATCAAGCGTGTTCAGGTATCTCAGGAACAGTGGGTCAAAGGAGCCTTGGAGCCAAAAGTATCTGCTGAGTTTGACTTGACTCTGGATAGTGAACCTTTACTGCAGTCAATTCACCAGCTGGATTTTATTCAGATGAAATGTAGGGGTGAGCTTTTATGATTTTCCTTTTCCTGTTTTTCGTGCATGTGTTGAAACAGTGCTGGGAGGTGTGAGGACACCAAAGGAGAAATGACTTGAATTTGCTGGATAGTTTTAAAGGGTTTTCAGGCAAATTCGGCTTATTGGGTGTTTCCCGGAAAGGTGTGCTCCCCTCACATGTATAATCTTTAAGTGCATTTGGTATTTCTATCTGAGCTGAACAAGCTCAGGTAGAAATACCAGATGCACCTAAAATTGTAAAGATAAGTTCTTCCGAGTAGGGCTTTGAAGATTTATAAGACATGAGCTGCATGAAACTTCATGCCATTTTGTAGCATTCCTAGGTTTGACATGGTTAATTCAAGATACCAGTTACCCCTATCTTGTCAGAAACAGCTGAAGTAGAAAATAAATATTACACAAACACACACACATGCTTGAATACGGAAAAAAATCCCCAGCCTTTGACCTTTGACTTGTATCTGGAGTTTTCTGCAAAAATTGCCCATCTTAATAAAAAAAATCACAAGGAAGAGATTCACAGGGGCAAAGTACCTCCATGGCTGTACCACACAAGGGGAAAGTAGCTTTGTGGCTGTACCATTCCATGGTTCCAGGTATCTGGATAATTCTGATGAACAAGCTAGAGGAACTGAGGTTAAAAAATGTATCTAAAAGAAGAAGCTGATGAACAGGACATGTCACTGACATTAAAAAAAAAAAAAAAGAAGATTAACATAATGAGCTTGTAATGGGATTAGTTTATATGAAGCAGGCTGAGAACTGCATCAGAATTAGACAGATCCATAGAACAGTAGGGTTTGAAAGCCATTGTGGTCCCTGGGAATGATGTCATTAGCTTCTCTCAGTGGTGATTCAAGCCTTAATTATACATGTGGGTGACAGGATAGAGGCTGCCAGAAGTCAGTGAATGAGTTAAGGATATTCGTGTAGACGCGCTATGTCAGACGTGCTTTTTTTTTTTTTTGTTTTGAGCAAGCATAAAAAAGCATAAAGAACTTTGTTCCACTTATGTGTTCTCTCTGGGCCTAATTCTGCATCTAAGACACCCAAGATGAAGTAATTAGGTTGGATCATTTGGCAGATATGTGGAGAAACAATGTACAAACAGTTAAAGGCCAGAGTCTGCTCACCAAGAATGCTTTGCATCTTGGCATAAACAGGCTGTGTTAAAGTTATTCAATAAACATCTGTGAACTGCTCCTTTGAAATGTTGTCAGACAGGCAAGTGGAGTCAAGAGAGCAGGAATATCACTGATGATAGCACTCTGAGTGCTATCTGCACTTGTCTTTTTAAAATCAGTTTATATTTAATGCTAGCCATATTCATTGTGTAATATATTTAATACTAATCTCCCACCACTCTCCTTTACAAACATAGGAAAGATTTAGTTAACCTAGTCACCTAGATTGCTAATTAACCACAGGTTACCTGAGGTCAGAGCAGCTTAGGTGTTTGGCTTGTGGACATTCACCTGGCTTTAAGCTTGAAGACTTGTTACAAAACTTTAATTGAGCCAGATTCACTTGTGCTTTTTGAATTAAAGTGTTATCTGCTACACTCTCATTTATCGTAAGATGGCTGGGAAGCTCTGGTACTGAGTTAGACACAATCTGAGGGGCAGAGAAGACAGGACTTTTGCAGCCCAAACCTGTGCAGAGCTTCCAAACACCCTGGGCTTTGCTCCCCAGAGGCAGGGTTAGCCCTCGGCAAGGGCTTTTGCTTGAGCTGTCTTGGTCCTGACCAGGGATTATCTGCTGCATGTCCCATCAGGTTGGTCAGCATGACCACTGTGACCATGCACATGCCACACAAATAATAGTGGAAGGAGTGTTAACCTGGCCACCATTCCTTAAGGTGCATAAAGAATGGCATTATTCCCCTTCACACCTCTGTGTGCCCAAGCAGAACAAGCCACTGACCAGTTCCAAACTAGCATTCATAGATATTGGGGATTGTTTAGTATATAGACGTGTATTTATCTTTTTTCATTTATGACAGCAAGCCTATTTTCATTTGAACTTCTCAGTCTGACACTTTGGCTTTTTTTTTTTTTTCCTTAAATTTTACTTCTATGACCTCAACCAACTCTGCATTATTTTACAATCATAAAATGATGTGGATTGGAAGGGAACCTTAAGGATACCAACCCCCTGTCATGGGAAGGGTCACTTTTCACTAAATCAGGTTGCTCAGAGACCCATCCTGCCTGGCCTTGAACACTTCCAGGAAAGGGGCATCCATGCCTTCCCTGAGCAGCCTCTTCCAGTCCCTCACGACTCTCTCAGTAAAAACTTTCCTCCTAATATCTAATCTAAACCCTCCCTCTTTCAGTTTGAAGCCATCCTTCCTTGTCCCCTTACTACATGCTCTTGTAAAAACTCCCTCTCCAGCTGTCTAGTAGGCCTCCTTTAGGTACTGGAAGGCCACAATATGGTCTCTCTGGAGTCTTCTTCAGGGTTAGCAACCTCAACTCTCTCAGCCTGTCTTCATTGGAGATGTGCTCCAGCCCTCTGATCACCTTCCGGACCCACTCCAACAGTTCCATGTCCTTCCTATGTTGGAGGCCCAGGAGATGGACACAGTACATAGAGCCATTGACCAAAACTCTTTCACTGCAGCTATCCAGCCAATTCCTTATCAGCTGAGAGGTCCATCCATTAAAATTCTTGTCTCTCCATTTTAGAGACAGGGATGTCATGTGGGACAGTGTCAAATGCTTGTCGCAAGTCCAGGCAGGTGACACCAGATCATCTTCCCTCATCTGCCACGGCTGTTATTCTGTCATAGAAGGCCACCAAATTTGCTAGGCATGATTTTGCCTTCTTCAGATGCACTATTTGCATTTTCTCACACAGAATGGTCTTGCATCTAGAAATACAGTTATCACAGAGTAATCAACTCAGCATTTCAGGAGCAAGCACCCAAACGGATTGGGAACATCCCTTTGCTGACTGTAAGGAGAAGCTGCAGTTGCATGGTGATGTTTTGCTATTTATCACCATGAGCACTGGAACAGATTGCCCACAGAGGTCGTGGCATCTCCCTCACTGGAGATACTCAAGAACTGTAGGGACACAGTCCTGTGCCATGTGCTCTAGGATGTCCCTGCTTGAGCAAGGAGGTTGGACCAGATGACCCTCTGTGGTCCCTTCCAAACTGACCTGTTCTGTGATTCTGTGACTTCCATATTTCTGAGCATCCAGTTTCACAAAGAAAAAATGTGTATGTTTCTTCACATCTGCTCCTCTTTCTTCAATCCTACCTATGCCAGCACACCAACAAGTCATCAGTCTTTGCCAAATGTTGGTGTTGAGGTAAGTTTGCCAAATGTTGGTGTTGAGGTGAGAGCAGATGCTTTAAAGATGTCAGTGATCTGTAAAGGAAGTTTTGGGGAGATCTAGGAGAACAGGGCTTTTGCTTGTAAGTTGTTTTTTTTTCCAAAAGCTTTGCAACGTAATATCTGTATTATTGTTATCAGTGCTTAGTACATGACTGAATTTTGTTTTTTTTCAAACTCTGGCCTCATTCAACCTCATTGAGCTTGCATGGGTCATTTAGAATGAAAGCATGCTTGTAAGTAAACATTGATTCACTGTGTTAGACAAAGAATGAAAATGAGAACAAATCACGTTGCATTTGCTTTGATGACACGTTCATTTACATTACTGATGCATTCTCTATAAGCACAGATCTAAAGCTCATCTAAAAAATAAAGATCATAGGCTTCTTTTTCTATTTGACAGACAGAAGAAGCAATCTGAGAACAAATTAAATGTGCAGAGATGTGATAGGTGCAGAAGCAATGCTTAGGCAGTCGTGTTGGTCAAAGGGTCTCACTGAGTCTCACACTCCCTGGGCCAGCTGACCTGAGAGACACTCACAGAGCTCTAGTAGTTGCTGGCATTTTGAGCTTTCCCAGATAATTTTCTCTGTCCATGTTTTCTTCTCTCTGTTGCTTTTACAGAGGGCCTTGTCACAAAATTCCTGTCCTCTGATGCCTGGCTTAATGTGTACTTCACATACTCTCAGTTAGAGCTATTGGCACAGGCAAATGCGCGTTCTGGGTCTGTTTTGTTCACACAGCTGTAACTGGCAAGCAGTCTTCATTGGTTGAAAAACAGGACTAGATACAAAAGAGGAAAATATGTAGCTACTCTACTTTTCGGTACCACCTCTGAACATTCATTCATATACCCCTTATACCTCCTTATCCTGAGTGACTCCTTCCCTCTTCTGCAAACCATGAAGATTCCCCAGACTCATCTGCCACAAATCTTCTCTGCTTCTCCAGGCATGAGCTGTATGCCCTGATAATTAAAGGACAACTGTTTCATCTTAAGCTTTACCTCTGTTTTTTTTCTGCCCTATGTCATGGACTCAGCTCCTTGTGGTCTCTCCTTTTCTCCCAGCACTGTTTGTAAGGCACTTGCTACAGCAGTGAGTCAAGCTACTCTAGAGCTGTACTGCAGTTTTGGAGGAAGTCAAAGTTTTCCTGTGTCTGGGAGGTCCCATTCTTTCAGTGCATTTAGTCCTTTCAAAACTAGTCTGAGAAGGTGGATGACATCATTGCACCACTTCCTTGTCAAGAGGACAAAAGACAGCATCTTAGAACAGCCCTACTGTGCTCTGTGAGGGGACTACCTGATCAGCCATGAGATGCATTGAGCAATGTGTTTTGGGAACTCTCACTTGACAAGAGACGCTAGTTAGTGTCACATTTCTTACCGAAGAGTGACCTGCATGAAGCACTTTTAAAATAGCAGGACATCATTCAGACTCATTAATAAGTCCTGCTGTGCCAATGCAGTATCATTTCTCCCTTTATATTTTTAATATTTTCCTTCCAGAAAATAAATCTCTAGAGGACTTTAAATTGGTAAAGAAGTGGGACATAACTGCAATTTAACATCTGAGTCTTTTTTTTTTTTTTCCTGGCACTTAGCCTATATTTTTTCTTTCCTTAGTCCTATTCCATTGCTTTTTGCTGTGAAGTATATACCAGTGTCCTGATTATTCAACTTACTTTGCACTTTCCTATGATTTTTACAAGTGTTCATCTTTTCTCCTCCCAAAGGCAGTTTGAGATCGAGGCAAATCTCTGCCCATCCACATCCAGTGGAGAAAGCAGGAGGTCAGGCGCAGAGAGCATCATGCAGCAAAGCTGCACAGCTGCTAGGCAGGAGCTTCTTGCCTCTCCTTCAGGAGAGTTGTGCAGTTCAGGCCACAGGCTGGATCAAAGAGAGCACGAGGCTGATATGGATTACCTACAAAGCCTTGAATATCCAGCAACACATTAAAGAAGCCAAGGCACTTCCCCATAATATGTGAGACTCTCACACACTGGGCCAAAATTCGTCCTTCCCCTGGGAAGTGGGAACAACAGCACTCTACTGGATGAAAACATATTTTATTCCTAGACAGCATTCCTGTTTACATAGTTAAAGGGGAATTGTAAAACACATACCCTCCTCTCAAAATTCTGCTCTTTTTTTTCAGCACTGTGCATTACATGAACAGTTCCTGAAAGCCTCCTATCAGTGTTCCTAGGAGTTATGAGGTTTTTTTCAGAGGTTGAAAAGGTTAGTGGTTTATTCTGAGGTGAAGGGACATTGTCTATTTTGCATTTTATAAACTTCAGGAATTAGGTTTTCATCCAGTCTTGCCAGGAGGGGTCTCAGAAATGGGGAGGACCAGACAAATGCCTCCTGAGTGGGCTAACCAGCTAGCAAAAGTGGCAGCAGCGTGGATGGCTGATAAAACCATATCTTCCAGGCTTGTCAGTCACCAGGAATTCATAGGTTAACAAACACAGACAAAACTCTAAACTTAAAATGGTTCACCTAAGAATTCCTATTTCCTCTGAATTTCTCATTTTTCAGGTTTTTGACTCTTGTCACATTTCTGTGACTTCTCCAGACACAGTGTCTCCTAGAGAAAACGCTGAACTTTCCATGTGAGAAAACAAGTGGGTTTTTATTTATGACACCCTCTGAATCATCCTTAAATATCAAGGAATAGGAACAAGGCTTCCTTTTCACAGAAAAACCTTCAAGAGCTAATTTATAAAGCTCTTTTGTTTCATTCTTCTGGGCTACCAACCATCTGCGTTCACTGTGGTGATGGATAATGCCAGCGGAAAGCCGTGGTAGCTTCTGTGCTGTTTATCACAAGTGTGATGTTGACTTTCGAGTCACTTCCAAAGTGGGGGTGAAGCCTCAGCCCTGTCAAACAGTAGCATCCATTTTCCCACAGTCTGCTTGGTACACAGAACATGAACAGTCCTCTTTTATCCAGAAACATAAAATAGGATGAAAGGAACAGCTCAAGGGCTTTGCTCTCACGGAGACAGAAGGAGGAAAATAAACTAGAGGGTCAAAGCAGAGTAGATAAAAGAAGAGCAAACCAATATTATTAAGCCAATGAATTCTCAGAGCACTCAGTTTCTTCTAAGACATGATTGAGCTCAGCAGAAATGATATTGAGATATTGAATGGTAAAATTTAGCCTTGGGCAGAAGATCAGGCAGGCTTTGTGCATCACTTGCATCCTACTTAACCTGTATGTTTTCAACAGTGCATAAGATGCATGCCAGCTCTATCCAGAAGACTAAATTCTCACTTTATAATTGCCAGCAAAGAGTGAACAGTGAGAGTTTAGTTGTGTTTAGGAGAGGTTGGATAGAGGTCTCTTTCCCACAGAGACACAGCTGAATATTTTACTCTGTTTCTTTTTATTTTTAAGATGCTGGTCTGGCAAACAGTCTCTTGGTGTTTCTTCTGAGCAAGTCACTGAAAAGGCATGTTGGTAGAAAGATTTGCATTTGTAATTTCCATGAGGAGTCTCCTGTGATGCAGAAGTTCCTTTTGCTACCTGAACCATGGGATTTAGATAAAGTTTGCAAACAGAACAATTTGCTTCAACAGTTTATTTTAAGTGTGGTTGCTATAAAGATAACACATCTAAGGTGTTTTTGATGAAAAATGAGGGGGAGAGGGAGGGTTAGTAAATTAGATTTTTAAACACCCCCCAAGTGTAGTGAAGAATTGTTTTCCTGCTGTTGGTGGAGTTCAGGCTGTCTCTCAGTTGTGCTGGGAGGAGTGGCTGCTCTGCTTGTTAATAACCCAGTTCTTTGTTAATGCACTGGGTTCCCTGGCAGCATTGCCTCTGCCACCCTATGGCCTGAGACACCCCCTGCTCCTCCTTGTGGGGACAGTGAGTGCTCTGGTGTGAAAAAAAGAATTCTTCCAGACAGTGACTCCTGGGAAGGAAACCACACATGGATTCCCCAGACTCTAGTTCTTATGAGACATGACAATCAAGTCCAGATATGTTTCTGTCTACATATTTCAGTGAAATGATTTGTTTAACTGGGTAACAACATTTTGTTATGTAATTTTACTGCCTTTTGTTTCAAGGAAGAGAATGGACTCTCTTCCTAACAAACACTGGCTCTCCTGCAAGGGGAAGGAGGTGAGCAGTTGCCATAGTGCTCACAGCACAGTCTAATGGGGTAGGGCAGAGTTACACTAACCTGTACCCAGTTCCTGTTTCAGTGCCACCCGTCCCCTTACTGCAGCTGGAGAAGTGTTGCACCAGGAACAACAGTGTGACATTGGCCTGGAGGATGCCGCCTTTGAGCCACAACCCAGTGGAGGGTTATATCTTGGAACTTGATGATGGAGATGGTGGCCAATTCCGAGTGAGAATTTCATTCAGCATTTATTTGTGTTTCTTTGTATGTGAGTTTCCTCCAGATACAGATTTCTTTCTGTTTGAGGGTGGGGAGAGGTGTAGGGAAGATTGGGTTGTCAAAACATCCCTAATTCCATTGTGCTGGTGGAAAAAGCAGTGCAGATGCTGCTTAATAGAAGGACCACTGGCCTAGGTAGGAAGTTTGTTTGAGGTTACTCTAAGGACTCTTGGAAAGAGGGCCTTGAGGTATGCCCAGTGCGTTCCAGAGTAGAAAATCCCATATGAGCTTGCTCAATATGAGAAGCTGGAAGTGGTTCATTGCACAAACCAGAAATTTCTTTGAAGCCCCTACTCTCATCTGTCTATTGCACCCTGTTTCAACAGCTGACATTCTTGGTTCAGAAATGCAACTCAGTCTTTCCTGATTTTCTGAGTAAAAATATGATCCTGCATAAAAATACATGGTTTCTAAAGCTTTCCCCTGGGAGTGGATGAGACCAGGCTGGTGGAAGCTTTTTCCACTGTCACGCTGTGATGGAATTGATAAATATGGAAAGGCTTCTTTCCAGATCCTCTGGGTGTTGCCACAACATGATGCTCCTGGTTGCAGGTACAGGGTGCTTATGGGCTCTCATACTTTTTCAACACATCCTGATGACAAACTAGAGAAGCAATTCAATCGGCTTTCTTCCAGCCATGTCCTCCTAGAAGCTGTGGCCCTTCCACCTCAGGCAGGCTTCATGCCCCTGTTGCTCAGGACCAGGCTGTCCCAGTGCTTCCCCTAGAGGCTGGTGCCTCAAAAGCATCTGGACATCATTGTGGAGTACAGCTGCTCTCTTCACAAACAGGGAATTTTGCCAAAAACATGTGATGGCATTTCTTCAGGAGCTGCAAACTGGCTCCTCCCAGGAAACCTAAAGATTTCTCAAGCTGAAAATGTCCTGGCATGGATCCACCTAAGGAACTGCCAAACCACTGCACCCCTAGCCAGCAAAGGTACCTGATTTGGATGCCTCTCATTAGAAGAGGCAGCAATATTGGCAGGGAATTTTGAAGAGGGCATTGTGGTTTTTGGAAGGTCTCTTCAGTTCCTTTGTCCAAGTAATATTTCACAGGGATTTGAAGAGCCTGGCTTCCACTATGAAAGTGTGAAAAGGTATTTTTGTGGATGGCTGCTGAGAGCTGCCAATATAGTCCATGTTAGTAGGTAAGAGGGTTATCAGTGTGTGATGAATGAGGAGTTAGAATAAGGTGTTGGAATTCCAGTATCTTTTATCCAGTTTACCCAGGATAAATCTTTTAAAGTGGTATTCATGTCTTGTAAATAGCAAGATTTCAGGTTGGTGTGTATCCAAGCTCATTTGTGTGGGTGAGTTTTGGTACTGCCAAAGGTTTTAGGACTGCCAGTAGTGCCATGTTAAGATTTTGGATTGAAAAAGATACAAAACCATCTTAGTCCTTAAAAATGTAAGATGATAACTTCTAAGGGGAATGGTCTGCTTGGTGTGGTAGAAACATCTTCAGTTTTATCCATTAAAAGATAAAAGGCAGGCTTCTCCGCAATGCCGTTTCAATAATGGTTTGCTGCCCTTTAAATGGAGAATTCTATATCTGAAAGCAAAGATGTTGACTGCATTTTATCAGTATTTGATGGGTGGATTTAAAGAACATCTTTGTTGAAGCAGAGAGCACCAACCTGCATAAATCGAAGCAGTGAACAGTGGTGAACATGAAGTGGATTAGAAATGTGAGAGTTGTTCAATAAATACACATTTTTTTCACAGTCAGCATCTCTTATGACATGGAGGTAAATTAAGTTATTCTACTAAAACTCTTCTTTGTCTCCATGAACAATCACCAGCTAACTCAGGACCCAAGAGGTTTTGTTGTTTGTTGCAGCCTCCATAGTAGCAGAGAGGACAAACACATGTCCTGCTATAAACTTAATCAATTCCTTTCTTACTCATCACATCATTTTGGGTTTATATGAAAGAGCCTTAACCATCAGAACTGTTCCTAGGCTTTACTAAAGTCTTAACTGAACTAGGATCTGGGTGGTTTGCTTAGTGACAGGTTCAAGCACTTTGGTGCCTTTGCTACCATAAACCTACAGATTTCACAGAATCAGAGAAATCAGAGGTAGAAAGGAATTATCTTTCAACCTGCTGCCAAGACAGGATTTTATAGGCTTCTTTCAGTTCATCATAGCCTGCATAATCTGATCCTCTTCATTGGTCTGCCTAGATGTTCCTCCTTCTGAAATATTTCACATTACAGAAGTACCTGCTGTGTGATAAATATTTGAAGATCTTTTTGATGTCTCTGTTGTCTAGATACTGTTTCATCATGTGGTGCATGTAATCCTAATTTTTAGGAGTTAATTTTCTTCTGGATCTGTGTTTTCAGGTTTCAAAATTATATTTTAACCTAGGCATGAGAGAACCTTTCCAACAGAACAGAACTGCTCTTGGTTTTTTTTATTCTTACATGCCCCCTTTTTTGTCTTACATAAAACAGCGGCCACAGTGTGTCAGATACTGAGATTACTCTCCAAAACAGTGGTTTGGAGTAGATATTTAGGATAAGAGGAGCATGAAGATCTTTCTGTGTTGCCCTTTATTGCTTTACCCTTCCAGCTTCATCTTCACCTTAGTTTGTCCAGTGCTGACCATCCTTGATGTCTCCCATGCTGTGGCTATTTGTATTATAACAACATAACTCATTCATCCTGGGAAGCAAAGAGAAGCTGTTCACTTTTGACTTCTGTTTAGAATTCTTAACTATGTTAAACTATGTCCCTCATTCTCTCTCTTTCTCCTTCTTTTTGGAATGTTTAGGAAGTATATGTTGGCAAGGAGACGCTGTGCACCATCGACGGCCTTCATTTCAACAGCACTTACAATGCCAGAGTCAAAGCTTTCAACTCCTCGGGCGTTGGTCCTTACAGCAAGACAGTCATTTTACAGACGTCGGATGGTGAGCTGGGTGTCTGCCACTTTCTAAATGAAAAGCTGCAGGTCTCAGTGGCAGGACACTTTCATCCCTTTACACCCATTAATGTATTTGACACTTACTGGCATTTTCCATTATCAGTAACACTTCAGGCTTCAAGTTGTGTGATTCTAGTTGCCTGTAAAAGTCTAGAATCTAACTGAGATACTTTCTTTATCGTACAGAAACAGTTATGCAACTCACGGGATATTTTTTGTTCCGCTCTGTCTCCCTTTCTACATATATCTTTGGGATTTGCCTTTTTCTTCACTGCTGCTTCAATTCCCCTGCAAGGTTTGATAATAAAGAGATGGGGACTCATGCTTGTTCCTCTGTAATTATACTTGACATCCATATAGACATTACGGGAAGTTCATCTTCATTAATGATATTGTAAAGAATCAAAAATTGCATGCTATTATCACTTCCACTTTTATGCTGTGTTGCCAAAATAGGCCAGTATAAAATATTTATACTTTAATATCTTTTGGGGCTTTTTTTTTACTTTTAAAAAAAAACCCCTTCACTTTGATAAACTAGTGGAGTCAATCCTAACCAGCACAGACACAGCTAATCTCCATTTCCATTGAAGGCGATCCTGAACCACTGACATGAACAGTTTCTATGTCATGGAGAAGCCTTTGTCTCCTCAGTGACTCTCTTGTTACTGTGTGTGGACAGAATGTCACTACCCTTAGCAGCTAAATTTCAGGGGAACAAGTACAAATGATGTGAAGCACTTCTGAGCTGAAGAACAGCAGGGTACCAGCTCAGATTAATCTTGTGCAGCTGCCTACAGTAACAAGGAAAGATGGTCTTTATTACCTCAGAGTACAGTGGGGTCTTTACAAGGGCACAATTTTATCCTTCTTGAGTTAAGCAGACAACACATGGACACAACCCCTCCTGGTCTAATCCTGCCTTTCCTTTTCCTGTTCCACAGTGGCGTGGTTCACCTTTGACCCCTCCTCAGCTCACAGAGACATAGTGCTGTCAAATGACAACCAGACTGCCACCTGCAACAGCTATGATGACCGGGTGGTTCTGGGCACCGCCGCCTTCTCCAAGGGTGTGCATTACTGGGAGCTGCACGTGGACCGCTACGACAACCACCCGGACCCAGCCTTCGGCATTGCCAGGATTAACGTGGTCAAGGACATGATGCTGGGCAAGGATGACAAGGCCTGGGCCATGTATGTGGACAACAACCGCAGCTGGTTCATGCACTGCAATTCCCACACCAATCGGTGAGTGCTGCCTGGGGGCTTTTCTCCTCGCTGACGTTTCTGCTGCCCTGCATCAGAGGCAGGTGTCTCAGCAAGCCATCTAGTCCAGCTCCTGGCTAAATGTACTTATTTTATTCCTTCTTAAAAATCACTAGTAACAGTGACTGCACCTTAACAGTCTGTGTTGTGTTTGTTATCCTCACCATTATCAGTTTTTCCCTGAGATTTTGCCTAAATGCCCCCTGCTGTGATTTAAACCCGTTATTGCGTGTCCCACCCACATCAGCAGACAGGGACACAGCACAATGGGATGCAGGACTTCTCTCATTGCTGGAGGGAGAAAGGTGCTTGATTCTCTTCATTAGGAGGAATCTTGGCTGCAGATTGTACAATAATTAGGCTGCAGGTGTTTGTTTCCAGTTCTGACAGCTATTAAAGGTTTTGCTGTAGGTCACACTGAGGCAGATCTGGATACAAGGGACTGTTTGGCAGTGAGGGCTAAGTGACAGCTTTCATTCTACTGAGCCATTGTACTGAAGAGCTTTGAAAAGCACCTCAGCCAACTTAGACAGAGGAGGATTTCAGAACGCCCCCGAGCCACTGTTACCAAGCCTCTCTCTCCCACCACTCAGAGGCTCTGTGTTGTCAATGCAACTGAGCAGTGGAGAGACATGTTCTAACTGCATGTACCTCCAGGGATGGATCACACAGGGAGAACAACTGTCAGCACAGATCCTGTGTTGTGCTGACATGGTTGCATGACTTTCAGTGCTCAGGATAGTTACTTCTGCCTAGTGCTGGCTTCTGTTTCATTGAGGTGATGCCAGACTGTGCACAGGACACATGGTTAACTTTGCTTGAAGGTATCAGAGCAGAACTGCACTGCTCTCTTTCTGTGTCCCATGAGAGGGTCAGCCTTAGCTGAAGGTCAGCTGAGTACTGAGACCCGTGAGAAGATCTCTTCTGAAAAGGATCTGAAGTCCCTTGCTTATTTTGGAAAATGGTGTATTCATATACCTGTTCTATTACAACGGGAGATTGATGTATGAGTAAAGTGACTGACTAAGAATATGTAGCAGGGCTGTGGCAGAGCTGGAATCAGCTTCTGTTTAGTTTTCTACTGACTGTCCCACCAGACTCTCACTGTCTCAGGTGTTTTTTCTGTTATACCAAACTATTAAAACCAAGTTTTACAGTGATTTTTAAAACACTGAAATGCAGGTGTCTCCTTAAAGTGATAAGATTGTGTCAACATGCTAAGGTTGATTGTAATGTCTCCCACTGAATAGTCATTCATACTCTACAGCATACCTGTGCTTTCAGTAAGTACACTGCAATTGCTGGGAATTTTTGTTTGAAACATGGTTTGATTTTGCAGTTCATTACAGTCAGGTGGAAGGACCTTGTTTCTGGATCAAAAGCTATCTGAAGTCGCTTGCATTGTTCTCCGTGGGTCCAAAAACCTTAGATCATGTTCTAAGACAATATAGAGTAAAATAACATCAGTATAATAAATATACCAAAAAGTTCTCTGTCCCTTTAACTTCTTGATTCGATTCAGGGCAGAAGTAATGTTAAGCTGTATTAATTTTAATGCTCTGTGGAACAGCTTATGTTTTCTGGAAAAAAGCTGGCAACCATTCTGTGCGCCACTGTCCCAGAAACCTATTTTATGGATTTGGTCCTCGGCATGCTCCTCCCGGCAAGCAACACACAAGCTAAGCAAAAGCTTTTTTTCTGGGAAACACAAGCAATGGAAACACTTAGTATTTCCAATCATCCTGCTTAATCAAGAGAACAGAGTGCTTTCTGTTGATGATAGTTTCCCAGTTTTTACCTGATAAAACACAAAGGCATGTGCAAGGCATGGATAGACCCATGGAATATCTGTTCAGGGGAAGTACACTCGCAAAGGGCATGTAGTCTTATGAAATCACATGCGCTTCAATGAAATTAGGTCTAGGCATTATATTTTTAACTGTGACAGCCAACTAGGTCAGTTTTTTAACTCATTAGCTGTAATAGTCTTGTGGAAACAGTTATTGCTGCCTATTTGTTTTTCCCCACTGGACACAAGTGCATGACAGCACAGTATCACAATCCAAAGTGAATTAATTGTCAACTTTTAGCATCTGGGAGGTTGTTGTGATGAAAGTTACCTTATATTACCTTAGTAATAGTTTCTTGCTTACTAATCTTCATGAGAATGAATTAGGGTAATTGATAAATGACTAGTTTCAAGGATAACCTGAGATAGAGCTTGAAAGGCTAATTTGTGTGACCTGTCACATTTTCTGTTCCTTTCACTCACAGCATGCTAAATTTGATCTAGCATGACTTCTGTAATGCTGGAAGGGACATGAACAGGAGACCCTAATGCATCCAGAAACAGAGGGATCCTTTTGAGAACAGGCTGAGGAAACTGGTTGAGAAAATACTTTAGGGCAGAGATACAAGTTTCGGAGGCACTTTTTTAAATAAATACTAAGTATTTATTTTCTAGGAACAACCGTGTTGTTCCTAGAAATCTGAGCCTGGAAAAATCATGGAATAGATCCTTCCTGAAGCTATGCTAAGGCACATGGAGGACAGGGAGGTAATTGAAGACAGCAAGCATGGCTTTACCAAGGGCAAGTCCTGCCTTACCAACCTTGTGGCCTTCTGTGATGGAGTGACGACGGCAGTGGACAAGGGAAGAGCTATGGGCAACATCCATCTGCACTTCTGTAAGGCCCTTGATATGGTCCCCCACAATATCCTTCTCTCCAAATTGGAGACACATGGATTTGATGGATGCCTGATGGATAAGGAATTGGCTGGATAGTCACATCCAGAGAGTAGAGGTCAAATCCAGAGGGTAGTGGTCAACAGCTACGTGTTCAGATGGAGGCTGGTGACAAGTGGTGTCCCTCAGGGGTCCATACTGGGGCCACTTCTATTTGTTGTCCTCATCAATGTCATAGAGAATGGGATCAAGTGCACCCTCAGCAAGGCCACAGATGACACCAAGCTGAGTGCTGAGGTTGACACACCTGAGGGAGAAGATGCCACCCAGAGGGACCTGGACAAGTTCAAGAAGTGGGACCATGGGAACCTCATGGGCTTCAACAAAGCAAAGTGCAGACCCTGCATCTGGGTCAGGGCAGGATGGAGGATGCAGGGATTGACAGCACCCCTGCCAAGAAGGACTTGGGGATACTGGTGCCTGAGAGGCTGATCGTGGTCTGTCAGCATGCACTTACAGCCCAGAAGGACAACGGCATCCTGGGCAAAAATTGTCAGAGGGATGGAACATGGCTCCTTTGAAGGAAGGCTGAGAGAGATGGGGATGTTCAGACTGCAGAAGAGTTAGCTCCAGGGAGACCTGATTGTGGTCCCTCAGTACTTGGAGGGAGTTTATTAGAAAGATGGGGACAGTCTTTTTAGCAGGGCTTGTTGTTCTAGGACAAGGGGAGATAGTGTTGAACTGAAAGAAGATAAATTCAGACTAGCTATAAGGAAGACATTTTTTTACAATGAGGATGGTGAAACACTGGAACTGGTTGCTCAGAGAGGTTGTGGATGCCCCATCCCTAGAAACATTCAAGGTCAGATTGGATGGGCTTCTGAGCAGCTCAACCTAATTGAAGAAGGTTGGACTACATGACCTTTAAAGGTCCCTTCCAATCCAAACTGGTCTGAGAGGCGCTGTATGCTCATTAACAAGAGGGACTGACATTCAATGCAATAGATCTGTTCCTTGGCAAAGTTCCCAACAGCAGGACTACCAGGTGCTACAGGCAATACTCCAGCCACTACATGGCTATGGAAAGAAGGAGATGTAAATCTCCTTGAAATATTTTATACTGAAAAACAACAGAAAGTTGAAATCTAGAATATTTGCATTTTAGTCTTAAAAATCCCTTGCAATCAGGAGAATCTCTTCATTGACTTCAGAGATCTCAAGAGCAGTTTTTTTCATCACACAAAAATGCTACAACTGAATGAAAAATGCTATAATTAGCAATAGATATCATAAAGTTAAAGCTGTAAAGCTAACACTTAAAGTATTGTAATGGAGAGTTGAATTAATTATTCAGTTTATTAAATTGTTCATAAATTGTTAATATTTATTTTAAAATAATAGTGAAACTAGTCTTTTTAATTCCTCAAGCCAGTTCATGCAATCATATTCTGCATATTGTCCAAGCTGTTACTGAAAGCATCTTGGAATAACAGCCTCTACTGCCACAGGCAACTGCATTTTTTATGGTAGCCAAATTCCCCTTTCTGGCCTTCTAGCACTTCTGCACTCAGGACTTAGTGTTGCCCACAGAAATCAAAATGTTCAAATTATTTACTTGGAAAAAATGAAACAGTGTTGCCTATCTCCAGAATTGGATTGTACTTTAATACTAAGTATTTATTAAGAGAGCAGTGCAACAAAAAAGTTGTATTTTCCTTTTACATGAAAAGTTACTGGGGTTGTGTGGTATAGGTGTCATTAAGTAGCTTTAAAATGCATTACAGTAAAGGAGCAGGTTTTTTTACCTGGTGCCACAGAAGTGTACCAGGAGGGAGCAACATCACTTTGAGTCTCTTGAGCTATTTGGCTTTTTTACCACAACAAAAGCATTTATTAGAAAAAATATCCTGTGATGCTGTCTAAATTGTGTACATAATTGTACAGTGTGAGTTGAGTGAGGAAATGTATTGCATAAGTTTTCTTATAAAACAGACTCTCCCAGCTCTCCTCCTAGGAAAGGAAAATAGTCCAAAAAGTGCTGGAGTCCTAAAGTACTGTTCCCAAGGAAGCATGGGATGCTGAGGAAGAGCAGCTGTTCAGCCCCAGCAGAAGTCCAGCCTCCCTTGTACCAGTGTGGTGAAGAGCTCCTGCCTGCTTCTGTTCTCCCTAAATCCTGCCAGAGCCAGTTTCTCACTGTGGGGAGATGATGGAGTAGGAATGGGGCAATCTACCTGCTGAATTCCTGCAGAACTTGGGGCAGGAATAAAGAGAGAAGGTCCCCATCCTTCTGCACTGCCCCCACACCCCTGTGGCTCATGTAGGGGCCTCAGCTGGGTCCTGCCCTTGCCTGGCTGGAATCTGCAGGCAGAATCTATCTCCTCCTCAGTGGGGCTGTCCCTAGGGGCTGCAGGAGAGTCACTCAATGTCACTGTGCAGCACACAGCTAATTAGCCCACGAGAAAGAAATTGCTTGTCATATAGGAAAGAACATCATAATCTCAAAAAAAGCAAAGTTGCTGTTTCTGTTTCCCTAAGAGAATCAATGTAATTTAAAAGGATGCAATAAAATCCATTTTAAGCAATATCTAAAATGTGTTGTCCTACATGCAAAGCTGTTCCTAAACAGAGGAAAAAAAGTAATCTACTTGTAAATAGCTCCAAATCATAGTGCTGTTGCTTCCCACAATCTCATAGTGAGTTTTACGATTGAGGGCTTTTAATAAAAACAGTCTATGTAGTGAGATACTCATGGTAGGTAGACATCTTAAGTTTTGATGGAAAATAATTTATTTTTTGGTTTTGGAGAAGAGCTCAGCAAGAAAGCTATTAATGCTTACAGGACCAGAAATCAAATCAAAGGCATCTGAGAACCATGAATTTTCACATCTAACTCCTCTCAGAGTCAATTCATGATTCTTAGCTATACTATTATTGTTTGAAGAGCTTTAAAGGGAGAAGTCAGAACATATAAATTATATTCATTATAGATTCTATAATCTATCTTCAGATGAAGTGCCACGTGCCACATTTAGTCTAAAGGAAAACAGTTTGTGACACCTAGTGGACAAGAGGAAAATTTCTTACCCTGCACTACGTTCTTCCCAATGATACTCCAATCCCCCCTCCTTTTTTTTTTTTAAATGTTTTGCCTACCTATTGTGATAAATTTTATGATAAAATACCATTAATCTCGTGAATGTTGTGTGCCTGAGGCAAGTGCTTGGGACAAAAGACAGCTGCTTCCTTTCCTACTGCAAATTATTTGAAATCTGATTTACCCTGAACAAATTGTGTCAGGCTGTAAATCCATTGCAGAGCCCCACGATATCAGCAGAATAGCAGTGCCTGTGGCCAATCTGCATATCTAGTGGGTATTTTTGCTCAGTGTCCTTTAAAGTAATACTGAGTTTGACTAGCCCCCAAGTCAAAGTGCATTAATGTCAAATCGCTCGAGCGGGTAATGGCTGGCTGAGTGTGTCCTGGCAAGCTGTGACACTGCAGTAGCTCTCAGCAGCTGCTGCTGACACAACCAATTATCACTGGTATTAATAACTGTGCCTGCACACTCAAGACAGCTCCCAGTCCTATAGCTGAGCACCTTGTCTATCAGAAGCTATGCTTAGGCCTAACCAGTCCCAACTTCCCTTCCTCCCCAAACCCACTGTCTGTTGTACCTGTGCTCCTCCCTGGCCTCTGGAAATCTGGGTTCCCTTAGAGCATGCCAAGGTGAGTAGTTGAACTGGAAGTCTCTCTCTGGAGCTGTTAGCAGGCATATTGATTAAAAATGAACACCTAGCAAAACAGCTTCCTGCTTTTTCATTTCCTGCCATGCATCACTTCACTGTAACAGGAATACTCAGAAGTGATGTGTCTCCACTGGCTCACCTCCCAATTTGTCATTAGCTGTTAGCTCTGGACCCCGTTTTCACCTCTTAAATTGCAGTTGCAGGAGAAGTGGATCAAATTTCTGTTTAGGATCCCTTCATTAGGCTCACATGGATGTGCTATGTATGCTTCAGATAAAGGTGTGGATCAGTCATCACCAAATGCCTGAGGGATAATAATTTCCCCGTGCTGCTCCATGCTCCCTTTGCTTAGTAAGGCTGGCTGATCCTAGAGAGAGCAGCACAGTGTGCTCTGCCTTCACCAACAATGTGCCCTTTGTACCTTAGGACTGAAGGAGGAGTTTCTAAAGGTGCCACTGTTGGTGTGCTCCTGGATCTGAACAAGCACAACCTGACCTTTTACATAAATGGGCAGCAGCAGGGGCCTCCAGCGTTTGAAAACATCGAGGGCGTCTTCATGCCTGCATTGAGCCTCAATCGAAACGTCCAGGTAAATCTCCTGCAGTCCAGCCCCACTCACCCCTTCCAACTAAAGGAGCTGATAGCATCATCTATGGGTAGTCAGTACAGATAGAGGCTCTTTTCCTTCTCAGGCTTACATCTAGGCTACTCACACTTTTTGGACTACATTTGACCTTCTGCCTTGCCTGACCAATGTGAAGAGTAATGCTGTAAAACAAGTAAAAGTACCTGCATGCACTAATTCCTGCTCTGATTTTCCTGTGATGCTCCACTTGGAAAACAGTGTCTCTAAAATTCTCCCCTGACAGTTTGACTAAAAAACATTTTAATTTCTCCTAGATCTCATGTTTGGAGATAATTAACATTGGCAAATGACTTAAGTATGAGCAGCACAGTGCTAAGGAGACCAAAGGTAACATAGGTCAGAGAATTAGCACAACAGAGAAGAAAGACCCAGTCAGCACATCATTCCTGTGCTCTGTGTACAAGAGCTTTTGCTCTTGGAGGAACTGTCTTTAAATATAATGCATGTTTACTTCAAGACCACTGCTTATGGCTGGAAACCAGGTGTGGTATAAGAGAGAACCTGTGGAAATACCCAGGAGCATGAGGACTGAAAGAGGTCAGCTTAGGTCAGGCAAGACCAGGACATCCAGGGTGGAGCACTCATAATCTCCATGGGCTCCACTGTGTGACCTCTGTCCTGAAGCACTTGGAGTCCCTCATGCAGACATCCCATCAACATTCTACCTACCTACCTACCTTCCTACCTACCTACCTACCTTCTGGATTCCTACAACTGGTGGCTAGATTTGGGAAAAGATGCAGACACCTGGCTTCTTGGTCCCAAAATATTCAGGAGGGAAGGGGGAAGGAGACTTGTTCATTTCAAAGACTAGATATCATCTCCATTAATAGTCTTGATATAGACTTGGATCTGCAGTCCCACAGCCCTTTCCGTGTCATTTGCCTGCACTTTGCCTTCACAAATGCTCTTTGCTGAGGATGTCGCAGTTTCGAACCTAACATTATTTCTTCTTTGTGCAGGTGACCCTGCACACAGGACTGGAGGTGCCACAATCTATAAAACAGCCCAAGTTGCCCAACAACTAGTGAAGCCCCCGTCTGACACTGTGCTGGATTCTGTAAGCTTCCTCAGTGTGTTTTGGCACTTTTCAGTAAGTCAGTAAAAAGCATCCTCTTCCCTGACTTCAAACACTGTGCAGCATGCTGCTCACCGAATAATCAGCTGGTTAGAGCTAGCCCACTCCATTTTCAACTTAACAGCCATAGCAAGCACATCCACTGGACTGGCACTCGACTGCAGATGGGTACCTGAACATATCTGCTCTGCGCTGCATACATATGTACACTCATGTGCACACACACACACAAACACATCTGTAAAGCAAAGGGTTAGATGAGTGTATTTTCTCTCTTATGGCTGGATTTGTGCTTAAATATTAGGGATGCTGGAAAAAATGGGTGAGACTGAAGGACACTGGATGTTGGAGCAGTTTACCAGCAGATGAACTGGATTCCCTTGCCACCTGAGGTCCTTAAATAAAGAAAGCATATGTTTTGACAGCTGAAGCGGAGGTTATATGCTCAAGAATTCCTGGTTGTCAATTACATTCAGGGGCTCAAATGATCATGGATTATTCCTTCTGGCTCTAGACTGCAGTAAGCTATAGGATAATGTCCCCTTAGAATTCAGTGGCAGAACTTATCTGTAATGAGAACAAGATTGACTCTCAATCGCTGCCATGAAATAGCTGGGTTCATTTTAGCTAACACCATGATATATGCAGACTTCAGGTACAGAAAGTCAAAAGAAAAACATCCTTGATGCATTTTAGTGTTTGTTATTTAGGCATGACTACAGAGACACTTACAGAATATCTGATTGTGGTTATCAGCACAACTCTTAAAAAACAGTGCATGGGAGATTCCTTTGAACTGAAATAAGATTTATTTAAATATGGCACATGCAAAGTCTCCCACATTGAGAAATACTGCTTTCCAGCCTTGATCCTAATAAAACCTGTGCAGCTGTAGTTCCAATGTAGCTTTGAGATCTGAAGCCTTAATTTTCTATTAGATTACTGTGAGCTAATTAATGTCTTGATCCTAATGAAACACTTGAGAGAGATTAATAGCAGTCATGCAAAACCCATCCCTAAGAATTTTTTCTGGGTTGGGACATAAATCTTTTGCAAGACTTGACCTGTGCTTGGCATCTCCCACGAAAACAAGCAGCCATTTCAGGTGCTGCCTGTGACAACTGGAGTCTGACTGACAGTGATCTTTTCTCACAGCCATGGCACTGTCACCTGCATGCAGTTGTCAGAAAGCCAAACACTGGTTTGCCTGTGTGCTTTGTTTCCTCTGAACCCGGTTAATTTGTGCCTGTGTGTGTGTATAGTGGCAGTGCGAGAGGACGAGATGCAGCAGGCTTGGTGAGCCCATGACATCTTAGACTCTTGCCACTCTAACCCTACAGAAGTGTGGTGCTATCAAACAAAAAAAGCATAAACTTTCAAATCCTATCAATGTACTATTTCCTTTTTTAAAATCCTGCTGCTTATACAAATTTTTCTCTTCAAGCATACGTATACGCACACACATATTCCTATCAGGCACATAATTATTAAACCTGAAAACAAATATTCCAACCAAAATCCAGCTTACTGCTTTGCATTAAAGCACAGCCACAGGACGAACAGCCCAGGCCTGTCTTCAGGCAGCCTTCCAGCCCCCAGATATCCTGCTGCAGGCTCACTTCTGCTCTCTGTCTGGAGCACAGCACTCAGGTAGTGCTGAATGATGGCAAGGCTTTCCTGTGGCAAACAGCCAGAATCCTCCTGTGGGTCATCCCACCTCACAGCCATTGTGGGAAGGGAAAGGCAGCCAGAACAGAACTGGGCTATTGCACAGACACAAAGCAGTCTGCCATCCTGCTGCCTGTAGCCAACCAAGCATCCTGCAGCCCACCTCTCCTGCGGGACAGCAACACACCTTCAGCAATGTCAAGACTGAAACAGGAAATAAAACCAACTATGGAAATAAAATAACATATGCTTTTAAGTGAAGAAGCAACAGCACTTCCTTTGAAGTCTGAACGGATTATGTTAGTAAACTTGTAGACAATGGAACAACTGTCCTATGCTTATCTTGGTTTTGTAAAGAATATCAGAGACCAACTGTGTTATAATCTTCGGTTTCATTCAATACCATACGAACTCATGCAAGATTTTCTAATTAGCAGGTCTGTTTTCACCTACCTCAGCTAGAACGCTACCAGACCCCAAATTTCCTCTTGAGTGTGCTCTTCTGTGAACCTACCAGTTGTAATCACAGTATTGGCTTTGAGTATTGCCAGTCATAGTAGTGTATGGGAATATTGTACATAAATTGCACATAGTTTTTTATATGGGGAAACATCCTGTGATAATTTTAATATGGAAGGCACTCCACTTTCACTTGTATTAAAAATGACAGGGCATTGTTTGTTTTGGGACAGAACCTTTGTCTTTACTCCCAACTTCTGCAAAGGAAACTCAAATGAATTTACATCTTTCCAATTTTCAACCATTGCCAGGTGTTTAAAATTAGTTCTGAATGAGTTTTAGAAGTGTTCGCAGTACTCAGTTTTCATTTTCATAGTTGCTTTGATGTCGGTTCCTGGTGTGTTATATCTTGAGGAGAACACATTGAGTGACATGTTGTTGATTTCTAATGAATATATGGACGGTCGGTAGAAACAGTGAGTAGAGAAACTCAGTTTTTACCCTCTATGCATTCCAACATTCACAAAAGTAGGGTAGCTACCATTATAGTCTCCTTTTAACTTAGCAGAAATGCAAATAAGTTAAAAGGAATACAATTAGAAGTAGGCTACTTGCATTAGTAAGACTACGTTACCCTAGGTAAAAAAAACTAAACAAAGTGTTTGCATGTGTTGGTTGTGTACACAATCAAGGACTTACATTTGGCATGGCCTGTAGCAATAAACCCGTTATCCTCATAGAGTGCACTCTTGTGACTTCAGCTGGAGACATTTTCATAGTTTGATTAACAGAAATAATGCTTAAGTAGTTAAAATAACTCTAGGAAACTAACAACTCTACACATTAATATTTATGCAGAGCATGCAGGGGCCATCTGAACATGAGCAGAGCAGAACTTTCCCTTTGCAGAACAGCATTAGGTGGGGAGAGGTGGGGCACTCCCACTGCTCTGCTCAGACTGGAGGTAGTTTCCTTCTCTGCAGGCAACTTCCCCAAGGTCCATCTCATTACAAACCCAGCAGTTAGCATGTTCTTCATCTGTAGTATCTCTTATGCCAGTTTTTGTTTCCTCCAAATCCTTTCTTTAGGAGGGAGTCAGCCTTTAGTCCCTGCAGAAACTGCGTTGCTGACTGTTCAGGGAGAACCCAGAGAGCAGAAGAGTGGAATAGATACCCAAGGGGACCACTTTGTGCGCTCTTTTTCCTTTTGTTCCCTCAGAGTATTTCTGAAGCTCTCTGGAGCTCCAAGCTGACCCAAAGCTGCCTGTCATGGGACTCTTCAGCTCTTAGAGGGCAGGTTGCTTCTTATAAGCAGGAGACCAAAGCCTCTTGCACTGGGATAAATCCCATCCACTATGATACAGAGCCCAAACCAGGTAGCTGTAAATTGACTTAACATTTAAAAAATCCCACCAAAGCAGAAACAGGCCTTCCCTTAATTAGCAAAACAAAGCTTGACTTTTGCGCACACCAGTATGGAACCTCTGAACAGCTGCAAAATAAATACCGCAGTCAAACTTTCTGTCCTGCAGAGCAACAAAGGAATCTCAGTTTTCACCTACCCCTGGGAGCCCCAACCTTTGCCTTTTGTAAGGCTTCTTCCTGGCTCTTTCCTCTGCAAATTTCTGTTTAGTTCAGGAGCACTGTCGGACTTCCCAAGGCATGCAAAGCTATACAAATTCCACTTCCTCCTTTTCCCTCATCAACTTGAAAAGAGCTCACAAGATCTGTAAGACTTAATGTCAATATAAGCACACATGTAGCTGACAATCCCTTGCTCCTTCTGCTGTGGAAAGGTATGTGCTGTAAAATAAATCTCAGTGAGGACAGTAACATACTGTGATGTATTGCAAATTTGGAAAGCAATTTGACTTATAAAAATACAGAAAAGATGGGCAAACAGCACTGTCACCTCCTATACTTGCCTATGCACTTAAGATACATAGAGAAAAATATATTGGACTGAACAAAATAAAGAAAATAAGCATGAGCTTACATTTATCAGAGCTTAAGAGGAAAAAGTATTAAATGTAATTTATTGTATGCATAACATTCCATCATGTTGTAAATAATGCCATGATAGTGTATTGCTGTAGTTTGTTCTTGGCTGGTGATGGAGTTCTGTGGTAGTGCTGTGTAAGTTGTTTTTTATTTTATTTTTTTTCCCCTCAAAGCATAGTTAGTAAAGATGGCAGAGACCACCCCACACTTTGGTTTCCCAGTTGTTCTAGAGCAAGAAAAAATGTGAGATGCAGCTTTTTTTGTTGTTGTTTTCTTACATGACAATATTTTTTAAGGTAAGAGAGATAAGATTAAGGCTAAGCTGCCACCACCACTGTATAAAAAACACTGTGTTTGCAACTGCCAGCAGGAGGCAGTGCATTTATGGACCACAATTCAGATCATCCGTCCCCGTGAAAAATTCTTGGGACGCAAAATTCCACAACCTGGGAACAGCAGCTTTCTGGTGCCATCTAGTATGTCCTTTGGTCACAAACAGGAAGATGAGGAAGGAGAGTTGTTAGACCTTATCTCAGGCTTTACCAGCTTTGCAGCATTCTGCTTTAAGTAGCAAAACTAAGAAGTCAGTTTTGTACCAGGAAAGGTAATATGAAAACACCAAGCATCTTGGCTAGATCAACTTTGGAAGGGAGATTACAGTTACAGATCAACCACATTGCAAATGTAAAGGGAATTTGTCACTGAAAATTACCAGGCAAAGATGGAGAGTCCTTTTATTTTTGTTTTTTTTTTTAGGGAAAAAAAAGTGAGCTAATTCTAGTTTTTACTGACAACATTTCTGGTGGTTCCTCTGCCCAGCTCTACTGAATGCTGCACACACACAGCCAGGTGGAGCAGCAGCCTGAAGCACAAATCCATCATTAATAAGACACACTTGGTCTTCTCAGGTGCAGAAAGAAGCCCGTATGCAAATCTCAGAGACTAGATGTGTGGGGCTCCTGCATCATTGCACAATACAGGAGACAGACGTGTGTTTCACTGACAGAGGCACTCAGCAGCATTTCCCCCTTCTGTTAAATGACCTTTCTGTTACATTTGTTAATGCAAACAGTTCCCAGCAGAATTCATTAAAAATGTACTTTTTTGCTAATTGGAGAATTTGTAACATTTTCTTGTGAATCAGTAGATAGAAATATTTCTGGATCCTGATTGCATTCCTTTATCCTCCACCTCCCTTAAATGTTGTCAATAAAAACACTAACCTTCCTAGGTAGCATGGTGAGAAGACATTATGTGATGAATATTAAAAATAAATGCATGAGGTAAACCTGCTCTTATTTCTGATTGTTATATGAAGCATGAGTAACACTAATTTAAATGTTGGCAACTAAAATACTGCAAAGGAATAAGAAAATGGTGTTCAATTCCGGTTAAATGGAAGACAAGAAGTTGTTTCTAAGTTTTCTTAACTACAAGATTTATTTTCTTTACTATCATTTCCCATAGCTTATATGAATTTGGAGCTGGTGAAATATACATCTCTGCTATATGTGTCTGTCACCAGATCAAGAGGAAAATACAAACTTTTTATAATTTTGTACCTGTAGCAAATGTTTGTATTTTTTGAATTAGAAACAAACTGCTTTTTGTCTTTTGGTCCAACTAAAACTTTGTGTATTATTACTATTATTACCCTTTTGGAAAACCTGACATATAAGTTTATGCTGTTTTACAGTTTATAAATAAATTCTTATAACATTGCCAACAAATCCAGCATCAGTACCCTATTTATTATTACAAATTATGATTATGTAGATGAGACATTCATACAGTTTGCATGCCTATCTCCTACTGTTGATACTGCTTTTTTACTTACAGTCAAGAATAATCTAGTAAATGGAGAAATCCAAGAGTGTCCTTCCTCAGAGCAACCATCTGTACCTCAACTTCAGACATATCCCAATTCAGTGGCATGGAGCACCTCTCTTTGTCAGCACCACTCTGCTAGCTCTGGCTCATGTTGGTTATAAACACCTGGGAAAGCTGCGACCCACACTTTAGGAAATCACCCAGTCTCCTGAAGGTTCTAACACTGGAATAAGCAGAGGCTGGAAAGAGCCATAGCATCAGCAGGTTCTCACTGGAAAGCCCTTTGGGTAAGTGTAGAAGACTGGGCAGAAAGCTTGTCAGGGCAGGGACTTTGTGAAATGAAATGACCCATAGTCTTGGAGCTACACACCTCTGTCAAGCAGATGGCCTGTGAGGGACTCACCAGCACTTCAGAGGCAGCACACCCCGCCCCTGCAAAAAGGCACTCACACAACCTCCACAGATGTCTGTCATTAAGGCAGAATAAAGCATTCTGACACAGAGACAGCAGTGCCAGGGTAAGAAACAGGAACCCAGCCAAAAGAGTCAGGAGAAAGTACAGGCAACAGTGTGGAGATATCATCAATCACAGCCTTTTTTTCTCCTGTGAAAAACACAACTTGTCATCAACTCTTATGGCGAAGGGTTTGACTGGGAAAAAAAGATAATCACATGTGGCTTAACACATAGGGAAACGGAGAATAAAGATAACTGCAACAGGAAAAGGCATGAGAAAGAGAACAGATAAGGAGAAATCCTCAAGTTGCTCCTTTACACCTCAGTCCTCTGTGCACCTGCAGACAGAGGGCAAAATAAGATGCGCCCTGCTCTCCTCTTCCCATAATCAGTGTTATTCAGTCAATAGTGGCTTTCATGTATCAGTGCGTGCTCCAAAACCAACACAGCTTGCTGTTGGTACGTCTGCATGCTCTGTTCATCACCAACACACACCAGCCCAGAGAAACACTAGGTGCAACAGGTTCTCAACACTCCTTTGCCAATGTTGTTGATGCATCCAGTAACAAAACAGGACTGAAAGTACCATGTTTACCTGAGCACAGCATTCCAAAAGAAGTGTAGCATGCCCAGCTCAAAACACCTTGGAGACGTGATATGAAAAAGCAAACCTATCTCCATGTAACAGAAGCCTTCCATGAGGCATACACACGTTAAGTGTGAAAATGCAAAACTTTGAATAAACTTTTCGTTTCCTTCCCCCAAAAACTTTCACATTCCACTCTCAACCTGGCATTTCAGTTTTCAACTTTTTACTTTAAGAACTGATTTTTTCCAACTTTTTACAGATCTTACAAGCTCGACTGCAAAAGTCACACTCCATTCTGACTAAGTTTCACTCCCAAATAGCTTCTGGGAGCTGTGGAGGTGGAAAGTGAACATTTTAACTTACCAAAGCTGATGGAGAACATTAAGTCCCACATTATATGCCAAGTAAGATGAACAAAACTTTATCAAGAAGTGAGCAGTAAAAACTAAGCTTAAGGATTAACCACGAATTGTAAAATACAGGTTATCTTACAACATCCAAAGCAACATCTGTTGCCTCAACAAGTCTTGATGCTCTGTACTAAATTCTTAGTGGTTACACCTTCACACGCCATCGTGATTTGAAATTTCTCTAATGTCAAATAAGTCATTAAGTTTGTAACCAGACAGGAATCTTAATTCTAGTTTGAATCTGCAACTAATACTGAGTAAGAAATCAAATTATGCAATTGCGAAATGTGATAACAGCATTTAGCAACCGAACTCTGCACACCCCTTCTCTTCCTACATGGCTCCAGAAACACTCGCTTCTGCTTGTTCTCTGGCACTTGATCCCACCAAGCCCTCTCCCTCCTCTTGGTCCTCTTTGTGCTGGCAGAGCCCTTCTCCAGGACATGCAAGTAAGGTGGAAGGTATGGGGGAAGCAGCGTGCCAGAAAGCATCCCTGTCCACAGCGTGGCTCTCCCTATCCCAGAACACTTTCCCATCCTGGGAGGGGGGCAGCCTCAAATGGTGCTGCAAGCTCGGCAAGACAGACCTCAGGGTCAGGGATCACCTTGCTCAGGCGCCCAGCCCACAGGGGTACCAGTACACCTAGAACAAGTTTCTGCTTTAAGGGCTGTATTCCTTACCATGTACACATCCTTCACTGACAGAGCTGTTCCAACAAGCTTCACATCTCCTTACAACACAGAACAAATTCTGTCATTTAAGTTATCCTTATCTTTGTCTCCCCCTAAAATACTGAACTTTCATTTTGGAAGTGTAACTAACAATTGCCCTTTCTAATGGATGGACCTTAAAAGTAACAAAATAAAGTATTTAGCTACAGAAGACAATCAATGTTGCTCCAGAAACACCAGACTGCTGAAATCCAAATAGCACCCAAAGGAAGTTTTGGTAAAGATTTCATGGAAAGGCCTTAAGAAGCATGGAATCAAAACAAACACGAGTTAACTGGAACAACCAGTAGCTTTTCAGTGTCCATGCTCATTTGGCTCACTCTTACATGGTTTTGTTTTTAAAAACCAAACAATCAAGCTACCAAACCACTATTCCAAAGTGCTTATTTGGAGATCCCTACGGAGATATACAAGATGAGTGTGTAATGCTTGCCTGGGACAAAACTTCAGAAAAGTACTATTTTCATTCCAAAGCAGGTAATTTTGAAACATTAAGAGGTTTTACTGGACAGAAAAATTATTGTGCAGTTCCACTATCCACTAATAATCCATAAGGATACAGAAAAAGATTTATGTCCAATAAATGTTTGGAGAACACCTACTTCCAGTTCAGAGTGAGTAAGATATTGCTTTTTCCAAATTCCTTCTGGATGAAAGATATATTTATATTAATCCATTAATTTATGAATTAAATGAGTATTTTACTTACAGCCAATAAGTTTATTCTACAAAAAGAAATGTTTTCTTCAGCACATATTGACTAATAAAATAGCCTGTATAACCTTCTTAATAAGAACTCTAATATTTATTTATAAAATGGTAAATTCTAATATTCATCCCAAGGTAGAATGGTACATAAAAATCCTGTAATAACAAATAAGATTAAAAAATTAGGATATGGTGGATAGGCAAAAGGCCACAGAAGTCTTGTGTTGGTAGCAATGTGAATTCTCTTATGAATATTGTCCATTTCACTCTGTACCATGAAGTTCATTTGCTAACTTTAGATGATTTAATTTTCTTTATGTCACGGCTTTGCAGAATCAAGGTCCCATTTCTGAATTTTCCAACTTGTCCTGCAGGCCAAATGCTAGGCACTGATTTCTTCCTTTTGGCCTTCCTGAAACAGGGAGAGGAAAAACAAAAATTAAAAGAAACAGCAGAAACACAGGTAAACGCTAATGTGGTGAAAAAGTCACCTATTTATGCAGAGTTTGGTATTATAGAGTATCAAACCATAGCATGTAAAGACTTCAGAACATTTTTCCTTCATAGACATGCAAAATTTACAGCACATTACAGCATGATTTACATTTTTAAATGTTTAGAAAAACAAAGATTTTTGGATAGAGAAGGAAGACAGAGTACAGAGGGAACCTGCTGCACTAGGATTAGGAAATGTCAGCTCACTTTCAAGCCTCTGTATACTGTAGCTTATGCTTTGCAGAAATTATCTCTTAGGGCAAATGCTCTGAACAAGTGGTGTCTCATGAGTCTGCACACAGGGATTTTCATCCCTCTGACCTCCAGCTGCAGTCTTAAGACATGTTGGGGCAAAACTGACATACTTTCAAGTAAAGCTGAGGAACTGAAGCCTCTGGAACAGCTAGGCACAGAGCAGTGTCACCATTTTTTGAGGAGCTCAGCACGTGAAGAATTCTGTTGCACTGTGATGTGCATGATTTCTGGAGTAAGACTGTGCAATTACCCAGGGGAGATACACTAGGGAGACCATGTTAAAAACACCTCACCTCTCCTTCTGTTCTTTCTGCTTCTTCTTCTTCTTAATAGAATCACCTTTATGTTCCTGTTTTTAAAGACAGGTATTTTAATGGAAAAGGAACAGAACATGTTGGTTAAACAACCACCTGCACAAAGAACATTCAGTAAATAGCCTTTGCTTCACAGAGCAGCAGGCACTTAAAGCAAGCTGGGAGACCTTCTGATAGAACAAGTGATGCAACACATTATGAAGCCACTGCCAGGAGTGCCCAGAGCCCTTCCTAATGCCTTAGGGAAAGTACAGCCCTCTCAGGACCAACGTGCTGTCCTTGCCACGTGCAAAGGAGAAGCTTCCTTCTCAGGCATGTGACAGATCCCAGATGGACTCACTACCAGGCAGGTGCGTCCTGTCACCCACCTGAGGGCAGCTGTCAAATAGCAGGGCTCAGCTGTGACTGGTCATGCACTTTGAGCCACATGACAGAGCAGGAGAAGTAGGTCCCTGGGAGAGAGGGTGGCAGGAAACCAGCAGATAGAGCAATTACCAGCCTCACCAGCCTGCTCCCACCTACATGGGAAGGCTCCATAGGGAGGCAGAGAGTAGGCTTAGAGCCAGATGGGCTGTGCTAGAGGATGGATGCAACAGAAGCCTCACCCTTGCTTTAAATAATGAGTAGGATCCTAGATGGAATTGTGCTGATAAAAAAGTAGTTGAAGATCCTGCTCTCTATGGTTAGACAACATGCAACAAACTTTAATTGGGGACCTATCTGTTTCCTCTTAAGAGGAAAGGATAAAAAAAACCACTGCTTATTTTGTGTCATCAGTCTATCAGCCTGGAAGGGTGAGGCAGTGAAACCCACCACAACACAAGCCTAACTCCGTGCCTTCATACTGCACACAACCAGCTTTTACCAATGAGAATAATCCTGTAGGAGCCAGGAGCCCAATCCACAGGGAGCAGCAGGTGTCAATCTCAGGCACTCCTCCTGCACCTGAGGCGTTATCATCTGTCAGGCCCTTTTAAAGAGGGCTGCTGCCTTTTTATACAGTAAATTTCTTACAAACCTTTTCCTTATCAGCATCTTTCACTGCTTTTTTCTCTTTCAGTTTCTCTTGGTAAGTCCTGTAGTTCATGTGTGTCTTTTTGGGGGGCTGCAACAAAGATTGGGAGGGATATTGCTGATTAAATTTTCAAATAGGTTCAAAAATTATTCACACACTTGCACAGACAGCATTCACGTGGTGGTGGCAAAACATTAGAAATGCTTATTTTGTTTTGGGTGAAAGAAATGGACTTAAGAGACGTCAGGTAGTCACAAATTGTTTCTTTCTTGGTGAGGACAGCAGAGAGAGACAATACTGTTCTGTTATCAGTCCTACAAGGTTTACACACACACTCTGAGCAAAAAGAACCTACCCACTTCCTAAAAAACACCTAAAATATTATTTTTTCTTTAGTTATGATGAACTAAAAACTTTTCTCCATCTTTATCTCACTGTGAGAATGAAGATTTAAAAAGCGACTCCACTCTCCAACTATTTATTTTGAATAAATATTTATTCTGAATAAAAATTAGTAAATGTTGTTTTTCAGCCTGAGCAGTCATATTTCATCTGTAAGACTTTCCTGATAACACAACCATACTAATTTTCCAATCATCTACAGAAAACAGACAAGACAGAACAGATGATGTAAAAGTAAGGATGAAGTGGGAGAAGGGTCAGGGCTGGGGATTTTGTGTTTTAAAAGAGTAATACCAAAACTCCTCATGTTCTTTACTGCTTTTCTGCATTGTAACAGCTGGGTGACCTACAGCACAAACCAAGGGACAATTACCTTGGCTCCCAGCATGATAGCACGCTCCTGTTCCCAAACACGTTGCTCCTGCTTCTTGTAGCCAGTGATTCCAAACTTGTGCACTTCCAGGCGAGCCTAGAACATTACAGAAAATTGCAGGCATTTCATAATGTCCAACCTTCTGTAAAGCAATGCCTGGCAGAGTGCAACCAAGTCATACTCCTGAGGAAATCCTGGCTAATAGTGGAAATTGGCATGCTATAATATAAAACTGAGTTCAGAGTTATACTGCAGAGCAGTTAACCACTGTCCAACTAATCTGTGGATGGTGAGGACTGTCAGGATTTCCTCCATGTAAAAAATGAGCACTTAACCACTGAAAAACATGGACGGACAGATGGTGGTTTGACTACACACATAGGTAGAGTTAACACTATACAAGCATACCTTGGCAAAACCACTAATGAATCCATAATCTTTTTTAAATCAGTGATTAAATCCCCACCCTTCTTAGCAGAACAGAGCTCCATGCAGAATCTCCAGAGAGAGATTTCATTGGATCATAACACATCCCCGAGCAGCGATTAGGCACACAAAACAACTTGCACAGATCTGTAAACAAATTAGTAGCTAAGGTGACCAATGTAAGAACAGATGAGAATAAAAAGACAAATGGAAAAAGCCATTTCTGTTTCAAAAACAGATGCCAATACACCTTTTTTTTTCCCCTTCCCACCTGAGATGTCAGAGATTTAACACCACAGGGCAGAAAGAGCTATGTTAAACATTATGGGAATTCAAGCACCTTTACACATCCCCCTCAAATTCTCACTGGAAGATCAGAAAGAAAGGCCATGAAGTTGAAACACACCTCTCTCCACATGGAGCAGCTGACTGCAGCCAGCCTGTTCCTCCTCTGGTGTGGCATGTAGCCAGCATTACCTATTAGGAAATCCTCACCCACAAGAGAAATTTCCTATTAGGAAATCCTCACCCACAATCCTCACCTAGCCATTTCTGGAAAGGTTTCCCATCGATCCCACCATAGCTTTCTAAGGTATACATGTACACATAACTGTACACTAAACTAATGACATTAGTCTGATCCTACTGACTTACCTTTTCAAAGTTAAATTCTTGTCTGACTGCATTTTTCTCTTCACTCACTATTTGGGTCTATAAACAAAACAAAACATTTCAAATTAATATGACAAGGAACACCAGTTTAAATGCTGACTGGGATAGCTTTCTGAAAAGCAGTGAAATGTAAAGTCAGTTGTATGGAATAATACACAGGTTTACAGCAGCATTTTTTTCTAGCTTTATTACAAGGATCTGTTAAAAGAGGCAGTTTCAATGGCATTTTTCTAGGTAAGTAAGAGAAAAACTGCCACATGTGAGCTATGTATCACTCATATGTCCATTTCCAAACCCATACCCAACAGCTAATGTAGGATAGCTCATGAATTTTAGCTCACTGTCATTTTGTTTGAGACAGTGCAGTGGTAACAGTGCATGTACTCACAGCTGGGGCAATATATAGAACAAGCTTAATTCCTAACTCATGGACATATATTAGTGCCCATATCCAGCTTCACTAATGCCAGAGAAACAGCTCCAAAGGGTGCACTATTAGCAATGGCAGAACCCACTGAATGCAAGCTGAAGAAAGGACTTGTTCAAAATGAGCTCAGAGAAAAGTACATCTTCTCTACTCTACGATTTACACAGACACCATCAGCAGTTCTCAGTTTGGAGGGCCACTCTCCAGGGGGAACACACTATATCCTAGGAAGAAAACGAAGCACGAAATCTCCAGGGAGAGAGTTCCATGCTAGCTTGTTACAGGAGTGTCCCACATGGGAAATTGTGGAGCAGTTACAAATCTCCCAGGGTTATTTTAGACTATCTGCTTTCTGATTTCAGGGAGGATGCGCTGAGCCACCTCTCTGCATGGAAGCTCTGCCTACTCCCAAGCATGCTGATGCAGGCAGGCAAACTGCCTGTATCTGTTCAACCTTCCTACCCTGTTCACCTTCCCTGTTTGCTCCCAAAGGTACAATCCACTCAGAGGAAACAGGAGTACTATATAAACATTACAGCTGAACTGAAATACATTTCATGCATTTCCGTTTCAGTCTCCAGGACCTCAGGGCACAGTAAGTCACAGGTTCAGGCCCAAGGGTTACACCAGGGCTTCCCTCTGCATCCACCACAGCCAAACTCCTCTCAGCTCTGCAAGGCTTCTACAGGGAATTGCAATTTCAACCACAAATACGGTTATCATCAGAGCATTTTGCCAACAAGTGTAACACCAGTATTTTCAGGTAAAAAAACTCCAGATTAAAAAAAAAAACTTAAGAAAATTTTTAGAGGAAAACATGCTGGAAAAAGCACAAAAGTTTATGGATTCAAACAACTGCTTGAGTCTCTTGAAGTCCCCAATTCCAAGCAATCAAGCCCCCAATATCAGTAAGTCTCTCTGAATTCAAGACAGCCATATGTTGGCCCATCAGAGCTTATTTTAGAATGGGCTTCTGATGTTATGGACATAAAGACAACTCAAGGAAAACAATCAGAGAAGCTATAAAATCTGGAGACAAATCAACCCCTCTGCTCAGCTTCCAGCCAAACCTATCCAGACCTCCCTGTTGAAGGAACTCAGCTACAATTTTTGGTACTGCAAAGCAGTTCAGCAGCGACAAACCAAACCAGAGGACTGAGATCTAATGCTGCCATGCCTTCCCCCACTGACTACCCAACACCGATCCTCCAAGAACAAATGCTGCTTGTCAATGGCCCAGCGCTGCTGTGATGCCAGAGACGAGAAGCAAGTTTTGGCACCCCACATCCACAGCTACTGACAGGAATGGAGCAGCACACAAAACTCGTGGGCATTGAAGGAACCAAGAGGCTTAGCCTTCCATCTCTTTCACTTCTTGGCGTAACATCAGGCCTGTCAGCAAATCAATTTAGTTTGCTGAAATGCGCCTATTTCAAACATAAGATTCTTATCCAGAGATCTGAAATTGAAAAAATTGGTCTTCAAGTCCTGCCCCTCCCCTGCTTCATCCTGCCCCTGTTTCCAGCAGCCCCACTGAGAATCAGCAGGACCAGATGCCATCGGGCTGAGCACGCGGATGGCCAAAGCATCCGGACTTCCAGGCAGCCGTACCAGCAAGCGAGGCAAACCAGGCACGGCAGGGGGCTGGCACCGCGTCCCGGGAGCGCACCCGGCCCCACGGCGCCCACCCTCCGGCAAGGGGCGGCTCGGGGCCAGCGGGGTCCGCTCCCGCCCGGCTCTACCTGTGCTCGGCCGGCGGGCGCTGCCGAGGGGCCGTGCCGCTCCTTCCTCTTCCTCCCGCGGAACACCACCACCTCCACGGCCGGCGTGGCGGCGGGGGGCGGCGGGGCAGTGCCGGCGGCGCTCAGCTCGGCCCGCAACTCCCCGAAGAAGCCGCGGGCCCCGCGCCGCCCGCCCGCCGCCGGCTGCGGCTCCCGTCTCTCCTCCTCCTCCTCTTCTTCCTCCGCTGACGGCGGCACCGCTCTCGCTTCGCCGTCCTCCGCAGCACGCCGGGCGCCGCCGGGCTCCTCACCTGTGCCGAGCACATGCCGTGGGTCAGCTCCGCGCCGCCGCCACTCCGCTCCAGAGCGCCCACGCCCGGCCCCCTCCCCGGTCCCCAGGGAGGACCGTGCTGCCGGCGCAGCGCCCGGCCCGGCCCCGCGCACCCACCCAGGTCGTAGAGGGCGCCGAGCACCGCCTCCAGCCGGCGGCGCGGCTCCCGCGGTCCCATGGCTGCCGCGGCGGACGGGCGGGCCGGCGTGTGACCCCCGGCGGCTGCCGTCTCACCCGACATGGCGCCGCCCATGGCGCGGTGCCCCCGCCTTCCGCCGCCTCACCGCGCCAGGCAGCCGGGCCGGGGCGGCGCGGGGCCATGGGCGCCGCGGGAGGCGGCGGCGGGCGGCAGGGCAGCGCGACGGGGTAGGGCGGGCGAGCGGGGCGCGGGGCGGCGCGGCGGAGCTCGCAGGACCATGGCGACAGCGGCGGCGGCGGCGCCCGGGCGGGCGCGGCGAGGGGCGCCCATGTACTCGGTAGGCGGCAGCGGCGGCGGGAGCGGTGCCGCGGAGAAGGGGCTGGTCGCCTCACCCGCGCTGCGGCAGTGCCGCTCTCTCTGAAGGGGAATGATGGCGCTTGGCGCAGTCTGCCCCTCCATCCCTTACCCCCGGTTCGTGTCCCCGGGGAAGGGGAACCGCGCTCCGGAGGGAGGGACGAGGCCTTTCCCGGGCCCCGGCGGGACCGGTCGTTTTCTCTCACCAGTTCACCTTCCCGCGCGCCGTTCTCTGCCTCGGCTGCTCCTTCATTGTCTGTCGTGTCAGTCGCGACAGCCAGAGCTCCCGATCCCGAGCGCCGCGGCTCCCCTCAGAGCTGCTGCGGAAGGCCCGCCGGGGTCGGGGCGGTGGGAAGTGTCCCCTCCTCACGGAGACAGTGTCCCGGAGCGGCTCTCTGCGGGGACAGGTGCCCGGGCACCGGGCGCTCCGCAGGGCTTCAGCCCCGCAGCAGCCTGTCCTGCCAGCCAAGGGGAACTCGGCGCTGGGAGGTTGTCCTGGGCATGGAGTGGCCGAAGCGGGTTTCCCCGTGTTTCATAGTGAAAATTACTTTATTGGCTTGTTCGTTCCCTGCAGCTCCTTCGCCAGCCTCAGACAAGGAGGTTTAGGTGTGGGGTGCTAAACCCCACCTCTCTACAAGCGTTCGGAGGAGGGGACTAGGGAGAGAGGGAAACAGCTCCTTGTTTCGGCAGAGATTCCCTAACTTCTCTTCTGTGTCTTGTCTGTATGCTGGTATCCCAAGGGCATCGCGAGCACCATCCTTACATCGCATATCCTAGTTACATGGAAGCAGAGGAGTTCCAGGCTCCTGCTGTTTTGCTTCACCGCTGTCACAGTAACAGTGCATGCCTCTGAATCTTCTGATGTCCGGGTTTCCAGCAGCGTGTTTTCTAAGCGTGTTCTCTACCAGCTGGCAATTGAAGCTGGAACAACAGCTTGGCTGTAATGTGTAAAAGCACAGTTACAAGTCTTTAGTATTTGGTAAAGTATGTGGTTTGGCTCCCTCAGTGCTCCTTCAGAACAGGGCATGAAAATAACTATTGCCATGGAGAGAATTCAGTTGCACATCAAGTGTGAAGACTTCAGACGAAGAGCAGAGGCAGAGAGGTGATGTTTCAGTGGGCCATGGCCCTAGCAAAACTCTGCTCACCCCGGAGTTGTTCTGGGGAACAGCTGTAGCAGCATGGTGACTGCTGATGTGGCTGATCGTGCCCGCGCTGAGTGCTGCCTTTCTTTGTCTGGATTTCATGTAGTTGCAGATTGCAGGATTTTAACTTTTTGTAACTGACATAAACATTGCTTAGATGTTCTGAGCAATGACTTGTCACATACTGATCTGAGTAGGTGATACTTTTTAGAGTCATTTTCTGCTTCTATTCTGAGCTTTTTTTGCCATTATACAACATAAGGGATTTATTGCTGTTTTATTTTAATCAAGGGGATTGATATAAGGTGTCAACAGCAACAGATGGCTGATAGAAACTATTTGCAGTCATCTTAACAGATCTTAGCTTACTCAGCTCTTGCAAAATACTAACCAGTTGAAAGCTGTGAAAGAAGAGCGGTTGAAAGCTGTAATGCTAAATCATACAGGACAAAAACCCCTAAAAGTTTTAATACCTGTATGGGATTGTTTTGAAAGTCTCTGCTGAGTTTGTTCTGCAGTTACTATGAGGTAATTCTCTAAACTGCAGCTGTGGAAAGAAACATTATACAATCTGCTAAATGCAGTTATAGTAGAGGGATGGTCTCCAAATTTGCCTGTTCTGTGTGGGTGAGAAAACTTGAGAAGGTCAAACATTATAGTGGGATTTGTATCCTCCAGTAAAACAAAACTGACTTTTGATACAGATGAGGCTTTGAGGGATTTTTCTTTTTTTCGTTCTTAAGTGGGGATATTGCTGATTTGAGTTGTTATGTTTTGTTCCACCAAATTACCTTGTGGTGATGAATGGACAGGAGCTAAAGGTTTGCTCTCTACAAATGTCAGCTGCTCTGACAGAGTTGCTGATGTGGCTCTGGTTGGCTGGCTGGCAGTGAAACCCGACTCCCTCTCCCAAGGTTGAAAACCCAGCTGCCGCTGTTGGGCATTTTGCTTATCTATTGCTGGTGTTCCCCTGTGTGTTTGCTGGCCGGGCTTTCCACTCAGCACCAGAAAAGGTCACTGAAGGAGCTCATGAAGCATGTTTTATCCTTCATTATCAGTTTGGTTCTGCACGGGTCAGATATAGAAAGAGGAAGTGGAATGAATGAAAAGATTGCCAGTGCTACCCTTTAAGTGGAACTTAAAGTGGAGGAAGACATAAGCATTTTTAATTTTAATATCTTCTAATAAATATGCTTGGTCATAACTAATACTTTTTTTATTTAACAGAGGCTTACTCCAGCTGTCTTTACTTACCTGGTGCCTGTTGCTGCTGGTTTGAAGCTTGGAGAAATACAGTTTCACTCTTGGGAAGACTGAGGGGTCATTCTTACAAACTGTAGTGATATAGGAGATAATAGACATCTCTCACCAGTGCAAGGGTCTGCTGGCTCAAAGGGAAGACTTCTGTCTGAATTTTTTGCAGCAGGATGGATCCCAAATTATTTCTTCATGTCCTGGGGTTTTTCCTGCTTAGCTGTAGTACTGATTACTCAGAGGCTGTGCTCTCTTTTTACCTACGTGTGCACTGTATTGCATTCATGTGGCTGACAGTGAGGTGATTTGGGTTGTTTTTTTTATTTGCTCCTGCCTGGTAATGTTTCATGTACCTTACATCCAAGCTTTGTGAAAGCCACAAGTCACCAAGGCCCCAGATACAACTTTCAAGTAGCAGGGATTATTTTCTGTGTGTTGATGATTGGGTTTTTATAATGTCAATCATGGCATTGTCTTAATGAAGCTGTGAGAGTTGGAATCAAAAGTCTTTTAGTTAATACCTATTAATCATGGAGAGGCTGGAGGCAAGACACTTCAGCTTTAAAAGCCCGTGTCTTCTCTCAGTTTCTTCCTGCTGTGTGGAATTAAATCACGAGGCATAGAGTGATTTGAAGATCTGTGCAGTTGAAGGGGTTAGGGTAAGGGGTTTTTTGGGGGGGGAAGTAGAATTAAGTAACATGGGTGATTTGGGGATCTTTGCAATTGAAAGGAATTAAAGTGAGGGGTTTTTTTGGGGTGGGAGGATGTGTGGTTTTGTTTGTTTATTTTGCTTTTTAGTTTCTTTCTGGATCACTCTTGCAACCAGGTGGTATTGGTTCCTGCAGTCACAGAGTATAGCATGCCGACATTATTGAAAGCTAAGGAGAAACCCCGAATGTTGCAGAAGTAGTGCATATCATTATTTTGGTGCTGTAGCCAAGCAGGTCACCAAATAGCTTGAGACAGTGTCTCATTCTTTATTTGTATGTTCCTAGCAGAAAGAGCTCACATCAAAGAAAAGGGATGAGTTTGAGGATATCTTGGAGGAAAGACGGTTGTCCAGTGACTTGAGATACGCCATGAAATGTTACACCCCGGTGATCTACAAGGGACTTTCACCTTGCAAGCCAAACGCTATCAAAAGCGCTGTTCTCCAGTCAGAGCAAGTTCAATATGTTATCAAGCAGGTGAGTCTGGACAAGGAGCTCTAAGATGAGGTGGATTGAACGCAGCCATGCTTTGTGTGGCAGCAAGGAAAAAGAGATTGCTGCTGACCTTGTTCAAATGGTAATTGTAGTTTGGAAGATCATCCAGTAAATAAATAACTCTTTTTGGCAGGAAAAAAAATACTGGAGTTGCCACTAAAACTGTCAGGTTCATAAAACAGTGTTTTGATTTTGCATATACAACACTTCATCATTAATTTATCCAGTGTGCCTGACTTCTTCTTTTTTCTCTTTCTCATACTCCACAGAACAACATTGTGAAAGACATTAGCATTCTCCTTAGCAGACAATTTTGTACTTTGAGGGTGTCTTGTAGGAATTTTGTATGTTAATGATAGCATTTATGAACAAGTCCTAAATGCTACTTTCACTAAAATGAGAGTTCTGTTTCACAGATAATTCTTTGAATTAGAAATACTGTTTAAGATGTAATCATATTTTTTGTTCTAACATGGAGGGCAGCTACTATTTTAAAACAAATAAAGTATTTTATGGTTAGGCTGGCTGATACTTTGCACTGTGTTTAAGTGCTTGAAATATGTGTGTGTGTTAATTAGCAGGGTAACTAATTTCAGTAGCCATTGAAAAATAATTGCAAGCTTGTAGAAATACATAAGATGTTTTGGTTAGTGGTAAGTGACAGGCTACTGTAAATTTTTTCTATTTGTTTCTTTTAATGGCTGGTATTACCTGTGATACATCAAAACGTGTTATAATGTGACAAAGTAAAGTATGTCACTCTACACCACAAAGTAGTTCTGTTTCCATTATGGATTGCTAAGTAGTATGAAAGCCAAAAAAATCTTTCAACTCCAGACACTAAAAAAATTTACTAAAAGAAATACTTTACAGAGAATTTGATAGAAAGATGTTTGTGTGATGTTTTCTTCTGAAGTGCTTTTTTGATAGAAAATTATTTTGATGGATATTTTCTGGCTGCACCAAGTGGTTGAAGGGAGTTAGCAGACCTGCCATTGCAGCCTGGTTACCAGTTTTGCACTAGAGGTTACTGGAAGTTTCTAACTGAGAGTGTCCTGGGCAATGTGCCCAGCACTCTGCGATTAGGGTCCCTCCTGCCTGGGCAAGGTTTGCACAGCTTTACACAGGCGTACTTGAATTTGTTCTTGTGCCAAATTGTTGTGGTTACTAAAGTTCAGTGTGGGAAGTTCAGGTCATTTGTTTGTTTTAGGTTGCTATATGTGACTGGTCTGGGGTTTTGGTTTCTGATTTTGGGAAGTTCTTAGTTCTTTAGTGGATTTGCCCTTAAATCCTACAAGTGAACTGTATGGTAAGCCTCTTGCTGGCGATTGAGAACAAAATCTCTTCCTGCTGAATAACAAGAGGAATTTTTTGGCTTCCTAAGCAAGACTGATTTTTTCAAGCTTAAGTGGAAGCAGTTTTTGGTTTCTTTAGGTGGCTAAAATAATCAGTTTAAACTACATGTGGAAATATGTAGCATAATGGGTAATGCATTTAAGAAAACACATTTGACCTAGCAGATGTGATAGTAAGGTATATGGAGGTAGATTGGAGGAGATGAATTTTCTCATATGTCACAAAATGGAAATAATAGGTAAGCAGCGCTGGCTTCCAAATGGAGATGTGCTTTTTTGGAGGCTTTTTCTTCTGCTGTTCCTTTCCTTTTCTCCTCTGTGTTGAGTAAAAGTCATGTTCCTTATTCCATAACAGTAAAAGGCTTAACTTTTCAATTAAATATTTCTATTTAATTTCAAATTATTTAATTCAAAGATTCAAATACCAAATTGGAGGGATGGCCATTATTTAAGTCTATTTCAAGGAACTTCAAAAGGGAATGTGCATGGCAACAGAAGGAAGATCATTGATATGCACAGTTGGTAGAGTCAGTGCTTTGTATGCAATTCAGCTCTCCATTGCCAAAGGAATGCATCACAAAGAAATGGAAGTGTGATAGGCTGAGGTTCTTTGTAAACTCTAACCCAAATGCACTTAAAATATTTACATTTTGACTGTCTCTACAAACCTAGGCTTCATTTTACTGCTGAAAGAAAAATGCAGAGTCTTTTTCAGACTGATAATATAGGAAATATGCCTTGAACCTAAATATCCGCTGAATATGCTGCCAGTTAAAACATTCATATGGGAGGAGGATTTTGTGTTTGGGGGGAGAACTGTTGTACATCCTCCCCCCGCCATTAACATCTAAGGTTATTTTGGTTTTTAAGCAGCTTTAACTTGGCTTTGTTGGCTGGCACCAAACAGATTCTGTATGACTAGATCCATGTAAAACAAAATCTTGTGGACTAGTAGTTCTCCCATAGTATCTGTGGTACATTGCAACAGTGTGCATGGGCAAGGAGAAGGGAACAACTTGTCACTGCTGTTTTGTTTCTCCTTAGTTAGCAAAAGAAATGGGAGAATCACCTGATATTATTCAAGAAGAAGCCACGGAAATCCTGGATGAGATGGGCCACCGTATGCAACTAGGAGCTGTCAGATTTTTTGCCTTCACTCTGAGCAAAATATTTAAACAGCTTTTCCAGAGAGTTTGTGTTAATGAAGAAGGAATGCAGAGAGTGAGTACTGGTGGGAAGAAAAAGTTAAAATGTTTTCAGACCAATTACTTGGACAAGAGCTCTAATCACAAATAAACAAATGTGAAAAATACCCTCTAAAAAAAAAAAAAAAAAGACTGCACTCACTTTTGTTTATTAGTGCATTTCTTAGTAAATGTAGGAGGAAAGACAGATGATATGTAAGTATTTTAGAGGCCAGCAGCTGTCAGGATTTTTTTGTATATTTCCAAATGCTTCCTATGATAAGAAATACTATGTGCCTGTGAGTATGTTTCTATCTGATATTATAAAATAACAATGCATTTAGCTGCATTGGGGGTCACGATATAATATTACATGGCTGTTCAGCAAAACCCTCTTACAACTAAGTGTTGTGAAACACTGTGCACCTCTGAGGCAGGAGATGCTTTAGGTTTTCCTCAGTTTCCAGGAACCATTGTCTCCCTATTTCATTTCAGGATATTGCTGTTCTGGAGGGTGTAGTGCATTCCCTGGAAGTCAGCAATGTCAGTCCTGACAGCCCCTATTTGGTTTCCCACCTCCATCAAAAGGGATTGGAATTAGACTATCCCATGATGGGGTGCCCCTAGTTTTTGCATCCTGTGATGCTTGTGAGCTTCAGGTTGCTACTCTGGAAACACCTGCTCCAAATTTCCAATGGGTTCTGTGCTGAAAGACGTATTGATTGTGTGGACAGAGAAACAACTCTCAGGCAATGGGGTTTTGTTTGCCTTAAGCCCTGTGCAGGTCTATATTTGCAAATTTCAACAGTCAGTAAATATTGGGACAATATTGTTTGCACTGTTCTTTTCCAGTTGCAACACGCCATTCAGGAGCATCCTGTGGTGCTGCTGCCCAGCCACCGAAGCTACGTAGACTTTTTGATGCTGTCTTATTTGCTATACACGTATGACTTGGCCTTGCCTGTCATTGCAGCAGGAATAGGCAAGTATGTTTTTAACAATGTCTTCAGGATTCAGAGAATTGGTAGCATTCTCTGGTAGCTGCAACTATAAGAAGTTTAACTTCTGCTCCAAATATATCTTGTTAAATCCTTCTTGGGTAAGTTGCTTATAGTGTCTGAAAGCTTCTCATTGGTGCTAGTCCTGTCAAAGGTGTTTTTTTTTTCTTAGCAAGTTCACCCAGAAGTACCCCATCTGTAGACCAGAGGCTGGAGAAAAGATAAGGGTTGTGAAGAATATGTGAAGAATACTTCTATTTGCTTTCATAGCCTGGTAACAGGGAAGAACTTGCCCAGGTGCTGCTGTGGGTGCAGAACTTTTGGTGATACTTCATACATAGTTTAAAGTGTAATCACAGCAGCCAGATACGAAGTACCAGACACCTCATGCTTGTTTCTGATGTGACTGATTCCTTTGAAGTATTGGCAGAACTTTGTGACATGCTGAGAATAGAGCTGGCAGGGAAGTGATATGGCAAATCAGAGGTCAGGATTTTGGGCATACTTCATCTGTAAAGCAGATGAAGCCAGTATATTTGTAGGAAACAATTCTTGAGGGCTTGAACAGTAAATGTCTTCCAAGTTAATGTGCCTTTTTAAAATCTGGATGCTGTCAGCACTTAACTTAGAAACCTGATCTTGGAAGTCACGAGTATCAAACAGGTCTTCTAAGCAAGCAGAAAACCGCCTTAGGTCTGGTGCAGCACTGTTGCCTTACCAGGCACAGGTAAGGTAAGCTAGCAGAGATGTTGGAACTTACTGCTTTACTGTAGTCTGCTTTTCCAGTCAAGAAGTTGCAAGACTAATAGGAGCTGTGAGAACGTGCTTGCTATGGAAGATGAGATTTCCCTGGGCTTTGAGTTTGCTGCATCTGGGTGATGCAGGTTAGATTCACAAGTCCATGTTTCACAGCTGTCTTGATCAAGGTGTTGCAGTTTGCCTGTTGTGTGTTATTCAGAATCTGCTCACATGTTGTTATGGGTATTGATGTAATCCTTTGCTGACTTGAATTAGAGTATTTTTGAGTTTTGGACCTCAAAATAGTATCTTAAGATACTATTAGTTTAGCTTACAAGGATTTTTTTTAAATGATTAACATTTTTTGAATGTTTTGGGTGCTTCAGGGTCAAAGTTCTCCTAAAGAATTAGGGGCTTGTAGCTTGATGCTGCCTGCGTGTATGTATTATTTTAAATTCCTCTGGAGAAAATACAGTTCTCTATGGTTTTAGTTGTATTTCATAATTGCATATCATGTTTGAGATTCACAAGATGTGGTTTACAAAGTCACTCTCAAATGAGCACTTACGCTCAGAGGAGAGACTGTCCTGATACAGGTGGTAAGTGCCTTTGCTTTTTTAGTTATCTCTTGGCTTCAAGCGTACAGAGAGATCTGTGGGGATTAGCTAAGGGAAGGTAAACAGTTGCCAGTGCATCTTCATACAGTACATTAGCAGGAATCTAGCTGGTGTTGGGATGATGTTTCTGGCACCTGTGACATCTTCAGGGCAGTCATTGTCAGTGTTGTAACTAGAAATGTGAATTTATTTGACTGAGTGAATATCAGTTCTCCAGTGTTTCATGGATTGAGGTGGCAAGGAGGTTGGAATGGCACGTTGCCAGCTTATGTGTGGACTTGTTTTAAATGCTTTCGTAAGAACTCTGTTAGCATTAAGTGCTTTTTCCTACTTTTGACAAGTTAAGCATTGAGTATCATTGCTTAAAACTGAAAAACAGTAGAATAATTTTAGCTGGTTTGGTGTACATCCCCCAAAATGATGAGTCAGGATCATAGATGGTCCAATGTAGTTTGATTGGCTGCCTAATTTCTGTGTCTTCTGGAATATGTTCAGTAGGAGCTGCTTTTTTCTAAAGATGAGTGAGACAATGCTCTCCAGAAACTTAGTCTTTATTATGGCTGAACTCTGGCCATCTAAATTATGAAAATAAATTATTCTCTAAGTGAATGCAGCTTAAGAAAAATGGAAAGCATATTCTAATACGCCATTCTTGTCTGTTTAAGTCTTGCTAGACAATTTGAAAGCAAATAGATATGTTGGCAACAAAGGAATCCTTGAAAGAGATCTTCTGTATTCTGCTGGCTGGAATTCTGTGGTTGATTCTGCTGGCTGATAGAAAATTTTGTGGTTGATTCTGCTGGCTGAAATGAATCAGTAAATTTTGTGTGTGTGGTTTTATTTCTTCTTTGATTGTTTTTCAGATTTCCTAGGAATGAAAATAGTCGGTGAGCTGCTACGAAGGGCAGGTGCCTTTTTTATGCGACGTTCCTTCGGTGGGAACAGACTGTACTGGGCAGTGTTTGCTGAATATGTAAAAACAATGTTAAGGGTAAATAACTTGCTGAGCTCTCAAAATGTATACTTAAGAAATACTGTGGTGGAACAATTCTTGTGAGATATGCAGGATGTCATGGCTGTGTGACTGAAAGTCTTCATGGTGATCTGAGTAAGTGCTTTTTACCTCAGATTTGCTGTAGCTGAAGACGATGTGTGCACTCTATTGTTATTACACAGTTCAGTAAGTGATACATTACTGCTTATCAGTTACTTTGGATTGTGTGACCATATCTCATGACAGACACAATATTTTCCTTAATTAAACTATATAGTCTGGCAAATACAATGGATGGATTGAAGATGACTGAAGTTAGATATGTTTGTCTTTCATTAAAAAAAAAAACTTACTTACATTTGAAGTACTTAAAACTGTGGACAATAAAGAAGTAATGTTTCCTCTCACTAGCTTTTTGTTTGTTTTATTTTTGAAGAGTGGCTATGCCCCAATTGAATTTTTCCTTGAGGGGACTAGAAGCCGCACTGCCAAGACTCTGACTCCAAAATTTGGTATGTTTATTTAAGATTTGGAACTTCTAATATTATTAGTGTTTTCATTGGTGGCTATGTGCTTTGTAAGTTCTTTGGATAGAAAGGGGTGTTAAAGTAGAGGGAAATTGGGGAAGTCTGTCAGAGTATGGAAAACACCATGGCTGGGTTCCAAGGCCATACAAAGAACAGCAATGCATTTCACTTGCACTCTACTGCTTCTGCTCCCTTTGCCCCATTGTGTACTAAATTCAATAACTCTTCACCATTTTCTTCCTAGACAATAGGCATCCCCTGGCCAGCTGGGAAATATTGTAGTGCTAACTGTGAAAGTAATGGGGAATCTTTGGAAGGAAAATGCTGTGCAAGCACAGAGCAGTGCTGCTGAAAAGAGCACAAACAGCTGTCCAAGAGTGTTGCTTCCATTTACTCTGTTTTAAGGCTTGGGCAATGTCTTTTGCTTCTGCTTCCTTGAAGAGAGAACAGGCACAGTGCATACCTATTAGTAGTTTCTTAAATACAACGATAGACTTTTCAAAATTAAATTGCAGTTGCTTTTCCCTCTTTGAAAGAGACAGGTGATTCATGGTTTCTTTCCTAATTGGCAGGTCTTCTCAGCATTGTGATGGAGCCCTTTTTCAAACGTGAAGTCTTTGACACGTACCTTGTTCCCATCAGCATCAGCTATGAGAGGATATTAGAAGAATCTCTCTATGCATATGAACTCCTAGGAGTCCCAAAGCCCAAAGAATCTACATCTGTATGTAAATTCCTTAAGAACAGAACATAAGTGGATGTGTACACACCCTGTAGCACCAGAATTTAAGCTTTCCTGTTCCCATTTTATAGGGGTTGTTAAAAGCCAGGAGAATCCTCAGTGACAATTTTGGTACCATACATATCTACGTTGGCCAGCCAGTATCCCTTAGAACCTTGGCATCTGGGAGGATCAATCGGTGCCCGTACAATTTGGTTCCCAGGTACCATATCTTTTTCTGTGGTGTATGCACAGGAAAAACATTTAGTCTACACCTATGTGAACTAAGATATTCTCTTGTACTTTGTTTTCATCTTCTCTCACCTCCCACCATCTGACTGTTCAGACTGCTGAACCTGTTTGGTCTGAGCAGAGGCTTATTGTGCTTGTGACTGGGTGTTTCTGAAGTGAATTGTTCCTTGTGGCTTTCCCTGTGTTGAGAAGATGCCACTTTAAATTTTAACGGTGATGCATGAACCAGGCAAAACTCTGATTTCTGAGAATATGGTGCTTTTGCCACTTAAAATTTTCACCTTCCGCTCACTTCTTGCAAGCTGTTAAGTGACTGTATGTCAGGGAGAGCTGTAGCTGTGACTGGATAGTGTTGCTTTTGTAATTTTTTCTGTAAAACATAATGCTTTTGAATTTTGTTTGAAGACAGCAAATATACAGCATCAGTACAGAGGTCTGTGCTTTAGGTACTGTCATGCAGCTACTGATGCTTTGCTCTATACTTCTGTTTTACATAGCACATAGAATTACCCTGCAGATGTTAGGTGCTGTAAAGTTACAGATCTGGGAGCAATATGAAAGCAATAAAGAGGGGTGTTATTTAAATTAGACTTTTTGAGCTCTTTACCTTAAATTGCATTGTTTTTTTCAGGCATCTTCCCCAAAAGCCATCTGAGGATATCCAAGAATTTGTCAGTGACGTAGCTTATAAAATGGAGCTCCTGCAAATAGAAAACATGGTTTTGAGCCCATGGGTGCTAGTTGCTGCTGTCCTGCTCCAAAATTTGCCAGCTATGGAATTTGAGCTTCTCATAGAAAAGACTCTGTGGCTTAAAGGCTTAACACAGACTTTTGGAGGATTCATTGAATGGCCTGGTATGCAGAGAAAGTGTTATTTCTGTTCATCTTGTTGCTTATGAAAGATAAATTATATTTCTGTGGAAGCAATGTACAGTGACAGCCTTATGGAATTCTTAGAATTATAAGTGGATTTTAGGATATGCTAAAAATCATGCTGAAACCTGACAGGTTTTGACTTAACCTGTTGAAGATAATACTTTGAAAAACAGGTGGAAACAGAACAGACATTTTACTGTTGTATCATGAAGGGAGGGAAATTATCATGTGAGAAGGAAATTATAAGGTACTTTATCAGAGTACTAGTGTGTCTTTCTGAACTGTGTGAAAGTCACAGGCAGTTGCCTGATCTGCACCACTTAACTCTGTGTAATGCTACATTTCCTGCTTGGTACTGACTACAGTATAAGTTGTTACTGGTGCAAAGAACTAGCAGAAACAAATGGGTGGAGGAAATCAAAACTCTCAGTTGTCTGTTTATTTTTATATTTCATTTTATCTCCAGAAACAATGATGACTTTTGAAGGGAAGGCTTCTTTGGTGGTTTTATTAATATACTTATATACACACCCCCTTTTATATCTGTATATATGTATAGTGTATATATTGGCTGCTGAAAGATTGATTGTGCTGTGCTTTCAAACTTTGTTTGAAACTTCTCTCTGTGAGCCAGAGTGACACAGGCAGTTTTAGAGCCTCAGGATGTAAGTGGTAAAGCCAGCAAAGAACAGTATTGTGTAATGCACGTGGCTAAGGTGCATATGTGCTGTAGATAGATTTAAGCCAAGGATCTTTGCTTTTGTAGTCCTGTGTATAATCAAGGATCCCTCTCACTACTCCAATAAAGAAATAGGAGCAGGCTACTGCTATAAAAGAGGTCTGTCACCTCTGGGGAAAAAAACACTTCTTTCAGGGATCAGCACTTCAGGGAACACAGACAAGGTCTGCTTCTGCCAAACTGGTAAAAGCAAGAATTTCATGGCAATACTTAAACAACATTTTGAATCTTACTACACAGTAAACTGTAAAACATACCACATCCAGATTTGCTGATTTATTTTGTTTATTTTCTTAGCAACAGTTAGTAAGCATTTGCTTTAGTAGTCATGTAGTCAGGGAATACCAAATAGGCAAGGTCATGAAATGGAGGAGTGACGACAGCAGAGTGGATTTTGTTGGAGTGTGCTGTCTGTGCTCAAGGCATCAGTTGCATGCTGGGTTTGTTATTTTGGTTTGGATTGTCAGTTTGAAAGAAGAAATACATTTTAAAGGCCAATTTGCTGATGCCAGCAACTGCATGTATGCTCTCCGTTCTTCAGTCTCCAAACAGCTGGTTATTTCTGCCCTTGTCATGCTGGCTGGTCGTTACAGGCAGAACATTTGCAAAATTTTATATTCAAAACAGGAAGTGTAAAAATTACTTGCACAGAGTTCTGCTTCCTATTGCATTGAGAAACTTGGGAGCTTTAGCAAAACTCGAACGAAGTAGGTTGAGGTAGTAAATAAGATGCAAGGAGACTCTACATGAAACCTGTATAAAAGGAAAAGAATATGATGTTTTTTTTCTGTCAGAGGCTATATTGATTTGATATGCCTATGGTGCTGTGAACATAAAAAGTGTACTGCAGCATTCAAGATGAAGTTTTTATTGCTTGCTTGTCAAATTGTTTCCAGTTTGATGCAGGGAATGTTTCTCATTGAGTAGGTATGTAATGTAACTATATTTATGCTAAGAATTTTTATAAATTTATTTTGGGATGAGGCCTCGCTTATGTATGAGAGTTGATGAAAAAGTTTATAAAGAGATTTATACCTCTGATTCAAAACTTGTGTCAGAAATGCTTAGGCAGAAGCATAGTCTCCGTTTCCTTACTAATGAATGTTTCCATCAAACAGATAAATCCTTTTTCTGTTTGGAGGCTCATGATATTTGTTCCAGAGACAAAGGAACAATTACAATTTGCAGTTGTTAGTAAGTGGAAGAATTTGAAGCGTTTTAATTATAGAAATGTCTGAAATTTCTTCTCTCCGTATCATTCTCATACCATGCCTAGTTTGCCAGTTCCTGGTATGGATTCTATTGAACAGTTCTCTAACTCAAAGTTTGGTGTAGTGTCTGAAATACTGGTGCATTTTGGGCTGTTTAATAGAGTTATGCTCCCTTTTGCAACTTCCTAGACAACCTGTGTGCCAAAAAAGCAGTCCTGTCTGGCCTCACCCTGCATTCCAACATCGCTCGCCTTGTCGATGGCCACGTGGTCCTGAATGACAAGGGAGTGGAAGATGGAGCCGTAGGGGATATCGTCTTCAGGCACGCGCTGGCCGTGCTCATGTGTGCCACGTACAGGAACCAGCTGCTGAACGTCTTCGTGCGCCCGGCCCTGGTGGCAGTCGCCTTGCAGATGGCACCCAGCTTCAGAAAAGGTACGCTGGGACTCTGAGAAGCTGCTGGTTTTGCTCCTTGTGCCATCGGCTGGGATAGGAGCACCAGGTTTCTGTGACTCCAAGACTGTTACACTTGGGATAAGGTGGATGTGTTGGGAGGGCAGGGGGATATTTTACTTGCCTTTTTATTTGTTTGTTTACCCTTTGATCCTTTTGTAGGATTTGATTGTGGCATTTAGTGCACGATCTGAGAAGGTGCAAGCCCCTGCTCTTTCCTTTTCTTAACAGTTGAATCAAGTGCTTTGCTGTTCTGTTGGGGTTTCTGTCATTTTATGTATGCTTCAAATGTCAAGTCTGTATTTTATTTGAAGGAGGTACTCTTAAATAAGGAGTAAATGGCTCCTCCCTTCCATTTACAATATTTTTTCAGAGGAAGTCTATAGCTGCTTCAACTTCTTGAGAGATGTTTTTTCTGATGAGTTCATCTTCTTTCCTGGCATTTCATTGAAGGTAAAAACATCCCTTATACAAAAATAGTGATAATAATGCAACTGACTAAAATAGCATCTGATTCCAGGGCTCTGCTAAACAAGTGCTTTGTGAAAAACACCTAAAGGGATATCACCTTGATCTGTCAGTGGGAGGGAGAACTACAGAGGGGGTCATTATGTTGATTGCAAAATATTGTCTGAATCCACAGGGTTGCCAATGCAATTTTTTTTCTCCATTCCAGTAAAAAAATTAAAATCACGAAATTGCCCAATTCTGACCTAATAAGATGAACTGTAGCACAAGGTTGGCTTTTTCACATAAAGCTACCAGTCTTCCAGCACAGATCTGAAAATCTGTGTTAAAACAGTCTTTTCAATGAAGTGTAAATGCTGTCAGGGGTGCAGCCTGTGAAGGTTTTTGAAGTGAGAGCTTTCCTAATTGCATGATAGTTTCCCTCTTAGAGTCTTTGGAAGCTTTACTTGCATCCTTTTTTGCTTGAAAAGAGTTTCCCCTCATTTTACCTCCTGCCCCATACAGGCATCAGTCAGACAAAGCCGGTGTTGTTCCTGCACACTGCCTTATTCCAGGGCTCAGTGTGCCTGTGGGCACCCCTAGCACAGCTGGATACAGCCAAGCTGGGAAAACTGCAGGCAGCCCTTGGCTCTCTGCAGGACTTGCTCTGTCAGTTTGTACACAAACTTGCTGGGTCAGAGCTGGCTCTGGTCCAGCCCACTTGAAATGCAGGTGAAAACAAGTTTCTCAGTTAAAAAGCTGGTTCAGCATCACACCCAATATAAATTGGTATGTGTAGTTTTTAATTGGATTTTAAACTGATTACATGTTATTTTTATCAATGCTGAGGACAAATACATGATGGTGATAGTTATGATCTTTCCTGCATTAAAAAAGAGCTAAGTATAATTTTCAAAAGAATGTTCAAGACTTGCAAATGTATTAAAATCTCCTCGATTTTTATATAGATGAGAATTGGGCCTTTTTTAAAGGCTGACTGGCATAGTTAAGTTTTATTTGTTGACTATTCTTGCCTCTTGCAGCTTTCTTGAAATAGCAGAAAGTAGCAGGGAGCAGGAAGGTGGCTGGCTATGACTGACTTTGCTGGAGTCAGATGAAAGAGTTGCTGTGATGCTAAGGGATCTTTTAGCCACCCCCTCACTGCTTTATTCATTCTGTCATGTCCTTGTCCCATCCCTTTGTGTAATCTGTCCCCCTTTTGCCCATATTGGCAGTAAAATTTTAACCTTGACATTTCCATACTTTGTAACTTTTCGGCCATTTGTTTTCTGTTTGGTAGAGGGCAGGTCATTGATCTGTATTATCATTTATTGCAAACATTGGACATGAGATAAAGGCCGACCTTTAGTTTAAAAATAGATAAATAAATAAAAAACACCCACAGGAAAAAGACCTAAACTGGACAACCTGACCCTGTTTTGACAAAATCCTGAGGGAGCTCAGGCTGGCTGTTGCAATAGGAGCTGTAGACACTTTCTTTGTGCCAAGGTGTGTTGTGCATTGAGGAACTGCTGTGTTTAGAGACATGTTCCCTCTGCCTTTTTATATGGGTATTTTTGGTTCAAGTCTCTTGACAACTGAGCTCAGAAATGAAAGTTGTGCCCTGTTGTGGTTTCTGTTGTTGATTTTGTGGGAAATGGTAGCTGCACTTCTGTAAATGTTAGAATTTTAGTTATGCATTTCTTGTCCAGGATTTTGAGGAAGGATGTTTTCTACTCACAAAATGTGATGCCATTCAAACGAGTCAACAGGAGATATACCCTACTGACAAAGGAAGTGGTACAGTGTCTTTCTTGTCAGCTATGTTCAGACCTTTTGTGGAAGGTTATCAGGTATGTTGTCCTTCAGAAAATTATCTCGTTTTTTCCTGTGTTTTGTAGGGAAAGTAAGAGAGCTGCGTTACTTCTGTGTAAATAGGCTGAGAAATGCAAAAGTTAAGAAACAGCAGTAATAAATTTTAAACACCACCCTCCCCCAAGGATCCCAATTTTAGCTTTTGGCTCAGATTTGTCCAATTTACCAAAGCAGTAACAACTATGTAATGTGATGGCTCATTGTGGGTTTATAAGATTCATAGGGAGTGTGCTGCTACCAGGTTCATTGTTCTTTTTTATGAGGAGCTCTTGCTTAATTAATTTTATGTGGGCTGTCCTGCCAGGTGTGGAAATGAGTTTGCATCTCCTATCTGATAGCTTTTATGGGAGTCATTAATTCCACCCATTTCTCTTTAAATTCTTCTGGTTTTTCCAAGGTTTTATAAGATTAAACATTTACATTCCTGTAGTGAGTAATTCATACAAATCCAGAAGGCTAAAATGTCAGTTAAGTCAGTATAAGATTGGTGAGACTGTAGGTGTTTAACATAGTGGAATCTAGTTAGTGATTTGATGTGTGAAGTGGGTGGAACTGTACTGATGTGCCCATTTTTTCTCATCTTCAGAACAGGTATTGCTTTAAAAAAGTTGAACTGTTTTTGGTTGTAAGAACAAGAATGTAAAATTAATGTCTAAGGTAGCTATTATAGAAATATGGAGTCTTATTTTAATATTGGGATTCTCTTACCTGTAAAACAGTAATAAAACTTTCAGATGCCCTATGCAATGGTACCTTTTGAGTTCCTCTCCTATGCTTTTCAAAGTGGAACAGTATTACTTACAAGGACTCGTCTGTTTATAACTCATTACAAGCTGACAATCTAAAAGAAAGGAATGCTCATTTTCTTGAAAATGTTAAGTTAATTTTCAGATACCTCTCAAAGGAAATGAAAGAAGCATTTACTGAGAAGCAGTTTATCCCCGGAGTCCGCAACTTTGTTTTTCAACTTCTCGAGAAGGGTGTGTATAGCTGTTACTCAACATGATTTTACAAGAGTAGCCTGTTAATTGAAAATTATAAAAATTTTAATTGTGTTTCTACCTTCTCCATAGGGAGTACGCAATGTTATGAAGCGCTGTCTTCTGACATGCAGAAAAATGCCTTATCAGCTCTTGTGCAACTGGGTGCAGTGAAGAAGAAGAAAATGTAAGTAATGTTAGATATCTGGTGTACAGAAATCTTAGTGGCAATTCTTAATGTCTGAGCTCCTAGTAGAACAGCAGAACCCCAACTGCCTGAGCACCAGAGGTTGACTGGATTTACTGGAGTCATGGAGAAAACCCAGTAGTTCCTCTCTGTACATGATGTGGAAGTGCAATGGCATGCCCTCATAGTGGAGACTCCTGTGGGACCTCCTAACAACAAAATTCATTAACTCACTATTAGGCTGCTTCTGATTCCCTTTACCTTTTGTTTTTCAACTTTCCTCCCAAGGCTCTGATAAGAAAAGAGCAGCACTGCTTATTTATAATAGTGTGTGCTACAGTAAGCCTTGTGAGGCATTGTAAGCAATAACCAGGAATACTGGTTATTTTGGGGGATTTCAGCGCTGAACTCATCTCAAAGCAATTTAACTGAAAGCTTAATCATTCGAGTCTTTTTACACAGTTCATGGTTTATAGGCCTAAGATTAAAATGCACCTGTTGCTGTATTATGTGTTATTCTGTTATCAAATGAATTTGTGTTGTGGTGCTCCTTACTCTGTTTAAAAGTATGATCATGGAAGTCTCCAATAAAACAAGTCCCTGCAGTGTCTTGAGTGTTTCACAGAACATAGTTGGCAGCTGATGGCCTGAGCTATTTCCTTATGCCTCTGTTGATGAAATGAATAGGTTAAGATAAATGTCTATAGCTAAATTCCCCTTTCAAGTAAAACAAATAAATTGAGTGCAACAGAATTTGGGGACTGTGAACAAGAGAAAAGGTAAAGAAACTGTGACTTTTCTAGAGTAGAAGTCTGACATGTCCTTAAATTTGTTATGTATGCTGGTATGATGAAAAATATTATGTAATTATGAAAATGTTTAATTCTGATTATTTGTGTAGAAATTACTGGAATAAGGAATATTTGTTGAGTAAACTTTTTTTTTTTGTAATTGTAGGCCCAGTGGTTTCACTTACAGTGTAAATCAAGAGGCTGTTAGTAAAATCCTGGACATGTTTGGTAAGTGTTCTGTTATTAATGTGAAGAGAGCTTCTCAAGTTACAAATTACTTTGGACAGTGCATATATGTTAGATGTAGTGATTTTAGCTAGTAATTCCATAGACTTAACTGCATAAAAATCTTAATAATATTTTTTTACAATGCTTTTTCTGGTGTCATTAGCTGCAGCTTTGAATCTCCCTTATTTCACATACTTTGCAATCCAGTGGCTGAGGGCAGTAAAGTAAGAAGTAGTTTATTGGCGTGGTGTTTACAGCATGTTGATCAGAAATATTTAGTGTGGGTTTTTTTGTTAGATGCCCGGATACCTGTACAGAAACCTGTGGCTGCACGACTCTAAACGGTCCCTGATGCTGTGAGTGGATGTAAACTCCTGCTGAGACCATGGACCACTGCCCCACTGGAGCAGGGATAGGAGCAGACAAGGTTCCCCTCCTGCCCAGCCAGCCTGCAAGTGTGGGAGGCACAGAGGAGTTTCTTCAGCTGGACGGCTCTCCATTACCACTTAGGAATTGCTGCTGAGGGGCTTGGAGGTGTATGTACATCCTCACCGTCTTTTGTTTTTTAAAACAAATTTAAAATTGTCTCTTTTTTTAATAAATATTGAAAGAGATGTGCACAGCAATGGCTACCTAAACACATTTTTCTAGACTTGTAACAAGGAATGTGATTGGTTTCAAATATTTCATGGATGTGAAAATGTAACAAGGAATTAAAAGACTTACCATTAAAATGAATATTTAGAAAAAAATGTTGCTGCCTGGCTAAATGTATGGCAAGGCCCTCCTGAATGAAGAGCACAAATCAAACATTGGGCAATAACCAGAACTGATAAATATGCTGGGTTTTGTGTTTTGGTATTTTGTGTTTGGGTTGGTTTTGGTTTTGTTGGGGGTTTTTTGTTGTTTTTTTTTAAGGCAGCTTGGCATTATTTTAATTACTTAATGAATGTTATATTTAAACATTGAATTAAAGCACCGTCGCTTACGTGTCTGTCGTCTCTTCCCCCCGTCTCACCGCTGACTGCGCTCTCCGTTGAAGCGGCAGCCCTCGTCTTCCAGGGTTATTTTTCCCAGTCCTCCCCCTGCTGCCGCGTTACAGAGGCGGAGCCGGCACAGGGCGGGGAGCCCGGGACGGAGCTGGCGGGGGCAGGGTTGGCCGGGGAGAGCGGCGCTGAGCCGGGGCCGGGCCGGGCGGGGCCGGCGCAGCGCCCGCCCCTCTCGCTGCCTGGCGGCCGACGGGAAGCGGCATGGCTCCCGGCGTGGAGCTGGGTTTCGCGGCGCCGGCGGAGGGCCCGGGCGGTGCCTGGCGGCTGCACAGCACCTACTTCCCTAGCAAGGTCGGGGGGCGGCCGGCGTGGCTGGGCGAGGCCGGGCTGCCGGGCCCCGCCGCTCTGCGCTGCGGCCGCTGCCAGCAGCCCTGCGCCTTCCTGCTGCAGCTGTACGCGCCGCTGCCCGGCCGCCCCGACGCCTTCCACCGCACCCTCTTCGTGTTCGCCTGCCGCAGCCCCGCCTGCTACCGCCTGGCGGGCCCCGGCGGGCCCTTCCGCGGTGAGGCGCGGGGACGCGGGGAGGGACGGGGCGAGGGCCGCCGGCCGCCGCCCCGCTGACCGGCGCGTCTGCTCTCGCCCGCAGTGTTCCGGAGCCAGCTGCCGCGGCGGAACGACACGTACCCCGAGGAGCCGCCCCCCGAGGAGCCGCCCCCGGGCCCGGCCCCCGCGCCCCCGCGGCGGCTGGGCAGCGGCGCCGCGCTCTGCCGCGTCTGCGGCTGCCTCGGGCCGCGCTGCTGCGGGCGCTGCCGCCGCGCCGCCTACTGCGGGCCCGAGCACCAGGCGCTGGACTGGCGGCGCGGGCACCGCCGCTCCTGCGGGCAGCACGCCCCCGGAGGTGGGTCCGCGGCCGTCAGGGACCCCTGCAACGCGGGAACAACGCGTGCCAGCCTGTGGTTATACTGCACCGAGCTGCCGCCCGCAGCTCTTGAGTTCTTAAATGCTGTTGCAAACACTGTTTGGTCTGCCTTCCACTCCATTTGGATTTAGAGAGGTTCAAAGCAACAGGACGCCTGTTGTAGTTTTCCGCTGTCCTTAGTGTTTCTTACCTTCAGGTTAGGCCTAGCAGTGATGCAAATCTTTCTTGCTCATGCAGTGTTTCTGCTGTGTAGTTTGCTGTGTAGTTTTCAGGGAGAAGGACATGAAATGTGAAATGACGTTGTAAAGTGGTGTCTGTCTTCTGTTTTCTAGATGATTCGGCAGATGCAATTCCAGAGCATAACGAATTCCTTTTTCCAGAATATGAAATTTTGATAGAACCTGAGGAGCCAGAATTTCCTGCTGACAGCACTGATGATGAACAAGGAGCTGAAGATACATCAAAGGATGCAAAAGAACAAGAGGAACTTGGAGCTGCAGGCACTGCAGGTCAGAAATAAAATGCTGCCTGTAATTCTTCCCAGTTATGCCTGTTATCACATCTTTAAAATATCAAATATTGTGATTTTTACTGGTGAAAAAAAGGCTAAATCTGCAGTTATTTGCAATGCTAGTTTGTTGTAGACATCCCCTAACATAAGTTGCTTTTATGCAAGAAACTTACTAAGCTCTGACCCCGGGAGCTCTTGAAGCAGATAGCTCGGAGTTACACTGTGTCCCTGTGTGCTTCCAATAGGTAAGGAACATCTCAAGTGAGAAGGACAGGACAGAACATTTCAGCAGCATCCACCTGCTGCTGGATGCTGCTGAAATCAGGAGATTGTTTGATCGAACTAAGTCAAGCCAAGACAATTTGTCTTACTTTATCGAAAATAACATTTTCTTCTCTGTGCTAGCAGAAAACTGGTTTGAGGGTATTTTAACTGTTGAGGTTCAGTTGAAGTGCAGGCTCCTTCCTCCCTGCTCCCCCTAAATTCACGATGGGTTTGCTGCAACCACACTGGCTTTGAACACACCCAGGGTGGAGAGTTTATGGTAGTGCCAGGGAAGGATGCTGGGTTCCTGGTGGTCCCTTGCTGTGGTCCAAAGCTGTCTCAAGAGTGTTTAGTGGCCCCAGTTGATGTGGTTGTTGGAGTGTAACAGATACACTCTTCAGTGCTAAAACCTGAAGTCTGGCACATGCACAGCATGCAGGCCTTTTTCAAATGTGGTGTCCTGAAAGTTTTGTAGTGATACCTGCTGGGAGCCATAAACTTCGGTAGATTAACTCCTTCCCTTTCCAGTATTACGGTACTGACACCTATGTTTAAAATGCAACTAAAACTAGTAAATGGACCTGTGTGTGACCAAATCTTAACATGCCATGAAAAGAAAAATATCTTAGATTTATGCCAGGAATGACTTATGAAGCAAAATAAATTTACATGTGCTAATACTGTTTTTAAGTTTTAATGTATGTATCAGCCTGTAAGTTCTACTGTTCTTTTTTCTTGCTTAGGTGAAGCATTTCAGTCCTTAGATGAAGAGACATTGGAAGCAATGGCAAAACATGAGACTGAAGAAGAAAAGATCTTCCGAATGTTTAAAAAACAAGTAGCTGCTGAACCAGAGCAGGTCAGAAGATGGGGCGGCCTTTGAAAGTAGTGGTTCTGACACAGCACCCTGCTGCACCTGCAACATTTTGTACATTTTGTACCTGGTTAGAAATGGGGATGCCTCCTCATCCTCCACACACCTAACCCACACACTCTCATTATGTGCTGAACATAATTCAAGCTGAAGTAAGAGATTAGCACCTGCTCATCCACCTTAAACGGCTGGTCAGGATGAGGTGGCTCGAGGGTGCTGAATCCCTCATAGTGTGGAAGGAGCCACCATCCTGCGAACATGGTTCAAACCAAAGGACCTGGGGAACCACTGCAATGTTCCCCAGCCTGCAGCCCTTTTGGCCTTCCTTCTCAGCAGAACAAAAACTGCAGAGAAGAGCTCCGTCACTGTCACCAGCTGCATTGGGGGGTGGCTTGGCTTTTTTTAAGGTTGAAGGAATTAGTGATGGCTTTAGAATTTCCACTATTTAAAACAGAAATCTTCCCCCCCCCCCGCTATTTTTTATTACTGCAAAAGGCTAAAAAGCTACATTGTCAAACAAAACCCTGGCCCTGGTTTCATTCAGAGAAGACACAGTCCTAAATCCATCACAGTAGTGAAGAGTTTAGCCTGGTAGCTGAGGGGTTAAGGTACACACTCAGAAAGGAGGAGACTTCGAGTCTGTTCCCTTCTCTGCCTTAGCTATGTGCCTCACTCTCTCTGACCATCTCTGTACTGACTGCAAGAGTCCTTTTGCTGCTGATGTGTGATTTGCTAGTAACTGAAAAACAAAGGATGTCTGAAAATACCTTCTTGAACATTAGGATAGTCTGTTTGTATTTAGATGCAAAACTGCAGGCAGAAAGATCTGGATTGCATTCCTAACTGTGTGCAGGTCTATGTGCTAATTATCCAGCTGCTCCTTCTCTGTCTCAAGACTGCAACATACACAACCTTGCATTTCTGGGTCCCTTGGTTAGGGAATTACAAATCACTGCAGATGATCCCTGAAAAAATACGGTATGAATACTGGCATGATTCACATAGTTAAGAAAACTCATATAAGCAGCCTGTCTTATTTAGAATGCTGCATTTGCAAATGATATTTTGCCATGGCTATTAAAGAACAGACCTTTTTCTGCTCTATCTACAGCTTTGTGTCACTAAACACTTATTTTATACCAAGATGAAAGGACAGTCATGAGAACCTGAATTTCTGCTGTATTTCAGATTATTAGATACTGCAGAGGAGGAGAAGGTCCACTATGGGTGTCAGGTGAACACAGGCCTGAAGAAAAAGATATCCCAAATTGTGTATGTGGTGCCAAAAGGATATTTGAATTCCAGGTATGTTAGCTCATTTAAAAATAATACAGGTAATGTATTTCCGACTCACGATCTAATTGTATAGGTGTTGACTTATAATTTGAGCAAGAAGGTTGAAATTGCACCAAACTATGCTAAGTGATTGTACAGAGCCTTTATTTATTCTTTTAAGTGCTTTTTCACTTCATTATGTGCATTATAAATAAATTTGGCTGGAAGCATTCAGCTGTAGAACTTTGAATGCTAGAGGTGTATGTATGGTGTACACACTTAATGTCATGGAAAGGCAAAACATAGTTACTAATGGAATTTCAAATGATGGGAGGCCTACAAATCAGGCAAGTCTTATAAGGCCAAATAAAACTTACCTAGAATTCCAAATTTGGTTTATTTGACCTGCCATATACATACTAGCTTCAGCTGGGATTTTGGTGTAAGAGAATATAAATTCTTACACCAAATGCAGGACTGTTCTTCAGGAGAAGAAGTGGGGAGAGGGGAGAAGTCTGTAGCCTGCCTCTAAACCTTTTGGTTTTCCTTGAAGATTATGCCACAGCTCCTGAATCACCTTCAGGTTGACAGCCTTGGAGAGAGCATTGACTGGGGAACGCTGGTGGTGTACACTTGTGCTGAGAGCTGTGGTGGGGGAAGTGAATACCTGGAAGAGTTCATATGGAAACAAGACTATTCCACGGGCTGTGCTTTATGAAGTTGAGTCATCCAAATGGAATACTTGATGTTTCACTGCATCTCTGCACTATGCAAACACGTAGTTGAACTGAAGTCACTGATAACTGTGCATCTTGTAACAGTGATAAAACTGCTGTAACTAGACGTTGACAGCCTCTCTTGTGCTCCAGAGGAGCTTTTACTTCAACCTGGTAATGAAACCAGATGCATTTGTTCAGAAAGCTTCATTTCAAATCTCATTTCTGGAAGTTTTTTTAATAAAGATGATCAACTCTTGGATTGGTGAAATTATCTTTCGCTGGTAATGGAACTTCAAAAACTTAAAAAGATTGTAGTCTGTCAGGATTTTCATTGGGCTACTCAAAAATTAACATTCATTCAAAGAAAAGCAGACTACTGTAAACCCACTTGAGTGCTTATGTTGAAGAGCTGTACAGGAGTCAGCTAAGATAAAGCTGCATAGCCTTTTGCTGTGGAATTTAAATCTGCTTCCCTTTCTCAGCAGGTACACTAAACCTAACTTGGGAGTTTGTCACATGTTCTGATTGAGTGGTTGAGATAATATGCACAAAAATCAAGTGTTTTATCTGACTTTAAAACTATTAGCCCCATGCAGAAGAAGTAACTCCGTTACCTGGTGCAGAAGCAGTTTAAACAAAGTCAGCTCTACCAGAACACATTTGTCTTCTTACACACTGCCTGTAGCAGCAGATTTTCAGGCTGAATTGTACCTTAAGTCTGCCATAATTGATGGAGTTTAAAAATAAGTGTCCTCTGCAGGGATTCTTCCACTGTATGACTGCCATATAGCTGAGGCAAGAGAATAATAAACCATAATGCTGAGCTTTACTGTGGTAGTTAGTTGCCTAACTCCTCCTGTGGCTATGGCAGTATTTGCAGAAAAGGCTTTTTTGTATGTTTCCCTATAGAATTGACTTCAGTTACATATTCCCTTACCCTGCTCCAACCATCCATAGCTGCTTACCTGTGACTCTGTGGGGCCCACTGTGGGGGTTTTGAAATCGTTTAGGTGTGGAAAGTACTCAAATAAACAGGCAGAGAATGCTGTACCTGAAAGTGGTTTTGTTATCAAAGGACTTAATTTCTAGCAGGGTATTTTGAAGCCCTGGTCCATGTTATGAAAGAGCAAACTGTCTTAAGTCACTGTAGTACAGTTGAAAACTGTCCTATGGTTTCTTAGGGCTTCAAGCTTTCTGAAGATTTGAAGAGTTTTGCACGTAAGTTAGTAATAGTTCAGATCCAACAAAAGCATGGACAGCCATACAGTTATAGCCAAGAGCTCTCAGGAACATTCATGATCTCACAGCACAGAGTGGCACAGCACTGAAGGCAACACAGTGCTTGAATCCTGCACAGCTACATTAATAAACAGCGTATTTCTGGTAAGAGCCACGAAACCAGTCATTAAAACACCTGGAGAGACACTGGTGTAGAGAGAAGACTGGAGATTAAGGTCACTCGGAATTTGCAAATGGAACAGTATCAAAGCCAGCCGAAACTTAATTTTGTCTGGAATGAAATACTAACTTAGTAATGAGACTGTTATTTACATTTGGGCTAGTTTCAGATAAAAGCTGTTTGAAATAATGTGTAAGTCATAGAGATGCTATTATTCCTGGATATATACTGAAGGAAAAAAACTTCTATTTTTAGCTCTGAGCCTATTAGGCTTCAAGCCTTGTTCAGAATGAAGATTACGTACCTACTGACTCCAGTTGGAAGGGCTTTGACATCTTAGAGGAACACTAATATAGTGAAGCTGTCACAGCTGATAAAATACAAAAGCAGTAATTTAAAGAGATTCTAGAAGCTAAGTAGGGATCTATTGTTTCAGTCAAGTGCAGCTATTTAAGACTTGCCTGAATCCCATCTGTTGAACATAACACACACTCAAACACAAGCTTCTTTAACCAGTCATCTCTTTTGCTTTAACATATTGGAAATATTCAAGATAGACATTGCCAAGGTGCCAAGGATGTGACTGCTGGTATGCAAGCCAGAGCACTGCTAAGATTCTCTCAAAACAACATGTCACTTACAGCAGTGCATTTGCTATTAAAAAATCTATTAAGGAAAAAAAAAGTAATTCAATGTATTTCATTCTACCAGCTGGGTAATTTTGAAATTTATTAAGACAGTTCCCATAGTTGTATAAACAGGGTTTATTGTACATGTGGTGTTGAAGAAGGAAAGAGAAGAAAGGTATATATTATATATATATGTACAGTGAGCCATTTTAATTAATAAATTTATTCTGTCTTGCTTAATACTGGAAAGAGGGAATGTGTCTGGCACCAAAGAAATTTAAAATTGAAAAAATTTAAAAGCTAAAGTTCTGAAAATTATAAAACCATGGTCTTATGGAAGGAACTTAAAACATATATACATGGCAATTAAAGTGGTTTATACACTGAGTGACACAGTTGCATTTGTCTTTAAACCAACTTACAGATTTTCTATTAATAGAACTGGCATTAAAACTATTTAAAAGCTAGAATATAAATAAAAGTTGGAGGGGCTGCTCCAAGAACAGCCCAGTAAAGCAACTCACAGTAACTCAGTAGACATATTCAAGAAAACAGTTCCCCTTGAGCATCAGGGAAGTAGGCACTAACTGGGAAATAGTCCAAGTCCTGGTGTTGCAGTTGCACTGGAAGTCCGTTTCTTGTTACTGCTGTGCCATACACAATACCTTTTAAAATATACCCCTGATTTCTCTGAAGTGTGTAGAAACTGTTACGTTGTCTTTCTGAATCCCTTTAAAATAGGATAGATGTTTTCAAATGCTTCATAGATTTCTGCTCGTACTTTAGCACCTGGAAGAAGGGAAGGGATAAAATTAGTTTGTACCTTTCGCCAAATACTTAATTTTAGCTTTTAGAATGTGTATGCGAATGCAACTCTCTATAAAACCTACGTGTATCCATAAATCTCCACTTTTACAATCCTTTTTAACACATTTCAGAGAGCTTACATTACCAGCCTTCTCTGTTTAATCTGACAACTGCTAAAACTTTCACTAGCATCTCTGTGACGATGCTATGTTGCAAATGGAATTTTCATATACATGATTTCCACAAGAGACCCAACAACAAAGCACAGCCCTGTAGAATGTTTGTGCAGAAAAGCCTAACTGGTGGAGCTTTTTTTGACAGTGTGAATATCAGGGGGAGGAAGGTCTGGCAGTGGAGACCACTGCAGAGAACTGCATTTCCCCACACTGCAGGGACATGATCCTTCTTTCGTCTGTGGGTCTTGTGGGTTTCTTCTTCATAGTAAAACACAGCATGACAAAAAATGGAGGGAGTAGGCTGAGCACCCGAGGTTGAGGATATCCTAGAGCTCAAGTATCTCCCCTTCTTCAGCTGCTGTATCACAGAGCACGGCAGCAGTGGGCAATGAAGCTGCCAAAGAAAAGCTAGCTCAGTCACATGCTCAGCCACAGAAACAGTCTTTCAGATTTTGCCAGAAAGATCACCTGCATTCTTACAGCTTTTTGGGCACCTGCATAACTGACTAGGGTTCATGATGATTATTCCTTTGATCTAGCCAAATGTGCTGATGCTTTGTGCACTCCCATCTTAAGGAACACAGTGCAGGTAGCTGTGCGTGCAGTGGCAATGCTGAGCTGCAGGTTGAGCTCTGGCTGAAGGACACCCAGGCAAGAGGCCTGAACTGCTCAATCTTTGCATAACAACGCCTGGTGCTGAGCTCTCAAGAAAACCTGGTCTGACTGTGTGAGTGGGGTGTGTAGGGAGTCAAGTAGGACACCTGTTGGCTTTGCTGGAGCAGCCCACTGCAAACAGGCTTTGGTCCTGCTGCAGCTAGTGTGGCTCTGACTGCCAGGGTGTTTGCTGGATGGCTGCACAGGGAAGTTTCCTTAACATCACCATCCATGGAATACTCTATTCAGTACTGTCATCTCTAAAGGAAAAGTACCTGGCAGCTTATGTATCCCTGTCTGTTCTCTGTCATACAGTCTAAATCTCACCTCTTGGAGTAAGATACTGTCTTTACTTACCAGTTAAAACCACTTTTCCAGAAACAAAAATAAGCAGAACAATTCTTGGCTTAATCATTCTGTAGATTAAGCCAGGAAACAATTCTGGCTCGTAGCTGTAAGAGAAGAGAGTGTGTTTAAATGTGCTTGCAGCCCCATGTTCCACCCTATCTTCTGGGCCCAGTCTAGAACTGGACAGAGCAGATGCAGACTTCCCTGAAACTTGGGGAGGGTAGCCGGGAATATCATTTTGACAGGTTCACATTGGGCAGCCTCAGTTACACCTGAGGCAGTGCAGAAATGGGAACAAAGATGCAGGTTTCCTCGTGGTGCAAGGGAATAATCCAAACAGATGTCACCTTCTAAGACAGTATACAACAAGAATGAAACATAAGCAAGCCTTTTTTTACCTGCTGAACTGCTGGTGTGTGAGTACCAATCCTTCCAGTCTGATGGGAAATTTCACATCACAGCTGCCCACCATATTCTGAATTTTAAAATCCAAAAATTTTGCAGGAAAACCCAATTTCTGAACAACTCTTGCATACTTCCTTGCAGCCAGCCTGGATTGCTCCTCACTGAAGTGAGAAAAGGATATCTGTATTACCGCCTCAGTTAAGTATTACTTCAAGCAAACAGCATTTAACCACAAATACCTAACTGAGGAAAAAAGTCTGTGTGGAGGGAGAGGGGAGTTCCCATGAAAAATTTTTACATCCAAAATTAATAACTAGCACTGACTGGTTTTCATGCTAATTTTGGTAATAGGCTCCTGGACACCAACATTATTGTTGCACTCACTGTTCATGAGACACCAAATGTAAATTATAAATCCATACATTTTACATTTTTAAAATACTGACCAGAGTCCCTCTAGTGGGACATTACGATGGTTACTTAAGTTTTTACTGTAGAACAGCCTTGAACTACTACTGCTAGAAAATATGAATTTCTAGAAAAATCTGTCAACTGGCAAAATCTTCTGATTGATTTAGCCCAGACATTCAAACATGTGTTTAATACAACTGCACAGCCTTGCCCACTGTTGCAGAATTCAGTTTGCTTCAGGTTTGTAAACAGCTGAGAATCTGTTGCTGATGCAGAGTAAGACAACTTGAATTTCAAGTGTCACCAGGCAGACAAAGTGTTTCCCTGTACAGATCTATTAATTCATCTCTGCTCATTAGTTTATTCCTTCTGGATTCCTAGCCGACTTCTTCAGAGCAGAATTTCTCTCCTGCCCACCAGAGTTAAGCTTATGTTTATTTTTCAATTCTTGTTCTTCAGTGGTCATGTTAAGAACAGATCAGACTACAGGAACCAGAGATTTGGAGCTCTTGTCCTGTAATGAATGAAGCTATTAAAATATAAAATCCTTCTCTCACCATCCTTACAATTTAAGCAGTTCCAATACCTAGTTGCTGATTTTTTAAAAAATTATTAGAAAAAGCAAGGCCAAACTGCAAGGCCAAAAAAATGAATATAATAACTTCTGCAAACCAGTTTATCAGACTGAATGAAAACACATCAGAAATAGAGCTACCGTTTCCCCTTCCTCTTCCCCAAGAGAGGAAGTCTCTTCAATCATAAAACAGGCATTTTCTGTAGAAATGTGTATAATCTGAGATAACTGTGATTAGTTCTACCTGTACAGCTTTGATGTGTCTATATAAACAAGCATCATGGTACACAAGAAAAGACAGCCTGAGTTAGTTTGCTCGTAGTGCCTAAACATACCTTTTTGCTCCTGTGCACACCATTTTTCCAGAGCTGAATATCAGTGCAGTAGTACGTGGTTCTCTTATTCTCATAATAACAGCAGCAAAACGCTGAAGTGTGAGCATTGAGACTGTTAGTGATATACTGCTGTCATCATCACATTAAAACCAAATCTGCATCATGTAAGTTACACTGCAGTGCAAGGAAAACTAAGATCAAACATACTTACAGATCAGTCAAAGTTTACTTGAAATGCTTAAACTGTAAGTACCTTCAAGCACACACACTGAGAGGTAGAGCCAGGCAGGAAGGGATATTTACCACTGCATTCCTGTTCATCTCTCATTACTATATGTGCATATATATATATATATATATATAAGAACATATATATGTAACATATAAATAATGCTAACATTTGCATCAGAGCAATAGAAACAATTTTAAAATAAATTTTTAAAAACTCCTCCATATGTGTTGGAATTTTATCTCTTATAATAAGCAGGATGGAAGACTATTCAAAAAAATGGACAGTGTTACAATACCAGCAAACAGAACAGCTGGAGATCAAAGTCCTGTGTAAACAGAAGTGACCTCAGCTACCATTGTAGGACACAGCAGCCTAATTAGCTCTAGCTTTTTATTCTCAGTAAGCATTTCCAAATATTCTTAAATTCCTTGAAGCAAGAGATACTGGAAACTGAGGTGGGCACACGTGCACACACACACACACAAAAAAAACCCAAAAAAACCTCCTGTTTGTTATATTTAACTTAGAACAGCTCACCCTGCAGTCCCATGAATTGTTCTGCTAACATAACCAAGGCGGTAGCGTGGGTTACCCAACAGCACATTTGTCAAAATATGACTTAAATAATATAGCCAAGCAACATCTTTCTTTGAGAGATGAAACTACTGACTAAATGTCAGGAGTGTGTTACATAACCCTTCTATCCCTCTGCCATGGAAAACAGTGTTTCATATCGATTATTCTAGCCTCCAAGTTTTACACAGCCACCTACCCCCTACATTAAGAGTTACCAAGCATGCTCAAATTTTTGCTGCGCTAATATCTTACTCACAATTATGTAACAGCATCACTGGTACAAACTTACAGTAAGAGTAATTTATCATATATTCCTGCATGTGTGCTTTAACCTTTAAAAGCAGAGCTCAGGTCAACTGCAGCAAAATACTAAACGCTAAAACAAGAAAAACACACACCCCAGGAAAACTGAAGCCTTCCCAAGACAAGCCAATTCAACTATGCGACATCTCAACTTTTATTAGCGTCCAGCTACTGTTGTTGCAAAGGTAACATTTTCAAGAGGAGCCACCCAAAAGAAACATAAAGCAACATTATTTTCTTGATTTAATGCTCCAGGTCCTTTGCTGTTCAGATTTCCCAAGCTAAAAAGACACCACTTATTTAGAACCCTACTACTATTAAGAAGCAGCAGGCAACTTTGAAGTCAGTATGCAAAAAAAATCAATTTAATTGATTTTGTTTTGATCCATTTTAATGTTCCACCAAACTTAGCCATCAGAAGCAATGAGACAGCAGAAGTACTGGAGGAGAACATAGGGAAGTGAGACTGTGAAAAATAAGTGAATGCCCTGTGACCGTGAGAATTCCAGAGGAGCAGCTAGGTGGAGGAAACCACAGCTCTGGCAGGAGTCCAGGATTTTAACTCTTCTTTCCTATCTCCTTGTTGGGAGATAGGGAACAAGATTTCATCATCAGACATTTCACAGTAATAAGCAAAAAGAGCTCACTGAGCACTACAAACAAATATGCCCACATGAACAGCAGCAGAGGCCACCTCTACCACAAAAAGCTTGGCCACTGTACTACACTGTTGATTAGGTTGTTTCTAAATCTAACAACTTACAACCTGGTGCACATCACAGCCACCTCAGCATAAAAATGCTTTTTACTAATTTGAATGTCCTAAGGTTATCATGATTTCCCTTTTAACTACAGTATAAAACTGCATATATAGCAAGTAGGTTTTTCAGTCTATTGCAGCAGCCTGCAGCCACAACCTGTGCCTTTAATTTATCTGTTACAGGATGAACTCTTAATACATTTCTCTTACCTTGGGATTATATTCAGCATTTCGGGCACGAAGTGCAATAGTTTTTAGGTCAAGTTTGCAACCAAGATTCACTGTGGACACAATATTCCTAAAGACAGATCAGAGAAATATATTAAAAAAAAAAAAAAAGGAATTCATGTGTCTTCCTCATTTTTAACAAAGCCTAATCATTTTTTTTAAATTATTATTTTGTTTCTCCAAATGAATTTGAACAGCATTCTTCCTACTAACAGGAGCTCTGAGCAGTGTTTTGGCTCAGGAACCTCCTTTTGTAGGGCAGAAGTTCCTAAGGCATAATTGCTGATTCCTCCTTATCTGTCAGCTATTATGAAAAGTGTCCCATGAGAAGAATCTCTATTTCAGTTTGGGAGGAAAAATTACTGATGCTGAGAGCCCTCACCACAATCAGGGAAGCTGCTGGAAAGAGGAGAAAATGATAGTACCATCTGAAAATTTCCTTGCTATGCCCTTCAAGGAGGAGGGTGCAAAACTAAGTGGGAATGACCTAGGAGGTAAATGCATTGCCAGGAGATGGGATAGTAGGTGTCCAGAAAGCTTAAGAAAGTTACTAGATAAAAAATTTTGTTTTCTGGGAAAACCCTGAAATATAAAGGTCCTCAGTGAGGGAAAAAAAGTAAGAAAAATATGAGAAACTACTTTTTCAATTCATGGTATCAACCATTTCTTGTTGTCCCTTCCATAAACTTCTGAAGTATTCTCTTTAAAACTGAAGTTCACTGAAAATACTTCCTTACCTGAACTTGGAACTAGTTCTAGGGTTTTTTACCTTCTCGCAAACTCAGTGTTAGCCATGCATTAGAATAGGAAACATCATGAACTCCTAAACTGCAAGGAGTTATAAATTATGACGGTGGTAAATGAAGACATATATAACCCTCCGTTGGTATGCTCCAAAGATGTACCGTTGACAAATCACTAAGAAACTGTTTATATTACTAAGTGGTTTAGTAATGAAGCTAAGCTAAAAATAAAAGTAAAAATTACTCATATTGCTACAGGAGACTCATAAATTCTCAGGACCTCCCTTCCCACCAAAATGCAGTACCTAATTCCTGATGTGACTTTGGTCCTAAGTCTTTAAAGGGCTATCTGAGAAAGGACATGATGCACTAACACATCTGGGGCACTCACTGTAGTTGTGGCACTATGCCAGAGCTCTCTGACGCCGGTGTTGCAGGAGTTATTGGAGTCATTGGAGTCATTGGAGAGGAGTACAGAGGTGTGGTTCCTGGTAAAGGGGCTGTGGTAAGAGTCTGTGAATGGAAGAGCTGGGGGGTTTGACCAGATGTTCCCTGTGTCGCTTGCTGTGATGTGGATTGCTGTGCTGCTTGCTGCTGCTGCTGCTGCCGCTGCTGTTCCTCCAATATGGACAGACTGTTGGTGCTCTGGACAGGCTGCGGTGTCAGTCCTGTGCCATATGGCATCATTGGGCTGAAAATTGGAATTCCTGGAGTCATTGCACCCTACAGAAGAAAACATGACACGAAAACCACAGATCATGATGACTCCATTTTGTTTTTAAGAGACAAAGTTTTCAGGAGGAGTCAAAAATAAATCTCTGTTAGCTGAGTTGCTCATATCAAACCTGAAGCATATAGCAGTAATTCATTAAAATCAGAAAATCCTTGGAAATGCAAATGTTCTATAGAATAAAGTACTACCCAAAGGAATCTAGGGAACATGACATGCTTCTCACACTACCTTGCAAGCATGTCTCAACTTTGACCCATAATTTAACTTGAAATTGTTTGAACACCAACTGTGCTCACTGTACCCACTGCATTCATAGCCCAGCAACAATCCATTACGTACATAGTTTAAGGAGCAACCACCAAAAATAAATTAAATTAAATCTTTCCAATTTGTCAGCCATGTTTCAACTTAAGAGGAACCCCATTAAGAAATCTCACAGATATTCCATGTATAAGAAACCGTGTTTTTCTTATACTTCTGAATACAGACATCAATGGTTTCAAAATTCTGCTTTATACTAGTATTATTCGATACCTAGCAGAATTTTTCAGATCTGCAAACAAAAAAAGTGAAGCTAGATGCAAGAAAGAGAAAGCATTTCACAAAGGAAATTCAGATCATAGTTAGATTTTACATTTGTTTTTACCTGAGGGGAGGCTAAGCCTTGAGCGTAGGGTGGCAAACTGTTGTTCTGATCCATGATTCCAGTTATTTCTTTGGTGAGGCCAGAAGTACTTCCTTCAATTAATTTAAATAAACTTCAAATCCTAGAGGTTTTTTAACCGTTTAAAACATTCCAGTGAAGCAGCTTTTAAAGCCAAGCTGAAAGTGTTAGGAAAACATCAGCTTCAGAGAAATATGAGTCTACAACACTAACCAAAGCCTGGAAAGAAAAAACGTAATATCTTGAGAATAATATCTAAACACAAACCCAAAAGCAAACCCATCAGCTGCTGACTCAGATAAGAGACGCCCACCTACAAATACATATAAGAATGTTCACGCGTACACACACACGCATGCACAATCCATAAAAATAACCTTTTTCAGGCACATTCCATAGGAACTTTGCAGTATGATTCTGCTGAAGTCCCTGGCAGGTCACCTGACTCACATAGACAGTCTAATCAAACCCTGCTGCACAAACAGCTCAAGCTGTTGATGCTCATTGTACTCCAAGCTTTGCTTTAGATGCAAAAGCACAGATTTGTTAAGAATTTAATTCCCTTGGCTACTAATTGACATTGCTTGTAAGTCATTTTAAGGCTTGGGCTTTCAAAAATTACTTTTTTTTTCTTCTATGAGAAAAGCATTGCAGCTCAAATCACAGCTAGGAAAACATCTTCCATCTAAATCCATAAAACAAAGCATGAACAGATTTCAAACTGTAATGACATGCATTTCACGAGGAAAAAAGAAATATGTGAAAACCAATTTCAAGTACACAAGTGAAACGTACAATGACTTTCATTTTTTAACTATACTGCTGCTGCTGTGTTTTGGAAATAAACAACAGAAGTGCAGAATTTAAATGTTATTATACCAATGATATAAAACATTATCCCATTAATTTGTAAGTTCCTTAACTATTTCTAAGAAATATTCAAGGTCATTATCAGGCCAGAGGTAGGCCACCTCAAAATCTGAATACAGCCTATTCAGCCTCTCTTTCTTTTAAGATATGAGAGCTTAGAACTATAATAATATTTACACTGCAGCTAGAAAAGCCTGCTTCTTTCCACCTATCACCATATTACCATCTTTACCTTCACCAAAGGTATCAATCAGAGCACCCAGGTTTTACAACGTGGGTACATTAAAGGCCTAAACATTATCCTGGAAGAAACAAAGTCAACTCCTCGACAGCCCAGCTATTTATTAAGAAGGCTGGATACCAGGCATGCCAAAACCTGCACCCAGGGCACTGTCTTCGCAGAGGTCCCTCTACCCACTTAGCGCGGCTTGCTCAGATCTCCACTACAAACGTCGGGCGACGCTTCGCTCGAGGGAACAGAGTCCAGAAGCCGGAGACAGCCCGGAGGAGGCCCCGACCCACCCCCGAGGCCCCTTTCGGGCTCGCCACCAGCCACACGGCAGCGCTCGGCGTGCGGCCACAGCCTGCCCGCGCCCCCAGCCCTCCTCGCTCCCCATCCAGCACCGGCCCCGGCCCCGCGCAGCCCCCGCCCGCCCTCGCAGGGTCCCGCCGCTGCCCGCGCCCATCCCGCGGTCGGCGCCTCGGCCGCCGCTCGCCCCCGAGCCGCGGCGGGGGAGAGAAAGGCGGCCGCCGCTTCCGCGCCGCGGGAGTCCTTCCCTGCTCCCCGGCCGCGGCTCAGGCCGCCCCGGAGGTGCGGAGCAAGCCCGGCCCGCGCACCGTCCCCGCCCTCCAGGCCCGGCCTGCCCCGCACCATCGTGCCCCGCCGGCGGGCAGGGGGCGAGCGGCGGCCGCAGGGAGCGGCGGGCACTCGGTGGCGGGCACTCGGTACCTGGCGCTCGCTGCGCTCCCGCCGCGCTCAGCGCCCGCCGGAGCCCGGCCGCGCCCCGCCCCCGCGCCACCGGCGCGCCCGGCGCGTCACTTCCCGCCGCCAGCGGGACAAGAGCTTCGCAGGGAGGAACCCTCGGAAATCAAACCAGGGCGAGTGCAGGGTCCTGCATCTGGAGAGGCGTGACCACATGCACCAGCACAGGCTGGGGCCAGCCCGCTGGGAAGCAGCTCTGTGGAGAAAGCCCTGGGGCTCCTGGTGCAAAGAGGCTGTCCATGAGCCAGCAGTGCCCTTGTGGCCAAGACGGCCGGTGCTATCCTGGGATGCATTAGGAAGAGCACTGCCAGCCGGTCGATCCTGCCCCTCTACTCAGCCCTGGTGAGGCACATCTGGAGTGCTGTGTCCTGTTCTGGGCTCCTAGGACAGGAAAGTCATGGAGCTCCTGGAGCAGATGCAACAGAGGACTACAGAGATGATTAAGGGATTGGAGCATCCACTTATGAGGAAAGGCTGAGGGACCTGGGCCTGTTCAGCCTCGAGAAGGGACGACTGAGAGGGGACCTCATAAATGTGAATAAATATCTAAAGGGTGGGGGTGAAGAGGATTCATCCAGGCTCATCTTGGTGGTGCCAAGCAATAGGACAAGAGGCAATGGGCAGATACGGATGCACAGGAAGTTCCACCTGGATATGAGAAAGAACATTTTTACTGTGCAGGTGACCGAGCACTGGAACAGATTGTCCTGAGAAGTTGTGGAGTCTCCCTCACTGGAGATGTGAAAGAACTATCTGGACACAACCCTGTGTCAGGTGCTCTAGGATGACCCTGCTTGAGCAGAAAGGTTGTCCCCTGTGGTCCCTTCCAGATCCTGTGAATCTGTGGGGGTCCCTGGCAGTGCACCAGGCCCTCACAGAAGGTGTGGTTCTTCCCACTGGAGCTGTACAGAGTTCCACACTGCTGTGCTGCGACCTGCGGATCTCACTGCTGTGTCTGCATGGGGACTGCAGCCAGCACGGCTGTGCTTCCCGAGCAGGGCAGCACGCGTCTCCTCAGGAGCACCATGTGTCCCCTGCATCTCACTGTCCCCACCCTGTGCTCCCCTAGTACCCCTTGGAGCTTCTATCCCAGCCCTTCCCACTTGTTTCCACTCGTGCCACGGTGCCTGGCACCACACCCCATGGCCCACCTCGAAGACCTGGTGAGACCCCATCTGGTGTACTGTGTCCAGCTCAAGAAAGACCTGGACCTGTTGGAGCAAGTCCAGAGGAGGGCCACCAAGATGCTTAGAGGGATGAAGCACAAGGAAAGGCTGAGATAATTTTGCTTATTCAGCCTGGATAAGAGAAGGCTTCAGGGTGACCTATTAGAAAGAGGGAGAGGGACTTTTCACAAGAGCATGTAGTGATAGGACGAGGGGGAACGGCCGCAAACTGAAGGAAAGATGGTTTAGATTAGATATTAGGGGGAAGTTCTTTGGTGTAAGGGTGTTGCGATACTGGCACACAGGTTGCCCGGGGAAGTTGTGGGTGCCCCATCCCTGTAAGTGTTCAATGCAGGACGGAGCTCTGAGCAGCTCGGTCTAGTGAAAGGTGTCCCTGCCTGTGACAGGACTAGATGATCTTTAAAGTCCCTTCCCACTCCAACCACCCGATGATTCTATGATTCCCGACTCTTGCTCTTCACGGCGGTTCCAAAGGCGCTCTCCCCTACAGAACGGGAGCCACCCTGCTGCCCACCCGCCCAAACACGAGCGGTGTGTGGTGGCCTCACCGCTGACCAGCCTGCGTGTTTCCACGAGCGACCGGCAACAGGGCAGCGCCGGCTCTTGTCCGAGCGATGCCCGGGGGCCCAGGCACACCCCTTGCCGCAAGCGGGGCCGGGGCGGGTTCCGCTCCGCAGCGGCCCCGCCGCCCTCCGGCCAGGCGCCGGCGCTCGCCGCCCGGCAGAGCAGCCAAGAGGAGGCGGCGCTGCCCTGCCCTCCCAGAGCGGCTCCGCTTCCGTCTCCGCTGCCGCCATTTCGCCGTGAGACAGCAGCGATCGGCAGGCCGCGATGCTGTCCACCGCGGGATGCGGGCCCTCCCGGCCCGAGGCGGGCTACGGGCTGGAGGCGCCCGTGCAGCGCTACCGCTTCTCGCCGTACACCTTCAACGGAGGGTGAGGGGCCCGGGCAGGCGGCGGGCGGGACGGGGCACCCTCGGCCCGGGGCATGGGCCCAGGGGAAAGCGGCGCCGGGGTTGGGGCTGCCTCGCCTTACTGCTTGGTGCTCAGTGCAGGTTTATGTCCCCTCACGGTTTCCTCTTTGTAGGGAAAGAGCGGCAGCACAAGGAGGAGCTGGGCTCGGGCTTGCCTTGTGGCCTTGCAGCCTTTCAGGGTGTTCTTGCCTGTCCGTGTGGCTTTTGGAACATTCGGGCTCCCTAAACTTCGACTGGTCTTAAAGTACGCGTCTTTTGTTCCCGGCAGGGTTGTTTCTTTATAGTGGCTTAGGAAACGCAGGTAATAGTCCTATTACAGAATCACAGATTTGTTAGGGCTGGACGGATGTTAGACATCCAGTCCAACCCCCTGCTAAGGCAGGGTCACGTCGAGAAGGTGACACCAGAACGCATCCAGGTGGGTTTTGAATGTCTTTGGAAAGGGAGACTCCAAGACTTCCCTGGGCAGCCTGCTCCAATGCTCTGCCACCCTCAACGTTAAGAAGTTCTTCCTCATGTTGACATGGAACTTCTTGTGCTTTAGTTTATGGCCTTTGCTTTTTACCTTGTTGTGTTTAAACGTGTTTCTGGGTTGGATGCTACTTTGCTGTAGCTCTTAAATGCAAGTGATGTTTTACACACCTAAGTTGGTGGCATGATCTGGCTAGGTAGGTTTTTTTTCTTATGATGACTACTGCTTTTTAAAGGGCATCTTTGTTACTTAATGTTGGTACACCTGTGGTGATCACAATACTAGTTGTTAGGAAGTAGTAACAACAGATTTTAAAAGTGACATTTATTTTAGTGTAGTGATACTGTTGCTCAGTATTTTGTTTTAGAAGGATGAGTTATTATCAGGCATATAAAATACTTCATCCGTTGTGTCTGGTTCTTGCCGGGTGGAGAGTGTCTGTTTTACCAAGTTTCCATACAGTTTAAATCAGTAGAGGGCCACATGCATATCTTTTCTTCAGTCTGTCTAGTGTCTTCTTCCCTTGGTGTTGAGTAGGGATGTGCATAGTGGGAAACACAGCAAGGAATGTAAGATGCTTGACAAAACATGAGGCTGAGTGTAGAATTACTATCTAGTTTGTTTCTTTGTTGCCTAAGAAGATGCTTGTGCTGAAGGCCATGATTTATCAGTACTCTTCTTTTTTAAGGACTGTGCTGGCGATTGCTGGAGAAGACTTTTGTATCGTTGCCTCTGACACGCGTCTGAGTGAAGGCTACTCAATTCACTCCCGGGACAGTCCGAAATGCTACAAGCTGTAAGTCCAGATCTGCAAGGATTGAAAAAGATGAAAAACCTTTTGTATTGCTGACCATGTCACCTGCCTCCTACTTTTAGCAAAATTCTTAGAAGAAAAAGCACAGTGACAAAGTAGATTTTGGAGTCGGGGTGACCTTTGCTGTAATGCAAGATGTGATGTGATATTGTAAATTTACCCAGATTTCTTGTTTCATGCTCTTGAAGTTAAGTGAGAACAGAACATTTTTAGCATGATACAAACCTTAACATGGAGTTTTTTGGCTGGATAATCAGAAGAATTTTTAACTTAACTGTAGCTAAACTTAATCCCATGATAACTCATTCTGCTTCATCAGGAGATCTGGTGGTGGTACACAAGTGTGCCCACTGCTGCCAGTTGTACTGTATCTCTCTAGTTAATTACCTGGCACTTTAGAGAGGTGCTTGTTTCAAGGGAGGTAAACCTACCAATAGTTCCATAATTGAACTTTCTATGTTCATTTTATGCTTCGTTTGACTCACGTGGGTAGCATCTTCTTGGTTTACAACTACACGTTATTTATGTTCATTTTACTGCAGCGGGTGCTTGCCTTGTAGGCTGTCATCAACTATGTAAACTTTTTTTTGGTCTAGGTTACTGTTTCTTTTTCTAAATTGATGACATGAAATCAAAGTAACTTGGTTTCTCCTGGCTAACTTGTTACTTCTGTACGTTTGACTCTCTGATACTGTCCAGATGGAGGTTAGTCTGGTACAGGATACATACTGCACACAGTGGCTTTGTGTAATTCTAGTGACAGGCTGAGAGAAGATTTTTTTTAAGATGTTTTCTGAATGACTGCTTTGGGTTGGTCTCTGTGTGTTAATGTTTCTAGGCTCTTTTCTATTTCCTAGAATTAAAATTTCAAGTGTGTGTTCCCATGGTTAGTGTTCATTTCAAAACTGAGCAGAGAGCTAAGCTTCTGTAGTGCATCTGCAGCCAGATAACTTCTGTTTGTGCTGACAGAAGCCAGCAAAACCATGAATTTCATGTAACCATTGTACAAGCTTAATACAACCCTCTGGTCTGATGGAGTAAAAATTGAATTGAGTGGTAGGATCTGTGGCTCCCCAGTGTATAACAGATCTTCTAGTAAGACTAAATTGCTACAGCTGGAGTCAGGGTGCATGAAGAAATGGAGAATTTCTTTTTGTCAGTCTCACTGACAGCTGAAGAAGGAAGTGAGTTGAAGAAAGACATCTGCGTGGTCCTGTGTTTATTGAGTCCTCTTGGAGATGTAGGTTGCAGGTGCCTTTTATACACCACAGATCTGTTACTACGTTTTATACAACTGTTTTTGACACCACTAGAAAAACTGAAAATACATTTGGTGTTTTCATAATAACCTACTGTATAAGAAATTGCTGTAGTTCATGCCAAGTCTGAAATTGCAACAAAATGTTACATTTTTCAGAACAGAACAAACCGTCATTGGATGCACTGGTTTCCATGGAGACTGCCTTACCCTTACTAAAATTATTGAAGCCAGATTAAAGGTAACTACGAATCTTACTGTATTTAGAAACTTAGATTCTTAATACTGTATTTAGAAACTTAGATTCTTAATATTATACCTGAGACCAATAATATGATATGTTTTAACTATAACTTCTGCTGTTTTTTTCCAAATGTTTGTATCATAACTGTTTTGCCAGTGAAAGATCTGGCAGGGAAAGTTGGTGCTGTGTTCTTATTAAGTGTGACCCCACAAATTTATAGACTGGAAGAGCTGGAAAGGATATTGTAAATGAGGCAACACCTATTAATTACAAAAATTTGAAGATACGTTAATCTTTGGCTTGTAAAGAGGCTTTACCTTTTAGACCAGCATGTTTTCACTAATTGTGCTGATTAATAATTTTGCTTAGCATCAGATTCTTCTGTAGCAAGGTTACAGAAAATGTAATTCTGGTTGAATGTCAGCTTTAGTGTTTGACTTTCTTCTGGGGTGTGCTCTTACCACTGGCAGATGTACAAGCATTCCAACAACAAGACCATGACTACAGGAGCTATTGCAGCAATGCTGTCGACAATCCTGTACTCTCGACGTTTCTTTCCCTACTACGTTTACAATATAATTGGCGGACTTGATGAAGAAGGTAAGACTTCAAACAGAAAAAGAAAAAGGAAAAAGAAAGGCTGCATTTCTGTGGGTGGGTAGTTATTCCTTTACATCTCAGGTGTACTGATTGAATAACAAAGTTTCTGTTCCTATTCCTAACAACTGCCTTTAGGCATTATGGTACTTACATGGATTGAATACATATTGTGTATCTGGCTCGTTTCCTAGTTTTTGTTATTCACTTGATTTTCCATTTCTGAAGTCTAAAATCTATGCTATAATTATTTGATTGCACATAAAATCTCTAAAGTGAAATAATTCATACTTTAGACTGGAAAATTTTACAACTGTTTTGCTGGATTTTTAAATTGCATCTTTAAAGTAGGTGTCACCAGTAAAATTGTATATGTTTCACTCAGACCTGTGAGTGTGGTAAAGACTATTTAATATGAAGACTTACTCCAGAGATAGGTTTCTACAAAGTTATTTCGAAATGTTAACTAACCTCTAATGAAAATCATTACTTCTACACAGAAGCTGTAGTTTAATGTACAGCCCTTCCAGAACTTACTGGGTTTCTGCCCAGTGATTTGGTTGAGTTGCTGAAATACTGTGTTGTCTGGCTTTGAGAAGGAGCTCAGAGGTGGTCTTGTTTGGATAATTTTAGCCATTCCCTGCAGTTTGTTTTTACCAGTAAGTTATACTGCTTTCCCAGTCTTGCTAAGACATGTCTTATGATTTGTGGGATCTGGCAGGGGATTAGTCTGCCCTGCATAATGGTAAATCTTGGATTATAGGGGTACTGTAGCAGCTGATAAGAATCAGTGTGCAGGGTTGCTTGCAAGGACTAAATTAGGGTCCGGCAAGATTGATTGTTGATTTGGCTGGCTTTCTCAGGGCTGTTCAGCTCCTGTGCTCTGCTGCCAAGGGCACTGGCCAGGTAATTGAATGGGGTGCAGCCTGTCTGAACAGAAGGGCTGGGCTTGGCCAGCTGCTGCATTCTGACTGGCATGTCCTCATCAAACCCTGATGCTTCAGAGCTACAGTGTGTCTGTACCTCTGGTGTTGGTGCACGCCAGTAAACTTTGCACCACCTGGTCTGGCTTCAGAGGGAAGTGTGCAAGACAGCAGAGCATCATCCCTGGTTCATCCCTGGTTCTGTGAGTTTGATGCAGAGGCATCCATGCTTTCTGGAGGTAATTCAAGAAACTTATCATTCAGGAACGATGTCTGAGCTGCTTGTTTGTGTTAGCCTTGTAACCCCTGGGGCTCTTTGTGCAGCACTACACTCTAGCTCATTTTTCTGCTTTGTTTACTCTGCTTCAACACTTTTTCTGTGGTAAGTAGTGTAGGAAACATCTGTTGAAGCATGGTTGTAGCTTAAATAAAGAAAATAACCTTGGATATTGTACCAGGCTGCAGCCATAGTGAGTCTTCTGTAAGAAACATCATCTGAACATACTCAGTGGTGTTTGGTAAAGGTTTATTGGGATCTGCAGTGTTCCAGATACTGCTTATCCAGAGAGCTGGTTTGGTTGAAGATGCTTGTCAGTATTGGGCAGCTTTCTGAAATACATACTAATTTTTAAATTTTTTTTTCAGGGAAGGGAGCAGTTTATAGCTTTGATCCAGTGGGCTCCTATGAGAGAGATACTTTCAAAGCAGGTGGATCAGCAAGTGCAATGTTGCAGCCTTTGCTGGATAACCAGGTAAAATAGCTTGTTGGTTTTTGTTTTGGTTTGTTTTTTTCTTTATCTCATTAAAGATTTGTGACATTCAAATTAATGTAGCTTTACTTCTGTAGAATGTTGCTTTTGAGAGAAGTTTTAAATCTGTTGCCCAGGTAGGAACTGGTAATCCATACCTACATAAATTATGTGGCTTTACTTTCTCTGGAGAAAGCAAAGTTTTGCTTTGGGATCTGTTCAGGTTTTTAATACATTATTTGTATTTGCAATGCCTGTTTAAAAGATAGAAATGTTTTAATTGGGGAGTTATGTTTATCCTAGAAGTTGTTTGGAGGGGTTTTTTTTTCTGGGTTTTGGGAGTTTTTTCTTGGCTGATAATATAAATGCCTGTTAGTATGAAATAATACCAAATTAAGAAGGTAGAATTAATACATACATTTTATCATTTAACATACCCTTGTTTAAGTCTTTAAGTCAGATACCATTTTTAGTAAGAGTGTTCTTAACATAAAACTGCTGGAAACTTACTCAGTTAAATCTGTCTGAAATACTTCAAGAATATTTTCATATTTAGTTGAAGCTGTTAATAATTGAATGGGAGAAATACCAAAGCATGTTTTACTCATTATAATTTTTTGACATTGGTGTTGGTATTTAGTCACTTCAACCTGATGCCAGCACAGCTTTTGTGCTTAGAAAAGTAGTAAGCATTCTTGACTCTTAACCAGATGAGAAATGAATAGAATATTTCCTTTTTTTTTGAAAAACTTTTTTAAGTGAAGGAAATATGTTCTGCAAAAACCAAGTTGTCATAAGTAATTTTTTATTACTTATGGATTTCAGGCAAAACATGGGACTCTTCTCCTTTACCTGTTCTGATGCTTAAGTTGACACTTGTATTTATGAGCTAACTTAATGCTATTTGGTAGGACTAGATATGCTCCAATATAGACTTCATTTTGAAGTCTAGCTGTCTCAGGGAATATTTGCTTTTAAGAAATGTTCCTAACTACAAGTGACCAGAGGAAAAAAAGACTCATGTGCAGTTCTGGTACTGCCAAACTTATGGGAAGTTTATGAAGAATTAGATCAGATCCAGGTGTTCATGGTGATCTTGTACGTGCTGAATGAGCAGGAGGAGCTATGCTGGCTGTATATTGGATCTGCTTCTAGGTAATTTTCTAAGACTGTTGGTGTTGCCAAAGGTCTCAACTGTAAATTGGAGGAATACTTTTCCAGCTTTGGGGTTTTTAGAATAGACGGGCCATTTCTTCTTTTTAATTAATCTAAATCTGTTTTTTCTAGTGCAGAGACTGAATCAGTTTTCATAGATGGATAAAATATATTTTCATCTTTTCTTAGATTGGCTTCAAGAACATGCAAAATGTGGAGCATGTACCTCTGACCCTGGAAAAGGCTTTGCAGCTGGTTAAGGACGTCTTCATTTCTGCTGCTGAGAGAGATGTGTACACTGGGGATGCACTAAAGATTTGCATTGTCACAAAAGATGGAATTAAAGAGCAAACTGTGCAGTTACGAAGAGACTAATTCAGTTCACGTGTAAGCAAGTTGTAGGTGATGTACAATTTACCTGTGTTACGAGGACATTTGTCCAATTAAATTTTTTTCAAGAAGTTCAACTGCTGTGGTGCTGAGTATTTTCTGTCTTTGTTAGAAGTTGTGTTTTTTAGAAACCAGAGCAGTTCTTGGTGAGGAAGCAGCTTAAAGTTGCAAGTCAGTTTGCTTCATCTCATCTTAATCTATGAATCAGGCTAATTCTAATGGAAGTTTAATCCCCTTCTCACAATCCCTTATGCTGAACTATGGAGGAGTATGAAAATTTTGGCTCACAGACTATTCTGATAATTCTTTTAGTTGAGTCTTGATTTAGCAAGTAAAGCATTTGCTCTGTTCATGCTGCCTTCTCTTCACTTCATAGCTTGCTTTTCCGATGTTCTTTATTTCTCTGATGTGCTGTCCTGACATTTGACTTTGTGTTCTTATTTGCAAAGACTGTATTGATCATCTGAAACCAGTATCACTGTGTTAGAGGGAAGAATGTTAAATGGAATCCTTCAGAGTTTAGTCCTGGACTCTGCATCTGGGCTCACCTCTCCGTGTTTCTGTTTGGTTAATGCCCAGATTTTGAAGCATTGTCCCCTTGTGGCTACTGATGGAAAATAACTTAGAATGGAGATTCCCGAGTGCCTTTTAATGTCTGGATCCTTTGTTAGGCCTACTGCTGCCTCTGATTCTTGGGAAATTGCATCAAAATTTGGGAAATTGATGTGCTGTATCACAGTCCTGGAAATTGGCTTCAGTATTAGGACCTTTAGAAAAACAGAGCTCCATCATCAAGGGCAAGATAGTTTTCTCTTGTCCATGAATCCTTTCACAGTCTGCAGCTCCTTAGAAGAGGACATGTAAAATATCTCATTGCTTCAGGTGGCACACTAGTTCCTTAAAAGAACAATTTTGCTGACATGCATGACCCTACTGTAACATTGTCTCTTGTTTGGATGTGACTGGCTGATTTCAGTGCAGCATTTTGGGTGCAGTGCTTTATTCCTAGCTCTGGCTGGTCTTGACCAGAGATGGCAGTCTCAGGCTTCGTAGACAGTTTAGACAGTGGGTAGCATTTTGAACATCAGTAGTGAAAACAACCAGTGCTGTTAAGCCGGCTGTGTTCAAGAAATCCACCAACTCTCCTGAGGTGTTTGTGAAGGCACTTGACCACTGGGTGCCAGTGTTGGGCCGGGTAAGGAGGGAACAGCTCCTTCCTGGATAGTTGGGCTGTAAGAAAGGCACACAGCATCTCAGTCTGAGTAACGCCGTGGCTGAAGTCACTTGGGCACACAAGTCAGAACTTCCAGATGCGTTCAGGTGTCTTAAGGGGATATTTAACATTTTCAGAAGTCAGCTGGACAAGGTTGATTGTATAAATGACTAGCTGTATGCTCTCTGCACTGAGCAAATGGCACACAATGCAATAATTCTAAGAACAGAAAGCCTGTGCCTATTTAAAATACAAATCAGCAATACTGACTTAAATACCTGCTCTGTTACATCTGTAAAATTAAGTTAAAGCACCTTAAACTCACCTCTCTTTGATACCAGATTTATGCTGAATTGCTCAAGCATTTCACAATAGGCTGTTGGGGTTTTATGCAAAATTGTTGAAATCTACTGAAACTAAATAGTGCTTCAGTTGCAAAGAAACAAATTCACATGCCTGCCTTTTGAACAGGTCTGTTTGTAGTATATAAGGTCTAAACAGTGAAGAGCAGCAAACAAGGGGAATGTCTAATTCCTACGTGAACTAATTCAATGTTCTTGCGGGATGCCAAATGTATAGGGGAGTTGCAGTGATTTAACTCAGAAGTTTTGATAAATTTGGTTGCTCTTATATTTAAGGGTAGATTTTACATCCAAAATAAATGCATGTTGACAGATTTTAGGAATTACTTGCTTTAGTTTGATGTGGCTAGGCTTGCCTCTGCAACTTCTTTCAGGAGAAAGACAAGGTAATTAGAATTTTCAGGTGTCATTTGCAGTCTCAGAAGAGGTATAAGAGCAGGTACCTGTTTCTACTCTGTGCCATCCTGTTGGTGCACTTGCACTGATGTGAGATGGCCATTTTGTCTCCTTTTCAGATTTCCCTGCAGAGTACATCTAGCTGAAGAACCAGCAGGGAAAGGAAGCTTTTCACAGGCCCATTGGACTGAAAATATCAAGTTTCTTTCACCAAAGAATGTAGCACTGTGTCCACTCCCTTTGTGGATGGGTTTGGAACCACTGAGATGGGGAGGCTTGTTTCCCACACTTTTAACTTTCCAGTTATGCCCTGCCCTGATGCCATCACTGCTTGTGCTCTGAGTGAGGAGTTGCAGGAGTGACAGGAGATGTATGAGTACAAAAATATTCACAGGCTGCTCAGCTAGAAGTTACTTGCTTTATTAGTATTAAAACATCCCAAATGTCACATGTATTTTATGGATGAAAGGCTTTTTTTTTTTTTTTTTTAATCCACCACGGTCCCTAGTTTGTGAAGATTGTCATCACCTCGGGATGAAAGGTGGGGAGGCCTCAACTGTCTGCAGCTCTCCTTAGTTCCATGCCTGTACTTCCCATGTGTAAATCAGCTTAGTGTTCATCTAGCACTGTGTCTGCAGTGTAAATTAACAGTTTATGAAGCATTTTGAGCCTTACTTGGTTACAGAACTGTCTAGGCAGGCTACAGAGGTGCAGCTAGGCAAAACAATTGTAACAGTGCCACTTCGAGGTGCTAGAAGCAAAGGGCTGGGTTTGGCAGATCTGCTTGGACAGGGATCAGACATCTTTAATACAATGTCACGTAAGAGAAAGGAGAGAGAGCAAAAATGCTAGTCTTGAAAGCCTTTTATTAATTTTAAATGTGTGTATCTTTCAAGAGAGGGTGCGCTGCAGGACTGGAGCGAGCACTGTCAGCTCTAAGGGTGGACAGCGCGAGCAGGAGCAGGCAGCTCCACCTGCAGCAGTACTGAGGGCTGCCCTAAGGTGGCAATAGCTGCTTGCTCTCGCAGGTCTCGGCACAATCCCCCGCGGGGCGGCTGGAAATAGCCATACACACTTCCCAGAGTCCCGCTGTAATGCACTTTGGGGTACTGTTTGTTGAGGAGATAAGAGGTTTTATTTTGATCTCAGCCGAATGGCTGTGTACCCTTGCTTGTGTAAGGGACTGTACAAGGTCACAATCAGCTTTTAAAACTAGTTTTGTAAAAGCAAAGTCTTCTTCACTAATTTTGAATGTGTTTTCAGCAATATTGTTTACGCATCAAATCCATTTTAAGTACTGAAGAGGGGGCTTGTTACTATGGAAAGTGCTTGACAGGACATAAATATTGCATATATGCTTCTAAAAGCTTAGTTCACTATATCAGTCAAGGATAATTTTAATTTTCTTTTAACTAAAACCAAGACTTTATTGAGGCTGAATCATAAGATGTTGTTATATAAACCAAATACCTAACTTTCTCACTCTAGGGTGACATTTTTTCTTTTACACTGAGATATGCCTGTAACACTACATATGCCTTAGTGTGATGGGAGCCAGGACCAGGCTGCTGACTAGAGAAAACCATTTAAATGGAAGTTATAAAATGCTATATGAAGTACAGTAGTTTGAAGTGGTCCTACTGCATCTTACTCCTTTATATTCTTAAGTATTTATTAACTTAGGGGACAAAGTTGTAATTTTCCACATTTGATAAACCTTTTTGATACACTGTAATCATATATCCTAGAAAGCTGCTTTGGCAATTTCTTTCTATATAATTAGCAATTTGGGATTTTACAAACCTAAACTTGAGGAAAGGTGGCAGAAGCAAGTGGGGACTGATTAAAGCAGCGTTCATGTGAATCCAAGCAGATTAAAGTAGTCCTGCTTCTCTCCAGTCTAGTTGAAGATACTTTATACTCCTAAAAACTAACTGCTGCCTTATTCAGGGTTCCTTATGGAAAGTCAGGAATCAACTTTTGAGTAGAAGGAGTTTGGAAATGACAGCTTTCAAATTCCTTTTTTCTCTTTCTTTCAGCCCTTGCTTTTGTTTAGTGTGAATGTCCTTTGCTTTTAGGCCATTTGGGGCAGTCGTAAACCAGACAATAAGGCACATGGGCCTGAAGTTTACTAAGATTTTGTCTCCAGATCTCTCTTCTCAAGCCAAATTCCATCTGAGAAGGGGTTTTGTCTGTGTGAGTGCAGCAGAGTGAGACCAGTTTTATATTCCTTCAACGCTAATATGTAGTTAGTTTAATTGTATGGACCATTTTCTGTGTACTTCCTTTTCCAAGCAATTTCAACGAGGTATTCATAATTACAAAAACATGGTTTAGCAGAAAAAACAAACAAAAAATCCTGAGTATCTTTCCTGTTAGGCTGTTCTTGGCCCCTTTCCTAACAGTTGCTGGCAAAGTTCAACTTCACTGTTCATTTCAGAGGCTCAAGTGGGGGTAGGGATGGACTTCACTGCGGCCTACAATAATTAATATTCTTTGGCACAAGACACAGATTAAAGGGCTACTGGCAAGAGAGTAGTCACGGTACCAGAAATTTAACCAGTCCTTTGTACTTAAGCTCAAAGAACCATAAAAGGAAAGTTAAAAAATAGGATTCCCTTTTGTGCTGAGGAAAAGGAACAAGGTGTTGAAGCTTGTGGTGTTACACAGATATTTCATGGTTGAGGTAAAGTGCTATTGACTTTCCTAAGACTTGGCTTCTCTGAAGCATAGGTATTTCTGTTGCTTAGCTTTCTGCAGGTACACAGGTTTGGTGATCTCCTTGATGGTTCTACAAGAAATCACCAATGTGCCGATTCACCTAGGTGCCCAGCCACGTGTGGGTATGTGACACCCACAGTGCCTGGCCCACTGAGGTGGCTTAGCTGAACAGGCTTGCAGCCCCTCTGGACTAATCCTCTATTTAACCAGGCTTTGTGGAACTGGCTGTGATGAGCTTGGCAGTCAGGCTGGGTGGATGATCGAGCTGGTCATTGAAAGAGCCTTGCTCTTTCAAGCTATGCTCCCTCACTGGAGCCCCTGGGTGGCTCAGCTGAGCACCTCCTCTCCATCCTGGGCAGCTGATGGAGGCATAAGCAGCTACCTGGCAGGTGAGAGATACTGTAGAATGCCTTGGAAGTTGGTCCCCTACCAGGAGCCCATCTTCAAACATCCCAGTAGGAAACACACTTCTGTTTGTAGCTTGCTTATGCAGCCTCTGCAGAGAACCTCGTGCCCTGAGATACCAGAAAGTCAAGAGTTCTAATGGGGAAACACCCCCCAGGCACAACAAAAACCATGAACTGGGGTGGAGGCTTTTTTTCAGGGTTTATATAAGTGACCGTTCTGGAGAAAGCTGCATTCCAGTGTCACTGCCTTGTGCTTGATCTGAACTTTTCTTGACATGTACCCTTGAATGCAGAACAGTTAACACAATCTCTACTTAGTCCCACGGCAAACAAACATTTTGGTGCGGCTGGTATGTGTTTGCTAGTTGCAGACAAGCCGATCTCATTAGAACTGCATTTACAACTTTTGCCAAGCGTTTTGAAACTGGTTGACATGCACAACAGCTGCCTGAGCTGGAATGGCATTCCATTCCCTGCCTCCATCTTATTAGCACAGGGGATGACTTGATTAATGACAATTAGATGGGATTTTTAAAAATTAAAGATAATTTGTCTTTGGAAGGGCCATGCAATGTGTATTCATTCTCTGATTTAAAATAAGTCACAAAGTCTTGGTTTTTATGGCTTTTCTCAAAAGCCAAGAGAAGTGCTTACCCTGAGCTAACCCACAACATTTGAAGTGAAAACATTTTAAAGGGTGATGCAAAGTGTTTTCAGCTGGTAAGTAGCTCGATTGCAGACTAAAGCGTTTCCAGAGGAACTGGGGGACCTTGTTTCCTCCTTGTTTCTCCAGGCTCTCAGTGCAGAGCTGCTGAGTTTACAGCCTTGAATGGAGAGACTCTTGATTCAGTGCAGGCTGTTACATCTAAACCACTCAATGTATTTTGTTTGTCTCTACAGCCTTTAAAGTCAGTGGCTGTGGTGCCCTTCACCTCTGTTAAGATGCTTCTCTGTCAAAGGGACACTCTCCATCAAACACAGTGAAGCACCATACAGACAAGATGCTCTTCTCTGAGGAGCTGGGAAGTTACAGTGGCCAAAGCAGTATCTATATGCTGGCATTCACATGCCTAATTTAACCCATAAAATTCCTGGACAAACATTTAACAGGAGGTTCTGGTGGTTTAGTTTAAGCCCAGTGTTAGCAGAAAAGCTACACTGATATTCATTCTCTGCACAAACCTAGAGCTCTGAACTCTAATTCGTGCTCTCAGAAAAGTTTACTATGCTGCCAGAAGTCATCATTGCAATTTAAATTAAAAAAGGACAATTAATCAGACTCCTGAAGTAAGTGAGGTCCTTTTGACTAGTTGGTTCAGATTAAAAAAAAAAAAAATAGGCTTCTCATAAGAGAATGCACTTGCAGTGTTTTAACTAATATTTTGACCTGCACAGGTAGAGGGTTGTTTTCATGAATGTTTCCATTCCAAACCAAAATGCATTTTGGAACTACTCCAAGAATTTAGTTTCTATCAGAGGCTACATAAATCTGCCCTTTTCTTGCACCATTTCCTCCTCACACTCTTGCCAACAAAAGAACATCCAACAGGCCAAGCTATCCAACAGCAACTAATGGATGGCCCTTGAGTGTCCCATTTGAGATCCCAGATTTGGCTCTGAAATGGAGATTAAAAGCCAGCTGTTTGTTGATTTTAAGTGAATTCCTCCGGTTAGTCTCACTACAGAGAAGGTGAAGTCAGAGGTGGTCTGATACATTCAAGATTTATTGTAGGAGCTGTGGGATGAATTTATGAGACACACAGTTTTCCATCCACATCCCAAAACCCACGTGCAAGCACTTGGTCAGCCAGTGTGGCTCCAGCTACAGTGTTGGACTACAGGACTGCTGCCTTGTAAATGCCAATTGTAAGTTTTAATGAGACAAACCCATTAGATGGCTTGACAGACCATCACAACAGTGACGCAACCGCGCTCAGCCCCCATTACAGGAGCAGCAGAATTTCAAAGAACTGCTATTAAAGAAAAGTCACAGAATAGCTCACACACAGCCCTGCAAACAACAACATCACCCACAGGCTGTGGAGCAAGGGGAAGGGCGGTGAGAGTAAAGCAGAAACAAGTGAAAGGAATTAATCCAAATACTGCTTTTCCCTTTCTAACACTCAGCATGGGCACAGCTTGGGTTTCAGGTACCATCTATGAAATACAACTGCTGTACATAACTACCACTGTATTATTGGTCCAACAGAGCCTACAGAGAGTTATAGCATGGTCTTTGCAAAAATGCACATATATAAAATCCCTTGTGCCAGGCAGTGCATTATATTGTCCGACAGATACCAACTGATACACAGGGCTGTATTCACTGATCTACCTACACCCACAAGGCATTTCCTTCCTGAAAGCCAGAGGAAATTTTTGTCACTCCACACCCTGACTTTCAGGTGTGATCCCTGCAGAGCATCAAGGGATATGGATTTTGGAATTTTGTATCTTCCTCCTCCCTTGGGTAGAAGTTCATACATCACCTGCTGTCCCTCCTGGTTTGAACTAGGAGTCTGGCCATCCCCACAGCTTGCTACAGGCAAGGTCTTACTTGTTTTCAGCATGTTGAGCCCAACACCTTAAATGTCACTAGGACACAATCCAATCAATGGAGTGTTTGGGTGATGCTCCCAAGATAAAATTTCCTCTGCAGAGTGTGCATTGAGTGGTTCTCAGTGGTTACAATACTCCTCTGCTGGCACTGAAAGAGACATCAAAGAGAAGGTCCCACAAGCATGGCAAGGTCCTGCTTGTCAAACCAGAGAGCATTTTACAAAGCTCTTCTTTCCAAATGAGCCTCTTCGCCTTATTTTTAAATATGTGTCAAGGAGGATCCAAGACTAACACAGTAATGAAAGTTGCTAGCTCCAGAATTCGCTGTGGCTTGTCAAAGTTATTTTCCCCAAATTAAAGACCCATAAACACACCCCTCTTGGACTGCATGACACACAGATCATAAAAGCAAATCTCAAGACCTGAGCTGGTGCTGAGAGGACACTTTGTTCCTGTTACTCATGAGAGTGAAGGGGACCCCTGTGATGCTGTAGTACACTGAGAGGATTGTGGGACAGGGGCACATGTGACTGTGTGGAACATCTGTTCTGCCCCATATATGCTGTCCAAATCTCTTTCCAACCTTCCTAGTCATTGTTCAAAGAGACATTACACAGAGCCACCTCCTTTGCCATCAGCTCTGACTGAGCCCTGTCCCAGTAAGCTGTTGGTGGGAAGCATCCACCAAGGACTGAAGCACCATGCCGTGGTTTCTGTCTCAGATCTGGTAACCATAACATAGCTGGAGCTGCAACGCAGGCCACCACAGGCTGAAAACTCTCTGCCTGCTTTTCATGTTAGTATTAATCACTTGACACCATGTGAAGTACCTCTGCCAGCTCTTGACAGCCTCTCAGTAAGATCCAACAGACCACAACATGTCAGAGTGGGAATTTTGCCTTAACAAGTCTAAACTGAGCTACCCCAACCCTGGTGAGCAAAGAGCAATGCTTAACGTGCCTATATTTGTTTCTGTGGGGTAAAATGTTCTGTCAAGCAGCAGGTCATTAACACATAACTAGGTAGTTTTCAATAAATTCGTACCCAGCTACCATGGCAGTAAATGACAACCTAGTGCCTGGTAGCATCAGTGAAGCCAAAGGATGTGCCTTTCCCGGCCACCACAGAGTCACAGGTCTGGAGATTCTGATATGCCTAGCTACAAATGATGTGCTTCAGAGAGAGGGAAGACAAGGCAGAGCAACTTGGCACAGAGGAGACAGCGAGCTTACTGTAGGTGCAGAAGGTTGGCAGGGTAGGAGATAAACACCCTGGAGCTGCTCTTATGGCCTTTGTCCCAACCCCAGAGAAAGGGGGGTTCCTTGTGGGTGCATCCTCTACGCACGTGCATCACAGACACCAGTGAAGGGCTGCTGTCACAGGGATGTGCTGGGCAGCACGCACAATGACTCCTTTCCAGGGACATGGGCTTAACGAGGGGAGACAGCTGAGTGCTGCACAACAACTGCCTCCTTTTCCACACTCCATCCAGAGCACCAGAGCCGGTGACAGGTCAGACCTCTGCAGACTTATGTCAAGGGTTAAACAAAAGCCAAGCTGCTGTCAGCAGCAAAGTGAGCCTGCAACTGTATGCCAAAACATGGATGCAGATCTGCAGTGTGCTTCTCTTGCACAGGAACCCGACACACTTCTCAGGAGGCAGAAAATCAAGCCAAAACTAAGACAAACCAAAAAAACAAGATAGAAGAAAAGTATTACATGTGGCTTACAAGGTCATTAACTGCAAGATGGAAGTCTTGCATGCAGTGACTTTATGGTTAGTCCAGTCAGTGAAACTCAGAGCAGTGGACAGCAATGCCATTTAGGAAGAGCAGATCAAAACTGCAGTTTTCAAGATTTTCCCTAGCCACAACTTAGATCCTTACGTTCCCCAGTTAAATGACTGAAATATGAACTTGAGATAACGCACGGGCACAGTGCAGAGCTCTGAGCCCTTCATGCCCTCAGCCGCTTCCTTCCCATTTCCTCGGGCACCTGTGCAGTGGCGTCACATGCTGTCAGAACGCGGCCTCGGTGCTTCACGCCTAATCTCCCCTCTGCCCCCCAAAACCCGCCTGAATTTGTCACAATGGCTCAAGAGGGAGTGAGGCTCGCTCTCCTGCGCTGGCCCCCTCACAATAGAGGGCTGCCCTATTTGTGTGAGAAGGAGAGGGGCTGCCGCCGCAGCCCTCGCATCTGTAAGGGCTGGAGACAAGCCGCACAGATAGGCAGAAATCAATAAGCTGGCGGATCAGAGGGCCCGGCGGAGGAGCCGCTCCTTGCACACGCACAGGGGCCGAACATCTGTCAGGCAAACAAAAAGCAACCCAAGCGGAACAAAAGAGAGGATTATTTTAACTCAAGTTCTTCTTCGGTCTCAGCAGGCAACGTTCAAGCCGTCCTCGTATTCAGACACTGAGGCCTTATGGAGTACGGGCTGTCCGGGAAATGCCAAACGCTGTTACCAGAAGACAAAAGAGGGGGAAAAGAAAAAAAAAATAGATATGGAAAATTCAGAATGTCTTGTTGAGTGCGATTGAGCAGGGGGAAGGTGGAGGGGTACCAATAAGGGGGCAGAGGGCAGGGAGGGGAGGAGGACAGAGTGACGATGTGATGGAGAAATTGATGACAAATCTCCACAGCAGTACTTGAAAACAAAGCTGATCATATCAAATCTGCCAGAGAAGCATAAAATATTGTCACACAGCTATGGATTGACAAGCACTGAGGCTGCACCCCCAGCTCCCTCCCTCATGTGAAAGGGCAGGCTTGTTGCAGCCCTTCTGCTAGTGCAGATGAACCCTGGGGAACTGGCAGAGCTGGCCCCACACCTCAGTGCCCTCTTTACCTGGAAGAAGCCCAGCTTTGACCACAAGCCCTTGGCACTTCTAAGGGAGCAAAGGATTTAGGATAAGCTCAGAAGCAAACTGCTGTGCCTCTCTCTTGTGCCTGGTGTTAGCAGCATACACGGTTATTTTGCACATTGGTTTCTCCAGCACAGCTGTGTCTTCTAATCAGCGTATCATGTATGTACTAGAAATAGGTGCAAAACAGTGAATTCAAGACAAAACAGATCTAGTAAAATCAGATTTGGGCTTTAAATGCCAGAAACCTTTATCCTTTCTGAAACAGAGGAGATAATGTTATAGCTGAGAATGCTCTATATTGCATTCACATGCTACTGCTCAGTGCCCTTATGCTGCTGTTGGCTTGGTGCATTTTTGAACTGAAGTATTAGTAGGGAAAAAAAAACCTCCTGGTTTTGGGTTTCCTTCAGCAGTTTCACAGTATGTAAGCTGCCTTCACTGCTGAAAGCAGAAGCTGTTCTGGATAAATGTGGACTTGCTTAGTTGAAGATTCTGAAGTTGCAGTTCTGTGGTCTGGGATGCATCCACCATTAAATACTAGCCCACAGCATCCCACAAAATAGATATATATCTCAGCCTTAAAAGTGACTTGCCATAGAAGACATGGGTTCTTAATGGCATTTTAGGAAGCATCACAAAAGTATTTTGACCCAGCTTCATTTTATTACCTTCTGTTTGGGGTGGAGGAGGGATGTGAACTGAAAGAGATTTTGACTTAGAGAAAACTGGCTCATTTATTAAAGAAATAAAAACAAGTTAATGATTTTAAAAACCAACCAACCAAACAAAAAAAACCCAAACCCACCAAAATAAAACATATGCTTAGCTGCTGCCTCATCTTAGAAGGTTCTGAATTTCCTTAACCTTATTTACAGTTCCAGACACAACTGGGCTGGCTGTCTTAACAGACATGACCCTTAAAAAAGAGTAAGCCCTGTTTTTTTTTGTTTTGCTTGTGAGAGTAAAGGAGAAGAAAGAGCTGCCTTCCTTGTCCCTGAGGAGGGTCTGGGCACAAAGTCCCATCTGGCCACAGGTAACTTCCTGGATCTCTTGAACTCAGCCTCTACACATCAAGGAGGAGCAAGTGAAACTTGGAGGGACTTAAGCCACTTGTGCATTTTGCAGACATGCACCACCTACCTGAGAGGAACCAGAGGCAGCAGAATAAGGGCTCTGTCAGCAGCTGGAGACAGGCAGAGCAGCCTGGTGCTGGCAGCATGCTCCTTCATCACCAGCAAACTAGGACATCTGCCACAAATGCAGCACCTCTCTCTCTCAGAAGCCTTGCTCAGGTGTACTGTGAGCATTTCATAACCCACAGGCAAGACAGTAACCTCTACTGGCCACTGCAGATGCTGCAGACCTGGGTACCTTCACCCCATCTACCCTGGAGACTCCCCAGCACTCATGGAGAGGACAAACTGAGGTTCAAGCAGCAACAGACACACCCTGCATGCTGCACTGCAGGTTTGTGCAGGGAGAGCACATCCAGCCCCCTGCTCATGTCCTACACAGATCATGCACATGCACCTGGACTATCTGCACAAACACCGTAAGAGTTCACAAGGCCAGAAAGATCAAACTCTCCTCCTAAAACACAATAATTCAGACACCAGCCTTTGGCATCTCCTTATCCAAGCTTCACTGGTCCTGAGCCTTCACCTCTTCTACAGGGAATCTCATGCAGCCTCCCTTGTAAAGAACCCCAAACACAGAAGCAGAGTCTATTTCCCACTGCTGTTTCTGGCCTACCCAGGTTGTTGTTGACTTTCCTTCATCAGGAAGGATGAAGGACTCAGCTCAGGATGACTCAACTCAGCTGCAGCCTTTCCTGGATGCCTCACTTCACCTGGGCTGCAGTTTTTGTAAGAAGTGTTTCCAACTGACTGCTTGGTCATGTCTTGGGAATTTCAGAGGTCCCCTGTTTTCCTTTTGCAAGCAGTTCTCATCCAGTAGCAAATCAATATCTTCTTATCTCACTGTCAGGACATTATTAATATTTGTCTATAGTCAATGTTTTTCCTTAAAGCCAAAGTTCTTGAGTTTCTTTTGCTCTTTGGGGCTATTTTTGCAGGTCTTGAACCACATGCAAGTCCTTTGTTAAGCCATACAAGCAAATGCTTCTATAGAGCATATAATGCTTCTATATGCTTTACATAGAGGCTGTTAAAACAGAGGGTTTGATGTTATGCTGGTAAATAATAAAAAATTAATAGAAAACTGAACATTTAGAGAGAACTGTTTAATGTGTGGAACAGTTATGGTAAGAGAACAGTATTGTGCAATAAAACAGGGAAGATGTTGCCCTTCAGCTTCCATGACAGAAACTCGCTCCTGATTCTCCTTGTGCACTGGCTTCTCCAAGGACCAAAGGAAAAAAAAACATGAAAGCAGTAAACTAATAAAAATAATGTGCATCTTTTTTGTGAAATTGTGCAGATTTGCCTTTGGAAAATACGTTTGTATGATGTGTTTAATTCTGTCATTGTCCATCAGCAGTGAAAGAGAAGCCATCTCATCAGTAGAATCTTTTTTTGATGGGCATTAGGCCTGAGTTGGTCTTGCTGTGAGAGACTCTTGGATTAGGGTCTTTTTTTACACACTTTCTGGCATGGCTGTTTCCTTAGAAATAAAGGCTTTGGGGTTGTTTTGGTGCCTGTGATGTTGCTCCAGAGGCAAAGGAGGCACCTGGAACACACAAACCAGGGACAGGGAACCTTGACAGAAGAAGGGACTGGTCACTTGCGAGTGTGAACTGACAGATACCTGCTCTGAGAGCAAACATGAGCTGTCAGTGCGACGGGTCCCCACTTCCTCTGGAGCCACAGAGCACCCTGCAATCTGTCTATGCTCCTTCTCCAAGCATGAGAGGCACAATGCCAGTGTGGGATAGAACACTCATGATGTGTGTTAGAATGGCTTTGCAGATGAGTTGATGTGGTCCAATAAACTCCACCTTGGGCACTCCTGCTCCAAGAGCCTAAAAGAGAGAGGGGACTAACCAGCAACTCTCAGACAAGCAGCTGTGACATGTGATCACAATACATTGATGGTGGCCACAGTTTTGACAGCTAAAATCAAAACAACAGAAAAAGCAGAGCAAGTTTTTGCCTTGTGGCTGCAATGAATTCCCTGGTGGCTGCACGCAGCCACTATTATTGTCTTGGAGAGTCACTGCCCTAAGAGATGAGCTCTTTAACAAGTGAAAAAACAACTCAATTAGAAATTGAAACTACATTCCTGAGAGGGGTTCAGCAGCCTCTTCTCCCATTAGCAACAGTGGGAGTTACCATGCTCTGCACATTGCCCAGCGATACTCTTCTTCCTTCAGCAGACAGCTCTGCTGTAACTGATTGCTTCACAATGTCATCCCAGTTTTCCTCTTTTGGGTACCAGTTGCTGATATGTGTGAATGTGCTGATTTTTGGGCAAGTTTCAGCCTAGAAAAGAAATCTTATTACACAAAGCAAAATGGAAAGAGCAGAGAGTTAGACATCAGATTTATGAGGTGATAAGCAAAATTTTGTTGAAAAGCACTTACTGAGTATTCACTCTGTGGATAAGCTTGTTCTTTCAAGAAGAGAGAAAAACAAGTCATTCTAGGATCTAAAACCATTCAAGAAATCAAACTTAGGCAGTTTGAGGATGATAGATTGGTCAATATGAATTTTGTGAGACGTACAGATATATTAACTTTTCTCCAAGGTAGGAAAGACAAAGAAAAGTATTTTTATTAAATGTATTCAGTGGGTGTGGAAAGCCTCCTGCAAGGAATAAAATGTCCTTTGAGTCTATGTCGTGGTAGTGTGGTACTGAAAACAGAAGGGGTGAAGGAATTGTGAACAGCTGGTGAGTGGCAGTCCTATACCAAAAGAATGAAGTGTGGAGGAGGGGAGAAAGCAATTAAAAAAACCAAAACAACAACAACAAAAAGCTAAAATCCTAACACAGTAAAATAAAACCCAAACAGAAAAACAAAACTGAAGTGTTGGGAGTGTACTGTCAAACACCAGCTTCTCATGAACTGTAAGAGCAACAGAAGCCATTGTCCTCTGTTGGGGATGGAAGCCATAAAAAAATAAACTGGGCTGGGAACATAGCTGCTGTGTGCTCTCAATCACAATTCTCAACTAAGCCCAGCACAACTCTGACTCTTCAATATGCTGAATGCTCCACAGAGGATGAGTGTACCCCTGCCTAGCTGGGGAGATGATCCACGAGCACTCACCTTCCTTAAAAAAAAATTAAAAATTCCCATCAGCTAGAATGCAATTACTTCATTGAGGCTCTCAGGTGAGAAAGAAATAATTGCTGCACGGCAGGGCGGTGGGGCTGTGGGACAGGGACTGGCGGCCAAACGCGTGGCACAGCCTGGGGCCAGCTCCAAGGAGAGGTTTGGGCTGGGGCGCTCGCAGGCGGCAGCACGCCCGGCTCCGGGCACGCAGCTGGCACACAGCTGGCACACAGCTGGCACGGGGCTCCTGAACTCACAGCTGGCACGGGCTCTGCCCCGGGCCCCTGAACTCACAGCTGCACTCCTTCCCGACAAGAGGAAGGCAGGGGTTTATGCCCAGCCTCAGGCGACGTGCGCTGGCTTTCCTGGCCAGCTGTCCCCGTGGCGCAGCATTACACAACTTTGTCCTTGCGTGCTTCCACCTGGCACGGCGGAGGCTCAGGGGTTTGGCACTCGCTGCTGCGGGAGGGGCCGGGAGGAGCTGCCTGCTCCCTCCGCATTGCCAGGGACTGCTCGTGGCTCAGGCAAGCCCGGCACGTTCCGCAGGAGGAGGGCACAGACCGGCACAGCCGCAGCGGAGCTGGGTGAAGAACTGCACGAAGATGCTTAAAAGCACAGGTGGTTTTCGAGAAAGGGGAGACTGAGCACACAGACTCTAAGTGAGCAACAGCAGCGCTGTGTAACGTCGTGACAGGCATGGGCAACAAGGGAAAAGCTTTTCACCACTTCTCAGTAAGAATATTAATGGGCTTCACCTGAAACAATGAGACAGCAAGGTCAAAACAAACGGAGAATGTTATCCCTTCCCATATAGTATCAATTATAACACAAAGAAACAAAGCTAGATAAGGGTGGTCTATGAGTGCAACTCAACACAAAGATATGGATACAACACGAACTCAGAAATTCTCAAATCACAGAATGCCAGGTACCAGGAAGATACATAGGGAGAATTGTCTCCCTTTGCTAGCCCTGTTCTTACACAGTTCTCTTGACCACTCTTGGAGGCTGGAAAGATCTTCACTGAACACAAGTCTTGTTTTCTTTGATTTTTAATTTCTCCTTTAAAACTTGACATTCTTAGTGATTAAAAAAGAACCTGTATTTGAAATAAATAAATTCACATCACTCGTATTCAGTCCTATGTTAACCTTACTGCCACATGTTTTGACATTCAGTATTTTTAAACTTTTTAAAAGGCTTCTGCTCAGGGATGGGCTCATCTTTTTCAGGGCATGATTGACAGGGGTCTATTTCAAAATACCTCCCATTAAGGGGAAAAAAAAAAAAAAAAAAGAAAAGAAAACTACCTTAATGGTGAAGCAGGGAATGACAGCAGCAGACAAAAGGTCGTGGCTTCTTTGTTCTTGAAATCTGAGGAAAATACACAGAACTCCATTGTATGACTTTTTCATGCACAACATTGTCTCCCTTGACCCCATGCACATCTGCAGCCTGAAGTGCTCTGTTATCTCTGGATAACAGCTGTTGCATCACTGATTATTCATCAGTTCCACTTTAGTCTGCCTAAGGTGCTGTGAAAAGACCACAAGTTACTGGGTTTACTAAGTGAATTCAAGATAAAGCCTAAACTTGCTGGGAAAAGAATAGGAATAACAATGGATCACTCTTACCGGACATTTTGTTTGGCTGTCTGTAGCACATCGGTCTATATTTTAACACATTGAAATTGAAGGATCTCTCTAAGCTTTCACAGAATCCCCTAATTTTCTCACCTAATTCCTTTATACTTTTCATTTGGCTTTGGAGAGCAAAATGCAAGGGCAAGGAACACATGCAGTCAGCACTGGAGAAACAAGCAAGCCTTTCAGCTTTATGATGTGCAGAAGCAGAACTTGCAGAGAGATTAATTAGTGAGGATTTCCAGTTAAAAGAAGGGGGACAAAGAGGTACATGCACAACCCAACTCCTTGGAATGCAAATACTCCTTGATCTTTATTTGGGGCAGAGGAAGTAATTTCTCTCCTGTCCTCTCACACTTGCTATGGAGACCACAATTCTGTATGCACCTCCTCCCCAGGTAATTCATCTTCTGGGCTCTTCCATCACCACCTCCCCCAATCATTTTCCACCCCTGCCACTCCCCAGTTACCAATGCTCATATTCCCACATGGGTGCTAAATCCCATCAGTTTCTCTGTCCGAAGAATAAGGATGGAAGAGGATTTCTTTGATCTCCAAGACTCTTTCATGGGTCATTTGAGAGGTGAGGATAGAAGAAGGTGAGGATTTCCAGTTTATCAGCAAGGCATTGATGATTGCTGGGAATATAATAGTGGATATTCCTGAAAAAAAAGAAAAGAGTTGCTTTGCAGCCCAACACTAAGTTGTTAATGAGCTCCTGGTGTAAATTCACAGGGTGCAGGGAGTGACCCTAAGCAGGTGGCTCTGCAGTGACATGCAGCCTCCAGTTATTTACTTACAAGTAAGTTGCACATCTCCTGTCACTGAAATATCTGCATACTAAACATGTGAGTTTAGATTTGTGTTATGGAATCCACAATGTGCTAGGCATATTATCAGAAACACAAACCCACCTTGCAGACTGTAAACCAGAGACAACAGTTCCTGTAGGAGCCCCAGAGGAGACACTAGCTATATTGTGAGGTGGCCCTGAGTCCTGGTCCTGGTGGCTCCTTTGCCTTGTGGCCATCAGTAAAGTAGAATGTTTGGAAGTCACCAGTCTTCGATCTCTCCAAACACGAAGGTGCTGCACAGGCACAAGTGTTGCAGGTAGCTGCAGTTTGTCTGTGGGAGTTATGAGTTCTATGGCTCAGGTACAGGATGCCAACACCTAAGTCTACTGCAATGATATAGAGGGACTGAGCTAAAGGTACATATTCAACCTTTGTTCTAAATACCCTAATTTGATTGCAAAATTACTCCTTTTCATGCTCTCAACTTGTCTTTTGTCTCCTCCGGTTCACCCGCATCATATCCCTTGCAATTATATCACACTCCCTTTGTCCATGTGCCAAGAATTTGCCAAGGACTTGCAAAATCCTCATTCCTGATTGTTTACCTGTTTGGTACAGCATTTCTGCCTTTCTTCAGAAAGCAATTCTGCCACAGCCTCCTTCTGTTGGGGGAAATTATGCAAATTGCATAGATTAAATTGCTGTATAATGGTTGATCAGCTTTTCCTTATTGTTTGCCATTTGCTACACAGGATTTGCGTGCATTTAAGAGTTTTATGTGTTTAATAGTTATTTAAGAAGCTTAGCATAGCTAATACCTTCAAGCAGTTCTGCCCCTGCAGGCTGGAGGGAAGTAAAGGCTACCTCTGGCATCGGTGGTTTTGACTAGAGGAGCTTTAAAAATGATTTTTAAAGCTTGAGTGGTGAACATGTTGGGGATAAGAAGCAGTGACTGCTGACATTGTTTGGACAGAGCATTGCTGTTTACCAAGACTCTCTTCTGTCTCTCTTTGATAAAAGAGGGTACAAAGCAGACTCAGCTCCCACTGGAGGAATGGGTCCAGCAGGATGCAGGTCTTCAAATTCCATGTTTCCTATTACAGCCTGTTTCCACTCATGTACATGCAAATGCTTGGATTCACTTTGGCACAAGCATGGGCTCCTATTCCGGCTCAAGGCTGGTTGCAAGAGAACACATAGGCATTTCCTCTCAGTTGCCAGATCCCGTTCTCGTTAACATTTTGCCAAAGCATTAATCATATCCCAAATCCCACGTGCCCCCGAGCAGACTCTCCCTCCCAGCTGCCTCATCCCCATTCCTTGATAGACAGACTTCCATCTCTCTCCCACTCCTTACACATCCCCAGTCTTTTCCAAGAGCTGCAGCCCCACCAGAGCAGAGCAGGCAGGACAGGAGCAATGAGTGCTCTGCTGCCATCGAGATGGCTTTGAGGCATCCTAACAGGCCATGGAGCAGAGGCCACTCCAGTGCACTCAGCAAAGCACACAGAATCCGAGCAGTACCTACGCCTTTTCTGCAAGCAATTAACTGAAGAAGTCAGGTTTGGTTTTCTTAAACAAATTAGCCTTTTAGTATTGAGTTATATACACCGTTGAGAAAACAGAGAGTAAAGTAAATACGTCCTTGAAAAGCAGCCCTTCTCCCACGCAGCCCCAGAGAGTGCTACTCACACATTTGCCCACTGCAAACAGATGGGCCATTTTCTTGTGTCTCTATTAGGTAATAGGCTCAAGCTGTGAACAAATAAAGCCGAAAACACCCAATATGCCAATGTGTTAATTTTGTCTTCCTGTAGGTGTCCCTGTCGATTGTAAAATTGAGGCAGCCCCAACTTTTTCGTTTCTTTTTTTTTTTTTTCAACAAAGACAAGCTATAACCTTTTTCCTTGGCAAAATAAATTCTAAGCATTTTTCACAGTAACAGATACATAAAAGTAGTTGAATAAGCCATATGGGAGAAACAACGAAACTAACTCTCACAACTTGATGGTCTGTCTGTAGCTGTGTTATATATTTAGATAGCTGGACTCTCCATTAAAAAGTACATTTCTATACACATTCTTTACCAATCCAAAGTTTTAATGATATGCTCAGAACCACTGTACCCAGTGTGCCTGTGAGTACGCACGGGATATATAAATATTTGTCACTTGCATGTGGTACATGATGCACTTCACTGGGATATAGCTCAGGGCAGCATCTGGCTCAGGCTCCACAGATCCTAAAAACTAGTAACATGTGTGAATTGTTCATCATTACTTTTATGCACAGACTGTCCCCATGCTTGCACTGGAACTGCCAGAGGGTTTCCACAGGGAGCAAAATGGATGATAAAAACTCCTAAAGAGGTCTAGACTTTAACTAAAAAAAACCCCAAAAATTCAATATTCTTTTTCCAAGGTACTCAGTCCAGTACTGCAGTTTCACTTATTGTGCCTAGAAAGTCTTTCTCCTTGCAGAGTCGAATTCTTCAGCCCAAGGAGGAGCAAACGCTGAATGCCACAGGGATTTGTGTACTTCCCAACACAAATTCAACAGTTCTTAATGCACTCAGGCCTGTACCCAAGAGATATAAAGGTGCTTCTCTTTCTTTAAAGCTTAACCTGATTAGAGTCACCCCTATGACTCCTAATTTACCACTATCAAACTGCCTCTCCTATTGTTATAACCTTTCTGTCTTTCACGAGGGCTCTTTGGAAGCCTTTCACATACTTGTTAAATGCTCTTGGTCACAAAGCCTGCTCAAAGTTCCCTTGATCATGTCATTGCTATGGTGTAAAATTGAATTACTTTTACAATGCGTGCTGTACCCTGGCAAAGCAAAGCCTTTCCCACAGTTAACAGAGGTGGAAGGCCTCAAAAATAAATGAATAAGGGAGGACCAAAAGAAGAGAATTTTCATTAAAAGAGAGAAAATAACTTTTTCTTGAAATGCAGGGAAGGCAAGCTCAAACAGCTCTTTAGTGAGTGTCTGCCAGGCACATTATATCACTGTTTCAAAAGAGAAATGGACTGCTGGGGAGGGGTTAATAAGAGTGAAAAGTAAAACATTTAAAATTTGCTTGATTGTTTTTTTTGTGGTAGTTATAGAAAACATCTTGTCCCCCAAGAAGAATCAAGAACATGAACTGCTTTTTTGTTTCGGAAAATGGCTGTGGGATATTGTAGGGCTGTGCATCACAAAGTTAGTTCTCATCCTTATTTGTGTCTTTTTTATAGGTTTGGACATCAAATGAATGAGGTTATCCAAACCAGAAATAAGTATTAAAACTAGGCAAGCATACACTGAGAGCATACTCCCCATACCCCCAGAAGAAACCCTCTCATACATCCCTTCCTAAAAAATAAGCCAGGCTTTGTTATTGTGTTGTATTGTATCACCTAAATAAAGGATTTTGATTAGCCCTGCTTATTCCAGATTCTTGTTGCACTGTGCAATAGCAAGGCCAGACTGGCAGCCCATTGCTCCCTGCTGGAGATGGCAGAGTGCCCCTTGGAAGGCAAGGCTGTCTTTGGGAGAGCTCCATGGTGTTGCACTGTCTTCAAGGTGTGAAACACCCGCAGCAAAACACAGGACATGGCTAACATCTTTCTGGAGTTCACCACAGTCCTCCAGGGACCCCACTGATCAACCACTTTCCCTGGTGTCAAGAACTCAGGCTCATTTTCCTTTCCCCTCTGTTTTTGCTGCCTGACCTGTTCATTGCTATTATACTGAGAGGCTCACGGTCCATTCTGTCACAGCCACAAATGGTTTCCTTCACCTTCAGGTCTTCACATACTTAGCAGCACATCCAGTCTTCAAGCCAGTGGCCAGGACCAGCAGGAGCTCATGGCCAGGGTTGCAGGATTCATGGCCACGGCCCTAACTGGAGAGAGCCTTGATGCACCCATTCTTATCTTGGGCAGCTCAGTTTCAGGAGTCCATGAAGTTCATGACAATCCCGGGTGGCTCCAGTCCTGCCTGTTCTGTGAAAGGCTCTGTGCTGCCCTGTCATGGGGTAATTAATAGTCATCTTCCCCAGGTGGTGTTCTTGCAGGTATAGATTCTGCTGAAAACATGCTTTTGGGAGAGCTTGATCCTGCCAAGAAGGGTGATTTCATTGCACTATTATCATGAAAGGTGTTTGTGTGTTTGCACAATGCCCTGCTCTCTGATGCAGGCACAGCACATCTGGACAGATGTGACCCCTCTGTTGCTCAAAGGGATTCCCAGTTAACCAAGCAGCACAGAGAACAATGGGAGCAACACCCTTTTGACTTGCATGTTTTTCATCTTTCTTTTTTCTTCCCCTGGATTTTCTAAGGCAGGCAGTGAATACTGAAGTGTCACCACTTGCACTTAAAGCCTTTGCAGGTGATGGTGTGATGCTTGTTCACACCAGCATGAGAGGAACCCCCCAGCAGGAAGTCAGTTCTTTCAGACCTCTTTAGAAATGTGTGATAATCTTATAGTGTATCAACACTTTCTCCCTCCCTCTCTCCCTGCCTCTAATTTCTCCTAAACAAGCCTGTGTTAGTCTCTAGGTTTTGATGCTGCTGCTGACACAGCTCTCCTTTCTTTGTATTTGCCTATTTCACACCTCACTACTCAGTGCTTTGAGGACAGGTTTATGCATTCAGTCTACACCTAGCCTGCTGTGTTGCACTCTCCATGATGCTCTTTTCCCACGTGCTTTGGAAAAGACACATTTGGTGATAGATATGCAGGCCTTTTTGTTTTCTCTTTCTTTCTTTCTTTTTTCCCCCTTGTGCTTTACCTTCTCTCTAAGTGTTGGTCCATATTTAAAATTTGCACGTATGAATCACATTCCTCCTAGTCTTACTGTGTTCAGATCCAGTCAGATTTTTTTTTTCTTAACACAACCAGCTTTTATTATGTACCATAATTCTGAAGTTTTACGGGAAAGGAAAGCCTGAGGTTCAAGACCTTCTCTGAAGTCAATGACAATTTGACTTCAAATTGTCATTGGAACCCACATTCCATTGGAAGACACTTTCTGTCAAAATGATGTTTGTTCTATGTATGTATTTGTTTCAATTACCAATTCACCAAGTAACCTTTGAAAGATTGCTTTATCTTGATCTGCAATAAAGTTGAAGGGTTTGAGAAGAGTTTCCTGGCCAGCTCTATTTATGTCACTGAATTTCTCTGAGATGTTGATTAATTTGCTCATGCAATTCAGCAAACAAGGCAGGAACTTGAGTTTAAATTTGGGAAATAATAACACAGACGAGCGGTTAAGCAATATTCCCAAGGTCGCGCTCCAAACAGGAATGTGCTCTGCCACAAGACCGATTGGGAACATGTCACACCAGGCACCACATGTGCCATGATCATCCTCACCACAAATCTGAGAGATGAGAGAGGAAAGGCTTCAGAACGCAGACTTTGGCTTGGTTGCACTCCGTGCTGCTGTTTTGTTTGATGCAGATGAGAGGCAGCTCAGGAGCAACTCGTGTGTGAACAGGTAAGTGTGTGGCTAAACCATCACCTCTGGGAGCTGAAGGGGACACCTCTGCTCACTCCTGACCTGTAACACTGAGTGAGTAACTCAGATTAGGTTTGAAGCATCTCTCTGGTGACAGCAGATAAGGTCCCTGTGGCTTGTTTAGGGAAAGACAAATTATGAACAGTGAAAGGCCTGGAGGGAAGGAGGGGAAACCATAATGAGAAAGACAATACATTCAGTATTGCCCTGACCCTGTGAAAGAGAAAGGGGGCTGTGACCAAAACCCTGATCTAGATTAGATCCAGAGATCTGGTTGAGTCTACAATAAGATCATCTTCAAAGCTTAAGTCCTGACTTCAATATTTGTTTTCTCATCTTGAGTAAGAGCTGGTTTGAAGACACTGCTTCAGGCACACCTTGAATACAAAATAGTGTGAAATTCAAAGTGATAAAATAAACAGATAGAAGCAAGTCATTTGGGAGATGAGAACTTCTACCAACACTGAATGAAATTATGCAAAAATTCCAAGATCAGTCAAGTAAGGTATCTTAACATATTTTATTGTGGTTAAATGCCTATTATCATGGGCCTTTCCAGCAAGTGTCTTTTGGTGCATTAGAAAGAATCCACAAAAGAGCAGTTCTCATGGCTCTTTGAAAAACTCTTGATTTTAAAAAACTTAAGTAAGAGTTGGATTTCTGCCAGAAATCCTGTATCACAGATTGTGTCTCCCAGGGTGAAACTCTGTGTTCAAACATGTGCACATCTTTGCTATATCCAAGTCCTTTATTGTTATGGATTATTCTTTTTAGAGGTCCCTGAGGACTTTTAAGTAATTTTCTTATAATTAGGGGTACATGGTGAAGCATGCACACCAGCACTCAAAATGGAAATGTTCCTCACACTGCATTATCTGGCACACTCCTTCTGAGGGGTGTCTGGTTTGGGCTGTAGGGTTTTTCTAGTTTGTGTTTGTAGAGTTTGCCGTACATCAAAAGAGAACCAAGAGAAAAGGGAACAAAATCTTGAACCCACTCTCTTTCCTCTGCCACTACTGTGAAATATGTTCCCAAGAATGGGAACAAGAATGAGAGCAGGCCAAATTATGCAGCGTTGGTATATAAGTGCTCTGGGAAGGGTTACCAGGGCATTTCCATTATTTGCTGTGGTTGTTCAGTGGTTGTGACATTTAGAGGGTACTTTGAAGAAAATAGCCCGGCTGGTAAATGACAGCAGAGAAAGGGGAAGGCAAGCAAATGGAGAGGAGGGAAGTTCACAGAGATTTCCTGACAAGATGAAAGGCGAAAGAAAACTCAGTGAGTTCTTATTCAAAAACCATTTTGGTGGCCTCTGTTTGAATGAGGAACAGTTTCTTAGCATGCTTAACAACTCCTTGGTCCTGTCCAGGAGTGCACCTCACCAAATGTCTGCTGTGTTTAACACCACAGTCAGCTTTGTATGTGTGATGAGAATTATTTTTACAGCTGAGTTTCTTAAGACAGGCCCACATGTGTGTAAATCCTGGTGGGTTTTAACACACCTCCGTTGCACTAAAGAGCGAAGTACTGATCTTCACCAGGATTTACAAAAGTAAATACAAAAGTATTTACACCTGATGTTTAAGCCAAATGAAAAGCAGCCTGAGAACCTGGTCTTTCTACAGGGTGTGCATGTGTTGAGATGAGCATGATGACAGTACTTTCCCTGCTGATTCTCAGCACAACTTTTTGTCATGTTACATCCAAATCCTTACACGGACAATGATACTGATAATTGATGCTAATAATAAGGAATCCTCTGTCTTTTGCTTGTAAGAAGAAGCCAACAGTGAAAAGCTTTGGCTTTTGCTGAAACAATGGTGAAATGGGCCATGGAGTTTGAAGGAAAAGAGGCCCAAGACCTTCAGCAGCACCTCCGTGCCCTGGGCAGCCTGGCCTCCTCTGTTTTCATTGCAGCCTCTTTGCCCATGTGGAGCTCTTCACCCAACCATCAATACACTGAAGGTCATAATTTCCTAACCTGCCCTATTGGCTTCCCCATGGGATTTACTAGCTCCCTGCTCCTGGTGATCTCATTTCCATGTGCATGGGATGAGGTGAGAGCATGGCCATTTCAAAGCCTCGGAAATGGACCTCCAGCACTGGGGTGCTGAGGGAGGACACGGGAATCAGCATGAGAATGTTATCCTAACACCTTGGCAAGAATGAGAGCCCTCACACAAATGTTTATTCAGAGGCAGAGGGATGGCCCTGCTGCAAAAATAAAATGCTGGCAGCATTTTATTTTTCACTCTTAGAAGTGTGAAAGGGGGACGGGTAAAGAAATTTACAACTTGTAATTCCCCCTCTGAGACCTACAAGATGCTACAGAGTTGTGGAAAAGCAAAAGGCTTTTAAGATGCAAGAGGGAATTCACTGCCCACGGTGAGCTTAAACCTGCAGCTTGTTCTTCTGACTGTGCTTGGAAAGAATTCAGGCATAAAGCTGATGTCAGCAGAAGATGGATCAGAAAAAAGCAATGTGATTTTGCCCAAGTCATGGCTTTCAAAATGAAACAAGATCATTCTTGTTTGGCTGGAAATGCTCAGCAGCCTGATACAATCTGGCCACAGAGCTGTGCAAGGGGTGAGGTACCTACCAGGAGAGCAGCAAATCTGGTCAGGTAATGAAAGTTATCCTCTGCCTAGAAAAAGCTTTGGGGACTTATCTGGTGCTCCTAAAAGAGTACAAGACGTGCTAATTAATGCTGGACACTAATGAAAGGTTTGCATGGTGATTGCTGCTGAACCAAAGCAGTGGCTGCTCCTGCTGCTGCTCAGCACAAGGTGCAGGAGAATGCAGAGAAAAGGTCTTGTGTTCTGAACCAGCCCAACTTGCTCTCAGCTGTGTCCTGGGAGCTGTCTTCAGCTTCCAAGAGGTCTCTCTCATCTCTTCCATTTATAACAGGAGCAGGACACGTGGTTTTCCACATTAGCATATCACACCTTTCTCCTGGATGAGTGGACATATGTGATGCTGCTAAACATTTTGCCCAACTTTAGGAGAGTTTTGCAAAAAAACAAGTCTTGTCTGCTCCCACAACATCCCTCAGGAGACCAGCCTGTAAGTGTATTTAACATGTCTGGAGCAACAGAAAAATATGATCAGAACATATTGTAGACAGGAGAATTTCAAACCCAAAAAGTCCATGATATTTTTTTTCACCTGAACACTTGTGTCCCAAGGATCCTTGGCTATGAAATTTCAGCCCATTCTTGTGTACTGAGACGGGCTTTGACTCTGGGAGGATGATAAATTGCGGTGCCCTGAAGGAGATGAAAGCAGGTTAACAGAGAGCATGGCCTTATTTCTCACACAATTCACATGGGTGAGTTCACCCAGTTTCTAAGGTTTACCTGCCTGTCAATGATAAGCAGTTTGCATTAGTTTCCTCTTTTAACCACCAGCCTCTGGCTAGCTTGTGTTACAGGGTCATGCCTCTACTCCTGATCAGTGAGTCCATCCCATGTCCAAAGCCTGACCAGCTGAGGAGGAACTGAAGGGATCAGCCTGGCACAGTAGCTTGATCTTTTTGACCAACCATTCTGGACAACTGAAAGAGATTACCACATTTATCTGTACATCAGAAGACAGTGGCACATGCTTCTAACTTGTGTTAATGTGACCAGGACGAACACGAGCAAGGCCACTTCTATAGAGCAATGTGCTGAGAAGTTTTAATTTTTCATTATATTTAACTTTTAAAATAATTGCAGGTCATTTAATTAAATGTATGGGCATGAATGTGTTGTGCTCAGATGTCACAGCAGACTGTTTTCTAATCAATAAAGCATCTATTTTCACTTAATGAAGTCCAAAGCTTTTGGTATGGCATTTTTGTCCCATAGATGGTAACACCTAGTCTTCCTTCTTTGGGAGAGCAACAGGTCCCAGAGATTTCCAGAGAACCAAGAGAGCTCCTGGGCTCTGCAAAATGTCCTTCCCCCTCTACTATGGTATAAGACTTTAGGAAAACAATCTGGTTTCATCCCAGTGATATCTGAGCTGCCCCTTTCTAATAGTCAAAGGAAAAGCAGCACTTCCCAAGAACAGATCTGGGTCTCAAGTGAACTCTCAAGTGAACTCTCAAGTGAATAACCTGTGCAAGAGCCTGGCTTTGCCCTACCTGGAGCAGAAGCAAAGGAACCATGAGGCTGACTGGAATAACACACCTCAGGGAGCCAAGCAACCACCACCACCAAGCCACCAGGCTTCTATTTTGTGTCAGCACTGCAGGCTCCCTTTACAGTAAGAAACAAAACAGGCACAGTCAGTACCTCTAGGAGAATAATTTCCCACCTATTTTAGGAGGGCCTCAACTGCCCTCTGAAAATACTTGCTATGTCCTGGACTGGCAAGTGAAGAAAGACAGACTACCAGTTTGGATCTGCAGCTTTCAGACAGCCAGCACTGGATGAGTGCCCTTAGGTATCATAGGTTAGATGCCTCGAGTTAGTTGATGGGCAAAATACCTTTGTCAGCCTCAGAGAGGAGCTTCACATTTGCAGAACTGAAACCCTTTAAAAATAATCAGAAAAAATAGCAGAAGAGATTAATTCATGTTGCAGACTACTTATTGGACACTTAGGTCTTCAGATTGAATCATCTTCAGCTTATGTGACAGCAAAACAAGAGCAAACAGAAATGGCTGCAGTGATTTTTGCTGAAGGAAGAAGCCTTCCAGCCTGGGCTGAGATCTTACACACAGCCTGGCCACTCTGGCTAGTGCTAATCTCACCAGCATCCTGGAAGGTCAGATGATAAGCTTGCACATCCACATGGAATTTTCCGCAACAGCCACGGGCATAAGTTATTTTCAGTGATCCAACCTCAAACTTCCTATCAAGGCATTTCAATTCCCATAGAACTGAAGACAGAGCACACAGCTGGCTACTGCTTTTGGGGGTAGTAAAACTGTATGGAAAATTGAGGTTGTAGATTTAAAACACTCAAATAATTATAATTAGACTAAGGACATCCTGAGTTTTTTGCCTGATGTGGAAGAATTGTGCAAGCAACTGATAGTGAACCAAAGAAACATTATACATTCTTTACAATGTTATACGATTTCCTTATAAATTATCAGGCTCAGCCCATATCTGGAGATTCAGGCAAAGTGAACTGATGGTCTGATCTGGTGTAGCAAATCCCACTTTGTTTTGGTTTCAGCCCTTTTTTTTTTTTTCCAGCAGCAATAGTTAATGTTTGATATGCAGGGCACAGGGATAATTATCGCCACATCTGTTTTCTCTGTTACAGACTGCATTTTTAGCCATGTAATCACTAACAATTGGATGGAGGATTCCCAGAATATGTTTATCAAAGACAAGTATTGAGAGGCATCTGTTTCATTTAGTCTGGAAAGAAAAAAAAGTAGTCAAAATTGAATACTTACCCTGGAGCAATGATGAAATTATGCTACACACTAAAGTCCCAGCTACTGCTCTATTAAATCAACTTTTAATGCCTCCTTGTTAAATCTGCTAACCTTTCCTGCTCCAGACATGCCCAGATTTCATGAGCATCTTTGCCAATACTAGGAAGCAACTGATGGTAACCAAGAATAGAATGCAGCAAAATTTAATTCCCAGAGTCAAACCAGCTTGTATTTTCCACTGTTATAATAAGCAAACTCTAATTAAGTGTACTAAGCAAAGGCCTGGCTTGCAGAAGCTCTGCACAGACAGCAAAAACTCTGAAGGGCAGGACATGCTTTATTTGACAGCTTCTGCTAGAGAGAATAAAAATAAATACTTACAAGGAACATTCACATAACCCCTTGCTCATGTCAGAGTCTGTGGTTTGCAGATCATTGCAGACAAACTGAAATTGCAGTGCTTGGCTTAGTGAATTCCCACATATCTGTCTCAAAGTCTTGCTGTTCTTTGAAGACAGAGGAAGTTTCAAGTATTAAAATCATCTTTTAGATCTTTATGAGGCAGTGTGACAAGGTACTTGGTGCTTGTAGGGAGATGAACAACCAAAGATCTGTAATTTTTTTCCAGCTATTCTTATGCTACTGGTAAAGCACCCTGGTACACGGAGATACTCTCTTCTCCCCCATCTATTCTCCTCTCACCCCTCATCTCCCCTGCAGTTCCTGGCAGAGTTGCTGGTAGAGAACCTTGGGCTGCAGAGCAGACACATCAATTGTCTGGGAGTTGACATTTCCTAGCTCTCAGTCGTGCCTCAGCTGTGCCCCATTCTGCACCACTTAGTGGCCTGTGGAGGTGCTGAGGTCCCCCAAACCCTGAAGGATCAGGGGGGATAAGTAAAAACATCTCTTCCAGTAGGGAAGATAAGAAGTTGCTTTGCATGAGTTTTGTGTCTACACTAAAACTCTTAGATGTATGGTGACTTCCAACAGGATCTGGAACTATCTGTCTATCATCCATCCATCCATCCATCCATCCATCCATCCATCCATCCATCCATCCATCCATCCATCCATCCCTACCAGTGTTAACTGGTGTTAATAAAGTACTGCACAGTCAGACTTAAATAGAAACGCACATTTCAAATTCATAAAAATGACCACCAAAGGTTGCAAAGGATGGCTCCATGCTAGTCTCTCAGCTGGCTGCTGTCAGTGTAATGAACTAAGCAATTCCATTTTTTAATGCCATGTAAATGATAGCGCTGTGTTGTGATACATTAATTAAGTTCTTTGAATAAAATAATCAGAAAATTCTGTAAGGATGCTTCTTTGCTTTCTAAAGGGAAGAAATACTAAACCCAAACACAACCCCAGGCTTTGTGTTTATCTGGTGGTTTGTTTTCCTCTGGAGTTAATTCATGGGTTGAAATCTCCATGCATATATATTCACACATGTAAATAAGGAATGAAAGGCTTCACATTCTGTGTGAAAGGCCTCAAAACACTTCTCATAATTTAACTTAATAGATGTTAGCAACGTGCCAACTAAATAAAGTGCCTTACACACATTTAGATGAAGCATCAGTTTTGCAGCTGACTGACTACTGCTCCATTATTTCTACTAATTACATATTTATCTGCCTTAAGATGCTTTTTTAACTATTGATTCAACTAGAAACAGCTTGCACAAAGCCAAAAATAAAGCAGCATTATGAAGTCAGACTTTTACATGCAAATACAGGACCCAGTTAAGAGGGTATAAAGCAGCAGTCATGTACCTTCAGAAAGACCTCCACCACCTTGTGTGACAGCTAAAATTGTTTCATCTCAGGTTTTAACGCAAAAGCACAGGAGTTGATTAAAATGGGAGGAACTTAGGAATGACACAGGACATGAGAATGTCCTGTGGTCAATGTAAACACATCAGTGCTACACAAATGAACAGGCGTCAGATTCATAAATGCTGAGTATTGCTCAACATGATACAAAGAGCTTCAAAAGGGAGCAATGCTGTGTTTTGAACAGACCCTAATTTCTCAAGAAATTAATAGACTCTTCTTTTTGCTTATCTACTACTCACAGAATGATCTGAAATCAAATCTTGGTTATGCTTGACCTATGTTTGAACATTATAAGAGTCAACACCCTTGCTACCTAAGTCTGGATTGTTGCACCAAACTTATACCTTTATGTATAATTTAAAGCCCAAATTCCATTTATATAAATTAAATTGTGATTTTCAGTGCTTACAGCTTCTCAGGAGTGGCTCTGGCTATGTGAGGAAATAAGTATACAATGTTTATCTATTGCACAGAACTCTCAGATGTGGATTTTGCTCACCTATCTCCAGTTACAAAACACTTTCAGTAACTCATAAAAGGTGCATCCTATCCCTTGTCTTCCCCAAACAACCATACAAACAAAAAAAAGCAAGCATTATCATTTGTCTTGGACCTCAATCTCACCTGGCATGGGCCAAGACACTAATGCTGAGAGTCTATGGAGTTACACTGATTTATGAAAACAGAGACTAGATGCTGAACTACTGCAGTTTCAAAATATGTCCCTGTAATGTTCTCCAAGACTCAAAGCCCATAAGTGAACATCACAGCCATGTCAGCCAGCAGAAGTTGAGGTCTTGCTGGTGATGAGACTTTGGGAGGCTGCCTTATAGTTCCTTCCTTCCTTCCTTCCTTCCTTCCTTCCTTCCTTCCTTCCTTCCTTCCTTCCTTCCTTCCTTCCTTCCTTCCTTCCTTCCTTCCTTCCTTCCTTCCTTCCTTCCTTCCTTCCTTCCTTCCTTCCTTCCTTCCTTCCTTCCTTCCTTCCTTCCTTCCTTCCTTCCTTCCTTCCTTCCTTCCTTCCTTCCTTCCTTCCTTCCTTTTCTATTTTTTAATAATGAGTGTATATGTTTAGGGATTTTGACATCTAGCATACGAAAGGTATGTATGTGATCACCGTATGTAAAAGGAGAAAAGGTGTGCACTGTATATAGTGCTGAAAGTGTACTCATACATGTGTAAATGTCCATGTATGCTATGCATTTCCATGGGAACACAGGGGTGCTTCTTCTGGAATAATGAAGAGAGCAGTAGATGACTGGGGTGGTGGAAAAGTCACCCCATCCCCTTGCAAAACCAAGCATCGTCTGTACTGCAGGCTGGCAAATAATAAGCATTAATGCCCTCAAACAATGTGTGCTTGAAGAAAAGGGATGGATGTATTGAGGGAGGGGAGATTTGTAAATATTGCCCACAAATCATTCAGCGCTGCTTTCACAGTGCACTACTAAAGACAGACTAAATTAGCAGTCCACTTCCCCCGCTCTCCTTCCCACTCAAGTCATGTCTGTTTACCCTCAGTAATGACAAAACGTAGACAACTGTCTGCTAGGACTGTGGTGACATTGGCACACACATACCAGACAAACAGAATGTTGTGGGAAACAGAGATTGAAGCATCTTGATATACGAGAAACAATTATCATGGGAATTGTTGTTTCTCAATGCAACAGCTATAATAAATAGTTGCCATATGCTAAGCACAGATGCCTCCTTGAAAAGCAGCCCTGTGATGGCACAGCCCATGTTCTCCGAGTCTGGGGCTTTGATGAGATGACTGGATTTTTGCAAGAACTGCTGCCCCAAAGAAGTGTATCTCCAGCCACTGAAGACCTTAAGGGAAAAAAAAAAAGAAAAAAAAAAAAAAAAGAAGGGGTTGGGGCAAAGTAGAAGCATTGCATTTTGCAGGTGGGTTTTGCAGTGGAATCTGAAGCTGATTCCTTCAGTCAGCTGAGAGAGCTGGGATGCCTCTCAGTAACATGATTTTTACCTCTGCCTGCTTCTCAGAAAACCAGGTAAACAGAGGGGCACAGATAACCTTTCTGAGGAAGAAGTGCTGCCCACATTACACAGTTTCAGAACTGCAGGAGGATTTGGTGCACAGCAGGGGCCTCAGGCTTTGTTGATTTCAGGACTTATGGGTGGAGTGCTTCATCTCCATCTAGGCAGACACACACTCAGAGGCACGCGTGCACATATGCATGCACACATGTATCTGCACCCACCTATCACAAGACTGTTCTGTCCATCTAGACAGGAGAGCAGAGGAGGATAAAGAAGCACACGGAAGATGATGATGTTCTTCCACCTATTTCACAAATACATCACAGATTTGTGCTCTTCAATACAGAAAGCAAAACAAATCAAAAAACCTAACAGATCCACAGAAGCCAAGCAGTCTGGCTTGCACAGTGTCCTGCTGAGGCTGCCAGAACTGATGCTATTTTATCATGACTCCCGATTCTGCATCTTTCTAGAGGCCAGGTTCTTTAAAACGCTATCTTCCTGGCATTCACAAAACCCTGCAGGCACATTCCCAGCCTTTCCCCCAGCACAATGCCAAAGCTAGATTGTTTAGGTGCCTAAGAAGAGCCCAGTCCCCGGGCTATTCAGTGTCTGAAGGCAGCTAGCTACCAGGTTATAGTGACAGTTAAAAGGTTAGATTCTTCTGGAAAAAAAAAAATCTTATCTTTATCATTAGGCATCAAAAACTTAAAAATAACCCCTGCCTCTGTATTGTTCAGGTTTTACAGCACTCAACAGTCTCAACCCTTGCACTGTGCTACAAACAGCTACTAACATTTTCTACTTCTTCACTTGCACTAAAATGGAATTATGGCCTCAATCTGGGCATCCAGGTGTTACTGCAACAGGAACATCTGTTTAACACTTGGGTCTTCCCTGCCAGGACACACAAGACCTGACACTCCAACAGGTTCCACTAAGTGAGAAAAGTGGATGAAAATCGGAACCTGCCAATGATGCAGGGTCTGTGTGTGTTTTTGTGTGTGTCACTTTAAGAACATGGCAGGGCATATATTTGGAAAGCCAGCTGTAAACCCCTTAGATAGGCTTTGGAAAAAGCCAACCCATCGTGCACAGCAGATGCTGGCTTCAGAAATGTCACAGAAGGCAATGATGTAACCTGCTGTACTGTTTGGCTGACATAATTTATGTGTGCTATCATGCAGAATGCTAATAGTGTTTAAAATATATTTTTAAAAGTGTCAACCAAACTAAGAAATGTGTTAGAGAAATATCAGCTAGTTTTGCATTTCTCATATGATTAACTCAGCAGTGTTTTACAGCTATGAGGAATTTCCAATAACTTCACATTTTTCACTCATGCAGTCCCTTTTAATCAGAAACTTTCTTTTATCTGAATTCAGTTGTATGCTTTGCTAAGAACTGTTACTTCAACAATACCAGGAACTTCCTTATTATTATCCTATTTATGCCAAGGATTCTGATTGCTACCCCCCACTCCCATCTCAAATTTAAAGGAAAATGGAAAACTGTTAAGGAAAATTAAACCCTGCCGAGTGGTTGCTATGCATTCTGAATGGCCCTTTTGTGCATGTATTATACATACATACATACTACATGAACCTTTTATTGGCTAAATTTGTATCTAGTGTATGTTTATTAAACAGCCAAAAAAAAAAAAAAAAGGCACTGTGAAGAGGCTGCTTGTTTTCAGCCCTTACTGGATAGCTGAATAAAGGACAAATGCTGAAGTGTTAAAGATCCTCTATTTTAGCATATGAAGACTTTACAGCTTCACACTTGGAGTTCTCAGAAGTGCTTCTGTTTCCAGGATCTTTTTGAGCTCTTATTTAAACCTGTCAAACTATTTTTTTTTAAAAGCTGACCTATTGGTCATTAAAAACAAACCAAACCAAACCAAACCAACCAACCAACCAAACAACAACAACAACAAAAACCAAAAAAACAAACCCAAACAAAAAAACAAACCCAAACCAAAAAAACCCCCAAAACCCCCAGACCAAACCAAAAACAACAACAAAAAACCAACCAAACAAAAAACCCCCCAGGATGTTTCGCATCAGCTATTCTATTTGCCTGTTAAAGATATCATACAATGATGACAACATCAATCCACAGGCTATTTTAACTCTGAATTCCACAGTGCTGTTATATGTGAGGGACATACAGACTTCACTTGGCTGGTGACAGAGCAGACTTTTCAGTCTCTCAGAGCTGATGAGAAGGAATTAAGTTCAACACTGGCACTGAAGTCTGCTTGACTTTAGACCTAGGGCTGGAAGCATTTTGCAGTCTTTACCTTAACCTTCTCCTCACAACATTTCTCTGGAGAGCAAGGGAAATCACCAGCTGCAGTAAGAACCCCATTGGATTCAGCCTGTAGGTAATGCTTTGCAAAACAAACTTTTTGCTGAAATGAGGTTGCTTTCAACAAGTGTGGCACAATGAAGCTGTTTAGCTTATGAAGTGCTACCCAACAGTTCAGGGCAACACCTGCAAGAGAGAGCTGAAACCATGTGGATAAGAGGGAGAAGTTCAGTTACTCCACATTTAGCTGGAATTTAGCTGCAATGCGCAAGTTGGCACTTGCCAGCTGTGAAAAGTAACAGAAGAAGGAGTCAGGAGCCTGCCTTTACAGTCTGTTTGAAGGAGAAGTTCAGGCACATCAAACAGTATCTATGATGGACCAACTGTGTTCCTAGAAGACAGGAAGCATTCCTCCTCTTTTAGCCCATGTTCATTAAGGAGGGCAATTTCCTTCCGCTTCCTTTGGATGAGAAGGCTTGCGCTGGAGATATTAGCAAGTGAAAAATCTGACACTCAGATGAAGGGAAGGGTTAGAAAACCAGTAGCTGGTGGAGTTAATGACAAGAGGTATCTGCTCCTATGTGTTGCACCATGGTGTCTCTGAGAGGGGTGACACGAAGCACTCTGCAGGATAGATCCCGTTGAACAGAAGGGCGCTCACCTGCCGAGTCACACATTTCACCAAGCCCTGCTAGCAGGAGCCCTGCCCCAGCCTCCCTGTACACATCTCCTAGCTGAACACACTGATTGAACTGACAAAGTAAGTTGTAACATTAAGTTCTTGGTCTGCTGTTTAGAATGTGAGCTGATAGCATCTCCCCATTGTCATAACCATGTAATAAGACAGATGCTAGAAAATAAAAGAGCTCAAAGCACGTTCCTAGCAGTCCCATGTTGGTCATGATTTGTACGTAGCCCTCAGCCAGCGATAATCAATCAGCAACACATAGCACTACCAATATACAGCCTCAGGACCTAAGAGATGGAGCTTTTAGAAAAGATACATCTCTAAATTTATCTAAAAGATAAATCTCTAAAGATACATCTACATTTCCTCATTTCTTCTTATGAGCTCAGGTGGAAGTATCTTTACAGATAGTGTTATGGCAGACTGTCTGCAAGGAGATCACCAGGAATGCCCTGAGCTTGAACTCTGAATGCAAAGCGATATCTCCACCATCCCTCAACCCCTGCAATGACTCACAGCACACCCTGCTCCAAGCGTTTCCTGAGCTGCAGCAGCTGTGGGGCAAGAGAGCCATCACTCCCATGTCTCCCCAGCCACTGGTTGCCACGAAAGGCATGAGTATGGGTGGCACCAGCATGTCCCACTATGGTCCAAATGCCATCACAATGAAAATATTGAGGGAACAAAGGCCTGAAAAAAGACATGCGCAAAATGTTATTCTTCCCTCCTGCCCTAGTGCTTCTCTACAGCTACTCAATTTTGACATTTATTCCATCATCTCTAAGCACTTCAGATTATATATTTCAGTAACATCTGTATGTTTTTGTAGCAGATCAGATCTCAAATATTGCTGCACACCCTGTTGCCCGCAGTTACCCCATAGCCCTGCTCTGAATGGGGGCTACTGCAGCAATCCCAAGGGACACCTCCTGCCCGTGTTGCTCACTCAACTTGCAGGGCTCCCTTTCTTTCACCTCCTCTGTCCAGTGACTAATTTCTGATGGGCAGCGAGGCCTCCGGGGAGCACGGCTCAGCCTGCTGGGCACAGTGGCTTTTGTCAGCTCTGCTTTCTGACACCTCTAATTCACGGCAGTCTCTTGAGCTTTTGGCTGGAGTGTTAAGAGTTCCTGTAGTGGGATCTTCGTCTAATCTCCTCTGGGACAGTCTTAAATGCCTTGTTTTCCCTTTTCCTTTTGCTTGGGCATTGTTCTTTTTGGTTTGCATGTGGCTAAATTCTCAAGTTGACAGCAGTTACTGACAGTATGGAGGTAACTTCAATTACTTCTTTCATGGTGAGAACTCCCTCCTGTTTTCCTCAGCTCTGCTTTACATAGACTGAGTGGTTGCTTTGGCTAATTACCTTAATTGTCCTGCTCTAAGACAGATATACTACCTGTGTTTGACTCTCAAGTTTTCCAAGGCATAGGGAAAAAATAGGCAAGAATGACCAATAGTTTCAAGCAGGCAGAGCATGTTTGAAATAGGACAAAACCTCACATTTGGACACCTATGTTCATTGTACCTGCCTACATTTTCAAAGGAGATAAGCTGTTAGGAAAAGTGACCTTCACAGCACATTCCTAAATGGACACATTAGCACATAAGAAAGTGCCCAACGCACCACGGATTCACAACTGCAACAAAAGCAGTAGGAGGATGGAATATAATCAAACAAAGACAAGAGCCTGAGACAAGAGCCTGATGTTTAACAACCATTTAAAAACAAGTTTACTAAAAAAGACGTTTGCTCATTAATTTTTCTGAACATTTGCTCATTAATTTTTCTGAACATTTGCTCAGATTCATGTACACTCAGCTCTCTTAATATCCTCCAAGTTGACCAGTCACTCTCCACCAGGTTCCATGGGAGTTGAAAGTACACTACAAGCATTAAATTCTTACAAGTCTCATGTAAATTGACACTTGGGCTGAGGAAGGTGGTTCTGTTTGTGGCCTCATTGAAGACAAGTCCCTATCAAATGCTAAAGCTGACTAGGTACAGGGAATCTGTATTTACACATTTCTCAGACATGGGGAAAAACCTTGACTAGAGAGAACATTTTATTAAATATCAGAGTATACAAACAGAAAGGAGCAATCCTGCATTTCTGAATTTCTTGCCTTAAATTTTTAACTAATTTGCTTAGGTGGAGGATTCCCACATTTCCCTGCCTTGCTCATTATGGGCCTTTTGGAACATCCAAATGAAAACAAAATACAAATTATACAGGCAGTCAACCTACATTATTAATCAGATTATTTAGTCTTGCATATTTGTCCATCCAAATGCAGGGGATCAAAGAAAGATGAGTGGGAGACCTATACTAACAGTGCTCTGCACAAGATGTTGCTTTCTGAGGGTAAAATTTATTTCATTTATGGCACTACCAAATACTGCTCTCTGGGCCTAAACAGGGCATTTGTAACCACATAAGTTTTTGCTAAATATGTTGTTTTATTAGCAATTAAATTCTTCCCAGGAAAATGTCCATTTCAACAATTTTCTGGTCCAGATCCATCTAGTCACTTCTTATTACACAGACAGTAACATGTACATGAAAAGACTATGTACATGAAAATCTAGTAGCAGGGGACTTCCCTATCTAGTTTTAAAGGGGAGACAGAAAAATAATAGCAATATCAGAAATTTATATGAGTTCAATAAAGCAAAAAATTGAATGAAAGCAATTTGTTCTGATGGAAATACATATTTGCATTATTTTGGTGTTGTATTTTACTGAAGATGTCAAATTCTGCCTTTTTGCTACAATTTCACACACTCTGTGTGCTTAAGGGAAGTCAAAGATCGTGTAAAGAATATCTGTATTCCTCCTCCTGTTCCTCTTTGAGTGTTCTCTGAGGTGGAAATAGAGCACTTTTCTTCTTAATCAATGACCCTGGTAATTAAGTGTATAATTCAAAGGGCCAAAAATCAAGTTAGGATGGATTTATTATATTTTATTTTCATATGAATCATCAGACTTTTCATCATCTCTTTGGTTTGGCTGTTGTTACAGAACTTATCTACGTGTTTTAACAGTTTTGATGACAAATTACTGCTGTCAATCTGGTTTAGCTTTTCCAAAATGGTAACCAAATAAATGAAAACTGAATGCCACAATATCAGTTTTCATGATACGAGTGCTCATTCTGCTTATGTTTACATGATGGTGAACTTTGCTGCTGCCTCCTGTACACATCTTTTATTGCAAATTTGTTACATCAGTGAAAGTAAGCAGTGGAGAGAGAAGTCCATGTTTCTGAAACAACAGAGAAAGTGTGTGAGGGTCCAAAAACTTCACACAATTTTGGAATGCCAAGCTCTAAGCTAAAGTCACAGTTGACTGTTCATTTGAAAATACTCTTCTGAAAGCTGCCTAAATCTGCAACCAGATTCTGTTTCAGGATGCTGCCTGAGGCTTGAACAAAAGCAAAGCATCATACATTCAAAATTATGAAAAGAATGAATAACCATGGCCAAAACCAGATTTTCTGGGATGTCATTGGGTAAAAGGGTTAAAGCAGCAATGGCTGCACAGGGAGACATTTCTAGAAAAACAAAAAAAACAAAAAAAACAAAACCAGGATCCAAGTAGTATGAATTTGTCTTCAAAAAGAAAAGAAGCACAAAACTCAAAACCCACACCCCCCTCAAAGTTTTCCACCCACGTGAAATACTTGAGAAGACAGAGGAGTAGCAATTGCCTGTAAGATGTAATACACCATGTGCTGATGCTGAAGGAATGTTGCAAAGAACCAGAGTCCTTGCCATTTTCAGCAGAGAAACTGTGGCTGCAAGAGTTCACTAATTTCTGGCGATGTTGCTGTTTTACTTGCAAACAAAGGCAACCAAAATAACAACACTGAAAAAATACCAAATGGATAATCCAAATTTTGGCTGTTTCACAGGGAAAAACCCTTTTGCATACCAAGCTATCTTTGCATTTTTTATGAAGTGTCTTTGTGAATCCAGATATGAGATCAACTTTTATCTCAAAAAGCAAGAGTGATTCTATTGAAAGAGAAAAAATAAAAACCGATAAATAATAGTTCAGCTGAGAAAAAAAGTCTTTGGGGCCCAAAAGACCAGGTTTGAAGGAGACACTAGGTATGTATCAGCCAAGGTGACAAAGAAAAAACAAATCACATATCCAGACAAGTTGTTGATGGATATGCTTGCCAAAGATAATTTAGTGCTGAGCACCGAGCTGAAAGCAACCGAGTAAAAATCAATAGGCATCCGAGTGGTGCTGTGTAGAGCAGTTTTACAGAGGACAGCAGACATCAAAGTATGCAGTGAGAGTGAGCTGTGGCCTTTTCAGTCCTCAGAACTGAATTAAGTCGAACACACATGGCTTCCTCATACAATGCTAACAGGATAGAAGGAAGACTTAAGCCCATCAGCAAGAACAGAGCAACGGATAAACCTCTTTGACTAAGACTTAGTTTATTTAGTCAGATGGGGGAAAAAAAAGCAATCCACCAAAGCCCCCCTGAAACCATCACTATCCCATCTGTCTGTGTTATTAACAAAGACTTGTCCAAAGGCTGAGTGGTGTTAACAAGGCATCTCTGCTCATTTGAACGATATGAAGGTGCAGAAAGTCATAAAGTTAAAACATTGTTAAGCATTTACCAGACAATAACAACAAAAGGTACTGAGAAATCCAAGAGGATCCTCTACCAGCAAATATTTCAAGGACACAACTGCAGGATGTGAAATCCAAATTAGAGACAAGTTTTTTTCTTGTCCCATCAGCAAGTCAAACGTCATTAAATTCTTTCTTTAAAGATAGTGTGGGGGTGTGGGTGTAAATCAGAACAGTAAAGTACATCTCAATTCCACTGTGATCCTCTCTTTCTTCCTAGTCAGAGACCACCACAAGAACACAGGACTTCTCAGAGAAGGAAGATGTGTGTTATATTGCATGCTCAAACAATGGGCACAACCCAGCAGAATTATAGATCTTGGCTAATGCATGAGAAAGTCAGAAAACAGCCACAAAGCCTCACTCCCTGACAGAAATATAATAGCGTGCTCCCCCGGGACTGACGCATGCAGGGCACCGATTGGCCTGCGTGTCTTCTGGGGATGCAGTGCTGTTGGTGTTTTTTTCAGACAAAGGAAAACTGGGAGCCCTAGAACTCATGCAAAGAAAATGTCATTATCAATATAACTTCTCAGTGTTTGGACAACCCTGGGAGCTTTCATCAGGCTTCTTTCAGAAATTACAAGAATTCACATGCCATCTGTTTGTCCCTAAAAGTGCAACAACTGATGCCATTATCAATCCTTCTCTGCCAAAAGGGATGAAATCGACTCCAGCCAGCTTCCCCCATGCAAAGATTGCTTATTCCAGCATGAACTGCATGCAAACCATTAAGCAGGCATTTGGAGATGATTCCTGCAATGTGAACCCACTCTGCTGGATCCAGCAAGTTATGGCTGGACAACCGATGCCAAAGGGAATTTGGCCATACAGTGGATGCCTGAATCATCATCACCAAATCTGTCTTGAAGCTTATGAATTACAGATGTGTAGTGTCCACTCCTGCCAAACTGATGAATGCTTATGCATTAGTAATGGATTCAAATGCACAGAGATATGCAAGTTCCAAGTTGTACCAAGTAAAAGACTGAAAGGAACAGTTTGCAAGATCACTTCAGTGAAGATTTGGCAGAGAAATATTAAAAGGGGAATAATCATGTTATACAAGACCTGTGAGGCAAATATCTGATGTGATTCCACAAGGGGAAAATATAATGTTGTTTATTGTGGTTTATTTAAAAGTATCAGTTCCCTACTTGTGTTCAGAGCTTCTTTTTTAGCCAAGAACTATGTACTCTGATAAAGTGAAGGTTGTCAACAAAAGCAGGCTTAGCAGCTCTGAACTATCCCGCTGAGGAAGCTTGCACATCTAAACAAAGTCTAGAGGTAGCAACACCTGCGAGGAGCTTCAGAAGAATTTTGACCACAGGAACCATGAGCAAGAGGAATGCCTGACCTTGGCTCACCAGATGTTGGCTGGACAAGACACTTGTGCATTGTAAGATCTCCTAAACTCTCTTGTTTTGAAAGATGATCCTTTCAAAGCTGCTAAGAATGGGAAACTGTCATTGTTAAATGGAAATTAAATAAATTTCAGTGGAGGCAATTAGATAGTGCTAACACAGGGAAAAAGTGGCCCTGGTTCTCACTGTCCATCCTGGTGATATCTTGTCCTGATTCCTGAAACATGGGCAATTCATGCCATGAATTAGACCGGGCAAAGCAGATTCAGGTACACCCTTGTCCTCTCCCAGCTCCAGCTGAATCTGCTCCAGTTTGCCATTAAGCTAGTAAAAGTACTGTGGAAGGAAGAGAATAGCACAGGGTGAGAACAAGCAGTCGGAAGCAGAGGAAGTGTGGATCTACTGCTTTTATCAATACTGACAACTTATGCCAGCTTAAATTATTTGTCTGACTACAATCCTGAGATCTTCCAAATAGCTTCTCATTCCAGCTTATATATTACCACTCCATAATCCTGTCATCACCGCCTGAAGCTGGTCAAAACACTGCAAGGAGAAAGTTTTATGGAAAAGAGGGTTTCCTTTTCAAAAGCTAAGCTCAAGGCTTTCTCCATGTGTGAAAAGGACTGAATACCTGAAGGCTACTCCTGCACATTTGGATCACCCCAAACCCCACTTTGTCTCATTGTCCTTGGCAATCCCTACTGCCTGATTACTGAGCACAGAAAGCTTAAAGCAGAGAACATCCTACCATGAAGATGATTGAAGAGACTGAGGAAGAAAACCAAAAACCAAAAGCCAAAGCTGAATAAATTGCTCACACTCATTCCGAGACCAACCTAACTTAGCTTGAGCACTTCTCTCCCAAGTTACGGAAGCAAAACCATCCCCTTATTTCCCTCTTTTCTTGTATGCCACACACAGTTTCTTGTCGAGCTCTGAAAGTCTGCAAACCCCATGAAGGGCTCTCCTCTTCAGTGGGAAATACAAGCATTATTCACACAGCTCTGGCTCACTCATTTCTGTTCACTAACAGTGAACTAACAGTGTCAGCAACACTAACTAACAGTGTCAGCAACAAGTGCCAGCTTAAAGCTTTAGGCCAGGATTTTAAAGTAAATGTCTTTCTGTCCAATAGAGCCCCCATCTCCAGGATGCTTTGATTTCTACATTGCTATGAAAAGAAAATTCTTTTAATTTATTAATTTTGTCACAACTTCTTAGCTTCATTTCACTTGTTATCAAATTGGCTTTCATAATCAAATATTTTAAACCAATTTTAATAAATACTTTGTTTTAAAAAGTTACCATAATCCGCCATATTTTACCATTAATTAATATGCCTTTTAATATTGCATTTTTGAGTGCTTTAATATAAGGAGCATAAAGAAACTGGCATGAGTGAAATAAGAACTTCAGCCTTACTGCAATAAAAATATTCAATCAATCTGAAAGAGTGAAAAGTCTCTTCTTTGACCTAGATATACCCTGATTCTGAAAAAAAGCAGATTCCTTCCACACTGATTCTGGAACAAAGCATCCATGACATTCATGCCCTCCCATGCATTCTCCACCCATGCAGACCCTGGCTCTGCTGGCTGGCTCGGTGGCACAGCGGCTGCTGCTGCACTCCTTTGGACAAAGCACACAGCTTCCTGTGCTCTCCCTGAGCTGCAGCTCACTGCTAACAACTGTATGGCCATTGCTTTTCGGTGAAATTGTGTGTTAGGTCAAGCTTCTACGTTCAGCACCTCTTGACATCTGCATACTCACTTAGCTTCACTGCTGAAAGTAATTCCAGAAACAGCTAGAAATTCCTCCTGGAGGAGGGACAATGCAGCCGGGAGGGCGGCAGGTAACGCAGTCCCTTCCTTGTCCCCAGCAGTCGCTCCCCTGGATGGGAGCGCACTGGAGAGGTTTTATGAAGTGACATATGTCTAATTGGCTGAAAGGTAATATTCAAAGGGCCGCCGCTCCTCTCGGAGCTCAGGGACTGCAGCTGGCAGAGTGTTAAATCAGTTAACAGTTGGGCCTTTGCCGCGCTGCACCGCTGCTGCTGCTGCTGCTGCTCGCGGGGCCGCTGCCCAGTTTGGCTCATTGAGCTCCCCAGTCAATGGAGAAGGCATCTCTATTGTGCACCTCAAAGCCAGCTCACGGCCCCTGAAAGAGAACCAGGCCCCAAACTACTGGGGCAGATCGTATGACAGGATTACTTGCTTGTTGTTCCTCTTTCTTTCTTTTTTTCTTCTTTAAAGGGCTTCTATTGGACTACAGGAAGGAATTACGTGAGGGGGAGACCGTATTACATAGTGACAGCTGGAAACCCGGGGATTGCAGGCTAGTAACGGAGCTGGGTTCCTTCTGTGCCGGCTGGACACCTACCTAAGGCATCTTTTAATTAATTTGTGCAGAGAGTGATCTCCAGAGCCCAGGAAGGGCAGGGCAAATCCTCTCAAAACTGGTAGCGGTGGCAGCCCGCCCCCGGCACTGGGGTGAGAACGGGATTTTTTCACAAAAGCAGCACAACAGCTCCTCACTGCCAACCTTAGAGCACAGAAGTGCAAGCATTTGTTGTTCTTACAGGATCCAGACATCCAGGTTCAGGAAATGTGTTAAAGCTGTGATTAAGCAGAGCTTTGAATGCCTGACACACTAGTCACATCAGAGATCAGGTTCTTGGCTGGCAAAAATCAGTATTTCTCTAATGGTGTCAATAAACATGGCCCAGCTGATGAACCTCCCTAGCAGCCCAGCAGTGCTTCTGTAACTGGCTGTGGTACACCTGCCTCAGCAACACCAGACAGGCAATTTGTAACCACCTCTCTGCTTTCTGCAGGCTGAGGCTGTGTGTGCGCCTCACACCCCTGGACCTGTGCTTCCAGTAAGACATCTGCAATTTGGCTTCCAGTGCTGTAAACAGGCACAGCACCAGGGACCTCTGGCATGCTCAAGAGGAGGACAGCAGGCATTCCATAGGTGCCCATGATGGCAGCTAGGGAATCGCTGTCTGGGGTTTCAACGCGACCCTTGGCCCCTACACTTCCCTCGAAATGCACAGACATTACACATTTTTGGTAAATTACATGTATATGCCTCATCTCACCTTGCTGGTAGCATCTCAAGGCTTTAAAGCTCTTTAATTGACTACTCTCACTGGTCAGAGCACTCAAAGACACAGCGTAATTGATCTTCTCAGAGTGTATAGAAGGCAGTGCCACTGTTTAATCTGGGCCTAAGAACTGCCCAAATGCGCAGTCCTGCCCTGGGTAAAAATAGCACTTTCAGTTGGGAACTACAAATCCTCCTTGGGGCTGGACTTTTAATGGCTTGTGATATTAGTATTCCTTCACATTTTTGGACTGAGGGAAAATCATGCCGTCAAATCTTGAAGTTAAGTGTTAAATTCTGCTTTGTTTTGATTCAAAATGCAGAGTTGTCTAGGTCTGTAAAGGTACCAAAACTATCAAGTTCTCTGATGTTCTTGAGAGGAGAAAAGATCAGCCTAATTTTCATCTACATGCTGGCACATTTGCACCATTCTGGCAAGCAACAAGGACACCAAAGTGGATTTAAAAGCAGACCAGACTGGCATGAAACAAGTTGCCACAAGAGATGGTTTTGAATTTAGAGTGCTCAGGCTCTGTGGTGGTAATTGTGATAAGCTGCAGATAAATGTTTTTATCTTAAGCACAGTAAAGGCAAGGTAAGAGACCTGGCATGCAGCTCAACACAAGCACAGGGCACTACCCCACATGTACCACAGAATAAGACCCAGCACTCAGGCACTCACCACAAAGCAAATGAGGCAATGTAAACCCCCACCCTTGCAGGCTTTGTGGTAATTTGTTCATGTGCTTGTCCCCGGGGTGAGTAAAACCAGCCTGTTCTGCCAGAACATCCTGAAATAGCAGCATTTGCTGAAATTGTAGGGTATTATTAACACCTAGGATTACGTCAGAATGGATCATATCTTATCCAACTCTAGCACACGTCATGTAGTCTCTGAGCACACAACATTATTGTACTATTCAGTCATTTAATTACAACAATAATTGATGCATAGGATGAAAAATAAAGAGCCTTTTTTGCGAAAAAACTTACAGCTTAGCCTTACAAAAAGATGGTATAGATACCAGACAGAACTGGGAAGAGGATTTTTATGCTAGGAACAGAAGAAAAGGGGATTTTAGAAGCATGAAAAGTAAGGGGAGCTGGTAGAAAGGCCAGCCAGAGTACAGCTGACTGACCAGGCTACAGGAACGACTGGACTGAGGTACGAAACAGAAAGGATAGGCTGGATGAAGGACTAAAAAATTTGCTTTTGCAAGCTAGGAAACTGCGAAGGGACAATATATCTGAGAAAAGATTTTCACAAAACTTGAAAGAGGCAAGGCTGGGGGGAAGGGAATTGAGAGAAATGGAAGGATGATGGGATAGTCTTCAGTTCCAAAGTTGGGGCTGAGAGATCAGGTCATCCAGGAACCAAAACCCCTGGGTCAGTGAGGAAAACAACACAGAAAGTGAAAGACCAACACAGAAAGTGAAAGACCAAGACATTTCATTACTTCAGAGCGTTTAACATTCCCAAACATCCAGACTTTCTGTATCCCAATGGCTGTCACATTTCACTCTATTTATGGTGGTCAGCTTCACCAACAGCATTCATTTATCAGACGCTGATCTATCCCCTTCACATATTAGATGGGAGGAACGACAGGACAGAGTCTTCTCTGCCCTGGTGTCTGGAATGCAGCTCCTCTTGGCACTGCGGCAGAGCTGGGGCTCTTGGTGAGCAATGAAGGGCAGTCTGGTCTAGTGATCTCAGCAGGCAAGGCTGGGAGGTGGGCATGCCGCCCGTCTCGTGCCAGCTCTCACACTTGCTTCTCCCCCTGTAAAGTGGGGATGCCACCTGCCAGCCCCACAGGCTTGTCATGAGGATTGATTAATGTTTGTAGACATTTTTAAGAGAGGGGGAAGCTCACCAGACAGAGCTGCTAAAAGGCTGAGTGCGGGCAAATGGTTTTGTTACTGCTATGGCTTAAACTGAGGCCCACACCATAAAAAAACACTGGTACATTTGGATTCAGTTATGTCCGAAAGATCTGTGGCTGTCAGGCACAACAACAACGCGCAGAAGTCTCAGTACAAGTGACTCTTAACCAAGGGGAAAATAGCCCATCCCTTGCCTTTTGCTTCTCTCCAAAAATCCCTCTGTAGCCTGGCATGTCTTCAGGGCTACGGGTGTTTCTGCAGGATGCCAGTCACAGCCTCTTCACAGAAGCTTTCTAACCACTACCAGACATGCTCCCTCGACCCTGGGCTCCCACTGGAAAGCATGCCTGGCCCTGGGTCCTAGCTGCAATGCCAGCAGTTACTTCACAGGCACATTAACTCTGCTGCAGCCTTTTAGTAGTTTGCCCCAAAACTTGCACCTTGAATTTTGACTGCGCTCCCCACCCAGGCCGAGGGAAAACGCCGGGATGGGGTAACCCCTGCCACGGCAGAGCTGCCATTCCAGAGCACAGATAAAAGTGAAACCTGAGCAGAAAATGTTTGCGGTGCCACTGACAATCAAGGGCCGGGTTGTCCCAGCAACGGGAACACTTCATCAGCTCAGCTAACAGATGGTCAGTGAGCAACAGGCAGCATATGTTCCAATAAGCACTGACATCAGCACAGATGGAGGGTGGGCAGGAGGCTGGCCCTGAAACATAACCTGACATTTCCTTCTCATTTGGTGCTGCATTGTTATAACTCACACAGGAAGATTAGCAGGGAAAAGTGAATAGCATTAGGGAATCTGCTCAGGAACCGATTACTAACACTTCACTGCAGTTTTAGATTTTTACTTAACCAGAGTGCAACATTGTTAACAACATTCAGGGGCAGAAAAGGAAAATGCACCGGGTTTTAACGATGGGGCTTTATTTTCACCACAGACAGGTTTTCCCAAGAACACTAGTTAACAGATTGCCACCTTCTAGGAGTCTAGATCTCCAGTTCCACTATTTCTACAGCTTTTTCTTTTCCCCTCCTTCCATCCCTCCCCCAACAAAATGCACACAAATACCCCACAGGATTAAATAAAGCTCCACAACACATTGTCACAAAGGGCATAGCTTTCCTCGGCCCAAAATAAACTTTAATGCTTGCTACAAAAGAAAGAAAAACAGCCACAAAAGGAAAAAAAATTAAAATACAACATATATTCCTGCTGATGAACATTCAATAAAAATAGGATTCAAAGGAGACTGTAGTCCTTGGATTCAACAGCTGATCAATCTGGGATTGAGGGTCAGTATACAAACAGGTTACACACAAGTTGTGTATTTATAGACTTGCACTGGGGATAACGGGCAAGCATGCTGCATGGCTCCAAAGTGCCTCTTTGTGACAGACAGCAAGATGTCAAGTAGATACATCCAAGTGATGTAAGTGTACAGCTGTATCACAGGCAGAAATTAAAGAGAGGCAGCATGTGCAGCCACAGCCTTCTGTTAGCTCGTGAGATACCTTTAGAAGCCTTTTCCTCCACTAGCTCGTGGGAAAGTTTAGCAGGCACCTCCCTTCAATGCTAATGGCACTTGTATGTTCATCCATCTCTTGTGTCAGCAGAAGAACAGACCCTCCAGTGAAGCCTGTCTGCAGTCCTGGGGGACTGCCAAGCTGTTTTGGAAATGGCAAATGCTTCCAGTCTCTGCTCCTTGTGCCTCTCTTTGGAGAGCATGAATTTGGTCAGGGATTTGCAGCCTGGATAATCTCCTGTACATCCTCCTGTTTATTCCCAATTTCTTCTCGGAGCTTTACCCAGACGCTCTGCAGTTGTACAGCCCAATTCACCCAAGGATCTCCTGCCCTTCCTCAAACTACAATATCTCTGAGAGGTGAATACAGCTTTTTAGCAAAGAGCTGCACAAAGAGTCATCTGCTGATATTTTCAAATGGCTCGCAGTTTTGCACAGCTCAGTATCTGGCCTCAGCACTACAATTATTGGGGTAATATTCCACACATTTAGTGTGGAAGACACACTGCAGCTATCACTTCCCATGTCTCTCAGCTTCCTAGAGACTTCTAAAGGCGGATCTGTGCTCCAGCTGCTGACAATGAGTGTCACAAGATTCTGGAATCTCTTGAGCAAGGTCACAGAGTCAGTAAATGACAGATCTAGGAAGGTGCAGGGGAATCAATCAGGTTTCCTAACTCTGACCCCCATCCTAATGATTACACAGAATCCTCTTACAGCAGAACAAATTAGATTCTCATCAACTCTGAACACGTGCTCAGTGAGAGCTCCCTGATGAACCATGTGTGCCAATGAGTGGACAGACACACAGAAACTGCAGATCACTGCATGAGGAGCAAGGTGTCCCAGGACTGTGCTCTTGCTGCTAGCTGCCAGAGGCAAGCACTGCAACTCTAGCAAAGCCACTTAAGAGCACTTTTAACCTGAGAAGACTGAGTAGCTGAGCCATTTTTGATCAATTTCAAGCAGAAGGATGCCAGACAGCTGAGAGATGCTCATTTTATGCTCTGGGCTGTGTTGTGCTTTATGCCATCAATGCCTTTCAGTATCAGAAAGGCAATCTGCAAGTCACTGACCGTGCTCTTGGAAGTCCAGCTCTTTTAGTGCTGTTTGGGGAATGGTGTTCCAGTCATAGGGGACGCTTTGTTCCTTTCCTCCACTGCATGTACAACCAGAGCTGGTCCATACCTACTAATTTGGTGCAGCCTCACGCTCCCAGTTACACCAAAGACTGTATTTAAGTCATCACCTTTTGGTCCTCTGTCAAATCTTTACTGATGTTAAAGCAGTGCAGATCCTTTATGGTGAACAGTCTTCTGAAGTGGAAGCTGGAGATGGTCAATGACAGCCAAAGTCAAAATGAAAAATCCTAAGCATGTGTTTTAATTGCAGCAATAATGCTGGCTGTTTATAAAACAGCTGCAGGGTGAGCATATACAGCCAGTTTCTGCCAGTTAAGAACATTTGGAATCACATTTAACAATTGAAGTCTTTCAGGATCCAAAAGGATTGGTTTGGTTTCATATAAGGTGCTTTTTACAAGTAAAAATTTTTCTGTATCTCTATTTGCACTACATATGTTCCAAAATATGAGGCAAGTGGGGCATTGGGATTATTTATCCAACAAAGTAGGCCCTGAGCGTGCTGTTTCTGGACAGAGGTAGTTTTTCTAGGAAAATCAGCAGCCAAAGGATGTTAACATTGCTTAAATCTCCAGAAGTTCCTGCCTCCATGTCCACCAGTGAAGAAATCAACCTGGCCAAGGTACCTGAGCATTCCCTTCTAGTGAGTCCCTCAGTTCTCTGAAGCAGCATGGATAATCTGACAGGTAAGGAGATGGATAATCTGAGAGAGGAACAGAAAGAGGGGAGACTGCTTCCACCTCTCCTTCCGTCTCCGACTTCCTGATCCTCAGAATGAGCAGGATATTCATGTTTACTGAAACAAGAAGACAAGGGGCAAGGAAAGGTTTCATTTTAATATAGTGAATAAATTCTTAACAATGAGAACAATCATTCACTGGAACAAGCTCTGCAGGGATGTGGAATGGTCCTCATCACTGGAGGTTTTCAAGGTGTGATCACCCAGGGTGCTAAATAATCTCATCTGGGCTCCTTCTCCCATGGAAGGTTGGGTCAGGTGGTTTTACAAGGCCCCTTCAAACCTGCGCTGTTCCATGATTCTATATCTCCCACTGCTTAAAAAACCCCACCAAACAAGTTCTACAAAATGCTTTTGGGAAGTGAGAATGGTTTCACCTTAGTGTGGAGCAAGTCCTACTCCTAAAGGGAAGGGAAGGTCCTGTGTTCCCTCACCTGCTCCCAGCTACCAGAGTCTGTCTCTTCTTTGTGCTGGCCACAACAGACAGATTACTGATCAAAAGCTAGAGTTTGTTGTTAGTTTCTTGGGGAGGTTTTCTCCCAGTCAAGCCTGAGAGCTTGTCTCCCTGACTTTCTAAACAAGGCATGAGCAGAGCAAGCCTGTGGACAGTGGTTTTCAATTCGCTGTAAAACAGACAACTGGAATTTTCAGGACTGACAAGAGCAGTGTCATTTGACTTTGACTTCTGTGGACACACAGCCACAAATGTGGCAGACACTGGAGGGTCTTGTCTTCAGTTCCAGCCACTGAAGCTGCAAAGTGCGACCACAGGCAGGACCTGCAGGGGATGTGCTGCACCCACAAGTAAAACCTCGTTCAGGCAGAGAAATGAAACCAGGGCACTGTCAATCCATAAAATACAGAAGAGTCTTGATGGAGAGCACATCCTAGAGCACATCCTGAAAATGCAGGGTGAATGGTGCAGCTTCTTCTCCTGATGTCCCCACCAATATGAGGGCTCCAGTGACAGCTTAGGGAGTCACAAACAGAGAGATTCCAGCAAGACTTGCTCTGAAGCAGCATAAACAGAGCAGTTCCAACAAGGCTCATGCAATGTTAGGGGCATATTTGTGCAGGGACTGGCAGTGTCTTACAAATAATTGCAGGTGCCTGATCTTAATGCTAGCAACTGCTTCTTTTTGTCTGTACTGTAGCCAGGACTTGTGAGCGTGAGAGAGATTGAATGCTTTGTAATGAAGGTATATTGTAACATTTCTCTCCAGGTGGCACTTTGTTCACAACAATTAGATCCTGATTCATCTTTGAAGGGCTAATTCTTATGTGGTTTGCAAGGGTCCTACAAGGAGCAAGTGTTGAGTGGGGGCACTTTAAAAGTATTAGTGTGGGGGGGGGAAGAATAGTGCCATAAGAAATTTGCAATACAATGCCCAAGCCTCCTTTGCACCCCACAGTAATTTGTTCTTATTCCTGTTATTATCCCCTCGGGCACTAATGGTCACTTTATTAATTAGTTGAAAATTGCATTCTAGGTCAAATGGCAGCTTTTTTCCCTCCCATTGTTGCAAATTGCTAGTGGTATGGCCCAGTAAATGGCAGTGTTACTGCAAAATGGGAAAGATCCTTTTGCCTATGGACCAGCTGCACTTTCCATGACATTTCTAAGCAGAGCATTTCCCCAGGCCTGCTTTTAAGCAGTTAGGAATTAAACAGAACTCACTGTCATTGTTAAGATTTCTAATCATAGGCTGTTACTGTATTTGCTCTCACTCTCCTCACCCTCCCCCCCATTTCAATTCCAGCCTGTTTTCTAAGGTGCATCTCTGCAGTGCTTAGCCCCATTTTCCAGCAAAGTAGGCAGTGTGTTTAGGTGCCTTCATTTCTGGTGCTCTGATGGAAATACTTTAGAGACATCTGCTTTTGCAGAAGAGGACAGATGCTTAGCTTATTTCTGAGAAATAAGGCCATGTCTGTGGCCTCTGAAGTTAGAGACACGAAAATTACAAATCACTCTTGAAAATGTTTGCTGGCTACTGAATGTAGAAATAGAGCAAACCACAGTCTCAGAAAACAAAATGGAAATTACAGATTTTGTGAAAGTTTTTTCATAAAGAAAACTCCTACTGGGGACAATGGATGTTTAGCCTTTAAACCAGAGGATCAGCCCACCAGAAGTGAACATCAAAGCAGTCTATTTTCCATTAACTTCTTTCTGCAGCCTACTGTGCTGGATGCAATCTGTCATGCCAGTTTGTAGTCCAGCAGTCAGGGAAACTACCAGAAGTCAGAAGGCCTGGGCTAATTTCCCAGCACTGTCAGCCTAACACATCCAAAAGGACACAGTTCATATGAAGTAAGTTGCACAAGGTGCCTGAGACAAAGCATAGCCTTTAATTTTTAGTTTTTCAAGCAGTCCTGGCCTCATATCTGATTAATTTTCTTTCGTAAAATTACTTTTAAACTTCTTTTCTGGTAGTCCCAACTTAAAACCAACAGAATTCAGGAAAAAAAAAAACAAAACCCACAAAAAACCCCAAACCCTCCCTCTGGCCTTTAAGGGATTTTACTGAAGTCATATAAAGAGCAAGAAAACTTTTTGTAAGGGAGGAAAATACTACCAAGTCTCTTACAGAAACTTCACACATGCTACCCTCACATACCTAGAAACACAAGTGTTTTGTGACTGAAACTATTTCCCCTCACAGGATAGATCATACCCAGCACACAGAGAGGCATCTTATCCTCCAGCAGGCTGAACACTCATCCTCTCAAAACCTAAATGCTGGGGCTGGCACCAGCTGTAGCCCCTAGTGAGCACTACACAGAGCAGTCAAAAACCCCCTGAAACACTGCACTCCTGGATCATAAGGACAGAAGAAAAGCTTTATTTATATTTTTTTCTTTTTGCCCTCTCCTCTCCCCCCTTCCTTTCTATTTTCTAGCATCATTAATGATCAGCCTTGCTAAGCTGGACTCCTTCTGCAGGCAGATGGGGGTGTTTATGAGGGAGAGGGATGGTGGAGTGATTAAGCAATAACACCTCAGTGTAAACAAATGCACAGTGACAAATTTGGGATTTCTTTCCTGCTCCCAACAAGGAAGTGTTAAGACATGCAAACTGGCTCCTGTTAGCACTTAATATTTTTTCTTTGATGCTATTTTTTAACTTGCTTAGAGCAAAAGTTTCTTGTTTGTTGCCAAGAATTAATATAGTAACCAGCAATGCAAATAAGTAAAATAATTCCCTCCTCAAAAAAAAAAAAAAAAAAAAAGAAGGCTGAATTTGCAGGTTAGTATTTCTTTTGTTCAAAAACTTCAGGAAATCATTAAAATCTAATCTTTATTTAAAGCATAAAGCACAATCAATGCCTAGACTTGCACTGATGTCACACAGTTACAAGATGAGCCTAGATAGACAGGTAGTCAATAAAAACCACAAACAAATCCGCATTAAGTGTATTCCAAACCAGTATATACTCAAGGTTTCTGATTTGTTTTTAAAACCTAGAAGTTTTGGGCTCCATGCACTGGCCAGCTTCTAAATGCTCTGTGCTGCTGCGCATCAGCTGTAGAGCTGCTCTCCCTCTTCTGTTTGGAAAAGCAATTTTGCAGTGGATTTGTTTGAAACTCTCCTATGTGCTCCTTTGTGAAATCCCCCCTCTGCACAGGGAAGGTGGATTAGAAATTAAATCACACCTACAAAATGAAGGCTTTGTTAAAGAGAGGAGTTTTGCAAGTTGCACAAAGATTTGGGGGCAGCCTTATCACCCTTGCAAGTTGCACAAAGATTTGGGGGCAGCCTTATCACCCTATTCAAATGTGGTGATCTGTGTAGTACACAACGAGAGGTTCAGCCTTGCCACCAGCACCTGCCTCAGACCTCCACAAATGTCACTGGAATTGAAAACCCTCCAGCAGAATGTAGATCAGAAGGTCTGATGGACCTGATGGGTAATTAAGCTAGGGGACAAAGATGATTATCAAAAGGCAGCACATTATACACTTACATCCCTTTTAGATGAGCTGCATCATGATCACAAGTGAAAATTAAAAGTGTTATCAGGAAGTAGATACAGAGCCTGCTGGTCTTCTGCTATTAATGAACAACCTCTTGCCCAAAATAAAGCTGAATGTCACAAAGGTAACTCCTGAATGGTTACCTTGACCTAACTTTTCCAAATGCCATAAATGCCATGCAAGTTTCTCATCACTTTTCTAAAAACTGTGATTGCTTTCACTGATTAATGAGTTTTTAAGCCACCTAAAGCATATTTAGAAAACACATTTGATATCAGAACATCTCTTACAGTACAGTTTTGCTCTTTAATATGAGTCCAAATACCAGCTGCAGAATTGGCTATCTAATTTTTGAGACAGGGTGCACTATTTTCTATTAAAAAGCCTGCAGCTATCAAGCATATTCAGAGAGCTTATATCCAGGATTGGTTCCTGTGCCTAATATTTCTTGTGTCTTCTGGCATGAAAAAGAGATGCTTAATACAATTGAAATATCAATGTATTATTTAAAAAAAATCATGCCTAGATTAACTATATGAGCAATTAATATATCCCTGTTTATCTATGGGACCACTAATAATGAAAGGTCATTTGATGAGTGATCTAATGTGTAACTGGGAAACTAAGAATCAATGCAAAGACTAATACTCAAAAAGACTCAAAATACTGCAAAGCCTCAAAATACTAAATTGATGGGTTGTGTGCACCCATACCTTGCATTCTGTCTTGTCCTTGCTTCCCTAGCCTGTGTAATGTTCAGGTTTGTGCTTGTATCTGATCACCAAATCAAGTCCTTCATCTCCAAAGGAATGGTAAACAGTCATCACAAATGTCATCACTGAGGAGAAGAGAGTCTTTTGGTGATGCTTATTGGCAAGATACAATTTTGATATCAAACATGAACACCCAGTGCAGAATACGACACATTTCAGTGCGACTGAAATTCTGCACGCAGAACAGTTCTTTGCCCTGAAGAAATGCCTATCTCCCTATTTCACAGTATCACAGAGTATGCCCAGTTGCACCATCGAGTCCATCCCCTAGCCCTGCCCAGCACCCTCTCCAAGAGTCACACCACATGCCTGAGAGCATTGTCCAAACTCTGAACCCTGCCAGGCTTGGTGCTGTATATTTGTATTTGTAGTTTTTAGATGTATAGGAGACAGCAGTTGCAATTGCTACAGCTGATGTCCTGCCTGCACTCTGATTTCAGGTGTGTTAGTGAGTTTTAAGCTGTGCACTACAATAGCTGCTACCCAGGCAATGAGCAGCACCCAGTACAGCATCACAGTCAGTAACTGGTTTGGGTTCCTTACCTGAACAAATATTCCAGACTTTAAGGTCAAGGGGTGTTAATACAATAAAGATGTATTTTCCCAGTTGGCACAAACAAAACCAAACATTAGACCTTAATTTTGTAGTAAGATAAATTTAAGATAAACTTTAGGATAAATAAATTTAGGCTGGTGATCCCTCAGAGAGAATACCCTGCCAGCTGCCCCTGTCTGTTACAGAAAACTTTTCAACTCATCCTGTGTTGTCTCAATGCTATACTTCTAGGTAAAAACTGTAGGCTAAACTTAATGCCTGATCACCAGCCTCGGGCTCCAAAACCAGTACAAGCCACAGTGCTCAACAAGAATCAGTTTCAAGAACATACTCTTTAACAAATGAGCTTCTGTGTTCTGAACCAGCTTGCATTTGTGGTGGGCACAGCTGAAACACAGTGTACCCATCAGTCTGGCTATGGGTGAGAAAGATCTGGGTGTCAGCTGCAAGATTTAGGAAAGCAATGAAAGCAAGGTCCTAATTCTGCAGGGATGCACAAAGACACTTGGCTGGTTTGTAGCCATTTTCAGTTTTTCCAACTGTTTTCAGCCCACAGGCCAGATCTATTGTTTTGACACTATCCAAGCACTGTGGTAGTTTCAGCCAAACTTCCTGACCCCCTGTGCTGTCAGGGTCTTAAAGCTGTCGTGGAGCAGCAAGGGGGGCCTGCTCCACAAGGGAAGGCAAGCCAGTAGTAGAGGGGCAATGTAGGGCAGTGACCTCACTGCTGAGAGTGCAGTCCCACAGTACCTGAAGAACAGCAGAGCAGGTCTGATGGCAGTAACCAGTGTCACACAACTGTCCTGTGATCACTGGGCAAGTCCATGGGGATGAGGGATGTCCATGTCACACAGGGAAGTCAAATCACCAAGGCAAAGGCAGATTTAGACAGGCACAGGACTGGATTCCTACAAAGTAGATTAGGCAAGCACCAAGGGCAAGAACCTAGGCTTAAACACTGCTCTTGAGTCAAGAGTCTCGTGAGATTCCCAGGAGGCTTCCCACAGCTCTCTCACACAGGTCTTCCTCACTGACCAGCTGCATCCAAGGGCATCCTGCTGTAGGCAGTCAAACCCCTTTGAGGACCAGGAGGAGAGCCTGGCAGTGCCTTCGGGATGCAGGCATGGAGCTGTCAATCACCTCTGCACCAGGGACACCGGGAAACACGGGTGCCTGTAATAGTCACCATCACCGAGCCCCGTCCTGAGCAACCTCAGCCACCCTGAATGACCTGCACTGAGAAGTTCGCCAGGCCATCAGCATGTACCCAAGAGGGCAGCCTCAACAGCCTCAGAACCTCATGGCATTCCTGTGCTCCCAAGCACTATGGCAGAAACATACCAAGGTTTCTGCATATTTACTGGGCTGACCGTGCTTCCATAGAACCAAAAGATACCCTCAAAGAGAAAGAGGCTCTGCACCACAGAGGACTATCCCATCAAACTCCCAAGTGAAGGAGCATACACTAGCCTGCCTCCCAGTTTAGCTGCCAATGGGGAGTCAGTGTTTAAATGTGAACATGTAAACTTTTGATTTTCCTCCCCAGCATTTAAATAAAGATCACCTTTGCAATATAATACTGTACGTTGGAGTATTCTTATACTTTTGCTTAGACAGCATGGCACAAAAAGATCTGTAGAGCTTTAGGATGGCTGTTCCCCTCCATCTCAGCACAGCACTTGCTAAGATAACAGAGCAATTAAAATTGTAGTCTCCTGTTTTATAAAAGAGGCACAAACTGTATGGTTTGATAACTGCAGTGCCACAGCATCGTAAGATTAACTCATTGTTTCAGGGTTTTTTCTTCAGTCCAGATTCGGATTCCCAGTGTGATGGTGTCACAAATGAGCAAAGCAATTGGAGAGGAAGGATACATAAAGAGGAAAGCTGATAGATGTGCTCCTGTCAGTCACTGTCTCACAATGACCATGCCACAATTTCTGCTGAGTCACTGTTGACTAGGTTATGGATGTTATGGAATGTCCTCTGGATCCCCTTCTAGAAGGGGAACACATAAAGCTAATAAATCAATCCACAATTTCAGTGAATATTTGATGAAAAGCAGCTATCCAGTGCACAGGCTAGAGAAGACTAAGCAGAACAGCTGAACAAGAATGCTTTCTTCACAAACACACGTTCATTCCCTTCAAATCCACATGTCTGTCCTCGCATCTGTAACCATTCAAAACAACCCCGTGGTCCACATATTAAGGAAACCCTATTAAACTGGAACCTTTATGGTCATGTTCTCTGATATGATTTCTTTCTAGAGTCCATAAACTTTGTGGTACGGTGAACAATTCAAAGTTCAGTGAGACAGGAAAGTAGCACTTCTGTGTTTCAGCTTCATGCTTCTGCCTTCCCTCTACTATTCCTGGTGGGGAAAAAATCTTTTGGCTTGGAAATAATAATAATAAGCAGCTTCTGCTTATGGTCTAACATTAGGAAGAAAAAAAACCTCACAGAGACACTATCAATTCTTCAGTAATCAGGGTAATTATTACCAACAATTCATACCACAGCTAGCACAGCAAAACTCCCACTCTGACTGTATTTAACTTTGTTTATTGAGGACTACAGACATCTTTTCTCATATCAAAGCCTGAAGAGGGAATTACCAACAAATTCTGGCACAAAATCACATTCTTTTAAAATACACTATTATACATCATGAGATCCCTGAAACCAGAGAAGTTTCCATAAAATTCAGACCACATTATTTCAAAAGGTTGGGAGGGGAGGGATAAAAATGACAGTAAAAAAATGATAGTACAATTACAGTCAGTGAAAAATCGATTGAAAAAGGAAGCAGGAATACCCCTATGATGACAGTGCATTTCCTGAAATGCAAATTAAGACACCATGTTGTGTGAAATGGTGTCTGCTCAAACTTTTAATAAAACTAGAAATCCTTATTGCTTGTTTATTTAGTTGGATTGTTGCTATATATAGAATATGAAAAATATATTTATGGGATTAAAAACAGAAAAATACACAGGAGGAAATTGAGTATGGAGTTATAGATGTCTGACAATGCTATTCACGTTGACATAACAAGGATACTAAACAGGAACAAAGTTCCACTGACAGTTGACTCAAAGGAGTCACCTGCATGAGGCCTAAGAAACAACATTAAGGGAATAATCACAGAGTCACAGAATGGGTCAGGCTGGAAGGGACCACTTCTGTTCAGTCATGGTCATCCCAGAGCACGGGGCACAGGATTGAGGCCAGGTGGTTCTTGAATGTCACAACCTCTCTGAACAATCTCTTCCAGTGCTTGGTCACCCTCACAGTAAAGAAGTTCTTCCTCATATTCAAGTGGAACTTCCTGTGCATCAGTTTCTGCCCATTGCCTCTTGTCCTATTGCTTGGCACCACTAAGAAGAGCCTGGCTCCTCTCTTGACACCCCCTTGATTTTAGAACTAAACAAATACATATATTCCTAAAACTGAATCACAAAGTGAAACATACCAATTTTTAATTTTGAAGGTCAGTGTTTAGATTAGACTTCTGGGCAGAAAAGAAATATTGAGTTGTCATATGTATTATTCATTATAGACATAGAGCATGACAGATTCCTTCCTCAGTTGAAAAAATTACAAAAGTTGCTTAACTAAAGGTATCAAATGTAAAAGCAATTTTTTCCTTTGTAAAAAAGTTACATTTTACAAGAAAGTCACATTGTTTCACTGGCAGATGATGCTTACATCAGTGAGGTCAGGTTTCAAACTTTTCAGGGTTTCAGAAACCTTGGTATAACCCTTAAAACACAAATATAATCCACAATCAAGACATAAACCACAATACAGCATAGACATGACACATTATTCATGGTGAGGAAAGTATTGTAATATAAACAACTATTACAAAAATATGCAAAAATTATAGTTTAAGTCCTAACTTTACACTCAGGAATATCTCACAATGTTATAAAAACCAATTCAGACTTTCCCTTGTCAAACGGACAAAACCGTGTAGCTATACTGGGATGCTACTGTGCCTCAGGTAGCTGTAACTTAAGTTTTGGTGATTCTGGTCTCAGAACAAGCTTAGACCTAACATGGTAAGTGATTAACAAGCTGAACAGCCTCAGCTTTGTGTGATTTCCTCCACAGTCACACTGACCAGTTACTCTGCACAGTTCATAAAAACAGGTGAAAGCCTGAATAAACATAAGTCATTCCAGTGGCAACTATTCCACATTCCCATTTGCCACTTGTAGACATTAATTCTTTACCGAGGAGGAAGGTGATATCTCCTCCCATGTGGATGTCCTGATCCTCTGCCTGGAGAGAGTAAGAGAGGAATTAAATGCATTCAGTGAACACTAAAGCAAAAAAAAAAAAGGGCTTATTTAGACAGCATGCAAGAAAAGTTACAATTATACATATCTTAAAAAAAAAATACATGCCCCTGTCCAATTGGTGTGTAATTATGGCTAGTATTCTGAGATCCTGGAGGATAAAGTGCATGGTGGCTCTTTTTAAAACTCTTGTGTGACTGTAACTTTTAAACCTAGTCCAATTAATGTTTTGGAATAGTGAATCTCATCTATGCCTGGTAGATCTGACTGTATGAATTCAGGTAAGGATAATATGCTGTTTAGAACCAGACATAAGCTATATTTACAAATATTTTCATACTGGTTTAAGTGTGCCTGTGCACTACACTGCTTTAGTTAGAGAGCCCTATTACTAAAGCAGCACTCACAATGTAAATTAAAATCTTTTCTCAGCACTGACGTTCTACCAGGTTCCATCTGCATTACAGTTCTACCAAAATCCTATTAATCAGAAGCATGCTTGAAAGCAACACCAGCATGGAAGACTTGACTTGACTAAGTATCTTGCAAATGAGAGGCTGCTTGTGTTTTGATGCAATTACATTCTGTGAAGAAATGGATAATTAACAGTGGTTTCCATGGTCCTTAACGCTCAGTTTATTTTTAGGTTCTTATAGAATGAGTTAACATTGTGATGTAAAACAATGTATTAGTGGTCTTAACTTCTAATTAATGAAGTTTGTCTTCCAATAGGTTATATGGGCTGTGGCGTGGTGTTGCAGCCACAAACCTAAAATCCATAAATTATCAAACAAGAAATATTAAGGGAAAATCCACCTTCCTGAGGCATAGATGGCCTGCTCTGAGTAACACAGATGTGCTCTTATCCATTTGTAATACATAGCCAAGAAATTGATGGAGAGAAGTTAAATGAATAAAATCAAACAAAAAACCCCCCAACCTTCCCAAAACGCAAAAAAAAGCCACAGCTGAATTCCCTGCAGTCAAAATACAGCTAGAGGATGAGCTGCTTATTACAGCAGCTGGGTAGCTACTATTGGCCATATAATGAAGGATGCCTGAGTCCAGTTCTTGTTCTGTCTGAGGGGATTCAAGCCATCCTCTCAGAGAAATGCCACTGCTTCTCAGGTTGATGCTTTCTTGGTGGAGGCACTCTTTCCTCCACTGGTGAAGCTGAGACATTGTCGCAGAATTCTTAAACATTAACTGATAAGAGAGAGCAAAGGCTGCCTAATCATTCTATACACTCCTGATACAGAAGATATGGGTCCCATGGTTACTGTTCCATTACTTTTTACTGTATTTAATCCAATGATTTTATGTATCATATGCAACAGCAGGAGCCATAACAGTGTACCATGGAAAGGTACATAAAGGATGGGATAGACAGATAATCAGTATTATAACTAGGGAGTTTTATCACATAAGCTTCCATGAACAGAAAATGGCTGTTCTTTCTTTCTCTCTCTTTGCTGAGACACACATGTAACAGACAGCAACTACATAGAGAAGTAACCCAAATACCTGTGCTAATATTAGCAAACTTAGGAAAAGAATTTTGCCAAAATGAGTCATGTTGGCAGATCACTTTAAAAGGAGCTCTAAAACATTGCAGGGCTCTTTTATAAGGACAGATGTATTTTTCCAATAAACCTGTTTTACTTATAACACAGTCAATTTAACTGCAGTTACGGGATCATGTTTTAAGAGTGTCCTGAGGGTAAGAAATAGGGATAGTGTAGAAGAAGCCAAGATGTTTAAATAATGCTACTGAAAGACATTTATAACACAGCAGCACAGTTACTGTAGAACATACTTTGTGGAGTACACCTAGCCATGAGATCTCTGGAGCTGGCCAGAGATTATCTGACCCCTGAATATCAGGTTTCTTCAGATGATCGAGAACTGGTAACAATGACCAGTTTGGGTTTGCTTATGGTCAGCATACATACTCTATATTTTAGCTTTATATTTTACATAGAGGATCAAAGAATATTATTTGTGAATCAAATTATATTATCTTACTCTGAAGCATTCGACAGTGGCAGCTGAAACACATTAAAGACTTCACTGTATCTATTTATTACTTCTCTTTCCTAATCACATCAGTGATCTTACTTGAAAACCTCACCTGGAAATATAAAATAAATTCAGGCTCTGCAGACTTGAAAAAATAATTGATATTTCTTAGACACCTCTCTTCCTTTTGCTTATTTTCTTTAATCTACATGTATGTGCTTCAACTCAGAGTAGCGAGGAAGTAAAACTGAATTAAGTCAGCTCAACAGTTGTATCCACCATGGTGTTTCACTGAAATGTCTGTTCTTTTCAAGAAGTGAGGCTGGTGAATGACTTAAGATTAATGCCAAGGCAAGACAAAACTTGCATTTGTATCACTTAGGCAGTGACCTGGAAGCAGAGACCCTGATCTAGAAAACCACTCAAGAATGTGTTTAACTTTATTCATATGCTTGAGGGTTTTGTTGAAGTATGAACGAAGATCTGCAGCTAAAGACTTCAGACACATTTCTGTGCAGCTGTGCCAATTTGTTTTAGAACTGTTACAATTTTAAACACAGTTCATCTGAGACCAAGCATGAAAATTACAAATACCACATGAAAGCTTATTTCCCAGAACACTGTGAGTAGAAGATGACTGCAGATTACAATGCTACACTCCACCTCACCCTGCAGAGTTGGTTTTTGCAAGGGGCAATACACAACTGTGTAACTGATGGTGATGCCTTGTGAAAGCTGACCTAGAACAGAGGCTAGACAGAGTTAAAGCATGAAGTAGGTATTTATTAAAAGGCCTCAATGGATCCACCTTGGCCAGTACAAGAGCCCAGCCAGGGCTACACCCAAGATGAACCCAAAATGGTCACAAAAATATATGACTGGTCATGAGGTCTCACATTTTTATAAGTTTTGGTCCATCTGCATATGGGAATTAATTGTCCAGTTACAGCTTTAGCCTCTGAAGTCCCATCCTTGTTTTCTCTCTTCAGTCTACCATTGTTTATGCTCTTGGGCCCAAAACTAGTATGGATTGTCCTTGGTCCCTAGCTGCAAAAGGACTTGTTCTGTCTACCTACTCTGTGAAGGGAGTGTATCAAGCCCTTAAGATGAAGCTCAGAACTACACACTAAAGCAGACTCACAGAATCTGAAAAATATAAAAGCTAAAACTTAAGGCATCAATGCAAATTTTGTTGCTGACTGCTGTAGGGTTACTGCACACATAAACATGAACTGCAGGTAGACACAGAGCTGTTATACTGGTGATAGGGACAATTCCAAACCCACAAACATGTACCCATTTTTTACCTTGGGATTGCAGATGTCTTTGTGTGAACCCCCTCATCTGGTTATGATATGGAGAGACAAAATGACTTCTGTGTGGCTGTTGGAACCTGGGATTAAAATCTCTTTGTTCTCTTCCTGAAAAACAGTATTCACTAAGCAACTCTGACAATATGTAAGATTAAATGCAGAAAAAGAGAGACAGCGTATTCTTTTTCAGGAAACAGTGTTTCTTACTTTTGTGCCAAAATACTCAAGCACAATTATGATCTTTCCAAGCTAAAGTCAGCCTAACAAGCATGGTTCTTGTCCTCATTTCCATCTATGCACATCATGATTACAAGCTGCTAACAAGTGTATTTAGAAACCAGATCAAAATTTTATGACACAGATTTGGAGGTTGCAGTCATTAAAACAAACAGAAATCTCTCTCCAAATTGGAATCACAAATCATAATTAAAATGGTTAAATATAGCTCTCAAGGAAAAGCAGATGCTACCAAGGTCTGGTATTATAAATCACCAACAGATATCCTCAATTTTGAGTGTCCAGCGTGAGCTTGTTGTAGAGCCACATCAGAAGTATTGCTGCCACATAATGTAAAGTACTGAACTAGCAGAAAAACATTCTGTTTGTTGTCACTTGCTCAAGGAATTCTGAAGGGGTAATTTTTATCCTCACAGGCATTATAACTGAGCAGATAATAAGCAGGTAATAAATATAGTATGAGCATAAAAACTGAGATTCAAATTTTTTCAAAGTCTCAAACATTTTGAAGCCTCAAAGCCTCAACATTCAGGCTGATCTGTGATTGATGTTAAAAACCTTTTAGATATTTTTTACCCTGAAAGTCGGGCAGCTCAGGTAGGGAAAACAAATTTGCAAACTGAGTTCTTTAGCAAACTGTGCCATAAAGTTGGGGGAAAGAGCTAGTTCTTAAGCAAGAAAGCAGAGTTTTTCAAATTGCCCAAAAGCTCTCCTATTTTGAAATATGTCAGAGAATGCAATAAGAAGTATTTAATTTCAATGCCTCATGCCGACCTTCAGCTATCAATGTTAAATAGCTCCCCTGAGGGAGCTTTTGAAAGACAAAGTTGGGCCATTTAATTTCTCCTATAAAAATATCTTCAGTCACTGAATAAATAGTAATGTTCCTGTCAATTAATGATACTTATTGTATATATCTCACTAGCTTTGTACCTAGATGGAAATATTATAATAGAGAAACTTGGGGAATCAAATTTACATAAATTGCTAAAAAGAGTAAATATTTTCTTAGATCTATTCATTGCTTCTTGGAGAAAGAACTTAAAGTTTACCTAGCCTGATGGGCTGCCTATGTAATTGCTGCTGCTGTTGAAGGATAATTTAGCTCATCTATATATTAACTTTATTGAGAAAATTCACTCAATGCCAACCTGTATTAAATCCATTCCCTCTTGGTCTGCTCTGTATTGTTCTGTTCTTTGCCATGCAAACCTTGCAAATGAGAGACTTCAAATTCTGGAAGGGTGTGTACAAAGACTCCTGCAGAAAACACAGTAAAAAATAAATGACTCTTCTGCTCTTCTTTCTTCAGGTGTAGCACAAATTAAACCCATACACAACAACACTAAGACTTGTCATAGCCACACTTGTGCACGCATGAAGCTGGTAGATCTGCTTCACACTTTTACAGGAAATAAAGTTTGAACATTTAATATTAAATGTGGCTACCTGGAGGGATGAGTAGGGGTACAGAAGAAATGCTTTCCCCTTTCTCAGTGAAGTACTTTTTCCTTCTCTGCTCACATCTGCAAATCCCTTGCTGTCCTGTCCTATTCTATGACCTTGCACCTGTAGATACACTTAACTAGACTTCCATCTGCAATACCTCAGGCAGAGAGGGTTAAAGCCTCCAGATAAGGACTGATGAACTCATGGAAAACACACCAGTTAGAATCAGTCTCTTAATCTCATACATTAGAAACAGAACTTACCCAACAGTAATACATCTGCCCCAACTCCTGGCTGATAAAACATAACTAAGTCTAAAAAGAAATGGGGGAATTGAATTCAAGTGCTTACCTTGTGGTGTGATGAAAAATTCTACTGTCAAAAGGACAAGCTGAAGCTATTTAAGGATGCAATATTGAGAGATGTGATACATCCTTAACTTTCTGATTTCTGTGAGCTTTGAAAATGTGACAGATCTTAGAATGTATTTCTTTTTTTCCTGATTGGTACTGGGCATGTGGGATTTACTCCACAATGAAGAGAATTAGGAAAAGAGAGATTTTAGAATAATAGCATAATTTGTTATTTTCATAAAAAGGAACTGATTTTTACAGGATGACATTTCCTTTTGAAGATGACAGGATAAGCTAAAAAAATCTAATACGGAGCAAGTCTGCAGTAACTAGAGAGGTTTCTTAAATTAAAGGTAGAGCCTGAGTCCCTGAATGAACCCTGCTGAGAACTTCCCTAACTTCCCTAATACCTTTCTTAAGTAAACAAACATCTTTAGAGAGACTTAACTGAAACCCACAGATTTTTAAAAAAATTTGTTTTGCCACACAAACTGGGTCCAGCCTGTGAAGAATACAGAGAAAGAGCCTTTCATTTTATTCCTGGGAGAATAAATTCAGAATGTATAGAGGTTGGATGAATAGATGTACAGAGGTTGGATGAGATCAGAAAAGAACAAAACATATCAATTATGCTGACCCCATGATGTAATTTGGTTTTAATTTTAAAAATTTGACCATGAACATACTCATTAGTGAGAAGCACAATAAAAAGGCTAATAAAGTGATAATATCATTGCCTCACTTCTTTATGAGACTATTATAGCTAATTTTCTGTGTGGATAAACAAACTAATATGATTACAGTTTTGAAAAACAGAACTAGCATAATATGAGCTTAGCATAATTTTGTAAAAAAACAAGATGGCTCTATTTTTATTCTTATCAGAAACTGTCCATGTTTTTATCTTTAACAGCTGTTAGGCTACAAAGAGCTGAGCTACACAAAAACTTGCCCACAAAAATATCAACTATATTTAATGTACACATTTTCTTCTTTTGGTATAAGAACCTGTAGGAAGCAAACCCTAAGATGTTTAAAACTTTTGATACACATGTAAATATTTAACCAGGATTGTATTTCTACTGTAGTTCTCAGAAACCTATGAACTGTATTTAAGCCTATCAGATTCAAAACAACACTGATTCTGAGATTGCCTCAAGTCCCTGAAGTAATGCAACTGTCCAGATAATACAGAAGGGATCCTAGGAGTTAGGAGACAAGCACTGAACAACCTAAGGAATAACTTTTTCCTATTATTTTTCTTTTCCATAACAAAACATACCATGTAGAATAACTTCTTTTCTGAATACAATACTGTCACTATCATCAGATTAGATTTGTGATGCTTAAGGTTAGATTGTTAACAAACAAGTGCTGAAAGATCTTGGCTTCCAGCAGTACATTAAGCTCTGCCAGGAACTAAGTACCATTTTTATTTATTAAAGTTGAACTTATAATAAGAGGAAAACCAATCACATATACTTGTTGCCTTGCCAGTGTTCCCAGCTAAACTGGCATCTCTTGGCAATTCTCCCCAAAAACAGATTCTTGCCTCAAACTGATAAGCTGGAAAGCTATTTTATTAGTCTGGGTACATATCTCTGCCATATATGTACCATAAAATTGTACCTAAAAAAGAAAAAGGTATTTAAACTACTCTGAAAGTTCACATAGCTAGAGTATTTTCCTCACAACAGAACAGTTTATCTGGGGTTTGTTTAAAACAGAGCATCAGGCTTTTAAAAACCCTAACCTAGATATTTCAGTTGACCAAGCATATTTCTAATTCTGTTCTAGGAAAGTAAGAGCTTTCTTCATCTTCATTATAAAACAGAATAAAATAAAACTCCAACACTAACACAAGATTTAAAAATGTTAGCTAAAACATACTACATAATAAATTTTAAAATACCTGTATCAATTAATATAAAAGTTGTACAGATTTAAATTTTTATTGTCAAAGTTATCCACTAACCTGAATTCTACCCAAGAGGAAAACAAGTATCAATTTCATTTTGGATACTTCAACATTTTCCCATTTATTCTTTAAACCCTCTATTGTTTTGTAAAAGTCCTGCATGAAATTCCTGGATGAACCATTAGCCCAATCCAAAATCTACTGAAATCAACAGACCAATTAATAGGAACCACCAGGATTTGGATAGAGGTTATGGTCCTAATCATATGATTGAACACATATGGAAAGGATTATTCTCCTCCTTCATGCTAAAAACATGTTCATTCCACCCACCCACAAGAACTGCACTCCTCACTTCAGACCAGCATGGTATGCAGCTGGACACAAAACCCCAAAAGAAAACCAGTTATACAAAAACAACTGGCATTGATGAATAAGATTAAAATAAATCAAAACTGAAACCTTTTTTTCTCTGTAATTACTTTAACCTCAAGTGATACATTCAGCAGCAGGTAAAAGCATTTCAAAGGTAAGCTTTTCAAAAGTAATTAAATGATATAGGTTTTTCAGACACATTAATTGAGAAAGACACATTAATTGAAGGTCTTTAGAGCTACCTTCCCAGGTGGGTACAGATCTACCCAAGCATCTCTCCCCATATTCTGTGCTGGTGGGGCACGAGGCAGGTCTGGTTTGAGGTTTCACCAGTGCATCAGTACAGTCTGGCACTGAGCCCAGCAGACCCTACCCTGAGCCTGGACATGCTGCCCTTGAGCAGTGCACAGGGCTCAGCAGGACCTCCCTGCCCAGACATGTCTGAAATGACACTGCTCTTTTGGTAACAGCATGCAAATCTTATAAAGCCCCAGATTTGTAAGACAAAGTGGGACTGAGAATGAAATAAGTACTTAGAGCTACAGGAAGGTACCTGGTCAGATTCTAAAAGAAATACCCATATTTACCTATTCTAAAAGAATGTACCTTCTTCTGATTTGCAGTTCCTCTTTGAATTTGCCAAACCTTCCTCTCAAAATTTAGGTTCCTTAATGCCTTTAAAAATATCACTCTTAAACATTTGGTTTTTTAAAGGTGTTTTTAATATGTTGCTTAAAATCTTATGGGAGAAAGATCTCATTAATATCTCAGTACTAGAAAATGACTGTAGGCATTTTCATTTTTGAAATTGAAAACAATTTTCCTTCTACTATTTTCTGAGTAGTGGGAAGAAAAATAAAGGTAAAATTACAGCTTCCTTCATAAGCTCGGTATTTCTACTCCTTTTTTAAATTATTTTTTGTGGAGAGAATGAAAAAGGAATAAGAAAGAGAGGAAAATACAAAGAAAGGGGAAAAGTGTAAACATGAATTCAAAAACAACAAACTAAACGGACAGGTACATTTTTACAAAGAATGCAGAACTAAAAGGAAGTGATCACTTACATTGCCTTCCAAAAGTTCTTCTACAGAGCAACCTTGGTGTGCCTTCTGGTATTTTTCTTGAAAAAGTTTTCCATCAAACACTGCCCAAGGCATCAGATCATCCATCCTGAATGGAAAGCCACAGGCACTGTTGGCCATGAGCAAAGTCGTAAGGCCACGGATGAGGACAGCCCCCAGATGTACAGCCCTGGAGTCTACCTGTGCAAGCTGTGAAAACACACACACACACACAAAGGCAGGTCTCACAAGTCAGGAAATATGAGCCATCTTACCATCACATCTAAACACAAAACAGCAGAGAAAATTGTCAGCTGTCCTGATGTTGTGACAATGATGGCCCTCTAGTCCACCGCAGAATTTGTCTGAGCGTTCTGTATCTAGTTTTGTTCAATAAAGGGGAAGAAGTGTAGTTTAACAAACACAGCATCTCATTCAAGTTTTTAAGACAAATACATTCAAAATGTAAATGGAAAGACAAAATAAATGGCTCCATCGTATTTTTCAAGCATTAGCAGCTCTGCAGGGAAAAAAGTTCCGTTAGTGGAATGCCAAACATGAACTGGGAGTACAAATTGATGTGTACAGTGATCCACTGACCTTCCAGAATTTGCTTACCCCGGAAATGTTACAGCATTTAGAGATCATTTAAATTGCAGCATTTGACAGAACAAAGTTTATTTTGTATCCTAGCTTTTATTTTAAACATTCCAGAATTTCCTTTAACTGTAATCTGAAAGTCAAATTATTTCACTTCAACCTGGATGTCTTCAGAAGAAATACTGGAATCGTGTGACAACATCTAGAAAATGCACAATGAGAAACTCAACAAGACAATTAAAACTCACAGCCAAGATAAACTCCATGCGTGAATTTAACATCCTGTTATGGTAGACGACAGCAAAATATAAAAACCTTGAATCCAGTATGGGTAAAACTCTGATTTTAAGTATTGTTTAAACAATACACAGCTCTCAGTGGGCAATGCCTTTTCCAGTCTGTTCCACATCAGTCTGTTAGGATCAGGAGAGATTCATAACGGTGTGGCATCCATACTGTAATCCCTGGTAGCTGGTGTACCCTTAGGGGTATGGAATAGTATCCAAAACAGTCCAGAACAGAAAGGGCAAAAAGTGACTCAAATTGTCTTAGCCCTAGCCCCTGCAGAGCTGTGAACTGTTTGTCTGAAATGCAATGGAAAGGGTTGGCCATTATTACTACATCTTACATCTTGAAAGATCTCCAAAAGACTTAAAGGTACGAACATACAGCACCAGTGCCTTATGTTTTAAAAATGGCAAGTAGTAGCAAAATCCATGAAATGTAATATTAATGAATCAGAATTTTTCCTTCCTAAGGCCTACATAACAAAATCAGGAAGCCTTTGCTAGCAATAAAGAGCTACAAAGCTTCTTCCAAAAATGAAAATCATAAATTGTTTGGAGAATAGAGCCAGACCCTGGTGAAGGAATTAGATTTTCTGCACTATTATGCAATGAGCTGAATTCTGTGACTAGGTGAAGCTGACTTCTTTGATGGGGTTCTCCCCCACCACAGACAAGGGGCAGTAGGGTTCTGTTAAGCTGACTTGAAGATACAAAGTGCTTGAAGATACATGGGCTGCTTTCTGCAAAATGCAAAAGCAAGAGAGGACTCAGATATGAAGATGCAGGCAGGGAGATGCCAGGCAGGGAGGTTCAGAGCTTCCCAGAGTGGGAAGAACTTCTTCTGTCTCTAGTGATTCCTGGAAAGGCATCAGGCTGGCCACCAGGGCACTGACCCAACATGACAGTCAGTAGCTGAAATTCATCCAGTGCAGACAACTGGAGACAACCACTGACATCCAGACATTGCAGACAACAAGCTAATTTCACAGAACTGTACGATGGTTTGGGCTGAAAGGGACCTTAAAGTTCATCTAGCTTCAAGCCTCCTGCCATGGGCAGGGACACCTCCCACTAGAATTTAAGCAGTCATTTAGAAAATGAAAGGTCTGTATTTTTCTGATCATGACACTTCATATTAGAGTAAGGAGACTCTCTCCTGCCCTCCCTTTAAAGCAAATGTACTTTCAGTAGGGGATAAGTCCATTGAGTTTCAGGAAGTTATTGCCTCCAGATGTCAGCAACCATTTTGCCAGCTGAGACTAGTAACTGCATGCACACTCATAACTCTCTTGCTCTGGCAAGTAAAGCAGGGGTTTGCAAACTGTTTAATGATGCTGAAGGGTACTTGAAAGAGGAATGTGGTTTAAGTGAACCAGTATTTGCACGAAAGTAAACTGCTAGAGTGCACACAGTCACTTATCATGTTGCCACTGAGATTCTTATGTTGCATTTACTAGATTGTTTCTGATCACCAGATCAAACCTGAAGATCTGCTAAGGATCATCATTTACAACCCTAGCTGTGTTCTTTCCTGTTAAACTTGAGACATAGTGACCAAAAAGATAATGTTGCTGGTGACAGGCTCTACAGTTAGAAGACTTCATTGTCTAGGGATATCAGTCCAGGACTTTCCTAAATTACTTTAGTATTGGGGGATGGAGGTTTTGTGTGTGTGTGTGTGTGTGTGTGTGTGTGTGTGAGGGTTATCAGGTAAGGCTTGGTGTTTTAATGGAAATTATTATGAGCAACACCAATGCAAGACCTATTAACAGTGATTTCTTTCTTTTAATAGGATAGGAAATACATTCACTAAAGGGTAGTTTCTGTTTTCCATGTCTGGCAATGAAAACCAAAGAAAATGAAAGCACAGTGAGCCTGTAACAATGAGGCTGGGCTCATGGCAAACCACAGAGTGGCCTTGCCATGGGAATGCTCACAACTGCTTGGTGTCTGCAGTGTTAAGACATCATGATGAGAAGTGGAAAATTCCAAAAGAAAAGAAGTCTTGTCTTGCAGGGCATTACACACTAGAGATTACTTCCTTTCGGAAATTGTGTCTGCTCTTTTTACCATTTCTATAAACTCAGGACCCCAGTGAACCATGTGAGAAGCAGCCCTGTGATCTCACTGCTGCTACTCCTACCACCAGCTGATGACATTTGTGTGAGAGACACAGGGAATGTGTGAGAACTGCTCCTCCTGCACCAGCTGCCTCTGCTGTGGCCCTGCTGCTGAGCCTACCAATGGCAGCTCCCCACCCTCCCAGCACTTGGGGAAAAAGAGAACTTTTTCCTACTTGAAGACTCAGAACTCAAAAGTTCCCAGCCCTCTAGCATCATTGCAGCAGAGGTTACTGATATCAGAGGCTTGATCTGAACTGGGTAAGCTACTTGAAAAGAGCAAGAGAAGTGCTAAAGCATCCACAACACTATGCATGAAGCTTTTTTCTAACAATTTCAGAAATCTCTTTGCTAGGAGACTTACAGCACTGAGTTCAGGGTGATCTCTGTGGCTGTGTGAATGTGCGTTGGTGACAGAAAGAGGCTTGGCAGGGTGGCAGGTGTTTGCTCACAGCAGCACTTTGCAAGTCTAGACGGAGACAGCACATCCTGCTGAATAGTTTTAACTTACAGAAAGATAAAATACATGGATCTTGTATATGAAATGCAATTTTCCAGTTCAAATTTCATCTAATGAAATAATAATTTAAAAAATGATCAGGATGTAAAAATACCATTATGTTTTAAGGCAATACTATTAGTCCTCTGACTCTTCTTTGTAGATTGAGAAGGGATTTTTTGATAGAGGTGTAAACCTTGTACTATGCATTTTTAAAGCTGCTTAAACTATTTCCAGGAGCATACTAAAAATCCCATTTGCCTCTCAACTGATTGGAGTTTAAAAGCTTCAAATTCTGTGAAAATTATAATAAATTGGTTCTGTAACAGTTGAAATGTGAGGGTGAGTATCTGAATATGCCAGATGTCAGCAGACACAGCAAAGCCATCTCACCATCTGAATTTCCTGAAACCAAGGAGAAAATATATGATGACAATTTCACAGTTCTTTACTTGTGCTACTTTACATGTCCTCTGTATCTCAATGTACTAAATACAACATTTCATTTAAAAATGTGTTCCTTTAGTAGGATTTTCAACAACATTCTGGGCATGCTCTTTTTCAATGTAAAAAGTCTGTATTAATAATTGTTACTTAGGTTAGAGTTTACTTTTTTCCTGTTCTGTTGCCTTCTTCCTGTGGTGAAGTTGAATACAGAAGACATGACTATGGTTAACATTTTGGCATAGAAATTTAAAAAGAAAAAGCTTAAGAAATTACATAATGCATTTCTCCACTCCTCCCTTCCCCACCTTCCCCACCCACCTACAAAAAAAAATACACCTGTTTTTGTGATAAAAGGGAAAATATAACTCTCAAGGACAGGTTAGTATTTGATGATTCCTAGTTAAAATGAAAGTATTCAACAACAGTAGTTACAAATCAATGTAATTTATCCCATGCAATAAACTGCTGGAATTCAAGTGGTAGTGATCAAAATCTGTGTACTTGTCTGGTTTAACCAGCTCCTTTTAGATCCATTTGAACTCAGTCGGTATATCATCAGTATTGCTGCCTCTTACATTAACTCTCCTAGCAGCCACCTGTATCTTGAATGATCAAATATTTAACCATAGGCAATTCGTGCTTGAGCAATAAAGGCAGCAGGTAGATCCTATCTCAGGAACTTGTCACTGGAACAGTGAGGCTTAGCTTTGCCTGAGAGCTCTAAGGCACACCGTGTTCTAAATATAGAGAGATGAACGCTCAGCTGAGACAAGTCTTTGCCATGGAAAGCATCACTAAGCAACCTCAACCCAAAGACAGAGACCAGATTGTCCTGCCTCCAGCCATTAGCATAAATTCCTAGTGGAAGCAGGAAAAGGATGCTAATACCCCTGCACACTGGAGCTCTACTCTCTGCTCTTGAGAAAAGGATAACCTAAACCTGTGCAATGTTGGTAAATTACAGAAGTGCCACCCTGCAGAGGTGGGCTGGTGAAATTGTGCATTTACTAGGCATCAGTCAGCTTTAGGCAATAAGCTGCTGGGCCCTGTCAAACTGAGGGAGGAGAGGAGCACCAGTATTTTGAAAACAGAGTAAGGTTTATTCTGATGAAAGATTATGGCTTAAATTAAGCTCTTCCTGCTTAAACAAGGTGTGTGCAAAGGAAAATGGGGATTGAAAAGAGATCCTATGATGGCATCGGCTGCAACAGAAACTAGAAAAACCAGTTTTTAAACACTTCTAAGACTTTGAAGTAAATATTTAGCTGTAAACAACCCAATTGTTTAGTATTTATATGTTCAGGAAAGTTTATTTACTGGATTTTATCAGGACTTTGATGTAAAATGATACCTCTCTGTGGAACAACATTTGTATTTACATTAAACTAAAACCACCACTGAAGTAAACTTTAAAAAAAAATGCTTTTACCATTAAGCACCGTTAAGCACAAATAATAACACAAAAGTATTACTGCTAACCAATTTGCAACCAGAAAAATTTCCTTCAGTTCCAAAAAGATTACATCTCATTTCTTGTTTAATTTTCATAAACAGTTGCTTTTATCAGAACTCTTTATCATATCCACAACAAACCCCAGCATAAGTGACACTTCTGTAATAATTAATTTCACAATTAAAAAGTTTAGTCCTCTCAGCTTATTTATTCAGTTCTACAATGGACAGCACATTAACACCTGCAGAAACACTGAAATAACATTACTTCCCTTATTTTAGCCACAACTACTCAACTCTGATCTGAAGTGCTAGTAACAGTCCACAGTACCTAGGACATCTACAAAATGCTGGCATCAAATTTGAATTATAGTCACCAAGCTAACCACCAGACTGCAGCCCAGCCAGCAGCCATGTCCCTTCTACAAACATGAATGGATTTTAATTTTTAGTGTCTTAAATATTTGTTCATGTTTTTGGATACATACTTATCCTCGAACCTCCTCACCTTTCCATCACATGGATAGTGTTGAATTTAGTTGGTAGGGAAACACATTTTAATTTTTTTGGACTCTGAAAATTCTTGTAGCCTTCTGTAGTGATGTCTCCCTCTCACATGGATGCCCTAATAAAAGTGATGCCACAATAAAGTTTCGTCCTGTTGGGCAACTTAGAGAGCCTTCTCCATCTTCCCTGCTGTCTATTTAAAAAAAAACAGCAGTATGTATTGCTCCCCCAGACTCCTACATTTCTGTCAAATGCAGCTGAAATTGGCCAACACATTCAAATGTTATTAGGGGACACAGAGAAAAAATTTAGAAAGCATGCAAAAGATCAGTTCTCTCCCAGTAACTTTCCATTGTAAGCCTTCAAACATCAAACTTTTTCCACTCTTTTGCTTCCTGACACTCATTATGTATTTCTGCATTCTACTCTACACTGTCTAGCTCCATTACCAAAACCTTCAAAATGTCTTTCATTTGCTGCTGCCTCATCCTGACCATTCTCCTGATCTGTAAGTCCTTATCCACACCTTAATCCAGCACTATCCCTTTGTTTAATCATAGGACTGGTCCATGGAACACAGTTTTAGGTGTAAAAATTCTGCCACCAACAGAACTACTGGGCAGAGTGTGCTTGGCTGCCTTTGCTGATGCAGTCTGTCCTTCCACAGCCTCAGACTCCATTGGCAAATGACAACTGCTTAGGCCTGCAACTGCTCAGTTTGCTGCTACAATTGTCCCAGGCTTAATTAGCCAAGCTTAAAAATTAGTATTCTTTATTTTCCTCCCTAGGTTCACAGTGGAGGTTCAAGATTTATTCAATTGTCCTAATGTAGGATCATCCCCTCTCTTAAGCTGTTTGAGTTTATATTTCTTAAGGGTCTGATTTATTACACTGCAGCCAACAGAAAGATCAGTGGATTTCACAGAATTAGACCTGGCAAAATTTAGCATGTCTGCAGCACTTTCAGAAACATTATCACAACTGTTATTCATGTCATAAGCTCTTCAAATAAAACTGTCATTGAACCAAGATACCTTGTGTAGAGAATTCCAGTAGAGCAAATATTGCTTGCTAGTGCCATATAGGTTTTGTAGGTTTTTTTTTCCCCCTTGAGTTTCTTTGTATTGCAAAGCAGCTGCACAGTAAGATTGTTGATACTGCGGTTCACCCTTTGAAGTGATATGGTCCACGGCAAACAGTTCTGGCTAGGGAACTTTCTAGGTGTTAAGTCCACAGGTTGAGAAGGAAAAGAAGAACTTGTCTGCTTCTATTTCATGACAATCCCAAGCTCCAAGAGAAATCAAATGAGTCACGCAGCAGCATTTCAGATGACCTGTGAAGGGAACTGACAAACTGTAACCTGTGATCAGGGATGTTCAAGATATCAGGATTTCATTTGAAACTAAGCTACAATAGAGTATCCACTTCCAGAACACCTATTCCTTTCAAAATGGAAAATTGCCAGACACAGCTCAAAAGTTGCTGCCTTGTGCACAAGAATGCCAACCCTGTGCTGTGGTTTAGATGAATGCATACAGAGAAATTAGAGAAACCTTGTTTGGTGCACACAGCTGTTGCATAAAGATGGTCTTCTGAGCTATTCAAGAACTGACTACAAATTTAGGTTTTAATGAAAATAAAATTATTTACTGGTAGTATTCTACATTATATTGTGTTAGCACTGTGTCAGAGCAAATTAAAAATAAACAGGGAAACAGTTAATGTAGGAATAACTTGGCCATTTTTATAGACTTGTTGAACACAAAGAATGCTGTTTAAAGAAAATGCATGCTCTGTAATAAGCCACACTTTGGCATCGCAGCCCTTCAGCCAGCACTGGACTCTGCAGGCACTTTGCTGATAACATTTCAGCCTCAGGAACTGATCCCCAGCCATTTTAAAACAAAGGGTACCTTTTTTTTTTTTTTTTTTTTTTAATGCAGAAGGTGCTGTGCCAAAATAAACTTCCTGCAGAACACCACTATGCTTTTAGCCTCCTGTAATTGAAAAATACTACTTACCATTGCTCCTAGCCTGAACTATTCCTCTATTGTACTGGAGCCTCAGGGTACAAATACAACATACAATTGTATGATTTTACTAGAAAGTTAAACATGCTGACATGCTGATGAGATTATAAACAATTAACTAAATCTCTCCATAAATCTCTAATTTTCTTTGGAGGTAATACACAACTACCTTTACACATTTGGTGTTTACTGTCCCTCTTTGTTCTTTCCTCATATGTAACATTGGGATTGTAATGTCTTAACAAGGGACAGTGTCTTTGGATGCTAAAAAATAATGTTGGTAAGGGATATTATAATGTACTTTTATCACTTTTCTCTTAACACAGCTCCATTTCTTTATAAAAAGTTCCTTCTACAACATCTCAGCTGTTTCTCAGTGAACATCAAATGAAATAACCCCAAAACAAAGATGAAGGGGAGGAGAATATATGTATGACATCAATATTAATGTTAACACATTAAAAGTTCACTTTCACACAGCAATTTTGGCTAAAAAACTTATATTATTGAGACTACTCTTACAAGCAAGAACTGAAATACAAGAAAGAACTGCACAATTTGATGAAACTCAGAGAAGAAGCAACAGATAGGAACTGAACACTGTCTTGACTTTTAACCCCTGGACAGTGGCCATGTCAATCAAGAATACACTTGAAAAGAAAGGGAACAAATCAGTTCTTGCTGTTTCTGACATCTCCCAGATGAACATTTCTACTATAGTAATTTGAAAACCTCCAGTATGTCCAGCAAAACACTGTAGCCACACGCCTATAAATGCATCCACCTCTGAGCGGCTCATTCCAGCAAACACTTGGCTTCTCTGAAGCTGCACCCAGCCATCTGCTTCTTTCTCCAGGGAAAGCCCGGACAGATGTGCGGCTCGCATTCCTGCTCAGGCGTGCCAGAGGCGCGCGGGCAGGTGCAGGCGGCCCCCAGCAGATGAGGGGCAGGTGCGCGCGTGCCACCGCTTCCCAACAGCTCCGCTCCCTCCCTGCTCCAGCCCTGGATGTCACCTGCCCTGGGGGACACAGGTCAGGCCTCAAAGGCAGCGGGGAGCAACCCCACCTACGCCATGCAAACAGCACCTCCAACCCTCACGGGCTGCTGGCTCCTTCCAGCATACAATGTGCAAGGAAGTGAGAACTATTGAACTCAGAAGTAAACGTACACTTTGACCAACACAAACTTGGCAGGAAAATGCCAACTGATACCAGAAATATTTATTTTCCCCTCTCTGTAATAAGTTATCTCTGACTTTTTCAAAGCTGTCAGTTTCCTTGATATTTTGGGAGAGCTTTATTACCCTCACTACTAACAAACATGTTTCACTTCCTGCAAGATTATTTGGCATGGATTAAAAATTAACAGCAATTTTGTTATCTGAAATTCCAAAGTGTCTTTTACCTTAAGCATCCTGAAATACTCTTTAGGATATATACAGTCTAAAAGCAATTTATAACTGCAACATTGCTGCTATTTCCACGTTGTTGAAATCTTGCTAATTATGAGCCACTGGACAGTAAAGGGGAAAACTCACAGAAACGTGCAGCAAACTTAACACAATTACGCAGAAAAATGCAAGACCATCGTCCACAAAGGAATAAAAATCCTGTTTTTAAGACCCTTGCTCAAAACCTTGAGCAAGATTTTCTCCCTGGGCAAACAGAATCCATCTAAACAAATGAATTTTTTTCACAAAGTAGAAAAGATGACCTACAACTCAGCTCCCTATGGCTACCTGAAAGGAGGCTGTAGTGAGGTGGGGGTGGTCACTTCTGCCCTGCTTCAAGTGAAAGGATGAGAGAAAAATGGCCTTAACCTGCACTGGGAGAGATAAAGACTGGATAAAAGGAATTTTTTTTCACTGCAAGAGTGGTTAGGTACTGGAGTAAGTTGCCCAGGGAGGTGGTGAAGTTGCCACACTCCAGAAGTGTTCAAGAAGCATCTGAAGATGGCACTTGGGGATGTTGTTTAGGGGTAAATAAGTTAAATTTGTTAAATATGTTAAATATGGTAGTGCTGGGCTGATGGTTGGACTAGATGATCTTGGGGGCCTCTTCCAACCTTGACAGTTCTGTGATCTAGTTATGCTGTGGTTTGTATTTGTGCCAGTTTCATATAATAGAATTTACAGGGCTATGTGAATTCTGGCATTGCATCAACTGCAAAAAATGTTCAGGAAAATAGACTCTAATAATACTAATAAATATACCAAATTTTGTCAAGAAGAAAATGGGGAGAGTGCAGCAGAGCACCAACCTTGTCTGCAAGTTGAATAGGTTAGGTATACCCAAGATTTCTCTTTAATATACTTATGAACCAACAGCAGCGAAAAAGGTAGAACTAGTTGTCAATAGACTAAGAAAACTTTATTCAGAACTTCAAAAGATGCTTATGAAAATAGCCACAAATTTAGAGATGGGTCTTTGAAAAGTGCTGTAAGCAGTGAGTGACTACAGCTCCTGAAACATTATTGTATTTGCTCTAATGCTTGACCCATGTAAGTGAGTGGAACTGTTCTATTTGGACTGGTTCATTTAAGATCTTGGGTATACGAGAAGAATATTTCTAAGTTTGAACAGGGACTGAACCAACACCAACTTGAAATTACTGCTGCACTTTAGTTCCAGATTAGCCCAGAACACTGAGGAAGCCTAAAGACCGCAGATGAGAAAATGAGCTGGGGAGCAATGCCAAGATCAGCAAATCACCTCAATCCCCCCTGCTCTCCACCACCTGCCAGTTACAATCCCCCCTATAATTTTTAGAACACTTTTGACAGATGCAAATTTTGAGGGAATATGAACCCTGATTCAGTAAAGCATCTGGGAATGCACTCAAATTCCATTTTAGTTAATACTAATGTACATTTCAGAAGCAGGTCCTTTGTATATAAGAAGGGTTTATCCCTAAGATCTTTACAATATTCTTACTTGCATTTTATGTTTTATTCAATCCCATTAGACTTCAAGCAAATATTCATTAGGAAACAGTCACACAGACACAATAAACGTACACTCCCTGGAGGAAAAAAGGCCTTTTTTTAACAATCATATTTTGACAAATACAGATAACTCACAAAGGCTGTTTGGGGTGTGTTTGAAAAATATCACACATAATGGTGTTGACAAACATAGCTTGGCTTGCCAACACATCAGGAGATTGAAATTATTGAGTGTTCAGAATCTGGGTATTATTTATGTCTTTTTGTCAGCATGGCACGGAAGAAAAAACACAGAATAGATGTGGCAACATCCTTTAAATCTGAGGGATCCTAACCAAGACACTTACACTACTACTTATGACTCTAAAACATAGTGCCATTTTTCATGGATGTGGCAAAGTATCCCTCAGGGAAATATTCACAGAAAAATACCTTGTGTAATATTGGGAAAATACCAAGGTTAACCCAGGTATAAAACCAAAGTAATTTTGCTTCCATGACACTGCACAATTAAAAATACTCAAAAGTTCTGTGCAACTAAAATTCTTGCTAAAGCTACTTTCAGCTTTCAAGCTAGTTAACTAGTTTGCTGAGTACTTCTTCTTCTTATTATTATTCCAAAAGCTAATTAAATAATACCTAATACATATGGTGTGAAAGTTCATTTGCAATCAAGTTGCAAAGACTCTCTGAATCTTATAATTTCATCTAAAATGACTGCACTCATTTCAGTAACAATTTTAAATAACAAAAAGCTCTTAAAAAATTGAAGGAATATATTTCAGTGCTTGACTGTCTCATACCTCATGTGCAGCCAAACTGCTCCTTTTACAAGTGGTACAAAAGATGTTATTACTCTTCAGCAGATATTCTGGCAAAATGTGCCATTTTAAAGCAAAGCTATGTGTATGTCCACCCACGCACCTGTTATTAACTTTTATTTCCTATTTTCTCACATATATTTCACTTCTAAAATAATTTATCAGGACCCAAAATTCATCTACTGATTTCCAGTTTTTGTTTCCTTTTTAACCAAATTTTTCCATCTTATCTTTGGCTATAACTTTCAGAAAAGATGTGATTCACAGCTTTACACCTCCAGCACAATTTTTCCATATTGTCACATATTTAGAGAAATCTTAGAAAAAACGTAATTGTGTCTATAAGTCATTATGGTTTTTCCTGTTTGGGCAGTATTTTACATGCATTATTGTAACTGCACTTGTAAACAACCAGGGCCAGCACAATATAAGGACCGATTCTGGAAGCACAACTGCTGGTGCCTCTTTTTCTCTGCAATGGCCTCCAAGTTAGACTGATGGTTCTCTGGGCTTTTTGCCAACACCACACACCAGATTTAAATAGAAAGAAGGGAACTAGACAACCTGGGGTCCAAAATTTAATTCTGACCTTATGTATAAGCTCTATGGGAGGCTTGGGCAAAGTAGAAGGCTAATCTACCATATAAGGGGGGCACCACAAGAAAACTAGAAAAAATCTAACCAGAAAAATGTTGTGGTTTTTTTTTTTTATCATGTGCACATTTTGGTATTTTGAAACCATCGATCTTGAAAAATAATCAAATCTTCATGTATAAACATTATGTTATTCTCAGAAAGTAATACTTAATGTACAGTGTTGCTACATGTTCACAGCCCACTTTCTTTCAGCATGAGATAAACTATATTTTTTATGGCTTTAACCCACTTTATTCAAACCATAGACTTTTTTGTTTCATAGACTTGTGGGTTTATGGATCTCATTAACTATGAAATATGGACAGCATATTAGAAAGTAGATTTGAAAGGGAAGGCTGAAACGCTCTCTTCATTCCATTAGAACGGGCTCTCTTTATATTTCCTCTCATATTTCATAGAGGAAGTTAAGTATTCTGCTAAAACATATTTGCTAATTGACTTCTTAACAGAAAGAGATAATTTTTAAAAATCAAATAAGTGTTCTTCAAAGAAATATTTACAAGAAATAAACATTTTTTCTACATTTAAATAATACTACAATGTTAAGTCCAAAATGGCAAATGAGAAAATCTCTTCATAAAATTTTGCAGATGCTGACTAATTTTACCATTTTTTCTGGAAGCTCTGCAATTTAGCTGTTTCTAGGGATCGTTTTTAACTTTTCAAAGGAGAACAAAAACTATGGTAAACAGATTAAGCTCTATTCCCGATTTCTTGCTGTAAACTCCATTTACTAACCAATTACATGTTAGTGTAATTCATTCCACTTGGATCCTTTGATTTTAAACACAAATATCTAGAAAATTAAGCTGTTAAATACCTATTGATACCTTATTCACTAACTATTAAAATAACTCAATAACTCTATTGAGCATAACTCAAGTTTGTAAAATGATTAAATACAGTAATGAGTAAAAACTGTTTAAGCTATTCTGAGATGGGATCTTGAAAATTAGATGCTTGAATGGTAATTCTCAGAAAGCTTGCTTTATTGATCATTATTCTTAGAATATTTGTATAAGAGATTCTATTTATTTAGTCCCCTGCCCTTTCAAGAGAGAATTCCCAGGACATCATTAAGGTCTCTATTCTTGATACAGCTTGACATGACACAGATACACATCCAACTGAGAAACAGCAACTTTTTTTCCACAGGGAAATTCAGGTCATCAAAACACAGGAAAAGAGGTTAATTTGAAGGCAATGAGGGAAAGTTTTGAAACTCTTATTTAAGTATTCACAACCTCAGAAGAGAAAGAGACCAAAATTTTTCCTCACTATTCCCTTCAGAAGGATTTATTCTGGCTCAAACTATTACCAAAGGCTCTACCGTGAATTTTGACAGAATAAGACAAGGAGCTGATCTAAAGTGGCCTGATACAAAAAATTTCAGCTATGTTACATGGATCTTGTGTTGGTTTCTAGCACAGCAGAAGGCATTGTGGGACAGTGCATGAAGTGCTTATATAAGCAGCAGAGTGACATTACTTTGGAAAGGAGTTGCCAATGGCACTCAGAAGTCAATTCCAACAACATTCTGTCCACTTCATAAAATGATACATGACACAGTGTAAGATCAGCTTCACCCTTCCTGCACTTCTGTGTGCACAGCTGATCTGCCATAAGCTTTGTGGGTAAATAACAAAATCTTGTGAACAACTTTCAGTCAGCCCAATGCTGATAAGTAGCATACATTGATTAATGTTATGCATTTGGATGCAGATTTGTATTTCCAAAGAGCCACAACACAAACGAATCAAACAAAGACCTCTAATTCAAGCAGAATAAACTTAGGAGCACTTTAGAAACTTATGTAACAATCCCTGTAAATGCATCTATAAACAAGTTGTTTCAACACTTCCTGCTTGATTTCCCTTATGCTGTTGCTGAATGACTGCCACGCAGACTTGAAGTACTCATCCTCCCAGTGCTGAGTGTAGCACTATGTGCAGTCAAGTACTTGACAGAAATAAATCCTACATTTCTGCTGTGTTCCATATTGCCTTCATTTCATCGCTTCCTTTTTGTTACACAGTCAGCTACAAATCAAATTTGTGATGACTTTGAAGAAACTTGTAGGAGCCTGGACTTCATCTGTTATAAGGACTCAAAGAATGGAACTGGGATCATACTGGTTTTGTTATTTTGGTACTTGTGCACTAGAAACAAATGGATAGTAACAGGAGCATTACCTTGAGATCAACAAAAAAGTACTTTCAAAATTCTCTCATGGACTGTTCGAAGAAACAGGGAATTTATTGGAAATACAAGCAAGATTTACAGAATGAAGATATGTTAAGGTTCTAACCATTTCTAACCCTTTCCCAGTTACTTTTATGTAAATCCACAACTCAAATAGAAATAGACATGTGGTGTCTGTGCTACACATTGCTAATACTTTGATTGCAATTTCGGGCTACAAAATCAAAAATACTCTTGCATAATTTCATATGCAGGAAGAACTTTTTAAATGGTTCTTCTGCAATAACCATCTAGGAAACTTCAATCCACACGTGGAAAGGCAGAAGATAAGAAAGGAAAAAACAGATTTGCATGGAGTATATATAAAATATTTAAAAGAACTTCCAAATAGTTACAGAACAGTGCAATCCAAATAGTTCTCACTGCAATGAGTCACATTAGGTAACTTTTTTCTGGTTAGGTTTATACTGTTTATATTCTCCCTCAATCAGTAATACCAAAATTTAATTTAATCTAGAGATTTTCATGCAACTCATGTCCAAAACCAAAATCCTTCTCAGTAAAAAAAATAAAGCAATATTGTATGACAGGATTCACACTATCAATTTTTTCATCAATTCAAATTTTTCAGGTGGAAGTTTGGAAGCTAAGGAAGGAAGAAATCTGAGAACAATTTGCTCACTCTAGGACTGCAACCACTACAAAATGTCCCTTCTATTTTATTCTTTTTGTGTGACTAGCAAATGTAAGTATTCACACAAAATATAGCACATGAAAAGCCTATATATTTACCCTGACACTTAGCTCCTGTAACTGTAAAAAAACTAATGTAGAAAGATTTACCCCCAAAATATTCATCACAATGTTTCCATGAGTATTTCATACTACACAATTATTCCAGTGCATACCTGCAGGCCTGTCAGTTGAGCTGCTGATTTCCCTTTGAGGCAGAGAATGAGTGCCAGAAATGCATTTAAGTCCTCCAGAGAGAGGCTACTGACCTGAAACAGATGAAAAAATGACACATTATCTGAAGGCTCTAAAGAGGACCTTTCTGAAAATTGAATTCTCTTGCTCCAGCACATCAAACTTGGAACAGTGACCTCAAGGAATGCATCAATGATGACCACCAGGAATGGATCATCTAGGAAAACATATAGGGAACAAAATACTTTCTTTCACAGTTTGAATGGAGTGCATACCCCAATGCTTGTGTGTAGCGTATACACATGCATTTCCACACACCAAACAAAATGCCCGCCCTTCATTTTTCCCTTCTCTACTTCCCTTGGAGTTTCTTAACATCAGGAAATTTCTCCCTCTTGGTTACATCAAGCAGTAAAAAAAGTAAAATAAAAAAGTAGATTTAAAAAAAAATTCTTTATAATCAAGACATAGGATAGAAACCACCTCAATGAGCCACAGATATAATGACCATTAGGAATTTTTTTTAAATGCTTACACATTTATTTGTTAGAAATTTCAAAAATATTCAAAAATATTTCAATTACCTATTTTAACCTAAATGTCAAGATTTATCAAAACATATTTGATTTCTTCCAGGTTTTAAGGCTACACATGGAAGCAGGGAAAACTTAAAGCTAAAACCTAAAATGTTCAAGTGGGGAAAAGGAAATGACAAGTCTATATTGATGTAACAGTTCACTTCTATCAGTAAAGGTGGGATGGGCACTTTTTCTGCTGTGAAAAAGTGTTTAGAGATGTTGCAGAGGCCCGTGATCAGCTCAGAAGACAGGCAGCACCTGGAGAGCAGCTGGCATGATTCCATGACAGTACCAGGGGAGTTCTAATCCCTTCCTTCCTCCTATAAAACACTGTGTATTACACAAGTGCACCGAGACCACTTATCTGTCACAGCAGCTGAGGATATACAGAGAGCTCCGAAGTGAGATCCACAGAGCATTACAATTCCTTATCAACTGGAACTTGAGGAAAGGTTTCTCTTGCAAAATGTGGAAATGTGCATTGTGGGTGTACAGAACATTCAAGAGGCTGCCAAAAACTCTGCATTGCCTTTCTTTTAATAGGATAAAAATTATTCAACCGCTACTCAGAATTTTTTTTTTTTTTTGTAAATCAAGCCCCACTGCTTGTCCCACTGTAAAATACTTTCTCCTCTATGATGATGTTAAATCTTGCATAAGGCACAAGAATGTGGGGGATATCAGAAACATTTTAAACTTTCAAAATGCTCCTTGGTATTCATTAACTCCACCTGTCTGCTAAGATCTGATAATGGTCCTACTTTACCCTGTAATTCAAGTCAGATGTCACCTTTGTATAGATGGCAACAACAGAGGTTTACTAAACCTGCATATTTCATACACCAAAGTAACAGAAAAAGTTACTTTTATCTACAAACAATTCTTAATAACTGCACAATTTTGTCCTAAGAAAAGGAAATCAAAGATTGCTTGCAAGGACAATAGCAAGAAAATGCTCCTAACAGAGCAGATCAGCCAAAAATGCTTATGAATGTAAAAAGACTACTGCAGAGAAATATTTTATTCAGTAATCAAACTTGGTGAGTTATCACAGTTCCACTGTCACATTTAATCCAAAACTGTTAGAGCTTGAAAGAGAAAATTCCCCTTCATCTGGAAGCATCACTGTTTGATTTGAACTTATCTGCTGCTTTGCCAACTTTAAAGACAGACATAATATTTTGTAATTTTTTCACTATTTTTGTTCTTAATTTAGAGAATATTTGAAAGGTACCCTTGCAAAAAACTTTTTTTCATATCAACAATTTTTTGACATAGTTAAGGCTTGCTTACTGGATTTTTTTCTTACTTTAAAAAAAATGCATCTGAAGTTTTCATTACATACTTGCACATACATTCTGAGGAAGCCAGATGGGTTGGTTAGTATGCTGGTTCCTGCAAACCCTCATTTTTAAGCTTAAATTCAATTATAAGTAATGAAATTTTTAAGAAGTTTATTTTCCTTCATTTGAGCTGAAGGAAGACCTCAGGCCTGCTTCAAGGCAACCTGCAATTTTCTCAACTTAAATAATTTCTGAGGAAACAATTCACCTTCCTTCTCTAATAAAAATTTAAGACCAAAGTGTAAAGACAAGAGTCAGAACACAGCTAGACAAGCCTTGTTTTCTCAGCTATAAAACAAATGGAAGCAATATGGCCAGCTCAAAGCATGGCTACTGACACTCCTGCCCTCATGTTTTCCTCTCAAACGTCCCAAAAGAACAAACAGACAGTATCAGAGAAATAACCAAAGTTTAAAATAACTCAGCAATGAAAACCATTTTACTCCAAAACAATTCTCCAGTCTGGTTCCCAGGGTAGATTGTATCAGTGCAACTCCAAGGGCAGAAGTGAATCAGGAAAATGGGGCAGTTCTTGAGAAACTGGCACTGCCATGAGAAACCTTCCATCAAACTGAGCCCTTTGCATGATCTCTCTGCTGTTAGTCCTGCTGAAAACAAGAGCTGTAAGTCTGATTTAATCTCTGTTTATAGCAGCGGCCATTGTATAATAAGTTCTGAAAACCATTTTCCTGACAAGCACTTTTTTTTCTATTTTATTAATATCCTGTGATCAATGTTCAGTAAATCCACATCTCTGTAAGTGTTCCATCCTGTTACTCCTCTTCTTAATCCCACTAAACAAACCCTTCTCAAATAATTTAGTTATCATGCTATGAAAGGGTGCACAGAATAAGTCAATAAATAAGTGAGATAGTGATAAATGAAACTGCATTTTCATATTCTAACAGGAAAAATACTTCAAGTATGTTAAAAGGTAGGTATATGATATATATCTTGCTGACCTGAAACTGCAAGGCTTGAAATGATGTCTAATAAGTATTATCTTAAAAAAAAATTCAATTTATATTCTTTTATACAAATATTAAAGAAAAAAAAAAAGACCCATATGGATCATTTCTGTAATTCCCATGTGTACTTCCTCGATATGTCATCTAAGTTTGAGTAAACATATGAAGGGAAATGAAAGGAAAATTCAGGGAGAACTTGTTTTCATGTATCACACACCAGTATAAATCTGTTATTGCGGAAATTGAAGTCTAAAAAAGCAAAACAAAAGACAAAATGCAGTTCAGTTTAAGTACAAGTGAAGCTGAGCTTATCAGATTAGATAAATACATAATTTGCTCATCCTCAGAGAGGAAAATCTGCTTGTGAGATCACCATTTAAAATGTGGCAAGTACAGACAATATATTAAATACCTAAGAGAAAAGTAAATAATGAAGCAATATTGTATTTAATCTTGTGTCCCTTTTTATTACAATTAAGGTAGTCTGCAGGATGCCAAGTATTTGGAATTATAACAGAAGTGCTACCTAATGATCCCCTATTACTCAGAATTTAATGAGAAGAGCCATATCCTCAATTCTGGCTTGAAAATAAGTAGACTGACAAGAAGGCAAGAAAAAGTCGTCAGTGAAAGCTGGCTAAATATTTATATTGTCTGTTTGCACAGTCTGCGTAGTCACCTGAGGGAATGTCTCCTTTTGATGACACAAAGGAAAGACAAAAGGAGCAACTTTAATTTGCAAACAGGTCTCAAAGAGCAAGGGAAATCCCTCAGTTTATACACTCTCTGCTAGACTGCCCGAGGGGTTTTGTCATGGGCATGTGAGAATTATGATTAGCTACTAAAAAGCCCAAGTATTTCTTGAACAGGATGGTGCACGCTAAGTGGAGTAATTAAAAATACTGCGATGCAGTACTATTATACCTGATAAGCTATGCCTACAGTAAGGATTAAGAGGAATGCCCAGCACAGGCCGGCAAAAACCACTTTATTTGTCCTTCACACTTCTCAGGGCTGACAGCTGAGGAAAAAGCAACTGTCCCTCTTACCTGCATCATAAGATAGGCCAGCAAGCAGCAGAATCCTGCAACAGGTGCTTCCAGAGCTTGGAGTTCTTCCATCTCATCTTGAAGGTGAAAGCATGCCAGAAATGTACTATACCGTTGCTTCTCCACGTCAGGCCCCTTGGCAAGCCACAGTGTTTTCAAATTAGGTGTTCCACCTACAAAAGAAATCCATTATTTTATTTTGGCAGCAACAAGATGAAACATGTCTACCTCATTACAATCTGAAAGGAAATGACTGCTCTGGCAGGAAAGGAAATGAAATGCTCTTGGCACTTGCCAGGACCACAGAGTCAAAAATAAAATGTATTTGACAAAACTTGCATTTGAAAAAAAAAAGAAAGGAAAAAAATGGCCTGTAATTTAAACCAAATTTATTGAATACAGGCATGTTTAAGCAGAGTGGACTAAATTCAACCCTTACAATAACACAGACAACCCTGAGACAGCAAGCATTTAACCTATGCACGGGCAAAGTTTGCCTGCAAGTGTGTTCTTTCCCTTGGGGATGCGCAGCATTACATGAGGCTCACTTCATCGTAAAACAGTGATTCAGCACAGAACCACCAGGGCTGTTTTTGTCTCTCTCTGCTGGAGTTAACATATCAGGGGTCCCCAAAGGATGCTCACACTGTCTCCCTCATGATCACCTGTTTCAATGAGCACCTATGCCACTGGGTGGTGAGCAGGCACTCTCCCCTAGGCACTGTGTGGGTTTGGCTCCTCTGCAGCACGTTCCAGTTTGGGAACAAAAACCAAGGCGATCTGGTGTTTTTCGCTTCCTAGGCTACTGTATGAAACACTGCTGCAAACACACACAAAAGAACTGTCATCAGTTATGAATAATGGCTCTTTCCAGATTTCTCTAGTATCATTCACGCTCTAAATCCTTAATATTTACCCCATGCTGCCATCTCCCAGCTTGTAACACGTGTGGGCTAATGCAAAATTTGCTCCTCATTTAAATTACATTTAATCTGTTATCAAAATAAACACTAAGGCACGTGAAATAACAGAACAGAGAACTGGTTATGCCTGAGAATCTCAATAAAAGACAGAATCGTACCATAAAGTACGGCTGCTTCTGTAGTTAAATAAAATGAGGTGTGAATTTTAAATGTGGACTAATTAAGCTACATTTGGTAACACCTCTTCCTCTTTTATGTGACATGCAGCAGCTGCAGACCAGTTAGGAACACTTGGTGATAATAAATGGCTAAAGTGACAAGGTGCTGAAATCTACATAGATGATGTTTATTTAGCCAGGAAAGCCCATTAACCAAATGGTACTAATCCTTTGGAGAGGGGGAAACTAGAAGAAAAGTTAGTATTTTCTTTCTTTATCTCCCTGATGGGTGTTTCCTTTACTATTTTCAAGGCTAACTCTCCTGTCAAATGTTTTAACCATAAAAAGAAGTACTATCATAAAATTTCAAGTTTCTAACCTTATTTCTAAGGGAAATGTGTTATTAAGAAAAAACCCCAGTTGCTTGATTGGAGGTAGAAATGCAGGAAAGAGATAAAATAAATAGTGGCAGTGAGTGGAGTAGTACAGACAGCACAGTAAGACTCACATTACTGGTTTTGAGATTGCAAATTGCTGCCTTAAGAAAAAAAAAAAACCAACAGCAGAGACTGACTTCCAGGAAGAAAATTAAATATAATATGCATGAAATAAAAAAAAAAAGCCAACTTCTGCTACCAAACCTAAGCAAACCTGATGTCTGAGATAAGCTGTACATGGGTAAACTCAAATAGTTTTGATGGTTTCTGCACACAAAGAGATACACCAAGAATCAGTTAAAAGAAAAGTCCTCTTTTGCATCCAGGGGCATAGCTAAAACCAGAAATCCTTCTTTCTTCAGAGTAAAACCATTAACTTCGTCAATATACAAGATTATAGATCTATATTGAGAGAGCTCAACAAAAAATTCAAGACATCTCTTTCATAAACAGTTTCTTACACTTTCAGAAACATCTACTTGTGCCTGGGAAGAAAAGGTGCTGATAAATTATGAGTAATTTACTCTGGGAAAGAAAACTTGACGCTGTCTCCTTTTGGAATACACCAACAAAAGGTGCTTTTTTTTCTGAAGGGTTCTCTTCTTCAAGTAATAAAATTCCATGTAATACCCAAGACTAATCTATTATATCAAATGAAAGATAAGAAAAACAAAGAAACAAATATCCTAAAATTTAATGACTGTCCCACCATAAATGCAGTCCACAGCACATCTAAGATTCATCTACAGTAGACCCTCAAAATGTTCTCTGCTTTATGTACAAGCTCACTATATTATTTACAGTAATTAGAAAACATTTCTGAAACAGAAACGTACTTGGAGAGGCAGGAGAAATATTTCATTTTCTGAACATGTCTATATATTTACGAAATTAACCTGAAAAACAACCAAAACTGAGTAGCAAAAGGAAAATATCCCAAAACATATTTATATGTACCTAATGGAAACATCTTTACTATAAAGACTAGTAATGATAGAATTATCTGCTGGGGTTGTAGGAACCACAATTTCCCACAAATTACACAAACAGAGGCAAACATAATTACTCTCAACACGCACAAAATTGTGTGAAAACCATATTCAGCACTATGTGAACTGCAGTCCTCAGGAACCTCAAGAAGAGGAGCTTTAAAAAGACCTCCATGGAGGCGAGATATTACTTGCCTAAACACAAAACCAGACAACCCACAAGTTAAAAAAAAAAAAAAAAAAAGCATGGACAAATCACTTTTTACCTTTTTCCTTTATACTCACACATTTAATACCATTATCATATAGAAAGCAGCATGAGAAACAAAAGCACTCCAAGGGACTACATAAACATTTATTTCATCTGTTTGAATTTCAATAATCGATTTATGGAAATGCAATACATGCAAAAGTAGTGGAATGCATTAATTCCATTGTATCATTTAACTCAACTCTTAAACAAAGGTGACCCTCACATTTGTAGCAACTTTAAACACATCATTACTGTGCATTTAGATGTATAATAGTAAATGTTCATGTATATTTGAAGTAATGACTATTGAAATTTTATAACACCAGAAATAGAACTTTGATACTTCTTTATTTTTACATGCTCATGTAAATACCGAGCAATAAAAATAAGTTTATAAAAATGTACTTGCTAGGAACACTCAACAGTAACTTCTCAACAACTGTAGCCAAAAATCTCAAATGCCAGTTAAATCTGACCATTAAAGACAGAGACAGCATTTTGAACTTAAACGTATTCACGATACATTCATGAAGGATACAATGATTAGAATACTGAAAGTACATCCAAACTCTGTGGTGTGAAGCTACAATATCCTATACATTGTCAGAAATAAAATGAACAGCAGAATCTATACATTTCCAGAACTTTTTAGAACTTTTTCTGTTCCACATAAACTGCAGACATATCAAATATAGCTGCTATGTTCACAAGATATGGATGTGAAACTGTATTTTCCTAGATCATGGATCTCCTAACAAAATTTATTTGCCAGTGACACTTTTTATCAATATAAGTGCTGCTCTGTCAATGTGTGTAAATCATGATCATATTCATTCAAGTGAAAAGAAACATTCTAGAAGAAAGAAAGAGACACAGACAATGCAAGCAAGCACAGATGCTAATTCAGAAGACCGTTCCTCAAAAATAAAAAATATAGTTAATACATGTTATATTTTAAATATATTTCAAGTTACCATCTTACTTACCATCCTGCCTTTAGGATTCGATATTTTGTTTTTTAAAAAAAGCTAACATTCAATCTATCACCTGCAACCTTTCCAGATGCAAGGCACTTCTGCTGTTTATTACACACACAAAGTTAGTGGAATTCTACTTTTTTTTAAGATCAATGCAAAATTTAAAGTATTTATCATTATGTACACTATAGTTTAAAATTCACAGTTTCTTTAGACTTTTTGATCTAAATCAAACTGGAAGAGAGTCAGGATTTTCCATATATTCTCAGTACAGCTCTAAGGTAGTTTTGATGCTCAGGTTACCAGCTTTAAAAAAAAAAAAAAAAAAAAAGAAAAAAAAAGAACCTTCCCAAATTAATTGCACTTTTGATGTTTCAAACAGGTTTTTGGTAAAATTCATTTTTATCTTTTGAGTAACCTGATCTTGATTGACAGCCTTGAACTCTAACTTCCTAAAACAACTTTAAATTTAGCTCTAAATATGATCCCTGTCCGAAAAATGTGATGTGCTGTTGAGAACCTTATTTGGTGAATTAGAAAGTCATGCTGTGGAAAATCAAAGATGCATGAGCGAATGTAAGGCATACAAATATGGACTGCAAAAATTTTAGAAAAATATTTGTCTGCTGAAGGAATGACAACAGAGCACTAAAAATAAACACTAAAAGTCCTCCTCCCATATTTTAATAGTCTGCTTGAGCAGCCTTTCATTACTGAGTTAGTAAAGATTGTATCTGAGAAGATTCTGTTTTTATAAACTCCACTTATGTGGTTGCTATAAACAAACACACTTAAAATCCTGTTTATTGTCAACATGAAGGTGGGTTCTATGTGTTGTATGTTTGCAGAGCTATAGAACCAGAGTACATGAGATTAAGTGGATTCTCCAGAAAGGGAGGAAGGAAGTATACTATCTGGGATGGAAAATTTCACAACAATAAATACAGTATATTTGCCAGACAATTTGAAATGTAACTACATAGGTACAGTTTATACTTTGTTGAGTTTTGTTTCCTTGTTTTGCAGCATGTTCCCAGACCACTGTATGCTGAAATAAAACACTGTATGCTGAAGTTGCACAGTACAAACGGATCAATTTTCACTCTGCATATTCATATTACTTTTGGAAAATTTCACAGCAATTTCTTGCTATCATAAAGCAAATTAGATAATCACTCTCCTAATATTGGTCGGGGTACTGGTCAGTGAAAGTACTGTTTATCAAATAAAAACTCTTCTGTACTTTGTCTATATAACCTATTTCTTTCTGTACTTTGTCTATATAACCTATTTCTAAAGCCCTTTAAAAAGGACTTTGAAAAGGCTGATATCTAAAAAGCAACTGATTCTCCTTCATCTTTGATTTCAAAGACACTCAATAAATATATGAATTTCAAATATGAAGATAAATATGCAATCTTTGGATACCAAAAAAGAAAATTTACTATACATTTACAAAGAAGTGCCTGTATTCCAGCTTCTGAATTTGGATTTAGACCAGATCAGCACAAGGACTGCTACAGAAGGCTCTGGATGCTGAGGGAAGATGCGCTGGTAATTACTCTCCAAAAGCTGAGTAGATAGTAACTTTTCTTAACAAGATATCAATGCTATTGTATATCAGCGGAACAAATGCCTTTCAAGTGAAAGACTAAAAAAATCCCGCTGTTGATCCGTTTGCTAATAGATGACAGAGAGAGAGAGAGAGCTGTGAGATCAAGTATGGCTACAACTGCATGGACAAATGAACACTTAGAACAATTTTCCCCTTGACATAATAAAATGGTTTACTTCTGATCCTAAACTTATATTGCATGATACAATTCTATATAGATATACACAATTATATATATACAGTGCTCAATCTTTTCACTGAAATGTATGATACTTCCTCATAAATGTAACACATTTCTCATAACTCCAATTTCACTAAGAGAGCTCATTAATGTGGGGTTTTTTTTACCAAAGGGAAGAAGATAAAACCACACAATATACTTAACACTTAAGAGAGCAGAAACAGCTTCACAGAAACAGTCCAATTTATTTTTTTTTTATTAAAAGCTGGAATCTCTCTCTGGGTTGCAAAAATGACTCCTTTTTACATTCTCCACTGTTCTCATTAACACAATCTGTCAAAAAGCTTAATGGATGAGTTTTAATATGGCCCCACACACCACTTACCCTGGCCTCAGAGCAGTATTTAGAACTTCTAAGAAATTGTCTGCATTTTAGAACTGATGTTTGAATTAGCACTGGCTTTAACAAGACCCAGCAAAAACATGTATCTCAAAGCTGAATCCTATTATAATTACAAAGGGTAATTAAAAGCAACTACAAGTGTGCAGCTCTTTAGCTCCTTGTTCTCCACAGTCATTTTGCATTCTATTTCAAATATATGATGAATTGTCCAACCTCATTTTAGTGAAGTGGTTCTTTCAGTTTAGATTTATACACATTTTTCATCCTACCTGTAACAGAAGGTTGTACAGGTTGTATCAGGTCCGGCTGCTTGAGAGGATTTCCAAAATAGACAAACCACTCTTTTACCAAAGGATAGGTTCCACCTAAAAAAGACAGAATTGGATCAGTAAGTCAAATGCAAGTATTGACACTGCTGTAACAGCTGGAATAAGCTATGGGCAGGATTCTAAATAGAAGGCACTTCTTGATGACTTGTTTGCTCAGCTTTAGAAACAAAGAAAAAATTGTTTCAGTATCTTTATGACAAATCATCAGAACAAATAAAGAGAGTTGCAATTACATACTATAAACATGAGTTTGGACTGGGGAACTGCAACCAAAACTGTAAATACAAGAGTCTGTGGAAAACATTCTGTAACAGGCTTAGGCCTTCCCACCCTGAGGCAGCTCAGGAAGCTCTGGAGGCATGTGGCATAGCTCAGGGACCTGCATGAGCTACCTCAGTCTCTCAGCACTGTCACGCTGCCACATATCCAGGCAGAGCTTAATATGCTTCACCTCCCAACTTGCCCTGACATTTCCTGTGTCAGGGTTTGAGCCAAAATCTTAATAGGGAGGCCTTGATGGCTATTTGAAAGCTGACAGCAATGGAGTCATCCCACCATCAGATGCAGAGCTTTTACAGCCCATTGTTCCAGACCTTTTATCGAGCATAAAGGAATTGTTTATACATAATACTTCAAGAAGCTTTCCTAGTCCCTAACCTCAACCCCGCTCAGACCCCCTAAAGATGCCCTTAAATGCAAAATTTCACTACAGGAATTGTGCATGTAACTTGATGTTTAAAAAAACCCAAACAAAGGAACCCTCAGAAAAAAAAAAAAAAATCAAGCATTTAAGAATTTTTGAAATGCAGACTATCCAATTTACAATAGTCAGCTCAAAATCATTGCAATGTAAGTCTTCATTAAAAAACAAACAAACAAACATAGAATCAGTGCTACTATCAATGGTGTTTTGCATTCTGTCCAGAGTTTTGCTTATGGTACCCATGTCAGAGTGCCCCAAATTTCCTCTCTGTAGTCTGGTAAATACTATGAATTAAAGTGGTTTAGCTAGTCCTCACCACTTGGAGTAGTGTTTTCAAATATGTTCTTTTTTAACTTCTCTTCTCCCTTTCCAGATTCACAGGATTGCATGTCTAATTTCTCCCAGCTCTCAGCCAATACTGAAGCCACTATCCTTAAAAATTCCCGCCTTTTATCACCAATTCCAAACTCCCTGAAATTTACTGCACAAGTATTTTTGATGCCATGTTGTGAACCCTAATCAAAAACTTCCCCTAGATTAAAACAAACCAAACAAATCTTTCCAACACTGTCCTTTCCTTGTCCACCCAAAAAGGTTTTGTCACATAATTTCCTGCTCTCACTCATAGCTCAATGCTGGAGATAACTGTTGACATGAATGAAAAAGTAGTGTGCTATGGTGCAAGGGCAGAAATTCCTCAGATGAATTTCTAATGTCAGGGGTAAGAGAAGGGAAAAAGAGCACTACAAAATCTGTTTTACAACCCTGCTTCTTCCTTCCTTCCTTCCTTCCTTCCCCATGGACCTGCAGCACAAACTCCCAATAAAGGTGAGGGACTAAAGAACCAATACATGGAGTATGGGGGACCATGTCACACATGACTTGCCATGCTTATCTGTTCAAAAACCAATGGCATTAAAAATAAAATTTAAAATGCCGACACTAGAGGGGGGAAAAGCCTTAAGCTGTACATTCCAATAGCTGAATAATCTCACATCTTGATTATAAATCATTGTCTATGATAACGTTATTTCATGAACAAAACCCTTCCATTAAATAACCCAAAGTCACTTTCAAAAACATTCTGATGTTTTAACATTTGGTTTTAAGATTTAGTGTGTGGATTACTCTTCTGCATTCAATTTATTCAGCTCACTCAGACTCCTAAATTTTAGTCTGGTTTCTTAAGGAGGCAAACCTAATGCAATTAGGACATCTGTCTTATAATGAATTCATGGATGCACTGCTCTGCTTCAACTAAATCTGCCAAAGGAGACGTGATTTCAAATGGATTTCAAAAGTCCTAAACATTTTGTGAAACTGAAGACTCAGATGACAGAGGGATCCTATTAGGGCACCAATTGAAAGAGAGGCAGGAAAGCCAACTTACCTGTTGTATCCAAACAGACTGAATGGCAAATCAATACACAAATAGCTGTAGAAGAGCTAGAGATGAGAAAAAAGGTAGATGGGATTTGGGAAGGGCAGGAAGCGATAGGGAACATGCTTAGGAACACCATGTACTGCAGGAGGGAGTTGTCAAGGACATGAGGAGAAGTTAAGATGGCATAAAGAAGCATGCAAATAGAATAACTTTGCTGGTGAGGGACATTGCTCTTTATGAGTTCCACAACTCACAGGAAAACATATCAAAATGTGTCTTGATTCTAAATACCAGTGAGAGATTATATTTGACATCAATCATTGAACTCATGAACAGCAAAAAGGGAATTTGATAGGAAGTCTACAGTTTCATTCTTTTAATGCTTGTGAATGTAGGTACAGGACATAGCACCACATCAGCTGAGTGTTTTTTATTACTATAGCCCATTAGTAACAAACACATATCACTGTTCACATAAACAGCCTAATAAATATAGCTGAAAGCAAGGTCCTGCAAATTGACAGCCCATTAATATACCAAGAACAAAGTGGAGATATGATTTCTAAATGTCAACCCTCTCTGCATGGAAATATCTTGGGGGAAAAAACCCACTAAATTTTCAAACTTTTTCCCCACAATGCATATAAAGAATATAACCAATGAAATGAAAAAATAGCAGTTCCTTTGTTTAAATAGACTCTGAATGACCTGTGAAAGCACTGCTTAGGCAGCCTAAGGAAAGCTTCAACTGTGTGCAAACCACGAGAGTTGGAAAATGTTGTTATGTGTGTTCCTCTATACCTGTAACAACACCAACTCTCCTGAGCGGTCACTGGTGATAACTGGCAAAAATTCTGCTAAGGGACTGATTTTGACAGTGTCAAAGCAAAGACCAGTCTGGCCTGCTAATGTTAGAACTGGGAGTGATGCCAGGACTTCGAGGAGCTGGCCATGGGCTCAGGCTACATTACATAACCTCCTAATTGGCAATGGACATGCAGGTGCAGGTATTTTCATGGACTGTGTTAGTGCCAAAACCTGCTGGGTTTGTTCTGGACCCTTTGTACATATAAGAAAGCTTGGCTGGCCTATCAGGGTGTATTATTTACTGTTATTTTCCCCTCCTACCTGAATTTTTCCAGAAGTACTTTTTCTCAGAAAGATGCTGAAGCGTTGACAATTTCTATCACTGTATGCAATATTTCACATACTGATCAGAATGGCTCAAGTAATTATAAATGCACTTTTGAAATACACAGACAACAAATACCATGTTGTCAGAATCACTATCAGCTTCCTATTTATTTCTGTAGGGTCAAAAATAAGGCTGTGATTCTCCAACATTTCCATGAGCAAAGGTACAAACACCACACACCAAACTATACCAAAGGCAATGTTATATAAGCAATTCTTTCAGCAGCTCTGCTATCTTTTACAGGCAGGCACTGATTTGCTCATTCCCACTCCCTGCCATTCCCTTGGAGTGTTTCAGCACAGCTTCTTGTGGCTACACAGAGCCAGATAGGGAAACAGACCAGGTTAGTTACCTGACTACAAAAAAGGCAGGGAAGAGAGACAGAGACTATTTTCAGTTTCTCAAACTAGGCCACCACACAGCTGCACAAACAGCTGCAACAGCACAACTGAGATGATGTGCAAGGACTGAAATAAGTGGCTGTGCAAGAAAATTATTTAAAGTGGCACTGATAGGAAAAGCAACACATCCTGCTATGGCTTCAGGCAAAGTGGCATGGTATGGGCCGATGGCTTCAAAGGATATGACATTCTGCTCCTATGGATTTTTGGGTCTCTTAAGCACCCTTGGAAATCACAATCTAGACATTCAGAACTAATAGTCTCTTGTTTCAGAGTAGGGCAAACAGTTTACATTAGCTCTAACCTGTTCTTACTAAAACTGTAACCACTGCTTTTACTAAATTTTGTCTGCTTTGCCAATTAACAGTAAGTAAGCAGATCTGCAAACTGCAGAGAGGTCAGTTTCCACCATATTTTAATTGATGATATTAAGGAGTAAAAAATGGGATCACTAACACATGCGTGACCACTGCAAACTGGAACAAACATTGTGTAGGGTTAGTCGAGTTAGCTTCAAAGGTGCTACATCAGCAGCTGTACAATGGTGGCAGACTCTACAGAGACTAATTTAATTCGTTGTCTTGTTCCTGTAAACTCTTTTATAATGCTAATCCAATGTCATTCTACATTACACTACAACCTACGGACAGTGTAGACTACTTCTTCCCATTCTATCCCTTATCAAATTACAAAAACCAGTCAACTTGACTTCATCTGATGGAAACTGGTGAAGGATTCTACTTTGTAGAGAATAAAGCTTCTTTATATGCAGTGAATCCATAAGAGTGGATGGATTCTTTCTAGCAGTGAATCCATAAAAACTGATGCCTACACATACCTATGCATTCCAATACAGTCTGTGTCTAATGATCTACACTCTTGACTTAGAAGCAACTATACAATGGACTAAAAAAAACAGCTCATGAACTACTAGGAAGTGACATGGTTAAAGCAGTTAGAGGTAGACACATTCATTGAAAATGTAGATATAATAGAGGCACCCATGCAGACACAATCTACCTACCTTTCTGGAAGGGTTAAGGACTGATTTTCTAAATGATGACTTAGTTTAGAAAATTATCTCAAGAATTGGAAGCCTGAACTGAGAATAAATAATCCATGATATCTGTGGTTTTATTCTAAAATCACTTCCTTAAAAGAAGACAACTTTCACATTAAAATTTAATTTTCAATATGACTCTAAATAAATGTTTCTGTATTTCAATTCTAATCTTCTCTGAGTACTAAACCCACTGTAACACAAATGCTAACCTGCTTACTACGCTGCCATCTTGCAGCAACAGCTGTTAATTAGGAATTTTGGTCTGGGTACTTCTGAAAACATCAATGAATATCCTGCTGTTTAGATGAATAAGTAAAACCCAACCAAGTTATAATTATCTACAAAATTTGGAGGCAGTACACCAAAAAATGAAAAATGACAGATGTGCATGATTACTGCTGGGATTTTTGTTATTCTCTCCAAACTGCTATGTAAGCTCTGATTCAGTTTTTCCTATTATGGCACAACTTCAACCTCTGGCTGCTGAGTGAAATCATGTACTTAATTACCTTTTTGTGCCTTTCTAAGCAAATAGTTTGAATATCAGGTTTGATGGCGGTGCACTTTCATCAACAAAATGTAAAAGCAACTACCACGGAGAAATCAACACATTCAAAAGAATAAAGTTCTGTACACTTTTAATTTTCAACTCACTGGCTGAAAGACACTGTAAAGATAACACTTAACTAATGGAAGTCTTAAGAACATGAAATTGGTCCAAGGATGTGAATAAAGAACTCTCTGTCTTCAAGGAGATGAATGCAAGCACAGATATAAGTACCTGCTACTGAATCTGTTTATACCACTGGATAAGGAAATCATATTTTCTAGCACTTGGATGAAAGAACTAATAATAGCTGGCATGACTGCTTGCATTTGTATTATTACAGTAACTGTATTTGACTGCTCTGAAAATTGCAGACTTAAAATCAACAGAAGGTAAAACTTTAACAGTGTATTATTGTTCTGTAAAAGTGTATTACAACTCACTAATTCATCCAGAGCCACACTTGCCCAAGAACATTAGGTTTCGAATACCTTCAAACTTTTAAAAATCTCATAAAGACTGTTGCTTTGCTCAATTTTTTGATCATTAACAACTTTCACAACTTCCCATTTAGCAAGGAAAAAAGCTCAAATTTTTAAAAATCACTTAAAAGCACTGAAATGGAGCAGCATATAGAAAAAGCCCCACAATTTCACTCTCACATTTTCTCTTACTTCCATAAGAATTACATTTCAGCTGCTCGGAGTTTTTATCCTAAATGCATTTTCTATCCTAAATGCTGAGAGAGCCACTGAAGCAAAAAATTCAAGATTTCATATTTCAAAATTGAAAGTATAATGGTGTAAGTAGCTTAATCCTTACCTTTTCCAGATTGCAACAAGATAGAATAAATATGCTGGCGAGCAGGGCGGTAGATAAGTGCCTGTCCAGGAATCTCTGTATCATAGTCATCTTCCAAGGAGTTGCTGCACTCAATCTCTCCATGACTCAGGATATTGAAGATTGAATAGTTTTCAGATTGGATATGCTGTTCTTTAGCTAACTGTTCAAAGAAGGAAGAAGGCATTATATCCAAAATAAAGAAAAATCAAAAAGTAACAAAATGTATTCACTGTTTGAGGAAATAGATACTTCTCCATCAGTAGAAATGGAGGGAATAGTCAGGGAGGGAACAAGTGCTTTTTCAAATAACACCAGTACAGTGTCTTTTCAGACATCCATCTTTCTGTGGACAGGAATCCGCAGGAAAACTGTCATTACCTGTTTTAGCCCCTCCTTCAATTCTTAAAATTCAAGAGCTTGAACAACAGTTTTCTAGAAAGTAATTATTTTAAAAATTAATTCTGAATTCCAGCATAGCTGCCCTCTTTTCGTCACCTGAAAATGTATCTTCTTTCTTTAAATAGTGAGTGAAGGCAGGACAAAATGCAAACTTTCAATTTTACTGCAAAGTGAACTATATAAGACAGCTGTATTTTTTTCCTGACCTGACTTGGTGTAGTTTATATTCTGTTAAATTAGAACACTTAATTTCACCACACTTTTACTGTGCAATAGCTCTCCACTGTGAAAAGAAATGCCCACTACTCTAGTGAGGAAAATCAGGTCTGCAGGCATGTTGCTGAAAAGCAGAATTAACAGCATCACCCAGGCTGCACTGGATGCAGACACATCTGGCTACAGCAGCTGGCTACAAGCAGCCTCAGCACCAGCAGGGTCTGCTGGTCTGGAACAGCCTAGGTGAGAAAGCAACAAAGATGCTCTTAGCATCATTCTGTGCTCATCAGCACAGAATTCCAACCAGTAACCCTGGCAATCTGGATTGGTCAAGTGCACAGGCAGACACTCTTTCTACTTCACAGCCCCAGACCAAAACTCGGGTTGTTTAAACAGCTGAGCAGCGTGAATACTTCCATGGGGTGCCACTAACAAATTCTCCAGGACCTGTGCCATATGTTGAGCAGGCACTGACGTTTCTCTGCTCTGCATTCCCTGCATGTGTCGAGCCAGTTGAACTATTTGGGTTGTGCCATCCGGCTGAAGCTACCACAGATTCTTTCACCAGGAGTTACTGGACCACTGGCCAGAAACAAATTCTCCATTTCTTCAGAATTCCAGTCTCTGCAAACCCAGGAACTCAGCAGGTCAAAGCTGCAGTCATTCACTGGGTCATTAGTGATCAAAACTAATTCTACTAAAATGTCATACTTTCTGTGTACAGTGCCAATCAACAGAGCACTTATACAATACATTAAAGGTTTCCCTGCAAGAAATACTTCAATATTCCTAACAAGTGTAAACAATTTAGTCCCCCCAAGTATACTTCGGTATAAAATAAAAACAGAGCATCAAGTATTTCTAAGCATGATTTTAATGAAGCACTGAACTACTGCACAGAAACCACAGATGAGACCATCAACAATGCTAGCTTGTTGCAATTTGCCAATAATCTACACATCCTTATGTACTGAAAAAACTACAAGCTGATTTCAAAAGTATTGCTGTATTCAATGTCTGTATCTTGAAAAATATTTCTGATTCCTACCTACAATCAGCTAAAAAGTTATGCTCTTCTGAGAGAAACAGCAACATGAGGCTATGCCCTCATAGTGGGAATTGAGCTTTGTGTGCATTTACGTGAAGTTCAGACAATGTGCAAGGTAAGCAGAACTACATATGGGTTTCAAAATATGAAGCAAAGCACACACATTACATATACAAATATTTGAATACTTGTAACAAAAACAAAAGAGAAGTTAACATGTCTAATGGTTTGACTGTAATTTCCTTGGCCCAGGGACTGGCTTCATGTAGGATTCTTGCAGCAACAGGGAGGCGTTCTTCAATGGAGTTTCTAAACATTATTATTCTATTAGAGCAGTAGCTCAGCATGATGCTTCAGAACTTCAACCCTTCAAATTAAAGAGCAAGCCAAGAAATAATGACCACTTGTCATAAAGACCACATGGTACATTCTCTTAAGGAATAAGAATATTGCCACTATTGTCCTGGCCATAATCCAACCTAGATAATAGCATTCTGGCTGTTTTTTCCTTGCACTTCAAGCAGAAAGAGATTTTCAGCACCTTATTATGATGTATGGCTGTTGATTTTTAAAAATATCTTCTATTTAACTACAACAGTCAAAAGGGATATGTACTGTATCTATGTGTGGTGAATATAAAAACCCAAATATATCTACAGTTTAGCTGAAATGAGCATTGCATAGGTTACAATGCAGTTATAAAATGTTTTATAGTCTTTTTAGAAAGCAAAATGTAAATTATATTGCTACTTTATAGTAATATGAGGAAACAGAAAAATAGTTTTAAAGAAAATGCTCAAGATAAGCAAGAGAAAGAAAAAAAAAAGTCTGTGTTTGAAGTCTATAAGGACCCAATAAAATAGGGAGTAACAGATGACTAATATAGGGTCTAAAATACACTTCCTTGTATAGATTTTTTAAAAAAATCTCAATGTGTTATCTTAATTGCCATGAATTGACAGAATTGTACTCTACACTTACTACTATACCATAAACTCTGATGCAAGGTAGCACATTGTCTATTAGCCAGGTACGCCACCCTAAGCTAATATATCCAATTTCCCAGAGTGACTCAATCTGCCATACCATATCTCACCCCAACACCTGTGCACCCCTGTCCATGTGGGATGCCATAATTAAAACCTGCTACTGCACCCCTGCCCTTTGGGAATTAATAAACCCATTGAAGTGCTTTTGGGTCATTCAGGGACAATGAAAACAAAGGCAATTTAACCTGAACCAAAAATGACAAAATACAGACTTATTGCATTTGACACTGTCCTGTACAACATCCTTGTCCCTGAACTGGAGAAGCATGGATTTCACACATGGACCTCTTGGTGGATGAGGAACTGGTTGGATGGTCACACTGAAAGAGTTGTGGTCAATGGCTCCATATGCAAGGGGAGGCCAGTGACAAGCGGTGTCCTCAGGAGTCAGTACTGGGACCAGCACAGTTTAACATCTTTGCCAGGAACACGGAGAGCAGGATCAAGTGCTCCCTTGGCAAGTCTGCTGCTGGTGACACCAGGCTGTGTGATGCCATCGACGAGCAGGAGGGAAAGGATCCATCCAGAGAAATCTGGACAGGTGGACCTATGCAAACCTCATCAGTTTCAACAGGGCCAAGTACAAGATCCTGCACTTGGGTCCGAGCAATCCTGACCACAAATACAGGCTGGATGGAAAATGGATTGAGAGCAGATCTAAGAAGGGCTTTAGGGTGCTGCTGAGTAAGCAGCTTGACCTATGAGCTTGACCAGCAATGTGGGCTCACAGCCCTGGGCTGCATCCAAGGCAGTGTGACCATCAGAGCAAGGAAGGGGATTCTCCCTGTCTACTCTGCTCTGGTGACACCCTACCTGGAGTGCTGTGTACAGCTCTGACATCCCCAGCACAGGAAGGACTTTGACCTGTTGGAGTGAGTCCAGAGGGCTGCAAAGATGATCAGAGGGCTGGAGCACCTCTGCTATGAAGACAGGCTGAGAGAGCTGGAGTTGTGTAACTGGAGAAGAGAAGGCTCTGGAGACACCTTAGAGCAGCGTTCAAATACCTAAAGAGGGCTATAAAGGAGCTGGAGAGGGACTTTTCACAAAGAGTATGTAGTGACAGGATGAGGGGAAATGGATTTAAACCAACAGAAAGTAGGTTTAGATTAGGTATTAGGAAGAAGCCCTTTGCTGTGAAGGTGGTGAGGCACTGGCTTAGATTGACAAGAGAGGAGTTGGATCATCCCTGCAAGTATTCAAGGCCAGGCTGGATGGGGCTCTGAGTAAGCTGGTCTAGTGGAAGTCTCCCAGCTCAGGGCAGGGGTTTGGAACTAGGTTATCTTTAGTCCCAACCCTAACCATTCTATGACTCTATGACATGATTCTGTAGGAGTTTTCATGTCTCCACCACAAGCAATTTCAACTTCTGCATTCTTAGCACAGCTACCTTTGATACCTCCACTGCAAGGCACTGACCAGCTTATGGCTGACCTGTGGGTTCTCAAAGTAAAAACCAAGTCAACACACAAATCATACAAACATAGGAAATCATATAATACATGGGAAGTACATTTCTGTGTCCAGCTGCTGGCCTAGACAGGAGCTGCCCTTACATGACCTACCTGACATTTCAAAAAGAGAGAAACTACTTTTTATTAAATGTGCTGCATCTGTGCTCGTATTAATGCACACAGTAGTCGTAACTGGGGCTCTACTTAACGGACAAAACATTCTTGCACAAGCAAATTTAAATCAATAGCACTGATGTACTCATTAGTAACTTCCACTTACTAGTCATGGCAATGAAGTGATCATTAAGATTTAAAAAACAATTTACCTGAAAGATTTCTTTATCTTGACAGAGAGCTGATTGTTGTTGAAGGGATAACACTTGACAATTTGTTTCATTGGGAGGAACCCATGGAGACTGCTGGCCAGGCAAAAGATAGGAGCTCACTCCTCTGCAAAGCAACGTCTTGTCTGATCCCAGAGGTAGAATCTCTTCCAAGTGTTTCAGACTGCTGTACGAGCATGGAATTTTTGAGATGTAATTTGCCACAGACAGCAGTATGTTTGTTCTTCTGTTGTAGCTGTTATTCCTGCGGGGAGTGTTGGTTAAACATTTGTGCCAAAAGCCTTCCAACATGCTTTCTGGAACAACATCATTACCAAGCAAGCACGCAAAGAGAGGAAGGTGTGTCAAACTAATACCCAGCACACGGCAAAGGACTTCTCGAGAGTACATAACAGTGACCAGTCTGTCCAAACGGAGGTTCTCAATGGAAAAGTAGGGACATGTGTCATAGATGAGGTAGTCACTATCTTGCCCCAGAATTCCTATACAGTTGTGCTGCAAACCATATGCAGCCACCTCAAAGTCTGCCTCTTGCAACGTGCAGACTGTTTTTTGACCGAGTGATTTCAGGGCATAACGTGTAAAAGTAGGCAGAGCTGAAGGAAGAACAAACATTTCTCTCCCTGGCTGTTTCCTGTGAGTCTTGATAAACTGAAATAATCTGGTTATTTCCTCAGTATTCTTCATCCTCCGTTTGATCCACTCATCTCTCTTTTTCTCTTCTACCACCCCGTCGAAGTAAAACACCAACTTGATGCCAGCTGCCATAAAAGCATTGATAAAATCCTCTAAAATGGCAAGGTACTCCCGCCACTGGCCACCGCACACCCAGGATTCTGGTGTGTACCAGCGTCTAACGCAACTCATGGCATCTACCACGATAACAGGCGGGCAATCAGGATGATCAATGCGATGCTTTTCTGCCATTTCTCTCAGATCTACCGTTTGGCATGCATCAGGGCAAACTCTTGCCACAAATCCCTGCAAGCCTCTAACACCCATGGCTGATCTCCAAAACTCACAGCAGTCTGAAAGAAGAGAAATAAAAACAATGTTCTAAGACGCAATACTGGAAAACAATGAAATTTTACAATAATGTTTTTAAATACTGCTTGGAAACAGAACTGTTATTTTTCTGCTTTTGCTGATAGTTCATTGCTGTATCCCAGCTTCTAACAATTTGAAACATGTTTACTTCCCCTCTGCAAACTGAACATAAGTATCCATTCATTTTCCCTTACACTTCCGGCTTTTGTATCAGTGAAAAATATAAGTATCAAAAGATTCTGGTAAGTATGACCAAACAAAATTCACTCATTCATTTCACATTGAATGAGTAAGGCTGGAAGGAACGACAAGTCCAACCTCCCTGCTCCAGCAGGGCCATCCTAGAGCACATAGCACAGGATTGCATTTGGATGGTTCTTGAGTATCCCCAGTGAGGGAGATTTCAGGTTAATAGCGTATAGAGAAGTACACAATACAAGCAAAAGGAGGACAGATTTTGGTTTTTTATTAGGAAATATACATGCTGATGGTATTCAAAAGGTAAAGAAAGGAAAGTGAGTTTACAGTGTATTGTGAATAGCGAGCTTTTAAAAGCATTCCCAAAACCTATCACTTAAAGACAAAGTTCTGAATGCCACCCACTTTAATCACAGTTTGGTTTGGAAGGGGCCTTTCAGGACCTCGCAGGGTGCGGGGGCCGCTGCGAGCAGCCCCGGCAGGGCCGAGCCCCCCGCCCCGGACTCCGTGCGGCTCCCGAGCCGCGCTGCCCGCGCCCCCCGGAGCCAGGGCCGCCCCGCCCCGCCCCCCTCGGCCCCGCTCCGCCCGGCCCGGCCTGGCCTGGCCCGGCCCAGTCGCGGGGAGCCCCCGGGCCCCGGCCCCACCGCCCGGCACTGACCCGAGCGCCGCTTCCGCTTCCCGCGGGGCGGGCCGGGCCGCGCCTGCGCCCGGCGGCGGGGAGGGCCGTGCCTGCGAGGGGCCGGGCCGCGCCTGCGAGGGGCCGGGCCGCGCCTGTGAGGGGCCGGGCCGCTGGCTACCGCGGCTGTCCCCGCCCGCGGGCTGCGGTCCCTGGGCTTTGTACGGCCACAATGGGGCCGGAGGAGCCATTGTGCCCCCGAACAAACCCGGCCGGCACGGGGGGACGGGGCGGGGGACATGAAAGCGTCGCGCACCGAAATCGCTTCAAACCCCCCCGAGTCGCACTCGGGAGATTTATGTTCCCCCGGGCAGCGCGACCTTTGGCGGGGGGCGGGTTGGCTTTGTCGTGCCCGACGATTGCCAGCGGAGGGGAACCCCCGTTGTCCCCCGGGCCGCACATCCCGGGATAACGCCCTGGGTGCGGGCCGGGAGCGAGACCCGCTCACAGCCCGCCGGCAACAGGTGGGACCTGAATAACTTCACATCTTTCCGGGAGGGGAAGAGGGACACGGGGGAGCCCATGGGAAGATTAGATCAGATGTTATTGCCGGTGAAAAATTAAAGAGAGCGGTGCTCTGGGGAGTGCAGATTAATATATTTGGTGACTCCGAGTGCACAAAGCCTCACCATTGTGGCTGTGTCTGAATGCCTGTGAATAGGATGGAGCATATGTGGCCTGTCACCGCAGGTGCCCACATCTGTTCGTCTCCGGGCAGATGCTCTCAGAAAAGGGGAGAGCATTTCCAAAAGCTCAGGCCCGCCCCATCCATACCCATCCTCTTTCTCATAATCACCTTCTGCAGAGTAGTTTTTGCCCGCACCCCCTGCCTACCCTGAACGTGGAGAGATGAAGAAAGAAATAAAAACTGCACAAATTGGAGGTGGCTTGGAAAGCTCTGGAAGCACGTAATGAAACTGCTGCCCCCTCTCCTCCCCCAAAGTTTATAAGCAGCAAGTTTTGCACTGCAGCCAGCATACAGTGCACAAGATGCACACACTGTGCAAAGGGGGGGAACACAAAAACCCTTCATGCATGAAATGCAACACAGAACAGCAGCACTCTGGGCTGTCACAGGGCTCTAGAGAGTGACCTGTGCTGGAGTGGTGGTTTGCAGCTACTATTTATAGTTCTGGCTCAAAATGATGATTAATAATGCTGAGCAAAAGAGGGAGTTTTCCTACAAGAACTGGCAGAGACAGTGAATATTGCTACTGAAGTTAGTAGTAGAATGGGATCTTTCCAGCCATTCAGCAGAATCTCGTAGTTGCTGCGCAGAACATTTGTTGATTTGTGTGCCATCACATTTTTTATCACCTGTACATGATCTGAGTCCTGTCGCTCACCCTCCCTCTGTGACACTGCTGTAAGACAAGCCAGGCCTCAGCACTGCATGGGGTTACACTGGCCTTGCTTGGCAGGGCAAATGGGGTGCTGGAGCACAGGATAAATATCAGGATCAAGGGATATTTAATGTGGTAAGGCACTTCAGAAGGTTTTCTAGTTCAAATGTGTTCTGTGGCTTCTGGTGTGGTGAAGACCTTGAGTATCCTTGAAATTAAAGGCGGGCAAAGATGCCAGTACTCCGAATGCAAGGCCGAGGTGCTCCCAAGGGGGTACCGGCAGGAAGAGCATTTGAAACTGCGTGTCCCAGAGCAGGGGCAGAGGAAGGAATGGGACCTGCCCAGCTCAGGGCACTCACGGGAGGTTTCGGGAAAAGTTATGTCCCAGACCGGGGTGGGGGGGTGGGGGGGAACCCGAGGGCTAAGGGAGGGCAAGGAGGGGGGAAACCTTATTTCCCTGAACCTCTTTTGTCCTGTCGTTTCCTGGGGGGTCCTGTGGTTCTGGCCCCCCGGGCGGAGGTAAGCAGCCCTTCACCCTTCCGACTTTGGGAGCAATGACAGCTCACGCACACGAGTGATCAATTTTATCCCTCTTAGTTTCCCACAAGCTAAATCCCGTCGGAAGCGAGCCAGGGAGCAAACCCAAACAAACAAGTAGCGCAGAGAAACGGGGCCGGGGCGGGGGGGGGAGGGGGTATCTGGCTTTCTCCTCGTGTGCAATCAGTAAAACACATATAGGGGCCACTTCGGGATTTGCCCAGGGAAGGGTTGGAGAGCAGCTGGCTGCGGTAATCTCCTCGGGAGACAAAGGAATGCCCCGTCCCAGGATCACAGGTAAACACACAACCATTGTAATGAAAATGAGGGGCTAGGATAGGGCCGGAGCAGATGATTTGCGATTTCAAAAAGGGGGCTGGGGGGAAGGGAAGACCCAGAGCTGCTTATCTATCATCTGGCCTCGCTGTGTGCCAGCTGAGCCACGCGACTGCCCTTTCTTATTCTAATCAGCACATGCCTTTGCAACTTTGGGCTAACCTACACGCTAAACTTCTTAATCCTCCTCCCCGCACACGGCAAGGGCGGCGGAGCGCCCCTCCGGCCCCGCGGCCCCTCCGCGCCCGTCACGCACCCGCCTCGGCTCGGGGCACCCGGCGGCGGGGCCCGGGGCAGCGCCAGCACCCCCGGTCACGCTGCCGAGCCTGGGGCCAGCGGGGGAGCCAGACCCCAACCCAGCGGCACCCTGCCTGCCCTGCCCCCGCTTCCCATCCCCTCCCACCCGGCCCGGCCCGGCCCGGCCCGGCCCGGAGGAACAGGTGAAGGGGGCGTGCGGCGGAGGGGCAGCCGCGCACACATACCTCCGTAGGGACTATAGATCTAATTAAAATATTATGCACACTCGGCTACACATAGCTCCACACGTTCACGTCCCTCCTCCGACGCACCGTTCGCCATATGCCCGGAGCCCTCCGTCCCGGGAAAAATCAGTGTTGCACGCCAGCGATGGCAGCGCGTCGCCGTAATTAATATACGCACATATCCCACCCACCCCCCTTTTTAAGTGACTTTTCCCATAATCTGGCTCGCTTAGAAATAAAAGCTGCGGCTGATGGGGAGCTCTCGGCCGCGCTGGCCCGCGGCGCGACCGTAAATACTCGCCGGAGCAGAAGAGGGGGGCCGGCGTTGCGGGAAGGGTATCAATTAGGGGCAGGGAGGGAGAGCACAATACCCCACCAGCCCCAGCGAGCCGCTGGCAGGCGGGGCCGGGCCCGTCGAGTCCCGGCCGTGCGGGGTCACCGCGCCCTGGCGGGGCCCCGCTCCCCGCGCCCCCCCCCGGGGGTCCCGCCGCCGGCTCACCCGGCGGGGCGGGTGCGGCCGCGCAGGGCGTCGGGCGGGACGGGACGGGACGGGACCGGCAGCGGGAGCCGGTGGCGGTGCGCGGGCACGGCGAACAGCGCGGGGGCGGCGGGGGGCGGCGGGGGGCGGCGGGCGAGCGCGGTGCGGAGACACGCGGTTGGGAGCGAAAAAGCGCCATTTGGTTGGGAGCAGATGGCTGGCTGGGGGGCTGATCGCGTCTAAAGGCGTGTCATCCCCCTTCAGCGAGAATCCCTAAGGGCTCCCCTTGTCTTCGAAATCAATGAAAATTAAAGTGCAGAGAATGGATGAATAGTTAGACCTCGAGTCCCTCCTTTGTTCGCCTCAGCTACTGGTGGGCAGGAGTTAAACTACAACAGCCTCCTATAGAAACACTTAAGTTAAACAGTCTCCCCGTTAGTCCAGCATCTGAAAGAGAGAGGGAGAGGGGGGAAAAAAGCAGAAAAAGGAGCTTTCTGCTTGATTTCCCCAATACAGAATCGCGTGGCATAAATTAAGCCAGAGAAGAATGAGCGCCGTGGGCAGGATCCTGCCGGCTCTCACGGCGCCTTTCAGTCACGCTCAGCAGCGGTAATCGAGAAATCTGTGCCACGTCAATTTAACAAATACCCGGTACCGAAGGGGGGTTGTTAAGGATTTGGGGGCAAGTTTTTTTCGGTTTGGTTTTTTTTGGTTTTTTTTTTTGTTTTGTTTTGTTTTGTTTTTCCTATCGCTAGGTTAAAGCCCTCGCGCGTGTAACTTTTTATTTCCAGTTTTTTAAGCAAGGAGATGCTAATGGACCAACTTTCTATCTCTCGTAGATTAAAAGATCCGCGTTGATATATCACTTCTCGCCTCCACCGACAGGCCACCACCCAAATTTCAAGAAAGATATTGCCGCTCACCCCCGCCCCCCCCCCGCCCCACTCGCTTAGTAAACCTCATACGAAGTGATGTTTTCCCCCTCTCTCACTTTTTCCCGGGGATAACGCCGCAGCAAAGTTTGCGAAGCAGCGACAAGCCACTTGAAAAGATGTTGACGCTAGGTGGCAAAAGTAATGTGCAGTGAAAACCGGCGCTGCTGCGGGATGCGCCCCCCCGCTCCCCGCTGCCGAGGCTGGGCACGGCGGGGGCGGGCGGCCGGGCCTCCGGGGATCCGCCGCCCGCTCCGCTCCGCTCCGCTCCCTCCTGGGCCGCCTTCCCTACGTCCTCGCACTATGCCTGCGGGATCGCTGGTCCCTTCTCTTCCCAGACACAACTCCGGGGTGAAAAAAAAAATAAATCAAACCTAAACATTCCTGTACATTTTAAACTTTTACTTATGCGTCCCGGGGCGGGGAGACGTGAGAGGAAGAGCCCCTGGATGTAGATGGCTCGTTCGACTACAATTAGACATGAAGGACACACGTTGAATGGCAAAACGTTGCAAAGATGTGGATGCTTGTACCAAGGTTTGGAGTAGGTGGCCTGGGTTTGGGGTAGGTGCCACAAACGCCTAGTAAATGAATGTGGGCAGCTACAGTCCTGGAACAGTCAAGAAGAGCTGGGCTGAATGAACTCATTAGTGATTTTCTTTTAATTGGTATTACTCAATGCTTTTACTTTAAGAAGTCTTTAAGATTTTTTTTTCCTAGCGCATTGTAAGATAATTTGTGATCAAGACATCTGCTTCAATGGAAGCCACATTTTGCCATGCAAATGCACGTTTCAACCCAATAAAGTCGCCATAATAAGGCTTTTAGCACGGCATACCTACAGTGAGGTTATTGTAGCCAAATCCTCTCCTTTCGAACACAAGCTTAATCTGTGCTGAAATGATCTGTTACAATTAAAATGACATTTACAGAGACAGTTACACCTTGCATCCTAATGAATCCGCTTGCGCCTACCAAAGGTGTTTAAACAGAGGGCCTAAACAAAGTGGACACCCCTGCTTCGAGTGACATGCCAGAGTCGCCCTCCAACTTTTATCCCCTGCTTCCATCCATCGCTAAGAGACTGCCCAAATGGTAATAGCCTCTATCCCTTTTTCACCGCACCAGTAAACTCCTTTCCGTGTTTTAAAGATCAAAACAAAAGTTGTACTGTCTGATGGGTACGTAAAAAAATTTATAAAGGTGACGACTGGTGTAAATTTGGGCTGGTTTATTTTGTGCGCGTATGTGTGTGTATGCGAGTGTGTGTGTATGTGTGTTGCGGAGGGGGGAAGTGCTGGAAGGGATTTCTTTAAAAAATGTGCGGACATTGTTGTAGAGGCAGTAGCGTGCGCCGAGGGGAGCTCTTTCTCTCCCTCGCATTGTGCAGGGAGCAGGTGCTGTCTACATTACCATACAGCTGAGAGCACAAAGAGCTAACTGATTCAGCCCTCACACAATAACAAACGGCCTTAATGACAGCCACGCGAACGACACACACCAAACTCACTTTTTACTAAGCTGAAGGACGAAAAAAGAGAGAGGGAGAGAGAGACGGAGAGAGAGAGAGGGAGAGGTTGCTGGTGATGATGATAATAATCATAGAGGGGTGCGGGACCCGGGCGCAGCGAGTGGCTCTCCGGCAGCGGTGGTGGCGGGGACGGGACCCGCGGAGCCCCGCAAACGGGTCCCCTCCACGAGTCCCCGCCGCGAACCCGCCCGCGTCCTCCCTCGCCGCCGGACCCCCGGGGATCCCCCGTGCCTCCGCCGGCGGGATGCGCGCCGTGAGCGGAGCCTCGGGAAGAGCGAACCCCGGGTCACTTCGTCCACGTTCGTTGTCCCCCTCCCCAATCACCCCGGATATGCCAGGGTAAATGCAGTGTGAATTTCATGGGATGGGACGCCCCTCGCTGTGGTTCGATGGCTCCCACCTCCCTCGTCCCTTTAACGTCGGAGAAGCCCCTTGGAGTAGTCACGATCACCGAATCACTTTTTGGGGTCACGGCGGCTGCTCTGTACGTTCCAAGAGGCAATTACAGCCCGCCGTCCCCGGGGCTGCTTTCTGGCTGGAGCGTGTTGCACTGCCTCTCCCCGGTGCAGAGGGGGTGTTACCCTCTCGCCGGAGCAGAAGGGGGATTCTTGCGGTTACCAAATTTGCAGGAATGTAAATGAACACGTTTTGTGAGCGCGAAGGGGAGGGGGAGGAGGGTTGCACATTTTACAGCTCACTGACCATTTGGCGATCCATTGAGAGGAGGGTTTGGAAAAGTGGCTCCTTTGTGACAGCTCTAGCCAGATTGGGGGGCTGCTCATTTGCATCTCATTAGGCATGCAGTCGGCCGGCGGGATATAAGGGCGGCAGGCGCTCAAGGAGAGGCAGATCCTTAGCGCTTCACCCTCGGAGAGAGCCGCCGAGGCGAGCCGAGCCGCGGCACGGAGCGGAGCGGAGCAGAGCAGAGCAGGCACCCCCTCCCCCGTAGGAGCACACCCGGACACGCTCTGTTCGCTGCTGTTGAGACACGAGCTTATTTTTGTTGGCTGGGATTCCTCTAAAAACAAAAGTAAACCCACAACAAGGAAAGAGAGCTTCGCTTCCTTTGAAAAAAAAAAAAAAAAGGAAAAGGAAAAGAGAAAAAAAAAAAAAAAAGTAAAAAGGGGATCAAGGCTCCGACGTGACCTGCCCGCCACCGCTGCTGTTTGACACCCACCAGCCCCGACGTGCGCAGGGCGAGCGCAGCCGCGCAGAGCCGCTCCCGAATCGCACCGCCCCGGGAATTATCGCCGCTGCCTCCGCCGCTGCCTCTGCAGGGATTTCCAGATCGCCAATTTTTAATCTTCCTCGGGAAGCCTTTTCTCTGCCTCTGTTGGGAATTAAGTTGCTTTTATTTTATTATTTTTATTTTTTCTTCCTGGAGAAAAGGAGGAGCATCGTGGATTGCGAAAGAAAAAGAGTTTAACAGATAAATATTATTTTTTCCCGTCCTCTTTTCCTCTCTTTTTCTTTTGCCATCCGAAAGAGCTGTCAGTTGCCGACAGGCTACATCTAGAGGTATCGGCAAAAGGGAAAAAAAAAGTCAGAGACACTCCTGAAAGAAGGAAACCGTGACACGAACTCTTCCAGCTCTGCTGGGACGAGCGGCTTTGGCCGCTGTGTTTTTTCCCTTACTCCGTAAGACACTTTCCCCTTTTCCCTCTGACGAGAAGATAAGGGGGAGGAAAGCGAGGGCACCAGAGCTGCACCTCCAAAATGGGAGGTCGGTTCCTGCTGACGCTCGCCGTCCTCTCGGTGCTGCTGAGCCGCTGCCAGGTAAGTGCCCGCGGGGTGGGGGACAGGAATGCCTGCTCCGGGGGGGTCCCTGCACCGGGGAGTCCCGCGGGGGATGCCGGGGACTCTGGGACTGTCGCTGCCGGTTGCAGCCGTGAGGAGCGGGGAGGGAGTGCCCGCCGGGGTCGGGGCCGGGGCCGGGGTCGCGCTGGAGAGAGGGCTGCTCGGTGGCTGACGGCCGCTGTCCCCGCCCCGCAGGTCGGCTCCTCCGGGGTCTTCGAGCTGAAGCTGCAGGAGTTTGTCAATAAGAAGGGGCTGCTCAGCAACCGCAATTGCTGCCGCGGGGGCGGCCCCGGCGCCGGCGGGCTCCAGCAGTGCGACTGCAAGACCTTCTTCCGCGTCTGCCTCAAGCACTACCAGGCCAGCGTGTCCCCCGAGCCGCCCTGCACCTACGGCAGCGCCATCACCCCCGTCCTCGGCGCCAACTCCTTCAGCGTCCCCGACGGCGCGGGCGGTGCCGACCCCGCCTTCAGCAATCCCATCCGCTTCCCCTTCGGCTTCACCTGGCCCGTAAGTGGGGGGGATGATGGAGGGGGCGTACATATCCATTCCGTCCCGTCCCGTGCCATTCCAAGAGGCCACCAAGCCCCTTGAAGTGTCAGGATGGGAGGGGGACAATGACTGATAACTCCTGGGGACTGGTGGCACTGTCCCTTGGGCCTACCTGCTCTCATGCTCTCCTGGTGGGTTGTGTCTGCTCCTTCTTTCTACAGGGCACCTTCTCTCTCATCATTGAGGCTCTGCATACGGACTCACCTGATGACCTCACCACTGGTAAGTGTCCTGAAACACGCTTGTCCCCGTAATAATCCCAGTCCTGCAGCCCTATTTGTCCCCTTTCTCTGCAGTGTGTAGCACATTCTCCTCTCAGTAGACCTGTGGCGACAGAGGCCAACCTGTTGGCATGCAGCCATGTCATCCCGCCTCTGCAGTTCCCCTCCCACCAGAGACCCCCCTGTGCCCTGCCTGCTTTGGGCTCTCTAACCACTCTCCTCTCCACTTTCACACAGAAAACCCTGAGCGCCTCATCAGCCGCCTGGCCACCCAGAGACACTTGGCAGTGGGTGAAGAGTGGTCCCAGGACCTGCACAGCAGCGGCCGCACTGACCTCAAGTACTCCTATCGCTTCGTGTGCGATGAGCACTACTATGGAGAAGGCTGCTCCGTCTTCTGCCGGCCCCGGGATGATGCCTTTGGTCACTTCACCTGTGGAGAGCGTGGCGAGAAAGTCTGCAACCCGGGCTGGAAAGGCCAGTACTGCACGGAGCGTAAGTATCCACCTCCTTGTCTCCTTGGGTGCCCCTTGCAGCAGCGGCTCCTGAGCTCTTGGGGTTGGAGGAGGGGTGTTTCTCTGACACCAGGCCCCATGGGGAGGGAGAACTAAGCAATGGTGTATGGATGTCTGGTTCCATGCCCAAGCCTTACCAGTGTGAGGGATGGGAGATCTCAGCATTGCCACACTGAGTTAATGCAGACAGCCCCTTGTCAAGCCAACAAAATGTCAGTGCCAACACTACACTCTTGCTCATTTGCTTTAGACCATTTAATCTGCTAGCAAAATGTTCAGCAGTTGCTTGAGGATTTATTAAAATATATCAGGACCACTTTTTATACCTATCCACCCTCCAAACATGCAACTTTGATATCACCACTTACAGGGTACATAGCTTCAGGGGAGGGAGCTAGGCTTTGGTAACATCCATGTGACAGCCTTGTGGGTAGGCTTGCTATCCTCTGTGGCCTTGTATTAAGAAAAATATCGGGAAGTCCAAGACATTCTCTCTGGCTTCTAGACTGTACATTTCTCATTTGGGGTACTCACCTGCTGCCACTAACAGAAATTTCTGCACATGGGGCCACAAGAACATTCAGCTTATTCCCCAGCTTTCTTCTGTCTCGTTGCCATGATAATTAATACCCATAAAGTAGTGAGGGACATGAAACACACCCCAGAGCTTGAAGTTTTTGAGGAATGTGGTGTGTTGGTACAGCAGGAAAAGCTGGGACAGTAAGCAGATCACAGACAGGATAGTCCAGGATGTCAGATACTTTCCGGTTGTATGAGATTCCGCCCTTTGTAGATCCATAGCAGTGTACACCCAAACGTGCACACAGAGCCCCTGCTACAGCCTGTGATGGCATTCTCTGTTTGTGTGTATACACGGATCTGAAATATGCTGGCAGATGATGTACTGGGCCAGTGCTCCTCTGCAGTCATCAAAGGGCCAGGCAGGCAGGAGGAAAACAGTTCCAGGCTGTAAAGCAGCCTCTCAGCTTTCTTCTTGCTGTGTTTTTGTTTCTCTTTAAACCCACCTACACTGTGGTCTCAGCTGAGCTGCTATCAAACCATTCCTGATTGAATATTCACGCTGTTAGTGAGTGCTAGGATGCTTTGAGCAGTCCACGGTACGATGTTGCACAATAAACAACAGGCAAAGGGGCTCGCATTTTCTTTGATAGTGTTTTAAATAAGAGGTACAACCTTTCCTGTGATCAAAAGTGCTTAGCCCAGTTGTGTCAAGGGGTGGGGAAAAAGGAAGCATTTTGATAATGAGCTCTTTTGGGGCTGTCAGCACTTTTGAATGCCTGTACATCTCTGCTATTCCCACAGCGGAGCAGAAGGCTGTCCATCTTTCTTGACCCATTACATACGTTCTTTGCTGTGTTTTCCCTCTCAGAAAAAAAACAGCTTATAGCACTGACACAAACGTACTAGGCAGGGGAGATGTGTTTATGTGTGCATGCAAAAAGAATGTTTTGCCGTTAGTGAGTGGAGCTGCCAGTTGCAGATTGCTTCCCGTTGCCTTGCCCCCAGCTCCATTCTTTCCAACTTGGAGGCGATCTGATTATCAGCACTGATTCTTTCTTTCTTTTTCTTCCCCCCTCCTTCCCCTCGCATGCCATTGTCTCCGGCTGGCTTTGTTGAATTAAAACTTTGCAGTGCCTGCTTAATGAGTTCCATAACCAGGCGAAGTAATGAGCAGAAGTCCCTTTTTTCCCTTCTCTCATCCTCCCTCCCGCTGGCCCGCTTACCTCTTTTACCAGGGCTGCACCCACCCTCCCGCCCCTTTTCGGAGCAGGGCGGAGGGGGGAAGGAGGGAGGAAGAACTTTAGACTTATTTATTTGAATAAGAAAAAAAAAAGTTTTTTTGCAGCGAAATCACGCGCGTGCCATAGATTAGCTGTGGGCAGGGATAGGCTGCCCGGTCGCCGGCCGCCGGCCCCATTGGCTCCGGGGCCGGGGTATTGTTGCAGTGGGGCAGCTGCTGGGAGAGAATAGACAATAGAGCAGCTGTCTTGCACTGGCACCCTGCACACCAGCTGTCCACTCTTATCTGCACACACACTTTCGGGGGATATTAAGAGGTGGAGCTGTGTGCATAGAATTGGAAAAAAGGACTTCTGACCCTCACTGGGAAGGGAAGGGGGGTGAGGGGCTGTGGGGAAGGGAGCAATTGTGAGCCCTCTTTTGTCTGTGTGCAACTGTATTAAGAAGAATGCTCATCCCTGGTGATAAGTAAAGTGCCCAGTTACGGGGCAAGATCAATACTCCTTCAGACTCCAGAGATTAATTCAGCTGCGCTTAACTGCCCCAACCTAGTAACAGGAACTCACTCCCCACCCACAAGGTGCTCCCAGACTCAGACTTGTAAAAGAGAGTTGTTTTGGCACCAGTGCTGATGTCTTTCCCTGCTTGGTTTGTTTACAGCGATTTGTTTGCCTGGATGTGACGAGCAACACGGCTTTTGCGACAAGCCGGGGGAATGCAAGTAAGTTTTCCGCTCCCTTCCTGCTTCCTTCTTTGTCTTTCAGGGTTGATGCTCTGGTGTTAAATAAGCCATTGGACATTTGAAGGGTTTGTTTAAAGGCCTTTCTTCATATTAGATGGAAATTTAAAATATCCGGTTGATGCCAGATCAAAGTATTATTCCATAAGCCAAACATCAGTGCCATTAATATTAACCTAATGGGTTTACAGTGCTGTGTGTAAAGTTTGGCTCTTTGCTATTAGAGTAAACAAATTAACTATCAGAACCATGGGTCTATCTAAGGAAGTGGAAGAAATAGCTAGGACTCATGAAAGCTGATGCTATGGTTGGACTTGGTGACTTTCTCACATGAAGGATCACCGAGGGCTTTTAGGAAACTTGATCCCTGGCATCAGTGTGCTTGCACAGTTTGTGACAGGGTTTCCAACTGTGATAGGTCTAAATCTGAAGAGACTTTTTTGTCATTTTTTTTTCAGATGCAGAGTGGGCTGGCAGGGGCGATACTGTGATGAGTGCATCAGATACCCAGGCTGCCTTCATGGTACCTGTCAGCAGCCATGGCAATGCAACTGCCAGGAAGGCTGGGGTGGCCTTTTCTGCAACCAGGGTGAGTTCTCAGTCCTTGCCTGAGCACCTGTTTTAAAATGCAGAAAGCAGGCAACTATTTTCAGCTCACCCACTGTCTGCTAGTCTTGCAAAGTAGCAAGCACCTTGGCTGCTCTCTTTAAAAAAAGAAAATATATCTTTTACAGACCTGAACTACTGCACCCACCACAAGCCCTGCAAGAATGGTGCCACGTGCACCAATACTGGTCAGGGAAGCTACACTTGTTCGTGCCGACCTGGGTATACAGGCTCCAACTGTGAGATCGAAATCAATGAATGTGACGCCAACCCTTGCAAGAATGGTGGAAGCTGCACTGTAAGTTGTTAGTTAAACTCCTCCAAGGGAGGAGTTAATATCAGTTTTACTAATTTTTAAAATCCCTTTTTGGATTTGAGAGCAAGTTCAGGCAAACGTTTTGATCGTTTCTCGTTTCTTCCCCCCAGGATCTCGAGAACAGCTATTCCTGTACCTGCCCCCCAGGCTTCTATGGGAAGAACTGTGAGCTGAGCGCCATGACTTGTGCAGACGGGCCGTGCTTCAACGGTGGGCGCTGCACCGACAACCCTGACGGGGGCTACAGCTGCCGCTGCCCACTGGGTTATTCTGGGTTCAACTGTGAAAAGAAAATCGACTACTGCAGTTCCAGCCCTTGTGCTAATGGTAAGGCCAAACAGCATACACTTACTTTGGTCTCTGGTCTGGAGTTCATAACAAGGCACACTGATCAGTCATAGAATCATAGAATGGTCTGGGTTGGAAGGGACCTGAAAGGTCATCTAGTTCCAAGCCCCTGCCATGGGCAAGGACACCTTTCACTAGACCAGGCTGTTGAAAGCCCCATCAAATCTGATCTTGAACACTGCCAGGGATGGAACATCCATGACTTCTCTGGGCAACTTGTTCTCTCACAGTAAAGAATTTTTTCACAGTATCTTACCTAAACCTGCTCTCTTTCAGTTTAAGCCATTCTGCCTTGCCCTACCCCTACATCCTCTTGTAAAAAAGTCCTTGTCATGTCAGTAGTTTACTTGGTGGAGGAGGACCTGTACTAAGAAAGCAGTGGTGTGGCTTGGGCCATTGCTGCAAATTGCATTTTCTTATGGGGTGGCTGTGGCCAAGTAACTTGCTCTAAAGATTAATGCATGAAAACGTGGAAGATTATACTTTCAAATACTGTACAAAGAGTCTTAGAGGTCTGTGGATGCAAATGCCATGCAAGTGCTAAACATTATTACTTGTAATCTGGTAACAGTAATTTTCCTGTTTTGATTAAACTAGTGAAGACTTTCTGTCCTGTAATCCTCCTTATCCATTCCCACTCAAACTCTGTAACATGAGATGTGGTGTTAATCTGACCTGGACTAGTGTTCTGGTTCAAGCTGAGTGAAATGTTAGAAGAGGAATAGAATTGAGAATGAAACAGAAATCTTCTTAACAAAAATCTTTCTTAAAAGATGTGCTTTTTATGTTGGATTAGACTTGTCAAAGGTCAAGCTAACCTCTCAAAAGGAAAGCTTTCCTCAGCTGCTGGTTGTGCCTTTTGCCCCAAGAGCAGTGAGTGGGGGGCTGTTGTGTCTGGCTGCCCACCACTCAGCTCGTCCCCCTTCCTGTCTTGCAGGAGCCCAGTGTGTTGATCTGGGGAACTCCTATATCTGTCAGTGCCAGGCTGGCTTCACTGGGAGGCACTGTGATGACAACGTGGATGACTGTGCCTCCTTCCCCTGTGTCAACGGAGGGACCTGCCAGGATGGCATCAATGACTATTCCTGCACCTGCCCCCCAGGATACAACGGGAAGAACTGCAGCACCCCGGTGAGCAGATGCGAACACAACCCTTGCCACAATGGGGCCACCTGCCACGAAAGAAACAACCGCTATGTCTGTGAGTGTGCCCGGGGCTACGGCGGGCTCAACTGCCAGTTTCTGCTCCCTGAGCCACCTCAGGGACCCGTCATCGTTGACTTCACTGAAAAGTACACAGAAGGCCAGAACTCCCAGTTCCCCTGGATCGCTGTCTGTGCTGGGATTATTCTGGTCCTCATGCTGCTGCTGGGCTGTGCTGCTGTGGTCGTGTGCGTCAGGCTCAGAGTGCAGAAGAGGCACCACCAGCCTGATGCCTGCAGGAGTGAGACTGAGACTATGAATAACCTGGCAAACTGCCAGCGTGAGAAGGACATTTCCATAAGTGTCATTGGTGCCACTCAGATTAAAAACACAAATAAGAAAGTAGACTTTCACAGCGATAACTCTGATAAAAATGGCTACAAAGTCAGATACCCATCAGTGGATTACAATTTGGTGCATGAACTCAAGAACGAGGACTCAGTTAAGGAGGAGCACAGCAAATGTGAAGCCAAGTGTGAAACGTATGATTCAGAGGCAGAGGAGAAAAGTGCAGTACAACTAAAGAGGTATCTCACATCTGAGTGCAGGGGGCAGCTTGGCTTTGAAGGGGGAGTGTGTATCTCATAGGTAGCATTAAACAACGTCATCTGACTTGTTCTTTCTCTTTTTGCCTTCAATAGTGATACTTCTGAAAGAAAGCGACCAGATTCAGTATATTCCACTTCAAAGGACACAAAGTACCAGTCGGTGTATGTCATATCAGAAGAGAAAGATGAGTGCATCATAGCAACTGAGGTTAGTAGGGTTGGAACAGCAGAGAAAAGTCTTGGTCTGCAGCTGCCATCCAATACATGCCAGATAAACTCCTTTCCATAATGCCACAGTGGTTTGTACCTGTTGAAATCCAGCCAGCTTGAGTTTATGATGTTGTGGACGTTGTAAAGACAAGCTCAGTGACTTGCTGCTGTGGATGTTGTGGGTTTGACAAGTTTTGTAGACTAGGGTACAATGGTTGAGGTATGCTGACGTCGGTGTGCTTCATGCAGAGTCCTGACCCTCTGCAGCCTTACAGCCCTCTTCATATATTTAATTAACCTCTCCTGATCTCTGCTTTTGTTTTCTCTTTCCAGGTGTAAACCAGAGGTCATATGGCAAGGTGGTTGTTCCGAACAATTTCAGAGGAGACGTGCCCCAATGAATGCTGCTGAAAGAGGAATGGGAGATAGATTCCTTCACTGACTGCTGCTGAGAAACTAAATTCAGGCTTGAGCTGGTTCTCTACTGAAGTTAGCAAAGTGACTGCAAAATAAAGAAACAAGATGGACACCAGGCAAGGGTCTGTGTTCAAGGATTACTGTTGCACTGCCTTTTATGAATTTTATCATTGCACTATGGTCAGTTGCTTTTCTATATATATTTAAATGAATGGACTTAATTACTACATAAGAAGCATGCACTGCCTGAAGTGTATATTTTGGATTATTATGAGCCAGTCTTTTCTTGAATTAGAGACACAAACACTGCCTTTATTGTCTTTTTTGATACTAAAATGTGTTTTTACTAGGTGAGAAAAAGTGTGTTATTTTTTTGAATCTGTAAAAATATTTTCATGATAACTGTAAAGCTTGAGTATTTTGTGATGTTCATTTTTTTATAATTTAAATTTTTTGGTAAATATGTACAAAGGCACTTCGGGTCTATGTGACTATATTTTTTTGTATATAAATGTATTTATGGAATATTGTGCAAATGTTATTTGATTTTTTTTACCGTTTTGTTAATGAAGAAATTCATTTTTAAAATATTTTTCCAAAATAAATATTATTAATGATAGCCAGAGTGCTCTATGTTTATTGCATATCTGATGATGAACTGACTGAACTTTGCAACCAGGCATCTGGCAGGCCTGTGTGGACTCATGGGGACATTGAGTAGGACTGAGACTTATTACAAAGACTGGGGAACAATTTGTTATGTGTAGACCCTCCATCTTTCCCCTCCTAACCTTCTGAACTTTTGACCCCATGGTTGTGCTCAGTCTTACCCCAAAGGCAAATGGCAAAACCTTGAGTAATATTTGCCCAGTCATGTTGGGCTGTGTTTTTATGTAAACACATATGGAGTCACTTCCTGAGGAAGAGCAAGAGTTGAGTGTACTCCATTGCAATCCAGACCTGGGGCTTGTCATGACTCAACTCCTCATTTTTTGAAAGCTCAAACACTAGCCTGGAGTCCAGGGGAGTTTGGGATACACCAGCGAGGGAGGGCCCCTAGCTCAGGTTCTTGATGTGCTCCCACAGGCTGTGAGCTCCCCTAGACTTCCCTACCCAGGAAATGGTAACACTGAACTGACTGGTGGCCACAGCTCCCCTGACTACAACACCTACTGAAGTACCAGTTGTGTCTTTGGTTTCTGCTCTGCCCCTGGCACCTGCTGCCTTCAGAGTGGGACAGAGTGTGACCCCATTCCCTGGCTTGGCTCTGAATGCTCAGCCAATTTCCCCAATTTAATTTGCTCTAACGAGCTTGCTTTCATATTGTCCCTCATGGTAATCTGCAGAGACCCTTCAGAAACAGGCAAAGGGTTCTTCCACTTCAGGAAAATAAGGAAAATCTATGGAATAATCTAATTTTTACTCCATTGTGGGCCACCTTCTGCAGCTTTGCGAAGATGGTGAAAATCCTCTGTCCCCATTCACTTCAGGGGAGGGGGATGATATCCTAAACACAAAGAGTGGGATAGCAGATATAATCAGGCAATTATTGCAGCTGGCGATCTTTATGTATTTCCCTTATTTTAGTGTGCAATAAGCACATGAACCACTGGAACTCCACTTTTGTCTGAGGTCAGTGGAAAACTCACACTGACTGCAGAGGCTTGTCTGTTTATAAGCTTAGCTTTTTGCTAAGTGAAACCTTAGACAAGGCATACAGGCTCACTTCCCACAAAGTGTCCTGATGCGGTTATCATCTTCATCTTTCCTAAAAAGTGTCCTTTTAAGGAACGTTTTTGTAAGGAGAGTGACGTGAGGTATTGAAAACCAGCCTGTCAGTGACAGTCTGAACAGCAGTTTCAGTTTGAGCAGTGACATAGCAACCTACCAATAATCAGTCAATGCAGCATATATTAAATAAGGCATGATGCTGTGTATGGCAGCAGGTGCTCAGTGCAACATAATCTCACAGATTGGACAGAAAAGCGAGCCTTGGGAAGTGTTGTTGCTATCTTTGTTGCTTATTTGTTTTTCAACCTTGGCCAAAGCAAGGTCTATTTCTCTGTATTTCCTCTTCCTCCCAAGTTTTATGGAGCAGGCACATCTCTTATGATGTAGACTGCACTTTGCAGTCAGTGCCATGGTCTTGGCTAGGCCTTCTTAATGCTGCTTCTGTAGAAACAGCAGTAACAAAAGGAAGGCTATCAGTGGTTGAGTACCTCTGTAACATCAGGTTTTCGGTGCTACAGCAAGATCTGCTTTAATTTACAGTCAGGTAAATGTTTGGAAAAGCACACAGCTCCCTTCTCTTGTGAAAATGCGCAGCATTGGCCTCTACCTATTTTTACTTAAAAATAAAACAGCTTTGGAAAGATAAGTTTGTCCAAATGTGCTAATTATCAGCAGTGCTGAGTTTGGTGAGTGACAGAAAACTATAGGCAAAAGGAAGGGCATGGTCCATGGTTTCGGAAACACCTCCTGAAATGATGGCTACACAGGTCAGCCCAATGGCTTTTTCTATTTCTGTCTTGGGCAAGGTTAGGGCTACAGTCACACAGGATTTATTTCTTCTACAGGATTACCAAGTCCCCCAGCTCTGAGTATGTGTGTATACAGTGGCTCTCAGTGACCAGAGCGGGTTGAGGTACGCAGTGCGGAGCACTGGTTCCATTCTCCTCACCAGTAGTACTTGGGCCTTACTGGGATAAAAAAATGGGTGATCTGGGCAGGGGGTGGAAGTGGAGCAAGTCTTGCTGGAGAGAGAGGATGGCAATTGCAGGTGTGGTGCCATGTGTGCAGGTGGTGCATACTGTGGCCAAGGGGCAGTGACAGGGCAGTGCTCACTACAGGATGGGAACTCTGCTGCCAAAGAACGGCAGGAACCTCCTGGTCAGCAGGGTCTCCGAATGGCCTCCTCATTCTAAAACAAGAGGAGAGCCTGCCTGGGGAGTCCATTTAGCTGGGACAGCTGAGAATTCAGGGCCCAATCCAAAGCCCATTAAATTAATGGAAAGGTTCCAGCAGGCTGCAGGGACACATGGCACCGTGCCCCTCCTGACACAGCACATCTCCATCTCTCCCCAGGGAAGCCGCATGCACTGATGCAGCATGTGGCCCTCTGGGTGGTGGATATGAAAGCCTGTGGCTGGTCCAGCCAGGTCTGTGCCCTGGGCACTCATCCCCCTGGAGCCTTTGGAGGACTTTGAGGGCCTGGGGTCCCTCCTCAGGCTGTCACTATGGCACTGTTAATTCATATGCATACCTTACCTGCAACGACTCCTTTTCTCCATCCCACAGCAGCTGCGGAGGAGTTGGCCTCCTTGTTTGGGGCCAGTTCTCAACAGGGTGGCCGGGGAGGGCACCCCTCAGCCCACACCTCTGCCAGCCTGTGTCTCTGTGGCAAGTGGCATCTGCATTGTTGGCACAGACAGGACATGTCAAGAAATTAGAAGCACTGAAGAAGCAGGAGAGATCAGGGGCTGGGAGGTGTTAGCTGACTTGGTGATAGTGAGAGATTTCTTAAGAGTGTCACATCTTTCAATACATAGAAAACTTTATGTTCAGATAGCAGTCTTAGGTTTAATTGCAAGACACAGCTTTATAAATTGATTTAAATTTATGTTTGTGCTTCTTTTGTACACAGTGCCGGACAGTTTGTGTGTCAGGAAACTTGGGTGCTATTCCTGGCTCCACCACAGACCTGATACATAACCTTGGGAGAGGAAGGATGGTCTTGTGGTCAAGGCACTGCAGAGGGACTCAGGAGGGCCCCCTTCTATTTCCAGCACTCCCTCCAGACTTCCTGTGCAACCTTGGACCTGTGTCACTTAATCTTTCCAGGACCTTAGGAAAATGGGGGCCTCCTGGTTGCTCTAATAGGGAGAAGGTCATTTGTGCTTGTGAGAGGATACCGTGGTGGTGGGGAATGTTAAAATACCCTTTGAGGCAAGTAAGGCTGTTTCCTATTTCTGCTCATCAGACTGCTTGTCTGGGAGGTGGGAGCTATTTTTGCAAAGTGCTTTCGGAGCTTGCATGGAGTAGAGCCCCCTGTCACAATTGAAACATCCATCATCTCAGAGAGGATATGCAAACCCTGCACTGGCAGAGAGGAGACAAACTGGAAGGGGGAGGGAGGCAGCTGTGGTGGTATGTGTGTGCACAGTGTGTGCAGAAGGAATGTGATACAGCTGTGTGTCCGTGGCCCAGAGAGGATGTCACACACCACAGTGTTGACATGGATGGCCACAGAGCCATCAGCCTCCTCCTGCAGATCAGCATCTGCAGTCAAGGTCTGTAGTCATCTCTGCTGTAGGTAGGTTCATTTACAGAAAAACAATTTTGCAGGTAGAGATACAGATTAAAATCAGCTTGGAACTACGAGGGTCAAGGAGGAAAGCTGCAGAAATGATGCAGATGGTATTTTTTCACTGACAGACCCTGGGAAACTTCCCTATTGTTACAGCCTAACATCCAAAGTCATGTACTCCAAATAAAATTACCTGGGAACTATTCCTAGGCCAAATCCCAACCCGAGAAGCAGTCTCTTCTGACACCTGACATCTACTTGTGTTAGAAGAATGAGGAGCCTCTCTGTTCCCTTCCCTCCTTGGGAGGTACATTTTTCGCCTGGCTGCTACGATCTGGCTTTCTGCCTGTGTCTGTGTTAGCTGCTATGCAAATCAGAGAAATCAAGAGCCTGGCCAGATAAGACCCAACAGGTATTGTGAGGCAGATTTTCAGATGAAACCTTGAGCCTACTGTTGTGACAACAGGACAGCTGATGCTGCTGCTCTCGGTGAAGCAGAGGTGGATGACAGACCCACTGCCACTGGGGGCTTGCTGCCTAGTCAGTGGGCCAGGGCTGTATGGGAGGTGGAGATGGAGGTCGCAGCATCCTTGTGTCAGGTTGGCTTTTTTTCTTAGGAAGAAACATCCTCAGTCTTTTCTCCTGCTGCTGCACCAATAAATTCAACACTACTGGAGCTGCTCTCTGGCCCTGTAGCCAGTCAGAATGGATCAGTCTGCACCCACAGTGTTAAACTGCCTTACTCCACCAAATCAGCTGCTTACATCTAGCCTACCTGTGAGGGATGGCTCCTGCTTTGTGCTAAGGAACAGCCTGGGACTCTGATAACTGTGGGGGCAAGAGCTTGGCAGGGACCACCATAGCAGTGCAACCCTACAAATGATTGCATTTTAGTGACCAAAATCTGCTTTTCCAGGACAGGTGTATCCAGAGTATCTTAGTGACATGTTCAGGAATGCCTTACTCCTTGGCACAGATGAGGAATGGTGTGTGTCAGCTGTGGGAGTAACTCTGAGGGTCAGTGCAGATCCATTTCACCTGCTAGGGCAATGATATAAACTGGCATTGCTTACTTTACAGCCTGCCTTATGCATGTGTTACACATGAACAGGGCAATTTTTTTACCGTTACACAATGATACCATCTGAACAGCCAGTGTGGATGAAGCTATATTGAAAAAAGTCACGTACATCAGTGCAGATATAGGTATCTGCACTGATTGTTCATCAGTTTATTTCCCTTATTTATTTATCTAAAGTGTGCCAGTAAAGGCAAGTTTGGACCATTGTGTTCTCCAGAGCATGGCTGTGCAGCTGTAAAGAAGCAAGTGTTGTTCAAAAAATACATGGCTGTTTGGATAAGGTTTGAGTGCTTACAGCAAGTTAATGTATCTCCACACGGACATTTCCCAGGGTGCTGGAGGCTGAGCAGGAGAAAGGATCAGAACTGGGCTGATCTGTGTTCTTTTTTATAACATGAAACTGGAACTTTGTGGGGACAGCACTTTTCTGTGGGAAAGAACACAGCAGACAGACAAATCTGACCAGCGCGTATTGCAGCAAGGATGTGCTGCAGAGCCATTTCTGCTCCCACCATTGCCAAGACATTCATGCTGGAGGCAGCTGATGGTCGTTTCTAATCAGAATTTTTACATACCAGAAAACTATGTTTTATGACACATATAAGTCAATGCTTTTACAGAGGAGATTTCCAGTGGGGAAACTGTTTTTCAGCAATGGTAAACTGAAATACCCTCTTGAAAACCTCTTATGAGTTTCATTTTCTTCATGAAGCAAGATAGCAAAATGACAAGTGTTTCCCAGCAAACAACAAATTATCTGGGAACTTCCTTTTTCTTTTTTGTCCCCCCAAAAATAGAACTGACCTGGGAATTTTGTCTCATTAAAAAGTTGTATATTTTACTTTTGATTTTGCTTTAGAATGCAAGCATTTTTAAAGATAAGTTCTTCCCCTTGTCCCATTTTCTGGCCCTAAGTAGCACTTCAGTGTCCTGAGGAGGGTTGTACTTAGTGTAAGCAAACTGCATTTTTTGCCAGATACCAGAAAATACTTTTCATGGTAGCCTGGATAAGGAAAAACTGGTATTCTCAAGGACATCTAATTACACGAGGCAAAATGTGTTACGAGGTATGAACTTTACCATAATGTTTCACCATTAGTCTAAACAATTCAGGAAGTTTTCAGTGAAAATATCTTAACTGTACCTTAACTAATACCTTAACTAAAAACCAAGCTATGTCAAACCGTGACACCCATCTACATTTAAAATAAACATTGTATGGAGGAGAACCAGGCCTTCTGCATGATCCAAGTTCTGCAACCAAGATAATTTGGCTCTTAGTTGTGTGCTTGCCTTTTTAAGGCACCAAGGGTTTTTCCTTTACAAGGTTTTCCATACATGCAAACAGGGGTGTTTACCAAGGCCACCTGTCTGACAAATGTAAGCCCCTCACTTCAGTGTGGTTTTACCTTAGTGTGAATCAAAGGGCCCACGGAATTCTCCATTGGCCTGCAGTGGTGATGGTTTGGCACAGCTGCTGCTTCTGTGACTGTGAGCGGCTTTGGAAAAGTCGGATGCCCGTTACTCTCACTCAAAGAGAGCAGGATTGTTCAGAGCAAAAACTAACATGGAACTACTACATATCCTGCTTGTCATAGCCTGTATCTTAATTTTCTTTCTTTCTTTCTGTATCAATTTAAAGAAAGGAATTGTGAAAAATGTATGATGTTGTGTAAGTTCTTCTAATTGACTTCAGGAAGTGTTATCTGGAATGGCAGTTGTGAGCACACAAACTCAGCAGACTTATCTGCGTTATCTAATTACCAGACTATAAAGTTCTGCTGACATTTCCTTTTGATAAATACAATACACTGCTTTCTTTATCTATCTGTATTAAAGAAACAATGTTCTCCTAAATCCAACCCCATGCATACTTTTTACTAAAACAACATTATAAACCCCAAGACTAACAGAAATGTTGTCACAATGTTAACAGTCTTAAATGAAACAAGTGGCTTTCAGATGAAAAGCATTATCTAAAGGTGGTAGGAAACTACAAATCTCAATGTTTTAACTGTGAATAAGCAAGAAACATATTTCACAGATATTTATTAAAAACAGATTTCACAGATATTTATTAAAAAGGGAGACCTGGAAAAATAAATTGGTGACTAAGAGCAGCAGTATTACATGTATGCATACATTTCTTCACTGGTGCTGTGGTAACTACACACAGAAATAGAGAACCAGAGTCATTTAGGTTGGAAAAGATCCTTAATATCAAGTCCAACTCTTAACCCAGCACTGCCAAATGCACCATTAAACCATGTTCCCAAATGCCACATGTACACATCTTTTATGTTATTTTATACTATAAATTACTGTTTACCATTAGGTGTTTAAACCAGGCTAGCCTTTCAGGCCTTCTGCACACGCACAGGAGGGTTTTGGATGATTGTGGAAAGCAGCTGTGCCAAACTAGCTTTGCTGCTGGAAGTCTACAGGTAATGGACATCAAAGAAAGTGCCTCTGAACGACGCTTGCTACTGTTTGATTTTCTGTCGTCTCCTGATTCAGCAGGCTCAGATGCCTTCTGCATTGGGAAGAGAAAGGGCAAGAGGCAGCCAAAGGTTGTTGTAGGAAGAGGCAAGGCAGGACATGGTTTTGCCTGGGGAACCCTGCTCCTCTAGACAGTGTCAGGGTGGGGAAAGGCAGGTGAGGAACCTCCTCCACAGCTCTGTGGGGTACCCTGGCTATGCTTGATCTGAGCAAGGAGGCTCTGACAGAAGGCAAAACTGACACAGAAATGTTGCAACATCTGTAGCACTGAAACCCCACCTTGTATGCTCTCTGCATTTGCATTTACCTCAATGAGAATTAGGCACTGGGGGGGGCCACACTGGTTGGGAATCCTTTTGGCACCTGCACACACCCCACAGGCACTGTGTGCCCCCACGTCTGTGACCAGCTAACCAGAGCACACCAAAAATTAGAGGCTACACAAATGTTCAACAAAAGAAATGGTATGTTCAGTGCTTTTAGAAACTATGCTTTAAAAAAAGAAGGAGCCTACAAGTGAAAAAGAAAAGCTGTGATAAGATGTAAACACACGCTGTAGATCAAATGTAGCCACCGAGTTCTGGGGATGTTCCAAAGATCACTTTTCTATCAGTTAGAAAAGATACCCATTTCTGTCAGAAATGCTAAAGGAAGTGTTAATGACTGGAATAAATAACAGGTGCTGGGAGCAGCTGTTACTGATTAATGACTTGTCTTTTTTAAATAGGTTTTCTGTTGGGGGAATCAGAAGTTTTCAGTAATACTCCATTGTAAGACGTTGGAGGAATGTTTTTTTCCTTTTTCTAATAATGTTCTCTATTATTTCTAAGGCTAAACAGATTCAGGATTTAATCTAAATTAATATTTGAATTTCAGGCCATCAATAATTGAGGAGGATTCAAACCATAATACTTCTCAATTACACAAATTACTTGCTTTCTTTAATTTATTTTCTCTGCCAATTTAGTTCTTGTTTTCGCTCACTGTTTTTGTTCCCCACTCTCTCCTCCCCTTTATCTCTCCACACCCCTCTTTCTTTTTACTTGAGCTATCTGGAGATGGTGGTTCCAGTGCCGGTTATATTTGGCCCTGAAGTTGGTTTTTTAATAAGCATATGAAGGATGATGAGATTGAATGTCACAAGAAAGACTGCCACTGTTGCCACTTCTCAATGATGAAGTAATTTAAAAGTCACTGAGGACAGCTCAATGAAAACATCTGCTCTTTGCCTTGGGGCCATCAGAGAAACAAACAAAACAATGTGATGGAAAATAATATGGAAAGTATAGTAATAATTAGAATTAATTCTTATTTAATAATTTTATACGGATGTAAACCCACTTCAGAAATAATGGCAAGTACCGTAATACTTCATTCTTAGCAAAGACTGGTATTGACTCAGATGGAGACAGAATTCCTTACAGAAATCTAGGTCACTCAAGACTGCCTTTCCAGTAGTCTAGAGCCCCATATCCCTGCATACTAAAATGGACAGAATCCACAGTCAATTCCCATCTCTGCACTTCAAAGCAGGTGGCCTCATAACTGAATGGATTTCAGGAACTGGTGGAGGTGGTGGGGCATATGGAAAGGCTTTTGTGTCATAGTAAAATGTTAGAGTTTCCTCACTAAAGAGTAGGTAAATATGAACAATAAGAACAATTTCAAGAGCTTAGCATGCTTTAGAAAAGCATTCTTGTTCCTATCACCCGTGAAGCAACAGTAGAGATAATAAGTACTAGAATACAAGCCTTAATAAGATGAAGCATAACTTTACCATACCTGGGGCATGTAATGTGTTACATGCTCTTCCTAGGTGAGTTTCTGTGCTTAATGTTCATTAAAATTCTTTTTCTCTTGTTTTTAAAGTGGTTATTTAAAAACATCACCAAAGTCTGGATGCAGTATGTAATAAACACAAAGATTTTTTCCAGTTTAGAGACAGAGCTGAAGTCTTGCTTTGCATCCCAACTGTCTATGAGCATGCGGAAGCTCTGAGTTATCTCCATCTGATCTGATTTTTTTCACACACTTGTCTGAAGATAATATTAAAAATGCTGTCAAGCCATGACTTCCATATACTGACCCACTTAATTATCTTTGCTCACACAAGGAAAACATAATTATTTTGCAATAGAGCCATAACTGGGGAGAACACTATTCTATACAACACCAGTTAGTCGTGACAGTTTTGAAGAGAAAAGCAGATACAACTGTAAATATGAGGGGAGGAGGAGAAGGTTATGGCTAGGCAGAAGGTAATGACATGGATGACAAGGGCCAGTACCTCATGACCTATGAGGATAAATCAGCCCCTGTTGTGTGCTGTGCACCATGGCACCCACTGAGTGTGGTTCCAGGTGTCATGCCACTTGCTACGTCCCCACTGCCGTCTCCCAAGTGCTGTGACACTAGGGCTGTGTGTGCCCCACTGCAAACCCAGCATGGCCCTCAGCCCATTTGCAAAATGTAGAGATTGAAGGTTGATGGAGCAAAGACACACAGATATTGTCCCAAGTAATTCTAGAACATCCTGCACAGTGCTGTCTATTTGCCATCCACCCATTGAATTTCTCACCTGTAACCACATCTAAGAGTTGTTTTTTTTTAGCTGACATGACCAAAAAAACCAATCTTACATTTAGAATTATTGATTCCTATGAACATTTCACAATGGTTCCAAGAAAACATCCTGGGCTTAAAACAGTTTCCAAAAACATGAAGTACCAACCCTAAGGGATGTCTTCGGATGTGCATCCTAGTCATGACCATCCCCAACTGGTTTAAAGTTCTTCAAGAAGTATTCCCTCTCCCCAAAGAAATCCATTCCACAGTTTTCAGCATCCCTCTCTGACAACCAGGATTTCAAATCCCTTTATCTGGAGACAAACAGAAAGAGTGTGCTTGTGGTGAATAATTTGAGCTGATATTCTTGCCAGCTGTTAAGGGACACATGCAAAAAAAGAAAAAAAATCAGTGACATCTGGTCAGCACTGATATGTCCTAACAGAAGTATTTGTTTGGGAGTGGAGAAGGGGTGGTGGGCGTAAAGAGAAATACCATCTCCATGCACCTCCTTGCACCCTTTCGAAAACTGAAAGTGATAACATTGACCACAGCAACTGGAACAAAAATCGCAACTTACATCATGGGGAAACAGTGACATTACATTAGCCCATATTACACAATGGTTGAGCAGTTGCTTTCACACACTAAGCTTTCAACTTTAACTTTTTTTTCCCCTTAAGCTACACAATGGATTTTTTTGCTGAGTTGGAAAATATCAGGAGACAGGCAGAAAACCTTCCTTTTGTTCCTTCATCCTGCCAAGCACCTCATCATAAAGATTTTTTCCCTTCTGTTCTGCTTTTCTTTCCCAACTTCCTTTCCCCTTTTCACCCTCCCCCACTTTTTTGTCAAATAAATGTGACTAATTAACAGCATGGCTTCTCTCCACTAAATCGTAAAACCACCTCCTTTAATTTCATGAAGGTGATAACACTGCATCCTGGTTTCTTCTTGGGAAGTAGACTTGTAAACTACCTTCTAAAGTGCTTTGATTCAAGTGATGGTTTTCTTGGGCTTCAAACTGGAGGACAAGCTGGCTTTAGTTCAATAGGAACTTCAGCTCTCTCCTTCTCTTTTTCGGCCTGCTCACTGAGGTACACCCAGCACAAGGCAGTAGATAATAGAAATCCCAGAATGGAAACGCATAAAAAAAAGTTGTTTCCTGGGGTCAACAAAGGACAGGAAAAGAGCCAACAATCACTTAAATAAACAGTATTCAGAGAAATAATAATTAAAAAAAAAAAACTCACAAAAAACCCCAAATTAAAAACCCACAACAACAACAACAAAACCCCCAAACCCCCAAAACTCACAAAAAACTCCCAAATCAAAAAATACCAAAAAAACCCCCAAAAAACCAACCAATAAATGCCCAACCCCCCCCCCCCCCGCCTTGTCTGTAGAAGCTGACTTACATATGAGGGAAGCAATGAAGCAATGGTTTAAAGCAACCCACTGCTCATTCTGCTTATGTTTAATACTGTTAGGAAAAGGAAATCAAAACCAAATAAAATTTGGAGGGCACTTACTCTCAGAAAAACAACTTTTTCCCCTGCTTCCCACCTCATAATTACAGTCTGTTTTTATATAACACTCTTCATCATCAGAGCAGCAATGTCTGCAGGGTGGACATTTCCTGGGGATTATTAACTAGCTGAAGGTTAACGATGTTCTGCTGCACCTCAAACCAACAGCTCCTTCCGACTTCTCAGTAACTCTTTAAAAATATTGCTTATCAAGATTAGAAGAGTGGAAGACAAATAATGAGTTTTGTACTCTACAGATATCTTAGAAGAAGCATGGCAACAAAAATGTCTTTAGCTGCAAGAAAAAGATACAACAGGGGGAATTCATTATTTACTTGCTAATGATCAACTGTTAACATGGCAAAAATCACCCATACAAGCAATAACGCCAGTAATTTCTGACTTCTCAGAGAAACCATAGTGCAATTTCAGGGGAGAAAAGGCAAGTGAATTTACCCTCTTGTGAGAAAATGCTTTGCCTTCAGTTCCAGAATGCTCAAGGAAAAATCCAGATTTGACAATAGGCAGATGATCTGTAAATTTAAAGCATGGAAAGCCATTTGCTCTGCAAATGCAATGGCTCAGCTGTCAGAAGACAGCCTTTGAGAGTTTCCTGGTTGGAAAAATTGTCTTTTGCAGAAAGCAGTTTTAAGGCAGAAGACAAGAGTCAGGGCTCTGAGAAATATATAGAAATGGCGGGTCTGGCTCTTCTTGAGAACCTTTGTAAAGGAGGGCATGTGAGGACACATGATTTATCTTTGTCATTCTTTTGAGCTCTGCTTCCCACATTTCCCTCTTCACTTTGGTGTTAGACATTGGCTCTCGGCCCACAAGGTGGGTGAGGTGTTCTTAGAGAGCCCATTTGGTATGAGAGACCTGGAGTCTCCTTTAAAGGAAGGAGCCCTAACTCTTGAATAGCTACTTCCAGAAACACAAAACCTATCAGAACACATGTGAAGATCAGCTGAGCTACTCAATTCTATCTAATCTGTTTCTTCCTAATTGCAATATCTTCTTGGAAACGTGAGTTCAAATGGGTGAGACATTTCAGGCCAAGTGAGAAGAGGAATACTCGTGTCTCCAGTTCGCTGTGGTGCCACTTCTTACCTTGTGAAGCCCTGTGCATGGAACTCATGTCTTGCAGGATATCAGTAAAAAGCTATATAGGTCCCTAGCATTTAAGTCTTCAAAACAAGAATTCACTGGCACACTAGTTCCTTCTGTCCATATGTTCAGAGGCTGTCTTTGCTCTATAAGAAAAATCCAGTATACTCCATATCAGCATCAAAAGGTTCAAGAAAAGTAATTCTTGACTCTAGTACTTAGAATTACTTATTTCTTTTAAATTTATTTATGAAACACCTAGAAATAAAGAAATGAAGCAACAAAGCTAGTGAGAATAGTTAGGAAGAGATTATATATATATATATAACTTTTTTCTACATATATGTATCTTTATCTGTAATCATATCTCTGACATACATACACACATACACTACCGACATTACCATATTTTATTTCTATGAACTCCTCAGAGATTTTTAAATTTATTTAATGAAATTGAATTGTTTCTTCAAATATTTTTGAGACTGTCTTATCTTCAGTGAATTTCTGGTGGAGCTAGTGGCAGCTATTATCTTCCTCAGAGCTCCCACGACTAGAATATATTTTTGGACAAAGGTGTTCTCACAGTCAGGAGAGGGGTCTAGTACTTCTGGATCATAGTTCTCACACTGAATTGATGACAAGATATTGGGCTAACTGCTGTGCTCCAATTTCCTATCTCAAAAAGTGAATTGTTGCACTTGTACTTCTTGTAGTATTTAGAAGCACCTCTGAGCATTAGCTCTACAGTTATTCCCTCCAAAACAAAGTAGAAATAGCAGTGGGATCGCTTCTGTCAGGAAGTAAGTAGCAGCCTCACAGAGATGGCAAACAACCCTCCAGAGAGCATACAGCACTCCAAGTACAATATAATCAGCACTTCAGGTGCAATGGCTTGGGAAGAAAAGTGTTGTATAATTAGGTGAGCAGAAGTGGCGAGGTTCAGTGGTGAGTGGCAGTGAAAGCCTTTTGGATTATGAGCTCTTTTAGAGCAGTCAGAACTATTTATTTAAATTGTTGATCTTGTGTGGTTGATTTTCAATGTTTTTTGTCACTGAAGCAGCATTGAATTACCGAGTGTCACAGGCTGAGTATTAGAGCAGAACTATCAGATAATCTGACTGATAAGAAACATTTCTGTAGTAAATAACTCAAAAAATAAAAGCTAGTCACATCAGGAACATTGCTCAAGACTGAGCTAACTTGATGAGGATCAGTCTAAAGGTTGTGATAACAAATAACCAAATATTAATCTTATTTACATGATTCATTCAACTGTGGCATCCTGAGTCAGTAGTGAAGGATCAGGTACTAACACACAATAAAGTCATAGGTACTAACACACAATAAAGTCATAGGATGGGATTAAAATTACCCCTTCCAGGACCTTGTACAGGAGCTAAACAAGACTGAGGCACAAAGGGATTGATTTAGAAACCCAGTTCCCCATTGCTAAGGGCATGCTTGGTACCATTTAGCTTCTGAGCTTTGGATCACATAGTTCCCTAAAATTCCCCCATTGCTACAGGAGCTTTATGATTCTAGGGGCAGGCACTTGCCTTCAGGCCCAGCTCATTGAACTTTGGAGACATCTATGCTCTGCCTGAGAACCCTAACAGGGCTGACCTTGCAGTGTGTCTGGATGCTAATGCACCCCAAGACATGGAGGCCCGCACAAAGGATGCTAGGTGGGGTGGAGTGGGTGATTGCTTAACTCACTGAGCACAAAGACAAAATGTGAGCATAGAAGGATGAAATACATGGTTTGCAGACATCATAGTTTGCTGATAAACTGGCAGCAGCAGAAATGATGCAAATGATCCTCTCAGCTGAAGAATCAGGAAATTTAGTGGGGAGGAAGGCAAAGGTGCCTACATTGTGCCCCCCCAGAGGAGAGTCCAGTTGAAGATAATGGCATTCATGCAAGCAGTTCATCGCTCATAACCTGCAATGGTCAAGCTGATAGCCAAATTAAATAGCTGAAAAAGATTCTTGTCTAAGGAGTGAGAGAAGAAATCCTGCTTTGACAGAACTAAAGACTGGCCTATCCAAACTAGAAAGAGAAACAAATGCAGATAACTTCTGTGAAGTTCAGATGGAAAAATCTGAGGAGTTAGTATGTGCTGAAAAAAAGTCTGCTGGGGACAGTTTGCCAGTAGTCTGTGACTACTCTATTCCTATGAACCTTGCAGAACTTTACAAGCAACTCAGAATTAGCACTAATAGAGGCTATTTTGGGTCACAGAGAGCTTTCAACTGTGAGGTATTTCTGATTTTTCTATTCCTCCTTTTCTCTTGATGCTTTCTGATCCTCCGCTGCATTGCAGAGCCTGACATGGCAGGGAGGTCAGCTTCAGCAGGTAAGATCAAAGCCCACAGGCAGGCACAGCTTCACACTGTGCTCTCTGGCCAACCCATTTTCATTAATGGAGACACAATCCAAAGATTGCTGCAACTCTTGGCACATACGTAGTTGTGGGACTAAATCCCTCCATACTGGTTTTCGCAGAAACACAACAGGGATCTCTGCTCCTTGCTCTAGCCTGTCATCTTTTCAGTGATTGCAAGTAACAAAAAAGAAAAGTGTGTGTGTGTTTGGGGAGAGAATACCACATTCTGCAGTAGGTGGATGGGGTCACGGCGCGTGTGCATGGCCCGAGTGGCAGTGTGCAGTGTACGCCTGAAGCAATGTGCACTTACAATTAGTTGAATTTCACTGTGTTGGAGATGGAAGCTGACAGGCCACCACACAAAACCTCCCTGCAGCCAGACTCACGCTGAGATCCAGAGCGGAAAAGGATTTTAACTGAAAGGCTTTGAAGGCTTTAAATATGGAGGCAGTGAATTCATGCACTGTTTACCTTTGCAGGCCTGGCTTTGACTCTGTCTTTCATTTTGTTTTAATGAAGTAGGTGGTCTCATGTAATTCCCAATTACCGTAAAACTCCAGTGCCCTAAACCCCGTTGCTTACAAGTTATGAATATTCACTGAGGCTCACCAAATTCTGAAGAGCTGACAATATCGCCATATTTAGACATAAACAGCTCAAAACAGGTGTATCTTCACAGAACTGTCTATTACAGACATGTAACAGCTTCTGAAGAAGCATGTGCTGGTGACTTCACTTGCATACTGGATTAAGTGGACCAGAGGTCTGGGCCACTGTGGAAATTTGTTTCCAACTGAAAGAGCATTCTGCCATTTGCAGCCTATTTATTACAGTACTGATCTAACTTTAGAATAGATGAAATTATTCAGAGGAAGGTCGGAAACCTCACAGGTGCAATTCACCTCTGGATGATGTTTCTATTTGTCCCTGAACTTTTTTTTCTCATTTGTAGTCTAAGAGATGAAGACAAGCATATAACATACAATGCATGTTTTAGCTTACCCACTTATGATATCTGAATGACATTCTTCTTAATATAAATCCTAACCCTTTTGCGAATCAGAGTCCTTATAACCCACAGCATACTGTGGAGATGGACTCGTCCTATAAAATCTGCATCTTGGCTCTGCCATTTAACTTCCTTGCCCATGGCAGGACATTCATTCCAACTTTTTATCCATGGCAGCAAAATCAACCTTGCACCTACCCTACTAGTAAACCTCTGAGCAAAGTAAGCCTAACTTCATTTGAACTGAGAAAGGATCCTAGAAAGTAAAGGCTTCAGTTCAAGCCCAGATATCTCAGTTGTCATCACATGTACCTCTGACTTGCAGTCCTCTAAGTGGTTGCTCTTCATCCTCCTGCCTAGAGATGGACTCAGGATCAGGTGAGACCAATGCCTACAAACCATTACTTCCTTCTACGGCCTTCTGAATACTCTTAGCTAGCAAGCAACAGCTTTCTTTTAGATTTCAGAAACACCCTGAGAATTCACACTCTTCAGACTGTGAGCTACAAGGGAATTCAGTGTGCACAGACAGCTTTGCCTGTGGATCTTGTTCATTAATGTCCAGACTGAAGCTGCTGAAAGTTTCCAGTTTTCTTTTCTTGAGAGAAATCAAACTGGGACATCACCAGTGAGACCTGAACAGGAATATCTTTCATGCAGAGGTATCACTTATTTCTCTCCAGCTCTAGAGGAATGCAGTAGAGATTATATATGCCTGTGAGGTCTATTTCCAGCCTTCCACATGGATTGCCTCTAGCCACAGACCATCTCATGATGGAAAGGGAACTGTGGGAGCTCTGGAAGGTACCACATGAGGGACAACCATGTCTTTTTTAAATCTACTTTGAGAATTGAGGTGCTGCATTCCTTAGTACATAGTCTGCCAATGAACAGTGATGCTTGATGTAGGTGCTGAAAAGGACATATGTGTATGTGTGAGAGGAGCATGTATGGTAAAGACTTGCACAAGGGACAATGTGCAAAAGACAGATTCCTCCTAATTTTTAATGTCTCTTTCATTCTTTGTCCATATCCCATGGATCTATGTGTCATAGCTGTACTAGCACAAAAACTTCTCATGAATTGCAATGTTGGGAGTAGCTCATTCAGATGTCAGGTAATCCACGGGCAGCATGGATCCTTCCACTTTGAGACTGCCTGATGGGAACTCACCCTCTTAATACTTCTGTATGTGTCCCTGAAAGGGAAAATAGATACTTACAAGGTGCATTTTCCACTTTTTGAGGTTTGCTTTGACAGCGTTGCTGACAGTTCTGACACCCTTCACTGCTTTTCTTCTTGTCTGCAGTGGGGCAAGCCCCGATCTACCTTGTGGAAAACATCACTGGCCAGCACCATGCAAGCAGCCTCCGGAGCACCCGTTGGTGCCCCAGTCAGCCAGACCATTCTGGAGTCTCTGATGTCCCATGGCAAAATCAGCACTCCCAGGAGGTGTCTGAAGGACACAAGGTAGGTAGCTGTGGCTTTCAGTGTAATTGAAAGTCCTCCTCATAATATCCTCTTCCTAATACTTTATCTCCTCACAACAGGGGAGGTATCAGCTGCTCAGAGAAACACTGATCAAACAAAAGATTAAAGCTCTCCTCTCCAGGCCATTATTTTTATTAAGCTATCAAAGTTCGTATTTTATTTCTTCCTACATTATTTTAACATCTTAGATTGAGCTCACTTTGTCAGGTCCTCCCTCACATAAGCTTATTAAAGTTCTTCGGACATATCTGCATGTGAGCCCCGATGTCCCTCCACGCACATCAGTGAAAGCTGCGCTTAGGCCTTGCTCCTGCTTTGCAGACAGAATTTTAACTATCGACCCTTAGGCCCTGGGCAGTGGACTTGATAGCCTGATGGGTCCTTTCAGAGCTCCATGCTCACACTAACACTCTCCTGAGGCCACCAACAAACAACGGTATCCACCTGCAGGGCACTGCAGGCCTGGGGCCTTACTACCCCTCAGCGTCCCCGAGATCTGTGTTGACAAGAGGTCTTTACCACTTCAGAGGACTCCCCTTTTCCCTGAAATCTTTTGTTGGCTCAAAGAGCAGATGTGGTGCAGGCAACAGCAGTGCCAGCTTCCCCCAGCACTCACCTGGAGGGAGCAGCTGAATAAGAGGAGGAGGTGGTTCAGCCCTACTGATTTTTCCATTCTTCAGCCTTTTAGATGAGCTGGCCTCAAAAAAGCACCAATTACTGCCACCTGTAGCAATGGCCTTGATGATGTGGAGAGCTGTCAGCTGGGAAGTGGACTGACACAACCAGTTCATTTCACATAGGTCAGCAAACAGCCATCAGATTAAAATGATTTTTGTTCGCTATCGACCTGGGCTCGATTGGAACCAGTGACCCAGAGATGAAAGGCTCAGAAAGAAGGGTTTCTATCTGGTGTACGGTCACACATCACTTCTGTCTCCATCTCACTCATTTTCTTGTCCAAAATGCTTTCTTTTCTTTTTATTTTTTCTCCACCCAAAAAATTAGAAATCCATCCTCTACTCTTTTAATTGCAAGGCACCATATGGGGATCTGTTGAGGTTTTGTTAAGGCTTCAGTAATCTATTAGTCATTCTCCCCTTTGTGTTACAAAAGATCTATCCTTCAAGAGGCATGTATTGATTTCAGCATTTCTGCAGCTTGTTTGAATTTGGAGGGTACTTGGTGAAGTAAACCAGAGCATAGGTTGAAATCAACAACAGTAGCAAAAAAGTATGAACAAGAATCAGAGACTTCAATATGCAAACTATACAAGGAAAAATTAAAATGAATGGGACAGGAGATACGCTAGTAGCCCAGACCTGCTTCTTTTGACGAATAAAGCAATGTTCTCTTGGATCTGAAATGTCTCTAACCATTTTTAAAATATAGACAACTCTTTAATTTTATCTTATCACCCCATTCTCTCTCATTTTTTGTTCCTTAGTCTCCCCCTACAACATAGAATGAAGTTTCTAACCTTTTTTTGTTAGAAAAAAAGAACATATACTGGGAAATTAATATGCTTAACAATTTTTTTTGGTGATAATATACTTTTCCAGAGCTTCTCCATTTATTCTTAGAGAGACCTTCCCTCTTGTCTATGCTTAAGTCGCACTGTAATAATAGGAACCCAAATATTCTCCTGAATTGCTGGTTATGAAATTCACAAGATGCTCAGCAATCTTAGTTTTATGTTAGCACATTCATAGTTTTTTTTTTTTTTTTTCTTTTGATGTTAGGGACAAAACAAATAATGGGACTCAAATAAAATTTTAGGGCTTATACAAGTGATGCCAGTAAAGATGTGGAACTCTGCAGTGGTTCTCCTTGCCATGATCATGACATTAATACCCATTTTTTAAGGATGGCAAAGAATATCTACATAAAAATGCTACATTCTCTCTTCTTCTAAATTAATAGTGCAAATATGGTAGCCCACTACTTAAATCAATGTAATTTTCAGGCATTCAGAACAAGGCATTTTTCTAGGACCATACTCCCCTGTAAAATTCATTATCTGTGATAAACTATTCATTTTGATTAAACCTGTAATCCGTCCCCTAAAACACTGGTTATTATCATCCTCAGTACAGTTCAGCAGTACCATCATCATCCTCACCATCATCATTACCATATGAATCACTGGTAATAACTGATTTTGTTGGGATAATTGCTTCTTTGTCATGTCTGCAGTTGCCTTTCCAGCACATGGGTGATGGTTGAGAACCTGGAATGGGCAGCAGTTAATTTCTCCAGACACTTTCATTTAACCCACAGAAATGTGCAGGCACTAGCCCTTATTCTGAAGCTTTTAGCATTTACAAGCTGGAGCTTGCTAACACACTGGTCTTTGGGTCTTTAGAGGGAGAATTCTTTCTTTTTTTTAAGGAGAGCGAGCCCTTTATATTCAGGCTGTAATACTGAAAACACAGAAAAATAGTATTGGAAGGTACCCGGGGAGGTCTTCAAGTCCATAGCACTGCACCAAGGCAGACTCATCCCCCTTCCTGAGAAATATTTTCTATATCTTCTTCTTCTTTCAGACTTTTAATGACACGGATCCTGCAACCACTCCTAGTGATCCAGTTGGATGTTTCACTGTCACAACTGTCAGAAAGATTTTCTCATGTCATGGATAAGGAGAGCAGGTTACTCTTTTCTTTACAGGAGACCTTTGCATATTTGAAGACTCTTATCCTAGTGCCAATCAGACTTTTCTGAACGTGACAGGCTGAAATTATTCAGCCTTCTCTCATCTTCTTGGGGGTTCCTCCAATTTCTGCACATCCTGCTTCAACAGCTATACTCAAATTTGCACAGAGCACCAGTGGTGAGCTAAGTTCAGGACGTTCAGGACTGTCAGACACTGACAACATCTGCTGTAAAGTCAATAGATACGTATAACGTAGAAGATAAACTATAAAATTACATATATTTATGAAAATTAACAGAACAACTTATACAAGCCAAATTAATACAGCAGTGGTATCATTCATTCAGAGTGTACAACAACTGCAGTCTGACACAGTCCTGGCATGGGGCTGGTACCTGTGGCTTTACCAGTTGTTTTTCTTGGGAAAAACACTATTCTGCCCTTGAAAAACTGCTAGCCTAGATATTTTTGCCTCTTTCCAGATTTGAAGATTTTCACCTGTTTTTGTCTAACTACAACAAATTCTAGAAACAAGATTTTTTTCTTATGAATTGTACAGCAATGATTTTTGCTGAGAGGTCTTACACAATGGACTTTTGAGGGGGTTTTGCCCATCTCCTGTGCACACAAGACTATACAGAATACCTTTTTGTATGGTGCTCTGTGATAATCTGTTTGTTCAGTGAGGCAACTGGACCCATGGCAGCTCCAAACTGAAATCTGTGGCTAAAGGGATGCTGAGCCTTTGCTAGGAAGTCCTGTTGAGAGATGCAGAAGAAACCACCTTGGATCCATGCAGCACTCATACAGCTGCATGGCTGCTAGAACAAAGTTTCCTTGGTTTTGACTAGGGTGGAAAGAGTTTGTGCTTCCCTGGAGTGTGGGCAGGCAAGCTTGTGTCAGCCTACAAAGGTTTTTGCAGCCAAACCCTAAGTCAGTGATGCAGAGTCTAGGCATTTCTTTATTATGTTCTGATTCATTTCAAAAACTCTGTCCCCTGGAGCTTTTATGAAATACTGCCTAATCAGTTGTTTTCCAGCCTGAGCGCAGTACTCCATCAGCTGTCCAAGGAGCTAGTTTATGAAACAATATTCCCATTGGAGTGCACTGAGCTAAAAGGTGAATGCCTAAGGTTACCTCATGACAGACAGAAATGTGAGTGGCTGTCACAAATGTCTGATCCAGAAAGCCTGATAACTTCCACGCTGAGAAAATCTCCCAACTCTGCATTACTTCTTCTCCAACCAGTAGCTGGTTTGCAAGACCACAAAATCTGGTATTGTTCAACAGAGTGGTGATGCCTAAATACAATGTGTCCACAAATAGGACTCTGTAATGCTGCAGAAACATAAACAACACAGGAGGCAGTGCACAACACAACTAATGATGGAGTAGTTCAGGTTTGAAAAAAGTTTATTGCTAGATAAAGTTTATTGCTAGATATTTTGCAAGTTTTAAAAAAATGTACACATAGCACCAAAGTCTCTTTATTATTGTGTTTAGTTCCCTTGCTGACTTATTTTTAGGCACGGATTCTGTCTACAAGCTATTTTTGGGTAAACCAGGGATTGCATGGTATGTTGACCAAAGCAAATTGTGTGAATGCTGGTAAATGGAAACTGTAGTTTTGTTCAGCTTTCCTGACTATTTGCTGTGACAGGAAGTTCACTGTCTCTGGCTGAAGCATTAGGAATAAAAATGATGTGTAATAATAATAACAGCAAATATTATTATATAACTAACATATACAACTATAGCCACTTTTGCTATTTCCTCATTGATTTGCAGGAATAGTTGTCTTCATCCTTTTTTATAATACTATGTTGGGTTGCAGTTTTTTGCTGTAAGAGGTATTAGTGTTGAACAATGTGGTGACTCTTCTTAAAACCCAATAGCTTCTTCTGAAGGACATAATAAGGGACAAAATTTAGAAAATTGGTAAGGGAAAGCTAAAGTTCATTTAATTGGTATCTGGAGTTGCTAAAGACAATGAACACAAATTTTTAAACTACAGTAGGAACAAAAGAAATCCTGTTGATATGATAAATATTAAGAGATGAAGATTACAAAAATTGATTACTCGGATGTGGATTACTCGGATCACAGCTTTTTTTCCTTTTCCTGATGCACTCCTAATTTCATAGAAGTATCTTTCAGACACTGAGTTACTGGAAGAAAAACAGCGCAACATCTTTCAGTGATAGTCATCCATGAAACATCAGGGATCAGTAACTTACACACAGAAATTTGGAAACCACTGACTGATGAAATCCTCAGTTTGTTGACATTCAGTTTAATTCCACCTCAAAGCTGGATACTCCAGCTGTAAAGGGTGCAAAACATTCAAAGAGAGCAAGTAGGATGATTCAAGAAACAGCAACCCAATTAGCCTACCATTTATCTGAGGCAAATAATTCTTAGACTAGTAAAGATTTTAATCAATAGGAATTAGATGATGGAAATATTTTTTGGATTAATGACACCAAAGAAAGTTGAACTTGCCAGATAACTGCAAACTCCTTTAATGAGATTAGAAGTTCAACTTTTAAAGATAATTATGGAAATAAAATATACTTCATACAGCATTAAAGCTATGGGACACAAAATGAGACTGAAATCCTTTAACATATCACAATAGATCATATTATAAACAGATCAAGAGTTAGACATTGGCGTGTATGGAAAAGATGGTGTCCCTGCATAATTAGCTTTCAATGAGATTGTTCCTAGTGTGCTTGACAACAGCCAGATGCAAGCCTCATCCTGCTTAACTTGGAGCAAAAAATTGCCCTTCTTAATATAAATTTACATAAAAAGATTAGTGGAATGCTTGAGGACACAGCAGTTCGTATGGAGCAATGTGATCGTGTGTCAGACAAACAAAACATCTTTAAAACTCCAAAACGGTGCATACTTAGGACCAAAATAGGTGAGCCACTCCTGCAAAAAGTGGGTTTGCCTCCTGAAATATGACAGTTTTGGAAAGGGGTGGCCCTTACAGTGGACAAGCTGCTTGAGCTATGGCAGCAGTGACAGCAGTCAATCCTCACTTAATAGCCAAGAAAGATCAAGGAAGCAGCTTTCACTGAACACCCTACAGAGTTCAACCAGTTTATGTTGTCAAAAAAAAAAAATTAAATATAGACACAAGTTTGTGAAGAAATATTTTTACAAGGTGAAAAAGGTTCAGGATGGCCAAATCAGGCAAAAATGAACATGGAAGCAAGGCACTCTCAAATAAGAAATTAGGTACATGCTTTTCAAACTCAAAATCATTAAAACACTGGCACAAACTACCACAGGAGGTAGCAGTTTCTTTTTTTTTTTCTTTAAAAAAAAAAATTCTACTCAGTAAAGCAGGATGGGTGATCTGTTTTAATCAAGTACAGGTAATTAGGCTCAATATGGGAATAACTGGGAAAAAAATATGATGGCATATGGTACGCAGAAAGTCAGAGCAGATGATCTAAAAATCCCTGTGGTCTTTGACTCTGTGCAAATATGAAATCTGTCTGATCAAATTTAGTGCTAGCCAAGTGCAGACCTCCAAATCTAGGCTTGGACTAGGACTGTCTTCAATGTCTTTGGAGCCAGGCAGATCAGTCTGGTGCTACCTTAGGCATCACAAGGGGATGGACTCATTGAAGCGATGGAATGTTGAAACTGAGCAAGTTTACAGTATCTACCAGCTGTGACTGGGTCTGGCTGGGTTGAAGAAGGAGGTAGGCAGTAGCAGATGTTAACCTTTTGGCAGTGACTGTATACAGATACACTGTACACAGTGGTAGGCCAAATCTAGAAAATCAGCAAGATCAGTGGGAGGATTCTCACTGATTTAAGTTGATTTAGGATTATGCCAAACCAGGGTGATGACGCTTCCATTTATTTAGATAGGAACAATTCAAATCCAGAGGAAGTGAAAAAGGGTTTAATATAAATACATCCACAATGTCATCTTAGCTGTTACCTGTGACACAGAGCCTGGGCTTTGATTACAAAAAACCTGTGGGTCGGGAAACACTGCAAAACTAAACAGCACTTAGGGTCAGGCCCAAGCTAACAGGAGGCACAAACCACCAAGCCCAGACTGACTCGCAGGCCCCTCCCTGCTCCCCTTGATGCCATAGAGCAAATGGCCCTACAACCCATGCTGGCAACAGGACTGTCTCCTTCCATCCAAATGACGCTCCAGCACATGGTGTGGTGTTGAGTCAAGCTGCCCTCTCCAGGACTAGCCAGCCACACTCCCTCCTCCTTCATATTTCATCCAAGGAATATATTAAAACTAATCAAAGCCATGTCCTTTAGCAGGCACTCATTTTCTGCAAGTTAAAAAAAATGAATGAGTTAAAGGCAGGACATCAGATGATGTTGAATTTCCTGTCTTTTGTGGTCAGTATCTTACAACACTCAGACATTATTTCCAGGCCGTAGTGGAGAATGATATAGATTTGTATTTATTAAAGATTTTAGTGAATGTGGGGCCTAGTCACTCTTGTGTGTAGTTTTGCTTTTTAGGATATTTTTTTCATGTTCTGTTGTTCTTGCTGCTGCAAACACTTGTGCCTGGCAAAAAAAAAAAAAAGAATTAAAACGGGGAGGAAAATAGATCAGCCTCTATCAATTGGCCTGTTCAGCAAAGAAGGAATAGATTTTACTCTAATCTGTACTATTAGCATAACAAGAGAAATGCTGGAGCAGTTGTTAATAACAGCAAAGAGGTTGTTTAAGTCAAGCATGTGTTTCAGCTCCACGGGCTGATTAATCTTGTCACCATTTTTTTTTTTTTTTTTTTTTTTTGGTTCAGAAAACTTTTCACTGGAGGCAGTGGAGAAGGGAGGGGGAGTTAAAAAAAAAAAAAAAAAGGCATCAGAATAGCCACGTCCCCGCCTTCAAACCTGTCTCTGTGTCTACCCTTACTTCTGCCTGGATTAGTCGACATAAAGCTGTTTTCTACAGGCAGGGCCCTCAATGGCAAGTTAAATTCAGACAGATTGTGAGGAGTGGAGAACATGGGCCTGAGAAAAGGGACCCGGCTCCCGCCCTGACCCCGCTTTGTTCCCCCGCCGTGGTCACCTGCCACCCCGCACAAAGGCCCGCGCCGCCGCCACCGCCGCGGCCGCCACCGTGCCGCCCTGACCCGCCACGGCCCCATTGGCTGCCGCCCCGCTGTTGCCGGGGAAGGAAGGCCGGCGAGAGGCCAGAGAAGGCCGGGCAAGGCCAGAGGAGGCTGGAGGAAGGATCGCGGCCGGCCTCGCTGCTGGGCGCTGCGGCAGTGGCGGGCGGAGGCCGCTGATGCCTCGTGGGCAGTGGGAAGGAGGTCGCTCGGGGCCCGGAGACCTGAGGCGAGCACCCGGGCGGCCGCTGCCGAGGGGGCGATCAGCCGCGATCTGCTCCCCTTGCGACCCCTTCCCCATCCAGGACAGGCCTCTCCTGCCGCTACCGCGCTGCATTTCCAGCTCTGTTTCGCGGGGCGGGAGCTGGAGCCGCTTGGCTAAACCCACAGCAAACAGAGGGTGGGTGAGCAGGGGCGGCCAGCAGCTCTGGCTTGCCATCCAAACCTGCCTGCACACAGCAGGGGCCCTCTTCTAGTTTGCAAACGGATCTGCTGGCAGTAATGCTGCAGGGAGGAGGAGAGGCAACAGCTCCTCACCTAAATACCCCGCACACCCATCCTAAAAGGAATTTTGTCCATACTTGTTCCTGCTGCTGGAACAAAAGGGGAAAAAATAAAAAATCACTGCTGCAGTGTTTCCTGACACGTGAAAACATTTATACACAGGCTTTTCTGTAAATGTGCCAGTGCTGCTCGTCACTCAGGGGAGCTGCTGGCAGCCTGACTGACGATGGTTCAGGTGGGGCTTGTGCCCCTGGCTGGCACCTCTCACAGGAGCCATGTGCTGGCTCCAGCCCGGCCGCCAGCAGAGAGCAGTGAAAATGAAAAGCATCAGAGTCTCTATGGTTGGCCTGAAGCTGGAAAAAATACCCGGTGAGGCTCATTGAAGCCGTATTATGCCAACAGGGTGCAAATCTCTTTCTGTTGAAAGCAGTGCTTATGTGCTTCCTCGCACATCTGGGGTTTGCTTATGTGCTTCCATCACATCTGGGGTTTGCTGAAGATTATAGTGCCCTTCATGACAGGTCTTAGCTTGGTTCACCTTGTTACAGGAAATAATAAACACACAGGTCCTCCTGCAAAAGTCAGTAAAGGATCCCATATCTTAATGGCAGTAGCAAAGGATACAGTGGTGCCGCAGGGACCTACAGACTCAGGAATGGTGGGTGGTAGGTTTGCAGCAACTTAGCTCTCACAGCCGACCTGGGAAGAATCTATAACTTCAAATCTATTGTTCAGAGCATTTGTATGTTATAATCCTCCTCAACGTCACAAGTCATGTTTTCTGGCTGCTAAAATAATTTTATTGCTTTCTGCCTATGGATATAAAGTTTTATAAAAGTAGATCATACACAGCTTGTACATGTGAATTCCTTCACATATATGCTTTTTCATCCTCAATTTTTAAAAAAGAACTGGTGAATTTCTCCATTGCTCAGATTTTGTAGTCATTGAGGAAATTAGATACTAAGTCCAGGGATCCAGCTCTAGATAGCCTGTGCTTCCCCAAGCTCATCTCATTTTAGTGGTAGAAAAGCTGCAAGTGACTTACCCAGACATGTTCTTCTGTTATCTGTTGCCTGTTGAAAAAGGGTTTCAGACTGCAGAGAGGACCTTGATCATGGATTCAGCAATGTATTTTAAATGGTCTTAACCAGCAGCAACTCAGCAGATCTGTTGTCTAACGTCATACCTGGCTTAGCCTGTAAAGTGCCCTTATTCTTCCTAAACTTGTTACATGCTCAGAGAGAACAGCAACCAGTTTTAAATCAGAAGTCCTCATTTAAATTTATGGTAAAACTGAAAATGGACATGAAATAACTTGCAAATATGTGAAGGCACAAGGTGATCTGGTGCTAAAGAGAGTAGTATGTCTGTACAGTACTTGTTCACATTCCTTCTATGCTGTTACTGCACTTGGCCTTATTTGAGCTGGCAGTGTAAAAACACTGTTAAAATAGCATGAGTCCCCATTTAAAATAGGAATCACAGAGATATTAAATGCTACAATTTTTTCCTTACCTCAGTATTTTCTACCCAAAAATGTAATAGAGATGATGCAAAATATAATACAAATGAGACTAAGAGAAACAGTAGCCAAATGCAGTCTTGTAAATGCATCTCTGATATTTGTTTTGTCACCATGTGCTGTATTGCACTGCCTGATAGTTCCTTGAGACTAGGTGGAAGGAGAGATGATAATTTGGGGAGTGGGGGGCTTAGTTTTAAAAGCCTTCTTCACAAATTCTGTAGTTGGTTTTTTTCCCTCCCTCTCTCCAGTATTTTGGTCAGCACTAAAATGGATTTAAAAATTCAGCTAATTATCAGTACTACTTCCAGAGTCAGCCAGCTTGGATATTTTAACTACTTTGAAATTTTAAAAGTACCTCTGAAGGGATAAAGTGTGATTTTATGTGTAGTCAGTAGCTCCAAATTAATGAAAAGGTGAAGAGGAAAAAAGAGGATAAGAGATGCATGAATACATTTGGGGAGACAAAATATCACTTGTGATCTATGTATTATAGGGAGAGATATTTACGATGCTTGTGTGGGTATAGAAGATGCCATAAATACAGATGTAAGTGATAACTATATTAGTGGAAAGTGTTACAGATGATTCGGGGGGAATGGGAGAGGCGCACACATATGAGAGGAGGTGTGAGGTCTCTTTTAATAGCACCGGTTCTCTAAGTGAAGATTGATGTGAACAGAACTGACTTAAAAAATCCAACCACTAGGAACCTGGCCGTCTTTTAAGTGGGTTTTGGTCAGAAGGTACATAAGGGCAATAATTTTACCGAATTGTAAACGTGGTTTTACTAGTAACATCTGTTGCGCTTTCTTTCTCCTTGCCCCATAGTGGGCTATTCTGAGCTGACACCAAGGATATTGTCGTGAGTTAAAAGTGGCTCTCTGGAGACCGGACCATTCTGCGCTTCCAGGCTCATACTCTAAAAGTTCCCAGGAGAAGTGCTTGACACACTAACTGTTTGACAGAAGGACAAGGCAAGATGACAGCTTGGGACGCCTATGTCCATCAGAAGTCTCAGTCTGTATCCCACTAGCAGAGGGTATTTAAAGATCAGACACATAAATAATAGCATTCACACACATTTGGTTACAATGCTTAATAGCCGTATCAGGAATCAGGAGAAAAAACAATGCATCCTTTATAGTAGATTTAAAGGAATTAAAACTGCTAGTTGGGACATTTTTGCTTTTTGTATCTTTGTTTGTTTTTAAACCTTGACTTAATGCCAAACTGTCACTATTTTAAAAGCAAAAAAAAAAAACAAACCAACAACCCAAAAACAACAAACCCAAACCAAAGCAACCTAACAAAAAAACAAAAAAAAAAACCCACAAAAAAACCAAACCCAAACCAAAAAAAAAACCCACCAAAAAAACCAAAACAAAACTCTGCTTAATTTTCCCATCCATTGCAAGCTCTGAAGCTTTTTCTACCAAAAATGGTCCAGCCTGTTTCTTTTTATTTTAATGGTTTGATGCATAGGAAAAGGGTTAACTGCATAACTCAATCACACAATATCTTAGATTACAGATAGCCTGCAAGAAAAGGTTTTGCAGCATGGTAATAACTACCATTGCATCGTGGGAACAGGCTGTGGCAGACAATGATGGAATTGACAATGGTGCATACAAAGGCCACCTTTGGGAGAAACCATATCTCACAGCATGCTGGGAAAAGTGAGAAATAGTAGCAGATGCTGTCAGGACTATAAGCAACAGATGCCTCCTGGCCAGTGTTCAGCCAGTACAACCAGATCACACCATTCATAAGCAGGGAACATTTTTTTTTCTCCCTCTCTTTGTAGGAGGGAGGTAGCAAATACAAATATTGCAGAGGAATTAAAAACAGCAGATGGTGGCAGCAGGATTTGATGAGATCAGGGTCAGGTATGGGTATACATTTGGTAGTGGCATTAATCATCCTTTCCCTTTGGGAACTGAAAGTTCAGGCCACTAACACAGCATTAAATTGACCACCTTCAGGTTATGTTTTACTTACCCAGTCACCCTCAATACCCCCTTGTCATCCTCCCCCCTCTTGAACAGCATGGCCGCATAGCTCTCTCGTGCAAGGCTCTGGTAGATTTAAGAGAGTTTAAAAGAACATATGTTCAATATTTGGTTAATTCAATTTGTGCTTAAATCATTAATAAGCCAGCCAATCCCGAACAGGAAACGTTAAAAGCCTCCTATTAAACCCACTGCATTATCTCCCTCTCTCTCTCTTTTCCTCTCTCTCCCCCTCCCCCTCTCTCCCTCTCTCCCTCTCTTCCTCTCTCTCATGCCAAGCTGGCTGTTTTCACCTACAAATGCTCTCTGTTTATTACCCGCTTGAATATATTTGGTCACCTTTCATCTTCCATGTATTGCTCGAAACATTTAGCTTATAGCTCCTGTCGTAAATGCTCCAAAGGAAATGAGGAGGTAAATAATACAGCTCCCTTGGAAAAACAAAGTTGGAAGTGTAAATGAGCTTTCTTGCATGGGTTGCTCAGTGCATTGGGTTCAATACAGTCAGATCATTAAAGGAATGTAAATGAACAGTTCATTTCAGAAAGTGACACAGATTCCTTTTCAGAAGCTTGTTTCAGATTTTAGTTTTAAGAGTGGTTTGAACTTGTTACAGGTCTCTGAGTGAGGACTTGTCAAACCTCTGAGATAATTTTACAAAACCAAAATGTATTTTCTCCCAGTCATTGCTCTATTACTGGATTGTTGAGTAAACAGGATGGTGATGATGGTATAATCATTCCAGTGCTAGGGTTGTGGGTTTATTTGGCAATTAGAAGAACACATTCCAGTACTTAGAGGATCTGCATTCTAGCATTGTCTGTGATGCTGGTTTCCTCACCTTAGGTAGGTGATATTTTTTCCATTCCTCCATTTTCTCTGTTGTGCAATTGACATTTTCATTATACCCGCATCAAAGGAGTAGTGTGGATGGTTAAGCAAATTATTCTTCATTTGCCCAGTGAGTTTCTGGAGTCTGAAAAACATGCCCAGTAGGCATGTTGTGTCAGATGCCAAAGTCTGACAGTGAGGCGCTTGTAATCTGAAACTTTGACACATAAAATGTAGGTTCTGAAATTCAAGGTGCAGGAGAGGTGAGACTTGACTTCCCTTTATTGAATTTCTTTTTTCAAACTCTGGCCCCAGGCTTGTGCAGAGTGTTCTGGGAAGACACCCAGCATTGCTCCAGCACCCTGACTTTCCAGGCCAGTGGACCTTCCTGGCCACCCAAAGCATTGATTCCCTAGAGACATAACAGGGTATCTGGCAATGAGTTGTGGGTCAAATCAGGTCCTCCAATAAAACCATCAGATTTAACTTGACATGATTTGGTCGATATTTGCTATGTGGATGATAAACTTCTGCATCCTCATTAGAGGTTTTTCTTTTAATTCTAATTCTAAAATTAATCCTATCCATGCTGGGGATAGATTGGAGATTAGGGAGGTACTATTTAATTTATTAATCTGTCTGTTGCATAAATGTGCTGAGATGAGCAAGAATGAAGAAAATATTTTGTGCCCAGCAGGGGAAGAAAATATTTGCAGTCTCCTTTTCATATGTTTTCCTTCTCCCAGACTGCTATCTTCAGCATCATGAAATTAATTTGCCTCAGGGTCTACTCCTACCAAGGCCAGGTGACTCATCACTATTGAAAGGGTAAAAAACCTGAGCTTTCATTATCCAACATACTCTTCTATTGTAATTACTTAACCAAAAATCGGGGAAATCTCTGTTTTCAGTGGGAGATTGCACTGGAGATAGATCTTATTTCCTACTTACTCTAGCACACAGAGTACATGAAAAATGAATTATCACCCTTAAAAGGCAGAGGGTATAAAATTATCAGAAGGGAATGATTTTTTAATGCTAAATTATTTCATAGAGTTGTAGGCCAGATGGGACAACTAAAAAATTTAGTTTGACCTCATGTTTATCAGAAAAGATTACATTTTTTCCAGTTACTTTTCTCCCAAGCCTGGTTGAATGCACACTTGCCTAAAGCACAGCTTATGCTCTCCTGATGTACAGGTGATTATCTAATGAAATTCACAGCTTTGGGATATTAATAAGTAAAATAAATAAAAAAGCAGCAGAGACCTGTGTGGATAAAAAGATTACCTACATGAATGCTATCAAGTCTTTTATTATGAATGATAGCGCTCTTCTTGGACATTAACATTCAAAGTGTCTGCACTACAATATTGATAGGTTTATGATGCATTATATTATTTCTTTGAAGGCTCTGGCTTTGACCAATATATTTTTGATACTGGCAAAGTTATGAGAGAGGAGTAGTTATTCTGTTACTGCTGTGATATCCTGCTATATGGCAGGCTTCTACTGGATCTTATTGGAGGAAATATTTGTATCACAATCTGGGCAAGCACTGAGTTTACAATTACCAGCAGCTAAATGTCTACAGAGTAGCATAATCTACATGTCTGCAGAGACTGCTTTTACTAGTAGATAGGGTTCCTCTGACCGAAAGAAACCAAGGAACCATCTTGGCTCTGACACCTTTGAAATTTTGAAATGCATGTGACTTTTTTTGTACAAAGTGCCAGACTGAAAGTGTATTTTTGTGGAGTCTAAATCAGACCTTTATTTTCCAGAGGTATGAATAACATACTAAACTAATCCCTAAACCAGACACTACAGATTCCTGTAAATATGAGTTTGAATGATGGTGTTTTGGTATCCACATTGAGTTGTGGAGCCAGCTGTTCAGAAATGGGAAAAAGATTGTCCTGAATTTTGGACTTCGAGGTACTGAAATCTGGCACACATTTGTTCTCCTGAAATACCTTTGCTTGTAATAAGATGACATGTTTAAATGTGTTGGCTAAATGATTCTATTCCATATTACCCTTTGATAGGATAAGAAAGATGTTCAGTATAATGTACATGCCACCTGGCCCATAAAAAGACATACTGGGGGCTGGCAACAGACATTTCCCAGCAGAGAAGGCAGAGCCATGTTCAGGGTGGTGCTGATGGGCTTTGCAGCATAGAGACAGAGATCAATGTAGTCAAGGATGTGGGCAAGACAAGACATGTCCTTGCTTCATCGGGAGTATGGGGATGTAGCTTTGGAGACTTTGGAGCGACTGCAATGTTCTGTGATTCTGGCAGAGTGCAATCCATGTTGAGATACAGGTATCTAGAGTTACCTCCTCAAAGATCTGGTCTGTCTTTAAGAATACTGACCTCCCTTTTTAACTTATACAGAGATTACCAAAAGCTTTTTAGTGCCTTTGTAGATCACGTCTTTGAGTGAAGTTCTAACAGCTGGATGAAGCTCTCGCCTCCCACACCTGTCTCAGACAATCAGCAAGATCCATTCTTCTAATTTCCAAATTGAAAGAAAATGGCTTGTTTGAGAACTTTTTTTAAAAGCCAGTTGTGTGTAGTCAACACAATTCTTTTTCCTTGCTCTTTCCACAAAGTTTGAAACTCCCGTGCTTGCTGGTGAAAGCAAAAATTAAAACCCAGATATTTTGAAGCCTGACCAAGCTTGTGTATTTGTTTTCCTGCCAGTTTTGGGATAAATCTTTCTACCCAATAGGAAGTTCTTTTGTTTTAACTTTCTATCTCGAGGAACCAATCATCAAACTTCCCCCAGTGCCCACAAGTTCAGCTGTCATTAGTCCTTTCTTCTGAAATGACTAATTTCCATCACTCCATGTCATCCATGAATGGGAAAGTAATCAGCACCATTTAGAGAGAAAAACCACTTGAGCTGCAGGATCCTTTTCTCTTTGTCGGCTGATTGTGATTTCATATCTTTTATGTAAAGCAGACTTTCAGAGCTGTTACCTATTTAAGGAATTTTTCAATTAACATTTTTTTTTCTTCAAGAGTGACCAGGGCCTTTCGATTCCATCACAAAGGATTGGCTTACTTTTCATATAGCACTGTGCCCAGCTCAGTTCCTTCATCCTGAAAGTCTTTTATTTGGCAGTGATAATTTAGTTTAAACCCTCACCAATCAATAGCTGATCAATGCACAGCAGGAAAGGATTTCTATTGAAACCCCATTACACTTCAAGGGACTAAAAATTTCTCATTTGAACAAAAAAGTCCTCCAACCTTATTCAAAATCTGTCTAATTGGCTCTTGGTTAAAAACAAAAATAAGCCTAAAAAGGGAAGAAAGTCCCATATGAACATTAAGAAGAGACTGAGGACTTGTCCTGAAAGGGAATGAGAACCTTTAGTTTTGGAAGAACTTGGTCTTTCAGGACATGTGAAGGTTAGGTTCCAATGTTAAAGTGCATATTATGAAAAAAGGTCATATTTTTTTTAAATGTTTGCATTAGGATTTGGTTTTTCCGGAGTGTGAATTATATTATTTCTGAATAATAAGTCCTTCATAGTTTTTCTGCCTTCACAGGACAGCACAAAATCAAATCCCAAACAATGTGTGTAATCCAATATTGCTAGCTAGTTGTTCTCCTAACTAGGGAGTATCACAATCACAGGGTGTGAATATTGTAAAGCTGGGCTCAACACTACTTGTGATATAAAGGTTTGTGCTTTCCTGCAGAATGATCTTCAGCTTTCTCCTGTGCTGTGAACCTCATGTAACTGACACTGTGGGAAACTGTCATTTATTTCTGTGTCATTGCTTCTCTGTCCAGCCAAGATCACAGAACCACAATGACAGCAGTTTTACGATAATTTCTGAGGTTGCTCTGTGAAATGGCCATTGCAAACTCCTGTTTTGGCAGGTGCTGGTGGTATCCTGCTCTGATTTCCCAGAGTTTTGTCTCCATCTCACTTCTCATTTCTGTGCTACTTCTCTCCACTGTCTCAAGCAGATGAGGCAAAAGACATCTCCACAGCTGCAAGAGCATGTGTTTCTGGCAAAACCAGTGGCTGTGTCTGTGCCCCAGCTGTGTGACTCCTGCCACAGAGCAGTGGTGGGTGCCTCCTGGCCCGACAAAGAACAGAAGTACCAGGAGTGCACCTGTGCAGGCAGTGCCCCAAGAAAACCTGCTGAGTGTTATCTCTCTGAACAATGCGGGGATCCCCTATTCTCCTAGTCAGGCTGTGCCCCACAGGACAGGCTGTGCCCCACATCACCTCCCTGGGAAATCAGTAATGGTCGCAGGCTTCTCAGAAGTGGAGGAAAATTGTACTTCTCCACGTGATATGCAGAGAGAGGGGAGCACCTTGATTTTCTCCTCTTTAACTCCACTGGGCAACAGATACTTGGGCTCTGGGTTGCTTTGTCCAACCAGATTAACCCAGAGGCCCCAGAGAACACTGGTATCCTCTTTGACCACTCCTGCAGTGGCTCTCCTGATGAGGGAGACGCCATGTCAATGAAAAGCCTTCTCCTCCCAGGTCCCCTCTCTTGTAATCCATGTCCTCTGGAACTACTGATAACCCCTAACTGTGAGACCCATACTAGACTCATCACTGAGACTTGAGTGTCCTTTGTGCCACGGTGGAGTTCAGGTTGCCCCTCCTAGGCTGGCATGATCAAGAGATGGACTTAGGCTCCTCTGTGTGGAGTTAAGGCCCCAGTTTTCATGCCAGAAGCATATTTTTGAAGAAGATCCTTTAAATGCCATTGACAGATCAGGCAGATGTTAGGTAAAATGAGGAAGCATGGGAAATCTCAGAAGGGATCCTGTTGTCAGACTTCAGTCCTGCCTGCAGATCCGCTTGGACCAAAATAATAGTAGTTTAATAATAATAGCAACAGAAGTAACAGTTGCACATGATGCCTGCTTTACAGTAATTTACTCAGGAAGTCACACCGTAATGCTGGTTCTTGAGCAGTTTTTGCAGGAAGTGAGGTTTCACAGGTTGTCATTTTAGTGCTCTTGATCTTCCATGACACTTTCTCACCCATTAGCTAAGATTTATTTTGTAGGATGATGTTTTGCTTTATTTTGCAGAAGAATTGTGTGCCCACATGCCCACATCCATATTTTCTTTCTTTCTTTCTTTCTTTCTTTCTTTCTTTCTTTCTTTCTTTCTTTCTTTCTTTCTTTCTTTCTTTCTTTCTTTCTTTCTTTCTTTCTTTCTTTCTTTCTTTCTTTCTTTCTTTCTTTCTTTCTTTCTTTTCTTTCTTTCTTTCTTTCTTTCTTTCTTTCTTTCTTTCTTTCTTTCTTTCTTTCTTTCTTTCTTTCTTTCTTTCTTTCTCTCTTTCTCTCTCTCTTTCTCTCTTTCTCTCTTTCTCTCTTTCTCTCTTTCTTTCTCTCTCTCTCTCTCTCTCTCTCTCTCTTTCTCTCTTTCTCTCTGACATAGCAGCAATCAAGTAATGCTGCTGATGTTTCCAGGAATGCAATCTTCTATACTGATATAAATAGTGACTATCAACTTTGTACTTGTCTTTCTATACACTGAAAAATTCCTGGGGTCTAAGCACCTCCAATGATGGTTAAAAAGTAGATAAACAAGCATAAGGAAGAGCGTTTATTTTGTCAGGACAAAGTTTTGGCACCTTTACCCACTCTCCCTAATCCGTTAGCCCAAGCACTGGCTGCAGCAGGCTCCTGGGACAAGGTACCATTCAACAGGCCAGACTGAAAGCCCTTACTTTAGTTCTGAGTAGTTAAAATCCAAAAAGGTGCATTGTGCTAGTAGTCCTTTCATAGCCCCTGTGCCTTTAATGATAGCCATTTCTCCTTATTGAACCCTTTCTACTCCTTTTCTTCTCTGTTCCTCTCTCCTCCTTTAAAGGCTCCTTTGAGTAAGTGCTGTGCCTCTTATTTTTCTTTTCCTTTTCCTGCTTCCTCCCTCTTATTTGTTTAAACCATTCCCTTGTTCATCTGCTCTCATTTTCTTTCTGCCTTTAACCCCCCCATTCAGTGTTATTCTCTGTTGTTTTTTTTCTTCCTGTGTGGGTGTGAGCACATTCTCCTGCCTTATCAGCTCTCTGGCCCTTTCTCTACAACATCTGAGTGGATGCTGGAATGATCTTTAGCCAGAATCTCCCTAGGGGTCTCAGTCCCAGGCTCCAGAGCTTCTGAAATGAGATGGAAAAAGAGAGACACCCTGGCAGCAGCTTGTCCCTAATGGCCAGATGGCCAGCACTCGCATTAATACAATATCAAGCATTGCTGTAGTTCTGCCCTGGAAACTGCTTGCCTGTGCTGGCATCTTCTCACACTACTCTGACAGCCATGCCAGTCTCAGCACCCTCTTGGGAAAAGAAATGGAAATGACCACATAAATACTTTGAATTCAAGTCACTGTGCAACAAGAATCATCTAATATTTTCATGCGTGAATGTTTATGTTATCCCCTCCCCCTGCACACCCTCCCTTCTGTCCCCCTCCACTTCCATTATACATTGTCCTTTCCTGTATGTTTTGCTGATATTGAATTCAGCTCCCTTGCAGCCTGGGACTGATGTTTTTGAATTTACCCCTAGCTTTCATGTGTACATCCTTTCACACTGTGCTTTGTCGGGTGGGACACCAGAAAATGATTGCACATGTCAGGGCTGGAAGCAGTCAACTATCTACAAAGGAACAATCAGTTGTTAATGTTTGGCTGTGGTGAGATGGAGGAACAAGCAAGCAGGCAGTACCTTTTTTTTTTTTTTTTTTTTTTTTTTTTAGTTTGCCTTTTTTTCATGACCTTGTAATACTGTGGGGCTATGCTTTGTGTCATGCCATTCCCGGAAAAATACAGATGTGAAACAGAAAGTTTTGTGGCTGATGGCAGATCAGAGGAGGCAGAAGTGGAAAAAAGCTGTTGACTTCATTTGCGCTCACAACCACTCTTCCTTGTGCCACCAGGAGTGCATGACTCAGCCTACCTCCAGGGCCAGAGCTGCCTGTCTGGGTCTAGCTTACCCTGTGCTGAAAAAACCCCAAAACTGTGCTGAACATGGTGCAGTGTGAGCGGGGCTGCCTGTAGGGCTCTTTTTTCTGGCCTTTGTCAGGGTACGTTTTCATTCAGCGTTGGCTCTTGTGATCTCAGACTTGGACTGCTGTAAAGAAACTCATGTTTGGTGTCACTTGAATGTCCAGGCTGCAGTTGCTCACCCCAGTGTGTAGGCTTGTCTGTGTGCAGCAGCCTCCATCCTGTGTGCCAAAGGAGGAGAGTTACCTGCCTGTGTGGGAACATTCTCTCCTCCTATGGATCCTAGAACTTTCCATGCTCACGTGTTGGGATGGCTGGGCAGCCGAAGCACGTAGGAACACCTTAGTACACCTCAGTACAGCGTGAAAGCACAAACCACTGAGCAGAAAGGTGAAATGTGAGGCACATTTTAATTCCTCCAAAGGAGCTGTGCATGGAGTCCCTCATTCAGGTTGGTTGGTAAGGGACTGCTCAGGTGGACATTGTCCTGCTGGTGTGAATAGGGGCACCACCCAGTGCTATGCATGCAGCTTTGTTTGCTTTTTAACCTCTGCTTGTCTCTTGCTTGTCTGTCTCCCTGACAAGCTTTCTAATCTTTCCTGGTTTTCTTTTGCTTAGAGTGGAAAGGGGAGGGAGACTTAATCCTATACCACTTCCTTTTTTTTTTTTTTTTTTTTTTTTTCTTAGGATAATCCTTGCTTGTTTAGGCTCTGACCCTGTTCCCCTGAAGTAAATCCCAAAACTCCCATCTAGTTCAATGAAAACAAGAGTAGACTCTTAAACCATTACTGTTATTAATTACATTAAAGTGATGCAAAACGCAACTGCTATGACTGTGATGTCTTTTATAACTATTAGCATTGCCAGTATCATTATTGCAACTAGTAATATGGCATTGCCTATTGCTTTTTTCTTTGGAGCTCTTTGTCAAGGCTGGGAGCAACCTATGCATCTTAAAGGATTTCTGGTTGAGAAGACAGAAATTATTTAGTGAGAATCCTGACAAGAAATTACCTCTTATGCTAGAAGAGGGGACAGCATTTGGTTGAGTTTGCATCTAGGGAGTGTACAGTAGCTGGAGTTAAAAAAGACAGAGACTGAAACAAATAGAGCTGGGCAGATCTGGCTCAGCTTTGTGGAAGATGTTTATGAGCCTCTGAAGTGGCTTGAATGTTGTAGGTCTAACCAGGCAGTGTTACCTTTAGACTTAGGGAGACATAATGAGAGGGGAGAACAGGTGGCCTGTCACTTTATGCACAGAAGGTTAGTAAATATTTGTCTGCAAACAGGGCTGGCATTAGCACACAAGTCTGAGTGGGGCTTCATTAAACACAGTTTCTGCTTCAGATCATTAATTCATTTTAATGATGTGTCCACTGGTCAGCGTGGGTTGGGGCAGACGTGGGAGACACGTGGGAGTCTGCAGGGATGCCCCGTGCGCAGCAGCCGGAAGGGCGCCCTCCATGCACCCAGACCACGTGCACCTTTCTCCTCCCTCTTCCTCTCGCCCAAGAGCTAACAAATTTTGCACAGGACATTTCCTCTGGGATTAAATAATGCCTGTCTGGGGTTAATGGCACTTGGCTGTGCTTCATGTCAGCAGCTCCACCTAGCTGGTCATTAATCCATGGCCTCAGGGGAAGTCCTGTATTTCAATTATTGTTGGATTAATGAGATTAGATTTAGTCTGTACCACTCAACACTAATTTCCTCATTTGAATGTTTAAAATTGTGTGAGTGATGGGAAAAATTTTATGTTCTTAATATATGAAAAATTCTCCTCTATGTAAACCACATCTAGGGCCTTTGTTTGATTGAGGCAGCACCTGAGGAGACAGCGGGTATTGAGGGAATCAGAAAGTGCAGGAAGGTTAAGGTCTCTGTTAGAAAGAGAAATTGCACTAACCATGGCTGTCACATTAGAGCTGGTGCAATGGACTGACAGTGAGTTCCACTTAAACACCAATCAATATTAATGGCAGTGGAGAGAGCAGCTTCTGGCCTGAGTAGCGTGTGAAGTAGTTCTCGTGCATATTTATTAGGACATAAGTGTGTAGTATGGGATCCTCTTCTGCTGATCTAATCTGATTATATTGTCCAAGATGGCTAAATATATATAGATAATAAAAGCACGTGCTGATACATCATTAACTTGACAACAAATATGCTATTTGATTTTCCTCTGTGGTGGGAGATAATCTTGATTCATCTGTTATCATTTCTGTCTCTGGATTGCTGAGCTTCTGTATCTTTTGCTCATGTCTTTTCTCCTGGTTTAAGACAAGATATTAATCTGCAAATATTATTCTCAAATTCTAATATATGTGCACCTTTGTATATGTGTATCCTGAAGCCATTCGGGTTGGTCTTCTCTCCATGCTGGCCTCTGTCTTTACATTTCATGCCCAACAGTTGAAAGCATCACTGCTGCCCACTTTTCACTCCTCCATGTTACTGCCCACTGATGAAGTGCTGCTGTGTCCCTTCCTGGACTCTAGACCTCTAGACTCTAGCCCTCCTGTCCTCTGTTCTTGGCTGCCAGTGGGGACAGACAGGAGATGCTGTGGGCTCTGGGGTGCTGTGCAGCACTGCACAATGACTCTTGACTTTCCTGAAAAAGGGGAGGGAAGCTCACTGGTTTCTTTAAACTTCTGATGTGTTTTCAGGCAAAACTGAAGCAGCTGTGAGAGTTCTATGAGAAGAAATACAATATAGGCCTAATGTTCTTTTCAAAAGCCTAACTAAAGACAAGGATATCCCCATTACAAATCAAAACGAGCAACTTCTGTCCAAAGACCAGATCATATTAAGTATAAATCCACTGAGGGGTAAGGCTGAGAAATTGAGACTCATGTATGCCTCTAAACGTGACGACTGCAGCACAGGGCTCTACTTCTCCTTCTAGCCCTTGAAGCCTTCATGCAGTGGCCTCTTGTGGAAGGAAAGATGGAGGCACTGCCTCTCCGATCAGCCTCTTCTGCGAGGCTTTCCCTCCCCAGACTGGTGAGAGCATGGGATCAAGTCCTGTGGGAGTGATGAAGGGAACAAGCTGGGTTTTCCACTTTCTTGAGGGGTGTTCCTAACCCAAGTACACCACATCAGAAGGCCAGAGGAGCTGCTGACATTTGTCGCCCAGCTGTGTTTAAAGGGTAAGAAGGTCCTCTTCAGTCCTGGGACATAAAGCACTGAGGCATTAGCCTTTAGAAGGGCAGTCGGGGTGGTAGGTAAGTGTGTGGTTTGTGCAATCCTCAGTAGCGTGGTCAGAGATTTAAGACACGGTTTTTCCCTAGCTGATCTATGAGTCCATCATGGCATAAACTGCTTTGGACACCTGTGGGCACAAAGTGTGCAAAGTGTCTGGGGTGTGGGGAGGCTCTGCACTTCCTCTTTAATGCAGGTGTTGCCAAGAGTCCAAGGGCTGCAGAGACCTCACTGGGACTGAGGCCAAAGAAGGAGAAATGAATGGGCAAGAAGATTGGCCACCATTCCTTTTATCAATATGGAAAATTTCAATTAAAAAATACAAACAGGTAAAACCTGCATATATCACGGGATCTCATCAGTGGTCTTATCTAGCCCATTGTCCTGTCTTGATAATGCTACTATTAGGAACTTGTCTTCATTAGAGGAAGGTGTATTAGTCTCAAAATAGTTACAAAATAACTAATTCTGGCAATGTCAGTCATTGTCTGGATTACACTGAAAGCCCACAATTCTCTATATGACATATATATATGTACGTAAAATGATTCTGTCTGCTGTAACCAGATGTCCCCATTATCCATGTGAAGGATAGAGGGCATCGTGAATTTTTCATGCAGAGTGATTTCCATTTAAGTGCTGATCTGGATAACATTGATCTGTAGTCCCCTGGTCATGCTATTTTTCTTTCATAGACACGAACAGTTTTGATTCTTCCAAGGGAAATATAATTTTTTTTTTCTTTTTGCCTCTAGATTGGTCTAGTGAATAGGACACAGAAAGGAAAAGAAAGGTTGAATGGAGCAGGAAGCCTGCGTGTGACATAACAAAGAGAAGAGTTTTTTAGAGAACTTTCTAAAAATGCAAAATGTTGACCAGAAGTATCCTTTAGGAAAGCGATACATTTGATTATTATAGCCGTAACAATGAGCTTTAGTTACAGGAGTGGTAAATTGAGTATCTCACTGGGGACAAGGCTGCAGATTAGACTTCAACTTGGAAATGATATACATTCAAGTAAGCTGAATTTGATCCCAGCCTGACTGTGTAATGTGGTTGGGGGGGGTAGGGAAAGCAAGAAGAAAAAGAGAAAGAGATTATGGGGCGTGTGGACCATATAGTGCTGTGTTTGAACTTGATCCACTTGAGGAACCAGCAGGATGATATGGTAGGGGCCCACCTTATCCCTTTTGTCTTAAAATTCAGGGAAAGGAACTGTTTGCATCAAAATTTGTCTTCTATTAGAGGTTCATTTTGTCATAATCCTTGTCTGTGCTAGACAAGGATGGGCAAACATCTCCTTCCATGTAAATTCTCTATATTCTCAAACACACAGCAAACATTAGAAGAGCTGCTAACATGTGCAGAAAGGTGGCAGAACATGGTGAGACAGAAGATCTTTGCTATCTTGCTTGAAAGTCAAACTGAAGAGAAGAAGAAAGCCACCATTTGGTTTGCCCAGGCCATTTTTTCTGGGTAGAGATGACAAATATCCATCTCACCTTATGACTGAGGCCCATATCCTGTGTGATGAGATGCTGCTGAGCAATGGAAAACAGCATCTATGAGAAGTGTCCCACATGCTCAGGCTCTCTTGAATGTTAGTCACTGTTCCTGGCACTGGTTCCTCTGTGTCCGAGCTGAGCGCTTTCCCAAGCATGTGGTGCAAGGCTTTGCCTGCTCTCTTGCCACAGCAGAGCCAAAGCTGAGAGGTGGAGGGTACTGTGGCAGGGCTTAAGCCTGTAGCATCCGCCCCCAGAGAAAAAGGAGCAGTGTGTTTAGTCTCTCTCTCTTTTGTACAAACATTCCCTGAAATCAGCGGATTTGCTCACTTCCATGAATTTTTCACTTTTGCTTCCTGTGCTGATGATGTTGTTTGAACAGACCCCTGGTACCAGGTAGCAAGAGGGCCGAGGCAGTAAGATGTCCCTCCCTCTTCCCCCACCCCCCTTTCTTTTTTGGAAGCCACCAAATTTTACACAATCTGTTCAACTCATCTCCAGAGGTAGAAGACAGAAACAGTTGCCAGTTATGTGGGGCTCAGTGATCAGCGGTATCAATGCAGTCCCTTCATTTGCCTCCTGGCTCTGGCTTCCTGATCGGTATGGCCGTTAGCAGAGACAATGCCAGCAGAGCAGATGCAGAACTACAAACCACTGAAGGATGAAAGGGAAAGAGAAAAGTCTGTTTATTGCAGCCAGCTCTAAAGGGGGAGAAAAAATGACCCAAACTCCATCCAATTAAATTTTCTAATTAAACTGGGGACACACACATTCTCTCCCTCTCACATTCCCTTTCTGCACACACGCACACGCTCATGCACACGCGCATCCCAGTGCTTTCGAAGTGGGGGTCCTGCCATGGAGCTCATCCTCCCAGTTCCTAGTGGGGCACAGTGTAACAAACAGAGGAGTGTGGTCAGGCTGTATAAATGATAGTGGATTTTTTTTTTAAATGAAAAAACTTCACTGCTTCAGCAACAGTGTTTATGGGAAGAACAGCTGATAAGAAAAATATAGAAGAAGCAGTAAGGAAAAGAAGAAACGATGTGAAATAGGTCAACCCCTGCCATAGGTCAACCATCCATGTTTTATTAGCAGAATCATAAAATAAACCAACTCTCTGGAAGACTTAAACATTCTCTATGCTGACACAATGTTTTGTTACTTTTCCAGTTCTTTGTGTGGCTGGAGAAATCCTGATGTGACTAGCTGAAAGTCCTTGGCTGTGCAGCTGGCCCTCACAGCTCACTGCTTTGGCCCTATCACTGGGGGAGGATGGCTGGGGTGTCACACTGCTGGAGCCAGCCTCTGCCAATACCATAAGTCTTCAGAGTGACTTTTCTTAAAGAGGGCTTGGAGATGGATCGGTCTCACTAGAGCACTGAAGAGCTCCTGTTCGCCTGAGCATCTCTTTAGCATCTCTTTCCAAAATAGTTGCAAGGGAAATGCACAAGGTCAGTCAATTAAGAAAAAGGAGGGCTGTAATAATACACTTGATAGTAAATACATCCAAGTTAAGCATGAGTCCCTCTGGTAGTTCAGCTGTGCTTTGAAACTGGAAAAAAAATTGTCTTGAATTGAGACTTAAAAAAACCCATAGCCAAAACTCAGTACATGATCTCAGACATAATTTGTCAGCCTGAGCAACAAGCATCTGTTGATGAGTGTCTTGGGACTTATCACCATAAACATGCACCGTGCTGCTCAAAACAGGATCTTGAATTTTGCAGGGTCATACCAAAACACCAAGTATAAATGAGAATCTGAATTAAAGTGTGTCCAGCATGCTGAGAATAACAGAGGCCAGGGCAAGGGCATTTCAAGTAGATCATGGCAACACCCAAAGCTACAATCAAGCCAATCAAGCACTGGTCACCTCCATCTCTTTCCTTTGGGAGATCCCAGAGGCTTCAAGTGTCCAGTCCCTGAGGGTGAACCAGCAAACACCATCAGTGGTGTCTGCAGCATGGGGCTGAAACCTAGTGGGATGTTTTCACCACAGTTGGTGTTGCTGGTGTGGTGGAAAAGATGATCTCATATATACAGAAGGTTTGGGCTGGGATGAAGCTTTACTGGCAGGAATTCGCACAAGATGACAGAGGGAATGATTGGCTACAGACAACAACCTGTAATTGTATCCAGAGGGGCTGGATACAATTATATCACTGTCACCAATTATGTATAGGAAACTGTGATTTATGAATTAGGCTAAAAAGATGTCACTGGATACTAGGCTTGAGTTCCCAAGTAGCCTCTATGTTGAAGACCCCACTTGGACTTGGTGATGGTGCTTATGTGTTCACCCAGGACTGTGGCATCTTCAGGAGAGACAAGCTGGGTTGGGGGTACCATGCAAAGGCATCAAGCCTCTGATTCTGTGATTTTCTTTCCTGCCTCAATTGTCCCTTCTCACAGGCTCCACAGAGTGAGCTGGGGTTTGGGATTGGCACAGCCTAATAAAAGACTGAGCCCAGCCTAATCATGGTTTTTCTGTGTAGCTGATCAAAGTGAGTTAACATGGATTTGCAGACTTTTGGTTTTGTTCTAGTAAACAGAAAGCTTGAGGTCAACTGCTCTCAGTTTGGCACTTTCTAAATTGAAATGGGTAGCACCCCAAGCTTTCTGGTTGTGGGTAGTTCTGTGTACAGGATTGACACAAAATATAATAAAACTGAGAAGGAGGCAGCAAGCCCTCATTAGTATGTCAGCACACAGGTGACCAAAAGTGAAACTGATATAAACTCAACATGCATGCAGTCTATAGAATGTTTTTTCACAGTCAGTCCCCTTTTCAGTCTTTCCTGCTGCCCTCCTTATAGTCTTCTACCTGAGCATCTGCCCAGGGGACACTGCAAATTATGCCTGTTGACCAAGTTCACAACATCAACCCATGAAAGTTTTTCAGGGACATATTAAAGCTCTTTCACCCTGGACACATCTGTTTGTTGGGAGAATTGTTGTATGTTTCAGGATGTAATTCTGAAAAGGCTGCTGAGATCCTACTTTTTTAATAGGATGAACCACATAGTTTTGCAGCCTCATAGATAGTAATTCTCTGATATAGGTGCTGATGTTCTGCCATATTAATCTGCAAGACTGACTCAGATTAGAAAAGTAGTTTTTGCTGACTGTCACCAGTGAAAGGAGGCAGATCTGAGGAGAAAATAACAGTTGACCCAGTTTTCAAATCAGGACCAGGTGCCAAATTACTGTGTCTGAACATTCAAATGAGTGCACTGGTCCCTAAATACCTGTTTTACTAATTTAAAAGAGACTTGAGGAATGTGTTGCAGGGTCAGGGTGCTGAACTTCATTGACTGAGTTTAAAAAAGGGGCAGTTCATCCCAGGAGTGCAGAAGCAGAAAAGAACTCTGGTCGCCATCCACGCCAGTCTCAGAGCTTCACTGGCAGCAGCCAGGCAGTGTGCCTCAGGCAGAGGCTGAAGCAGAGAGACAGAACTCTAATTTTGGAGGGAAGGAAAGGCCTGGGATCTGGGGACAGGGCTGGGTATGAGGGCTGCAGGAGGGATCAGGCTGGGTTTGGGTTGTATGGCCATCTGCCCATGGGGAAAGCAGAGGTAGGGTTAGTTGAGTTTAAAGGAAGAAATATTTAACAGCTCTCTTGGCATTTGGATAGGCTGTGGCTTAATACTCAGGCAGCTTATCAAGACACCTTGAAGCCACCTTTGGTCCTGAAAATCTGCTGTTTATACTTCTGACTCATCTGACCAGATGCAAATAGAATTAGTGCCACTGACATCTATGTGGACACACTGTCTGCTCCACAGTTAGATGAGCTATTTTCTGAACAGATGATACTTTTGCTTATGTTTTTAAATATTAATGACTTATTTCTACTTAAGGTGATGAAATGCCTGTTGTTAGCTGTGTTGATCTATGCTTCTCCTGTAGATAGCCTCTGGCTTTTCCTTTTTCTGCATTTTTTTTTCTTACAAATAGGAAAATACATAATTGTTTTCTTTAGCGTAGTTCTCCTCTGATTCCCACTGACAGCGGGACCCCTGGATGCTTCTGTTCAGTGTTTCACCTCACCTCCTTGATGAGAAAGTGGTATTCCTCACCAAAAGCATGAGTTGCTCTCACCTTTCTGAGGAGTTTGAACTTATTTACATTTGAGGTGTTACAGGTATCTCTGTGGGGTAGATGGACAGACAGAAAGATATATAGAAGAATAATCTATGGTCAGATTAGAAAGAAGTATCACGAACCCACTATTTTCAGAAAAGTAAGTTTTTGTTATGTAAAGGAGCAATGTTTTAATATTGCCAAATAAGTACCTTCCTTAGGAGTGGATGCTAATCGGCATGTAGTGGGATTTGATTCTTGTCCTAGGGTGACGTTATGATGCTTGTATCCCCATTTGTGTGTTCTGTTTATGCTGGATATTATGTTCTGTGCCTTCAAGACTGTGTGGAGGGGCTGTGTGGGTTTGCTTTCTGGAGGGGCCTCCTTTTGCAGATTTTCTCCCAAATTTGCCCTAAACTAGGACAATTCTGTGCAAGGTTTTCTTCATTCAGTCTTAACTTTTTTGCTGCCATGAGGTTAGGGCAGTATTTGTTATACTTGAATAGAGCGACAGCAATATCACATTTACATTCTTTCAGTGAAAAAACTAGTATCATCAGTTTCCACGGGAAGACAAATACCTCCTGATGTTTTTAAGTATATTTCAGGTCAATACAAAAAGCAATTTCACTTTCAAAGAACTTTTAAGCTAGGTTTCCCTGTGGGAGGGGATTCACCTGTTGCATCCAGCAGAGACCTATTTCCATTCTCCCCTCACCCCACATCTGAGGTCCCCTTCTTCTGCCTGATGTGGTGAGACAGTAGGGGATCCTCTGCTCTTTGTGATGCAGCCAGCTGGTGCATTTGCCACAGGGATGGTGCAGAGTGAATTCACCAGCCAATCTCCTCCTCAGCGTCCCTGATGCTTCTTAACCTTTCCACCTCCTCTCTTAGCGCTGCCACCATGATGAGCACATCATCTGCATGGCTGCATTTCACACAGCTGCTGTCTCTGCTGTCATCCAGCTCTAGTGCCAGACTCTGGCACTCCCTGCAGCCTGAGACCTGGACAGCTTTATGTTTTTTCGGGAGCTTAGTCCGCACCACTGCATCCTTTCCACTGACTGCAGAGGACGTCGCTCCTTGCCAAGTGGGTACCACAGCTGAGACTGATGACCACCAACTCAGCCCTTCTTTTGAGCTGGTGGCTGACTGCATCCTCCCTGCCTGTGCTTCCTGCTGTGCCCACTGCTGCAGGGAGTTGGGATTGAAGATGGCATCGTCAAAGGTTCTAAAAGGAAGTGAGGTGCTGACTTTCTACCTTCAGCTCCTTTGAAAACTACCACCTGGTTTCAATGCTGTAATAATGTGTAAAACACCTTCATTTGGAAAACATTTTTTAGCAGCGAGGTCAAGAGTGGGAAAACCAGCCAGCCAGAAAGTAAAGCTGTTGGAACATTTGAGTGGGTCAGTATCTTCAGGAAATAAATCAAACACTTCCAGGTAATATTGAGCCATGCAATATCTTTCTTGTATCTTTGAGAGTTCCCAGCAAGCCTTCTGCCTTGCTGCCTTGTGTGAATCTAAAGCTAAGCTGATCAAAAGATAATGACACTTAGCTTTTTGGATTGCCTTTTTTTTTTTTTTTTTTTTCCCTAACTGAAATGCCTTCTATTGGCCTTCTGAGAAGTCTGCTCCTTGTAGGAAGCTGGAGGGAGCTGTAGATAGCTGCATGCTCAAGTTTGGAGTCGAGTGCAGTTCAGTAAGATGCAGACCAGACAGGTCTGGAGAAGGAATCTGGCCTCTGCTTGGATTCTTTGATGTCTGATACTGACAGAGAGACCCCAGAGAGCAGGGTCCTTCTGTATCAGAACATAAGAGGGACTCTTTCCTCACAAAGCCTTTCACAAACCTTGTGAGAAGGTGAACTACAAAATATCCCTATCCCTCTGACAAAATTAATTGAAATTTTCATATGAATTCAAACGTTTTTAAACACATAATAGACATAAAGTCACAACTAGCTGAATTAAAAGGTAACTTGAGGTAGAAAACTTGCAGTGCAGTGTTATGTTTGCTTTTTCTGTAGCTGTTAATACTGTACAATTGCTTCTCAATACTGTTCCTGTGACTGTGTACCTTTTCTGTGTGGCACATTAGCTGACAAGATGACATCTAGGATACTTGAAGAAGCAGAGCACAAAGACAAGAAAGGTGAAAAATCTTTTTGAAGAAGGAGTTTCTCTCACATGCATGTCTGTGCCTCCCACCAAGGTGGAGATTACAAGTAAATAAGAGCTATTCATTCTCTAACCAAAGTTTGATCCGTCTCTCTGCATCCGAATCAGCAGCTCAGCCCCACCAAGTCCCTGAAACACTGTTTGCATTGTTTACTCCATGTGGCACCAGGAAAAAGCTGGTGTTACTGTTATTTAGCACCAGCATTCTCCAGGCTGCCAAAATCCTTGTGCCAAAAAAGAAAGGTCATTTGAACCTCACTGTCTGACAAAACAAGCTCAAACTGTCTACTGTGGGAACATGCTTTTTCTTGGGCTGATCCCATTCTGTAGCCAGAATGGGTAATGGCAAGCTCTTCCCCTCCCGCTGTGTCTGGAGGTGAGTTCTAAAATCCCAATGAATCATTTTGTTTGTTTTGTGACGCCTTTTATTTTTTTAATAGACACTGCCTTTTGTTAATGACAAAAAAATGGCTCCTTCCATCTCTGTGAATAGCAGTTGCTGCTGCGGGCGGCGTGTGCGTCTCGTGGCTGCTGGGCCGCGCACCGGGGCTGCGCTGGGCCAGCCGGCCGGGCTGCAGGAAGAGGCTTTTTCCAAGCAGCTCTCTTTGTCTCCAGGTGCCTCTATCAGTTTTATACAGCTGATTGAGACCTTTAGGTGGCTACAATCCACAGAGGTCGGATCTCTGGTTGCTATATGCCCCTCCAGCTAAGCCTCTGAACGCTGCGGAGGGGTTAAAATCATTGATCATGGGGAATAAAGGCTCCGAAATCCACGTGTTTTGGATGCTGAGTGCCTACAGCTCCCATTACTCGGAGCAGACACTGGACCTATTCAGTGGGTCTGGGAAAATGAAGCCACAGAATCACTTAGGAAGATGAGGAACTTGCTTTGTGGTCTCATGTGTGGTCTTGTGAACCTGCCTGTGGTCTCATGGAACAAGCTATATTTTGGAGAAGGAGGGGAGACCTCTCTTGCAGGCATGTCCATCTAAAGCAGTCTGTTGCTGCACCACAGTAGGATTGGGACTTTTTTCAAGCCTGGCTGGAGGCACACGCCAATGGCATAGCGGCTTGCAGCACTTGCTGTTTCCTGCAAGACCAGGATGGCAGCTTGGCCCAGCTGAGGGAGCGTCTGACTGGGGATTTGGCAAGGCCAGAGGGCTCTTTTAAACCCCAGGGCCATCCATGTTGGACCCATGCCCAGCCCAAGCAGATTTGGTGGCTAGAAGAAGGCCAGGTGAGTTTCATTCAGTGGACACTTTGTCTCCAAGGAGGCAAGAAATTAAAATAATGGTAGTACTTGAATTCACTCTCAATGGTAACAGAGCTTCAGAGGAGTAGTTTGTGGCAATTCCCATGGCTAGGAATGATTTCTCAGTGGATGGCAAAAATCTGGTTGGGGGGTCAGTGTTTTGAAATGCCAAGGCTTAGGAAGGTTTTCACTCTGCCAAATGCAGACTCACTCCCCTTCCAAGCACTAGTAGCCACCAGTGGGAAGCACTTCACATCACCTGGCAAGTTTTAAAGCACCACATTGCTTCTGGGGTATCACTAAGGAGTGCACAATTATGGCCTCAGTGATAATGCTCACCAATGTTTACTAATGTGCATTTTAATGGTTTCTGAACCATTGTGGTTGTGGAGTGTTCTTCACCAGAGATATTCAAGAACTGCCTGGACACAATGCTGTGCCATGTGCTGTAGGATGACCCTGCTTGAGTAGGGAGGTTGGGCCAGATGAATTCCTGTGGACCCTTCCAACCTGAGCCATTCTGTGATTCTGTGAACTAGTGGCGTTTATCTCTTTCATGCAATGACTAAGCAGTAAAAGATCCATAAAAAGAACTCTGCTGAGGGAGCTAGGGTACTGACTTTGTGGTCTAAACACAAGTTTATTTTATCTCTGTACTCTGGAACTGTAGATACAAATCTAGGTAAAATTGATACTGCCTTAAGCCACTCTAAAACTGATAAACTGAGCAGTTTGCTATGCAGAAGTGGCTAAGCCATGCAGTTCATGGTGTTTCTTATAAAACTGGGGGTTTACTCAGAAGGACTCTGAATAAATTTCTTTTTCTCTGAATCAGGCTTGTGAGCTGTATGCACTTCAGCTCCTTAGCTTTCTTGATATGCAATGGGCAATGCTGTACATGAATTTTCAAGCCTCACAGGATGCCTGTGCTGTATAATTATAAATATAACTAATTCAAAATAGCCTTACACTTTTTTCAAAGACATGGATATCTCCTGCTCTTTCCATGTCACTACTGGTCTTTATTGATGTATCCAAAAAACAACCCTTCTGTCCTGTCTTTTGTAATGCTGTCAGGTCCCTTCCAGCACTGTATGTACATCTCATTTAGTTTTTTGGAAAAGCCTTGAAGAGGGTATCCCCTAGTGCCAGTGGAGAAATTAATTTGCAGAGCTCTGCCTTCAGCCTAGTGCCCCGCACTGCAGTGTCCTGCAGGAGTGTTGCCACCCCTCAGCACTGCGGCTGTTTTCTTTGAACATAACACTAGAAAGGACGATGGGGCTGGTTTTTGTGAAGTAGAAGTTGGGGGAGTCACTTATTAATATACAGTAGTATCCCCTGGAAATGGGCTTTCATTGTGTCACATCTGTTGGCAAAGTGTCACTGTCCTTGTGGAAAACGTGAGTGCCAGCCGAGCACTATTAACCAATAACCAAACCATTGGTGCTGCAGCTTATGTGCAATATAACAGTGAATATGGGCACATTTTCAGTTACCTCAAGGGCATTTTGGCATGTAGATAAAAGGTAAGAAATGGTGCCTTGCTTTGATATAGAACAAAACAATAAATTGTTGAAGTGTAAGTAGCAACAGACCTACACTGTGACGGAGCCTCACATGGGGTATATTCTTGAAGAATAACTGCGTGTCAGCTGGGTAAAAGCTTCCATTTGTAGCTTCCATGTGTAGGACAGGGCTTTCACAGGAGACTGCAGTGATAAGAGATTTCAAAGCAAAGAACAAGATAGGAGAAAATCTTGTTCTGAGTGCCTCTGCACCTGTCCTGGTAAAACCAAGGTGCTTACAGTCCAGAAGGGCAGAGAAGAAAAGAACAAACAAGATGATGCCCTGCATTTCAGGAGTCTCTTTGTTCATAGCTCTCCCCTACTGAGGGTTAGCATACTCCAGCTTTGCCTTCCCTTCCAGGAGGAATGCAATAGCACTAGCAAGGAAATATACCTGCAGCTCACAAACAATTGGTATAGCATAGTCACAGCAGTCAGCATAAAGACTTTTGTAGCAAAGCCTAGTTTGCAACTATTGCTGCCTGTTCACAATTGCCAAACCCTGGTGCAACACTTCCCCTGCCTGTTGAGGAGCGTGTATGTTGTGTTCAGACTTGGCTTAGAGCCCAGAGCAGCCTGGGTTTTATTTTCCTTTTGTATGAACATGGAGAAGATTTTCCAGTAGGATGGATGGCTTAGCAGATAATGCACTGGCCTTTCAAAGTTGGGAACGTGGTTTGGGGTCAGTTTGAGGTCTCAAGCAAAATGATATTACTGGTCTGGGCAATTCACAGTCAATTTTATACAGCAGTCTGTGCACTGTAAATTTGCCTCTGATTTGCCTTGCACAGGTTTACTGTATTTAAAGCACAGTGCCAGCAAGGTAGTGGTGTTACATCAGCCTTAGCTACTTCCACCCCACTCTCTGCCCTGCTATGGCAGTTCATACTAATATTTGAATTCTGTTTGTGTGCAAAACTCCGGAGTGCTGGGATCTTCATTTTTTTTTTCATCTGAGCTTGGCTTCCTCTTTCATTGTTTGGGTTTGTTAACTGGCTGCTGTTGTCCTTCTCAAGTCCCAATAACCATTTTTCAACCCCCTTGTTTTTCCACAGGAAAGCCAGGAAGAAAGGCGTTTTCAGCAAGGCCTCCCTCCTTGCTGGGTTTCATGCACAGACTTTAATCATTGCCTTGCCTGGAAAAGGGAAAGAGCTTTTCTTAGAATGTCCTACTGCAGCATATAAAGACTTCCCTCCTTCTCCCTTCCTACTCATTAAAGCACAATTGTTGACTGCTTTGGGGTCCCTCTGGGTAAGGCTTGTTTGTAATGTCAATTACCTTGAGTTTATGAGTTAAGAGCTTTGCCGGTCCTCTGGAAAAAGGAATCCTTCATTTGGCTGTCACTGGCATACAGTGCGGTTCATTCGGCCAAGAGGAAATGGGGATTAAAAGACCTGGTTCTGCTCCTGCTGGAGGCAGTGGTATGGCTCCTGGTGAGAACAATGGGAGCAGACCCCAGCCTCAGAGGAGAGGGTGGTCCTAGCTAGGGTGCTCCCCTGCTCCCCCTCTTCCCTAAGTGAATGATGATAATTACTGCAGGAGAGTCTGCTTGGTTCACTTCCTCCAATTGTTCCCAAGCTCTTATTTTGCTTGATGCTCAGAAAGGGCCATTTGTTTAGCTGCATAGCAAAGCTTGTCTAGAATGACTTAATGTGTTCCTGAAAGGCTTAAAAGGGTGGGTGACCACTGCAGAGAGAGGCAGAGAGAGTAGCTGAACAGAGGTTCCTTGCATACTTTAGCCCATCCTGGTCAAAGTGATAGGGACGGTTGACAATGTTGGTGGCACGAGGCCAGTTTTTTGGTGAGATTTAAAGAAACTGTGACCTCATTTCCAGACAGAAACCTACACTGGGATAACTTGAGTCAGTGTTCAAGAGCTCTTTTTGAGGAATTAAAGTGGTTCACCTGTCCGCTAACCAGGTGCTTTGGTAAAGGATTGCTTTTTGTCTGCGCTGGTTCCCCACTGCTCTCTTAGGGAAGAGACAGAGTGATAGAGCAGGAAAGAGGGAAGTTCTGTCAGCAGTCCAAAGCTAATGAAGGCCCAATTATGACACTTTTCATCCCAGATGACTTCATTGTCACTGGAATGGGTAGGTCTGCATGGGATGGAAAAAAACCCCTTTTGTTTCAATTACTGAACAAGCATGGGACTGCCTTTATCACACCACCATGCATTGGTATAATCAAGCAGACTTTCAGCCTGGTGTGCTAAGCTAAGGTTTGGTTGCAAATGTTTCCTCTGCTGCTGGTAAGACATTGGGTATTTGTGTTTGTTTTTCCATTGTGGAAATGTGTTGGGAAACGTCCACAATAAAAGCTGATGTTTAATTGCTGAAAAAGCCAGCAGCTCCACTCTACATCACAAATTCAAGTAACAGCAGTGGAAAAGTGCAGAGATTTTTTCTGTAGCAAGAGATATTCTCACCCCACAGACAATACTTGTTAACAATAACTGTCCCTTGCATTTCTTTTCACCTTCCTTCTGTGGGCCCTATGTTGCTGAGCAAGCATGAAACAAATCTCAGAAGACCTCCAGTGAGGAATTCTAGAGCTACTTCTTTTCTTTAGAGGAAGGATGTCAAGATACAGAAAGAAAATGAAATGCTTAAAGTTGTGGTGTGGAGCTGTGATTGCAGTGAGCCCTGATGGGAAATGAAACTGAAACAGAGTTTTGGGATACTCAAGTCTGAGTATCCTAGGCATTTCATGGTAGAAATGTGGTCAGTCTCCTTCCAGCTTAAATGGGATCTCCCAGCTCCCTTGTCCTCAGCAGCATTGTCCTATGCAATTCCTCTTGGCAGAGTAATGGACTTTTTTTTTTTTTAGCTTTGAATCGCCATGAGTATTCCTCACATGCAGGAAGTCACTGATGATGCATAGGCTGTATTATGGCCTTAATCAAATCTGAGCATATTCAACATCTTATTGAGACATTTGGAAATGTTATGACATCAGCTCTTTTTTGTAATCAGCCATAGGTGCATCTTGATAACTCAGATCCTGTGCAGCCCCAACATTCAGTGGCTTCGGGTTTATGATTACATTGTAAGGATTGCCTACCACATCATTAAAGACTCTGCAAAGAGTGCTTTGCTTTGAAGCAGGGAATACTTCACTACTCCATGCTCAGCTCCTAGGTTTCTCTAGTTCCAGGCAGCAAAACGTCCAGTGAAAGACTTCATATTGAAAATATATCTTGGTGGCATCAGGTTAATAATGCAACCTCCTGAGCCATCTGGATTTCAGAAGGAAAATGTTAAAGGACTGGGGTAGTCTTCACACACCATTCTTCATTTTCACCTGATTTTGCAAGCCTCCTCTGCGTAGTGCCCTTGTACACAAGGCGTGTGTCAGCTGAGCTGTGGCAGCCTTGGCAGCTGTTTGCCATGCATGCCTTTGGTCTGCCCTAGATGTGAGGTGATGCCATTTGGCTGAAAACTTGCTGAAAGGAGCTTAAACTGAAACAGATTAAAACACAGACACGGACAATTACAGAGATTTAACTGACATATAGCAACTCCATAAGCCCTGCACACAGGCTGTGTGTCTGAACCCTTGAGCTGCTTGCTCACAAAACTTGGGTAGTTTACCACACATGCACATGGGTTGTGATGCACAGGCAGTATTTTTGAGAGACACTGGCTCTGGTGAGCCTGGTGTGCTGCCTGCTCCTCCTGTGCTCTCAGGGAGAGGGTGATTTTTCTGGATGCAACCTAAAGGACTGACTGGTCTGGTTGTACCAAATGTGCTGATAATATGATGATGTGTGTTTATGTCAATATGTGCTGATTCTCATTTCCAGTGATCTTGGCTTAGCTATTCAGTTTTAGCAGTAGCAGCATGTTGAAAGTAGTGCAGGCAGAGCAGAAAAACTGTGCTGCTCACTGAAAACAGAACAAGACCAGGCTCTAGTAATTTTTTAAACCAGTTGCTCCAGTGTGAAAAAATACTGGATATTTTTATCTAAGCAGGTCACATTTTGATGAGGAGCCATAAGGTCTAGGGTTCAGAGGGCAAGAGCGAGTGTCGCTAAGGATCTTGCTGTGCTGTAATCCCTCCTAAGCCATGGGTTTGCAGGGTCACCTTGGGTGTGACACTTGATCAGTCAGCTCAACCTTAAGCAAGAGGCAGCCAGGCTGTCCCCTGCCAGCCCAAATGTCACAATGTCCAGCTCCATAAGTAATTCTTCCCTTTCCCTAGCAGAAGTAGCTGTTGATAAGTTATAATGCAACAATCAATCCCTGGTTCTCAGTGCATTGCTAATAAATAATTGGCATCATTATGAGTATTGTGAATTTTAAAGACTTGACAGAGGAAAATTCATTGTTAATAATAAAGGGCTGTTGTCTTAAATGGATGGGGATTTTGGGTGCTCCACTGCCAGATTCTGCAGCTTTGTCTTGATACTTGCTGTATTGATATTTACTGTTTTCTGCAGAAACAGCTGAGAAAGTGCCTAATCAGGGCTTGTCAGAAGCTATAAGACAAGATTATTCTGAAGTACAGAAGTTTTTTAAAAGACATCATCAGCATTTTTAGAGTAGGAGAAGCAAATGTGGTTACTTAGAGGCTGGTAGCTCAGCCCAGAGGGAGGAATAAATGTAGTACCTACTCAGAGGCACGTGGTGCAATTCCCCAACCCACCTGGCATCCAACTCCCACTCCCAAAAGGTGCAGCTGTTCCCAAGATGTGCTGGATGTCCAGAGACATCCCAAATGACACTGGACACCTATGTGTTTGACTTAATGTTAAGAGATGTGAAAAAATCCCAGCACTGGTGAAGCTGGGATAGGAGACAAATGTGTTTAACCCATTTTTTTGGCTGGTTATTTGGCCATATTAGACTGCATAAGAACAGCTGAGGGCAGTGGGAACCTTCTCTGATTGCATGCACATGGGAGGATAGTCAAAACAGGAGTATGGCTGAGTCTTCTTTGGAGAAAGAGACAACTCCAGATGCTGGCTGGCACTGTGGCACTTCCTCCTGCTGAAATGCACGATTGTGAGAAGGACAGGGAGGAATTTGTGGTAGATAATGCTGCTTATCAGAAGGTTGGTTGGTCTCAAAGGTTGCCATGAACAGATGAACAATAGCTTAAGTGGACTGCCCTTATCTATTCCGACCCATTTGTGATAGACAGAATTTGGTTACTTAATTTAACTACTCATGATTGTGGCAAGCAGGAGAAGATTTCATCTCAGAAGTCACCTCTTGATAGCAATTTCATATTTTATGTCCTTGCCTTTACTTCCATGGTATCTGGACCGTATTTTTTCATTAGGGCTTTTAGCAAGATCAGTCAGCTTTTCTATAGCTGTTTGCCATTCTTCTGAAATCTCTGAATATACCTCTCATAAACCTAGATAGCCATCTTCTCTCCTTTCCCTTCCCCCCCCCCCCCCCCCCCCCCCTTTCTTATAATCTCTAATCTTAAGCTTAGTGAAGATGTTCTCAGAATCAAAACCATAGAGAAGTGTGTCAGGATGGACTGATTTAATTGACTCACAAACTCTAGGAACTGGCCTGTGGTTGAAAGGATGACTCAAAGTATTCTCTTTTTACTAAAAAAGCTGAAGAGTGTTCTAAGAGATGTGGATAGCACTCTCATGTTGGTAAAATTTTAGCTGTGTGGCTGGTGATAGAAGAGTTTCTACATGCATATTGTGTTTGAAAGAGAGTAAACTGTTTCTCTGTCATCTCTTTCCTGGAACATCACCCCACCTCCATGGAAGGATGGCACATGTGCTCATGTTATGTGTGGTAGTGACCTGTGCTGATTATGAAGTCTCAGCATCAACCACTGAGGCAGGCAGGACTCTGGGCAACAAGGACACAGCACGTGGAAGTTCAGGCACCTAAAATGTCAGCTTATATGGCCCTTGGTGCTCAGGTAAGATTAAAAAATTGTTAGATGCAATTGGGGTGTGAGAGGGAAGTGCCGATTCAGACCACAGAAACTTTCACTGTCTCTTTGGCAGCAGAAAACAAATCTATTAGACACTGAACACAACAAGGCTCGCTGGGGCAGTGCACAGCCCCTGGCAAAACTGGGGATCAGGTCTTACAACCTAACTGGTTCGGCAGGGTGGTGTGGGGCTGCTGGGCCAATCTTAACCCCCAGCAGAGCCTGGCTGTGTTGTGCAGTGGTTCTGGCTTTCATTGCAGCTCTGAGCTCTCACCTCTTCACACTTCTGTTGTACTTGCTTGCTTCATGTTTATCTTGTCGGCATCAAGATGTACTTGAACTTTAGAAAAGAAAACGGAAATTTGAACAGGAAACATGGCAGATAGACATGTTCCTCATTATCACTGCTACATTTGTTAGACATATGTTTTAAAAATCAAAACACTACAGTATTCAAAGCGCTGGGGGTGGGTGCAAGGAGGGAGACCCATCCATGCCCCATCCAGGGTGTTTATTCTTGCAGATGATTCATCTGTGGATGAAACTACACAGCCAACCATAGCTGACACTGAAAAGTACTTCGATACCGTTCAGAGATTTCCTGACTGAAATCACAGCTCCTCCTCAAAGAGGGTGTGAGCTTGCTGTTGGACCAGATTATGCCCCCTAGGAAAAAATAAACTCACAAAATGCAGGCTGGCTACACATATCAGCATTGGAGATGGAGCACTGTATGCTGGTGGCAATCAGATAGCCTTCAGTTTGAGGTGGTTCCTCACTGAACTTGTGCATCAGGAATGTTTTCCCACTCTCATCGAGTTTGCTGGGCAGTAGGGCTGACCAGCACACACACCTGGGGGCTCTCACCTGCAGATCAGCAGCTCAAGCACTGCCTTTCTGATGTGGGGCACAACAGGCTGTTCTAGGATTCCCCAGATCAGCAACGTGGGTTGAGATAGAACAACCCCCAAAGAGAGAGTGAAAAGCACCTAAGAAAGGGCAGGCATTTCTCATGCTCCCTGGTAAAAAGAAAATAAAGATAGATGGCTTGCTCCTCAGAGCTTCTCTGGGCTCTCTCTTCAGTTGCTACTGTGCTGGGAGAGTTGACCTTATCCTGCTGTTGAAGTGCCTTTAGACAGCACATATGAACTGATGTTCACTTGGCATCTTGGCCCTTGTATGAACTTTGGTCAACCTCAACATCAGCGTAAATCAGAGGAAGGAAGTACCTCAGAGAAAAGTTGTGCTCCTGATATTCCAGCCCCTAAACCTGAAGGATGCAACTTCATAACATTAGGAGAACCTCTGAAAGCTATCCTTGGGGAGCAACAGCGATGTCATGGATACAGAACTTCTCATAGCATTTTATTTCCACTAATTAAATCTGAATGGCTCTCCTGGCCACAAATAATTACAGGAGAGAAATTGAAAGGAAGGGACAATCATTACCAGTAGGTAAATGGACTTAGGGGTCATTTTTATTTAATTGTTGAGGAAAAAAGTCTTCTTACAGAAGAAGTTAGCTAGCTGAAGACACATGGACTTTCCTGGTATTCAGTGAGTGAGAGGTTCTATCATCAGCTTGCAGCTGCGTCCTTGTTCACCTAGCTGTGCTAGCCATGTACAGTGTTAGCTGTAGAGATCTGCAATGAGGTTTTAAAATGCTTCTGTCTGACTCAAGTCAGGCCTTAAAGGCTGAGTCAGTAGGAAAAGGACAAAAGGACTGCAGCAAAACCTGTCAAAATCAGTAGGGACAAAGCCATTGAGATGGGTGAATTCACAGCTGCAGGGCTGAAAACCTCTGGGATGGTCTCAGACGTGGAAGATTGTCTCTATATGTAAAGCTACTTTTGGGAGCCACAGCCTTGTTACTTTCTGCTTTATGGATAGAAGAATGCAGACAAAAGGATTTAACTTGGAGCACACACCATTTTTAAGATGCAAAATGCAATAAACTCTTCTTGGGCACACAGCTGTGCCTCCTTGGTGTAAGTCATGCTGGTTTTTAAAGCACCCTGTGGTCATATGGGCAAAAATAGAAAGACCCCTGGAAACAGTCACCCACTACCACTTTTGCAAGTAACTCTATGGAGAAAAGAATTTGCTCAATGAAAGTTGGGAGAAAAGAGCATATCAATTTCTGATCCTTTATCTGTCCTGATAATACAAGTTTGAGTTAATTTAAAGTCTTGCTTTCCTGTAGTAAATCTCTGTGGGGTAATACCTTTCCTGTGCAAGAAGATCCAAAACATGCACAAACAGATCACAGAATAAACAGAATGTAGGTAGTTTCTCAAATTCTTCACTTTTTACAACTTTTATGGCCTGCCCCTTGTAAATTTCTCTAGGTCACTGAGGGCTGTATTCTGATAGGCTTTATCGGGGAACATGTTGATGTTTGAGAAGGGCCAAATAACTCAGTTTTTTACATCTCTTCTTCAGCAGGCGACAGAATTCTGTCTTCCTAGAGCGGTATGAGGTAGGGAATTGTGGAAGATGACAAAATCATGACCTTGGTTTTTTTTTGTTTGTTTGTTTTTTTTTTTGGTTTTTTTTTTTTTTTTTTTTTTTTTTTTTAATTAGGTGGTGTGGACACTGCTCAAAAGAGGTGTCAAAATTTCTGTGTCAGAGCATGTTCCCTCCACAGCTGCTGGTAATGTTTTCCTGCCTCCATGTGCTACTGGGCTGCCTACTAGATCTGCTGAGGTCCTGGGAGCAAGCTGAGGCTCATCCCTCTCTTGACTACAGACATCATCCAAAGGCTGGTTTGTAAACTAGACACCAGTAGTAGCTGACCTGTGTGTGGACTCTACTCTCATTGCTGGGTTAATAGGACCATGTTTCCCAGATACCAATCAGACTGAGCCCCTATGAGGGAGCTCACTTGAAAGATCACTGCTATGAGTATGTGGCTGCTGGTGTCCAGGTGTATCTTTTCCTCTGAATTTATTTAATTCCATGTCCATACAAGTGTATACTCACAATGTGATGGGAGAAATTAGGCCTCTGTTGCATGGCAAAAATAATTACAAGATGGTCACTCTAGTATAACTATGAGGTGATATTATATTGCCATAATTGTGTAATCATCTGCTCTGTTTGAAAAACCCACAATTTATCATTTTCAGTAGTGGTTTTTCTGTGACCAAAGTCTATGTGTTGGGAAGATGATGGAAGCAACTAACCCATTTCTCAGGTTTTCTGTTTCCTATTTTATCATTCTAGGCTTCATTTTATACTGACTTCTTTCTTTATAGGCAGCTTCTCAGGAAGGTTTCAAAAGGTAACAACTGGAGTCACCTAAAATAAGGACTATATTCAATTTCCACAAATAGATGTAGGGAGAAGGAAAAAGGTAGATGCATGAAGTGGTTGTTTCTGCACTGGCTTTTTCTCAGCTCAAAATTATTGAGAAGATGGTCATCTAGTGAAACTCAGTGCTTTTTTTTTTTTTTTTTTTTTTTTTTAATTCAAGTGTGGTATGCTGGCTAAAAGCTCAAGGTATTGTCCTAAAAGAGAGAAGTATTTGTTTCTTCTTACCATACCTTCCAGTAAAGTGATGATATGCAAATTGCACATTGGAATTTTCTATGTACCCTCCAAAGACTGACATCCTAGCCAGCTCTTCCTGGACGAGGTGTCAGCTCAGAAAGAAAACTGAGCCTATAATGTGTCAGTCTGATCCCCAGTGAGAGGGCAGGCTCCAAAGGGAGAGCAAAGATTTTAAAAGGAAAGGGTATTAATATGACAGCAGGTTATATGATATGTAGCGTAATTTCTGGGGTCTAGGGTTGATTTCCTTGGCTATGCATGTGAGACTGACAAGTCCACTTGGTGACATGAAGTGCAAAGTTTTGGTTATAATAAATGCTCTTGCCTTTCTTTCTTGTGCCTGTGTTTCACTTATGTCTTTGTGGTTTTTGTACTTTATTTTACAACACTGAAAGCAGCAAATCCCAGGTGCAGACTCTAATCACAGCTAGCTGTGAAAGAAACAGGTTGAAATGCGGATTTCATATGCCGCAGGGTAAATCTAGAGTGTGCCTGCCAGCTCCAAGCTAGAGCTTTAAATTGGTAGCCTGGTTGAATTTTGTTACATTATCTGTGGTTTGTGGTTTTCACTTCCCGTGTTTCGTGAAAAGGGACACGAGGACTAAGGAGTGAGTCTTGAACTCTCTTAAATTAAAATCACTACATGTTACAAGATGGGAGAGGTGATTCTGGTTAGTGCCATGGGACTTCAAGCAGTGTTGGCTAAGTAGCTGCTGTAAATACTTGTCCACTTGTGTCTTCCTTTCCTGATTGCCCAGCGTGGTTTGTGGAAAGGCAGCATGCAGGAGGACACTGTTGTCATGAGCAGCAGCAAAATAAGTGCAGCAGCATGCAGTATCAAAAGGAGAGGGTAGAGTTTTCATGAGTTTCAACCAATATGGAAACAAACCACCCCTCTTTACTTATATTGGACAGGTCCTGGGACCCAGAAGAATAAACTACATGGTCACACTAGTTTATATCCATATCCTGGGACGTGCACGCTCTCCAGAGCTGATGTAAAGAATAACTTACAGCTTTCTTTTCTATTGTGATCATTGCTTTGCGTCTCCTGGGGTAAGACTCAGATTGTAGTCACCAAATTGATTCTTCAGCCAGCCTACAGTAGCCTCAAAACTGTGGAATGTTGTTTTAAAAATGCAAACATGTAAAATGAGAAGACATCTAATGCCAGACTTTTGGTGGAGACTAGATTTAGGCTTAAGACAGCTGGTGCCAGAGCATTTGCCTGTTTCTAGGCTCTGGAATCCCTTGCAAGAGGATATCAGAGCAGCAGATTCAATTAGTGGTCTTAAATGTAATGCTTAAACTTCTGTGTGACACTAATTTTTTACTCAGATGAGTGTATTTTATGAGCTGGACTGCTAGCTGGAGAGGTGCAATGGCATTGTTATAGGAAAGCAGATAAACCACTAAAAATTCCCCTCCCAAGACGAACAGAATTCTTCAGATGCTGATTTGCTTTTACTCTCTGTTTTACCATGTGGGAGCAGGGAAGAAGAGAGGAGTTTCCATGTGAAATGTACAGATTCATACCTGCCCGACCATGCTCAGATGAGTTAGGACCAGGAGTTTATTCTGCTGATCTTTAACCCAGATTACGTGCCGGTGCAAGGGAGTCAAGGTGCATAAGAATTACCCTCAGACATCTAATAGGAGGATTCCATCTTTTATCCAAACACATAAAAATATACAGGACTATTTGACCGATTTGTTTTTTGCTGCAGCAAATGTTGAGCATTGACAGGCGGAATCTTTGTCCCTCCCTACGCAGCTCCAACTGCCCATGACAGAGAGAAGCAGTAGATGCCTACCCTCCTGCAACTTAGAGGAGAGACTTGGTGAGCAGGGGGAACCCAAAGGGATTTCTGTTCAAAACCTTAGTGCTGCCCTCTAAGACTTAAGAGAATGTATTGCCCTGCTTTCCTTCCAGAAGCATTGCTTCACCTCAAAAGTTCACTCAAAAGTTCATTGCTTCACTTCAAAAGTTGGGAGAAGACCCAACTTTTCCCTTGTGCTGTCAGGACTGATGCCTGAGAAGGAGAAGATGGGAAGGGATGAGAGCTGTCATTTCTCCTTGTCCTTTGCTTACAGAGTGAAGGATGCAGGGATCCCTTTCACAGAATAACCATGGAATAACCTGTGCTCACCAGGGTTACAACATTTCATATCCTGCCTATGGAGTCGATGCCCTAAGCCTTGTCCTGTATCTCTTTCCCAATACAGGAAATATAGGGCTGTGCAGAACTTACCCCTACAGAATCACAAAATTGTTTCAAGTAATTTCTGACTGGTGGTGTTGTCTTGATGCAGAAAGTGTAAAACCTCAGTTCTCCACTTCTCAATGACTTCCTGAATAGTAGGGTGGCATTGACTATATGTCTGTTAAGGGACAACCCTACAGTGGAGCCTATTAAAAGCATAACTCCTTGGGAGAGTGCTCTGATAAGCAACAAAAACAATGAAGATAACAAATGTAGGCTGAGTGCTCATATTTGCTGACCTCTGTCCATAGTGATCATAGAAACAACTCAGGCAAGCCATAAAATTACTCCAGATGGTATCCACTGAACCCAGTTTATAGAGTTTACTCCATGAACAGTCCCAGGGATTTCAGCAGGACCACGAAGTGCCACGTGCAGGGAGAATGGAACAGGAGTGTCTAGTCTTAGTCTGCTCTTTAGTGTTTTTAATGAACACCAATTTTTGGTTGTGTAGACAAATCTTCACTGTGTACAATACCTTGATTTGGACAGGGCTTATGCCAAATGCTGCTGCATCCCCACTGTAGAAGGAGAAGGGCTGCAGAAAGCAGGACAGAGGAAGGATCACTGGAACTGTGGCACTTTTTTTCTTGTGTCCTCCTAGATGAAACCACCATTAATGAAACATCAATCACTGCTTGTGTCTGCACAGCAACTGTGCTTTCATCAGCACTCTGTGCAAGACAAACATCTTTGGGGTCTGTACAGAACAGAAAAAAGGACGCAAATAAAAAGTGAGATTGTATGCTGCCTGGTTTTGTCAAAGGTGAAGGGTGCCAGAAGAATCTGATATCTTATCAAAGAAAGCTAATTGATTTTCCTTGTAAAGGAAACATGCCTGATCTGACTATCAGCAAAGCATTTGATATGATGCCACATGGGAAATTATTGATTCAATGGGGGAGATGGGGTTAAGCAGAAGAACAGTATGTGGCGATCTGGCTAAGGAAGGGATGAATACAAGCGATGATGGTGTGGGAATGATCAGGCTGATCAGGAGGGGATTGCTTGTGCTGTTGCTCAAGGAATAATCTTGGGTCTGATTGTGCTTTAATATTTTCAGTATGGCCTTGTGATGGAATGTAGGAGTGTGTGGATGAAATTTGTAGGTGACAGCAAGTTTGGGACCATAGTTATTATGCAAGATCAGGGTATGATACAGGAAGCACTGACTGACCTTGAGGGCTGGACTAACAGAAATGGGATGAAATTCAATATTACAGAGTGCAAGGTCATGCACTTAGGGACTAATAACATGAATTTCCACTATAAGCTGAAAGCTTATCAGCTCAAAACAAGCGTAGAAGAGAAAGACCTGGGTGTATTAGTTGATGGGATAACTAAGAAGCAGAGATATCAGCCACCATGAAAAAGACAATTGTGAGTGTCGGGTATATGAGTCACAGCCTTCCCAAGAGGCAGGGAAGTATTAATGCCACTGGAGAGGGGTGAGATCTCCCCTGGAGCACTGCTGTCTCCTGTGGTAAAGAAAGATGAAGCCCTGGCAGCGCAGGTGCAGAGACAGGCTATTAGGAGCATCAGAGGATCATATCAGCTCTGGTCTTCATCACCCAGTGAGTGGCAGCTGCGAGGTGACACAGCGGCTTTCTCTAAATAAGCAGTGGGTAAATGCAATGGAGAGGAAAGCATGAGTTCAGAGACAATGGTGGCAAATGAATAAATGCAAACTGATCATGGATACACTGAGGATTGCAGGGTTTGTGGTCACTCATGGGCAGGGGATGGCAGAAAGGCATTAATTTGGTCTTTGGGGAAGATTGTGAAAATGGTGACAGTGGCAGCAGGGTCATGGGGTTGATGTCCCTGCAGGTTCCTTGAGGCCACGTCTTGCTGGCTGGCACCTGAGGCTCAATGGGGCCTGGTGCAATGGGAAATGCTATTTACTCCCTGGGGCTTCCCAATGTCAGTCTGCCCTTCTGCCCTCTCCATGGGTATCTGTGTGCACTGGCTTTCCTAACATCTGTGCCCAGACTCTGGCTGGCATTCCCATTTGAGTGACAAGAATCAGGAAAAACTCAACTGCAACATGTCAATGTGGTGGCGCTGCAAATGAGATGAGACCCAGCCTGGGCTTCACAGTTTCACCATTTTTGTGGGCCAGCCAAGGCCATTTTAGGAAGCCATCAGGGTGACCTGATGGAGCACAGAGATTTGTTTCAGCCATGAAGACCAGCCATGTTTCAGCCCTTGTGTGCCGGGTGAGCTGCCAGCCTCCATTTGCATTGGTCTCACACAACATCATCCTCTGCAAATTGAAAACTACATTTCAGAGTTTTTGTCCATTTCTTTCAAACAAATATGGTATTTTTTTTTCTTTATCCCTTTTTACCCTCTATCCCTTCCCTCCCCCTATTTTTTCCTTTTTTTTTTCTTTTCTCCCCTCGACGCTAGTTGACATTTACCAGAACCCAGTGTGATTTAGTGACCTTGGGCATACTGTGCACTTTAATTTGTCAATTTGGGAAATTAATTTGTGGAAGAATGAGTGGAAGTCAGAGGTCAGGCAGTTGGAGCGCAGACCTGCTGACAGGTTGACTGTTGGTGGGGGGCTAATGAGAGCACACCACCAAGCGAACGGAACAAAAGCAGACAGATTACACTGCCCGCTCGCTGGCTGGAGTCAATAACATCGGGCCGTTGTGCCTCCTTCTCTGCCACGGTTCTGCCTCATGCTGCTCGGGCAGCAGTTCAGAAACAGCCAGAGCAGCCTTCTGGGAGGAAGGGACAGGTCACTGGGTGTGAGGCTGCTTCATGGTGAGGACGGAGGGCTAGCCGTGGCAGCTCTGCCAGCCCAGCCCCAGCATGGAGGCAGTGCTGGAAAGGTTGCATCCAGGCGTTTGCAGTCCTGCTGTCTGCAGCCTCCTGGGATCCAGCTGAACTTCAGCATCTTTGCTGAGCACCGACAGCCATGTTCGGAAAAGTGGGACTTGTTTTCTGCAGGCAGTGTCTGCCTGGCTCTGCCCACAGCCTTTGAGAGTGGCTGTAGAGCTGGACAGCTTGCTGAATTGGAAATAAGAAGTTTGATGGCTCCTGCTCAGCACCTTTCCACCCCAAAATCCCTTTCCTTCTCAGCTGGCAAGGTGTGTATTTGTTAGGCAGATTCCTGTGGGTGCATGCCACCATCTGCATGCAGCACGAGCAGAGGTTTGACCGCAAACAAGACCCGAACGTGCCAGAGAGAGATTGCATCTGCTGCCCTGCGGCAGCTGAACTGCTGCATCACGCTCAGGCTGCTCCCGAGCCCCGTGGCAGAATGACTGAGCGGTAGAGGATGACAAATGCTTTAAAGTGACAGCAAATCCTTGGGTTCTGCCTTTGAAACAATGCAGGAGTCAGGCAAGAGGCATGACTAGGTCATGTCAAAGTCAAAACCATGGCCTCAAGGTTTCCAGGGAAGGGACTCAACAGGACACATTTGTTAGCTGTGCACGTCGAGGCAGAGGCTCCCACAGCTCTAGAACAGGAGAGCTTCAGGGCCTCAGTGCCAAGGCTTGTGTCTTTTGGAGCTAGAAAAGGCTAGAAGGACCAGACTCAGCATGCACAGCCCACAGGGCACAGGAAAAAAACCTACTTGTTTTGCTCTGACAGCTGGCACTGCACTCCTGAAGTGAGGGGAAGCTTGGAAAGGTGTTTCTTATTGTAAAGTAGCTGGCTAAAACGTGAGGCACTGACAGCTGTTTGGGGAAAGGAGCACAGAAGACTATGAAAGGAGCCTCTTTTCTCCTGTGACAACAAGAGGAAGAAAACCTCCCTGAGGCAGAAGCCTGGCTGCCCAGTAAAGTCTCCAGAGCTGTGTGTGTGCTTTGACATTTGCACTTGGAGTAGGGCACTGCTCTCAGAGTCTTACATTTTGAGGTCTGAATATAGTTTCCAGTTATGGCATGACAGATCTTCAACTCATACAGATAATTTGGTGAACGTAGAGATGACTCTGAGAGAGATCTCAGGCAAACAATCCAATGGAAAGCGCAGATGAAGACAACTCTGGAACTTACAATTCCTTTGGTAGCACTCCAGCATGGAGTCTACTTCAGCAATCATTTGTCTGGCTTCAGCTGTCATGGAAAATGCGGTCAGTTGTTTCCTCTGTGGAGCACTTCAAGTTCCCTTGTTTGGAAGGCTAGAGGGTGCCTTGTACTTCCATGCTTCCCTCAATGCCGGCAGACACAACTGCTCTCAGCCATGTGCCTGCTCCATCTCCACTGGCTGCTGTGACTGTGCATTGTGGTCCTTCCTCGTGGACTTCTTACATTTCACTGGACCTGGGGAAGATCTAACTCTTGCAGCTTCCACAACACTTCTGAGGTTTGAAGGAGGCTGGAGGGTCACTGGACAGGACCAGAGATCCATCACTGAGGGGCAGATGAGGTCAGGCAAACTGCGGGAGCAGAAGAGGATGAGGAGGGTGACTTTTAGAGGCTGTCAGGAAGCTGAGACCTTGCAGGCCCCATCTCTGCAAATTGTCTTGATCTTTTGCATGTGCAACATTTCTTACCTGGCTAAAACCTGTCTCCTGTGCTCCCCCTTTCCTTCACATGTTAAGGTGTTCCCGATATACCTCGCTCCAAAGTTGACTTCTCCATCACTTTGCAGTAAGTAGTAAGAAATCCCTACACATTTTTTTGTTGCCAAACCACAGCAAAGGTTGAGCAACTCGACAACTTACGGTTTCATTCTCTTTTGTTTCTCAGAACTGACAAGCACACTGTTTGTCAGCATGCCGCTCACCCGGGAAGTGCAGCACGTAACTTCCAAGAAAGCGGCGATTCAGGCCTCAGGCATTTAAACAGTAATGCTCTCCATGTTTGCTCCCTGCTCCATATATGGCCCTGGCCCTGAAGCCTCAGCTGCACGGAGAGGGCTGTGCTGTGGCAGGGGTGGGCAAAGGCTCTCAGCCCCTCTGTCTGCCTGCACAGTTTGCCACTCTCTGGACACACAGGACAAGCCATGGCCCCACAGTGGCCTCTGGGCATGTAGTCCTTGTGGGTCAGCTCCCTTCCTCATGCCCCAGGCAGGCAGGTGTGCAGCGGAACTGGTGACAGTCACTCTGCGCAGAAACACTCTGTGTTTTCCTCTGGTGGCAAAAATCACCACAGACCTTTGCTGAATTTGAACTGCTGTTCTGCAGGGCACAATCACTTCATCCCCAGTGATGGAGGGCTGCTATGGACAAGTCTGGTCCCACCTGGCTGCCAGGGGTTTGGACTTGGATATCAGATACAATGTAGGCATGGGCTGAGAAGGGTCTACTCAACTTACCTTGCTCTTTCCTATGAAATTATCTCTGAGCACAATTATTATTTAATATTGTATAAATATTTTAAACATTCTAATGTTTTAAATAAATCAGGTGTATATTGTAGTCTCTGGCCATTTATTTTCTGGTGCCAGAGTGTTACTTCTTCACCTGGAGGTGCTGAGTCCTCCCTCTTTATCTGAATGATGGAGTTGAGTTGTGGCAGTCAGGGACAGTCCTGTAGCTAAAGTATGTCTTGATGAAGTATTGCTGTTCAACGACAGAAGTTGTCTTCCTCTGATGTCAGGCTGCTATCACAAGTGAAAAGTATACAAAACACATCCAGCGAGTTTGGGAATTTACTGTCATCACTAGGATGGTTTGGAAATCCTCATTGCCTATTTCTGAGAAGGTTACCCAAGAATAAATAAGCAAACCCTCTTCTTACGGAGACTATGGAAACAGCTGGGACCAGAGCAGAGAAGGGCTCCAGACAAGACAAAGTGCAGGAGGCCTAATCACCCATGGATGAGGCACTGCAAGGACTCATCATAGAAGAAGCTCCTCTGAGCTCTACCACCCTCACCTCACTACTTGCTCCTTCCTGTCTTAGCCTCACAAATAATCACATACAAACAGAAAAATTAATAACAGATTCACAGAACCTCAACACAGGCATATAGTGTCTTTGGAACAACCTTCTTTTTGCTTCTAGCATCCCAGCTGTTGCAGCTGAAGCTTGATCGGGGTCTCTGTGGTGTGAAAATAACATAAAGATCCTTCTCTCCCCACTGAACCTGACAAGGGGGTCATGAGGTCATGGTGGGATGACAACTGCACAAGCAGGTAAGGAAAAGCCACTACAAGAAAAGCTTTCAGGGCTGTGTCTGCACCATGGAAAAGTGTGTGGAAAAAATGGGCCTTTGACTAACTCATTAAAAAATGAGGTGAAATCCCTCCACTGATGGACAAACCCCTGTATTCATCAAGAGTGAAAACAGTCTTTTCTCCCCTTTGTCTTCCTTCCTAAAGAGTGAAAGTTTCCTGTATTCCCTCCTTGACAGCCATCAGTTCTGCCCCGGCACCTGTGTGAGGACTACAACTAGCATTAACCCCTTGCTTACTGGAAACCAAACATATCCTATGGATGTTGGTCTCCTTGGGAGCCTTTTCCCTCCCCTTAGTACCCATCCCTGACAGTCAGCTCAGCTCATCTGACCTGTGTGATGGCAGAGCCACACAGTGAGCAAAGCCAGTGGTGTGTGATCCCTGTGCATGGTCAGGATGAAGGAGGGCAGTTTTTCTGGAGGGGAGCTGTTTCCTAAATGCCAGGGCCTTCCTGTTCTTCTTCTTCTTCCAGAATAAAACAGTGTATGAAAGAGAGAGGTATGTTTGAAAGCCAAGACAAAACCTGCAGGTTTCTGCTTCTTTGGGCTCCTGGCAGGGCAGTGGGGGAGGTCATGGCAGAAGTTCTGGGTACACTGCAGTGTGCACCAGCTATGGGACACAGGTGCAAAGGCACATTGAAATGCCCAGGGGTAGGAAATTCAGCGTCTCTGTGAATGGCACTGCCCCTCCCACTGTTTTCTTCTCTATGTTACGCTCCTTAATCCCCAGTTTTACCAAGTCCTGGTCTCCTCACCACATTAGAACTCTGCTCTAATTGCTAGTTTATCTTTCTGGTCCTTGCCTACCAGCCTGTAGTCTTATTTTCTGTCATGTCTCCGGTCCTCATTCCCCATCCTGGTTCTGCTATTTGCCCACTGAGTTCAGATCAAGGGCAGACCACTGCTGAAGGAGCTCAGGCTTGCTGTGATGCACAGAAAGGAGGACAAACTCCTTGGTATCAGGCTGGTGCACACCCTCTGCAAGCAAATGTGTACAGAGGTGTTCCACAAGTCAGTGCTTGTGGAACAAACACTTCCACAAGGCCAGATTTGGGGGAGGAGACAAATTTTCACAGGGACATTGCAAGACAGACTGGCTATGTCTGTCTGGTTCCTGCTCCACAGCACAGTGGTACTAGTTCTGTGCACTTAGCTTGTCTTATGTCAGCAGACAACACACTTTTCTGCCTTGTTTCATTCACAGAAATGTCTGAGCTATTTGGGAGATGTTTTCCACAATGTGCATAGCAGTGAATAAGTCACTCTGAAGCAAAAGTCTGTTTTCAAAAGAATCTCTGCAGGAGAGAAGTCTGACAAATTTGTAGGCAGCTGAAATAAAAAAATCTTTTTTGATGGGAAGCATTCGGCAGCCTCAATGTCTCTCTTTGAAATATAATATTATGGCCCCACAATCCTTTTGCAAATCATCTGCAGGTATGCAATTTTTTTCTCCTCACTTAATGGCTATTAATATTAAATACAGCAACCATACATTATTTATACTGTTTTATTAATGTATTAATTTTAAATCAATTCTTAAAAGGTACAGTGCCAGGGATGGAAATGAATTACTTAGGGCAATAAAAAAAGGCAGATCAAGGAGGAAATTAACCAGAGATATTAAAGCTATCATGAAAGACTTATATTGGAAGCTTCTAGACTGGAACAGCATTTGATAGGAAAAGCCAGCATCCAGGTCATTTTGACCTAGAGAGGAGAGTCCTCAACTACACATAACATGAGGGTCAGTCAAATAGAGGGCAGACCCTGTGTGCAAGTGAGGAAAGGATTGCAGCAAGTACATTTCTCTGCTACAAAGATGTCAACTCTGAGGATTGCTGTGGCACTTGCCACACTTAGCAGGTCTCAGGCCAGGATGTAAGCAAGACTGGAAGCTGGCCTCTGGAGATGAGGGCTATCCTGACATTTGCACCTGTATCCTGCTTCCAGTTGTGGTGTTTGCAGATGGCTGAAGCCAAATCCCCGTTGCCCCATCACTGTGGCTTAAGAGAGTATGCTAGGCAAGTGTCAGGGGGACACCAAGCTTGATGAGAAGGGACTGAGTTCAAACAGATATTTAGGAATGGGATTCATCTCACTTGGCTTTAGCTGTCAAAACCTTTACGCATCACGTAGGCTCCATCTGTAATACAAAAAGACACCCCCAGAAGTGTTGGTCTTTGTTCACTGGACAGCTAAGGTGAGTTCAGATGAATCCCACTTGGATATTTATATAGCTAAAGATCCACCTGAAAACTGCAGTGGAAATGCTGATAACTACTGTACTGTACTGTCTCCTATTCATTTGTTGTTATATCATTTTACTATAATGGCACTTTGAATCTCTCAGGCAATGTAAAGAGGGTTTAAGCACGGCAGAGCCCCTTTCAGAGCTAAAATCATTAGTAGATTGAGGCAAAGTGCTTCCTTATATCTGTGAAGTAAATTATTTATTATGGGTGTTAGAGAGATGGATGGCTAGGGTGATTCCTGGGGAAAATCATGCTGTGACAGAGATTAAATGGAGCCCTTGAGAGTCTCTCTCCCTGGGTCAGATTCATCCTAGGTCTCAGTGGTTTCACTGATCTCTGTAGAGTTTACACCAAAGATAAGTTTAGTCTTTTAGTCCCAGATCTCAGGGGATGCCCCAGCTACTTAAAATGCACAGAGGGCCTGGATGAGAACATTGTCCCTTGAAGCAGTGGTGTGATGAATATGTGTAATATTCATAACAGTGGAATCAGTGGATAAATACACTAGCAAAAACACCTCACATCAGTAACCAGACCATCTCAGTAAATTTGCTTTTCACTGAATCTCTAATCATTCATTAGATTATATATAATCATATATTAGATGAAAAAAAATCTCTATGACAAACAAGAAAAAGGCACAGCTACATGAAAAAGCCAGCAGAAAGAAAACAGGAGCGCTTACACTTCTGCATTGTGAAATAGCAACTCACTTGGGTCTTTTTTGGCTCATGGCTTGGATGCAGAGAGAGGAAGTGCACTAGGACTTAGAGGAAACAGTTCCCTGCATACACCCTCTACATTCTTCCAGCAGGAAAAATATTATCCACAGAAAAGAAATATGCAATGAAAAAAAAAATCTTGTCTGGTTTAAAGAAATATAAACTACAAATCAGAGTGTGGGAGTTTTTTCTTTCAGTAAAGTAAAGAAGTTGAAAAATACTACAAAAATGTTCTTAGAGGAAGAGGCTGTTTATTGAATATTTAATTATATTAAATCTTCTATTATAATTGTAATTTACCTGCTAGCTTGCTGAAATTGATATATAATCATAGCCTGTTCATGGTAGTTTTTTTTTTCTTTCTTATTTTTGCCTGCTTCAATCTTTAATCTTTTCAATTAAGCAATCAATTGCTCAAGGCAAGGCTGTATTCATAAAACATCCATTACCCAGCCCATATTTGGTACTCACTGCATAAATGAAAAAGGCAGCACCCTAAGGAAATTTATTGCCACCATAAATATAAAGAATAAACATGTTACTTTCATTTCACTCCAGATTTCCTCCAATTTTGCTATTTAGAATATGACTGTGAGACAGCATGCAGAAATATGTGAAACACTACACAGCAAATATGATTTGTCTTTGCAAGACACTGTGGACTAACCAAGTTGTTGCCCAAGCTCATAGCTACTTGATGGGCACAGCTTTGGAGGATTTAGATAAACCACCCAAAGCCTATTTGTCATTATCTGTTTGATCTATAAATTAGAATTGAAGTCTTCCATTCTGAGCAGCCCAACATCTCCCGGTTCTGTCCAAGTATGTGAAATTTTACTATATCTTGTCTGCTGAAGATAGGTGCATGAAATAATGAAATGAACCAAAATATGAGTATTTCTGGACACCTTTTTCTCTCTCTCCCTTCCAAAAAGATCAGTTTCAGCTTAGCAGAAATTTAGGTCAATTCTTATTTTCTTTAAACTGGCTAGCTTTGCGATGCTCTCAATATCTGCTCAATGCAACTAATCTGCAAACAAGATACAATGCACTGATTCAAACACATGCTAATTTTAGGGCATCATTCTGCTCTTGATGTGAGCAGGGAGCTCCTATTGATCTCTGTAGGGGTTGGTAATGCTAGCTGAGAGCTGATAGGGCACTAGCCTTCCTCCCACGTATATCTGTGATAAAGGCTAAAAACATTAAGTCCTCCCCTGTGGCCAAATTCCCAGATGGTGTAAACCAGTGGAGCTTTAATGTCTTTAGTGGGGCTTTGTTGATTTATACCAGATGATGATCTGGATACTACTTTTCCTACATTTCACTCGCAGGTCAGTTGCTGGAAGGGAGGTCTGGAGCTGAACCCCTTGGCAGAGGCCCACAGTCCGCCACCATCCACCCAGCATGCGGGGCAAATTCTCAGGTGCCCTGGATGCTGAGAAAAGCTTTAAAAAGTGTAAGTCCCTGGAGAATCATGGTCTCAAGACAAGTGGCTTGTAATAGTCACTGGAGGATGATATATTGGTGGGATGGGTGGTGCTGCGAGCAGCAGGCAGGATGGGTGAGGCAGCATGCCAGGATCCTGGAATAGTTCAGAACTCTTTTACAGCAGAGCTGATAAGGCAGGGAGTAAAAAAAGCATCCCGGAAAGGATCCGTGGTCCTCCTGTCCAGGTGGGAGGTATGAGAAAGTAGGTTAGGCAACAGTGAAAGCATATCTTCCTCAAGAGATTCTCCAGCTGTCTGTGGTGAGAGGTGCCTGCCAGTACCTGGTGTGGCCATCTGGCCACAGAGGTGTGTAGGGTGAGCAATGCAGTGCTCTGGAGAGGTGCAGCCTGGGCACTGACAGCTGTCAGAAAATTTCAGGTCAGTACATTTGGCTTTCTGCAAGTACAATCAGGCTTACTTTGGAGACCGTGTGCTTGCTGCCTCTGCATCTCTGTTTTGCAGGGTACTCAGGTTGTTAGAGGAAGCTTTTAACATCAAATCTGTATTTGGCTATTGGATTCAACAAGCAGTAAAATTAAAATATGTACTTTAAACTTCTTAACAACAGCTAGCAGGAGACATTAAATTTTGAAACAGTTTGTGAAGATTACTCTGTTTATTGCCAATGAAAATCTTGTTTAAGAAACAACTGTTAGGAAAAGATAAAGAACGAAAAACCATCCGTCATGAGGAGAGTGACCTTGTTCCAGGGTGGAATCAAAACAATGCCCTGGGGAGTTATGTAGGCATTGTTTCAGGATTTAGTACATCAATGTTTGTCGGTAAAATTAATTGAGATACAACATGAGCCAAGCATGCCTGAACTTGCTAATCAGATAAGGATATTGCAATCATATGACATCAGTGAAAACCAGTGAACATATGTCATGTTATGTATATGGCAAGGTGGAAGGAATGTTCCAGACTACACAAGGTGGCACAGAGATTCCTGGAATGTCAGAAAATCCTGATCTCCCTGGTGCAGACATCCATAGATGAGATCAGATATTAGACAAAATTATATTGAACAGCTATTCCCACTGCTTCTAAGCTGCCCACAACCAGAAATCCTCTTTCTTGCAGGACTGCAGCCACAGGTCTCTTTTGTGGCTTTTAGTACAGTCTATATTTTTGTTAGTACAGTCTATATTTTTGTCTATTTTCATTATTTAGAGGAAGAGCATACGAACATGCCTGTGTCAGTACATCCAAGCAGCCAAAGACATTTATGCTCAGCAGGTAGCTAATGGACTGCAAAGCCCTTGCCCCAGCCCCATCAGGAGTGCTTGTTTATGTCTGGCCTTGTGCAAGAATTATGTATCACTTTGCTCCCTGGCCGTACTTCTGTGGTGGGGTACTTGACACTTACTTGGACAATTATGGAGGAAATTCCATCATTGCTATTCACTGACACATTTGTAGTGGCTCTTGATAGAGCAGCTGAGGCCTGAGAGGAGATAGCAAAGGAGCTGTGTCTTCCCCTTTGGCCATCTCTCCTGAGAAGGAGGAAGTGAAGGGATATCCCCTTGGTGTCTGTCCTGGTGCCAGGGAGCTCTGCAGCCTGCAGACTTGTTGCTCCATTATCTCTCAAACCGCAGAGCCACTCACAAATGCTCATCAGGCTGTGATATCCTTTTCTGCTGTTGTGTTCATAATTTGTGACACTTTTGGCTGAGGCAAGCAACACCACAGATGTGTATGCTGCTTTAGTAGCACTTTGTAGGGCCCATTAATAGCTTGTACCTACAGCCTATCTATTCATTATGGCAGGGTGTGATGCAGTGGGCCACTGCTACTCTGCAAAGGCTTGCTTTTTCTGCCCCGAGGGAAATGCACAGTCCCCATCCCAGTATTTCCTTGTGTTGCAAGAGGTTGGTGTCACACTGGTGCCTTTCTCTTCTTCTGACCTCAGCCCAGGTGTGCAGAGGCTGGGGGCACCTGAAAGGGAGGCTGACGTGGCTCTCTAGGGAAGTGGAGCAGCACCAGGAGTACGAGAGCAGCTGCCAACAGCTGTTGGAAGCCTCAGGAGTGCACTCCATACTGCTTTATTAATTTGCTAATTATTTCCTAAAATGGAGGGGGGTGGTAAGGAAAGCAAGATGGTGCGAGGGCAGAGTCTGCTTGTTGGCAGGGCAGAGGAGAGGCACTTGAACTGGCTCTAACACACGCAGAGCAGTAGGAGGTCTGTGGGATGGAGCTGGACTATTTCTGCTTTGACAAAAGAAGCCAACATTGGCATAAATGTGTTTTCATTGAGCTTGTTCAAAGTGTTCTGAGAAGCAGCAGGCACAGAAAATGCTGTGTGCTTGTGCTGAAAATTACGCAGATTGAGCGCTGTGCAGATTGTAAAGGAAAAGTACTCACAAGGTGAGAAGAGCCCAAAGCAGAGGGAGTCTGTACCAATAAAATTCAGCCCCTGTTGTATGTGTATTCTGAATGGTGTGCATGAATGAGGTGCTCACATGTAGGCTTGGTCATTGCCCTGCTACCACTGACAAGGCTGGGTGACCCCCTTGCTCCCACCACTGAATTTTAGGAAGAGGGACACTGGTCTCCTTGCCAGAGGTGTGGGGGTGGGGAGCAGGAGAGTGGTAAGGAGCAGCTTCTGACTTTGGTGGGATGTCATCATGAGAGTGTTTGTGCCTGTCCCAAATATCAGTAAAGGATTTAACTGGAAAATCTTCATTTTACCATCCATTCTTGAAAACAACCAAGACAGTCTCCCTCACTCTCCTGCCCCCTACCTGGAGCTGTTGCCCAGCTGTGGGGGCACATGGAAAGCCGATGTTGGCTGCTGTGTGAGAGAAGCTATCCGCTGAAGCACTAAGCTCTTTATCTGCTTTCTTTCTTGTAAGAAGCATGGGGTAGCCTGACAGAGTTATTAGTGTTTTTCTTGTTTTTCACTGGCTATTAGAAAATCTGCTCTGAGGAGCTGTTGACTATGTGCAATTGATTACTCACCTTCTGACGGTGGATGGGTTGCAGCATGAATGTTGTCATGGTTTGACGCTGGCCCAATGCCAGTGCCCCCATGAAAACCCATCTTCCCCTGGTGTCCGCTGTGAGATGTGATCAGAGACAGAGCAAAGCAGGCCTCCACTTGTAAACAAGAAAAAAACACTTTATTATCACATAACTACAATAAAATTAACATACAGAGCAGAATGGAAACCTTTCAAACATTTCTCCTCCCCCCACTCAATTCTCACAGAATAACACAAAACCTTAGTTCTTTATCCAGTCCATCACTCTTCAAATAATCAACACAGTCCATCTCCACCCTTCCGACAATCACCTCTCATTTCATCGAGGAGAGAAGAGCCCTCCTTGTGCTACCACAGGTAAATCCCCGTCACTCAGCAACTACACGTCGTGACTTCTTCCTTCCATGTTCAGTGCTCTTACCACTGCACATGGACCAGAGCTGCTTTTAGGGTTTCCCCTTTCAAGGATGCCTTGCCCAGTTCCAGAAGAGAACGACAGTCTCTCACCTTTTCGGGACACCAGTCCCCCCCAATATTTCACCCCCTGGGGCCGAGGGGTCTCACCATCACTTCATCACCTGTCGTCTCCGCTCACATCACTCCTTTGGCGCCGCCTCCCCCTAAAATGCAGTCTCTGTATTACAGGAAAAGGTTCTGTTCATGGCTATACAAGAAAAGTCCAGCCAAAAGCCACTCCATCATCTCCTCCACTTAGGATTTCTCAACATCTCTCAGTCCTTCTTCACTTGCACAGCTCTCATCACACTTGCACATTTCCTCTTATCCGTCTCTTTTTCCCTCGACTCCCGGAGGATCAGCATTTATAAGGTTTCCATCGTCCCACAGAAGGGTTAAAATCACAGTCTCTGCTCATTCCGAACTCCCACGCTAGCTCCGCCGGCTCCGCTGGGCACTCTACCCATTGCCCCCCCACTTCTCTTCCTCGGCCAGGCCAGTGCTATCGAATTTCAAGGTAGCACTGGCACCTCTCTCTCTCTCTCTCTCCCTTTTGAAAAAGGGGGGCTGCCCGCTGCCTCTCTGAGTTCTTCCACCCTTCCATCTCTGTGGGGAACTCACTCTTGTCCAAACCATCGCCTCCCGTCCTCTGCCCAAGGCTCCGGCCCACCTCCCTCAGCCGCATGGCTTTCCCCTCCCCCGCCCAGCCCGAAGCTGGGCAGGGGAGGTCTGACTCCTCCATCCACCGGAACCAAGAAGAAGGTTCCCCTGGGAGTTCTTCGCTTTTAACCCCTGTGTTCTCAGAGGCGTATCCATATCCTCAATGGTCAAACCAGGTGTCAATATCCACATCTGAGCACCTATTGGTTTGACCACCACCACCTCCCAAAAACTCATTTCCTCTCAAACCACAACATTGTCAGCAGTAGCTTGGAGGCAGTCTGGGGAGATGCCACCTTATTCCTGCAGGGAATGCTCTCCTAAAGACAACAGGCACACAAAAGCAAAAGCAGGAATAAACCAGCTGGGGTAAATTCAGAAACAAAACCCTTGCACTGCCCAACCCAAACATGAGAGCAAAACAAACTTGCGATGAACCCTTTCTAAGGTGTGAAGAAAGGTAATTTCTCTTGTTGTCATGACAGTGTTTCTGGGAAGGAAAGGTTAATGTAGCTGAAGAAGCACATGAAAACTGGCCTGTGAGATTTCTGACCCAACACTGGAGACTGAGAGGTATGAGAGTCCCTGAGTCGTGTGTGCTTGTGCCAACTGTACTGCTCTTCCTGCACTCCAGAGGTACAAGGGCTAGTCCATGCTCCATGAAGAGCATCATTCTGCCTAACACCAAAACCATAGTTATCCCCACCTAAAATAGCATCCTTGTCATAGATAATTCCACTACAGTTCCTCTTTGGAGCACCTCTGGTGACTCCAGTGGTGTTACACTGGAGATCATACCCCTGTTCTTCCTGTTTGACTATTCACCTTACTGTCTCCTCTCACTTCTCTGTGAAAATTGTTTCAGGTTCAATACCTCCTAGTTCACTTACTCATTTGCATCTCATTTTCAGTGAAGCACAAGCAAAAGGATATTGAAAGTGATGAGAAAGGACTTTTTCAGCTGGAAACTCTCACTACCCTCTTCTACATTGAAGAAACATGCATTACAGCTATATTACTGTCAGACCTCAAAATAGTAGCTGGACTCTTGAAACCTTCTTTTGAATGGTGATTCACCAGGTTTCAGACACACAGGGCTAATCTTTACACACAAAGGCTGCCTTTAAAATCCCAGTGGTGGAAATAAGTAGGGAGTCAAACCTGCACTTGAGAGCAGTTTACTTCAGAAAAGTCCTTTTGGAATCTGGTTATTTTGCTAAGGAGAGTGAAATTTCCTGTCATGGAGTACTCACAGATATTTCTGGAGACTCTGCATTTAAGAAAGGGAGTGTATCACTGATTGATTCAAGACATCAGCAAGAGCAATGGCAAAGGGTTGTACATAAAATCTCATCAGAACACCCCAAAGATGTGTCCCTTCTTGCTGGAGCTCCACCAACAGGGTTGGATGCAAAGCATCAACTCTTCACAATTCAAACATGCACACTTGGAGTGTCTTTGGTCTATCTGACAGAAAAATATGCTGTGTTGTGAAAACACACCTCTCTAGTTTTCTCCCCCCCTCCCCCCATCATGTCTTCTTATATAAACTGGGACCAACCTCCAGGGTGAGAGGCAAGGAGAACACTGAGTGCTGTACTAAAGTACTACATGATCTTTACAGTCTTTTGATGAACTCATATTCCTTCAGGTATAGAACGGCTGGGAGAGCATGTTTAGACTGGTAACTCTCAAGTGCAGGAAAAGCCTAGCAGAAACAAAAGGGAGAGCTTAATTGCTTTTTTTTTTCTTTTTTTGTAAATTATTACTATTATTATTTACTTATTTGCCTCAAAGGGAATGACAGGCATGAATTTCTGTGAAGAGCTGTGTTGCTTATCTTGCCTTGCTGGCATGTTTGTGTATTTTTGTGTCTGCATTTGTGCGAGCCTTGTGCAGTCTAAATTGTCTTACTCCTCTCCCTATACCTCAAGATCCTGTTTATGAGGAGGCTGCCTGTATTTGAGCCTTTTCATCTCAAGGAAGCAGTTTGCTGTCTGGTACTAAAATAACCACTGCAGGAATCGGTCTGTATTTTTAGGTTACAGGATGAATCAAGGACTGGCCTTATGAATTCCTCTGGCTTCTAAGCTTCCTATTGCACCAGAAAACCTTGCTAAGGTGCTGCGGCAAAACATATTTAAAGCTAAACACCACAAAGTGCTGCAAGGAGGCTGAGTGTCTGCAGAGCAGCCTTTTGTTTCCTTGTAGAGCAGCAACCATCATCAAAAATTAACACAGTTTTTGGTGAAGCTCCCCAGCTGGCTGTGCATAGTTTATGGCAATCTAGCAAGTCTTTGCAGAGGCTGCCCTGGTCCCGGGACTAGGCAGAGGAGACCATCCTGGTCAGTTCTAAGTCCCAGGAAGGCTCTTTTGTGTTCTGCTGACATCATACTGACATCAGCTTGCTGATGTAAAAGTCCTGCAGCCTGCACTGGATGAAGAAGGAAAAGAATGCCATGAACACCATAATATTAAAGCTCAAGTAGACTGGGTTTCAGACTAACACTGAGAAACAACACCAAGTTCAGGCCAGGTGCTTTTCAGTACTGCCAGGATCTCTCAAGTGGTATAAACCTGGTTATGAGGCTGAAGTGAGCTCTGCTCATGAGGCTCCTCATTCTGACTGGACCCAAGCCCAGCGAGAAGAGCAGAAGGAGGGTAAGAGTGAAAGCAGAGGGAAAGCAATCCTAACAAAACAGCTCATGGTCTGCAGCTTTTGGAAGCCTGGCTCCTCTTCCAAATGAACGCTAAATTTTCAAGCCTAGGTGTGTATTCAGGCAGCTGAGAAGCTCTTGCTGGCAGAAATCAGGTATGGAACAGCCTCTGGCTTGACCAACAGCACATGCCTACTCAGAAAAGCATTACAGCACTAGTTTGGTGCCTAAATTGTTGTTGAAATCAGAGAGGTTAAGCACATGCTGCTTTGCTGAACTGAGCCTAGAGGCAGGGAGGAAGAGAAATAAACTAGTGAGCAATAACAGTAGCAGAACTTGGGTCTCCCAAACCAGCATCAGCACCTGCTCCACCAAGAGCTCCTCAGGGCAGCTGCCTGTTGTAGATTAAAAAACATTTATTTTGGTGGGGCCCTGGACTCTATGCTGGGTCATACACTGAAATAAGTAAATGAAACTGCTGTCATGGCTGTCTGTTCCTGAACTATCACCTCTTGACACAATTTTTTATGGGAGGATTCAGAAGCTTGTTTAGCCTGTCAATCCACTGCTGTGTCAACAAGAAAAAGTTAAGCCGTTTCTCTTTTGAGTGATTGAGGATTCATTCCCCAGCAAGAAAGGGAAAGGCTGAAATTCCCATATGCTAATGATGTGAAGTGTTGGGTTGGATGGGCAGGTTTCTCATATTCAACTATTTAGAAAGCATTAAAGAAATGTTCAGCATTTGATAACCTAATGCTCTTCCTAGGTATGCAAATCATACATCAAAGACAGATGCTTCTGCTGTACACATGTGGTACTGATAATTCCTAATGCTAGGAAATTTCTGGCAAAAAAATACTTAATACTTAGATAGTAACACAATAGATTCCCCCTGATTTCTAGGTACTACTTGCAAACTTTTTCTAGGAAAACATGAAAGAAAGAACATAGATTTCTAGGGCTCCATTTAATTTTAACTGAACATCATCCAAACAGTGGAGCACAGGAGTTTAGGCAAGACGTTTTACTTGTAAAGGATTTACATGTGGTAGCATCAGATGTCCTAGTTATTTAGTTGCAACTAAACAGGGTGCCATGAGGTTCCAGGGACTTCATGGGACACAGTAGGGTTGTAAGAACAATACGTTGTCCTGGTTACATCACTTTATTCAAATAAAAATAAGAAAAATGAGTTTGACCAGGTATTCTTTAGTACTGAGCACTCTTGAGCTTGAAGCCTTTTTCAAAACACTACAAGGCTGAAAAGCAGCTTTGCCAAGGCAGCATTGCAGGCTCCCACATTGATTGTCTCTTAATAATTTCCATATAAAGCATGTGGAGTTTACAAGAAAAGAACCCAAGCCGCCTGGTTGTTTTTTTTTTTTTTTTCTATCTGCCAGCCTCGCAAAAGTAACCCCAACTTTCTCCTTTCCTGGTACTGTCACCAGCAATAAAGGCTCTGCAGGCCACATGGCTACTTGATATTAATAAATCGAGCAGTGACAGGGAACGATGCCAGGCCCTGGCACTTGCATGTCTGTGCTGTTAATTGTTTGAATGGTCTCTGGCATGGCCGAGCCTGGTGCCAGCTAATGCTCTCCCAAACAATTCCTGGCACGGCACTGGAGTCAGTGCCAGCCAGCGCCAGCTCCCAGGAGGTGGGTTGGATGTGGCCCTGCTGTTCTGCAGACAAGGAGAGTTCAATAGCATGGAGGTAGGCTTTTCCATGCCAGTTGGCCTTGGGGCCACTGCACAGTCCTGCACACATTTAGCTTATTAGTGCAGATGTAGCCATTATGTCTTCAGGAACACCCCTGCAATTCTGAGGCTCATTTAAAAAAAAAACCAAAAAACAAAACAACAAAAAACCCCACAACAACAAAACCCCACATGTGATTTAACATCAATAGTATTTTACCCTTGTTAAAGCTGACTGCAGTCAGAAAAGCATGTATGCAAACATGGCAACTCTATACAACACATCTCCCCGTGGGTCTTCTGAGTAACATCTCTTTGCTTTGTTCATTAAAATGAATGTTTATTACACTTTGGTCCCGTTAACAATGCATAGACATTACATCATATCCTAAGTCACTATGAAAGGATCCCACTGTTTAAAGACTTAAAGGGACCATACAGGCTCAGTCACACTTGCAAAGGGTAAAAAACATGGAGATCTTAATTTTTGGAAAGAATTTTAAACTTGCATAGGAGGTTTCACCCAAGAATCTTGAAGCAATTCTCAAAGCAAACTAAATATTAGTGATCTTCATAGAGAAGCTGGGAATAGACACTCACAGTGCCTAAATGACCTGGCTAAGCAGTCTGTAGCACATCAGAAGTCAAGAGCAAGGCTCAGGGCTTCCCCTGGCCTCTCTGCTGATGGCCCCACAGTGATGTGACAGCTCTTGCAGCGACAGCTAAAAATGGATGAACCTGTTGGAATAAAACAAGAACAAACTTTTGCCTTGGGCTCAAGCAGAACAGAAACTTTTTCTAGACTTAAAACCCATTATTTAACTTCTTTTTTTCTTTTTATAAAATTTTCTCACGCTTCTGCACTTCCTGATTTAGGGTTGGACAGGAACCAGAAAATAAATACTGAAATACCATGAGAAAGGTTATTCTTGTGGTATTTTCACCCAGACTGAAAGTGTGGTGTGCTCATGAGAAAGCATGTCCCAGAAAAATTTCCACAGCAGAGGTTCACATCAATTCAAGCAAGTACCAGACGGTCTGTGAACTTCTGACTCCCTGTAGGTTCCTACATGCTTTTATATCTAAGAGAAAAAGAGACAGAGATCTGAATATCAGTGCTGGATCTGAGATTAGCTCAGAGGGAGGGGGCAAACGCCTCTGGGCATGTGCAATGCAGGAGTAGTGCTCCTGGTTGCATGGTAAAGATGAAACAATACCAACCTCCCCTGCCTGCTCCCTGTCCCTCCTTGTGGGGCAGATTCTGGGTGTTTGGGGGTGTTTTTAGCCCGTTGTTCCTCCTGCCATCTGTGAAAAGCCAGGCTGAAAGCATCGCCGAAAGAGCCCGCTGATGGGGGAGGAGGCTTTGGGAGGAAAAAGGGCCCTGGGAACCTGGCATAATTTTTAATATACTTGGTACCAGGCCTTGGAAAATATTTATATAACATGCAATTTATATTTTATATAATATATAGCTGAATAATGCAGGTGCAATGGCTATACTTTCTGCTGACTATCATGGCCCTCTCATGCTGTGTTTACTGGTTGGAGCTTTTAATAATCTTTTAACATTAATTTGACTCCACTTGCACTCCCTTAAATTTGTCTAGTGCTGATTCCACTAAAAATGGCACTGTAGCTGTTTAAAGATCATTCAGTACCCTAAAACTAAAACCCTCAACTCTGTAGAGTGGCTGGATGATATTCTCTGAATGCATTTATCTTTTTCCTTCCAAAAATAGCTGGACTGGAGTGACGGTGTGCACACCCAGGTGTGTCAGTGCAGAGGTCAGGTGGGTGGAACTGGAGGGTGGCTCACTGCAGTGCACTCCTGCATGGATGTATGCGCACGACTGGAAGGTTGATTTTGGATGAGTGAATCATGTTTCAGAAAAGAGTTTTTTCTCTGTCGAAGAAGATTACCCCATGGGTTCAGACTAGATTTGTGTGTCCTGCAAAGCTAAAATGTGGCCTGAAAGGGTCACATTATGTCCCTCAGATGAGCTTGATAGGCGATGTATGTGAAAGAAGGCAGGGTTAAAACCCAACTTGCTGATTCCATCTCCATCCCCTAAGCCAGAGAGATGGAGCCAGGGAGGAACATGAATACTGTGGCAAAGCAAACATCAGCTAAAGACAAAGAAGGGAGAAATTCTGGGGAAGTGAGACAGTAACAAAGAAGTAAGCTTGCTTGGCACAGCAGGCATTATTCAGGCTGGGAGATTCAGAGAGTCAGAGGTTTTATTAATGTTTGTTTACTAAATGCACCCACTAGTGTCCCTCAGTGACGGGGGGTCCTCCCCTGTGCCTCTCTCACCCTGGTGCCACTGTTTGTTTAATCCAATTAGGCTGCCCCATGGCAAATTCCTTGCCAGCCTGGCAGAGGTGTCTGTGAGGCCAAGAGCTGAGCCTCCCTACTCCTGGAGGGTAGCACCTTGAACCCAATGCCTTCCCAGCATAGGAAATGGAACTGCTCCTGACATAAGCTACTGCTCAGCAGGGAAACATGGCCTCTTAACATTAATTATTATGTACCAGACTGTTCCTAAATAAAAGATCCACTGGCAGGAGAAGCCCTTTTAAATCAACAGAAAGGGTTTCTGAAGGCAAGATTTATAGTTCACCATGAATATCCAAGCATAGGAGAAATGTGGGGCAAGAGTCTTCCTGGCTTCAGTCTTCTGACTATCTTCAGATCTGTTGTGTGGATGAAAATGATCTGTCTTCTTGGGAAAAGAAGGAGAGGGAATGGGCAATGGAGGGCATAATGCTGACAGAGGTTAGCTGGCATACAGGCAGAAATACCCTCACCTCTGGATGGAACAGCTCAGCTATGCCAGGTGGTATTAGTCAGCAAGGCAGCCTATCTGGGGAAAGAGCCTCAGAAGAGGCAGAAGTCAGCAGCCTGTTAAAATGCCTCCAGGGCTGGTGCAGATGGAGATGTACCGTGGTAATGTACCCATGCCTTGCAGATCCCAAATGTTGTCCTCTGAAGCCTGAACAAAGTACATGGCCCTCAAAGGTTAATCCCTGGCATTTACTCCCTTCTCCCCTGCTTCAAGTCACAGCCTCTCACCACAACTTCATGGAGAGGGCCAGGTCCTAGGACATCTCAAACTGGTGCTGATGGATCTGCTGCACTGTGTTGGACCCCAGTCAGAGCATGCATGGGCAGGCACACAGCTCCAAGGTGCAGCAGCTCTGCTGCCTGTCTCTCTTCTCCTGGAATAATAAAAGCAAATCACAGCTCTTCTTTGGTCCTTCCATGTCCGGATCTCATCAGTTGCTCTCTGGGGACAATGAAAGAGTCAGCAGAAGAGATGCTTTAATTTCCTGAAAGGTCAAATAACTGGGGACACCCTTCTTTTCTAATGGACTGCTAAACTTGCTGCTGGAGCAGCAGGCTTTAAAGTCTCCGTAACTTTCCAGCTCAAGGGATTAGAAATTATGTCTATTTACTTTCAAGTCATGAAAAGCAGCTCCTTTTAAAGAACTGCTGAGGTCCTGGGAACCTGGAAAGGGGTTTCCAGGCATGTGGTAACTGTCCCTGCAGAGCCCAGCAAGGCCAGCACAGCCCTGGGCTGCATGCAGTTGATAAAATGGGATGGCAGAGAGTTTGCAAGGGAGGAGGAGGAGGGGAAAAGAAAACTGGCATTTTAGATTGCTGTGACCTGGCCTGTTCTTAAAACTGTTCTTGCCCTGTGTTGACAATTTCCATGACTCTTTTGTCCCAGAGCTCAAAGGAAACTTCATGCTGCTTTCACTTGCTGATGGAAAACAGGAATGAATACTTAACTGGCAATGATGACAGATGAAGATTTCACATTAGAGAGGGGTCCCTGGGTAAATCCCACCCTCATGGAAGGGACTTGCCTCCTTACACTGCTGTGTTACTCTCGGTGCATCACGACCAGAGAAGGGGATATGGCAAAATCTGAGCAAATTTACTCTCCTGAAAAGGTAAGGGGCTTTCACTCCCAAGCAATGGCACCTGTTTGTTTGCAGGCCTGAGTGTAGGACAGCTGACCAGCAAGGAGCTTCATCTCCTCTTCACCATGATGTAAATTCTGGTGCCATGGCAGTAGACAGGGAAGAGTGTATGGGAAAAGACTGGGCTGGCAGAGTCAAAATTAGGGAGTGGGAGCAGGGTTGTCTCTGCTTTCACTTTAGATATCTTAATTGAGGAAATACCAGACTAAATTCACTGACATGCACTCAAGAGGGAGGGCATCAGTTAGTGGAAAATATTTGAGAAAAAAGCATTCTGACTTCCTGGACAATAAAAAATAAGGAATGATTGATCATTTGATCAGTTGATTGATTTATCTATCCGTCTCTATATATAACAACTTGCAATGTATGAGTTTGAAGTACAAAACTATACCATAGAAGTTACAGCACTCACACAATAAAGTTTACATTGTGAAGTAAATCCCACATCTACTTCTGCTTCCAGTTATGTAAACTAGCCATAGTACACTATTCCAATTGCAGAACTAGCAATTTTAATAACTGTATAGGAGTAAACCAAAGCAGAGCTGGACTTGCTTCTCTACACCTCACACACATACCATAAGAGGTTGGCAACCCATAGCTCTATGAACATTAACATCACACACATGAAAGTGATAATGAGAAGATAAATTGCATTTATTATTATGCACCTTTGACCACCTCAGCTGCACTCTGCTTGCTAATGCAGTCCTAATGGGACTGCTTCTAGCAATCCAAAAGTCTGATCATTTTCAAACAGCCACCATTATTTTTGCTAAACAACCTGTCAGAATAGGTGCTTCTGTCTGTCTCTCTACACATAGCACTTTTTAATTCTGAATTTTAAGATGGATGAAAATCATTCCTGAATTAGCCCCAGGCTTAAGGTCTTTACACTTTAGGTAAAAGGACAATTTATTTCTCAGTGTTATAGCTCAAGGAATTTTTAAACCACAGTTTCAGGTGTTCTGCACAGGCTATAAAATTAACTGAAAAATAACCATGTAAGGATGCATTGGAAAGTTTGTTTTTATTTGAAAACAACATATTCTAATCATTTTTTATTTCCTCCTGTTTATGAAGCTTGACAATTTGTCTATTCCAAGTGTGATTTTCTAGAGGTCAGGAAAAGATATTAAAATCTTTTAAAAGCATATAAAATTATCTTTATGAATAAAATGTTGTTTGAAAAGTTTTTTCAGAACCATCTCAAGCTCCTCTCTTGGAGTTATCATATATAGTTATCATTAAGGATTTGCGAATGAACTAAATTCTCTTTTTGTCTATATTCATCATTAGAAATTCACCACAGCTAAGCAACTGCTTTTTTTTTTTTATCCTTCACATATGTGGTCATTTCATTCTGTCTCTGAGTACTTGAGGAATGAAAACTTGTGGCCTTCATTAAAATGTAAGGAATGTCCTTCAGAGACTTGGAGGAAGCTGGTTTGGAAAAAGTTCAAATGTGGTTGTTTGGAGTACAAAATTCAGCCTGGGTCAGAGGTGAGTTTTTGATTAGCCACCATAGTGCTAAACTGTGGTTGGCTCTATCCTTTTCCTTGGTTTCATGTCCTGGGACCCCCTTTATGACGCCAGTCACTTTCTGGGTTGTCCTCACCATTGGCTGGTGTTTGTCAGGAGAAACAACCAGGTTGCTTAAGGTTCAAATCCACTACTTTGTGGTGAGTTATAAGCGCATCCTATGTGAAACACTGGTATTTCCTCTACTTTCAGTTGAGCATCTTGCACACAAATTAGAAGGTGGATTAATTTATCAGCAGTTGTGATTAATGATGCCAGTAATATGAGCCCAATGTATCCATAAATTATGGCTCAGCTTCTCTCTCTTCCACTCTGGCTGTTGCAGCTGCCTTAGAAATCATAATGTGCAACAACAAAGCATTAAAGCATTGGGGCTCTTCTTAATTTCTTCTGGCTCTTTAGCCTTACAGGCTACTTGGTTCACTGGTATGGCTATTTCTCTGAGGTACATGTCAAGTTTGCGCTCTGTCTTCCACCACAAAGGCTAAATTCCTCTTTTTTCCCTGTCTGAATTCAGCTAATATTCATCAATCCCATTGATCCAGGTGCTCTACATCCCAGAAATATGCCAAATATTTCTGACAATGTGGAGGTAAAAAAAAAAAAAAAAAAAAAGGAATAAAAGAATAATTGGCAACTTTGCAGCCTCCAAATTAAGAGAAAAGAAGAACAGAAACTGAATATGGTAGGAAAAAAAAACAAAAACAAAAAAACAACCCCAAAGGAAAGAAGAAGAAAAATGCTGCACTGAATAACATTTTCCCTTTTAGTTTAAACAGGATTTTCTTTTTAGCCTCTTCTGAGGACTTCTTCTGGGTATAATTCTCTCCAATAGCCCTGCTAGTGATGTTGTGTTTTTACCGTAATTTGTTAGTCAAGCATGAACCAGGACCTCTGTGGGTTCCCATTCCCAGCCTTTTTGAAGGCTAAATAGTTCCATTCTCTGCACTCATCTGCTGCCACAGGAGAAGAAAAAAATGTAGGAAATTTGGATCCGTCTAAGCCTGGCTTGGAAATTATGCCTTGGGTGATGAAGCCGGACTGTGTTATTCCAGCTGACATTTGTATTTAGCATAGTTAGAGTTAAATGCCAATATCTGGCATTGTACACTGTAATTAGCAGTATCATTTGTCCTCATCTGAGCACTTCAAGGAGTTTTTTGTTCTGTTTTTGTGAACAACTTGCTGGGATGCATTTTTACTGAAAATTTTGTAGAAAAAAGATCTATTTGAATATAAAAAATGGCTTTTTGTTGTTGCAGTTGTTCTTCTGATAGCTATAAGCCATAGTGCATAACAGACAGATGCTTCTACCAACACTGTGAAGTTTCCTAAGGACAATGCTGTTTCAAAAATGCTTGCAGTGTAGTTAGTAACCTCAAGTCTCACTTAGGCTGTCGTAAATAAGAGCCAAAGTCTTGGTCTTGCTCTGAGCACAGCATGGGCAGCCTTGGGAAGTCGGAGAGCTCTGGGTGGATGCTGTCTGCCTGCCTGGAGCTTGCTGCAGGATCCAGTCCAAATTTGCCTTGCAGTCACCAGTCTTGTTCTTCCTTGAGTCATTCAGCTGCTCCGAGCTAGAACCAGAGCTGGGCCCCACGTTGCTTTGACACTGCTTTGCAGCCTCTGCTCTCGAGCCCCATGCAAAAGCCAAGAGAAGAAAATTCACCAGGGCTGCAGCCAGAAAGTCTGCTCTGAATGGCTGTGGGCATTGTACCTGTCCTGAGAGCTTAGTATTTGTGAAATGTTTTGAGTCCTCTGGAGGGTGGGTGCAGGCTAAGCCACAAAAGGTATTTTTGGGGTTGCAGAATACACCCTGGTGGCTTGTAGACACAGCTGCCTCTGAAGACACTGGGAGCATTTACATACTAAGGATGACAGCAGCCAGGACCAACATGAAATAGCCATGGGAGGACTTTGAAAAAGTTTTAAGTAAGAGACATGGAGGCTGTTAACACTCAGGGCCAGACCCTGACCCTCCCACTGGGCAGGCGTGCAGCCCAGCCGGAACTGTGTCGCCTGGCGGGGCTCCATACCAGGGAACAATAATCACGTCTAAGGATGGCTGGCCTGCCTGGGTGGCAGTGCTGGCGTCCTGGGCTCTGCAGACAGCACACAGCTGAGAGGTCACCGAGGTTTTAAGGCTGTTCACCACAGGGCAGACATTCACTGACGAATGTCTTCAGAGGAGATGTGAGGGTGTTTGGTAGGGCATGAGAAGACAGAAGGGTCCTGTCTGCCCTGGCTGTGGCTTGGGTTGGCTGCGACACAAGCTCTGAACATGGGGCAGCCTGATGCTGAGCTGGCCTGGGGCTGGTGGGGAGTGGTTCCATCCCAGGTATATCCCAATGGCCCTGGTGGTATGGACTAGTCGTCCATGCATCCCTCTGCTTTCCTTCAAGAGGTGTTTTGGAGGATTAGGGGATCTGAATCCCTGCCTCCCAGAGCTGGTCCACACACCCCACAGTCCTCTATGCGCATGCCCGATGGGACATAACCCCAGGAAATTGTTGCAGCTCGACTCCTGTGTTCACCGCTGGCTGCATCTTTAGCCTCTTGGCCCCTGCTGAAACGTGGGGCCCCTTCCTTGCACTGCCTTCTCCCCACTGCTCATGCCTTTGGCTGGGGGACTCATGGCTGGGGACTCCCCGATGCACCTCCCCAACAAACGTCTCTCTTCCTCCCGGCTGCTCGTGCCCACCCCAGCTTCTAGCACACTTCTAACTCGCTTGCATAAGATACACAAACCTAAAATGCAATACATGAATTAAGTTAATTATCCAATTAATTGTAGCTACAACACATCTGCTATTGTTTCATGGGCTCTTCTCAAAATTTAAAACAGATTTAAGGGAAAAAAAGGCAAAACAAAATACAAAAAAAGATCTTTCTGCCAGGGCAAATCCTCAGCATGCTATGAACAAATAAGACATCTGTTTAAAGTAAATTTGGGCTGGGGAGGATGGACTGGAGACAATAACAAGAGCGAGAAATAATAATGACAAGGCAAAATCCCAAAGAACTACACTCCCACTTTGAGCCAGAGGCAGCTCTCTTGTTGCTATGCAGGATTCTTCAATAGAATCTGCGAGCAACTTAGCTGATCTTCTGAAAGTTAAATTGTAGTAAAACCATCAGAAAAGCTGTCAAGCCCTGTCTCTTCATGGCGTTTGTGATCAGAGGTGGTCGGGATGTAGGGGGGTGGAGGGAGAGGAATTAAATCTATGACTAAACATTTTTCACAGCAACAAAAGGACGGCGATTAAGAGATAAATTAATGCTCTGGCAACGCTTCCTGTTTTGAAGGATGCAGCAGTGGGTAATGAATGGCTGTGTTTGGAGTGAGCCTGAAGAGCCTCTTGCAGAGCTCTCTGCTCAGGCCAAACTGCAATAAACTGACCCTCCTCGTCTCCATCTCCTGCAGGAAATGGACTTAAGAAATCCTTGGCAACCTCTGCGCCCCCTTTTCCCCCAGGGTTGTCGTCGATCGTTTGATCTTTCCCTCTTTCTCTCTCTCTCCCCCGCTTCTAACCTTTTCCAATTCCCCCTCCCTTGGAGTCTGAAGTCTATTTTCGGTGCTCTGCTGTTGAAAGGCTTTGAAAGTTTTGTTTTCAGCAAAATATTTCCTTGAGAGCTCCCGCCCTGTTCCCTGCTCCACACTGTGGGCTTGCAGGTTATGTTTAATGCCCCCTGGAGCGAGTCACGGGGCCCCTCTGCAGCCTGGTCCAGACCGCAAGTGACAATACATGCCCCTGCTTATTTCCAGGAGAAACTCTGAGAGGTGGCTGTGCCTTCAGGCTCACATGGAGTGTCTGTGACATCTCTGGGTCAGTTCCAAGAGTGTGGCCAAGTCACCTCCATGGGGGAGCAAGGACAGACTGGTAGGGGAAGAAGAGATGGGAGCCAGCATGTCCAGCTGGGTAGTTTGTACAAAGAGCAGGTCCCCTTTTTTCCTCCTGCTTTTGGTGCCTCTGGGAGATGCTGAGAGCAGGGAAGGGCTGGCTGGGACCCCTGTGGTTACCCCTTGTGCTGAAACTCGGGTGGGGCGAGCACCATCCTGAGTGGGCTGTTGTCCCCAGTCCCTGGGGGACATTGTCCAGTGCAGCCTGAGCAGCTGGGCATGGAGCCCCGTGTCCATGCCTGTGCTGGAGCACCACTCGCTGCCCGCTGGCCTTTCGCTGCAGCGGGAAAAGGCCGCCCGGCAGCAGCACCACCACCTTCCCCCCCCGCGGCTGCTCAGGAACACAAAACAATTTCCTTGGGATCAGTGCCCGTTTCCTCCCCGAATGAGCTGTGAACAAGGGTTTCCTTGCTGCCACTGTGTCCCACCCATATCCTCCTGAGCCCGCCCTTCCAATCCGACAGCACAAACTCCCGAAGGAAGTGTTCAACCAGAAGCTCAGCTGGGGAAGCTCAAGTGGGCTTGCTTGGCCATGGCTGGAGCAGAGGGGGCATGGCAACCTCCCTGCAAAACAAAGCAGAGCTTCACATGTACAAGAGGAGCTCGCTCACTTTGACATTACTGTTTCTCCATGCCAAGGTTTATCATGGCTCTGGGGCGGTGTTGGCTGCCTGCTGTGCACCAAGTGAGGGGGTCCTTAGCTTAGCAAAAAGGCTGCTAAAGCTTTAATTCTGCCTGATGCAGCTTCGCTTGCCAGTACAATTATTTCAATGTATTTTTTCATTTCCTCCAGAACCAGATAATAATTGAGGGTCTTTTGTGTTTGACGGCACAGAGGAAGAAGGTGTTCATTGCACATTGTGTGCAATGGGCTGTGTGGCGCAGCAGTTTGCTGTCACTCCCCAGTGCAGCTGAGAGCTTCTGTAGGGCTTCATCAGACACAGGGGAGGGGGAGACCCAATCCCTGCTGTGTGGTCTCTGCTCTTCAGTGAACCCATCTAACCTGCCACTTGAGAATTTGTCCAGGCACAGAAGAGGCATCCCTGGGTAGCAGATTCCTCAGTGGAACAGGTATTGGCCATTCCTTACTGCTGGATGCAATCTGGATATGTACTGACACTGCTCTGCTCTGTGCCACAGGAGAGGGATTAAAAGCAAAGTGTTCACACTCGGACAGCCCCACACAGAGCCACAGACACTCACAGCCACATCCCCATGGCTTCCTTTGCTGTCCTGTCTCGAATGGACCCAGCTACTCCAGCGGCAAAAGAGATGTGTAGATACCCCATGCTCCATGATGTAGAGGCTGGCAGAAGCAGGAGAAACTGGGAAAACACAGGGTGACACTGTCCTCAGGCTGCAGAGCTCAGAGGCAGGGCTGCCAGCCTGCCAGCTTCCTTCTGAAGCTACCTGGATGCCTGGCCAAGCTTAGTTATGTCCTGTCAAAGTGGTTTTCATTAGTAAGGACTGTAGAAATTCTCCTGAGCCCAGAGCCTTGAGTTCCCCTAGTGAGCCAAGTCCTAGCACCACAGAGCTGAATTACTTCTCCCCTCCCACCCTCTGACAGGGCACCTTTTGCTTGTGGCTGGCAAGTGCAATAAAAATTAGGAACTTAGAGGAAATAGCCCGTTTTTTTCTCCCTCCTTTCTTTGTTTTTTCAGCTGTAGTGAGCTGGGCACCCCTTTCCTCTTCTGAAAGGTGTTGCAGAGGTTATATTAAACCTTCAAAACCATCTCCCATTAGCACCACCTTCCTGACGACAGGGTGTGGTGGGGGCTTGTTTGTATGGCTCTACAGGAAGGAGTGCGGGGACACCTCACGGTTGCCCCCGTGGCAGCACCCCAGGCAGGAACTGATCAGCTCCTGCAGGGTTGTGCCGTGCCCAGGGTGACTTGCTTGACACCAAGAGAGAGGAAATGCTGTCCCCTCTACCTGGCTGCAGAATTGGGAAAGGAAAAAAATACGTTCACCCCTTTAGAGACCAGAGAGAGACATTTCGAGAGATTTGTGTTTTCAGATCAATGTGCAGATAAAGGGAGGTGGATATTTTAGGAAGCAAATGGTAATGATTAGAGTTTTAAGTCTTAAGTAGTCATTTTGTCATAAAAGACTGAATTTGTATGCTTCAGAAAAATAGTCTTTTCCTCTCAGTTGATGATAGGTTTCCTTGAATTGCCATAATTATTCATCTTTTTATGAATGCATAACAGACAATGACATGTGATTAAATCTCTGCCCAGGGCTTCCTTTCTGAAGATCATAGAGATACATAGAAATCACTCTCAGCTCTCTGAAAGGTTGTTAATTCCTGTCCCTGGCTGCTGTATATACATATCATTCAGCATAGGCATGTATAGAGAATTTCACAACCTATAGGTGGTTATACACATGGCTGTGAAAATAATAAATTTTAGTTCAGTCCCACTGGTGTTGCAGTCTGTTATCTTAGAGAATATCATGTGTTATGTCACAAAATACAGCCAAAGACTAACAGCTTTGGAGAGAGTTTGTAATTAAAAAAATATAATAAATTAAATCTTCCTATAAAAGAGCTAACAAAAACTATTTTAATAATTTCACTTGAAAATTGTGGTGGGGGGTATAATTGTTTGGTTTTCCTTGAAAGGTAACAAAGCAAGAAATTTAGTGATGGTGGGGGGATTAATTTTGAGGAATATTGTACAGAGTCCATGACACCAGCACAGCATGCAATGCTGGGGGAAGGTTTAACTGGAGGTTTTCCTGCCCATAAATGCTGCCAAGACCAGCAGACACAGCTTTCCCAAGGTGCACGGTGTGATGATGGGGCACCTTGGCAGTGGTGCTTGGCTGGGGAGACCACTGCAGGCTGGGACACACTGCAGGCTGCTGGAGATACATTTTTTGCTAGGTTACAATGAAATAAGAAATGAGGCTCGCCCTTGTTTAGCTCCATAATGAGGTACAAACACACCTAGGTCTTACAGGGCTGCAGGTCTCCTAGCTCTGCAGGTGATATGAAGATGTTTCCCTCAGCCAGCCCTGGGGTACAAAGTGAATGACAGGGTGTCAGAGCAAAAGGGATTCTCATTATTCCCTGCCAGTCTGTGCTTTTATTGCATCACAAAGGAGCATGGATGCATTTGCAATCATCTGAGGAGATGGTGCTGAACCATTAGCCACTTGTGAGAACCTTGTGCACAGTCAAATGATAGTTCCACCACACTGCTGGCAGTTTTTGGGAGGCCAGAAAGCAGCCCAGGCCTAGCAGCACCAGTGGTGGGTCCACAATTCTGCCCCTCCCCAAGCACAACAATGCCATGTTGTCAATATGTGATCATTCAACATCAACAGCCTCCCTTCTCTCTGCCCTTTATCTTCCTCAGTATTGTAGCATAAATGCCAGAATGTACAACTCCAGTTTGAGATTAAATGCCACCCTCATTGCAAAGGAGAACGATCAGCTTTTTTAATTGGAAATATCCAGAGAAAAATATTCTTGTTTGTTAACTGTTCTCGCTAATATTTTAGCAACCAATCCTTGTTTCTGGTTTTTATTCACTGCAAATTGTCCAGCAGAAGAATAAAGGTTAGTGTATGCCATCCATTCTATTCATATATCGAGATCTTTAGACTTGAAAAGACCAGAAAGATTCAAGTTTGCCCTGTGCATATCAGAGGGCTCATAATAAGCTCTGCTGAAAGTCAAAACAATGTTAGCTTGGCATAGGTGACTTCTTATCTGAGATACACCGTCTATGGTCAGCTCAGGGTGTGGATAGGAAAATCCCTTTGGCTAAGGGTGTCATCCTCTTCCTGTACTATGGAAGACCTAAACAATCCCATGATTTTATGAAGTGCAATGGATACTTCAGCTGCACACAGTTGCTTTTGGTACAAGAGCCAGGTGATTAAGTCTCTTGTTTAGCTGAAGGAAATGGATTCTAACTGCTGAAGGATTTAAAGTCACTAGTCCAACTGGACAGAAGTCAGTGTATTTTTATTTAATTGTGGGAGCTTCTTGGCATGAGTTTCTGAATAAGTGTAGCTGTGACCTACTTGAGATAAATGTTTTGTGATGAATTTAATCCTATTTGAGAAAATAACTTGTCCTGGGAGCCTTTCCACCTCTACCCTAGCTGAGATTCCCAAGCAAGGTGGGAATCCCCATCCCAGTGGGGCTCGGTCAGAACTTCAGGGGCAATTCAGACAGGGTGGCTTTGCCACGTGTGGACAGAAAACTCTGCTGTGAGGAATATGCACAAGGAAATACCATGTCAAACAAAGGAGTGTCTTTAGAGCTCAATGTCAGATTAAGAGGATGGCTTTGGAGGTTGGGACCTTACATCTGCCCCAGGCTTGTCTTAGGTACCAGCATCTGCCATGTGACCTGTCCTTGGAGCCTGGGTGTTTGGGCATTTGGCCGTTAGAGCTCCTCAGTCGCAACATACGGTGCTCTTGGCCTGTGATTAGCCAGCCAATCCACATGGCGACATTACTGCTTCCTGGATGGGTGCCAAAGCTTGATACATAGAGAAATGATGACTAAACCAGGACAATCTCTCTGGAGCATGGCATACCTCAAACAGCCCAGGGCCAAAACAGGAGCAAATTGGTCAGTCAGGGTAGAGAAATGACGAGGGATTGACAGAAAATGTGAGGTAATTGCTCAAAAAACTAAGGGATGGTAATAAGAAGGGGAATTAGAAATGGCTAAGAAGAAAAAAGCTTGTTACCAAACATTTGCTTGCTTTCAGAACTGAATGTCACAAAGAAGTATTTAAAGCTCTGAAAATGTGGGCAGTTGGTTTTCTTTGTTACTGCTTTTTGCCAAGAGGAAACTAAGGGAGTCTAATCCACTCCTCCTTGGCATGCCCTTGAATCATTACTCAAGAACAACCCCAGTGAAATAACTGGGATCATGCTAGTGAAAAATTGATTTAAGACTCTCTTTTAATAGCCCAAGCAAACACACTGGTCTTCACAAATCACAGAAGGGCTGTGGAGCCTGTCCTTATGAGATTTCCAGGTTAGCTCTGTGGAGACATCTGTGCCTTTCCAGGATGCTTATTTCTATCAGACACCTCCACCAAATCCTTAGTATGTAACCATGTGTGTTTGACGTTAAAGTCAATCAACCGAAGTACTGGTGTCAGTCCACGTCTCAAAGCCTGTGCTGCTGTGAATGCTGATATCTGACATCTAGTGATGGAGACGGAGAGATCATCAGAGCCTTGTGTTGCAATTTCAGGAAAATCCATATGTAAGGGGGGAAGAATTCTGGAGGGACAGACCAGAACATTTGTAAATATTTTGCTTTTAGAAAATGAAGATTGTCTTTTCCAAATGGAGACAGCTGGTAGGTACATGAGAGTTGTGTAGTGACAGCAGCATTTTCTTGGAGCATTCTCAATTGAATTACACAAGTCTCTCTGTTCACTTCAGGAGCATCATTACTGTGTCCCAGAGCTTGCTAGGACCTTCTGAAAAAGGTTCTTTCAAATCATTGCTGTTTAATCCTTTGATAGCTCTAATGAGCCACTGGGTTCTCCTGGCTTACATACACATCAGTATGTGAAATTCCCAAAAGTTTCTCAACAGAGCACTCACTGGTTGAGGAACTGACATACGTCAGAGTTGCTTTGTTAGCCAGATGTGAATTCTTTGCACAATTTGCAGAGTTTTCAAATATTTCACTCCTTATTTAACTACGTGCAGACTTAATTAAGTAGATATAAACATATCTTAAATCAGTTACCTATGGATCTGTCCAGCCACTTATCAGAATTTTCCTATAAGATAAATCTTTATCGCAAATGCCGCTCATTTAAATATTTATGCAGCGATCAGGAGAAGAAGAATCCAAATAATTTCCTGTGGGGCTCCTCTCTTGCCTTCCCTTGTTGTTCTTGTCCTTACAGAACACAATTATATTCCTCTCATTTAAAAAGGTAAAATATGTTTTTGAATTATTTTTAATGTTTCTGGTAACGTTTTGTTTGAGGAATGGGAAGAGAGGGGAAAAGCTGGAACAGGAGCATAGAGGAAAGGGCTGGAGATCTGCATGATTTATAACAAGGAAGCAGTTTTCCCAAGGAAGAACATATGATACGAGCTGAAGGACAGGCAAGAAGACCTTTGGAGGGATCTCTGTTACTGTGAGGCTGCAGTTCACTCAGTGCCTTTCAACATAAGTTCTTTCCACTCCTCAGCAGCAAACCAGTGAAGTCACTGTGGATTCACAAAGCTTTAGTTGCAAAAGTGTAGCCTGCACGTGGTTGCCCATCCGAGCTGAGAATCCAGACCCTGAAGCATAAGTCCTACAATTTGAATTTATAAATGCAGCTAAACAATGCGCTCAACAGTGATCGAGTCAGTTACAAAGTCATGTAAGACCATGACCCTCCTGCTTCTTCCAGTCAGATGCTTTTCTCTAGGCCATGTTATCTCTTGTAATGCAAGCAGGCTGGATTAATTAGGGCTATGCTTTCTCTATTGTGACTTCAGGGAGGTTATAAGGAGGATGAATTTGTCCCTGAGGACAGGCCAATTCGTAAATGTAATGTCCTTGTCTATTTCATTGTGCCATAACTCTAGAGCCGGCTCAAGGTTTCTCAGCAGTGCAGGAAAAACTAATTCTGCTGCTTCAAAAATGAGGGCAAACTGTTCTAAAAATTATGCATTTAGTCTGTGGCTGCACCAAAGGCATTTCTGAGAAGATGAGAGGGCAGAGACCTAAGGTACAACAGTGAAGACCTTTGGCTGGGGATTATTTGGAACCTTGGTTAGGGAAAATCAAAAACATGGGGAAATGACAGGTATGAAAGGATCCATGGGATGCTCAGGACAGATGGAAAAGAAGGATTGAGAGGGATCAGTGAAAGGGCTGGAAGAGATGATCAGGAGGCATTCAGCAGCTGTTGGAAGAAGGCTTTTCCCTTTCCCTTAGCTCAACACCTTATGATTCTTCCCTCCTCCTCAGTTCTATCTCTAGCTGCATGTAAGGAGGCTGTGAGTGCCCCAGATGGAGGTCATGGATGTGTTGTTCTTTGAGCAGCAGAGCTGAAACAGCCAGTTCCCTTGAACACTACTTGGGGCTTGCTTGGATTGCCGGGTATCTAACAAGATGTAAGTGCTGATCTGTTTTTCCCTCTGTGGACATTCATAATATCTCTTTCCCAGGAGGATCTTCACTGTCTAATAAGCATCACATTCACATGCAACCTTCACCTCCACAGGGCCACTAATTGGGTTTTTCTCCTCTAGCCAGCTGCCAATGTTCATAAAATGTGTTGGAATTTAATACCTTGGAGACCTCCTATTGTCTGTCAAATTTGTTTGAAATTGGTCAACAGGTTCAAAAGTTACTGGTGAGGGAGAAGCACAGCTGAGTGCAGATAGACAGGTGAAGAGACACATACGTGAGAGTGATACTGCAGCACTACCTCTTTGGAAATCTGAACTAGAACAAATGGAGAGACACTCTGGCCAATTCTGCTGTTGTCTTCTGTGTGACAACTGCACCCATAATACCCCCAAGCATCAGCACAATGAGTCTACATCCTTTTGCCATGTTGAGAAGTATGATCTTTTCCTTGCAAAAAACCAAAGAGTGCTTGGTTCTGGGCAAACCTGTCCATCTGACTTAAGGCTCCTTTTTACTGACTGTTTAGTTTCAGATTTTTTACGTGCCATCCTTCTCTGTGCAAAGTTACTAATGCTGGTATACAAGGACGTGTCCTGAGCAAAAAAAAATGGTCTTCAGAGCCCAATCAATCTTACCTGTGCCTTGCAAGGTGAGGATGCGAACATTGCACCCAAATGCTTTCTCCAGTATATCTTGGCACCTGACAGACTGTAGTCCCAGCACAGGTTACTCTTCCTGGGTCTCATCATGCTCATGATGCACCTCACAAACTAGGATGAAGTGGGATCCTGTATTCAACACTCTCCTCACCAGCATGGTTCATGTGGCTGTGGGAGAAAATACACAATCACTCAGCAGAGCATGCTCCTGCAAGCTGAGATGTTTATAGAGATTTCTCAGTATCCCTGCTCCTTCTTGCACGGTGGCGACACCAAAGAGTAGGGTTGGGTTGTACAAAACAAAATTGTACCTTTTTTTTGTCTTCCAAAGACACTCCATCCGATAGTGAATAGCTGGAGGTGACTTTCCCACATGGGGCAGTCCCACTCTGCATAGCACGTTGAAATGTTCCTTAGCAATGTGAAAAACAAGAAGGACTTTCAGTTCAGAAGTGATGATACGTATCCAGAGATGAATATTTAAAACCTAGCTCTGAACAGGTATTCAGAGCAAGCAAGCAGAGTCAGCAGAGGACTGACAACACCTTTTCCCTTGAACCTGCTGCAGCCTGGAAGTGTGTGCACTCTCCCAGCAGGAAAAAGATGTGGATTTGTAGCCTTTAAGATGATGGAGCAATCCACATTGATGTTGCCCATATTTGATCAAGTATTCAAATCTCACTGGGTAAAAGGGCACAATGTCTACTTCTTCCTTATTTTTTTTTTCTTCCTTTGTTTTTCACAAATCTTGTTTGCCCTGTCCTCCTTTTCTTCCTCTTCAGTTTTGGTTACTTTACTACTGAGCAGCACCAGTAAAGCAACACCAGCAACAAAGCTTCTCGCTTAAAACACTGTATCTTCAGCTGGTGCAGGCTTGTTGCACAATCAGTTGCTGTGCTTATATTGCTGTGGGTTATTTGGCTTAATCTTGCCCCAAGAGCCAGCTGCTTCTGTATGGGCCTGACTGCAAGGATGTGCAAGTCAGTGGGATTTCAGGTTGGATTTCCAATGAAACAGACACTTGAGTGAGTGCAGCTCTGGCATCCTCAACCAGCATTTTCCGGGGATTCTCTTCATGGAGATTTCTGGGCTGAAGCTTGGTGTTATAATTTTAACACAATTCTTATGCATTTTTATCCCAGCCAGTGGCACTGGGAATATTTTAATGAATCATAGAAGTGTTTAATCCTTGTTAGGATCCCACTAAGTTCTTTGCCTTAATAATTATCTTGTGGGTTAGCTCAGTCAGGACAAAACTATAAGACAAGAAAAACATCCCTGGATCTATGCTGGAGTCAAATAACTCAGCTGTGCATTTGAATGCAATAGGAAGTGGAAGTTTAGGATCAGACAGTTCAGATTAGCAGGCCAATGAACCCTCTTCAGTGGCCAATGAGCTGTGCAATTCACGATGCTGTTCTACTCGTGCTTTTGTCAGAGGTTATGAATCAGAAGCATTTTTGACAGCACAGCACAATTTCTGCATTCACAACCCAGAAAGCCAAAGTGAGGGAGGTGGCAGCAAAAAAAAAAGTTTGTTTTCCAAAACCCTCCAGCTCTACTCAAAGCTTCTGAGTCACTCTGAAAATCTCACTGGAGAGAAATGAGATGCTCAAAAACCTCAGCTGCTGGATGACTGGGAATGTTGATCTTAAAAACGTATCTTGTGTTTATCAGACAGGAACCTAAGGACTTGATTCCTTGAGGGCAGTGTTTATACCTTATTCAGCATGAGACCAGTGTGCTGTTGTCACTGATTTTCGAGAGAGATGTTGAAACATGTCTTATGAGAAACCTTTGGATTCAAAGGTCCAGCTGGACTGCAAGATGAGCTGTAGAGTGATTCAGAGGAGGCGAGCACATTGAGGAATGAACTGTCCTACCTAGTCTGCCCTTAGCAGTCTAAGGTTCTGTTCAGAGATCAAAGCCACTTTTTGGGGGGAGACAATCTTCCACATTTGCACACAGGTGGGCTGTTTGCTCTCCATACAGTGGAAAATATAGGTATTTCTGTCATAAGAGGCTTTCAGTGAATGAGTGAATGGAACTGTGATCTTCTACTGTTAAACCCAGCCGGAGCACTTTCTCAGCCCCAATGCTGCTCTTATGTACAGTTTGGGGGATGGAAATGGGGTAGGGAGTTTGACCGTTATGGTCTGATCCTGCTTCACTGCAGGCAGGGAGAGATGAAATAGCACAGGAATTCACTGAACTTTGCAGCACAGACCCATGTTTGGCACTCATTAAGTATCTGAAGCCCTGATGCACCACAGTCATATAGATACTGCAGGATCATAGTTGGAGGGCTGGACTTATCCAGACAAACTGATATGCCAGCTTTGTTCATTAGAAAATTTCCCTTCTTGGTTTGTGTGTATCAGTGATCTCTGGTGCCAGTGAGAGAGATTGTGCTATTTCCATCCTATGAAACTTGCAGGAAAACTCTGCTTGTGAACAAATAGGTCTAAGACAACTTTTTTCAAGTCCTAGGCTGGAACTGTGGTTAACTGTACACAACAGTACAGCTCTGTCAATATTCCATCCTAAGCAAGGGTAATATCACAGCTCTGTTCAATTTATCGGCCTGTGAAATGGTGAAACTGCTGATCTCATACATAAAGCTATTTTGAGAGAGCTCAGTGGAAAGTGCAATAGAAAAGTTGCCCAGAAAAACCCCCCAGACAACTGGAGAAAGCAGTGCTGATGATGGCATGAGTTTCATATGATTAAAGGTAGTTTGCAATAGTTGGTGAAAATGAGCACCTCCAAGTAAACTTGTGAGGTTTTGTTTTCTTGGGTTACTTTGCACTAACACTCCTGTTAAATTTATAAACACCATGATCCTGGTGACTTCCAGAGGAACAGATCCTATAGTGAGGGTGTCCTGCCTCTGGATGGGCAGCATCAAATTCTTCCTAATAAGCTCCTCTCATTTAGACCAGCTGCAAACCTAGCATGCCAGTGCAAATTTCCTGTTTTGCTGACAATATTGCTTGTAAGCCTTGCTGTGTTTACAGTGCCTAAATTGCTTCATCTAGAGTCTGATCTTGGTTAGGTCTTGGTGATTTTGGATCTCTCTTCAGCCTCCAGAGCAACTCCATTGAATTTGAGTGCTTCCACTGAAAACTTCACTTCATTGCAATATAAAACCAGTCAGAGAGTAAAGTCACATCCCTGGAGAGTAATGAAAACATGGGGCCTGACATGGCTGCATTTTTCCAGCAATTTTCAGCAGCAGTAGGCTGAATTCTGTGTTGATGTGCATCCATGTGGCTTCAAAGAAGGGGATTTTTTTTCTCCAGTCATTTTTTATGTAAGGGGTGTCTGACGCCTGCACGTATGATGTGACGTGGAAGGCCCTACAGCCGAACAGCTGTGAGAAGGAGCCTCCTGTTATCTATTGTGCGTGGAGCCTACCCTGTAGGTCCGCATTGGCAGCCACATATGGAGGGAACCCTTTTCATCTTCTCCTCGCTGGCTGCCGAGGGCTGCTCCCGCGCGGCCGCGGAGGGCCGGGGGGCCCACGCTGTACAGTTGTGGTTGCGAATTCTTGGGTGGGGAGGGGAGCTGCAGGGCTGCATGGGGGAGGCTCGGCTGGGGCCAGGGCGGGATCTTTTCAATGGCAGCGCAGAGGAGCTGGGGATGGGTTAATTAAAGCGCTCGCAGATGGTTTAGGTTATGGGACACATGTGCGCGCCCGGCCGCATGACGCTGATCCCAGCCAATTAACGTCCCGGAGAGGGACACCGGCCTCGCGTGGGAGAGCGATGCTGGCTGCACTGCTCACAGGCAGTGGGAAGGTCGGAGCTGCGTGGTGGGCACCGGGGTTGGTAGGCACCTTTCAAGGTGGGCACCAGCCGAGGGTCTGTTGGCTGTGCTCACTGCAGAAGCAGGAGGACCTGCAGTTGTAGAGCGAGCCTCGAGTGCTACCGAAGAGTGGAGCCCATGGGGCCCAGCCCTGCTGGGGAGGACAGCGTGGGAAGGGCAGCAGACACCTCACCTGTGCGCCTTGCTCACTCCAGCATGTGCTGAGGCTACAGGGAGCAGGATGAGGGCTGTGTGTGTACAGTGCCTGCACCACCTGGGGAGCAGTGATGCACGGCCTCTGAATTCCATATCTGCTCTGGTCACATTCTGCACTGGGAAACTGGGGAGGAGCACTGGCTTTTGGTGATGCAAGAAAAGACCAGGAATGATTTCTTGAAATATTTTTTCCTAAGCTACAAAGGGGTATTTTAAGAAAGTTAGAACAACACAGAATGTGATTTATTCTGTCACTGAGCTCTGTGCAAACCATACAAATGTGCTTGAAATATCAATAATTCAGTGAAATTATGTCACTGGCTCTAAGATTAGCTGAGAAACAGAAATATGACAGTAAAAATTGCTTAAAAAACAGATGACTAAAGACAGGGTAAAGAAAATCCATCCAACTCCACCTTGTTAAATTAACAAATAAATAGTAAATCTTGATTATTTGCTAACATTTGCTGGAATGTAAATTTGCAGATGCCGAGGAGCTTGAGCAGGTTGACAGTCAGGGAGCAGCTGCTTTTGGGTACTTCAGAGCTGGCCTGTGACAGTAGCAGGCTCTGGGTTGAAGATGACCCAGCTCTCTCCCACCATGTTGGTGCGTGCATGTGGCTTATCACGGCAACCAGCTGGGGTTGCCAAGCATTGCTGCATGTTTAGGCAACCTGTGATTTGCTTGGGCTGATTATCCCTTTAACTTCAAATATTTTCGCTGTATTGCTGGCATTCAGAAATTTGGATACAAAATGCTGCTTGGGTCTTTGTTTTGTAAAGCCAAATACCTTAAATGCTTTCAGGACTTCACCCACAGCCATGCTGAAAGTCTATGTCAGTGTAGAGAATTGAAGCAACCTTTTCCTCTAAATCCAGGGTGCAGATGGGGTTAGTGTAGGGAACTGAAGCAACCTTTTCCTCTAAATCCAGGGTGCAGATGGGGTCAAATATGATCATCTCTCAGCCACTGCTGGTCAATAAATGGTGGGTAGAATTGCCTGAGCCTTTGCAACTTGGAAGGTGACTTCTTTCCTCATGGTGACAAAATTAAATTTTCTGCTTGAATTTGTTTCTGAACCCTTTTCACTTTTGGAAAGGAAACCATTTTAGTGTCAGAAATATTTAATTATAAAAAGCTGTCTGGAGTGGCAAAGACAAACCAATCAATGTAAGTGCAGGAAAAAACAGTCCATTAAACCAAGAGTAAAAACAAATGCTGGAAAATATTAATAGAAAACTAAGAATTAAATAGTCTATTGAATAAGGAGCTTCCATCAAAATTTAGAAGTTTTCTAAAACTAAAATATTTTTTTGTGAAAAATTAGTCTTTTTGCTAAGACACTAAATGTTATTAACAGAAGCTTATAAAACAGGAGAGGAAGTGATGGAGAGGTGCATTTATTATTTGAATTAAGTGAAGAATGCAGTGCAAGATAATCAATGTTTCTCTACTATGATCTGTACAGTTGGGGATGGCAAATTTGGTGTAACTGATGTCAAAGGAGGCATTTGAAGTATAGAAAGACACTGCAAGCATTTCGTGAACTCTCTGAGAGTTTGTAGCCTTGATCGTGGCTTTGCAGTGCTGCCGACAACAGGGATGGCTCCATGGGTGCTGGCACTTGTGTGACAAGGCTGAGCAGCTGGGGCAGTGCCCTGTAGCAGGGCTTCTGCCGTGCCTTGAGGCCCTGACTGGCTGTGCTGCCTTGGGGATTGCTGTTCTGCTCTTATTGGCAAGAGTCACCATCTGGCAGAGGTGTACAGGGTCTGCTGGGCACATCGCTGTGGCATTTTGTGTGACTGTGCTAAGGAGTTGCAGAGCCTGGCTTAGGGACCTGGGCTGCCTAACCTAGTTAAAGACCAAGCTAATACAGGCATGCAGTTTTTGATCATGGTGCCCTATGGAGCAAGTGGTATATGCCTTCAAAAAGCGATGCTGATGACCTTTAAATCCCATTAGAAACACAGTCTGAGCTCTTAAGGCATTGAGAAACCTGAAGAAATGTCCCCATTACTGCTGTCAGCAGTGGTGGCAGTGACACTGGCTGCATGGTGCTGCTGTTTCACAGGGTGCTGGTGCCTCTTCCAGAAGCAGGACAAGAAGGGTCAGAGGAGGAAACCCTGATTATAAACATGGCAGAGACCTGCATGAAATTTCCTCACTTCTGTTTATTCTCATATTTTTGATTATAAAAATGTCTGAAGTGAGATCAGTAAATGTATTGATCTGAGGAGCCAACTAAACAACAGCAACAAGAACTAAGCCAAAAACCCTCCCCGCAAAGTCATCTCGTGAGGAAATCATGTGGGTCTGTGAGTTCATTTTGGCTGGAATACCCAGTCATGCAGATTTTGCACTGTCACAGGACACTTCTGGACAGAGGGTACTTCTGTAATTCAGCTATTTTTCTCACCATCTTAGGTTAGGAGTGGGACAGAGAGAGAAGTACATGTGTTATTCTGCTCTGCTAAGCCAAAACTAAGCACAGATGTACTGCGGCCAAGGCTGTTTAGCTGAATTGACTGTTTGCCATAGCTGCTTTCAGAAAACACATAAAATCTCTGGCCTCTGTCACATGAAGAAATTTGCCAGAAGGAAGCTCTCTGTCTTGCCAGAGACAGTGTTGCTTCACATGAGCAGAAGGGTACAGTAGTATGGCTGCCTGCAGGGCTAGATTTTGAGGTGATGTCCACAGCAGTGTGCAAGCTTGCTTAATTGATTAGGCATTTGCATTGATTCAAAAATGCATGCAGAATAGTCTCCTCACCCTATTAAAATATTTGTGTTTTGGTTTCTTGCATGCTGAAACACAGAATGATCAAGTGCCACAATACCTATGGCAGTCGTGACAAAAACACAGGCTTGTGCCAATATTTTGTTTTCCTATAGAGAGCTGATGAGTTTGCTTGCAGGTCTGGCTGAGCTGACCATGGTCAAGAGATATAATTTGGGATTGATACTAAAAGGCTGAGCTCCAGAAGGAAAGGATACAGTGAAAAAATCCCATTTCCAGTCTAGAAGAAAAGAAACTTTGTACATACAAATCCATATCCATCTCTGCCAGCCTCAGTTGAGGAAGAAAATAAAAACATTTTCAGAAGAAATTTAGCTTCTGGGAGGGGGGAGTTAATGGGAATTGACTGTCATTCACCTCATCAAAATAGAATTGTGTTGAAATTGTTGGGTACAGAAAGCTTACTATCTCCATAGCTTCTCAAGGAAATGTTCCTGAAGCATCTCACCACCCTGTTGTGGGGATGTCTAAGTGCTTTCTGGAGTTGGTGGGCTGGCAGAAAGCATCAAAACATGCAGATTTTATCTTTCAGTCAAAAATAAAGAAAGGAAGGGACTTTTGTTGGTTCTTTTTGTTTTCCATTGACCCTCATTTTAATGCAGACTGGCTCATTTTGCCAAGACAAACATGATGTGTTGGCTCTGCTGCTGAGCATGGTGTTGGCTGAGGGTCAGGGAGTTAGCAGGATGTTTGGAGGAAGAAAAGTAGGTCTCTATCATGAGGCAGCTGGACAGATATTAGACACTTAACACTTGGGTCAGGAATGGCTTCCACAATGAGACATTTTTACACACACCAATTAACCAAAAGCACCTCAGGTAAAACAAAAAAATTCCCTTTGATAATGATGCAGGAGGGTAAAAGCCTTTCCATGCTGAACTAATAAGCACAACACACAGAAATCAGCAAAGCTAGGATTTCACCCTTTATCTCTCTGTTAGATTTTGGGAAATACTGGGTGGTTTTGGGGGAATTTTTTGTTTCCCTTTATTTTTCCTCTCTATCACCCCAAATTATCATCCAATATTATTGAAAAAAGAGGGATCTCAGACAGTGAATTTTTTTTTCCTGGATGGATGCATGGGGATATGGCTGCCTCTGATTTCCTCTCTTTCTGTCAGCAATATTAATAGTTTGGTCCTTTGTTGTGGGCTCAGAAACTGCCCTGTCCTGAAGGAGAGGGAGAAAAAGAGACTTCCCAGGCTGAGGACATAGCCTGTAGGCCTTTCTGTGTCTCTCCAAGAGTCCCTGTGTTTTGCCTTTCTTTTAGTCCTGCTGTGCTTGGTTTCAGCCCAGGTGCTGGTGGCCAAGGGCTGCAGTGGAGAACAGACTATGTGAGCTGGAGGCCAAGGCAGCCCTACTGGCAGAGACCTGTAGGAGTGGGAAGGCTGGTGGTCCCCTCTGCCTGTGATCCAGGACAGGAGCCCAGAGTCAGCCCTTCCCCAGGAGGGAAGGCCTTCAGCATCCAAGCTGCCTTGCTGGGGCTGGGCATGGGCACCAGCTTCCCTGTAAGCATGTGGTCCTCTGCAAACCTTGGACCCCTTCCTCTCATCTGTGCTCTGACATGCCTGTGAATCCAGGAATAATTTGGACTTTTTTTGGACAGACTAAAGAGGGTAGGAGCTGTTGTCACAGTTTCCTCTGCCATTTACTCTTGCACAGTGCACACTTTCCACCCTGCCCAGAACAAATTCAGGAATTATCTGCAGAAAACTGTACAAATCACCTGAAGCCATTTGTTTATAGTTCCAAATGAGGCATTAAAAACAATGGGCCGAGTAAAGCATGAAAGTAGATCAATCCCAACCCCATTTTAACTTCCTCTCCTTCAAGATCACTTTGAACCTACAGTAATTATGATTCTTTCTGCTAGCTTAAATCACCCTTGCCCTCATTAGAGCTGTGCAGAGTGACCATTTTCCATTTCATGAGTTGCCACGTGTAAAAGCCGCTGTGTTTGCAAGTATTCAGGCATACCTGGCTGCACTACACAAGTCATAAGTGATAACAGTCATAATTAATATCCATTATACACCTTCCATGTACACTGACATCACTGATAACATCAAGTGCAATTTATGTGCTGCTATGAACAGCAAGCTTCAGCCTCTTTTGAGGCATCCTAGAGATGGGCTTGTTTGCTGTACTGGGAAAGAGGTTCCTTTTAGGCACTCACCCTGAGTATTTTGAAGTGACCTGAAGTCATATCCAGAGTACAGAGCTTTTGTGAGCTTGGGGGGGGGGGGGGGGGGGGAAGAAAAAAAAGGGAAGTGGGTTTCAAACCACTCAAGAACTTTTAGGCTGTTTTAGACTTTAATGTTGTTTTTAAATTAATTGTTAGATTCTCAGGATACACTTATTGTTCCAATAAGTTTATTTCAAAGCAGTGACCCTCTCGGCAGCTGTCAGTCACTTTTCACACACTGAGAAACCCTTTTTCATGAATTAAGAAGAGATTATTTTTCTACAGTGAGTGGTTGAGAAAAAATGCTACCTGAATGCATTTGCAGTAATAGATCCTATTTCCAAGAGTGATTTCAAAAGTCTGCAGGTGACCACTGTCAGGAAAGTGGATCCTACCTCCTTCTTCTGCCTCCAAACCAGACGTCTTTGGAGACCTCTAAATTTTACATCTAACGTTAAGGCACCAGTCTGCCTTCATGGCAGAGAAAGAGAAAGAAGTGGTATTCTCTAAATATTTTAATTGCCTCTCCTGATATCAGCGGTGTTACATCTGGGGTAATCTGGCCTCTTAATTACCTCAGGAAGAGTCTGAGCATCGAGCGGTGACGGTAAAAAGCCCAGGAGCGCGAGCGCATCCCCCCGCAAAAGGTCTAAATGGCTGCCCGGCGGTGTAAACTTTTGTACCCCTTTCATGCCCTGGGAGGTTAATCTCTCCATGTCCTCCCGCTTTCATATGCATGAAGAAGAGGAGATTTAGGGGCTGGCGGGCGGTGGGGCGGGCGTGGGGGGCGAGCGGCAGCGCGCGGCCGGGGGCAGCTGCGGGGCTGCCGGCGGGGAAGAGGCCGGGCCGGGCCCACTGAGCGGAAAGAACAAACTCTCCGGACCCGTCTGACACGCGGGTCAGGGGGTCACCCCGAGCTGGTGGAGGCGGCGCAGCAGATTGGAGGCTCGCGATGCCCCTCCGACATCATTTAGACAAACAAGCAGATGGCAGGTGTCAGCGGTGACAAAGAGCCATCTGTGCAGCGGGGACCATCCCCTCCATTCTCTCACAGGCTACTTCATTAAACCCTCACTTCAGAGTGACTGCGCCGTAGCCTTTAACCAACGGGGCCCCTGGTAGCACGGGGTGGGTTTTCTTTCCCCTTCTTCTTTTTTTAAAATTTTATTTTGTTATTTAAGGGCGGCTCGAGTCCTGCTCTCAGCCACCTATGGGCAGCTTGTTTGTGCTCCTTATTGCCTCGGAAAGGGCAGGAGGAGAGGAAAATAAAAACAGAAACACCCAACAAAACCCTCCTGCCATGCCGAAGAAAAGCGTGTTTGCGCGGAGCTGAATGAGTGACTGTAAACACGGCAGAAGGAGTTAAAAATCCCCTCGGGAGCTGCTGGCTATCTGCTCTGAGGGGCCGCCCTGGGGAGTCCAGGGGGTTTCGCTGGGTGCAGTGCAGGGCAGGCCAGGTGGCCTGTGGGGCAACAGCGTCCTCAGGCCTGGCCAGCCCAACTCTCTGCTCCTCTGGAAGCTGAGGCAGCACCTCTGCTCCTCCAGAAATCCAGATGTTCCTCCAGAAAATGCCGGGGAGGAGCCTGGCCACAGGGCAGGTGCCAGGAGCGGGTCTTGGCAGGGGTGGGTATAGACTGCAAAGAGAGGCACAAGGCCAGTGACAACGGGGCCCCCGGAGGTGGCACTGGCAGAGGGGGAACAGAAGAGCAGTCTGCTCTGCAAACCTCTGGTGGCAGCAGGCCTGAGCAGAGGTGACATCTTTCTGACCTGGGGGAGGAAGGGGCAGGGAGAGGGTGTGTGCCACCGTTTATTTATTTATTTGGTTGGTTGGGCTGTGATGGGGGATCTGGGAACTTTCTAGGCCAGTGCACCTCTGTGGCCAGTCATGCTACTTTAGCCTCCCCTGCAGATCCCAGTGGAGAACGGCACCAGCACTGCCTCTGAAGAGGCACCAGTTCTGCCTGTCCTGGGGAGTCTCAGGAGAGCTCTGCCAGGGTCTCCTGGGAGACTCCCTGCCCCTTCCTGCCAACAGCAGACCGAGAAAGTTGAAGATCCCATGTGAGAAGCAGTAGGATGGGTGGAAAACACACTGAGATACTTCTTCTCCCCCTCCCTGTCTCCCCATCTCAGAGACTGTGCAGACACCAGGAAGCAACACTCAGTAGTGTATTTTGGGATTGGTTCAAACAAAGCAAAAGCTATTCCCAAGCTTCTGCCAAGTCCCTGATCAGGCCTGAACTGAACTTTGTAGCGCTGCTGGAACAGGTTTATTTGTTTGTTTGTTTGTTTTGGGTTTTTTGTGGTGGGTTTTTTTGTTTGTTTGGGGTTTTTTTGCTTGTTTAAATGGATTTCTGCATTTTCTGATTTCAGCTAAGGAAGCAGAGATGGAAGCACTGAGAAACTAAATCAAATGCTGTCTTTGCACTATCACTGATTTCGGCCGTACCAGGTAGGACTGGAAATATCCTTGGAAAGTGCATTGTACAAGAGCTTTCAGACTGAGGATGTCCAGATATTTTTAGAGCTGACCTGGTCAGCTGAGCTAGTTGAAGCCAATGCTTTTCCTTTGCTAGGTAGCAGCACTCACCTGTGTAGTTACCCTGTACTTGATGACAGTGCAAGGGGCATAATTTCTTTATATAAGTCCTGCTTGTAATCACAGCTTGTCATATATATTGGCATGCCCTAACTCCATCCTTTGAAATGGCTACAAATGGCATGTAAAGAGTGTGAGTACCAGGCTGTTTCCTGAATACTTCTGGATGTCAAGGTATGAAAAGTGAGAAGGGACAGAAAACCCTCCTATATCAGCAGCAGCCACGTCTGGCTTTCAGATTGGCAACATCAGATCCTTTATTAGTTTATAAACATTGGAGTCCTCTGGGGAGTCGTCCAGATCCACTTACAGCCCGTGATTGACAGAGGCAATGCTTGGGGTAAGGCAGCATCCGTAAGGAAATTTGGCTTCCCTGTTAACAGAAAAAGGCTCCTGGGACTGCAGCAAAAGACTGACCAGTTACATGCAGGAAGCCCTTGAGTGCCAGCAGTCACTCCCCTCAGCAGAGGGGAAATGGCTGGTTGGTTAAGAAGGCAAAGGGGCTAACTTTTTCCATCCTATTGGCATGTTTACTTAGGGCAATTCCCAGACAAATCATCTTGCTTAGGCTATCTTGAGAATAAAATCTTGGCAACATACCATCCACCTTTCAGGCCTGGCTGGGCTTCAGGTGGCTTCATCAATGAAGGTCGACTCCCCAGTTAGATAATTCTCTGAAAAAATAGTTGTGTTTACCAGCAGCTTCTCCTGTTAATAAGATGAGAATATCTTACTCCTGACAGTTCATGAAATAACTTAAACCCTACTCAATAAACAGGCATGAAAAAGAAGATGACCAGCAGGTATATTTTCAGCCAGCCTCTATGTAAATTTGGAGCTGGTAGTGCTAGGTGTGTGTGTGTGAGCTCACAGCCACTTGTATGTGAATGAAACACAGTTTAATCTCTTAATTGGCAGGTTCCAATGGAAACATTAAGATATTTTTAATACAAACAGGTTTTACCAGTAAGCAGCAATAATTGCCATCTGCTTATCACAAGTCTTGGCTTTTTAACTGTTTCATTCCGGCTGTCTACAGTCTTTCCTTCATTAAGTGATGTGGGATTCCAGCAGAACATTATGGTATGGTAATCTGATTTACATGGCTACAGGGTTAATCATGAAGCCTGAAATACCAAGTCAGTAGTTGAATGATGGCATTTCTGTCTGGTGGTGGGATGTTTTCCCTTGATGGTGTATTCCCATCCCATGGGTTTCATCATCTTCACTAAGCTACTGTACAGGAAAATGAAATCTTATCCGGCGATGGCTCAAGTGGGTGCTGGGGTCCAGCTTTCCTGTCCATTTCCTAGGGGTGAGTTTCTAGAAGAGGCATTTAGGCAGCTCAATAGCAACCAGGGTATGTGGACCTGGGCACGTTTTTGGTACAGCTCTGACATTAGTTTTAAAGGAGGACCTATCTTGTCTGATCGATATGAAAAGGGTCAGGGTTGCAGCTCAGTATCCTCCTTGTCTTCTTTGAACAAATTAGTATCCATAGACACAATCAGGCCCTCAAATATTCACAGCTGTGGTTCAAATGAAGTCTCCTAATGAAATGCAAATTCAATAAGACAGTTACATGATCAGCATCAGCTCATTAAGGCCCGGCTAGCCTGTCTCCTTTCTTTGTTAGACCAGCATAAAGCTCCCAACTCTGGTGGAGTTACCCTGGGCTGAAAGCTGCTGGGCTCCAGGCGAAGTTTGGCCCAGACAGCCAGCTGGGGGGAGGCCATGTGCTGCACCGTGCTGTGCCGCCGGATCAGTGGCACTGGGCTCATGAATATCAGCTGAGGCTTGGGTTTGCCGGCTCTGAAGGAGGGGAGAGGGCTTGAGCTACTCTCCTTCATCCTGCATGAAAACAGCAGCGGGCCATGACACCAGAAGGTGACACTGAAATAAGCAAGCACTCTAACTCCCAACCTGCAGCAAGACCAAAATCAGGCCTGTGCTTGGATTTTGCCGGGAGAGGCGCTCATCTTGTATTTGCAAGGTTCTTGAAACCACTGCTCTTTCCTCGGTCACGGGAGTTGGTCGAAAAGATGTCAGGCAGCTGGCTTGCTACCTTCCTGACCCCGTTTCACAATGTCTGTGCTTCTGTGAAAGGGTTGCACCAGACAAAGCACAAGGGATGCACAGCCCTTGCATCCAAGTACAGGGTGTTTTTTTCTTTCTTTCTTTTATTTTTTTCCTAGCACCATCAAATGTGTTGATGTTTGACAGGTCTGACCTGCTCAGCTGTAATGAGTCATTGGGAGAAAAGGGACAAATGCAGTTACCTCTTGCCACAAGTCTTGCTGCTGGGAGATGAACTTTGCCACTCTGCCTTGGCTTTAACAAATGCCCCTCAGCGTCTCTCAGTGCAAATGTGTTTCCTTTTCATTTTCAAATGGGGACGAATCCTGTATGTTAGATTAGAAATTTCCCATCGCTGACAGAAGTGGAGGGGAAAAAAAAGTCATGTAAAGTTCAAGAGGAGGGCAGAGGGAAGAATGAAAACAAAATGAATGAGCAAGAGCCCATTTCTGCCTTTTTTTGTAGGTAGAATTTTGCAATAATTGATATTTTAAGATTTTTGTATCGAGCCTTTTTTTTTGCAGGGGCAAACACAGCATAAAAAAATTGGGGGTTTGTACTGAAGTTGTTTATACATCAGATCTGTGAATTCAATGCCAGTTGTCCACAATAATCAGAGATGCAAAAACATGCAAGCATGCTTATTAAAAAGGAAAAGGAATCCCTTTAAAAGCCAGACTTGAGGTGTGGAGTTCTGCTAATTGATTTTTCAGTGTTTTATAACTATGTATTAAAAATTGTTTTGGGTTATATTGATCACACAAAGGAATAAATGAGAAGCTGCTTAGGGGCATAACAAATCCTGGAAAACAAAATACATAAAATAAATGCAATTTTATACATACAGTGCATTCAGGGCAGATTTATTGTAGCAGGTTGTAGCCGCTCCTCTCTTTCTACTAGCACCTTGTGCTGTGGCTGTTGTGATCTGGGTCGTGGGAGGACGGAACTGGTTTTTGAACAAGAAAATGAAAAAGAGAACAAAACTCTGCTTTGAAAAAAATACATACCCAAAGTGGAAGAAGTCCTTAGGAGAGCATCAGGAATGATAAGGGCAAGCAAATACAGTCTGTGAGGACAGGCTGGAAAAAATGGAGTATGTTTGGAAAAGGCAGGTGATAGGAGCCCTCAGATACGTAAGGTTAATAGAGGAGGGATATTGATTTATTGTGCATTAAGAGATATGTAGGTTAGGAAAAGGCTGCTCATTGTAGGCATGAGGAGCAATGGTTTAGGGCAGCAGTGGGTCCCTGCTGACTTGAAGCAGCAAATGGTCTTTTTCTGGGTTTGGAGTCTTCACCCATCCTCAGAGAGGAGAGGAGCCCATTTGTATCTTGAGGCTCCCTTGCCAAGCTGTGACACAGAATGCTTGGTAAGCACATATGGAGGCAGTCGATGGCGACACGCAAGATGAGGCAGAAAATTTTGCATTTGGGACAGCACAAACAGAAACTCTGAGCACAAATGTGAGGACAGGAGGTTAATTTCAAATGAGGCATTAAGACAATTGCTTAATTTTTCAGGGTCTGAGTGGCTAATTCCTCTTAGCGTCACAGCTTATTCTTACATCCTATCTTTGACCCATGTGCACCCTACTGGACATTTGCTAAAGTCTTCCAGTCTGGGAGCAATATAATGTGGCTGTGGTAACCACCCTCCCCAGCAGTTGTGAGAAACAAACAGCCTGTACATGCTCAGACTATAGTTTCCAGTCACGTATTGACCAGAATGCACTTGGAGCAGCGACTGAATGACTTTGGTAACAGGCGCAATCATAAAAGCCAAAAATTCCTCACAAACAATTTGTGAGTAAGGCTAGAAGTGAAACATGTTGACTATATAGCTTGCTAAAAATATCCATCACGGCTCTAGCTGTCATCACATCTCTCCTCTAATCCTGCAAGTAGCGTGTGAAGGGTTACCCTAATGCCCCCGCACTGATTCTTCCCTCCGAGCGCGCAGCACTGAGTGCCCGAGGAGCCGCGAGCAGATTGCCAAGCACAGCCGAATTTGCTCCCCAGGCTTTGTGCAATCAGCCACTGCTCCCGCCGTTTTGTCATCAAGTCAGCCGCAGCCTTCCCCATGTCGCTGAGGAACATGCTGGAGCAACCCGGAGTGTCACGCCTTCAATGGAGGCTTTCACTAGCTATCAGTGGTTATGTTATACCACATTAGAGGTGTCCCAGATGCCAAGCTCCCACTGAAGAAGAATGTAGAAAATCATAAAAATACCACTGAAAAAAAGGTATTAATGAGGCAGTAACATTTCTTTTGCTTTGTCATGATGCCAGATTCCTATGCCAGAACTACACGGTGTGATAGAAACTAAAATCTCCTGTTTGCAGCATCTTGTCAAAGGAAGCAACACCAAAAAAAGGAGATCTATACATTTTCAACTTTAGGCTTTACTGCTTACAGGATGTTCAATCTGAGATATATTGTTGATTACATCTAGGGACACAGTGTGTGACTTGGGAACCAGATTTTCCTGAAATACCTGTTTTCCTAGCATATACTTCTGTTATTCTTTTCAAAGTGAGATATGTCTCCTAAGTACTATTTATATCTATTTGGCAAATGGATTCAAGGAACTCTTGTATGGATCTGACAGGCAGATCTGACAGCTTTAATCAAAGTGTGTTGCTACATAGAAAATCTGTTCTTCCTTCAATGGCATCAGAAGTGAGCCTGAACAAAATCTTCAGTAAGGTTCACTGGAGGTGCACACCTGAAAGTTCTGGAAAATGAAAGACAATGGGTGCAGGCTGCTTTTTCTGGAGCTGAAGCAGGTTTTCCATCCAAAGAGATGAAATGTTGAAAGACACATCTTTAACAATGGGATGCAAATAAATGAAAGAGCAATTGAAACATAGCTTAATTGCAGAAACAATGCTTCTTCATCCATCCTTACCTCTATATCTCTGTCCCTTCCCTCCTTCCCTCCTTCCCTTCTTCCCTCCCTGAGTGGACACTGTAGTCTTCTTGTTCCTGTGAAGCAGATCCATCCTGAATGATGCTCCTGGTTCATGGAGTACTCCACTGCAAAGTTATTTCATCCTGAGTGACCACCTACCTCTCTGCCTGTGCACGCACAGGCCTGCCAGTGTCTGTGTCTCCACAGCCATTCTGCGCCCCAGTGGTGTTTGCTCTTGTGGCAAATATTTTCCATGTATCTGAGATACTGCTGACATCAGCAACCAAACACCTTTTGGAAAGTGCAACAGACAGAAGAAGAAAAAATGAAATTAATATTCCTAAACACTGAAGGGAGGAAGTCCTGCCTTGACATTCAACAAAATTGAGTTTTTAAGACACCTGTGGGAAATAAGTGAGAAATGAGTATCCAGATGTTCCAAGCATCTCCAGGGAGCTCGTCCAATCGAGAACTCCTGGGAGCTAATGGGGAAGGATCCTATTAAACTTGTTAAAATAAATAAATATTGATTTAATATATAATGTTAAAAATATTCCATTTTTGACAGCTTTCCAGTTGTTTTTTTTTTTTTTTTTTTTTTTTTTTTTTGTTTTTTTTTTTTTTTTTTTTTTTTTTATTCCATGTTGCTGTTGATGCTTCCACTGGTTGTTCAAGATTATTATAACAAACTTCACTCGTTGGTTGTTCCATTCACGGAAAGGAACACCAGTTTATAGTGATGCTTTGTTTTTCACAGAGGTGCACATCCTCTTGGGAGCTTCCAAGAGGAAGGCACTGTGAGTGCCAAAACCCTCCTGAACTTAGATGTGTTTAACTCATTGTGACTGGAGAGGCAAGGTGAGAACTGAGTTCTTGGATGTGTAGTCCTGGTAGCTGTGTTGCAGACATGTGGCACCCTTGAGGTCTTAGGAAGCAGAAACGTGGCTCAGATTACCCTACATTGTCGTGGTTTTCCCCCTGTAACTCCCAGGGACTTTCTATACTTCAGTTGTCTGAAGATGTAGCCAGGAAGAATAACTTACCCAAGCCTTTGCTGCTTCAGGGCTACCAATTGGCAACATCAGAAAGTTACAAAACCTATCTAGTGTTTTAGACAAAGGATGAAACTGGAGGTGGGGCAGAAAGGGCGAAGAGGGTGAGGAGATAGAGGGAAGGGATTTGAACACAAAAGGAAAGGAAGGGAAGAAAATGATGTGTTGGGGAGCCAGAGAAAGTAAGCAGAGGAAATTGGAGATGGAAAAGGAGAGAGGTGTTACAGACAAGTTGCACAGAAAGAAGGAAGGGCACTGTCCATTGCTAAATAATTCTTTTACACACTTTTATGGTAACGTTTCCCCTCTAATGCCTCTACCAACACTGTAAGCTCACTGGCCTTCAGATTTTAAGTCCTTATCTCAGCACTGACCTGCCATTGCCTCTCTCCCACCCTGCTGCAGAGCTGGCAGCCCGTACATGCTGAGCAACAACCCTCAGTCCATCTTCCTTATGCTCAGCAAGGGCCTGGGACCCGCACCTGTGCTCAGCACACCTGCCCCTGGATGAAGTTTGGTGTTGCACGGCCCCATGCTTGCCACTGGAGGGGATGAGACACAGCTAGTCAGTGATCAGGGGTGTTCATAGGCGTATAGGAGGGGAGAGAGAGTGTGGGAGGTGGGTAATTCCATCACAGGACTGGTGTAGAGAGGAAGGGAGAATTAGGCTTGCCTGTCCTGGTCTCATCTTGTAATAGTACTGTGGCTGCAGCTTGAAACCCCACACCCTGCTGTGTCTTACCAGTGCAGCCCCGTGCCAGCTCCTGAGAGGCATTGCACTAGGAGCCCTGTGTCAGAGAGTATCACCTGCCACACAATGAGTGGCTCCAGACCAGTTGGTGTGAGGAGAAACACGTTTCTTAGGGTCTGGATTGACCTCCTCACTGTCTTGGGATTGGATTTTGGTGCCCAGCGTCCTACTTGAATCAGGCATTCCTGTGCATGGCCACTATGCAGGGAGGTTGAGGAGCTTAGGTTGAGGTGTGGGCTTGAAGGCTTAAAAAGTAAACAAAAATTAGTTTGGGACCCAGGGAAATAAGGCCTGTGTGCAAGGGCTGTGTCCAGAAGGGCCATGCAGCCAATCTTTGCTGTCATCTGGTTTCCCAGGACACAGAGATGACAAAGGAGGAGCTGACACCACATTTACTTTTCTAAGTTCTGTCCTATGTTCTTGTTTTTATTGCTCTGCCTTTGTGTGCAGCCTCTGCTGGCACTGGGATCCCCTCGCTCCCTGCCCTGGGGGGAGAGAGGGCCATGTTTTCTTTAAACTTTCCGTCTCCTCCGTGACAGTTTCCATTAGTGGTTTGACACCCCTGTGCTTCTTCCATGAGGGCCTTGCCTTTACCCTGTCTTTAATCATGTTGTCATATGATAATAGGATCAAAAGGAAGAACACTGAGTCTTGCCCTTCTGGAGTGCTTTACGCTCACCCTAATAAACAGCTTGTGCTTGGGATTGTGCTGCAGCTGGCCTGCCCTCAGCCCCATCCTTTCTATGCCATACTCGTGCTGAACTTTAACCATGGGGCTGTCTGTCCCCAGCAGCCGTCCCCAGCCCAACATCCCTCTGCCCTCCCTCTGTGCTGCTGTGGTGAGAGCTGAGCAAAACCACTACAGAGCAGACAGCACACTGAAAAACATGATGGATCCGACCTGCATTTCCATCTCTTAGCAGAACTTTGGAAAATGTTCAATGTGTGCACATGTGTGTATATGTATATCCATGGGGAAAAGGGAGTTTACACTCGTTGGCATTTAGTGCAGGACCTCTTGAAGCAGCAGGAGTTGTTACCTGTCTGCTTTTGTGCTGTTCAAGACATTTTGCAGTAGGAAGCTGGTTTCCTCAGAAATCACACACAGGCTTAGTCTGTGCAGAGATTGCTGGAACTTCAGAAGAGGCTTTTCCCACCTCTGAAGTGGTAAGTAAATGAATGGAAGGATTGTTTGATGTGTTGCTTCTGCTTACATTACAGAAACCTTGAGAGAGCTCAGTGAAATACAGGAGTCTTGCCCTCACTGAAGTATTTTCTGCACATAGACAAAGATGGGACCTGCCTAAAAGACCTTGCAGTCCATTTGGAAAAACAGCTGGTTCTTGGACTATCACATTAAAACTGAAGAAATGTGGTGTTTGTGATTCACTCCCATTTGTAAAGTTCCATCCGTTTCTTCAGAAATGCAGTCCAGTGCCTTGCTGGCAGAAGTGACCTCTCTTCTCAGACCTTGGGAAAAATGGCCAAGTTTGATTAATAAACATCCAGTGGAGGAAATCTACCTCCGTTAGCACTGTTTGCAGTTGCACCACAAGTTCATATTGAAGCCACTGGATCCAAGATTAGGTCAAAGTGGTCATGATTGTCACTCTAGATTTTCCTATTGCAAGTATTTGTAACTGCTAATGAAACAATGAAATTCATTGTCATCTCCCTTCTGCCTAAATCGCTAGTTTAAATGGTTAAATAACTCCTTAATCCTCCACATTAAAACATGTTTCCCAAATTCCTAACTACTCAGGATTTTTTTGTCAAGTCCTTCAGTTTATCTGTCTCTGAAATGAGAACATCAGAAGTGGAAACAATGACAAATATGTAGCACTTTGACCCTCGTACTCTTAGATATCTAAAAGCCACGTTTACTGCTCTTTCCTTGGTCCTGCAATGGGAACAGACATTCAATTGGTTACAGAGCTCATAGTTCAAGTCTTTAATGGAGTTATTTCTTCTCTGGTTTGAGGGTCCCAGCTTTTAAATGTTTTAAAAATTGTCTTTGTCTCTGGTTTGAGGGTCCCAGCTTTTAAATGTTTTAAAAATTGTCTTTGTTTCTTCCCAATACCCTCAAATGTGATAGACTTAGTCTGTGGAATTAATAATTTCCGGCCATTTCTAGCCTTTAATTTATATATTGCTAGTTTACATAAAAGCCTATCTGTTTTCACTTCCTTTCTGAAACATTGGGGTTTTTTTTAGCAGTAGAGTCTTCTACATTTACTACAGTTTCTGTGGTTCCAGATTATTTTAATAATTTTCTGTTTCAATTCTTTCTCCCAGTGATCTGGGCTCATAACCATTGAGATGTTGAGCAATGTTGAGAAATGTTCCCTTTAAAGTATCAAGTAATAATATTCTTTTTTTTTTGTACTTCATGTTGTTTGTCTAAAACAAGGGCAACTAAATCACTGTTCCTTTTGTCTAAACAATCTTTCCAGTTCCCAGCTCTCCTCTGTCTATCAAGAGGAGTTCCAGAAACAAATTTCCCAGTGTTAAATTAGTTGCTATTTGAGTCAGAAAATTTTCCCTTAAAAATGCAAAGGCTGTTTGAGAATCGCTGTCCAGAGGCTTTGTTCTGTTGCATTCAGATTGTCCTGTATGTTCCCATGTTACAGATAGGTACTTGCAAACCTGATTTTCCCAACACCTGTTCAAACTGATGATCTATCAAGGGCCACCAAAGAGCTCCACTCATGCTTTATCTAATTTAATACTGTTGGCTTATTGGCACGTCAAATTACATTTTGTTGAATACAGGATTCTTCTTTTCCCATTTTCTTTTTGTCTATTCGAGCCTTTCTAAAGAAGCTATAATACCTGATATAAATATTTTTAATATGACTCTTCCCATTTACTTTCAAGGCTACCAACTCTTTTTATGCACAGAAATAATCAATTTGAATTTACCTTCATACTACAACTCCTGCTGTTAAATTGTGGACAATCTCTAGAGTACCTATGTACTCTAAAAGTGTGTATTTCCACAAGGTTATTACTGCACTTCTGCATCCTCAGGAGACACTTGGATAGGGGCCAGCATGTGAGAATTCATCCACATGAAACCTCCCAGACTTTGGAGGTTCATCCATCACAGCATTTACTATAAGTGAGGAAGCAATGATCTCCTGTGCTCACTTCAGAGCCAGAGATCTATAAACTGATTTTCAGGCTGCTTTCATGTGATGAGTGAGTGGCATACGGGTCTTTTAGTGGCACACAGGGCTTTTGCTCAGCCTGCCTTTACGTGTGTAGGCTTTCTGTGGTCCCCCAGATAACATCAAGATGCCTTTCAATCCTGAAGACAGGGTCGTTTAGAATCAGCCAGATAATAGAAATAATGTCGGGTGTGAGCCAGAGTGATTAGGGTTGGCAGCGCTCACTGGTAAAGAAAGTAAAAGAATGCTACAGATAGTCTTAGCTGAAATAAAATCAAGGGGATTAGAGTTAACAGAAAACATTGTTTTGCTATGAGACTATGTTATCTGCTAGGAGCATTCATTATCAACATGTTCTGAAATAAATAAATGGCTTTTCACTAACAAGACATTGGGTAGAGATAAAGCATGTGTGGCACTCTATCAAATGCACAGGCAAATAGTCGAGTTCCCTGGTCCATTTTTTTCTGCTCTTTGTTTGCTCCTTTCATTGCCTGGAAAGTCTATTTCTCCAGGGACACATCCTGCACTTGCAGTGACTTGCAGTCACTTCAATACAGAAGATCATGGTGGCACTATCTTTCCTATTCCTTTTTTCCTCCCTGTGTTGCTTTTTCATTATTATTATTATTATTATTATTATTTTGTTCAAACACGTAAAAGGAGACATTCTCCTAAATCTCTTGGAAAGACCTGGAACAGAAGGAATATCACTCAAAGTCCCCAGAGCCCCTGTGAGTTGCAGTCTGGCTGTCAGCATCCTGGCAGATTTATGAGGATGGCCATGACCGGTTTGAAAGGGCAGAGTGGGGAGAAGAAGAGATCCCAACCCATCAGTAATTCCCTGCAGGAAAGTGACAGAGCTGATGACATGCATGGAGGACACATTGCGGGAGATAGGCCGGGGGAGACATTCCCATGCAAGAGTGATTTCAGGCCACTTTTGGCTCCAAGATTGGTTTCCTCTAATGATCTATTTCCAGGCCTCCCATCCTTTAGCTTGTAATCTATTTTGTCACAACTGGTGCCAGATCTTCCAGAAGAAGAAAAGAATCCCATGGAGATCAGTAAGTTTTGTGAACATGAGGGCTGCAGGTCATGGATGAATGAAGAGCAGAGCCTGAAAGTGAAAAGATTGCCCAGAACTTGCAGCAGGACCAGGGGTATCACAGTGGAGCACTGAACCACCCTGTGATGCCATAAATGTCACCTTTGCCGCATCAGGCAGCCCAGCCTCAGAAAAATAATGCAAAAAGAAGGGTAAGTGAACTGGGACATATAAAACAAATGCCAGCCTTTCCAAGGTGGCAGAATTTTTTGCTTGGTTAGGGTTTTAAAATTTTTTGTTTTGCAGAATCCTGCACAGAGCCAGAGCTAAAGAGCCTAATATTCTCGAGGTAGGTCAGTTTCTGATGTTTTTTAATACATCAGAATACAATAAAGAGGTCTCTTCCTCCTGAAAACACAGGTAGAACTGGCTAGAATTGCTGAAATACTTTGTCAGACTTTCAGTGCCACACTTATTGGAGCTGCTATTTACAAGAGCAGTAGCCTCAACTACAATAAAATTGAGATGTTTGGAAGTAACATGATCATAAGCAAAAAAGAGAAGAAATAAAAATGGGCACAAGTCAGGGTAGATGAGTGCAGGAGGATGCAAAAGACAAAAAGGACCTCAAATATATTTATTGCATAAATAGCCAAATCTAGAAGAAAACTTGTTTTTGTGAGATACTGAGGCCTAGTATAAGGACCTGGGATAATTAGAATGGTTTGTGAAATAAAGGCCCCTTATTTCAAAGGCGTGTCTGAATAGTTTGTGATGATCAGATAACCAGATTGATTATTGTGTACATATTTTTCTCTTCTGCTTTGCTGATATAACTAATTTGAATGATCATGATTGAAATGCTTATCTGACTGTATCCATCGAGAGAGAGAAGCATAATCTCTAAAGATCAGGGGTTAAAAGTGCATAGATGGAATATTAGTAAATTCTAAAGGTAGCAAAGCCTAGGTAGAACAATATCTTTCTTTCTTTCTCTTTCTTTCTTTCTTTCTTTCTTTCTTTCTTTCTTTCTTTCTTTCTTTCTTTCTTTCTTTCTTTCTTTCTTTCTTTCTTTCTTTCTTTCTTTCTTTCTTTCTTTCTTTCTTTCTTTCTTTCTTTCTCTTTCTTTCTTTCTTTCTTTTCTTTCTTTTCTTTCTTTCTTTCTTTCTCTCTCTCTTTCTCTCTTTCTCTCTCTCTTTCTTTCTTTTCTTTCTCTCTTTCTTTCTCTCTTTCTCTCTTTCTTTCTCTCTCTTTCTCTCTTTCTTTCTCTCTCTTTCTCTCTTTTTTCTTTCTTTTCTTTCTTTTCTTTCTTTTCTTTCTATCTTTCTTTTTTTTTTTTCTTTCCAATATCCAGGTAGACCACATCTCACTGGCTATGGTGACGTGATGAGGTGAGGTCCCTCTTGCTGCTGTTCAAACACAGAGCCAAAAGGACACCCTTGCAGAAGCAGTTTGAATAAAAGAAACAGCTCCTCCTGAGCTGGAGAAGTGGGAGAGAGGAATGCCATGAAAGTGAAAAATGCTGATTTACCTTAGTGTCCCAAGGGAATATGAGCACCTACATAACATGGGGACCTCTGGGCTGCACAGACCAAGCCTACTGAGCTCTGCTTTAGTGTGGCTCAGAGAGTTCGGCCCTTTTGAGATGTCTTAGACATCATTATTTTGTTGCAATGTTCAAAGTTCCGGAGGATCTGCCTGATGGCTGCAACAAGAAGAGCAGAAAAGGACTTTGGAGCCAAAACCTGCAGCCATTTTCACAAGGGAGAGTTGGGGTTATCCAATAGGTTTTAAAGGAATTGCTTGGGGTTTGCACTTAGTATTTGTAATTAGAGCAGGCCCTCTCCGATCAGGAGAGGATGAGTTATTGCAACGATCTGCTTCAGTACAGCTGTCATTAGCACTCTTGTGACTCCAAAGGAGAGTGGAGGGCCACAAACAAACAGGACATTCTTGGGCTCACAGATCCTTCTCATCATGATTTGGCTATGATTTCTTCTTTATAACACAGTGGTAGAAGGCCTGGGTGAGTATCACTAGTGGATGTTATAATGCCAGATGCTGTGCCTGAGGGCATCACGGATCCTCCACTGCTCATTTCAAAACAGCTGCCAGGACACTGCAGCCACTCCACATCAATGTACCATGCATTTATTGAAAATATGGACAGTGAAAGGAAAAGACAGATTGGACAAAGGAATGGCAGGGAGTAGAGAGGAAGCCTTGAAGTCTACTGAGAAGTAATGTGCTATTGTTAAAATGATGAAGCTCTCACTGAAGCTGCTACTAAACCCACCACTGTATGTCTTCTGCCTGTCTTTTATTCTGTTCATTTAGTTTATACATTTTCTAGGTGGAGAGGACTAAGAAAAGCAACGTTTTGAGCTCTGGGTAAGGGTGGGTGTGCGGGGCCTGCCTGTGGTGCTAGTGGGACGAGGTTCTCCTCTGCACTGAAGGCTGGCAGAAAACTTTAAAAAAAATGTGCCAAGCATTTTTCTATTCAGTTAATCAAAAATGGCACCCTATTACTCCTGCTATCCTGCATACCTCCTGGCTGGAAAAAGAAAAAGAGCTGATTCCTGCGAGGCCAAAGAATCTCGGTGGGATTGAGAGGCAGTTGCCAGGCTGTGAGGGCTAAGAAGAGCTGCATGCTTTTTTTAAGCCTGCAGGCAGTTCTGTTGACTGACGCTGCCCGAACGCTTTCCAGGAATGCTGACATATTCTCATGTTATCACTTTTTATGCAAACTTTTCCCCGAGAGCCTGCTTCTCATTGCACAGCAATACATCAGGGGAGAAGGAAAGAGAGGAGAGCTGTCAAGGCACATCAGTCATTGTTGTGTTTGTACTGGAAGGTATATGCATAATGAAGGATAATATTTTCTGGCTGCAGAAGGTTGTAATGTCCCAGTGTGAGATGCCTGTGAGTGTATCTGGTATGGATGTGACAAGAGAGGATTTGTCTTGGGATACAGAGCATTTTGCATCTGGTCCCTTGTGCAAATCAGGACAAGTTTGGCAGGGATTGAAAGTCCATATCATCTGGTGACCCAAATGAATAGTTCCAGATGGACTGGGGCCCTCATCACAGTTGGTGCCCTTATTGACTGGAGGGCCAAAGCTGAATGAAAAGAGAGATTCATCATGGAGAAGGTCTCTGTACCTTGCTTTGCTCATGCCCTGTGGATGGAGAACTTTAATTCCTCAGCTTTATTGATGTGTCACACTGCACAAACAATGGGCACTCCAATGTTGAAGTGAAAGGCAAGAATATTTATTTGAGAATGAACTCATTCCAGTCCCAGGACCCTTCCCACTTTGTCAGCCCTTGCCCAACCCTGTTTCTTTGCAGGATACTGAAGGGCTGTGAGACCACTGGGACCATCTTTTCTCACAGGTAACAGGCATAGCTCTTCCCCATGTGCCTTAACTGCAAGGAAAGACCATGCAGTCCTCCACCGCCTGTTGAGGAAGGCAGAGACTATGCCTGGAGGTCCTGGGCACTGTTTTTCACCTTGGGTCAAGGTTTAGAAGAAAAATATTTTCCCTTTTGAGAGACTTATTGAGATACCTGAACTGGAAGTAAAACTTGGAAACGTCTGTCAGCATATCCAGAATTTTCCTCACAAGACAGAATGCAGCAGCCTGACACAACAGCCTCCTGGCATGCCTGAACAGGGGATGCTTTTCTTCCCCCCTCTGTCTTCCCTCTGTCTCTTTGTTAACAGGTAAAAACCTGTCCTAAGGGCTGGGCCCTTGTTGAAAAATTCAGCTCAATTTAGAAAGAAAGCTTTGAGGAAACCCCAGCCCTTGGCAATCCCTAATGAATGTCCTCAAGGTCTGACCTTTTCCTCTGGGATCCTCCTTCCCCTTTCCTGATCTGAGTAGGCAAACAGTGCTGGGAGAAAAAATAGAGTGGAAAGCTTCTGAAGTCAGACATCCCAAGCACCACAAAGTACCCTTGCAAGGCCTTGTTATAATCATTGCTTGCTTGCCCCATATGTCTGGCCATCCAAAAGGTTTAAGGAGTAACTGATCTGATAGCCTGTATGTGCCATTGATTTGTTAAGCTGAAGGTTTTTTTTTCTTAAATCCTATTAACAATAGCATTTGCAGAAGGAATGCAGATTACCCAGGTCTAATTGTATATCATTTGCATGAAGAATGAATTTAAAAGCAGCTTTGCAACACATTGACTCGGGATGTTATTGAGCCATTGAAGTCTCACGGCTGTGAGAGTTGGAGCTATTTAATTAGTGGGGGTGGGGTGTGTGGCTGAAGAAAAAATAGCGGAAAAGAGGTGTTTTAATCAATGAAGCAGAGAAATCACAACTGTTAGAAGATGCAAGATTATTCCTTTCAGGCAAATAACCCAACCAAATAACTCAAGGTCCAACTGTATGAGAACTTTGCTGAATGAAAACCTGGTATTTGAATTGAAGGGGTACAGTCATTTGGGAGTGTTCAGTGCTGGTGCTTTCCCAGGGCCAGAGCTGTGGAGCTCTGCTCAGGGACTACCTTCAGCGAGGGGCACCAGCTGTTTTATTTCATGCTTTTTCTTTCAGTTCAAGCAGCCCAGACTGCATCCTGAAAGTCAGACAGGGTGCTCCTGATATCTCCTCTGGGTCTCTGACTGATCCCACAGCCAGGTGTGTGGGTGTGAAGCTGCCTGCCTCACCCTGTCGCAGGTTCTGCAGGGCAGGAGCACTGTGGCTCGTTGTCAGGCTTGCATGGTTGCTCCCAGCTGCAGCAGGGCAAAAATGGCAGAAGCACTAAAGTAAATGGGATGGGATCTCGTAACTCTATTATTACCTGGCTCAAAGGCTGGCAGGGTGACTAAGGCATTTATTTTCCTCTGTGATCTTATAAATCTCAGCTACAGAAGGGCTTTGCTGTGTTGCTTTCAGGTAAGGCTGGAATGTGGAACATTTTTGTCACCTAAATATCTCTGCTTTTCACTGACCATCAGGCTGCTGCACAGGGGGATATCTAAGATCAGGTAACAGTAATGCTGCTGGGATCTTCAGGTCCACTTTCTCTTCCTTCAACAGATAACCATAAACACTACCCAAAACCCTTGTGATGTTTGCAGTTCTATTTCTGTCCCCTTCATGTGCTGGTTAACAAGTACCTCATCTCAGTACTATATTTCCCCAGGGAATGTATATGTTAATACAAGTAACAGTAAAAACTGCACACATTTGAGGCAGAGTGTAGGATTTTTTAATGACACAAGGTCTTAGGTACAGAGAAAGTAACTGAATTCCAATCATGGGGGAAAACACATAGGCCATTAAAAATGATGGACTAGTTATTCTCCAGACATATGCTTAAGATACATGTTAAATTAATTGCATATCCACATTCTAAGTTTCTTCGATACCAACATTTCTCTTTGCTTTTGGAGGGTCAGATTTTTTTTTTTTTTGAAAGGCAGCCGTCATCTAAAACCTGTTGACAAGGCTGCCCTCTCGGATGCCAAGCAGTCTTGTGGTATTTAATGAGAAGAGGGCAATCTGCTGACAGTCACCAAGGTATGTTAGCCCAAGCTCTTAAATATGGTACACTGAAAATAAAGACACATGATAGCTGGACCACACAACATGCAAATTTATCACAATTCCATGAAAGCGACACTTGTGGAAATAAAACTGACAACTATTGTAGATTAATTACTTATTTAATCACTGCAATATTAATTGTGTAAGTTTCAGCTACACCATCATCAGCCAATCTGAAATTCAGCTACCATATCAAACACAGTATTTAAGGCAAAAGGAAAGTGGCACACAATGGGAATTTCCTAGAAAAAAAAGACCAAACTTCTGGACCTACAAATATGGACCATGAAGAAAACCCTTTTGGCAATTACAAACTCATGTTGAATCACATTAGTACTGAAACTTATCTTCAAAAAACAGTTCCTCTCTGCTTCAGACCATGAGGTACAAACCAGTCACGTGTTTTTTTACCTCAGTGTCGGCAGAGAGAAACTGAGTAAACGTGGCTGATTTGTAGCATGTCCTTTACTGCTGCCAAGGATGGATTTGTAACCACTTAATCTGCAGTAATTCATCTAGCCCTCCACACTGAGGTCAAGCTTAGATGGAAGGACAGTATCTTTCCTTTATGAGTCAGGCAGGTCTTTTAAATCTTAGAACATTTTTTGACAGCACGTGATAGTGGCCGATTCTCATCCCTACCTTTGTTTATAGCTTGCATCTAGCAGACTCCCTGATACAACCACCAGTCTGTGACTGTCACTCTTGAAAAGGAGCTTTTGGGTTTGCTGTCATGGAGTCAGGGAGCTGAGGAGAAGCAGGTTTGAGAGGACTCTGAGAAGTTTTGGAGTCCTCCTTCCTGCTCTGGGTACAGTCCAAAGGAAAGTTGGTTTTGACAGGTGGTGATCTCTTATTGTTTGGAAAAGATGCTACTGCAAGTAGCCTTGTATAGACATATAATTAAAAAGCTTTCCTAAATTGGAGCCTAGGCTGCAAACTGAGCCAGTTTCTTCTTGTGCTGTTTCCTTGCCTTGCCCTGCCTTGCCTTTTTCAAATTTCAATCTGCGACACATTGAAGATCCTCCCTAATCTGTGGTTATTGAAAATTTTAAAGTGTATTCCGTATTTCATATCTCACTCTCTGAAGGAACTGATGACATCCCAGAGCAGCCCCTTGAATAGTAGTTCTCTTTTCTCCCATGGTGTTCCCTTCTAATTTGACAAAGGACTGTTATTAATATTTTTTCTGAGTAGTGAAGCACCAAGGGAAGTCAGGCACTTGATTCTGGAGAGCAGCAGTCTTTTCCAGCTGCTCACAATAAGGCAAGTGTAAACAGCTGGGTAAGCAGGACAGGCAGACATTTATGATAAATACCTGCCTCTCTCCCATTGCAAACATCATGAGACATCCCTCTGATGTGTGCACACAGTCCCAAGTAAAGGATTCAGTTCCTCTCTTGTGGTAAACTAAACGTGAAATATTACATGTAAATATTAGAGACATACCCTGATCTTTAAAAAACGAGTAAAGTCCTTTAATGTACAAACCTTAATTAGAGGTTAATATATAAATTATGGAATATCTTCAAGAGCACCAAATTTAATTCAGCAGTAAGTGGTGGGGGTTTTTTTGGCACCAGTCAGTATTTCTTTGCTTCTTTAACAAAGATATTTGAATGCTGATTTGTCTAAAATCTGAAGCAAGCTCCAGCAATGCAATTACTAAGATCACCTTCATAGAATATCATTCTTATACATACACTGAATGTCCTCCACATTAAATTTACCCACTAACACAGACATACACACAGCTCTATGTATATATAAACTTTGTATTTTCTCCTGGGATAATCTGCCAAGAATGCTGTGGAATCTGTTACATCCTCTTTAATATTTGTACATGTTTTTGAACCATTTTTGTGTTTGTTTGCTTATATCCTGCCTGGTAAAAAAACATCCGTTATTTCTTAAATTTAGCCTTCCCTGTTATAGAGGTGTATATTTTGCTAACAGGCTGTGACTACCCTATCCTTCCTGCTAGCAAAATATGCACCTTTCTGTGATGTGAGGCAAACAGAAGAGCTTCTAAATTGAGACCTGGGCATCTGAAAAGGGATAAACTAAGGAATTCTCAAAAGAGTTTTCTTTCAAAGGAATATTTGAAATGCATCTCACCTTCAAAGTTGTAAGAAATTATTCTAGATGTTAGTTACTATTAAGAAATGCTCTTTCCACTTGGGCATGACACAAATAGAGAAACGAGGCTGAAGAGTGCAGTTAATTAAAGGCAAAGTAAAATGTTGAGAAATCGTTCAGGCAAGCCTGGGAGACTCCTCAGCAGTCTTAATGCTTGAGTCATGCTTTGTACACACCAATTAAGTCTGCATCAGCTATATAAAAAAAATCCATACACCTATGTAATTTTTCATTTAGAGTTTATAACAGTGATAACAACCTTGGTACAGAACATTTTCTGGATATTAATGACAAAGTGGGGTTAATGGTCCTTTACTGCAGCTTGAGCCATCCACACCTCACAAATGGTTATTGATCCCCAGGGGTAAGACTGCACCTCTGTAATGAATTTTAGATATTATTTTAATCAATACAGGTTTATGCACACTGACAGCTGTATCACACATAAATTGAATGTATCACTCATATATTCTGTTATTATGATGCAAATAAGTTTAAATAATAAGTAGCAATGTTCTGATATACATTATGTGTTCACCTAAAGGTCCAGTGGTCTCCAATACATTTGATTTTCATTTTTTGAAAACATTTTTCCTCTCTCATGTATGTAGAGGAGATGGTGTCTTGAAAAAGGTTTCTTGATGAAACCTTGTGTGCAGAGATTATTAAAATCTGGCCACAAACACAGCTACAGATCTGTGTTCCCTTTTCTTCCCTGCTATACCCATTTGCTGCAGTGTATTCAAGATGATACATACAACCTTCTCTTTGTGAAATCTGTAATGCTTGGGTATTGATAGGGTGCATCTCTGAAGGAGAGTTGCAGGTGACATGTGTTTTTTATGTAATGTCTTCTGCTTATCACTGCATCCATTTTTTTAATGGCACAAAGGCTTCCTCAAGATTTTAAGCTATCAGTGGTCATTAAAATAACTTTTTGCCTTTTCTGACATAGAGAAAAATGAAGACTAGTGTTTGCTTTCTTTTCTGAAAAGATACGACAAAATCTTTTCAGGTTCTGAACAGCCGTCACTGGAAGCAGAGCAGAGGGAATGAGACCAGACACAGGATTTGAGATTCTGTTTCATTGCATGCATGATACTTGTGATGGGAAGCCCAGGGTCACTAGACTTTGAGCTGACCTTGGCAAAACACTTCAGCTCTCATTCCCTTACCTGCGTGTGCTTTGGTTCATTCCAAGCTTGTAAGCATCCTTTGCTCTGGAAAGTTTGTGCTGGATCACTCGGGAGCATCTAGGCACCTGGAGTTCTTCTCCCTTCCAAATTACAGAATCCCAAAAGTAATTGGTCCCATGGAGGAGTCCAGAGCTCTGTTCATCTGAGATAGCTTAACTTCCTAAAACCTGTAAGGGTCCCCAACACAGGTTCCCTTTGCACAAGAATGGGCTACCACATGGCAAGGACTTGAGATGTGTGCAAGTTGTTAATACTCACTTGCAGAGCAAATCCTGGGCAGCAATTTCTCCTCTGTCCAACTGGTTCTAGTGGACCTAATTCTCACCTGGTTTCAGTCAGCAGCTAACATTTTCCTGAATGAAAGTTTGGTTCACAGCCTCTGATCTTTATATTATGCAATTTTATGACTTGTTAATTCCAGCAAAACATGTCTCACTGCTCCAAACTGCTTTTTGTGATAGCATAAGCAGGTTATGACAAAAAGCATTTTGTCATTCATCTCAGAAAAAAAAACATGGCTAGAATATTGATCAGTAATATATAGCAGTCTTTGTATTGCCTTTGTATTAGTGCAACAATAAATACTTGCTATTTTTTGATAAATGCCTTCATTTTCTGGACTCAATTACCATCATTCAATTAATCAGATTTTCTATATAGCACATTACATAGAGAAGCAGCCCCTGCATTGACACACAAATGACTGAAAATAACTTCCTGCTTTGAGATCCATGTGTCAGTATCTGTCAAATTGTCAACTAATTTTAAATTTTAATTAGTATTGTTGCAATATTTTTTTAAGCTCTCAATGCTTTTATTCCAGACAGAACTCAGTTATCCTCCAGCCTTGAGCTGCAGGATTCCCTCTGTACCCTGTTTGCGCCAGCACTACCCACCAACGTGGTGTAAGTGTAACAGGATCTGACCTGTATGTCTCAGGAAATGGTTAAATGTGCATGGGATCACCCATGAAAATAGGAGATGGAAATTTTCTCAACAAAAAAGGAGAATCAGGGGAACATGCTGGCAGCACAATGAGGAGGCTACTAACAGGAGAGTGTCTGTTGAATTCTCCTGGGCTTTAGCACTGGACTGACGGAGCCACTGAGCATCACTGTGCACCTGCTAAGGTGCCAGGGATTCACAGTGCCAGGACAGCTGCCCTGAAGGTGTGCTTACCCCTGAGTGGCTCACGGGGCTGGGGACAGCACAAAGCCCCCGTGACCTGTTGGCTAGAGAGTGAGAGCAGATGGACATCACCATGGCTGGCACAGCATCTCTGGGGGAAAATGTCTTCAAAATACTCTGCTACAGGTGTGAAACATGCACCCATGCAGTGGCAAATTTTCAAGGGAAGCTATGGGTGTGTCATTGCCACACAACATCTTGTAAAGTTAAAATCTTAAGCTTGGTTTTACACCAGCAAAGGGTCTCTAACACGCGTTTTGTGTGTTAGCAAGCTCCCTCCCTATTACTGTGATTGAGTTTTAATAGCACTGGCTTTCATGATGATAGGGAGAGGGAAGTGACAACAGTGACCTTGAGGTAACAATAACCTTGCAAGCACATAATGCCATTTATCACTGCATAGCTCCTTTCATTAGGAGATCTGAAGCTGCCTCACAAAGATAGGCTTTTGCAGCACTGACACAGTGAAGCCCTAATCCCTTCCTGGGACACTGTGATCGTATCACAATGCAAATCATTACCACCATACACTCCCCATATTGGTACAGTTTGATGTCTTTTGTTGAGGAAATTATCTAATTAATATTTTTCATAGTTTTCATCTTTAATCCCTGCTATTATCTTTTGCTGATATCTACCCATCTGTTTTTCTAAGCATTTGCATTTTCTCTTTCATTATGTGTATAAACAATCCCCTTTCTAAATAAATGAGATGTATTTTTTTTAATATCAAATTATTTTCCGCAGAAAAGCCAGGCAAAAGGTAATTCTCATTTGGTGTATAATAAAATAAATGTAGTTGTTAAATTCTGCCTTCTGGTAGTTTACAAATGAAATCTGCTAGTGGTCAATGCCTATGCAACCCTGTGGACCACAGTGCAATAGCTCTGTTTCATGGAAAGATTTGCCACATCCAGATTTGTAACAATTCAACTTACAGTGGGCAAGAAATCATTTAATTAATTTATTTTCCAAACCCTATTGAGTGCTTGCTAAGTTCCATGCAGCCATTCTGGAGACCGCCTTCTCGCAAAACTGTGACCTTTGTAGAAGCTAACCAATATTTTATTTTATGGATACTAGATTCCCATTAATTTATTTATTCAGCCCTATCACACAGATTGCTCACCTGCATCCATCTCTGTGGCAGCAGCAACCTTGACACTGCTGACTGCCAGAGGCCAAGGACTGCCTCAGATTAAATGGATGAGTCCCTGCGGTGAACCCAAGATGAATGCACCCTGTGTGTTGCGTAGAGTGGCTGCAGCCCCCCCAGCCCCCACACACTGGCAGAGACAGCAGAAGGGGCTCAGGTGTGGTTAGGGTGCTCTCAGTGCTCAGTGGGATGTGGTTCAAGGAGAGCATGTGGTTCAGTGTGCCCACAAGTGAGGCATTTGCCTGCCACAGTGGCTGCCCTTGGCTTATTCTGGCTTTATCCTGATTAGCATCCAAGTAGCAGGAAGGTGGCTGGGAGTGGGGATTAAAAAGCATTTTATCTTTTTTTTTTCCCTAACTGAATCTAGGATGTTGAACAGTGTTAATGAAGAGCAGGTGAGCAAGTAGGTATGTGGCAAATATGCTCCAATATAGCTCTTCCAATTATCACTTTTAATTTACAATTCCTGGCAGCATTTATTTCTTCTCGCTCAAGAAAGTGTGCTAACACCTTGCCATTACAGAAAGCCTCCTTTTCAGAAAGGCAAACCTTTCCAGAAATGACTGAAAGAGTTATAATGGAGACTAGGCATCTTCATACCTTTGGCAGCTTTGCCACCCAGCCTGGACACACCCCTGGATGCTACTGGGTGCCCCTGAGTGTTCCTGGGTTTCTGTCAAGGCACTTGCTCCATGCTGCAGGGAGTCCAGAGTCAGAGTGCAAGCTGCCTTCACAGGGCACTGGCCATCTCACAAAACATTCAGATATCACTGAAATGCTCCTCTATGTCTTCTGCCTGCTTGACTCATCCTGGCTTTCCAGGTCATCTCCAAACCCTCCCAGGGCAGTGAGGGAGCTGCAGGGAGGAAGGTGGGTTGTGGACTCTCCCCACCTCTGCCCAAAGGCTACGCTGTGACTCAGCTCCATGAATGAAGATGTGTTCCAGTTGTGGGGGCCTCCTGGCTCTTCCCAGGGCTCTCCTCCATCCTGGCATGGCATGAGCGCTGTTGAGCCCCGGCTTGTACACCTGCACAGCCCTGACAGACCTGTTTGGAAGGTGGTCTGGGCTGGTCTGCAGGTGCAGGTGCTACCAGAGCTCAGCCGTCCTTGCCCAGTCCTCAGTCCCCAGCAAACTGCTGTCCTGGCTGTAATTGCAGTATTACAGCTGGACACGCTCACAACAAGACAGAGTTTAATAGCTCCCGTCATTTGTCTTTCACAGCAAGCTGCACATCCGAAACAGGGTTTATAGAGAAGGGCTGAGCATAGCTGAGGGCTGGGAAGGGTCGCCTTGTTTCAGAGGGCACCCACATAAAAGGGAGCTTTTACAATTTGAGTACAGTAACATTTGCATGGCCGTGCTTAATCTGGCAGTTATTTATTGCTCTGGGTTAGATAAGAATGTCCATGTAGAAAGGAATCAAGGCCTGAACTCAATATGTGCCAAAATCCACAGATGGCCCTTTTCTCTGGCATGAGGGCTTGAGAAAGGCAAGACAGACCTTCAGCCTTCACAGGATTGCAGAACCTGTACCTGCTCCATGCCTGCTCCGTATCTGCTCCCTGTGTCTGGCTCCTGCAGGCTCATCCCAATGGACAAATGGGATGGCAAACCAAAATGGTGGCACAGAGGAGACAAGGAGTTCCCCAGCCCACAACAGCAGGATCAGCTTGGGTGTCCTTGAAGAGAGCTGGGGTGTAGATACAAGCAGCAAATCACAGAGCTGGGGAGCAACCTACAGCAAAACACATGTGTATCTCCACCCTGATAATGCAACCCCCTCAAAATACATTCTCAGGGTGGGGATTGTATAACCTAGAGTTGGAGATGGCAGAAGATTTCAGATGGCAAGAAAATACCCATAGAGGCAGTTGTGCTGGGAGGTGGGGTCTGGAGCTATTTCTGAACTGGAATTCAATTAATCTATGTCAGTTTTTCAAAGAATCTAGCTTTTAGAGAAGAAAATTCCCTGTGATCTTTTTTGAAAGGAGACATTTGAGTTTTCAGTTGGAAACAATGCTTTCCTTTAAAGAGTTTCCATAACATTCAATAGGCTATCCACATTGCCCACAGCCTAAAGACAGCTTTGTCTATTTTCTTTAATTTTCTCAGAAAATGGAAACTTTTAATTTTTGTACAGCACAAAATAATTATTTTTGAGCTAGCAAACTGGTGTCCCAATTACTTAGATAGATATTAAAGCCCAGCTGGGGCTGAGGTATAGTTTTGGAAAATGAGTGCTGTCCTCACAGGGTTGCAGGCAGAAAGATTAATCCTCTTGCTAGAGGGAAAAGGAGGACAGTAGAACCTAAAATTGGCAGGAGACTTTAAAGTACTCAAAGGATGTCATATATCTAATTTCCTATACATGCTTCTCCTCTACATTGGGGTATATTAAAACCCTGTATCTAAAAGAATAAGCAGAGGCAGTTCCCTGTGGAGAACAGCAGTGGAGACAGTTTCAGTGCTTCTTGACCAGAAACTGCCATCTCTTGGACTGAGGCATGCCCTGGCCAAGGGCTCTGATTGCATGGATCACACCAAAGGTTACACTTTCCCTGGAGCTGGTGGCCTTGACCTCACTTGGGCTGACCAACCTGTCTCCAAATCTGCTGCTCTTCTACATGTGTGGGGGAGGGGGCAAGGGAGCTGAAATTTCTGAATCTGGATAGTCAAATTGGTCAGATTAACCTTCATTAGCAGGATACAGTGTCTTGATGAATCCCCAAACCCCAAAATTTCTGTTGCAAAGAGGCTAGGAATTTAAATTTCTCAAAGAAACTGAGTCATAAACAAGAGGACCTAAAATTGCAAAAGAGGTAACAAATGTGAAAGACATGACAATGTGAAAGGTAATTCCAGCAGGTGGAATTAGCCATGAACATTTGGCTTTCCTCCTTCTCCACAGGCAATTGCATACACGCAGTAATATCTGGCAAGCCCAAATGCTGATGCTAATTGACACACCAGATGTTCCTGGTGAGCCAGGAATGCTCTTTTCAGCTCTTACTGCCAATGCAGCAGGCAGTTCTCCTTGTGCAGCATCCCAGGCAATGGTACCTGATGGATACATTGAGGGGTTTCATGGCTTTTTGTTCATAAGGATGGAGTTCTCCCACTCTGGCGTCCCATGCCCAAAGTGTTGTCCACCAGAATGTGTGATCATTCACTTTGGGGAACTCACCCTGCATTGTTTGCAAGTGAACCTCATGTTTAAACACAGACCACACTGTCAACTTATCACATGAACAACTACACTTCAAACAAAATGTAGTTATTCTGAGAATATTTGACATCACGTAAACTTCACTTGTTTTATCCAGTTTTGTGTGAAAACCAGCTGGCTTTGCATGATGTTTGCAAAATCAACACTAGCAAGTCCATGTTTGTCCCAAAGCTTCTGGAGTCTTTGGAATCACCCAATGTTTTGAGACAAAAAGTTATGCAAGTGCATAGGATAGGAACTGCCAAGAGGGAATGAGGGTCTCCAGGCTGTATTTCCACAACACAATTTTGTATTCCTAACAATAACATAAGCCTCCCTGATTCAGCATGTTTTTGCTCACACACATGGTTTGCTTCTCTTGTTAGATGGTCAAACCACATACAGGGTCATCTCAAAGCCACAGAAGAATGATGTGGCTGCTCTGGATTAATTTTAGCGATATTGAGTATTGCCTGAGCACTAAATCTGCGGGGCAGGATAAATATATAACCACATATTGCCACATATAGCTATACTGTGGACTTGATGTTGTTTAATTTAAAAAAATATGTCAAACTCCATTTAGTCCAAAAGGAGGATGAAGGAAAGAAAGAAAAATTGTTCACTCTATTGTATTTTCAAAGCATTTGCCCTTTCAATGAATGTCATGAGCAGGGAATGTTTCCAGCAATCAATACTTGGATGGGAGGAAGCTTTCCAGCACTGCTGAGTGGCTTTCACAGCAGCTGTGATCAAGATGGAGGGTTTGTTGTTTTGTTTTTTTTTTTATTTTATTTCCTTGCTCTGTAATATTCATTGATGTAAATATTAATATAGACCTGATGTTCATCTTGTCTTTGCAATATTTTGCACAGAAAGAGTTTTTCTCCCAATAAAATGAACAATGCCTGAGAATGCCGGAGAGGATGTTATTGGTTTCCCTATTATTGGTTTCCCTACAATCAACAAAGGAGGTAAGGAGAAGAAAGAGTTCACCTGGGAATGGCTCACAACTCTCTCCTGTCAAAAGGACAATTTAGCAACAAATTGGAAAAGGGGCTCAGGTGGCAGATGAATGGAGGGTGCCTACCACATTCCCAGGGAGACGGTGCTGGGCCCTCAGGCTCCTGCTGCTGCTCTCCTGGGATGACTCCAGCTCTGGGCTCTCAGGTGGCTGAAGCAGCAGATCCAGCCTGTGAGCTCTCCCATGCCCTGGCCACTCCATGCAAAGCCGGGCATCCCGGCGACTGGGAATACAACTCCTGCTGTGCCGTGTGCTTGGGCTGCCTGGGTAGGTGCAGCCAATGCCTTTGCAAACTGGACTCCAGTGCCTCTGAGGAAGGCACCATGAGCATAAAACACTCTCATTGGCAAGTCTTCTGGAAAGATACAGAGTGGCTTCCTGCTAGCTCCTCTTGATCTGACCATACTGTTGTGCTGATGAGATTTCCACACTGATGCTTTGTTTATGCTGAACACAAACAGTGGCACACGATGTGTGGTCCAGGGAGATCTGAGCAAGTGAGCACTGAACCAAATCTGGGATGGATTAGGGCCTGTTATGGGATGTACATTGATGTTACATTTGTGTTGCAGTGCTGTAACATTTGAATCACGATGTCGTGATAGGCAAGATAAAGGCTGGGGGGCCTTTATAGTACGATCTTTATGGTTCTGGCACTGCACGGGGAAAAGCTGCAGAGATAAGAAGGAGCAGTGAGGAGGAAAGAAAAGCCATTGAATGAAAGCTCTGAGAGTGGTGTTTAGCGTGAAAGACTCATAGGATTGTGTCACGTATTTTTAGAGGAATTAGAGATGGGCTTGAACCACAACTCCTAGCTCCAAATACCTTCACTTGGAGTAATATGGAGCCAGATTTATCACTTAAACATGGTTGTGCTTGGACTCTTCTGCCATTTTTTTCTGTTTTGGCCTCGTGAAAAGCCCACCCTCTCCAAGCAGAAGTGAGGGGATCAGGTCTTTGCACAGAAGGTTGCAAAGTCCCTGTGGGGCCTGAGTGGAGGCTTGCTGAGGAATAGCCCATTGCCCTGAGGACAGTTAGAGGACACTCCCAGTGCTGGAAAAAAGGCAAAGGTGGGTGAGTTGAGGTTGTTTGCCTCTTACTGTCGGCATCATTGGCTGCAGCTCTTGGTTTACACACTTACTGATTCCTGCTGTACCACTGCCTGTATACAAAAGTGAGTATCACCTTGGGTGATCTAGAAGGATGTGGTGACTACTTCTGGTGTCCTGAGAGCAGCTCCCTGTGTGTCAATGGACTTATCTTGATACAAATCAGGTATAAAAAAATGCAGAAAATCTGGGTTTAAAAGTCCAAATCCACAGTAATTTGCCAAAATTCAACAAATTGTAATTTTGTATTTGTGTTTTTGTAGAAAGATGAATAAGATATAATTTAGAAAGTTTGATGTTCTGGAGGTTAATTATTTTTGATTTTAATTTCTACAAGATGTTCTTTTCCTTGAGTTTATTCTGTCACTTATTCCCATGGTGGGATTGAAATTGTGTGGAGTTGGGTTTTTTTGTGATGATGGGGCTGCAGTGACTGTGGCTGTATTGCAGCATTGTACATTAGCACAGTAGCAGCAACACTGGAGTTATCCCAGGGTGATCCCTGCTTGACACACATTTGGTTTAAAGCAAGAGGGCAAAAAGACTTTTGTGCATCCCTGAGTGAGCTGCTGATAACCAATCCAGCAACACTATTATTTGTACTTCATCTGTGTTTCAAGACCAAGTCAGGGGTCAGGTCAGAGTGTACTAATCAGGACATAGATAGGGAACAAAGACAGCCCTTCCTCTCAGTTGTTCAGAGGCCTCATCCTGGGTGAGCTGGAATAGCTCCCTAGGCTGGTGGATTTCAGGAAAGCAGAGCTGATTTGCTGTGGCTGAAGGTCTGGCTGTTGGCACCCAGACACGCGGCAGATCAAGCACACAGATACACACGATGTGGCAGCTGTGGGCTGGGAGGGGTGATGCAGCAGTGCTGGGCAGAACAGCGCACTGTCCAGCTCACTGCTCCTTGGCCAGCACCAAGTGGTGTTAAATGGGCCATTGCTTTTCCTGACTACACAAAATGCTCCTATCTCATGTGCAGGCATATCAGGAGGGCTCTTGTCTTGGGGACACTCAGCTTTGGGAACCAATAGGGATCTTCTAATCCTCTGTTGCATAACCCCTGGAGTTGTCATCAGTGCCATGTCAAAATGGCTAAGTGGGATGTACATAAAATGCTACCAGTCCAAAGTGCTGTTTGATTTTAGTAATATTTGCTACCCCTTTGAACAGGTGTAACTGTGTAACATGTATGGCAAAGGAGAGATATCTTCACATGGTGTGCTTTGACTTCTTTGCTGGATACAGCTCTGTTTCTCTGGGTTCTGATACCTTTCTTAGACAACACCCATCGTTGTCTGAAGTGGAATCACTACTTTTGAAAGCATTCAGAAAAAAGATATGCATCCTTGTTAAGGGGAGTGCTCAGCCAACTCCCTACCATGGAAGCTGCCTGATCCTTCACTCCATCCAGAGAGCATCTCTGCCTGCTTGCCTGCTGGCTGCCCTGCTACCCTGGCCATTGCATCTGCACAGTTCTGCCTCACCCTGTATCTGCCCTGAGTGACTTCGTCCTGTGCCTGCAATGATCTCACAGCATTGTATAACTGCTCTCCCATTGTCCTCTGTCACTCCATTGCAGCCCTTCAACACTTCCTAATGCATTTCCATTACTTTCAGTTATTATTTCTTTGCAGGCTCTTCTGTTCTATCTCCAGTTCAGTCAGAGTTTCTCTATATTACTTGGTTCTTTTCTTTCTACCTTCCATTCACTTTTGCCATGCTTCCTTCTTTCCCCCATCTTACATGAAGCATTTCCTTATCCACTGCTTTGTATTCCCCATTGTGCTCCATCCCATGACTCACTGCACAGGAAATCTCAGTTGTTTGCTTAGGATGTTCTGGAGGGCAGGGGCTGAGGTCTGGAGAGAAAGAGAGATAGAAGAGATTCAAAGAATTTTGGAGAGAGACAAGATCTATGCTGCCTTTCAAGCCTTGCCAGCTGATGCTCTTGAAAATAATCAATAATTCTGGTTTTTTATTCCATGTTTTCTCCCAGGAATGGAAGCATGCTGTCCTCCACTCCTCCATGAAGAGAAATCCAGTATGGCACAACAAACCAAGAAGGCTCAAGTTCAGATTTCAGTTTTCAACCTCTTGTCTTTCCTAATCTGTAGAATACTTTCAGATGAGAATTTCCCCATCCTTCTAGCTATGAGATGCTGTGACTCTTGTGGTGACAGGGAGGAAGAGGATGCCTCTCACTTTGCTTGCTTGTGGTTGGTTATGATGCTGATGTTGATAGTGGGAAGTCCAGGTAGAAATCCCTGATTTCTTCAGGGAGGAGTAATTTAAGAGAAAGAAACTTTGCCCCAGAGCCAGCAACACAGGAATTTGAATGTGGGTTTTTGCAGCTTTGACTAAACCCTTCCTTATACCTGCTGCCTCAGACACTTGAGAAAGATATTGATTTAGTTCCAGGTCAGATGGAGGGCAAATGTTTGAAGCTGGCATGAAACACTCTCATTATTAATGACCAGGGACTTGACTGTACCTGGTGGCTAGCTCTTATATGTGTTAAGAGCAGAACCTCTATTGTGGAAAGGTCCCTGAGCAATACCTGGGGGCTCAGGCCTCTGCTCTCTGCATCCTACAGGAGAGAAATTACTGATTTTCCTGAATTCAGCCAGTTCTGCTGGCTTCAAGGTTGTGGAGTTCTCATATGCATTGCTATTTCTCTTCTGGAAAGGAAGAGACGCCTTGGACAGAGCAGGGAGAAAGCAAATGGGGTTTAAAAGTAAAGAGTTGTGACATATCTATTCAGAAAAGTGGAGTGAGGGGAAGTGTTTCCATGCATTGCCCAACTTCCTGATTCAAGCAGTTCCTTTTGGCGAGCCCCAGACGGGTGGAAATTTGCAGCGTTGCGTGTGTCAGCAGCCCATGGCACCCTACCCTCCCCTCTGTGACCTCTTCCTTATACACTGAGCCTCAGGGAAGGCAGGAGCTGGAAACTGGGCTGCTCTGGGACTTTTCCAATTCATAAAAATTTGCTGCTGCCACCTAGACAAAGGAGATCTAAGACGGCAAGGGAATCCCCTGAACTCAGCAAGTTCAAACTCCCACTCCCATCATCCATGGCAGCAGTCTTGTCCTCAGAGGGAATTAGATAATTGCATTGTCCACAGCTTTCTGCTGCTTGCTGGGTGCTGCAACACCACACCAGAGATCCTGAATGCTCAGAGGAAAACTCTGCCCTCTTGCCCTGGCAGTGAAACCTCCATTATTTGTGTTGTGTTGCCAACAGCTGTCCCAGGTGGCCCTGGTCTTGTGTTGCCCAATGCTCTGCAAAGAACATGAGTCTGTTCCTGCCCTAAGGAGTTTGTATTTTTGATGAAGGAAACATCAGAGATTGTATTTTATGGAGAGGTGAGACTGAAAGTAGCAGAGAAAAGTAGTGACCTCCTTGCAATCACATGTTGAGGTCAGCTCCTCAGAGGTTGTCTCAACTTGGAAGACATGGTGAGGCAATGGGAATAAGTCTGGCACAGGGCTGTAAGAAGTGGAACTGCAAAATAAACAGACTTTCTTCATTCAAGTGTGTAAAATTCAACTATGTAGAAACACTGCAGGAGGCACCCCCACCTCCTCCCCACTCTAAAAAATAAAAAAACTAAAAGAGAAACCACATTTGCCTTGTCCAGGAGGACAGAAGTAACCTCCAGCTGTCACAGCAGGCTGAGTGTGCCCCCAGGCTTTCTGCATTTACCAAACACCACCACAGACAGCTGCAAGGCGTCTGTGGTGGTGTTTGGTAAATGCACACACTGCACACACTGGTACCTTTAAGGCAGCAGTTTTCACAGGTAGTAGTACTTCCTCTTATCTTGAATGCTCACCTCTAACTGGAATTCATGCATATGTAAGAGTTAGTGGTAAAGCAAGGATAAAAGGCTGGGAAAGGCAGGGAATATTTATCTGGGAAGACTTCTGCCATATCCTGTAGGCAGCCATTACAAGCGACCATCAGCCTTGGCTAGAGAACATTAATAGTGGGAGCTTCCATAGGTACATGTGTCTGTTTTTAATGGACCATTCAGAAACAGTTCATTCAGAGCCAACAACCACCTCAGGAAAAGTCCCAGAGCCACCTTGGGACACAGAAGAATAAATACACCTCTTTTTTAGATGTAAGAAACAGTACTTTTGAGAGTGAAGTCATGAGTTTGCTGTCCTGTGTAGTTGTACCTTGTTCTGAGCCTCTGACCTGTGCTGAGTCTATAGCACAGAGAAACTGGGGACAGGACCACAGGGCACAGTGAATATTACACCAGCATCCATGAGCCCCACTGCTTCCTAACAAGACACAGACTTTCCAAAGTATGACATGGCACTGTGGTGGAGCACCATCTCCAGCAGCTGCAGAGCCCAACTGGAACATGTAAACTCACAGGGGGGGTCTCTGCGGAAGTGGGAATGAGCTCAGTAGCTCTGAGTTGGGATCAAATGGCTAAATTTGCTCTCTTATGAGTAAAAAACACTGAGAGGAGCAGCACTTTTTTTTTTTTTTTCCCTAGGTGGGTAGTAGGACTGGAAAAGGACTTGAAGAAGTAAAACTGGATCACCAATCTGCCACTTATACTCTGGAATTTGGTACCATTTGATCCCTGCACTTGACTTAAAAATCCATTCTTTGATCACATGAATATTCTTTGGGAAAAGCAATGTTATTCATTTTATGTTTTGGGTGATTTTAATCAGTCTGTCAGACTGATGTGCAGATTAAATACAGATGGTTTTCTGTGTGACTTTTAGAGCAGAAATACTATTACATTTACAGCAATTTTTTCTTTTGAGACAGTTGATGCTCCTGGTCTATTTGAAATCCAAGAGTACAAGAGTCTCTGTGAGCGTGCCTGGTGTTCAAAACAGGAATGTTTGCTAAATTGCTGCAGCCAGGGCAAAGCTGGGCACTGACAAACACTATTTCCCTCTCTCCAGTGCACTCTGCCAAGCACTGTCTCTGCCACAACAGTTCTGGGTCCTACCTCAGAAGAGACCCACACTAAGTGTCCATAAATAGACAGAAATGTGCCTGTGCCTGACAAGTGTCCACGGGAAGCTGTTGTCACTGAGTCTTGGTTCCCAGACTACTGAGTCCTCAGGTTCCCAGACTACTGAATGCTCAGTAGTCTCAGCAAGCAGAGGCACATTCTTCAGATGAAAGGCTGCATGCTGCACTGCACTGGGCCCTGTGAGCTGTCTCTGCTCAGCTGAAGCACACAAATGGCAATGTAATGTGCCTTGGTGGGCAGAACAGGAGATCTTTAACCCATCTTCCAAACTGATCTGCTCTGTGACCCTGCACTCTTGGTGATTTGGTTCCTAACACCTTGGGTCTTAAGTTACGTGTGCTGTGATGCTGACTCCTGTGATGTTCTCACACTGCTTGCCAGTCCCTTGGCCACCCCAGTGAGGGTGGCTGTAGATAGGATCCCCAGGGATGAGAAGTTTCCTCATTTAGCATGTTCTGCCCCAACAGAACTGCTCTGGCACCTAAAGGAGGACCCAAACATCACTTTTCCATCACCAGTAAGAGCTGCGTGTGCTGCTTTGAGCTGTAAAATGGGGAGTTGCAGAGTTGCTTATCCCATGGTTATTGCTACAAGCTTATTCCCTCTGACCTCCTGCACTGCACCCTGACCCTGCACGGCTCACAAGGCATTGCATTACACTGCAGTGTAAATCCCCAGACAATAAAAAGTTGATATGTCCAAGGAAAACAGAGACAGCAACATTTATGTGCTTTGAGCAACTATAAATGCACTGTGCTGTGGATGAGTTAAGTATTTTCATAAGCCTGCCTTGGCTTTCTATCACTGCTTAGAGGTTCCCTCAAGGCCAGTGTACCATGAAGGCCCTGAGGAACCGCTCCAGTCTTGTGGTCTGTGTGCTGGAATTGGTCTCAACATGTACTTGTGGCTGCACAGCAGTCCTTTCTCTAGACACTCTGCAGTGGTGTTAGAGGCCCATACATTTCACGAGCTGATAAGGTGGTTGGTTACTTAATGTCAGAGAAGAACACAGCCTGATCAAATACAGAAGAAAATAATGGATCTCATAAAATGCCAAACAGCAGTCCTGCAACAGTGGTGGAGAAATTTTGAACAGTCCCCCTTCTGTTCATAGATGGACTCTAGGTACTGTGTATGAACACAGGAGAGTCCTTCCCATCAGATCTCACTCTTTTCTGGCATCTTCCCATTCCCAGACCCTCTGTGGGGTGAGGACCCGATCCCCTCCTCTTTAAGCTCTTCAATGAGGGCATCATTCATTGTGAAGGTGGCAAAACTGTGCTTAGCATGTACATGAAACTACAATGGACTCACCATTTCACAGAGTAGAGGGGAATATATACATATACATCTGAGTAGAGGGGAAAAAAGGGTCTGTGAGGCAGATGCTTTTAAGGAGAAGCATCTGCCTTATAAATTTATAAAAGGCACCCAAATGTACTTGGAAAATGTTCCCACTGCTCCTTAATCAGAATGTATTCTTTTTGAAGTCATCTGGGACACGCATGTTGTCCATTTCAGCTCAGCCAAGCAGAATTGTCATCACTGTGGTTCAGTACATTCCCTCTTCAGTGGCTTATTTTGTACATGGTCATGAAGATGGATTAAAGAGTTGATAAAAAATTTGGAGCAGTTCTGTCCAAGGAAGGAGAAGGAGATTATGTGAAAGAATAAAATCTAATGTCAAAAATATTCCTGAATTTTAAGTGATGCTGTTCTATTTATAGACAAACATGTATCAACAGTCTGCTCTATCCTTGCACAAGTTTTATCTCTGTGTCAATGCATGTTTTTATATGAGTTATTTTTTGGTTTACACTATGAGCTGACTTCTTCCATCCTAGATTACTCCACTAGTTTTTATAATGTGCTGAACAACTGTAACCATAAGTAGTGGTAATGATATCGCTGCATAAACTTTTAATTCTGTTCATGGAAAAAGTGTGATACTCAGTTTCCAAGTCCTTCCTTCCTGATTTGTTTTGTGTGGTACAGACTGGGCTTTCACCTGGTTCAGTAGGGCTCTTAGGACTGTTTTAGGCTCTGATTTCTTCTCCTTTTCCTTTTCCATACCTGGCTAACAGAATAGCCCCAGTGCAACAAGTCTGGGTCACAGTCCCTCTGGAGCAAGAATAGAATGGGAGCAGAGGGGGCTTATGGCTTCCACAGCAAACTTATGCTGGTTGAGGTTGGATCTTGCACATGTCCTTGAAGGACATGCATTTTCCCCTTTATGACCTTTGACCACTTCCAGAGACACACGAAGAACTAGTGCATTGTCATTAGAATGAGGTACTAGAATAGTCCGAACCCAGGAAATTTCTATTTCGTTTCATGCCAGGAACTGCTTGGGAAGGGCTCTTCCCGAAGACTGAGAGGGGACTTTCCAGATCACAAGCAGTTTCTTCAGTAATTTTAAAATCAATACATCTGAGTGACATGTCTGAGTACAGCCCAGATAAACACTCAGGTACAAAATTCCCATGCATGCTGTAGCCTGCCTGGGTGGCCAACAAGCAGTCTGTGTCAGGAAGAGTTCAGGGAATGATGTTATCTCATAAGAAGCGCCCACAGACCCTCTGGTACAAACCGTAGTAGTGAGAAAGAGTCAGCAAATTAGAGATTTCACAAAATGGGATATTTCTGCACAAAATCTAAATGGGAAGTTCTCAATCAACTGTGCCATCAGCGAAAAAAGGAAAATAACAGTGGAATGAGAAAAAGGCTGAAAATGCATCTTCTAGTGCAGTCCTGCCTCCTCACCACAGTCCTGTTCTTCTCTCCCTAGCACCATCTACACTAATTGGTTGCACTCATTCAAAAATATTTTGAAGCCTTCTCACAGGATATTCCTGCATCCATCCCAAATTTGGATAAGCAGCTACAATACCATCTCCTCTACAAACTCAGAAACCAATTCTTTTTGGCAAACAGACATGAGCAAAGGTCTCCTAGGACCACATACTTTCCTTTCAGAGATACTTCATTCTCATGTATCATTGAATAATTATTGTTGTGGTTGAACATCCAGAGGCAAGGAAGAGTGTGGCAGGAGCCTGACAGATGTACATAGCAATAAGTTGCCCATCCTGGAGTATTTATAATTGAAGCAGACAAATAACACACAAAGGATAGGGGGAAATGTGAAGCAGGCAGTCTCTACACAGATTCACGTAGCTGCAGGAGGCCTGGCCCAAAGACATGCTTCTTATTCTGTGAAAGATCTCAAGACCTGGTGTTTCCTAATCAAGGTAAATGAAAACATGAAGCTGAACAGTCATGAGCCAGAAAAGATAGGAAAAAACAACCAGGTCTATTTGGAACAAATAATTTCCTTACAACATTTGGTAATATTTTATTTTAATCATCCTTTTTCCTTTTTACTGGAATCTGAAACTGCAGATCTCACTCGAAATATGTTTATTTAAAAACAAAATTTCCCCCTAAAAGTTTTGGTTTAGGATATTTGGCAGCAATTCTGTTATTCTGTGAACAGCTCTTAACAGACTGTGTTCTGGTGACAAATGTTTCGTCAAAGTACTACTAAGCAGCTCTGTTGTTTCCAAGGCTTTTCTTCTCTGGAAGCATTTAACTAAATGATGCTGCTTCCTTGAGATGTAATACTCATTCTGTGTAACCACTCCAGGAAGTGATTTGATGGAGAAAACGTTCAGTATAAATAGTGGAGTCTGGTCCAGCATGGAGCTTAAAAGAACAGGCCTGACCTTTATCAGAAAGGGCAGACTGAGATCAAGTTCCTACTCCAGCTGTTGTCACCTGCCTTTTCACCTGGCTTCACTTCAAAACTCAAGGGCAGTTGCCAATACTGTGGGATTCGGTTCCAGCAGGGAATATCAGGTGTTTTCATTCAAAGATAGCAGTGAAATGGTGACACTTTCAATGGGAAGAGCTTCTTGTTTTGGAGGTAAAGACCATCCCATCATTTGAGAATTGGCCATTTCTTCTTCTGAAAAGATGACCTTCTTTTCCATTAATGATTTCAGATCAGCTATGTTCAGCCATAAATCTCTCTGAGCTATGTTTTTATTGTATTTTCACCATACATGTGAGGGAACTTCCAAGGCCAACCTTGCAAAGGTCAGATATTTTCAGGAGGCTGGTACCTTTTTTCTTTCTCAGGAGGGATATTTGACCAAATAGATTTTCTGTGCTTTGTCAGACCTGCTGTCAGGATAGATCTCCCTATGAGTGCAGTGACTTGAAAACTGGAGTTCATCTTTGGTTTGGTGGGATTTTGTCTGACACATTAGATTCTACTAGCCCATAAAATACTTGCACAATACAAGATTTTTTTCTAAAACCAGCTGTGCCTCATCATTCAGAATTCCTCACCTGCATTTTGTTTTAGAGTAGTGTAGGTTTAAAACTGTGGCATTACGTAGTGTAAAATTAGTTCATCTCAACCACAGAGCATTTGTCAGACTGTCTGCTACTGGGGAGTATTGACTCACTAAGTACAGTAGTCTTGAATCAGTCAGTTTCTTAGATTCTGGGGTTTTTAAGTGTGATGACAGTAAAGAGAAAGATTATCTGTGCTTCTATCATAACCAACCAATGTGAAATAACTGTCAGAACAACAGTCTAAATTTCCTTTATTAGTTTCCTCACTGTCGTATTTTCCTATCTCATTTATCTAAAATATTTCTTTGATGTAGACCTGCAAAAACCAGGTATTTTCAGCCAATGGTTTAGATTATGGCTAAAAAAGAAGATATAAAAAGGGGGCTGTTGCTATACATACTGATTGCATAAACTACAAGTTTCTTAGTCATCTTTCTTAGAGCAGTCTGGAATCCAACTAGAGCGGCCATTGACACCTGAAACAAAATGTGTCTTTAAGGGGTGACTCTGGAAAGGGATGGCTTCCAGCCCTCTAGTGAGCCCCACAGCCAGAGTCCAGGTCTGGGCATAGCTTCCTGTCCCCTTCCACACTCCCTCCACACCAGGCTTCAGCCCTGTGAGACAGCCTGAAGAAATGCCACTCAAGCAAAAATGAATCTATGTTGCAGAAATTGCATTCATTGTAAGTTTAAAATAAAAGCCATCAGTGTCAAAAAGAAAAAAAAAAAAAAGGAAAAAAGAAAAAAAGACAAGAAACAAGCCCTGTCCTACACAACCACATTGCTGGCTGCAAACAGCTGAACATTAGTCAACCCTTGACTGCACAAAGAGAGACTGGTTGTAAACAAAACGGAGAGAGCTGAGACGGAGCCGTCTAACGAAGGCTATTGAAGTTTGTGCTCTCTGTAACTTGAAAGCCGCAAATGCTGAAAGAGCCATCTGTATTAAAGCATGGCTGGGATCATGTTCATTAGCTGGTTGGCTGTAAATATAGCCTCCCCCCAACACAAAAGGTAACGCATGTCAGCTCAAACCATCACCAGCAGGTTTGTGTAAATATTTACTGGGCTGTTCAGACTGCTGTAATTTGAGGCTGTTGATGTCTCACAAACAAGTTAGAAAATGAGCTGGCAAGTTCCCGAAAACAGTGTCAGAAGGCAGCTCTGGTACAGTAGAGGGAATGGGAGCTTTGTGCTCTTTTCTCTGTGGGCTGCAGGGTTTCCCAACTACTCCAGGCTGGCTAGCTTTTGGCCTCTTTACGTCCAAACTCAGATTTAAAGGTTTATTACCTTTTACACTTTATTTTTTCTTTAGATTCTAGGAAAATGTTTCTTGGCAGTTTTGGATGTGATGAAAAAGATGAGAATTTTTCTTTTAATTAGTTTTTATTCCTTCTTTCATAAAAATACATCAGGACCTAAAGCTCCTGCAAGAGGGCTGCAGGATCACAGGTGGTCCACCCACCTGAGTGAAATTTCTGTCAAAGTCCCCTGTGGATCATGGAGAAATGCTGGGGTACTCTTCATGTGGATAAAGAACCACTGCATTGGTCTTTTGGGCTTGGGATGACTGCACCAGGTATCCAAATCTGTTGGAGAATGCAGAGTAGAGTGGCTGAATAAGGCACAAATTGTGACTGCTAGTCCCAAGGCTGGGAGAGCAGAGAGCCACAGCCATGTCTTCTCCAGGATGCAGGGGCAGGGCACACGTCAAAGCTCTGACTCCATGTCTGCCCACACACTTCCTTCCATCTGTGCAAGCTCTCAGTCTCCCAGAATTATATCTAACAGGCTCTTTCCAGGGAGCAGTTTGGATGTGGACATCTTATGAAGTGGGGAGTGGAAGCAGGGCCAGAAATTTCAGCAGTTCAATCATGAAGACATGCTTCAGGACTGGAGGACAGTCTCTGACCCATTTTGCACTGTGGTGTGGCTGTAGCTTCAGCAATCACCTCTTCCCTGTCTCCTGGGGGTGGAAGAAATCACCTATTCACAAAAAAAGCCAAATTCAGAAAAGATCATCCTTCCTCTACACTCATGATGTATGTGAGGCCTGGGTGTAATTTTAAAGATCTGCACAGTGATGATTATCTGAATAGCCTTTTATTGGGCACTTCTATTTTTGAAGTGTGCTGGTCCCCAGAGTCTTTTCTTTTTTTCCTCCCAGTGAAGACAGCAGGGAGAGTTTAGGGACCAGAGGTGATCTGTGAGTCCAGGGAGCAGTGCACAGCTCCTTGGGGCTGAACGGCTGGGAAGGTTGGTGCATTCAGCATGTGCTCTGTGCCTGTAGGCCTGCTCAGCCCTGGAGGTACTCCCTGAGAAATGACACATTTCTCTCTCTGGAGAGTGCCATTGCCCATATGAGCAGCAGGCACGGTGACAAGGAGAAGGCTTTTCCAGAAGAGATCTGTTGTCCTCACAGATGAAAATCATCCCTCTCAAAATGAATACTTGGCCTCTGAGTGGCATTCGCTGCATTTAAAGGTGATGTGGACCCCTGAGTGATGCAGAACTGTTGGGGCAGGGTTGACAGAACCCCTGCTGCCCTCCTTGTGTGTAGGTGTGTGTGTGCACAGCAGTTTGAGGGCTGGGGTGGGGTTTGGTGCATAGCGTGTGCCCATTGCCTCCCTGGGACACGGCTGGGTATGTGTGGCTGTCACAAGGCACCTGTGAAAGCTGCCTCCAGTTGTCTGGGCTGCTGCTGTGCATTGCCTGCCTCCAGGAGCAGGGAAAAGCATGGCTGGCTCAACTCAGGGGCCATCAGCATTGTTTCTGGACATGTGTCAAGAAGCAACAAAACGACTGCAGCTTTATAGCCAGGTGAGCTATTGTGTTATACGTCCTACCCCAGACTATTATGTGCTAAGTGCTGCAGAGCTGTCCTCTCAGATTTTGAGATGGCTCTAGGCAGAGAGATTTAATTTCCCCCAGTGGAGTGCCCTGGACTTACACAATCTCATGGTTTAGTCTAGGAGACTTCATGTGATAGGCCTCAGAGTCTGATCCTGTGATCTCAGCATCTTACAATGTGACTCGCGCACTAAAAGCAGCCCTCTGAGAAGCCAGCAGTGTAAACACCCAGGTAGTGAGTAGTTTCATTTGTTTGGTGACAGGGGACAGGTTTGCAGCCTCCACCCATAATTCACTATTTGAGGTGATTTCCATCTGAGGTAGGGCTCTGTCACACCAAAATTTCAGCTCTGACAACCATGTAAAGTGAAGGCGCCCACTCCCACCCAGCCTTCATTGATGGCTCTCCTGTTCAGCATGAGGAAGGCATTCATGTGCTCATGGTACGGATTTGGGGCAGCAACCCCTTTATTTAAAGTTGCACAAACAGAGGTCTTAGGATCCTCCTTATCAAAAATCTTCCTCCTTGCAGAGTTAAATGAAGTGAGTAGATTCCAGAATCACAGACACAACAGGTCCTGCTCTTTTGGTTACTGCAGGAAATGAATATTACCAGGACAAAAGACTAGATCTAGTCCTATGGAGGAAAAATAAAACCCCATCTGCACTACAGTGTTGTGTGGGTGTGTATTGCCTCAATCTCCATTGGAGGGCATTTGCATTAATGGCAAGAACTCTCAGTTTACACTGAGAGGCTGTATTGTGGGCACCCCAACAGCAATGACTGAGCTGGACTGAAGAGAGAAGGAAATCCCTTTAAGGGATTATGGGATCACTTCCAATAGGTTAGACAGGAGTATGAGTCCTGCTCTGTCAGTTGTCTTTCTCCATGGGTAAATGCAAAGTGGAGAAGCGTCCTTAGACAGGTCTGCCTCCCAAAACAAGGGAAGCAAAGGAAGATGTGAAGTGGCTGGGAGGAAGGGAAGCTTTTTTTCTATAATCAGAGAGTCTTTCTTCTTGGCTCACATCAGCTTCAGTCCATCAGCTTTTGCTGACAGCATCCCTCACTTGGGTCTTTCAAAGAAGAGAGGAAAAATATTGCTTGTCATAGCTATAGGCTGGCAGAGACCACAGCAAGCTGAAAAAAAAAACAAACCAAACCTGTCCAGTTAAAAGCAATGAGTAATTCTAAGAACTCTATGCCAAAAGCCTTTTGTATTTTCAGTTCCAGATGGTCACTTGTGCCGGTGGTGCTGGTGGTGTCACTGCACTATGCCATGGTGGCGGGTATGTGGCAAGTACATTTAAAGGGAGGCTACTCAGTGTACCTATTACATACATTCTCCTCTGGCATGTGGGGTGTCCCAATGGCCAGACTGTAGCCTGCCAGCCTACAGGACAGGATACCATGCTGGCTACCATGTGAGCAGTTATAGCAACAGTGACAACTGTCCATCTTTGTCTTTTATGACAGTGGAAGAGGAGGAACATTACCAGCAGGTCAAGGGATGTGATCGTCTCCCTCTCCGAAGCACTGGCAATGCCATATCCGGAATGTGGGGTTCAGCTTGGAGCTGTCCGGTATAAGAGAGACATAAATATACTGGAGGGAGACTGATGAAGACTCACTAATGTGGTTATGGATGTGGAGCATCTAATAGATGAGGAGGGGCTGAGAGAGCTGTGATTGTTCAGCTTGGACAGAAGGCTCAGGGCTATATCATCCATATACTGAGGGGGTAGTAAAGAAGATGGAGACAGACTGTTCTCATTGTGCTCAGTGACAGAGGCAATGGGCACAAACAGAATCACAGGAGATCCTGTTTGAACATAAAGGAACACTTTTTAGCATGATGGTGACTGAGCCCTGGAACAGGTTTCCCAGAGAAGTTGCAGAATCTGCAGACTTAGAGATATTTAGCACATGAGTGGAAGGAGTCCTGCATGAGCATGTGCACTGGATCAGATGATCTCCAGAGGTCCCTTCCCACCTCAATCTCTTTCAGAAAAGAGACATTTCCTGGCATCAGAGCATCCATGCTGAATTTAATTGAAGTCTCACATGGCTGTAAAATCCAATGTTTATGAGAAATATTTCCCCATACATAGGAGAACAGATGTCACACCTAACAGGAATAATAAAAGACATTTTTAATAGACTTAGTTTGATTGTTGCATAGTTAAACATCCTTGCACCTTGAAGGAAGGCTCTGAAATTCATCCTATTGTGGATTTTATAGAAGTGTTACTGGGAAGTGGTTTTTAACCAGAATGCATAAAATACTTTGAGATAAGACCGGTATCTTTTACCTCCATCTGACTTATCCAGAAAACCTTGTTACATATTTTGATCTGAAATTAGCAAACATAAAAAAAGTTTATCTAAGTTAACAGCTGTCATGTCTGTAGTCACTCCTACATAACTTTAATTATTGCCTTATGTCTGTCTCGTGCTACTGTACAGGAGAAATACAGAAGATCTTGTCCTTTGCACTCAGTTTCTCTTAAACCACAGTGCCCTCTTACTGGGACTGTACACTGAGAAGCCTGGTCCCTAAAAAGGGAGTTGACGTCTCTCAAGTCTGTACTTCTTAAATGAACTCAAGAGTAATGGAGAAAACAGGTTATTTTGATGCCTTTAAATACTCATGAATACACATTTTTAATTGTCTAGAGCAAATATTTAGTTAATTCCCTATGCAAGCTGGCAAGAAAATTACTTATGAGGAGCTCAAGAGAAATAGAAGTAGGGTATTACAATTTATTGTGTAGACATGAAAATTTTAGCAGAGATTACTTTGGAAGATTGGCAAATGCAGCAATTTTCAGATGGCTCCTGGCTGGCATAGGGAGCTGTTTCCAGACTGTAGGTAGGCTGACACATGCCAGAGATCACAAACTCCAGGTAGCCCTGGCTGCTGGCTGTCGTCCACCAGCTTCTGATCTGGCAGCATTTCACAGAGCCCTGGAAGGAGGGCTCCCAGCATGGGCTAAGGGCACTTGGAAGGATTTCTCACCACTTAGCAGTGATACACCCTGTGTCCCAGGCAGTCAAGGAGAAGCTCTTAACAACCCAAGAGGAGTTTGGAAGAGGGAAATAAGTATATCTGGGAAGACAAGGCCTCAGTCCTTACTGTGCTGATGGAGAACGAAGCCTTGTTTTCCCTCCTGCAGTACTAGTCTCTCACCTAGCCATGGATCCTCTTCCCAGCTAGTGTCTGCACTCTCTCCTTACCAGCCACACCCCTTCCTACATTTCCTGGCCCGATTTATGCCGACAGAACTAATTTTTATTCTGTTTGCCTACAAACTGCTCTTTTCTAGGCAGATTGGGCCCAGCATTTGTGATGTTTGGAACACAGATGGGAGAAGTTTTTTCCTTCATTCTTATTTCAAATGCTGAAGTTGCAGTGCTGGGAAAGGTCTTGTTCTGCCTCCAGATGAGCTTCCCTGGCTTGAGCTGGTGCAGTCAGTGGGTCTTTAGGAATGTAAATGTTAAGACTGCAGAAATCTCTGCTAAGAATGAAATTGCTGCTTTGCTGAGAGGCAACCAACTTTGGACAGCACTTTTATGGAATAACTGACAAACTACTTACCTCTCCAAACCCTGCCTCCAGATCCAAAGTCTCTGCTCCAGTGCAGAGCTTTTCAAATCAAGATTTTGTTTGTTTGATTTTTTTCCCTCACATGGACAAAACAATTTTTCTAGATTCCTTCTCAGAAACTAGTCAGTTTTTCTAAAATGTCTTGAACTTAAAAGCAGATATTCTCTCCAAGATAAGCCAGACACACAGAACACACAAAATGTTTATCCCAGATTACTAAAGCTAGGCTAGGCAAAGTTAAGATCAGGCAGAGGAAAGATTTGATGTAGAATGTAGAGAAGGACCTTAATATTAAACCGTGCTTTGAACAGAGACTATGAGAGTAATGTATAGCTAGGCAAGATTTAGGAGTGCCAAGTTCACCCTACACTGTTAAGAGCTGCTTGTTTTTCTGGGTATAAAACAGCTAAGAATTGCTTGTTCTTGAGCAGGTGCTGACACTAAGCTGTGGAAACACATCAGACAAGCAGGAGGACCCAAGCCTCCAAAGCCATTGTACATCCTCAAATGAGCTAACAAAGCAGAGCAACCCCAGGAGGTGGTGCAACACTGATATGGTGTGAGAATCAGGCAAACATTGTAGCAGAGGCAATGTGCAGCAGCGTGTACACTCTGTTTGGCGAGAGACTGTCCTTGACCATGGCACACCATCCTCACAGATCAGACCTGCAGCTACAGAGACCAGGGCAGAAATATTCTCTCTGTCTGGCATCTGCATCTCTCAAGTGCCCAAAGAACAAGGATGTCCTAGCTAATGTCCCCAGCCTGAGGATGTTGCTATACCACCAGCATGCTGGAGTACAGCTAAGGATTCTGTTGTAGCTGGAGCCATTCAACACATTGGCACCACAGTGGGAAGAGTTTAGCAGCTCAGCGTGAGGCCGGTGGGACTACATGTGCTCAAGTCATCCCCAGTATGTATAACGTGTGTGGGATGATGAAAATGGTGAAATGATCTCATCCTCTTGAACTGTATCCAGAACTGCAAGACAAAGCACTTCAAGCCATATGATATTTTATCCTGGCTGCTGACTTACCAGCCAGCACAGAAGTTCACAGAGTGATTTATTTAAAAAATGTTGCCTGCATGGAGTAAGGGAAGATGGGCAAAAAGATGTAAAATATGCCCTGTGTTTGTTTGTTTGTTCCTTAGGCATTGTAATGTGCAGGCACTCACAAAAGCTGGCTATGGTAACACGTTCAAAAGAGTTATTTCAAACAGCTGATAACAAGAACGTAAATCAGGCAACTTTTCTTAGGGGAAAAATGAAAGGAAGGAAAGAAAATATTTCATTCTGTGTTAATCTGTGGATTTACTCTTAATCTGTGGATTTTATACTTTGACAGTGCCTGGCTGTCAGCTTCAAGCAAGAACATAGAGAATTGTGGATGTATGCAAATGCCAACTCTTTTGTTTTTAGGGGCATAGTTGCTTCTTTCTATCCACATGCTTTGTGTTTGTAGATGTGCTGTGGGTAATGGTTGTGCTTTCTAGGGAAGGCAAGGACTAAAGGGAGTGAGAGGAAAGGAGTCTGAGCCCTCAGAGCTGTAGCATGGACTCTGTGTTGCTGGCAGGTTTGTGAAATGATCTAAACCCATCGAAGAGCTGTCTCATTCTTGAGCCACCTTCTGATGACACCTTGAAAGCCCCAGAATTTCCCTGTTATCACTTTTATGTCTAGGCTGGTCTTGTAAGCTCCATGGCCAGATCATCCAGGATGCTGAGCCTGGGGGCATCATGGAGCATTCTTGGCTCCCAGAAAGCAAACACCGTCCCTGAGAAAACAGCTTTGCTGCTTTGCCTGCAATCTTCTTTCCCAGGGAGGGCTTACCAGACTGCAAATAACAGGTATAAAGGAAAAGGCATAACACTTCCTCAGGGTATAGTGAGGCACAGGGTGGGAGGAAGCAGTCTGCATAGAGAGGAGCTTAAGGACAGCTGCAGGTAAATGAGAAATTGCTCAAAGACATTATGGATGTCTCATCCCTGGAAGAGGTCAAGGCCAGGTGGGATGGGGCCCTGAGCAACCTGATTTTGTAGGTGGCATCTTTGCCTGTGTAAGGAGGTCCCTTTGGTCCCTTCCAACCCAAACCATTCTATTCTTCTATGATGCTATTGCTTAGACACTGACAGAAACAGTTAAAAAAGTGGAGTGAGAGTCTAACACACCAGATCTTTTGAAGTAATGACAAGCAGGTATGGTCTGCGGAGCAGAGAAGCTATAGCATAGAGCAGAATGCGGAGAAAGAGCTGCAGCACCTTGGCAGGAGGAAATCCAGTGGGTATTTCTCCCTAGCTGACCATCTCCAGCTGCCAGAAATTTTATTTTTAATCCCTTTTATGATTAGTGGTGACCTGGATTTTTTGGGGAAAAAAATCAAAACCATGATGGGTTTTGACATGATGATACAAAACTGGAGTTTCCCTTCTGCAAAATTTTTAAAGGGCAAAGTTAATATGGCTCAGTGCCACAATTCACTGGTCTCCCAGTGTGCTCCAACACAGCATTGCTCAGCAAGAAAATGTAGTCCTTTCATGAGCACTGGCTGTCACTGTATTGCTGCTATGTTGGAGTTACATATTTGACTTGGTCAAAGCATAATTTAGCATGCTAGGATTGTTCATAGGAGCTGCTACTGCAGAGCTGGGAGCTTCTTATGGGAATTTAGAGGGATAAGCATTTTGCATGATTGATCCCAGAGCTCCTAAACAAGTTCATCTATGGAGCATCAGTTGTATTATAGCCTATAGAAGGCAATAGTGCTACATTACTTAAGAGTGGCTGGCACACATTGGGCAAAACTAACTCTCTCTAACAAAATAATTTTATTTGGAAAACATAGCAAAGCAATCTGAACATCAGGAATTATACACAACTGTTAAAAACTCATTTCAAACTCTCCTGGGGCAACTCAGGATTTATTCAGCTGAGTTCAAGTGAAGAACAGCATTTGAGATAAAAAGTACAAGCTATTTGCATTTGCCTTGCCAATATGTGACTGTGAGGAGATCCTGCACAGATAAACTGACTTGTGCAGCAGAGAGTTTGCAAACAGGGGGCAAGTTTGGCATTTTAATGTCATTAATGACAACAAAACAGTGATGTCATAGTCAGTGCCAAAGAACTCTCTGATCTGGAGCTCTGCTGTTGATGAGTAATATCCAGGTGGATTGTCAGGTGTGGCTGTAAACACAAACAACTTTCAGGTTCTCAAATGTCTTATCTGCACTGCACAATGAGTTCTCTCCTGAGGGTACATTGGAGGTCCCAGGGAAGGCAGAAGACCCCTGACACTTCTAGAGAGTTAGCCCATAGCTAGAAATGTATGTTGGAAGAGCCAGAGTTATGGGGAACAGGAAAGGAAGAAGAATTTTCCGCTCTTTGCCTCTCTAGCATGTTAACGTGTTGCTCTGGAGTAAGATGGAGTCTAAGTGCTCTTGAGACAGGACAGTTGGATGGGAGACTGTCAGTAAGAATGATGCTGAAAATTACTCTGGTTAAGAACAGAATTGGAAGAGACCAATTCCAATATGCTTTTGAAAGAGCCCTTTTATCTATACTTTTAATTTCTCTATCTCTCCAGGTGGATGTCTTGATGAACTGTTTGTGAAGTTGGCTAACAAGCAATGAGACAATTCAAGGCAAGTAGCAAATGCCTGTTTTTAATACTGCCTTTCTACCAGGACACTAACCGTGTTGCTGTCCTGACCTGAGGTCAGCAACAGGAACAGTCTGGTCCCAAACAAAGGCTTTTAGGCTTTTCTCTGCATGTGGGTCCTTTCAGACTGCTGGTGGCATGAGACCACCACCAAGAGCCCTGTGAGAGCTACATGATGTAGGACAGTTGAGGGACTGAGGCACAGGAATGATTTTGGTGGTGGCAAGAGATGACTGGGTACAGTTTACTTGTCTTCTCAGTCCCTGTTGCTGTGTGTTCGAAGTTAACATGTGCTGCAGTCCTGAGACTGCAAATTCTGACAGCTGTAAAGCCCCACTGTTGGATGAAAATATGCTGTTGACATGGGTGGATTTAAAAGAAGAATAACTGAGAGCTGTTTTGAGAGCTGAATAATCTTCCTTATTTTTTCTTTATTTTGTTTTTTTCTTTAATAGTCCTTTCAGTAGCAAAGGCAACCCCCAGCAAAGGCTGGCATCTCATTGTGTCAGGCATCATTCAAATACGTATTAAAAGGTTGCTTCAGTCCAATGAATTTACAGTCTAAATAGGGCAGACAAAGCAAGGCAGGAAAGATGAAGTTACTATATCTACACAAGAAAATAAAGTAGGAGAGGGCCTATTCTCTAGCCCTTCAGGCCAGTGATGGTGTGTTTTGTGGCCACATGGCTAAGCACTCCCCCATGGTGACTGGAGAAGGGGGAACTCTTCTGTCCAAACTGCCTGCTGGGGCAGTCCCTGCTTCATGCTGTCCTCTGAACTGAGCATTGACATTGTCTGGGGAAATCAAGTCAGCATGGGCCAAAGCCATGTGAAAGAGTGTGTTAACAATTAAACAGTGTAGACAATTGTGAGCCAGTACTTGGGTCCTTGCCCTGGCCTTGTTTTAATTACCATTTTAATGAATTGATTTTTGACCAGCATTTTGTGGGAAACCCATGACAAAGCTTGAAATCTAACCTATATCTACTGAGTCTTCCTCTGGAGCACCATACATCATTCCTTCTCTCTCACTCATTAACTTTTTATATCCTTTCTGTGCTACATTAGTGTTTAGAAACAAATCCTGCTGAGAATGTCAGTTGGATGTGGTCAATAGCTGAGGATGTCAGTTGTACATGATCAGTACTATGAAAAGAGATACCCCACTAAAAGGAGGATATAGGATCAACAAGTTGTTTAATTTAGTAGCTAGTTTTACCATTTTAGGAAAACAGGAGATACCTTAATGGAGTAAGACAGCATGTCAAAGGAATGTGTTCATTGACATCCGATTTCATTCATCCATACATCCTCTCTTTGGTCCTCAACTTGGATATAACAACTCATCTTGTATTTACAGATCATCTGAAGCTACAATTTAAAAATCCAGTTGGAAATTATTTGTCTGTGAACTCTGTCTCCCAGCTGTGTGGCTGAGATTGTGTTTGGTTTTTGCATGGCCTCTTGAACAAACTTGAAGGGCATTCCTCCTGCCCTCACCATCAAGCGCGTTGAAGATTGAAGCAGAGCAAGGACAAGATACAGACTGAAGTCTTTAGCCTCCAATTTTCATTTGCAGTTTTTAAAGGGGGAGTTATCTGAAACAGATAAAACAAAAATTCAAACATTGTTCTCCTTGAGAAAAGTCCTGTAGGATCTTTCTTGGTGCCAGGCTAGGCTAGGAATGAAGTTTTTTGTCCGTCCTGAGGGAAGGTCACAGTAATTCAGAAGTTCAAGGCAGTCTGGTTCCAGAAGGCAGCAATGCCATCAGCAGGTTTGCTATCATGCACACCAGGAAATGTTGCCCTTGGAAAGAGCCATGTATCCTTCTTGTCCCTTTTGAAATGGCAAGGCAAGCTCAGAAAAATATGGCAAAGTGACTGTGGAGGTTTTGAGGTGTTTCCTAGAGGGAGTAATCCTGTGCTGCCTGCCTACATGGGCTGTGACTCTTCCTTGGCTTCGGTCAATACATAAAGGGGAACAGAAAAAGATTATTCTCTTCTCCTGTAACATGTGTGTGCAAGGATCACCGAATAAAGACTCTTGTCAGTTTCCTGGAAGGTCAATAGTGATGTGCCATTTATAGCTATGTGACTTTTCAAGCCTTCTGGTCCATGAAATCTGCATTCTACACAAGAAATGAAAAGGACCTTTTACTACTAAGAGAACACATCTATTACATCACATTAAACATAGGTTCTGCAGTATTTATGCAATTCCTAAACAGCAGTACAAGAGGATTCTGGGATGGGGAACAAAGCAAATTACAAGACTCATCTAAGGACATCTATGAAATACGTTGTTGAAGCAGGCAGTATTGGTTGGCCCAGTCCATGTCTGGCACATGCATCCCAACAGAGAAAGTGTTGCCTTCAACTGGCTTTCTGTGTCAGCAGAGAAGGCTTTTGTAGACAGTGCTAAAAAGTGTCCAGCAAGGCCCAAGAGCAGGAATAGGACCACCAGGTGCTAGAAAAGTGAGAGAGGACCCAGGGAATTAATTTACCAAAGCAGAAAGGCTCCCCCTTGTGAAGTGCAATTATAAGATCTCTTTGGTCCCCTCAGCAACTAGGTATTGCTCATTGTTACGTGTTTGCAGGATAAGTGCATAAGGTACAAAAATGCAATGAGTGATTGCTTCTAACTTGTGAAGAAAGCTGCATTTTCTAAATTTGTTAATCTCATCGATTTCCAATCCTTACACTGTATTATCTTGATTTGCTTCTAATTTATTAATTATAATCTAGCATGCTAATTTTTCTCTCTGAACTGCAGAACAGCAGTTCCCAGACTGCCGTCTCTAGCTAATATCACTGACTGTTACTCCTGCTGCTGTTGTTTCATCTGCACAGACTTTTCCAAATCACTAATCATTTCATCAGCATTCAAAAAAAGACATTAAAGATGGGCACGTATAATTTTTCCTGCATTTGTAAGAGGCAACAGTGGGGGTTACTCAAGGGAAAATCTTAAAATAAGGTCATTATTCAACTTCCACAGGCTGTTCTTTTCTTTCATCTGCAAGTTAATTTACTAATACATTAATCGTTCATAGTAGAAAGTAGCAAGCAGACGGAAAACCAGTGGGATTGTTTCTTTAGTAAGTGGTAACATCACACTTGAAATTAATGAGGAGATCCAAATAAGTGACTTGGAAATTTTTTTTTAATAAATGGAAATTAATTTCCTCCAGAAGAAAGGTTCAGTCAAGACAAGGATACTCCGAAGGTGCCCCATGAAGGGTAACTCATGCTTATCTTTCATGAATGTGTATTCTAAAGTTTATGGTTGTGTTTTGCTAATTCACACCCTGAACCTATGTAGTTCACACACACACACACACACACACACACACACACACACACACACACACACACACACACACACACACTCACACACACACTCTTACTTTGTATGATGTTTTCACTAGCATCAACCCTGCATTTATATGCGCATCTGCAGACTATTGCTACAATGCTGCCTTTAGAGCAATGTCAAATTTACTGCTGTAGGATCCAGAGCACAAAAGAGCATGAGTTGTACCCGTGGTGCTGAGAGACATGACCAATCACATGCTGGATGTGACCTCATGCTGGAAAGACACCTGCCTGGATAGATGTTGCAGGCTCTGGTTCATGACTCTGTAAGGGAGCATGGCCAGCCTGGGGCATTTTGCTCCCACATGAAGCTTTTATGTCTCTGGCAAATGAACCATTTCACAAAAGCTCAAGGTACTCAGCCTCTGTCTGAGTCCCACTCCATGCCAGGGAATTGATGGGGTAAATGTCATCCTTTTATAACAAGCTAGAAGAAAGTGTCTGCAGTGGTAGACATGATGCATTCCTCGGTCTGAGGTTGTCTCATAACATGAAACCATCACTTCAATGTCTGTCAGAGTTTATTTTTAACAGAAATGCTCCTCTCTTGCTTTACTAAGCCCTATGGGCCTATGGACCGAGCTCTTTCTACAGGCAAGATGTGGAAGGGGACTGCAAAAGACTTGTGGCAAGGCCAAGGGCAGGGTCTCAGTACATTGCCTGCGACATCAAGTGAGCTCTCTGCTAGAGAATATCAATCATGTCAAATCCTCTGAGGCACTTCTGCCTTTCTTGTCTCCATGGGAGCTAACAACAGCCCTGTGCCCATGGCTCTCTGTGCTTCAGGGTGAACCTTGCTTGCCCCTCTCTGCTCTTCACAGGAGTGGAAGGCATGCCCACTGCTGAGGCAACCTTCACGTGTGTCCGGCTGGGCAACTGCATCCTTCAGGAATGTAGTAACAATATCATTTACAAATTGCTTGGTTTTAATTATTAAATTAAATTAAATTAAATTTTAAATTTTAAAATGTTCTCTAAGGCATTTTTGTTCATTTGTTGTCCCATTTCGTTCTCTTGTAGATTCAAGCAAGGAGCATAAGAGATGGGTATATTTTCTTGCTTGCTTCTTCTTGTATGTGGAACTAAATTAGATCTCTGTGCTGCGACTGGGCTATAAAAGGGTCTCCAATGCAGGCAGGGCAGGTGATTCTAAACAAAAGGCCTTGATTGAAGTGGTTACAATACACAGAACCACTAATGTTATTCTGGGCCATTCAGTGTGCTTCATAGCATTGTACAACAACAAACAAAGATGAAACTCACTGTGCTTACTGACTCAAGAAATTTTTTCTTCAATTTATGTTGTCTCACTCATTTAAAGAATTTATTTTAAAGGTTTGGAACGTTTTGTGACTTCCCCCCCTTCCCCACCCCCCAGACCACTTTCCTGTCCCCAAAGCCCTTTCTATCAAAGATATCTTTGTAAATAACCTCTTTTTCTTTCTGTGCACTGGGCTGTCCTGCCAAATTAGCTGTGCTGCCATGGAGACGTGGCATCAGCAATCCTTGTTCTTTTTCTGTAGGATTTCACTAGGCCCTTGTCTCAGGCCTTGACTAAATTAGAAAAAATAATGAGATATTGAATGTAAATGTTATACTCCTAAAGTTGTTCGTAATGGTGCTGTAAGTGTTGTAATATTTCACCATGCAACGTCTTAGATTTTTGCTGAATACAGGTGTCAGTTGGGTTTTAGTTTATCCTACAATTCAAGCAGGATATCAATACCCTTACTTAACAAATAAGCTGGTTAGAGAGATAGTAATCTATATATGTCTGAACAGAAAAGAAAATAGATGAGCCTTTTAGAAATTTTGTAAGCTATTTATTTATTTTTCTTGTTTGGCTTCTCTGTAAAACATGCTTCAATATTTAGAAAGATAATAAAGACCATTTATTTAAAAAATGGACAAAACAATGTCTCTGTTCTACCTTTGGCTGGAAATTACACTTCTGTAAAACTTGCTGCACATACCACATGAGATACATCCCATTGCACATCCATATTTCTTGCATCCTGTGTTCAGTCAGTCCTACAGTCCTACATTGTTTTAGGACAGTAAGTAAAGGGTTATTTCTGCAGGAAGACTCCAGACTTTGACATTTCCTGATGGAAAAAGGCAACTTAAAACCCACTCTGCCAAGAATTTCTCTGCAAGCTCCAAAAGGGAGCTTTATGAGACAATTAAAAATGTTTCTATAAATACATTAGCAAAAAAAGGGCTTAAGGAATCTCCATCCTTTATTGGATGTGAAAGGAAATACAGTGACCAAGGATGAGGAAAAGTCAGAGGTACTTAATGTCTTCTTTGCCTCCATGTATAATATTCAGACCAATTGTTCTCCAGGTATTCTGCCCCCTGAGCCAGAAGACATGGATGGGCAGCAGAATGAAGCCCCCATATTCTGGGGGAAAATGATCAGCAACCTGCTGCACCACTTCAGCACACAGGGCTCTATGGGCCCAGAAGGGATCCACACAAGGATTCTGAGGAAGATGACCAAGTTGCCCTCCATGCCACTTTCCATCATTTGCCAGCAGTCCCGACTCACCAGGGATGTCCCAGTTGACTGGAAGTCAGCAAATGTGATGCTCATCTACAAGAAGGTCCAGAAGGAGGATCTGGGGAACTACAACCCAGTCAGCTTGACCGTGGTGCCCAGGAAGGTCGTGGAGCAGATCTCTTGAGGGCCATCATGTGGCGCGTCCAGGACAACCAAGGGATCAGGCCCAGCCAGCATAAGTTTATGAAAGGCGGGTGCTGCCTGACCAACCCGATATCCTGCTGTGACAAAGTGATCTGCCCAGTGGATGAGGGAAAGGCTGAGGATGTTGTTTACCTAGGCTTTGGTAAAGTCTTTGACACCATTTCCAACAGCATTATCCTGGAGAAACTGGCTGTTCATGGCTTGGACAGGGGCATTGTTTGCTGGGTTAAAAACTGGCCAGAGAGTTGGGCCCAGGGAGTGGTGGTGAATGGAGTTGAATCCATGTGGAGGCTGGGCACTGGTGGTGTCCCTCTAGGCTCAGTAGTAGGGCCAGTTCTGTTTGATACCTTCACTGGTGATCTGGACAAGGGGATTGGTTTAGTGGTGGACTTGGCAGTGCTTGGCTAGTGGTTGGTCTCAATGTTTTGAAAGGTCTTTTCCAACCTAACAATATTATGATTCGGTGATTTATGGGGAGGACTAAGATTTTCAACTGGATTTATATTGCATGTCTGAAGCACAGTTTTCTCAAGGTGGAGCTTTAGCTGGGGGACAGAGCAAGTACTACAGAAGGGATTTCTGTCCATGCATTAACATGAAGGTAGATGAGCTTCCTAGTCTAAGTTACTCAGAGTTCCTTGTTAAATGATGTACTTTCTCCTCTGAAAATATACATCAGTGACAGGACTACTATGGAACCATAAACACCATCCAGAGAGCCGACAAGTGTTTCAGTAGCAATCGAGTTAGATAATGAGATTTTTTTCCCTGCAGTGTTTTCATTTCCCCAGGGATAACTCAGGGGAGTTTTTGAATGAACTAATGTGAGTAAAAAAGGCAGAGCTGCATTTTGAAGTTTCAGCTTTCCAGGAATATTTTTTTGCATTGCAGAGTCAGTTTCCTGTTCCTTCTCAAAAGATGCCAGATCAATGGCTTTTTAGCAGAAATAAGCAATAGAAAATGAACAAAAAAATTTCCCTAGGAAACTTCACCTCTCCTCCCCTCCCCACCGCTGACACTGTGTTTGCAAAATAGGTCAACGTTCACACTGAAGCCATTGAATTTGCACAATCACTTCCCCTTATGAAGATGTCATCTTATGGTATTGACCCCTTCCACAGCAGATGGAAACTCCCTGACTGCAGCTACCTGCACAACCCCTGAACTGCAGTGATCTCATCTGGGGATGGGATGACTTTGTTATGCAAACCATCATTCTCACTGCTAACAAGGACAATATAAAGAGTCCAGAAAAGTAACAGATAAGAAAGTCCCTTTGAATTTACTTCCTGGAGTGTTTTTTACAACATATTCTATGAGAAAAGATGATCTCTAGAGGAACTGTAATTTCTTCATGCAGTTCCCAGTCTTAGTGGCACAATTTACAGATGGACCCTCCATGCACTGCTGTAGGGCATTACTTGAAAAAAGGGCCTCATCAAAATGCCTAAAAGAGCATTTGTCTTTAAATGTCTGACAGACTTAAATGTACTGATTGGACACTAGAATAAAGCTGATGAGTGTTAGCTGAAATCAGTGGTCTAGCACTAATGTGGTGTCACAAATTTTAAAGCCACAAACTATCAGAAAATTCCTAATACTGAAGAGAATTTTCTGTTCCAAGATCTACTTTGGTGTTCATTCAGCTTCCCCACGTCTAAATGGGTTCAGAATTCCCTGCTTCCTTGATGCAACTCTAACCACAAATAACTCAAGGTCAACCTTTGGGGCTGGGCTTGTGGACACAGACCAAGCTCCAGCTTACTCAGAGCCTTGGAGGAAAGGGGTGTGTTGGCCTTTCTGCTGCTCAGTAGCAACATCTGCTGGCTGTTTAGGACCTGATGTCAGGAAGTCCAGTGAGAGGCAGCTGGCTTGAAAATTATTAAAACCCCATATTTTTCAACACTGAGATCTTGAGCTACATGTTGTTGGGAGGAAACAAGGTGCTAGAAGTAATTATGGACCATGTGTTGGTTGTTCTGGGGTAAGTCACTTTTGAAGCATAAAAAAGTTCAAGAGTGCTGCAATGGATGGGGAGGTTCCTCCAGCTGAGACTGCAAGAAGAATAAAATATTCACCACCTTTTGCTTGTCACTGTTACATCCTTTGATGGAACCACAGCTTGCAACTGTGACAGACTGTTAAAAGCAAAGAAGTGGTTTCTGTACTTTTAGAGGAAAGGATTTGTGAAGCAGGGGTGTGGCACAAATCAGGACTGACTTTCTCACATCCCACAGCTGGACCACGGCAGATTATTCCAGGGGAAATTCCATTCCCTTACCTGAATGGCTTTTCATGTACTCACAACACAGCAGCAGAGGAAGATATGGCACAGCTCTTCAGGCTGTCACCACTGTGGCTGTGTCCTGCTGTCTTGTGACCCCATGGTTTTAGGAAGCCCTTCTATTCTCAGCTGGTTACTGCCAGTGAAATGGCAAGAGAGGAAAGCATATTGCGCATCCCTCATCACCTTGCAGAAATCCCCAACCAAATAAACAATCACACATGGGTATCTGAGACTCTGTAAAATTAAATGCTGGCATGTTATAGGACATCTGGAGGTGTTCAAGAAAAACTAAATATTAAATGTTTCATTGTAAGTTTCTTCTACCTTATGATGCTGGGCTGGAAAGTGATGTTACATGACACGAAGTAAGAAATTGTTGACTGTGTTAATGTTAATAGGACATGATACTTACTCCCATTTTACATGGATCAGGGGAAGAACCAAGAACTGCCTTTCTCATAAAGCTGAAACAATTGTGAGCACCATCTTTCATATGTAAAATTAAGAGATATTCTCAAAAATCCCAAAGGCAATATTTTCAGGGACATTTTAAGAAAGGCTATTCCTCTCACTGTGGCATGCAATTGTCTTTCAAAATTATGTTTTTACAGCTGTTTAACTTAAAATATTATGTATGTGATAACATATTTTCTATTTAAAGTGGCAATTATCATAAATCTAAATATGTTAAAATATATTTTTGAGTTTTACATTGGTTTATAAAACACTTACTGTCCCCAGTTTAGTTAACTTCAATATAAAACCAAAGCTCTGCAATCTCAATATTTTCAATTTTATTTTAATGTATTTAAACCTTGTGTACTCAAGGGAAATATTCCTTCATTAGTGCATTTGAGGTAAGAATAAACACAGTAAATACCACAGGCTTAAAGAAGCTGACATAATGATAATCTGAAGATAAATTATTGGATCATTTTCTAATATTTGTCCTCTGAAGTGTGCACAAACGCTCTGATAAGTATCTCAGTATCTAATCTTTCTTCAGATCCAAATAAGCCCCACTTCATTCTTCATTTCTCAGCTCTCCAGTAATATTTAAAGTAGTCCAAAAAGCTGGCATTCTTTCAACAAAAGAAGTCTGAATGAAGATAAGATAATTTTGTCTCGAGAATTTGAAAGGTCAAATGACCTATGAAGCAAAATCCCTTTCCTATTCTTCTGTTTTAGCATTTCATGTTTACAGAAGGGAGTTACTTTAATGACCACAGTCACTGTCAGCAATGCTTACTTGTAACTTATCTATGGATGAACGTGTTCCATTATAAGCACTCTTTGTTCTAATCAAAGAATTTATTTTTAAAAAACCCTTTGCTATAATGTGGAAGACCTCTACAGGTAATCCAGTCATTCTTTTTGATTTTCATTGTACATTACCCTTACAGAGCTTAAAATTTCCATGTGGAGAGTCCACAGATGAAGAATATATTTTAATAGTTCAACAATATTTTAAGATTCTTTCACTACATGGATAAGCACCTAAGACTTAAGGTACTCAGAATTTGCATAAATTTAAGACTGATGAAATGAAATGTCAATAAATTTGTGATTTTATTTCTGGTGGAGGAAGAAACCCAAAGTATTGGCTAATGGCCATAAAGATCAAGTGATAAGGTATCTTCTCATGTCATATTGTATTCTTTCAGCTACAAGTGATGATTTGTTTTAAGGAAACATTCATGCTTCTTTTTGGAGACAAATTGCCACCAATTTGTTTCTATCAACTTGGTGTGTACCTTGAACACAACATCAGCTTCTTAGCTTAGGATACTGATGCAAAAATTATGCCAAAGCACAACCTTCTTGTTTCATGCTTTCAGAAATTTCTAAGGTAGCTTGTTCTGCTAGGAAATAAGGAGTTAATGAAATATTTTATTTCAGTTGTGTGTAACAAACATCAAGCAACATTTATATAAGACGATAGTAGCAACAGAGGGATAAAATACATTCTTTAATCAAGTCCATAATTGTTTTCTCAGTAAAAGAAGAACTAACGTAATTTTGGTGAGACACAAAGATCTGTTTCTTCCACGATGTGTCATTTAACTGTGGGTGAATCTTGGAAAGCAACATTTAATTACCTGTCACGGTCAAGGATCTGTATGAAAGATGTGTAAACCAGAAGTGGTATATACTGCTTTTGTAGCTTCTGCATGGACTTTTATTTATTTCCATCTTTCTTGAGAGATAAAAATATTTTATGGAGATTCTTATTATCAGTCATACTGAAATTATTATTCAGGCCTCTTTTTAGTAGTCCACCTCATGTAAATGGCAAATTCTACATGAGATCCAGCAAATTTTATAGTATATGTTACTGATTTTTCTCATCCATGCAAAAGAAATCTGTTGCTGGTCCTTTTCCTTAGAGACTGAATCTTACTTTTCTGCTTCAGTGTCAGAATTATAGTCCTTACAGAGATGTATAACCACCCACTGAAAGTACAGAAAGAGATGTAAACTCAGGCTTTGATCATGATCACTGTCTGCCCTGCCCCTGCCTCTAGTTGTCTATGGACACCTCTTTAAATATTGCTATAAGCATTTAGCTTATGATGAACTTAAGAAATAAAAAGCACCTTTAGACACCAAAATGTTAAATTTAATAATAATCCTAGCCACAACTCTTTAATACATGTTCCGATTACAGCTGAAATAATTTCTGCATAAAATTTTGCAAAATTTTGGATTCTTTATTTTAAAGAAGCAACTTAATGTGACTATTTGGGATGTGAGGCATAACAAAAAAGAAGGGGCATTAGGGAAAAAAATTGTTTAGAAGAATTAGCTCACTCTTAGGGTCTGTAAACACTCACAAAATCATGTTCTATGTCCTAGTTTGTTGTCTTCCTCAGCCCAGGCTGTGCAGTGAACCAGCAGAAATTTCATTGCAAATCCAGTGGGATTTCCAACTATTCTGAGGGACCTCTCTTCATATTTGTTATCTTCATTGGATAAGGACACAAACGAAAAATGAGGTTTGCCCCTACCAGCAGGGAGCTCATGTCTCTTCCAAACTCTGGCTCACATGTATGAAACATTCCTCTTGGAATCCCTTGGAATTCCCACCACCTACAATAACAGTTTAGAACGCAGTTTGGCAAACACCTTCTCTGAGCTCCCCCAAGCTCCCACTTCATGGAAGCTTGGAGGCTGTGTTGGGAAAAAAGAACACTACACAAGGGCTGTGTAGTGGCTGGAGTAATTCACTGAGATTTAGCAAGAAAATATGTGGCTGGAAACATAAACTGGTTGTTATGTATTAGTCAATGCCTATTTCCAGACATTTCCTTTCTTACATCTTTTCCAACATGATGCAGAAGCAAAAAGCAGAGGACGAGGTTATAAGCATGTTTTAACAGGCAAAGCCTCCCATACAAACCTATATTCACAATTTTCATTTCAGATGTGTAATTTAGTGCAGTCTCAAGACATCCCAAAAGAAAACCCATTTTTGCTCCCTGCTTTGTGGTGAGTTTCTTGTTACCAGACTGTGACTTCAGGCTAAAATCTACACTGAAAAATGAGGTTTAATTAATGGTTATATTGTTTAATGTGACACTGCTAAGGCTGGATTAATTGATTCACCCTTCTTGTTACTGCTATAACAAATCAAAAAAATAAAGGCTGGTCCCTTCTAATTGCAGGCAAGTGGGATGCTCTGTGCCAGCCCTCCTCTGCCTTCCACAAGCCTGGAATTCATCTTCTCTCACCCAGCCCTTGTACAGAGCAGGCAAGGAAAGCAAACACCTTGGCTACTCAATTGTTACTCATCCAGCTGAAATGGGCAAAACCCATCACTGAAACAGCCTGACTCCAGCAATTTAAAGCAAAATAAAATGTCCACAAGAATCAAAACCTTTCAAAATCAATGTCCAAGCACATTTTTCACAGTGCTGTGTGGGATAAGCTTCCAGTGTAAATTTAGCAGCAAAAATCCTTTGCCACCAGATTAAGCCCTTGCACAAAAATGTTTTCACTTTAGGGAAGTTTAAGCAAGGCTGAGATGGAGAGTGGAGAGAATTTGAAAGAATCCCAGCCAGGTTGCATACAAAAGTAAGGGGGAGCTGAGTATTTTCAACATAGGTTTTTAGGGGGAAGCCCAACACTGCTTATAGTTTAAGAACCAGCAAATTAGAGCTGGAGCAAACCTGAGAACTGGTTAATGACTCCAGTATGAGTCCTCTGGTGCAGAGAGTTGGGTATGGATCAAGCAAGTGCCATCTGGTAGAGACATGCACAAAATGCCAGTGTGAAATCTTGTATGCCACTGAAATCCCAAGTTCTGCCTTCTGCCACTTTTCTGCTCTCTCTTGGCGCATTTCTTCCTGTTGCAGCTCTGGAGCTGGTCTGATACCAACCCTTTGAGATTTTATGTCTGGAGTGGGTCAATGAAGAGCACAAGATTATTTATAAGTAGCTAACAGAAGTTCATGGCAGGGTAGATCCTTCAGAGCCTCCAGCAGTGTCTTGGAATAAAATTTATTTTTCCTTCTTAGACATGTTGTTATTATTACACCCCCTGCCTCAGTAACTCCACAAGTTCACCAGTCTGTTCTTTCAAAGATTTCACCTATTTTCTGGGGTATGCATTGTTGCTGCAAGCCATTACTTTTCATTCTTTTTGACAGTTACAGTATGTCTCATGGCAGCAAGGAAATGAAGTGATAAAGACACATTTCTTTCTGCTAGTGTGAAGTGTGTGGGATTTACTCACTGGTCTTTCCTTCAATCAGAAACTTTTAGAAAAAAATATATTTCTCCTAGTCACCTTGGGTTAGTGATCTGTGTTTGGTCATTTGTCTGTGAGAGTCACTAGGCTGGAAATTGTGCCTGTCTCAGATGTATAAACTACTGCTTTTGCTGACCTATATTGTAGAGGAAAGTTTGGGGAAAGGAAATCAGGTCATGATTTCATTCTCCCAGATAAATGCCAAAAACACAACACTCTGAGCACTGTTCATTTCAGAAAGGCACGGGGAAGAAGAAAGCTGTTTGGGAACGTGGGGTGGGAAAAATGAGATAGACTACAGGTCCACAACTGTTATAATGCTGGATTATGGCTGTTTCTCGTGTACCTTCAGTATTAGTTTGCTGTCCATTTCTCAGGTTTGATCCATGAATGGTTTGACCAGTTCCTTCCACTGGTCTGCACTTTGGCTCCAGTGCCTGCTGTGCTCCCAGTGAGGGAGGCTTTGATGTGACCCTGCCTCCCTCCCCTCTTGGGCAGGACCCTCAGCCATCACTGGGGTCTCAGGATGTTGCCTGAGGATGTTCCTGCAGCTCTCCTTAGTCCCACCAGCCCTCTTTGAGTGAAGTCAGCCCATGGAGGATGAGCTCTCCCATTCCAATGAGCTCATGCTGGGAGTGCCTGGGAAAGGAGCACCTAACACTGACCCACAGGGCTGCTCTCCTTCCTCCCTGCTTAGGATGGATGCCCACTGTCAAGGGAGTATTAAAATCCTATCTTTTCTGCAGCATCCATCCATCCATCCATCCATCCATCCATCCATCCATCCATCCATTAAATATGAGTAGTTTCTCTTCAAATCCAGCCTATGGCAGAGAAATGCATAATGTGTATTTAACCATACCTCCTCAAGTGCCTTTCCTGTAGAAAAATGCTTTTTTTCTGTCTCTCTGAATGTTTCAAGGAAGCCCATGAAAAAAATTTAGCTGTGTCAAAGGATCCAATATTAGGATATTTTGATGGATTTTCATCACAGACACTTTATTTCACTCATTTTCATAACATCATTCTTTAATCCTTCCTCTAGCAGCATGACTTATTCCTCTCTCTTTTAAAATTCCGACTCAAAGGTGGATGTCAGCAGTGCCTTGCTCACTTGCACACAAAGGGATTCTCATTTTCCCTTCTGCCTAACATTGGTCTTCCGCATATAAACCATCATAAAATGTAAGTTTTGTTTATCATTCTCTTGTGCTACCAAAATGCACTGCTTTTCCTATCTGATAGTGATAGTAAATGCTTGGTGGGTCCTGTGGATAATTCTGGCTTTTGTGTCTTTTTTTTCCATTACTTGTTCCTCTAAATATGAAATGTGCCTTTAGTGGAATCTGGGTTCCTTTTCCTTATGCATTACACACATTTCAGACTCTGCCAGATTGCCTTTGGAGCTTTTTCCTGTGCCTTCACTGGTGCTTGTGCCACCACACATTGGCTATAACCTGCAGATGTAATGTACGGTTTATCTCACCCAGTCCTGATGGCTCCCTGCTGGACCCACACCCAGCTCAGGACATTGCTGTCTCCAGTTACCTGCTGTTTGCAACATCCAGACAATTCCTAGATTTTGGTGTTTTTATCCAAGCTGGAATTAATTTCAATTTCACTTCTGCAGGATAATTTTGTGGGGCAAGGTATCAAACGCTTACAAAAAGGCATTTATGGTACCACATTCCTTCCATTGTAATTAGATTAAAAAAACTATCAGTGTTGATGCCAGGTATAATTGGATTTCTGGAAACATAGTCAGAGAGGAGTGTGATCTGAAATGAGCTTTGAATGAAGTGCCAGTAAGTTTTACATGCTAATACCTGTTCTTGCAAGTTACTCAACCTCCCCACCTCTCTTCCCCTAAATGTGAAGAAAGAAGAATTAAACTGTAAAATAAGAACTGTGTTCTGTGTTTACTTGTTTCTTAAAGGTGCTAAGAGCTGATTAACACTCAAGAAATATGTAACCTGTTATTTTAATTCCTCAGCTCCTCTTGGAGTCCTTAATCGAGTGAATACATTCACACTTAAATTTCAGTCTTCAATAGTGCTGAAGGTTTCAGATCCTGGTCCTCTCAGCATTCTCATCATAAACTCAATGTGATTAGTGAAAATTAAACTAAACTTTGAAGATCATCACCAGTCTTGCTACTTTACTTTTTCCTTAAAAGCAATCCTGATTCCCATTTAAATTTATACTGGTAGTTCAAGACAACTTTAAATCTGTGTACCTATTTACTCAAGGTTCAGAGTAAGTTCATTGTGTTCCCTAAAACTCTGCAAATGTTTCATCTTAGCTCACTGATCTGTGGATCTATAATTTTTCATTATGTTCCTACAATTGTTTTTTTTGTTTTTTTTTCCCTGCAGCTTCATGGGTAATTGCTTACCTGAAATCTGCTGGGGTGAAAACACAACAGTACACAAGAATCCTGGAGTGCAGTGATGATTAATTTATCACACATGTGATTGAGGAGCAATCACAAGGGGATGAGGGGAGATGGGCCTTGTACCAACAAACCATTATGAAGGATGTGAAGGTTTGAGACAGGCTTGACTGAAGTGATCATGGGATGGTGGGGTTCAGGATTCTGAGAAGAGGCAGCAGAATCAAAAGCAGGATCATCATCCTTGGCTTTAAGAGAAGAGACTTTGGCCTCTTCAGGGATCTGCTTGGAGGAAACCCATGGGAGACAGCACTGGAGAGGAAAGAGGTCCAGGAGATCTGGTTAATTTGAAGCATGATCTCCTCCAGACTCAGGAACGGCCCACAGCATTGGCAGAAAATAGGGCAAATATGGCAGGAGGTCTGCATAGATGGCCAAGAAGGTCTATGCAAAATTGAGACAGAAAAAGGAACTGCACAAGTTATCAGGTGACCCAACAGGAATAGAGAGAGGCTGTGCATGTAGGAGCTGGGTTAGAACAGCCAAGGACCATGTGGAATTGAATGTGGTGAAGTACATGACGCAATATAGGACAGGCTTCTGTAGATCCACTGTCCACAAAAGTATAAGGCCAATATCATAAGGCCAATCTTGACTGCCTTTGACCTTCCCTGGTGGCTGGGGGAGGTTCCGAATGGTGGGAAGAAGGCAAATGTCACTCAAAGAAGGGCAAGAAGGAGGACCCAGAAACTAATGGATGGTCAATCTTACCTTGATGCCTGAAAAGTTGATGAAGTGAATATTCCCGGAAGTCATTTTCAAATATGAAGGACAAGTAGGTGACTAAGAGTGGTTAACACAAATTTGGAACAGGGAAACTGTGTTTTGCCAATCTATTAGCCTTCTCTGATGAGAGAACTAGCTTGGTGGGTAAGAGTGGTAAAAGTTGTTTATCTTGAGCTCTGTAAGGCTTTCAACACTCACTGCTGTAAAATCCTCAGAGAAAAACTGATGAAATATGGACTAGATAAATGGAGAATGAAGTGGATTGAGAAGTGGCTGAATTGCTTGGCTCAGCAGGCTGTTATCAGTGGCATGAAGGAGCCCAGTCATCAGTGGTGTAAATACAGAGAGTGATCCTGGGACCTCTGGGGCTGCTCAGTCTGGAGAAGAAAAGGCTCAGAGGGGTGATCCTATCAAGGTGCATAGATATCTAAGGGGAGGAGTAAATAAGGAGACAGATTTCTCAGTGGGGTCCAGTGATGGCACAAGAGTTAATGGACAAACTGACATAATGGAAATTTCATTCAAATGTAAGAAAAAGTTTTCAAAGTTAGTATAGTCAAACTATATCACAGGTTGCCCAGGGAGATATTGCTGTCTGCATTCTTGAACATATGAAAAATGTGACAGGATACAGTCCTCATAACCTGCTCTAGCGGGGCTGATTTGAACAGAGGGTTGGATTAGGCAGTCTCCATGAGTCCCTTCTCAATTTTGGCTATTCTATGTTAGTCTGTGAAATGCATTTGTAGGGTTCATTCACATGAGCTCTTGCAAAGTTACAAGGGTTATATCTTTACTTAGGAAGCACCTCTGTATTTATTATGGCTACTTGTATTCTATTTTGAATTTGTCTTAGCATAACATCTTCCCAATGCTAAATGTGAAGGTCCACAGAGCTTTGGTCACCCATGAATTCTTGACTCCACTAAGTTGCTCACCCTTCATGGCCTTAAAGGAAAGAGATTCCTCTTTATTTGATGAGGCAAAATAAAAAAAAATAAACAAAAAACAAAGCACAAAAACAAAACCCCAAACTTCTACTGCTGACCTAATTCTACTTTGCTCTTGTAATTCTTGTATTTGCAAAAATCACAACCCAACTTATGCAAGCACTTTGATTGATTTGAATTGTGTTCCTTATATAAATATATGTCTCTGCTGCCCCAGGAGACACCCTGAGGCATTTGCTGCTGCTGCTGCTCTCTGTCTCCTCTGATGTTTTGGTATGGCCTTGGAAGGTTAGCAATGAAGCACAGCATCTACCTTTAGAGCACTGTTTCCTGTACTCAGCTGAACAAACTGATGTAGTGGAATAAATGACCCAGTTAGTACCAGTGATGAGGTCGATGCTTCAGCTGCACCATACTGTGACAGACAAGCTGAAGAGCTGATGAAGGCTGACACTGAAACTCCTGGCTTGGAGGCAGTGCAGATGGCATTTGTGAGGTTTGCAGTTAAGGAGGACACAGACATCTGGGTTCAGCAGCTTCTGAGTGAGAGCCTTGCTGTGGTCAAGTGGGGTAAATGCCACAGGTCCACAGCTGTGAGCTTGTACATAGCAAGCTGAGACCTGCCTTGGCCTCACACCCATCCCTCCCGGGTCCAGAAGAGTCCAGAAGTCCTTTGTGACCCTCCCCTTGCACTCTGCTTAGTAAGTGATGCCAGAGACCATAAGTGTGGACAAGACAGCCAGACTGTGTCCTGTGCAGTTAGAAAGTTGATTGGCAAGAGGATGTGTGTATACCAGATGGAGGGAGGGCAGGTTTTGCTCTTTTTAAATTCTCAGAAACACTCCAGGAGTTGTCTTATGATCTGAGAGACCTTGAAGAGAGTTTCAGCTCTACCATAAATTGTGCAAGTCAGACTGGTGGCAAAGCTCCATGAAAAGTTCAGAATGAACCTAAATGCTGTAAAAATCATGCATGCACCCCACACACTCCCTTCCATTGTATACTGACATGCATTTTCTCCTCTGTGTCTCCCACTGGAGTTTAGAATTTTACAAGCATTGGAATACAAGAGAGGACGGGAAAACCAGCTCCTGCTGTGTCACTGGCTGCTGCCCACTTCCTTCACTGGCTTTCATATGTATGCTGGCTCTTGTTTGGCATGTGGAACATTTTCCACTCCCTGGTATTTTTTGACTCATGGGCCTAAATTTTAGAAATAACTTTTTAAATGTGCTGATATGTTTTATTAAGCATATCAACATTACACATCTAAAATATGCCTGTGAGGCATTTTATGCTGCTCTCCTTTGACAGGGTGTTGAGACAGAGAACAGTCACAGACTGGTTGTGGCACAGTCAGGTGTGCTGTAGGGAGCCAGGAGCAGGGCAGGATGCCCTCCAAGTGTCTAAGAGGAAATGCATTACTGAGGAGTGACACACTGCTGTAGTCTGAGTGAGTAACTGTGACTTTGACACTGAAAAGCAAATAAGCTGTATGTTTCTGAAGAAACATACATGGTTTTCAGGAGCCATCACTTCCTGTTGAGTAAGATGCAGCCTCCAAATTCTGTTATGGCTTGTCAGGATTAGGTAAACCACATAGGTGGGCTTGGCATTAGTTTCAGCCAGGCATCTACTTTCTAGCTAGGACTCTGCAAGAGGTTTGCAGCAACTCACCTCTTTCTAGAGGAGTATCTAAGGTATGTTAGATGAGTAACTCTGTACAAAAGCATGTTTCCAACCTTTGACAGTAAAAAGAGTGACTAGTCTTGGAGGAAGAATGGATGTCTGGAGTGAGGTGGCATGATGCCCATTTTGAGGTCAGAGCACAGCACGGCACTTTGCAAGTGCAGACTGCAGTTCTCATCCAGCCATGCCTTCCCTGAACTCCTGCTCAGGTCTCTGTCAGAGAACAAGAAGAAGACAGTGATCCCATTGAATATTAAGGTGTCAAAGCTCTCAGCAGGGCAGCAATCTTCTCTTTTGTTGTTCTCTCTTTACCTTATTAGAGGGCCCTAACTTGTGCACTCCTCCATCCCCACCTTTACAACACAAGACACTGGGAGTCCACAGGTAAAATCAGAAATTCTCATGGCTTGACTGTGTATCTAAGCCTTACATATATAGGGTGGAAAATTTGAAGTGTAACAAATCACTGAAGGCACCAAGTGGAAAAGTGTTCCCACAAACAGCCTAGCTGAGAGATCTGAGGCTGGCAGTAGTCCCAGACAAGAGAGAGGCAGCAAGTGTCCCCAGAGGAGTTTGCAGCTTGCTTAGCTGTGTTGGGAAGAGGCCATGAACCTGTGGGCTCCAGAGATGCAGCAGAGGGGTGTAGGGAAGGTCATGTCCACCTCTTCTCTTGTCTCTCTCCTCTCAGAAACAGCTTCTGGGGCTCTGGGCGGGCAGGAGGGCGTTTGGTGCCACCTGGGACAGGACAGAAATGAAATCTAAGGAAAGTCCAGAGTGTCCTGTTTTGTAGCAGCAAGGCGCATCTGTGCAATATCCTACCTAGAGTGGGTGCATCTACAGGTAACCCCCGTGTGCCCGTTCCCTCACAGCCAGTGCACGAGCCCCTGAGAGGCGGCTGTGGGATGCAGACCTTTGTCTGGTGCACATCCTCCTGGTGGCTTTGGACAATGTCCATCTCCAGCAGCGGCCTCGGGGGATGCACCGGGGAGTTTGGCTCGAAGCAGAGGGCAGGAGCAGGAAGGAGCTGCCATCTGCTAACACTCTGAGGATAAACAGACTGTTTTTCCATTCCCACACTGTTTGTGTTGCGGAAGTAGCAGAGGACACATTTCCAGTCTACAGCCCGCTCTGTTTACTTGCTCTGGAGGGGCTTGAAGCGGGAGCGAAGGCAGCGTGACCTGATGATCCAACACGTGAACTGCTGTCATTAACTTCTACCTCACCAGCTCCCACAAGGAGATGACAGTTCTGGGGGCCACCAAAATGGCTCTGGAGCTGTACAGAGGGACCAGGCAGGACACATTCTCACATTCTGCATAGGTCCAGATTTCATGGGTCACAGCTGACAATTATTAAAAAAAAAAAAAAAAAGTTAGGTTCTTTGATATAAATACAAAATCCTAGAACATACTAGAGCTTACCAGGAAAGGTAGGAAGCTTTTGTTCCTGTTATTTAATTTGCTGCAATTATTTGTTATTTTTGTTACATATCCCTGATGTGGGGTGGGAAAAGAAAGTGCTTGCAAGGCAAATAAGTTTTGGGGATTAGTAAACAGATGCTGCAAAAGTTTGGCAGTAAGCAGTCTCCACCAAATCACAACCCTCCCTTTCATCACAGATGCTTTTAAATCAAGTAGGAATTGTTTAGCTTTTTCTTATTCAGTTTGTATCCCCTAGGTGGGTGACATGGATTTAAGGGATTTAAAGGATGTCAGAAAATCAAAATGGGCAGCAATAAATTCTATTTCTTTTCCCAGTGCAGAAAATCAAATGTCAAAGTGTGTGTTGATATTGATTTCCAGTGGTTAATTTGCTAAAGGTTTGAGGTAAATTAGCTTTAGATTATTTTGGTCTTTTAACAATACCTTATCATGAATTTCTACAACTTCTTCCAAGAAATCTGACCCTGGGCTGGAAGTCTTGAAGGGGAGAGAGCGCCTCTGGAAATGCTTTGTGGTGCTTCCTTCTAGTTTGGAGGAGACCTTTCCCTCTGAATCCTCAGGCACTTGTTAGCATTGAAAAGGGGAGAAACAGCTGCAGCATTACAGGATTTCAAGATGAACTTTGGGAAAATGCACATAGTCAGGGAGGAGAAAAAGAAAGGAAAATGTTCTGGCTGTTGACACCCATTTGAACTGTTTCTGTTGACATCCAATAGGGTTGGGGTTTTTTTTCCCTCCCTCTCCCCCAAACTGACTGAGCTAAAGCCTGAAAGAGGAAAGTCTCTCTATTATTTTCTTACCAAAAAGTCTCCACTGACACAATACTCAAGTGCAGCTGGAGGGATAAAGGAAGCTGATGCTGTGCTTGGTCCCAGAAAGATAGAAAGGGAAGTTTCATGGGACTTTTAAGGATCAGTTGATGACAGAACTACTCTGCTCAGGAGTCGCTCAGCCCTGGTCACTCACTGTGGATGGTGGTTGCATCTCACGTATGACCACAGGGAAGGAAACAGCATCTCTGTTTGCACCATTTACTCTCTGTGAACACTGAAGTGCTCCCTCAGAGGCTTTTTATCAGTGGAACAAGTGGAAGCAGGTTAGTCCAAGATGATCTTTCAGAAGATGGAGTCCTCTGTTCCCTCCTGTACCACCACCATTGGATTATTCAGTGCTGGCCAGCAGACTCGGGATAAACCCACCACAGTGGAGCAATCTCTTCCTGTTCACAGTACCAGAGAAAGATTTCAGCTCTTGGCTTAGCAAGTGGGAGTTCAATGACTCTTAGCTTGCCTACAATATTAAGGTGTGCTAATGAGGAGGAGATCCCTGATGTAGCAGGGTGGGATACGGTATTTTTACATGCTAGAGTGCAATACCACAGAGCATGACCATCTTGGGTTGCAACAGCAGGATGGACTGGGTTGTTGCCCTCCCTACTAAGCATCCTTCCCTCTCACCCTGCTTTTGGTTCTGGAGCAAAATCACTCAGAAATGGCTCAGGGATCATGACACTGAATTTGGTGGTCAAGATGTGCCAGCTTTTCATTCAACTATCTGTAAAAATGTATTCATTGCTAATGGGCCTAATGAAGCCTCACACTTGCTTTTTGTCTACGTCAGAATTCTGCTTTTAATTGGTAATTGTTGGATCTCTGTCACTTGATTATTAAGAAAAAGCTGGATTTATTTACTTGGCAAGCTAAACCAGTCTTATTAAGACAAGGCTTGGATGTAAACAATCATTATAGTCCATCTAAATACCAATTTATCATTAAAAACATATTCATTTCAGATTAATGCTTGTGTGGGACCCAACAATGCAACTTCTTAGTCATATAGATAAATTAATTCATACATGTAGACTCAATTAATTCAAGGGGCTTACTCACATGAGTTAGGACTGCTCAAATAAGTAAGAGCTGAGGGATCTGGCCCTTAGGGAAACATATTTATGACTTTGTTGTTAATTCTCATGACTTATGTTTTCAATAAGCAAATGGTATTAATTCAGCTCACAATAGCTTCTTAATTAACCTCTATACATCAGAGGCATATTCAGGAATCTTAATTTAAAGCATTACTATCTAAGCATGTCATCATCTGTCCCATTCCTCAGGGTAACAATTGACTCTGTGCACATGGCAAACACCAATAGTGGGATGACACAGTTCAAAGAGCTTCATAAAATGAGTGGGAAAGACTTGGGCATGGTCTACATGGAGATACTGTATCAAACTGGTTACTTTTCTTGAAAATGTTGTGTGTCCGCACAGAACACTTGCAATTGAAATAAGTGCTTTGGAACCACAAATTGTAGTAAGTAATTCTCCCTATGGCAGGAATAACTCCAGTTTTAGACAGATTGCTGGCTTTGGGATTTGAGTAGTTTGTTTTCTTTTAGTCTCCCACCCTGTCCCTCAAGACTCAGAGAGCCTCAGCTTCAGCTGTTTTTGCTGTGTGCCATCCCACTCTTTTGACACAGAGTGGGTGTCCTCAGGGTACCCCAAGATCATGATCCCTCCCAGCTTGTTTTAACCTGATTGATGCCCAGAACGACATAGAGACCAGAGAGTCCAGCCAGAGAAGATTCATGACAGCAACAAAAAACTGTGTGATCCATACAGGTACCCTAAAAACCAATCAGTTCCTCCTAAAACTAGACATAAGAAATTGGCTAAATCATCTGAAGAAAAATAGTTGCAGTTTAGTAATGACAAAGGCAAGTAATTGTTATTTGACAGGAACTTTCTGTACAAATACAAGCTGAAAGAAAAACATCTCTACAGCAAAAGACAGTACACAGTCCTGATTAATACAGAGTTGAGTCTTGTAGACTGGACTTCGAGAAAGATGTCAACCATCTGAAAACAATCCAGAAAAACTGCGAGGAGAGTATTTGAGTAAAATTCGTCTAGCAGGAAAGATCAGTCAAAATGATGTGAGACTCAGAAGACTCAAATATGTAAAAGTTGAGAAGACACAAATATACAAAAGGCTGCCACAGAGGAAATAATGTGTGTTTTACGGTACAGAGGATAAGAAATGATGAGGGTACATTAAAGAAAAGAGATTTGTATTCAGAATTAGGAAAAGGTTCCAAATGTAAGGACAGAGAATTGCCACAAGCAATTGCAAAGGCAGAGCAATATATCTAATTGAAAATATTGATTTATGATATTCAGAGTGGCCATGCATATTTACATACATGCAACACACACACAATGCAATTTAGTACCATGATTTTAGGAGAAAAACAAGAGACAGGTTTTTGTTTACACCAGGAGATAAAGTGAAAAGACTTTCTAGTGTAAGTCTTTGGGAGTAAAGGGATAGATTCCAACAAACAAAATTGGTATCAAGGAGAAACAAATGAAAAGCAGTCTTACTACTTGAAATAATAATAATCTCACCACCTAGGAATATTCAAAATTTTTCTCGTCATTTATGAAGCCCTTAAAAAAGTTCACTTCAAATACAGAGGGAAAGATAGGAGACAGAACGCTGTATTTGGTATTTTTATTATAAAATGTAATTTGAAAATAGTATTGTGTTGACAATTGGATTATTCATCCCTCAAAGAAGAGAGTCACCCCCACAAGTCTGGAATAACAAAGCAGAACTGCCAGGTTCTCAGTCCCCTGTTCCACACAAAGCTGGCAGTCACTGTGGCATAGTTTTCCTTTCACCCCTTTCTGGCTGGCTGTCCCACAGAGTGCTGGGCTCCTGAGAGAGCAAACACGGAATACTCGTCCTGATCATGTGTGAGTTGTAACTGAGACAGGGTAGAGCGAAAGGTGGCCACACACAATGCCATGGGAGCAGAGCTTTCCAGGGAGTCAGCCAGGAGAGAATACTATTATGAGATCCCAGAGGTACTCTGGGGTATTATGTTTGCTTGCTCCATTAAATGTGTGATTTGAGAGGCAGATGGGGAGACAAATGCTCGCCTACCTTAGTGTTACTTACTCAGGGATGTACTGCAGCTCAAAAGCAGAAACCATGCCATGTGACTTACGTTATTTATCAACCCTATGAATTGCAAATATATTCAAATTGCAATTGACAGCTTGTAAACAATCTGCAAACCAAGAATTAGCCTCTCCAGGGCATCACATCTCTTTCAGAGTAACATATAAATATGAATATTTTACAATCTGGATGAACCAATTCATGAGCAGTCGAAACAGTGACATGCATGAAAACCATCAAATAATGATGTATTTATTTTTGCTAATTACATGTTTGTCTTTCTTTACAAGCAATCCCCCCCTTCTTCCCTTCCCCCCCCCCCCCCCCATCTTTTCTGGTTGTCTTCTCTGAAAAGAAAAACAAAAAGAACATACAAAAAACCCCAGTTGGCCTTAGATGCCTTTTCAGGCCAGAGAAGAGAGCTCTGGCTACATGCAACTGGCAAATGTCAAAAAAGAATAAACTCCTGCAAAGATAGATTAGAAAGTGAGCCTTAATGACAAATAGAAACAATACTTTTAAGAAAACAAAAGCAAAACCAAAAAACCCCAACAATCCCAGGCTCCCATCACAGCAAACAATGACTAAGCTTAACTGATTTTGTTTGCATATAAGCTGTGCCCACTGAGCTAAAAGAAGCATTCAGAAAATGCCAGTAAAATCTGGTAGGGGGCAGACCCAGAGCCATGAGAGCTTTCTTGCTCCCATCATCACCTAATTAATCGATCCCCTCCTAGAATGAACACACACATACTCGCCAGCCTTGTGTGCAAATGAGAGCAACTTGAGGAGATTCAGATGGCTCTCCTTCTCTCCTGGTTGGGCTAGAGTTGCTGGCCAGGCTCTGAGGGCTCAGGGTGCCCAGGTGAGAACATTGCTGGGTTGGAGTGGGGCTGCAGCTCTGGCACTGCTGCTGCTGAGACCAAGAGAGCTCAGGCCAAGCCCCTGTACACCAGCCACCTTTCACCTCTGCATGGCAGTCAACGCTGGCCATGCTGGCTTGGCAGAGCAAAGGAAAAAGGCAGAAGCGTTGGGAAAACACAGAGGGCTGCAAAATAAAGAGACTGGAAGATGAACCTCCATAAGAGGTGGTTAGGGGGAGAGGCACTTTTCCTGCAACAGAAATGAAGGTCCATGAAGCTGTGTGGTTACATCAGCTTCTGAGATGCTGATTCTGCTGTGTCCTCAGTGACACCCCTATCAGAGGTCTGTGAGGACACACTGGCAGCCTGTGCATGCTGGAGAGGTCCATGCCCAGAATGGGCGTCTGCTGTGGACATTTGTGTGGAGAGTAGGGCACAGGGAAATCACTCTCTGCAGTGATACACAGCGGTAACATGAGCCATCAGGCAACAGCTGCTTCTGCTAAATGCCCTGAGTCACAGCAGGGAGCAAATGTGGACACACCCATGGCACGAATCCCTGCACCTCCTGGCTTAGACCTGGGCCCAGGCTCGGAGCAGCCCCTGGTGCCAGGATGAACTTGGCATCCTTGAGGCAGGAAAAGGATCAAATGAGCCTTCTGTAAAGCATAGACTCTGCACAGAGAAAGAAAATCCCAATGCTCTTTTCCACCACCATGGGAACTTAGTCCAGATTTCTCCAGAGAGAAAAATATTCCTGTTTTCTCATCCATGTTGTCAGCTATAACATACTTAATATTTATTGGCCTAGTAGATGCTGCATACTCTACATGTGTAAGTGACATGCATCAGTGAGAGCTGCTTTTTTGTCACAAAAAATTCACATGTATTTTTCTTTCTTACTTTCTCACTTTTTTCTTATCCATCCATCCATCTCTCCTCTCCTCTCCTCTCCTCTCCTCTCCTCTCCTCTCCTCTCCTCTCCTCTCCTCTCCTCTCCTCTCCTCTCCTCTCCTCTCCTCTCCTCTCCTCTCCTCTCCTCTCCTCTCCTCTCCTCTCCTCTCCTCTCCCCTCCCCTTTAGCACTCTCCACAGCTACTGTTGTCTTTTCCCTACCTCCACACAGGTGATTTGGCTCCAAGACAGAACATCTTGATTAACGTGGCTGCCACCCAGGTGCACCCTGTGCTCCTCAGGGAGCCAGCTGAGATGTGAACATGAGTAGCAGTAGATGGCCTGATTAACTGAGATGGATGGTCTCTGCAAGCATCCCTCATCCCTCCCACAGCCTCTGTGTGCCCTCGGTTTCCCAGTGAATCCAGGGTGACTGCACCCACAGCCACCACACACAAAATTTGGTACTTCTCTGTTCATTCCCGACAAGCCTGATCGGCCTCTTTGGTCCCAGCCTGGTCAGCACCAATGCAGGGCTTTGCTTCCTTGTTGGATGCGCAGTTGCACCTCCAGGTACAGCTCTAGACTGCCCCAGTTACTTTCCACGTGGCTGAAGGTCAGGGAGAGGCCAGTTTTCCCTCCACGCATCCGATGAGAGCGCAGGGCTTGGCAGCAGCGACCTTGGGTGGGGAGCTTAGGAAAGGCGAGGCGCGGTGTGCCTTCCTACATCCTCACTGGGTACTGCACCTGGAAATGGGAATTGAGGCCATGGCAGGAAGCCTTTCCCTGCCGTTTCACATGTCTCAGCAACATGTGAAGGACACTGCTTGTCACTGCAGGAGCTGACGGTGGAGCTGGGAGTTAATGGAGGTCAGGCAAAGGAAGGGAGGTGATAGTTATCTGACCTGATTCCAATCTGGAAATTGAATCATCTGGTTTATTCCTCTTTGCAATCTGCCCAAATGGGATAGGTCTAATGCAAAGCACTAGCTGGGTTGTGGATCTCCCTTAATTTCAGATGTTTAGTAAGAAAAACAAAAAGCTAAAAATATACACAAAAAGGAGATTTTTAGGTATTTATCTGATCTGATATAGCTATGTCAGTGACCTATCATACACTATCGCATACACTATCGTGGTCTATGGCAGAAAGCTGCTGGCAGCTTTACATTGTCTGCCTATAGATTTAGTCTTTGACTCAGCCTACCATTTAGCTCAGGGCCATAATTTCACTGCCTTGAAGATGCTGCAGACCAGATCTTCTCTGGAGTGTGTCAATGCAACCTGGGCAATGGCCTTACATGAAGAGTTGTATGATGCTATGGAGAGCCCTATGGATTTTTGAGCATCCAAAAGGGCTCTGAAACATGGGCTTCATGCACAGAAGAATGTCATGGGCTCCATTAGGAGTATGGACCTTCAAGGTGTTCCTGTGAACACGGCCTGGGTTTTCAGGGCAGCAGATTTGCTGCCATCCCATGGCAGTGCACTGGACAGGTCCTCTTTGGTCTCACAGAGGTTCTTTTCACGTTGTTTGTTTCAAGTATTTTTACTCCAAGTTGGAAGCACTGGCATGATGTAGGGTAGCCAAACAGCCACAGCCTTCATATACTTCTGTGCAAGAAATAGCAATGGCAGTAAGATGACCTGCAGTCCTTTTGCAGCAGCTATGCAAGGAGAAAGGACTGACAGAGCTCTGCCCTGTCTTTCTTTTTGGCTTCAGAGTAGCCTGAAGCTGCAGTTCATGTGTTTCTCTGACCATATATAATTTCTAAGGAGGAAAATTGAACTCAGGAGTCTGAATCTTGATTCATTAGAGTAATGGACAGGAGCCCTCACATCTGGATCTGAATCTTGGTCCATGAGGGTCGCAGGCAGGAGCCCCCACATCTGAAGAGGCCTGGGTGCATTTCTTTTCTTTGCAATAGAAGCACGTTCTTTCTGGAGAACTGGTAAACCAAACACCAGCCCTTAGAGAGGTTCAGACACGAAGACCTGACCCCAGGCCATGCTGCTGAGCCCCAGACAGAGAGTAGGCACCACCAGCGAGAAAATTCCCATCCCCACCGCCTGCCCTTGGGCGCCTTTCACTGTGGAGACCGCCCTGCTCACAAAGCTTATTCTTGCTTGTTGGGGTTTGGACTTGGTAACAAAGGGCCTGTGTGTGCATCTTATTATGTTTACTTATTTATTTTCTGAGATGAGTGTTTGGGGCTCGGGCCAATGCTAAAGGTCTGGGCTGACCTCTCCTCCCCATCAGGAGCTGCCTTCTTGTGTGATCACTGTCTGAGAGGCACCAGGCAGGGCTTCTCACCAGCTGAGAAACAGCTCCACAGGATCATTGTTCATCTCCAGGACCCCTCCACGGAACTGGGGAAGGGACAGCATTCACAGTGAAAGAGTATATGAGGCAGTAAATTTTTGTGCATGTGGAAGATGCCAAATTAAATCTGAGGCATTTGGAAAACCACAAGAATACTCCAAGGCCATGAACATTATTCCTGCTATATAACAAGAAAACCAGAAGATTCAACAGACCATAAAATGAAGGGAAAAATCATGTTTTCTTGCCTCAGGAGGGTTTGAAAATTCAGTGCTTCTGCTGCTGCTGCTACCACCACCATTAAGGATTTTTCATTGATGTCAGTTCAGGGGCAAAGCTTAGGTGAACCATGGCTCAAGGGCATTTAACCCTCCAAGTGCTTTGCAGCATTAATTAATAGAGCTGGGCAAATAATTTGCAGTAGATTATCCAATGAATACAGCGCCTGTCTCTGCTTGCAGAGAGCTATTTGTGCCCTGCTTTTGCTCTGCTGAGCAGAAAAATAATTCTCCTTTCCTCAGAAATGCTCCGCCTTCATGTTATTTTGGGTTTGGTGAGAAGGGCAGACCCCTCCACCCAGGTGTTTTCCCTGTACAGGTGAGCAAAGTGAGGGCAAAGATGTTGTTTTGCTATCCTCACTTTTAGGGTCAAGCTAGGAGCTGCAGAAAAATGGTGCTGCTGCTGGTCTCAGCAGGGGCCAGGCAGTGCCCCAAGGGGTGTCTCCTGCTGGGCTCCTCCTGGGCTTATGATTGTCACTGGCTCCTGCCTGTGCCTTCAGGCATCAAACCCTCTCCACACTGCACTGCTCTGACTGAAGTGAGCTCTCCTGGTGACAGGACTGTGCTGCTGCAAGTGGGTCTGTCCGCATATGTCACCAGCAATCTTCTGCCTGCCAGGGATCATCCTGTCTCCAAGTAAAAAATAATGAGGCATAATAAAACAAACATAATGAACAAAACCAGCTAATAAATAAGCACATGAGTGTGCTTAAAAATTGTGTATTGTTTGTGATTTTTAGCCAGAAATTGTATTGCATTGAAAATAAGAACCCGGTTGTTTTCTGCAGATATTTCTTTGCACATAGGTGTTTGTGAACGTGTTTGTGTGTGTGTACAGATGTGTGCATATCCCTTGGAAGTCTGTGAAGCTGCTGCTGTACTGGTATAAAACTTTGTGGAGAGAGGAAGAGAACAAAGGTGACTGTGATGATAAATTTTATCTGCACTTCAGGACAACTGTGTGCAGTCCAAGGGAGACCCAGTATAAAAAGCCCATAATGGATTTGATAGCAAGAAAAGCCATAGCATGAGCTCAGTCCCCAGCGGACTTCAGAGAAGCCATGTGAGGGAGGGGGAGGAAGGCCTCATCCTTTTTTTTTTTTTCAGACACCAGGAAAAGCTAGCTCATATATTCCTATTCACCAGTTTTAAACACCTGTGAGAAATAGATCTGTAGGAAAATATTTTCATGGTGGGAATAGGCAAGCATAGATTCTGTGCATTCTCCATCCACAGAGGACTTCAAACCTCAGCTAGAACAGGCCATGTGGGCTTGGTCTAGTCTCCAAGTCCTGCTTGGCCCTGGGTGTTACATAGAGACCTCCAAAAGTCTCTTCTCACCTAAATCACTCTGTGGCCCTGTGAAACCAGGCTTCACTCGTAGCATTGTCTATGGAGCTGTGTGCTCAGCTTGGGGAGGGAAGAATCTTACCAGCAGCTGATGGTGAAACATTTGACCAAAGTTTGGTGAAAAGGAAGGATCACAGGAGAAGGCTGATGTTGCTGCCAAGCAAGGAAAATCATGTAGATGAACTTAGGAACTGACAAAACTATCCATAGTACCAGACATTGCTGTTGTGGGGGATTTTAATTTTTTAGAATTTTCTTGGGAATCAATGTGGGGCAGCCTAAAAGCTTTTGGAAGTAGTTGATGGCCATTTCTTATTCAGAAAGTTGTGATAAAGAGAACAGGGGACCTAGTCCAAATTTAGTGGATAAAGCTTAATAAGGACCATATTAATTTTAAAAGGGAGACCAGATAAATTATTCCATAGAAGGATTAATTACTGGCAAATAGTGTCAAGAAAGGTGGCGCATTTAGGCATCTTTTGTATGCACTAACACAGAAAAATCAACTTCCATGCAGTAAACACAACTACAAGCTTGAACTGGTGAAGGGATGGATGAGATAATACTTTGGTAAATTACTTTGACTTTCTATTTGGCCAAGGCTGCTGTGCTTTATTCTAAAACTTTGGAAGTATTTTCTGTATTAAACTGAGAGCCACTTCTGATTTAGGAGCACCTGAAAAAGATAGCTGAGATATCAAAAAAACTGGGCAAAGGTTTTTCTGATAATAAAAACAGGAGGAAAAAAAAGAGCATATAGACCAGTCATCTTCAACTTTTTAAAGAGCATTATAGAAAGAAGAAATAAAGAAACTTTTAAAAGACTTCTAAAAACTTAAAAGTTAACAAGATTCATAAAAGTCTACAAGGACTTGTCAACACTGACCTAGTCCTCTTCGTTCCCCAAAAATCCTGCTGCCAGACAGACCCAGGATCCCACATCCTCTTCTGTTCCTGACTTCAGCCCCAGCCTGCAGGAGAATAAAAGCAAGTCACATTCTGCAGTCTGCTCTTCTTGTCTTCCAAAGGAAACCAGTATGTGTCACAGCAAAGGTAAGTTCTCTGTAGTGCCATGGCACTGTTCCTACATCCAATCTGAAAGAACCCTGCTGGGAGAAATTCAAGTCCCTAAATGATGGTCTTCATAATCTCAAAAATTCTATTTGCTCATCAGTCTCCTTATTCCTTATCCTGAAATAGTCTATGTAAATTAAAGGGTCTAATGTGAATAAAAATATACATCTTGTCCATTTTTTAGTACAGTCTGGTTTGAGGAATCATATACTTTGCATGTTCAAGTCAAAGAAATCACAGAGCATAGTGAACTGAGAAACTTAGAAAGGACAGCTGTAGTAATTTCAATTATGAGAAACAACTTGCAACCTTAAGTGAGGATTTTGCTCTGCGGGTCAGCTAGCACCTTCCATTCCCACTGAGCTTGATCAGTGGTAGGATGTAAATGCCAAGAAATGGGAAATCTGGCCATGGAAAATCCAACCTCAGAAAGGAAGAGCTGAGTTGAACAACATGTGGATTTAATCATCAAAGGCAACAACAATATTTACTATGCTTACTGCGCAAGATAATCTTTACACTGAAAAATCAGTATCAATGTGGATTAGCTAGATGTGCAATACTGCTGGAAATAATGGCTTGGTGGTATTTACTGAGGACTATAGCACACACTGAAGTTAGTAGATTGCATCTATCTTGGTTGAAAGAAAAATTATGCTGGGTTGTATACTTCCAATATGATGTGCAAAGACCTCCAGGGAATTGAGTATGGCTGCCAAGGGTTCAGAGAAAATTGTAATTCAGAGTCGAGATGAACAATAAACCCAGCTTTATTACAGACCGCAGGACAAAGCCTCTGTCCTCAAAGATTGTAAATAAGCTGGGACAAAACAATTTTGTGGGACAAGGTAAGGGGTTCTGGGCTGGCAGGAGGGGTGGGAGGTCATGGATGGGGTGGCTGCTGTGTGCTGTGACCAGCCCCACAGCCCAAGAGGGGCACTTACCAGCCCTGGTGCCTCGCCTTGATGGTCTCCCTGCTCCTTCTCCTGCTTTCAGCTTCAAAGCTGGTAGAGGCAGAACAGCAGGTGGGCTTTGCTCCTGCCAGGGAAAGAGAAAGCTCTTAGATTTTTCAAAGTCATTCTGTAAACACGTAGTCAAAAGAACAAGTCACAGCAGACAAATACAGGGTACGAAATTATTTGGATTTACTATGTCCTTTGATGCCACTGTCTCATCATGCAACATTTCACATAAAGAGCAGTCCAGACAGGCTTTGCTCAGACAGAAATGAGTGACTACATATTACCAGCTGGGATTAAGGAAAACATCCATGAATGGTACAGTCCCCGTATAGCCAGCTGTGGGGAGGTATCTGTCAGGACAGTGTAATTGGAGAGATGGGTGTGAGGGCAAGCTTTGAGGTTAGGTCTGGAATACACAAAAATCAGTGAGAGACTTTAGTTTGAGTGTACTTCTGATCTTTATTCAAAGCATGTATTAATGACCCATGGAATTAATTAATTGCATGTTACCAAATGTACAGATGATGCCTAACTGGACGGTATAAAAAATCCTGACGGCACCAGGGAATTCACGACAAGAATTCAGAAAGCTGAAACTATGGGCAGAAAGGAACAAAATCACACTAAAGATGGGAGACAAGCAAATTTAAAAACAAAAATGCAAATGTTTAGCCACACTGTAGTATGGAACATAGAGGTGTTGGGTTCTGGGGTGAAAATAATCTGAAAATTTAATAGCTCACCAGGTGCTTTTACCAGTCAGGTTTATTTAATAGTTGGACTCAATAATCCTAGAGTTCTTTTTTCAACCTTAACAAATCTATGGTTTTGTGATTTTTATGGCAATTTTTGGTTCAGACCTCACACTTGGGAGAGGGAATGTGAGGTGTTATCTCAGCAGAGCCTGGGACTGGCATGGAATATTCTGCCCAGGTGTGAGGGCATCTCTGTGGGTGCATGGACAGATAGAGGTGAGCCCAAAAGCCCAAAAAAGCCACACCAGCATTCAGGGAAGACCATGGCATTCCAGCACCCCCTGCCAAGAAATTGCCTGCAAAGCCTATTAAGTTAAACTTTCCCATTTTACCACATTCAGGTTTGGGTTCTATCTTGAATATTTGAAGTCTTCCATGTCTTTAACATAAAACTTCTAGACTTGATTTCATACACATGTGTCTGCTCATATTCCTGCACTTGAGAGTGGAGTATTTAATGTACTTCCAGACGAAAATCCTTTCTTAACTAGTTCTTTGTCACAAGCAGATAATTTTCATTAGCATTTCTTTTGCCTGAGGAAGAGAGGTTGCTTTATACTTTGCCATCTCTATTGAGCTTCATATGCCTCTTCAGTGAAGAGCAGAATCCTGAGGCCATATGAAGTTCCTTTGTGTCCACTGGTGGTACAGTGCTGATGACTCCCAGCTGGGATGCAGTCCCTAAAGCCTGCTAGATTTGGTAGCACTTAGGAGCTATTTTACCCTTTGTAGTGGCTGAAAGTGAGTCTGCAAGCATCTCATAAACCAGCAAGCATGTTTTGAACTGCCTTTCTTTTGACACGGAACAAGGAACTTCATAAAAATAGGGTAATGATAAAGCTTTCTCTATTTTATTTCTGCATTCTCAAGTTGGCTATCTCCTTGCCTAGCTCCGTGCTATAAATCTGTAAATCTGAAAAAATATAGGAAGTCATGGAAATAAAGTTGAACAGTGGAAAAATTTAGTACAAATCCAGAAAGAACAATCATTGCATTTTTACTTTATCAGACAGTTCTACCAAATTATATTCTTACTAACTTCCAGATGGACCTAGACTAGTATGGAAATATAAATGTACTCCAGCCAAAGGAATAGACTGGATGGTAAGCTTTTAGTTTTCTAACATCCATGATAATAGTCTGGTGTGAAGAAATGTCGTAGAATGTAAACTGTTACATTAAAGTCTTGGGTTTCATTTGCAACCACAAGGATCCAGGAGTATAGTTTATTAGAGGTTTTACATCCAAGATATTGGTATATAAAAGAGACAAATATAGAGAAAAAAAAGAGATAAAATAAAGAAAATATAGTTTTGTGATGGACTGCTGGAGTGTCAGTTTGATTGTCAGAGAAGGCAAATTGACTCCCTCACTATTTAGAACAGCAGAAACAAACAGGAACATCTTACTGTAGCAAACACTCCTAAGAGCACTGAATGAGGATGGGTAGGACTTTCTCTTTTTGCTGCCTTCAGGAATTAGTGAGGACACTTGCACACGTAGAGTCAAGCTGTGGATTTCCTCACTGATAACACGGGCATCCTGCTGCGTAAGCACTGCTGGATCAGGACTCTGGGCTGCTCCTCCCATTGGCAGCTCTCAGAATTAATGAGTTATTTCCGGAGAGGCATATTCTGTCAGCAGCTCACACTGATTACAGTAATAATAATATTAATAACAACAATAACAACAACAATAATATAATCTCCTTTTTCCATGGCTTCTGCCTCCAGTCAGTGACTACAGTCTTCCTAATGAAATTGTCACAAGTCAGCGGCTGCAGATGTCAGCTCTGTGAGTTGTGGTGAAGTGTGGTGCAGACATAACCCCCCTGCTTCAAATGCACTGCCAGACAGAGGAGAGTGTGCTTGCCCAGGACTGCTGCAGAAAGGGAGGAAAAACATTGCTGAGGCAGCTTTGGATGTGTAACCAGGTCACTTCATTTCTGGCAGCTTATAAAAGTGAGAGAGGAAGTCTGCAGTATACACTGATGTGAGGTGGAGGGAGAAAGAGGAGTGAGAGAGGACAAGAGAAATGTGCACGCACACACACACACAAATGGGAGAAAAAGGAAGAGCCCTGATAATGAAGTGCGTAAGACATCTTCATATTAAAGAAGGATGACGTAATTTCAAATTTAGGTCAGAAAGCAAGCACCTGTCAGCAGTGCTGAAGTGTGTATTATTTTATGCAGCTTTGCAGCCACATCCTCTTGCCTGTCTGTCAGTACTTGTGTCATGAAGTCTCTGAATACTGAGGATCACAAACTCTTGGGATGTGATAGCAACGGCTTCACTCCAATGCCTGTAAGAAGCAGGGCACCACACTGGGAAGAAATCACCTGAAGATTTGACTCCTCGAGGGCTGGGGAAGGTGATATGTATTGGTAAACCTGGCCAGAGGTGACATCTGGCTGCATCAGCTGTTGTAACTCGGAGGAGGGTGAGTAACTCTTGCCATCCTGGAGCACGGCCATGTCCCCCTCGGGCAGCATCCTGCCAGTGACTGGAGCTGGTGCCGGATGCTTCAGAGGAAGGTGACGCCCTCCCCTCTCACCTCGGATGATGAACACGGATGATGATTGCACAATCCTACTTAGGGGAAGAGGGGGCAGACAGTGACTTCAGCCCATGATGAGCTTCCAGCCTGGAACATGGAAGATTAATGGATGTTGCAGTATCTGTCCCAGTCAGCATAACTGGAAAGTGCCTTTTTATTGCATGAATATTTAACCTTTTCCTGAATCTCATCACAATTATTATCTCATGAGCACAAACAGAAGGCAGGCTCTCTTTGCTCCCTGCCTCCACCACGTCAGGGTCTCAGCAAGGATATAAGGTGTCAGAGTTACCACAGTGCATCCCACCAGAGCACATTTGATGGGCCAGTGCCCAAAGACACGTGGGTTCCCCTCAAGCGCAGTGCCAGCTGCACCTGGAGGGCCTGGCTGCAATGTGGGCAGGAGAGAGGGGTGGCTGTGTTGGGAGCTTGGCACTTTGGGTCTGCCAGCCCAAGCTGTGGGCAGCTCTAGTCTCTGTGATCAATCTTTTAACATGTTGTATTGGTTGAGGAGCAAGCAGAGAAGAGAAGAAGAAGGTGAAAGATCAGTATGATTCATGAAGTAAGAAGCAGTGCCTTTTAAGCTCTGCCCTACAGTGGCAGGTAGCTTTCTCCTGTTTCTGGTTCAGCACCTTGTGCTGTTGTCTTAAAATATATATAGAAAACTCTAAACTGGGTAATATATTTTCCAATGCGATTGTTACCTTTGTGCCTCTTTTAGGAGAGTAAGAAATCAATATGCAGCATCTTTTTCTGCCTACCAGCTCCCAAATGACAGTTATTTGCTTGTCCTCTGGGGAGTTATTTGGGGAGTAACAATGTGTATAGAAGTACTTGGCAACCAGGGCTGCACCCAGAACAGTTTATCATTTACTTGCCACAGATTACATATTGTAAAATGATGGAACCAAGCCCCATGTTAATGTTTAACCAGATGTTAACTCCACCCTGGCAGCATTTGGATATACCTCTTGAACAGATTTGCAGGTGCCCAGAATTTCTGAACAGCTCTTGAATTCCCACAGTAGTGCATGAATATCCAGGAGGAGAAGGGAATACACTCACCTGTGCAAGGCACAGGATTAAATGCTTAAAAAAATTTAATAATAACACCAAAGTGCACTTTCAACACTAAAAATGTAATAGTATCCCCTACAGGAAGAATCCTGCTAGTTTTCAAAGACGTTTCACACCAATATAGATTACAATAGAAGCTTCTCTTTCAGAAATACTGCCCTGCTCACCAACAGCACCAGCCCAGCTGGTCAGCACTAAGCCCAGGTCAGCTGGGCTGACCAACCCAACCTGGCAGGGACTTCTACTTCAGTATTTTCAGTGTTCAACCACACAGTGGCTACTAACCTGGATTTCAGACAGTAGTGGAACCCAAATAAGCTTGTGTGAGAGGCTGTTCTCTAGGTATTTTTTAAGTCCCGACTTCAAGCAAGATGCACAAGATCATGAGGTTGGCTGCTGTGATTTCTGGTGCAATCTTACAGATTTAAGCATATTTGAATAATTCAGTAATGTTTGGTCCACTGCACCTGGGTGCTCATCCTCTGAGAATATGAATCTCTTTATTCCCTCCCTATTTGAGACACCTGGGCTTTCCCAAGTGTAGAAAGCAGAAGCAACCTGACGAAGTCCTTGTCACAATAGGATGGAGGAGGGGAAGAGCAACTTTCCCACTTCCTGTGAGTGGTAGATGTATATATAGATAGGTATTTCCTACCACGATGGCTCGTGGAAGATTGCTAAGGGGAGCAAAAAGGCTAATAAGAGCTGTGACCAAGCGGGAGGGGAAGCTGCAGTGGTGGCAGCTCTGCTGAGGGCAGATTGTAACAGGGGATTCAGAAACCAGTTGTGCTTTCAACAGCTGCTCTGCCTGCTGTACCAAGCACAGCCCTGAAACTGCACAGCTTCTGTGCCTGAGACATGCAAAGAGCTCTGCAGCTTCAACAAAACAGGATGAGGGGAGTGGGCATACCCTGAATGTGTCCAGGAGGTGAGTGCTCCACAGAGATGCAGCTTCTGCCTCAGCCCTGCGCAGGGGGCTGGAGGCAGACAGCAGCCCAGGGGAGTGACAGCTCTCTCTCCCAGTGTGATACCTCTTTATTGGTGCCAGCTGAGTCCTGAAATCACTGCTTTGGAGAGATGAAACACATGCTCGTATATTGAGATGGGACGGCTCTAGGGCACAGCCACACTTAGCTCTGTTTATTTCATTGTCTTTAATTTATTCTTTGGTGTTCATCCTACCAGAAATATAATAATAATCAGAAAGATAGATTAAACAAACAAGAGCCTCTGCCTAAAGTTTCAATAAAAATTGAGCTTAACCATCCACTAAGATCAAACAAACAAAAAAGCCTCTAAATTAATTTTCCTTTCTGTCTTCTCTTCTATTTAATTTAATTAAAAATATTCTAGGTCCAGAAGTAGAGCTATCAAAATCCTTTGGAAAAGATGTGCATTTCCAGCTCAACTAGAAAGAACTTTGCAGTCCTGTGTGGGGACTCATGTTTTTGTTGCTTGCAACCTGTTTTTGCAGTTACAAAGAAGTGTCAGTATCTTGGTACCGCAAGTGCTTGAATCAGCAGAATTTCTGAAGTTCCCAAAGTTTGTCTATTCCTGTGGGTTTGTTTTTGTTTCACCCCACCCCACCCCCCCCCCCCCCCCCCCCCAAACCTAATGAAATGAAACAATAAAAACAGAAGTGGCAGAGCCATTGCTCCAAAAAGGGATGCAGGAGACCCCTGAGTCCTAGAATGTCCTGCATGCCAAGCTGTTGTTAAATTGTGCACCCATTCCTGTCCAATAAGTTTGTTTAGCAAGTCTCCATCCTTGCCCCATAAAATGTATGAAAGCAAATTTATCTTCATCACCATCATTGCAAAATAAGACCTTCAAAATTCACTTGCTCCTGTAGCATCCTCAACACAAAGTCAGAAATCAGTGGTCAGAGGAGAGGTAGAGCCATGCCATGTTTTCTCAGCATCATGTACCTGTGTCATTTATCCCATCCCAGTCACTTGGACATTCCAGCCTTTATTTTCTGGCAGTACTGATGTCCTTCAGGAAGGTGTCTGTTGGAGGATGACGTGACATCGTGAACAATGCAAGGTTTTCTTTTCTCCATCCTCCACTGCTTAAATCCTGTTGTTACAGCTGTTCTAATTAATTCATTCTAATTAACTCAAATAAAGACCTTAACTGCTCAAAGGTGTATTCACATTTTCCATCACTGAAATGCTGTGGGGCAGTGAAAGGCATTTCTAGGAATGCAATACCCCAGGATATCTCTAGGCAATAAATTATCCTCTTCCCACTCCCCCTCCCCACTCATTTCATTTAAAAGTGAAGGGTGCTGAGTTTTATTAGGCCCCCTCTTGTCATCACAGCCTGTGATTTGCAGTCCCAGGGCTAGACTTCTCTTCCCTTTTTTCTCCCAAGCACCATGAGATTGCGTTACATTAGACAGAGAGGTCTGCCAGGTCACAGCCCCGGTCACTGTCACCCACTTCCCATTTCCTGCAAAATCCATACATGGGAACATTTTCCCTTCATCTTGTTGAACAAAGAAAAGAAAAAATTAAAACAAATGGTCTGAAGGTTTGCCTGTGCAAAGGCTGGTAAATGAACACGCTTGCTGTATTATGTGTATTGATGTACACGGCTCCACCTATGAGCCAGATGGAAGGAAAACATGATAAAGAAAGGAGGGAAAGTGGTTAAATCTGGGTATCTGGAAAACACATTTCCCACTCTTGTACCACTTGTCACCGCCTCTCAAGCAAGCCATCACCCTGACAGAAATGTATCTCTGTTCAGCAGCATCCCCCTCGCTGCCTGGGCGCACAGCAAGTTGGCCCAGCTGCCTCTCCAGGATTTGCCAATTATTAAGCTCAAAGCAAAGTAAAACAAACAATGATACAAGCATCAGTGTCAGCAAGGAAGCAGAGTACATGCTTTCCCAAAAGATTTATGATGTGAGACCCGTAGGGTTCCAGGATGATTCTTAGAGGGTAGCATTTATGTCCATGTCCTTGCATGTAAATGAGTTAATGTTGAATTTATTTACACTGTCAGATGGCACATACATCCAAACCTTCAACCTGTGCATCCCAGCACAGCTGGGCAGTCCAAGAGCCAGGAGCCACCCTGGTTTGTGTGCCTGTCCCTGGAGGAGCACCTTGTGGAGGCAAACAGGGTCTTTGCCTCCTTCCCTGAGCAAACACATGTGGTTGTAGAAACGCTGGTGAGGGACAAAAAAAGATCTAAGAACTGGCCAGGAGAATCTGAAATCTTAAATGCTTTTGCTCCCAATTGACTTAACCAGCAAGTTACAAATTACAGCTACTGCAGGGGTATCGTCAAGGGTATCACTGCAGTTTCAGTTCTGGAAAACAAAGACAGTTCCCCTCAGGGGAGTGGAAAGCCAAATAATTTTCTTTCTTCTGTGTCTCTTGCATTAAACTTTCGTGAGCTGCCTGTCTTCTGAGCTAACATAGCCCACAGCCAGAGCTGAAATACAGGGCTGACTTTATCAGACTCTGCAGGTTACCTCCTTCTCTTTTATGGAATCAGTAACAGGAAGGAATTTTCTTTCTTATCTAGGAAGTGAACCTAAAATTGCTTTTCCTCAGGCTCCTGGTTTAGCTGAATGGTATTTGCCAGTAATAAACAGCAATTGTTAGGTGTAGGAGAATGGGGCCCCTCTCCCTGGGAGAGCAATGGATATGACTGGGCTAGCATCTGGAGTGAAGGGATGGGAGGCACAGCTATCTTTCTTTTATGAATTATTAGCAGCACAAAGCAGGGATACAATGGAGATTGAACCATGTGTTTACCCAGTGTCTAAGACCTAACGAAAACAGTGGGGACCTTCAATACAGCAATGCTGTAGTTTGAATGTTTGGCATTTACAGTGAAAGTCATACCATATAATGTATTTTTCTAAAAGGTTCATGTTCCCTAAGGATGCGTTTCCTGAAGCAGAGACACCTTCTTTTTGAAGGTAAGCTTCCAAGCTGTAAGACCAAAAAGAAATTTGAATGCACGAATCTTGAAGCTTTTTTAAGATATCAAGTGTAGAAGAGTGCACTGTACACGAGGACACCCATGGGAAGTCCTGAGATATTCAAAAAGGACGAGGAATAAGTTGAAGCAAAACCAAGGAAGTTGCCTGCATGGAAGCTACATGGAGCTTCAAGGAGAAAGACAGAAGAGACTCAATCTAACCCCATGGTGCCAGTGAGAGTCTGGGAGGTTCACATGGAGAGTGATGTCTGAGGAAAAGTTGATGCTGGTAGAGACAATCTGTGTGAAGTACTTCCAATGCAGATAGGAAAAAATTGGTGAAGAGCAAAGCAAGAGTTAATGGATTTCTGAGCAAGGGACATCACAGTAAGCACAGGAAGGAAAGCAAATAAAGAGTTGGAAAGGAAGAAAATACCCAACAGTTTCCAGTAGCAAGGCAGGGTGATGAAAAGGGAGGAATAACATCTGACAGTGGAGATGCAAAAGGAAGTGGCAGGGAAGTTAACATCAGTGAGACAGGCAAGGGGAGCATTACGGTGGAGAGCAGTCAGTGCCTGTCATTCTGGCTGTGCATGGCTCAAGTGACAGGCAAAGGAACAGCCAGAAATGTTGAGTTCAATACAGAATGAGAAACCCTGATAGGGAAGTAAGGTGGACACCAAAGGGCTGCGCCTCAAGGTGTAATTGAAGTCATTTTACAGAAGCTAGGGAAATAAAATAGGATCACAAGCCAAGTTGAAATAAACACAAAAAGCAGAAGCAAAGACGGTGCCAGTCAAGAAGCAGCAAAAAGAAGATGTGATCCAAGAGAATATAAAGAGACCAGGAGGTGAAACCCTGATGTCAAAAAATGAAATACTGAGATTAATGGCAAAAAAAAAAATCTTTCTTTCAGGCATATCTGTTGCACAATAGCAGAGCAGTCTCCCCTCACTATGTACAGTCTCCAGACCCAGGGGGCTTGGTTTCAATGGCAGACGCTTGGTATGCTGCTCCAACATTAACTGCAGGGGAAAAAAAAGTTGAAATTGATGGAAAAATTCTGGTCTGGGACTCAGTTTAGAATAACTGGTTTGCATGGCTCAGTTTCACAGTGTGAGGAAACTGCAGCTTTTCTCCTGCGGGGTGTGAAAAGGCAGGCAAGAGCGTGCCTGATCCCTGTCTGGAAGAGCAGAGCCTCTGTCAGCAGGGCAGTTATATTTACAAGGAGTCTCAGATATCACAGCATGGCAGGTAGAAAAAAAAGCAAAGGTGGCCCAAGCAGACACTGAGAAAACACAGTGATACTTCTCATTATGTGACACTCTTAAGAAACAGCAGAGCTTTATCCAGCTTCATCAATGATCATTGTGCCTCTCTTCCAACTCCATAATTCTGTGATATGTGTGTGATAGCTTTTAGCTTTTGAATCTGTCTGCCCATGGTAAGCCACTTGCATATGTCTAACCAAGTATCAAGTAAGGAGACTTATTGTGGACCCTCTCTGATTAGGATCAGCTACAGCACATTCCCAGTTAGGGCAGATACAGCAGAAGGAGTTAGTGTTTTGTTTCAGCATGTTCACCCTCACCATCCCTGCAATGCCAGCAGCCTGGTTTCCAGCTTATTTTATCATTTGGGCTTCTTTCAGTCTTCCCACTCCCCCCTTCTCTGGTGTCTCACGTCCTTTTCCTCCTATCTGAACTGGACCGCACAGGACTGCTGAGGAGCAGCAGCAGAGGCTGGCTGGGAGTGAAAAGATGCTTGGTCTGACCAGGCAGGGCAGAACAGCAGTCTCAGAGGCCAGGTTGCAGGTGGGTTACTCTTTATGCGTGACTGCCTTCTTGTTTGTCATGCTCAACAAGCCAAAGCAGTGGTGGGAGAGGTTCTAGTGCAGGCTGCAAACAAACATCAGTGGATGGGGAGTTTAGTGGTGAGGAGCTGCCTCCTGCTGTGGCTGCCCTGCAGTGCTCAAGGGGCTTGAAGTTTGCTAGGAAATGTCTTTGGGAGCTGCCAGCACCACATAGGTGATGGGCAGATGTCCCAAGGAAAAGCAGTGCCTTGTTGCAGGAGGTGTTGGCACCCTGGGCCACCACAGCTGTGTCACTGGCACAGCAGGTAGCTTTGCCTTGCTCTTCTTCATTGCAAGAAGCCAGCTTGCTGTAGGACTTACAACTCTCAGCAAGTTTTGCCTGGCTATCTGAGAGGAGGATTTATTCCAGGATTTTGCTGCCTTTTCTGCTGCAGTTTTCCTGCTCTGAGTGTATGAAGCATTTGAGGTGAGTCTGATTTCCCTGACAGTCCCAAGGGAAATGAGGGGAGCCTCAAGGAAAGGCAGAAAATTGAAGATTTAATGACTTGTAGATGCTCTGCTCAGCCTTCTCCTCTCTGTTAAGATTAAAAGCTTGACCTGCTTCCTCTGTATCTCATGGCTGGATTTTTGTTTTATTTGAACAGAGCAATGCCAGGCCTGTAGGACCTGCGACTCTGTTTCTTCTGCTGGGAAATGCCCTGTAGGGAGCAAGGGTTCATGAGCCAGGCCTCTCTGTGGGTCAGAGGGCAAAGAAATGGGGACAAAATACATTTAAAAGTAAACTTCAGAGCGGCACATGAAACATTAAAATCTGATTGAAAACCATGTGCAGCTGTGTCTCCTCTTCCACACAAGTTAACGCTCGTGAGTCTCCAAAAAGTAGGACATGGGGAAAGAGTTTAGGCTGATAAACTAGCAGCAGATATATTTCTAAACAAATTTTCCCAAAATCCCTGTAAGTCTGGAGTGCCACAGACACCTTATGGACACCTAATTCCTTTCTTATAATTAATTTCTTAAATATTTATCCTCCTTTAATTCTTTCCACTGCCCTGTAAAAAGCAAAGACGTTCTCTGAAAGACTAGATTGAAATATTTGGGTGAGCATTTGTATTCAGGTTCCTTAGTCTAGAATTCATATAAGACACCAGAACAACTGAAGTTGGCAAAATTTCTGGCCTCAAAACACAAAACTCTGTGACAGAGCACCCTCAAACATACTGTGCACTTTTTACTGTGCACTTTTGGACTGTTGTGGACATCCTCCTGTCTCATGCAAAGGCCTCTTATTGTGGCTTAAACTTCTATCAGGTAAGTGAAGTTTAAATTCCTTCACATATAACTACCCCTGAAGTGAAAGCACCTTTATAAAATTATAGGAGATCCAACTTAGAAAAGTTTATAAATGCAGGAGTATTTAAAAGCCTTTCATAAAGGCTTCTAAAAACTATTACTTGAATATAATTTCTCCTCCTAAAATGAAATTTTAATTTCTTACAGCAAACAGGGCAGAATTTTACCACAAGGATAAAGTTTTGTTTGTTGTAGACTTTCACCCTAGATCAAACTGGGTTAATAAACTCCTGAAATATGTAATGAACCTGTCCTCAGTTTAAAGTTTATGTTGTTATCTGATATTAGCAAAATTAAACCCATCTTCATTGGGAAATGTAGCCTGAGGTTTAATTTTTAAGCTGACCATGCAGCAATAGGCAGCAAAGTTGATGATATTACACAGAAACTGAGTCCCATGCTTGTGATTGAAAACATGCTGGGCCATTCACCTCTGAATTTAAAGTGAACTTTAAGCACTTTAGTAACTGAAGAGCAAACAAAGAATACCAAAGAGATCACATATATGTTTTAAGTTACTCATGCTTTAGTCAGTTGCTGGATTTTGGATCAAGTAAGCATGGCAGAGTATAAAATCCAATCAGGAAGTTCTCTGTAAACACTTCAGCATTTTCTATCTGTCTATTTTGGTGGCATTATAAATGTTCAGGTGTAGATATAGGTATAAATATACATGAAAGAATTAGATTTTTTTTTCCCTGTTTCCATTTAGGTTGAATCTATTAACAACTTGTGTTTTATCTAGAGATGCCTACAGAAAACTTTTTTTTTATCTTTTCTTCTCCAAAAAAAACTCTCCTGGTACTGGAGATAAAACCGCTTTAGACTGTCATAAGGTCTCTTGGTTACCTAACCAGACACAGACAAGTCTTTACGAATTCTCTGACTTCTTAAGAGCTGGCTAAAAGGCAACTGATCTGCCCCAGCTCTTTGGTCTCCTTGCACAAGTGACTGGAGTCAGGGTTTAAATGAGAATGTGGTGCTGGATGCCTGGGCTGTGTTTGTAGCTGTGAGAGCAGGAGAGGGTAGAGCTGTATTCACACATATACATGTCATTTGGGCAAAAGTTAAAGCAGAACTAGAACAATCATTCAGCCCAATCAGGCTTTAAGGGTAAAATGTAGTTTAGACCCTTCAGGCAGCAAGCAGAAAGATGTTTTGTCACTAATGTCTAAAACTATGAAAGTGGGATATTTTTTTCCACCAGTTCTGCAATAACCCACTGTGCAAGGCAGGGTTAAATTTTCTCTTTCATCACAAGCCAGTCCCTTGAAGTGTTGTTAATGTCTGAAATAAAATCTGAATGTCTCCCCAGACATTGTGATGCTCTGAGCCTCTCTTTTCTCTTTGGGTCTCCATCCCACTGGATATATCATCACATTACATATGTATTACTTAAGTTGGCCCATGGGAGAAGGCGTGACTGTGTCATGTACTAATGGCTGTCTTTTTAGGATTACCTACCAGGATTGAACCTTGGCCCCTGGCATATTGCCTGATAGTGTAACAATAATTAGCAGATTTGCGCCTGCCTCTGTAAAATTTTGTTATTAATTTGCTTTTTTTTTTTTTTTTTTTTACTCTTCTTAATGCCTCTCTGCCCTTCCCTGTTTTATTGCAGGGTGGTCTAAGGCTTCTTTGATTTCAGTTAGTATATATGGAGAGAGAAATAACATTTCCTTGCCCCAGAGAGGTGTCAGGACCCATAACTCCAGTGAGATGAGGAGGCTTCTGAACAGAGTGTGTGGACATAATGAAACAGAATAGAACACACCAATAATTAGAGAAACACTGGTGCTGGTGCTTAGCATTTCATGACATTAGTTAAACAGAAATTTATTTAGACATTGAAGTCAACGGACAAATGAAGTTCTCATCACATTGGTGTAAGAGGGCATTTACTGACATGCCTCACCAGAGATAAAGATTTTAGTGTCTGTGTTTCAAAATATTGGCCTTGGCCATGAGCCAAATTGTGTTATACCTACTTTTTTTTTAGCACGGGGAGATTCTGTCATTAGCTGTGGCTGCAATTGTCCATGACTGTTGCTCTACAACTTAGTGTCCTTATAAAAAAAAAATACAAAAAAATTTCATTTTTCAAGAGAATTGAAGAAACCATCTATTTTTACTTGGCAAAACAATGGCTGAGAGGGGATGTGACTGCTGAGTGCAAATACATCAAGGAGCAGTAAACCTGAGGCAGGTGAAAAAAGATATTTAAGCTAAAAAGTAACTTGGCACATGAACAAACAAATGCTAAGTGGCCATGAATAAAATTAGCAAAAGCAGAAGCAGGTTGCCAATGATCGAAACAATGAGGAAAGACCTTTCCAAAAGAAGAAATGCAAGCACAATAGTGAAGTATTTTTAGGACATAGTTTAACTAGTTCCTGAAAGGGAATAAGGAGATTCAGCTTGTTGCTATGGCTAAGCAGAAAGGCCTGAGATCACTTCCATGTCAGGAGGGTATTGGAGTGAATAATCTCTTTCTCCTGTCTCTTTGCAGCCTATTTAACATCAACAAAGACTGCAGGTCCAGTAGTGGAAAGCAAAGCAAAGAGGTGGCATAGCACAACTCACTCAGGTAGCTTTCCTGGAAATTCAGAAAGCTGAGAATTTGGTGAATGATACAGAGTGAACCCTCATTCATGTCCCTCTTGAGATGCTGGAGGAGTGATGTCCAAGATTGACATCAGGAGGCAGCCATTTGTTTTTACCAGTTAATACGTTCCTGTTTTCTATATTTAAAAGATGTTTAAAGAAAAAAAACCCCCACTTTTCATATATGAAAAAACGGTGAGATCTCCCAAGCATACAAAGCCAGACACTCTGGGAAAGAAATGATCATTCCAACACCTAAATAACTAATCTTTAGTTAAACTAGTGTTGATTATTAAACTGAACACCTGACTGCAAGCCTTACAAGTGTCTGCAGGACCACTGATCCTTTGACTGGCATACTAACTTAACTTTCCATCTTTGAAGAGTACTCCCCTTTAACAGATTCCATAATATTGCTGAAGTGTTTGTTCTATTTCCTGACTTGACTTTGTCACTGTCACGGCTCTTTAATCACCAAATACTCTTTTCTTACATGTAAAGAAGACATCAACAACTTCTAGCCTGTCAAGTGAAAATGTACCAGGCAAAAATCAAACACCTTCTTAAAAACAGAGTTTGACTATTCATATTTAATGTGACACATTCCTTATTCAGCTGTAACAATGTCCCTCCATTCTTTCCAAAATGATGGACCCACCTGCTTGTACTGATAAAATAATTAGATTTAAAATGTGTGGATCAAACTAAATATACAAAGCTATTTTCTAGCTTTTTCTAAAACTGCCAGACAGACTGCAAAGTTTCAAATATCTCATACACTACCATTTACTTAACCATCAAACTTCTAGCTGGACAGTTCATTAATTTTCTCACAAAGATGTCCCTTAAAGCATGCTGCCCATCACTTGAAGATTCCACCTTGAGAATGCTGTATGAGATGCTGCCACTTTGTTTGCCTTTTCTTCTGTCCCTTGGCTGAGTGACATGCCAGTTTTGTATGAAGTAATACAAGTCTTCATTCCTTGGAGGAGCAACTCTCCCACCAATTCCTGATGAAGTCTTGTGGAGCCATGACCCAACATATTGCTCAGTATTGCCCTGCCACTTTCCTCAGGAAACAAGAAGCAAAGATCCTGATCTCACCATCATCATGAGGAAGATCTTTTCACTGTCCTTGTGAGCAGGTGTTGATTAACCTCATTTCCTGGGTGCAGAGTGTGCAGACAGCCTTTGTGTCCTGGGAAGTCATCCATGCACAATTGCCTCACTTCTCAGGACCATTATCATCAACTCTTCCTCTTTGCTGATCCTTTGGAAAGGGGATAATTTTTCCCAGGCTGTTCATTACTGTGAACAAGGGAAGGAGGGGCAGGAACAGCAGCCACAGTTTGACAAATAACCCTTAGTAACAGATTAAACAAATGGTAAAAATTAGCCATGCTACAAACTCCCTTAATTCCCTCTACCTTCACTTCTGCATAGTACCTTCCTTCCCACCTGCCTCTATATAATATCCTCAAAGAGATCTTCTCAGGGTCCTTAATTATCAGGAACACATTAATGGAGAGGAAGGATGACCAAAGCAAACACAATTAGTCACTGAATATAACTGTAAACCAGATTTGATGACTAATTGATTCTCAAATCCAGCATCGCCCAGGCACCAACAGGAATGCCCAGAATGGGCATCACTTTCACACCCAAAACTGTGTCAAAAATGACTTACATCAACAAGAAAAATTAGTGTGTGCAGCGGAGTGAATTGTTGTCATACCCCACTCAATGGACCCTCACCATCTCTGGAAATGAGAAGGTGCAGAGTGTGTGCAGACCTTTTGTCTCCCATTTGGAGCTGAGGAGGCAGTGAGGGTTAGAGCACAATCTGTCCGTTTAGGACACAGGACTGGCCAAATCCATCCTAAGTTTGTCAGATATTTTTGAAAGACCCCTTTGTGTAGGAATATATTCATACCTGGAGTTTGAGCACAAAAATATATATCTGCATCTGTAAATCTCTAGGGTGTGGATTAGCAGAGGCTGTGAAAATAGACCTCTGACCATATCTGGCATGGTTGCTCTTATGGTCTGACGTTGGGGGCTGCAGAAACATCCTTGCCTTGCTGCTCAGCTTGTTCCACCATGTCTCCTCTTGCAACCATGCAGCTGGTAGTGAAACTTAGCACTGGGCCACACCTTGTATCCTTTGCATGATCATGCTGACTTGTCATCTTTTTCTAAGCTTCGTCTGAAAAGAGCCTCTTTCCCTCCTGCTGTTGCTTTATGTTAGTCTTTTAGTTCATTTAATGACAATATTTGCATGGAAGTAGTAAATGAGGCCAAGCTGTCTTCAATTGCCTCTCCAGTTTTGATTAAGATCACCAAGGTCTGCCCTGCTGTTAAACAGGTGCATCTTTTAAACCTCACTAGAACTGTTTCTTTCAGTAACTCCCTTCTTTGAAGGCAAATCCCTTGAACTAAAACTCTTCTCCCAGTTCTGCAAGGAAGATCTTGACTCTGATGTGCCACTTTTCCAATGAGCACGGGTCTTCTGGAGCAATCAGAGATTTTGTAACAGGCTGTGGTTCAAAATGTGGCCCAGTGAGGAATGCTGGCCTTGACATTAGACTATACCTGGGTCTCATTTCTCAATGACCATGACTGAGACCACCTAAACACCATTTAACTCATCCCACTGATGTTGTGAATCCCAACCACATATCCCACATCACAAAGCATAATGAAAAGGAAAGCAGAAGCTACAGAGTTGCTTTCCTTACTGTACTTATGTGCCTGGTATTTCTTACCAACAAAATGTTATTGCATCAGCATATTAAAGTAGTTAATTTTCTAAATGGAATAAATTTCTGTCTTTATTTCCTAATTTTCCTTCACAGTAATGGAGATTGGTCTGAATCACTCTAAACACTTCACAGGAAAACTTTCATTTTAAATCATCTGCATGAAGTACAGATTTGGAGAATAGAAGTGAAAGAGTTTATCTTGTGGTCAGCCAAGCACATGGAAGATAATTCACTGTTTAAAAAGACAACAGCGAGCCTCAGTAGCATCTATTTTTTTGCGTGTGGTGTTTACCAAAAAGTTACATTTTCAGTGAAATGTTTAGAGGGTCCTTTTGGGCCAATGCTGTGTCACAGCCTCACTTTAGCTGTATCATTACTGCTATGAACCTTTCAGTAATAAACTCTGAGATCTCATCAGTGTGTTGTGAAGGATTCCTTGCAATAAATCTGGAAGTTTCATTTGTACAATTTTGATTTGCATCAGGTTACACACTTCATTCTCCATCTGTAAGATGACATCTGAAATGCCTGGATGCCAAACACTGAATATTTGCTTAGAATGTCCTCCTTTTCCAGTTTTACTTTAATCTACTAATAACATGTCAAAAAATAGCCATTCTTACTTGTACTGGGGCAGAAATGTGCCAAGGGCCAGATTGCTTCATCAGGTCAGATGATATCAATAACTTCAGCATGTGAATATCATCAACCATAGTCTATAAAAAAGCACGAAACTTGTGCAGGTGGCTGTACACATGAGCACATGCAAGTGCATAGGTGTGCACACACATATGCACCATAAGGAGCAGGAAACACAGCGAGAATTTTAGAAAAATCTTCTGCATTTTGCCTGAAAAAAGAAAGTTTCTTTTCTCAGCCCAGAATCTCAATGGTAGCCAGAGGCCTGAGGACTTTGGGGTGCAAAGGAAGGGCCAGGACAGTGTCTGACCTCCCATCATCACAGGCTACTCCTGACACCAGCACACCTCTAGAAAGAGGCCAAGCCTGAGACTCACTGTCCTGAGAGCCACTTGCCCTCTGTCCTTCACTGCCAAGTCAAAGAAGGCGGAAATCTCACTTTCAGCTCATGAAACAGAGCTGTAGAGAGCACACACAATCATCTTGTAAATAACTACCTATTGCGAGTTAACACTTCATTTGGAAATTGAAAGGGCTGGGTCTCTCAAAAGTGATGCATGTTTGACTCCTGACAAAACTACAAGAGGAACATTTTAGGGTGAAGAGTGAAAATCTTTCAACTACATGAAATCTCTGAAAGATTAACTTCTTGGACTAACTGTCTGTGTAGCCCAGCTTCCCTATTTATCCAAAGTTGTAAAGAAGGATTTCAATACACCACCTACCCTGCTTGATAAAGGCTTGATTTCTCATTTAGGAGCTAGAAAATCATTCACTTCAGTGAAAACCTGCTCAAGGAGTACTCCTGGGCTACACAGGGCTCGTTTTTTTTACACAGACAGATAGACTAAATCATCAGTTTTGACTGCCATTAGCAATGCAAATAACAGTGTGTGTGTCTGAGTAACCACTAACCCAAAAGTTTCAGGGAAACTGCAGTAAAACCAGTTGTGAGCACTCTGTAAATAGTTTTAGCTCCCTTTGAGTCATTGGTTTTACTGATTAACTCCAGGGATGGGGTATCCACCACCTCTCTGGGCTACCTGTTCCAGTGTTTCGCCATCCACATTGCCAAAAATTTCTTCCTTGTATCTAACCTAAATCTGCCCTCCTTTAGTTTGAAACCACTACCCCATGCTCCATTGCAACAGTCTGCTGAAAAGCTTGTCCTGATCTTTCTTACAGGGATGTTCAAGGAGAGTACAGAAGTGACTCTGAAGTGCTGTGTTCAGGCTCTGGGTCCTGTGATCCCCTAAGCTGGACAGCATTCATGTCCGCACTTGATTGTAATTGTTGTGGGCAAAGCAAGTACTTTGAGTGTGAAGTCTGGGGCTGTCAAAAGGTTGCAGATAGACAAGTAAGTTCACCACAGTTGTGGTCAGAGATTTCTGCTGCTCTTAGAGGTCAAGTCTGCCCTCAGTGAAGTGCTGCAGGGAAAGGAGTTGCGTCAAAAAGGGTCAAGTTTCTAAAGTGAGAAACTCTGAGAACTGAGTCATTGCCCATTACAAAGCCAAGTAATATCACTCTAAATTTTTATGAGGAGAAACACTTAAAATAGTAGAATCATTTAGAATTGAAAAGACCCTTAAAATCCAACACACACTACCTTCTGTTTTTGGTTCAAAAGGATGATGCTGACAGAAACACATTTATTTCATTGAATTAGCATAACTTGTGAGCTTCTCTAATTTTGCCAGCCAGGAATTTCACAAGAATATTACCCAGTAAGATTTCCAAAATACTGCTCTTAGGTTTGGAATTTTGTGAGAATAGCCTTCTCCCCTGGAATTTTGGTGCTCTTGCTTCATGTGAAAAGTAGAAACACAGAGGGCTCAAAATGAGAGAGAGAATTCCAGCAAAATGGGAATCAAATGGGAACTTTCTAAAAGGTATGGTTTGGTGTGAGTTTGCTGATGAAATGGGCAGAATAGCTTGTTTTTCTCAGAACCCTGTTCTATCTGGGTCTCTGTCCATGCTGGTCCATATCCCACCAGAGAGGATGGTGTGCAGGGTTCAGTCCTGCTTCTTTACAGAGGTACTGTACAGGCAATCTCATTCTGCATGGGGAGAGCAGCTGTTAACAACTCTGTGAGGTCTGAGCTTCAGAGAGTTAACTCACAGCTCACCTCTGAATTTGACCCTGTGAACTAACACAGCAGCTTCCTTCCAACCCTTCCAGTATCTCCTTGATAAAAAAAGTTTTAAAACAAGATATCAGAACAAAAGTGTGGTTAATGACTATGTGGTTAGCAGAGAGTTTTGTCTACCCCTGAAAAAGAAGAAACTCTAAGTAAATATTTACAGTCTGCTCATTAGAAGTTTAGACACAAACCTACTAGAGCTATTTAGGGTTTGCTAGTTAGGAGTTTAGATATACACTAATATCAGCACTCAAGAATTAGTCACTCTTCCTATTCCCATTATGCAATGAATTCAAGAGAAGAGTTTTCTTCTGTGATGTTTGCTGTGGGGAAGGTGTATTTAACCACGAGGCAGCTTGGCCAGAGATGCAGAGTTCCCACTAGGGAGGTGCCACCTCACTAGCATCTGAGGCAGTGTTGTGTGAACAATCGTGTCTGGCCTTGGCAGAACATCCGCACACCCTAGTAAGTTGCTTTGGTCCCCTTTTTATGGGGTTACTTCTCAAAGGTGGCTAAATTGAGAGTGGTTTGACAGCAAGAAACCAGGAAAATGCCTTCTACATGGGGAACCTGCTTTGTTCTAGGCTCTGTTTTCCATGTCATCTGTGTATGCACCAAATGCTGTCAGCTGCCTGCTCTCCAGGCTGCTCAATATCTTCAGAGAAACCAAATAAGCAAAGCAGAAGCCACAGGTAGGCTCTGTCTGCCTCTGCCCCAGAAAGAAGAACCGTGTGTCACAGCTTGTGCTTCACTCCTGCACAGGCACTCACTGCTTCACATTAACCACTGCCGATTCTGCATGCTCACCAGGCACTTCCTGGGAAAAAGCCTCTGGGAAACACAGCTTTATGTCATTGAAAAGGGTCTGAAATACAGCTATGGAAACAGTTGCCTTTTTTTGTTTTCTTTCCAGCATAATTTATATTTGTTTTTAACATGGCAAAAAGCTTCTACAAGAATCACTCCATTACAAGAAAAGGACAAAGAAGAGAGTGAGATTGAAATGCAGCCCAAGCAGGTGCATGTTGCCCTCCCAAATGCTGTTTCCTTCTTTCCCATTCCCTTCTCCTTTGACATAGCTGGAAGGTTGTTTTCTTAGCACAGCTGGAAAGTGAGTAGATTGTGAACTCAAGCAGGATACTTTTGGGCAGCCATGAGTTAAGAATTAGTTAATATTAGTTAAAGTAAACAGGGCTATTAGTTTTACCTTTCCAAAATGTGACAATAAAACAATAATGTAAGTCACCGATTCCTGGCCTTTCTCCAGTATTCTGAAGTTTTGTTATGATTTACTGGATACAACAATGTCAGGCAAATCTATTATCTTTCAGATGGCTGTTTATCTCAAGCCTGGTCTCCAGACCTGACTTTTTTTTCCAAGGCATGCAGCTTTATCTTGAATTCACAGAGATTGACCTGTCTGACTCCTGCTAGAATATGCTATGGTTACTTTCCAAACGATACACAAATATATACATGAAAAAGCAAAAACCTAGCATATGGTGATGCCAGAATTTTAGTTACATTTTGTGTTGGGGCAAGTTCTGAGTTTATTTTACTTTTAATCTCCCTGGTGGAATGAAACTGCTGGTATACAATAGCATGCCTACATCAAAACATTGGCAGATATATTGTGTGATAACATTTGGTCTCTAATTCCACTGACATAAACTCCTGAGTGGATCTCCTTCTTCTCTTGATACTCTTTACAAGTTCCACTTTTACTTTTTGTTTTGTTGGATTGGTTTTTTGTTTTGTTTTGTTTTCTTTTAATCTGGAATTTGAACCTATTGCATGCAATGAAATGACACATCAGTAAGATTAGCTTCAGGCCCCAATATATTAAAGGTGGGGTAATTGCAGTGTGCAATTACTTTACATAAGGTGTGGAATTACAGTGTGTGGATCCAGGCCTCATTTAGATTGGTGTTCAGATGTCTAACTGGAAAGGACTCGTTGCTAGGTCTGAAAATGTTTATTGGTGTCTGTTTGTCTTCCAGTCTTTCTATCAGGTCTGACTACTCAGATATTGTGCTTTCTCCTTCCTACTGCAGTGCCCAATAAACCCTTTCCCCATCACACATTGTATTTTCATCAAGCACTTTAACACCAGGTTTGCTCTTCAGTTAAAAACATCATCCCAGAATCTACAGCATGGGAGCACACGATTTTGGAAGAATATTCATAGAAAAAGTATGTTTTGCATTCTGTGGTATAATTGCTTAGTTGTAAACATTCCCATAGTTAAATAAAAAAGCTGGTATTAAGTAGGAAAACTCTTTAAAGAACTGGGTTCATGCTATTCTCAGCATATAGCAATGCTGTTTTGTTACTTATCAAGTATTGATTCACAAAGGGTTGCCACTGCTTCCTGCAGCACAGAGGAACCTTTGCTGCTCTCAGAACCAAAACGAGAACATGAGAATTTAATAACCTACCTGCTTCTCTGTAATAACTCAGCAAACAGGAGCTGACCATGGGTATATCTGCTGCAGATGTTGCTCTTCCCCAGGTCCTTCAATGGAGTTTCCCTTGAGCTCTGACCTGGCCAGTGAAAGAAACAAATTGTCCACCTGCAAGGCACATTACCCAGTCATTTGTCCCACCACCTGTATTAAGCCAGAAATGCAATGGAAAATGTCAATGCCATTGTCTGCTTTGTTCAGCAGACTCCTCTGGCATGGAAGATACAAGTCATTAGACATCCCAGACTGAGGCTGAAGGCAGTTTCAGCCAGGTCAGGAATCCCAGAGGCACTTCATCAAATGCACTGTCAGACACAGCTGGCTGGTGCTAAAGACCATTTGCTCTGTACACAGAATCACAGTGCTATATACTGGCTTGGGTTGGAAAGGACCTCTAAGAACATCTCATTCTAAATCCCCTGCCATGGGCAGGACAACTTGCCCTAAGCCTGGATATATTCCACTAAATCCAGCAGTAGATTCAAGATAAAGTATTATAATGGTTGTGGGAAGAAATAATAAAGAGATTGTGTTAATTTTTCCTCTGATGCAGCCTTCCCTCAGCTCCTGAGTCCTGGTGCTAGGACTAGTGTCACGGGTGTGTTGGGTGGTTTCTGGAGAACAAGAGGACAGCAACAAATATTTCCTCTAGAAAAGACATCATACATGGTGTCTTGACAGGGCTTGCACTAAGGCACTACTAGTGGACTCTAAATCTGCAGGAAAATGCAAATACTTGCCAGGCAATTAGGTTGGAGTTAAAAGTTTCCCCCTGCTGTCATTGCAAAGATAATTTTCTCTATTTTTCAATGAAGCCTCTGTTACCAACTTAGCAGCTTCCTGGCTTGCCTGTTAGATGCAAATGGCTGCCCCTGAACTCCTGTCTGATACCCAGGTTGGGGATCATGCTGCCACGTGCCTTTGCAAAACAGCTGACCCAGATTTGCAGTCATGTCTAGCTGCAAATGCTGAACACCTGGTCACAAGGTTTGGGGACATTCCTGCTTCTGCTCCTTGAGGGGCATTAAAATCTGACCTGTTTACCCACAAAAGATACCCCTGGCTGAGCTGCATTTGTTGTGTCCTTGTCTATTTTTAATTTTTCCAAATAGTGAATCTCTAAACCAGTCAACATCATCTGGGAACGGCTGCAAACCCCAACATTTTTTAATTATATGCACACATCGTAGTGAACAAAGATTTGTCAGTGATCCTCCCGTTGGCACATCTCTGCTCAAAAGAAACGTCTGTCTTTTAACCATACCCCTCTAAGCCTTTCTTTTATGAGGCATCCTGTTATGCAAGACCTTGGCTGCCATCCAAACCATATTGGGCCCCTTTTAAGCATCCCTTTTACAACCTATCCTTTACAGTAACACACCAGTCCCTTGTTTCCCAACAACAACTTTCTGTACAGAAAGCTTTCAGCCCCAAAGAAGCCTTTAGACCCAGCAGTTGTGCGATTTTCACCATAAATAACAGCTCTTATTAATCAGCAGCATTAATCTATAAAGGCATTATTCCAAAAACTAGCAGCTTTTCAGAATTTGCTGAGAATGTTACGACAACAGTAACACATAGAAAATCCCTTGCATTTAATTAGTGTTGCATTTCTTTGGGGCTGTAATGTTCAGTGCTGTTAAGATACTGTCTCTCAGTCATCACTTTGATTGACCGGGAGGACCCCGTGTATATACGATCGATCTCCTGGTCCCCAGAGGAATTCTCCTGAACTAATCACTGAGCCTGTTATGGGCTTATCTCACAATGACTTAAGAACTGAGAATGAGGAGATCTCGATATCCTGTTACACATCCTCCTTGCGTTACCATCTGGTTAACAAGCCACTGCCAGGGAAATAATTCATCTGTCTGTAGGCCTCCATAAGGAAGGCAAAGAGAATGAATTTCTGAATGAAATTCAAAAGCAGGTTGTTACCTAGGACATGGAAGAAATACAATTTAAAAAAAAGGAGGCACCATCAAGACTCAAATGTCTTGCTGCAGAGTGAAATGTAAAATTTAGCAGCATAGTTAAGACATATTTCTGTCCTGTAGACAGAATACTACCTGTTCATTACAGAGCTGTCCACCTCAAAATAGCGTGAATGTGTTTTAAACTTGTAATATTTTGGTCTTAATTTGATTTTTTTCAAGCATTATGTAGTAATAGGTGCATATAGATGCTTTCCTAGGGAAATTATAGCTGCTGTCTTGCAAATGATGCCTCAAACAGACTTGGAGGAAAAAGTATTTTGACAGGAGTATAAAATACCACTGGATTTTTTTTCATTATCATTAAACATAAAGCTCAGAAGAGCATATTTTATGCCTGGATTGGCAAATTTTCAGGCCAATTTGAAAGCTGAATTACAACGCTTAATTGAGAAAGTGCTTATTGAACCATACTAGCCACAGTCCCTAGTGAAAATTTGAAGGTGTCTGTGTGTAGACACTGGGAAATAAACCATAATGGATTGCTAACAGCAAATATGTTACAGCAACAAGCACAATTGTAATATGCTACCATGTCCTCAATCCTGTGACACAAAAAAGAAAATCCTTTGCTCTAACATTTTTTTTAAATTATGCTGCTGTAATTAAGAGATGACAGGTTTTATGGGAAAGAAGAATCAAAATTAAACCTGACCTTCCTGTCTCATACATGGACACCTCTAGAAGTAGGCTATGAATCACAGAGATGCACAAAACTGCCTTTCACAGAATCACAGGATGGGTCAGGTTGAAAAAGACCACAGGGGGTCATCTGGTCCCACCTCCCTGCTCAAGCAGGATCATCCTGCTTTGATGGTTCTTCCACGTCTCCAGTGAGGGAGACTCCACAACCTTTCAGGACAATCTGTTCCAGTGGTCAGTCGCCTGGACAGTGAAGAGTTTCTTCCTCATATTCAGGTGGAATTTCCTGTGTATCAGTTTCTGCCCATTGCCTCTTGTCCTATTACTTGGCACCACCAAGATGAGCCTGGATGAATCCTCTTCACACCCACCCTTTAGATATTTGTTCACATTTATGAGGTTCCCTCTCAGTCGTCTCTTCTCGAGGCTGAACAGGCCCAACTGTCTCAGCTTTTCCTCTGCAGAGGCCCAGAAAATAATGTATTTATGTGTATGTGTCAAACACTGATAGTCAGATTGCTGTGAAGCCAACCAAGAACTGTTGGTAATAACAGCCAAAGGTTGTTGGTAATAGGCAAGGACTGTTGGTATTAACACGGTGTGAGAAAGAACATTTCTGCTTACCCTGACAACCTCTCGATATTCATTCCAAGTGGTCTGACTGCTTCCATCTCCTGTGTATTTCCTGCTTATGCCTGAGTAATGACTTTGCTCTGTCTTCAGTATTCTCCCGAGCAGAATATCTCTTAGGTTTGATTTTCCCCACTGAACTTAGAACCTAGTCTCTCCACACACTGGGCCAAGGGCAACTGGTGAAGAAGAACCTCTATTATCTTTAAAATGCACAGCTTGCTGGTAAATCGAGCTGGGGTCATTGATCCTGCTTTTGGGATAACCTCAGGAGAGTGAGACCCACAGATTTGTGTAGTGAGAAAAACTAGGCACTGCTTCTAATGCATTGCAGAACTTCAGGACCTGTACCAGGCCTCTCCCAACTCTTTCCAGCCTTACCAACAATCTGAAGTTTCATTAATTTGTGAAGCTAGCCTGGTCAGGCGAATGCATTTGGAGAGAATTTAAGTTAGATAATTAAATATATTTTTGGAAGAGTGGGAATAGGAACAGGGGAAGAGCATTTTCCCCATTACTTCTTCACCTGAAGCTATCATTGTGCAAACATGATTGGAAACAAAACAAGAATAAATGAATACATGACTTCAGCAGGGCCTTAATTCATTTGCTGTCAGGTATTAATTTAAGCCGCAACTAAAACAATGGGCTGTTGGGCGCCATTGGTGCAGCTGAAAGCCTGGTGCACATGACTTTTCCACTGGAATGCTTTCAAGGTCTTTTTCCTCTTCCTATCCTAGCTGTGAAACCTTTATGCAAACGGTCTTAGTCACAATTAGATTACATCAAAGAATGTTTGTCTTGGTTTCAAGCCTGCTTGGGCTAAAACCAAGATAAATTGCAAATTGGCTAAAACCACCAACAAACACCCGCTTTTTCTGGTCATTACAGATGAGGAATGTACAGTGCCTTTAGGTCTTATATTTCCACCGCCCTATCCTGTCCTTAGTCAGCAATTTGTTAGGTAATTGGAAAACAAAGTTCAATAGACTGTCTCAGAGTGGGTGGGGATTTTTTCTTTCCCCTTTTGGCTTTTGTGCGTCACAGAATACTTACAAAGGAATGAACTCACAACCTGACCTGTGTAAAAGCAGGCACATGTGAAGCACAAAGAGAGGAGGCAACCCTCAGTTCATAATCCTCAGAGACAAGTAAAACTTAACATGACAAATGACAAGGGAAGGCAATATTTTTCTGTCTTGTCCTCTCCCTCCACAGTGACAATCTGGGAAAATGAAGAGGTACCAATTGAGCTTGTTCTCCTCTGTTGCTAATGTAAAGCCTCTGCCCTCAAAATTTTTTATGGGCTAAGAAATGTAGATGAGGATCATTTTGGCAGTCACTTAAACAGAAATGCCTCTGGATGGACACACGAGGACATGGCACAGCAAAGCTGTGGGAGCAGAGTTAAACACCCTGCAACTAGCCAAGGAGAGAGTTGAAGAACAGCTTTGCATTAACTCAAGTGTTTCTCTCAGGTCTTGCCATGAGATTGGTAGTGAAAGTGGGAGCCATGCCTGAGTTTGCCCTTCAAAGACATGAGAGGCATGGAAATGCCTTGTTTACACCAACAGTGCTGGTGTGAATGAAGATTTTGTCTCTGGTAGCTGATGGGGCTGGGAGATCTCACCACCTCAGGGCTGTGCTACTCAGTACCATGCCATTTCTGCTACTTAAGTTTTAAATCAGCGTAGCTCAGTAGATATCCATGGATTTATTCTGGACTTTTACCATTATCTTTTAATAGAGGTAGACAGAAAAAAAAAAGAAAAATAGTTAAAGTACAAAAATACTTCTCTCTCGATATAAACCATGAGAAATATTTACTCCTTGACATTTGAATTGGCCAGTCAGCCCAAAATATATTTTCTCAGAAAACAATTCCATGAAGGTACATTTTCAGGGACATTTTTTTCAGATTCTTTCCCTTAAGTATTGCTGCCAAGGCTGAAGGGGCTGCCATGGCTGCTAATGCCATGCAATGAAATCTCTTTTATTTAATCACAGGATGGCACATAGGCAATGCAGAAAATTTTAACAGCTGAGGAATTTAACAGTTTTCATTTTAACAGTTCAGGATGTCAGACAGCAGTTTCAGCTGTGTGCTGCCACATGCAGATGATTAATGTACTCTTCTGGGATGCAGAACAACTGTAATCATCTCTTAGTCCAAACTGCACGAGGAAATTGTTGTTGATGGTCAGCTTCCCTGGTACCTGTAATTGTCTGCATCCTTACCTTCCCTTTCCAAGCACTCTTCACGTCACTTCCATGTCCTTCACTGCAGAAGTTCCTCTGGGTTTTGATTTTTCACACATAACCATTCTTTAAATAGCAACAAGATTATTTTAAGAATAACACAATCCTTTACAGTCAGAGCAGAGATACAAAGATCGGTCTCTAAGCTAGGATGGAAACTGCAGTTTTAAACATGAAATAAAGAGATATAGCTTTTAGCAGATAAATGTGTTACTACACTTTAATTGTGCATGAACGGTAACTGATACTCTAAATATCACTTTGGACATGGCATGGTGTTGTGGTATGTCATTTTTATTGTATTTTATTTAAAGTTGGTATGTTCTGTTCACCCCTGTTATATGGTTCTGCCCTGGTTCCCCCCTCCCATCACTTCATGCCAATCCCCTTATCTCCACCCCAATTATCCTAATTTGTGCTAATTCATTACTGTAACCCCTCCCCAGACCCCCTATCCATCACTCAGCGGCCCCTCCCCTTGTTCCCTAATCTTCTACAGTTCCTATCGAGTGATTGGATTAGGAGCCGAGGTCCCGCCCCCAGCTCAAATGTATTTGTTACCCCAGCAGTCACTCCTTTGTATCCCCCCACCCTCCTGTTTCCCGATTGGAGCTTGATCCAGCTCCGCCCCTGTTCTCCTCCCCCTTTATAAACCCGTGTAAGCACTTCCTCCCCTGGGGTCTTCGTCTGGCTGGTTCTCGTGGAGTTTAATAAACCCGGACTTTTGCCCCAGGACAGAGACCCTCTTTTCTTCACTTTGCCACCGCTGCCTCTAAATATTCCAGCTAGGCACCCTCTGGACACCGCAGTGCATCCAGAGGGTGGCCCCCGGTGCTGGCTGTGTCGGAGCTAGCCGCCGTCGATCCTGCTCCCCCAGTCGGGAGCAGAGGGACACAGCGCAGCAGCATGGTTCATTTTTTCTTAGAAGTTGTGGTTTACAAGGTGAAGTGATGCTGAGTTCAGAGAGACAGAATATGGCTCACACTGCTCCCAGGATTACTTTGCTGATATTGGCATACAGCATGGTCTGGTCTGGAACAGACACAAGAACTTCAAGTTGATGTTTTCATTTTCATAGCCACTGAAGCTGTTGCCAGAGACCAATCAAAAATTCAGTGTGTCAAAAAAATCCCCCAAACCTCTTTGTGAACAAGCCTCTGAAATATAAATCCATCAGATTGACTAGACAATGTAACATGAGTAATTTACAATGGACTAACCTATATTGTCCCATTCAGATCCACTGCTCAATATGCAGCACAGTATGTCCCGGTGTCTTGGCCGTCTCCAGCTGTGCAAGGGATGCAGTGGCCAAAAAAAACCTGTCAGAGGAGGACAGCTAGTGCCCAAATCTCAACCAGGAAAGAGTCATTGAGTGGGCTTGGTGCTGCAATGAGGCTGGGACACTGTCCCCTGGTATGAAAACACAGGTGTGGTCTAGGATATAATGTATACACTGCTTGATGTGATATGGAAGTTCAGTGCAAGCTGATAGAAAACCAATCTCACTGCACTATTTTTTGACAGAAGAAAAGATTTTCAAGTTAATTCAGTGACTTCCACAGATTTTTGAATGCCCACATGATTTACTAACTACATAGGCATTTTCTCCAAAGCTTTGAAATACCAAAGAAATGAAAGTTTCACTCTAAAAATACAATTAATATGTAAGAAAGAAATGTTTGCTATTATGAAAAGTTCTGTTTCTGAGGAGGTTGGCAAATGCTTCTTTGATGCTTTGATAATGAAGTAGAAATTTATATTTTCAAAAAGTATGGGTGGTTTGGGGTGAATTGGGTCTGTGTGTTAAATTAGCTGTCTGATTAGTTGTCTGACTTCAGGCCTGATTTACAGAAATGCTGAGAAATGCATCTTTGGAAAGCAAGTCATCTAACACTGCTGAAAATCTCAGTGAGAGTTCAGATCCAAACATAGTTACAAATTTCAGGAGTGATTAAGTCACTGGTGGTCTGGTTTTTATCCCTTACAATTATTGTGATGACTTATGGGGTTGGGATCTGTTTCCAGATTTCCCGAAAGCATGTGACAGTTCTGATTTGGCATATTCTAGGGTCAAGTGCCCGTGTAAATTACTGTCTTGACTGAAAAGCATGGATTAAAATAACATACTAGCTTTTAAAGAAAAAGGCATTGGCAAGCTACTGCAGCCTACATACATAAGCAATTGCCAGCCAGCAAAATGTTTTCATACTTACTGACAAGGCAGTCTGAAGGATTTCTTCTGATCATTTAGTAAGAAATTTTAGAGAGCTCTCCAGGGTGAAAAGTTTTCAGATTATTGCATTGGACACACAGCTTCTGTTGTACTTGTGTTTCCTGATGCCTGTGTGCCATTAAGTGATTTTATGGCCATACCAATGACTTTGTGGACAAGGGTTTTATGGTTCACTGCTTTGCACTGCCCACACTCACCTTCCACATGCCATGTAGCAGGGTCCGCCTTCCCGTGCCTTGTCTGCAGCATATAGCAGTCTTCTTCTGTGAATTACTGAGGGTGAAAGACAATCAAATTCACGTCTGGTATTAACTAATGTTATTGAATGCTAATAAATGGAGCCATTGATCTCATCTGACAGAGCAGCTCGGGTCAGGTGACAGTGCAGCATTCCCCATTCTGGAGCTGTTCAGCCAGCCTGGTTTAGGCTGGTTGGTCAGAGGAAGGTTGAGGGTGGTTGGGTCTCCTACAAGATGATCTATCTGGTCAAGGGGTTTCTGGATTTTACTCTTGCCTGGAAATGCCTTGATGGGCTTAAAACCAACTCTCCTTGTCTCCTTATCTCTCCTTGAGATAGAAATGACACTGCATGGCAAGATTTCTTCTGAGCTCGATGTCAGACAAGTGTTAGATTACACATAGAAACCATGAGTTCTTTGGAGTATTTTTGTGATAAGATTTCTAACTCTAGGATGTCCCTGACTGCAGAAAGAGATGGATATACTCAGTGAAACAAAGAAAACAAACCATATCTAGTGAATATAGAACACATCATATCAGAGACAAAAGCATAAGCCAGAAAAAAACTCTGTTCAAACAGTTGAACCAGAAAATTTCTGAAACATTGTACTTTTAGTGTACCTGATTTCTCAGGTGTTTCAGGATTTATCCTGTTTGAGGGCATTGTGGGAGAACTTGGCATTATTTGCTTTTGTAAAGAAACATTAATCTTTCTTACATCAAGCCAATAGCATTTGCTGTCAGAGGTAGGACAAACTATACCTGGGAGCATTTGCAGGGCTTCCAGATCCTCTATATCCTGACTGTGTGACCTGCATGCTGTTACATGTTGCAACCCAGGAAAGATAAAAAAATGATCAAACCACTTTCTCTCCCACCCGTGTTGCATCCAGCATCCAGAGATGTAATAGCAGCAAAAGATCAGCTTCTGTTAATACTACACTGAGTGGTCTGATCAGAAAGGGAGAGGTGATGGGAAGAAGCTGGTCAGGGCTGACTGTAAGAAGGCATCCAAGACTGAATTCCTGGCAGACTTGGGGTGTTTTTATAATTGACTTGCAGGTTGCCAGGGTTTGTTTCCTTTTTTTAATTTGTTTTTTTAATTCACATTCCTCAGAGTGATTTTTTTTGTTCCTCTCCCTCACTTCTCTGCACAGTCATGCATCACTGCACGATTCTTCTGCCTTGCTTGGTGGTGTAATGGGGAGGGAATGTAGGGGCGGCAGAGAAGTCGCCGCTCGTGACCCGACAGTGTGACAGCCATTCTGGCTGGCAGGGAGCAGAGGGAAGATTCTCAACAGAGCCATTGCCCAAGTTGGTTTTAATCAATTTAATGGTTAATGTTCTGGGGAGAGAGGGAGGAAGCGGACCACAGACTGACACAGTGGGGTTAATGGAAAGAGAAGTGATAAAATATAACCTTACAGCCTGCTGTGCAGCAAGTCTCTGAGAGATTAGAAAGTTATCAAGCGAGAGAACAATTAAACTGATTTGTAATTAACTCTGCAGAGAGTAAAACCAGCAGAGTTAATGGAAGGCAAAATGCCACTTGCTGGGTTTGTCCCTAAAAACTGTTCCAGTACCTAACTGTCTTTTTCTCTGTCCCCCTCAGCAGTGTCAAAGAGCTGGAAATGAGGCTTAGGGGGAGCCTTGCCCAGGTGGGTGTATGTTGGTTCTGTTCATCTTGCTGCAAGCCCATGGCAGTGTTCACCCTGTCACTGCTGCCTGGCACTAAAGATAATCCATGGAGAGAGGGAGGCAATTATCCCTCATGCTTTAGGCAGCTGCACAAATGCCCACGATAGGCATGGCAGGTGCCAGCCATGGCTGCAGGCGAGAGCAGGGAAGAGGCAGCAAGCCGCAGCCCCACAGTGGTGTGTGTGAGCAGAGCTGCTCCTCCTCTGAGCAGCCACTGCACAGAGCTGGGCTGACAAACACCAGTGCCCTGCTGATGACCCACAGGGACTGTGGGGACATGGGCAGTATAAGGCAGACGGATGGCCAGCAGCTGCTGAGGATGGCTGTCTTAGCTCCAGCCCTGGAAATGTTTCTTGCTGCTCCCTCGTCTTCACAGTCATGTTCCCCAGCCCTTGTGCTCATGGCTAAGTTTGCTGGAGCAGCAATGTCCTGATTGCTTGTGAAAACATTTGTTTTTGTGGCTTAATGAGGATTTTAAAATAATCTTGCTTAGAGAGCAATGCATCCTCTTGGAGATGCATATTTCGGGACAAACCCTGGTTTACTTTAACCCAGCTCCCATCCATGCCCAAAATCCCCTAACTCAAGACTACCGGTGCATTTAACTAAGACAGTCATCCTGTCTTCAGTTATAGACTAAAACATCTCTCACAGCATGTTTGCTTTGTAGTGTGGCTATAATCTAAACCCCTAAATGCTGCCAGCATGTTCCTGCCTCGCCATAATTAGCAGGGTGAAGTCACTGCAACCACACGGCGGTTCTGTGGCGTGACTCCCCTGCCCGGGCACCACGTGTGGGGTGCTAACCATGGCTGTCTGCAGGGAAGATGTGCCATTCATTCAAGTCTCCCTCTTCTCTCTGTGCTAATGGCTCACATGGCTACTTGGGCCACAGAGGTGGAGGAGAGTACCCAGGTGGGGGGACAAGTGGAACAGATAGGGTCACCTCCAGTGATTCAGGTGGATGAGAGACAATCCCGCCTAAGTGAGAACTTTGCTCAGCAGCCCTCTATTTTTGCTGGGTGCATGCCTGTGCTTTGCTGTGTTTTGGGGCACAGTGTGTTTTTTAGTTGCAGTTTATTGCTCTAAAGCTGCAAGCAGCCTAAGAAACTACAGGGTGAAGCTTCTTTTACTTTCTGTAATAATAATGTAGCATGGAAGGAAGAAAGGGAAGAAACACAGGAGAAGAGACGAAGCAAGGAGAGAGTTAAACTAAATAGAGAGGGGAAGGGGGAAGTTAATGAACTTGCTCTGTCTAATAAACAGTTTCCTTCTCTCTCCCCATGAATGCTTTGTTTCACCAGTCTGTGCCAGTTTCCCCGTGCTCCCTGCCCCCACCACCAGAGAGTGAGTCCATCCACCACATAGCACTTGAGCTTTCTCTCTGCCTCAGCGATGCCGCAGGCAGAGCAGCCACCTTGAAGGAGGGAGTCGGGAAGCTGATCTTCATGGCCCAGACAAACCCCAATTTCTTTTCTCAGTGTGCCAACAGGGATGGCAATTAATGCCAGGGGGGGTGGTGGCTTTAATGATGCGGACACCTGTTCCCTGAGAAATGGCCTCAGCTCTCTTTGGCACGAGTCACTGCTGAGGCTCCTCAGCCACAAATTGCTTTTCCATAAAGGCAAAGCAGCTTTGTTTATAAACTGCTGTAGATAGGCTGGAGTTTTCATGATGAGAGCACAGAAGCAACAGTCATTACAGCCGTATAAATGAGTTTATTTATTCAGCAAGAGCACATCTGCCAGGCTGTCGTGAGGTAATCTGCTGCCGCTATAGCCCACAATTAATGGCTGCTGGGGACAAATGAGATGGGAGACCAACTTGTGGGTGGGAAAGGGAGAGCTCCACCAGTTTCACAGGGGACCCCGTGCTGCCTGTCCCAGCACTAGCACCTCATGGTGGTGAGGGACATCCCAGTGAACACTCCAGGAGCTGGGGTGGCAGACCTGGTCCCAGCCTCGATTCAGGTGTGCACAGCAGGAGTGTGCTTGAAAGAGGAAGGTGCTGGGAGTGCAGCCATAGCAGCTCCACCCCAAAATGAGCAGTCTAGAGGGTAGAGGTGTCCCCTGTCCTTATTCCTCTGGATGCTAAAACAAGAAGTAAGAAAAAATCCAGGCTGGAAACAGAGGGTGGATTCAAGACTAAGATTACAGATCCAGACTGTAAAAATGGTATCCTTCAGGGGCTGTTAGGATTCAGAGCTTTGACTTGATTCACCAAAAACTTTGGAACAGTTTCTTGACTCTGTATCACTTTTTTGGCTCTGATTTTTGGGTGGGGGTGAGTGCAAAAGAGGTGTTAATCCAAGGGTTTGGTTTGGCCTCTTGCTCAGCTGGAAATGAATACACTGCCTGTGGCACGGCTCCTGCAGGCAAGTTGCAGGAGATTAGTCGGCTGTCATCTATTTGACCCAATGAGGCCTGAGGAATTTGCTTGCAATGGCACTAAAGTGGTCAAATGCTGAAACATGAAGGACAGATGGAAATAACTGTAAAATGCTGTAACCTGGCATGTCACCAGCACTTCACAGCTTTCATACCGACTGCCAGCAGTGGCAGAAAAAGACATTAACGGGAAAAGTGAAAACCTAGAACTCTGTTACAGTAGGCAATGCTGAGAGAGGTTGTGAGCTTTTCTGCACAGCTGGGCCTGGAATCTTTTGAATCGCTTGAGAAACATGGCAAAATAAGAGGGTGTCACATGCAAAGACCAGACAGAATTCCACCATCCTTTGCCTTCCACCTCCAGGGGAAGGTAGAAGTGACTGGCAGTCCCAGCTGACACTGCTGCTGCTTGTCTGGTCCCATCCAATGGTCCTGACAGATGTTTTAATCTACTGTTTGAAGAATTACTTCTGCGCAGCTCTGCTGTTCAAACATCTGTTTCTGTTTAGATAGACAGAGGCATTTCAAACTGCACTGGCCATGCCACACACTGGGAATTGTTTAAAAGGCAACCCAAGTTGCTTACATTACTCAGTTACAGCATGAGGAGGATTTACTGCAGCAAACCTTGACATATTTTTAAGCCCTGTAAAATAGATCATTCACGAAAAGGGAACCGGTTTGCTTCCTAAATACATCCTTTATAAAAGGGGGTATTTACAGTTATAAATCCATAGAGGCATTGCTTGAAAAGCCAGGGCTTTTCTACTTGCATCCCTGTTCCCGTGTCAGGGGGAGAAATGCTTGTTTAATCATGATTTCACTGTCCTTGGCTTTCCCAGCTTTTGTAGTTGAGAGTGTGTGTGTGTTTGCTGTACCACTTCTTGCCCTACTGCTGTCAACACCCGCTGATTACTCCTGCTCCAAACAGCCCATGACACATTACATGTCAAAAGATTCCTATGCTGAGCTTCCCAGCTTCTCAGTGGAAAGAAACATGAAGCAGCTACATTTCAGACAATGGTGAGAGCTCAGTATCACTAAGCCAGTTACATTTAAATTACTTTTTGCATTCTTAGGTTCTGTGTGCCTACCATCTCCTTTAGTTACCCTTGAAATTAAAGAATATGTTACCATCTCTCTTCTTTTCCTCTGACTTGCCTAATTGTTCAAGCCTCGAAATACAAAGCAGATGGCAAGATTTTCAGCTGGTCAAAAATCATGGCATATTACATGTGAGGAATATCCTGATTGCTGACCATCAAGTGAGAGCTGCCATCATCCAGCCCTTTGCCTGCATTCTTGTAACAGGTGGAGCACTTTGTTAATGCATTTGGCTGATTTTCAATGGTGAAATATTCCCCCAGGGTTCTGGTTTTAAAAATAGCAGAAATCGGAGCTCTGTCTACAAAGGGATAGAAGGAGCACACTGTGAGATCTTGCCTCTTTTGTCCTACTGGGAATTGCTGGGCTAAAACCACAGGCTGAAGGATCATGCTGCTTGTTTTCTTTAGCATCCTTCCCCCTTGTCTGTGACTTTTTCGATTTGTGAGCCAAGGAGGTGAGGAAGAAGTCTCCCTGGTTAGCTTTTCTTTTCTGGTTACAGGCTCCACTGACAAGCACCTCTCAAAATCAAACATACAACAATACTTTTGTCCTAATACACTGTTTCTATTCTCTATGAACAAAATAATAGGTTAAAAGGAAGCCCTTACATAAACATGAACACACTGGGTTGTGGCTGGCTGTGTTTCTGTGCACCAATGGTACTTCTATGCTATGCAATACTCAAGGGATTTATTTTCCTTTAGAGGTTTGGTTATAAGACACAGCTTCATCAAAGTCCTTAACTTGTGCAACTCTAAGCCTGTAAATAATACCAAGCTGGATGTGCAGCTCACCTTCTTTAAATTAGGCTTGTTCAAATATGTTCCTCATTTGGGCCCTGCCCTAATTAGCCTGGAAACAGCGAACAGCCAGTTGCATTGAGCTGAACTTTTCTTTCAAAGAAGTGCCAAAAAACAATTGAAAGAGACTAATGATATTTCCTGAGATCCACCTGTTGCTCAGTTTCCCTTCAATTAAGCAACAAAGGGGAGGTGCGGGAACCACTTCTTGTTATAAACACAAATTAGTATTCGGACAAATGAAGCTGGGAAGAGAAAGGCAAAGGCAAGGAGAAACAATGAGAGAAAAGCAGCCTCAGCTTTATCATGGGCTGGCCACGCGCGGGAGCGCTCAGGAAGAGGCACATTCCGATGCGATGCAAAAGCTGGAAGAACAATGCAGTCCTTCCTCAATAAGGCATTTGAACACGCTAAATTATCCCTCTGGACATTATATGGAAGTGAAATACATCAAAATAAGAAAGGAGGAAGAAACACATTTTTGCCTTGATGAGGCACAGCCCACGATTTGCTGAGACATGACAATGGACTTCTAGTAAAAACACCAAAGAGCAGAAGGTTTTTCTGGGGGAGTGTAATTGCCTGCTTGTGCTCTGCCACTGTGTGAATCTGCCTTGGGGGCTCCAAGCTTTTGGACAGCTGTCTCTGCTCCTGATGCACTCCTGGCTGCCTCCACATCCCCGTCCTCTATCATGCAGTTCCTTGACAGTACTCTCCTCTCCATTCTTACACCTTCATTGTCACCTATGATCACAACACAGATTTAAGGAGCTACAATCCCACTGCAGCACTATGACTTTAATGCCTGTAGGCACAAAACAGAAGAGAAGATGACTAATTCATTAGTCTTCGGGAGCTACCCAACACCCAAGAGCACTTGCACAGTGTCCTGGCCTTCAAGAAGCCCCTTCTATGGAGTTACTGCCCTGTTAAGCAGAAGCTGTGCCTCTTTTCACCACACAGTATCTGAGGAACCAGATATTTACTGATAGCTGTCAGTGGGGGTCAAATGCCCTGTTCCGGCAAGAACCTTCCCCACGGTTGCCCTGTCAACTCCCTCTGTCCTGCCTGTGACCAAGGATAAAGATTATGGAAATGATCCCTAGCCATCCCTCTGGTGAGCCAGGATGCGTTTCCTCTAGTTCAGTGCCCTTGCTTTGCTGTGGGTGAGGTTTCCAGCTCTGGTCTCTTTCTCAGACTCTGCAGAGAAAGGCACCCCTTGTTGGCTTCCCTGTTGCCATATGGGATATTCCAAGGCTCCTCCAAGAAAAGCCAGGAGTAAGGAGGGATTTTTCAGGTATCCAGGACATTGGGAAAGAATAAAATAAACCCTTAAACAGGCTGTCTTGTAGCTCCTCCATTGCTGAACAGCACCTGGGCTTTGCAGAAGGCTTGGCACTGTAGTTTTGACAGAATGCTATTTTCCTTAAGCTCCCTGATAACACTTTGACATTTCTGCCAGAAGCTTCACTGAGGAGCATTGAGGATGTGTCCTGAACAGTGGAAACCTATGTCTGCAGAGGGTGCAGGTTACTCTGCAGTCCCCCCACCCCGGGGTGCCACATGCAGTGTTCTCTCATCCCTAAGCCTGCATGTTCTTATCTACTCTGTAAGGAAGCCTAGGTCTATGCTCCCCCCCGCCTGACATCTGAGGGACCACTCCCGTGCTATGTTCCAAAAAGCACATTAGGCCTGTGCTGTCAGCCCAGCCTGGAAAAGCCACTCCAACACTTCTCCAAAGGTGTTACTTAGAACATATTTCACACCTCTTGGTCATATGTCTTCCAGACCCAGGTGACATACAGACACTCTTATGGGAACTCAGCAGAGACTGGTGGAAACTTATGATCTTTGTCTGGGAACCTTGACAGTGCTTGTTAGTGCTCTCCTCAAGAAGCTCACTTATTTCTGCATGGTTTGTAAATTCAGATAACCTATGTACTGCCCAAAATATCCCTTCCTTCTCTCTAGAGGTCTCATTGTCCCAACACTGGGAGACACCACAGCCAGGTACTTTCCCAACAGATCAGGTAAGAGCAAGTAATTGACTCCTCAGGAGGAGGCTATTCTGCTTTCAATTAAGAAAATTTGTGATGAAATTACACTGGCGCCTATGCTTGTGAAGCATTCAGTCTTATTTAGCAGATGCCATCTCTGATGATGTCCATTTTGGCAGCTGCATCCTTGCTTTGACATGAAAATAGTTGCTGTCTAGGTGAACGTTCACTGAGAAGGGAAGTGAAAAACCCAACCCTGTCTTTTAAAGAACTAAAGATCACGCAGGGCAGTCTAATTTGTGTGTATTAATATGGGGCTTAGCTGGGTATGGAGGTGACAGGGATTTGGTGATGAAGCCTCACTGTGGTGACTGTGAGCTTGGATAAAGTCACAGGAACAACATCTGCTAATGACCCCAGCTCTGACATTACTTTGCCCAAGGAAAAAGTTTTCCATATGTGTAATGTTTTTGTGTTTACATCCATTTGCATCTCCAAAGTGCACAACCACTGCTCATACTGCTCTCAGAGCCTGCTGGCATCGTGTTTTCACAAGTCTGCAAAGTATGGGCCAACTCCTACTCTGACCTTTGAGCAATTTGTGAAGTTCTTTCTTCAGAAGCAAAGCTTCACTTAAAACTGTGGTTTCTTGATTATATGCTCTTTGGGGCATATTTTACATGAAGGTGGAAGAACACAGAAATATTACTACAGAAAAAAGATAAAGTTTAAGACTGGATCACATTCATGAGCATGTGAAAAAATGCCTCCATCAAGAAGAATGTAAATACCCTTGAAAAATGGCCATATCACCAACACTTACATTTGGGTTTTTTCTTGTGTACATGTATTAATAGCATATTGTTCAGGGAGAAAAAGCACTTGTGATAGACAGTTCACTCAGCCAACCATTCCATCAATGATTTACATCCTATTAGCATGGGATTAGGATTATTATGTGATTAGGAACTGTGAATAAAAGTCACAGCATATCACCTTCACTTTTTTTTTAATGTTGTATTGAGCATGGCAGTGAACCCTGAGCATTGGGTTGGGTTTTAGGATCTGGTACCTGTTGCCCAGTATAAAAATCTTTATGAAGAATGTAATCTGTGTTGTCAGATAGATATCTTGCTGACCTTTGCTTGGGAAGCAATGCACATCTTTTGCCTAGATATATACATAGGCATTTATTCAATGGTGTTACGGAGAATATGCATTCCATGAGATTGATGGAGACAGAGAAGAGGAGCTATCTTCTATGTGAGACCTCAAGAGGTCTGTGAGATGCGCAGTCCTTTGTGGGGCCACAGTAGGAAGTTCTTTGCTGTGCCTCACACAGTCTTAAAGCCCATCTGTACTTGCAAAAGCCAAAAAGGTGCATATGTCTGGGACTGGGGAAGTAGGAACCTTCCAACCTTCCCATCTTACCTTGACTCAGTTTGACGTTATTTCTACCCAAGTAAAAGCAACAGCTGATTATATATAATAAAGATAAATGCTACATTACAGTACTGTGTTTATTAAATCACTGCATTTGTAGGGGAGTTCCTTGGCATTGTTTGTCCATGATATAAATATTTTAAGTCTCTGTCGGTAAGTGAGGCTGGTGTGTGTATATTACATAGTGTACTCTCTTATCCGGTTAAAAAAAGCAACAGATGCAAATTGTCCAAACAAACATTTTGTTTCTCCCCACAGCTGGCCTGATTGTCATCATTCCTTCCAGCCTCAGGCTCCTTCTCTGCTCTCCGTCAAACATGTTACATTTACAGGTGTGGACTACACTGGCGAGGGACAGCCCGAGCCATGGATTTCCCCCTTTCCCCACTGCTCAGACAGTCTCCCACAAATTCAGCCCAATGCTCCACCAGAAAGTCAAGTTTGTATGCATCTACAGTTCTCCACCACAGCCCCTTTTTCTTTTCCAGTCCACATTCGAGAGAAGAGAGAAAAGTTTGTTTCCCTCTTTGCAGCAACCACTTACATAACTGCATTTATGTTATTGCATCTCCTCTTAGTCTAGGCTTTATTCTAAACAACCTCAGTGCTTTCAGCCTTCTTTCATAGATTATATTTTTAAGCTCTCTCATCGCTGTTCCTGGATTGATTCCAGTTTGTCCACATCCCTCTTGAAGTGTGGTGCCCCAGCCTGGATACAGCACTCCAGCTGAGACCTTCAGCACAGAGGATTTACTTTTCTTGCCTTATTATGATCAGCACTCCCATTAAAATTTGTGTTTCACTTTACAAAAACAGAGCAAAGTTATCCACTACTGAGGGGAAAGCAGGCTTTCTCTGTGTCAGAAACAACCATTTCCTCACAGAAAGCTGAAGGAAGATCACACCAGTTGCATCTGAACTAAACTGTAGTTCAGTTCACGGTTCTGAGCACTTCACAACTCTTAGCAAGTCACTTTCTGATGAAACTGGGATTTGAGTTTGCAGTTGGGTCTTATCCTGCTCCACAGTGACCAAGGCAGTGTTTATAAATCCCCCCACAGTTTAGATAGACCTGGCATGTAAAACCAAGGCTACCAAAATGACTGGCAAGTTCAGCAGAGAGGAAGGAGATGGCTGTGGGCAGTGAACAATGGGGTCATAGCAGCTACCAGCCAAGGACACCCAGTTTCTGAAAATGGACCCAAAAGAAATGGACTTGAGGAAAGGTAAATTTCACTTGGCCTCAAAACAAATGCCTAAGAAAGGGTTGTTTCTGATCTAGCTGACCTTGCATTGCACAGATGTCATCTCACAAATCAATATGGCAGAATTACATGAACACCCCATCAGAGAGTGATGTAGACTCCTGCAGCCTGATGGATCCTTGTGCTCCCACATCCCAGTTGTGTTCAATTCCACAGAGTAGATTTCAGGTTAACAAGAGTTTAAAATTAGTGAAATACATGTAGGTACAGTCAAAGAAAGCAGGATGGAATGATATTTTTTTAATGGATCAGAAAAGTGAATAAATGATTGCCATGGGACAGTGAAAAAAATACACTTGAAAGGCAAAACTAACAGGGGGGCCATAAGACCTGGACTGTCCCTGGTGAGTGTCCCTGGTGAGCAGTGGGGGGCTCAGGGTGTAGGGTGTAGGTACTCACAAGTGGGTCAGTTCTTCATCTCAGAATCAGCTCCCACAGCTGTACTGTACCTCTCCACACCCAGTACATATGGTGTTGCTTTGTTTGAAAAGTGATATTTGTTTTACAAATGAAAAAGCGCCAGAAATAATTTGGTGCAAAGATGAGGAAGTAAATATTATTTAAAATTAAAAAGGTAGCTGCTTCTGTAGCTACTGAAAAAGTATTTTCTCCTTCCCAATCCAAGCAATTGAGAAGGTCCCTTGTAAAAATTTAGGACCTTAATTGCAACATTTTTCATTGTCTTATATAAATAAAAAAAGTGGATTACTTTGGCAAAAAGTCAGATGATACATGAATGTCTAAACCAGAACTGTTTTTGGTTTCAAAAGTGATTATGAAAGCTACTCAGCAATAGATACTACAGTAAGAAGCCCAGATAGGTTCAAGGGTTATCAAAGGAGTGACCCAAAATCACTTCATTCACCATGACTTTTATAAAATAATCTTGATGTACAGGTGATGCTCTGATGAATTGGGAAATAATTTAATTACATTATGAAATTCTTCATTATTCTTCATTATTTCTGCATTAAAAGCCTAAATTGGCTAACCTGGTGCCAGATAATGGAGTGGTTCATATAAGATGCAAGCAAGAGTTGAAACTTTGTTACTGTCATTGACACAATCAACGTAGAGGAAGTTTTACCTAACTAATCAACTTTTAGATGTCAAAGTTTAGGTAGCCAACACTTTAAGCAGTCATCCAGATTTAACAACAAGGGCTGAAGTGTTGATGAAATTAGTGATTAATTTCCTTTTTTATGGTGTCATTTTGACTGAAAAAAATCACTGCAGAACATACTGAAGGGTTTAAGTCTGTTTCCTTTTTCATGCTACCAACTCATCTTATTTTACAACCAGCAGGAGGCCCTGCTTTGTTTCTTTGGCTGAATTGTAGACTGGAAAATCCAGCTGGGGAATAGATGCTCAAACTTTTCTTCCTCCCTCATGACAACATTATAGCTCTATTTGGAATGTACCTTTGAGGTTTTCTGGGTAAAAGCTTCCAAAGTACATGTACCACTGGCATCTCTAACCAGCCCTGACTCCTTGAAGACAGCAGTGTGGGAAGGTGGTGACACGTATCCTGTGCATACAACAGTGCCAGCTAAACTCCTGGGGTCAGTATCCTAGAAACAAAAAATTAAAAATACCAAAACAAACCATAAAATGTTAGCAAAACCAGGATGCTAAATTAGTAACCCATTTCCAAAGTATTTTCCAGCAGAAGCATGGCTCAGGAGATTAAGGAAAGCAAGGCTAAAAATCAACTTGAAAATAAGTATTTTCTTGGAAGGGGTAAATAAGCTAATCCATCATCTTACACTTTCTTTTGAGAGTGACAAAACCACCAGTGATTAATAACTGAACACAAGTTCACACAACAGCATCTCTTACAGTAGCACTTACCATACCTATAATAACATGTAGTCATTTGCATGTAGTCATTTGTCAGCCCCTGAGATAACTTGAAGGCTGCACTTTTTTTAGTAAATAATTTTTCTATGGAAAGTCAGTTTAGGCTTAGGATGACTGAGTTCTCTGGTGCTGTTTCTCAGTCCATGATACATTTCCCACTGATATTGCTGGTAAAATTATTCTTTATTTAAGAGAAAATACAATGTTTAACAAACACTCTACATTTTGTATATTTCCTACTATGCTTCAGCTGTTTTTTTCCCCAACCTACATCAAGATAAAAGAGATAGCTGAGTTTAAATTCACAAGTGACATTTGAAAGTCCAGCATAAATTCCCTTATGCTGTACTTGTTTCCTGGTACGCCTCCTGTGGAAAGCACTGGAAAATCTAGCCCAGCCCATGCCCATGCCATGCCATGGCAGAGAGATGCAGGGTTTGCTCTCAGCCCCACCTTGAGCAGGATTTGGTGTGGTGTGACACTGTGGGCATTTGCCAGAAGACTGGAGGGGGGATATTCCATGTGCAGCTTGGCGGGGAGGTGAGGGCAGTCCCTTGCAGCTCTCAGCCCTCCAAAGTTTTCCTTAAGCTCTTTAGGGCAGGGATGGTGCTGTGCAGGAAAAGTCCACTCTTGAACAAGAGCTCTTGCAGACAATATCATTCACCTAGTTTTGATTTAAATTCTCTCTATATTTTGCATACATTAAGGTATTTCCTGGCACTGCCTTAAATATGTGCAAATGCTGCTTGTGGAATATTTATATAGTTTTTAACTCTTTTAGTCAGCCACGGTTCCTGAACCCATTCGAACACCTCCTGTACTTGTGTCATTCTGTGGGGTTTGCAGGCTTTTTGCTGAAAAAGAGAGATAGACCAAAGGTTGGGTACAATCAGGCTTTTGCACAGAGCTGCAAGAGTGGGAAATGTAAATAGTCTGCTTCTAGTCTCCTCCTCTAGGCAGTGTTGGGTGTTACTCAAGCAGGTTGTACATGCTGGAAAAGTCCTCTACAGATAGTTTAATCCAATTTGTGTCTCACTGAGTTGCCTGCCTGGGGGACACTAACTACCGTGCAGAATTGTACATTTTCCTCAAAGGAAAGTGAGTGCAGAGTGCAGCCACTGCTTTTCTTGTTCCCAAGATATTTTAGCATTAGAAGTATCCAGTGTAGCAAGCAATGCACATCTTACTGGGAGTTTTCCAAGAATGGATTTTGTACTCAGAGGATGGCTTATTAACAAGCAGAAAGCAGCCCGACAAATTTTGCATTCACATAAATAGACATAGGATTGCAACAGATGGGGTCTGTTTAGGTTTGGCTTTTTTTTAACAGCACAAGGAAGGGTTCTCAACTAAACTGCATTAGATGATCCATCAGCAAGAGGGTTCAGTCGAAAGGACTGAAAAGGGAAAAAAAAGTCCCATTCATTTACAGCTACAGCCATCCAAGCTAAAGCCTCTCTCGCCTGACAGCAGCAAGTGGCAAACTTAGGGAAGCAATGGGTCATGGGAAAGGTCCCATTAGATCAGTGGGAGCACACACTAAACAAATACAGTCACATGGATGCACACATTTAAATACTGCCCAAGGGAATATGTGGACATATGTTCAGTGTGGCAGCCTCTAGGCCTCAAGAAAGCTATGTTAAAAAAAAAAAAAAAAAAAGAATTCCATCAATCAGTCCCTGGGCCCTGTGAAGTATGAAGATGAAAACTGCAAAGGAAACATGTGCTCAGCTCTCTCCACCAGCTGCCCCATTAAGCAGCACTGCTCTGCAATACTGCCCTGGAGACCCTGCAACTTCAATTCCAGTCTCCCTTTAAGCCCTTTAAGATGAGAAAGAGAGAGAGGGAGGGAGAAAAAAAGGAAGAATTATAAAGATAGACTAGCATCATTTAGCTTTTTCTGTAACTCATCCTTTTTGCCAGTGATAATGAAATTTACTTTTTTTGTTGGTCTCTGTCCTTTTGAAGGAGCTGTCTGAAGCCTGTATGGTAATAGAAATGCTATTAGCACAGCAAAGCAGGGTAAAAAGAAAAGACAGACACAAACTCGAACATGATAATCTGACTGTGCCAACTCAGTTGGTGCCAGCCAGGGCTTTGTGATGCCATCTGCAGTGATACTGTCACTGGGGCATTTCCCTGCCTAGGAAAATGAGATCAAATCAAAGTAAAAGAAATGGATCTTCATCCCTTAGCACTGTACCACTTGCAGATGATAATTTAACAGTCGGATGTGCTTCTCAGGGCCCAGGCACATTGCCACAATGTATGCACAAAGCCTCCTCCAGGATCTGCCCAGAGGCAGGCAGGTCAGGGTGGCTGTGCCCAGCAGTGGCAGGACAGGCTGGCACTATCTATGGAGCTGGCAGTATCCAGCAGTATCCAGGCTGCTGGCCTTGCTGTGGGGTGCAGATCTCTGTCATTCCTGTCAAGAGGTGTCAGAGTTGCTTGGTTTGGAATAGCCCGGAACAGCTGGATCATCCAGGTCTGTATCCTCCCTGGTGCCTTTGGAAAAGCCGTAGAAAGGACTTAGGATGTATCAGCATCAGCTGTTAGCAGTAGTTTCAAGAGACCTTTTTCTTACCTAGCCTTGCTACCCAAACTGGGCACAGGATTTGGCTTCTTATCTTGTACCAGGCAGTAAAACCACCACTGCAGCAGCACCTGCAGGACGTCATCTGAGAATGTGCTTCAGCCACCAGGCTGCCCCCAGGGAGCAAAGGGACAATTTGAAGGCTGTCCCCTTGCTTAAGGGATCGCCTGCTCCCATGTGCCTTAAGATACCTTTCCTAGGAAAAGGAGCACACTGCCGTCCGTTTCCAGACCAGCCCTCCTGGTGACCTTGAAGTATTTCTTTCAAGAGTCATTCTCCTCATCAGAGTGGGGATTGGATACAGGCAAAGCTGGCTTTTGGGACACTGCAGTGTTTGAAGCAGCAATGTAACCATGGATCTGCTGCCCCATTTGTACCTACCAGAGTCTGCTGGCCCTGAGGGTACTGGGAAAAAACAGGATACCTGTCGGGGCAGGACTGCAGGGAAATCTCCTTTTTGTGGCAAGTTGGAGGAGAAAACCTTAACTTATGTGAATATCCTGCAACCTTTCAATGCCCTTAGAAAGCTGTGGGGAGCTATGTTGTAGGGGGTTTGCAACAGGCTGAGTCTACAGTGTGCAATGTACACAGGCTTCTGTTAGGGTGTAAGCTGAAATATGCAGCTCACCTCCATTATAGACTTACTGAAAATTTAAAAGATATCAATAATTTTAAATCTATCTATCTATCTATCTATCTATCTATCTATCTACCTCAATATATGCTTGGAAAACTGCTCACAGATAATTATCACTCCCAATATAGATGTGAGTGCTCTCCCCTCCTACCCTCCCCATACACAGAGCTCTTCACACACAACAAAGAAGGAGGCAGAAGCCTGCATTTTATGTCCCTTTTGACCTACAACATGGATCTGTTCCAATCTAGCAGGTAATTAAGTGATGAGGCATCCTTTTAATCCACATTTTATGTTCACAATCAGGTCTTTGGGGTATTGATATAATTAAATCATGTGATCCCCTATAATGAAATCCTTAATTAGGGAAAATATAATTAAACTGGGTTTCTTAAAAACTGAATGTCCCAGTGCCTGTGTTTTTCCTTTAAACAGACAGAGCATTTTCTTTATACATGCACAGCCATCAGACTAAATCTCCTGCTGATTTTTACTTAATTTTATGTTTAAAACACCCCTATATTTAATAAGTTTAAATGGCACAAAAGAATTTGAAACAAATTTTCAAATATATTGTTTTTAAATTAGCTCAATGCAAAATTACCAGATTCCAGACATTTTTCTTTGTATAATAGGAAAAAATCTACTCAAGCTGAGACCTGTGTTTGGCAAACCTCATGCTTATAATGTTTAGGATTTCAATTATGAAACGCTGAAAACAAGACATATTTTTGGCTTCTTTGTCTGCTTTTTAGCATTAAAACATTCCTTTATAAAAGTTGCCATACAGAGAGATGCTGAAGACCCTGAGGAACTATTCCCTCCCTGGTCCCTAAACTCTCACTAGAACATTATTCAGCAAGTTTTGGTGGGGGCAGAGGAGGGGGAGACAGAGCGAGGGACAGGGCCCACCTTTGGCCCCTCTGTGTCTGTCCCTTTTGTGATAATCCCTGTTGGAGTTTTAGTTTTCTGGGGACAGAGGTGGCCTTTTTGTTCTCTGTTGGTCCAGCCCGCGGCACAGTGCCACCCTGCTTTGTACTTAGATTTTGTGGTTTCTCAGGTGGTGGAATCAGTGACATTCAGGAAGAATGAGGGGCAACAGCCCCCACAGCAGCAGGCAGGGATTTTTGCAGGGTGCACACCTGGTACACAGCAGATGTTTATCTAACAGGTGGGTGCTGTGGAGACCTGAGGATGAGCTTCCCAGGATAAATTTGTGAGTATAGAGACATCCCTTCATGCTACCTGGCACCTATTCATCTGCTGTGCTTTCCTGAGAGAACAGCAGGAGCAGATCCCTTCTTTTTTATTTCCCCCTTTGTGCTAATAGATGGCAGATTGGTTACAAAAAAAGCTTTGGGTGTCAAAGACCGTAAGCTGTCAAGCATCAGCATCTCCTACCTTCTCAGGGCTGCAGACTTGGCTCATAGAGGACAGGGAGGGACTTGGATACTGCCTCAGCAACTGGCAAATGAAACCCTGTTTCTGCTCTGTGCATCCTGCCCTGGATGCCATCAGGCCTGCTTGTGGGGGCTCTGGTTTGGTAGTGATGCTGTGGTTCCCTTTGAGTTAAGCAGTATGTCTTGTGCTGGTTTAGGAAGAAATGAAAAGGGAATGGAGGGATGGAGAAAGTAGCCTGTCTGAAATTGCTGGAAATCAGCCTTTGAAATAAGAAATATAATTTAATGTATCATTGTGCAGAGAGCAAAATACTTTTTCTCTGTTTTCTCTGTTTCTATTGCAGTAAGATCAGAAGCAGCATCTTTGGTAGCAAATGACATACACCAAATCTAACCTGCTTTATCTTGGTAGCCAGTAAAATGCTGTCTCTTTTAATATAATTTGATTATAGCTGCAAATACTTAGCCACTTGAAAGCAGTGTTTGTCTAGCTGCTTGAGTGCAAGTCAATCTGTGAGAGGATAAACACCACATCTTAGACTTGCCATTGACATTTCCCAAGGAACTGAGCTAGAAGCTTTTAATTACAGACAGGTTTTCAAGGTCCACATTAATTCTGACCCCTGAAGATAAGTATATAAAATGCTTGCATTATTTCTGGAAATAAATAACTCCTTAAGAGAGCACAAGCTTCTGACAAGTCTCCTGAAGGAAGTGAGGAATCCAAAACTGGTGCTTGGGTGAACCTAAAACCGGTGATTAATGTCGACACTCCAAGCAAGATTATGTATTTTAAGATTCATTTAAATGAATCTTGAAAGTTTCAGAAAAACATCAGCAGTTGTGAAAAATCACAAACTTTTTGGGACATGTGATTTTACCTGTAGTTAGTTTCTCACTGAAAATGGCAGTGAGATTGGAGTTTCTATGTCTCCCTTATCCCACAGATAGGATGCTTGGTTTTCCACTGGCCTTCTCCAGTACTCCACCTCACTTTGTGTTTCTTTGGCTACTGTTCATGCTCTTTAAAGAGCATTTGCTAACAGGCAGTGTTGAAGCACACTCCTAACACTCCAAGGTAACTGTAATGAGTCAGGTTTCCCATCTTCTGTCTGAGCCTCAGCTTCTCCCATGCAAAGCAAATATGCAAAAGAGCCAATCTAAGGTGTTCACATTTGTGTTTCCATTCTGCAGTGCAATTTTGAATTTCTTCCTAGTCCTCACATACTGTGCTTCAGCTTGCACCAAAGAACAGTTCAAAAGATCCCAAACTGGATTTTTTCTGTGCAAAACTAAACTAAAACACATGCTGCAAGAGCCCAACCTGATTTGCTCTGGCCGCAAGAGGACATTCAGTCCTGGGGATTGCATGATGGCAAGAGTCAAGAGAAGCTGCAGAATGCAGAGCCAGCCCTGTCATGGACTGCATCAAAAGAGGTGTGACCAGCAGGTTGAAAGAGATGATTCCACCCCTCTACTCCGTTTTTCATATTCACCTCAAGTACTGTGGCCAGCTCTGGGTTCCCCAACATAGGAAGGACATGGAACTGCTGGAGCAAGTCCAGAGGAGGTCCACAAAGATGATCAGAGGGCTGGAGCACATCTCTTATAAAGACAGGCTGAGAGAATTGGGATTTTTCAACCTAACAAAGTGAAGCCTCCCAGGAGACCTTACAGCAGTCTTCCAGTGCCTGAAGGAAGTCTACAAGAAAGGAGGAGAGGGAGTTTTTCCAGGGTCATGAAGAGATAGGACAAGAGGGAGTGGCTTTAAATTGAAGGAGAAGGAGTTTCAATTATGTATTAGGAAGAAATTCTTTACTATGAGGAAGGTGTGGCATGGGAACAAGTTGCCCAGAGAAGCTGTGGTTACCCCACCCCTGGAAGTGTTCAAAACCAGGCTGGATTAGGTCTTGAGCAACCTGGTGTCCCGGAAGGTGTCCCTGCCCATGGCAAGGGATTTGGAACTAGGTGGTCTTCAGGGTCCCTTCCAACCCAAGCCAGCCTATACCTCCTTGCCTCTGTGTACAGGGTAGTGGTTGTTCCTCAGCAGCAATCATGTCTGATGCTGCACTTGACAAGGTGCCTCTGGGGTTCCTGGCCAGGCTGAAACTGCAGCCAGAGTTTTCTCCCAGCCCTGAAACACTGAGCCATTGCTGCATCAGGACTGACTGGCTGGGACAGTGCTGGCTCTGAAACTTCTGCAGTAGTGACAGACATGGCACAAGGGTGTCCAGAACTGGGGAGGGAGCCTCATTAAAGGAATCTTGGAAATATATTCCTAGAAAACTTGAGTGTGGAGGCTGGGGTACAAGCCCAGTATTGTGGTGTAATCTCTGGCAATTGCTGTACTTGCAGCAAAACCACTGGCAGCTGTGGTTTAATCTCTGGACCACAGGAAAAATTTTCTCTTGTGGTTATATCTGCCTTTTAACACATTGTGTCATGTCTGTGGTGCAGAATGAGAGAGAAATGTGGCTTTCCTGCACGCGTCGATGCAGCCACCACAGTGGAAACAGAGTGGTGATGTCCTTAGCAGCATCTCGGAATGGAGGCAAACAGCACAAAGCAACACAACGAGGAGAAAGCCAAGCATTCCAGGGCCAGTACAGCTGAGTACCTGCTGCACACAGTGCCCACACAGCCTTTGGGCTTCTGGACAGAATCTGGGGGCAGGGGGAAGCAGGGGGGCCAACACCCTGCTCTAGTGCTACAGAGCACCTGAGGCTTTCTGCATCTTATGGCTCCTGCTCTTCTGAGTGTAAGCAAGAGCTGGAAGCAACAGCACAGGCCAGGCAGCCCACACAGCCCTCCCTGCATGGCAGCTCTGATTTCCCTGTGACACCAGTGCTGCTGCACCGTGTCATTGCTGCTGGTGTCATTGTACACCAAGATGCAAAGTGCACAGGTTAAGAGGAGGTGAGAGCCAGCTCACTTCAGGTCATATGAGCCACGTGTCAGCTCCTGCCATGACAGTCTTGTCATGTCGTCTGTTGGAAACAGGGAAGAAAACGATTCAAATGTGCAGACTGGGTAAGCAATAGCTGAAAACACCTGGTAATCACAGCATGCCTCAAACTGAGCAAGCAGCACTATGTCACCTTTCACAATTTTTCTGCAAAAAATGAAAAACCACAACCTTGACTGGACAACACTTTTGTCCTGTGACAGCAATTGAAAATGTTTATTTCAAATGCTTCTGAGGTCTCAACTGGGGCAGTGAGCCTGGCTCTGATACAAGAAGGCAGGCCAAAATTACAAATTGAGGCACTACAAAAGGCTTCAAGGAATGATTGACAGAAATAGGTTTGCCTTCTCAGGGAAGAGGGAGAGTAAAAAGTGCTACAAGGAGAACATCCCTGTATATAAAGGGATTGGTGTGTTAATGAGTAAGATCAGCCATTCCTCATCACCTCTGGCACTGTGACAAGATTAACTGCATTATGAGGCAACAAAGGAGATAAAAGCAATGCAGAGAGAAAAACATAATAACTAAAAAGGTATAATAGACTTGTTTGGTGCAGTCATTGCATACATCGTTGGAGCAGAGTAGTTTGTGAGACCAAAATCCCACCCACTAATATTTAAACACAGGGTCAGGAAAACCCACAGCCTCAGGGGACTTCCAGGGGTTCTGGAGGTCCTTCTAGCCAACATTTCAACAGTACCCATGAAAAATAACAATGCACCAACAACATTTTCAGGTTTTTTATTGTCATGGAAAATTATGCTGAGACAGCCATATTCCATAGACTATGTATACCATCGTGTTTTAAATTAAACTACTTTCATGCATACACTGTTATTTGTCTATCTTACTGTAATTGCTTGTGTTTAGCAAGAAGCAAATTGAAGGCTGTTTATATTCAGCTGTGATTTTCAGCCTAAAAGGAAGGAAAAAAGGAAGACTTCCCATGGCTTTATATCAGCTTAGACAATCGAGTATAAAAGATTGTAAGTTAATTAAATGATTTAGCATGTTTCTCTGCTCCATAAATAGAATTTTTAGCTGATATGACTAAAGAGAAATTGTTCCAGGGTTTCTCTTCTCATTCTGCCTTCCTTGGAAAACAAGTTTTCCCCAACATTAAGGACATGTATTCTCACACAGCAACATTGTTGACTATGGTTTTGCTAAGTCGCTCCACCTGAATATAGTGCCTGTTAGTTGGTTTGGAGTTTGGTTTTGGGTTTTTTTTTTGCAAATAGCGTCTCTTAACAATTTGGTTTTGTTGTTTACTGTTTTATGTTTTATCGCATTTTTGAGGAGGATTTTAAGCTTCTTTAATTTTGAGATGTTTTATATGATTCTCTCAAAGTAAGAAAATCAGCTTTATTGTCCTCACGGTTGTGCACATGCTGTGCTGATTTCAGGTTAATGAAACACCATGTCAGAGCTAGGCTCAGACTATGTGCAAGTTTCACAACAGCATCCTCCTCTGTATAGAGATCCAGATGGAGCCTCTGTTTGCACATTTGAAGATGGTACAGAAATGAGCAATCTTGTTTCCCCCCCATCCCCAGTCCACATTGTCTGCCTTTAGAACCATGAGATGAAAGGTGCATGAAAGACCCAGCAAGCTCAAATGAACGTGACTCCTAACATTAGCTTTTATGGTACTGAATTGCTGCTGATGTGCATGGCTTTCCCAGAGAGCATGTATCTCCCCAGATTTTAACAGCAGCCCCAAACTGATGTTTCCACAGAATCAGCACTTTAGACATTTGAGTGCAGCTTCTGTACGTAACAAATTTTGTACAAAACATTAACTGCTAAAGTGCTCCCAATGCCAAGTGTCCTGCTCTGCCCTCCAGCTTCTTCAGCAACCAGAGAATAATGGAAACTTTGCAAAGTGTCAACTATTTGTTTGATAACTGTCGTATGCTTCAGGAAGATGTATTGTCAATAGTTGTCATCTTGGGAGAAATGTTTAACAAGAATGCCTGTTTGTTTAGCAAAGCTAATGAAGACTTGGAAATTGAGCCTTCTCATAACACACATCACACATGGAGTCCCACAGGACCTCACACACCGGGTTTGCTTCACTGTACATACGTCTCAAGCTCAGCGCTCTCAAGTTTTATGAAGATTTTTCTCAGGGCTTAATTTGATGCAACTAGCAGCTATTTTTTTTTAACTATCCAGAAATTGCTTGCTTTACAATTTGCTTCACTGCTACAAAGTTTGTGGCTTGAAATCATAATATCCACACTGTTCCTTTTCTTCAAACATTTGCTTCCAGCTCTGCACTCTGTGTGATGCTCTTTAGTGGCTTCTTCACATGTTCCATTCTCACAAAACAACTTTGCATTTAATTAAATGTACATCTTTTTTGCATCTAAACATCAGGCTTTTATTGACAAGTTTGTTTTGGCAGAGAGGGAGCGTGGTAGAGGAAAGCTAATTACAAATTGCTTCTTAAGATAGGAAAAAAAGCCACCACAGTGAGACTTCCAGCAAGGAAGAATGGATGGGAAAGGGATTGCTTCAATGGACAGCACAGAAAAGCTTTATACTGGGTGGTGTTTGTATGGGTCTCTCTCCTGGAGCACCCAGAGAAATAGACTGCATTACAGCACACTCAACTCATTTCATCTTGCCAATAGCTCTCACCCCTAAGCAGTGGGAAACACTAAGAACTAAAAAGCTAAACAGTCTCACCTTCACTGGCTGTGGAGAAGGGAGAACATATTATTTGAAAGTTTCAGGAAGTATATCCCTTGCTGTTCTCTCTTTTCCCATTTTCAAAGCACACCCTCTTTTCCACGGTTTCTTTTATCTTATGCACTTTTCTATTTCAGGGGAGAAATAGCAGTTAATTTGGTGGGCTCAGAACTATCTCTGTCAAGACAGCTCATGCTGCAAACCCCCAAAACATCTTCCAAAACCCAAACAAACTCTACTTTTAAGATTCACCCCTTTTTTTCTGGTTTTTTTTTTTTTTTTTTTTTTTAAGATCCCTGCAAATAACTCCCTTCTGTTCCTTGGCAAGCTTGCAAACTCTGGTTCTACAGCCTCTGCCCTCCCTAAATCTTCACTATGCAGTATAGTCCTCAAGCACACAGACTTCTTTCCTTATTACTGGAGCCAAGAACCTTGTTCTGCTGATTGAATGAAGATAATGTCACAGATAAAAGCAGGCACATCTTTCTTTCAGCTGCAGCTCTGCCCTCCCCAGCACAGAACCCTTTTCACTCCCAAAGACAGGGGAGCCCTCTGTCCTCTATTTATCTCCACCTGTCTGATTCTGGCCTCACTGGGAACACACCTGCAGTGGCTTTACTTCCACCCACCTCACTGGAACCAGTAGCTCCCTGTGATATGTTACAAGGACATAATCTTCTTCAAAGTTACTGGCACTATTTCTTGCTGGCTTTTAGCTGTTAATTGAGAAATTAGCCTGAAACTCACACTATGAAAAATACATTCTAACTTGAATTCACACCTGGGCCACACTGGAAATTCATGCTTGTGTCCTTTTGGCACTGTGGGTGGCTTTGTGAACTGCGTGACTAGAACCCAACCCATTCTACTGCCACATTGCTGGAAAAGAAGGAGTGATGCCATGTGGAGGACAAAGATACAGGCCCATCTAGGTAGATTTATGCAAAATTTCTTTTCCTTTGAAATATTTTCTAAGAGACAGCACTATTTTAAATTCACAGGCAATTGGAAAGGACAACAGTCCTGTATGATTAATCTCACAGGCGAAAGATAATTAAGATATTCTCTCTGTACTGCTAAGAACATGTAAGTAGAGTTGTCTGATCTTTACTTTGTTTTATGGTTTTTTGTTTTTTTTCTGGTATAGCCTCTGAGAGGCAACAGCCAAGGGAATTCATAGCAGTCAAACCTGTGCCAGATCACATCACAGCTGACATCGTACCTCCAGCAGCGGCCTCCCACTAGATGCTCCGGGCAAAGACAACAACAGAAAGTGCCAAACCAAACCTTGCTCCCCGTGGGCAGTCCCTTGTCCTTTAGCTGCAAAAACACCAGGATCACAAAGAAATCAAGGGCACCACTATATAAAACTGTATGAGGATTTAGCTGATTGAAATTCTTAACAAAACTCTTGATGTCTTTCAAAAAGCAGACTTAGGCTAAGCTTCCAGTGACCTAAAGTGGGCTTCTCCTGCTTCTCAAGGAATTAATGGAGCACACATCTCTCTTCCTAAGATACCTTCGGGAAAAATTTCTTTTAAACCTTCTAGCAATTGATCTGTGCCCTAAGGCAAGTTCAGCTAAATGTGCAGATGAACACAGGATCTTCTGCTCTTCTTTTATTATGATCTATTCCCAAAAAGTTAACTGTCTATTTGCTTGTTTTGCCCACAATGTAGGGAATTTTGCAAGTTAATAACCCGTTTATTAATGAGCCTCTTCTTATATTGGACCTAATTTTTCTCTTCATTTATTTAACATGATATGATTGCCCAAGAAATATCCCTAAAAGGAATGAATTGGCTTTCTCTCCATATTTTTTAGGTATCCAATAATTATTTTATGATAAATCAAAATGAAATGAGCTCAAGATTTTTAGGAGCTTCTCTTCTCTTAAAATTGTTTTCTGATCAAATATATTCACAGATTATAAAGCCAACACCACTGTGATCATCCTTCCTGATCTTCCCTGTAACACAGTAACTAAAGGTCCTCCGAATCAAGTAAATGATCTCTTTTTTTTTTCTTTCTTTCTTTTTGTTCTTTTTTTTTCGGGGGGGGGGGTGGGGAGGTTGGAGAAGAGATGAGAAAAGCACGTACTTTGAAAGTCTAGGGTAATAGAGAATCCCTCACAACTCTCACTAAGTAATTTCAGTGGTTCATTGACCTCTGTTGCAAATCTACCCTTTAGCTTGCATCTGCATAATTTCAATTCCTTGCTCTAGGTTTTGTTGTCCTCTGGCAGACTGAGGCTGTTGCATCGCCAGATTTCCTTTCCCAGGGAAGGTGCTTGGGCAGGGCAGCAGCCCTTGCTGCTGCACTGGAGATAGACATTTCCTTGTTTTTCACTCAAGACAGTAGCTCTGTCCAGCTCCCTGCCCTGAAGCGTGCTCTCCCTTGCAAACTTTGCTCTCTGACAATCTTTGTATATAACATGGCTTTTATTTTTCTTCCAGATCACTGATAAAAGTGTTAGTGAACTTGGTTCAAGAAGACATCAGTTGAGAGTCACTAGAAAGATATTTTCTGCTCTCTGTTAACTTTGGAGATGTATCAGTTGGTTTCTGTCCAATCCATCTAGTGTATTTTACATCTTTCTAGCCTCTTCATTAACAAATCTTGCAAGACCAAGGCTTCCATCCACAGTCCAAGTGTCTCAATCACCCAAATATGTAAATTCACTAAAAGGAAGAGAGAAATCATATTGCTTGGATAGAATCTATTTCCTTACTTCCTAATTTGCTGGCAGAAACCATACAACTGCCTTCTAATTCCCCATTAAGTAAATATCACATTAGCTACTGATTCAACATTATTTGTTTGTTATCACAAGAAAGGAACTCAAAACAAGAAAAGAAGGTTTAAGGTAGGTAGGAGGCTGTCTGGAAGAACATCTGTTCTCACTATCATCAGTTTATTGCATAGCATTAATTGCCAGTACCAGGACGATACAGCAGTGCTTCAGAGTGAAACCACCCAAGGCTCCCACATTCTAACATCAGCACAGGCCCTCTAAACAGCTGTGAGCAAAATAAAAGTGCTCTCTCCCTGTGTGAATAACACTTCCCAGCAATGCACCTAATGTGGTAAGCAAGGGTGGCTTCTTGAGGAAATTGAAGGAAAAATAGGCCTTGTCCAAAATAACCCCCATCACAGCCTTTTTTTTTTTTTTCCCAGTTTTTTTTCTTTGTTTTCTGTTAAGGGGAGGGGGAGCTGCAAGAAGGCTCAGGCAGAGACAAAAGACTAGATTTGTCTTCAAATAGCAGCACTTAAATGCTAAGCCCCGGCCACGGCAGGTGTTTCAATCCCTGATGAGCAGGTGCAGCAAACTGGCTATTGGGTCTTGCAATGCCCTCCAGCCAGATTAGACCATTCATTCATGGAAAGAAAAGGAATGTGCAAAGCCACTGGGGATCTGGCCAAACGCTGGGTGACTCCCAAGACCGCCAGGCTCTGAAAATGCCCAAGGCCAAAATAGTGGGAGCCTCCACTCTTCGTGCCTGCCTTGCATCTGTTGCTGTGTCTCCTTGAGTGAGCGTGGCAGAGCCTGCGCCACGCGTGGTCCCATCCTGCACCGTCCCTTGTGCAGTACTGGCACTGCTGTCTCCTCCTGTCCTGGGGAGGCAAACCTGGGCAGGAAGGCAGTGAAGGAAGCATCGTTGAGGGATGGGAGCTGAGACCCAGAGGGTACCTCACATACCCTGCCCCATGGGCAGAAAGAGGAGCTGCACTGCTGGCACAGGTGGCAAGGGTGTGTGCAGGGCTGCACTTACAGCACGGGCTCAGCCTCTGCAACCTGTGCATCTGGGTTCACCTGAGAGTTTAAAGGCCAAGAATTTCTCTTGATTTGCTTCAAGCCGACGGTTTGAGCTGGAAAAGCATCACACCAATGAGTGAGGCCCCCCCCCGATATGTGGGCAGCCCAGACAGGGTGACGTGGGGACAGGGGCTCCTCAGCAGCAGCCCCTCACCAGGCAGCTGGGTCCCACACCCCCTGTGATTGTGCCTGTGTGGGACGGGGCCCACGGGGGAGACACATGTTTCTCCTAAAATGCTGCAAAATGCGAAACAGCTGAGTGCCGCCTGTGTGGGGCGGCCATGCTGCCAGCAGCTGGCTGAACCCCACACAACTCCACGGCTGCCAGTGTGGGATGACGTGCCACACGCATTCCTGGGGGGGCACAGTGTGCCTGCACAGGCTGGGGGACCTGCTGGGTGAGCATCACTCCTCTCACTGTTCTTGGTCCTCTCTATGGGTTAAAGCTTTCACCTCTTTACCTCCTCCTCAGCCACACGCAGCCTCCTGTTTCCCCACACCCTGCAAAAATGAGACAACAGCAGGTGTGTTTGGGGCAGACCCCACAGTCCTGCATTTGTCATTTGTGGGTGGGATATATGGCAGCACAAAAGCCAGCAAAGAAATGGATGTATTGGCAAAGGGCAGGCTTCTTCCGCCTCCTGCTTATTAGCTCCACAACTACCATTAAAACAGACACCTCATTAATGGCTTGTAATGAGCACCAATAAAGCATGTGCTGGCAAATAATAAATATATGTGGTTATTTGAGATGTCAATTACAAGTGTAGCTGATGTTGTTGGACGACTCAGTTCTGAAATATTATGGTTGGGCAGGATTGCACCAGCTAGTCACAGCTTGGTAACAAGGAGTTGGCAGATTGACCAGGCCTTCCTTCCCCTTGGAGGGTGCTGCTTGCTTTCCTTCCATTCTCTCAGGCAACTCAGTGGGTGTGATAAAGAGCACATTCTCTGATGCATATTTCTGCAGAAAATATCTTCCTGCCCGGAACAGTGCCAACATATACCTGTAGAAATAATTTCTGCAAAGAGTCAAATTATGTGGCCATGATCTAGGAAAGCTCTTAGAAGCATGATGAATTGTAAGCATCACTTGCTCCACTGGAATGGGTATAGAAGTAGAGTGTAGGTGTTTGTGGAATAGTCTGAGATTCCAGAAACACTTTGCAAAGCATAAATTATGGTCCTGAATCTTATACAGATTCTACTATAGGTGCTACTTATTCAGGGAATGAACCTAGGGAACTTGGGGAAGTGAGGATCTAAAAAACAAGATAACCTAATCACAAGGTACCTCAGCAGGGATGAGTACAGCAACTGGTGATAGGGAGGAGGTAGGCAGCAGGGTGGCTGCTCCCTGTGCTCAGGAGCCAGCCTGCTGATGTCGTCTACTCCCTGTTCATTTCTTGTCCTTATGGAGTAGCTCCTGGAGGTTTTTTAAAAATTCAACCTAACTCCCACAGTGGGAAGTGCCAAGGGTTGTTCTGTCTGTGACTACATGGGAACTGAAACCCAAAAGACAAGTCTGTTATTCTGGTAAGGGCACTCTCATGAGCCCTTTGCAAAGCAGTTACCAGCTGGGTCCGCCCTGATGTCACAAGTTGCAGGTCTGTTGGCTGCACTGGGGACCAGAGCATCCTATCAAGCCTGTACAGCTGCAGAGCTCATCCAGGGCAGGGCAGGCTCAGAGGTGGCTTTGGACCCATACTTTTCCCCAGGTTTTGGGTAGCAGCATGGGAAGACTACTAGAAACTCACATTGGAGCCATCAGGGCACGCATCAGGACCTCCATGAAGGAGTGTCTTACTCAGATCCCACTGCCTCCAGGCATCCATGTGCCGCAAAGACTGCCTATGGATGATGGACGTGGGAGAGATGCCCCATACACAGCCTTCAAGCTACCAAGATTGTGCCTCCACCTGATTAAATTGCACCTGTTCTGTCACCCATGAGCTTACTGGCTTAGAAAGGAAGGATGAATTTGTCCCAGATGGCCAAAATACTATTGAAAAGGCTATTTCAGTAATTTGCTTGACAAGTAGGTGCTAAAAACCCTTAGAAGACTTTAAACAACTGCGGTTTTGTGAGGCTGGCTCATCAAAGGAAAGTCTTTAAAAATTAATCATGGGCAAAGTAACCTGCCTTATTCCCTCACAAGAAGGGGCACAAGACAAAGAACACTGGTTATTTCTGCAGCTGCCCCCTCAGACTGCCCTCCAAGGTTGGATGACACCCTGGGAGAGTGGGAGAGCATGGGGCAGGGACATTTCAGGTTGGCATACATGGCAGAGCAGTGATTTTACTCTGCAATCATAATAAGCACTAGGGGAGAGAGGAAAGGGAAGATCAACAAGCTTCCATAGTGCAAACATACATCCCGGTCTGGCAGCAATGCATCACAGCCATCCTCTCTCAGGCTCTTTGGGTGGGCATGTTTACAGCACAGAGCAGAGCACTAGCAGGGGCATGAGGAAAGCATCACAGCTGCAGCAAAGTTTGGTTAGACCTCCTGAGTTTATCACAGCATTTTTGATTTTGGGAGGCAGATGATACCTATCTGCAGCAGGCAACCCCTTGCACACAGAGGGTATACCAGAGAGTGGTCCTCCCTGTGTCCGGTGTACACCAGCACCACCAAGCATGCAGCCCTGATCTGCTGGCTCTTCTTCTCTCTTGATACATGGTCTAATGTATGTCTCAAGAAACTTTTCAAATGAGATGCCTTGTGTACCCCCAGCTTCTGATGCAGTAATGAATGAAGGGTGCAAAGTGGCATGTTTGCCCTTGATTTTTCAGGTTCTGTAGAATAACTCATGGCTCAAATTTTGGAGGCATCTTTAGCATGTTTCTCACCCCTTTCACCTACACAGCCTTTCATCTGTAATAAACTCCTGTAGCATAAGGAGGTAGGACCCCAGGGGCAGATGAACACTCTCCTGTGTATCTACAGCATGCTAGCAGGCTGCAGGTTCAGGCACATGATACTGTATGTCATCTTGCACAACCAAAATGTAGCTGCTGGGAGTGAGCTTGGATTCATGGGGCTGGCTTGAATACTTTGAAGTTGATCCCTTGCAAGCATTTTTTTTACCTCCAAAGCACTGTGTCTAGAAAGCAAGACCAAAGAAACCTGGGGCTTGAAAAATCCTGAGACACTATCATTTTCACTGCCAGCGCTGCAAATGCCTCCTTTGATACGCTTCAGACAGATGCATTATTTGTGCTGTAATTTGGCACGGATTTTGCTCCCCTATTTGTATAGTGTGCCAGGTGCCTTGCTGTTCATGAACCCAACCCCACTGCTACTAAGGAGCCAGGAAAGCAAACAGGCAGTGGTGACATGCCAGTGGTACAAAACGCTCTCATCTCTGGAGGCCAGCAGTAAGGGCAGGCGTGTAAGGCATGAGCTAATACCCGAACAGCAGCCAAGAGGTTGAATGTGCCTTCTCATTTCCTCTGCTTCGGGAGGTTAAAGGTGGGCCTTTCATGTTCCTTAAGTGTAGCTTTGGTTTTGATGACTCAAACTAATCACACATGGTTGGACACCTATATTTATAGTAGATTGTGCCTCTTTGTAGCTCTCCCACCACCATGGAGCTTTCTAGCCTTTTAAGAAAGAGCTGGGAGTTATCAACTTGAAATTAATATTGAATTTTTTACTAATTTCAAATGCTTCATCCTTTTCTCTCCATGTTTTGCTTGCCTCGAGCCCATGATTGCTTGTTTCCTTATCTAGTGTGCCCCTCTCACTTGCATGCTGTCCCCAGCTTGTTTGGCAGCAAGCTCTGCAGACACAGGACTTGTCCAAGTCCTCCTCCCAGCTCTGCCAGTAACATTTGCAGGAAGAAGTTTCCCATTAAATGTGAGGTGTTAACTGTTCTCCTGCCTACATATTCCAAGATGTTTCCTGCTCATATTTCAGGAGCGGTCTGCGATGTTGCAACCCCCACTGGGGCCGTTCTGTCAGTCCAAGCATTTAATTAGCTAATTACAACCTGCTGACATGAATACACAGAATATGGTGTTCGAAGAGCAATTTTTTTTTCAATTCATTTATTATTAACCCCCAGTAAACATCTGATATGCTCTTCCCCGAGGGGACAGAGTGGTAATTGGTCCCTTGAACACTGAGTTCCCTTTCTAATCTGCCTGAGCTGGAGCCGAGTGTCACCATCTGTCAGTGTTTGCATATACAGCCCACTGCGCGTTTCACGTGGTGAAAGGGGAGAAAGAGAAAAAGGAAGCTGGAAAATCTCAGGGAAGGATTTTGAATGTAGTCAGGTCCCAGCTCCTCTGCCTGTCATTCACCGCTCGCACATCTGCACCCGTCCCGGCAGGCGGTGCGGAGGGCCCAGATGAAATGCCCTGCCCAGGGTGCTGCGCTAATTGGGCTGGCTATCGTTAGCCCTGCTTTCTTCCCTGCTTCACCAGGCATCTGTATCATGTCTGAGGTAGTGGTGGAAATTACTCTCCCCTCCAGCATTCTGACCAAAGTGCCACAAAGCAGCAATAACTGGGTGATTTTTTTGGAGGGGACAAGGATGTCTTACAAATACAAAGTGGTATGGGCACCTGATCCCTGGGGAAGCACCACAGCTGGAGACTCTCTGGTGAGCCCAAATCTACCAAATGAGGCTTGGCTGAACTGCTCAGTGCTACTGAAAGGAAAGAAACTGATGTTTGTGTTAAAACAGCTCCTACAGGACCCCCTGGTGCTATTCCATTTGGAGCTGTGGCAGTGTGAGTCAGGGTGGAGACAAACCCTGCTCTAAAGAGCCAGGAAGGACACAGGCTGCAGCAGGGGAGTGGCAAGTGGGAGCAATGAGCAGGGGGTCACAGCAGGGCAGGGTGGCTTCTGCAGTGTGCCCAACGAGCATGGCTCAGCTTTCCCCTCCCACTCAGATGACTTATTCCCATCACACAAAGCTTCCTCCCCAGCAGTATCAGAAAGACTTAAACCAAACTCCTAAGTATTGACATAAAAAAATCCTAGCAGCTCAGGAAACTTCCAGAGGACTTCTTTATGGTATTTTAAAGCATCTAGACACCAATAGTATTCATGCTGCTCCAGTACCTGCTTTCTATGAATGCAGCGCTGGTTGCCAAAATGTAGTAAATGCTAGGAAATACCTAGAAAAAACAAGACTTTAGACTTTGATTGCGCCCATAGAGACATTTCTGCTTAATATGGTGAGTGAGGTGCGGTGGTCTGCAGTATTTTCACAGTGGTACATGTGAGGGTCCACAGTTAGAAAAGGCAAAGTGGAAACAAAGAAAGAAGCAGGTGAATCTGGGAACACAAAGGGGTAAGGGAACTTTGATTATAAGTAACAAAAACTAGCTTACACTCTCATCAGATATCAAGATATCAAGAACAAAAATACGCAACTGTCTTTGGACTTACGAATATGTAATTTGCCCACATTGGCCTTGGAGGAAAACTCAAGGATCCAGAGGTAACATAAAAATAAATAAAAAATAAATAAATGAGAAAAAGAAATAAAATTTATGTCAAGGGGATACAGGGGAACGTCAAGTACATTGAGCTAGTTGGTTTAAAGGCAGATGACTGTAGACACTTTGTCTCTGTGCCACCCTGCACAGATGGGGAAAGCTGGTGGTTATCCAGAGCTTGCCCTGTAAGAGTGAATCAAGCATGGGCAGATAACATCACTGAGCCTAAGACCCGCACATTCAACCCTTGGAGGAGAAAAAAAACCTTATAGTGCAGCGGCTGGATGGTTTAAACAGAGACTAACTTCTGGCTAGACTTCTTTGGCTCCAAAAATTGATGTTATCAGGGCTCTGGCTCTGACCCCAGCATGGCTTTTTTGTGTGTGCACATAGCAATGAACCCATCACAACGCCAGTTAACAGCATTCTCTACAGCAATGTGTCAATTTCTAATTATTTCCGATACACAGCATAGCAAAAATTTCTGCTTCAAGAGACCTTGAGGATCTGTTGATCTTTAGAAAGCCTTGACTTGCAGTTCAAGTACAGGCTAGTGATATTTTGTCATCCTGAAAGATCATTCAAAGGTGCTAAGGGAAAAACCTCTGCTATGCACAGATGTGAATCAGAAGGCCATAAATGTTGGGTTTACAGAGTTTTCCTCAGCCTTTAGATCTGGGAACCAAGCATGAACTTCATCTTACTTCAGAGGTATTTGGTTGTTCGATGTGGTCCCTCTGCTCCTGGAAAAGAAAGGTTCCATTCTGATACAATTTTTGTGTGTGTGGTCCAGTACACCAAAGGTGTGTGCCTGTCTCCTCCTGGGAAATGTTTTCTCTCCAGGTCCCTGTGGATGGATGGAATGAGCCCCAGCAAGCAGATCGACAGCAGCATCTCTTGAGAGGAACCCTGTAAATCAACATTTGCGGGTGTCAGGGCAGTCCTTTGCACATATTTGCAGGGGCCCCTGCAGGGCCTGATAGGACATCATTCCATGGGAAGGGAGAAAGCTGCGTGTTTCTGCCTTGACAGGGGTGGCACAGCTGTAATAGTGGGTGAGGGCAGAAAGCTGCTGGTGGTGATACTCCAGAAAACAGTGGAGGCATCCCCGACACAGCTCCAAGGCCCTGCTGCTGCTCTTCCCTATGTGCAGCTCTCCTTGTACCTCTGTCACCCTCAAAGCAAGGCTCAGGCAGGCACCAGACACTCCTAGCTCACAATTTTAAGCATTTCCTCCATGAATAGGGGATTTCCATGCATGGCCCTGGCTATTCTGGATGAGCAGAGGACAGGGCCCTTGTCATGGGCCTTGGCACATTTGTGTTAAGCAGGTTTTGGGTAGATGCCATGTGCAAATGGATATAGAGCATTTCAGCTGTTCCCTTGTTGTTTGCTGCAACAAAAAGACATAATAATTTCACTGAACCCTGCTGATAGTGCAGAAAATGTTTGTCTTCTCTTTTAGCTGCCCTGGCTTTTTTTTGGTCTTTTTTTTTTTTTTTTCTTTTAATGTGGTATTATTCAAACAGGTTGGCTACTGACAACTGAGATCATGATGGCAAAGGCAGTTTAAAAAAAATCATGAATTAATTATTTTCTCCCATGCCTGGCTGTATCACTTATCAGGCCTTCAATGGGAGCACTGGCCCAGCTCCCTTACCACGTGCACACTAATGGCTTGCTCCTCTATTATCCCTTTTGATCAGACACAGGTGGACAACAAGGCCTCCTCCTTGTCTGTTGAAAAAGGTGCACACTGTTGTCAGGGTGATTATATCTAATTACATCCCAGTTAATTATCAGACGTGAATAATTATGGCAGAGTTACTCTCCTCCAGAGATAGGTGCATCTTCCAGATGTCACACTGCGGTCTCCACAGGGCAATTTCCCAAGACCTTTTGTTGGGATGTGCTGGCTGCAGGAAGGGGCTGTGGGGGAGCTGCTGAGACCCATCAGGGACCAAACAGTCCAGTGGTCTTCACTTGCCCTCCCTGAACTCACAGCTAACTGGGCTGAGTTGCTTTTTGTTGTACTGGTAACAGAGCCCCCATTCCCCTCCTGCTGCACCACTGGGGTGGAGGAGGTAGAGGAAAACCAAGAGTGAAGTTGAGACTGGGATAAGTGAGGGGTGGGGAGGAAGAGGTTTTAAGATTTTGTTTTATTTTTCTTTATCCTACTCTGATTTGTTTGGTAATAAATTAATTTCCCCAAGTGGAGTCTGTTTTGCCCCTGATGGTAATCAGTGAGTGATCTGTCCCCACCCTTACCTTGACCCACAAGCCTTTTGTTATATTTTCTGTCCCCTGCCTGGCTTAGTAGAGAGGAGTGCCTTTGGTGGACACCTGGCACCGAGCCAGGGTCAACTCACATCTCATGAGTGATGCTTATGTGTGTGTCCTGATGGACTAGATCAGGTGACAGCAGTCATCTCAAACCCCATGTGTTCATTTTGCCTGCAGCTTCTGTACAGTCTCCTCAGCCTGGATCTAGCTGTTCTCTGAAAGTTGTGAATCTCTCTGACAACCTGAAAACAGCAAATATTTAAAAAAAAAAAATTGATCTATTTGATTCGGTGTAATATATGACTGCTTTCACTTCAAAGGCTACTCCAGAGTCTGCACTGTGGGCAAGAGCAAGAAAAAAACAGTGGCACAAAAACCACCCCAAACATTTATCTAAGACATGCATGTCAAGCATGCACAAGTTTATAACCGTTTGTATTAAACTCACTTGAATATTTAATTTCATGCCGTAATTGCCTCACTATGAAGACACAACAGAGACTTCTCTCATAGGTGTTTTCCTAGGTCCTTAACCTAAAATGTTGCATCCTCATTGTTACTAAGTGAAAAAAGAAAGGCATAAAAATAAAATAAAAGCGATCAGCCTCCAAGATTCTTTAGTATAATTCTGACATTCTCTTTATAGTACAAATATCAAGCCTTACTTTGAGTCTCAGTATGATTTTGGGCTCAGAAGATGCATCTGCATTATCATTTGAATTTGAATCTGAGAATCTGAGATGTGATTTTGAATAGTTTCTCACTATGGTCCTCATGGGCCACACTTTGCTTCACAGGCTGGAGTGACCATTTCTACCTAGTGCCTTTCGAGTGGATGAATATAAACTACAGTGCACACACCAGGAGGGCAATGGACAGCCTGCTGCCACTGAATGTCTGTTCTGTGGGATCAGAGCAGATGTAGTCCCATGTGACAGTCCCAAGGGCACACGGCATGGGTGGTGGGTCCTCAGCACCTGCCGTTCACTCCACAAGCCCACTCCTACCCTGACAAACCACTTGCTGTTAAAGGTTTAGCAACTGATGTCTGGTGGCATTGAGGCAAATGATACATGTGCTAAAAATTTCTGTTCTTGATTAGCTCTGAAATTACTATTTTTCCAATTTGCCCACTCCTCTCTTGTGTCTGGATTGTAACACAGGTCAACTAGGTTTTCTGTTTGCTAGCAGTATATCACAACCTACTCTTATGGTATTTATACAACATCAGCACTTTTTCACCTTTTTAAAAATGTAAATTCTCCAGTCTTTTCAGTCTTTTCTCAGATGGGAAATTTCACACGCTCTTTTCCATTCCTGTCACCTTTCTCTGAACTCTGTCTTGCTCTGGTGCAGGCTTCTTGTGAAACTTGGGAGTATTGGGTGTCCAGTCCTGCATATTTTATTCCAAATGTGAATGCATCATCAACGTACATAATTAATTGCTTGCATTTTACACATTATTCTCTATCTTGCTCCTTTTGCAGTCTAACATCTTGCCTGACCAATAAATTAGAGCTGTGCTCTGCATCCAAATGATCACTGAGACGTCCACTGTGACACTCAGCTGCTTTCCCCAAGCCACTGCAGGTAATTGAGAGCCCTGTAAGGCATATGAGCACATCCATTTTTTTTCTCCCCTTCAGTGTGCAACACTTTGTCTGAACAGAGCTGAACCTTGTATGACACCATGTCACCCATTCATTTAGTCAGATAAGGTGCCTCTGAAGTTGCTGTCAGACTTTTCAGATTTGACTAATTCTGTATTCTTTGCAGATTTGGTGCATTCACAAACACCTTTTTTTTGCAGATCTTTCCTGAGTATCCTGGGCAACCCAGGAGGCCATATGGATCCTTAAAAAACCTGAAAGGCAAATTTTTGCTATGATGAAATATATACTTAAACCTAATTTCTTTTTTTACTGCCTCAGAGTTAAATAAAACTCTCACATGAGCAAACATTATATGGGAATTTTTTTTCTCTCCTTTTTTTGCTGTCCTCTCTCAGTATCCAGGGCTAGTCCACCCATATAGGTGCAAGGAGAAAAAAACAGAGTCCATTAAAAGTCAGCAAGAGGAGAAATCTCACTCCAAGACCACGCCAAAAACAGCGAGAACATACTGTGGTACACACTGGTATCTACTGACAGCTTTGTGTCTATCGGGGTAATGTTCCTCTATTATATTGTAATTAAAACACCACCATTTTCCTTTATTTCTCTTATTGACTGAGGTTTCAGGAGCATTGCGTGTCCGACCCTGGTTTTATTTCACTTTTATTTTGAGGGTAGAGCAGTGCACGATATGGCGTTGCCCAAGACTGGCAGATTCCAACGTGGCGTGGAAGAGAGGGACAGGAAAGGTGCCAAGAAGGAATTAAGTCTGCATTCTGCCAGAACAATGCCGCATCATACAGACGTATCCTGGAGCACACAGCACCCTAGTGATAATTTTACAGAATTAATTTTCCCAAAATGAAAAAAAAAAAAAAAAGGCAACAGCACAGAAAGGATGAGGCAAATTACCAACACTAATCAGTCTCTCTCTCTCTTCCCTTTCTCCTTGTATGATAATTATGATAATTAACAAGCTAACAAGCTTCTAGTAAAAACAGTTCCAGAATTTCAATGTATAATTAATATTTACATCCATAACAAGTTGTCATTTATGGTGCATGTTGATTTTCTTTTTCAAAGGAAATTGTGCTTTATACTCAGAAAAGAAAAATCCTTCAAGAACATGCACTAAAAAGGCATCCTAAATTCAGAAATCTTGTCCTTATTTGCTATTTATTTATGCAGGGATATGCAAGTGTTTTAACATCTGGGTTTATACAAATTATGAGTGCACATATATAAATTGATGCAGTTTAATCTTTTTCTTCACAGAAGGCCATAAATCCACCACCATATTTAAAATCCCTTGTGTTCCAGGTGCATCCTTGTCCATAACCTTGTATCATCTTTTAGTGACCTGTAAAACCAAGTTCAGGTGACTAGTCATTTCCAGAAATGATGGGTCCTTATTATGCAAAACAGCTGCTCGTTCCTGCACGTTTTCTTCAAGAAAGCTGCATCTGCAGTTTTCCACCTGCCAGGAAATATAGAGCAGGAGGCAAATACTTCATTGAAATAGGCTCAAATTTCTCAATGCTCATGCAGGGTGATAGCCATGCTTGGATAACACAGTGATGATGTTATGCCTAGAGAAGTAACAGCCACTTCTCTTTTGAGTATAAAACATATAGGGCAGCTGGGTAAACTGGCTCCAACAAACACCTTTAAACTGTGTTAGAGCTGAAGGATGTTATAACCTGAGAAGACTGGTACTATCTCAAGTGTAGGTTTTGATTTGAGTTCCTCTTATCTATCTGTGATGGTCCTTGTCTGACCTTATGGCAAATGGCTGTCCTCAGATTCTCCCAAGAAGATGGCATGTCTTAGTTTGAAAAGACAGGCATCTGCTAAGGGAGGTAGTAGCCTCCCTTGAAAGGGAGAATATAAACCCCCTCCCTCCAAATTGTTATAATTTTGAAATTAAGAGGCTCTCAGGCAAAGATACGGGAGTAGGAATAGCAGTTCTTTATTAGGGAAAAAATAAAAGTGAAATAAAAATGCAGTAATACAAAACAACTCTGTCAGGGTCAGAATACAACCTGACACCCTGTGGGTCAGGGTGTTGGTAGCAGTCCGAATGAATGGTGGCTGCAGTCCTCCTGGAGTGTGGTTCTGTTGAAGCAGTGATCCTGTAGAAGGGTGTAATTTTCTTCTGAAGATGGTGTGGTGGTGCTGGTGGTGGTATAAATGGGTCTAGTCTTCCTCTGTGAATCCAGTGGAAAAGGCTCACTCCGGTGTTCCAAATTTCAGATTATATCCAGGTAGGAATGCTTGGCTCCTCCCTCTGGACAGACCATCTCACAATGGCATGATGTAACTTTATCAGTCATGCAGTGACACTCAATGGACCATTAACAGAAAATATTTTCTGGAGGGAAGAGATAAAGAAAACTGCCCCACCTGGTTTTTAACAGGTGGCCCAATTAACAGAAGATAACTGCCCCACCTCAAACAGATGGCAATAGAATACACACCCCCAGCCACATGTTGCATTTCCAACCCAAGACATGGCATTTCAAAGAAGTAACTGAAGGAGATGGGACAGTGATTTACTTGGCATCAAAAAAGAGGCTAAATGTTCAAGAAAATCTCTAGAGATATATACAGAGAAGAGAAGCATTGAGAGATACAGCCAAGAAAAATTCTGGAAAGATTTATTGTTCTTATTCATTAATATTTGATTCAACAATGTATGTTCTTTGGCCAGTTGGTTTTCAGGTGTCGTCTTCCCCACAAGTTCAATAACCACAGGAAGCATGGGTAGTAGGGTGAAGGGCTTGTTCCACTGATCCAGCCCCAAGGGAAGGTGCTGCAGGGGGGGAGCCAGCTCATCCTCCAGCTCCCTCCGGTGGAGACCACAGCCCATGCTCCTGGGGTACCTGCTTGACAGGAGGGTTGGGAATAGGGAACAAGGGAAAGAAAAAGGGAGGGAATACACACGGGGGAAACTAGGGTGGCTTTTTGTCTCTTTAACACACAAGTATTCCAGAAAAGGAAAGGCACTATAAATATACACAGCCTAGAGAGAAACTCACAGGAATAGTCAACTTCAGAAGGGAGTCAACACTTGATATTTAAGTTGGAACCAAAGGTAGATTATTCATAAGTGAAACTGGACCTGAATTCTGGCATAACTTATTTGCTAGATGAGATGAAATATGTGGTCTAGATATACAGTCAAGTCCACAGAACCTGAACTAATTAAAACACTTCATTAAATCAGTCACATCCCAACTGTGGAGCATTCATCTACACCAAGTCATCATTCTGTACAATATTTCATGACAAAAAAAAAAAAAAAAAACGGGAAGAGTTATGACCATGTGCTTCTTCCAAATTACTACACAGACAGATCCCTGTAAACTTTGGTAGCGAAGTCATCTTGTCAGTGTTTCTTAAGTGACTGGCAAACTGGATGAATTCCTTACAAATTCCTTACACTCATCTTGCTTGGATGCTTGCACACAATTGATTAAATATGCACAAAAAGTGAGAACAGAAATACACCTAAAGTGCAAACCTAGAAAATGCCTTCTAAGCTCTGACTTCTGTAGCGGTTCCAAGCCTGGAGGTGGGTATTTTGCCATGATGAAATATAGAAGAAGTATTGCACACAGGATGCTCAACAGCTGTTGGGCCATACATTTGATTAATAAGGGCAAAATAATGACACAGGAGACTTAGATTTCTTCCACAAAGCATTTCACCTGGTACCATATGGCAATTAATTAAGAAACTAGGACATTACAAGATAAAAGCTCTTTGAATTTAAGATTTTTTTAAATTTATTAAAAATTAACTGATTCTTCTCAAAGTGTGATTTGAAATGAGAAATCTTTATTGTGGGCTTCAACCTCCGTAAGTGGGTGTGACTTTTATATATATATATATATATATATATATATATATATATTTGTATCTATTTTTATCAGTGGAGATAAAAAAGTTTTAGCATTGCAGGTGGCACAAGATAACACTTCTATTTATCTATGTGCAATTCAAGAATTATGGTAGGAGTTAGGCAGTTCATATGGTCCTCTCAAGCCATAAAATATTTTGATGGAATGAAATCCCTTTTTTCTTGTGGAAACTGAAGCATTTCTCTGCTGTTGTCAGTCACTTACTAAATATGCACTGATCCAAGTGTGTGACTATTTAGAGATTGCTTAGGCAAGGAAACAGTTCAACAGCTATATGGAGGCAAATTTACAGCAGTGCTACTGTCAGTAAGAAGTAGGGCGCAAAACTCCTTTAAGAGGGACTAAATAATAAGCTTCAGGTGAAAAAGAGGAAATTGGAGGGACACATTCTTGCAGGACTTACAGTTGAATCAGGGGAGCCTCTTGGGACGAAAGAACAAACCTACCTAGCCGTAATCCTGAATGAAGGCTACCAAATGGAAAAGAAGTTGAAAAACTTACAAAGTTTTACCTCTTCCCAACTCTTCTGAGGGATAAGAAATAAATTTAGACGTATATGTGTGTGTGTGTGTGTGTGTGTATGTGTGTAGGCATGCTTATTATTTCTTCAGATCTTTCTCTCATGTTGTTCTTAGCAGTTTGTTACACTATGTTAGATTCTGGCACAAAGCCTGCCTGTGCCTTTGTATGCTTGTACTGGGTCTGCAGCTCCAGAGAACCCCAGAGGACACAGTTTTGGAAAGGGCTGGATGTGCAGCAGCAGGAGTCCACAGCTCACAGCACAAAGCCAGGATTTTCCTGAGACCCCACACTGGGCTGTGAGTGATTCCATGATGAAAATTCTGGTTAAAGACAATTTTGTCTCACTTTTGACTGACACTGAACAAACAGAAAAACATTTCTCACAGGTGAGAAACATTGATTGTTACTTGGTGGTGAACTAAAAATTTGACATGGACTTTATCACATCCTTGGAGGATGCCCCAACAAAGCTTCACTTACTTAAGAATCAAGCTTTGTTATTAGCACAGGGAACTCAGTTTTGTTGGGAAAAGAAGACCACTGGCTGCTTTATTCATCTAGGCTCTTTCTGATAGCCTGGGTTCAGACCATGGGGACAATGACTCACATCTTAAAATTAAAAGGCATCACTACACTGAGCATCCAGATTTTCAAAAGGTCCCTGTTTGATTAAATGTGTTTTAAATTAGAGTAGAGAAGGTAACAAATCTGTTCACATAATAAATAAAATCCTCCACTTGGGATGCACAATGCAAGACTTGAAGTACCAAGAAGCTGTTCTCATCTCAGAACATGGCTGCAATAGGGAAGTAATCCAGAGTGGCTACTCTGTTAACTTCCAGCATGGACTTACTTATTTTCTATGGAGTGCTGCCTACATTTAGCTGGTTCTGGAGGTGAGTTAAGTGGAGAGACCAGTAGATGTTCTTTTGTGACAAACAAAGGCATCTGTTTAAGGAGATGATTCAGAGCATTGTTTTAAATTCACCCCCTCGCACACACTCACTTATTTTGTCTCCCAATGGGGACAGATGCTGAGCCTACAGAAATGTAGGTGCTATTGGAGATATGTTCACTGGGAAAAAAAAACATGTAGCTTTTCATCATGGGAGATGCACTGCTGCTCTCTATTATGCTCCTTGATTGGGAACATTTAATCCGATGTGCCCTCAGACAGAACTTCTTGCTATATGTTATTCTGCAAAACACTTGAGCAAGAGGCAGGGCAAGCTTACTGTGACAGTCAGGGCAGGATGGCTTTTCAGACTGGAAGGGGGTGGGTGCCCTGCAGCATGCCATCCTTCATCTCCCAGAGAGGCTACAGTGTGTAATTCAGAGCTCCCAGCTCATGCCTGTGCAATCCACTGCCTCATAGCCTTGGTGGCTGGAAACTAAAGGTGGATGGAGCAGTCTGGAAGCTGCAATAAGATTTGCCCAGCCATGCCTAAAGGTGAGCTGGGTGGACACTCTAAGCAGTGAGGCTGAGTGAATGGGCTTGATCTTCAGGTGATCTCATATACTTCTGAATTGATTGGGCAGGGCTCTGTGCCTGCTCATGTATGGCAAGACCTGTGATGGGTATGGGATGTGAATGCATCATTGCGCAGCTCTCCCTCTAGACAGGATAATACAGTCTCCTCTGTGTACAATTCCCAGCATGTAAAGAGAGCTAGGGAAAGCTACTAACTCTTGCCAATCTTGCTCTGCATGGTACTTTAGGGCAATAACTCCCTGGAAACTCCCTTTTGTTCCCAGGAGAAAAGCCATCCACGACTCTCTTGACTCAGTCAGGACCATCCTTTATTCTCCATCAGTGCTAACCCAAACCCTTTTAAGCTAAAAGGTAACACATGTAAATCTAAAAAGATTCCATAGGAATCAACAGAAGTTTTTCATGTAAACATGGGATCTGTACACAGCAGAAGAGGGAGTGATGAGGAAAAGAAGAAAGGAAGGAAAGCAAGGAAGCCCATGCCCAACACCAGGAGCCTTGACTATACTGATTATAAAACATAAGACAGGTACAATTGTTTGCATTTTATTCATGAGAAAGTGAAGCTCTCTCTCCCTCACATATTCTTTATTTTTGTCTTCTAAATCTACTCTGTTTCAGCTGGTAGCCATTCCTCCTTGTCCTGTTGCAATGCACTCTTGTAATGCCTGTACATTCACTGCATTTTACTTTATGTTGAATATGACTCTGAATTCATGAATACCATTGCTTGTCCGTGTGTCTCACTGGGACTTTGGACCTTAGGCTGCATTCTTGCTACCCTCAAACTTAGAGATTCCAAATGTGTAGGCACCATTAGAACTAATTTCCCCAAATCTGTTCCATTTTTGCACTCTGCACACATGGCTTTTAGTCATGCTTTTCATGCAAGAAAGCTCCATACAAAACAAGTGATCTCTCACCCAAAAGGGAGAACAGAGAAATGCCGGGGACATGGCCACAGTCCCCAGTCCCCAGTTTCTTGCCCTCATTCTTCTGAGTGGGAGCATGGGCTCATTGCCTGCCTTTTTTTCCTGGAGCCGGTTCTGCCTTCTGGCCTGTTCTCTGCACTTGCATGGAAAGAAAATGCCCATCGCCTTGTCTTCTTACAGGCCATTCACATAAAGGAAAATAAAGAGCTTTGCCTTAGTCAGAACATGTCAGCATTTGAGTCAATGGCAAACCTGATTTATTTTTTCTCCCAGTAGGTAAGAATGTGCTTCTGTGCAGAATAACAGAAGATATCCTCCACCACCCCCTCCTCGTTGCCTATTTATTTTCTCCCAGTTAAGTCTGTGAGGAAATCCTCTTGGTAAAGCCAGTTAATAAGATTAGATAAATGTCTTTGAAACCAAAATGCTGATATAAAAATCAGAACAACAGAGCACCAGCTGGCTTTTCTTTTGCTCATTCAAATGCAGCTGGAACACCACAGCCAGTAACGTGCAAACTGGGAGTGATAATCAATAAGCAGTGAAACAAGAGCAAGATGCCTCTGGAGGAATTTTCCCTTGGTGAGAAAGATGGATTAACTCTAATTCTCAAGGCACATGAACAAAAAGCATTTGCCTAAATTCAGACATAGTTTAAATACTGCTCTGGAGAACCGTGACAGCCTGAAATAGCAGTGAAACAAGATCCTCAGGACACAGCCAATGATGATATTTAATGTAGGCATTGGCTTTTTTTAATGCAAGGTAGCTGCTGCATTGTATAATAAGGAACATATAATAACTATGTATAATGATTAAAGGCTGTTTAGTTAAGGACACAGGGTGAGAGAATGATATTGCTGACTATTATAGCTCTGTGCATACAGAGGCATGCAGTTCTGGGCAGCTTATCCAGCAGGATGCTGTGTACACAGCAGGCTAAAGACAGAAACATTAACTAAATCACAAGTTCGGATCATTTATCTTATCGTCGCATGGGGGAAGAGTTTATCTTTCAAGCAGGCACACCTGCTCTCCTTGTAAAACTTTACTCATTCCATTGCCAACCGCGTTCTTTCTTCTTGTTCAAACATGCCGCTGCAGGAGTGGGATGGAGCCTAGGGTGGGTGTCCTTCTCTCCTGGAGCGAGCTCTCGTCTTTGCATCTGCACATCCTGTCTCAGGTGGGAACACCTGCCCGTCCCAGGGCACCGGCCCATGGCAGCAGCACAGAGGCTCCATTGCCCATTCACATCACCCACAACAAAGGTGCCGGGCTGTGATCAAAACCACTCTACAGACATTTACAGAAACAACACAAACTCCTCATTTTGTGCTTCTACTTATGGAATAAAGCCATAGGAATTAAATTTGGGAACCTGATGAAATTTGAGAGCTTGATTGGGTTGTGGTAGTCTAGTGAACTGGGTTCAAAATCTCATTAACTGGGATTTCAGATGAAACCTGTAATATCTTTCAAAATAAAACAGATATGAAATGTCAAACCTCTGGCCAAAGGGACAACTCTAAGAGGGTGGCATCAAACCCATGTGGATGAATGATCACCTCAAAAAGTATACTGAGTTAAGCAAAGTTCACATAAATACTAGAAACTGGGATTGGGATCTGAAAAGGTCATGTTAGAATTGAGAGCATGTGCCACCAAAGCGGGAATTATTTCAGTTAATCTGACCTCAATCCTAGGCAAGTCTGGTCCTATAGATGAGGAACTAAAACAACAGCAGGTGCAGGGAAATGTTACTGGGCATATCCATGAAATAACAAACCTTTTTTATGAGTGGACACTAAAAAAGCTGTGCTTGTTTAACATAAAAAAAAAAGAAGTCTGAGAAAGGATATGGTTCCTTATTATAAATACATTGAAGTGATATGCAAACATTAGACAGAGAGCAGAGCCACCCAACTAGGGGACAATATTGGCACAAGAACAAATTAATATGAATGGGCTGTGACAAGAAACTTGGACACTAGAAAAGAGTTTCTAAGCAACATGGACAAGGTTCTGGGACACCAGTACAGCAAACAGATGAGTAGGAGAGACAGATTATTTCTGGTATTTGACAGAGCTGAAAAAGATCATGTGTGATCTGGTTGACTGAACTAGCAGCATACAGCCCCTAGGAGGTGTGTAGCCCTTCTAGTCCCATCCTTGACATTTCTAAATGGTTTTCACTAACTGGGGGGGGAAACAACATACACAAAGGTCAAACTCGATATCTTTGGAAATTTTGTATAAAAACACCTGAATAAATAGAATTTATATTAGGCCAGTTTGTAAAAGTCAAAAGGAAACCAAAGCTTCCTTTTGATTGCTAACAGCTGCAATCCCTGTCATCCAGCAAGGCTGTTGGCAGGAGAATCCCCACTGTCACCCACCCACCGACATACACGGCCGGGAACTCTTGCTCACACCCTTTTTTGCTCTGAGCCTGCAGAAACCACGGCTATAGATCACCAGGCTGCAGATGCCAGGCTACAGGGCTCCCTCCATCACATATTCTGTCTTTCCCACAGACAGGACAGCACCTTGCTTGAATGTCAATGAAAAAAACTCTCAACATAACCACAGCATAGGTTTGACACAGTTAATGCTAAATTAAACTCCACTAATTAAGTACAAGTATTTGCACATGTGGTTGCTCTTTCCTGAGGTCAGTGTCTGTCTTGCTTCTGTACGTTCACCTGTTTAAAAGTAAGGGATGCTAAGAAACTCTGTTGGGCACTATTTCATATTAACTGGTATAGATAATGAACAAAAAAAAAATCCAGTCCCACAGTAAGCTCCCTTCTCCCCCCTACCCTGCTTCATTATACATATGCAAATCACATGGGAGACTAAAAGGAAAAAAAAAAAAAAGAAACATTACAAATCAGGTTAAATTGTTCAGTATTTCTAGGATGAATAATAGACTATAAATAAATAAACAACAATGGTGTGTGATAAAGCTTTAAAGCTCACAATGTGATTCCTCATGTCAAGTAACTACTGATTAATTTGAATAGAAATTAACAGCAAACTGGAAGATAATTGTGTAGAAGCTCTGTATCCGGGATCCAGAGCGCAGGTGCTAGGACACATCTGCCCCCAAGGGTAGCACAGAGACCATTATTCTTAACCAGAAAACACCCTGCCCCACTTTTACAGCAGAAGACTCAGGAGGATGGAGAAATGCTATCAATTTGATGGGCATCAGTTCTGTAATCATCCCACAGCCATGTCCCCAGAGGTATATTTAGTATCAGATGCATTTTCTACCAAATAAATATTCCAGACTTCAGTGTTAAGACACCATTAAAATGACACCATCATGCTACATGGAATACTATAAATTAGACCTTGAATATTAGAGGCCAGAGAGGAATAGCCATTACTCTCTCCCCTGCTCCCTTCTCCATCACTGTCTACCCTCCCAGAGAAAAATATTTGTAAAGGAAGCAGCTTGTCACAGCGTCTGTGACTTTGAGGCAGACACTCTTTCTGTATGATGCAGGTTCTTAAACATCAAGAAATGAGAGCTGGGAGGGTCAGCTGGAGAACATTTGCAGTTCAGAGCATGGTTTTGAAGATGTGAGCTGGGTTTGCTTTATCTTCCCTCCTTCCTCTTTTTCTCCTCCCTCTTCCCTCACATCATCTCTCCCTACCCTTCCCTTTGGCGCTATATAAACCAGAGGGCAGGGCATCCAGCTGCTTCCACAGCAGAACAATGTTTGGGCAGAGTCCATGTTGACACAAGTGCATTATATCCTGAAGGATCAACTGCAGCTTTTTGCCTTTTTTTTTTTTTTACACTTCTTTTTTATCAACTGTGAAGAATTAACCTTCTGCTTTTGCACAGATGCTATTAGTTCAAAATTTATGAGTTCATCTAATTGTCATCTCCTACCACTGTACTATCCTGCCAGTTTAAGGGCAGTATTATTTTCCCATTAATACAACCAGAAACCCTCCCCTTCCTTAACATTTAATAAAAGGTGCACATAGGACTGGCTAGACAACCAGGACTCCGTTCTTCCATCTTGGGCTTTTCTGAGCAAGGATTAAGAGGAACCTTATTGCTCTCTGCAACTACCTGAAAGGAGATTGTAACCAGATAGGACTTGATCTTCTCTCCCAAGTAACAAGCAATTAGACAAGAAGAAATGGCCTGAAGATGCACCAGGGAAGGTTTAGGCTGGATATTAGGAAAGAATTGTTCACCAAAATGGTGGTCAGGCATTGTAACAGGATGTCCAGGGAAGCAATAGATTCACCATCCCTGGAATTGTTAAAATAAAATGTATGGATACAATGTACAGCTTGAGAAGTACCTTGATCAATGCACCATCCTGCAGCTCTGAAGGGGCAAAACAGCTTCAGTCTCCTAGAGGCAGCAGCACAGCCAAAACACTCTGACTGCTTGAGAAACAGAATCATTCCTCACCATTTCAGAAAACATCCCAATTCCATACAATGCTCTTAAAGTGAAGTTCAGCCAGTGGAGTTGCTTGCAGAGAGGTGTATCTGGGACAATTCTACCTAGTATCTTTACTAGTGAAGTTCCTCACAGATTTATAACTGACATGGTCAGAACAAACAGCCTGTGATTCTTCTAGATATTCTAGGCACATTTTCTGCATGCTACAAGTTTGTTTTTTCTGGTGGCAATATTCTCCACAGTCCATGAAAAATGGATTATCTGATGGTGCTTGACTATTCTTTCTTTAATGGGATCTCTACTAAAATCAGCACAAATAAATACATTCCTCCCCCCCCTCTAAAAATTGCACATTAATGGTACAGCGTGCAGATACATTTTAGATACAGAAACATTAGATACATTTGCAGATACAAAAACAATCAAGCAAATCAAAGATTTTTGGGTTTTTTTAAAGAAACTTCCACCAAGTCTTTGTGTGTTCACTCTTCCAAAACACAATGCCGTGGTATCTCAGAGTTTCTGAAGTGGCAGTGTAGGCACTGTACTCTTATGTTTCATTGAGTGCTCGTTCAAAACAGCTGTATGTTCTATATAAAACATGTTTACATAGTAAATGTACTTCCTGTAGACACAAAGAAATGTTAATGAATAACCATTCCTGCATTTCAAATTTTGCAGGGCTGTGGGAAGGATCAGTGCATGACAAAATAGTTAATGTTCACCCACTTTCTGGCACATGAAGTCTGTTACTACAACTAATCCCTTACAGAGAAAAGAAAACATGGAAAACAAACTGGCGCTGGCTGGTTCTACTACGTTGGTTTTTTTTTTTTGTTTTTTTTTTTTTTTTTTGAGAAACTGTGAGATGCATATACATGGGAGAGGAACAGAGGAGGTATTCAGTGGAGAATGCCAGAAGGCATGGACTCCTTTTGGTAGGCAAGGCTGTTGGCTTTAATTGTATATATTGTCTTGGATTCTCACCTTCAGAAAAAAATGCCAGTTTGCTCTCACACAGTATTCACTACCCATATTTACATCCTATTGCCTGAGGCCCAGGGAAGACAAACAGCAGGCATTTTCCTTTCAATTTCTATCTGAAAATCTATATGGCTTAAAAGAGTTCTTAAATAAGAGATCTCCATTGTTCCCTGAAAATTTTTAAAAAGCAGTATCAGGTGTTCTAACTTATAGTGCTGCTCTGAAAAATCCTCAAAGAGCAAACTCATTTCTACTCTAGGCGAAGTTCTTCCAGAAACACAAAGATATTAAAGAATCTAGTATTTGCTTTGCAGCTGTGAGGTCCCACACATGATCCTCACTTCCCTGCAAAGCAAGCCACCAAATTAATGAGGTTTTGCTATACAGCAAATTTATCTAAACTAAGTGGCTCTGTCTTCCAGTCCCCTGAAAATAGACAAGCCTGAAAAAGATGTACAGCTAGAAACCAACCCCTTTCAAGGGAAACTGAAACAGCGTGGGGAGGATCCTTACCAGAGTAAAGGATCTTTCCCATAGAAGATGGAACAGGAATAGTTTACAGCAGCCAGGAATCTGCTCTGCATCTGCAGACCAATTTATGAAAAAAAGGTGATACATTACACATGGATCAGATGCACTCATGCAATGTAGGCAAAAACGAGCTCTCCTGGGGATGTTCCAACATTTCTACACAAGATTTCAGAGTGTACAAAAATCACATTATGTGAATGAAAATCTTTTCTAACTGCAACCTCTCTGCATGGTTTGAAATTGCTACTGTGGACAAGGTTTTCAAAGCCCACCCAACAAGCAATGCTCAACTAGCTCTTCTTCACAGGGCAGCATATGAGTAGCACATTTCAGTTACAACACACTGAAAAATCATTACCACAGCAATAAGGCTAAGACCTTAGTGAAATTTTCTCAATAAACACATTTCTTGATAATTATCATTTTTGTTCAAAAGATATATATTGCTTTTGAAAAAAACACCTTTTTTTGGTGCTTTCAAGCAATTAATAAATGACAATCTGATTTTTTTTCTTTTAGGAATATCAATACTTATGTAAAAACCAATATTTTATTAAATTATTTATTAATTTCAAAGAACTTATTCTTTTAAACTACATAAGGAGAGGGAAAGCTGATGGACTTCTGACAAATTCCAAAAGTCCCCAGCAAGTAGTGTGGAAAGTGTGATGAACCTCTACTTAACTACTAAAATGTTTGCAAAAAAAATTTTTTTTGGATGCATTCAATTTCTTCAAAAGTGATCTGAAACAAATGAGAAAACAGGTTTCTACAGAAGACACAATTAAAGACACATATAAACAAAACTGATGAAATCAGAAGAAAACTTGATTTTTTTAAATACATATCCTAAGAAAAGAGATAAGAAAGTGAATGTCAGCATGGAGTGCTATTTTGAATTACCAAACACTGCCACCATGTGTTCACTTCAAAGGCCATCAGGCTTCTTGAAAACCGCTAGATGGGATTTATTAAAAGATGAAGTAAATCAAATTTGCTGCTCTATCTCTTACGTAAACGTTTCTGTATAATGCAGTAGTGATGACAACCCTAAGAAGGTTTTAATTATTTTAGTTGCTGGTGTTATGTTTGAATAAGAACACATGGTTCTGTTTCTAACCCTTCCTATTGCCATTGAGGAGAGCACAAACTAGAGAATGACTCAAAGAACATAAAGAACAAGCTTTGTTTACACACACAGATGCCTAACCATAAAAGATATTTCATTGTACTTGTGCAATGCCCACCTCAGCGAACTTGTGGTTGATCCTGATGCTCCCTAGAAGGTACCAAAAATTGCAAACATTGAAATAGCTTGAAGCTATGTCAGGAGAGGTTTAGGCTAGATATTAGAAAAATATTCTCCATCCAGAAGGTTTTTGGGTACTGGAATGGGCTCCCCAGGGAACTGGTCACAGCACCAGCCTGACAGAGTTTAAGAAGCTTTTGAACAGTGTTCTCAGGCACATGATGTGACTCTTGGGGATAGTTCTGTGCAAGACCAGGAGTTGGACTCGGTTATCATTGTAGGTCCCTTCCAACTTGGCATATTCTCTGATTCTGTGATAAATTGACTAATTGAACTTGGACTGACTTAAGAATCATTACTGCCTCATTAGCATTATCCAGGTAAACAAAATAATTCAACACTTTTCCTCATGGGGTGCTGCAGCTTCCAAATCTGTATTCAGATTTGTAGATTTACTGTGTGAATACCTCAAGGAAAACACAGACCCTGGGGAGCAAGGCAAACAATTAAATCAGATCAAAGTAGTACTTGGATGAACTACCACACTTGGAAGAAAACATTTTTTCCTACAATTCTAGATGTATCTAGATACATAGTTATTCCAAGCTTCTTTTGCTCTCAGGAATGCTGAATGTTCGGAGTTTAAACTCTTTCTCATATCTTAAAAGCGATGCCAGAGACAGCAAAGATGAGTAACTGAAGTGGAAAAGTAAATAACTGATAAAGGACAAACCAAATGACCTCTACCACATCTCTTGCCGTTTGTTCTTCAATGGGCATTGTAGGATATACACTTATTCTACAGCTCTATTCCACAAGTCTTTGAACAGCAGGAAAAATCTGTAAGCCCTGCATGCAAATGACATGCAGGGCTGTCATAAGCCATAAGCCCTGCATGCATAAGCCCTTCTGGTAAATGACAGCATTGAGTCAGAATAACTAACTGGATTGTCCCAGCCTGTTCCAGATTTGTTTAACAATAGATGGTAGCAGTGTTCCCATCAGAGAGCTTCAGAGGTAGGAAAACAAACTGAAAAAGCATCTTTGACAGAATTGCCAGAAATCCTTCATGCTTCTTACCACAAACTTAGACCAGCAAATCACATCTGTGGCACTAATTAGGAAAGAAGAAACTGTCAGTGGGCTTCATCTTAGGTAAAGCAAATGCAGTGAACTGAATGCAAGATTGTTTTACCAAAGTTTAAATGTAGCAACAAAAAAAGAACTTATGTTGTTGAAAATACACTTCTGCAGTCTGGTGCCTTTTAGTACATGAATGCACTTTCAAAAGGAGAAAGTATGCCAGCCATTTATGCACTTTCAAAACATGACTGTTTGGTAATTTCTTGATCTTGTTCCTACAGTGAATATATAAAACTTTAACGATTTTTGTCTTAGAATACTTATCACCATCAAAGCAAATGTCATCATAAATGTCACTATCAAGACACACTTAGCAGAAGTTAATATATCTGAGCAAAGTCAGTGGGTACAAAATAAGTCTCTAAAAATAAAATTAGGATCTGCTGACTCAGGCTTTAAAAAAAGCTCAGCTTTTAGGCTTATACACTACATTGGACTAATTATTCTCTATTTCTAGATTTAATCTATTTTATCTAGTTCAAACTTCTTCACATAGTATATTTTCATGGTGACGAAAGGATTTTTTGGGAAGTGACAAAGCTAAATTTCAAACACACACAATATATTTCAAGAGTAGCACAAAGGAAGCAATATGATCTTATTTTATATCCAACCCCCACAATGAATAAACCAAACTAGTAATTCTCTAGCTGTGATTTCCAGTCAAGAAAAACTGAAAAGAAGCTTATTAAAATGTAACTTGAATCTTTAATCCTTTGTAGAGCCAAACATTCTCCAGACATTACCCTCTGATTTTACTCTCCATAGGAGAAAGCAAATGGAGAGACACTGGTGGTCTTCTGTGAATCTGTTCTTCAACCTATGCACTCCTTTGAAGTTCTACTCTTTGGTGATAAAAAGGGGGGAGAATTTATTTTGAAAAACTAAAATATTCAAATTAATATTGTGCACAGGAAGAGGATAACTTTCTAAACCACAGTGAATAAGTGTCTGTGAGCATATGCATGTGCGTGTTCACATTCATTCTGTATGAAATTAACTAACTAAATATGCTTTGGAATGAGAAGATTGAATTTAACAAAACAAACACACACCCTGCAGAAGTATCCCACTGCAGAAGTATCCATCCTGTTCCTTTAAATCCTCATCTATAAACAACTCGTTACTTTGTTACCAGCTCTGCCTCAGAGTTCAGAGCAAGATCAGACTGTTTACAACTAATAACAACCACAGGTACCAAGAAGCACTATTTTATGATGAAAGTTCATAATTTCTTAACCTGTCGATCACAGTCTCTGACATAGTATCTGATGTATTCCAAAGTAAAAAATTACTTTTCGGATTAAAAAATTTCCAGAGCTTTTATTCACACTTTTCTTTTTCAGTACACTATGAAACAACAACAACAAAAAAGCAAACCCCAAAAAACAACAAAACAAAACAAAAAATTTAAAAAATCATTGTTCAAAACACAAGATATATTTACAGTAGAACATGTATCATCTTGATTTAGTTCACAGTAAATCTTTTTCAGTGGATTTGACAAACAACCTGTTCTTTGGAACCTTGATCATTCATCTCCAGTATCAGCGGCTACTTTCTGATAAAAAGAGTAAATTTTGCATCCAAAATTTGAAAATTACTTATGAAATTTGTCTTTGAATTAGATTTATCAAATATGATAAATCTAACATTGAATGAATTAGATTTATCTATGATAAATCTCTGTAACTGTTTACATAGAACAGTGTCCAGACAATCATAAGTCCATTCCATTCATGTAGCTAGATGCATTAACATTAGCTTTCTGTCACTGATTTTCCTTATTTTAATCAAAGTCTTCTTTGTAAGTTCCATGGTTTCATCCCATTTGTTTTTGTCAGGGCTTGTGTATGTCACCAAGTTCTCAGTGTACTGCAAGACTGACTTCAAAAACCTATGAGAAATAACATTAGAGAAAAAACTTCTTTAAGGCTTTACAAATAAAAATTTTAAAGAGGAGAAGAGAAGAGAAGAGAAGAGAAGAGAAGAGAAGAGAAGAGAAGAGAAGAGAAGAGAAGAGAAGAGAAGAGAAGAGAAGAGAAGAGAAGAGAAGAGAAGAGAAGAGAAGAATATTGCAACGCCTGACTTAAAGCTGCAAACATCTTCAAGTTTCCAAATCTCCCTCGGGAGGACTGGATGATCAATACATTAAGGTTTACTCTACTTTTGGAGAACCACTCCCTCCCTCTCACACTAAGATGGGAAGATTTCAGAACTGCAATTAACACCACCATAGAAACAATAGTGACCTAAGATGTGACAGAGTTTTCCCCAAATGGCTTCCTTTGCTTTCTTGGTCAAATGTTTTACAATGTATGTGCTATCCCACCAGCTGTTAATTAACATACAAGGAGTAAAGTAAGCAACATATTGAATGCAGATTTTATGTATTAATATTTCTTATCTACACTTCAAGAAAGTTATTTTAGCTCCTGAGTGAACATTGTCCAAGGTAAAATTATTAGTATAATGATGAAAAACCTCTGCAGTACAAATCAAAATGGAATTCTGGGGCAATTCCTATTTTCATAAAGTAAATTTATGTACTCACTTTAGATACTGCTGATAATCAAAAGGATTCTTCTTACAAACTGAATGAATACTGACTAGCTCCAGAGTAATCAATAGTAAGATGAGCCGCAACACTGGAGACAAAAATTTAATGCTAGAAATAAAATAAAAATACTTAAATAAACAAACTAAAGCCAAATTAAGAAGAAATCATTAATATTAAAAAATCATTAATATAAAAAAACTAAGACTTCTGCACCCAATCTAAATTGCTGGATATTGCAGAGTTGGAAAAAAAAAAAAGACTATGAAATGTCCCTCAGCAAAAAGCAGTGCAAATCCCAGAAAAGTAAACAGAGACTATAAACCAAAATGGAGGGGGGAAAAGAAGACAAATATCTAAGATTCCAAAGAAAAACTAGCAAGCTCCCATTAATCCATAGATAATAAACTACAGTTCAACTGAACCACAAATGTGTATCATCAGTTGTCAGTTTAAAGCTGTGTTCCTTAAGTAACATGGTTAGCATTTTTAGGAACACAACCTTGCCAGTAGCACAATACTTATTAAATTCTGAAAACCCCTATGATTAGGAAAAAAAATTATAGAATATTAAAATATCTTCTATCTATAAAGAAACTGATTCAAGTGTAAAGATAAAAAGCAGTAAAATAAAGTAGATAAAATCTTCAAATCATTAAACCTAATGCAGTCAGATAAAACTTGAATGGCATTTATATACCTAAAAAGGAAAAACCAGAAATTAAAAAAAAATACAATCTAACATTCAAGTAATACTTAATTTGAAAGCTTGCAATTTACAGTGACATAATCTAGCAATGCCCCTTAAATTATTCTTCAATCTGAGATTTTCTTGTTATTTCAATATCGCTACTTAATAGAAACCTGGTTGACACTTGACTCTGAAATGGTGAACAAGAACACGTGAAAACTGTTGACTTTAAACTTCCATGCGAACCCACTGAAAGGCAGCAACAGCAGCGTGCAGCCATTCTCTCATAAACCTAACCACAGAATAAAGCAAAACCACAGCCAACCTGTTCCGCATCCGCCGATAGTTGTGCCTCTGGCGAGAGCGCAGAGTCTTGTTAAGCCACTGCGTGTGTCGCAGCCCAGCGCCGGCAATAACCTGTTGGGACACTTGATGGCACTGCGCGCTTATTTTGCGGAGTACCACCACTACTTCCAGGACAGGTCGTGGGGAATACAGCGTGCAAATACGTGTATCACAAAGTTTCACCAGCAGCCTCCAAAACAGAAAGGGATTTTTTAACGTCAGTCTTTTGTTAGCTGGATTTAACGTCGGATACATTTCATATTAAGTGTGGTTTGACTCATAATGTTTTAATTCAGAAAACCTGGAAACAAACTGCCCTTACCTCATGACTGAAAAAAGCAAGGATCTGTGTAGCAGGAGTAGTGATTGTGTTTTCTATCACTTTATTGAATATAAATGCAAAACCAATTATGATGAATATGTTTCCCATTTCAGATCAAAGAAACACAACCACAATAAACAAAACTGCCTGGCTGAAATGATACACTGAACACATCAAATCACATCAGGGCTGTGGCTGAAGCCTCCCACCATAGCTCAACTCACAATGAATTAACCTCCACCATAACAAAACTCACTGAAACAAATGCTATTAATTAGTACTCCCATTAGTGTGTGGTCTTTTCTCTGGGCAGAACAAGAAGCAGACTTAACATTGCATAAAATGCAGGTGGTGAGGCTATTTTTTTAATCAACACCACACCAGATCATGCTTTGTTAAAGCTCACAAATATCTTCCTGCTGTCATATCTGCTACACTAATGTGCCACACATCACTTTAAACACTCTGTTCTTATAGAAGTGTTTCTTAATCTCCCTCATGCTCAGCTTCTCCCTGAGATAGCAAAACATTAATGACTTGAAGTGATAAAGGCAGAAAACTCTAAGAAAAGGTCTAACACATCAATAATTAGGTTTCTTTCCTCCAAATAATAAATTTGCAGATTGGTGGGTAGGAAGCAGAAGACCCACATGTTATATAAGTACAGCAACAGGTAGAATTCTCTTTGCTCTGTGCCACCCATGCCTAATGGGTTTGATTAGGAGTGTTTTGTTCCAACATATTCATTCAGTCATGGGAATCTTAAGGCTGCTCTAAGAGTGGCAATTAAAAGTCAAACTATTTTGATTATTATTCCAAACTGGAACACACCTCCAAGTCTGACACCAAGACATCTTCTCTTTCTGAATCTTGATATTAAAGCATGAAGAATAGAATTACATAGCAGCGTATTGCCATTTTGAACGCCACACACAGCTGTGACACCAAGCACACTAAAAGGATTTTCTGATGCAGTTTTAGCACAAACCAGGCTAAAACCAACCTAATCTAGTAAGTACACAAATATTTAAAGTATTTTGCTCTCATGGACTGGATAAAAAAGTTATTTTTTCAGTCTAATTTCCAAGTAAAATCTCTACTGTAATTCCAAAATGTACAATGTCTCATCTTTATTTTGAAGATGATGTACAGCTGCAATCCTAAAATTTTCAGATTAAATCAGAAGCAACATTAGAAAAGTGCATACAACATTTCAAGCATTTCTCTGCAAACAGGGACAGGATAATTTAGGTTTGAGAATTCTTACATTGGTCTGCAAGTAGAAGCTGACAGCAGGAACCAGAAGGGCATCAAACTCACCTCTCTGTTAGGACACCATTGATAGGATCATCTGAACTATAGCAATTCTGGGGCATGTAATGCTGCAACTGAGATATAATTTCAGATATCATCAAAATTAAAGTATTAGCTTCAGCATTTCCTTCCAACCTTAAAAACAAGAGAGAAAAAAATATTTGACACTATAAAATGGTTTAGTACTCATTATTTTCTTAAATGGCATAGATCAGGATGCAGATTTTTTGGATAGCAGTGTATTCAGCATCTACTCTTATGCTCTCATATAATTTCTTTTCCCTCTACCTTACAAGCATGATTTTCTTTCTCCGACTAAAGCAACCTTTTCTCATTGTTAGCAATATTCAGAACCTCTCTTAATACTCTATTCATAAAAAGCCTACAGTATACTGATTATATGATAGATGCATTAAATTTTCTTTCAGCTCTAAACAAGTACAATATCCTCCAATGATATTATTAATGACTTCCTCATTTTCAAATTATGATAGAATGCTATGTTCTTTTTCTAACTAATGTCTTACATAAAGTTTCCCACTGGTTACCAAGCCCTTTTCAGAAAAAGGAATTATTTGCTTTTTTATATCTGGTGATCTTATACAGCACATACATACCCTTTAATTTTTTGTTCTTGTTCCTCAGGCAGTGTTGCCAATTCAGGCCATAAATGGATGCCCTTCATACATTTCAGCACCTCAAAAACATATCATGAAAAATGTTTAGTCAAGTATAGACTTTGACATGCTTTTCTTAGTGGCCCATTTAGAAAGAAACTGCAACAGGCAGTAAGTTATTTGTTCACTAGCCATAACTGCGTAAGCCAACTTCATTTGTTATGGTTTGGGTTAGGGCAAAAAGTCTAGATGTACACTTCCACATTAAAACATTATCTGAACAAACTAATTCACTATTCTATTTCTTTAAATATAAAAAATTAACCATCATGACTTTTGTAACACGCTGTTTGCATGCTGTTGAAAAGTAAAAGAACTAGGTATGTCTACTGCAATCTCAAATCAATAGAGAAACATCCTCAAGCAGTTCATTAAACTGACTGGCAAAGAACTACTATGACATTGGAAAACAGATTTTGCTACTATGACAGAATATTAATCAGCTGGCCTTCACACAGTAAAAAAACCTTAGTACTAGCCTAATCTTGGAGACAGGATCTAGCACTGTTCCTGACATAAAAAAGCATATGGAGATGAATAAAACTACAGAGAAGCAAACACTCAGGTAAGAATAAAGCTATTTAGTGATCTAGAACACAAATATGGTATTAATTGCATTAACAGGAGTGTGCATAATTATATCTCATTTTAGCAACTGTGATTTCCATTACGTTTTGAAAAATAAGCCAGAAAAAAAAAAAGAAAGTAGAGTTTGAACTTTATATTAGGACAATCAAAACATGAAGAAAAGAATTAGATAATTTTGAGGATTCACAATTTTAAGGACCCCAATGCTGTCACAGATGGAAGTACCTACCTGTTTCTTGAGTCGGGAAATTGGATGAAATCGAGATTGGTAGCAACTTGCACAGTTCATCAGTGGTTTTATGACCATGTGTTCCTGATTTACAAGATCACAGACAATACACAACAGTTTCTCTAAGCTGTCCTAACCATATGCAGACTTAGACTTCATTTTATGCATGCCACCTATAGCACTGATGTCAATAAACACTTCCAAATGTCTAAGGGCTGAAAGAAGTAATCAGCACAATGAGTGGTTAAAGCTTAATTTCACATATTTTAACTATGAAGCCTGACAGCAGCTGACAGAAAAGCAACCAAGTATTCTCTTAATGCAGCAGCACACAATACATCTTGAGAAACTAAAAAAGAGCTGCAACTAATAAATGGAAGATTTATCTCATAGGTTGCTGCATGATATTGAAAGAAGTAATCTCAAATATACACAGGAAACTGGGGAGAGCAAACACAATAACTGCTGATGTTGAGAAACACAGTGCTAAGCAAAAAGTGTTTACAAATTCATAGTGTAAGTATAGATACAAATAACACTTCCATTAGCAAGGCACTATTATTTACAGTGTCTCAGGAAAAGAAAATCTCAACAGCTACACACTACATATCTCAGTGGGTGAGCCACATATGTTCTAGATACCTTTCAGATAATTCTGCAGATAAACAGGCTAGTTCATCAATACAATTCGACAAAATTAAGTGGAATCATTATAATTTATGGATCAACCATTTGAATAAGGACTGGTTTAAACAACAAATTAAGGTGCAGCAGGAAAGGGTAACATTTTGGAAAAGAAAACTTTCTGTACTTATTTCACTACAAAACTAGGCAAAAACATACTTTCACATTTTTTCACTTGGGGGAATATTTCATTAGTATAAATAGCAGTTTTCAGGAAAGATTCAGTCATAAAACTCTATCTAAAATCATATTTGATATCCAAAATAACAAAAAAAAAATCTTCTGAGAAGAAAATACTCGTCCCTACCTTAAGAAAAAACATAGCCTCATCTGAGTATCTGCAGAGAACAGTAATAGCAAATCCAACTATCTGGTTAGCTATTTCTCTGGGAAACGTTTCTAGATTGATCTCTCCATGGCTTAAACGATCTCTTATACGTGGGCCCTCCTGGTGGTTCAAGAAATCCCAAAGGAAGTCCTGTGGAAACACACACCAACAATACAGAATTCTATTCCATGTGTACTTATACAGAATTGAACATATTTAGTGTATAGAATATCTCTGAAAGACAAGTATGTGACCATGTCTATATTATAGGGGTGTCCAGATATTCAGAAAAAAAAACCAGTGCAAACTGTACCTGTAACATACATTCTATACTGTGACAGTTATCGACAGATTCCATCAGCTTTGTGTCCCAGGCCCTTCACAGCCCCACTGCCTCTTGCAACAGGACAGTAACCTCAGATGTCCTGTATACTCTCAAAAGACCTCTAAACTCAGAACCCCTAGTTTTCCAGTTCACAGTCTGTTTGGGTAGTAAGATGTAGAATGTGCTCTGGTAGGTTTGAGCCACATTTTTGTGCTATCTGCCCAGACAGCGTAAGGCATGTCTCACAAGCAATCAGAAATTAATTTTGAAATATCCCTGTATGAGGCACCAGTTCTTCTCCTGCTCTATTCAGCTGAACTTCAGGAGTCTAAAGACAAATATCTCTGAGACACTTATTTTTTCAGAAAGAAAGTGAGTCCCATATCCTAATGCAATATAGCTTGTCAGGTATGACTTCATATCCTCCACAATAAAAAAGGCTAAGAAGCTTCTAAGATTCTAAGCTGCTGGACATAAGCTATATGAAATAACTGAGTATTAGGCATATGATAAAGATTATTACTAAGTGAAACAAACAAAAGACAACGATGACAACACCCTAGAACACTTTCAAAAACACTTTCCATGGCAGGCTCTTCAAGAACTACAGGTAGCTGGTTGACTTCTTCATTATCCAAATGCTTTGCTAGCATCTAGGAAAAAAAAATTGAGTAGAAACATATTGAATTATTGAAGACCACATAATCAAAGAAGAAACACCAACTAAAATAGTTTTTCTAATCTGATGTGATTACTTCTGCCACTTTAGAATCAAGATGCATAATTATTACTGACAAACAACTTGAAATAATCCAATCAACTTCCAAAACTGAGAATTTATGCTGGAAGATTTATTTGTATTTATTTTGAATAACTGAATCTAGGAAAAAATAGCAGAATGTTTGTTTCTGTGGAGTGATGAATTTCAAGACAAAAACATTTAGGAAAAAAATAGTCTGTTCATTATAATTTGTAATAATTTTGATATTTGCTGAAGCATTCCAAATTTATAGTATTTACTGTCCACCATCTTTGATTTGGGAAAAAAGTTAGAAATAATGCCATATTCAGCAAAACAAAGTGCATTCTTAACTCTAGTAATGGGAAACATGCATGGTTTAAATTCTGACACTGATCTATATTTAGAAAAAAAATCACAGTACCTCATCAAAAGTGGTGTAGAGAGCAGAAGACTAGAAAAAACACAAATAATATTATTTGGTTTTCAAACAAAATCAACTAACTAGTCATGTACATAAAATTTTATTCATTTACATGAGATACCAGAGGTGCATGAATAGCAAAGAAGTCCCCTTATGAATGAAAAATGGCACTTTGGGATTTGTGCTGAGTTTTTTAAAGCAAATATATCATGTCGTGCTTTTCACCCTAAACCACTGCTTCTGAACTTTATTCTTCCACTACTTTTGCAGTCCTTTTAAGAGGCAGACATTTAAAAAATATTAAAGGCATTCATGAATCTCAACTGGAGATTTGTAAATAATGTTCCAAAATTGATTGAAATTTTATGGGTAAATCTGTAAATGGTTATAGACACTGGACTTCTAGAAAAACTCTTTTGCAAATATTGTAAACACTAAATCATATCATAATTGACTTTAGACAAAAGTTCACCTCTGCTGTTAGCAATCGATTTGGACATTTATTAGTTGTAGTGAAGAGCAATCTAAGTCCAGCTTCCAGCTGAGGAAGTAAGAGAATCACACTGTCAGCATACCTGAAAAAGTAACAGAGATATCCAAAGGGTGTTTTTGTTCCTTATAAATATAAACCATTTCAGAGCTACAGTCTCGGGCCAAACAACCCTGACAAAATTCCTTTGTAATGCACTTTGTAAATGAACAATAAATTACTACCTGTGCCAAACAGAAACTGACCACTGAATTCAAGCTCAGAGATGAGAATAACTCACAAAAAGATGGAGCATAGGAGAGGAAAGTAAAACAATACACTTTTAAAAAAAATTTAATATACGTGTGATTTAACATATGAAGATTTATTTCCACTTGCTTTGTAAACCTCTCCTTTTTTGCTACATCTCCACCAGTTCTTTTTGGGCTTAAAAATATAGCTTATAATCTTAGTTGGCACAAAACAAAGCCATAATTCAACAAACTTTCCAAGAGATCACCAAAACAAAGCATAACTATATGCTGTGAAGTAATTTAGTATGAACCCTTGGAATCTGCAAATGCAGTTGTAATAATACAGAATATGTTCTTTTTAGTTTCTATTAAAAAAATTACAAAATCTTACTTGTTTTCCTTGAAAGCTGTTAAAGCAGTGATCCAAAATGGTAACATCATTTTTAATACAAAACTGGACAGTTTTATAAGTTCTTCAGCTATGGAAAGTATTTCACAATTAAGATCTGTAAGTTAAAAAAACAACATTGAAAAATTACATATAATCTACACTTTACTAGTGAATTTTAAATATTTCACTGAAAATACGATATTATTTCAACATTTGTAAAGGGAAATTTAAAAGTATCCAATTTATTTTAACTATGCAAGTACAACAGTAGCCATATTTAAGATCAGAATTTAAATATGTAAGATTGCATTTGTGGTGATAATATAAAATTATAGAGTAAAACCAGTTTCAAAAGTTATGTTTGCTTTTTATTGAAAGACTACATAGCAACTACTGTTGAGTTGTTCTCTACCTACTTCAGATACTTTCAAAAAGTATAATATTAATGAATCATTTCTATTCAGCCAGAATCAATACAGTAGTATGAACACTTGAACATAAGCACATTGTTCCTATTTTATCAATTTTCTGTGTTGAAAATGCAGCATTATAAACTAACACTTCATACTTCAATGCTACCATGTAGTGAAACCCACACTTACAAATTCATATTAAAAATGTCTTATCAAAGAGAAAGGTAAAAATTATAAGTGTAACTTGATTGCAGTACGTGTTTTTTCAAAGCAAATCAACAGCCATAGGATTTACACTATGTGGAATGTCATCAGCTTGATTTGGTTCCCAAAAGCCCTGTCTCAATTTCTTGGACAGATGTTCCACTGATTATATAGCACAAACTGAAAATGATCACCACTGACTCCAAGATCCCCTATATGCTGTTATTGCCCTAAAATAGTAGGAATAAACCAAATAAGGTCTGTGGACAGGGAGAAGATTTTAATCTGACACTTCAAATCATTCCCTGAGAAATGCATCAGTGTAGTGAAGATGTGACACCATCTTTTACTCTGTTTCAACACTACATTCCCTGTAAGACTCGGGGCACTCGAGGAATAAACCAAATAAGGAAATAGTAGGAATAAACCAAATAAGGTCTGTAGACAGGGAGAAGATTTTAATCTGACACTTCAAATCATTCCCTGAAAATGCATTAGTGTAGTGAAGATGTGACACCATCTTTTACTCTGTTTCAACACTACATTCCATGTAAGACTCGGGGCACTCCTTGCAGCTGGAACCCGTTGATTCCAAAAAAAGTTAGATTTCATAAAGGCAAACTAGATGACATGAAATTAATCCTCCTAATAAAAAAAAAACAATACAGTTGAAGTCTTTTAGAAGCAGCCATATTTCATGTTTCAATGTGTTGCAATTATTTTAGGATGCAGTAGTTTTTTACTCAATAGTCACTGAACTGTCTACATGTTAAGAAGTTGCCCTACAAGCATGATTGATTCACCTAATGACAGTGTATACAGGTATCTTAGTTAAGATTTAATCTTGGAACTCTGGGAAATGCATTATTTTCAACAGTACTTTTGGACAAGGAAACAATAGCAAATACAGGATAATAAAAAAATTTGCTAGTGGTTAAATACTTGCCTGGAAATGCATCAAGCTCCTCTAAGTTAATGAAGGTCACATATGGTCGATGTATTAAAACACCTTTAGTTTGTAGAAGATAAGTCTGTAACAACTGACCCAATCCAGCAGTTAAAAAGAGCAGCATAGCACAGTATCTAGGGAGAATACCACAATACATTAGATAATAGAAATAGAAAAGCTTGTAATAGAAATAGAAAAGCTTATACAAAGAATTTTTTCTTTGGCAAAGAACCAACATTTGTGAGTTAGAAACAAAGGAGTTTTTTCGCCTTTTTAAAAACACCCAGAATGTACTCTCCCCATCTAAGTAGGAGCACTTAATAATAATTGCATTCATAAGCATGGAAAAAAGAATAGAATTACATAAAAAAGCATCACTGTATTCTAGATTGGCTGCTATTGCTTCTCCTTCTAACTCATTCCTCTGTCTTTTTTTCCAAGTTACTCCTCACTGCTCTGACTTAAAAAAAAATTAAACTTTGTTTTCCCTAACAGTACAAAACTCACTGGACCTAATAGTGGCCATCTTTGTAATGGCTGAAGTATTCTATTGAAATCCATTTGCAAAAAAAGCAGAAGCTGCAAGGCCAGTTTATTTTCTTTCCCATAAGAGATGTAAGTGGTTAGTAACCACTTTCCAAGAACTCACAAGTCTGACTGGTAAGAAAAGAAGTGTTATTTTCCTGGTAACTTACTTGGCAGGAATTTCTTGTGGTGATGCAAATCCATGCCACAAAACATTTCGAAGGTTCAGACCATGTGGAGATCCAATGAATACCCTCAGTACATCCATCTAATTAATAAATAAAGCAATTACTGCATAAAGAAATATATTAATTTTTGCCTTTCTTACCCTTCTTATTTTTATTACCTTTCTCTGGCAGAAAAGTTCAGAAGATACTAAGAAATGTCTACAGTGTACTGTCAAGATGACTGGCCACCACCTGTCACAGTAACAGAAACTCTTTACTTGCAATTCCCAGTAGATTCTCTCAAGGAGAATCTCAACTTATTTGTACAGGACATATAATATAATATGGGAAGAATCAAACTAGTTATTAGACATCCCAAACAGTTATGACAGGCAAACAAATGAGATCAAGTTTAGCTCTTACTTCTTGTACTATAAATCCAGTGTAATTTAATGCAAATTAACACAAGGTACATTTGGTAGGAAGAAAACCAGCTGAGTAGTTATTCCTTATTTCAAAACAATGTACTTACTACAGCTTGTCCAAAGACATCTGCAAGCTGCTCAGATGCAAGCAAGTCTCTTAGAAGGAAAGGACAATCATTACCCTTAAGTAAATACACCTATAAAAAAAAAAAAAAAGAGCAGAAGAACAGATAATAAATAATTTATTATACTTTGTATTTCAAACATATGCCTTGACTATTTTACCCAATAACCATTTTCATTATTGTAAAAACACTAACCAAACAAAACCCACCAAATCTTAAAAAAGGCTTTAAATTCAGTAATTTCATGACAAATTTAAATTAAGACAACATATCAGGATAGAGTGGATATTGTATTTAATGTGACCATAGTGAGGCTTTTCACAAGGTCTGTACATATACTGCTTTTCTCTTCTAAAAAATCCCACCAAAAACCAAAAAGGCACAACAAGAACACCTAATTAAGGGAATAAGCTCTACAAAGGACAGTGTATTTTGTTTTTACACTAGAAATTTATAGGGTCTGTCATTGTGAAAGAGAGGAGACTTGTGGTTCATCTTCTGATTCAGACTGTTCTTTAAACAAGATTTTATCCTTGTTGGACAATAATAGCATCTCAATTTTCAGCTGCTATCACAGCTTCCATTCTTTGTACTCTCCCTGACATTTTTTCCAATCTTTGGTGATTTGTTTCACTGAAAAATTTACCATGCCCCACAATTGGGTAAATTGGTTTGTGAGTTAGCCCCCTGCTCTGTCTCTGTCATTTCCTTCTCCAGAGCTCGTCATAGATATTGAACAACTAGCCATTTTAACTTGGCTAGGAAAAGCAGCCCAGCACCAAAAAACTGTTTAGTAGCTGTTTCTCCCTTCTCCCTAGGAAAAAAGTTACCCAGTAGCCTGTTTTTCCAACTGCATGCCACCCCTCACAGAAGTTAAAACAACATCAGATTTTCTGTGGAAGCTATGCTAATCTACTTCAGTAAAATAAATCAAACTAATAAAGACTTACTGTGTTCAGTGATCAATCAAACACTTCTCTTTCCTAATTAAATTAGTTAGTAGCAGCACTTGCACAAGCAACTCTACAGGCACTGGTGAAGGAACCCCACATATGTTTCCATCAGCACAACTGGATCCAGGAAACAACCTCTGTCCAACTCAAAATGCATGTAGGATATTAGTGTACTACTACAGAACAGGGTAATATCCCTTTTTTCAATGCAGAATTAAATCCAAGAGCTCATTCCCATCCTATAAAGCCAAATCTGCAACAGACTCCTCATGATGGCACTTACGTCACCCAAGGCTCGCTCCAAGCATGATGTTAGTTTCATTAGGGCAAGAGCAACTTCTGTAGCTTGTGTATGTTGTAAAACATCAAACACTTCCAGAAATACCTGCACGATGGGGGAGAGCAAGAATGTTGTGTTCAATATTCAAGAGGAAACATCATGTAGCCAATAGCACAGAGAAACCTAAATATTCCTCCATGATAGTTGCTATGCAAATGTAGAAAGAAAACCATGCCAAAGAAAGTGTAGTTACCTGGAGAGAAATTTCACTAGAGTACCTCTTGATATTTAGTGCCTTACATAGTTAAAATTATCCATAATAACTTTAAAAGGTAAAACTTGGCATTAGGCACAGATTATTAGAAAAACAGAATCCTACAAACTAATGTTTGAACAAGCCCAAAGCTCCTCATGCTGTCTAACAAAAAATCTAACTACAAAGTCAGAAAAATTACAAGCAACCATCTACCAGAGAAGGACAATTAGTTACAAATTCTAAGCATTTTGGTTCATACATGTCTCTTCTGTGTTCTCACATTAAACTTCCACAAAGAGTTCAGGTACCAAAATACAAACTTAGCAGAAATTTCCATACCTCTGTGCAGTTTGTCCAGTGGAACCACGATGCATACTGAATTACAAACTGCTCCTTGGTCAGATATTTGAAGTACAAATTAACAGATTCACAGACAGGTCCTAACGATCTTATGCTTTTGATATAATCCACGCTTTGATCTTAAATTGAAAAACAGAAGGTGATTAGGGTACCAACCTTCCTGAAGGTCTAATATTTTAAAACTCACCAGGGATAAAACCTGCTACAGTTTGTGTACATATTTAGCACAGACAATCTTATCCTGGCTATTTTAGTGCAACCAATACAATTTACTGTCCAAAACACCAAACAGAAAAGGTATTGAAAAGTAAAACTGCAATGCAAAACCAGGTAAGATCAAGCACTTTCTCTGAATAGAATAAAAAAAAAACCACAAAAATTCTACCCCAAAAAAACTTAACATAAGAAAATATGGAAGTAAATAGGATCATTATGTTCATCTTTTGTTGAAATGTGAAGAACCTACTACAAGTTCTATAGAAATTCCATACATCAAGCTGGAAGCTAGTGCAGGCTCAGCAAGAGTCAAATTGCTCCACTTACGGCCTTTAAAGAAGGCAGATGGATGTGGTACCTTACAGAGTGGTATCACTGCCTCTTTTTCGTGGGACACTTTTTATAGGAAAATAAAAATTCTGGTTTACTGAAAGATATTTCTACCACCTCTGTAAATTAAAAACAGAGCTTGCATGATGCAATTTGGCAAATTAAAATTCAATTAATTCATCAGGACATAATTACTTTGTTTTGGTTAAAAAACAACTACAAACTATTCCACATAAAAGGGAAACAAGACCATATTTCTGTACAACCGAAGGTTGGGAAACACAAACAGAAGCAACAGTAGCAATATTGATGGCCCCAGGCCTTTAAATTTAGCGCAAAATGAATATAAAGAACACAGAACAAGACAATTATGGGGTTGGAGAGAAGCAGAACTGAACCCCTTATGTTACAAGCTCATTAAGTTGGGAACCAAGATGAAGGCAAAGTAGGAGCTACTTAGGTAGCACAGATTACATAAACCTTAGGAGCCAGAAAAACCCAAATACCAAATGCAAGATGAAAAATGTAAAGCTCTCTGTAGATATGAACTCTACACGCTCTAATCTGCACCAGAGCTAATGCTGTACTGTAACAAACTGTCACAACTCAGCTAGGATTGCCATGAGCTGTACTGAAATTCTGCCACAGCTTTAACATGCATCACTACTACAGCAGGTAAACACCAACCTGATTCAAGGTAACACACATGCTCTGTAACAGCTTGCCAACAAACTTCCCCATTTCCAGATAAAATATTATTAATATCATAGGTGTCTTTCTTCTCAAATCCAAGTTTGCAAATCGCATAATGCACAGGTTGAGAAAGGCAAGTAGTAATTGAGTCTGGCAATGCCATCTAGAACAAAAACACACACACAGAAAGAATCCTTGTAACAAGAAAGCACACGAGAACAAAAAACATTATTAAAACATACCCATCAGCACAGCTACACAGACAGTAATACGGTGTCTGTAAACAAGCTGTTTGGGTTTGCAATGCAAGTTTCATTCACATACATGATGAAAGGAACTCTCTACCAGAAACACCTTCATAAAACTGAGAGAAAGCATTGCTCTGTCTTCACAAGGTCAGGAGGGTGAATTTCAGAATGGTTATATCTACTGAAACCATGAAAAGATAGACTGAAGCAAAATATCCCAGTTTATACATAAATGTTCTGCCTAATCTCTGAGTTAGCAGAGAAACTTATGCTACTTCAAGTAAACCAAGAACATCATTCCTTACAACCAGCAAGATCCTTGGAGGGAGGCAGGGGAAGAACACATGAATTCTGTAGCAATCTTAGTGCAATTTAAGCACTCATGCTATTTTCATATTAGTCTAAACACAAAAATGGACTGATTCAGAAGCACACATTTAAATTTTAAAAATTGCACAGATAAAACTGTCCACGTTAACAAGCATGAAAATGCTTCCGATTTAGTTAAAAGAGTCACATTTCTTCATTCATTAGATAGACAAGAAATTGTTTGATAATGAAGTACCGCAACTCATAATAATGAAAAAATATGCCATTAAAGTGAAATTAAAAACATTTTTCCTCTCTAATTAGATGGCAGAATTGGGCCTCACATAAGTAATTTCTGAATTCATGGCTTCGAGAAGAAATATTTATATAGCTGTCAGCACTAAGCAAGGGTAACAGTTCCCATCGGAAACCGCTATTAGCTGCCATCTGGAGCACCTACCTGCTATTTAAAGAAATGTCAAAATCTACCATGTTCCTAAGACCATATCTTAGGCTATATAATTCAGTCCATCTTAATTTGTGTCTCTTCCCCTTCCCATTCGCTGTTTCACTATCAGAGACAGAAGGCCAGAGCAAAATGAGATCCAGAGCCGCCACCTTTTACTACTATCACCTATGTAAAAGGGGCCAGGCACGGGGCGGTGACCTTTGCCGGGAGAGCCGGCTGGCGCTGGCAGAAGCTGGGCCGGGCAGTGCTGTCCCCTCCCCTCCCCGCCCGCAGGCCGCAGCGCGGTCCTTTCCCGGGGCGCGGCGCTGCCCCCCGCTCCCGCCATGGCCGCCGCCGTCTCCGTTACCGCTGCCCGCGCGCGCCGCGTCACGGCCGGCTCGCGGGCAGGGCCCGGGCCGCCGCACGCCGCCCAGCGGGACCGCCGCAGCCATGGAGGGAGGGAAAAAGCGCCAGGATAAAGACACGGTGAGCGGCCGCCAGGACGAGGGGCGGCTCCGGGGGGGTTGAGCTGGCCGGGGCTTGGGCACCATCGGGAGCGGGGGCAGCGGCCCCGGCGCCGGGAGGTGTGATGCCCGACTGAGGCGGGGGTGCCGGTGCGGGTCTGCGGCGCTTCAGTTGGGAGGGAAGGATGGGGCGTGAGAAGGTGGGTTAAAAGGTGCGTGTGATCTTGTGAAAATTGGTATCAGGGATGCTGTTCCCTCCTGGTTCGCGCCCGGTCTGGGATAGCTCGTGCTCTTTCTGCTTGGTCAGGTGTGATGCTGCGCCCTGCGGCTGGCGTGCTGGCTCGGGCGCGGGGAGGCCGAGCTGCTGTGATGGTAAAGAGAAGGGGCGTCCAGCCTTTGGTGGGGCACTCGCTCCAACGCGTGCTGCTGCTCTAAACTAGAAGCCGTACCCTCTTCTGAAGGAATAAACAATAACTCTTTTCTGTCCGTTTTAACAATTAAAACCTATTGGTTGTTAAAATGGACTTACTAACAAACAGAATTTCATTTAAATAGCAAAAAAAAAAAAAAAAGAAAGATATTTACATATTCATGTAAATTTTTTTTTCTCTTAGCATACTTCCTTCCATATGTCCAAAGTTAAGCCAGTGTACTCGAGTTGAGTAGCCTAAGAACAGGTGTTTTTTTGGTCGAATGCTCAAATGCAGTCAGTTCTTGAACTTTGGAGAGTTTTATTCACAGAGGGTGCAAATACTTCACAGAAATGTAATTGCAACATTGTGCTAAAACTTGGGGGTTTACTGTGTGTTTTATACAGTGACATACAGAAGAAGGTTTATTTACTCAAGGTTTTCGGTTGCCTCACTAGTAAATGCAATGACTTTTTACAAGTGATTATGGAAACTCCCGTCACTAATAATAGCGTATCACCATTATTAGAAGTTGTGTGCTATAGACATGAATTTTCTTCCGTCATTAATGACAGAGGTTGAAGGTAGTGTGGCTCAAGCTGAACCATGTTAGCAAAGAATCACTGTTTGGACTTCACCCTTTTCCACAAGTTCATTGTTACTCACATGGATGGAGATGCTTATTTGAAGACCTCAGCTGAAGACTTGAGGTGGTTTTTCTTCTGTTAGGTGAGGTGTGATGAGCATGTCAGGGCTTTAGTCTTTTGAGATCTGAGTTTGCAGTTAGTAGATAATGAGTGTCCACAGACTAAGTGCAAGTATGTTTGGTCTTTTTGTTTTTAGAGTAAATGCTATTCAGAATTCAACAAACACCAGCAGGCAATTTGCACTAAGGCTGCCAACATCACTGCTTTTAAGGAACTAGAAGACACTTTTAGGTAATGTCCACAGTTGCTGACAGAACAAATGGGCAAGTGATTTCATAGAGAAGAAACTTCATTTCTTCCCTGATTCTTAAAACTCCTCAGATGGAAAGAGTTGTGAGCCCCTGAGTAGCACATCTTCTAAAATAAATCTCATTAGACTTTTATATTATCCATAAGTGACTTTTTTTTTTTTTCTGTACTTCTTAGAATAAGCCTTGCATTGTGATGTTATTTCACCTTTGAGTTCTTTTCTGCTCTCCTGGAAAGGAACTGATGATTTTCTCTCAATGTTAGGTTCTGGCAGTAGTCAGGAAGTGGAGCCATGACTGAAGAGTCAGTGAAACTTGGAAGTGGTTTGTTAGGAAGTAGCTGATATGGAAGACCATTGAATGTGGCATTTGTTAGGATCTCATTGTTCCTTGTGCTTTTCTGTGTCTGTCTTTGTTACTATTTTACCGTTCTATTTTAAGCCACCGTGATGGACAGCTGGTGACATTTTTTTTGCGACATCAGACTTCTTGCATTCGTAGAGGGACAAGTTTTGTTATGTGTGTTGAAGATATAGAGTACACAGCTGGATGGGGAGAAAACGTGATCTTCAGAGATCTGGTTTTCAGTTCCAAGCAAAATTACAAAGCTTTGCACACTGGAGCTTACTTTTTCCTTTATTTTTTTTAATGATCAAGTTAAATCATCATTACATAAACTACTATTTTAGTAACAAGGAATAGGGACAAGCAAAATGAAGTAGTAAATGAACCAAGTCTGTATTTTGGGTATTGTGTAGGCTATTTGAATGAGAAGCGTCAACTTGTGGCTAATAGTCTTGGATGGGTACGTTAATACCTGTGTATTTTTCCTTGGAAAAGGGAGTGGACTCAGGGTGGTAATATGGTGTATCTGATTGATGACTTTAAATGAAAAGTTCAGTAGGATTTTGCTGGTAAAGAATTTAAAATTGAGTGGAAGTCAACCACTTCGCCTATTTCAGGAAAAACAGTAGTGTTAAAACAGCCAGAAGACGATAACCAGCTTTTAGCTTTCTGTGGTTTTTGTTAACATGTTCCTAGACTAATTGTTGGGGATTTTTTTTCTCTTAGCTGTACACCATAAAGTATTATTTAGAGTCTTTAAATTGTAAAATATTGACATGTGATGTGGATTTTTTTCTTATTATTTTGGACAGTCAAAAGGAAAAAAACTACCTCAGGATGCTTCAGGCATGGCTCCAACAGAAGGAAAGGCAAAGTCAAAAAGCCGTAACACATACAGACTGGAGCCACGGACTAAAGTTCAGGATGCCTTATTAAGAGACAAAGCTCAAGCGATACTAACGGTATACTATTATTTCAATTACTTGTCTCATTGCAAAAGCAGCTTGTCTTGCAGAAGTATTTACGGAACAGGGAATCTTGCATAAACTTAAACACACATAAATCTCTGCAGTCTTTTAAGCTTTGGGACATGAATGTAATGTGAATGTACTCTGTTTTGCAAAGTGCAGAAGGGCCTCTGCAAGGTCACTGCTGAGCATGTGCCATTTAGGTGGAGCTGAAGCTTCATAAACTCTTGCATTTTTTTAAATCAAATTGAGCTACAGCACAGTTCAAAGTACCAAAGTACCATAATCCACAAAATGTTCCATTAGCAAAAGATGATGACATCAAATTTGTGGATTTCTTTTAATTCTGCTAATATCACAGGACCTCCATAAAATTACTTGGTATCCTTGACAGTCAGATTGGTACATAGACAAATTAAGCAAATATGAAAGAAAACAATTTGTTGAGATAATCCAAAGCTGTTAGTGGTATTTTGAACAGTTATTACCAGATCTTTTTAATTCTCCCATCTGGAAGACATATCTTGGGTATTTGGAACAGGTATTGTAGCACTGTTTTCCAGTGAACTGAGCCCAAATAATGGAGAAGAGTACACATACTCCTGATTGTTAAATGGAGATTGGCTGGGCATATGTGTCACCTTTAGAAAAACAGATAAAACATTTCAGAGTAAAAGCAGTGCATTCTTTGCGGTTGGAGACCATCATCTGTGCTGACTATTCAATTCATTAGTTCTTTTCATGTTCTTGTAATGAAAATGACTGTAAAGGGTGTTTGTTGCAAAAGACTACTAGGATGAAAACTAAGATTTTTCAAAATTGTTTTTGATAGAATAAACTACAAGAAGCCACATATGATGGAGCTTCTAGTCCCTTCTTGTGTGCTTCCATCTCAGAAGAAATATTAAATGCTGTGAAGGAATTGGACTATGACCGTTATAAGTATGTGGTATCAGTGCTAATTGTGGAAAAAGCAAATCAGGCAATGATTGTAAGCAAACATATTATTTGTTACACGTTTTGAAAATTAAAAACAGCTTTTAGAATTGTGTGTTACCTCGTAGATGTTCTTTCACTTTCAGCAGCTAACTTGTTTGAGGTTGTCCTGAAGCTTTTACGTTCTTTATGGGTAGTAGTATCCCAGGTGACAATTCAGGGTGCTGCTGTGATTCTGCCTAACTCTCTGAAGGTTGTTGTCTTCATGTGTTGAGTAAGTGGTAAACAGCCCCAACTGTACTTTCCTGTCACCCACTTGTTTCTGGTGCCTGCTGTGCCAGTACAATTCCATCAGTTCAGTGAATTTTGTTTTTCTTTGTCCGATGTACTTGTATCTCCATTGGGTTTTCACATTCCTCACAAAATGCTGTGCAGTTGTAGTGTGGGGTGTCATGGAACAGAAGGGTGGCAAGGAACTGCAGGGTGGATGCACCTGCCACCAGACATGCTCCTGGGACTTCAAATTAACACCAGTCATCTGAACTTGGAAGACCTAAAATAAAAGGATTCTAGATTTTGCTGTGTTGGTATATAAATTTAGTATTCCAGCTAGCTTGGAGCTCCCGCTGGCATTCATAATGCTTTTATCTGTCTAGTAGAGTGCCAGAGAACACTTCTGCTTTGGAGTGTTCATCATCAGTTCCTAAAACCTGACTGAAACCAACCTGTGTTTAGTGAGTTACATAAAACAACATTTGAAGGCTTCAGCTTCAGTACCAAATCCAGTTTGTGATGTGCCTGCATCTACCTGCTTTTCTGATGCCATCCCACAGTACGCTGCCTCTTAAGGGGTGCTTTGACTGAGGAACTGTAGGTGCAAACAGATTAGTGAAGTGGCCCGAGTTAACTTTTTTCTCCCAAGGAATATGTTTATTTCAGCCATCAATTCACACAGTTCAGCTTTGAAAACAATTTTATCAAAAAGGCTGAGAGCCCAATAAATTTACAAGTGGGTTGTAGTAAGCTGGAGGTGGAGGAGTGGGGGATGTGACTTCTTGATTGTGTATGTTCTCAAAACTGATGTCTGTTCACACTGATATCCAATTGCTTTTGAAGGGGTGCTCTTACTGTATGTTAAATTGTAACAAGTGAACACAAGAGAGGATTGGGGTTTGGTGCTGAGATTTTTGGATCTGTCTGTGTGGGAGCTTTGCTGTGAAGCAAGAACATGTATTTAACATCGAATAGGAATTGTTAATTTTATTCAACTTTTGCATTGTTGTTAATAGTTGTAACTCTCCTAATATGATTAATTAGCATTTAGATAATGCTGGATGTTGTTTAAAAATAAATAGTAAAACTGCTGTATATAGGTTCACTTGTAACTTTTTCTCTTTTATTCCTTTAGGTTGGCAGCAGATGCCTCTGGGATGCTCAAAGAGACACTTGGGTTTCAGCTAAATGTGAAACTGATACATTTATTGCACTGGCTTTGGTAATGGCTTGTTATTATGACTAAAACTCTGAAAGTCACAGCTGCATTTGTGCACCACAATACATAGTATATTTGAAAATTTTCAAAACATTATTTTAGTATTCATATTTGTCCTGTTGCTGTTGGCACATTCAAACTGACATGCAGTTGAGATAATTTTGCTCGGTTTTGCTCTGTTAAAAAAAAACCAAAACAAAACTGCTTTGGAAATGTTTATGGTTGAGTACATATGGGCTTCATCTGTTGTAATGCTCTGCTGTGGAAGTGGGAGCAGCTGGTGTAAGGCCAAGCATTGCAAAATTTTGAATGTTGCTTGTGTCTTGAGTGCCTAGGACTGTTCACCAATGCTTATATGCAGTTGCAGGTCTCAGGTTTCTTAAAAGCATGCTTTTTGTAAGAAAAGCAGTGTTCATTTTTCATTTTCATAGTTGGTATCTATGATAAAATGCTAGTTTGCCTAGAAACTTGGCTGGGAGGGAAGCTGTGTTTTGCAGTCCTAGAAACTTGTGCACATTTCCAGCCGTTTGCCTTGAATGAATTGTAAGTTCAGTTATTAGATTCCCCAGCTCTTAACCTTTGCTTAAGTATTGCCTAGGGTCTGGTTGGCGGACAAATACTGGATTGAGCGAGTTGGGTCACTTTGGTCTAGGAGCTTCTGGTGGCAGTGGCAGGAGGACAATGGCATCAATCTCAGGGCTATGGAGAATTGATCCGTAACTGGCAAGGACAGCACCGATTGTATTTTTTGAAATGAGACTCGCATATCTGTGAAGTGTGTAGACATCAGCTTTTGAATCTGCCGTGCGTGGAAATCTAGCACTGGTGCCTTTGCCACGTCCGTTCTATTGTTGCGAGCTGAAAACACACGCGGACGGGACGGCGGTGCTTCCCAACGCTCCGTGGCCAGCTTGGGTCTGAGCGCCTTTGGAGCCGCGGCCGGGCAAACCTCGAGGGGGGGTTTGCAGCCCGGGCCGCGGGTGGGCGCACACGCGAGGCCGGGGAGCCCCCGGCCGGGGGCGGCGCCGTGGCTGGGGCGCGGCCGTGCGCTTTGTTCGCCGGCGCGGGGCCGTGCGCGCCCACGGAGCCCGGCTGCGTGCGGGCGGGCGCGCGCGCCGCCCCGGTCCCCGGGACGAGGGTCGTTCCCGTGGCGGGTAGGGAGGGCTGCGCCTCAGCTCCGCCCGCCCGTACCGGCGGGACCGGTACCGGCACCGGGAGGCGGCGCGGCCCGGCGCGCAGCGGGCTCGGCGCGACCGCGCAGCGGCGGGGAGCGGCCGCACGCGCCCTCCCTCCGTCGCAGGGGCGAGCGCGCTCGTGGCGGCTCCTCCGAGTGCGCCCCCCGCCCCCCGAACCCCCCTCCTGCGGGGGCTGATGGTTCACAAACGTAGCTCGTCCCCGGCTGACGTTCCCGGAGACGGGAGCCTGCCGGCGGAGCGGAGCAGCCCGGCCCTGCTGGGTGCCAGCTCCCGCGCTCGGCGCTGACCACGCCGCCGGGGGGATGCTGCCCCTCCGTCCCGCGCTGCTGCCCAAGCGCTACCGCGGCGGCTCGGCTCCGCGCTCGCGGCCGGGCCGCGCGGCCGCCCGAGCGGCGGCGGCAGGAGGAGGAGAAGGGCGCGGCGGCGGCGGCGGCACCGGCGGCGACGGATCCCCCGCGCCGGTCCCGCGGGGCGGCGCCGGGTCGGTGCGGGTGCCGGTCCGGCGGCGCGGGCCGGGGTCGCCGCGGGCTGCCCGGAGGGGGGCGGAGCAGGAGCCGCCGCGCCCGTGCGCGCGCTGGCCGGTAGGGGCCGCTGCCGCTCCCCGCAGGGCGCGGGGGGGCGGGGCCGGCGGGCGCGGCGCGAGGCCCGGTCGCGCGGCGGCGGCGTCGCTCCTGTTGGCCCAGCCGGCGGCGGCCATGGCGGCCGTGCTGTCCCCGCGCCTCTGCGACAGCGACCCGGCCACGCCCGGCGCGCAGTCCCTCAAGGTGAGAGCGGGTGGCGGCGGCCGCGGAGCTGCGGCGCAACAGCCGCCTCGGCGGGAGGCCTCGTGCGGCCCCCGCGCCTGGGCGCCCTGACCCGCGCCTCTCACCCGACCCGCCCGCCCCGGGCTCACCTCTCGCCCGCTGGGGGAGCCGGGCGGCGGCGGGCGGCCTCCCGCGCCCTGGGCCGAACTTTGAGCGCGGGTCTGGGACTGGCTGCTCAGGGCCGTCCTCCTTCCCAAAAGTCCCTCGGCGTCTTCCCGAGGGCGGCGCGGCAGCTGAGCGCTCACCGCGGCAGCGCCGCAGCCGGGAAAGTTTGGGTCTGGCCGCGGGCCGTTCCGCCTTGGCCCTGCCGGCTGCTCCCGCGCATCCCGGGCACCGCGGGCACTTGTGGCGCCAAAGACTCCCGGCGCACATCGGCTGTCGCCCTTTGAAACACATCTCGGGCAGTTTAGGCTTCTCGATCGCTTAATAAAGCAGCGTTACGTTGATCTTGCAGTGACAGACGTACCAGAAGTTTGAACGTCACCATGTTTCGTAAGGACTAACAAGCATTTTACAGGAACATGCGTTTTCAGGGAGAAAGGGTTGTTTTTTTTTTGACGGTGCTTTACTTCTCATATAAAGAGAGCCACAGAGCTATGCCTTTTTTCTGTTTTTGGACAGTAAAGGTGGTTGAGCAGCATTGTGCCTTTAGATTGCAGATGTTTTCACTTCATATACTAAGTCGTCTGCAACAAACTCAACTTGTGTGATTGAATTTCGTGAAATTTTAAGCAAATAAGGAAGCAAGTATGGAAATGGAGGGCACTGATCTCTTTATGTTATGGACACTCCTACTGTGTAACAGTACCGAGTATAATAAATGAAAAATTACAAAGCGAAATGAGAAAATGATATCTGGCGCTTCCACCAAACTTTCAGGTTGAGATCTGTCTTTTAATGACTTTTTAAAGTTTCTTGGAAGTTTTGGTATACCAGAGGGTTGCTTTGGCCCTGTTGAGGTGTTTGTCTAGCGGTTCAAAAGATTTGGAGTGCGTTGATATTCTTGTGGGAAGTAGAAGTGAACTACTGATGAGACGGCTGTGTTACAAAATATTCTAATGCAGTGTTGGTTTGATTGGGGGCTGCTTTATTCGTCTTGAGTTCACACAGGGTATTCTCAGCAATACTAAGAAATGGCATTACTGGTGATGTGAGTGGAGATGCTGCATACTGTTTTTTTTAAGGATGGCTGCACTAAGAAAAGTTCCATTAAAATTTGCTTTTCAGTTTTTATTACTATGTGAAAGATGTTCTTGCTCCTTAAAGAGGAAGAAGAATATTTGTAAAAAATTGCAGAAAAGAAGAAATAAGCCAAAGATCCAGGAAACAAATGCTTTTTGTCTATGGCCTGTCTTAATTATAACATTGTGAAATGTTGCTTAGTAAAAGTAATGTATTCTTGTTTGCTGGAATATTTTAAAATCGATATTTTAAGTCATATGTTAAGTAAAACATACTAGAATGAAAGACATTAGCAAAGGTAGACCTAATAATCATTGTTGTCGTTTTTAAATGAGTAAGTATAGTTGGGCTTGATCCATTTATTTCTAACAGGTTACCTCCTCTTGCTTAAACTTTTCACAGGAGTTAGGAAATTGATTCTGCCACTCTGCTCCACTTTAGAAATTCAGTTACTCAAAGAACTGTTTTTGTTCTTGACTCAGCTACTGGTCACAGTAGGTAATTCACCTAAAGATTTTTGCTTTGTGTATCTCAGTTATGATCAGACAGGGTTGATCACTAAATGCTTTGAGATTGTTGATGGTGGAGGTAGGATTTACACAGCATTATAGGACAACAAAGCAGTGAAAAATGCAACATCAACTGAGTCACTGTCTTCTAGATTTTACAGAGCTTTTTGTTTTGCTTTGGTCTTATTTTCCTCCTCTTCATTCTTTATTCCCTGTCGTTATATTGATCACATGAGATCTGAATTGTGACACCTGTCTAAATATTCCCCTGTAAGAGCCTTGTTCTCTTCTGTATCTGTTGTAATACCAAGTTGGGTTTTTTCTTCTGGATACTTTTTCATCTCAACACACAAGTCTTTGCTACTTGCTTGCAATGATATTTTTTGTAAACTGTATACCGTTCCTTTTATTTTAACTGTATATACCTATAAACTCCTGTGTTGCTTTCAGTAATATTTTCCCTGATTTTGTGAGCATCAGCTCTCTGCAAGGAGTTGAGGTTTTTGTTTTGCACTTGCTTTTGGTGTGGAGTGCTAGTCTGGTCAAGTGCCAGAGACAGTTTACATCAGAAATTATGAACTTGGTGGTCAGAGCTACAGCTCTGTCTATTCAGAACTCTACTTACACCCCAGGTGAGAAGCTGCCCAATTCTCCTACTGGGCTACCATGTGTCATGCAGATAGTTTGTAACAAAGAATAATTTGTTGTATAGGCTGTCCTGTGAGTTGTTTAAGACTGTCACAGAATGGCTTAGCAGTTCAAGTATATTTAAATTGTGGATTGCCTTGCAATGTTTTTGGTGTTTTGCACTATCTTTGCAGTACTCTAATTTTTTTAATATTTATTTTCATGTCAGGATGACACAGAAGAAAATTCCAATGATGGCAGCCAGCCATCCAAAAGACGGCGTATGGGCTCAGGGGACAGTTCTCGAAGCTGTGAAACTTCCAGTCAAGACCTTGGGTAATTCTGTTTTTTACAATTCCCGCTTTTTGTTGTAAGTCTGACTTCATTGTTCAGCATGCTTAAGTATTAGCTCTTTATTCATTACTTGTGTATTCTTCGTACATCTTCACAAATTCAGGTGATGTCCTATAAATAGCTAGATGTCTGTTGCTCCCAGCATATTTTAAGGCATTTTATTTTAGAGTGCCACAAAAAGTTACAATCAGAAGCACACTTAATGTGTTTTTAAGACATTGCATACTTGAATGAATTTTGACTCTGTAGTAGTTGCTTTTCCTGGTGTCCTCTCCATTATGATGTATATCAGTTTCTTCAGATTCTGTCCCTTAGCATGTTGATAAATGGAGATTTAGAGAAATATATGTGACGTTGGGTACAACAAAGTGACTTTTGAAATGGGTTAACAGGATGCAGTGTTTAAAAGTGCTTGTCTTGTAGTTACTGTCTATTGAATTTCTAGAGATGTAAGTAGTAGTATTAAGTATTGTTGTGATTTGTTGTAACATTGTTCTTATGTTTAGGTATAGTTATTTTCCTGCTGAAAATTTGATAGAATACAAATGGCCACCTGATGAAACAGGAGAATACTATATGCTTCAGGAGCAAGTCAGTGAATATTTGGGTGTGACTTCCTTTAAAAGAAAATATCCAGGTATTTATTTTTAGAATTTTTCTTCTAAAAGCTTGTGTCCGTTAACAGTTTGGATGTAGTCTGCGCTTCTTTGGTTATAGGATGAGCTAACTGTTAAAAAAAAAAGACTCAGGAAAAGTAGACCTGGGTTATGCTTGTACTTCATATTTTCATAACTGGAAATACAATGTATCCACTGGTTTTCAAAGTAATATAAGACTTTGTGGTATTGCCACTGAAAATTTGCCAACAAGTCTGATTTGAAGGTTAGATCAACAAGTACTGTTTGAAAACTGATGTCAATTTTATTTTTAGTGATTTGTTGATGATTTGTTACTACATAACTGGATCTCTGTATTCTGTTTCCTGAATTGTGGCAACATTCCTACACTGTGGAAAATATTTAAAAAGATATTTGTGGAGGTTCTAGTATTTGAGCCTCTGTTATTCAGAATTGTCAGATCTAGCTATTTTGTTGGGGAATTTATTTTTAAGAGTCATGATAAAAGAAAAAATACTGCATTTTCAGTGCTTGGTAATTTTTCTGCATCTGAACTTATACATCAGGTGTCTTTAGTTTTTCTGTAAATCGTAACTATAGACAGGGTCTTGACCTGCTGTAGGTCAAGAAAATTTTCTATGTCCCTACATTGTTTCTTAAATTGAAAATTAATTTATAAAGTTGTCATGTTTCTTGGAATAGCAGTATAATCCAGGCTCTAGCTGCCTGGAAACAAAAGTGTTGAAATACTTTGACAGTGTTTATGGGGGAGTTTCAGTTACTGCACACATTTTTATTTCTTTTTTTTTTTGGTTTTTTTTGAGATTTAGAAAGGCGAGATTTATCTCACAAGGAGAAACTCTACCTCAGAGAACTAAATGTTATCACAGAGACTCAATGCACATTAGGTAAGAAAACAAATTGTTAGACTTCTTATTACAGTATAAAAAGTATGGCACTCTGAAAAAGGGGTTCAGTTTGGTAGAGAGGAATTGCATTCCTCTCAGCTGGAAACATAAATTCTGAAATTAAAACTGCTTTGTTTTTGGCTTAGTAAATTGGCTATGATGTATCAGTATTCCAGATTTATTATTAACAAATATATTTTGGATCTATTTTAATTACATAGAGGGGATTTTTCTGTATTCTAAATTAACTTGTAGAACCTTTTTCTCTTAGAAACCACCATAATAGTGTGGTCTCATATATATACATTATATGTACATGCATGCGTGGTGATATATATGTACAGAGTGTCTTTATATACGTTAGTCTTACTTTGCTGCATTAGAGGCCCGCAGACATCAGTGTATCTTAAATGGTTCATCTTCTATGTTAGAAATCAGAAGAGTGTATTTTAAATCACTTGAATATGCTTGAAATGGATTGATGTAATTTCTGAGGCTTTTATTGAAAGGCCTTTTTTCTTACTCTTCTGGTTTATGTGGTTTGGACATGTAGAATTTAAATTATGGTGCCATGGGGTTTTTTTCCGTGCATCATGGGTCTGTGAAAATGTAATGTCATTTTATATGCTAACAATCTTTTGTATACCACCTTTATTTCTCACCTGTAAGCTATTTTTTTAACTTAACTATGCATAAGAGAACTGCATCTAATTTTTGTATGTAGAGGTAAAATATTACATTCTGCCTCATATATCCAATGGAGATGTGCTAACTACCTCTGGTTTTGAAATTATAGTTATAATCAGTGGTAATGGCATAAATCATTCCATGCTATTGTCCATGTCGAGATTAGTTGTGTTGGAGTCTTTAGGGGAGGAGGTCTGCATAGTAGCTGCTAACTGAGGCATTCTGACTTCTGAGCGTGAAATGCTTTAATTTGCAGTCAGGAGTCTATGTGCAGTTTGCTGCTCTGAATTGCTCTCCTAACAATTCTTCCTTGATTTGTATAGAGACTTTATGTAAACCTCTTAATTTCAGTAAAGGTTCTGCAGGATAGTGAAGCTCAGCAGCACTGGAAACTGAAACTAACATTACACGAGGTCCCATCTAAAACAAAGGTTCTGCCTCACCGGTGAGTTTAGGTAGCTGATTGAGTCAGTGTGAAGGGGTCTGTCGCTGTAAGTCATGACACCAGCCTTGGGTACGGGCAAACTCCTAGTCAGCCTTGAAAGCCAAATGGCACAAGTTCACTGCTGCTTGAGAAGGAAGAGCATTGTGCACAGCAGATTGTTGTCTTTAGCTACTCAAAACCTTTGAGTTGGTCATTGTGAGATATAAATAATCTACAGTTACTTTTGCCAGACATCATCATGATTACTTTATTTATTTTAGGTCTAACAGCTTTGCGTAGTGATGAAGTAATTGATCTTATGATTAAAGAATACCCTGCCAAACATGCTGAGTATTCTGTTATACTGCAAGAGAAAGAACGGCAGCGAATAACAGATCATTACAAAGAGTATTCTGTGAGTAATTACCACTTCAGTGAACCAAATCTGCAGTGGGAGTGGGAGAAAAGGTTCTTCTCCAACTGATAGTGGAATGTATGTGAATTAATATAATTGTTTTTATTCCAGCAAATGCAGCAGCAGAACACACAGAAAGTAGAAGCCAGTAAAGTTCCTGAATATATTAAAAAAGCTGCCAAGAAAGCTGCAGAATTCAACAGCAATTTAAACCGAGAGCGGATGGAAGAAAGAAGAGCCTATTTTGATTTACAGACACATGTAGGTAGATTTAAATTTCTTACCACTTGTGAGGAAGGAGCTCCTTGCTTGTTTTAGTGAAGTTGGTTTTGTTACCATTTTAACTATTTCGGGGGGGTGATTACTAGGTAGTCCTGCTAAAATAATAAATATATTCAACCTGCGGACTTTTTAAACCTGAAAATACTTGTCTCAGAAAGCTCTAAAAATCTCAGTGTTACTTTGTTGTCATGTCTTTATTCTGATAGCAGAATAGTAGCAGATAGTAGCATAAAACTAAGACCATTGTTTATTCATATAAATGGCTAATTCTTCTTTTGAATACCTCCAAAATTTTTCCTGATAGTACCTGAAGTAAAAAAGAAGACTGTTTTACATCTAAAAGTGTGCTTGTCAATATTGTGCCCTTGTTTTTTGTTAGGTGTTATATTATTTTTATATTGAATGTGTTACATACCTCTCTGCTTGATTAAAAAAAAAATATCTGGCATTTTGAAGCAGTGCTGTTCTGCTTCTATTAAGGCAGTAAAGCAAAAATTTTCTCTGCAAATTGTTATGTGGCAGACAATTATGGAAAGTTTTCATTTTCCTGGTATTGACCATGTTAGAGACAAGGTAGTGGATAATTACTTCTATTTCCTTCTAAGAGAAGGAAGGCTTATTGTGTAAGCTTCTCCTTTCCATTGTATTATGTATTTATATTATTAATGGATTTTTTTATAGTATAGTCTGGTTTCAGAATTAGATGGACATGTTCTTTCTACTCTAAAGCAATATGGAGCAACAGTGATAATTCTTGCTAAAGATGCCAGTCACAAATGTTAATATTTACTGTTTCAATAACTAGATTTTAATTTCAGTACTATTTTTCATAGTGTACTATTTAAAGGGGTCTTACCTAATTTTTGTTCAATCCACTATATACTTAGGGATTGGGTTTAATCCATGATACTGTTTTGGGATCTCTTAGAATTTTAATGCATTGAATTTCTTGTGGGAGAACTCAGGTAGCTGTTCCAATTCAGTAAAACTGGCAAGTTAAAAAAATACTTGGAGGAGTATTTGGTGAGGAAGGCTGAACTGTTTGTATGTGAAACAAAAATGTCATTGTTTTATATTAAACAATGCAGATTATCCAGGTGCCTCAAGGGAAATACAAAGTCTTGCCTACAGAGAGAACAAAGGTTAGTCCTTATCCAGTGGCTCTCATACCCGGCCAGTTCCAGGAGTACTACAAAAGGTATTTTAAAAGCATTCCAACTGCCAATTCTGTTGCACTGATCTCTTTTGTCTCCATCTAGAAGGTGGAAAACATTTCACTGTCTTTACTTTAAGGGTTCAAATTAATTTTAGTTTTAGACACTTGATAGTCTTTAAAGATGCATAGTGTGGTTAAGAAAACAGTACTGACAGCAAGAGCACTGTCTCGCTGATGCATTGCAGTGCCTGAGATTTGGCCTGCTCAGGTATTTACCATGGCAAACAGGGACATTGATTTCACTCGTGCCACCCTCCTGTTTACTTATCATCTGCCTCTGCACGTGGGCTAAAATTAATGTTTTTGTATCAAAGTGTTTTTATGCTGGCTTTTGATCACAAGTATTGCTGTTCTATTTTGAATTTTTAGAAACTCTTTTTAAAAATGTTTCTTCTTGTTTAAGTTTGATGTTGGATTTGTAAGTGAGAGAGAAAGACATTGCAAACTGGACCTTTACATTTCATGAAAAACGTGTAACTTTACTGTTGACATAAATTTAAGATTTTATTAGCAGTGTGCTACCGTTGAACAAATCTGTACAGATTTGAAGTTTTGCTGAAGTCTTATTATTGTACAATAGAGATGGTATTCATGCTATATTTGCTTGGTTTTCTGTAGAGAAAAAAGCCCATGTCTGCATGTGCCTTGCTCCTTCCAGTGGGCTCATACAGCCCACCCCAAATTTGCATGTTACAGGGTGTTCCTGAAGGACTTCAATTTTATTAAATCAATTGAATTAAAATTACTTCATGGTATGTTTATTTTGCACTTATAAGCTGCTAGTGAAACTGCTTTTCCATCGCAGTGAAGGACAAGACCTTTCATAATATGCAGCAAAATAGTATCCTGTTCCTTACAATGCTTGTCTCAGCAGTAAGAGGACTTCCACTTTTTTCTTAGTCTTTAAGGTTAAAAGGAAGAAGGGTGGATTTTTCATGTTGAGCTGTATCTGGCTATAAGCAGTGAGATTACACCTTTACATTAATCTGAAATTACATTTTCTTGTTTTTTTGGTTTTTTTTGTTCCCAATAGTCAGCTATACAGCTCTGTTGTTTACTTCGCTTTGGACATGTTTGTGTGCCCTGGGTTAGAATTGTACACGTGTTATGGGGCAGTGTACATGGATAAAAAAAGTGTACGGTCTGTTGGGCATAGTAACGTGGATTGGGTAAAACTTTGCAAGTTGTGTTCTATGAGTATTTGCTCTACAAAGAAGACGAGTAGTATACATGGCATCGCATTTGGGAGGAGAAACTAGTTTCCTTTGTTTTCAGAACTGCATGTTTTTATGCGCCTTCTTGAAAAAAAGGAGACTGTTTCTTATTAGTGTGAGTTAATACTTGCAGATAAAGTACACATGAATGAATGCATTTTATTTATTTAACTTCAGATACTCTCCAGATGAACTTCGTTACTTGCCGTTAAACACAGCTCTTTATGAACCTCCTTTGGATCCAGAGCTGCTTACACTGGACAGTGATGGAGATTCAGATGATGCAGAGGAAGGGCGAGGTGAAGAAAAAAGGAAAACCAAAGGCAATTCGGTGAGACAAATTGAAAGTATTCTTGAACAAAAAAATCTTTTTCCTTGACTTTTGTTAGTTTAATTAGTTTCTTACAATCTTTTAACATTTGCAAAATGAAGGGAAGACCTTTTTTAGTACTTCTGTTTATTTCATAACATTGCTCTCCATTCTCTTTTTTGTTTTGGTACATTTTCAGGCCTTTTGTTCCTTTTTAAAAATTTTCTTCTGTTTGTTTTGTTTTGTTTAAAGAAATTTTAAAGAAACTTCCCAATGCAACTCTTCATTATACCCTTTTTCCCAAGGGGAACTTGCTGGCATTTCTGAGGAGAATGAATATTATAGTTCAGGTCACAGTATATTTTGCTGTTGGAAGTCCCACAGAATCTGTCCCCAAAGAAAAGGTGTTGATAACCTCATAACGTTTTTTTTTTTTTAATGATGTGGAAGCAGCAAGTACTAAATATAGAAACAGTAACTTCATTCTAATTTACAAAGGAGGTAAAAAGCACTGTGTTTTTTTACTTTACAATACATGTTTTAAAAGATATTTATGTTCTCTTCACTTACGCAAATGTAAAATTAACTGCTAGCTGAAACTTAAAGGAAACTTTCACATACATACCTTGATAGTGCTTTAAATGCTCAAGAGCCAGCTGAGATTCAAACTAGCTGAGTACACCTGAACCATTGGTGTATTGGTGCAGTTTGTATGTTGGTGACAATCTCTTTCCAGAAGTTTAACCCTAATTTTAATAGCAGTGGAATGTCACAGTGCATTGAGCAATTTCTAGCATGATTGATGAACATGTTTGATGGTGGGTATGTACAATCCTAAATTTTGTCATGTAAATATCTTCTTTGAATTTTGTGAGATACTTATAATTGAAGAAAGGAAGAGGTCAGCTTGGAGGTTAACAAAAGGAGAGAGAGGTGTTTAATACACTGTTTCTGCTTGCTTTTTTTTTTTTTTTTGAGAAGAAATCATATAAACATAGCAGGCTAAATGTCAACTCAGATTTTCTGTTTAATCACACTCCAGCTTTTTTACAGTTCGTCATTTGGTCTTTAACCATTTTTTACCAGTTTCCTTTTCCATTGACTTCCGTTCTCATTAATGACAAAGAAAAGTAACTGGACCAAGCAGACTATCCTTTTGATTTTTCACAGAGGCTTAGAAATCTTTTTTTTTTGTGACAGAATGCAGAAGGAAAAATGTCCCTGAGTTTGAATAGTGTAGAGAAGTGCAGAAGATAGATAATCAGATTCCTGTGAAGTGGTTATGGCTATGGGAGCAGGAATTCTTACCAGTTAGTCATTGAGGGGGGGCATACAGTTCATAAAAAAACCAGAGGTTGGACATGGTCAGATTTGGACTACCTGCCATTTGTCAGATCTCCCTGGTGAGTGCGACAATATGCTTTATAACTTCTCCTTTTTCACACCTCCCCCTGCTCCATTGTTGGAGTTGGTAGCAGTTTTCTTTTGTGTAGTGTTTTAGTGGGTCTGACCTAAATAACCCTTCCCCTAAAATACTGGTGAAACATACCATTTCTTGTTGACACATAGTTCGATCTGCTTTTGTGTTACACTCTGCCATTTGCTCTGTGTCTGTTTCATCTGTTTTGATTTTAGGTCCTAGGGCACAGGCTGATTACTATTGTGTTTTCACAGAGTGTGTTTTAATGTAGGGCACCATTGTTATTTGGTCTCTTGGGTTTTGTTGTAATAAATGTGAATAATCACACTGCTTCCTTCTGGAGCTTTTTGGAAGCCTTTATTAACACTTTTCTGAGAAAAGTCTTGTGCTGCTGCTCCTAATTATGCCTACATTGATCTCTCACCATCTTTGAACCTCTTCCCCTCTTTCTTGCCTCCTTATTCCTAAAAAAAAAACAAAACAACAACAACAACGCTTTTACTGCAAAATAAATTCTGTTCTTTGGTTCTATATTAAATATGGAAGTGTGTTTTGCCATTGATGGCATTCTTCTGCTGCAGTCCAAATTAAATACTTAGATTGCTCCTGGTGAAAACAGTAGGTGAGGTGAGTGTGGCAGAAAAAATCCTTCACATGTTTAATTCATGGCAGTCCTTGTATGCTTTAAATGCATGAGAAGGGCACTTTTAACTTTTTGCTGGCCCTCTACGTTGTAAACAGCGTATTGCATTTAGTTGATTTCTTGCTGATTTCTAATGAAAACACTTCAGAGAATTACACTGTTGTGCTCCCCACACTGATTCCAAGACCAACTGCAAAAACATGACTGCTGATGCCAGTCTCTTAAACCAGAAAAAACCAGATGATGAATGTTGTGAACAAAGGTGTTCTAGATTGTGATAAACCCCATGCTTTTGCAGAAGGAATGACATATCCTTCACTTACTTTAGTTGACTTAAAGGGCATAGGAAAGACTTGTCTGTCTATCCAAAAAAAAATAAAATATATAGCTATGGTATTTTTATTATAGGACAATTCGTCTGGCAATGTATCTGAAGGTGATTGCGCCACAGACAACCAGGAGGATTCTTTTCAGGGAAGACAAAAAACAAGAGACAAAAGTGCTACTCCAAGAAAAGATGGTTCCAAACGTTCTGTATTACCCAAATCAGTTCCTGGGTACAAGGTAGAAGAAAAAAGCCCCTGACTGAATTTTACTCACCAGCTTCTTCCTGAAGTATTTGGTTTTTTTAATAATGTGGAACTTCTGCTTGCTGTACTTTACTAGCTGTTCTCCTGTTGTGTGCTCCATCTGTTTGCTTCCTTATTTCCTTTTTGCTTATATTTCGCATGGGGCTTTTCTTTGCCCTAGTTGTACAGTGGCCTCCTATTAGGTTAACTTCTTAGATTCATAGGCAGTAATGCTAGAAAAATCCATTGTGGATTTATCATTGGAACTCAACATCTTTCTGTCTGCTCTAACATAGCAGTCAGAAATATGTGCCAGTTTGAAGCTAGCATTCACTGTTACTTTTTTTTCCTATTCCATATGGCAGCATACCAAGAGATCAGTCCTATAAAGTGCAGCTGTATGGCTGAGCATATTGTTACAACATTCATTTTAAATACAGCCTTTTATCCTGCGATATTATGATGTATAGGATGGAAGGCAAAAAGCTTACTACAGCTGTAAGGCCACACTATGTAACCCCTGTAATAGTATTTGGAAAGTAGCTTTTTATGTAGTTCATACTATGTAGTAACGTGTGTGGGCAATATGCTTTTTTCTAAGCTAGAAACTTGGTGAGGATGTTAAGACATTTCAATTATCACACAGTGATTGCCTATCCTAAGACCCCAATCTTCAGTATTTCTATATAATAATTTCAAGAATTATGATAAAAATACTTTTCAGATGAAGTGGGAATTGACATGCATTGTTTATATGTTACTATTCTGCATACTGAGAGAGGATCTGACTAAACTGTAACACATTTAAAGCAGGTAATTGTCTAGTCCTGTTCCACTGAGAGGAATGAGAATTTTCCATTGACTTAAATGGGAGCAGGAATAGATCCATAAAGAGGGAAAACATTAAGTTAAGATAGGGTTGAGTGTTTACCAGTCAGGAATGCTAATTGACAGTTATGGGACAGGGAACATTTTTGTCAGTGACAAGCTTGTATATACTGAGAATCTGTCTCAGCAAAAGTGAGCTGTTGATGGCTTGCATTTTATGTTTATAAATATTTACTATCTGTGTTTACCAAGTTAATAGTAAATAAACTGTAACTTACAATAAGAAGCTAATTTCCAGCAACAATTGGACAGCTTTGAATAATTTCCTCTACATACAGTATCTGTACAAGTTCATAACAGACAGCAAGCTCCAGTTGCATTTTCTGTTTTCAGGAACTTATTAAGAAATGTGTGAGCTGTGTAGATTTAGCATGTGGTTACCACATATATATATATATTATATTTTTTATATGTAACTTTGCAAGAAGTTGTAGACATAGAATGCATTTCAGTATTCCCATGGACATGAAATCCAAAGATGAAGGTTGAAATTTTGCTTTAGCTTTGTTGAGCTTGACATTAGAAATTGTGTGTCTCTAGTTTACAGAAGCTTCACTTAGCTGCGAGATGCCCAGGTGTTTGATTTGTTGAATCTATTTAATGGCCTTATGAATGCATAGAGAGAACTGGTGGAGGAGAACTTTGGTTTGAACTTCAAATTGTAAAAGAGCAGTAGTAGTATACAGCACTGCATTTTGAAAATGGATTCCCACAGCAATTACTTACTGGGTCAAAATCACTGATTCTGTCAGTAACAAGGTCTTACTGTAACTTACAGTGCCACATCTTTACAATGTCAGCATACATTGCCTGCATCAACCATCCAGCTGTTGTTAAGTCAGGGGTGGTGATGGATGTGTTAGGAGGGTTAGAGGAGAGGATTGGCTTTCTTATGTGTGGGAACGTTTGAAATACTGCAATAAGACAAATTACATGAGCTGTTTTAACTGGCAAGACAGAATGATTCTTGTTTGTGAGTCTACGAAAACACCAGATAACAATATACGTACCATATGTGCCTACACGTTAAGGCACTTTGAGCCGAAGGCTTAACTGACTCAAAATGTTTTCCCTGTGAAATCTTTATAATACTTTTGTTCTATATTGTTTTCTAATATTGGACTATTTTTGTAGGACACTAATCTTTTGGTTACATGTAGTTAAAATTGAGGGATAATTGCTATTGGCATCAGCATTTAAATGTATAGCCACGTTATGAGTATTACAGGATTCCATACATTTCCACTGAGTTACTTTCAAGTAAAAGAAATACTGTATTTTATATGGAGTCTTTTTTACTGTCAGTTCTTTAACAAAGAACGATTAGCGTGTGTTTTACATTTTGTCATGTTATGAGTAGTGAGTCTGTTGCTGCAGGACTGACTGCTACAATTGCACACACAGGGTACTGTTAAAAGTACAGGAGATTTTTTTTGCACATAAAACTGAAATGTATTGAGTATCTTTATTTTGCAACACTTCTGTTTTGGGTCACTGCATATGAAAATGTAACGCTTTGCATTCAGAATAGGATGTTATAAAAATGGTGTCATTAGAAAGCTTACTTTGAGAGCTGCAGCACAGCAGCATGGAAGTGAAAACCTACACAGCACAGTCATAATTTTGACCCTGCATTCATTTTCTCTCGTATCTTATCCCAATGAGATGGGGATATAGAAAGCAAAATTTACTCCTAATGAGATGGGATATTGTGACTTCCCATTTGGAATTGACAGATTTTTTAATAGCATTTCTAAAAGCCATTTATGGTGGTAGAATGGAACTGGATGAAAATGTGAATAGTCTTGATCTTTTTAATTTTTTTTTTTTTGCATAAATACTTCCATACTGTTGGAATTTCATTCTTAAAAGGCTGTGATTCTCACTGCCCCCCCCCCCTTAATATGCACAGTTTCTAATGAATACAGGTTAGTGAACTGAGACTAGATGGAAGCATTGTTAATGCATCTGTAGCAATGTCTACCTTGAGAGTTACGTGTATGAGAATGTGAACTGTACACACCTGTAATGCACACACCTGCACACACTTGGATGTGTCCAAAAAACAGCTCACTTTGGCTGGAGTACTGGGGAGTGTGCTGTTGTATTTTAAAGGCAGTAAAATACAAATCTGTAACAAGCCAGAAGTCTGATTAGAAAAGTTTGTTTGCTATTCTAGAAAGGCTTGGTTTCTTAGATTATAATACAATTTAAAAATAAAAATAGCCTAAACAATGGAAGGGTAAATGCTGCCACATTGACAAGGTTTAAGCATGTGCCACTTTTGTTGGGAGGAGCAGGGTATAAAGGTATACATGTAGGACACGTAGTATAGTTAACAGTAAAAGAGTTTATGCGTGGTTTTCCTTCCATTATATTTATTATTTTGTAGAGATGTTTGTGTGTTAGACTTCTTTTACTGTTTTATTATATTTATGTATAAAACAGGTTGACTTTGCTTTTTTAAAATAAATAAGCAAAAAAATGTCTATGAATGCCTCTGTCATCTTTTGAAGGAAGTTACCTATAAACATTTGGTGTGGTGTTTTGCTTTCTTGAATAAAACTCCTTAGACGGAACAATTTGAAGCAGGCTGTAGCCATGTTTTGACATTAGAAGCACATTGAAAACTTCAGAAAACTTAAAGCAATGCATCCTGATACTTTGAAAATTAGTCAAGATACTATTTATCTTGCTAGGTGCTGTGAAAAACTGGCTGGGTAAATAAACACACTTAAAGATAAGTTGTATTGCAAAAGATACTTGTAATTTTATTAATTAATTAATTAATTAATTAATTTATTTATTTATTTAGTGTTTTGGCTTTTAAAATTTGTTTTAAAATTAAACCTCATTCTTCTCCCCGCAAGTGGTTGGTAGTTGACTGGTATTCTTCTTACAGACAAGTTGTTTAGAGCCTTCAGCTCCCTCTGCTAGCTGGGTCTTTGCAGCAACATGGTTTTTTAAAACTGGCACTAGTCAGTTTAACATCAGTGAGTACTACATTAATTGTAGACTACATTTCTCACTAATTTCATTATGCAGCTGTCAAAGCTCAACAATGTAACTACTGCCATGTTTCTGAAATACAGAATGCTTTAATTTTTCCTCAGGCCTCATCAGGATGAAACTTTTATTGCATCTACAGAGTTGACACACAGAATACCTAGGCAGATGTTCCACATTTTAACAGCCTACTATTTCTCTTACTTTTAAATGGATCTCATGGACCCAGACACACTCTAGATGATTAACTTAGAAAAATTATAAATGTAAATCTCTAGTCAAATGCAAGGATTTTGTTTCTTAAATGATTATGACTGGATACAAGAAGGAATGGTAAAAGAAATACAGCCCTGTCTACAGCATAGCTAGTCAGATAATACGAAACTGAAGACAGAAAAAATCAAGTTTATTGCTTTTATAATTAATTTTCTATCTGTAGGGACAAATATAATGCAAAAAAAAATATATATATTTCCTTCATAAACAAGAAATCCACACAGAAGTTCTAAAGAGTACTGTATAGTGGAAGAATCTTCCTGAAATTTTTCACCCTATGTCACATTTAGTTTACCATGAGGAGAATGTTAGCTGATGAATTAATAGGAAGAGGCAAGTACGTGCTTTTGATCCAATTGGATTTACATATAACTCACTATGTATGGCAAATGCAAAATTTTGTGTAGTTAAATCTGTGATTTTTTTCAGTGCTGCTGCTTATCAGTGATTATCACGTGTTTTCAGGGTTCACACATCCTGACAGATAGTTTATTGATTTTTAATAGTTAAGGAGATAGGTGACATTTCCTGTTGAATCTGTAAATTCTTCTGGAATGAATTTATAGCCCTCTTCTACCCTTCCAGCCAAAGGTCATTCCAAATGCTATATGTGGAATTTGTCTGAAGGGTAAGGAGTCCAACAAGAAAGGAAAACCTGAAGCTCTTATACATTGCTCCCAGTGTGACAACAGTGGTGAGTATCTACATCCACTAAGTCGATTCCTAAGGATCCAGATCTGTTTGTGGACCTATTTAGTGTACTCCATGTGTAGCAAGAGTTCAGTTGCCTTTTCTGTTCTTTGTTACGACCCCATCTCTCTTTCGTGTTCTCTGTACTCACATTGTGGGATCTCACCAGGAGGTGAGCTAAGCTTCATGTTTGGTAAAAGCAAACAGTCTAACTAATTTTAAATTTCATTTCAGGCATAAAATAATAATACTGGTTTTAATCTAGGCCACCCTTCTTGCCTTGATATGACCCCGGAGCTTGTTGCTATGATTAAGACTTACCCTTGGCAATGTATGGAGTGTAAAACGTGCATTATATGCGGGCAGCCTCACCATGAAGAAGAAATGATGTTCTGTGATGTATGTGACCGTGGTTATCACACTTTTTGTGTGGGGCTTGATGCTATCCCTTCAGGTAATAAAATAAGAGTTACTTGTTCCCTTCCCACTTCCTCTTGAGTCCTGGGCTCATTCTCAGAATTAGTACATGAACTAATGAATTAATACATATTCTTTTGGAAGAATAGTTTTAAACAAGTGTGAAGGGTAAGAATAAGAAACACTATAGGAAAGCATTCGCACTATAGGACCCGATTTTTTTACTAAGCTTTATTTCTGTATATTTGGTTGTGCACAGTTAAACCTTGCGATTCCTGTGCAGGAAATATAATTGGCTTTTGCAGCATGACCTAAACAGGCTCGCTCAGAACTATGCTTTTTCCATATCCACAGAATACTGACAATAATTACCTCTTTTCATTGAAGAAACCCGTGAAAGAAACTGTATTGCTGCATATTGCTAGAGTATAGCTTTCACATTAATTGTTCTGGTTTAGCTTCTAAATGAAAGAGTTGTCTCAATTTAATATTAGTAAATATCTCTTTAAACCCTTTCATTCCCTTTTTTATTCTTAAACATCAAAACTGCAACAGATGTACCTCCATAGGTAGGCAGGCAAGCCAGTAGCTTTGAATTGCCAAGTCACTCATCATGTGGCCAACTCAGGGCAGTAGAAAGAAAATAACAGGTGGTACTGTTGCTTTACATGTAATTCTAGGTCCATGGTAAGTTCACGAATACTTATTCAGTGGCAGTGACAGTATTCCCTGGACAGTACTTAAAATACACTGTACTGCCCCATTTTGGGAAGCACTGGAGCTAGCTATCACTTTCATGCATGTTCTGTGGCTGATTTCACTTTGAGGCTGACCTAAGAATATAATCAAAATAGATTGTATGTCTGCAAAACTACAAAATTACCAAAACAGCCTTTGATCCCAGCTGTTGCAATAAAAAGTTAAATTAATCCCCAGCTGCCATTGATTTATGCTCTGGGTAACTTCCCAACCTTGAACTGTAGTCATTCACCTGAAAATATGACCAGCAAACTTGAGGACTGTTAGTAAAGCTCTTACCTAATAACCACCTCCTTGGAGTGCTGGCACTTCTTGAGGTCCATGAAGATTGGTGTAGCCAGTGGTTACATATGGGTCTGCAAGGGAGCGTGAATTGTGTATACTGCTTTATAGAAAAGATGCTATATTTTAAAAGCATTTGTTGTTTGCATTAAAGGAAATACTGCAAATAGATAAGCACCTAACAGAATGGTGAAGGGCTGCCTAAATAGGTAAGAGAGAAAAAAAACTTAGTTTCCCAATAATTGATAACTTTCTTTTCTTAGGTCGCTGGATTTGTGATTGTTGTCAGAAAGACCCTCCTGTACCCAGAAGAGGAGGAAGAAGGGGGAAAAACAGCAAGGAGGGCTAAGAAAACCCTAAAAACTTGCTGTCCAAAACTTTACTGCACAAATTAAAGTGATACTCTGGTGCTATTTAATCAACCACTCTATAAGAGGAGCAATACCACTTTTTTGTTTTTTTCCTTTTTACTAAATAAACTTTGTCTATATAGTGATTTTTTGTGATACAAGTCACTAATGTCCTTTCAGGTGTTGAGAGGCAAGCCAAATTACCACTCAAAAAAGAGAAAGCTTTTCAGTAATGACATTTAAATTATACATGCATTTGTGTAAAATTATAGCAATATACTTATTTATTTCAGTGCACTTATCAGTAAGCCCTGTGAAAAGAAAATTACAGAGCAATTTAATGTACTTTATTTGCATAGCAACTGGTTATTCTGAAATACTCAACCAAAGCAAAAAGTATTCCTGGTAAAAGTAACTTCTAAGGAAGAGTAGGCATGAGATGACCTTCTTACAATATACTGCAAATCCCTTTCAGCAGAAATTTTCTGTGCAAGCTAATGACTTATTCATAAATATGTGCTTGAAAAAAAAATCAATCACAAAAAGCTATCAAGGGAAGTGTAAGAAAGCACCTCTCAAGCTTGAGATACCTATATGCTGTGTTGTTTTTAATGAGACAAAAATGTCATATTGACAAGTAAAAACAGCTGAGGGTTCCCTCTCCCTGCAGTAATAGCAAAGAAGCAACATGCACTTGATTCAGGTCATGGATTTGTAGTGGTGATGAGTGACTGGACCAACCTCTGTTTGGCAGATGGCCGATGTGATGTACAGCACACGCAGTTAAAATACAGACCATCTATTCCCTTAGGTGATTGATTGTTTTCTCCTTCCTGCACCCTAAGCTCCTCAACTTCATGAATACACTCAAACACGTTGCTGATCAGTTTTACTGGAGATGCTTGCTCAGAAAATAAGCAGGTTTTATTTTTAAATATGCTCTAAATTGAGAGGGGGACTGAAGTGCAGTAGTTTATTCATTTTTCTTTATAAAAAAAAAAAACCAATAGAAAATACTGAATTGGAATTGATTTTCCTAAGCACCTATTTTAAATGAATTTAACAAGATCCCAACTATACATTCATTTTAAAGCTCTGATCTCTGAAGAGCACTGCAAATACTGTCCTGGCTGCTCATTTTACATATTGGGGAAGATTTACAATATAAAATTAAATATGGCTTTTTCTCCCCACTTCCTTTCTGGTTTTGGAAATGTAACCTGAATATCTCTTCAGGAAACACAGTGAGTATTAGGTATTACAGCATGTCATTCATACCAATTTCACAGGATGAAGTGTGACTTAAGTCCAGTGTGTATCAATTTAAAAAAGGATTTCAAGTACTAATTTCAAGATTCCAATAAGTATAGTCCAGAAAACAGACTCCTCATCCTGAGATTCATCTTCTGTAGACTGTGAGTATTTCTGGTTTGCCTCCATCTCCTCAGGGTTGTAAGAAGCCTCTCCAAACGGGTACTGTACAACTGTTCGATCGTAGTACACCTTCATTTCAAACTCGCTCTCCAAGTGAGAGGGGTGGCCGTAAATCCCTATTCCCACTGGGCGGCGGAAGTGTGCAGGCACGTGGACGATGTCCTGGCCACAAGTCACAGACTGTAACTCGTACTCGTCAAAGCTGGGGTGAAGTGTCACATCTGACACGTACAAGTCTGCGTCACCTTTTAAACTCCGCATCTGAAGAACGATCTTCCCCTCATGATTTAGTCTCAAATAGCTGTAGTTTCCTGCTCCAATCTGACCTTGGACAACATGAAGAAGAATCCATTCCTCTGGTACGTCCTCTTCCTCAAAGGCATTTACCACAAATAGTACTTGAGCTGTCACAAATACTGTCAGGATTCTTCTCCAGTGTGTTGCCATGGTCTTCAGTTGTATTTGGATTCTTCCTGTGTCCGTGTGCTACCTTATGAATATAAGGCAAAATTCAGATTTTAGTATATTCTGTTATTGGAAGTAATTATTCTTTTTTTTTAATTTGGTAATTCTTACAAATCCTCTCTAGTCCATAGAAATTTAACTTCAGTTGTGTTTATTAACTTGTATTTTTAAATAGTCACAGAAACCAGTGCTAAGATTCAGAACTCTGTCAGAATAAAATGGCTTACATTTTCAAAAGTTAAACAGAAATTAATCAAGCCTGTATTCTTTCAACAGAACTGACATAGAGACTTTAGCTTCATTCTACCTGCATGCATGCCAAACTTGAAGGGATGAAACCCAATAATGTTTTTAGCTTCACTTTAAAAAACCCAAAAACCAGTTAAGGAAAGGAAGGCTTTTGCATGCTTGAAGATGCTTAACTTTATATGAGGTGCTTAGGGCATCCTATTCTCCTATCCTCATCCTCTCAACTTCAAAAGACAGTAAAGGTGCAAATCTGGATGTGGACTTGAAGCAGTAGGCATTCCAGCTTGCATTGGGATGGAGTTAGAAATAAAAACAAATTATCTAATGAGGTAATACATTAGTTCATGATCCTGATGTGTGGCTTGTTTCTAAGATCAAATTTGGCACATTTTCCCTGAAAAAAATGCATTTACTTTCAAGATGGTTTTGTTACAGTACAAGCGCTCAGCTCTTTCCAGCACTTCTGTACAAAAGATAAAGCTGAAGGTACCAGGACAAGGGGAAGATGGAAAGCACTGCTGCAAGATCAAGGTTCTTACAGCCTATTCCCTCCTTGCTGCACGCTCCCAGTCTGGCAGCCCGAGCATGCCTGCCACACTCCAGCCCTCTCAACAGCTGCACTAAGTCTCTGTTAAGCAGCAACTTTCAAACCTTGCTGAAGGCTTCAAAAGCATACAGCTGACTGAATTTGACATGCAAATCACAGGAGCCACAAGCCTGAACAACTTCATGTTTAAGAGGAAGATTCTCATCCCCTCATTCCTTCCATAAGGACTCTACAACCATCTGAAACAAGAAAGCTGCCTGTAACTCGCTATATACCCTGCTAGCAACAAAACAAACTGCATTTCTCCACCGAGATGTCACTTAAATGCTAGAAGTTCTACAACTGAACGCATTCACGGGAGAAAAAAAATAGAAAAAATGCCCAACTGTTTCAGTTTGACGTTTTCTGCCCCAGAGGCCTCTCTACTGCAAGGTCACAATTCTGCAAAGACAGCATAAAAAAACGAGGTGCAGCATTTGCTGAACCTGCCAGACTGACAGAACTCCCTCCACAACCACAGGAAAAAACAGTCTTTTGTCTCGACCGTAGGAGGGAGCTGACTCTGTCACCTGTCCATCGAAGTAGTGATGAAAAAGCCGAGCGGAGCCACAGGAGGAGCTCCACATCTGACCAGAAAATAACTGAAGTTATCTAGGAAAGAACGAAAGCGTCGTGGCGCTGGCACAGCACTCGGGAGGAGAAGCGATTCCCAGAGACCTTGGACAGAGCCACGAACGAGGAGCTCTGCCCGCCCCGGTTCGCCCCCGCCTCCCCGCAGGCGGGACCCCCGCCGGAGCCGGCAGCGGCGGCTCCGGGAGAAGCGGGTGGCTCCGCGCCGCTCCCGCCGGCGGCCGCGTCGGGCCGGCGTCACCCCGCCGGCCGGGGGCTGGGGCTCGGCTCACCTCCGACCTGCCGCGGGGCTCCGGCTCCGGCAAGGCCGCAGCCACGGCAAGGAACAGCAGCGGGGACTCGCGGACGTGCGGCAGCGCAGCGCGGCCGGGGCGCCGCGGGACAGCCCCTCCCCGGGGCGGGCCCCGCAGCAGCGCGGCGGCCGAGAGGAGGCCGGCGGCGAGGAGCCGGCACGCGGGGCGGAACGCCGCTCCCCCTGCGCGCCCCGGGAGCCGCTCGGTGCGCCCGGCCGAGCCCGGCCCGCGGCGGCGCGAGTCTCTGGGGGCGGCTGGAGGCGCCTCGCCGCCCCCGAACGCCGCCGGTACCGCCGAGCGCTCCCGCCCCGCCCCGGGCACGGCCGCGCCCCCGGTATCGCGAGAGCGCGGCGGGCCGGCTGAGGGGAGGGCCTGGGGAGGGCGGGGAGGCACCGAGGGCGGAACGGGGCGGGCTTGGCACGCCGTGTGGAGTGCTTTTCACCACGGAAGCCTGAAATAAGAGAAAGCGTCCTTCAGCTGCACTGGGATTGGAAGTTGCAGGATTGGTGTCCCTCCGTGGGTTAGTGACAGTTTATTTGACTGTCGGTATAAACCTGACCTAAGATCACAGAACAGAAAAGCAGTATGACAGAGAAAATAAACCCAACACCGTTTTTGAATACCCATTGACTTCAACAGTAACCTTGTCTTGGCTGAGCTCCTTAAAATCATAAGCAAGAGTGAAAATTTGAAAGTGAAAAAAAAAATCTACCTGGAGTGCCTTGTGTATTGAGAGATTCAAGGGAGCCTGTGTAAGAAACCCAAGGGTCCTGTGCTAACTGAGCTAATGTTCTATCTTCAAAGCCCTCTAATTTCACAAACCCATGTAACTTGTTCTCCTCATTCCTAGCTCAAACAAACTGGCTGCATAAGACTGCTAATTCAGATTCTGATAAATTTTAGCTTTTTTGAAATCAGTTTTGTTTGTATAAAGACTTTTACTCTGCTTAAAACATTAAAATAATATAGTTGCTACACCTCATTTTTAAAGTTCTTCTTATGATTGAGTATTGAGACCACCACAAATATACTGTTGGACACAAAAGCATGATATGATAAGGAGCTGTTATTTCCAGCAGTCTTTAATTTTCCACATAGATGTCAGTTTCACTGGAGGTGCTGGAGTGAGTCCAGAGAAGGGCAGTGGAGCTGGTGAAGGGTCTAAACCACTTGTCCTTTATAGGGAGCAGCTGGGGGAGCTGGCATTGTTTATCCTGGAGAAGAGGAGTCTCAGGGGAGACCTTATCACTCTCTACAACCATGTGGAAGGAGGCTGTAACCAGGCTGAGGTTGGTCTTTTCTCCAAGGCAATAAATGGCCAGACTATAGGTAGTGACCTCAGGGTTTGCCATGGGAGGTATAGGTTGGACACTAGAAAAAATTCTTCACAGAAAGGGTGATTAGACACGGGGATGGGCTGCCCAGGGAGGTGCTGGAGTCACTGTCCCTTGAAAAAAAACCATATTTTTTAATTTAAATTTTATATATATATAGATAGATAGATAGATAGATATAGATATAAATATAGTATATTATATAGTATATTCTGTGTAATGAAGGCTGGATATGGCACTTACTGCTATGGTCTAGTTGACATGGTGGTGTTGGGTCATAGGTTGGACTCAGTAATTTCAGAAGTGTGATTTGAGATAGGTGGGTACCCAAGGTGTGGGAATATGTGGAGCCAAGGTCTTTTAGCATTGTGTTGCATAGAAACAGGACATTGTCAGAGATGTTTCATAGGGGTGTGGTGAGGTATAAAACTCTTCCTGCACGTTTACATATCAATAATGATCAGTCAAGAAATCAGTCCAAGATCTCTGATACTTCTGTGGATTGCTGCTAGTTGTTACGGATAGTAGATTGTTGAAAGTATCATAAGTACAAACATTGAAAAGCGAAAAAAAAGTCAGGTGAAAATTGTAAAAAAGAGTTCTTAACTGCCTAGAAGCAGTTACAGAGACACAACATGTTTCAGAACAAGTTCTTTAAGATTCCCAGGGGTTGTTTGCTTGTCAGAACAACACCTTTTTTGCTGTGTCAGCATTTATTTTTCTTTACCAATGACTAAACTGTCATAACACATTCATGACGGTATCACTCGTGAAAATTGTCACCAGCGTATTAACAATACAATTTTCTCTAATATTCCCAGCCATGAGTCACAGTTCAGAAAAACAGTGTCATGTGCAGTGCACTGAGTTGCCTCTGTGCAGCTGGTTGTCAATACAGTGGCTTTATCCAAATTCACATGCACACATTCAAGGGAATTTGGGCTGGTACTTTCTCCAGGCAGAACTAACAAGCACAGGAAGAACTGCATTATCAGTGATAATATATATCAGTTGCTTATATAGGGCAAAAATGCTTGTAGTGTTAATTACAGACAGACACAATTAAGACATCCCTATAGAAAGTATCTGTTTGAAAAGAAGCTGAGGTTGATATTGACTGATCTGCATCAAAATGCTTTAAGTTGATGCAGATCAAAAACTTGGTCATGAAATTGTAAATTGTATTGAAAGGGACTTCTGGACTCCTCTTGTTCACCTTCCTGTTCAAAACAGTTCTAATTAAATCGGGTTGCTCAGGGTCATGTCCATCTGACTCCTGGACAGCACCAGATATAGAGATCCACAACCTCTCTTCAGAAACTTGTTCTGATATTTAACCACTGTTATGATATTTTAAAAAAATTAAATACTGATTTGGTATGACCCTAATTGGGTTTTCCCAGGATCCAATTTATCACTGAGTGCCTCTGAGAAAATTCTGTCTTTCCTGTATCCTCCAATTAAGTAGTTGTAGGCAACAATAAAGTCTCAGCTGTCTCTTCTCCAGGCTGGAGACCCAGCTCTCTCAGCCTCTCTGTGTACATCATTTTCTCCAGCTCCCTGATCATCTTTCTTGCTCTATACTAGAATTGCTCCAGTATGTCAAGATCTTTCTTGTACCAAAACCCCCCAAACTGGACACAGCACTGCAGGCGTGGCCTTACAGGTACCAAATAGAGGGGAAAGATCACTCCCACAACTTGCTGGTTACTCTCGTATTACTAACACAGCCCAGGATGCAGTTGGCTGCCTCTGCTGTAAGGATACCATGGTGGCTCATATTCAGCTTGTCCAGCAGGATGTCTGGATCCTTTTCTGGGGAGCCCCTTCCCAGAGAGCCATCCTTCAGCATTTCATCTTGCATGGAGTTACTCTGTGCCAGACATGGGATTCCACTTACTCTTGTTGGACCCCACGAAATTCTCGTCAGCCTGTTTCTGACTGTTCCCTCCAATTTGGCATCATCCACAAACTTGGGGAAAATAGGTTTGTTTTTCTTGGTGTCTCACCACCTGCATCATAAAAAATATGCCCTCTCTGTCCAATCCAAATCAACCTTCTCTCAGTTTAATGTTTTTGTCCCTTATCGTGACACTACAGGTCTTGCTCACTTTATATATTCACAGGGTACTATAAGGTGCTTCTAGAGCCTTCTCTTTTCCAGGCTGAAAAAGTTCCACCTGAATATGAGGAAGAACCGTGCAGGTGACCATGCACTGGAACAGATTGCCCAGAGAGGTTGCGGAATCTCTCTCAAGATATCAATGTGGAAATATTCAAGAATTGTCTGGATGAAATCCTGTGCCATGTGCTTTAGAATGACTCTGCTTGAGCAGGGAAGTTGACCCAGATGATGCACCATGGTCTCGTTCAATCTGACCCATTCTGACTGACTCTGTGATTCTGTGAAGAACCCAAATCTCTCTTCTTGTCTTTACATGAGAGAGATGTTCACCTCTTCCTTAAGGTCCTTCTCCAATGTCTGTGTCGTCCTGGGATCCCCAGTGCTGGGTGCAGTGGCGTCCCACGAGTGGGACACAAGTGGGGCACTCCTGGACCTTCTGGCCATGCTGCTTTCTGTGCAGCCCACGACACCGCTGTGGAGAGCCAGGAAGCAGCCCCAAGGGCTGTCGCCGGTCTCCCGGCCCGTTGCCCAGGTGAGTGGACAGCGGCTGCCACCGCGGGCCCGCTGCACTCTATGGGCGACCGAGGGCTGTCCCGCCCGGCCTCCCGTCAGCGGCGGCGCTGCCCTGGTTACGGGCCGGGCCGGGTGCGCCGGGGCCGGGGCAGCGGCCGGGGCCGGGGCCGGGGCTCTGCGCTTCCCAGGAGGAGGGAGCCCCGAGAGGAGCCGTGAATCGTCGGCCCCCGCGGACAGGGCGCCTCCGGAGGGGAAAGGCGGCCCCGGTGGCCCGGCTCGGCCGCGGGGCCGTTCGCAGGCGCAGGATGGAGGGCGCCGGGGCCGGCTGCGCCTCTGGAGGAAGCAGCGATCCTGACGTTGTCTGCGAAAAGCACTTGTTTAAAGGCAAAGTGCCCGAGCCGCTCTTTCAGCTGGCGTGCAGTCACCACCACTGCGCTTTTCCTGTGAATCGCAATGGGTTGTGCGTCTGGAACACAGCCACTGCTCAGGTAAAGCTAGAATAGAACCCTTCGTTGGCTGCTACTTTAAACTGATTTATAAATAAAATATTTGAGGGTAATGTAGAAGTGTCAAGTTTCACTTCAATGCTGGAAAGGTAGTAGCATTTGTTATGAACTTTTTATTGTGATGAGAATAAAATAAGCTGTTGTGGTGGGTTGGCCCTGGCTGGCAGCTAAACCATTTCCTAGTCTCCTGCTGACTCCTTCCCAGCAGGGTAGGGGAGAGCATAGGATGGGGAAAAGTGAGAAGTCACAGGTAGATTCAAAGGTAGTTTAATGAGTAAAGGGAAGAGAGATAAAAAAGCTGTACCAAGGCACGTCCTACAACCAGACTAATCGCAGTAGAGGCTCTGAGCAACAGCCACCTTAGAGTCAATGTCCCAGGCCCTCAACACCTTCTTGCATGCAATACCCCAGTTCTATTGCTGAGCATAACGTCATGGTAGGGAATATCCCCTTGCCAGTTAAGCAAACTGAAATATTTGTTCCAGCTGTGTCCCCTCCCAATCTCTTATATGCCTCTTCAGCATATTATTGGGATGGGGAAACTGAGAAAAAGTGGGAAAAAAAAGAAGGCCTCAATGCTGTGCAAACAGCATTAGGCAACAGCCAAAACATTGCTGTGTTATCATCGCTGTTTTTGTCACAAAATTCAAAGCATTGTGCCATGCAAGCTGCTATGAAAAAAGTTAACTCCATCCCAGCCAAACCAATATAGCTGCATTGTAGTTTAGGTGATTTTGAAGATGTAAATAAAAAATAATTATTGTTCCATTTGTAATTTTATATGATTCATAATCTTTGTTTGAAGTTATTAATTTAACTCTTCTTTATCTACATTTGTCAGCCATTATATTTGTCAGGGCATCATTACTCAATTTCTGCATTGTCATTTGGAAGTAAAATCAATCCACTTCTTCTCTGCTCTGCCTCTCATGAACGTGTGATAGTGTGGAATCTTGATGAATGTACGCAGAAAGTGCAAGAAGGTAGAGTATTGTTTATATAATATATATGTCATCTGTATAAACAAAGAAGTGATGCAAAGGCAGCCATTCACCACCAATCACTCAGACCAGTGTCCAGCCAGTTTCTGAGCAACAACCACCTTGAAAGGCCATCCCAGCACCTCCTTTTCTCCCACTGCTCCTTCTGTAACAAGATTGTTTTATTTCTGAGAAGCACGCCTCAATCACTCAGATTCAGCAGCAGGAACAGCCATATTAATGCTGTGTTTCTCTCTTGCTCTTCTTCGGCAATGCCGAGCTGAACCAGGCTAGCAGCACAGCCAGTCCTGTCATTGTCACAGCCACCGGCCGGGCGGGGATACTGAGCTGGGGCGGGAGCTGGCCGAGGTGCTGTGCGGGAGACAGCGCCTGCCGGGGCAGCCTCGGGGCGAACAGAGAAGCGCTGCAGAGGCAGTGACGGTCTGCCATTGTGGAATAAAATGGACAGAAGAAAAATTAATCATAGCAGTACTGCATAATTAAACATGCAATGCCAAAGGTCTTCCTTTTCTGGAATACTTGTGGAACTAGTGTTTTGTATCCTGCTTTGCCTCTCCTTCTGTCTCTGGAACACTGTTTTCGTGTGTGTGCTTGAGAGAGACCAATGCAAGTATCTGATCTGGGAGAAGAGTGCATGAGTGAAAGAGCATTGTGGTGATATAGCACACAGAGAATAGGAATTTTAGTGTCCTGACCACCATCTTGGTTTGGAGCCTCAGCCAATGGCATTAGATTCCAGGGAGCAGTGCTAACCTCTCTGCAAGCTTAAATTCATTGGAAAATGGAAGAATAATGACAGAGAAAAAAAAATAAAAAAAAGAAAAGAACAAGATCCTCAGAGTCATGATTCACTGGATTCCCAATGACAGTCTGTCCCCTTTTGGTGACAATATTTAAAGTTGCATGGCATTGTCCCACACTATAAAAAGTTTCCTCCTTGTTACCTATAATTAGAGATTTGCTGATGACTTAATGTGAGGGAGTTCTCTTGTACTCTGCTCCATTTTGAATTTGCAAATCTATATAATATGAAAACTAATGTTGTAAAGAAAAGTTTAACAATATCAGTGCTTTTGATAAATAAAGGTCTGTATTAAATTTTAATCCATGTAAGAGTAACATAGACAATCAAAGGGTACTTCAGGAACTGGGAATAAAATGGGACTATGAATTTGGAGGAAATTAAACTGGAAGATAGGAATAGAAAGTAGCAGAGAGATAAAGAGTGTGTGTAGTTTTGATACAAAGGCGTTTGGCATCCAGATTGTCTACTGCTTAATTTTTTCATTTTCTCTCCATCTACAGGCTCTTCAGCAGATGTTGTAGAGACTTTGTCTCCACAGACTGTCCTCTGCACATCTTGGCATGTTTTCTTATAGTATTTCTTATAAACTGTGTCGAAGTAGTGAAGGAATTCTTTGCATGACCTTGACCTGTTAATCAATTGTAAAAAGACTCCACAGCATCTAATATGAAAGCCTGAAAGGACACGTGTAGTTGTGCTTGTATTCTAGATAATTTGTTCCCTATTAAATCCTAAAATTTAATGACATATCCAAACTATCCTCTCATCATTAAAGGCAGCATTATAAAATAGGGATCAGCAGAAACCAATCTGCTTGAACCAGTGAGATGACCATAATGAAATAATGAAGACAGGATAAAAAATATGACCTGTTCTCAGATCCAGTCTTATCTGACTCTGTAATGATTTTTAGTGATGGACTTTCAGCCTTTTCCCACAGAAAAATTAAAAGCAGAGAGGGAAAATCCTCTTTACTTTTTGGCTGAGCAACTGGCATATTCTCCCAGAAGTATTTTTCAAAGCAGTGTTTTGCTGGGATTCAGTTAGGATTTCTTACCTCCAAAATGGATGTGGCACTAGTGGGTTCCATGGGCACATCACCCTACTCCAAAAATCTTTTCCCTTGCAATCTTCAATGGAAGCAAGAAAACATGATTTGATGGGAATAATTAATATCATAAGGAGTGACAGATCATGTCTAGGCAACAGGGCAGATGGAGGAATTCTGATGGTCCACAGTTCTTGCTATGGACCATCAGAAAAAGCATAGCATTTTTGTTCCAATTCCCTGGAGTATTTAAACAGTGTTTTTCTGTACATATTCCTGACAGAAACTGGGACAGCTCTGTGGTTAGTAACTGCTATGCAAAGTTTCTAAGAACCTCACTGCACCAGATTTTTATATTTCATTGAGTCTCATTAACAATACAATTGCTGCAGGGTTTACACCTCGAGGAATTGTTATAGGAACTCTTTTGGGAATGGTGCTTCATATAAGATTTAGTCCAGATGATCAACAAGTGGCAGTATGTGCTGGAAATCAGATCTACATATTAAGTGCAAAGGTGAGATAGCATTCTTTGTACTTTGTATAGTACTGGTATTTCTTTTACTTACTCACTTTCAAGTAAAATCATGATGCAGAAATGTTATTAAAATAAAGCAAAACCATTAATTTTGTGTCATAAAATAAGTTGGAACTGGCACTTGATACTGAATTGTATATCAGATAGAAGACTATGTTTAAAGAGTTGAAATGAAACAGTATCTCAATAACTTGAAAGTAGAAAATATTCTTAGGTCATCTGAAAAGCTGTTCCTGTATCATTCAGTCTGAAGAAGCAGAAGTAATGTGTGGTGGCTTTGCCAGCAGGATGGTATACAGGGCTTCAGTTTCAGTAAGAGAAATCGTACAGAGTTATATTTTGAAAACAAATCTGACAATGCTTAGTAAGAGTTATTAATTATTAAAACACTTAATTGTCAATTTTATGTTAAAGTCCATTCTGTTTTTATTTTTGACTTGATTAATCATAGAATGAAGCTATACTAGCTGAATTGGATGGACACCTGGCTCCAGTGACTGCTGCTGAGTTTTGCACATGGGAGAAAAGTATGCTCATATCAGTGTCAGAAGACAGAACCTTTAAGGCAAGGAAATTGTAGAAATGAACTTTAAAAAGAATAATTTAGTGAACATGTGAAGTATTCTTATTTATTCTCCTTTAAATATGCACTGAAGATTACATAAAAAGTATCTTCGACTTTATGGAAATAAGGATATTGTTCTTCAATTTGCTTGGGAAATTATAACAAAAAATAATTACTCTTTAAAAAAAATGCAAATTTTGTATATTCAAAACTTTCCACGCTGAAGTATTAACTTCAGTGATTATTATCATCTGGAAAATAGATATAAAATATTTTGATCAGCTTGGCTGTAACTGAAGTGTTTCAGTATGGTGAGCTGAAGGAAAACATTTCCTTTTGATTCTGCTGATAGAAATTTGAATTTTCCTTTTTGGAATTATTGGACTGGGTTACTGTATGCAATGCACCCCTCTCCTCTTTTCTTTTCTTTTTCGTGTATGCCTTTACATAAATTTAGCTAAAACCACTGAGAGATCAACCTAAGAAAAATTGATACTTTGTGTATCCATATCATGTGTGTTTGCCCTTTCTCACCAGGGGTGATTATCAGTTGGACAAAACCCTTCATAAATGGAAACGGGTGCTGAAAAAAAATTCTTTCCTAATAACATCACTTTGAATGCCTGCATTTTTCTGTTTTCACCATGGGATGGCTATAAAAAATTGTGTTTTCAGTAGATATCTAAGTAGATACCTATTGTCATATCTTTGTAATTTTTTTAATCTGAAGGTGTGGGACTATTCTACCAGCCAGTTAATATATCAGTCAGGAATAATAACAGGTAATTTTTCTATTTTTAAATGTATATTTGCATAGCAAGAACCTCCTATCTCTAAATAATAATCTATTATTATTATTCTAGAAGTGTTTGGTTAACTTAGTGAAAATAATTATTGTAGACAAGGTAGCAGTAAACATACTATCCTTTAAAGTCAACAGTAAATAGTTTTTCCTTTAAAGTCTGCTTCCCAGTGGATAGTTTTAGTGTACTTTCATAAACAAGTCTCCAGACCATGCCACAGCATCTTGGGTGACAGGGTGCAGGAAACCACTGCCATGACAGCTTAGGTGACAGGCAGTGCAGAGACATGCCAACAGAAAGCCCTCAGCAGCACAAAGGCTGAGGCACACAAAGCTCTGTGCTACCATGAGAACTGCAGTAAGGGCTTTTTCTCCCTGTCTTTATAAATAAGATTCAATTTTGAAAAATGTATTTTAATTAAATATCTGATTTGTGTCTACTCTAGAAATGCTTATATCTTTCTGTTTTGAGCAGCATTTCCTTTGCTAAGTCTGCTAATTGATGAAGAAAACGAACAGATTATCACTGGATGTGCTGAGGGACAGGTAAGAATTGTTCATTAAACTCAGTCTCTATGTCAAGAGTCAACTATTATTGATGCTTCTGTCTATAAGAAAGGTTTACAAAATGCCTACATTTTTTGAATTGTTAAGAGAGTTATTTTAGTATGTATACTAAAATAACATTTTTCATTGCTTTAAGTGTAAACCGTAAATGGTAAATAAGACCTCTATTACAACACAGAAACTTTTTCCTGAAAACCAGGAAAACTTAAGAGGACAGTCAGTGATGATGTAAGAAGAACACACTGAGAGGCTATAAATATATCTGTTTTAAAAGAAAAAAGGTGAAAAATAGGATTATCTTATTTTGGCCAAAAAAAGAAATGCATGACAATCAAATGGAAGAGACTATGATTTCAGCATGTGAGAAATCTAATAAAAATGGGGTAAATGTGAATATACATTTCACTGCTTCTTTAATGGTAAGAATATATTTACATGATAATTTCCAGATGTTTTTCTTCAGTGTTACGCTTCAGTAATTCTGAAGAGAATTAGAGTTTTAACTGTAGTGGTCTCTAAACCAAGAAAGGCATAAATGAAATTCATGCACATGACCCAGTAAGCAATTGCATCCATGTTACGTGTGATTTTTAATTGTGAGAAATAGTCTATAAGGAGCTTTTTTCAGAACACAAAACCATGTAGGAATTAGATGTACAGCTCAAACTGATCATTGCTGCTTTGATTATCTTTAACAATCTTAGGGATACATTTAATTGCAGTTCTTGTCCAAGGTGAAATGCTATATACAAAAGTTCACTAATTACATCTATGGTTTTAAATATTGGATCTTTAGTTTGTGTTCATGTAAGCTTTATCTTTAGTGTCAAAGGTTATTGCAATTGCTTTTTCTTTTTCTTGCAGCTTTGGATCTTCAGTTTAATTAGTGATCATAATTACCGTTGTGTAGCACATATCGACTTAAAGAAAGAGCAAGAGAAATTCTGTAATAAAGTGTGGAGATCTGGCAAAGAGATAGGTAGCACCCTGCTCCTAGAATGCTGTTTATGGTATAGTCTAGTTGTTACTGGCTACTGAGTGTGTGCTTTTTTTACCATGATAATATATTGTGATAGACTTATGAGTCTTAGACTGTGGCATGGAATTCTTACTGAAGTGGATATGTGGTTGGATATTGGTGTATATGGAAGGAATTATGCATGTATGTATGCGATAAATTCTTGGCCAGTGCATTTGTTCATGAAACATTGCATCATGTGCACTATTAAGTATTTGTTTTGATTGAATTCATTGTCCAAGGCCTCACTGAAAACAGAACCAGTGCCTAAAAATTAATTAATCCCTTGTCAAAACAGAGTACTATTTCTCAGTTACCTCTGAAGTTCTTATGATTCTCTTTTTTCTTTTTCTTTTTTTTTTTGTTTTTCTTTCTTTTTAATCTATACCAGTGCCTTCATAATATTACATTTCTCTGGCTGTGATATTTCTAGTGGTGTAACACAGAGTACATATAAGTCTTCATAGGCTGCCCTGGTAACCCCAGCAGGGTGATTCTCTGGTATCAGACTGGTTTGATCGTTCCCTTGTGCCTTGGGATGGCCATGAGCAGGTGACAGCCTTGGTGCAATGGGAGGTCACCTTCTCCCTGGTGAGGTGCAGACCCCTGTCCCTTCAGCACTGCTGTGGCTTTCCTAGGGAAAGGGAAATCTGGTATTCCTTGCTGGCTCTTTTTCTGGGTCAATGGCTGTTGTATTCTTACCTGCCTAGTGGTCCCGCTTCCATAATCCTGAAGTCCTGACCTAAGGAGAAAGACTGCTGTGTTTCTTGTTATTATTTAACATCTATTGATCTGACTTTCATGTTTGAAAGAGAGTGATGTAATATCTGTATCTAATGCTTAAATTGATGGTAGTAGTTCCTGAGTGTGAATTACACATGTAAAATGGATTGGAGACTCCTTAGGAACAGAGAACTGAGGTGGATTTTCATCTTGCTTTTGGATTATGTTGTAACTTTTATCTCAAGACAACTTTCAGGCTAAGTGGAAAGGTACTCAGCATATTTAAGGATTGTAGGAATATGACTTTCAGTGTCTCTTCTTGAGATGAAAACACCTAAAATCTGCAAACTCATTTTCGGTTCAGTTTTTCTGGATTTTGTCTCTAGGTATGTGAAAAAACCTCACATAATAATGAGGAAAACTGGTTCTTAGGAAATACCCATCTTTTGAAATAGAAGTTTCTTGAGTGTGGTCTTAATTTTTCATGACTACTACAAATTGTCTCTTGAATCCTGTCTGTTTCCCTTATTTCATAGTATTTTGATAGCTGGTATTGTTGACTTTCTTAGGAGAAGGACAAAATAATTCCAAGCTTTGCAAAACAGACAACATGAGACCAGAAGGATCAGTGGAAATGTCATTGCCTGTCCTCTTAGTTGAGCATTGTGACTTTTTTGTGTGTTTCCATAATGAAGAAAACATGTAAGTCCTTTAAAATATCACCTAGTATTTGAGTCAGATTTATTTCTTGGAGTTCCTATTGGTTCTTGGATTATTTTCACTGCAAATTTGTATTTTTTGAAAAATGTGATAGGAAAATCATATTATGTTTTTAGGGATCTGCAAGTTTTAGTGGCCTACTCTTAGGAAGATAATGTACACAAGCTGATACAAAGTTAAAACTGGGTTTTACACTGAAAAAATAATTCTGTAAAAATACCATTGAGAATATCCATTGTAAGATCTATGGATACCAGCTGATCAGGGAAGATGAGTTTAAAAGTAATTAATAAATCAATTTTTTTTTTTTAGTTTGCTTTCCTAAAGAAATATCTGATGCAGCCACTGTTTGACTGTGTCAGTTTATCTTCCAAGTTTAAATAATTTTTGAACTACATAACCTCCTCCAGTCAAACTTCTGTCAGAGGGACAGATGCTTCAGAACATGATGCTTTTACTCATTCCCATGGAATTGGTTAGCCAGGTAGAATTAATTCTTACATTGCATTTATTTCCTGAAGAGAAGTTTATTATCCATATTATCAGGCATCTGGAGATATGTTCAGGACACTCCCACAAGATCTGTCTCAAATAACAACCCATTTGTGTTGTAATTTATGATTGTCACTTGTATAAATTTCTCAGCCACATCATGTTTTAGAAAACTCTTGTCCTGACCTTTGCTCTGTGGTGGGTTATTCAGATGGAACTGCATAATCTCTGGTTAGATGTATAAACAACTTTTGATAAACAAAGAAGAAAAGTATCCAGCAGTACTGGACAATTTTGGTTGTCTTTATGTTAATTTAAGTAATTACTCACAGTTATTTTCATGTTGCCTGCATATTTAGAAGTACCACCATTGAGAGAAGGGACGTGGTGATTTTTAAGATGCACATCTCAGCCATATTTTAATGCAGTGACAGCACTTGAAGATAATGGATCATCTGTCTTATTGCTTATAAGCAATAGGATCAGTCTGTCTTATTGCTTATATAATATCACTCACAAAGCATCAAAGCTTTGCCTTCATCACAACTGTAAGTTTGATTTGAACAGCAGCACATCTTTCAAGATGACAAGTTTTCTAGCAATAAAGAATCCGCCATGTCCCTAGCGAAATTGTTCCAGGAACTGACTCGTTCAATTTTACTTCTAGTCTGAATTGCTCTCTCTTCATATACAGGCTTCTAGTATGTTTTTCACTCTGATAGTCCAGTGCCAGCCACCGTCATGTTCCCTCTTTGGACAGCAAATTACAGCTTATGAACAAGTTACCTCTGTGCTTCTGGATAAAATAGTTTGTACCTTGTAGAAGGCATATTTTGTGTAACACTTTTAACATTTGCTTTTGGAGATTTCTGAAACTCAGTCTCGTTTATTTTTCAATCCCCTTTTGGGACATGGTTGCCTGAAATGGATCCACGGTAATAGATTATTTGAAATAATTTTCTGAATTGAGATAACATCACTTTCCCATTCCCACCTGACACTGCTTCACAGTGTCTAAGGTCTATTTGTTCTTTCAGCTATCGCATCGCAGTTGAAGGTTTAGTTCTGCTTATAAACAACCATGGCCATTAAATTCTTACTACTAATTAAGTTCCATTATATTTTGGGTTGAGAGGTTTGTGTTTATAAAAATTCTTTTCTATTTATTTTTTAAAAACAGTGTCTTGGTTTTAGAAGGTGCTTCAGATTTATCTGAACAATTGAGCAATCCCTAATATACTGCTTTTCCTGCCTGCAGTGAAAAGCAACAACGAAACATTTTTGGAACACTGGTGTCCAAAATTAGACCTCTCACACTTTCCTAAGTTTTTTGTCATTGAGCAATCTCATCACAATGGATTTTATTATTTTAATGTTGGAGTGAGTTAAACTTTCTGGATATATCACTTTATAGTGTTCATAATAACTTGATAATGACACTTTATATATAATTCAAAGAATTTGCAAATTAAATCAGTCTGTTACTGCCGTAATAGAAGTAGTGCAAACTGCAAATAACATTAGTCATATCATGTAAAAGTATCACAAACCAGAAATGAAACTGTCTATTCCAGTCTGCTTCCTAACAGATTTGACTGTATACATTTGGGGTTTTTTTCCTTTTTTTTTGTGGGGGGGGATAAAATTACAGCTTCATATTTTTCCATATCCTTACTTCAACTCTTAGGGTCTGACTTTAAATCAAACTACTAAGTCTACTGACTCCTATTTGGAAAATTTATTAAAATGTTGATGCCAATTTTTATTTATTGTGGCATCAAAAAATTTTTAGTTTTTTTTTGAGAATGACAACTGTTATTTTGTTACAATTATCTAATGCTTGATAATATGTTTATTCTGTGAGGCTGTTAACTGAAATTAACAAACCCATTGGTTTACTCTGTGGTGCTTGCAGAAGCTGGATTTCATTACCCAGCTGCAGTAGTGCTGCCACTAAGCACAGGCTGAGGCAGACATTCCAGACTTGCCTGGGGATTTTTCCCCTTCATTTTGTGCTGGCTTTTCTCTTGTACTTTATTTATGTAAAAACATACATTGAATTTCCCTGTGTTTTGGGTGTTCATATAAGAGTGGTAAAAGTAAACTATGAGTGGATTTGCCTCTTAGTTTGAATTTTCTTTTTGTGTATACAATGCTTTTACAGCAACTCCCAACTCTTACAAACCACAGTAATTTTTTGAAGAAAAGTATTTTCTGTGCAGTTTTAGATGTGACATGAAGCACTTACATGATATCAAAGATTGTGTTCTGCTCTTAGTTTTCAGAACTTCACCAATTTTGCTTGAAACTTTGAGCTACAGATTTGGAAAAAAAAAAGCTTTAAATTTAATGTATTTTTTCTGTATGTGCTTTATTATTGTTACACTGGGACTGGGCAATGAGAATTAAAAGCCCCGATTTTTATTTGTTGTATGGTAGTAAGAAAAGCTTCTTTATCCTACTCAGAGATATTTTTCTCTTTGTTTTAATAGATATTCTTCCCAGAATACAAGCTATTTTTGGATAGGAACCTCTACTGGCTTGTTAATAATTAATTTGGCAAACTTTGAATTAGAAGCTCTTTTATCTTACAGAGGTATGTTTAAAAGATATATGATTACATGATAATGTGATTGCTTTTGTTGATTGCTGATATAAATAATGTAATAATTAGGTTGTGAAATAGCAGAATACAATAGAAATCAAATGGGTTTTTTAAAAATGTTTTTTTCCTAATAGTTTTTTATGTTTTCCTGGCCCTGGTGACTTTTCTCAGAAGACATGTTGGTGCTTGACCTGTGTAGTGGCTAGCCATGAATTTTTATTCAATTTTGCAGTTCATAAGTGTTAAATACAAGTGTTAAATACAAGTTATTCTACTCCATTGTAATTTGAGGGTGAGATAGAAGTATATACTCTGAAGACAGTGGATTAGGGTCATGTCAAATTAGTATGAGCGATTTTTTTGTGTGTGTCTCAGAGATAGGTTTTTTCTTGTGAAATGCAGGTATTATTTTATAGTACTTTGTTCTTCTTGGTAAAGATTATAGTGACCTCAGCATTCGGATTGCCAGATCATGTGCATTAACAAGGACGGCAGCTAATGGAAAGGTGAGTGTACAGTAAACATTGCTTTAATAAATGTTAACAGTTACAGTTATTTTCCATAAATATTTACACATTTTGCTAACAGATTAGTGCACAGATTTGTGTTATTTAATATGACTTGCACAGTAATTTCTTTGAAGAGGGTTGATTCTTCATTATGGAATCGGCTAGTTTGAAGCTCTCAAAGGTTATATACAGTCTAAAGTGATTTATAAGGAAAAGGTGAATTGTAACAGTGTTCAGGGTATACCTTGAATGTCAAGAATGACCACTGAAGAAGCAGAGGAAATCTTTTAAGGGGTAAATACATAAAAACATTGTTTAAAAAAAAAAAAAAAGTTAGGATGTGCTACTTCTGAATCCTTCTAAAGGATCTGTCAAAACTATTTGGGTTGAGAGAAAATTTCTGTTGAAAGTCACTGAAAGTGATTTTAAGAAAATGGAAGGCATTCTTATCTGTATACCCCATTTTTGATCTTGCAGTTTTCCTACAGAGGTAAGCTCAGTCTAGGCTACATATTCAACATAGAAGTCTTTTGCTTTAGAGAAGGATTTTGTTTAAGTTCAGCTCTTAGCATGTTCTCATCATGTTGCTGAAGCCAATCTTTCTCCCATGTGTACTTCTTTTGTCACAACTCTTACTGCAGAATTGTCTGTAGCGTAGGTGGTGTTGGAATTTCTGTCACTGTTACGTAAGTTTGTTAAAACACATTTAAGAAACATAGGCATATTTTTGAAGGATAGCTTTAAACACTCTACCACTTAATGCTGTTCACTACTAAACCCATGGATATTTTTGGTTAATTTTTATAAATTTCAGAATTTTTTTTCATTATAATTGCGTTATGTTTTGAACTTACATTAATAAGTAGATGGAGTGTTAATTTATGATGATTGCTGCAGGTTTTATGCTTGATTGCCTCGATGTTTGAAGATATGATTTCTGTGTTGGAAGTTAACCTTGCTGCATTGGTGAGAACTCAGCACAGTGATTTTCTCCCACGTGGGAATGAGAAAAGTCTATCTGTTGTTGCCAGGTACAGAATAATTAAATATTTTCTCTCCATGTTGGATGATGGATTTGTTTATCTGGCACTACAGTGTGTCATATGGTTTTCTCCAGTGCTGCTTGTTGACATGGTTTGTTTTTACTTCTTTTCTTATCATGCTTCAGTTGTATTGAGAGGGAGAAATCACAGAATCACAGAATGGTTGAGTTTTCAAGACACCTCTTCAGGTTATCTTGTCCAACCACCCCACTCAGGCAGAGCCACTTGGAGTCATTTGCCCATCACAATGTCCAAACAACATTAGAATATATCAATGGCGGGAGATGCCACAACCTCTCTGGGCAGCCTGTGCCAGTGCTCAGTCATAGTAAATAAATGTTTCCTAGTGTTCAGAGAGAACCTCCCATGTTTCATTTTTTGTGTATTGCCCCTTGTCCTGCTGCTGGGTTTAGGGCACAGAGCCTGGCTCTAGAGTCTGCTTTACAGCCTATACTGCTGCATAGGCTTGGTCCTCCTCTGCTGCAGGACTTTGCCTTTCACATTGTTGAGCTCCACAAGGTTGCTGTCAGCCCATTTATGCAGACAATAAATGTCTCCCTGGATGGCAACACAACCTTCTCCTCTTTAAGACACTCCTCTCAGCTTTGAGTCATCAGCAAACATGGTTAGAGTCACTCAGCTCCCTTATCCAGATTATTAATGCAGATGTTGAATGGAATTATTATACCCATGAAATCATATGGAATGGAGTTATAACCTCTGTGTTACTCCACTAGTTCCTGCTTTCCAACTAGACTTTGATCATCACAGCCTGAGCTTGGTTGTTCATCTGGTTTTCAATCCAGCTCGGTGTGTGCTCATCCAGACCACAGTTCATCAGTTTCTCTGTGAAGTTCTTAAGGGAGACAGTGTGGAAAGTCTTATTGAAGTCAAAGTAGACAATATCCACTGCTCTCCCCTCATCTGCCAAGCCACTCATTTTATCACAGAAGTTTATCCTACTGATCAAGCATGACTTCCCCTTGGTGAACCCCTGCTGGTTATTACCTTCTTGTCCTTTATGTCCCTAGAAATGATTTATGAGAAAATGCTGACATTTTAAAGATGAAAAAACCCCTGTAATATACACTGAAATGCAGATTTCAGTGTTTAGAATAAATCATCAGTTAATATTCACAAAACTGGAATCCAGCATGTAAAAGCAATGGTCTGTGAATTGAGTCAGGGCCAAAGCTTGTCTGTGCTGCTGGGTATCTGAGGTGATAACTGGTCCACTATGCCTAACTTGTTTTTGTTAAAGTCTCAGTGCTATTGCACAAGTACACACACACATGCAGACAAATAACTAAAAAGGAGTTTTGGCACCTTTCTTTAATCTGACATTTTGTTCATTGCATTGATCAATTTTTTTTGTGCTTCATTTTATAACTTAGGTGTACTTTACTGGCAAATTCTCCATTGTGTAAAAGTTTAAAGAAGAACATGAAAGAACCTTCTAAGAAAACACTTGGTAAGTATAAACCAATCCTGAAATTAATTAATAAAGTTATGTTTTTAATAACAGTAGCTGACGTCCAGTTGGCTTGTGCCTAATACAATCAGTGTGTTAATTTTTGTTTTAAATATATATTGTATTATATTTTTATTTCAGTAGGAAGAATTTTAGACTTCTATTAATATTTCATATCATACACATGTATAAAACATGTAGTTGAAAATTATGGTTACAAGCATTTTTGTTTTCTCAGAAAAACATTGTCTGAGAACTTTGTGAATTGTGAATTTGTTAGAGTGTAGAAGGTTTACATTTTCCTAAGTCATTCTTTTTCCATAGCATGCAGTAAATTTTTCTGTAAAATTTGTCATTTCTTTCTTAACTTTGGTTATAAAATATACCAAAGTGTTGGTATATTTTGTTGTTCTGAATAATCTTCCACCAATATTGAATGTTTAGGAAGTTAATTTTGTCTCAATATTCTACTGCTTTACAAAAGAGCAGATCTGTTGTCCAGTTGCCATTGAAGCACTTGTACTTTTTTTTTGGTGAGCAACAATAAAGCTCAAAAAATACTTAAAAATGTTTTCATCTTTACCATTTGCACATACTGTGTCCATTTGAATGTCAAAGGTTATATCTCTAAGGTTTTATGGTATTTTATAGAATTTTCTAGAATTTATTGTATTTTCTAGAACTCTACAGAGTTTTATCTAGAATTCCAGGCTGCCTTGGACACCCAGCACTGACAACTGTGCTGCCTTTCTTGACATCTCATGATCAGATAGATAAATGCTGTAATAAAATCCTTTGGTCTCTTAAGGCATGTGGTACTGGGAGCTTTTCAGGAAGGGCCTTTTTTGTGCCTCATTGCTGCATTAAGAGAAAGGATAGTTAGTGGCATTTGATGGGACTTCTACCCTCAGCATAGGTAAATGTGTCCCAATGCATCTGGGTTTTTTCCCTTGGAATATCAACAAAATTTCCCCCTTTACAACATTTATTTGTTTACTTTGTTTTTGCTGATATGAAATAGTTTGGAGCTGAGGGGTGCCGACTGGACTTTCTAGTACAGCATTGGGCATGCAGACATTACCCATGACCTGAGCTGTGTAGGAACACAAATACTTATAGGTACCCACCATTCAGCTTGTTGATGATCTTTGGATCCATTCCTTAGTCCAAATGTAGGCTGTGGATACATTATAGCTAATGCATAAAAAGTCTAAGCAGATGCAGTTACAAAACACATTTTCTGACTGAAATGAATGGTGAATTCTTGCTACTTCAAAGTTTAAAGAAGTTCCTACTTATTCATGTAATTGGAGGAGGGATATTATACAATATAACACTTCATATATCTTTCCTTTTCTCAGTAATTATTATTTTAGGGTGATTGGTCATTTATGTGTTTTGTAACATAAGGAAACATCAAGTATTTATATTGGGCAAAGCCATCTACTTTCACAGTTAAAATATAATGTTAAAAAACCATTTTAATGTAATTAAATTATTTTCCTACAGGAGTGAAGAATGCAGTGAAGGATAAACCATTGGTTTTCCATAATAAAATTAAGTCATCGGGATATACAGCAGCACCACGGTCAGTAGAAATATTACTACTTTCCCTGTCTTATTGGTGTGTGATATTTTTTCACGTAACTATGTAGTCTCATGACTGTGAAATTAATCACCTGTGAAAAATACTTATGATGTTATCAAAGAAAATAATTTAAAAAACATATTGTAAACCAAAATGTTCACAGCTTCTGGTCATTGTCCAACTTCCTTTAGAAATCCATATTTGGCGTCCCGATTCTTTCATCTGACTAGACTCTTGTTTTTTCAGCTTGCAGAAAGTATTGTATGAGAACTTTATTTATATGGATTTTGACCTTCAGAATGTGCTGTTCAACAAATAACTCAAAGAAATCAAGGTCCAAACTCAGGCATTAGAATATTAGACATTTATATTATCATCAAAGTGTACATTCTCTTATCTATTGACATTACCCACAGATGTAAATAGTAAGAAGGAAATAGGATTGCTTTTGTTTGAAAAAAGCTGTTTCTCCCATGCAAGGTGTAATATTTCATATAAGAGTGTATGTTTTCTCTCTCACAGAATGGCCATGTTTGCTCCAAATACTAACCTGAAAAAAAAAGAGGCATCCAGGTGGAAGACCAGTTCTAAATGGTAGGTCATCTGATGACTCTGTTAGAGGACGAGCAAATTTAAAAATCAAGCAAATTAAAAATGCTTCTGTCATTGGAACTTTTTGGTAAGGGTTGCCACTAGGACTAAGGCTTGGTAAATTTGATATAAGATTTATCACTGCAGCAAGTGATTTGGTTCATCAGACTGTAAATTAAATCTGAGTGCTTCATATAAAAGAAAATATGCATACCTATTTTCTTAGACTTGTGTTGGTAGGAAGAACAGGTGCTAAATATGGTTGGAAGCTAAGTCCAATGTGTTCTTAAGCTGCAGGTCCACTCTGAAAAAAACCTGAATGTGGCACAGGGAAAAGTGATTTCACATCATGTCCCTCATTCACCCCTAAAAATCTTGTTACCTAAAGTTAATGCAAACTTACTCCAATGGATTTAAACAGAGTATGTGTAATAGTATAAATTGACCAGTGGAATCTTTATCACTGGCCAAAAAGAACAAATGTTTTTCTAAAGCTGGCATTTTCATGTTAATTTGTATAGAATGTTCAATGTGGATATTGCATACATTTTTTCTCTTTACTGTTATATAGTTTTTCTTTATGTAATACAAGCATGAAAGTAACGAATGATTGATGCCATACTTTTTCTTATTTAAAAAGAGCTGTTAAAGTGTTAAAAAACCCACTTAATAGCTCAAGACTAAGTTTTTGTAAACCTTGCACACATAGGAAGCCTTTACATGAGTACTTCATATAATTTCAACTTTGTTTAAGCACTGTTTTATATAGGTTTAGCTACTTAGTATTTTAAGTTTTGTGTAGGTTTTTTATTTAAATTGCTTTTTTTTTTTTAGTTAATATTGCATTTGCCACAAGGTCTTTGTAAACTAGGTAGAGTTTACATTCTTTAAATACTTTTGTGACTTAAGAAATTATTTTTTGCCAGACAGACTATGTTAATTCTTGATCTTGTGAATTCATAACTCTTGCTGGTAGGAGTAGCTTAAATATAACGATTTAAAATTATTTTGGCTCCTACATTGGATTTGACATATTTTTTCCAGCAAATATTTATATAAAGATGTTTAGAATAATTCCCAAAGCACATTTATTTCATAACTGAAATAAAGATGTACTTGTTTATTTCTTTTTTCCTTCTTTGAAGTAAAAATAAAGAATATCCATTGGAAAGTTATCCTCCAATCAAATATGAGAAAGAGGTATCTGTTACTTGTAAACCAACCCCCATTTTTTGTGTTCAATATTCTGGTAAGTACAGGCTTTATAAAAAGTGTAGTCGTGTCAGTGTGCAGAAAGAAATCCAAAATTTGTGTGGCATAGTTTCTAAAGGCAGGGGATTTTGTGTGGACAAATTTACAGAAAAGTTTCTGGCAATACCACGTACTGTTTGATCATAATTTTTTATCTTGCAAAACCATGCAAGCTGTTGCTAGGTATGCAACAGGATTCTCTTTCTGATTTTATGTCTTGTTTCCTTTTGAATTTATTCTTTGACTTTCCCACTACTACTTGAAAATTAAGAGTTCTTTCACTAAGGAATTTATTTTCTAACACATTTACTTAGTTTTATTGGGGTGTATTAAATACTGAAGTTCTGTTACAAAATACTTATATTTCTTATATAAATACTATTCAATTATTGTAAATTGAAAAAAGGAATTATTAAAAAAGGAATTCTCCTGTGTGATCCAAAGAGAGGCATTTTTCTTAACTGCTTTGGATAAATGGCTCTTGCAGAAGGTTTAGTCAGTTCCAATGTAAATATGATTCAGCAGAAAGCAATTCCTAGATTAGCAATCAAGCATTCTACCACATATATAATTATGCCAATGTACACCCTGCAAGGCAAAAGATTTTTAAAATATTTAGAAACTTAAATATTTGTAAGGGTTTTGAGGACAAGAATAACTTTCATCCTCAGGAAATAAAAGTGATTAGATGCAATCAGTAACTTTGCTAAAATATGTTCCAACCATCTCTTTTCCATAGAGAGTTTTGCTAGTACATTTTAAGTATAAATCTTCTTTTAGTTTGAGGAAGAAACATTTTTCTCTCTTTTTCTCTTTGTCTCTCCCACACCCATGCATGCACACAAAGGCTTAAATAACCCCAGTTTGGCAAAAATTTCAGATTTTCTTTTTTTGAGTTAAAAAATTTTGTTATTTAGAGAATATGTCAGGACAAGAAATGAGTTTGCCTACAAAATATTACCAAATTCTGCAACACAAATTTGTGAAGTTCATAAAAAATAGTGTTAAACATATGAAATTAATATCTGGGTTTTGCTTTGTTGTAGTGACATACATGAATTTATGATTAAATGGAGCAGCATCTTAGCTCCTTTTTGCTTTCAGAAGTAAATCATTAAATGCTCTTCTTTATAGGGGATGGAGAGCTGCTGGCTTGTGGCCAGGCTGACAAAACTGTGTTGATATTCAATTCCAATCTCACTGATGTGCATAATGTTTTTTCAGGTAAATTTATGAATTATATTATAAAAGATATAGTAGATGGTTGAGTTTGATCTAAAATGTCATGAGTTCCACTTACGTCACCCTGATAACAAGATAGAGGATAACAAGATAGAGGAAGTATTGATGATTCAAGATGTAAAATTATTTCTCTGATTGCTTAATTTTGTCCTAGAATTAAAGTGACTACCAAGTGTTCTCATTTCTCTTTTTTTTTTGTGGGGTAAGAAACAATGTATGATGGTATATACTGAAATCTTCATCATGATGTATAATATGTATTACAATAATTTAAGAGAAAAAAGTAAAGGCAATATATTGCAATAGTAATGCATGTGTATGTGGTAGCAGTATGTTCTGATAGTTTATTAGCCAAAAATTGACTGTGATGACCTGGCAAAAGATGTGTTTGCTTTGCAACTCCATACTTCTAGAGAATAGCCATTGAAACAAAGAGGGACTATTCCTAAGAAGAAATCCAAAACTACAAAAGTGTATGCATATGTAAACATGTATGCTTTTAAATGAGTCTTTAACACCAGATTATGTCTGAATTTCTACAGGCACAATCTGTTAAATTTTTAGTAACTGTAAATGTTATGACTTTAAATAGGTCCTCCTGCATGAATTTTCTGTGAAAGCTCATAATAGAAAAGAAATGTTTTTTACTATCTGACCTTAACAAGTATTAAAACCAGACTACTTAAAGAAATTTTAGAGAGTTATTTCTAAGTAAATAACTCTGAAAACTGATTTGTGAAAACAGTTGTTTTGTGGTTTTTTTTGAGTTATTTTCATTATATTTAGTGCAAGAAGTGACATTAAGGAGAAAACATTACTGATATTATCCTTCTTGTGAGGAAATGGATGAAAATGTGCCTTGTGGACAGAGTAATGGGGTCTTTTTTTTCTACAATAACAAGTTCTTAAGTTTTTCACTGACTTGCTTCATTGATACCTTCAATAATTTGTGTCTTTTTTTATTTTACTAATGCACAAGTCTGAAAAGCAGTGTAAACCACATTCTAACATGTATGTAGTTCTTTCCAAAAGCAACATAAATGTTGAGCTTCCACGTAAAGTAATGCATGGGATTAGGAACCACGAACCATTAGTTGCCTGCTTGTTTCATTCACGTTGTTCTTCTGTATTGTTCAGATTACCATGCAGTCACCTGTTTACTTTCTACTTTTGATGCTCTTGTTTTAGAAGTGTCATAATATATGTGTTTTCATGAAAAACCATGATGCATTATTCTTACTTAGAGCTGCAATCAATGACAATGTAAAATTTTCTTTTTATCAAGGAATGGAAATTGTATCTATTCTGCTAAAAAAATTCAGTTTCAAGGCAGCATTAACATCTGAATATTGCTGCATATCAAAAGTCATGGCTCTATAAGGCAGCATCAGTAAAACAGCAGTTTTGCTGTTTGCCTAATTTATTCAGTCTTGTTCCCTGAAAGGCTCAGTTACAGTTTTAAGTAGTTCTGCATTCTTCTTCAGTGGTGACTCTTCAGGTGTCCGTGTCCTGTAGTGAAGTGCAGGTAATGTTGAACAGCTGTAAAGAGTTACAGCCAGTATGGCCTTTCCGAAGGAGTCTTTTTACAAAACCAGCTGCTAGTCTTCTCAATGTGCTCTAGGGTTGGGGAACCCTGAGTAATGCCTGTTTTGAATTTTACTGGGCTCTTTCAAGCCAGCTGGCATCTCCTTCACTGTGCTTTGGGACTGTGGGGCCTGGAGAGCAGAGATTCTTAAGCTTTTTGCTTGGCTCTTCCAATTTTCCAAACCTCAGATTTTCCTAAAGTTTCTCAGGTTCCTTACTATTTTGGAAAACTGTTTTGTATATTCTGTTATAGTTTTCTTTTTTTGTTTGTTTGTTTGATTGGTTTTGTGTGTTGTTTTTTTTTAAATGTAGATTATTCAAGGCTTCCAAATATTTTTAGAAAATCAAAGCCCAAAGCCTTTAAATAAATCTTTCTGTAATAACCAAAATAAGAATAATACTTACACGTGTATTTGTGCAGTACCTGTGCAGTTTTCTGGTGAAAATTCTACAGATGTTTGGTAACTGGGAATTAAAATATCTCATTTATAAGACTTTTTGTAGACATATGTCTACAAAATGAAATATTTCAATTGCTGGGATATATTTAATAGCCTTCCTGTATTTTAAAGCAAACTATTTTTTAATATAAAACTTACATTGAGTAAAGATAAAATGTGCACAAGGGGGCAGCATAAGAACTTTAAATGTTTTCAGGCTAGATGAAATTCATCAGCCTTCATCTGACAAACTGCAATAACAGGCATCAAAGTCTGTAAAACTTGATTGGCTTGTTCTTTTTTGATCTGTTTTATCAGCTTCAACATAGTGTTGGACCAAATTAATTATTTTAGCTTTTGACTATTGTTTCTGGATTTTAAAGTTCTTTCTTTCTAAGTTTACAATCTTGTTTTTAACAAGCCATTGAAGTGGCATGCTCATTTTATTTATAAGCCAAAAAATTCTAGCTCAGTAATAAAAGGTTAATAAAAACCCCAAAATATTTCAACTGTTTTTGCTGTCTTCAGGGGTTTCCAGACCATGTTTAATATAAAATTTCATTATAATGTAATACTCGGATATTTTTCCAATACTGAATCTTTGCTTAAATTTAATTTCAAGGATATTTCTTGAAAGTGCTCTCCCAATAGTGTTGGGATTATCTTTGTCTGTTCATTAATGAGAGATATTTTCCTGTGTTTTTTGGTAGAAGAAAATTTCAATAGCTGGTTTACTGTTACCAGTTTTAATCCAGCCATTTGAAACCTGTACTTAGAATGTATTTTCATGTTGTGCATAATTATATTAAAACAATACAAGTAACTCTAGAGAAATTTATTAATGCAAGACATTATTATTTTTATTAGGTCATGATGGTGCAGTTAACTCTGTTGGCTGGAGTCATGACAGGAAGTGGTTAGTTTCTGCATCAGAAGACAGAACTTTAAGGGTCTGGTCAGTCTGCAATAAGGAATCTGCCCTAATTCTGGTAATTGGAAACTTCCATTCATTTGGACGCTGAGAACTCTGTTGTGCACTTTCATCTACTTCTGTTTTAAAAGCTTTGTAGAAAGAACCAATTTCTAGAGCTACTGAGTGGTGACTCGCACAGATATAATGATCTGGGTGATCTGGGTGATCTCCAAATTAAGTTTTTCTCATTATAATTTAGGAAAAGAAAAAAATCAACCTTGTTAAAAAAACCCCCGACACTTAGTGGACATGTCTGGAAGTTTTGGTTTTATTGTCTGGTCTGTATGTAGTATTTCCATTGGCTCAGCTTTGCTTGACTTTAGTCCAGTCTCTAATTCAAAAAGAAGTTCAGAGTATGAAGCTAGATTGTATTAGATTCAGTTGACTACAAGATATACTGCCAGCTAATTTAAGCAGAATGAAATTGAGAGTAATATATGTCAAAAATAAGAAAGGCCACTATGTAGAGTTTAACCCCCTGGCCTAATATCAGGTTGACAGGGAGGTTCTGCCTTAACACGAGGAATTTCAGACAAAAATATTTATGTTTGAATCCATTCTTAACAAATTCCTTAATGTTTCAGGATAAAGAGAAGTTCCATAAGACTGCACGCTTTGCACAGTTTTATTTTATAGATACATTTATATTGCTGTGTTGTGGAGCTGAATTTCATCTCTTAAGTTTCCATCTAGACACAACCAAGGATGACCTAAAACGGTGAGCTCATTAACAGACCAGTGAAAGTTCTGGTACAGTTTGAGCTGTGATTTTGTGTGTGGTGAGGTGAGCTGAGGGGGAAAAAATATTACAGAAGATAATAAAACTGAACAAATGGTCAAAGCTACTTCCAAAATATCTTTGTTTTGAATGGAAGAACAAAAAGAATTAGGGTTACAACTCTGAAGTCTTAGTTGATATTGTGAATGGTATGTTCTGTCTGTTGATGATATAAGACAGCATTGGACTGCATCCAGATGCAGCTGGTCTATTTTCTTCCTCTATTTCCTTTGTAGTTTTGCTGCTGCACAGAATAATGTACTAAGCACAAGCTTAAATATGTTTAGGAATAGGAGTGCTTTCCTGGATTGAGGCATGAACCTGGTATGTGGAACTTCACTGAAATGTTAAATGATCAGACAGAATTATGTAAGAGTTTATTAGCATAATCTGCTTGCCTAGTTTGTTTTACTTGTTAATTCTTAGTTTATGGGGATATTAATAAACCAATAAAAAAGTAATCCAAATTGCTACATAAACTTCAATTTCTAAGAGACAAGAATGAATGTACAATGTCCAGCTCAGTGTGTCCACAATACCTGCCTGAATTTTAAATGAGTTGTACTTTGAAGATAGATAGGACATGTAGCAAATGCATTGTGTCAAAAAAAAATTCTTAAACATGATAAAATTTCTCTTCTTTATAAATAATGGGTACTCTTCTATATCCCCTGCCCTCTGTTACTTTGGTTCAGTTTTCTCATAACTTGTATTTGATGAATCTCAGTTTACTGTTGGTTGATTTGCTTTGTATGTGAAATTCTACCTGTACAATTCCCTGTGAGGTATTTATCTGTGTAGCAGTCTGCAGTGTAGAAGCAAGGTACTTCAGGCAATTCAAACAATTGTTCTTGCATTTGGGAAGAAATTTCAATCAGCCTCTTTCAGCAGGATGAATTGGACCAGAGGAAACTTCATACGGCCTTCATTAGATTGTACCTATTTTATCAGTCAGCTGATTTGAAGTTAGCTTGGGTAGATTTACCCAAAAATAGAGGTAAATCATTTGCTCTTGAAGTCTAGTGAAGTTTATTTTTTAGTTTATTTGAATGAAGTACTTGCGGAAACTACAAAAGATGCTTGGATTAAATTGCAAAACACTAAATATTATCTTCTGCTTCACCATCACTATTAAAGTAGTTCTGATGTCCATCTGGAAAGATCAGCAGATCATTGTTAGAGAACAACAATGAAAGGCAAAAACCAAGTCACTAAGCATTTTTCTTTTGAACAGATCTGGCTGACAACCATATTGCTTTTGTCAAATGATCTCAGTTTTGCAAACTTTTAGCATTGCTGGAAAGAAACTGTAATGATTCCTACAGCACGTCATGCATGGACTTTTGCACTTTCATTGGACAGATGTGCTAAAATGCAAGTATAATATTAACTGTTACACAGGAATTACTTTAACACTGTGCAGACAGTGTCCAGCAATGGCTAAAACCCTCGTGTGTTATCAATGCTGTTTTGATCTCAAGTCTAAAACACAGCACCATACAAACCACTAGGAAGAAAATTAACTCCACCCTAACCAGACCCCAGTACAGCTGTTATTGACTCTGTATTCCTTAGGGGACTTCTGTGAAAATCACACTCTTTTGCCCCACATATTCATATTCATATCCATGGAGATTTGTTTTCTCTTTACTATGAGAATAGATCCATGTTGCCTATGTGCATATATAAAAGTTCTGATTATATTGAATAACAACACAGACTTATGTTGTCTAATAAAAAAGTCTGAAGCCATTTTAGAGGTTTTGGCATATTTGCCACCTCTGCATGGAGCTGGCAGGTTACCCACAGGATCCCAAAGAGTTTTGTGTGTGTTGGGAAGTAAAATTTCTTTGGTTCTGTGTGATCAGTCCCTTATTCTCCTCCCATCTAAGTGGAAATGATTCTTTCCTCACTGTTTTCATTCTTTTCTCACTGTTTTCTCTTCATTTTATTCCTGATTGCCCTATCATCAGGACATTAAATGCTACACTGAAACTAGCGGCCTATCTGCTTTCTGGACATAGGTATTTGACAGACTTTAATCTCTTCAACATTTTCTGTATTCATACAGGATTATTTTGGTGTTTCATGTTGATGGACAATCAATCTTCTGTATATGAGTATCATGAGTTTTTTTCATCCAAATGTGTTTGGTTACCAAGCTTTTAACAGAGTTCAGCAATAAGGCAAAAGATCTGTCACTTTAATTTTTATTAATGAAAGAAAGCATTTTGATTTGTGGTTCCAGTGGGAGTTTACAAATCATAACTAATTTCAATAACACAAACATTGATTTGATATTCTTTGCAGATACAAACAGAAGAGTGTTTGCAAATTGGTACAGAAATTCCCTATGACTTCAGCAATGGAGATTACCAGTCTTTCAGCAGTAAATGAGTTCTATTCTTGTATCCTTTGTACTTTGTTTGTAGTTCTTTGGACTTAATGGCGTGCATCAGCTGAGGTAAGTAGCATTTGATGATTTGCTATTCCTTTTCTATTAGAGTAAAAAACTTGTAATTTTTTGTGATGTTGAACTTCATCCTTAGGCATAAATTTTTAGTGCTGTAAGATTTTTGGTGTTGCTCATAGAGCAATAAATACAACAGAGTTTATATATATGTTTATTTATCTGTATTTTTATCTGTCTATATGCTTTTTCCCCTTTATATAAGTTTAACTTTAACACATAGAACTGTACAGATATTGTACTTACAGCTGGCAGCAACCGAACATTGGAAATTTTTGACCTCAATGCAGGCTGCAGCACAGCAGTGATACAGGAAGCTCATGTTAGATCAGTCCATCAGATCTGCCAAAATAAGGTATATACTTTATTGAATTTTATTTGTAGTACCGCTACAACATCATCAACAAAGAAATCAGAGGCTAAAAGTAGAATTTATAGTAATCGATAAGTTTTTATATGTTGGAGAGGATGGGCAAGAACATGAGTCTGTGTGATAGGTCCATACAGATTTCATTTGTTCCCTAGTGTAAAGGAGGGAGCAGTGAGACTGATTGAATGATCTTGCTATTAGAGAAGTGTTTATTATCTTTTGCCTTACTTGTGCTAGTCTGTAATACTGTAGTTCAAGAGGAATTTTTCCTTATGTAAGTGTTCTCTTCTGAAGCTCAATCTGACACTGTGTGATTTATTCTGAAACTTTGGAAACAGCAACAAAAAAAAAAAAGTTTCTCAGTACTACAATAGAACAGATGACTTAAAACCCCATCATCCTTCCTCTTCCTTTTTTTCCTTGAAGACTGATTTGAGTGTTTGTAGTTTTCATGGTAGCATATATTCTGGAATGCCTGCTGTGTTAAGTCTGGTTGAATGGTTGAATGTGCTTCATTCCCAGTTGGAAAGTCCTTGCTTCTGTGGGTTTAAAACAGTCCTTGTTATTACTGTTTTAGAACTCTTTGTGGGTTTTCCTTATAGATGTGATCTGGTAAAACACTTAAAATTGTGCTAACTATTTCAGTACTTTTGTAACACATATAGGTTTAAAGTTCTGGCTTTTCTTTTTGCTGGGTCAGCTTAGTGCCTTCAGGTTATTTAATCAAGAAAAACTCTAAAGCTGTGGGCAAGTACTCACTTGGGAAAAAAAAAAACTAGATGTATGTGGTATAGCAAAGAAAACTGACCGTTTTGGGGAACAATTATACATCAAGGTTCTCTAATTTTTTTCAGTTATATAAAACTACTTTAGATAAGTCAATAGGAAAATGACACATCAACTATTTTATTACATTGGATTGTTTAAAATTATTAGAGCAAATTAGACTTATAAAAATGTGCAAAATGCTGTGTGCAAACTACATCCTGTTTAAAGTATGAAACACACTGGAATCTAAGGTTCTCTAATGATGAGACATGATTCAATGGAAACAAACCTGTGGAGAGGAACAGTTCATGCTGAAGATCCAGTGCCTATACCCCAACATTTATGATTTATGAAGACTTTCCTTTGGACTATTCCTAGTTTCATTGTGTGGACTAAATACTCACTTGTGATTGCAATATATATATTCTTGAAGTGCATTTTCTAGTTTAGATTCATGCAAATCAATTTTAACATTCCAAGACTGTTTTGTGATTCCACTTGGATAATTGTTAAGTAGGCATAATCATAAAATTTACTTTACTGAATAAAAAAGCAAATCTATTTTGAGGGTCATGGGAGAGGATAGGGAAAGTATGTTCCAATTAAATGTTGGAGAAACCTGTTAGCAAATTAGAAAATATATAGGATATCCTGGAAACCTAAATGATCAGCAAGAAGTTCTCTTATTTTTGATTTTAGACAAAAACAGCTGAAGCAAGTATATGTAATTTGCTGTGTAATGACTTTCATTTTAAATTTTTCTTTTGATCTGTTCTAGAGATTGTTTGCAATTGCCAGAGTGTGTGAAATTCATCTCAGCCTTCAGTGTTTTGATTAAGCTTGTTATAACAGTCCATTGCTTTTTATACTAAATTTTAAGAGACATAGTGATTTGATTTTTCAAATTTTCATTTGAAAATGAATTGATTGACATATCAAAATAATCTTCCTGTCTTAGAGTTTAGGAACATCTGAGATATCGAAATAGATGGCAATTTGAGATCAGACCACAAAGATTCAGAGCTTTAGTGTTAATAATGCAGTTGTAATGGTGCAAAACATATTCTTTGAACAGAAAACTGTCATTTTGAGCCACAAACATTTGGATGGTATTATGTTCTGCTAGCACAGTTATGAGTACACTATTTTCACAGAAACAGCAAAATTTTCAATTTTCTGTTTAGACCCATTTGTTTCAAAATTCGTTGGTCCATTAGTTAGGAAGTCTACTTGATGTGAAGACTGAAAAATGTAATGGGTAACTCTGAAGTTTCAGTCAGTTAACTTTTTCCTAACCATAGTTACAATGTTGGAAAAGTATAAAATCACCAGAAGATAGGGTGTGCTTTCTGATGTGTTTATTGATCGATGCCTTTAGCATAAGCCAGCTGCACTCCTTGGATGATATAAATGGTGCTCATAAGGAATTAGTGAAGGAAAGTGAGATTCTATAGAACCATATCCTCCTTGAGGCCAAATGTTATGTGAAGCTTGCAGTGTAGTTAATCTAGAGAGAAGCTGAGAAGGGATTACATTGGTGAATGAGGAGGCTGATGGGGTAGAAGAAAGGGATTTGTCTATCAGAATGAAAGCATAGTTTCAAGACTGCTAGTTTTTGCATCAGATTCTCATAAATAATAGATTATCATAAATTGATGGGCTATAAAAACACAAAGTGATAAATAAAATTCAGCTTGCATATTATCCCAACTAGTATATATTTTCTTTTTTTCTATATCAATATTCAGTAGCAAATGTAGTCTGAAGATACAAGTATATGTATTAATAAAGTATATTGCTGACAAAATTTCAGGGCAGAGAAGGAACAAATGGATTGCACTTCTTACCTTTAGTTTTTTCCTGTATTCTATGTATTCTGTAGTAAAGGAGTAATGCCCAAAGTAAATGTGTATGTCTGTAGAACTTTTTGTTTTGGACTCTTGTGACCAGTGCTGGCTGAATAAAGGGATGGTGAGAAAATATTTCAAAAGCACAACAAAGGGTGCTCAGTAACTTTTAATGAATACTGTCCTTTGGACTGCTACTGTCTTTGTCTTCTGCATTACTCTTTTTTTATAGTTACACAGAGCTAATGTGAGAATGTGTAGACTTTGGTGGGAAATGTGTTGCACAGTACATTTTAATTCATCTCTTAGAGCAAGCTATGCATCAGCTTTCATAATGAATAGGATATTCCTGGCAATCAAATACTGATTGCAGGAAATTACCTTGAGGTTTCTGTGATGTATTCAGCCAAATCAAGAACGTGAATGGTATGGAAAGGAAAGAAAGTGTTTTAACTGTTTCAATTTGGTTCCCTGGAGAAAGAAATTTTTAGCCAGCAAAAAGGCTGGGATTTGCCAATGTGGATGTTAAAATATCAGTGGTTTAAAACTGGATTTAATTATTTAAAAGTATGAAGCCAAAATTAGTCTTGTGATGAATGAATGTAGTTGCTACTGAAGTCAATGGAAATTGGACACTTAGCCCAGGGCTAACAATGTCTTATAATTAATTGTTGAAGTAACCTTTGCTCCCTCCCTTTCACTGCCCTTGTTTTCTTCCCTAAACATCCCGTAATGTCTTGTGCAATCACAAAAAGCTCTTCCCCTGCTTCACATGATGAATCCCATACCCTGATTTTAGTAATCCCCATCAGTCTGTGACATGCCCTAGATAACCTGTCTCACTCACTGTCCTGGTGGGTGTCATCCCTGGACCAAAGGGCTCATGGCTGTCCTGGGACAGCATTGAGAGGAGCCGAGGCCATGCTCCATTTCTGTGACTGGGTTATGGGACTTCCTCTACATGTTCTTTGCATGCTCTTCCTCTTTGCTCCTTTGCATGTGTGCAGACAAGCTTTTTTTTCACATAATCTAAAAAATATTTACTGTTTATTTCTTAGATGGACTAAATTATCTACTGAGAGGGTGGTTGGTGACTGGACTGGATTCCCCAGGAAAGTGGTGCCAGCACCAAACTTGTCAGAGTTCAAGGAGCATCTGGACAATATTCTTAATCATATGACATAATTCTGCAAGGAGCAGGGAGTTGGACTTGATAATTCCTAGGGATCTCTTCCATCTCAAGATATTCTATGATTCTATAAATAATTAATGCCACAAGAATAGTTACCTGAAACTGATTTCTTGTTTTACAGGGATCATCCTTCAGCACTCAGCAACCTGAAGCTTACAACCTTTTCTTGACCACAGCTGCAGGTGATGGCATCAAACTGTGGGATTTAAGAACATTAAGGTAAGAATGAGTTAGGTACCTTGGAATAAAAAGCTATGGTTTATCTTTATTCAGAATTCATAGTTGCTCTCATATACCAGTGGAAATTTCAATGTGGAATCTGAACTACAGGTTCATTGAAGTTTACTAGTTTTTAAAGACTAAACAAAGTGCTCATTCCTCAATTATAGTTAGTTATGTGGAAGCCATTAAATATTTAGGATTTATCACCTATGTTTACCCACATTTGTAGATCTAATAGTATATATGTATAATGGTGCCCTGAACTGAATGCTAATGGTATTTTCAAAACAGCATGCCATTACTGCTAAAAGAAGTAAAATCTATGATCTGTCTTTTAAAATATATGCCAATTGCAACAACATTTTTAAAAACCATGTATGTAGTACTATAAGTTTGCATGATACATTACCATAAACTCAGAATTAAATGCTACACTGTTTCTAAACACCTTTCAATTTTGGGAAAGCCTTGGGACGAATGAATAGAACATCAAGGAGGGAACATTGCTCAGGAAAAGTAATACCTGGGGCAAACTCTGTTGTGGAGGCCAAAAGAATTATGTTTAACAGAAAAGGGGATTGGGCAGGAGGATGTTTAAGCTTCAAATAATAATTTCCTATTTGTCTTCTGTGTATGTAAACATATCTATGGAAAGATGTCATATAATTTTTCTAGTACTGAATTTTCTATTTGGGCAATGTTTAATGCACCTTTCATTTATTTCCATCTTTCTGTGGTAAGAATACATTAAATCTATAGGGGGCATATGTGTTCTTTTCAAAATCATTGCTGTATTACCTTCATTCAATGCCAGAAAGTAATGAAACTAGAGACTGCTGGGGTTGGAATATGTTACCTTCTTATGTTTTTCTAATAAGCTGCTCAAACTGTGTTGCTGAAGAGAAATGGAGAAGTAGAAAGCTTTTCACAGATCACTTATCTGTCTCTTTGTTTCTAAATACTAATATAAGTAAAGTCAGTGAATGGTAAAATAGTTAAAGTGTAAAATCTGGGCAATCAATTAAATGAATATGTCTTGAGAAGAAGGAGCAAATTTATGTATGTTCTTGCTGTATATTTAATTTGGCTAGGTCAGTGTATTCTAGTGTCCACTGTGTTCTATTAGCCAAGCTTCAAAAAAGTAGCTCAAGTCCTTAATGACAGATATTTTAAGGGTGCTTGTGAGGTACTATGCATATATGTGTGTGTTTGTTACACATTACACAGTGATCAGTAGTATTAACTTTTGTGGACAAGAAATAGAAAAAATAAATAATTGTTTTTCTCTTGCTAGCAATTTGCAAGGAAAAAAAGAAAAACAAACCACATTTTTTAAAGTGAAATATTCTGCCATTGCTCAGACCAGAGATTGAGTCTTCTATATTTTAAAATCTGTTCCTGTGTTCTCAAAAGGAGTAAAACTGTTCAAATTTTCCTATGTGTTCACCAGGTGTTTTTCACATAAATAAATTTTAAATGTCTACATTTGGAAAGGTCTGTTTGAACTTGGAATAAGTCTCTGCTGAAGTGTTAGGTCTACTATAGTTACACAGACTGAACACTTTTGCTTATTTTTTTTGTTCATAGGTTTTGTCCAATCAAATCCAGTCCATCCCTTGCACTGTTGAGTACTTACAGGAGAGATTAGTTCCTAAACAACCTTATGGTGGGCCAGTACCTTTAATCTCCTGAAGTTGTTGATTTGTAAAGTTGGTGCGTCAACAACTGTTTCCAGTCCCTCTGGAATGGCCTGTCTTTGTTTCTGCTTTGGGTTTGCCAGAATAGGGTTTGTTTAGTGAAATCTTTGTCCAGTGTTCTTGCAATATAGCAAAGGTAAGTCCACCTTCTCATTTATACTGTTTGCAGTGTTGTGGATAGTTACACTAACTCCAAGAACTCCACATTATTGTTTGTTGATTTTGTTCTAAATATTTTCCCTAGATGTCCACAGTGAAAATTATTTTGCTTTTCTTTAATCCGTTTGTTGCCCTTGAGAATCTATCCATTGTTACTTTATTTAAAAATTCCGTAAAGTACAAAATTTTGATTAAATAAGGGGGAAAAAATCCCTTCAGCACAGTGCTCTTCAAACTAGCTGTTGAAAGCATGGGAAATAATTTGCAGAATAACTGCACAATTCCCTTGGACTCTTTGGGTTTTTTTTTATTCAGTTTCTTTTTCCTTTTTTTCCTTTTTTTCCTTTTCATACAACATGCATTCCTTTTCTCACAATTGACAGAAGAATCATAGCAGGATGCTCCAGTATTTTTTGATCTGCACAGATTAAATCTTCAAACAGGTTAACCTGGCCTACAGCTTTTTAAGTTTTGGATATATTAATATTTTTGCTTTGAATCCTACAAAAATTTTGCTATTCAACCTGTGTTATCAAATTATGATTTTTTCCCCCAGTGAAAATTCATTTAACTTTTCTTTTGTTCTTGAATTTGGTGAAATTATTTAGCAACTTCAATTTTCATCTTTTTTTCTGGATAAAGCTGTGAATTTGTCTGTCTCTTTCATTATTGATGATCTGGAGGCATTCCAAGATTCCTTCAGAGAGTGCCAGAACATCTCATGGGTTCCTCTGAAGGTGGTACAAGAAAAGACATTTTAACTTTCTGATGTTGTCAGCCAACCTCACACAGCCAGGTCATCTTGCCAATAAATGAGGGAATCTTGGACACTGCTAGTGGCTTTTGGATTTACTCAGACTCCTGCTCCATTTGCTTTGAAATGCATGGATTTATAAAGTTTCATCTGAAGATTTTGAATATTTTTTATAATTCTCCTACATTCTCCTAATTTATAACTAAAGCTAAGAAAAGCTCCAGATGATCTACAAAACAGATTTAGGAATAAAGAAGCAAGGAAAATAGTTTTTCTTGGAAGAAGAAAACTATGGCTACTCTTCTTCCAGGTTAGGATGATAAATTATGAGACCTTATGAATACATGCTTTAGAGTAAGATAATGACCTTTGAAAAACTTCCAAGATATTTTGAAGAGCAATTTAAGTCTATATTGTCTAAAAGAATGACTACTTGAAAAACAAGTAAAATTACTTTCTCTTGTGTCCAAAGTGAAAGCAGTAAACACAAGTGTTAGGCTGAGATGCTGTAAAAATCTGAATGAGATGGACATAATAGTCACAAGGTTCAATATTCCTAAAAAAGACTGAGAAACGCATTTAATGATCAGGAGGTCAAAAAGTTAATACATTCTTACATTTTTGAAGGAGTTGAAGAGTTCTTTGTGATGAAACCTTGTATACTCATCCGTAAGACACAAGAAACTTTACCATCCTTTCTTATACTGCTGTGTGTATTGAATGTATTTTGGAGACATTGCTACTCTTACTGAAGTCAGGAATCTAGCATTGATTTGTACTCAGCCATACCTGTTGTCTCCACAATTTAAATTTAATATCCCAGAAAAGTCTGGATTGGAATGACACAAGTTGCTAAGTCCTTTAAGTCACAGAGACCAAATATATCAGAAAATTCCGACACACTAAGCCTCCTTTTCTGCCAGTCCTGCCTGTGTTTAGTGGCAATGCTCATGAACATATAGGGCAGTGAGATGTACTTTGGCATCCTAGTGCTGTAAAACCAATGCATAGAAAGAATGTAGAAACTTAGGAATTACTGAACCTTCAATTCCTTTACACAGTAAACTCATAACAGGAAGGATCAGACTAGACTAAGTACCAGCTGCTTTAATATGTTTCTATATCACTTAAATTTTGTATGACAGTTTTTAATTCTGCTTTACCAGTCTGAATCCTTTCAATTTCTCACTTCCTCCCACTTGTAGATTAGATAATTTTGTGCTTGAAATGCTCAAAAGAAAGGAAATTTCTTTCATTCATTCTGTTAGGAAGAAACTATAAATTCATAGGGTTGCACCCTTCACATCGTTAAATGCATATAGAATATTGACTAAACACTTAGTAGCATCAGCTCACATTCACTAGCAAAGTTATGTGAATACAGATATCTTCATGACTGGATGATAATGAAAAAAATTGTGTGTCCAGTTTTCTGCAGCTTGTCTTGCATGGGTCGTTCCAAGGAGTCCTCTTCCTCAAGAGAGGTTTTAGAATGTGAAGTAGTGCAAAATTTTCTTCCTCAAGGCAGATTTCAGATCCCCTATAAAGCTTTTAGGCACTGATGTGGACCTTCCCTGCTCATCAGTAAATTACAGCTAAAGCCATCATGCAATAAAGCTTCATCCTTCTTTATGTCAGTAATTGTGTGACCTGGCTTGACATCAGATTTTCAGATGCATTTTTAATCAAGTTACCAGCTGCACTGTGAGGACCGTCACTGCACCACTGGGCCTTAATTGCCCTGACCAGCCTTGGAATCCCACCCATGAACTCTGCTCCTTGCTTCAGGCTGTAGAAGTCTGTAGAAATGAGCTGGCAGAAGCCTTATGAAGTTCAGCAAGGGGAAGTGCAAAGTCCTCCTGGCACCAAATGCAATCCCCAGGCACCAATATATGCTGATGGGGGCAACTAGGTGGAAAACAGCTTTGCAAAAAAGGAGACCAAGATGAACATGAGCCAGAAATGAGCCCTTGAGGCAAAGAAGGCTTATCCTGGGCTGTATCAGGAAGAGTGTTGCCAGCAGGTTGTGGGAGGTGATACCTCCCCTCTGTTTAGCATTAGTGAAGCCACAGTGGTTCTATGTGAGCAGTGAGGTTGGATAAGATGACCTCCAAAGTTGCCTAACAACCTCAACCATGATGTCACTTTGTGATTCTGTAAAATACATTTTTTCTTTACTTTCCACAGAAAAGTTAGGGTATGGGAAATTTGCTGGGGGAGCTCATGTGATATTGACTAAAAGAGCAAGATGTACATAATCAGAGCAAGGTGTAATAATAACACCTGAAATTGAAAATTAATTTAGAAGGCAGGACAGGGACAATTGTGCTATGCTGTCAGATGTTCTGTGCTTATTACCTACCCAAAATGGAGAGAGCAGGGAAGAGTTAGTACAGCCCAATTTGGAAGTCTGGGATGCTACTATGGTATTGTGAGGAGGTAGATGTGGTAGGTGCTGTTGCAGGTACTAAGAATAGCAGTGAAAAGGTGTTAGAAAGAGTTCCCAAGACCCAATCCACTAACACCTATGGTGACAGGAGCTTCCTGCCTCCGACTCACACTCTGATCAGCTGAGAAACGGAAGTTCAGCTGTTGAGCTATGCTGTTTGCTGCTGAAACAGCCATTTTTCATCTCCTGAAAAAAACCCCAAAAAAGCAGTGGGTGTTTATTGGACCACAGTGAAGATTTGAGGAATATTGAACTACTTGCACATACTGAATTGCTTCAGCCGAATACTCAGCTGCATGATAATGCTTTGATGTATGATCCCAGAGAAAATCAGTTTCACCTTCCTTTGGCCTCTGAAAGAATCTACCAATTGTACGAGGATAGTATTAGACATTAAGGCAAAATCTCCAAATAGCGTTATGATGCTGTGCCACTATGTTATGATCTCCAAATAGTGTTATAATGCGGTACCAGAGGAGCTAATGATCATAAGCTCTGCTGGCAACATATTTTAGCAGAATTCCCACAGCCACAGAGAACTAATCTCATACTTTTTCTCACATTTGCACTTTGAGACCTCAGAGTCAGTCAGGCAGTTTGACTTTTGAGATACTTTTCAGTTTGTGTCTTCACTATGAACTAGCTGCTTGACATCATCCTAAATAAGATACAAATATATACATACTCAGAATTCGGTTACTTCTTGGTTTCTTCTGAAAATGTGTCCCATGGTTTGAAATCTTTTTTTTTTTTTTTCCTTGGAGGTTTTGAGTCTAGTTATCCAGCTTATGAGGGATAAAAGAGTGTCTGGAATTCCTCCAAGTGTGGGACTGGAGGTGCATGAAAGTATAGAGGATGTTTTCACCATAGCATCCACACAGGGATGTGGTCCCTGCTGGATGCTATGGTGAAAACATTGGGAGCTCCTATGTGAAGTTTTTGGAGTTTCAATGGAATGAAACCCACATGTTCAGTACATCTAAGGTAGCTGCTACTCCTACTGTCAAGTTATATTCACATTTTGCAGGGCCTCAGTGGATCTGCTGGTACTGAAGAGTCGGTGAACAAATACCAGAGCACTGACACAAAGTAACAATACAAATGAAAGTGGTTTAAAAAAAGCAAAACACAAACTTTTGTTTGCAGTTTTGTTGTTTTCTTTTTTTTTTTTTAATGCATCAAGTAGAATGAAATAGACTTCTTTGTGAGACCATTCTCTTATTTACAAAGAGACAAACATTCCAGTGTCTTTCTCTTCCAAAGACAGAAAAAAAATTGTATTTTTTTTCTAATATTATTCAAGTTTTTTTGCAACATAAAAAGATACGTATTTTGGAATGTAGACTAAAAGATGTACAATGAAGAACATAGAGAAAACTTGGCTGTTTGCTGTCCCATGCAATTACCAGATGTTTGTCATGGTAACCCCTGAAAAGCTCTGACCAGAAAAGCATTCTTAGGAGACTGGAGAGCATGCCAGCTGGCCACGCAATGCCTGCAATATCCAAAATAATTAGGATCACCACCTGTTGCTACTTTAAAAAAATAGAATTTAAAAAAATGCCTGAAAGAAGACAATCCCTAAAATATGCTAAAATCATACACATAGTATCTATCTTATAAAGCTATGAATTTTGTCCATTTTTTCCCGTTGCTGTGATACCTGTAGATATCTGAAGTTAATAGATTGAGTAACAAAATTTCTACTTAATTCTATGGAAAGTTTAATTTGAATCAGTTTTGGTTTTTTTTTTTTGTTTTGTTTTGTTTTGTTTTGTTTTGTTTTGTTTTTTTAATGTGTGTAGGATTTTGAGAGGTTGAGGAACTAGCTGAACTTGTAATGGAACATAGATCCTGATGTAATGGAATAGTTGAACAAGAAAACAATTAAGGAAATAGACTCCAGGGTATTGGTTATTACTGTGGCTGCACTAGCACAAGGAAAAGGGCACTATCCTATGACTGAGACATTGCTTTATACTGCTGTGTTATAGCAGAGAAGAGATCAGTGAAAACCTTGGAATCCTGTTAGTTCTTACAAATGTATTTATAGGTGAAATATTCAAGTTATTGGTCACAAATACTAAGATGTTTCTTTTGAAAGGATGTTTTATACAGTGTTTTATTAGGAGTCTCTTCTGTGAACAAGACCCTATTGAGGAAATTATCTTTTACAGGCCCTGACAATGAGGTCTTAAACATTTAGAACTAGTCCTGATGGCCAGTGCTGTACTTAAGGAAGAATGGTGAACCTGAAGACACCTTTGGAAGGGACAATGGATATGAATTTTGTTTATTTTTCTCATGAAGAAATTTCTTTCACACAATGCTGTTGTATCTCACAAGTATAAGGTTAAAGAGAATTTTTCCGTCAAATTCTCTATGAAAAGGCACTCAGAAAAAAAAATCTCCCTGAAATTTGCAAACAGGGCAACTGGGACTTGAAGCTAAGTTGCAGAAGTTTACACAATGAATAATGTTGTGTGGATGCCTAACTGAGGAGGAAAATTCCGAGGAGATTGAGGTCGCTAGTATTCTCCTTTGCTGTAAATAGGAAGCTTCAACAGAGGCAGGTTATTCAATAGACCACTGTGGTCTATTGGTTAAAAAAACCAATGTGTCCATTGGTTACTGAAAGTCTCTGAATATTCATGTGAAAAAAATGAAGCTGAAAAATGCTTTTACATCTTAGTCACAGTAATTTGCTATCTTCATAAGTTGCTTCTCTTGAACTGTAGTGTTCTCTTAAGTTGGGTTATTTTAGCGATTTCAGGATAGAACTTGTCTGAGGTGAAGTGTCTGGTTACTGTATGCTCAAAAGGCCTGCTACTAGCAGTAGCTTTGTTATACAGAATACAGTAAAGTTCAGAGTTAGGCTCTATAAAATGATGTATTTTCATGCATTCAAACGTGTCTCTTCTCTGCTTTAAGAAGTGATAGCAATTAGATAGTCACAAAGTAGAGTTTTTGTTTAAGTATGTCTCTTTCACCTGGGTGAATGAAACCAGCTTGGCATTCAGTGCATTCTTACACGTACATGTGTCTCTACAACAGAACAATATGGTATAAAAATTTAGAGATTTCAGCACATAGGTTCAGTCAATTGAATTTACTTAGCTTCTGTGATTTCACTGGCCAGGAAAACATGTATATCACAGGAGCTGGCAGGAGATTTTACTATTTCAAATTTGTTCCTGGACCCAGCCTACATTAAAAAAAATATATATATATATATATGACATCTGCATTATGGTGAAGTATGTGAATTTGTTTTGTAAGGTGGGTAGGTTGGCAGCATTCATAATAAAGACAAAAGAATATAGATTATTATAAGTCTGTTTTAAAATAATACCCCAAAGGTATAAAATAAACTTCTGAAATGAAGTATGCATATGTAAATGACAGCTCAGAATGGTGTTGAAACTTGTATTAAAATGTCTTTTAATATTGAGGAAAACATTAAATAGTATTTTTTTAACTGCAAAACTATCATGGTTCTTTAAAACCATGTGGTGCTTTTTAGGTGGATATTAATCTTCATCTCATTAAAAACATTGTTATTTTTAAGTGGCCCAAGTGTGCTCAGCTATTTAAAACTTACTCTACAATGCTTCTTGCATTATTAACATGAAAATAAGAAATTAATTCCTTACATTAATTTTAAATCCATTCCTACAGATAGGTAAGAAGTTAGATACCGTTATAGAACAGAGTGAGAGAGAGCTAGAGAGAGAGAGATTTTTCACCTTGGAATGTTTGGATATTGTCTTTCTTGACTTACCACATACAATAAATTAATGTATGGAGTAGAAATGTAAATAGGCAGCAAAGGTGAAATATTCAGATTTGGGTGTGAGAAAAGCAAGAAATAATTATTTATGTCATGATTCCACATAATGCGTCTTCATATATATAAATAACTTGAGGGAGATTTATAAGTCTTCATGGAGCAGACTTTCACAGCACCTTCCCCTTATCTATCTTATAGGCATCACAGCTCCTCCTTTCTAATTAATAATGATGTTTCTAGCCCTGTAAACTAAAAAGGCCAAAGCATGGGTTTGGTCACTGTCCTGGGACAGTTTTGTCTGTTCATTTGATTTTTAGTCATTAATGTTCTTTCTTCAGTGTCTTCCAGTTTTGACAAAATCCTACTGCCGATATATTTAAAACTTTATTTGTGGATTTGCCGTAGTTAATTTGTAGACTAAGAAAAACATGATACCAGGAGGATTTCATGAAAATGGCAGTAAAAGAGGTAATTTTTAGTTGGTGTTAATAACATTGAAACTTCTCTGTAGGTGTGAACGTCGTTTTGAAGGGCACAGTAGCCACTGCTATCCATGTGGAATTGCAGTGTCTCCCTGTGGACGCTTTATAGCCAGTGGATCAGATGACAAATACGTAAGTAGTTTTTGCTTTTTTTTCCTCCTAAACCACAGGAACTACTCATATTGTACCTAAAAGAGTCTTTTCAGAGGATTCTAGGATCTTAATGTGCGTTACTGCAATCTATGATACTTCTGTATAGTTCATTCACATGTAGCAGTAACATACGATTCATGATTATTTTGTCTGAAAAATCCCAGAGCAGCTAAATCTTAGCATTCAAAGTAATTGTTAAAAGATTGTTTCTATAGGTTTCCGTAATATTTGACTCTGAATTGTCATGTGCCATCAAAGATGAGGAGAATGGTGTTCCCTGTAGCACAGCTTTATGTGTTGTGTATATATCTGACCAGTAGGAACTCAGTAAGTAAATACAAATTAATTTACTTAAGCTCCCAAATACAGGGTGATGAATCTTTTAGTATGGCTAGAAAGCCATGAACCAATGAACCAATCAGCTGAATAAAAAATAAGAAGTCATTCAACTGAAATTAGTACTTTCCGACCCTTTGTGTGTGTGTTTTCTCCCCAGACAAGTTGTCTTCTGAATGAATGCCAATAAAATTTAATTATTTAGAGATTAATCATGAGTAAACATGTATTGATACCTTTTTGAGTTTGCACCTAATTTTAACTCAGTAATGCCTGCAATGTTATCAGAATGTTTGTCTTGCTGTTTGTGAAGAGCTGGAAGATTGCTAACTTGTACTATAGGCCTTTGAAACTGGACTGAGGTTGGGTTCATTGCAGTGACTTTCAAAACAGCTGGGTAGGAATGCTGTTGAAATTTATTTTAGGTATTTCTAGGTTAATCATCAGACCATGACACAGTTTCTGGTCAACTTCAAATTCAGAGCAAGAGGAATTTACTCTTCTGGCTAGTTTTGAAATACTGGTTCAAATAATATGTGAAGGTTAGAGATTTTATTGGCAGATTACTGGATGTGTTCTTGACATTTTCATGATAAAACATTTTTCAAGTTTCTGGTAAATAGCATTTCAAAATGTAGCTTGCAATACAAAAGAAGGCTTTTTGCTTTGTCTGTGAAGAAGTGCATCTTATATTCATTTCACATCATGATATATTTGATATACTAATATATTTATTTGAGGCTACTAATTAAAGTTACTTTTGAATTGTATAAAAATAGGCACAGTCACAAGACCTTTTTGTCTTCTCTTTTGCACTGAGTTATTTGTTTGGAATAAGTGCTGATTCAAGAAAAGAAAGACAGCATGATTTTGTCCTAACTCCAAATTCTTGGCACGTGGTGGGTCATCAAGGGAAGCTGAATAGCTGGCATGCATCCTGCTCCAGTTGGCATGTGGTCCCTGGTGGGCACAATGCCACTGAATACTTTGTAGTGTGTCTCCTGGGTTGGAATTTTGCATAATTTGCATCCTATGTCTGTAGAGAACTTTCATTGTTCTTCTTGTCCCCTCAGGAAAACTGAGTCAAGTTTTGGACTCTTGCTTATACTATACTGTTAGGACAAAATGCAGTTTTGGGGCATTTTTTAGGAAGCTTCCCTTTGAAGTGTTAAGGCTGGATATACTTCTGTGCTTTCTTTTGAAACAGAGAATTGAATGCTGCACTGAATAGTCCATTCATATTTTTCAACTAATAGCATCCTGACAGATGGCTTAATGTGCAACTGGAACAGTTTTAATAGTATCAAGGAGTCACATATTTCTGAAGATTATATGAATGTATATCTACTGGAATAAGCTGCATAAAAAATCAATAGTGTGGATACAAAGCATTATCTTCAAAAAGAGCATTCTGGAAACAGGTTATGTACCTTTCCATTGAGAAGCAAATGCATCTTCAATCATCTTGGAGTTTATCAAGTGCAATTCTTGCACCCTGTGGTTAACAAATGTGATTGATTTTAAAGCCAAAAGAGGCATGATTGGAATACAATTGAGAGACATTGACCTTAAACTGCCTTTTGTATTTCACAATATCTGAAGTATTTGACAAAGAGGATTATTTTGTCTACAATGATTAATAGCAAAATCACATTCCTACAGGACATAGAAACAGCAACCCAAAATATGTTATTGTAAAAAAAGATGAAAATTATGTCTGCCTTTTTTCCTACTTTGAGGGTGTATGACCTGTTTTATAAAAGAGCTTGATGTAGCTTCTGTGTGGCTGAAGTAGCCACATGGTTTTATTTGAACTGCTCTGGTGCATGTTAGTGTAAGATCTGTAGATACTGTAAATTGGGGTTGAAAGTGTTTCTCTAACTGATAACTCCAACTTCCTTGAGAGAACCTTACCAAGACCTGTGTAGGACCTGACAGTCTGACAAGCAGGTAACCATAATCCTGGTTTTGGACTGTGATTGTCCTTTCTGTAATTAGTTGTGACTAGAAAATATAAAAGGCTAACACTTCTAATGTCAAATATTCTCTGCAGCCTAAATAGCCCAAGGTTACAAGTGAATTTAGCTTTTGCTTAACTGAATACACATAATATTGTAATTTCTATCATTTTACAAGTGGACAGTCTCAGGTTTCTGACTATCAATATTATCAAGGATGTGGGACCATAATATACCTTAATTAGGTTTAGATTTCCATTTTGCTGGGCTCTCTACAAAACTGTTGACTAAAGCAATTGTAGTGTAAAAAGACAAGAAATATCTGGACAGTGTGAAATGCTACTTTTTGTAATAAAAAGAACTAATTTTCTTCTGTGCCATGTAGTCCTAGTTAGCTGTTTTACTTTATGTCTAATTAGCCACTTAATTTTTGTCTTTGAAGACCTTAGGGCTCTCTGAATAAATTCCAAGTTTCCAGAAATGAAGCAGGGAATGAAGAAATAAATATTTGTCTCTTTAATTGCTTTCAGACTCATTCTTGCTAGCTGTCTTTGAACTGTAGACTCTAAGAGGCACATTTTGACCCTAGTGCTGAAACTGGATTTTCTGATATAAAACTCTCTGTCCATGCCAAATTTCAAAGCCTGTGTTCATTGCTCACACAGATTGACCCATATCACAAACCCAGAAGTTTTTCAGCATAGCAGATTGCTACATGAATAACAAAAAATACAAAATACATGGGTAATGTATGACATTCTCTTCCCCCCCCCCTTTTTTTTTTTTTTTTACACTTTTCAATGAAGTCTGGGATTTTGCTTACAACACTGTCTTTGAAACACATTCTAAATCCAAGATTAAATTTCCCTTCCAACTGTGAAGGCACCAAAGCTTGAAGCAGTAGCCCATAGGGCATCATCATTGAAAGGAGTAGCAGGAGACAGGATAAAGCAATTTGGTTCTTGTACATAACATCAGTCTAATAACCACTTGTGAGTCCCTGAATATTAACCTTCTTGCAAAATTGGTTTTAGAGTAAGTTCTCATTGTGCAAGTGATGCTGGAAAGTGATGCTGGGCCGTGGGCAAATCCAAAGAGTTTTGCAAACCTGTGAGGGGTGGCTGGATGCAAACTCAGACCTGATATTTTTTGCAGACTGAGTTATTTTCAGATACAAGATTCTACATCAGGCATAACACAAACTGTAGGATTTGTTTAAAGTTGACACTTTAGTTTAAGTAGCTACAGAGATTGATATTCCAAATAAGATATCAGTGCTGCTGAGCAATATACTGTTATGTTTTACTACCAGAAAAATACCTTTGGAGGTTGGGATGCCAGCACTCCTTTGTTCTGTAGATCTACTCCTCTTGCACCGCACTACTTCCTAATGTAATCATTGCTGAGAAGACTGTATTTCTCAACCCCCATAAATATATTATTAGCCACCTTAGCCTTTCTGTGGCTCAGTTCTGACTTACAAAATCGAGATTAGCAATGGTATCTTTCTTCTCTCCTCTTGTCTTTAAGGGTTTAGATGAGGCCTGTCTCAGTTTGTTACTGTTGTGATCAGCTGATCATATTTATATTAAATACTTCCATCCTTGTGTGTCTGTCATGTGACAAGATTTAAAATTGCATCTGATTAGGTTAAAAATGGCATAAAATTATCTAGATACCAAAGAAGAAACATCTCAGGAAACCTCAAATGTGAATGATAAAATTGTGTGGTTGATTTTCTCCCTTTAACAGCTCACTTCATTAGAACTTTTTAGGTACTAATAATGTTAGGTAAAAGACTACAAATGAGGGAGTTGGCAAAGATATTCTGATATAGTTGTATGTAAATGGATGAGATAGGACTAAATAGTCTGGAATGCTTTGTTCCATATGTCTTGGGAGTATATCTTGGAGGCACCACTAAGGCTTAAATTAGATATATTTGATATGTGATAAAGTATGCTTTGATACTTTATTTGGAGAAAAGAGGATATTTTCTTTACCGGAAAATTACTTTTAGAAATGTATGCTGTTGGTATTGTATTGTATTTGTTGTCTTAGTCTACACATCATACCAGAGGGCTTGCAGAACAGAATGTATTATATGAAGCAGTGGTAGCAACTATCTGAAGTATTTTGGTTTTCAGTGTGATTGGTATTCCAATTATATATTATTCAAGTTTTATCCTCTGTGTCCATACTGTTTAACTAAGATAGGCTTTAACAGGAAACATCTGGAGAAAACAGCATTAGTAATGTTTACTGTGGAGAAGGAAGGACTGACATTGCTTGGCAGAACAAAATCCATAGCACAGAATGAATGACAGACTGCGACAGCCTCTCTGCCAGCTGCTGATGGAGAAAATCTACCCCTTTCCAAAGAGGAACACAGTTTTGTTTTAGTCTTGAACCTGAGGTTTTTTGGATTCCTTGGTAACGTGGTTGGCTGTTAGGCCCATTATCCTAGAAGTGAACAGATAAATATTGCTTTCTTGATCATACAGTCGTTTGGGTATGCTGTTACTTCACTGTCTCTTTGGGTGTATCTTTGAAGATGACTGAAGATCTTGGCCTTTGTAGGTTACTTTATGAACCATAGAGTTATGTGAGTATGAGCATATTAATTGTTTTTGTGTGCTTTTTGGTCCGTTCAAGCTATTGCTTACCTAGGCTACTATGCCTCAGACCTGACCACCACAAAACCAGATTAGCAGCTGAGAGGGGTGGAGGATTTTCTGATGGCTATAGATGTATTGTTATTTAACTACTACTGAACAACTTTTTTTTTTTTTTTTTTAATTTTTTTCAAACTGAATTTTATGAGTCTGTAATTTGTTACTGTATTAACATTGAATTTTGCTGGTGTTTTAGAGAGATAGGAAGAAGTGTGAGAAATTAGCCTTTTTGGTAAAGAAAATTAATTTAATAAAATGTACCCCATGTTCAACTATAGACCAAACAGGAAGCTGAAGTAGATATGAATACCCAATGTTCATTTTGGTATGCATACAGCAATGAGGTGTTAAAAGTGGATATATATAGTTTTATATCCACAGGGCTTGTGTTTTCTATATGTGTACCTCTTGTTCTCAATTCTTGAGAGTAGTCGAATTTTGGGTATGATTGGTACATCTGGTAGAAAAATCTAGTCGAAGATCCTTTGCAGCATCTGAATCTTTCAGTACTGCTGTCAGTCAACACCAGTGCACAAGCAGGAAATGCAGTTATTGGTGTTGTTGATACAGAAGAGAATACTAGCAGCAGTCAGAAAAGAGCTAAAGTGGGTGTGATACAGCCATGCTTAGTGAGATATGAATTCTTAGAATAAAGTCTTCAACTTATAATTCTGTACTCTGACAACACTATGTGTGTTCTAAAATTAAAGGCAACCTAAATTCAGTGGTGCATGGTGCTGCATAAATTTTGTATTAAAACAAATAAAAAAAAATCACATATATTAGGCCTTAAAATTAACAAATTAAATAGAAACTGAATTGGCAAAAATTTTAATTTGGAAGCTTCACAGAAGGGTGGCTAGAGAGGGAAGTCAGATATGGATTATGTAATTTTTTAGTGAGGAAAATTCAAATGTGTTAGCTATAACTGCCAGAAGATTGATACATTTGAAAAACATCCCCTGCATCTTGAAAGATGACTGATATCTATAATATTAACCATTTTAATAATAAAGAGCATTAATAATGTTCACTGTGACTCATTTTTTTAGTTATGTCAAAGGAAATCATATGGAAACTGGGATCTTACAGTAGTGGGAAGTTTCCTTTGACTACCAGAAAGACAGCCTCCATAAGAGTCATTAAAAGGGAAGGGGACTCTGAGAGGGTGTACTGTACTCAACATTTTGGTGCCAGGCTTGATTAGACTTTCCGTGCTACCATGTGGTAAGTATATAAGATATCTTGGGACTGAAGAGCATGAATCAATGCTTAGGATACTTGTGAAATCTGTTTTATTATGTGTGGATTTGGCACCAATAACTATAGTTAAGGTAGTCTAACACTTTCCACTATAATTCTGTTTTCAGTTGCTTATAAGTAAGAATTTTGGGCTGAAACTTTCCATGCTTGGTGTCTGCTTCAGGTTAATTGTTATTTTTCTTTAGTGTAAGTAGTTCAGGAGTTTTTTTACCTTGAAATTGAGGAAAAATACATGGTTCAGTGGGATACATGGTTCACCCCCAATATAAATAGGGGGTGATGGAGTGCAAGTCTAACACTTATATCATGTACTGTGAGATTATGCATCAAGTTTGATGGCACTAATGGAAGCAAATGGCCAATAGTTCCTTATTAATAACTGCAGGTATCTTTTATAAAAACGTGTTAGATTATCAAAGGACTCCATCCCTCTATCAAAGGACTTTAAGATTTCTATCTTCTGCAACTCATTTGAAATACCCGGAAAAATAGTCACAGAAAAGTGATGACATTGGCCAATCCATACAAAACATGTGAGGAAAACATCTCTATTTGTGTAATGCCAAATTAGGTATCTTAGATATCATGTCTTTTTGTTTGTTTGTTGCTTGTGTTCTTTTCCTGTGATCTGTTTGTAAAATGCAAGCTTCAGCTTAAAGCCAGAGCAGCAACGAAGGATTTTCCTTGAAACTGGTGTTGCTTTTCTGATCCCTGTGCAAAAGCTGATAACAAGGAGAATTCTTCTGTTATTAGTCAAGTGCTTATGATTTGCTTCACCCTCTTTCCTATCCCAGGAGGCTGTAGAAGTGTAAGTAGTTTGACACAAATGTTTATGGCCATGGGTTGGACTAGGGGGCAATAGGAACAGATGGGAACAAGTTTCCTTTGAAGTTAGAGTGTGAGAAAACAGAGAAAAGAATTTACAGTTAAACTCTGCAGATAAAGCATCAATTTATCTAGCACACTGTGTCTACCAATGCAGTAGAATTAAGTAATTTTCCATTTGGATACAAATTCCTCCACTTGAGAAAAGGCCTTTGCCCTTCTTCCCTGTCTCTTGGTACAAGTCTAGGGAAGAAAGCAGAAGCTTGTGTACACTTGTAAGGTGCTAAATACACTGTCACACTCTGGTTTACTGAAAGCTGACGACTCCAAATGTTCTTCAAATGTCTAGTGAAAGGAAATACAAGTAAGTATGTGGTTATGGGTCCAGGAAACTTCTTTGGAAGCTATTGGTACAGGTAAATTATTTTTACTTTTGGCTGACCCTCAGCAAGAATTGGAAAGGAAATACCAATATCTACTGAATCAGTATTTTTATTAGACAAAATTCGTCTTAATATAAAAAAGGGGATTGACTTTGGCTAAAGTCTAAAACATTATATGCACATATGCATTTTGGGTATTGCTGAGTGCTTCCTAGACTGTTTTGTTTTCTTTTTCATTCCATTTGGTTTGCTGAAAATCTGTTCTTCCTCTGTCATTGATTTCATATTTTCAAGCTTTTTTATTCTTCTGTGGCTATTGTTAATGGTATCATTTCTTATTCAGTTACTGTTATTTTCTTTTTTTCTGTAGAGAAGACTATGCTAAAATAATCTAGTAAGTATAGAATAGAAAAACCATTTGGATGACATCAGAAAATACAGCAAACTAAAATGATGTCAGACTATAGCAGAAGAATGTTTATACTGGAGTTATTCCTCTTATTATGAGTGTTAGTTCTGTTAAAATACAATTCTCTTTGAGGTTTATGTTTTGTTTTTAAACTTTTGAAGTTAAAAATCAATGTACTTTCAATCTTTAACCAAGTTAACTTTTACTCTTAGAATTTAGACTCTCAGTGGTTAGTTTAAATGTCTATGGCTAGAGCTACTTAAACAGAAGCTGGTTTTATCCACTTTTATATGATGATGTTTTTCTTTTAATCAGATTTTATTGTCTTGCATGTCAAAATATCTCAGAAAATTACTATTAGTTTTCCTTTCAGTTATTAGAAGAGATGGCAGCTGCCACAATGTAAAAAACTATTCTTGCATGTAGCTAGAGACTCTGCCCCTTTTTCTGTTGAACTATAACACCTAAATATTTAAGATTTATGGGGCTAGGAATATAGTATTGGAAAGACATTTAGCAGTAGCTCCACGAGGATGGGTTTGTGAGAGTGACGTGCAATGGGCAAGTTGTGTTCCCTGCCGTGTTCTGTGTGTTTTGCCTAGCAGCTGTTCAATATGAGCATGGAGTCCTTATTGTGAAGGTCAGAGGAAAGGACTTTCCCATATCTGGTCTTTCCCAATGCTTTGATGGCTAGCTTCAGGTGGGTTTCTACCAGTAGCTGCTTGTCATGACTTTCCTCTGATCCAATGAATCTGGTTATACAATGCAGCAATTTGGAAAATTGCTGCATCCCAGCCTAATCTTTAGCTCAGGGCTGCGAATCATCTCTTGAAAGGTGGGAGGTAAGGGTTTGAATGCTTTTTAGGCTGAGAAGTGTGACTACAGCACCAAATACACTCTCACTAGATTATAATTAAGCTGCACGACTGCTTCACAGCACTTTTGAAAGAAAGGTATGAGCCAATGGTTGATTTAGAAACTGTGTGGAAGAGAATAAATTACCAGAATACCCGGATTTAACAAACTTTGGAGTTTTGTTCAAAAAATAATGAAATATTATCACATCTATTTTACAGAGTGGAACAGGGACATAAAGATTAAGCCAAAAATGAACATGGTCCTTCCCAAATTAAACTGAGGACCTGAAATGGAAAACTAATTTTTACTGGATAATTCTGGCAAAGTTCTGTAAACCACTAGATTATGATGGAAAAAATTCAACTTCACTAACCAGGCCTCTCTGTGATATGTTCTCTTGGTTAAAAGATGGAGCATGTTTCTTTGTGAATCAGAGCATTTTGTGCTCTTGGGTCTTGCTGTCATTGACTTTGCCTCTTTGTTCCTCCTTCCATAAAAGGGAACTAAACCTAAAGAGGCTGACCTGGAACAGAGGGTAGACAGAGTTAAAGGAATAAAGTAGATATTTATTAAAAGGCCTTCCAAGGATACACCATGGGCAGTACAAGACCTAAACAGATATGAAAGTCATCAATATCTTAGAATAGATTTCTATAATTTGGGATAATTTAGCAAATGCTTAAATTAACTCAAAAAAAAAGTATTTAGAAAGCATAGTGCACTCTTTCCCCAATAAATAACTAAACATTAGGTGTACTTCAAGAAGCAGGTAAAAAAAATTATCCTTTAAAAATACATTTTAAATTATGTTCTGTGGAATTTAAATTCTTTGTTTCCAGTGGAATCTAATACCTTTCTAAATTAGATAACTCAAATGATTAAAAATTTCTAATTTCTTTATAGGCTATATATTTAGTGTTCCTATACTATAAATTAATGCTTCAAGAATGTGGTTATTTTTTAATACTGAAAATGCCAACTTATTGTTTTTTAGGCTTACATATATGAAATGCGTTCAAGCACTTTTTTACAAAAACTGGGGAGACACACAGAATCTGTAATCAACGTCAGTTTTAATCCCTCATCTCCACAGGTAAGCCATTCCTTTACTTGTAGGAGTATTGTAACATTTATATATCCCCTTCCATTTGTAAATATAGATACTAGTACTTCTGTGATTTTAGAATTTCTGGAAGTTTTATTCCTTATGTATATATTGTTTGAACTGAGAAATTGTTGATTGCTGTCTTAGGGTGAATATTATGTATTTCTTGTCTTTGGATTCAGCAATGTTATACTCAACCAAATGGTATGGTTTATTAAGCTTTACACCCAAATTAAGAGTAGTGCAAGGTTTAGCATGGAACATATTTCTGCAAAACAGGTATACTATAAGAATAGAGCTGACTATAGTCTTGCAGAATTTTGATCTATGGTCCAGCTGCTGGAATGAATTGTGGTGGAAAATGTCTGATTAGAGTTCAATTTTTGAAAGTCTAGAGGCTTAATTGCAGTACTAGTGTGAATCAAGACTTGGAAATAATTAAGTACAGGAAAATCAGTTGTTAATCAAGAGGGCAGAATCTACAAATGGTGTAAAATAAGCTTTGGCTGTGGCTCCAAGCCAGACTGGTATAAGAGTGTGCCTTAGGGCACAAACCCTTTAATACTGAATTTTGTCAAACATTACACAGTCAATTAAGTATTATAGTTAGAGACAAATCTGAAGTTCAAGAGCCCCAAACCCTTTTCTTGAAGAGCTCTTTCCTGAGAAACCAGGCCTGTGGTCTTGAACCAGCTGATAGCTTTCCCTGTAGATGTTCTTGTGGGGAAAGATTTCAAAGATGGTTTTATCAGAAGCATTTTACTAAATAGCAAGGAATGTGTAAAACTGCTCCAAATTTACAGATGAAATGTAAATTTGGTTAACCAAATAATTCTGCATGATATGCACTCCAAGATGCTTTCTAAGTAATTATTTTTGGGGGAGTTACAGAAACAAAAAACAAACCAAAAAACCTGAAAATCTACCTGAGCTTTCCAACATAGAATTTAGCATGAAATTACATTCCAAGGCACTAGGAGAAGCTGCTAAGCAATGCAATGATAGAGTAGAAAATAAGAAAACCATAAATTAATCAGAAAAGAATAATCCCATACCTTGAGAGAAAGACTTTGTTTTAGGCAGTCAGAGTTTCCAAGACTGGAAGATTTTTGTACGCATTTCTACTACTGGTTAGGGATTTAAAATTGACTCTAATGTTGTTTCATCCAATGTTTGAATTGATGCAATTAAGATTTACATTGGATTCTGAACTGCCACTGCATAAAGCCCCATTGCATCCAAAGGGAAACACTGGTAGGAGAAAGCAAAATGGGTGAAAAAAAGAAAGTGGCTGATGAGTGAAATTCAGACATTATAACTAAGTCTTTTGCTGTGGAAACATCCAGCCAAAAGTGTGGTGTTCTGTCAGTGCTCCACTTCAGTTGTTGCTTGCCCAGCACCTGTCTATGAGGTAGCTTATTCCAACCATTCTTATAACTCTCACTTGCATAAGTGCTCTTCCAGAAAAGAGGGAAAAGCCTTGGATGGATATGATATTATTATAGGGGGCAGTGTTGCTTTCATCATATGGTACTCTGCAATAATTTATAAAATAATTGCTATAAAAGCTGGAGAAGGGGAATAAGTTAAAAAAATTGCATTGATCTTAATTTTCAACTTGATTTCTCATTTTTGGCTCCTTATTGTCACTTCCTGGTTTTCATTGATTATTCAAAAGTTAAGTAGGGATGAATATTTATCTTACCAAAACCATTAGTAGCATTTCAATCTATTTTAGAGAGTATACATTAAGGGTTATTGTAGTGTTTAACTATAGTAACTGTAGGTATTAACTATAACACATTTTAGTCAGTCTAAATTAAAAAAGGGTCTTATCTTCCAAATATGGAAACAATAAGTAATCTCTGTGATTATGAAGCAGAATAAAAGCAAATGGGGACACTGTTCTCATCTGCTAGTTTTGTGAAGTTGAATAATGGTATATGCTGTAATGGAAGTTATTTTTTCGTGACAGAATCAGGACTTTGAAATCAGTGTGCATTGCTAGCACCCTATTGATACACTGGGAGGTAGTTTCATGCTTTGGTGAGCTGAGCCTGCTCAGTTGGTCAACTGGCCTGGCTGAGAGCCTTCTGAAGCAGAGTATAATTAAAACTGAGTGACAAATCAGAGATGACCAAGAAAGAGAGAGACTATTTAATGTTCTTCCTATTTAAAGAGAAGCCAGAATGTTCTCATGTGTCTTGATATCAATTCTTAAACTCTCTGCTCATTTCACAAACCTGTTCTCTTTTGTTAAATATTCCTTATACAGTTTAGGAGTAATGCAGGCATTGTAGGAAGACTGTCTTTGCCAAAGACTGTACTGCAGTTTACGTCTGGTGAGAATATATTTCCTTTACCAACATTCAGCCAAAGGAGACAGTTGCATTAAAAAAAAAAGAAAAAAATAGAGTCTCCTGCTGACCTTTTCTGAGGATGAATGTGTTTCTATCCTTGTCATCTTGAACTGTTAGCCAAATCTGTGTACTCACATTTGGTTAATCTCAGTGAAGTGAATGAAGATAGGGAGTGGAAATTTCCTAAATGTAACGAACATAAACTGGTTTAATTTTCTATTCAAATTACTGAAGTATCAGTCTGATTAAATTTTATCAATATTTTATTTTTATTCACCATCGTGTTCAATATCCTTCTCTTTTTCATCCTCAAATGGACAGATTTATTGTGATGGTATTATTTAAAAAAAGAAGGAACAGCAGTTAATGCAATTTGTCTTAATCTTTCATGGGTTGTTACAGATCAACTTGTAAATGGTACCAAGATGCTAATGTAGAGCAGTTCAAGGCAGCTGCATGTGCCCTTTCTTATTCTGTAAGACTCTAAGGCTTTTGAGAGGTAGAAATTGGGGTTAAAAGATCTCTTCAAAAGGTAACAGCACCTGGAGTCTTGTTGAGCAAACAAATAATTGTGACATGAATTAAACTTTGGGGATTTTTTATGTAAAATGGTGCTTTAAAAAAAATTATTAGCAGTCATTGACCGATACAACTGTGCAGTATACAAGCCTACCACATGTAAAAAATTTTGAGATAGTCTTCAGGTTTGGAGAAATGCATTCAACTGTTAAACTTTCAAACTTTCAACAGTTAAATGGATTTAGAAATTGATTCAAAGCAGAGAAGTGCCAGTCTAAATATCTTGGGGGAAAAAAGGCTCTTCAACTCTACCCACCTTTGGAAGATTCTCAAAGTGGGCTTGATTTCTTACAGTGTCTTGTTTGGCTGCTGCCTTTAAGCCAGTGGTTATGTTTGCAGATCTTGGCCCTTGCCATCTTAAAAACTGCTTTGACAGAAAAGAACGCAGAGCTTTTGGCTGTTCCACTCTCCTGCTACAAGGGCTGTTGAGCCTGTCGATAAGTAGGCTACTAGTGTGACACAGTTGATAGTCCTACTGAATTTATTCCAATCCCTGAGAATTCAAAATTGAGTTAATCACTGAACGTGTATGTCCCTGTTTATAGCAGAAAGATAATTTCTTTTGCAGTTTCTAACAAACTTCAATAATGTTGTGTATCAATATATTAAAATGAGTTGATGTTGTTTAGTGCAAAAAATTGTTTATATCAAAAAATTCTTGCAAGTAAATATGAAAAACATATGAAGAAGCATGGCAGATTTTTAAGAAAAATAAAGAGCCTTCTATAAGCTAGAAAGGACAATATAATTCAGTTCAATCATTGAATACTCCATCCATTTTAAGTGTGTTGCCAGCAAGAAACAGCTGTGCACCACATGAATTTAGATAAATATGCTTGCAGAGGCAAGCATCTCAATTCATAGCATATTTGTCATAAAATCTTTATGGTACTTCTTACAAGGGTAGGTACTTTATTGAATGGCACTGCTAGGCTGAAAGGGCTGGTAGGGAACAATTGGTAACTCTGCTGTTCAGTGTGAGTTTTGTTTACCAAGTATCTAGACAGGCTTCCCTGTGGACTGGAAAGAGAGAGGAATGGCTGGGAGCAGGAAAGAAAGGCACTAACTTTAGTCATAAGGATAATTTGGAGAAGAGACAGCTTATTGAAAACTGTCAGAGAGTGAAGAGAGAATGGTGGAGACTAAGAACTGGAGGAGAAGAACATATGTATGGTGTGATGATGTTGGAGAGATGAAGAGAGTGCCTAGAGGGAGGGAACAAAAGCCCTAAGTAAGAGATGAAAGCTGCAAGGTTAAGAATTATTGTTTCTGAACTTCTAGTTAAGCCTTATTTCAGAAAGAGATAGGAAAAGTGAGATGCCTATGACCTGGTTTTCAGAGCTGCTGAGAACCCGAGTTTGCTCTTAATAGTTATGAAAATTGGCATGTTCAGTGTCTCAGAAATAAACCCATCTTTTCAAAGGAAATAAAGGGAAGCTTCCAGATGAGATAAACCTCACTTGCTCCCTTGACACACTAAACAACTGTCTTGTAAGAGCCAATAATACAGTATTGAAAGGGGATGAGCAAGTGAGCATCTGCTTTTTACACTCCATGACGGGTCATGTAAAAAAGTATTCTGTGAAGTATACTTTGAATACAGTCTCCTCCTCTGTCCAGAGGAGCTGAAGTGAGGAAGATTTGCCAAACAGGAAAAACTAAAGGACTAATGGTTAGGAGTTTGTTCAGCTACATTTTTCATAGAGAAATAGAATTTATAATTTAATTATCTTATGTAGCACTTTAGGTAGCTGTCAAGGTATCTTATTTCTCTTTCTTGAAAAGTGGTGTATTTAACTCACTCAACAGATAGTATTCATAGAATGCAGTTGAACATTTGCTGCTACTAGAAACCATTCTGTGGGAAGTTCCAGTTCTAAAGTTTCTGGGCTTTTTGTGTAGAACAGGTACAAAGCTTCTTCTTCCATTTCAATTAAAATTCCGGCATTTGCAGTCCAAGAAGATTCTCCCTTCTTACATAGTCTTTGAGAAATTTAAAGTCAAATTAATTGGCAGTCATGATACAAATGTATAGTGGATCTATAGCAAATCAGAGTTCAGCCATTAAAAATATATTTAGCTGCAAGCAAAATGAAGTGTGGAATATGCTGCATTCTAAATGAGCTTTTGGAAAAGGGAAAGCTAAGTCTTAGCTAACAGATTAAATATGAAAAGAAAAACAGACTCAACTTCTGTCTTAAATTAAAATAGCAACATAAAATGATTCCAGCTGACTGATGGAGTATGATATAGCCACACCAACTATCTTGGCCCAGCTCCTGGCTGTATCTGAACTGTGTTCAGCATAAAGGGAGAAAGGCGCAAAGCAGAAATTCTTTAAAGCTGCCTTTTGTGCCTCTCTTCTTCCAGTCCACTTCATAAAGTACAGCAGTCTCAGAAGTGCTTGGTTCTGCACTCCCTAACAAGTTTTCCCTGTGAGCTGATCTGGCAACTGGGCGGACTTTTGTTTTGCCTTCTTGCTTTTAGGGCTGTGCTGTGTGGTGGGGTAGGCAGGGAAAAGTACATGTTGATAAGGGGATCCTGTGCCCCTTTCTCTTATCTCATAGAAATATTCAACATCTGCAGTCACCACTAGATGCTATGCTTCTGAAGAGTGGTGTTTGAAATATTTAAAAATTATTGTAATACATGTATTAAAATGCTAATTTTGTCCCCTCAAGGGACTGGTTAATTGATGCTTTTTCATAAATCATTCACAAAGTTTCTGTCTGGAATATTGTAGATGCTGAGACACTGTCATATGGGTTTTTTTGCAGAATTGTTCTTTTCTCTCCAGCTAGTTATTTGCTCATGTACGAAGATTTCTTGAAAGAAACAGATAACTTCCCTGCTGATATATCGTGCCATGCCATGCCATGCCATGCCATGCCATGCCATACCACATCAGAAACAAGCACAAATATGGGACTTATTCCAACAGTTAATGCCTTCATTTCTGCTCCTCTGCTAACATCTGGGGCAAATCACAATGACTCTGCTTTTTTCTTCTGTGATCTGGTAATGAATGACCAACACTGTTTATTGCAGAGATAAGCTAGATCTGGAGAAAGAAAAGTGACAATTATGAAAATTCTTTTAAAATGTCAATGTAATATGTGTGTGATTCTTTAACCTGAATCATAGAATGTCTTGGGGTAGAAGGTGCATTAAATACAACCTATTCCCAATCACTCTACCATGGACAGGGTTGCCACCCATAAGACCACATTGCTTAGGGCCATCCAACTTGGTCTTTAACCCTTCCAGAGATGGGTCATCCATAACTTTCCTGGCCAACCTGTGCCACTGCTTCACTACTCTCTGAGTAAAATATTTCTTCCAAACATCTAACCTAAATCTCTCTTTTAATTTAAAACCATCCCCTCCATGTGCCATCACTATCTAAATGTATAAAGGGTCACTTTCCTTTTCTATAAAACACTTCAAGTGCTGAAAGACCACAATAAGATCTTCCTGGAGCCACCATTCCCCCAGGATGAACAACCCCAGCTCTCTCAGCTTGTCTTAGGAGAGGTGCTCCACTCCTCTGATCATTTTGTGGCCATACTCCAACAGGTCCACATCTTTCTTGTGCTGAGGACCCAAGAGCTAGATGCATTATCCCAGGTTAGGTTTCCTTGAGAGCAGAGTGAAGGTGGAGAATCACATTCCTTGACCTTCTGGCATCCAGCCAATTCCTTATCCAACCTTCAACTCCACCCTTCAAATCCATGTCTCTCTAGTTGAGTGACAAGGATGTTGTGTGGCCTCTTGTCAAAGGCCTTGACACAAGCCCAGGTAGATGACAACAGTCAGTTTTCCCTTGTGGACCATTGCAATCATTCCATCATAGCAGGTCTTTTGACCCTGTGAGGAGCAGCTAAGGACTTTGAGATTGTTTAGTTTGGAGAAAAGAGGCTGAGCAGTGACCTCATTGCTCTCTCCTCCTCATTGCTCTCTTGAGGAGGGAACATGAAGGTGCTGATCTTTTTTCCCTAGAGTCCAGTGACGGGACGTGTGGGAATGGGTCAACAATATATCCATTAGAGGTGGTTTAGAGTTGGCATGATGAAACATTTCTTTACAGAGAGAGTGGTGAAACACAGGAACAAGTCAATGCACCATGCTTGAATATCATGCTTTAATTTTGGTCAGCCCTGAAGAGATCAGGGAATTGGATTAGATGATCCTTGTAGGTCTCTTCCATTTTAATTCTGTTCTGTTCTATTTAATTCTAATTAATTCTAATTCTAATTCAATTTCTAATTCAAATTTAAATTTGAATTTTATTGTTTCTATCTCCTCCTTTCCCTAGCAGTACATGCTGAGGAAATATCTTGTATTTCTTTCCAGCCCCGCATTAGCAGAAGGGACTGAATAGCTAATCGTGTTCCAGCCTAGGTGCTGGCTGTGTCCCTTTGTGGGAAGAAAGCATGAGCCTTCTGATGGGTGTGAGAGCTGTGGATCGTCGTATGATGATTTGAAGGACTGAACAAATTTGCAAAAAGCATGTGGGAAGTGTGGTTTTTTTAAAGTTTGTGTTCATCAAGTTCAGCTGGGTTTCCACGGGATGTCAAACCCCTGCATCTCTGACACTTCAAAGGCTCAGAGACAAAGTCCCTCATCTGAAGCAGGATGTAGTCTTGAGCTAAATGGTTGCAAATGTTCTTGAGGTGAGCAATACCAACACCTGTTCATTTCCCTGTGGGTTTTTTTCCTTGTAATCAGTTTTAGAAATGCCTGACCTGTTTTCTGTGGGGAAAAAAAGCTAAAACAAGAGAGCTTGAGAACAGCAGTGCTCATCAGAGCAGAGGTCCATTGGCCCAATGCTCTTCTTCAAAGTGGTCAGCCATCACTGTCTAAAGGAAAGTTTATGAGTGGTGCAGGGCTGCTCCTGCCGGGATCCAGAGTGTAGGCCTCCTATGGCTGGGACTGGCATTCTCTGGAGCCTCGAACCACACAGTGTCCTGCCAAGGACCCAGGGGATGTGTCTCAGCTCATCCTGTGCCCTGCAGTCCTGTCTGAGTGATGCTGTGGGTGTGTCCACTTGTGACCCTGTATCCTTGGTGGGCCCTGGACTCACACTGCAAATAGCTGCTCTATGGATGCCTCAAACTGGGTCAGAGCTTCTTAGGCATAACTCCAGGCATAACATAACATAATTATTCAATTTTATTTTATTTCCTGTACTCACCATGAGCTGAATAAAGATGAGACGATCATTTGTCTGAAGTGCCTGGGGTTTTCAGCTCCAAAACCACTTTCAAGGACACATCACAAAGATTACAAGTGAAAACAAGATTTTTTTATTTATTTTCTTTTGTCTTTCTGAATCTGTTTCAGAGACAATGCTCACAAGAATTAAAACTGTCTCATAATATTCAGATTATCCAAGTTTTCTTACAGCTAATGCAGACATGTCAAATCCTATCATTTAATGGTCTTTTCTGAATCCCAATAATGTCTTAAAATCTATTTATTCATTATTATGGATTACTGAGTAAAACTTTATGTAAGATAAAAATTATTTTACAAGCCAATTTTCCTCTTGGCATGACTCTATAGACTTTGCTCTCATGAGGTCTCTATCTTGTGTCTTTCTAAAGTAAAGGAATTATTTTTGTATCAAAAATGCTTAAAAATAGGACTATCTTTTTGTCTAGAATTTTTGGGACAAAGTGAAGCCTTTTGCTTATTAAGAAGTTGAAGCTCAAGCATCCATTTAGAAAATTACTTAACTTGCGCAAGGGAAGTACAATTGCTCTGATGCAGAGACTTTGAGAAATTATAAGGATAGCTAAATCCTCAAGAAATATCTGGAATTGTGCTCTACCCAGATTTGTCTGAATAGGTGTATATATTTATCATCTATGTGTACCATATCCATTATACCTAGACACATTGAAAATGCACTTAAAATCAATAAAAGAAGCACTTTTCTGATAAAGTGTGAAATCTGTGAAATTCTACATTGAATTAATAGTGCCAGGAAAATTGTTTTTAAAAAAGCTGTCTGTTTTATTTCAACAGACATTTGACCCTGATTAGAGAAAACAGTTTTATTAATACATTTATAACATGCTGTTTTCTTTACTTTCAAATTTAGCAATTTAATTAAATATGAAATTTTGAAACAAGTGGAAAATGAAATTACTTTGTTGTGCAATTTTTACTAACACAGGTCCTAAAAACTGACTAATGAAATATGAATATTGTTTCTCACTTTTATGCCAAGATAAATTTCTGGCAAAGGCTTTTTATTAGTGTATCCAAAAGCTGATGGAGCACTCGTAGTTTTAAATCTCAAATTATAAATTTGTATATTTCTATTTCTATAATAAATTCTATTTCAGCAGAAATAGAATTTTTTTTCCTTGTTTACAGTAAAGACAGAATCATCTATGGTCTCACAGTATATATGCAAAACTCATGGCCATAAATTCAACAGTATTTGTTAGGACTAGACCTTGCATTGTAATTAGGAAGTTTCCTGAGTTGTAACACAAGTCTGTCAAGTATGGATTTCTCAGACATAAACTCTATGGATCATCTAAAGATTTAAGGAACTTCTTTCTTCTTTATCTTCCATTATTTAGTTCTTTTTTCACTCATCTGTAAGTGTTTTGTCTGTTTGTGTTTTGGGTTTTTTCTCATTTTAAGCATTAAAAAAAAGAGGGAATTTTCAGAATTTTGAAATTTGCTGGAGATATTTTAGTGTTCAGGAACGTCATAGATAAGGTGAAAATTAGTAGCTCTACTATCAATATGAAAATGTTCCTCACCAGTAAGATTGTTAAAAGAACAATTATTGATATGATGATAGCATATTTCCCAGGATGAGCCATGGACTCCATGGGGAGAATTATTCCTGAATATCTATGGCAGTTCAAAAGTTTTGAAGGCCAGCCTTTCCATTCCATTTTTTCCCCTAGTCCTATACAGTCTGGCCTACTGAAGGTAGTGAAAAATTATATATAATATTAAACCTTTTGTTTTAGGAAAGGGATTCCTTGTACAGGTGCTGATCCTGTGTAGGCAGTTTGAGTCCATGAGCCTTCATTAGCTTTGTCTCAGCAGTGGGCCTGCAAAGGCACCAGCTGGTCTTCACTGGTTTAAAATAGATCACACTGAAATGTAACACATGCCATTGCAAGATGAGATGTTGCTTTTTACAATTAAAATTCTAGGTTTGAGATAGCATGATGAGTGTAGGACAGGAGCTTTTGTAGAGCAGAGTAATTGAAATGTAATTACCCACTTTGACTTTGGACAGAACACTGAGGGTGAGAAGTCTGTAGTAGTTAAAAGCAACATCTGATTCCAGTTATCAGATTTTAGCTAACCTTCCTATATTAAAGAATTTTTCAAATAAGTGTGTGATGCCAAATATAATAAATAGTGTGACAAAAAAATGAAACAGAAATTGTAGAGCTATTATTCTTAGAAAAGGCATAGAGCAAGATTACAATTTACACAAAGAGTATGACATAAATGCTACCCTTTCAAGGGTAAATATTTCTTAGAATTAGAAATTCCTAATGAGTTAGTTAGAATTCCTTAGGAGTAATACACAGAACCATCAGAAAAATCTTGAGAACTTCCAAGAAGATGTACTGTAAACTAAAATTCACACTATACATGGCAGCATTTTATTGTATCTGGAGCACATTACATTTTCTCCTGTGATTATAACCAGAAGTTGAATTCCTTGCATTCTATTTTTATAAAAATCATTCTATTTTATTCTATTGTTTTAATATGAAGTTTGATACAAAATTGAAAATTTTCTTTTGTTTTGTTTGAGAAGCAGTCCAAAAGTCTATAGGAATACATCAGTTATAACAATAGATTCTTATAAATGCCTGTCATGCCAAAAAATAATAGTTACAACAAAAGTGTTGAAAAATAATTTTTTCATAGGGCTGTTTTAGAGAAATATCTTTAGTACTCATCCTAAAGTTAAAAAAGTACCTAATGAGGGACACCCAAGATGTAGTTCATTACAGAATTCATAAGGATTTCTGAAATCCCTTCTTTTCCATGCCGAATACTGTTTTTTAGTGTGAAATATGAACCTGGACTATCTTTTATTTTGCTTGCAATTTAGGTGTGATCTGAAAGTTTTGAATAGGTTCCAGCTGGAGGCATCTCCTCTGAAATGTAGGTTTTTCCATCAATAATTTATGTAATCAGCTATGAAACTTACTGAAAGAAGTGTTTTTCACTTCAAGTGCCTTCTCTTTCCAAACTTCAGAGTTACTCTATGTTTGAAGGTTGGAACAAATTCTGTCCATGAATGACTCAACTTCAAAATGTTTTGTTTGCACTGCAGAATATGATACACTCTCCATTGGGAAGCTGCTAGCCTGGCATGTTTAGCTAGTTTTCCCGCTGACTTACCAAGTGTTATGCAAGCATTGCTATCCCATGACTTGAACAGCTCCTGTTACTTTTACTTTAAATATGGACACAGTTTTAAAGCATCTTATAAATAATAAGATCTTTCATGGAAGTAAAGTGCAATATTTCAAGATACAAAGCTCTGTATGAAATAAATATGATTCCACTTTTTCTTCAAGTGTGAGTTATATGTCTTTATTATTTTTAAACAGCATATAATTTTCTCTTGAAAATATTTAAATATGCAATATGTCATGTAAGACCATGGTTTATATTTTGAATTTGCTACCTGACAAATATTTTCCAGAAAAATATGGATTACCCAGCAATAAAATGAACTTGCTTTCTGTAGACATATAGGTGGACATAGGGTGGAATAATTAATGAACAAAATACATTTTGAGTCCCAGGCTGTATTATCCAGGCACATACAGACATTTTAAATCTCTCAGCCACAGAGGATGAGTACCATCCAGAGGAAAATAAAACTTTTATGAAAAGGAAGCAATGCTGGATTAATAAAACCTCTTGTTGCCTAAATCAGGTTGCATATTATGGAACTGTGGTGTGCATTAGAATGGCTAAAATCTTACACATATGTTATTTTAAAAGGAAAAAAAATATTAAACTTCAAGGAAAATATCCTTAATATGTAACCAATATATTAAAATTGACCGATGTGATAGAGTTTTGTACAGTGAAATGAGTCATATTTGCATGTCAGGGGAAGAAATACAATTAGCTAGAGCTAGCACTTCTGACCTGTCTTTAAGAAGGAAATGCAAACAAAAAAGAATGTGATGAAGTCTGAAGGAGAAAAGACTGTTCTCTAGGAGCAAGTTAAAGAAAACAAATGTTAATATATTTGTTAAATTGCATAGTTGAGACTTATGCTAGAAGAGGAAGAGGTTTTTTGTTAACTAATAATGCTATGCGGGAAACTTTAAAGAAGACAGAGATTTTTATTTATTTCAATGAAAAGTTTTGTTAGCAAACTATATTATATCAGATCTGAAGTCCATTTGATTGACATCAGTACAGCTGGCCAGCCTACCATAGTGCTTACAGTTAAAGTGAAAAACTGTCATAGTTTTAAAGGTCCCACTGCTGTAAACACTTCCTGTTCCATTGAGTTATTTTGGGAGTTTTAAAATGCAATGGTTTCAAAGAAGTTGTGCCAAGAAGTAGAGTATAAAAAATAGTATTGAAAATAAATTAAATTTTGTAGGGAATTATATATTAGATGGTAAAGTGTCTTTCAACTTAGCCATGTATGCCTTTATTTCTGACATAATTTGATTTGTTAAATGTTTTCTATTTTGTGCCTGATGGACACAAAGTATGGCCTTACAGTTCAGAAGGAGAACAAATGAGAGGCTCCATCAGTTATAGTCAAGATGTAGAATGAAGGGCTTCCTGAGAGCTAAATTTAAGTTACAGGTCATTAATGGATGATATTCAAACCATGTCCAATGTGCATCCTTCCATTTTCTTTTCCACCATGCTTCTAAGTTACAAACTTCTAGATTTAAGAATTGGAAAGATCTGAAAGTAAAAATAAATTCTGCTACAGTTAAAACTAAGAGAACAGGAAAGTGACTGAGAGTTATACAGTACTTGGTGGGAACAATATTCTGTTGGAGTGTAGCTGGACCATACAGTGATGCTCATGACAGATGCTCCAAAGACAATGGTGCCTCTTTATTAATAGTGATATTGGAGTCTGGAAATGTAAGTAGATTGCAAAAACATGCAGCCCATATTAATGAATCAGAAGTTTTTGTACTTTTCCAGACTTTCATACATTAAGAGTGTAAGGTATCTGTGATGGATGTTGGCTTATGGACTAAATAGCAGAATATAAAAACACTCAAGTGATGTAGGATTCTAGCTTACAGATTCTTTCTGAAGATGGAATTGGAAGCGCTTTTAAGTCAGTTATTTAGTTACCATTTATTCATTTGTTAGATCTTTTATTCAGTATTTGAGCTTTTAGTCCTTTAAGTCAACTTATGGAGACTCTCACTGCTGTTGTTGAATGGCTTGAGTCGCATTCTTCAAGCAAACCAACAATGGGTGGTCATAATACATTGGCAGTCTGGGAGAGTCCATCAATAATAAATAGCTCCTAAATAGGATGTATCATGGGTGGTCCAAGAGTTTCCTGCAAGGGACAGTTTCTGGAAGACACCATGGCTTGAATGAGTGTAATGCTCTCTGTTTATAGGTGTGTTCTTTGTTTAACTCTGCTAAGCATGGCTAACCTTGTGACAGCCACTCACAAGGAAGTGACATTCCCTCACAGGGAAGAAGACATTATAGGAAAAGAAGATACTGCATACATAATAACTCCACATGAAACAGTCTCACGGGTTGCAGTCTCACTTTTAGGCATACTTTGTTAAACTGGGTTTTTATATTTCAGTGAAAAAATCAGAGTTTACAACTCTGTTTATAATTATGGAGGCAGGTATGGCTCCTGTATTGTGATAAAGTAGTGAAAGATCAGACTATTTGATTACATATCTTGCAATATCTTTAGAAATAAATAAACTCTTTACATTAATTGGTATAGTTGCATTCTCCTGAAAGAACACAGTTTTACTTCACAGTACTGTATACAGTTGCACCCTTCTGCTTCTCTATTGCCAAACCACAGAATTTTTCCAAACTTTGAAGTTGAAAGAAATTTGTGTGCCAAAAGGCTGTGGGGAAATGCTGATTTGAATTATGTTTTTCTGGTATGGTAGTGAATCACCTTGGTTACCTTCTTATTAGAGGAGAGTTTCTTTTTGTTGACTCTTTCTTAAGAAGGACACTTCTAGTAGTACAGCTCCTTTGTTTAAAAATCTCTTCTGTTGCTCATGATTTCAATTCCTTCCATGTATTCCCCATATGCCAATGCACTGATCAGTTCTTAGTGGTTTATATTGATATATTTATGTCAGAGATGGCAAATTGAAATCTAGCCATGATAAACCAGCAAAGTAGCCATTTTTTTTCTTTTCATTAGTCTGGGTACTATATGTTTATTCTTCATTAAATACAGTCTATATCTTTCTTTTCATAAAATGCAAATCCAGAAACAGCAAAAAAAAATGTTTTAAGTGGAAACAAATGAAAAAAACAACCAGAAAAACATGTTGCTATAAACAGCTATTAGGGCTGAATCATACTAGAGTTTTGTGGATGTTTTCATTTTAGAGTGTCATTTGTTTACTAATTTCTGACTTTTTTTCTTTTTGGGCAAATTATTAACACATGTTTTCTCAGCTCTCAAGAAAAAGTGTTTTCGTGTTTTTAAAGTAATAAGTGAGCAAAAAGACATTCTTTGCACTTTTTGTGTTCTTGCTCTTGTCTGTCTCGAATCAACCATAGCAAGGATCTAGTGTTTTCATGAAGTATCTTTTATTAGTTTATGAGAAGACACTGTTGCAGTTCTCTACGGCATTATGCTGTATATTTTCAGTAAACCTCACAAGAGTCTACACTGCTCAATTTTTTTGTGGGGGGGAAAAAAGGATCACAAAGAAAGAAACAAGAAAGTTCACTGTATTAGTACTGATTAATTCTGACGCAAAAAATGGCCTTAAGGGCAGTTAGGAGTGAGGCATTAGTAATTTTTATAGTTACTTATGGAAGAATATAAACCAGCCTATTTAGTTATTGAAATCTGTAACATGCTTCCATTTTTTTTATACTCCTACTTCCCTAGCAATATGAGAATAGACAGACTAGTGAAGTTTTTATTTTAGCTCCAGTTAGGGTTCTTTTTTTCTTTTTTTTTTTTTTTCTGTCATTTGCTGTTCAGAAAACTGTAGCTGATGAGACTAAAATCTGAAAGGTTGTTTCTAGGTCAACATTGATAATTGAATTTGCAAGCTAAAATTTGAAAGCATATTTGATTTATTGCAAGTTTGCTTGATAAAGAATTCAGAAAAATCAGCTCTTGGTTTCATTTATTTCCAAAATTCATAATGTGAGTCTGGAACCAACTATTACCTCACAGCAGGTTGATTTCACAGTTGATTTCTTGGATGGTATATTAGTGTTGATGAAAGAGTAAATTACCTCTTTTTGTTTTGAATCCACATAACTGTTGTGTGGTACATGAGTAAGTAAGACTTTCTATATGTACACACACTTGTAGAGATCATCAGAAAATCTATAATTTGCCATCTTATTCTGAAGAAAGCTTCAGGTCTAACCTTGAACCATTTCTGTGTGCCATTATAGTCTGCTTATAATTGTGATGATATAAACATTGTCACTTGTCATTGAAGACATTTATTTCCTCATAGTATTAAAGAAATGCAGATATTTTAAATTAGTTCATTAAATTTTCCAGCAAAATAAAACCTTTTTTTTCTGATGGATAATGCCAAAGAATCCTTTTGTGGAATTGAAGTAAATGAAAGCAAATTAATGATCTTTTTGTGCTTTCACATGTTTGAATATTTCTAAATGAGAGTCAAATTAAGCAGCAATCTTTTCCTCTCAGTACAGCTGAAAAAATATTTTTTGCACAGCTAGATCTGATACCATGTGTGGATAATTAAATCTTGTGGAACTGTTGACAACCCTTTTTGATTTCCATGTGTCCTTATCCAAGCTGCCCCATTGTAATTTCAAGGAGTTTCTTATTAGTAAGTGGCTCAGCTGGACAGTATGTAATACTACTTTGATTTGGAATTTCAGCAATGATGAAATGTCATTTTTGGCTTACCTTTGTAAGTCAATACAAATGCTTCCAAATACAGCTTGAAAAGAAAGTATGTATTGACTTAGTTAACAATACAGCTCCTGATTACAGCTGTCCATATTGAAAATCACTTGCCAGTGATATAAAGGTGCAATATTGTCTCTCTTTCAGGGACTGTTGATGACATCTGCCATCCCAGTAGTAGGTTTTCAAAAGATCTCCTGCAAACTAAAATTTCAGAAAGTGAAATATTTGCAGAGTAGCTCATGTGTCTCTGTCTCGTATTAATGGTCTGTGGATGCTGAGGATGAATAATGAGTTATTCATCCGATGTTATCAGCACTCTCTAATTTTGTTCCTTGCCTTATATCAAGTAACAGAAAAAGATCAATCATAAAAGTATTTGCAACAAAACCGAACTGCTACTTCCATTATCACTGGTTTGTTTTTTAATGATTTTCTATCCAGAAATTATGATAATGGAAAACTTTCAAGTTGCCAGCTTTCTTAAGAAATTGTTATTTGTCAAGTGTTGCATGCTTGTCAAAATTATTGACAGGGCGCTGATGTTGCCCTGTCAGAAATACAGCCACCATCTAGGCTTCTGCATAGCTTTGGATCTGTAAGGAAACTGCTTTGGAAACTGCATGGTGCAGAGTCAGAAGTGGAACAGAATGGAAGTGGGAAGGAAGGATGGCAGTGAATTAAATGTAGGTAAGTAAGATGTAGCAAGGGAAAAGAAAAACCCCACATGAACCCACAGGGAAAATAAAGCAGACAGAAATTTCTATTTTCACAGAATTCTAGACATTTTTAAGGATGTATTTCTTTTGGACAAGCACTAGAAAGTTTTCTAAACTTCCAGCAGATGAGCCAGAGAGTTTGCAATAAGGTAAGAATATATACATTTTTTTAAAAAAGGCTTCATGACCATTCATTGTGTGTCTGCTTGTCACAGCACTCAGAGATTTCTTACCCTCACTTGTTATATAGATGGTCTCCTGCTATCGAGTAATTCTATCGTCCATGTGTGGGCAATTGAGAGTATTGGAATTTCACATCTGTCCCACACTCAGCATGCCCAAAGCTGAATCTTCATATTCCAAAGAACCTTAATCTGTGTTTGGCATTAGCAATTGTTATTGAATGCCCATTTTGGGCTGTTTTTTGAAGGTATGCAAGTAATATTATTATTGCTGATGTAATATGGTCCTTTTTTTTTAACTGAGAGGTTATAAAAAGATTATGGGCTATATATAACTATATATGAAATGTTTTGAAAATAGTAAATATTTTCAATTTTAAGATTTGTATTATTATGAAAGAATAATATTTGTCTCTTTAAATTTTTAAATCACAGTTCTTTTCCTCCACTCGCCTCCAATTGACTCTTCTCTATGTTTCTCAGAGTAAACATGTAATTCTCTCTCTGTAAGTGTGTATGGAGGCTTTGGACATTCTGTGAAAAAACTTTATCCAGCATGGACATTTTCTCTTAATAACCTTCAAGATTTAATACTTTCAAAGACTAACAGTATACCTTACATTCTCCTACTTTATACTACTCTGACAGGTAACCCCAAAGACTATTACATTTTAAACTCTTTGGAAGAAATTTTCTTTGGCGCCCAAGCCATCATCTTTTTGGTTTTCCCATGATACCTATTAATTTAGTTTTGAATTTCAGATATCTATCCATGCAAGTAAAAATAAATTATGTAGTACTAATCAACATTTTGCAGCATTTCACAGCTGTTTGATTGTTTTGAATGTAACGCCAGACTAAGGAATTATTTGTTGCATTTATGTCTGATACAGATGAATTGTGCTCCTGTAAGAAAGATGCTCAAAGCTTAATGCAGAAACAAACTTTGAAAATTTGGTAGTGAAAATTCTTAGCTTCCAGTGAAAAAAAAGGAAGGGAAGGTGGTGCATAGTCAGTTTCATTTTGAATCCGGGGGTGACAATGGTGAAAAAAAGAAAGGATACAAACAATTAACCAGATGAGGTAAAAGGACATGGTTGCAATGAGTCCTAGACCTAGATAAATGTTTTAACTGTTTAAAATAATGTGGAATCCTTGAGAATCCTAAGCAGAAAAAAATTGTAGGACTAGCACATAACCTAGAGGTGACAATGTAGAAGGACATTTAAGTCACAGATGATCTCAAAGTTACTTGTCCCAGTGACAAGTTACTGTCTACAGTGATGGAGAAGGTTTGAGTAAAAATTGCAGTGAAAGAGAAATAAGGATCCTTGTTCTAATCTTGTTGGAGTTGAAATATTGGTGAATCATTAGACTGGCATGGAGATTGGTCTGGAAGAGAGGCTTAACTCTGAGTTGTGCTTAGAGAAATAGTGGCTTGACATTATTTAAAGTTAATATGTTAGTGGGGGAAAGAGAAACATAGGAAGAGTCCTGTGAAATGTTGTCAGGGAACTTACTGGGAGATAAGAATGCTCTTCTGAGGGACTGATAAAAGATAATCAGGACAGAGAAGAAACATGGAATCCAAGAGAGATCTAAAGTCTAGGAAAAGCATTATCAGCTGTATGGAAGGCAGCTTGATAGATGGAAGCAAGTACAGATGACCTATTTATTGTCAATTACGTCTAGGAACAGATCATTGGAAAGAATATCAGGAATTGTTTCAGTGAAATTCAAGGGCAAAAGGTATGTTAGACAAGAGGACTGAAAAAAAACCCCTCACCAAACCTGACTCTAAACAGTTAATGTTTTGTTATTAAGTAAATGAGAGATGATCTGTAACTGGAGAAACAAATGTGGACAACAGGAGGACTTTCAGGGACACAGAAACTAAGGAGTGCTTACATTGGAAGAAGGATGAGTCAGATGACATTGATATGTTAATAAGTAATGGAGAGAATAAAGGAAGTAAGTTAATGTGTGAGACTTGGCCTCTGAGGCGAGGGAAGGAGCACAGAAGAGGAATATCTCTACTGACAAAGAAGCACTGCAGTAGGGGAAAAGAAAACTAAGAGAAAAGTAGAAAATACTGTGGAGAAATAGGGATGATTATGTAGGGATTAAAACCATGAAATTTCATGCTAGAAGAAAAGCATTATTTAACCAAGGTGGTAACCTCACCAAAAGCAAAGAAAGAAGATTTTCAGATTCTTTATTGAAGTGCTTGCTGACCATTCCTATAGGTATTTTCAATTCATCTGCTCAGCTGAAGGAGCACACTTAGCCAGGTCACTCCTTCATCTACATATGTAATAAACAAACCTAATTTGTCATTAGGGCAAGGGTACTTCAATTGCAATTCCTGTTAGCCTATATTTTATCTTCTGTAGAACTTGTCTCTGAGATCTGTACTCATAAATGTGTAAAAGAGAACCTTTCGTGAAAAATGCAGATAGATCTTTACAAATACATTTTTTAATTTAATCTTTTTGGGTATTACATATCTTCTTGCAAAGTGCTGTGAAACTCATGCTTTTGGGGATGCGGATGGAGGAGAGTTGTCTTCTTTAAAAGTCTTTAGAATGCTTTTCTCTCAATTTTAACATACATCAGTCTGAGTATCTCAAAAATTTTCTTTATTAGCTGTGTAGGGCAATATAATATTCCTTATGGACTAAATTTTATAGGAATGATGGCAGCCCAAGGATATGCTGTGTCAAAGTGACCCATCAATCTTACAACTACCTAAAGTTTTGACTTTTTCTAATGAAATAAGAACCATGGCAAAGGATTTGCTTTATGTATACAGTTCTTACTAGTTTGAGCTTATGCCATTAGTGTTTAGATTTTTGCATGCCAAAACAGTTATACTTTATGTTCTCCTACATGGAATAGTAGATTTTGAGAAGGGTAGTTACACCATCCTACCCTATGTTTATATATGAAACATACTATTAATCTGGTTGCTTATGTTTATTCAAAAGGTACCTTTGGAAGGTGACACATTAGCATTGGGCATGCCTGTAAAACCTTGACAGTTTCATGGTCTTGACTTTATACTGGCACATGGAAAAAAAAAGAGGAATTTTCTTTTTCTGTTTGAAAATTCTTTTTTTCCTGAAGGAAATACATCTACTAGGTAAAAATATAATAAGAGTTCTCTCTGGTTTTGATCTGTCTATGACCTAAAGGAGAAATCTTACTCAGGCAAAAACTACAGAGAAAAAAATACCAAGATCACAAGCTTTTATATTGGACAGGGACTTGAGTAAAAATTAATCTTCAAAAGAAGTAACAGAAATTTATCCCACCGGACTACTAAACCATTATGTAAAATGTTTATATACAATTAAACTCAAAAACATAACAAAAGAACTTGAAGTGGAACAGAATCCAGAAGGAAAGAAAAAACAAGAAAAAATTGTGTCTTCACACACAATTCTAGTGCAAAGCTTTAAAGTTGCAGGAAAGGATAAAATGAATATTTATAAGATGAAAAATTATTAACACAAGAAAGGGTAATGAAAAAAATATTAAAAACAGCAGTAAATACGAGGTGAATAAAAAGAGATATGCCTTGTATTTGCAAGATAATGACATTAGAAATGTAATACATTTCAACAAGAATAAGAAATAAGAATTTATTAAAATTGAATATTAACTTGATAACAATAATGATATAAAATATCAAAATTAATTAAACAGAAAAAAATTTGCTCTGATGGCTATGTGAGAGAAAATTTCTGTTATGCATCAGTGGATTCTACTGTTGTTGTTTGCATGTGCGATACAAAGGATTTTTTGATCACTGCTTATAAGGATGGACTAATAGTGATTATAGTGTCACACATACTTTTGTGAGTGGATGCAGTTTTCCAGGCTTATACTTATAAAAATATATTTTTAAATCCCAGTGTTCTGGGAAGGAAATTGTTTCAGTAAGTATTTTATTTTTAAAAGATATATTATTAATTTATACCAGAGCCATTTTCAAATACTTGTTAAAATTTAGAGAAAAATTTGAAAATAGCTTAATTAATTATAAAAAGAATTTTAGTCCTTTATGATAAAAAATATAATCCCAGGACTGAAAATGCTGGGTTTGACAATTTTTCATGAAATGTTTGTAACAGATTCTGAGTGCTATTTGATTTGGCTATGGAGTCTGCTTTTTAGGCCAAGAACTTGGGGTTTGATTGGCCTAACTGGGATATTATATAGTATGGTGAAAAATCTTGATATTTGGAGATAGGCTCTACTTCTAAATACAGAACTTTGTTTAAAGGTTAGTCATTGCAGTTGTACTTAATTTGACAGTGATTCTAAAATACAAGCAAGTGTGGTTTTGTGTTTTGTGTGCTCAAACTGCAGGATCGAAACAATGGACCTTGCTCTGACTGACATTAGTGGAAACAGCCATCTGTTTTATTTGGAGCAGTGTCGTGTCTGGAGGCTGTTATGAAATGATAACAATTAGTAGCAAAGCCTACTGGAGAAATACCTAAAGCCACAGTCAGGATGTTATATAACATAATAAATGGGTAACACAAATACACTAACAGCTTCTTGTGGAAAGGTGCATATACAATCGGGTTTTTCTCAGAACCTATTCAAGAAAATGTTAACATCTTGAAAGTCTAAAGAACGATTTTTGTAGTTATTTTCTGTATAAATATTTCACATAGGTGTGTGGAACTGATTTTTGTAATTTTCATGCACATTTCTGTATCTGCCAATAACTTGACAGGCTTAGATGTGTAAGAATAAAATTAAAAACTGACCTGCAAACTTTGGCAGCAAACCAGACCCTGGGCTTTTATAATCTCTACAATACCACAGGACATGTTCCTAATTTTCCATTGTTTACTTTTTGAAACTCTTAGAGAATATACCACCTCTCTTCTTAACTATCCAGCAGAGGTAAATTTCTTTTGATGTAGGGTTTTATTAATATTCTGCATATTCATCTTCCACATTAGTTGCTGGGTCTTTATTATGTTGCCTGTCTTGACATTTCAAAGTTGACCTCCTATTGTCTCCTAAATGAATGGACTGAGCTTCACCTGTGCTTCTGGTTTGGGAGCCCACTTCCACTCTTTAAAGAAGGAACACATACAGCTAAGAATTTGGGTATTCATACTCTGAATTAGGCAGAAGTATCAGGAAAAACTGACATTCTCTCTACTGTTTGTCTCTTCAGGAGCTCATGTATGTTCATTTTTTTGGATCCTTATTTAGTTACTGAGAAAAATGTGTGTGGTTTTAGTAGAGAATTTGGTTTTATATATCAAGGATTAGTTGGTCCAGGCATTCTCACCTTCTGCATGGCTGCTCAGGAAGTTCTTAACAACTTGGATCAAACCCCAGTGCTTCTGTATATTATGTGTCAACCATTCAGGGGAGTATAAAGGAAAGAAAAAGTACAGAGCTCTGCTTCCCCTGAAACATCTGATGCCAGGAGCTTCTGCTGCTAGCCATGGCAGCAGAATAATCGACCTTTTCCCATTTTTCCTCTATTGTTATCTCTCCTGCTTAACAGGACCACTTATAGGAAGATGCCATTTTTCTTCTCCAGGACCAGTTTAGGATTCCTTGTTGGTTCTATCTTTTGTCTTTATCTGAAGCTCTAGTATAGTCCTTTTGTTTCTGCTCTAGTATAGTCCTTTTGTTTCTGCTTTGTCAAGATGTTTTCCTTCAGTTAACACAGAGGAAAGCAAGGCATCATTTTTTCAAGAAGATTACCTCACCAGCATGGTAGAGATGTCATGATTTCAGGGCTACTTACCAGTGCAGAGCTTTTAAATGTTTTGGAATGAATCTTTGACACAAACTTCGTAAATCTGCTCCATACAAGGAATATTGTATGACTCTGAGGGTTAAAGCAAGTTTACTTGGCATATAATTAATAATGTAAAGGAAACTGAAAATACATAGTGAGGAGGATTGGCATTCCAATGCTGAATGTAATCAGATGCATTTCAATCCCAGAAGACTCATTTGTTCCCCATTTGGCATAAGGAATTCTGTAAATTGTGTGAAGATGCACTGGGCTCTCAGTGCTCTTGTGGAAGATTATAAATTTTTTTCATATAGTGACATCTGTAACTTTGAGCAATTGTTGCTTTCTCCCTCTAGAGACTGTATCACAGAAAGGGGTATCAACTTGCTGTGAGCCTTTTATGTCTATAGTATCTTCTTCTTTTAATAAAAATGACCTTTTGGTAATCACTGTCTTTCCTGGAAAAATACACAGATTCAGGTTTTTTAAAAAGAACTGCTGCATAGTATTTGCTCTTCTTGATATGATTACTCTTGAGGCTTTCCCTATATTTCTCTCCAAAGTAGTGCCAGCTTTGTGCATATCTGCTGTGGTGGTGCTGGAGAGAATTTTCAGCAGCCAAGACATCACCTCAATCCAAAGGGACTCCCAAGTAAATTCTGGAAGTGTGTCTAAGCTAGTGATGTGTGTATGTACAGTCTGAAGATAGACAGGTGCTTTTATAGAAAATTATGCGACTGCTAAAGTGAATATGTTCAAATCTCTGAATTTGTCTAATTGAATAGGCTAGGAGCGATAAGGCCTGAGGCCATCCAGAAGATGAGTATGCAGTGATAATCTCCTGGTTGAAAAGATTATTTCCTTAAAAAACAAAGGGATGGTGGGAAGAAAATTCTTAGGAAATTGTTATCTGTATTCACAACTGCATTCCTTCTCTTTGGCCCTTGTTCAAAGAGAAAAGTTGGGTTTATAATCAAGAAAGTAGGACCCTCTCTTCATATTTTCTTTTAGGCTCCAATAGTGGGACAGGGAAACCTCATGGATATCTCTACTCTTTGATGCTTGATGGGACATGTGTACACAGGCTGAATGTCTGTGCAGACTACTCCACTTTAAAATTACTGATATATGACTTCCCTTTATCCTCAATACTAGAGTAGTGAGAGATGCCCCAACCCCATCCCTCCTGACTCAGGAGTTTGGGGTAAAGGAATGTTGGAAGACCTTTCCTTGATCAAGGAGGATTGGATTAGAGAACACCTAGACAAACTTAACATTCTCAAGTCCATGGGTCCTGGCAGGATGCATCCACAAGTGCTGAGAGACCTGGTGAACACCATAGCAAGGCTACTCACAAGCATTTTTGAGAGGTCATGGACATCAGGAGAGGTGCCTGAGGAGTAGAAGAAAGCATCACCCAAGTATTGAAAAACGGGAGGAAGGAGAACCCAGTGAAGTACCAGACAGTCAACCTCAGCTTGATCCCTGAAAAGGTGATGAAATGTCTCATTCTGGAGGCCATCTCTGCCCACATGGATGATGAGAAGGTGATAAGGAGCAGTCAGCATGGATTTGTTAAAGGTAGATCCTGCTTGACCATACATGTGATTCTGTGATTAAACACCTACCTGGATGTATGAGTGGAGAGCAGTTGTAGATATTATCTTACCTTGACTTCAGCAAAGCTTTTGACGCTGTGTCTAACAACATCCTTGAAAGCAAACTCAGAAATTGCGGCCTGGATGAGTGGACAGTGAGATGGATTGAGAACAGGCTGAATGGCAGATCCTAGAGTGTCATAATCACCAGCACAGGCTGTAGCTGAAGGCCTGTCACTATTGGTGTCCCCCAAGATTCAAGACTGGCTCCAGTCTTGGATTAATGACTTGGATGGAGGGGCAGATGCCTCCTCAGCAAGTTCACTGAAGACACAAAGTTGGGAGGAGTGACCAATACCCCAGAGAGCTGTGCAGACCTTCAGAAGGACCTCAACAGTTTGGAGAGATGGGCAGGGAGGAACCTTCAGAAAGTACCAAGGGCAAACGCAGGGTCCTGCACCTGGAGAGGCATAACCACATGCACCAGCACAGGCTGGGGGCCAGCCTGCTGGGAAGCAGCTCTGTGGAGAAGAGCTCCTGGTGCAAACAGGCTGTCCATGAGCCAGCAGTGCCCTTGAGGCCAAGAAGGCCGGTGCTATCCTGGGATGCATTAGGAAGAGCACTGCCAGCCGGTCGATCCTGCCCCTCTACTCAGCCCTGGTGAGGCACATCTGGAGTGTCCTGTTCTGGGCTCCTAGGACAGGAGAGTCATGGAGCTCCTGGAGCAGATGCAGCAGAGGACTACAGAGATGATTAAGGGATTAGAATATCCACTTATGAGGAAAGGCTGAGGGACCTGGGCCTCAAGAAGAGACGACTCAGAGGGGACGTCATCAGTGTCTATAAGTATCTGAAGGGAGGGTGCCAAGAGGATTGAACCGGGCTCTGCTTGCTGGTGCCAACCAACAGATAAAGAGACAGTGGTCAGAAACTGATACACAGGAAATTCCGCCTGAATATGATGAAGAACTTCTTTACTGTGCAGATGACCAAGGACTAGAACAGATTGTCCTGAGAGGTTGTGGAATCTCCCTCACTGGAGATGTTTAAGAACCATCTGGACACAATCCTGTGCTATGTGCTCTAGGATGACCCTGCTTGAGCAGTGAGGTTGGACCAGATGTCACACTGTGGTCCCTTCCAGCCTGACCTCTTCTATGATTGTGTAGCTCTGTGATATTTATGTAAGTGTGCACAAAGGATCCAGTCTTGCTTTAGTCACACTAGTCTTAAACTCATCAGTGGAGTTCTAACAAGCCAGCTTATGGTCTGGGGCACTTAACTTTTATTCCAGCCCTGTAAATGAGCTCTTGTCAACCTTACTAACTCCCTGGAAGGTCACACCAAACTAACATGGCTACATTGCTTGTGAGCTTACATAAGTAAGACTGTGTTGCTAAACTCTATGAACCGGCCTTGTTTCTCTGTTGACTAATGAATAACCCTAAATTTCATGCCTTCAAGTTCTTCATTTTTGTTTCTATATTGATATAAATAACAGACTTTTCCTTAGAAGACTTGGAGTTTTAAAAATTTGGTTAAATTTAATGTATGCACTCTAATCATTCTCTAGGTTACTTAATGCAAATGTTTTTATATATATATTTGAGGTAGAGAAAGCTAAATGAGCTTGTTACTTGACTGGATACATTTAAAGTTCTCATTTGGCTGTACAAATCATGCACTTAGGAAAAGCACATTTTAAGAAAAGTATTACTAGTTTCTCTACTGTTTTTCCTTTTATGACCTAAGAAGTTCCAGGAAACTAATTCTGGTTAGACTTCTGTTAGTGTTCTGAGTGTTTTGTGAGTGCATATTATTTTAGTAATTGGTTTTGTTCCAACTTGCAATGTGGTGTTGCATTTTTTCCTGTAGAACATTTCTCCATATTTGCAATTTTGAAAAGTTAACAGAAATTGGTAAATATTCAATGCTCTGGGAATTAGATTATTGAAAATGTATGTTCTCTGTGTGACTTGTTAGCTAGAAGGAATATTTATAATGGTGCATATTTAGTGCCTTTCATATTAGATAGGATTGTAGTCAAAAACATAAATAGGAATCTGCACACTTGCCAATGACATGCTAAAAAATAAATTAAAACATGATTCTAAAAAAAATGTTTTGCATTTTTACAAAAATTTTTTCATTTCAACTTTTCATTGTGATATATATGCTGTCCAAAAGATACCAGGTTAATGAGGAACTGATAAAAAGCAAATTTTATCATTTTTGGTAACTTCAGATACAATCCTCATTTCCCAAATGGCATCAAGCAACACTAAATAATTGTTTAAAAATAATCTTCACATTATGTAAGAAACAGTTCGACATGCCGAGCCTACTGTTGCATGGCGAAATTGCAATGGTGAGGAATCTTAAAATTGCACCTTTGACAAGTTTATTTCAGCTACCAGAAAGATTAAACTTCCTAATTGAATAAAGTTAATATGGAAAGTGAAAAGTGAAATTAGTTCACATTTTCCCTCTCTTGTTTCTTGCATCTGTTGGTGGAGAAGTGAAGAGTATGCCAGATGTGATGACATACTCTTTGTAAAAGTGCAATGTAAAGAAATATGTACACCCTCATAAATATTTTTCACAGGAATAGGAAACTGTTGAAGAGACATATTTAAGTCTTAGTCATTAAGACTTAGAATACAGATTTAAAAGATTTAAAGGTGAATCTGAATAAGGTTTCAATAATCTCAAAAATTTCTTTATATATTAAATATGATCACAACAGGACTAGAGGTTTTTTTCATATTCTGTATTATATTATGAAACTTGGAATATATTTATGAGTTCAAGAAAAAAGTACTTCTAGAAATATCTTACCTGCATAACACATGTAAATTCTCCCTCTTTCTCTCTTATGATATCCTGAGTGGTTTGCCAGGTCTTTCATTCACTTTGAGAAGTTCCATTTAAAAGAGTCATCTACATTTCTATGTCCACAGTTGAGCCCTATTTTGCCATTAAAACTTTGCATCTTGGCCCACTTCTTGTAATTACAAATGTCAACAGTTATAATCTCAAAATATTAAGACTGAAAAATTTTAAAATAACCATCTGCTGAATGGCAAGAGTGAAATAAACTATGGCTTCTCCTCAAGATGATTTTATGTAATGTGGTGATCATGAATGGAAAATTCATGTCATGCAGCTGATCCTTCTGTAGAGACTTGTAGATGCCTTTTAGCTGCCTGCACTGTAACAAATCATCTTCCACTTTTTGACAAGAGAGCTTTCCCATTTTAAGGCAGGAAAGCACTCAGATTTAGGACTTATCTGTGCTTTTTCGTGTGTTAGATTCCATGTGACAATAGCCTGTGACTCAGAATAGAGCCTGTGGGGGCTATAAAGGCACACTCCCACAGCTGCTAATGAGTCACCTGGTCTCATTCACATACAGACAGTTGTAATGTGTCACTAAGCAGTGGGAAGGTACTTTTTTTGGTGGTGACATCTTATTATGTTTTATGGTTTTTGGCTGCCAGCAATTGTACTTCATTATATATGGAAAACACATTTGGCTTCTCCTCTTCTTCAAAGTTCATCTTAAGAATTACTTTCAGTAGTTGTTTCCAGAAGTACTTTTGACAAAGTGGAATCTGTTTCATTCTTTGGGAAAGTGATATAATACTAGTGCAATGATCTTTTGTGAAATTACATTTCTATTACTGTGATTACGAAGGTACAATTCTGCAGTTCATGTATAAGGTTGAATTTTAATCTCAAGTTAAAATTTGTTTCATACATATTTTTATGGAAGATGCAAATACAAATTTAATTGTTTTCTACCATTTTAGGCAATATCAATAGACATCTGGAATTATTTTTATTTAATCATTGCATTTTTGCTTTAATAAGTTTCAGAATACATGTCCTAAATGTCATTAGTAAATATTATGAGGCTTTAGAGAATTTAACTTGCATAAAAAGATCATACTATATTTTTTAGGATAGGGCAGAACTGAAGGTTTTTAGCATTTCCATTAATTTAATGTTCTTAAAAAATTACATTGGTGGTATTTAAAAAATGTATTTAGATAAACTCACTACATCTCAGTAGTAAATTTTTCAGCATAAGCATATAAGAAGATTTTTAACTAATAATTGTTTATTTTCTTTATTTAAATTGTTAACACAGAAGTAAACTGAAACTGAGCAAAATTTAGGAGGCCTCTAGCCACTGTGGTAATTGCTAAATGTTTTAATGATATGTCTGATTTTCTACCCCTTTCTTTTAGCAACCAATCTGATACATTTTATTTCAAATTATTTTAAACTATGGTGACAATTCAAACTGTATATGTAGGTACACTGAAGAAATACATCTACCTGCAGTTACTTTAAACTGGATCTATATCTGCCAGGCACGAATGACTTCATTATGCTGCTTTGGGCCTCTGTGATCAGTACTTAACACCTAATTAAAAAAAAAAAGAAAAAGAAAAAAAGAAAAAATAAAAGTTGTTCTTTCTCGAAGCTTTTGTAACACAGACTTTATGCCACTTGGAGAAATTTTGTCAATATCATATGGGAATAGAAACAACACTATTCAGCATGAATCATATTGAGAATTTCCTTTTACTCTTGCATTTTGTTTTGAAAATGTTGAATGAAAGAAGTAATAGAAATGCTTTCATACAAAGGCTTACTCTTTTTATAATTGTCTGTCTTTTGTGATACATCATTTCATAATGAAGTGACTATTTTAAATATGGAAATTCCATGAGAATATCTGAGTTTTGGTAAAAAAACTCCACAGTATACTCTGAGTAAACATGAATGTGGAATAATAAAAGAAGAAATGTGAGGCTGTTAAATTCTGATACAAGCTTCAGTTTTCGAAAGAAAAATCCATTCCTCTGGTGTTTCAAGGATAATTAGGGGTGTAAAACTACTTCTTTGAAGAGGAATGCCTGATTACAAGTGTGGCTAGGTTTGCATGAAAGAATTTTGGATTTTAGTGTATTTTCCTGTGAGCTAATGTCCAGATTTTGAAGTGGAATTTGAAATTATACACCTGAGTGGGATGCTAGTAAAAACTCTTTTTCATGTTTGCCTCAGTTTATTTAGTTACTGAGTGAAGAGACAGGATTGTAATGTCAATGATGTCATGCAAACATTAGTAGCCTCAGAGATTATGGCAGGCTTTTGAAGAATGTCTGAGATTACATTTAAGTTGTTTCAAACCCATCATTAAAGCAAATGATCTGGAAAACATTCCTGATCATTTGTCCAGCCATGTGAGTTCCAAGTGTATTTTGCAGACTTTCAGAATTGCTATTGTAAGGATAGAGTACAAGTGTTTTCTACATTAAAAATGTATTAAAACTCCCGCTAATTATACATATTTTTAATTTAATTGGATTTTGCCTTAATCTATGCAAGTTTGGCTATTCTTGGCACTTTCTTTCTCACATAGTAATGATTGAACCAAATAACTGCACTGTGCTCTTTGTTGTTTTTCGTCATGCAGTATCTGCAGATCCCTGCTTCACCAATCTAATATCACAAAATCACAGAAAGGCTGAGATTGGAAGAGGCTGCTGGAGGTTATCCAGTCCAATCCCTCTGCTCAAGCTGGGTCACCTGCAGCAGGTTGTTCAGACCCATGTCCAGTCAGCTTTTGGATATCTTGCAGAATGGAGGCTCCACAATCTCTCTGGGCAAATGGACAGCAATCTGATTGCAAGATGGCCTTCAAATAAGCTGTAATTATCACAACCCTTTTATTACAATGACCCACATTAAAAGTGGATGTGTGACTGAAAAAATCAGCAGCCAGATTAGCAACTTTTTGATTGTGCAAATTTGTGTCTGTTGCACAGAACTTGAGATGGAGAACTAGGGAGAAGGGAGAATTGCCTGAAATCCTGAATTAATTCTCAGTTGAATTCTCTAGTCCATGCATGAAATTTTCAAAAAGTATTCCTAGAGAAACAACAACGATGGAAAAACTTAAAATCTCCTTCCTAATTTCCTGCCTAGTAATCAATGAGTGAGGACTTGGAATAGACTTCTAGTTGGAAGTTTATGGATAGAAAGACTTTTAATTGAAGAATGGATCTTAATTATATATGAAACAGATAAACATTTCTTGATCTAGAATACTCTTTTCATTCCATGTCCTATGCTTACTTCATGGTGAAATGTCAGTGCAGGTTATTTTCCAGTTAATCTGGAAATGAATGATGCTGCCAATTCCTGCACATGACTGCAACCACGTGCCACAACCCATACTGGAGGTTCCCTTCCTAGTGTCAGCTCCTCTTTTGCAGCATCAGTTCTTTGGCAGTACCCAAAACCATGCACATCCTGGTCTAAAAGTGTTAGCTTTTTGAAGTATATAAACATACACAGACACAGACAAAAATATGTATATATATGAAGTGATTATTAAATAAAACATTCAGAAGCTAAAAGGAAAAAAAATCCTGTATGAATTGCAGTGATCAGCCAATAGATACAGCAACACAGGCCATAAAAACCATTTTCAGGAACATGTTCTAGACCATGAATCTGGAGTGAAATGAGATTCCCACTGCCTCATCCTGGGTAAAGAGCCAAACCCTGGGTAAGGATGGAAGTTAAGACATTTCTTTGATTTCATTGTTCCCCTGTTGTCTCTGTTGGCAAACATCTTCCTACTCTGTGTGCTGGTCTGGATTCCTTTTTGAGATGCTTACTTTTCTTATGCTGTTTTATGGACAGCTGAGGTGACCATCTGAAGAATGAATTCCATGGTGGAATTTTTTGGTAGAAGGACCATTTGCAGATGAGATGTAACTGACTATGATACAAGTCAAAGCAATGAAAATGTAGAGTTACAACATGGAAACCAGTAGAATTATTCAGTTTAAATCTGGTTAGGAATGCGAATCTGCTCCTTAGTCTTTCTTTATTCTTACAATTGAAAATATTTTTGTGGCATTCCTATTTCACATCTCAATCTGCTCAGGATTTTAAAGCTCTTTGAGTCTCTTCTTATGACTACAGAACAGATGAAGCAGTCAAGATGAATACCTAAATCAGAAGTCATAATCTTTGTTGGTGGTATAAACCACAAAACCCTAGGAAACATTTCCAGCTCTTTGTAGTTGCTGGTGACTTTCCTTTCAATTCCAATGGGAACATGGCTTCATCCAGGAACATTGAAACTGTTCAGCTTTTTTATCAGAAAACAAACAAGTGCTGACTCTGAGTATGAACTCTCAAAGGAAATAAATTCCAGATATGAATGCTTACAGGCTGTTTAGATACTGTAAATTTATAACAAATTGTAAAATTTTAGGTTGGGTGAGTCTAACAATGAGTAGGTTTATTTCTTCTACAGTTTTTATGTATATGAATCAGTGAAGTAAGATATTTTAAGCTTCCTCAGTGTAATATCCTGAGGCAAGCCAGCTGTATTTTAAATGGTGTTGTGTGTTTTTATATGTAAATTGATGTGTATTTATAAAGTCATAGCAATATTAACATAGCACTCTTGTTTAAATGCATATTTCTGAACCTTTTTGGTTCAGTAAGAAAGGCTCTGAGGTACTTTTTATCTGAAGCACAACCAGTTCTTTATCTGAAACACAACCAATGCATAACCACCTCTTGCAGCTTGAAGAAAGTAACAATAAACTCTATGTATGTGTATGGATATGAACTCATGTGTAAATGCCCATATAAACATGCATTGGTAATTTATGGCATGATTTTACCTACAAACAGAGGAAATGTTCATGGTATGTTTTTAATTTTTTATTGATGTTGATGTAAAGGAAAGAAAATGGAAGCCAAAGAAGAGTTAGCAGTGGTAATCAGACATAGGAATAGAAATTATTTTATATGTGACAGAAATGAGATTGAAATAGCTTCAGGTGATTGGCACGGTACCTCTAATTAAGGTAAATTAGAAACTCATTCCTTGGAATACGGGCATAATTGGCACATGAAGTCATACTATTTGTTGCCAAGATTTGCACTAAGTGCATTGAATGAGGGACGGCAACATATGAATGTCAGACATCAATCAATTTTTGTAGTTTATTCAATCTACATCAGTGGTGCTGAATCACTGCGTGGGACACTGTAGCAAGTTTTGGACATTACATTTCAAGAAATGTTCTACTAGCCTCAAGAAATGGTATCTATTATTGACTCCAATAGACTTGATGCAAGCACTATTTAGCCTTTGCCAAGGAAGGCCAAACTTATATGTACAAGGCAGCCAAGTACCATATTTGACAATTGGAGATTTGAGGAAGTATTTGTGACATTAGTATGTCACAAATTGCATCATGGATGAGCAAAACCTTAAAATCGCTCATCAGTTCTCACACAAGGAGTGAAACAACTTTGATTCTTATGTTGTCTGCAGCAACTGTGTCTCAAGCATTGGTAGTAATGTGCTACTCTCTCTGTGGCCTTCAGAAGCCCTTGCTCTAGACTAAGTTTTTCCCTTGTCCATGAATTAGCTGTGCTGTGTGTGGATTCCCAGAGCAGGAAGTATTGCTGTGCTACAGTCAGACACATTGACATTTGGCATCTGATGTAAGAACCAGTGAGGATTATTGTGTAATTTGGGAGTGGACATAAGATGGGGTCTCCCACCCTCTCACTGAGGATGGTGTGCGTCCTCAGGGTGTGGGGACTGTGTAGAATTCTGGAATAAAATATTGAAGTCTGCAGAAACTAGGAATGTCCTTGCTGTAAGATTTTGGTGTCTGAGATATGTTTCCTTTGTGTTCTGGACCCACATCCGCTCTGTTTTTCAAACAAGTCAAAATACCTCAAAATTTCTAATTTGATAGTAAATTTGCTAATTAATTTAGTGTAAGTATAATAAAGTAATCTGAAGTAGGTCAGCTTTCTGTGCATCTGTAATCTAGTAAGGGAAGTCAGAACAACTGATGAAGAGGTTTACATATGCATACTGCAAATTAAAGATCTTAATTACAGTCCTGGCCCACAAGAAGTCAGTTGAGTTTTGCCAAGGGAAAAAATCCCTACCTTAGATATAGGGGTCTGTTTAATAATTTAAATAAAGCTGAATGTTTTTATGAACGAAAAGACAGAGGTTGCCTGAACCTCAGATGACAGCAGGAATTAGACATAAATGGCTCAGTCTTGTTTTGAAGTTTCTTCTCCTTTTTTTTACTTGAATTCTTTTGTCAGTATTGTTGTGTTTTATTCCTCTTCTCTGTTCCTTAGCCTAGGAAAAGATGAATTAAGTTGTTCCATCTTACTGAGTTTTGATCTTTCCAGTTTCAGGTCTTCCTTATGAACTTTTATGTCAGTAGTTTCTAAATTTTAGACCTGAGATATTCAGTAAGACATTTACTGCCTTTTAAACAAATGTTCAGCAGGTAAATCAGTTTATCTACTAGAAAGAAAAAATAATTTACTGGTAATTTTTTCCTAGTTATTTAGGTTGAGAAAAAACATAATATGATAACATGGAGGAAATCTAGAGTGTTTAGGATTGAGAGAAGAAAAAAGCAAGCAAACAAACAACAGCAACAAAAACCAAACCAAAACAAAATACCCCAAAACCAAAACAAAACAAAACCCAGAAAATCCAAAAAACATCCTCCACAACCAAACTCAGTATTTCCAGATTTGTGAATGTAATTGAAATGGATCTCACATAACTGTAATGAAGAGTCCAAGAACAAGTTGATCAAGTAATTTTAACACATGAAAAGAATTATTGGGAGTTACTAGTTTTACTTGCCTATAAAAATGTCATGTTAAATGAAATAGCTGAGAAGTCTGCTTTTAATGAGCACATAAATAATAATTATTAAAGGCTGACAGCAAAGAAATGCAAGTGCTGAAGTAGGTAATGCATTTAAAAGTATTATGCATTAGAGAAACTTCCCAGGAGGTTCTAGGAACATCTGTCCAGAAAGGATGAACTTAATCTGAGTCTTAAGGGAAGACAAAAGATTTTAAAACTAAAGTAATAAGATGGGAAAACAGAGTGGACAGCAGTGAGTGAAGGTGGCCCTGGGTGACCTGTTAGACTTATCACAAACTGGGTGGAAGAAGGGTAATCAGGGGAGGCACTGCAGTACATGCCTACAAAGTGTACAGGGAACACAGACTGCACCTTGCTGGCAGTGGAGTTACACTTTACATTAAAGACAGTGTAGAAGAGAGGCAAATTAAATTAATAAATTTAAACAATAATGAGTCCTGAAGAGGCTGAAATTCCAGTCCTATACAGGAAGAATAGAATATTTTTATACCTAGTTATCTTTAAATACATCTGTTCATTTGTTTATGTGACTAGTGACAATACTGGATATGGTGGATCAGTTACATTTTCATAATTCTTTTGATGGGGTTCTGCACATATAGGTTGTCTGGAAAAATGTTTTTAATTCTTGTCCTCTCTACAGTCCCAGCTTACTAACTTTGAGACATTGTTTTCCTCTTACAACTTTAATCTGTTGAATAATTTTGCTTTCCAGAAAATTATCCTTCCTATCAATTCTAGAAAACACTTCCTCCTCTTTAAGACAAAAAGCCTACCTAGAGCATTTCTATATAAACATCATCAGTGGGTTCTTTAACAACTGTTTAATGTCTTATTCATGGTGGCCTCTGACACTGAGTCCCTCTGGATTGGCAAGCCACTTCTGATATACTCTGCTCTGATAAAGCATATCAAATACAGAAATTAGAGACACTGAAATTGATCAACCCTATCCATGCACTGAGCATAATGGGAGGAAAAATGTGAGCATGTCATCTACAGGTACTATAAAAACTGAAGCGCTCAGCTTGAGTGACACTACCTGTACTTACCCCAGTATGGTTATGTGTGTATGATACACCTCAAGGAATTATGGTTAAAAGCTCTTAACCTGTTTTTTTGTATTTTCTCCTCAATTCTCATTTCTGCAATAGGAGAGCTATCTTAAGAATAAAAGCTTCCATCTTCTATCTGCAAAAAACCCATGTGGCTTTGCTCTAACTGATTGAATGTTTAAGAGTGCAGCTGCCAAATTAAACACTCAACTTTCAAGAAAAGAAATATTTCCAAAGTGCTACTTACATGTCTTCTGTTCTTGGCTTAAATTACAAAATTAGAGTTGGTAAAGCCTTCATGCACTGTAGACCTTCAGGAGTAAAGGTGATGAATTCTTCATTGCTTTAGACTCCACTTTCTGAACAGAAAAAATATAGTAAAATCCAATTCCATGGTGCCTCCTTTTCCTGTTGCTCTTGTTTGCTGCTAGTTGTGAAACAAATGCAAAATTCAAGAGTATTGGTTCTACTTGTGGCCACTTATTTTCATAGAATAATTTGAATAATGAAAGCTGAAAATACTAACCCCCTAAAAATTACATTCCCATCTCTTCTGCATAGGTGGTGGACATTTGGCCAGATGATACTTTTTGCTGTGCAGCTAGTGGACTTCTTAAAAATTTGTATCTCTACTTACATATTATTCATATTTATACCAACTGAAGAAAAATTGAAAATGTTATGTACCTGTGATGTGAAACCAGCTGAAATTGCTTTGATTCTTATTTCCTGAAGTACAAGATGTCTTGAAGCCTTCCCAGTATACAAATACACATATGTATGTTGTGTGAAATATTAAAACAGAATATTAGTTTGATGCATTTCTGTACAAATTCAAATGTTTGTGGCTTAAAATCCAGGTATCTAATTTGCAGCATGGTCTTTGGGGTTTTTTTGGTGTGGTAGCACTATAGAAAAAAATTTCCCTTCAACCAACCAAAGGTAATTCTAGAAAAATATATACATTGTGTTAATATAAAAGGTAATGCAGTAGACAATGTCTTGAAAATCATACTCTTAACTCACAGCCTTCCAACACTGCATGTCACTGGTTGAGCTTAAATATCCAATAAACTTTTATATGTTGTGCAGACCATGAAGTAGAAGAGAGCTGTGTTCAAGAACTTGCTCTTCACCCCATTCTGGTGCCAAATGTCATAGGTACTTTTAAAAGCTTGAATTTTTGTGTTAAAAGCTCAAAATGCACAGAACTTCAATCTTGTCCTCTGTCCTTCTTGAAGGTCTTTTCTTCCCTTATGTATCTATCAACATAGAAAATAGTCTACACTTTCATAATATTCCATAATGTTCTAGTGTTTGTCCCATAGGAAGCCTTTACATAGGTGTCAAATTATTCACAGGAGCAATGCCAAGATTCAAATACATAATAGTAAGACATAATTAGTTTGGGAGTTTGGTTTTGTTTTTTGTTTTTTTTTTTCTTTTTTTATGATGGGCAGTATATTGACTTAACTACTATAGAGATTTCAAGTGTAATGTAAAACACAGTTTTGGAGCAGGATGTTTGGGAGCTGAGGGGCTTGAATGAAGTAACATGCTTGCATTATTTGGAAATGTAATATTGGCATAAGTTAAACTTTTAAAAGAGATTTTTATGGATTCTAAATACAGTTGAGAACACTATTAATCAATTTTAATAGCTCTTAAGTGTGATAAATCAGGAATTTCAAGTGTCCTTCAGGCTAGATTTTTTGTAACTCTTATTATCTGTGTTAATACAAATTGCAATTAGCTTTCTCCTGTTATTATATTGCTATTACACTATTAACTAAAATTTCTATATTGCTTGAACAAAAATCTGGCAGAGTTAGAGAAGCATTTGGACAATGCTCTTGGACACATAGTGTGACTCTTGGGGATAGTGCAGGACCAGGAGTTGAACTCAATTATCCTTGTCAGACCCTTCCAACTCAGTATATTCTGTGATTCTGTGAAGTATGCCACTTACGTAAGTGAATATGCTTTTCAGCAGTCAGGCATAGGGATTTGTTCTAATATCTGAAGGCTAAACTGGACACCCTGTGAGTGTGTATTAGCAATTTAGTTTGGATCAGAGATGTGCTTTTGAATCTCCCAGATGTCCCTACTTATCCCACTTCACTTCTAATTGCTGTATCCTTAGTGAGGGTGCATTTCGGGCTTGTCTATGACAACATCAAATTAGAAAATGAACTCCGTGTGCTAACAGATTTTCAATCTACTGAACCAGAGCAGAGATAGTTTGCATTAACTCATATAATGTCTAAATGTATAACCCAAGAAAAAACTCATTCTAAGGACAAAAATCATCAATAACACTGAAAGAATTCAGGATGCTAATGACTAATTGACCCCATCAAACCCTCTATTTTTTATAAAATCTTTCTTTAATGATCAGGTTTTTGTTGGGGGTTTTTTTTGGGTTTTTTTTCTTTTTTTTTTTTTGTATTATGAGAGTTAACTGTCTAATATTTGGTTTATTTTTGTTAGGATTTTGAAACATTGGTTGAGCTAAATAAAGACTACTGGCTTTGTATATAGGTATATTCCTTTTGTTCAAGGCAAGGAATTGAGTGTAACACTTCTCAGGAGAATGGTGCAGTCAAAGACCAAACTCATTTTATCAACAGCCAAGGAAAACAGGAGGAAAAAGTAAGAAAAAGGGGAAAGGAAGGACTTGAGAGACAGCAGTTTAGAGCATATGACCAACAAGGAGGGATCTTAAAGCCAGGAGGTGGGCATTTTTATTTCAACCAACAACTCAGTGATGGGTTTGGTGCTACCAAACATGTGGAGGTGGAGTAAATTGGAGTAGAAAGATAATTTTTTTTTATGGTTAATGAAAACAGAAGGTTCCTGGAAGCAGAATGTAATAGCAGTGTAGAGAATACATTTAGCAGGTGGAAGCCTCACTGTGTTTCAGAACTGTCAGAGGATATCACAGGAAGATTGACCACACATTGTGGTTTTTTGAGGTTCAGGTTGGACATTAGGGAAAAAAATTGAAAAACAACTAAGAAGGCACTGAAACACTGGAATGAGTTGTGAAATTTCATTGAAATTTTTCAAGATTTAGCCAGACAAAACCATAGCTAAGCTCATCTAATGTTTTCTGTAATTGCACCTAGAGCAGGAAGATGGACAAGATTACCTCCTTAGGTCTTGTAAAACTTAATTTAATTTAAAATTATTTTATTTTAAATTAAAAGATAAACAGGGCTTCTATATTATCTCCTGTTACAGAATAGAATTAATCTCTAATTTTTCAGGTTATGTTAGTTTACTTTTGATAACATTAAATAATAATAAAACCATTTTCTTTTTTTTTTTCACACACACAATAAATGGCTACAAAGTTTTAGAAAGGACACATTATTTAAGTATTTTACATTTACATCATCTTTCCAGTATGTCCTGGTTTTGGCAGGGATTAATTTTCTTCCTAATAGGTGATGTGTTTTGGATTTAGTATGAGAATAATGTTGATAACACACTGATATTTTAGTTGTTGCCAAGTAGTTTATACCAAGTCAAGGATTTTTCAGCTTCTCCTGCTCTGCCAGCAAGAAGGCTGGAAGGACAGAAAAAGTTGTGAGGGACACAGCCAGGACAGATGACTCAAACTGGCCAAAGGGATATTCTAGACCGTATGATGTCATGCTCAGTGTATATAAACTGAGGGGAAGGCTGGCTTAGTGCATTGCTTGCAAAGTATCTAGCCATTAGTCAGCGAGTGGTGAGCATTGTGATCACTTGTTTTTTTATATTATAATTCTTTCATCATTATTGTTTTCATTAACATAATTGTTAATGTCTTCATCTCAACCCATAAACTTTCTCAACTGTCTTCATCTCAACCCATAAACTTTCTCACTTTTATTCTTCTGATTCTCTGCCCCAGCCCCCTTGGGGTGGAGCGAGTGAGTAAGCAAGTGGCTATGTGGTGCTTAGTTGCTGTCTGGGGTTAAATAAAAACACAATAGTAAGTTGCAGAGGTAGATACAGACATATTAGAAGTCCTTGGAAGTATGTTATTATCTTAGATAACTGTAAAAAGTAGAGTTGGAGAAATTAGATTGGATGGTTCTGGATATTTTATACTTTCAGGTTATAAGTGAGATTTAGGAAAAGAAAAATAAGGGAATATAAGTCACTGCCTTGGGAGATAACACTTATGAGAGATTAGAAGAATTGATCATTGGAGATATTGAAGGAGGGAATACAAACCAAATAGATAATAAAAGATAATTTATTGACCACAGAGTTCCTTTATCCAGAGGAGTAAAACAAATGAGTCAATGTATCAAAGAAAGAACAGATCAAGAAAAATGAGGATCCAAGAAGTTAACCAAATTAACTGGTCAGACCATGAGCGACCTGTTTGGTTCCAGCCCTTCAGATTTTTTATCACTGGTGAGAAATAACTGTAAATCCTAATATGCAAGGCCTAAACACCTTGAATTTTTAATGACTACTAAGTGGTGTCATTTGTAGGTTTTCCCTTTCTTTCTGAGATACAGCAGGTTTTCAAGTGCTTGTTTGTAGGCGTAAGTGCAGAAAGTATTGCCTCTTTTTTTATAATTAAGTTTTTCTCAGCCTGGTGAAAGAAAGCTAGTGCAGCTGGAGGCTCTTTATGCATGTCTTCAAGACTTGCCTCTTCATAAAATTTTTCAACATACTTTCTTACAAAGGAAATTCTTACTCTACACTTTACACCAATAAAAATCAGAAAACTGTATTTGTTGGTATGCCTGATTTAATTCACAGTATTTTCCATCTTCATTTATTCCAGCTCATTTTCTTATTTCTTCCATATTCTCTTCTTGAGTCATACACAGTGAAGTCTGTTTGACTTTCTATGTGGTTTTAACATATGCTTCAGTTTTACAGACTGTTGATGTGTTAGCGGATGTTGACACAAATTTGAAAATAGTTGGAAAAGAAAAATCTAAGTGAAATGGAATTTTCAGATTAGCTTGGTTGAGAAGAGTCGATGGTGTTTTTCTTTTTTTAATGAATCCTGGACCTCTTAACGTAGAAGTAATTTAAATATCATCTTAATGATCTTCATTTGGTTTGTTGCTCTAAAGCAAACTGCTTACTGGAAAGATCTTCATTAAAGTCATGTGTTCTTTTCTTTTGAACTGCAGCTCACCACAGCCACCTTGGATGGCAAACTCCGATTGTTTCTACCCTGATACTCGCCAGCCTGTGGAGCTTTGGCTGTGGTACTCTGAGAATAATGACTTGCTGAGAGAAAGGAGACTGGTAACTGGCCAGAAGCAAGTGGCATATTATTCCCTTTTAAACTACAGTTTTCTTCTGATGTTATTTTCAGGAAGTTTCTCAAGCTGTTCTCAAAGATTTTCTGCTGTACAGTCTGTTACCTTTATTGCAAAAATAAGGGTGAAAGATCAGAAAAAGGAGGAGACTACTCATTCTGACTTTATTCTAGCAAATCACCACAGGTGTTGCTTTCAAAGGTCTTCTTGGGTTCTTATAGTTAGGTGCATTCTGTAGTGCTTTGCTAGACAGGGACCACTTTAGTCTAGACTGAAAATTCAAGTAAAATAACAAGGGTTCAATTTTTAAACCTAGATCTGTTTGTGACAAATTTTTAAATTAATCTGACAGAAAGAAAGATTGTATGTATTTCTGAAATGCCATGAGGGTCCTTCTGTTATACTTCTTTAGGGTTACAGGAATCAGCATGGGTGTTGTTTGACATTAGAATTTGGCCAGTTTACTATTTATACCACATTCTTTAGGGAATAGGTGACAAATGTCTTCTCTTTAAAAGAAACTATTTCTGTCTTTTAAATAACTGTTAAATATTTTCAAAAATGTTTAAATAATATGAAAATAAAATTATTAGAAAAAAAAAGTTCATTTCTTGTATTCTTCCTGGGTTACTTGTCTTGCTCTTAGCAAACAGTTTTTAGACAATTTTTTTTTTTGGATTGGCCAGTCTCACTCTTCATTGAATTTAGCTAAGAGTAGAGAGCATGTATGTGTCTGGTAAAAGGAGATGGAGTTTTCATTTTCCTTGCAAAATTGTGCTGCCTTTTCAAAGTTCAGTTTCCCAGAACAGAATTTATTAATCAGCTTACTTAAAAAAAGAAAAGAAAAAGAAATTGTAGTTATTACGCTACCTCCACTTCAACACCAATCAGTAAAGCCAGATAATTTTCAGTACTGTAAAGAATGTTTTATTTAATAGCTGTCCTTAATTTATGCATAAATATTAAGTATAAGTAGATCAAGTTATTTCTATAAACTGTTTAGTTTCCATTTAGTTTCCATTCTTTTGTAAAATATTTAGTAGTTTTTTTGCTGAGCAAAATCATAGACTGATAGGATACACTGTGTCTTATCCAGGTATTCTCCTATTCTCTAGAACACAGTGGTCTCATCAATGACTATAAGAGTGTGATGCAGCCAGATCATACTCAGAAAAACTCTGAATATCAGAATCAGGTTTTGTATGACCAAAGAAAATGTGAAATAACCCACTTCAATACTTTTAAATACTTTTTCACTTCAAAATCAGATTAACCAAGAAATCATCCTCTATGTTGCAGCTAAATGCCGGTATGCTGTGCTCACAAATTATCAGCAAGATTTCAATTTTAATTTCCACCAAAGGGATCCTCAGGATGGTCTTTTTCAAACCTTATTTAGCTAATTTTCTTACTGCATGCTGTGGATTCTACATCTAGAGTCACTATCAAATACAGAAGATAGCCCATAGTTGTATTAGCAAGTAAAGTGTTTCTGAGCCATGGGTCACTACTTACTAGTGACTGACTCTTCAGCAAGGCTGAAATATCTGCTAAAGAGGTGTGAACTGTAATTATGACTATTTTTTTTAAAAAGCACCACATTTTTTTTTTGACAGAAGAATGATTTTCAGGCTTAAGGTAGAGGACACACAGAAAAACTGAATTCTTGCTGAAAGCATGGATATAGTCCCAATCCCCACTGGACTGAAATAAAAGGGAAATACTTCCATTTTCTACATCTCTTACCTCCCAGAACTAACTGCTCTTATTACCCAGTCAGACAGTGTGTATCCTCAAAACCCCTCCTAATCTTGAGCTAGTTTGATCTCTGAAGGAGGAACCCTTCTTCCAAACACACGGTATTATCTCTCTTTCCTTAAAGTGAGACTCAGCTGTATGCTGGTTTCTTTTTTTTATCAAGGACTTTTTCTGGACAGAAAACTCTTTGGGGCATTTTGGCTGTGACCACAGCATCATCAATCCATGCTGAATAGAGACATTCATCTGTTCAGCCCTTGCAGATGTGCAGCTCTTCCACAGCCCAGGAATTTGTTAACCCCTTTTCCCTCAGGCAGACAGAGAATCTGTCCTACCACACAGGCACTAGAATTTTTCAAATGGAAATTCACTACAATTTTTTTCCATCTTAAGAAAGAAAAAAATCCCCCCTGGACTCCTCATAAATGCTTGAATGCTTGTGGTTTTGAGAATGGAAAACTTTAGCTGACACGCTTCAAGTTTGGCAAAGTTAAGTGCTTGAAAGAAGATTTTCTAATGGCCAATAGGAGGAAAAACTGTTGTTGATGGTGTTACCATCTTATAATATTATATTTAGAATTTTCTTAATCACTAGCATTTTCATAATCATAATCCTTCTGAGATGTCTTTGATAGAAGGACACAGGAGAGCTTATTTAATGACTAAAGAGTTAAAGTCATGAGGGTGTATCCAGAGAAGCACCATCTATATCTTTGTGTATTTAACAGGCAAACCTGACAGTTTACATGTTCAGTTTCTGTTCTAAAGACAAAGCCGTCTGAAATTAGAAAGTCCCAAAAGCAGATAGGAAAGATTCCTGGTTAGCTAAGGTGGATAACATGTTCCAGCTAAAAACATTGACACAAACGGTTGTAAGTGTAAATAATTAATATGTAATTTTAAGGAATTTTGAGTATGCTTTCAGACTGCTTTTAGGGGAAAAAAGTGATTATAATATAACTCACAAAGAGCTTAAGAAAATTGAAAAGTCCTGCTTTGAAGGAATATGTAGCAATATGTGAGGAAAACAGCTGGCAGAAGAATAGTCTAGTTTCATTAAATGTCTGCTGTGTCATCTGTCCTTGAATGTCCTATATGCTGGAGAAAGGAGTGGTGTTTTTGTGACTTTCTGTGGGCTGTTATGTGGGGGACTTTCCCAGCTGAACATCTACCAAGTCCCACAGAATTCTTAAAATGCACAGCAGATTTTTTTCTGATTCTGTAAAGGCCAGAAAGCACAGCAGGGTGGCCAGCACTGTACCAAAGCAGATGCTGTAAAAAACTGTTTGGGATTAAGAAATTTGCAAAATATCAGGTGCTACCCAGTATTCTGTGTAAAGCAAGCAAGCTTGGGTTGCACTGTCAGGAGGAGGGGAAGAGCAAGCCCATGAACTCTGCTTTCTCTTGGCCTTTTCTATTTCATTAATTCACCATGAAAGAAGTGCTTTTGTGGATGTATTCTCCAAGACTATATTGCTTTCCATTATACATGATGATTGCATTTAGATACAAAGTTTTATAACCCTGGAATATCTGGATGTAGTCAGCAGCACTTATTCTATTCTTTCTTCTATTATTTTTTCATTTGATCATACCAAATTATCTTTTCAGAACTGTGTTGCAGATTTTATTTTCGCTTTTAAAAAATGAATAGATCTATTTGTCTCATGGTATTTTATTACAGAAAGAGAAAATATCAATAAAAATCCATAAAACTGTTTTAAAAAAAATTGGCACATGCCTAATAAATAAAAATGAAGTGGTAGGTAATTTCTGTTAAAATCTAATTTAGGATGCCTTGCTTCAATGCATGAGCAGCAGTCCAAAAACGTAGAGCAACAGAAACAAAAGACTAAAATAAGACCTTCCCTTAAATCCTTGCAGGTATGAAAGCGAAATTTCTTTTAAGGACAATGTAAGATGTTGTTCTGGGACATACTGCTTTTCATCTTATTGTCTACATTGAACTTCTACCCACCAGCATTCCCATGATCACTTAAGCCAAATTCTGCTCTTCAGAATTCTGCAGTTTGTTTAAACCAGAAAAATTCTCCTTATTTTTGTGAAAAAGGCGTGGCTAGGAGTGGACTACGTCTCAGGCATTTTAATAACTTTGAAGGGGAAACAGTATACTTGTGTTAATAACAAGTTTTGTGACAAAATGGTATTGAGTCTAAAAGCTGAATATGCCTGTGAAAGCCTACAGAAGTCACTGATGTCCGAGGTTAACTGGTTTATGTTGAATCTTTATGCTTGATGTGAATATGGTGTCTTTACTAAAAACTCACCTTCATTCAAAATTAGTGTAAAACTGAATGTCTTTCATATCTGTATTTTCATGAAAACTAAATGAAAATAGTTTCATTTTCATTTAGTGAAAGGAAAGATACTGTTAAAGGAAGATACTGGACCAAACAGAGTAAATGATGTAGCATAAATAAGATTTATAGCTATGATGAATTTGATTTAGCAAAGCAATATACATTCCATTCCCAGATTAAGACCTTCCAGATTAGTTTTGTGTTGTGTCTGAAATGAAATGAACCACAATGAAACATTTCCACTGTCTTAGGTAATGTATACAAATGAACTCATGCCTTCCCTTCTGTCCAAACAAGAGAGAGTTTTGGACTTTGGTTTAGTTTTACTTTGTTCCAAAGTACAAAGGTATTGTAAAATAATGTGACAATTGGCTTGCCTCTGTCATCCAGTCACAGAAGACACCCTGGGAAGTCATCTCCAAAGTCCAGCCCAAGGCCCAAAGCATTTACTTCTAAATCATTCACAAAAGATGTTTGTCTAAACTACTCCTCAAAACTTCTGGTGACAGAGATTCTGGAGCCTCCCCAGGGGGGAAATCCCCTTGGTGCCATTTAAACCCATTATTCTCTGTCTTAACACATTAAGTAGAGAGGATAATTCATTACCTTCTTGTTTCAGCAACTCTCTACATACTTGACAGTTGTTATCATGTCTCCCCTCAGACTTCTCTTTTCTACCTTAGACAAAGCCAGGTCATTCAGTCTGTCTTCAAAGGTCGTGTTTTCTAGATCTCTGTTCATTTGTGCTGTTTTCCAAACACCCTATAGTCCCATGTTCCTCTTTCTGGCAGTGCAGTGCTCTCAAAAGCTTATACCAGTATGTGCTGTGCTAGTGCAGTGTAGAGTGAAGGCATGGCTTGGTGCCTCTTAAATATGGCACTCATAATTTGGCATTCCACTGTGCTATTGAGTTTGTCCACATATATGTGACATTACTGACTCATGTCCATCCCCTAGGTTTGCTGGATCCTTCATTTCAGCTAATTTTTCCAACTGGCCACCATCACATTGCATTCTGATCCTGCTCTCCAAACTGCCTCCAGCCCTTCAGTTTTTATTATTTTCTGTTAATCAGATCAGTAATGATTCCAGAGGGTAGAGAAAGTGGATTGCCTGCTGATTTGGCTCCTAGGGTATATATTCATTGCCATTGAAAGTGTTCTTTTTATTCCACTTGCTCTACATGGCTCATGCTCATGAGAGAAGATATTTAGTGAATAATTACCTGAAATTACTGCCCCACTGAAGGCAGGGCACTTCAGCTTTTACTGATATTGCTGAGGACAACAACCTGTGCCATTGTTACTTTATTATTTCATGGTGCAAATTTCCTCTTCCTTCACTCATCTGGACTTTGTGTAGAGGCATTAGCCCTCTGCAGTAAAAAACAATCCTGCACACATTTATGTGCAGACACTTTAGTTTTATCTGAAGGCATGGGCTTTGAAACACTGTTGGTCTCACTTGCCTTTTAGGTTCAAGGAGGTTCATACAAATCATAGAATAGTTTGTGTTGAAGGGAACCTTTAAAGGGTACTTTGACCAGCCTTCCAACCATGAGCAAGAACATCTTCAACTATATCAGGTTTCTCAGAGCACCACACAGCCTCATCTTGGGTGTTTCCAGGGTTGGGGCATTTATCACATCTCTGGACAAACAGTTACAGCATTCCTACTGTGAGAAAGGCAACATAGCTGGAAAAGGACCAGCTACGTTGGCCAAAATGACTTCATGATTGTTTTACACTGAATCTCTCCAGTCATTTTCCAAGAGTGGCTCCTCATTAGCATTGATAGAATTAAGGTGAATTAAATCTCTGACTTTACTTCCCTCCAAAGTCATTGTAGTGAGGTAGCAATAAATGCTTCCGCTTGGCTGTGTTGATTCAGCCTCAGCAAATTATCATCTTTTAGAAGGACCAGCAAAAAACCCCCAAACTATTACTATTCTCATCTTCAAGATAACATTTTATGAAGTTTTATGCAGCTTCCATGTAAAGGCTACATTGTGCCACTGCAGGAGTCTACTGGACCTACTGGAGATTCCTGGCTGCTGTTTCTCTCATTAGCTGTGTCAAGGATAGGGAGCTTGGATATTATTGCATAATATGTCTCTGAGCAATTGAATTAGGAAAAGAAAAGAATTATGCAATTTTCTTGAAGCCAGAGGAGAAATGGAAGCTATGTGAGGTAAGCAATTTCTCCATTATTTTGGGGTCTTCCTGTGACAATTAATAGGAATAAAAAGCAAAAGATAAAAGTTAACCTGATTTTTCTGTGCCTTGTTTTAATTTAAAAACAGGACAGGAGTTCAAAGGTCTGAGTCTCATTAGGCTTAAAGTCCTAATCCAACATTTTTTAAGTCTCTACATGACAGAAGACTTCTAGTCACCTACCAGCATCACCCAGTGTCTTTCTGCTTGGGGCAATTACAGGAAGTAAGCTTAGGCACAGCCCGATCTTCCTGATACATTCCATTGTTTTGAGCCTCAGGGAAACAGTAAATAAGAAAAGACAGCTATATCTTAAATACAGGCTCAAATTAAGGGTTCACTTGAAGATTGTTTGAGTACTTCCCATTTGTCTGTGGGGTCTGTAAGGGCAAACATCCTGGAGCCGTCTTGTAATGTGAGCTGCGAAAAGTAACCACAGAGTAGTGTAGTTGTGGTTCTACTTCCATGCTGTTGCTCAGAGATCTGCCAAAGCGCCTGGATGAACTGCTTTTTACTTTCCTAGGGCAACACCTGCCCCTAAATTTACCATTTAAGCTTTCAGTTAGGCAGAGAGATGTCTATGTGTAGTTTACTCTCCCACAACTCCCAGAAGTGTCTCGTTTTACCCGCTTGTAGATGGGGCTCACAGGCAGCTGCCAATCCCTGGTAGGAAGCATCGCCTCAGGTCTGTGCATGCTGACTAACCAATCCCAAATCCAAGCCTCGGGGGAGGATGCTGGTTTCAGGTGGTAAAAATCCCCCAAAAAAGGAGACCAGAGGCTGAAATTGTTCCTGGCCCAATGCCATGCACTTGGCTAGGGTTGCACCAGGGGTGAACTTGACCTAATGAAAATAAAACACACTCTTCACAATCATAGAGAAAAGGACATCTTGAGGAAAGGAAATAATAGCTGAAAAAAATGAATGCAATGCCTTCCACCCTGTGTGATCCTGGGCTGTGAAAAACACAGTTGCAAGGAGCTTTTTTCCTCTTCTCTAGTTGAAACCATTGTGATCAGTGGTTTGACATAGTGGAACATTTCATTTTACCCATTATTCCTTTTTGCTCCCATCCATGAAGTCATAACAGTGAATATATTCAATTGAAGCATGATGCGTAGCTATGGTATTCAGTAAATGAAAATTACCTTTTTAGTTCATTAATCCAAAGGCTTTTCATTCACTGCATTTTTTGTTTGATTGTCCGGTTTTTAATCTCAGGATAGTAAGCTGCACCGAAAGGAACACAAAATTGTGTAATAAGACAGTGGTAAAAAAAATGAATTCATGTTTCCTTCAAGAGACAAGTGCATTTATTATCCTGCTTTAGAAATATTTATGTATTTGTACTTTCCAGATGGCCAGTTAATACCTTAATACAAATAATTTTATCATCTTGCTTTTAACCACCTATTAAAATGGTTTGTATGCTAAGAAAAGGCAGAATAATCTAACATCCAGTTATTTAAATAAAAACTGTTGGGATGATGTGAAAGAAACATAGTTTGGGTGGAGGAGACTGAAGATTTAAGACATTTTTCTTCCAAGTGTGGACATCCACTAAGGATAATGAAGTTGCACACCCATTATATATGTCCTAATATACACACACCATCATCATCCTTCACAGTCTTTTGGCAGACAGACTGGAAAAACATTTTAAAGTTAATAAATGACAACAGTAGCTAACACCTAGCAATATCCCTATGAATTTCATATTTATTGTGTAGGTAATACATTACTTAAGAAGACACATATAAAATATAATTAGGAAGGGAAATATCTTTCTCCCAAAGGGAAACCTGTAAGAAGGGTGAGGTTTCCTACTGTAGTGCTTTTTCCAAATTCAGTTTTTCCAGTAGGTTGCAATGTGAAAGATACAAGAGCTTCAATTCCCAACCTTCTAAAAGATTCCTTACGTACATAAACTGCCTGTATTTTCTCAAAATGGAGCAGAAGAAATGATATTCAGAAAATAAGCCTGGTTAAGTGACTAATTATATCAAGGCCAAATGTTATCGAGGCCAAATGTGATAGCAAAAGCTATAGCCAAAACAGAAAGGATTTTTTGCTGATAATACTGAATCCTGGCTCATGGACACTGGCATTAGGTAACACACTGAAGAGTTCTTCCCATAATACTAACCTTCAGTGTAATAGAAAACAAGTATTTCTATAAAAATGATAAACAAAATGAAATTAGTTGTTACAGCCACTTCCTCCCTATCCTAACTCCTTCACTGATTTTCAGTTGGAAAAACTTCCTAATACAACATTTTGGATTCAAATGCAATGTCAGAAAAAGACATTCTGAGCTTTCCTGGTTCTCTTGACCCTTAATAAGCTAGATGCTTGTCTGCCTCTGCTTTTGCAATTTGCCATTCTCTGCAAAAAGGACTCTTCTAGAGTCCTTTACTTTGAATAAAAAAAGGCTCAAATGAAATGCCTGAGGCTTCAAAACTTATCCTCGGAATTTTTTCCTTAAGGAAAAGAGCTCTGCAGAAATCAAAGCTCCAGTCACATTTAGCTCCTGTTTCCCTTGCCCTTCCTTTGTGTGCACATTTCAGAGAGAGAGTGAATATGTCTCTGACTCACATCTGAAACTGAATTAACAAATAGCCCCATCCGTGGTGCTGACAAAATGAGAATCTCTTCCCAGGAATAATTGTATTGTTAAAAGGACTTTATTCTAAATGGGGACAAAATGTCAAAGGGCAGACTTTGGGATTTATTTCCAAACATGGGGGGATTTCCAGGAAATTCTGCTTCATGCAAGAAAAAATGAAGTTCTGCTCTCCTTGCTCCTCCTGTCTGGTTTGTAGGCAGACAGGCTGCCTGCCTCCATATCCTTGCTGTTCATAATAGGAGGAATCACAGGAAGATGGTTAGATGACAAGACAGGTACCTGGGAATGGGTTCCCCACAGTCCCAGGTGAAGGCCCAGGAGATAGTGAATAGCTACTCTTATTCCCAACCAGTGCAAGGAACAGCAGAGCCTGGAAGTCTGAAAATCAAAACTACTGGATGGAGAAGGAGCTCACCATGGAGTCCACTGCTTGGCCTTGGGGCTGGCCCTTATGGTCAGGGAGAAAAGCTTGGAGACCTGGTGAGGCTGCTTACTCACCCTGGAGTAGCCTCTGGCACCTGCAAAATCCAAAGGCCTCCAGATTCCTGGCACCTACTTGGAGAGCCTGAGCAAAAAGAGAGAGGTGAAGACCTCAAATACATCCTTTGCCAGGATGTGTACAGGGAAACCAGGAGCCCAAAGTATAGCTGGGCTGAAATGACAAAACAGCAGCCAGTCCTCTTCCTTTTCTCATGGGAAATTTTCTCCATGAAAAATTTCCACAGGAGCTAGTTAACCATCCTGTACAGGCTCCAAAAATATACAGGATTTGAAGGTGCTAAGAACTAGAGTGCTCATTTGCTCTGACAGAAGGTGTTTACAAATACAGCCTAGAAAAATGTCTTGCTACTCCACTCTTTCAAAGAATAAAAAAAATCTGCTGGCTCTTATGAAGTTAAAAAAAAAAGTTAATTGCTTTTCTATCTATTAGTTTTCTCTTTGATGGTCTGAAATCCTGAATTTCTAGGCTGGGAATAGAATACACTCATCAGCTCATTCTCACTTCCAATGTGTATTTGCAGAAGAACAAGAGATTTTGCATTTTATATTTTTGTCCCATAAATCATTTTCTGTTAAACCATTTATCATTTTGATGAAGGTTTCAATTAGAAGATGAGGTTACGACTAGACTAACTGGCAAAATCCCAGTGAAAGTAGTAAATTCAGGATGCATCCTAGTGCACAGCAACTGCATGGGATCTCCAGGCTGTGAGAAATATAATTTCTCAGTGAAACCCCCTGCACAGCTGCTAGACCTGGCAGATCACTTTGTATTCCAGTGGCTTAAATTCAATAGCAGAACCACAGCTTCAAATTGTATTGACTTGGTTTCACTGAACAAAGCAGGAAGCAGGAGAGGCTTTCCCTGGACCCAACTGCAGTTTTAAAGTCAATTGTTTGCAATTCAAAACCTGTCTCTTACGTTTTTCTGGAATCCTCTCCCTGTTTTCTCCCCAGAGATCACAGACCACAGGAGATTCACAGGGCTTGCTCAGCCCATTGCCATGCTCCATGCAACAGAGAGCCAAAGTCTTTGGGAACAGCCAGCCACAGCACTGACACATTGCCCCGGTGGCCTGCAGGGTCTCTGCCTGCAATGGTAGTTGGGATAAGGCTATGACAGATTTGTGGGATGTCTGTTGCATGTCCCAGGTCCTGATAAGTCATGTGAGATTTGCCCTAAAGTACAGGCAAAGCACAACGGATCGGTGTTGCTGTCTGGAAATTCTTGTGATGTTCCTTGAAGGAACAGTGGGGCTCTGCTCCCTCTGCTTGGGAGAATATCTTGTTTCTCAAGACTCTGTCCTCAAAGGCTGATGAGAAGACACCCTCCTAAATTTTTTCGCCATGACATTCTTTGTGAAGATTTAAATATGAAATGCCAAAAAAGCAATGCATGCAAAAAAAAAAAAAAAAAAAAAAAAAAAAAAAGAATGTAACTTCCAGTTCCAAATGTGGAGAGTGATAATGAAGTTCACGTAACATATGGGAAACAGCACTGCTCTGTTTAGCCACTTGGCTTGAAATGTAGACTCCATGGTGCTTGCTATGCAAACAATGCTCAGTTGATCTATCAAAACAAAATCATGGCCATATATAATACTAACGATTAAGTGCTTATTCTCCAGGATCACATAACATATGGCTTTGTGCTAGAACGTACACAGTCCCAAAGGACATCATGTGAATAGAAAAGATTATTGACTCATGATGCCCTGGTTGCGTTCTCTGGCAACATCTCTTCAAGAACAGAGACACACACATACATAAATATGAGGACTCTAATGGAATTTTCCCCCTTCATCTTAAGGCATTACTGCCAGCTGTGTTTAGGATTTTATTAGCGAAATTACACATATTGGTAACTTTGAACTCCGGGTTGCATTGATGATCCAAGAAGCCAGATAGAAGAATGAAATAATGACATATTGCAGCAATGTTGAAAATGAACTATTTTTTTCATCCCGTTTTGCATGATGCTTTTCTTCTGATATTTAATTCCTTCATAAGATAATAAATAAAAGATGGGGCAAGGATAGCTTGCCTTGATTTGTACAAATCCTCAGTTGGATTTGGTGGTGTTGGACAGATTTTTGAACCTACATCGTCTTACTGTTCTGGCTTCTTCTCAAGGACTTTTTTATTTCACTTTTCTTGGACTGTCCTCTCTTCTTGCTACCTTTGTTGTACGTCATGCACATCTTTTTTATAATTCCTGTTAGACCTGCTTGGCAACTTGGAAACCTCTGATTTGGTGAGCTACAGAAGGCTGCTGATGGTTCCCACAGTTCTCCTTCCACGCTTCCTTTCCCTTGGCAGCTCTTTAGGGTTCTGGCCCCTGGTGCAGATGTGTGGGCTCTGTTGTTTTCCACCAGAGTGGAGGTGCACAGAGGGAGGAGTGATATGGTTGGTACAGGAGTCCAGGCAGGTCCTCTGAGGTCCTTGGGGGCAGAGAAGGAGCAATATCTCTCCTGGATGGGAGTGATGGCAGCCAGGGTGTGACAAAGATGCTATTAGTGCATGGGGGCACTGAAATCTCATACCAAGAGGGAGCAGTGTGCCAAGCTCCTCCTTCAGGCAGAAGTCACTGCCTGGATGGCTATACCAGAGTCCTGGCTGCAGGACACTGTACCCAATACCTAGAGTCACCTTTCTCCTTCCCACTGCAGATTGCCATCTCTCCAGGCATATATGTAACACCTGAAGCACAGCATGAAAACATTGCTGCATTTTTTCAAATCAAAGTTAGATTAGCAAGATTTGCACAACAATTTGTACACAAGTCTTGTCTCTGTTTTGTTAATTGTTCATTCTGTTTCTATCTAAATATAGGAACTGTAATAGGCATTTTTATTTTTTGCACTACTTGTGTGTGTAAATAAACAGTATGTTTGAATATGTGAATGGTACAGATGACTTACAAACTGAGCCACCTGCAGCTGTTTCATACAACCTAGTCCTTAGATTGGTTGAAAAACTGAATTTCAGTAAATTTAACTCTTTTAGCAGATAATTGTGCTGTCTTAGAGATCTTCCTGTCTGATTTACATGTGGATTTTAGCAGGAATAAATAAATCCTGGTTGAAGATCTGCTTCCATGTTAGTCTGTTGCTAACTGTACAGGAAGAAACATCAGTGTTAAAAATCCCAGAGTTTACAAAAACATTATTTTCATGCTCAATTATTTTCATTATTCTCATGCTCAGTTTCTGATTAAGGCCTTATTTTTTTGAAATCTTGTTCCTATGTTCTAAGCATGTTCCTGTTAATCTGTCTAATCCGATGCTTTCAGTTACCTGCCTTCAGAATGCTCTGGAGAATTAATTAAGTCCTTTACTTTCCCTCACTGTAGCAGTTGACTTCCTCCACAGAGGTGTAAGTGGAGGTGCAGAGCTGTTTCATTTACATAACACACCTGTAGTAGAGACTGGGGGAGAATTTGGATTCATTATTCTCCCTCCAGCCGACTCATGAGTCACGAGCTGCCTCACTTCAGAGCTATCTCAGCTGCAGGGCTGTGAGCTGGCCATGTCACTGGGAAAACAACCATGATGGTTTGTCCAGGAATTAAAAATCCCATGCTCCACAGCTGTTGATATTTTGCTTCCTGAGCCAAATTTAGGCAACATATCAGTAGTTCATAAATGAAATCTTTTATCTTTCCTGCCTCTGTTCAGCTAAAGCTGTAAACAGGACACGTTGTGTAATTTTTCTAAGCGGAGTTTGGCTGAGCGTTGCTGCAGCTGTTAATCAAACTGAGTAAATGTAAACATTTGATCGTCTAGAAAGTATGGAAAGGTATGCTTTGTTCTCAGTTGAAATCAATCATGCTGACCCACCAGAGCATTGTAATATGTCTTATGGGCTATCATCTGAATTAAGAGCTATCAGATAGACAGAAATCCAGCTCACAGTTTTGGCTCTGACAGTAAAAGCAAGGCTGCATGTGAAGCAGCAGATCAATTTGCCCAGAACTTTCCAGCTCACCAGGTAAAATCTCATTGCAGGGTAAAATGTTCTACTGCTAAGACAGAAAGCTGCATATGAAGTGAAGACATCTAACTGGCAGGCTGCAGTGATGTGCTGGCCAGGTCAGAGATTTATACTAGCCTGCACCCTGATTAGGTCACTGGCAACCTGTGGAAACAAAGCAGGTTGTACTACAAAGTAAAGGAGCTGCTTTCCAGGTCCTGAGGAGAGGGCTTATGTTTGCCAAGAACATTCAGAAGTATCATAAACAGCCAAATGGGGACTGACATAAGTTCTTTATCTGAGACGTTTTATCTTGTCTGCCAAGTCCTTAGCTCCTGAAACAAAGAAACTCTGTCTTTGCTCATGCAGAGCATCTACAGCCAAAAGCTTGAGGTGACTGACTTTGCCCTGTCAAGCTGCTCTCTGTGCCTACCAGATCCTTCCCAGAGCCACGCTCCAGGCACAGGCTCAGGGCCAGGGCAAGCCTACGAGAAGGGAAGGAGCCACTGGCAAACAGTGGTACCAGAGGTGATGGAAGGGTGAAGGTGTCATCCCCACTAGTCTCCAGATGCTGCTTTCTTAGAAGAAAGACCAATTCTGCTTGGGACATGCAAGAAAAGGAGTGGGAATTGAGAACAAAAATCCAAGGGGACCCAAAGAGGGGAAAAAGGGCCAAGGGAGACAGAGAAATGTTGGTCTTTTTCAAAGCATATGCTTTTCAAAGCTGTAGGTGAAAGAGGGTTTGTGAGGCCAAATGACTTCCAAGAGAGCTAAGTGATACATGTGAAGGCATGCTTTGGGCTTGTTTGGCCACTGTATTAAGTTAGGCAGACCTGCACAGACTGGCTACTTAATTCAAAAGTTGAATTTTGCAGGTCACTGGTCACACCCAAGTTTCCTGTAGGGATATGCATTTTCATTAAGGACATCTTGTTTTGGGGCTAAACGAAGATGGAATCAGTTTTCTTTATAGCTGAGTGGGACCATTCCAGGGCCAAATGGAGACACTCAAGGGAAAGGGCAGCAGGGATCCAGTTAGTACAAGACAGGTCTTTTACTGGGATAATCACCACCCTCACCATTTGGCTTGACAAATGCTGTTTTGAATTACAGCAGTTTACAGTGTGAATAATTTCCCCCCATCTTTTATCACTTTTTCATCATGATTATTATTTTGTCTCTGTTGGTTTCCTCCCTACATTTTTTCAAGTGCTTCCAGACAAGCTGGCTGCCCAGCACCCTCGGCTCACATATTGTTGTATTCCCTTGGAGCAGCTGGCTGTTTCCTTACAGGGACACAGTTGGTGCTTGTTAGTGGATTTCTCTGTAACAGACATCTGAGAGGATTCCCTCCTCTTTGGAAATTTTCTTTCCATTCCGAAACATCTTTGCTCTTTCTCCCTATGTAGACAGTCAGTTGAAAATGCATGTTTGCTTTCAGGAGGAGGTTGGGTTTTATTGTTTTGGTTTAGTAACTCAAGGCATATGCAGATCTCACAAGCTGAGTCCTGTTTGGAGCAACAACTTTTAAATTAACAAAATAATACTGATAAAAATCATGATTTTTAGAGGTCTGTGTCATGAATCAAGGTCTATTTAATGGATGCTCTTGGATGAGCCATACCATATAAACCAACAGTTTAGGCTTAAAATTAGGCTTAAAGGCCAGACGGATGTTGCTTAAAATCTTATGTTGCATTCCAAAAGAATGAAGGAAAACATAGATAAAATAAGTAGAATGGGTTTCTGATCCTCAGAGCTGATCTTTCCTATCAATATTAGACTATGAATTTCAGAGCTTGAAATAAATCCTCCTTTCTACAAAGCCCTCCACAAAAATAGGTCAACCAGGCAAATACAAGACCTGCAGTGGGTGAGCAACTCATGTTACACATGCATGTCATCTGGGCCATGATGAAGACTTAACAGTTATGTACAAAGAGCTTCAGTGTTAACTGAGCAAGAAGTAAAAATGCAACTTTTCCATCCTGAAGCCCTTAACTTTGAACCCTCAACATCATGAAAACCATGGAACATTCTCCTGTACACAGCTCCCCTAGGGGATGAACTCAATGTTGCTGAGTGGGAGGGTACTATTAGAAATGAGATGTAGTCCCTGAAGAGATTTGTGTTGACTACATGACTTACTTGGCCTGCCAGAAAAGAAAGGATATCTCTGGTTTAAACCCATGGTAGCAAACTTACAGAATCAATTAAAGACAAAAAATATGATCAAGGGGAATTGTAAGGGGAGAAAATAGAAAGAATTCAAGATATTTTCATTGCATTCTTATACCACCAGACACAGCTGACTTCTGTCCTGAAATTCTGAAGCTGAGAATATTTTTGTCCTTCTGATAATAATTTTAAATAAATCTTTGAAAACTGAGAACATTTCAGGAAACTGAATTGTTTGAAAACTAATGTTCTGCCAATATTTAAGAAAAATGCTACACTGTGTTCAGACAAATAAAATACTTGATCTAAATTAGGTCTTGGATAAAATAATAGTGAAATTGATACAGGTATCAAATGATGGTTAAAAATACAAAGCTATAAATTCTGATGGCAGGATACTGAAGGCATGGAATGTTACTGTTAAACAGAAGTTATATAAATCTTTGATAAGCTTCTAATGACCAAAGCAAAAGATTTGCATGATGGAGTGTATTTAGACTTTGTAAAGTAATTTGCTGAATCTGGCAAGGTACTTGAAATTAGCACTGCAAGAAGGAAAGTGTTTTAAACAGATTCAGAACTGCGTGTGAGATGAATCTCATAAAACTCATTGAAAAAGTAATCATCCCTGGAGAATTATTATCAAATTAATTATTTAAGAAGGCACTCTGCATTGAGCCATTGTTTGGCTGGCAACCTTCAGGGTATCCATAACATGGAGGAGAAAATATAAAATGGGCAAAATCTGCCAGTGGATCAAAACTGGTGGTCTTGTAAAAATATCAGAACATGGCAGTTGGAGAACACAAAGCAGGCTTGCAGCTAATGATTAACTTGCAACATGAAACTGGAGCACAGCTGGGGAGACCTAGAAGTGTAGCACAGTGATTTTGCTTTGAACTTGTCAGACACTGAAGATTCAATGCTGCTGTCAACCAGAAAAAAGATGAAAAAATTAGAGAGTGCAGGTAAAAATGAATACCAGAAAGAATTGAAAAGATAGAGAAATTATATATATAGCAGTATTTTAGATTATCAAAAAGATGGGTTTTGGTTGCATAATTTGAATAACTTCATGCCTGAGGCAAAGCAAATATTACATTTTTATTTAATCCATACAAGAAAAGATAACAAGAATCTATAGTCATATGTTTTATCAGTGCTCAAGGACAACTACCAAGGGAAGTGGTGAGTTCTTCATCTCAAGCAGTCACCAAACAGGGGTGCCTTTCACAGTAGTGAGAATGAATGAAGTGATGAGAATGGGGGAAAAGGAGCTTCTCCACAGCACAGCCATGGGACCTGAATGCCTTTAAATCCAGCCTAACCCAGTGTTGACAGGAAAGGTGCTTGGCCATATGGCTTCACTCAGATCCTTACTAGGAGGCAGTTAGTGAATGCTGGAAAAACCTTAAACAATTATCTCAAAGTTGTTCTTCATTTTTCTGTAAATTATAGTAAAAGTGGTAGATTAATAACAAAGTTTCAAGCAAGAAACCTTATGTCTGTTTCCCCATCCTTAACTCTCCAGCTGTCAGTTTTCATTAACAGAATGCACTCATATTTGAAAAGACAAGGATCTGGGTGCTGGTGATATCCATCACCAACGCTCAACTCCATGTCTGCAGAATAATCCAGCAGAGTGGATGAGACAGACAATGGAACTGTGAGCCATCTGCATCTACTCTAATCTTTTTGTCATCTGAAAGGAGTTACATGGCCAATGGCATCTTCTGAAACTCTGCATGAGATCAGAAGAAGCTCTAGATGGTCCTTCCTTCCTCCCTTTCAACATTGCCATCTTGACTGGTGTGTCTAAAAATGTTGATTTAGGTGCAGAGGTGATTATTTCTTAAAGTGACAGAGTTGTGGGAATCAGTTAGAAGCTCAGAAACATAATAAAATTTTGCTTGAATTGAGTGTTAGCTAGTTTCAAACTCAGGAGGTGCCCTTGGGATGGGTATTTTGCAGTTGGCAGTCAATTGCCTCATAACTCACTTCAATTTATTCTTAAAAATAAATCAAGCTGCAGAGTATTTATTGAGTGTTGGGTAAATGATGAATAAATGGTATTATTTTCTTTTAAACAGAGAGGCAGTTGTCAAAGTTGTGTCTGACAACCAATTTAGACTTATGGGAAAATTGTAGGTCAGGAGTTTTCACCTGGACAAACAATGGTAATTGGATTTGGGAGATGAATGCTAATAGGGATCTATTCTCATCACTAAGGTTGTGGTCACATGGAGGGGTGATTTCATAAGAAAGGGATTCAGAACCCAGGGGAAGCTAGAAAAGATGTGTATTTGGAATGGCCAATGTTTCAAGCCCTTTAGAGGAGGTTGTGCACAGATTTGAAGTGAGCATGCTGAGAGCCTGGGAGGCTGCAGACCTGCTGTGAAGCCCTGGGTCTGGGATAGTTTTGTCTTGGTGCAAAGCACCTTTGAAATTCAAGTGCGTGTTTTGGAGTTGCTGTGCAACATATCCCTCTGGTGTTGAGGAAATGCAAACTTAAATTTGGTGTTACAGTCCATGATGTCGTGGGAACATTATATGGTGAGATGCATATCTGCTTTGTGGTCTTCTTTTGAGCAGAGCCCATCATAGCAGGATGGTAAGTTTTTCAATAGTCCTCAGACTGGGATTTAATTGGGTTGGGTTGCTCTGTTCATGGAGTCTGCTCCTTTTTCTTTTCTAGCACCTGCGACTCACTCATGCCATCTGCTTTTTTCTTTTATTTAGGGTGCCTGAAAAGTAAATTTCACTTTTACAGCTTTCTTGCCAACAGAAAAGGATCAGAGTTTTTAAAGCCACTGTAAACATATTTTCTTGAAGTGCTGTTATTTAAAATAAAATCTTAGTGTTAGCTGCCACTTTTTCCCCAGTTATAACAATTTACAGGCTCTTCATGGGTTCTGGTCTCTGTGCAGCTTGCCTACAGGGGCATTTTTGGTCAGAACTGGGAATAAACACTGAGAACCAGACTGTATTTGCCACCTCCTGATGGCAGGGTTATTTTAAGAAACTGTTAAATACCAGGTACATGCTGCTGGTTTTAGTTGTTTCTGTGGAAAATGAAGCTTGTCCTTGAGGAATTTGTTCTGTTACTCAGAATTATTTTAGCGAATACATGATTCACCCTTTTGCTGGCTGACAATCCGGTCACTCTCCACAAAATGACCTCTGAGATGTCTATCAGTAACCTCAGATCTCAGCAGGGCTTCTCTTCTGTCCTGTGGATGACATAGCACAGAGAGAACGTGAGTGGTCTGCCAGAGCCCGTGCGCCAGCATCAGGGAATGCTGCACATGGCTGCACTTTTCCATGCAATAAATAAATACACTTACTGTGAAGCACAGATTATTTCACTGCCAATAAGATGCACAGACCATTTTAAGGCAGTATGCTGTATCTACAATTCAAAGGGTGATTCCTGATGAAAAGAACAGGTCAAGACTAACCCTCTATCCAGCACTGTGTGCCAAAAAAACAACCGTAAACAACTACTGCACTAACTCTGCAACATATTTTGGTGTCAATACTGAACTCTGATCTCCATCTCCACCTGAATTTCTGCTCTCTTTTCAATGTGGTGAGACAGTTGTCCAGGAGCACTATGTTAGTTAATATCAGTTATAGACAGGATGAGAAATGAGTGAGAATTGCACTATCAAGGGGGAGCAAAGTCCATACAGCAGAGGAAGAGTTAATTTCTGCCCAGAGCAAAGGTACTGAAATTGAAGCACACAAATTCATTTACTTTTTATAATTTCATAACAAAAAATGAAGCTAGAGGTAATGCCATTTTGCCATAGATTCTCACTGAACTATGGCTCATTAGTTACTTTATGTTGCTTGGCAAGGTCTGTTTACACACACAGAAATTCAGCTGATACAATGAGTCCCTTCTCTTCTCACAGACACCCCAGTATTCTTGCCTATCTGACCATGCCCTGTGGGTTTGCCATCTGTGTGCTGTATACAGAGCTGAGCACATATGCTTATTTGAGGAGGAAAAAAAACCCTGTCGAGATGCATTCCAGCTACACTAGAATTGTATGGGCTATTTCAGGCCAGGCCTAGAAATACTTCACCATGATTCACACTACCTTTTCTATGTTTTTATGAGACCAGAGATCAGAACCATGGAACTTGGGTCCAGGATTGTTTGAAATGTCACATTTGAAGAGTATGGTTGCAATCTCTTTTTGTCCAAGCCGTGGCTCTTTCAAACCCTCTATTTTGACGCAGACAAAAATGACCTTCCCAAAACTTCTTCCTACATGCATCATTCCCGAGGTCCTCTGCTGATACCATGCACATATTGCACCCTTGTGCTGGACAACAGGTGATGGAGGACAGTGGGAGAGCACTTGATCATCACTATGGAGCCTTGGAACACTTCCTGGATGCTTTGAAGGGCCAGCAGAAGACCACGAGGTAGCTGACAATCAGATTGGGGCTGCTCATGAGCAGATGGGTATTTCCACTCTGACAGGGACCAAGGGTGCCCTGGGATGAAGGCTGCAACCCTCTGTTTGCTCTGCTGTGTAATGACCTCCTGAGGTCCCAGTGACCCTGCCTTAGCTGATTTAAAGTTAATTCAGCACTGATAATATTTACATATTGTGTGTTACATGTTTGTTCACTTTTTTTCATACAGTTAAGTCTTTATTAAAGCTGATGATAGGGTCTAGCCATAGTATTTCACAACAGATTCTGTGTATCTACAGTGAAATGGTGCATTTATGATAACAATATAAGCAGGCAGATAAATACAAATATCCTAGCAGAGGTTTTACTAATTTTTTATGGCTTTCAGTAAACTTTGGGTTTGGTTTAAGGAGACTTACTTATGATCTCCAAATGGTTTTCCACTGTGATTGCCTTCAGACTTGATAACTTTCCCTTTATTATGAGAACAAACCATTGAGACAAAAGCCATCCCAGGATTTGATCTTACCCAAACCAGCAGCTGGTATTATTTCCAGTGTATAGTTCAAAGTACACAAATCACCAGTTTAAAACTATAGCTTAAAACTCCATTCCAGGCACACTAAATATTATGTTCACTTTACTCAAGATATATTTCCTCAGCAGCACGGGAATATAGTCTTGACTTGGTCTCCAATTCCATTAAATTCTTCGTTTAAGTCATTCCACAGTAAATTTTGTAGGCAAGGAGCCAAGTAAGTAAGTGAATGAATTGCTAGCAAACTTTTGACTGCACTGAATGGTAAATGATCTCAACTTTTCCCCCATTTTTAGATCTTTACATGATTTATATGAAAAATGGAAGGATTGTTTAGAATGTCTCATCTTCACATGGGCTCTCTGTACAGACACATACACACACACACACACACACACACACACTCACTCTCATTTCCAGGATTTCAAGTCAATGTTTCAGCCAGTGAAACTTCAGGGAGGCACAGCTTTTCATCTTAGGAAAAAACACTGTGGTGTGCCATGGACTAATATTTAATACATGCAAACTCTAATCACAAACCGACAGGTTTTTTTCCACCTGAAACATTGAGGATCCCCAACTGGCTTCCTCAGATTTCAAGGATGCTGAAAATGCAGCTGTTGTTAAGACACACTAGACTCTCCTCAGCAAAAAGTCTTGCTCTCTTGGCACAAGAACACCCTTCTCCCTCTCACCTTGCAGGCATTTGAAACACTATAGATTTGCCTTCTCACCTCGACTAAAATAACAAATTGGAAACCAAGCTGGAACAATAAATTTTTTCCCCTTTTCCCCACAGAAAGTTTCTGCACACACAGGAATGAAGCAAAGGCATGAAGTAAAAGAAAGCAATTGGGAAATTAATTAATTGACATCCTGAGGTAAACAGCAATGCTTCAAGAGAAACCCAATCAGCTCATTTAACAGGAATGAATAACATGACCAAACTCAACTACAACCCCAACAATAACAGCAGCATCTTTCACAGATTCTAGGCAAGCTAAGTTCAAGCCAGCAAAATACTTTCCAGTTTATAAAAGTTTTAAAAACTGCCAGGGGATATGTCCTGGCCTTCACAGCAATGGAGTGAGAATGAGCTCCAGCAAATCACATGGAAAAAGCATAAGGGGAGCAGATTTTCCAGGCGTTAATTCAGTGCAAAAGGGGGTCTCCCTTCCAATATTACAGAGCACTCGTGTGTTAGTGGTCTCTTTTCTCACATCACTGAGCCCTGTTGGATGGATTGCAGGGGGTCACTTTCCAAATACCTCTAAGTCCAAAGAAAAGGAAAGCTCTCTTTTTTCTATCAATCAATTATTACAAAGGGGATATATAGAGGGTCACAGGTTTCGCTGGAGAGAGATTTTTTTTTTCTGGAGGAGAAGGCAGGAATAGCTATAAGGATTTTGGCACATGGTCCTAATGGAAAAAAATATGATAGATTTTAATAGAGTGATAGTCTTCCTACAGAATTCAAAAGTCAATTTGTATAATTGTATAGGAGGGATGTTGGATAATATATCTATTGCACTTTTTGGGCTTCACTCATTACATTCCAAAGGATTTTTCCATAAGTGAACTAAGCTGAATATAGTGTACTGGATGCCTCTACATTTCACCTACTGAAATACCTCTGAGTGAGCTTTACAAACGCAGAGGGTCTTTAAAAGCCTGCAGGTATACAACATGCATTCACTTTTATATGTTTCCATGATGTTGATGTGTTAGTTCTTGTGTTAGTTTTCTTGTAGTGTATTTTCATGATCTTTTAATTTGAAATAGCCAAAAAAATCAGCAAATCAGATAATAATAAAAAATAATCCTATGCTTTTTCTGGTTTTTTTTTTTTTTGCTGTTAGAGAGAGGCAGTTAGTGGTTTTGGCTCTCTTATGGGGACAACAAAAACAACATGATCAATTTGTGTAGATTGTCACAAGATTGCTTTGTGTAAGAAATGCTATTTTAAGCTTACAGAAATACCTCTACAAACATTCATATTAGTCTGTCATATTAGTTTTCTTAGACTTCATGTTCACTCTGCACCAAGCCTTCTGCTGTTTTGCTCCACCCTACTCAAAGGGAGTGTGCAGGGCATCCAGGCTGGGTCTAGAGAATATTTAACAGTTCCCTGCCCTGAAGCAGATGTTGAGCACCTGATTATATTGATGGCTCTCAAAATCATCTTGTGAGCTTTTTGGACAGAGATAGATGGCTAAAACCAGTTAAATTAATTATTCTGGGAAGAGGTCTAGCAGTCTCCATTGCCTGTGGGAGTTGTATCGATAATTAAACAACTTTGCTTGGATGTCTGTGGTTTTGAGGTGAACCCAACCCTAAGCAGACACAGATGCACTGGACATGGTCACCAGTTCTAGAGGGTTCCTCAAGAGGAATTCTCTCTAGAAAATCTAAGAAATCATTTTTCTCATACATATTGTGCTTTTAAAGCTGAGAACTCCTTAACACACTTGGATGTGCCTTATAGTGAGAAATAACTAAAATGTCTAGTTCAAGCTTTCCTAGCTGACTTACAAAGTAAATAACCAAGTTAACATTTTTACTGTCTCCCATTGTTCCTGTATTTCCTCCTTGACCTTTCAGCTACTCAGAAGTTTATAGAAAATCCTTCTGTTTACCACTGTGTTATAGATAACACTTTTGAAATGGTAGGCTTTCAGCTGTGCAGCTCTAATCCAACAACCAGCTGCTGACACTACTGTGGTCAAGTGTGTTTATTTTCTGGGCCATGAACAAGCTAGAATATACTTCACAGTACAGAACCTATGGATGTTTACATCCTAACCCTTCCTGGGTCACAGAGCCCTTCCTATATTTGTTTGCTTTGGTTTTGTAAGAGCTGGAAGAACAAAAGGCAAATTTTAAGTTTCCTGCATCCTTAAGTCTCCCATTTGCAAAACATACTGAAATCTGTCAAAATAATGTCAAAAATATTTTTTCTGAAATATTTGTGAAATATCCAAGCTTTGGCTTATTTCTCTAGATACCTCAGTCTTCCTGACAACTCATAGGCACCAGGAATGCCCAGCTGCATCTTCTGCAAGGAGAATTTGGGGGAAGGGGGGTTGGGCATGTTTGTGCTGTTCCTTGAAGAGTGAGGCATGATGGCTATTGCTGTTGGCTGATCCTTCACAGCACACAACCACAGGTTATGGGATGAAAGGCATCCTGGACATCTAAAATAAAAAAGACTTCATAATATTATCAGGACAAAAATCAGATTCAGCTGAAGAAATTTAAGAAAAAACCATGGGTTGGTTTTAGTTCAACGTGGAATGCAACTCCTTTTGTTTGTTCATCTTTGGTAGAAGCATAAATAGCAGTTTGTGTTTTGCAGGAAAACAACAAAGCTGGAAGTTTCTGCCCCTTGAAACTCTTCTGCCTTGGGCAATGTGAGTGTAGCTGGTACAGAGGCTCTCTGCAGGGAACATGCCAAAGGCTGCTCAGAGACCGGCATGAGGCTCTTTCTGTGCTACAAATTGCTGAGTAGGTTAGGGCAGTCTCAGGAGGAATATATATTTTTCATATTTTCCTTCTTAGTTAATTTGGGATGAACATTTTAAATCTATATTTGGAGGCTGTTCTGCAGCTAAAGAGAGGATTTGAAGACCTAGAAGTTGCACAGAAGTTTAGTGCCTTCTGTCAAATGCAGTAGGGTAGTTCTTCCTATTTACTAATTGTCCAAATGCTCCACATTAAAAATACTGCCATTTTTTACTCTTTATCATTTTACATTTCTGAAATGACCATAGTACAGATTTCTTTCATGCTGCCTAATTCTATTCTAATATATTTGAATACAGAGTTTACTGAAAAAGTAATTAAAATAATTTCTTTTTTATCAGTGGAAGAAATATTTTCTAAAATAAAAAAGGGAAAGGCACTTGTAAAACCTTGAAGAGAATTTGTACAAAATAATCAGGTTTTATGTGCATATTTTTGGAGGGAAATTTCCTATTGTTTCCCACTGAAAACCTCATTTTTATTGCTCAACATGCAAGTACCACCACTGTAGTGTAGTTAAATAAATGCAACCATACAATGGTCAGTGCTGGGTGACAGTGTGGAGGGGCAAGATTCCATGATTGATAGGTACGAAGTTGAATGCTCAGCTTTATTTGAACCATCCAAATTTCTGGAGTTTGCAGGAATGGGTCAGAAATCTTGTGAGAAACCATTTCAAGAGTGATTTATGATGTTTCATTTTCCCAATCAAGATGGGGAAAATCAATTTGAAAGTTAGTCAGAACCCCAGGTGAGTGGATCTTGATCAACCCCAAATAATGAACTATGTGGTACATGGTTTCTCCTTTGCAATAACCACAAGTCCCATGATTGTATCTGGTTTTATTTCATGCAGGAAAAAGATATTGCCTGCCAAGTAGGAGAGGTCCTGAGGGACTGCTTCTGCAGTTCTGAAAACACATTAAGTGCCAGAGCTGACCTCTGCTTGCATTGCATGCATGTGTGAAATGAAGATTTCTACTTTTCTTTTTGCTCTGGAGATAACCAGAAAAGTAGAATCTGATCATTCAGCTTGCAAGCCTGCCTCAGGAACTCTTGCTAGAAAGCAAGACTTCTTTCTAGTCCAGATTTTGTGGACTTAGGGTTTGTTGCTGTAAAAACTATGGGCTTGTGCCATCTCTATTCTCTCCTCAGGTATCCCTTTTCGTGATACCTGACAGATCTGCGGCTCTGTATAAGCCGTAATAGAAATAAATCCAGTGGGTCTGGGGTGATTGCTTTTTTTTTCCCCCAGGAAATGCTCTATGGAAGTGGAAATAGAGCTGAACTCCTAGAGTCAGGAGTTGCATCAGAATTGGGAATTACTTATGCAGGACAGATAGATGTGTATGTCTTTATGGTGTGTACCCCGACCCTGCAGATTTCAGGATTCACCACGGGAAGGGGAAAAGTATGTTGTAATGAGGCAAATGCAGCTGCTGCAGCTTAAGGAGAGTTGAAACAAGTAGTGTAGAGAAATCCTTAGGATGTTGAACAGTACTGTTACTTTGGATGACCCACACTGCTTGCTGTACAGAGACACAGCGAACAATCTGCACTCTGAGCAGTGGCTTAAGAAACTCTCCCACTGAATCACAAGAGGCACAAACACCTCAGCCATGCACTGCCTGCAATGATGGTGTGCAACAGATGCAATTGCCCTCAAAATTCCAGCCTCACATCCTGAAAGTGGGAGGTGTTATCTGTTTTAGAATGGGGGATATAGACAGGCGTGTCACCTCCTACCTTACCTTGGCACTGGGACTGAAAACAAAAGGATTTGCATTCCCAATGCTGGACTGAGTGTTCAATCCTGCCCTGGCTGACTTTGGAACAGGAGGTTTGGGAAAAACATATTTCATTTTCTGCAGGAGAACCACTGTCCAGGTGTGAGATCCAGCATGTGAGAGGGTGGAGACAACAGGTGAGCCTTGCCATGAACCTCGTGGGAGGCACAGGTACAGCCAGGCACACCGTGCTGCTGCTGACAGCCTGGGCACTAGACGAGGCTGGCTGTGCTCTTCTGAGAGGAGCTAACAAGTGCAGCATTTTGTTGGCATCACACGGTATAAACACGCGACATGCTATTTTATTTTCTTTCATAGTAGAAATGGAGAAAGAAGCTATATTGACTTCTTTTCAGCCTCTTCCAAAATTTAAGACACATCAGACAGAGAGGTAAGACCAAGTTGGGTCAGAGGCTGAGACCAGTTAATGAAGTTTCAGTAGGGAAGGTTTTTGGTCAGGAAAGACTGAGTCCTTCACAAAAATTGCTGGATATCTTTTTAGTCACTCTAACTTCATACTGTAAATTCCCAGTTAAAAACAGTGCTGATCATAAAGCAACTAAATCATATGCATGTGCATTTTATAGTATAAAGTATTTTACAGCCTATGAACTATTGTCATATCTATTTAAAAACATGTGCAGAGGATGTTCTCAACTGCTTATTTCTGTTCATCTGTCAGCCTTTAGTTCTTTACTTATAAATGTACCCAAACATTGTGTTCTCATGCTCACATATTTCGAGCATACACTTGCAGGCCTAAGTTTTGAACTGTATGCAGATTGCAATGTGAAAGTTTTGTTGCTGGTTTTTTTTTTTAAATAAAACCTCAGCAAATGGGTTTTATAGATAATCAATATAATGCACGCATTTAATAAATAATGCTGTTTCTCTCAGTGAGATCTGCAAGTTGGAAGTAAAGAGATGTTCAGATGATCTCTGTGATCAATTAATTTTCAGCAAGATTTTGGTGAAGGCATATTGATCCATGAGCTGCAGTTTAGTTGCAAGGTGCCCTCTGTCCCAGCAACCATAAGGGTCTGACATGTGCAAAGCCTAACTTCAAGGATGACAGTGTTACAGTACCCAGCCTTTCCTGGTACACTCTGAGAACCCTAATCAATCATGTAAAAGATGTGGACAGGATGTATTTGCAAATGTAATGTTCTTTAGAATAGGAGATTTTTTAAATTTTGTTTTGTTTTCGTTTTGTGTTTGTTTGGGTTTTTTGTTGTTGTTTTTTAATATTCTGCAGAAAAAGTAAAATACAAAAATATATTTTGTGTTTCTTTCTGTCTCTGAAGCCTCTCATTTATACTTACCAAATCTCTGGACCAATGTAAGGAGTGATTTAGGCAAAAAAAAAAAAAAAAGTCTTATAAATAGAAACAGAAGACAACAGAATAGCCACACTGAGATAATGAACTTGACAGGAAAGACAGCAGTGAGAATTATGGGATGTTGGTGCTCTCCCTGTGAACCCAATCCAATTCCTGTTATTTTGTACCATTTAAGAACACGTACGGGAATTGTTTATGATCGATGGAATGAAGAAGAAGGGAAGACAGAAGCGATCTCCTTTGGCTGGCCTTTCCCAGGGAGCCTGATACACTCATGACTCAGTGAAACAAACACGTTGAAATCCTCAGCCCAGTTCTTTGGAGGTTGTGTAACCCACAAGTCGTCACTGGACACACTTACTTGCTTTATTTGCTTATATTTCAGTAATATTGGAATGATTCTGTGCTGTATTTTGGCATTTCTTTGGACCTATTTGTTTTTCTTTCTTACACACACACACACACACACACACACATATATATATATAAAGATTAGAATTACTTGAGCTGAAGAAATTCCTCTGAGTTACTACCCGGCATTCCACGAGGCTTGAAGGAGAAATCAGGGTTCCAAGTCTATAAAGGCCAGTGTGGAAAGCAAATGAGAAAGAAGGCACAGAAGGCAGCTTTTGTTGTGTAGGTTTGGGGGCAGATTTTTTATTTCAGGACATGAAGGAAGAAATCTCTGTCTGTGATGGGGAAAACAGACTGTGGACAGTGTAGAAATCCTACTAGAGCTTGACATCCAATAGCTGTCTTGCTCCATGTGGCCATGCTGTGCCCTTGCCCTTGGGGTGAATAAAACAAATCCTGCCTCAGAAGAATAGGGAACAGAGTGTCAGGCAATCCATAGTGAAGGTAAAAGGTAGAAATGAGCTTCCTTTGCTCCTCCTGATGTCTGTAATGTTTTGCAGCTTGCTAGAGAGATCCTACTCCTCGAAATGAGGTGTGGCCAGAAAAGGAGACATTACTTGTTGATGTCCAACAGTTTTATTTTCATTTTTCATTCATGCTCAACTGCAGACACAGATCTGGAATTGTCCCTAACAAGTAAATGAGGGAATAGTCTTTTAGGGAGGGTGATTAGGCTTATAGCATGAATAGGAGGCTCCATTCTTTTTCCCTTTTTTTGCTTCTTTTGAGAGGTACCAGCCTGGGTGGGAGGAGCTCCTCTTCCTTCCTGGGACACTTTCCCCTTCAAAGCAGCATGTGGCACATCACATAGGCAGTGTGAGCAGTGTCTGTGCGCTCTTTGAGTGAGCTGGGGTTCCTGCCTAGACCCCACTCTCCTGGCTGAGCCCCACAGGAGCAGTCCTTCCCAGGGTTTGCATGTCTCCCCCAGAGACACTCTGTGCCTGACTGGGATGGGAAGGCTCCCAAGGTCATGGGCTATCTCTCAGCATGAAGCTCAGCAGAGATTCCAGCAAGGTAATGCAGTGAGACAAACAATAAAATGACTCATAATAAATAGCCATAACTTCACAAAATGAGTTTACCATTTTCCTCCTCTTCCTTGCCTTCTCAATGTAATAAATGCACTCATTGTCACTGCCTTTTGGGGTTTTTCTCTGTGTTCTGGCAGCAAAGTACCCTGAGTCATAAGCAGAAACAGACTAATATTAATAGCAAATGTCTGCAATTAAACTATGAATGTTACTCATCTCTAATAGATAGACTCTCAAGATGTGCAGAAGTTAGAATGAATCCAAAATTGGTACAGATACTCTGGATTTAGCATGGCTTCTATCTTCTTCCAGAAGCATTAAAAAAATCATAGTGTTACCATTAAAAAACTTGATCTATAACTGGTTTTAAATACTTTCAAAATCTGGCAAGAAAGAAATTAAAATAACCCTGAATCTCACAGTGAATGTGCTTTGGCTTAAATCTTCTTTTTCACCTAAGTGATGAACCATTGCAGGGTACATTTCATTAGCAGATAGCAACAACACCCTACATTCTGTAATGTAAGGTGCTGACTAGCATTGCAAATGTTTTATTTAAAACTTTTGTGTGCCCATAGAATAAGCAGAATTTTTAAAAAATGAATATATTTTTAAAAATCCAATGAATGACATTTATTAAAACATTTTCCATAAGGTTAAAATCTTGCCAGAGTCAGTGGTGTGGCAAGACAAGGCATGCTTTGCCAGAAATTTGCACCTCAGGTGTTGTCATGTGTTAAATTTTTCCTCTGATATAGAGAAAACATAAGATGATCCCTTGGCACTACCCCATCACTCCTGCGCCACAACTTCACAGCTGGAGCTGTCTGTGGCATGTCCTCCTGGTTGTGACCACTAACATGCTCCTGAAAAAAGAAACTTTTTTGGGAGCAGATGGAGATCAGGGAAACTTGAGTGTTGGTGAGCTGCACCCTGAGGAAAAGTTAGTGTGATGGATGAGGGAGAGTGGAAGACGAACATAAGATATTTTTGCCATTGCAGGAAACATTCCTCATTTGTCAGCAGCTGCCAGTACTCAGTGTTGTAGGGGAAGCAAAGAAAGACGTGATGAACAAACCAGTGCAACAGCATGCTGCGACACCACAGCCACGTGTCACTCTGGAAACCATTTCTGCCACAAGTGTCAGCCTGTTTGCACACTGAGCCAACGCAGCTGGTCGTTCTTTCAGACGATCCAACTTTCCCCCATCCTTGTTGCGCATGGTGTCGAGGGAACTGAGATTTGTTTCTCCCACACTGTTCTTTCCCTCTTGCCTTGCCCTCCTTGTCCCTTCTAGGCTCTCAGGTGTCAGGGGAGCCCTAAATGCCTGCGAGGAGCCAGCCTGCAGAGCCATCTGCATGCTCCTCCTCTCGAGCTCTTGGCCAGAGGAGACTGAGTTCTGACTGGGGACTGCTGATGTGTTACACAGAGAAAAAGCACAGTCCCAAATGTGGGATCCTCCTACCTCAGTCAGAAGCTTTGGCTGCTCAGCTGATTTAATTTTGTAGCTGAAAATATTATTAGCGGCAATAAATTTGTCCGCCCTTTTGGAAATCCAGCCAGTGAACCTTTACTCTCCTTTGTAATGGGATGGAAAAGGATGGGAAAGGGCTAAAGTCCTAAAAAAAATATGGCACCAGAGAGCTGCAGAAAGTAGAACGCACCAGTCATGTGAGAAGAATGTTTGCTGTCCTCCCAAGGGGGTGATGTAAGAAACACCAGTTGAAAGGATTCAAACAGAAACAGACAGACAGACACACACACACACCCCCACTGAGCGCTGCATTGCCGATCTCATGAAAAATTAATACTAAGCCATGAGGCAGTGGCTTCTTTGTGCACCACATCACTGCACAGGAGAGATCAAACTCAGTCCTTACCAGGGAAACACAGAGCAGATGCCTGGGTCTAAATCTCAGGCAGACTGGCACAGAATAGTGAGTTGTAGGAGGTAAAGTAGCAAAAAGCCTGCATTCTGCAGCCTGACTTGTGGTGGTCCCTTCACAGGTGATATTTGCAGAGCACCCACTGAGGTGTGTTTTTTTTTGGGGGTGTAACAGTGCAGGACTAAGTATGAGGGACTTGGAGCTGTGGATTCACTGGGTATTTTGCTAGAGAAAGATGAGTATGAATGGAAAGTATTCTGGCTTTGAATTTCTTCTCCATGCTCAAGTCCCTCTGACACATTCATATTTACATTTGTGACAAGTGATCATACATGTGAGAAAAAGTGAAGATCCTCCAGAGTGATAGTTTTACTATGGTAATAGGTAAATATTTAAATTCACAACTAGTCTAGAAATTGTAATTATGCCATGCAACTTTACAGGCAGGAATAAATCTGCACTTCAGAAGCAGACCCTGTCTTCATAGCAGTGGTGGCATTCATAAAATGAGATTGTTGCTTCTCTGCATGGCAGGAGCACACAGGCTATCCTGCACCTCCCTGGGCATGCAAGACCATGGGCTACTTGTGAGAGCTTCCTGCAGGCCCATTGAGCCTGCCGGGCTGCAGGGCGGTCAGACAAATCTCCCTGCCCTCAACAAAGGAACAGCCTCCTCCCTTTTTGCTCTTCTCCTTAGCTCTTCTTCTTGGGGGAGGTCCGGGGTCCAGGCCATGCACTGGCAGCTGGGAGGGAAGAGGAACACTGATGAGCCCTGCAGGTGAGCTGCCAAAGCAGCCACAGAAGCACGTGCTCACGCCTCACTTTGAAGGGGGTTATCTTCTTCATTATACACATGGCTGCTGCCTTCAGCCATATTTTCTTGTTGGGTCTGGGCTCCTGTTTTTGCTTTTTCTTTTTTTCCTGAAAGGAGAAAAGAAAGAGAAGTGTGAGTTTGCAAGATATGTGTAATACCTGGCATGTGGAGGGTGAAGACGGTTTGTTTCTGATGAAACATCTTTTGTTTGGCAAATTGCAGACTACCATGCCATTGGGCTGATGCAAACTCTATCTTTCCAGTAAAACATGCTTGGATAGCTTTGCCCACATCTGTTGAAAGGAAACACTTTATTCCCAAGAATTGTTATCTATTTCTCATATTGCAAGAGGGACTTCTTTTGGTAGACTAGCTTTTTTCACTGTGCTGAGGGTCAAATTACTGCATTGCATAGAGATGGGGTGGGTTAAGAATCTGCTGTTGGCAATGGATGACTTTTGAAGCTGGGATCAGAGCACCAGTTAGTCAGATATGCAGAGTGTCTCAGCAAAGAACAGTTATCAGCGCCTCTGATTATTAGATAACTTGGTGACCTGAGGTTTCTTCTTTTAATAGCAGCAGTATTGTGATGTTCTGCTTCCTAAAATGGGGAATGTTAAAAACTGCTGTAAGAAAATGGACATTGCAGTATTTCTTATGGAAATTATTTTGAAGTTTCTTTCTTTTCTTCTCCTTTCTTTGATTAACAAATACCTGCTGAATAAACTAGGGACATTTCTAATGAAATGTGAAAGTCGCCTAATTGAACTGCATCCCAAATCCATGGGATATAATAATGGGATATAACACTATGTAATATAATCCTCCATAATTTTCAGTTCATGGGCAGCACCAGGTTCTCCAGAGAGGGCATAAATAGCTTTGGGAAAGACAGGTGTCTTAGCCAGCAGTTATTGTATTTTATTTGTTATATGTTTATATGTTACTGTCTTTTATCTGTCCTAGTAAATTGAATTAATTCTCCAAACTCATCTGAATATTTGATTGTAGATCAGGCAAAATACAAACTGTGGTAAATTTTTCTATCACCAGAAAACATATACTGGTTCTTGGACAGAAACAGAGCTTTCCTGCTCCAAGGATGTTAGGGTGAATTCCCCCTTGCTTTCCTGAGAGTAGGAACCCAAGGCGAGGCTTCAGTAGGTAGAAAATTTTGCTTTAAAACAAATTTATTGCATTGAGGACGCATTCTTATCATGGGGTTAAACATGAACATACTGTTGTGCTGACCAAACTCTGAGGCATGTGTGCTAAAACCAGCTCTAAGTTGTTCTTCTCTGAAGGACAAAGTGCTCCCTTCCATACCTAAGTAAATGATGGCTCTTTCTTGCGTAAGGAGACAAGACAGCTATTGTCATATCTAAAGCTGGAATAATAATTACTTGTTGCAGTAGGAATGTCAAAGATCTTGCCTGGTTATGTCCTTTTGGCATATAACACCTTTGTTTATGCCAAGCTCAGAGAAATGACTGAACTCATGTCTTTTGATTGATCACTTTACACACCAGAGTTTTCCTAGGACAGTATAAATCATCCAGAAAACAGTACCGTGATGCTAAGATAGAAATCATCATGTAATAAAGCTACTTAAAACTACTGTCTGTCTCGAATTTTCTTTTCAATGTAGTTGGTTAAATTCTAGCACTGATACTGCTTTTGTCAGCTAATGTTCTCAGACTTTGAGGCATTTGACTCTTTGTGTGACAGGTGATCTTTGCAAAAAGCTTTTTACTGATATGAGATCCGCTTGATAACATCACACAGTTTTTGCTTTTTTATTTAATTTAAAACTGCTATTTTTATTCTTGGTGCTAAACTGGTTCTGGGAATCTTTGAATGCAACTAAGTTACCCAACTAAGAGATGTAAGTTACTTTGCAGCTGTAGGTTTTGACACTTGATGGTTTCTAACTTTGTTTGTGGGTAGTTTGTTGTGCATAAAGGTTTAATGCCATCCTCTTGCAATTCTGCTGGCTTCTGCACCTTACTTTGATGCTCTTGAAAGATAAATCAGTGGTCAGGTCATGTTTCTTCCTGATAAACAGACAAAGCCCTCAAGAAGGACATTACTTGGATACATAGAGACTAGGTGACTTAGTCTAGTGATGTTTTGGGCTGCTGGCACCATGAACACAAAATTCCCAAACCTGACCCTGACTGGTTACACACTTTATTAGTTGCTCTGTAGTAGCTGTCTGCTCCTGAGACAGTCAGGAAATCTCTTTGCAAGGCTGAAACCAGCCCAAGTGGGCTTTGGGGTAGGAGGAATGGGGGTAAGATTTAAAGAATGTGCAAGGAAAGTATCCTTTCCCCTGATGTCATTTTGTCTTAAGTAGAAACAGATGTCTGGGTAAAGACTATCTATTTTAAATCTTGCAAACAGGGATTTTTCTTTGAACTTTTCAGGAAAAAGCAGAGAGCCACTGATAGTTTTTACACCAAGAAAAAATTGGTTTTTAATTTCAGATCCCCAAAGCCATAACACATCAATAGCTGGGAATCAGTGTTATTGTAGAACCTTATACCAGGGTAAGGAAGCTTGTCACTTTGGCACAGAAAGAGCTCCAATATCCCTCTCCAGCTTCCTTCCTGCATTGTTTCTACAAACCAAGGAGGAGCTGACCCTCCATACAGTCCACCTTGAGTTGCCTATTGCCTCTCCCTGCTTCCTCCCTGTCTTCCCCCATTGTAATGATGCTTTTTTTTCTTGTGACTTGGCTCTGATCACTGTGATGTGGGGACCTGATCCTTTATGGATCAGCAAGAGATGTATGTAAATAGGCACTCTGACATTCCCTGTGCTGCCATGAAGAGTCAGTCTGAATCAGACTGAGCATAAAAGGAAATTCTTGCAATCTGGGACTCCTCTTCTGAAAATGGACTTCTGAAAATGGACATTTTAAAATTGGTTTTTACTACAAAGCAGCAGCTTGGTGATGCAGTCCAACCTGATCCCTGAATTTCTGGTAAAATTTGTCCACATAATGCCTCGGATTTTGGCGAGCAGTACGTAACAGTTTACTAGTAGTTTGCGAGCAGAAGCCCTCAAGATATTTCTGAGAAAAAAATGTATATTCATATGGACAAATAGGGTAAATTAATCCATCTTTTCATGCTATAAATTGTGGACAAATTGGTGCGATATTTGGGAACTGGTAAATATATTGCCTTGGACTGTCATTACAGGCAGTCAGGAGAGAGGAATGTGCAGGCAGCAGGGAATCTCCACTGCTGTGTAAACCTAGCTGCCCTAGCTGCCCTAGCTGTCCCAGCTTGGCCTCAGACGTGGGTGGGGAGTGATGTTCTGAGGCTGAGGAGTTGAATGTTAAGTTGCAATAGCAAAGTCTACTGGCCATGGATTTCACGCTGTGCTTCAGGCTGCTGGATGCCAGGACAGCTGCAAAGGCACTGCAAGCCCTAGAGGACTCATGGGCAGATCTTTACTGCTCCATGGGAAGAGTTCCTTCAGAAAATGGGAGGGAAGTGTGGGGAGCTCAAGCATTACGAATGACCAGTGGTCTTGAGCCTTGTATGTTGTAGGCAGCAAGGGGCAGCTATGTTGACCATGGCTCTCTCAGTGGCAACCACAGCCTACACAAGCTGGCCTCTTGCTCACTGCAGACGGATGATTTAATCTCTTCTTTCTCAGTTTTGCTCATTTCCTCAGGCCTCAACTTTTTTTAGCCAGATCTCTGGAGTTTTTTTATACTATGTTAGGATTCTTTTCAAATGTCTCTATTCTCCCAAACCAAAATTGTCCAATTATCCTAGGAAGAAAGCCTCTCCAAGCATGCCCATCAAGATGAATCTATCACACAGAAGAATAAATTTCAAGTAGATGGATGCACATACCCTTGGGTAGAATAAACTTCTATATTATTAGCTTGTGTTTCAAATGATAGGGTCAGAATGCATGCCTAGCCACTAAATAATTTGGTTTCCGGAAGCTTCTCTGGATTAGGACACAGTAATTCTAGTAGCTGCATATTATGTAATGTAAATACTGAAAAGCCAGCCCCACAGGATGGAAAATACCCCATGAGTTTATTGTGGCTTTAATGCCTTTCATATTTGTTTTTCCTTTTGCTACTTAGAAGTACATGAAGTTCCTTTCCTTATTGAACTGAAAACAGAGAGTGATTGTGGTATTCTTTCAGGTGTTTGGAGATATAGTTAAGGGCTGTAAGGGGCTGTTTTCTTCTTCTTCAGGGCAGCCACCACCTCAAATTTCTTTCCAAGCAAAATGGAAAATGCAACATAGACTATTCCAAAATCTGAAAAAGATTTTTTTTCCCCCAATAACTGCAGTTTTATTAAAAGATCAGTTTACATGCTGCTACATTTATTAGTACTTTGACTCCTAGACCCATAAAACTACATGAAAAACCATGGCAGTCAGACCACAGGAACATCTACATTCTGAAAAAGTAGAGCTGTGCTTGGGTATGTGGAAATTGTTTGGCAACACATAAGAAAGCCAGAAACTGCCATTGTGTAAGCTGATGGTTTTCTTGGCATATAGGTACCCTCCAGACAGGATGGTTTTACGGTAGAGTCTTGAGCAGTGATTCAGCGTGGGAATTCTTCATGACGTTATTTATAGCTTTATGTCTCTGCCTTTCTGCAAACCACATCCATAGACCTCCAGTCTGGAACCCCAAAGCAAAGATCACACATAGAGCACCACCTGAGAAAAGTCTGGCTAAAAAGTCTAGATGTGTCCCCCAGGCACACTGGGGAAAGGAAGAGATAGAATCTGGCTCTCTGGCATCATTCACCTGCCTCAGCCATGAGCTCACTGTCTCCTTACATCTGCTGACTATAAAAAAGGCAGGCACAGTCCCCTACAGACAATTCCCCCACTGCACTCTCTTGACTTCTCTCAAAGGAGAATATATGTTCATTTAAAGGCATGTTGGGAATTAGGAGACATAGGTAACCCTCTTCAACTGCTACCAATTCTGGAGAGCTTGGAGCTGGATCTACAGTATAAAATAGGGTTCAGATTATATATCAATAAAGTAACGTAAGGTTTGTGCGTGCATGCACTTTGCACGTACACATTCGGTTTCTTAAATCTTTAAAGAATCAAATCGAAAACCAGAACATGGACACATGTGCATAGTCATCATTTGGCACTAACCTTTGTCACTTGCCAAGGGCTCCATCCTCAGTAAATCTCCACGAATCTCCACCTGTCCCAGTCTAATATTAGCTTCTCCCAGCTTCTCAGTGCTGCTGTTCAGGCCTGGTCATTCTAATTTTCCCATCAGAACTTCCCAGGACAGTCACAGTGGATATAAGTGTTTTCACTGTTTTTATTTCCTATTGCCTCACTGTATCATCTATCACTGCCATTTTCAGTTTTGCTTTCCTTCATTCAGCTCTTCTGCTGATTTAATTCCTTTCTCTTCATCCTCCCTCCCAGAGCACACACCCATAACGTGGTCCTCATGGTTCTTAGCTGTGTTTCCATGTCCTTTTCTGCCATGTCTCCTGTCCTCTTGCTCCTCAGATCCATCCTCTTTGCAACCTCAGCTTGTATCACGGCCTAAAGAGAATCCTTAGTGAAAAATTAAAAAGTGTAGGAATGATTGATGTGCCTGGGCTCAGCAGGGAGCTTTGTGGAACTGTGCCTGCCTCACTAGATGGCACTGCAGAATAGCCTGGCAGTGGCTCCTGGGGGCTTTGACAGAGAGAGGCTCCAGGAAGGCTTTGCCTGTGGTAGGGCAGCACACAGCTGAATCCACTAAAGGGCCTGGTTGAAGACTGAGCTGCTTAAACGTTTTTTCTGCACGGATGGAGGTGTGTCTGGGAGCAGGGAGTAGGTTTCTATCATCCCAGACTGAAATTTGAAAGATAAATTTCCAAAAGGTTTTCCAACTTTAAGATCTGACAACCCTAAAAGAGGACAAATATAAGCATCTGAGGGTGTCTGTGGCCAAGAAAGGTGCTGAGAACCTTGATATTATCTTTGCATTCTGGCTACAGGAAATAATGCATTATGGGCTCTTACAAGCACTTACTACATTTCTTCTAATTCCAGACTCTCCTGTTGAAAGGTCAGTGAGCCAAGGACTTCTCCCAGATTTTCTTTGTGGAACTGAGAATGAATTCAACATAGAAGAGAGAGAGCTGGAAAGATTACATATGTGCAGACTAAAATGGAACCATCAAATAGGAAACATCTGTCCCCAAGGACTGAAAGGGAACACAAAGTATTTCCCCCTCCAAACACTCCAAACACATAGCTCAAGGTGCTGCGTTTGCAGCATCTGTTTAAGCCCTTAGCAGGTGAGAAAACCTGTGAGTCTCCACAGGATCCAGATAGGGGAACAAAGGAGACAATGTGAGAGAGGTAATTTTTTTTCCTTATTGATGTTTTATTGGAAACCCAGGAATGAGCATCAGCTCCCTCCTTGGTGATCTGCTCATCTTGTTCATCTATCAGCATGCTGCAAAGCTGCTACAAAAACTGCATTTATTCTTCTTCCACAGTCAGGCTCATATTTTGGCTCCATGGCTGTGAATCCACTGCCATTCTCAGTCCAAACACACAGAGCACTACATGAAGAGACCCATATTTAGTGGCAATGGAGGGGAGCTGATATCATGGCCTAACAACACTTGAAGTGACCTGCATTCAGCACAGCCCGTGAGTTGGGCTGGTTTCAGGTGGAGGAGTTGGCTTCACCAGCAGTATGAACTAGGTGGGTGCTACCCTGGAATAAAGCACTATCTGTGGCCTGTTTTTCTTCTGCTGGCTGGGATTACTCATGTAGCCGCTTTGCTTAGGGACCCTCTAAGATGCCCTCTCTTGCAGTCAGTGCCATGCAGGGAAGAACACAGTAAATTAACTTCCCCTAGTGCTACAGTAAAGCTAGCATCAGCCTCTTTTCAGAATGGAAAGGACAGATTTTTACCTTAACTGTAGTCAAGCTAATGCCCCCAGAACTAGAGCCTTCATCTGGCCTTCAGTGTTAATAATGCTGTGAACAAACACGCTGTGCTAGTAAAGACTTTTCCAGATGCAGCTTTTCCTGGAAGAGTACCTGGCTTGGGGAGTCAGCACTCATTCCCCAAACCTTGTTCACATCTCTGTAGGCATTGCAGCTGCTTCCTTCAGGAGGAAGTGGCAGTGGGAAGTGGTTCCTTCTTGTTCCTCTGTCTCTGGTCTAGCAGCTGGAGGCAGAGGGGAGTCCTGCTGCTGGGCTGTTTGTGGGCCCTGACAAGCCTTGCCTGGGCTGTGTGTGTTTGGTGTGCTGCCATGGGAGCCCCTAGCAGGAGGGAGGGGCATCTTGAGTGTGATGCTCTGCTGTGGATTGTTGCTTCATGACCTCCAATCCCAGACATGCACATGTCCTGCCTTTCCCCAGTTCAAGTGAAGCTGCCCCAAAATGAGATCACTGGCCTAAAAACCTTGAACTTCAAATAAACTCCCTTGGGTTTGCTCTACTGCCCTTTTGTCTTTTGAAATTTAGGTTTTAACTACATCAAATTCTTCAGCTTTTCTCCGCAACTATTAGGGCAAGAAACTTTGTGGAAAAAATAAATTCACACCCTCTGTCTCTAAGGCTTGAAATAAGCACCAACATTTGTGACATGAAAATTCCTTAACTCAGAATAAAAAGGCTATGATCTGGTAGAGCTGTCACAGCAAGAATAATATGTGGCTGTTTACGTTCAGGAGCAAGGATCCTGGTGCCCAGCAAGCTCAAACTAAGCATACCCAAAGCTGTGCAGATTTTCTGATGCTAAGACATCATTCTATGCTATGGATACATCAGCTGATTTGTTTTGGAAGACAAAACATTGCTTACTCTTGTAGTGTGGCCAGAGAGTGTGTGCTTGGAGCCTGGAACAATTGAAAGAGTCTCAGAGTGATGCAGATAAGGCTGCTCTGGAGTTGCTCCTTTTTGTTTTGCTGAAATTCATTGCCTTAGTTTAAAATATACACTAATTTATCAGCCTTACTTTTTATTTCCCCATGGGCCATAAATTTTCTAACATTGTTTGAAGTAATGTCTGTATAACATAGTAGCACACTCTGGGGGGGTTGCTGCTTGATTTCACCTTGAGGGCTAAACCAGTCTAGCAGCATTTTGACTGCTATGGGTACCATTATTTGCATTGTGTGCTCCTGTTCTTGAAGAGGCACAGCAGAAGATTAAGCAAATAAACCTCCCTAGCTCGGGGGATTGAACAAGAAGACTATTACCTGATTGCCAAAGCATAGCTCTGTCTTCAATGTTTGCAGCTTATTTCATGGGGAAAGTAATTTTTAACCTAGGCAGATTCTTCATGGAAGACAGTGCACTTTTAGGTGCCATCCAGAACCAGCTGAGGACCAGGGAAGACATATCAGCCAGCAGATCAATCAATATTTTCTTTTTATTCCCTGCAGAAAGTCAAAATTATTTACATGATGCTCTGCCTGTAACTGCACAGCTAAGGTGGGCTGTGCTTCTATAGCAACCTGTGGAGAACACCAGGTGTTCACAGCTTCTGAAGAAAGGATTTTATTTCCTTCTTTCACAGTGCCAAAATTATGCTAGGCATACACCACACTGCCTCAAGATTAATGAGGTTCATACCAGCTGTGCCTTCTTAGCACAGTAACCTCCAGTTATTTCTCAGGGGTGAAATGGATACTTTTGGAATAAAAGAGAATAAAAGTCTACTGAAAGGCTAATTCAGTACTGAGAAATTCAGGTGTTCAGGGCAAAATAAAGGTAACTCGACATGATGAAAGTTCTGGGTCATCTGGCCATCATCCATTGTTGTGAGTTTTCATGCTTTCTTGCCAACAAATCACACAGGTCTTGGGGCAGGTGTTAGCATTAAAAGAGTGTCAGATGATCTGAACTCCACAAAGCTGGCAGATGCACAGGGGGTTTGTCAGCAGAAATTAAAATGGAACTGCTTCTGATAGTGACGGGAAAACCAATTACTTAGGGCTCTTGTTCACTGTGTTATTGTAGTAATGTATGGAGTGTGACACAGGGTGTGGGCTGTATTCTGTTTCACTTCCTCACTGATCAGGTTGTTTTTTTATTTGCAGGGAATAAGGGTGTCACAACCCAGGCTGACACAAGTCCTTTCCACCAAGGACCTTCAGAGGTCAGACACGGCTCACAGACTCTTGTTTGTCTGCAGGTCAGGAGTGCAGCCCTGGCTCTTCAGCACAGGTGCTACTGGAGTTTTCTGGAGCAAGTAGAGTCCCTGTCTGCCAGTGCAATGTAGTGTCAGCCTGTGAACAGCCATGCATTTCTTAATTACTTTCCAGATACTCCTTGGATACTCCTTGCAAATGGTTTCAATTAGTCTAGTGGGGTCTAGTAGTTTTCCTGTATGTACTGGGTGTGCTTCTGAGAACAGCCAGCCCTGAACAGCTACATGCTTGGCAGATACTTATAAGGAAGAAGAGGAAGAAGAAGAAGAAGAAGTAAACATGGTGTTCCAAGGGTTAGAAACAAAAGAGAACACCCCACTTCCTGAGAGGTACGTGACTCATGCTTTCACAGCTGTGAATCCTTTTGTTTTTTCCCTGCCTCTTTTATATCAATGAAAAATCTCTCTTGCCTCTTAGGGAAAGGCTCAAGCTGAAACTGGTCCCCACCTGATTCTCCTCACCAGCTAAGACAGCTAGATCCATCCAGAGCTGGGCGAGGATGCAAGCCAACATGTAGCATTTGATTTCGTAGGGAGTTCAGATTTCAGTGCAAGCATAAGACCAGTCTTAAGGTAATGTGGTCGAGCACATGGAGTTCTCTCCATGTGAGTTGAATATCAATATCAATATTCTGTTAATACTGCTTAAACTGCACGTGTGCTCCTTACAGTAAGCCCTGGTTGTGCATACTGACACAGATCTAATGATGACTTTGTTTCTTAGTAAGCAATACAGATTTTCTATTTATAGAGGCAATCATTTACTGCCTGTTTGGGTTTTTGTGGCTTCTTTTTTTAAGGTACTCAAGAATTCCTTCATATCTAGTTTGTCAGTCTATGGGGACATGCTCACAGGTGACAATTGGCAATAGATACTGGAGTTTGCAGGCTGCACTGGAACCACCCTTTTACTTCAGGGCAGCAGGAGAAAGCAGGCAGACAGTCTCAGAACCCATGTCCCAAGTCCCGCATTCAGTTTGTTTTGCTGAGGTCAGGGAGAGATTTGTTGTTGCCCATGAGATCATTATCAACAGGACAAGGAGGTAATAAAATGCAAAACAAAATTCCCAGTCCTGGGGATCTTATCACTTAGCTCACAAGCCAGACCTCGTGGAGTTCCCAGAAGGGGAAGCAGCTATACTGGCAGAAAAGAGCCTGTGTTCTTACATACCATTTTTATTTTCAAACATAAATAGACTGCAGAAGAATGAAAGCAATCAGCTCCACTGCTGTGACCAGCTTCTAGGCATGAACTCTCACCCGCACTGTCTGCATCCAGCAGCCGTCACTCAGCTGCAGTGCTTTACAGCAGGACTAGCAGAAATCACCCTTTGTACCCAGGGACCCCAAGTCAAAGCTCCTCCTCCAGAACTCTCTGTGGAAAGCTGAGAGCTCTGCTCTCCGCAGCTGCCAGAAGCCAGCTCTGAAAAACAGCAATTCACTTTGGTAGCTCTCACCTACTGCAACAAAGCAGAGTCCCAGAGAGCAATTGCAGCTTTCCCAAGTAGCAAATGCTCTGGAGCAGTTGTGTTGGAAAGGATGGTTACCCAGCCTGTGTAACCCTTTTGGAGTCTGTGCTTTCCCTAAATACCAGCACAGCAGAGTCTCTAACCATAGCAGTGGGGAACAGTGTTAATTGCTGCACTGATCTAATTAGAGATGTGCTGGTAAGATGAACCCAATTCTTTTATTCCTCCAAAACAAGATATCAAAAATGTCTACAGTGGTAGCCATCTCAATTTACACCTCTCTCAGTACAAGCAGAAATTTGTCTGATAGAGCCCAGAGCATCAGGATATGTTTAACCAAGTTAGTGCTTGATTTTGTGCACTTCTAAGGAGCAGAGAGGTGCAAGACCATGCCAGGAACACCCTTGTTTCCCCACCATTTACCTTCAGACAGGCAGGGGAGAGAATCTGGCAAGAGGCAGAGCACAGGTGACAGCTGCAGGGACAAAGAAGCTCTCGTGCTGGTGAGAATACCTCTCTGTCAAATCGGTTCCACCAGCAGGGTGGAGGAGAAGAGTGAGAGGAAATTCCTTGTCCTGCTTCCAGCACTCACTAATACCCGTCTCTGCAGGAATGGGGCAGAGTCTGGCCCTCAATAAATGGGCTCCTTGGGGATGAAAGGTGCTGTAAAAGGGCGACGACAAGCACGCAACAGTTTGTTGCTCTCTTTTTCCCCTTCCCTTGATCCTTTGTGGATTTGGCTAGTTGGATCTGTGCTGTTACCGTGTCGGGATTCAGAGAGCAAGCAGCAATGAATTTCTCACTGCTACTGCTCCAGTCCTAATAGCAAACAGCTGAGTGAAGAATGAAGTCCCGGCTGAAAAACAAACAGAGCTTTCCCTGCCCTTGCCTCGGCTGTTGCTGGAGCAGCAGCAGCTTCAGTGTTATTGTAAGCCCCTGGTGTTAGATGCCAGTTCTGGGGCTCTAAGTGTGGTTATATTTAGCCTGTCGCCACTCTATTGTTGGGGAATGGTCCAGACTGTGCTGCCTTTTTCTGGATAGGTAGAGCCCAAATTTCAAGCCAGGATTAGTCAAATTAATTTTTAAGGTAGTTTCCCACATCCCATTTTACTAAGCAGAAAAATAATGTGGTGCAGGGAAAACAAAGCAGAGTTTAATTGAAAGTGTATTTGCCTTATTTTTGATTTTTTTTTATAGCTGGTACTTTTCTGAAGAGGTGAAGGGAACTTCTTTTTTTTTGTTTTTTTGAAGTAGTTGAACGTTTTAGCATGACTTACCTTATTTGAGCAGAGTGAAAGTTGGCAGATTTTCTTTTAACTCTCGGCCTCATCAGCTTCTTGGGCTGCTCCGCAGTAGTTGAAGTTATGCCAGCATTTCCATTATAACATTCCCCTCTCTTCTCATTTTCAGGGGTTTCATTCTTGGCTGTAAAAATTTTCTCCAGGATAAAATTTTGGCACCCAAAGTCCCACTCCAGGTGTGACTTCTTAAAATCCTCATGAGCCAAACCCTGAAATTAGTTTCTACTTAGTCTTAGTCACAGGCATATGGTTGTACGTTCACTTCAGGGGAGCTCAGCAAGAGAAATTATAGGCTACAGATTAAAGGAAGGCTGTTTTTCCTTAATGGAAAGCAAACTAGAATAAATATACAAATATTTGTGAGATATATAGCTGTTGAACTGAGGTTGTACAATCACCTAGATTTTCTGAAGGGCTCATGGATATGCCATTTGCTTGCTTCCCACAGACCTCATAGCCATGTTGGGTAGCTCTATACAAAGTGAATGTCCTGCTTTATGATTTCCACAGCTCTTGGCAAAATTCGGGAGGGAAGGTTGCCCAGGGGCTGGGTTTCTGCAGTCCTTCATGCTGTTTCCCCAAGGCCAATCTGGGTTACAACCTGTATTTCACAGCTCACCTTGTGATGCATGCCCATCTGCAGGCTGGGACACAGCACTGTGTCCCTGGTCTCCTCACATTGTCTCCTGGCACTGAAACAACAAATCTCTCTCTCAGAGAGAGGCCACATGCCTGGGGTGATCCTGGCTGAACTCAGTTACCCCCATGGGGTATAATGCCATTTCATGTCAAGGCTTTTGTGGATATCTGTGGCACCATAGTGCAGGTACCTAAGGGGTAAATACTTTAGAGGAATTAATGATCATATAGGGATGTATAACAGCCTGCAATGCACGACTCCAGACCCAGCAGGAGTTGGACTTCTACTGCTGTTCAAAACAGCGAAATAGCAACTTGTTTTCTTTACGTTCTCATGAGAAGAGAGATATATCCAACCTCATGCTGCTCCACAAGAGCAGCACTCTTGTGTCTTGTAAAGTATCCAGGAGTCACTGAAGGAAACCTCTTTTAACCAACTTTCAGCACTTTGAAACCAGGTGCTCTGAGACTGGGAGTTAGAGCTAGTCTGCTTCAATCCTTGGACAGACTCAGCAAAAGAACAGACAACATCAAGAAAACTATGCTGACACTTCCATAGAAGATCTGTAAATTTCCTGTGTCTCTATCCATGTAACATTTGATTCCAATTAGCATAAAAAAAGCCACAGACTAGTCTGTCCTGCAAAGTTGCCTTACACAAAAGGACTGAGGTCTGCCTGCCAAGGCCCATGGAGATGTGACAAGGCAGCCTATCCTTCCAAAGGCAAAGAAAGAAAGAGTACCCAACAGCTCTCTCATCTCAAACATACACCCTTCTTTAAAAACTGTGGTTAAAAATTTGGGTTCTTAGAACTTGTTAGAGCAGCTGTCCCAGCTGCCTGTTCCTGTGCTAGTCTGCACAGACCATTTCAGAACTTGTGCCTATGTTCAGTAATTTAAGACCATAAGGAGGAATGTGCAGTGAAGAGTATAAAACTAAATGTAGTCATGCCTTTCCTTTAGATTCCCTAAGTCCTTCTTATAGGACCTAACAGCTTATGGCTTACAAACCTCTTCTCCTTGTAGATGGAGCCTTTGTATTTGATGATTCTTGACAGTTTTTTCTTTCATTAGTTTGGTCAATTTTGAACTCATAACTTTTGCAACAGTTCCACAGAATAATTAAATGTTGTGTGAAAAAACATCACTTTTTCTTTGCTCTTACTGCACTGTCACTTAGAGTTTCTTGTAGCTGGAGCAAGAGTGAGCGGTGTACTTGCACATGTGGACATAGGAACTGAGGAGTAGGTGTTTGGAAGGCATCGTTGCCTGCTTCTGCTTAGATTGGTGAACTTCCACTTATGAATTTCAGGAAGCCTCTGAAGAAACATTATATAGGATTAACTAACTCCAGGAAATCTTATGTTGTGGTGCTGTAATCAAAAATACTTCAAAATAACTAAGTGGCACTTCTAAAAATATTCCTGGTTTGAGAAGAGAAATGAAAAAGCCAAAGGTATAATTACAAGGGAGTAATGGACAGCTAGGCCCTAGCTGCTTTTATTCTCCTATTCCACACAGTGGTTTAGGAATGTATCAGAGGGGCAAGTGTTGGTTGTCACAGCCCAAAAAGAATGTTTGCCAAGCATCCTTCCCTGGGGATTATAATTTCAAAGAAAATCGATTCTTTTATTCTGCTAATCACTGTTGTGGTTATCTAACTCTTGTACTTTAAAAATGTGACAACTGCAATCATTCAGAGGCAATTTGGATCAATGTTCTCTATGTAAACGTTTTATATCACCTGCAAACACTTTTCCATAACCTCATACTTTCCATACTTGTGTCATTTTTGTGAGGAAAAAGAAATCTCTTTCTCCACCCACACTACTACCACATATACCAGCTGACATCAGACAGCAGCTGTTTCTAGTTTCAGTGAAAAATATAATGAAAACAAAAATGTCTAATGTGGTAGGCCAAAAAAACGTGTTGTTCCAAATGACCCAAAGGTATGAGCATTTTTAGAAGGAATATGTCCTTTTCCAATCAGTTTTCCCTGAAATATTCATATGCCATCACTTCCAATTTATGACCATTCCTACTCATGGTGCTGGTCATTTATCTGGTGGAGTTGGGGAAAAAGCTGCAACAGAGGAAATTGAAAGGCTTTGTGCCTGTTCTTTTTCTATATGGCGCCTAGAAATCTTACGGAGTGCACAAAAATATAATGCTAACATGCATATATTCCACCTGACAGACCACACTGTAGACACAGAGAATTTAAAAAATGTTATGAATAAGTGGATAAAAACCCAGGTGCCCGGTATTCATATAAGAATTTATTTTATTATTTTTTTCTTTCCTAGCTTAACTTCTAAGTTTGCTTTTTTTTTTCCTTTTCTCCAGCAACAGGGCAATTATGGGAAGGTTACTCTGCTGACACCCTTTTTTTCATACTTATGGGTTTCCTTTCCTCGTTGACATTTACAGATTCTTTGTCAAAAAATAAAATCAAGAATTAATTCTTCTTAATGCTCAGTTGCTAGCTTGAGAGAATGGTTGTCATAATTCCTTTTTTTGTTGTTCTTGAATAGGAATGGATATTTGTGGAGGTCAGTGTGTTCCAGCTACTTCATTTTGTTCACATGCCCTCTTACAAGGAGCCAGAATCTCCTTGAAAGCCTTTAGAGTCTTCCTCTGGAGGACTCTAAATCAAACCAGCTGCAATGACTTACTAATTGGCTGAAGGATGCCATCTTTGCCATGATATTTATGAGCCAGATCTTTAGTGCTGATGAAAAGTATCAAGTTCCCTTCAAACACACCTCAATTGCACAAGCTTCTTTTGCTCCTTTAAGCCCAAAATTGCATGTGTGTAAAAGTAAAGGAAAAATATATACAGTTGCTCAAATTTCAAAGTTAGAAAAGGACAACAAGAAGAAAGATCTGTGCTGCTGAGGCCAGATTTGCAGCCCCACCTTCAATTCTAGCTATATCTAATGTAAACTGAGAATCAAAGCACTCGTGTGTGAGCCAAATGAGGGTGGAGTATGCTGTTTGCTAATCCTTAATGTACACACAGATGAAAATTGCGTTTGAGCTCTTTTTTTTGGTACTTTGTTTTGTACAAAGAAACCCTGAAAACTTTAGCTTAAAAATTTATTTGAAAAATTTTTAGTTACTTAAATTTTTAGATGTTTATCTGGAGGAATGGAACAGAGTGAGTCCCATGAGTCAGTTTCTCCAGAGTAATGGCAGTGGCATATATCTTAATGTAAGAATAATATTGTTTTTAGTGAGCATATTTTACAAGTTTTTGACAGACTGAACAAATACTTACACTTTTCTACCTGTGTTTTATCCCATGAATGAAAAATCTTTTGCTCTGGGGAAATAACTTTAGGATTTTCCTGTACATACTAGACGTAAGAAACCCGCATCTGCCTTTTTATAATGACTAGGTGAAATATTACAGGAAATTCAAAGAATTCAAAATAACCTCAGCCAGAAAGTAATAAATATGGTGCATATTTGAACATGTAGAACATTCATTAAATACTAATGATGATAATAATGCCTGAAAAATGACTCTAAAAAGAACACAAAATCTCTTGTGAAACACAGTTCTTCCAGCAAAGGAAACATTCCTTTGGTGGTCACATCAATCTGTCCTTTGCAAAGGCACATAATACATCACGGCTGGCTGTCTCCTCAGGAACGCCTTGGGAACAGGGTCAGAGGGGTGTTGAAGAGGTCAGGAGAGAGGTGTTAGGTTTCTGCTACATGCAGAGAAATTTTGCACAATTCTTGCCAGATTAAGGGCACTTCTGTCTAAAATGGGCAGTTTCATCACATCAGGAACACCTCTAAATCCCTATTGTAAAAAATAAGTGAAAACTTTTTCCCCACCCTTAGGCAAAGAGTTTCACTAGCACTGTCTGAAGAAAAGAACAGTCCTTAAGTTCACCCAACCCTGAAATCTGAAAAGGCAATATTCAAGGCTGTCCCAAAGGGTTTGATGAATAATTTGCTCCTTTATTTATTATTTTTTAATGTAAGCAGCTCTGTAAACCACTGTTATCAGTGGTTATGAAAATTTTTCATACTTTATCCCTGAGTTTCAAGAGAAAAGAGGTTTATTCTATGCAGCTAAACAGAGAGAGAAGGGAAATATGGATACTACAGCTCTGAAATCCCCTGGCTGATATTTCTATTACCTGTGAAATTGCCTTTTATTGCAACGTCTAGCCTGGAAAAATTCTGGAACATCTTGTGTTATTCTTTTTATAGTTCTTTGAACAGAAGCAACTGGATCAAGCACCACAATTGAAGACAGCTTCAAAACACTCTCGCTCCCTTACTCATGCTTTTGAAAATCAGCTACCATTGGCAAGAGAATGTCAATTATTTCCTCTCTGGGATGAGGCTCAGGGTAGGAGACTGTATATATACTAACAAAAAAGAATCCCAAAAATTCAAACCCAAGAAAGCATCTTGCTGCGGGCATGTCTGTGGCACCTGGCTATAACTACACCAGTGATCAGAGTTACTCCTGCCTCTGGAGCCTCACAGCCAGCACAGTTTTTAGTGTCAGTGTGGAGAAAAATGTTTCTTATGCATTACAACTGTAGGTGAGTAGGGAATCAACACATCTTGTTACAGAATCACAGAATGCTAATGGGCTGGAATGGACCATAAAGATCACTTGGTCCCAACCCCTCCTGTGATGGGCAGGGACACCTCCCACTAGATCAGGTTGCTCAAGGCCTCACCCAACCTTGCCTTCAACACTGCCAGGGCTGGGGCATCCTCAGCTTCCCTGGGCGTCCTGTTCTGGTGCCTAAATTTCCCCTCACCTAGCTTATACCCATTACTCCTTGTCCCTCTAGTTTGTGATGAAGAGTCCCTCCCCAGCTTCCTTCTATCCCCCATCAGATACTGGAGGGCTGCAGTGAGGTCTCCACACAACCTTCCCTTCTCCAGGGTGTACAGAGCCAATTTACTCAGCCTGTCTTTGTAGGGGACATGCTTCAGCCCTCTTATCAACTTAATGTCCTCCTCTGGAGTTGCTCCAACAGTTCCATGCCCTTCTTATGTTGGGGACATCAGAGCTATCCTGCAGTTAGCATTACAGTACTTGAATTTTTAAGTGACCCAAAGTTACACCAATTCCACTTCTTTTCCCAAAGGCACTGACTACTCTCACTTGTCTGTACTTCCAGCTTTCCTACATCCATGCAGCTTCCTTAATATGTTCATATTGATAGTGGAAGTAGGGTAGGATGAGGGAGATGAAAGTTTGTAGAGGGGGTTAGCAACAATGAAGAACACTTTTAACACACTACTGTGTGAGACCTGGGAGATGTGACAAATTTCACAGCACTTGCAGGGTCCCCATTTTTCTCAGTAGTTTACCAGTACAGAGTAGCAAAATTCACTCTGATTTTGGACTGTAGCAAATGGTGTGGCAGTAGTGGTAGTGTTTGAAACTGAGTGAATTGAAATGCTGACATATTAGCTTCTCCCTCCACTCCTCTCCCACTCCATCCTCCCAGGAAATATTGCACTGGTGTGAAGTGGAAAACAAGCCTGTATCCAAGTAGTCTCAAAGTTGATCCTTCAATTACGCACATTGCAGTAACTGTTTCTGATTCTCACTGTCATATTCTCACTCAGCTAAGGTTGCATATGATTTCAACTCTGTCTTTATCCATTGACCCTCCATATTATTTGAATTTGTTTAATCAAGTGTTATTTGTGTTTCTGTAATCCATAAAACATCTACATAAAATTTAAGCAGTGTGCATAAACAGCAATGGATGACTGCCCTTAAATCCAGTATACAGATTTTTATCAGTATGACTCAGTTGTGGAGGAAATCTCTAGATAATAGTTGAATAGAAAACTAAAATCCAATTAAATCTTAAGTAGTGAGTACATAGCATGTTCAACATGTTATTTGCTACATGGCCAGTATTTAAGTTTGATCTTGTGCTCAGGAAAGTTAGTGGAAATCTTTACACTGTTTTTAATTTAATGTCTGACTATCCATTTACAGGGCATATTTGCATTTAAAAAATACTTTAGGGTCAGAATTATATCTCTCCTGCTCTGGATAAACATATGCTATATAAAACTTATAATTTTTACTGTTTTACATATGCATTTCCTCATAAAATACTTCATATGATAAGAAGTAAAGAAATCTATTCCAACAGAAGCTGTGAGGGTAAAGGTCAACACTGTGTTTACTCACACATAGAATTTGGCAAGGTAATTGGAATAAAGTCAGATACAACATAGATCAAAGTTCTATTTTATAAAATTCCATTCTTAGGGAAAGCACATCCCAGGAGAGCAGGGTGTGCAGTAGGTGTTGTTTTAGCACCAGAAAGCATTACCAGCAATATTGTCTATGGCATCTAGTTTCCTTTGCAGACACTCAATCTAAACACTATTCATTCCTTATATTATGTTTGAGAGCCACAGAATTCAAGGGAAATTGAGCAGTTAGGTCTTAAGCATAAAATCATGGTGTATCAAATTTCATTGTATCACTTTCTGCTGACCTTGAGCTGAGTCTAATGTTTGGTGAAAGTGCTTTTATAAAGATGGAAAGTTTGAAGCTGAAAGCAAGAAAAGTTGAGAATTCCTTGGTGCTTTGTTCCAGCTGCTAAAACCAGAGCTGCTGCAGCTTCTTTCTCAATTGCACTTGGCTGACCTCAGTCAGCAGACATTGTTTTTCTGTCATTGCCTTCTCTCCTACACTATATTCTTCTGCTTCATATGTTCTTTTCATACAGAACTCTATACCTCCTACAAACAAGGCATCTGTCAAGTTTCCTTCTGCAAGACAAATTTATTAAATGCTTCTCATCTCTCACAATCAGTTCTTTTATCCCTTAACCTTTTCCTGTGACTTTTAACTAAACAGCCTCTTTTCAGTTCTGACTACAGTATTGATTCAATTCCTGTCCCTTGGGTCTTTTGGGATTGTACTGCCATCAAACACCTTTTTAAAACTGCTCACTTGGTTCCTAGCCTGTTGTAGTGTGCTTCCAATTTTCATTTGTACTGTTCAGCCTCATTTTGTTAATCAGTACTCAATGGTTTAGTCCTGGTTTCCCCCTCCCCAATTGGTTTCTTCCCTGACTGGGAGTGTTGCCAGTTACTTGTCTCCACCCCCGTTGCCCTGGAGATTTTCTCAGTTGATACATTTTCCCCTCCTCCTGGGCCCTGTCCTTCACCCAAAACCCCTCCCTTTCTTCCAGAAGATTCTCCCTTCCCCGAAGGGTGATTGGACAGGGACTCAGAGCCCCTCCCATCATGCCTACCATTGGTTGTTTGTCATGTCTGTCAACAACAATTCCCCTCCTTGGTTTTCCCTCATTGGTTAATGTAATGTATCCATGTGTGTGTGTGTGCCACCCCCTTTATATACCCTTGCATTTCAGTTGTCCTGGTCTTCCCTCTGTAGACTCCCCTGGAGATAAGTAAAGCTCTGGACTGCACTACTGAGAGAGGACCTTCTTTTCTTTACACTTCTTCTCCCTTCGCCGCCCAGACCACTGCCTCCTGACGAAGGTGCTGCCCGGACATCCTGCGCGCATCTGGGTAGTGCCCCCCGCTGCTAGCTGCTGTGTGCCTTCGGCTAGCCGGCGCGACCTCCTCCCCCGCGCCCGGAGGGGAGTAGAGGAATTTCGGGACAGTAGCGCGGCACTAGCCTTAAACTTGAAAAATTTCAGCAAAACCCCAGACCTTTGCACGCACTTTTGATACATTAGGTCTTGTGCATGAAAGCTGGTAGTATACTAAGTAGCCTTGTTTCTAAATTGTTCATCTTGCCTCTAGGCAGGGGAATAGAAAGCCTTAGGTCCTTTTTTATTGTGTTTTACAAGATTCTTCCTTCTTTTATGTTTATGATTGTTGCCGTACTAGCTGATCATTTTTTGCCTCTCTGTAAGTACTGGCCAAGTGCTGGCACTCTTGCAGTCTGTTGGATTTTCTGAGGAATAAGGGATTGGCCACATGCAGTGAATGGAGAGAAAGGAAGAGAGAAAGAAGGTTATAAATTTTCAAATGGAGACTTTTCTGGCTAAAGAAAATACAAGCAAAATTCTTCTTGAATCAGAACAGTTACTCTACTGGAATTATCTGCCCTTTCATTATTTATCTGGATTTCAGCAGTTTTTTGACTGTATCTAATTAAGATTAATATTTGGATGAATATATCCTCTGGAGTAATTTTAATTGTATTTTTGGGTTTTTAACATATCTGTAGTAAAATGGTAGAAACTGATAAAATCTGCTGCTGTCAGTTGCTTATTCAGGTTTTCTGACAATAGAGAGGGCTGCTTAAGAGACAGCTGCAGAAGCTGAGCCTTGCATTAGAAACTAGAAAGTCCTGAGTAATTACTCTTTACTTTGGAATGATTACTCTTTTTTTCTTTTCCCTCTGCTGCCAGGCAGTACAGCCATGTTCTAATTCTTTACCATGACTTAGTAGATGAAATCTCATAATCAAAACTAGCCAGCTTTCCATGTGCCCTATCCCAAAGAGAAATGTTGGGCTGATGCGGAGACTACTGACTGCTACTTTATCTACACTTTGCACCCACTACATCTACACATCTACACCCGCTGCAGTCAACCATACTGGTGTGAAGAGGGAGAAGCTTCATTACAGCAAAGAGAAATTCTGCTGGTTTAAATCAGTCCAATTAAGAACATAATTCAGCTAATCATTGATTTGCCTTTAAGTGTTGCCTTTTGCATGTGGCAAATGTTCCAAATTATTCTTCTATAAATGAAGATTGCACTTACATTGCCAGCACGCTATTTTCTTTCTGCCACTTCTGGTTTGCCAAAGGAACAGTGGGAGAGAGACATGCTCATGACAGCAAATATTTTTGAAATTTAATATCTTCATAATCGCATAGTCTGCAGGAAAGAAAAAAAGAAAATGTCCACAGCCATAGTGTAAGTGTCATGTCAGCAGTCTCCATCAGTGTCTAACAGATTAAACATATGCTATTTTGGTATCACAGGATTGTTCTTATACTTTAAAAGTTTACTGGTTAGATTTGCTTATTTAACAGCAACAACTTACTTTTTTAAATTATTTTTGTATCCAGCTTTTATTCTTTTTTGCTTTTAGATTCAATACATTTATAGGAAAATTTTTCTTCTGAGAATTTGCAGGTAGATGCATAATATATACTGGCAAATCCACATGTGTTGACAGTAATTATGTTTACTGTGTGTAACAGAGGCAAATTAAAATTGTATAGAGGTTGCAAAACTAGCACAGCATGTACTATTAGCAGAAACTCATTTTGCTGGGAAACAGATGGAGAAATATGCAGCCACTTGCTTACATGCACATTAGCAATTGCACATGTTTGCAAAGGAGAAGTTTATAGACAAGGATTGCACAGTTGTGTCTATACCTGCCTGTGCATTAATACCTCTGGATAATTTCTTCATGGGGTGAAATTTGGAGTTTTTCTAGTTTCATTCTTATAATAAGATTAAAAACAAAACACTAAGATCATGGATTTTTTTTTTTTATTCTGGTCTTTTCTTTGTTACTATAAATTTTTTTTTAGATGTTATGGAAGTCTGGTGTCAAAAAATGCCAAGTACACATTCATTTAATGTAAAGCAGTTATATGATTAGAAATATACAGGCTGTTATTTGTAGTAGCACTAACACTCAAAAGGGTATCAGTGACCGTACCTCCATATAACTTCATAGAAAGAATGTAAGGCAAAGAAAGTAAGTACTAGCTAAAAATAAATTGGATTTGTAATGCAGTCCAGCATTGAAAGCTGTTGATGCATTTCACGAAGCTACTGAGAGTCCCTCAGAAGGCTTTCTGGAAGCAGCCAGAGATCACTTCTGTTAGGCATTAAGTGGAAAGTGCCTCAGTTTCCTGCCAAACTTCATTGCACTTCTGTCTGAAGTGTTGGACCATGAGGCTGCTGCTACCTTTGTTCTCATCTTGCACTGCTCTATGAACTGTCCATTTTGTGCAGCATGATAAAGCTCCTTTTCATGTTTTCTGCTTTTGTAGCTGAGCAGACACAAAAATCCTACGAATTCATTCCCCTACTCCCTTGTCTCCCCCTTCTCCTCCCCCCTCCACCCTCTTCCCCTGTATAAGTCTTTGGAATTTGATTTTATAAGCTCTATGATTTAATTTTAATTTTTTTCCATGATATTTTGACATTTTCATACAGAAAGGCAGTCCAGGGTGCATTTTATCCTCAAAAATATTTGTTGAAATAACAATTCATATGACTGACCAAGAAGATATGCCACCTCTGGAAAAATTAAATCAGCAGCCTTAGTTTGCAGCTGGAGAAAAAACTGTTTGGAGGGAAACTGCTTTTCTGAGACAAAATCAAAGGCAGTGTAGAGGCAGCCAAATTGGAGTAATACAGAGACCCTGATCCTAGTAAAAACAAGTCCTGCATATTAAGAACCTCTAGTACTTGAACCATGTCCTCTGCTGAAATTTGGATTCAAGCAGAATACTTTTTGCTGGCTCCTCACTTCCTGGGGACTCATTCCCTGTGATAACAGCCCTTACCTGTCCCTGCACTAGTCTCTCATTCATTACCTGCTTTGCTAGGCTCTTATGTTTTAAACATATTTAGGTCTCACTTCATAATAAAGCTGGGCTGTTCAAAGGACACTTACTTTTGGGGGTATTGCAGGGAATGTGACCCCCTCTGCTCTTGGTGCTTATATTAGGACAGCCCAGGACTGTGCACTGGGCACAGATCTCCTGGCCTTGGCCTCTCCCAGTAAAATTTTCTGCAAAGAATGACACTTGAAGTGAGTTATGAACTATTTATCCCCAAAAACTTACCTTTTTTTGGTATTTACAGGCAAGCCCTATGAAGAGCGACTGGAGCTGGGAGTGAGTGAGCTGGGGTTGTTTAGCCTGGAGAAAAGGAGACTCAGAGGAGACTTTATCACTCTCTGCAACTGCCTAATATGTGGTTGTAGTCAGGTGGGAGTTGGTGTCTTCTCCCACTTGACCAGTGACAGGACAGGAAGATACAACCTCAAGCTGCACCAGGCAAAGGTTAGTCTAGATATTAGAAAAAAAATTATTCTTAGAGTGGTCCAGCATTGGAATTGGCTGCCCAGAGAGGTAATTGAGTCACTGTCCCTGGAGGTGTTTAAGAAAGACTTGGTGAGGTGCTCAGTGCCATGGTTTAGCTGATAAGGTAATGGTAGGTCACAGCTCGGACTCCATGATCTCAAAGGTCTTTTCCAACATAGTTGATTTTGTGATTCTGTGACTGTTTAAAGGTGTATTGGTTTGGAATGGGTTAAGTCTTCATATTATGTGCCACATTCTGGAGTGAGTTAAATTATAGTGATCCAAAATGACATAATTGCTCCATATATCAGGGTGGTTCACTAAGGCCAAGGAAGATTCTGTTCCACAAATTAAAAAACAGATTTAAAGAAGAACAAATTTAAAAGGCTGAGGCCTTGTTGATGTTGTCAGCAGCAATATTAGTGCAAACATTGCATTGAAAAATGAGAAATCTAATGTTAATCATTTTAGAACACTACATACCATACTTTTCCAAATGCTTTTTTTGACCTCTGGCACTGATTTTTTCTCCCTTGATTGCCAGTTAGCATTCTTAAATGATGGTGAAGCAGAAGTTCTGGTGAATTCAGGGTTCATACTCAGCAGCAATACTATTTTCTTCTAATGCATCGAGAAATGCTGAATCAAAGACCCAAAAATGAGTCAGGGCAGGATGTAGCTGGGAGTGATGCTCAGGACAGGCAGCAGCAGTATTTTCCCCACCAAGTGATACAGATGAATCATAAACTGAAGCTATTGGCTTTGAAGGATTTTAACAGCCTTCTTTAGCCCTCAGGTTAACCCTGTTCTAATCATTCAGTCTTCTTTAACCTAAGATGCTCAAAACTGTGGTGAAACATTTGAAGCATAGAATCATCTAAGTTAGAAAAGAGGCCATCACCACCTTTGACTGATCATGACGTTGTCAGTTAAACCACAGGGCCATGTCCAGTTGTTTCTTGGACACTTCCAGAGATGGTGACTCACCATTTCATTGGGCAGCCTGTTCCAATGCTTAAAATGGACTTCACCCTTTCCATGAAGAAACTCTTCCCGAGTTCCTTCTCAGCTTGAACCTCCCCTGACTCTTCTTGAGGCTGAGCTTGTCCTACCTCTTGATGCCTGGAAGAAAAGGGCAACCCTCCACTACCTTTCAGGCCATTGTAGAGAGTGACAAGGTCTCCCCCGAGCCTCCTTTTCCTCAGGCTCTAAACAACCCCAGCCCTCAGCCACTCCTCAGATGACTCCCTCTCTAAATGCTTTACCAGCTCCATGACCCTTCTCTGGACATGCCCCAGCACCTCAATGTCCTTCCTGAATTGAGGGGCCCAGAGCTGGGCACAAAATACTTGAAGTGTGGCCTCACCAGTGCTCAGTAAAGGGAGCAATCACTGCCCCGGTCATGCTGGACTCTCTATTTTTGATAGAAGCCAGGATACCAATGGCCTTGTTGGCCATCTGGGCACATGCTGGCTCATGCTCAGCTGCTGTCAACCAGCACCACCAGGTCCTTTTCCACCAGACAACTTTTTAGCCATTCTGTCCCAAGCCTGTAGCACTGCCTGGGGTTGTTGTGGCCTAAGTGTAGGACTCTACACCTCACCTTGTTGAACATCATACAATTGTCCTCAGCCCATCAATCCCAGATCCCTCTGAAGAGCCTTCCTACTCTCCTGCAGATCAACACTCCTGCCTAATTTAGTGTTGTCTACAAAGTTACTGGGGTGCACTTGATGTCCTCATCCAGATCATCAATAAATATACTGAACAGGACTGGCCCAATACTGAGCCCTGCCTAATCCTGCTAGAGACTGCCCACCAACTCCACGAAGCACCATTCAGCACCACTCTCTGGGCCCAGCCATCCAGCCAGTTTTTAACCCAGGTGAGTGCACCTGTCAGTCATAATCATTAATTAATATTTGGTTAAAATTAATTGCAGTAGTTGCCCATACTTGGTACAGGATACATGTATGACTAGTCCTAGAAAATCTTTTATGCCATATGTCTCTGCCATAGCTCCTATACACACTCACAATTTCATGTTTACAAATAGAATATTGGCTAAAGCAAAGGCATAAACTTTTCATTTCATGAGGAAAATGTTCAGTGGTTTCAGCTTTTCTAAAGAATAGGATCTTCCAGTAAACTTTTGATTAATTTTTAGTCAATTGCCAGCTGTATGCCATTTCCTTAATTTCTGTGTCCAAATCAAGTAGTTGATGTTGGCCTATAGAACCTACTCCTTGCTGAATGTGCACTTCTTTCTTCCTGCATTACTACATTTACTACATTTGAGTCTTCTCAAGGAAAATCAGAGGGACTTGAGCAGTCTCAAAAAAAAAAAAAAAAAAAAAAGATCTTCAGCTGTGTGGAATGTTTTTAGCCTTTGTTTTGACAGACCATGAATCAGGGAACCTTAAAGGAAAGGTATGTCATTTGTTGCAGTCTTCTCTGAACATGACAGTAGGTGGGACAGCATTTTTAAAAAACAAAGTCTACATGATTTATTAAGTTTTGAAAAGTGTGCATCAGTTCAAGGTCCATACATCAAACATATTTAGCTAATAATAAAATGCCTTCTTAAGTAAGAAGCTTCTTGAAGGAGTACAATGCACTATGTGCTTTGACTTCCGTGTGCTTCTAGGACTATGAAACTCTAGCTTACCTAAAAATGCTCCAAAATGCATAGTATTTTTGGAGATAAATTTATTGAGATAAGAATAATTGCTAAAATAGTTTACTTACTTCACATAAATTCAAATGCACCAAAATGCAATGAGAAAACTTTGTTAACTTCACCTGGGGATCCAGGAAGAGATTCTCTGTAGCTGCTTTGTCATTTTTGGTGGTTTCCTCCATGATTTATGCAAATAAAGCAATAAATTCTACTTCCCTGTACTAATATAAAAAATTAATTGCCTTGTCAGAGACAATATATCTTCAAGATCCAGATAATATATTTACCTTCTGACTTTTATTGACCTCAAATTTATAGAAATCCATGAACACTTTTAAATTCAGCCTACTGTGAGAACTTTGATCCTACAGAGTTAGGATATTTGGCCACAAAACTTAGCCAAGTATCATTAAAAGCCTCTTCTTAGAAGAAAAATAAGATGAAAAAAAAGGAGAATATGAGGAAAAAAAATTTCACTTTATGTGTGACTGAGTGCTGACAGAGGCTGCCCAGAGAGGTTGTATAGTCTTCACCCTTGGTCCTGGGCAACTGGTTGTAGGAAGCTCTGCTTGAGCAGGAAGAATTAGACATGATAATGCTTAGGGGGTCCCTTTCAACCTTCTTTTTATGATTGTATTTGAGTATGCAGAGATTTTTCATACTTGCTTTTGAAAAGCTTCTAAATTGAAAGCTGAATAAGTTAACTTTTGCCATAATTTCACTGTCATTCCACCAAAGTGAAAGCTCATCTTGTAAGATAATTATTTCAGCTAGCTGCACCTATGAGCACTTTTAACTCGTAGCGAAGAAAAATGCTGGTGGAGGCCACACAGAGGTTTATATTTGTGTTTTGTTTGCACTAACATATCCCAGGCAGAAAATGCCATATGGAAAGCATGGGGAGAAGGGAGTAGCTAGTCTTCTGAGATGAATCTTCATGAAATTACATTTCTTGGAAGAATACCAGGGAATGCTGCAAATAAAGCACAGCATATGTGTAAAGATGCTGTTGTCTAGACCACTAAGGATTAGGTGTTCCTTCTTCTTTTTTCAAAGCAATGCTGTCTTCTCTGAAAGATGAAGCTCAGTCCCCAATATGTATTTAGTGGCTGTAAAGAAAACAACTTCCCATGGCATTTATTAGTTGAACTCTGTTTTTAAAAACAAAAGCAGACTGAGCATGCCAGATCTTAATGCTATGAGAGCTCATGCTCATTTCTGTGTGCTTGACTTCCCCTGGGCCTCATGCAAATACAACCTGACACCACTTGTTTGCAGCATTCTTCATTCTGCTAGCTTGACGAAGGAGTGTTTTTCATAGTTAATAGTAATTAACTGGGCAAAACAAAAATAACTTTGAGGAAGCTCTTTTACTTTTTTGAAGTAATGAAGGAAATTTGTGCATTTTCTAAAGAAATGCGCAGACCCACCCAATCAAGTCACTGAAGCACAGGGAGTGGATCCAGGTGTCATTCTCAAAAGCACAGTCCCTACACAATTCTGATTGAGTGCAGTTTGGTCTTTTTCTCACGTCTCAGATGAAGAACATTATTAGTTCTCTCTTGTAATTAGCTTTGAATATTTTTGACTCTATTCTCCCCTCTTTTTTTTCCCCCCACTGGAAGAGAGTAGAGCTTTATTTTCTTTTTTCTTACACAAGTCCAAATACTGTCTCTCAAGGTGACTAAAATGCCGTTGTCCTAAATGGACATGCCTGAGTTTAGTCACTATAGATTTCTTCTGATATTTTCCTGATTTTCCATGGGTGGCACTACGGCAACTCACCAATGTTTATCCACAAAACCTTAAGTAATTATTCCCAAAATATTTCCATAACAAACAAATAAAAAAAAAAAAGCTCTGAAAATATACCGTGGGGTCTAGAGATATTTAATGAAAGTACCATCTGAAAATTGGCACCTCAAAAGATTTGCAAATGAGAAATAACCAATTTCTAACCAAGGCTAGAAATTCCTAATTAAGAATTTTCAATAATTAATGCAGCATAGTAAAAATATTTCCAGAATTCCTTCCCAGAGCCTCCAGCTTGGTGCTTTTAGTAAAATTAGTAAATTCCTTTTTTTTTTTTTTCCTAATTTTAACACAGAAACTCAGACCTTTTAATTATGTCACTGCTTTGCTAAAACAGCAGTTTCTTAAAAGCAGTCATTAGGGCTGACACAGAGTGACTTTATAGCAGAAAATGATTAGTGAATTAGGTCAATCCCTTAATAAATGTCCACTGTGGGGTTCGCAGGATATGCTCTGTTTGGTTGGTGAAGCATCTAAATGCATTCCAGTTAAAAAGTACTGTTGTCCAAAGACTTGTCTACCAGATTCAGCTGTGTCTGCAATGTAAACAAAATGATGTTGAGAGCTGGAACAACCTTAAAGAGTCAAGACTGAGATCAAATTCAGAACTAGTCACTATTTTCCTACTAGGCATCCACATATGAGTGATCATGCAATGATACAAGATTCAGCATTTTAAACAACACAATAATTAGGAAAAGACAATTGTAGAACAGATTTGCAGCTATAGAGAACTGTGGTTGTAAAACAGATGATTCATTCTGTGAAATTGTACTAAAAATACTTGTATGAAGAATTTTCCTTTGTGCACAGTTCACAATAGCTGCTAATTATTTAGGAGTTGATACCTAGACAAATTATCACATCATAAATCTACATACCATGTTATTATTAACTGTAAATTTTTTGTGAAGTAAATGGAAGCAAGTTGGTTGAAACTTTTAGTAGCTGAATGACACTTTCAGCTTACATGGATATTTAACACCCGGATCTCTACTGTGAGTTGGAACATGAAGGTGGAATTATTAATTTCTTTTTACAGTAATTGAAAGTAACTTACTCAATTAACTTGTAGACTTAACATTTTAAAAATGGAAAATACTCAGCTCATTCTTAGAGAATGCAGAATAGCAAACTGGCCAGATGCTTGGAGACCATGGCTTCTGTAACTTTCCTATGCCATTTTTTTCCCTCCCTCATTCTAGACATACCACATCATTACACAATTTTTTTCAAAGCTTCTTTTCATAGTGAATGTGCATCTTTGTTAGTGGGTCCACACTCAACATGGTGCAAGTAAAGTTTCTGAGTAAGAGGTTGCTGTGAATTTTTCAGTAGTTGTATGCTGCCTCTGATTTATCCACAATTAAGCAGGTGTTCCTAGTTTAGGAATTTTTGGGGTTTTTATTTGGTTGGTTGGTTGGTTTTGGTTTTTTTTTTTGGTTTTTTTTTTTTTTTTTGGGGGGGGGGGGGGTGGCTCTTTTTTGTTTTGTTTTGTTTTTTTTTTCCACCTGCTATTTTGTTTTAAAAAGTTGTGTGACTAGGATCTCCTAGAAATCAACAGGGAGACACAGAGAGCAATTGAACATGTGTGACAAGAGATCTGTCAATGATGCAGGTAGAATAAATCACTTCCTGAGGAGCTAATCTCTCTCCTGGCTGCAGGGTAATGCTTGAGAACTCTGACAGGTCACCACAACTTTGGGCAGCCACAGCTGTTTAGGTCAATCACACATGTTAAGTATCAGGTCAGAACTTGCCCCTTGCAGCAGCCACTAGTAGGCTCTGCCGAACTTCCTTCTTCAGAATATGGTCTTATGGAAATGTCATAACAGCTCTCTGGAGTAGCAGAAACAAAGAAAGAAGTGCATCAGCCATTGTGAATACTCAGCAGTGGAAAAGAGAACAAGGTAAAGAATGTCGTCATGCTACTGTAATTTACAGTGCATCCTGAACTTTCTGTGAGGTTTCAGTGCCCTCCTCAAAGTGGGTATGATAGAGTGGGGAATGTTGTGATAAGGTCACAAGGTTGCACAGAAAAGCTGTGGAAACTCCACTGCTGGAGGTACCAAAATGACAAATTAAGCCTAACACTGAAGGTGACTCTCCTGAGCAGGATTTTGGACCAAAAGACATCTAAAAGTCACCTGAAACTTGAATTATGCTATGATGAAAGGTAAGGGACAGTATCTGTATGAGGAAAAAAAAAAGTTAAGTTTAGTCTCTTCAAATCTGGCAAATTTGGGAGACACAGTGATTTTAAAAACCATGAACAGCTTTATAGAGGTTGGATGGACAAACAACTGTTTCCCTTTTCCACTCTAAGGGGGGGAGATCTGAAACTATGTGCATGCTGCTGGTCTAAAATGAAGAGGAGGGGACAGGACTTCTTCACAGAGCGGACAACAGACCTGTGGAACCCTGCTAAATCACACAGCCATTGTGAAAAAGTTCAGATCAGGGGGACACAGAATACATATTTGAGAGATATATCCACTGACAGTTCCTAAATATGCACCATTACATTTGGTTAAAGAAGCCAATGATGTGACCCTCGCTGGTGGCCTGGAAAGTATTAGAAGGAGCTGCCAAATATGGTTGGCTTGTTCTTACTCTTTCTTGCGCGCTGATGGCCATTGCTCGAGACAGGTTTGTGGGCTGAAAAACCCTTAGTTTAAAGCAAAGCACACACTCTTGCATAGTTTTGGACCAACAGTAAGGAGTCCTTGTTTTTTATCCCTTCCTGGCAAAATGACTTTTTTTCATAATGGCTGGCACTGGCCACTCAAATATATGTTAGTCTTTAGATTCACTACCTCTTGGCTAACTGAAATGGGAATCCACAGTAGACTTTAATATTTAAGAGCATAAATACCCAAAAAAGTAATAGCACTCTCAGAACAGTTTGTTCAAAAGTAAATTAAAAATACAGTATAAAAAATCAACTGTGGGATGATTTCTTAAGTATTAGGTTATCCAAGGGCATTCTTCATACTTATGTAAAGTTGCAGAATGGCTGGACATAAAAGACACATGGATGATTCAGAATATTTCATGGCCGAAGTGCAAGCCATCGAAAGGCATGGGATGGCATCAAGTGCAGGGACATGGAGCAAAGATAGCCCAATTGGTCGCCATTGAAATCGCAAGATTCCGTTTCCCTTCCCGAAAGGAAATTTCATTTCCTTTCGGGAAGGGAAACGGAATCTTGCGAACCCAAAAAGAAAGGCTTACAAAGCCTCTGGAAAGGAGAGAGATTCAAATGAAATGCAACCGAAAAAAATGCAAAAATCCCAGAAAACTGGGACATGGACAGCCTACCCGAAAATGGTCTGGGAGGCAATGAGGTGCCGTGCAAAGGAGCAAAACATGCCAAAACGAAGCTCACAGATGTTGCAACATCAGGAGAAAAATCCAAGAGGAGGACACAACTTAGTGGGGAAGATATCTGAGACAAGGTAAGGATACTAAAAAAAAATAAAAAAATCGTGGCAGAAGTGAAAGCCATCAAAAAGCTTGGGATGGCATCAGCTGAAGAGATATGGAGCACTGCTTGCCAAGATTGATCGCCATTGAAATCCTGCAAACAGCAAAGAAGGACTGACAAACACTCGGGAATGGAGTAACCATCAAAGGAAATGCAATTGAAGGGAAAAAAAAAAAAAATTGGGAGATTTGGTGACTACAAGAAAATGGACCAGGATTCCATGCGGTGCAGTGCAAAGGACCAAAACATGGCAAAAGTAAGCTCACAGAGGGGGCAAAATCAGGAGAAAAAATCAAGAAGGAAGACACAACTTTGATGGGAGGATGTGAGAGACGTGGCATGGCTACTGAAGAAAAAAAGAAAAAAGCAAAAAATTTCATGGCCGAAGTGCAAGCCATCGAAAGGCATGGGATGGCATCAAGTGCAGGGACATGGAGCAAAGATAGCCCAATTGGTCGCCATTGAAATCGCAAGATTCCGTTTCCCTTCCCGAAAGGAAATTTCATTTCCTTTCGGGAAGGGAAACGGAATCTTGCGAACCCAAAAAGAAAGGCTTACAAAGCCTCTGGAAAGGAGAGAGATTCAAATGAAATGCAACCGAAAAAACCGCAAAAATCCCGGAAAACTGGGACATGGACAGCCTACCCGAAAATGGTCTGGGAGGCAATGAGGTGCCGTGCAAAGGAGCAAAACATGCCAAAACGAAGCTCACAGATGTTGCAACATCAGGAGAAAAATCCAAGAGGAGGACACAACTTAGTGGGGAAGATATCTGAGACAAGGTAAGGATACTAAAAAAAAATTAAAAAATCGTGGCAGAAGTGAAAGCCATCAAAAAGCTTGGGATGGCATCAGCTGAAGAGATATGGAGCACTGCTTGCCAAGATTGATCGCCATTGAAATCCTGCAAACAGCAAAGAAGGACTGACAAACACTCGGGAATGGAGTAACCATCAAAGGAAATGCAATTGAAGGGAAAAAAAAAAAAATTGGGAGATTTGGTGACTACAAGAAAATGGACCAGGATTCCATGCGGTGCAGTGCAAAGGACCAAAACATGGCAAAAGTAAGCTCACAGAGGGGGCAAAATCAGGAGAAAAAATCAAGAAGGAAGACACAACTTTGATGGGAGGATGTGAGAGACGTGGCATGGCTACTGAAGAAAAAAAAAAAAAAAGCAAAAAATTTCATGGCCGAAGTGCAAGCCATCGAAAGGCATGGGATGGCATCAAGTGCAGGGACATGGAGCAAAGATAGCCCAATTGGTCGCCATTGAAATCGCAAGATTCCGTTTCCCTTCCCGAAAGGAAATTTCATTTCCTTTCGGGAAGGGAAACGGAATCTTGCGAACCCAAAAAGAAAGGCTTACAAAGCCTCTGGAAAGGAGAGAGATTCAAATGAAATGCAACCGAAAAAACCGCAAAAATCCCGGAAAACTGGGACATGGACAGCCTACCCGAAAATGGTCTGGGAGGCAATGAGGTGCCGTGCAAAGGAGCAAAACATGCCAAAACGAAGCTCACAGATGTTGCAACATCAGGAGAAAAATCCAAGAGGAGGACACAACTTAGTGGGGAAGATATCTGAGACAAGGTAAGGATACTAAAAAAAAAATAAAAAAATCGTGGCAGAAGTGAAAGCCATCAAAAAGCTTGGGATGGCATCAGCTGAAGAGATATGGAGCACTGCTTGCCAAGATTGATCGCCATTGAAATCCTGCAAACAGCAAAGAAGGACTGACAAACACTCGGGAATGGAGTAACCATCAAAGGAAATGCAATTGAAGGGAAAAAAAAAAAATTGGGAGATTTGGTGACTACAAGAAAATGGACCAGGATTCCATGCGGTGCAGTGCAAAGGGCCAAAACATGGCAAAAGTAAGCTCACAGAGGGGGCAAAATCAGGAGAAAAAATCAAGAAGGAAGACACAACTTTGATGGGAGGATGTGAGAGACGTGGCATGGCTACTGAAGAAAAAAAGAAAAAAGCAAAAAATTTCATGGCCGAAGTGCAAGCCATCGAAAGGCATGGGATGGCATCAAGTGCAGGGACATGGAGCAAAGATAGCCCAATTGGTCGCCATTGAAATCGCAAGATTCCGTTTCCCTTCCCGAAAGGAAATGAAATTTCCTTTCGGGAAGGGAAACGGAATCTTGCGAACCCAAAAAGAAAGGCTTACAAAGCCTCTGGAAAGGAGAGAGATTCAAATGAAATGCAACTGAAAAAACCGCAAAAATCCCGGAAAACTGGGACATGGACAGCCTACCCGAAAATGGTCTGGGAGGCAATGAGGTGCCGTGCAAAGGAGCAAAACATGCCAAAACGAAGCTCACAGATGTTGCAACATCAGGAGAAAAATCCAAGAGGAGGACACAACTTAGTGGGGAAGATATCTGAGACAAGGTAAGGATACTAAAAAAAAATTAAAAAATCGTGGCAGAAGTGAAAGCCATCAAAAAGCTTGGGATGGCATCAGCTGAAGAGATATGGAGCACTGCTTGCCAAGATTGATCGCCATTGAAATCCTGCAAACAGCAAAGAAGGACTGACAAACACTCGGGAATGGAGTAACCATCAAAGGAAATGCAATTGAAGGGAAAAAAAAAAAAATTGGGAGATTTGGTGACTACAAGAAAATGGACCAGGATTCCATGCGGTGCAGTGCAAAGGGGCAAAACATGGCAAAAGTAAGCTCACAGAGGGGGCAAAATCAGGAGAAAAAATCAAGAAGGAAGACACAACTTTGATGGGAGGATGTGAGAGACGTGGCATGGCTACTGAAGAAAAAAAGAAAAAAGCAAAAAATTTCATGGCCGAAGTGCAAGCCATCGAAAGGCATGGGATGGCATCAAGTGCAGGGACATGGAGCAAAGATAGCCCAATTGGTCGCCATTGAAATCGCAAGATTCCGTTTCCCTTCCCGAAAGGAAATTTCATTTCCTTTCGGGAAGGGAAACGGAATCTTGCGAACCCAAAAAGAAAGGCTTACAAAGCCTCTGGAAAGGAGAGAGATTCAAATGAAATGCAACCGAAAAAAACGCAAAAATCCCGGAAAACTGGGACATGGACAGCCTACCTGAAAATGGTCTGGGTGGCAATGAGGTGCCGTGCAAAGGAGCAAAACATGCCAAAACGAAGCTCACAGATCTTGCAACATCAGGAGAAAAATCCAAGAGGAGGACACAACTTAGTGGGGAAGATATCTGAGACAAGGTAAGGATACTAAAAAAAAATAAAAAAATCGTGGCAGAAGTGAAAGCCATCAAAAAGCTTGGGATGGCATCAGCTGAAGAGATATGGAGCACTGCTTGCCAAGATTGAGCGCCATGGAAATCCTGTAAACAGCAAAGAAGGACTGACAAACACTCGGGAATGGAGTAACCATCAAAGGAAATGCAATTGAAGGGAAAATAAAAAATTGGGAGATTTGGTGACTACAAGAAAATGGACCAGGATTCCATGCGGTCCAGTGCAAAGGGCCAAAACATGGCAAAAGTAAGCTCACAGAGGGGGCAAAATCAGGAGAAAAAATCAAGAAGGAAGACACAACTTTGATGGGAGGATGTGAGAGACGTGGCATGGCTACTGAAGAAAAAAAAAAAAAAAAGCAAAAAATTTCATGGCCGAAGTGCAAGCCATCGAAAGGCATGGGATGGCATCAAGTGCAGGGACATGGAGCAAAGATAGCCCAATTGGTCGCCATTGAAATCGCAAGATTCCGTTTCCCTTCTCATCTCTCAGAACATTTTGTTCAAATTACTTCTTGTCAGACAGTAATTCTATTTACCAGTAGAACAGGAGATTAATGGGTTTGGAATGATGAGACAATAAAACTAAAATTATGTATCATTTTATTTTGAATAATATTGCCATAACAGAACTCCTTTATCTCCTTGCCTTTTATTGTTTTAATATAAAAGTATTTCCAGGGTAATATATTTTCTAACTTTCATTAAACATATACCTTTGGTTTTTCAGAAAATGGATGGAAAACTGATATAACTCTTATAAAGCTATACTTTTCTTGCTGTCTCCCAAACATCAGAATTTAATTTAATAAATTCTTTTAAGTTCTTTAAATAGAATAGTGGATGGGAATAAAAGTGTTAAAGAAGCAGTGAGCCAGCTAAACACTCCAACCTCTCCCTCTGGCTCTAGTACTGCCTATGGACACCATGGGGAAACTGCTGGTTACTGGCATGCAGATAGTGAGCTATTGTTATTCAGACTGTTTCTTGGTTCCTTGAATCCACACTGCATCTAAACCTTGCAGATTCTTTCTGCTTTTCAAAGATATGGCTCTTTTATAAGCTTTCATCCCCTCAAATTAAAAGTTCATTTCCCACCTGAATTAGTACATTTGTTTTTTTATTCCCATCTAGACAAATAGAATTTTTTCTTATTAATGCTACTCCAGTACAACTATTGCAAACTCAAATTTTCTTAAACCACTCAAAGTTCTTTCTCTGTTTGGATCCTTTTACTGCTTTCTGTTTCTGTATTCTAACAGCTGTAGCTTAAGCATATTCCCTTTTCAGGCCCTTCACAGCCAATCCCCATTTTGGATGTCATTTTTGACACTGTCAAAATACCCTCTTGTCATTTTTGATTTGTTGCTGGAAAGTTCTATTACTGTTTCTAATGAGCCCTGGCCTTGTCACCTGTTATTTCCAACAGTATGTTAATTCTTCCTGTTTTTTCATGTTACTGCTTTTCTATGGAAGGACCTCGCTAGAAGTCAAATCATTGCTTTCCTGTAAGTTTCTCCTTGGGATTCTCTTCTATGCTAATACCTGCAGAAAATCTGACACCTCCTCAGCCAACAGGGTGATTCATATAATTTTGTCCTCTTAAGTTCTCTTATATCTGATTTATCTTTCTTTGCAATGTTTAATATTACATATCTTTCTTTGGCATAGCATTTTTCTTGTTCTGTTCCTGGCTATGATCTGTTCTGTTAACTGGCTATGATCAAGACTAAAATTTCAAAAGTAGACAGACATAAGCAAGAAAATCAGAAAACAAAGGAATCAAATACTGAAACACACACATGCTTTTTTCACATAGCAATTATCAGCATTTCTAGAAGTCTTGGAATCTTCATTTTGAACATGGCATGAGAAAATTTCAGTGCTGAGATCACCAGAAATATCTGCTCTTCAGATTTGAAAAGGAAGGTTTTCAAAACTATGATTTAAATGATTTCCATTTGCAAGGGCAAACACTGCCACATCCTATCAATGGAAACCGGACAAATGCAAAAAACTAATAATCAAAGCAAAAGAATAGTTCTATGCAGGTATGAGAATACCTACATTTAATGTTTTAATTTTTCAATTTCCTTAGCACTATAAGAGCCAGATAAATCACCATTGCTTTTATTTACTGCTGGTACTCCGGTCATGCCTCATAACCGTTTCCCAAAGAGCAAATGAGTGTGTGGGCAGATCAAATGCTAAGCCAATGCACCTGAGTGCCCCAATATTCAACTTCATAAGCATAATACAGTCAAAGCTCCACAATGATGTAATTGACAGCATCACTAAAGAGCCAAAGAAAATAAATTATATACCTGCTGATACTCTTAGGCCAAAATATATTCAGGAAAAATTCTTCAAAGCCAGATCAGTACTGCAAAATGCATTAATTATTAGTAACATGTCAAGTAAGTATTTGTTTTGCGTCACTACACGTTAAAAGTAGATCCACACGCTATCAGCTTCCTCCCATTTTTCACTGGCAGTCGTGAGATGTTACTTTATTGCCGCGCTGCTGCGTCGAGTGCACTCTACTCCCCTAGCAGTGGGGAGGAGGCAGCGCCGGCTAGCTGTGAGCACTGGCAGCAGCTAGCAGCGGGGGGAACTACCCTCGTAGGGAGCAGCAAAGAAATGGAGAAGCCAAAAGAAAAGACGGTCTTAAGCCAGGTGGTGCAGTCCAGAGGTTTTATTGTCTCCAGGGAGATCCACGAGGGTAGACCAAGAGGAACTAAGAACACCTGTATATAAAGGGGGTGGCACACAGACATTGATACATTACACTAACCAATGGGGGAAGACTACAGAGTGGGGTGATATATGACTGACATAGACCAAAACCAATGAGACACGGACTAGGGAGGGGCCCGGGGTTCCCGTCCAATCACCCTCAGGGGAAGGGAGAAGTTTCTGGAAGAGTGGGCGGGGTTTCAGGAGATGGACAGGGCCCGGGAGGGGAGAAAATGTAACAAGTGGGGCTGTTGCTAAGGGAACAGGGGTGGAGACAAGGGCTTGGCAGCTTGCCCAGAACTGGAGGGAACCAACTCAGGGAGAGGGGGAAACCGGGGCTGAACCATCAACATAGGCTTGGGATTACAAACCGGGGAAAACATTATAAACTGGGGAGAAGTAATACAAATGGGGGGAACAATACAAATGAAACTGAACGCACACCACAACACTTTATGATTACATTAATTTTACTTGTTTGTGCTGTTCTTTAAAAATGATCATCTGGACTAAATGCAGTCATGTTTTTTGGTCAAAATGACCATGGCTACAGCTCCTCCCTCCCAGTCCCCTATCTTTAGCTCTAGATTTCCTTGGGTCCTTGCATGTTGGGTATGTAAGGTCACTTTGCCAGTGTGCCATACTCCCTGCCATGGGACAGCTGCTTCCATGCTCAGCCCAGGCAAAGAGGGCATCCCTTTTGCACACAGAAAGCAGCACTAATTGAGGTACTTAAGGAAAATCTGTGAAGAAAACGTAGGCATTTGTGGCCTTTAGGCACCTCAGGAAGCTAGAGAGGGTGTTTGTTTCTTTATCTTGGAGTTAGGAACATCAATGATAATTTGTATGGTTACATACTTTTTTTTGATCTTATCCTTTAACACATTACAAAGGCCCGAGATTTGTTTAATCATCTTTTATTCTTTAGTTTCATAATATCTCCAAACAATTTTCCATTACCCTGTTCTGTGAAGCTCATCCCAAAAATATTTATCTTGGCTGACAGCAAAATGAAGCAGTGTAGCTGACATCTGTCACAGATTAGTGGGTTGGAAAATTACAAGAAACAAATTTGGTTATCTGTGCCTAGTACCATTTGAGATGTCTTTTCAGGTCTTTGTGACACCAGCTCACTTATGCCTAAGGCTTTCCAGCTAACTAGCAACTACCAGGAGCCTTCATATGTCTGTAATGTTTTCTAAAATGACCACAAGTCAAATATGCAAATCAAATCTATCAACCAGTTATTGTGGAACGAAATTTCTTTTCCTTCTAACAAAAAAATAATTGTGAATGATACATTCATTATGTTAATCACATGGCAATCCCTGAAGAGATCAGAGCAACTTGTGTTTAGCATTAATAAAAACACAGATGAAAGCATTCACTCCACAGTAAATGTATGGACATGCAGGGACATGCAGTATGTAAATGCAGGGACATGAATTGTTTATTGACCTCAAGGAGGGTTTGCAGGTTCCTAAAAACATTCAAATTCACACTGATGTCTGAATAAGAGAAGATGTATGTACAATATTGAAGAACTCTGGTTTGTTCCTTTTCCTGAGCTAGTCCTAAGAGAAAAACGCATTTCAAATGTCTATCTTATGTCTCTTCTTTTAATTTCTATTTCATAGTTCCTAAAGAAAAAAAAAAAAAGCATCTTAAAAGAACCCTTTCATACTCTCTTTTATAGAAACTCCATGTATTGCTACTGGAAAATTGGTTCATTACTTTTACAGACTTATAAAATCTTGCAGTAATCTTTCCCAGAGTAGTAAAACATGTATTTTTCAGTAAAGTAAGCAAATATAATGTGGGACACATATAGGGCTGAGAGCCATTGGGTTAGAAGCCACTGGACTGACTTTAAGTTGGATTTAAGATCCTTGAAGAAAGGAGTAGCTGAAGAGGGGGAAAACATTCAAATGTGATTCAACAAGAAAAGATAGCCCAGAATGAAACATATGAAATGAAGGTACTCAGACAGGGTAGAAGAAGTTAAGACAAAAAATTACAAGGGGAAAAAATCAGAACAGCATTAAAAGCTTGAGGTAACATTTGAATGAAATTGATCTGAAATCAACAAAGACCTCTCATGACTTGTGTTATTTGACTTTGTCTTGGTAGCAATTACAAGAAAAGAGGTGTGATTGGAGTTGCTGAAATTACTTTGAGAAGTATTTCATTTCAGTTTTGGTAAAGAAAAAAAAGTGTGTTCTAAGTAGTTCTAAGAAACTTTATATAGATCCTGTTTTTATAGATAGCCTTGCATGATGCTAATTTGATGCCAAATACAATTGATAGGATTGATTTGGGATGGGATTTGTTGAATGTAACTTTAGCCACTTGAAAATAAATATCTACCCCAAGCTACTTGTATAGGCTGTCCATACTGTCAGTGCAGCAGACAAATAACTCCAGAGCATGATTCATCCTGTCCTGAGTTTGATGCCTAAAACAAGTGAGATCAGTTACCATTTGGAGGTGTCACTGTTTATCTCCTGAATAGAAGTAGAGTAAGCATTCACTTTTACAGTTAAGTCAGGAGATAAATTTCACTTTCTCAGTCTTTATTAACTGGCATTAAAACAATCATCTTTTCCTAAGTGAAAGATTTGTGTGGTTGTCAATACCTGTTCAGAATTTGTTATGCTCATAGAGAAAATACAATATATTTTAACTTCTATTTTGTGAATAGTTCATTAGCAGCAATAAAAAGGAATGTTGGGAAACTACTCAGCGTTCTAATGAAGTCACAAGCTTCTTTAGAAAGAACTTCCACAGTGTCTTAAGACTAGCTGAGCAAGTAGGATAAGAATTCAATTTTATAAATTTTTTATTTGCATACATCCTATGCAAGAAACAAAGGAAACCATTACCCACTTTTTCTTAAACTCTAAAATACAACTCCCTGTTATGTGCTGCATAAGACATTACATCTGGTTTTGTGACATGTTCTGAGAGATAGGACATAAAGTTCCTTTGCTTTATTCTCTCTGCTTTCTGTTATTTAATATTATTTTCAATTTTTATTTTTTTAACACATAAAATAACAGTGCCAAACATTGCTTGGTGTAGGATTTCCATCCTTATATATACTGGAAGAGAGTAATACCACACCTTCTACATACTATGCCTTGGCTTTTTAAATGTTTTTCATTTGTTTGCCTTTTTTTTTTTTAATATCCATGGCATTATTTAAAATATATTGGTTTTAAAAGAAAGTATCAGTCACAGTTGTGGCTATTTCAAGTAGCTTCCAGGTATTTGTGACATGTGCAACAGAGTTGAGCCCTTATGGTTCTTAATGTTTTTAGACAAAGAAACATCTATTACTTAAATTCTGGTCCCAGTGATTTAAGCACTGATGTACCTTGACAACCTTCCATGCTTCCTCAGGAGAATGTGACATACCTAGGGAGTTTTAGAGAGTCAGCTACTGTAGTTTAACTGCCCACAGGTTTGTGTAGAAGCAGGAGCAAAGACTTTCAGGGATACAATCTTGGATTTACATCCCATGTTAGGTCTGCAAAGTCCTTGAGCAACATTGAAACTCGTGATACTGGTGGTGTGACATCAATTATGCTTTCCTAGGTCCTTCTTCTGTACTGGTATTGGATTCCAAGATAGTTGACCTGAATCTGTAGCTGCTTTTATGTCTAACAATAAATTATAAACACAAACATTGCCTGGAATGTTTTTGGAAGAATCATGGGAGGACCACAAGTTACTCAAAAGCCTGTAATTCAAGCAATCTGCAGATGCTGAAAAAACTTTCCAGATATGTGTGGTTAATATTCATCATTATGTGCATTTTTTCCAATATGACTAAACAGCTTTTAGGCCAGTCTGGCATTCCTGTTCACCTAATTCGAACAATGACCCAGTGCAATCGGACACAGTGAACAAAGTGTGCTTTGTAAGCAGTAAACACTCTTCCTTTTCGGAGCCCAGTCAAGATCCACTTGTCATTTATCTGCTGAGAACTATGGCATTCCCCTTCCTGATTTCTTCTGGCTGTCTCTGTTTTGCAAATCAGCCCTCAAAAGTATTCTCTGGCAAACACAGTGCTATCTGTGGCACTGTCAATGTAATCTGTGATCATTTTTGGGTTTGTATATCTTTCCTTACAGATATATCTATATAAAGATGAATACATAATGCTGTTGTTTTCTTTAGAACAATGGTTATGCAATAATTGATACTGCATGGCAGAATGATAATGGTTACCAGGAAAAATGGTCTGAAATTGCCAGTAAGGGACTAGGCAAGAGCTGGAGCCAAAGCAGAAGCACAGCTGAGTAAGAGAGGACAAATGGGGCCAGGGGCTTCCTGGGAAGGTGGGGGCTCCCCATGGGGGACCTCTGGGGCTGGGCTTAGTAGCCAGAGCCCATCCTACCCCCCAGCCAGGAGCTGGACAGCTGGGGGCATTGGTGCCTCTCTGGGGATGGTGATGGGCTAAGGATGGGCCAGGACAGGGCCTACCAGTGATGGTTGAGATCAGGTTCAGTGAAGGAACTGAGAGACAGACATGGCTGCAGGAAAAATAAGCAGGAGGATGGGAGTCACATCTGAGGCAGCCCCAAGGAAAGGGGGCCAACCCCTGGTTTCCAGCTCTTCCTTTGCAGCAGAACAAAAGGGTAGGTGTGTACTCCGGACAAGTCCTGAGAAGGACTCCTTGAACTCTTGATAGAGACACACTAGCAGTATCTCTATCAACAAGAATGTGTATGGTATTGCTGCTTCTAGAATGCCTTAGATATGTGAGGCATTTTCTTGGCAAAGAGTGAGAAAAATTTTGGTACAATGTACAAAGCAGGCCATTTCTTGTAGCTGAGTGCTGTGAGCATGATTCCTCAAGCAGTGGTCTGTGGCCAAGCTCCATCTGCAAGGCCTTGCCAAATTGCCACCAAGTGGGCATGGAAAGGAAAAGGTCACCAGCCACGTAAGGCTCCTGTGCTCTTGGCTCATCTACATCTGATACTGATTTGCTGACTTTGTCTTTCTACTGTCATCTTCTTTCTACTGTCATTCTACATCATCTTCAACCAGGCTATGAAGGAAAACCTGGCATCTCATTCTGAGGGACAGAGGAGCCTGGAGGCAACAAACCCATGCATCTTTCAGTTTTCTAAGTGCTGCCCAAAGCTTCTGGCTCCTGTGCAGTGCAGGCCCTTCTTCATCCTCATCTTCCTGCTTCAGCCATTGCTAAAAGACCTTCAGAATCAGCGACCCGTTGGGACAAAGTTTCTGATACTAATGGGAAGATGAAAACATAGATGAAGAAGTAACAAGAGGGACGTATCACCAGTGAAATTATCTGTACAGAAAGCAAAATTCACTGCCTTGCTGTTGTGTCCAGTGTATAGCATGTAAAAGGAAAGAAGTGAACGTATGTTTCTGAGCTCCCTAGGAGCACTCAGAATTCACAGCTCCTGCTCCTATCTATTGTCTGTCCAAGTGGAACATCCTACCACATAAGTAGACAAAATCTGAGCTCCCCCAAGGGCACCTACTGCTAGATTACAGGACTCTATGATTTAGTCAGAAATCAGAAACACTAATCCAACTACTAGGGAAAAGACATTTTCCCTATGGGTAGCACTGACTACAAGTTCTTGCTGCATTCACAATCAAAGGCAGCTGTCATTCAAAAGCTCTTGCCTACCAACAAACCTTACTTTGCAACTAAGACCAGCAACTGATGTACTGAAAAACACTCTTCAACCTTAAATTGGAGAAGTTACTGCAATCCAGATGCCACTGTAATTTTCACATTACTCAAGTGAAAGCAAAATATCTCTTCCTTCTGCTAAGCAACAGAAACAACACAATTGAGAAAAATAACTTTAACATCCTGCATTTTTTAATTAACTACAGCTGATTGACTCATTTGTATGTTTGGAAATTTAATATTTTGGTCCACATGGAAATACTTACTGCATAAAACAAAGCAATAAATATTTTTCATCATATGGAAATACTGTACATTTGTAACTACAGAAACATGTTTGAAGAGAAATGGCTTCTGAGCAACTATTTTGGAGCTCTGGCTTTAGACCTTGAACATTTTTGAGAAGCATTAGTTTTTAAAGCATCCCTTCTCTCCTATTCTCCTGATAAGTACATATATTGAAAATATTTGCTTATCACAATGTAGTTTGTTAGTATGTTTTATAAGTTTTGCAGAACTTAAACCAAACCATTTGAAGATCTTGAGTAAATTGTTTTCCTAGTGTAAACACATATATCTATTAACAACAAGGTAGAAACCAATCCTTTTAATGGTATTTCACTATGATACATCCTTAATGTTCTTTGCCCAACAACATAATGAACCATTTAAAGTAAAAATTAATTAAAAATTAATCCTAGGTGGTAAGCAATCATTGCTCCAAAGCTCAGATGTTCCTTGTCCCCTTTAGAATTCACAAGCTTTCCGTCCAGCAATAAGCTGCCTCTGGGGTTTTTTCTAATTAATAAGTGCTGAGACCACAGGATACAAAGCAATAACTTGGTATGAGTTCATTTTTCTGATTCAAACGAATCAAAAAACTTCCAGTCTGTTAATTTTGTCCTTCCAAGTTTAACATTGAATCAACTGTTTCCTGTCTAAATCATTCAAGCTTTATGCCAATATGAATATCATGTGTCTCCCACAGCTGGCACACTGTTGGCTTAAAAGCATAAAGCTGGCATGCAATCTGTATCCTATGTCCTGAATACTTGGGCTGAAATTGTGTACCCAGAATTGATTTTTCATTGGATATATATGTTTCAGGGAAATAGCAGTACACAGATCTGATGGGAGAGACATGAAAGCCACAGATACTTCTGATCTCTGCCTAGCTTTAAGTTCTGTCATTTTAAGTTCAAAAGATCAGCCGTAGTTTAGTTTACAGATCGGGGTTAACTGTGTAGGAAGTTTAACATTGACTTCATGGGTTGACTTTCTCCTACATAAAGAAGCCCTGTGATTTGTGATAACTCTGTGATAACTCTAAGAGTTCTGCTTGAACTCTTAGAAACATCTGGCCTTTTACAGTTTCCTGACAGAAGACAGACATTTTTGCCTGTTGTACAGTAAAATAACGTGTCATTGTAATGACTTAATTACCCACAAAGCAAAGTGATGGGCTGACACAATGGTCATAAAACATTTCAAGTCCATTTGGGAAAAAAATATGTCTGGGGAAAAGATCAAACAGGAGCTTTTTTCCTCTTTCTTTCTTTCCTTGAAAATGCTTTTGTAAATAAGACTGAGAAGACTTTACAGTATGAAAAATCTTAATTTGCTGTTTCAATTACTAGGTCTATAAAGTGAGTATGGGATGAGATTATTATGTCACCAACTGAAATAGGGGAATATATCAGAAATTTTTATGCAATCTGTGCATAAAAGCACAAGAAAAGATGTACCAATATCATTGCTATTAGTTTGCAGAAAATGAGAACTAAAGTTCAGACAAAATAAAGCACAATATACAGTATGATCTAAGTGAACACACTTGACCCTGAGGCTTGATAAAGCATACACATTACAGAAAGCAAATGACAAAAGAGTTCAGTCAGATGCCTTTAATCTTCTTTTTGATTTTAGCCATTTATTTTTTCACACTACTGATTAAAAGCAGCAAAGAACACATGATTTGGCTTATGCCTTTTAACTTGTAACATTAGAAGAGCACTATCAACTTTGGAAGTTATTTTGCATTCACATTATGAACATTGCTTGAATTCCTAGCTGTACTAAAATGCATGGCAGCTTGGCAGTTCTCTTATTAACTTCAGCTGGGCCAGTTTCTCCCCTTTTTATATACATAAGGAAACTTGAGCATCAACACACTGAACAGTGTCACAAACAAAATGACACATAGAACAAGGGACTTTGTTGTTTAATTTCAAGTAAACAGTAGTGACCTACAGGAGTGTGTGCTCCGGTTCCTGCTCAAAGATATCAGTCACTATATGTTCTTGGTATTTTTGATAAATATGCATTTTCTACAGACCTTCCCCTGACCTCAGTATCCGTTGGCATTGGAATGCTGTATCTCACCCAGCAGATGCACATCTGATGGGACAATGTGTCTTAATGCTACAAAACACTGGACAAAAGTTGATGGATGGATGTGCTGAGCTGCCAGGGCTTGCCTACCTTATGTAGCAGCAATTTGAGAAGTTGGAAGCAAGGAAAAGCCCACTTCACAGAGTTTTCTCCAATCAAACTCTGTTTTTTATTGGTGGGCAGATGTGAAGTGTGCTTAGAGATTACACAGATATTTGTCCTTTTCCCTATAAAATGCTAATCTTCAAGTAAAAGAATCACAGTTAAAACTACACACTTCTAAGTGGAACACAGGGCTTTTGACAGTAATTATGATTTTGCCATTAAGGCAGCTTTACCTAAGTGCTTGGGCATGTGTTAAATCTCATGCACGTGGTAAATTTGTTGAAAACAATAAATCTATTAAGTTTTTTATTTATTGGCTTATATGCTTTCCTAAAATGGAATATAATGTGAGAGGAATAAAAGGGGCAAAAGATGGAGATGTGGTAGAATTAAACATACAGAAACATCACGCAAATTTATTGCAGTCTACTGTGTCACTATTACTAACTTTATAGCCAAGATCATGAAATACTGTTCATACTGGGGCATCTGCACTCCATGTATTGCTAGCATGCAACACTGGGGTGGAGCACTGCAGTCATATTGAAGAGTGGCTGGAGAAGTGGAGAGAACAAAACACAAATGTCCATTACAAAACTGAAGGAGGAAGGAGACAGTGATGCTGTCTGCCCTTGCTTTTAATAATGAAATTGTGTGCATACAAGGGTACACAAATACTGCTGGTGTGTGCCTCCATTCTGTAATTAAATATTAAAAAAAAATACTGGAGCAATGTATGACCAGATTTTCATGAACAACAAGAAAAAAAGAGCAAATTCTACTTCCCAGGCTCTATGTTTGTTGCCATATCTTCCTCTCTGGAAAACATATGGACTGGAAAGGTCCAGCTTGGGGGTCTGCAGCTTATCTGCCGAGTATAAAAGGTGAGAACCTTTGTGATGTTCAAGCACAAGAGGTATTCTGGAAGAGTAACTCAAAAAAAAAGCACCTTTGACCTGCATGCAGACAGATTTTAGAGATGGCATAGAGCTCTAGGAATAACAAAATTTACCAAACTTATGGGCAACAAAAACATGTTATTGATGACGTTGGCATGTTCCCATTTTGCAATTTATTTAAAAGCAAACTCTCAGTGAGGAGGTGAGGAGGCTCCTCAATGCAACTTAGAGTAAAAAGCCCAACCAAATCAGACACAAAAACCAAACTGGATTTTAAAGCAATTCCACTACTTAGACCTATGTGATTTAGGAAATTGGTTTGCTCTCTGAAGGTTCTCAGAGATTAGGTTTGTCTTGCAAGCCAAGTGCTGACTGCAGGGCAGTTTGCAGAGAAGACACATTCCTTCTCTAGGAAAAGTCAGGAGATTTAATATGCATCCAGAGCCAGACGAAGCAAAAGCAGGTGCTCTGTGCTAGAGAAACAAAGTGGGGGGAGATGATGATTTATGTTTAGAAAGGTTAAATGTTTTTTTCCAGACTTAGGAATGTTCTTTTTTTTTTCATTATTATTACTTTTAGTAAAAGGTTTCTGAGAGGAAAAAAAATCTGTGGTTTCAAGAAAATTTTTTCCCCAAGACATATTAAAATTGTGCAAGAAATCTTTATTTTTTTTCTCTCCAAAATTTAGTTTTCAAAATGGAAATACTTGCTTTTTATTTCTTCACTCTACACACCTCATGACACCATTCATGTTCCTGCTATTTCTTGGTAGACACATGAGGGAAGCCACAGACATGGTACTTCTGACATTTTAACAATGTGTAGTGCCCCTGATCTATGTGGGTATTTGATCTGTGTAGCTATTGCTGTGAAAAGCTGCATTAAATATTTTTTTCCCTCAAGCATAGGGAGTGGATTTTTTACTACTTTTTTTTTTTAACCAATAACAAATTCCACAAGTAGGCCTCAATTTTTATTTATTTTATTTTTCACTCTATTTACATGCATGCATGCATGCATGCATCCACAAAAACTCTATCCATCCCTCATGCTCTCTCTCATTTTCACTCTGGGCTAACATTTTTAAGAAAAAATAATTTATAGAAGACTAAGTACTTACCCTCTGCGTAACTGCTACTCAGTATAATCTAGAGTAGTTGTGGGGGAGAGTCCTGCATCTCTTTAAAGCATTTTGACTTATTCTATTGAGTTGCTTAATTCATTGGCCATGTAAAGTACAGAAATGTTCTCAGAAAGAGCTACTACTCCCTTCCCATTGATGCTGCTATATTCTGTTCCCTCACAAACCATTGAAGAACATAAGGAAAAGAAGAAATAAGAGTCTCTCTTACCCAGAGCCTCAGAAACTGAATCTCTTTTGTCTGGAAAAACCAAATTAGTGTGTTACTTTTGTCTGTGGGGAAATTTAAGGTGGTGTATAATGACTACTTAATTTGCTTAAAAAACTTTTTTAGTCCTAGTCACATTTGCTATTATGATAGTAAAGAATATGTCTGTCTATTGTCATACCTAAAACTGGAAAACCTCTGTGAGTCTATCTTTCTAGACCTAAGTGGAAAGATTGATTTACATTTTCTATCTGTCTTTCCACTGCAATTTATAGAAAATGCTGCTACCATTTATTATTAAAACACCAGCCAGGTTCTTCAACTGGTAGAATATATCTTTTGTAGCATAATAACATCTCTAGCACCATGCTGAGAAACTAAGTAATTAGAAACTCTGATAATTCCTCACAATATAATACAGTTACTTATTTCACTCTCTTCCACTGAATCCTTTTCTCTATTTTTTACTGTTTGGTATTTGGGGCTTATTTGGATTGTATGGTCAGACAGTATGGCAAATGGCCCATGAGGAGATTGGGTTCTCTTCAGGTCTGTGAAATAATATGAATGTTTATCTGGCTGAGATGGTAAGATACAGGGAGCCTTATTCCACTCAGCAAAAATATGAGTGGAAAGAATGGGGTTTATGATTTCCTTTCCATGTCTACATAAATGAAGTCTTTACTTCCTGACACGGCGTTTCTCAAAACATGGGGTACATACCAGGTTGACTCAGGTAGAATGTCACTGCCATCCAAAAATGACATTGCTTTTCCAGTAGGCCAGAGAAATATTTCTTGAGTAATGCATAGCAAAAGAAATCTTTTTTTAGCACCTACTTTATTAATGGCTTTTTCCCCACTTCTAGTGCCTTACTCTTTTTTTTCCCTCCTCTCTGTAATTTTCTCTCTCCCACTTCTCAACCTTTCCTTTTCTGCCTACATTTTATTTTATTTCTTCTGTAGATCCTCACTTTAAGGAATCATCTCATGCTCTTTGTGCTGAATTCAAACTGAAGAGATGACCTGATGGCTTTTGTGCTGCAAATCTTACAATTATATAAAGAGAACTTTGTAACTCACCTTTCCTTTCAGTCACCATCATCGCTATTGAGGAACGCCAGTGCCAGCCTTTCCAACTGGCTGCGAAAGACCCTAGGTCACAAGCAGCTGAATCTTGGGACTGCAGTAAACAGAACAGCTTCTTCAGGAAAGAAACCAGGGAAATTTCTGTTGCTAGTGAAGAATGACCTAGACCTCGTACCTTTCTCACATGTTTGGTCTATTCATAACTTTGATCCTTGCATCTCTCCTGCATATTCCTTCCCCCTTGCAAGCTTCTGAAAACTGATGCAATTCTCAGCAAGTTTCTTTAATTCCTCAAATAGCAGCCCCAACATTTTCCTTTGTAACGTTTAGAAAAAACAGGATTTGGGTGTTAATCATGTGCAGGGCAATGTGGCAACTACAGATAGAAGAACTAAGAGCAAATGAAGGAAGGGAAATGGAGGAAAGTATTGCAATGGTCTTTTTATTAGTGCATAGGCAGGGAAGGTACTTAAGGAGTTGCTACTTTCTTAATGTACTTTCCATAGCTCCATATAGCCTTTAAAATTATTCTGTGCACAAAATTTGGACAAACAGTTGGAAATACAGAGGTAACTGTATCCAGAATCACAGAAAGCACTACAGTTACCCCAGTCCCTGCACCTACAGCATGCTGGTTCATATATCAATAACTGTTGGTTCCTGTTTGTGTCCCTGAGGGGTCTCAAGATTCATTATGCAAGTGAATGCCAGCATCATGGTTTTGATCTCATTTCAGTGTCTGAACCAAAAGAGAAAGCAAAATGAGTTTTGGACACATCTAAACCCCCATACTTTTCAAAAGCCAGGAAGCCTTTTGTTAACTGACCAAACTACTCCTGAATCTAGGCAGGAAGCAAAGAAAATATTCCCTCTAAAGACCATGTTAGTGGGCTAACTCTCAAAATGGGCTCAGAGGGATGTGCTGAATAAAGAGATCATTCTAAGTGAATATGGAGATCCAATGGCATCAAATGAAAATGTGTACTGCTTTGTAAGAAAGAAATCTTTCTCTACTTTTTCCTGAACTTTTTCTGTAATGCACATCAGTTTAATTCCTCAGTTGTAGTAAACAGACCCAACCTTGACATAGTCACTAGAGAAAAGCCAAATTAAGTTGTACTCAAGGTTTTAAATGGGAAAATTCTCCTTCTTCTGTTTGCAAATTCAGTGACTAGAACAAAAAATGATGGCTTGTATTTGCAATACTTTTTTCAGTAAAATATAGCACTTGAATGTGCATTTGCCTCACTTGAAATTTAAGTTAGTGTAGACAGTTTTAGATGAGCGTATCCAGAACACAAGTGGTGCTTTTTCCTTACAGCCGTCAGGTCATCTAGTACATGGCAGTCACATATCTTTCATTGACTATATCAAGGACATCAAGGAGCACTTATTTGCTAGATTCAGAGAGCACAGGTTTGGCTTTTTTTTTCTAATGAACCATTTTGTTTTCTTCTTGGAAAGGGCATCCAGGGTTCAAATATAATCAGTCCCTCCTCAATTGATTTCAAATGTTGAGATTCAATGTAACATGAATTGAACCACTGAACTGTACTTCACCCACCACAGATTTTCTTTGTAGTCCTACATTTTGTCATCCCTTAAGGCTACAGGATACAGAACTGATGCCGTACTGCACTCCTGGCATAGTAGTGTGCACTGAAGTGAAACATATTTTATGGGTCATGTAAACAGAAGTTCTCATTTCCCTTGGAGACAATGACATCTGGAAACCCTGCCCTTTGTGTTACTGTGAGAAGGATCTCATCTGGGGAGAACTAAGAAGCTGCAAGTGTCATTTCTGCATATTATCATTTTCCCAACAGGGAAATCCTCTTTGTGTTAAACAATTCACTTCTCAGACTCTTCTTAGAGGTGTTTAATGAGAAGTAAAGGCTGTGTAGGTCCAAAAGCATTATTTTATTTCATTTCAAAAACTTTATTAGATCTACCACCATGACATGTGAAACTGAGAGAAGAAAAGGAATCAGGAGTAATCAAAAAGATGATAACAAGTAAGAGAATAAGGTAAGCCAACAACATGAAGCCTATGAGGACTGGTTTGTTCTGGAAACCACTGAACCAACCCCAGATGATTTCTTTTGCTAGTTTTGAGTGCTAAAGAGAAGATTTTCTTTTGACAAATCAGGTGCAAAGCAACTTGGCATGGGCAAGGAGCAATTGAAGGAGGGAACAAAAGAACAGAGAGTCATTACAGTCATCACTCATGCAGACAGAGAAGAGAAAGTGAAGGGAATTTTACTGTTGTCATGTACAGCATCAATCACTGTCAGTAGAGACTTCTTTGTGCCAAATCCAAAAAGCTAGTCAATGAAAAAATTGCTTGTACTGTTACATCAGCCAAAGAACCCTATATACAAAGAGAACGCTTCACACCTTTAATTCCTTTCCCAGTCAATTTTTTTTCGGATATGCATCTGTATTTTTTTCTGCAGAATTTTCAAGATTTCACCCAAGATTTCTGACACAAGCCAATGAACATTTGACTAGATGAGTCTACTCCCTGCTCAACTTATCATCCATCACTTTCTTGGACTGAGGAAATAGTCCTAATGGAATACGTAAAAAAGTAGTTTCATATTTCTTGTCTAAAATATTCCAGAAGACTTTTTGCAAACCATGACAGAGAAAGGAAATAGCTGATGGAGATATTTTTCACAGTTGGCTAACCACAATGTTTAAACATACAGTTATGATAAATATCAATAACATTTTTTCTCAATTAAAATATGCATTACATAACAACCAGGGGACTGATGTACTCACACTATTTGCAGACTTTTGACTTTCCATGGTTTGTAATTTTTAAATTACATGGACTTGAAAGAGCCATAGGAGTTCCTCAGTGGCTGTCTGACTGGTTAGAACTCAGGGACAAATGATACATTTTCTTAGAATATCAAATTTCCTTCAAGACACTTCTAAAAACACTTGAAACAGATATAGTGTCAAAATTTTATGGTCTTAACTATATTTAAATAAAAAATTTCTGAGCTTTGTTATTAAAGAGCTTAGAACACAAAAGCTGCTACTCTATGTAATATAAACTTCAACTTTTGAAAACAAAGAAATGCAATTAATGTACCTACTCTCCTGCTTCTGAAGCACCCTCTTTCACTGTACATCCCAAGAAAACATCTGAGAGGCATCTGGAAGAGTTAGGAAGAGCTTTTTCTATAGGATCTGTACGATGGATCCCTTGACCACACAACATAGTGAATTGTGTCTTGTTTATATTCAGCTCTGTTTGTCAGGAAGTATGCCAGGATAATCCTAGCTAGTACATCAGTGTTAATTTCTTTTGAAAGCAATTCTAAAGCTGGAATCTATATATAGATCTTCAAACACTTTGAAAAGTCTTTTGTGCCCAGAAATGCAAAATTGATTTTATATGCATTGGGTTATAGCTAGATTATGACATCTTTGTATGCTCCAAACTTTCAGCTCTGCATGCACATACCAGATGTATGCATTTTAACAGGGGAAGTGATGGATTCTACACCTGGAATGGGGCAATCCTGGCCGTATGAGCAGACTGAGGAATGAGAGGTTGGAGAGCAACCCTGCAGAATCCTGAAGGTACAGGACCCTGGGGATCCTGGTCTGTGGCAAGTTGAACAAGAGTCAGCAATGCCCTGGCAGCCAGCAGGGCCAACCCTGGCCTAGGGAGCATCAGGCACAGCATCACCAGCTGGGCAAGGCAGGGGATTGTCCTGCTCTGCTCTGCATTGGGGCAGCCTCACCTTGAATATTTTGTGCAGTTTCATCACAATGTAAGAAAGACATTAAACTATTACAGGGTCTCAAAGAGGGCAATGAAGATGGTGGAGGGCCTTGAGGAGCAGCTGTATGAGGAGTGGCTGATGTCACTTGGTCTGTTCAGCCTGGAGAAGAGGAGACTGAGGGGAGACCTCGTTGCAGAACTCCCTTGTGAGGGGAAGAGGAGGGGCAGACACTGAACTTTTCTCTGTGGTGACCAGTGACAGGACCCAAAGGAATGGCCAGAAGTTATTTCAGGAAAGGTTTAGGTTGGATATTAGGAAAAGGTTCTTCACCCAGCGGGTGGTTGGGCACTGGAATAGCTTCCCAGGGAAATAGTCACAGCGCCAGCTTGACAGAGCCCAAGAATTGTTTGGGCAGTGCTCTCAAGCACACGGAGTGTTTCTTGGGGCTGTCCTGTGCAGGGCCAGGAGCTGAACTTTGATGATCTGAGTGGGTCCTTTCAAACTCAAAATATGATTTAATATAATTCATGTTTCAAAGAGCATCCATGCAAATTCTAGGCCTTTCTTATGACCTCATTTATTCTCATTTTTTAAATTTTCTTGGAAAACAGATCCAGCCTGCAGGCCAGAAAGTAGGCATAACTCATTTCTGTCATTGCCTAGACTGGACAACCCATGGCTCAGTGCACAGATGCATGCACACTCCATACAGTTGTACATGACCATGGGAAACTTCCCAGAACACACCCATTGGCAGGTGGCAGGAATCCTGCAGGCTCTCCAGAGGCACCAAACCTGAAGTTAGGTTACCTGTCTCTTTGAGCCTGACAGACGCTGAGTCAGTCCATGTGTGGAGCTCCTTTGCTACTCAAGACAAACAAAACCTCAACATGAATGTGTTTCTTCTTTCATCTCATTTTCCTTGCTGTCTTTGAACTTCCAACTTAAACCTTGAGAAAATTTTTATGTGAACTTCTTCCCACTACCTCTTTGCCTAAAAGGCCATGACTATTATGTAGTGACTACATAATAGTACTTTACACATATCCAAAAGGTCTTGGTTCATTTTTGAGAAAGGTTGAGCCAAGGTTTGAGGCTTAGTTGAACATAGAAAATGAAGGATCAAGTGGCTTTGTGTGCTGTTCCATGGGTTCGGGAGGGGGGCACTTTGGAATCAATTGCTTAAATAACCTTGGACCTGGGACACAAACCCTACCTTCAGCCTCAGGAGTCCAACAATTTTCCAAACAGCCAGGGTTATATGTGAATTTTGGAGTACTTGGAATAGTCATCTTTGAAACAGTAAACCACTGTCAATCCCAACTGTAACTCAGTCTTTATTCTGGCACCATTTCTGTTTCATTCTGTGACGTTTTTGACTAAAGAATGATTAAAACTGAGTAGGGATATCAGAATTTGTTCCATACACCATAATACTGAGACACTGCACATTGCTGTGTCAACTACAGAAATGCATGTTTTCCTGGCACGACTTCCCAGTTTGATGTAGAGCTTAGTGACCTCTTGCCACTCCCTGCCAAAAGCAGCAGTAATGAGGAGTTACTTATGGCTGTCCATTTAAGTTGAGAAGTTCTTTTCATGTCGGTCTCTAGAATACGATTTAATAGTGACCATTTGAGACTTCCCAAGTCTCATGGGTGAAAGAACCAACAAAATGAAATCTTCTATGTTTGTGGTGCAAGAAACATCAGACATTTCACCTGTAGATTTTACTTGTAGCCGAGCATTTTTATGTGAACTGAATACACAGAACTGACAAGAAAAAAATGTCAGGCATGCAAAATGTTCCTGAAAAATATAAAGGATCAGCTTCACTTTGTGAGCAGTTTTTTATGACTTTGTGAAACATGGCATGCCACTTTTCTGGGATATCTAAGTTTCCCTGCAAGACTCCTTCTAGTCTGGAGGTTTATACCATGAGGATCACTTTTTCTCTTTATGTTGTCTGCTTGAAATATGAAATGTGTATTTACTGTGGATTTTCTTTCAGGCTTTAAGATTTGTATTGATGCCAGTTCAGTTTGTGTCTAAAATAAATCCAAATTAATTTTTTAATCAGTACAGAATTCAAGGATGTTTTTGTCAGTTTGTGGGTTCGTTTTGTCAGTTTTTTCCCCCCAGCCATTCTTAACTTCAACCTTTTGGACTAGGCAAAGATTTAGAGATAAATTTCTTATTAGAATAATCACTCAACAGATCATGGTCTGACTAGGAAAAATTCCTTGATCCTCCCTTCCTAGGAACATTCCTACACAGTGAGGGTCAACTTCTATTTCCTACTGACATAAATCTCTTCTGTTTGCTTAATATTTGGTAGTGTAGATAATCTGATACTTGTGGATTGTCCCAAGGGATCCCGTAACTACTGCTATATACATGATAGAAATGTCACAGGCAGTGTAGATATCAACATTTCAGCATTGAGGGAATTTGATTCTCTTTTTGTTAGCTTTTAAGTTTTTCCTAAGCTAATACTCTCAACTAAAATTTTCTGGTTTTGAGGCTGTCCCAGAGATAATTTTTTAGAAATGTTGAGGGAAAAAACTTGGGAAGGTTGTTTGTAAAGTTGAAATGAGCACATCTTACATCTGATATCCTCAACTCATACAAAAACTATCATTTAGAAGCAGGTTTGCATCCCCATTTTTGGAATAAAGCACCAAAATTCAATTAAAAGAGCAAGCAGGTCAGGAGATAGAAGGTCATTTGGGTACCAGATGAGAGATGAAGGCAGGAAGGACAACATGTGACTGGTGTCACACATGGGGGACAGATAATGGCATTTCTTTAAGAGAAAGACATTGGAGTATAGTAGCAAGAGAATAAGAAATGACGTCCAAGAGAGACACTGACTTGATAGAGAATTCTTATAGATAGTTTTAGCATCCTCACTGCAGAATTAAACTTTTAGGGGTTTGAGTTCATGACTCTCATGAGATATTTCTGTGAAATCTTCAGGAAAGGGTAGAACTATCCTTGCCCAAAGCCTACATCATTACTCAGCCACTGGTCTTCCCACTCTGCAGTATCTGCAATTTTTGTCAGAAGTCTGTACTGATGATCCAACCTGTGGGCAAATGTTTGACATAAAGGAATTTCTGGGTATTCTCATTGGGTCATGTATCACTTTTAGAACCTCTAAATAATGAGGTGTTGTACAAGAGCTGGAATAATTTGCACTTTTTACCCTTCCAGCCTGACTGTCTTGGTTTATCTTGCTCTAACAGAGCTTAGAAGGTCAATGGGAAATTAACTCCCTTTCAGAATCTGAGTCCAGCATTGACTTAAACATCCAAATCTATACCTGAATTTAGCACATTCTCTGGTTCTGTATTATGGACTTAGTGTCCTCATTCATTCACTCGGGGATTTTAGACATTGCTTCTTTGTTCTTCAATGTCAGCTTTTATTATCTGCATTTTTCACATTTGTTCTTTTGGCCACATGTTGAATTGTGAGAGGAGGTAACAACTTGGTAGTCAAAGAACAAATTAATTACTCAGAGATTAAGCAGGAAAGACCCAAAGGGACATCAAAATGTTGGATATATGGCAACACTAAGGAAAAAATTTTGTTCAGGCTTATCAGAACAATGTGTGAACTCTGACAACTCAGTCATTTACCGTCACTGCAACTTTTAAAGTCATGTTTTGCTAATTTTGGTCTTTGGTAAGCATTTTGGATCTTGTTCATTTCAGACTAGCTTTTAAGAGGGGGAGAGTCATCCTCTGGAAATGCCTGTGTCTCTCTGTTGACCACAGAAAGACTAGAAGTTGTATAGCTAAGTGTTGTATAACCAGCTTCTGAGTTAACTGAGAAAAAAAAAAAATGTGTTTTTATAGTTAAGGCAGCTCTCAATACCTCACAATTGGAATTTTCCAAAATCTCAGTTTCCTATTTGACATTTTTTCTTTCTCAGCAAGCATAGTCCCATTAGTTTTAAAATTCTCCTTCCATGGTGCTGTGCCATGACCTGCTTACCACTTTTACAATGCACAGACGTACACCAAATGTGCTTTTTATCATGAAGACAGATGACTAAATGCAGTTGTGAAATAGGTTGCCTATAAAGCAATCCAGTAAAGATCAAAGAAGATCTCGGGCTGGCCTTCTGTTATGAAAGTTCTAAAACACATTTCCTTTTGGCTGTGTGTTCAACCTAACACAGACCTCAGTGATGCAGAAGTCTGATGACGTTTTAATTATATCTGGGACTGAATTTCTAAGAAAATCAGCATTCTAACCAGCCAAGCCTCAGAAAACAGTTTTCATTGTCTTTTTTCCAACAATAAATTGAGATAATTTTCTTTTGCGTTCTTCCATAGATTTGACTTTTGGAGACCATATATATAAGGCAGTTGGAAGCTACTGGTTTTTCTGTTAAAACCAATAATTGCAGATTTATAAAACAAAGACAGACTGTGTCCTACCAGGAGAAAAAAATCACTATTGTATACTTAAAAGATAATAGAAACCATCTTAACTGAGATAGCAATGATCAATGAGCAACTTGTACACCTATGCCTACTCTACTCACATAATTAGCCAGATGTCTTTCAAACTTTGAACTAAAAACCTCTAAGTTTAACTGTCACTGTCTCTCAGTGATGCCTTGAAACCGTCAATGTACTGATCGTATCACGGCAGTCTTCTAAGCAACCCATAACAATAAAGACATAACTCAAATTTACATCCTATTTACACTGGAGTGCTGCATGCCTCTGAGGAGAAAGGAGGGTGGAAAGTTTACACTTCAGCATAAAAAAGCAACCCTGTGAAAGCCACTTAGGACACGTGGTGCAAATAACCTCATCCTCTGGTTATGTGTCATCCATCAGTTCCCTTCAGAAGGTGGTTTAAGAGACTGGAAGCAGTATTTGGCTGAATATATCCTACTCCATATAAGGAACCCCAGGCTGGATAAAGAGATTGCACCAATTCCATTTGCAGAGTAAAATGCATTCTTTTAGAGGTGATGTCTAGTTTTACTTTTCAACCCAAGAGGTTAAATTACTAATTCTAAACAAAGGTCAGGCAGCTAGATTTTTTTATTAATTACTAACAACTTGATTTCCAACAAAGAACCTTAATCTAATTTTGGATTAAAATATGTAGACACAACTAATATTCCACTAATTTACTTATACTGGAAATGAATCTGAGAAAATCACAAGAGTACTGAGAAATTAAGAAATGACACAAAATAGGACTTAATTAACCATCTCTAATGGTGTAAAAAATAACCAACTTTAAAATATCTTATAAACTGCCACTGAATTTAAAATCATAAACTTTATTACCTTGAAAATGGCTCCTCTTTGCACGTAAGAATGTGGTCTCAAGGGGACTCACACAGGTATTAGTTATTGAAAATTGTAGCTACAGTTCTTAGTGAAAGGTTGATGCAGAGAATACTCCTTAGTGCTTACTTTATGTCTGAAGAGAAATGCATAACAGTTGTCCAGGAATGTTTCTTCAAAATCGAACCTGAACAGGACTATAGACTATCTATTAACATCTTCTTGACACAAGTCATATGTTGCAAGCCATAGAGAAAACTGAAATGTTAAGCAAAGTCTAAAAACCCTCAAGAGGAGGTACTCCAAACAGCCATGCTGTTTTTCACTTAGTATCCAAAATTCGACGTCAAGAATATCACTTTCTCTGCAGAGTTTTATAAAAAAATTGAAAAACAACCTCTCATAAAAGTCTGTTTCTAATGAAGTATAGAATTACATTTCCATAGACTTACACTATAGGAACTAGTGACTCTGAAGGTGTGCTGAGTTGCTTAAAAAACAGAGGCTCATTTACTTGTTTATTTGAATGTGGGAGCCAAAGGCATTTTAGTATGATTTTGCATGTCTGAAACAATAAATAAAGATATAAAACCAGCTTTATTCTGGGATACAGAGGGAGGTAGTTGGGTACCTCCCTCTGCCACCCTCAAGTATGTTAAAGTGCCACAGTAATTCTGGGGTCCAAAGGAAGGAGAGAGCATTTGCATAATTTAACAAAATAATTGATCAAAATTACATTATTTACTTTGGAAGAAAAATATGGTTGAATTTTTCTATCTCAGTTCTAAGAGAGCAATTATTAAGAAATTTAGTAGGAAAGCTTGTACAAAAATATGTTCTCCCAGACAGAAACTTCATTTTCTTTAAGAGCAAGATCAAGAAAATAATTAAAGGCTTTTCTGAGCAAAATTTAAATTCTTCTGCTGACATTTATATTGAGAGTTTGTCACTTACTGTCTCAAGAATCTTTTCACCATAGATCCATTATAGATTAAAAGTAGTAGTAAATAGAGCATAGTAAAGCTTTTGATTGCAGTAATAGTTGTAAGAGAAAGATCTTCACTGTGGGTGGCTGAAGAGAGCATTGCAGAGAGGTCCTACCAGGGGCTCTTCTCATTGCAGCCACCTTCACTAGTTGCATATACCTGAAACAAAATACCAAAATTGCTGAGGTCTTCAGATTACATAAATATTTGATGTAGTGTCCCTTCAGACCACACAATTTAATCCAATGAAATATGAGAACATAGGAAGCAGTGACTCTAATCTTTGCAAAGGGACACAATGCAATAATTAATTGAACAATCCATCAAGAACTACGACAGGATTATGAAAAAGCACTTACATCTTGGACACACATACACAGACAAATACCAAGTAGAACAGGGAAAATATTTTTATCACATATTTCACTGGAAAGCTATAGCCGCTTCTGGTGTTCATATTTCAAAAATATACATGGATTTTGAATACAAACAGGAAAAAGAAAAGGAAAAAAAAGGAAAAAAAATTCATAAAGGGTATTGAAAAAGAATATAATATCTGATGTGGAAGAAAAAGCTAAACTCCCTGAGTCAGATATTCCCAAAATTTACATCACAAATAATTTCTGCATCAGGACTTTGAAGGAACTGCTACTGGAGGTTCCAAACCCAGAAGTAATTTGAATCTGTCTTATTCCTATGAGACAGTCTCATAGGAAATTGGTAAAATTAAAAAATAAAGGAGGAGAGTAAATCAGGTCTCAGTAAAGCAAAATGAATTTTAAAATACTGGAACCAGGAGCAAATGAAGATGGGGAAAAAATGGATAAAAGCAAGATCTATTTACCAAAGGAAGCTCCTGGTGGCTTTTATGCTAAGATAGACCTTGTAGAGAAGGAAAATGCAAAATATCTAATTCTGCAGTTGTTAGCAAAACATTAAGGCCCAATGGCAAATGAAGAATTATCAGTTAAATTGCAGGAAATGAAGACTGCTACAAGAGCTGGAATTTTGAATGAAGAGTAATCTAGGCTGGCAGATAAGTAGCTAGGAAACTGCCTCAGGCATAACTTTTTCTGACGGCTGTTACTGAGCTGATGATTTTTGGGTAGAGTTTTATAAACATGCAAAGGATTAGACCCTTGATTGGGCACAGAAAAATGAGGAATAACAGTAACAATTAAAATGAAGTGAATAATTGCTTGTTTGCTATTTCATTTCTGAGAAAAAAATTTATTAAATTCAAATTAAAAGCATATGAAAGGCATTCTGCTGTATTTGAACAAGGGGTGTCTGATGACAGGATTAACATGTAGTATCTATTTAACCAAAACAAAAAGAACTAAAGCTACATATTTGCACCCAAGCTGAGTCTGAAATTCAGTGTCTTCAACATAGCGTAACACAAGAAGCTTACCAGGTTTATGCAATGGACACGTCTTTGAACAGTTACACACTTGTGCTCACACAAATGCATTAACAGAACCCCACACATGCACCTCAGCAACAGGCAGGATTCCACCACCAGCGACATGCGACACTGGATCTCCCCAACATCTGCAAATCATTCATCCAATTGCAAAAGTGCCACAATCATCAACCCTCCTTCTCTTTCCCTTATTGCTGTGAACCATGCAAATTGCCATGAAAATTTAAGATGCATTATGTGGTTAGCTGAAAGAAAAATTAGAAGCTTTATGCTCAGCAGAGCTTTTCTTAAAGTAGAGCCAGATTTTTTTCTTGGGGCTTCACAGAAGTGAACCTTAAGAAACATAAAATAATTAACTAAATAAACGCAAGACAATAATAAATAATAATGTGCCTCTTCATCTGACCAAGTAGCATTCCATTGCCGTGCCCCCATTCATTTCCAACACCTCGTTGTAAGCATTCATGGAAAGGAAAGTGAAGCAATGCTATGAAAGCAGTATCACTTGGGAAAAATGCATTTAATTTCGGTAAAGTAAGTAAACAAGTTAAAACATTAATATCAGTAAACCATGTATAGGTTGAATTACATCACTGTTGTTTAGCATATCATTTTCTCATTGTCAGAGAACAAGAATAGAAATAGCAAGAGAATGTTGCATGGCAAGAGGAACAAATTGCAGTTTCCTTGTAGTCTATCATTGATGTGAAGGCAATTAGTCCTTGAATAGAGCAAAACTCAGAGCTAATCACAAATAAATAAATTAAAGGCTAGTAACTTGCAAGAAGTGGCAAATCTGCAATGAACATGCGCGAAGATACATGTCTTCGTTCCTGGTGTATGTTGTAAGGAATACTATTTCAGCATTCCATTATATGACTACACCAAATTGAGTGGTCTATGGTTATCATCAGAGCAAATTTCTCCCTGTTCCCTCTTCAAGAGCAGAGACAACTACAGTGGAACACAGAACATAACAGCAAAACTGACCTTCTTTACCTTTGAACTCTTTCAGAAGATGGCTGAAATTATTTAATTCTACGTGGATGATGTCTTTCAGAGATATTTCAGAGCAAAATTGATGTTTGTAAGCATAAGTACCATAAAACGTCCTACTTTTAACATGTATAGCCAAGTATTTGTTTGGGAAGTGATGGTGTGCATGAATGCTGCCATCTGACTTCTCTAACCATTTACAGCTAAGCAAGAGGAGTTGGATTTTAAATATTTATCAACAATGCAAGTAACAGCTTTATGACCACACCCAGATTATTAATGTGCTAGGGGAAAATGTGGTCTGAGTGTGGATGTTCTTAGGAGGGAAAAAGAGGCAAAAACATATTAGAGTAAAAAAAAAATAATATGGGAATTATTTTTTCAGCTTTAATCTTCATAATCATTATCAGGCCACAGCTTAATGGTGTTCTTTCAGTTAGAGACACAGCCAGCAGTAGCAGTTTCATTAATTGCCTTCTTTCATCTCTTCACTTAATCCTGTGGGACTCATGACTCCATCTGTGGGAGTTTTGAACATATGGAGAGATATCAAACCCCCAGACTGTTCTCTGTGGCCTTTCAATTTTTTTTGCAATCAATTTCAAATCTTTTCAGTAAGCTTTTGTTTTTTTTTTCTTGGCCCGTTCAAGCTTTCTTCCATTCAATTTCTCTACCCAGTTATGCATCCCAGTCTTTCCAGACTCTGTGAATCCCATGTTTCAGGGACACACTGTACCTGGTGAGGCCATATTTTGCTGCCAGCCAGCCAACCTGCTGTACCTATAGAAAAATGGGACCCAGGAGAAGAGTTCAGATACCCAGGCCTTTGCTGGAAGGAGAGATAAAGTATGGCAAAGGCAGCACCCTTGGTCAAGGGACTGCATGTCTGACAAGAAAAGGGGTCCTCTCCTGTGTATGCACCTCAAGTCCCCTCAGGATGGGCCCCCCAACAATCAACACATGCAGCAGTGGGAATAATCCACATTTCACAGGACAGTTGTGCAGGTAAGGCAAAGACCCATCATAATTCTGATGAAACAAAACTGTGGGTCTCATTGCAATAAAAAATTCTTTTTAGACTAAGATCATTCAAACATTTGTTATAGCTCATTGAGCTCTCAGTAAGCATTTGGCATTTTGTTTCACCTAACTAAATTAAAAACTAAACTAGGTCCAAGCCTTCAAAAGTAGTTGGGCGCTACATCCTCCTGAAAAGAATGGCATCTGTTCCCCCAAACAACTTTTAAAATCCAGCTGGACCACTGAATTCATAATTTTAGTTGTATTCACTTATGCTCAGCTAAAGCTACTGTCAACTTCAGCATGTTTTACTTCTAAATACGGATTTAATCCAAATAATTTAAAAGCTTGGAGATTGGGTGGGCTTTGAACATATGTAAATACAACAGACCAAATCCCATTTGACATACAGAAAGCATGGTATTGGAAATACAACAAAAATTATAATATTACAGCCTGTAAGGATAATCTTAGTTGTTTAAAAGTCAGTGCTTTAGTGACCTTGTCCTGTTGGAACTGAAAACATCAATACCTCTGTGATAGAATGTGAAACTATGTTACAAAGTTAAATAAAAGCAGGTCTTTGGGTAATAAATCTTTTCTGAATCTGGTAAAAAGTTTGGGGTTTTTTTTAACCCAGAGGAGCAACATGGGATTTACAGAGCATTTTCAGTGCTCATTTGCACTGCACTTCGGAGGGGAATGTTCCTTTTTGGTGGCTGAAAATACTTGGCACTCTTAATACGTTCAGCAGCTCACATGGGGAGAGAGTACAAAAATTCTGTAAATCGGTTAAGGACACAGTTAACTCTTTGTAGATGGATATTTATTTTGTCATATGTACTGCAAGAACAGGGAATAAAAAGGGTTTCCAGATCCAAGTTTCTGACCATGAGTTAAGAGTCTTGGGTTCCACTTATGGCTCTTTCCATAATTTACTGTGTGACACCACTTAAATCATGTAGGAACCAATGTAGCAACACATTCAGACATGGACTTAGCTTTAAACTCAAAGTCTTCCTGTTGAAACACTGCACAAGTTTTTGTGTGCAGCCCTTTTAAAACTAAAGATGAAGTTTGCAAATGGGTGGTAGCAGTATTTCCCTCTTTGACAAGTTTATTGTAACAGCATGCCAATTGGTGCTTGTGCAGCCGATGGCCATTTGTTCTGACAGAATGCATTAGCATCTATGTCTGGTATATTTTATACCTGAAAATTACTTAAGGAAGGTCTAAAACAAAACACTTCTTCCTCTGAAACAAAGAGCAGAAGACTAAGTACCTGATGTGATACCCATTTTTATCTGGCACTAGAACATAAACTAAAGCATACATAAAGCTTTGTCAAAACTACCTCTCTCCCTCATCACAGATGAGTTCACTCGTGTATTCCATTCCAGGACTCTAAATCTGCATTTAGCTGAAGTACTTCCAACATGTCATCAGAGGAAGCACTCAGGTCTCTCTCCCTGTCCCTACTATCTCATTCAAAACACTCAGTGACTGAGTCGCATGCTAATCTGAAGTTACCTGTTTCAGTTTTGGAACCTCAATACAGTGAATTATGAAAATTCACAGGAAGAAAAAAAAGAAAAATTCTTCATGGCTTTTTGACAGCTTTTCTGTAAGAATGATTATCAGCGTCAGGTGAAATCCAGGACTGTAGGATCAAACCTGAAGGACCTTATCATGCCCATGCAACTAGATCTGTTTCAGCTACTGGGGATGCTTTTGTCAGAAGAGGAAAAAAAAAAAGATTAGAATTTCACCCTGAAAAAGTCCCAGAATTTGTCTCTTGGATCATGCCAAAAGCACAAGTTTCAATTTTATCAGAAAAGCAGCAAAAGAAAAAAAAAATTAGTATGTAAAGCGTGTTCCACTTTATTGGGATTCCTTCTAATGTAGGAGAGTTCAAGTCTTCCCCAAAGTCAAGCTAAGTGAGAATGTCAGTCATAAAGTCCTAGGCAAAACCATGGAATATTTGGTGGACATCCATCAAATCACAGTTCTTTCTGAGACAGTGCTATACCAGAATCCTTACATTCTCCAGTGATTTTCAGTAATTTATGTTACCATGTATGATGTTTACATTCTCCAAAATGGAAGGTCCTAAGGGCTAATACAGAGGGAAACCAGCAGACTGAAAAAGGCAAAGGGAGGTGCATAAAGAGATGAGAAGTTAAGGACCTGTGCCTCTGTCTGATGTGCTGGTCTGAAGTAAAATGCAGTGAAAGGTAAAACACTACAGAAAACCATCAGTATGAGATCTGCTGTTACCTCAGTTGTGTTCTTATATGTTAGCAAATATGACTTTACAATCTCTCTAATTACCATTGTTCACTTTCCCTTTGCACTGAAAAATCAGGTAAATTGAGACATGTGAATGTTATTCCAATGTTTGCATGTGTACATTGGCTCTCTTTGCAAAACAAAGTGGGTACTTGTTTCTTTGAGACTTTCCAGCAGGAATCTTGGAAAGAAGATGTTTACCTCTTCCAAGGTGGCCAGGGGGAAAGTGAGCAAGTAAGCATTTTTATGGTTGTGGAAAGACTACAACCAAAACTGTCTTCTCAAAGGTCATCATCCTATATATAAACCACTCAGCTCAAAACAATATGCTATCGATCCTTCATTCCTATAACGCTCACAGATATTGAAAGATTTGCTATGAGGCAGCTGGTTAGAAGCTGACACAACAAAATTTGTCTCTTTACTTTATTGTTATTTTATTGACTTAAACATTTCTACAGTAAAAAGGCTTTCCATATAAATGTACAAACAATTCATGAAATTATCTGAAAGAGAGTTTCTTCTTGGTCTCTTAAACACTTTGCTGCATTCTCTTCTCCAGCTGTAATTCCAGAGCAGCTTCCAGATGAGAGTTATCCCAGCACAGTTCAATCTAGTGGAAAACACACCACACAGCTACATATATAGATATAAAGACTAAGTCTTAATATAGCAGGGGGAATGAGTAAACCCACTAGAATTTGAGGTTTTGTGAACATCATTAACTATTTTTTTAAATTCTTGAGGTTTTGCAAAACTGAAAACCAAATGTTTTAGGAAGACAAAAAAGCCCTCTCCCTCCTATCTTGGCTCAGTGCCCTGCACCCTGTGAGAAAGGGGAACGCTCCTTGGCTCCGGCTACCCTGCAAGGCCAAGGCCAGCCAAGTTGGAAGGAGCTTCCATGGCAAACGGAAAGGGAGCAGTGCTTGCATTGGCATTTTCTGCTGTAGTGACAGACTGAGCCTTTTGAAGTCTTCTGAGCTCTGAAATATCAACACCTTTTTCTATTGGAATTTCAAATTGTGATGGGCAAAGTTAATGACTTCCAGGGCTATGTTTTTGTGGGGTTTTTTGGGGAGGAGGGGATTTGTTTTGGTTTTGTTTGGATTTTGGTTTTTTGTGTGTTAAGATTTGTGAAGTTTGTCCACCTATGCATTTGATAGGGCTACATTTCTTGGATTCTGCAGGCAACTGAGCCAAATCCATGCCTCTTCACACCAGCTGCAGGATTCAGGATTCTTTCACAGATATTCTGCAACCCTCAGCAGCTGGGATTATGGTGTTCTTCTTTGACTTCTGAAATGCATCCACGTGTCATGGCAGGTTCTGTGTGTAGATGTACTACACGGATCCATCCTCCTGCTCTCTGTGGAGCATGATACCAGAAGCTGTGCTGGCTGCTCCTCAGGAAGTTGACATTTAAAATTCAATGGTTGTGACTGGAGTCCTTGCTTGTGAAGATAGTTCCCAGTTCTAACGTGTCTAGGATCAGCCTAAGAGTGAGGTTTCTTGCATTAGCCCTGAGCCAAGGCTCCCCCCTCAAGGAACACGCCCTCAACGCTTTGAAAGGGGACGGTGCTTCTTGCGCAGAAGAGCGGGACCGAGGTGCTTGGGCTCATTCGAGGAGCCGCTGGCTGACATCCAGAGAGCACTTTGCCAACTGACCGTGGGACGGGGCAAGTCTCGGCTTCGGGCTGTTGTACAATTTTAAAATAAAAAGGATAACAATGAGATAACAGAGCCCCGGAGAAGGCTAGATTTTGCCGCGACGGCGGCAGGAGCACCGAGAACTCAAGCGACAAGTGTCCCCGGGAGAGCCGGCCCGGCCGCAGGGGCCGCGGACGCACTTCTCGCCGGCGGGAGCTCGACTCGCCCCGACGGCGGGTCCCGGCCGCGCTCCTGCCCCGCCGCGGGGCCTGGCGCCGCCTCCCGGGGGCTCTGCCGCTCTCGGCCCCGCCACACCGACAGCGGCCTCCCCCGCCCGCCCCTCCGCGCCGCTCCCGGGGGGAGGCCGCTGCCGCCCTGCCCGCCCCCCGCACCGCCCCTGCACCGCCCGTCGGGGGCGGGCCCGGGCCGGCGATGGCCCCGCAGGTAGGCGAGGTGGGGAGGGGGCGGCGGGGGTTTATGTCACCGCCGCGGAGGGGCGAGCCGGGGGCGCGCCCCGGCGCCGCTGATTGACAGCGGGGCCCGGCCCGCAGCCCATAAAGGCGCGGGGCGCTGTGCCGTGCAGGGACTTGCGACGGCGGCGGCAGCAGCGCGTCCCGTTACGCTCCACTCCCGGCCGGCCTCGCCCCGCAGAGCCCCAGCGCGCCGTCGGCTCCCCGATGCCAGGTGAGGCGCAGGGCGGGGAGGTGCCGTGCCCGCCGCGGAGCCCGCTGGGCGGAGGAGGCTGTCAGCCCGCTCGGAGCTGGCCGTGGGCAGTCGCCCCGCTGCCGACCCCGCGGGAGCTTGGGGTGAGGGGAGCAGGCGCGGGCAGGCGGTGTGTGGCACCTGCCCGCAGCAGCCCTGCCGTCGCTGCGCCCGCCGCCCCGGCAGGGTCTCTCCTGCCGGGAGCCCCTGGGTTCGAGAGGTGAGAGAGGCATGCTGGCGGCTGCCGGTAGCTGGCCGTAGCGGTGGTACCCTGGACATGCCAGGTAATAAGAGTACCGTGTAGAACAAAGGAAACGTAGACAGGAAGCACTGGCGGCATCCCTGAGTCCTCGCAATAATGTGTGGAGTTGGCAGTGCTGAAGTTATTTGGCTGTACTCGGAGAACTGGATTTCTGCGCATTCCGGGGAATGCTTCTGCTCCATTCATTGTGAGCCGAGACACATACGGAGATGCAATTATGCGGTTTATAACTGCGCAGTGCTGCAGGGCAAACCCGGCATCACGTTAAGAGTCACTTTATCCAGCTGTGGTTGGGTACAGAGGATTGTTCGTATTTTTATGTATATGGAAGAGAGCCTTTGCATCAATGCCTGAAAAAGGTACTGAAAAGTACTCCTATTATTCAGAACCATCATCCAGTTTAGATGCCATTATCCTACAAGGATTTTTGGCTGAATATTGTGCTCCAAAGTAAAGATGCTAGCAGTAAGCTGTATCTCCTGTAGTGTCATATCGTCTCTATGGCAGCTACTGAAATTTCATTAAGAAAATAATATTGTATATTTTCACTGTATATTTTCACTACGCCTTTCCTTTTTATTAAGGAATTATTGCCATAGTTCCTCTTCCATTCACCTGATGTCGCATTTTACTTCTGCCATCAAGAATAGACCCAGAATAAGTGTTACAAGAATCAATCAAAATAAAAAATTCTGATTTTATGTATATAGTTGCTGTTTATGGTATTTCGTGAGGAAAATTGCATTATTTATAGTTGATAAATATAATTTCCCTAATACTTACTACTTTTTGGTTTATTCATAGGAGTTATGGTGAAGAGGAGAGGGTTGTTGTGGCTTGCTGTCTTGATAGCCCTGTGGGTTTCCTCAAATGCTCAGGGTAAGTTCAGACACTTCTTAACTGGATACAGACTAACTCCCAAAGTTAAAAGTTGGAAAGAGTTGGCTTACCTGAACTACAGTGGGCAAAGTAATCATAAAGGGTTTTTTTAGAAGTGCCTGGGATATTTTTGGTAGATAGATAGACCTTGCCAGTGCTAAATGAAGATTTCTCAATATATCTCAAAATTGCTTTCTTTAGAGATTATTGATTAAAATGTATATAATCCCAGAAATAATTGATGTTATACTTTTCTGTGTGGTGGAAATGTATGGTGAAAGTAACATAAACAGAATCACTGAGTGAGACCAACATTTTAAAGATAGAAGTAGAGAAATAGACATCTACAGACCAAATATGAGTAGAATACAAATTGGCACAGTGCCAGATGCTCATTTGCATCTGATTTCTTGGTTACTGTCTTTAAAAATCAAATTTCTTTATTTCCGGTCATCATGTAGGCATATGGATTCTCGTAATTTGTTTTTCCATTATTTGGTAATCAAAATATAGAAATTGCCTCAAATTCCTTATCCATTCATATAGAAAAAAATGTTTAATGAATTAATTGCTGCATGCATCCATGTATAGGCATATACATGCATATGTAGGCAGGCACATACATGCATCCATGTATGGCCTGCCTACAGAATCATATATATGTAAAAGTATGTACTATATAGTGCTATAAAATGTGAAGCCATATGTATAAATGTGTAATGAAAAGTGTTTCTACACGCAGAAGGAGAGAATTTTCATGTAAATGAAAATGTCAGGTAGAAAATATGATTCACTTGCCTTCCTGTAGGAACAGTTCCATTTGTGGAGGCCAGAAAGCACTGGGTTCACTCTGCTGGTCCTGAAGGTCTGTCATACAATTGCAGTTACTAAGTGTACTGTTCGGTGCTGTTTCTTGTAAGACTTTTTGTAGACACATTGTCACACGCTGTTAACTTTTTCAGATGGTGACAAGGAAGAGGAGACTACCTTTGATTTACTTCAAGTCAGTAACATAAACCGAAAGACAGTTGGAGCAAAAGTGTTCCGGGGCCCAGACCCCACTATGCCAGCATATCGTTTCATTCGCTTTGACCATATACCTCCATGTAAACCCGAGAAACTAAAAAAGATCCTAAAACTAATACGGCAGAATGAGGGCTTTATCCTCTCAGCCACCCTGAGGCAGGACAGGCAATCTAGAGGCACTCTGCTTGCGTTAGAGGGTCCCGGCATCAGTGAGAGGCAGTTTGAGATCATTTCCAATGGCCGGGCCAACACCCTGGACCTTATCTATTGGGTGGATGGCTTCCAGAACGTGATTTCCCTGGAAGATGTGGACCTTGCTGACTCCCAGTGGAAGAACCTCACCGTGCAGATAACGGGGGAGAACTACAACCTCTATGTTGGCTGTGACCTTATTGACAGCTTCATCCTGGAGGAGCCTTTCTATGAGCAGCTAAAAGCAGAGAGCAGCAGGCTGTATGTGGCTAAAGGGTCCACTCGGGAGAATCATTTCAGGGTAGGTGACCTGCAGAAGCTTGGGTCTCTGGTGTGGTAAAAAGGTAACTGCAGGTAGTTTGGGAAGATGCAGTGGGCACAGTTTTGTTGTCCCAATGCCTTTGGGATTTGATGGGATCACTGGTGTTCCCAAGCAGACTTTCTTCAGAGTGTGCTTTTATTAATTGCTGGATCTGTGTTGTATGTTTTTGGGGTTCCTGAAAGCAAGGGCAAAGCAAAATCTAAATCCAGAAAAAGTGTGCAAAACCAATTTTTTGCTTTCCTGTACAACCATCCCTTTTCTCTTCCAGATGTAAGACTTCTAGAGACGTTGGATTTTTTTGGTGATTTATAGAATTTTTTTGCAAATTTCTTGAAGAACTGTTTTTACATTGAATTCATCTATTCAAATCATGAGGACATGTCAATATTTTTATTTTTCCATTTGAAAGAAGAAAAATAATTTTAATGGGGCTGAAGCATGTGGTGTTGGTCTATCCTGCAACAGAACATCCTGTTTTGCCATTTTGAATGTTTCTGTTCAATTTAAATTTTAAAAAGAGAAAAAAAAAGAGAAAAGAAATTCCACAAAAAGTACATTTGAGATGAAGCAATTACAAACTTTTTGGTTTTCTTATCAAATGAAAGTGACCTTCCACCTCATAATCTAGTGATGTGATCTGGCCCAACTGCTTTAAGGATGGCTTCTTTTCAGTCACCGCTGAAGTCAGACTTTAACTCACGGCTCCAAAAATTTCAAAAAGCCCTTCCTTTCTCATCATGTTTTGCCATGTAGTTTTCAGCCAGAGCCTGATATGCTGGAGTTTGGCTCCGTGGGATGACCAGTTTTGGCAGGGACTTCAGAAGTTCTTGTCCACAGCTTCTCCATTCCTGCCTCCATGACTATGTTACTCCATCAGTAGCACTCCTGCAACTGGTTCTGAAGCTGTACTGTTAAGTGGTTCACTGAAACTGTTTTTTTTTGTTTGTTTGTTTGTTTGTTTGTTTTTTTTCTTTGAGAGATTTTTCCCCGACTGAAATAGATACCAGTCTGGTTTTAGAGTGCTGACTCAGAGAAGGGTCAGCACAATTGAGGCAGTGTACTATGGTGCATGGGAATGACTGGTTAAGGACGGAAGTGTGATGGGGCAGAAAAGTTGGCTTTGACCCTATGACAAATCTAAAATTTACTGTGAAAATGGAAATTTGAGATTTTAGCGGATTAATATCTTTTTTTTATTACATGTTTCAGAACATACTTAGCTTTGTGGCTTATAATACTGAAATTGTATATAACAAAGCTATAAGCGCTTTTTTTTTTCCTGTGTGTCAGGTTTAATGCCTTGTAGATTGTTTTTTTATGTATTTGCTTATGTCTGAATCCAGTTAGTAGCATGGAATTGAGACAGATTGGTTATTAATTACTCAAAAATTGATCTTACTGCTTTTAATTGATTTTTAAAATTATTATTACAGGGTCTTTTGCAAAATATTCAGTTAATCTTTGATACTTCAATAGAGGATGTTCTGCGTAAGAAAGGATGCCAGAGAAGCCAGTCAAGTAAGGCTTTTGTTATCTTGTTAATACTTTTCAGTTGAATCTGAAAATTAGAAATGTTAGTTGTGAAATATTATCCCAAAACCAGGCAATAGATCTCTTTGAAATGAAAAGGAGAATAAGTTGCTTTTTGGTGGTAATGGGAACTTATATGTTTATATGGTGTCATTTCTACTCTCTAGCCTATTATTTTAATTCAGTTACTTAGGTTTATAACTCTGAACCTCTGTTTTTAAGTTGGGGGAAAAAAAGTGTTGAGCAATAAATTAGTAGAAATTAAAAGGAAAAAAGCACATGTAGGAAAAGACATATTTTCTTACATGAGTTTTCTGCAATTCTTTGCACACCAGACAGGTAGTGTTGCTTCTGAATTCTGCTGCTGACTGTCAATGGGCCCACAAACTAGTCTGCCATTCTCAAAGACACTGAATTCCTTGGCAATACCTTTGACTGAAAGAGGCTTTGGGTTTGACTGGCAAAGTATTGTTAATCAAAACAGCCTCAGGAAAGTAAAAAATCAAAGGAAGAGATGTGGAAGGCATGTATCCTATGGGCTGACCTGTGTTCTTGTTAGTCCAGTTCATGCTTACCCTCCCAGGAGAGGAGCACTCTGTGTAGGTGTGTAGTGGATTCCCCATAAAAGAATTAGGATTATTTGTCAAATATGTGCTAAGGTTTTGTACTCAAGTTTATAGGAGGTGCTGACTGTTTTACTTCCCAGTGCTTGTAGCTGACAAGAGCTCAGTCAAGAATCAGAGCCAGCTCAATCTGTCAGAGGAATGTTGTGGGCTCACAAGACAGAACTTCGGGGTTTTGTTTGAAACTCCTTCCACCTGAAATGCCATTATTTCTGTTACTTTGCTCAGTTAAGCAGATTGAACTCAATTTTTTCCTTGTTTATGCAAAGCCCAGAAATCAAACTGTGGCAGATCTTGACTTCTTCAAAGGAGTACTAAATGTTTTAAAATATTACCAAGTAGAAATGGATTGTTACTGTACCTTTATTATGAAGAGGAAACCAATGGGAGCCTAAAGGAACAACTGAATTCTTCATGCTAATACATTCCTTAGGAGGAATTCTTGTAGAGCTGTAAGCTGCTGACAACCCACAGATAGTATTTTCTTAATGTATTTTTATCACATCTGTCAATTGCCAAATTTTCAGTTCTATAAATTATACAGATTTGAGATTTTTATTTTATCCTTACTGGGAATTATTTAGCAAATAATTCAAGTCCAGTATTTCTGCTTTTACTTTGCAATGCTAAGAGAACACTACAAGATGGAGATTTCTTGTGCAGTAACAGAAAAGAACTAATAGCACAGTGAGGCCATCAAAATTATTTGAGAGGTTTTTATGTGCATGTCAGAGTCTGACATTGCCTATCCAGCTTAATTACATACTCATGGAATGGGTCAGGTTGAAAAGGACTGCAGGGTATCATCAGTGTAACCTCCCTGCTCAAGGACGGTCATCCAAGAGCACGTGGCACAGGGTTGTGTCCAGATGATTCTTGAATCTCCAGTGAGGGAGACTCCACAATCTCTCTGGGCAGCTGCTCCAGTGCTTGGTCTTCCACACAGTAAAGTTCTTCCTCATATCCAGGTGGAACTTCCTGTGCATCAGTTTATATCCATTGCCTCTTGTCCTATTGCACGGTACCACTGAACAGAGCCTGGCTCTGTCCCCTTTAGATATTTATACACCTTGATGAGGTCCCCTTTTAGTTGTCTCTCCTTGAGGCTGAACAGGCCCAGGTCCCTCAGCCTTTCCTCATAAGAGGGAGGTTCCAATTCCCTTAATTTACTTTGTAGTCCATGGTTGGACCCAGTCCAGGAGCTCCATATCTTTTTTGTACTGAGGAGCCTAGAATTGGACACAGCACTCCAGATATGGCTGAAGATGAGGAGAGGGGCAGAATGGTTCTTCTCTGCCCATCTCTCCAGCCTGTTGAGGTCCTTCTGAAGGTCGGCACAGCCCTCCGGGGTATTGGTCACTCCTCCCAGCTTTGTGTCATCTGTGAACTTGCTGAGGAAGCATCTGCCCCTCCATCCAAGTCATTGATGGATAAGTTAAACAAGACTGGGCCCAGTATTGAAACTTGGGGGATGCTGCTAATGACAATTAACTCAGTTGAAAAGCCATGAATGATGTTACTGACCACAAGATATTTTCCCATTTTAATGGCAGACTTATTGAGCTGAAGTACAGGTATTAAGATGACATATTTATCTGTTGATGTCCCATGATAGCAAGGCTGATGTTACCAATGAAGTTCCCTCATCCCTAAGGACACAAAAGGAGACAGGACTGTGTTTTCCCAATGTATCTTTAAGCCTAGTATGGGAATGTGACATATGGTGAAATGGTGGCTTGGGATTGCTGTTTGGTTGAAGGTAGGAAAGTATGTCTGTAGTGTGATGACTGCTAATCCTTTAGGCAGGATTTATACACTGCACTGGATAGGAAAGATGACAAAAACATAACTAAATAGGAACATCATTAAAATCCCTTCTTGAGTTATATCAACAAATGATATTTGCATATGTGAGAGGATGCACATTTTGCTCTTTTGGTTTCTCATTTTAATCATCTGGTCCTTAGGAAATTAGCAGGAAGCCAGCAGCAGAGAACTGATTTCCCAGTGATCCCCAGGCATCTTCTTTCAGTCACTGCCAAGTACCAGTAGGAAGTGAGGATTTAGTTCTTCTAACATAGTTTTGGTTTATGTTTCCTGCTGAGATTGCAACTTTATTAATGTCCTCAGAATGTTCCGGTCAAGGCATACTCCATGTTGGCTTGAAAAATATGAAATTAATGATCTGAGAAGTGCTGTGGGGGAATCTGAGAAATCTAGTGTTCCAGTGTGGTAGGAAAATTGCATTCTTTCCAGGGAATCAAAAAGCAGCTGAAATAAATCGTTATGACACAGAGTTCTGATCTGCTATGTGGTTTTCTCCCATACTGTAAATGAAGCTGGACAATTGCTTCAACTTTGGAAAACTGAGAACAATTTTTTGTAGACTTTGGCTGGTGGCAGATGTTTCATAGCTAATTTAAAAGCACATCAAGCCAATAATTTTAAGTTTGGTTGAGAAGTAATCACTTAATGTCTTAGTGTGGGTTGGTTCTTTGTTCTTTTATTTTTAGCCTTCCAAATGAATGAAGAATACTTTGCTCCTGTTTTCATTTCCTTTTATGTTTATATATACATTTTACATTGTATGGTAAAGCATCAAATCAAGCCCTTAACATTTCTGAAGATTCGCCACCTTTGGTGATTTGTCAATACTGAATGGTATTGGGGTTTTGACACATATGTTTTATGCCACATATTCCTGTCCTGATTTCTTCTTTTTAAATTGCTATATCCCTTGCTTGTCTTCTCTCTTTGGTAACCTTCAGCTATTCCAACTCTGGTAAAGAAGTCTTTATTAAGAGGTAGGGAAGTATGGATTGCTGTATAGCTGATACCAACTTTGAGTTTCTCATGGAGTCCTTAGAGAAAGTGCCCATGGAATCCATAAGATATTAACCTGATGGAGATTCATATGCTTAACAGAACATAGACTGTTTTATTTAGTTTTTTGTGTGCTTTGTGATTTTTTTATTAATTAAAATCATGCATTCTGTTATTTTTCAGGAATTTACTGTAGACAGGGATGTCTTTTTAAATTATACTAGAACATGTCCAGTTCTCCCTGTCTAATGCATGCAAAGTTCTGTTTTAATTATGATTTGTCTTTTGGAGGAGTGTTTGGAGTGACATATTAAATAATCTGTCTGATCTTAGCTTGGCCTCCATTTCACTTCAGAATGAAACTGTTTTTATAACAGCTCCTCTGAGCTTAACACTGGGCAGTGCAATATAGAGCAGCCTAGTCTGGTATACATTGCATTATGGTCCAAATTTGATCCTACCATGGAATTTATGTAAGAACAAGGACAATTACTTCCTCCAAGGAAACTCTTTCTCCTGCCTTTTTCTCTGCCGTGAGGAAATGTGATAGGTCATGAAAAAAATTGAAACCTTTTGTGTCTGAGTAGATAAAATAGGTTTGTTTTTTTTGATACTGTGTCCTTTTGGTAGCCTTCTTCATAAATGAATGTGTTACAGTGCCAACAGTTTTAAAGTGAGGGCCATGTGAGATACAGCTTGGCTCTTAATTTTGAAGAGGGAAAGCCTATAATTGCAACCAGCTGACATCTAACCCCTCTTTTATTCATGGGTATAATAAGCATGAAGCTGTGCCAAAATAGATGTGTTTAAACCCTACCTATGGGTGCCAGTCTATGATTTCAGCAGGAATCTGTAATCTGTGGAAGAGCTTTGTACATGCTGCTCTTCTCTTTCATTCTCTTGCTACCAGCTGAAGTGAACACCATCAACGAGAGCACTGAAATCCTTCACTTGAGCCCTGCCGTGACAACCGAGTACGTGGGTGGGAAACCGGAGAAGGCCGAGTTCTGTGACCGCTCCTGTGAGGAGCTGGGATCAATGTTCACAGAGCTCACCGGCCTGCGCATTGTGGTGAACAACTTGGCTGACAACCTCCAAAAAGTGGTAGGTACCTTCAAGTCTGGAGAGCTGATGGAGGTCTGCTGTGCACTGCTCTTTCCTTCCTTATTTTATGCCAGAGTGTTTAATAGAGATTTCTATATCGCATATGAACACCTGTTAGTATATCTACGTCATGTAAAAATGTCCTCTTTTCATTGAAACTGGTTTGGTAGTTCTTGAGTATAATACTTTAATCAAGGCTTGGTTTTCACAGACTGGATTTAAAAGAGCACACACATGTGCTCATACACGGGGAAAATCCTTCTAAAGGTTTGGAAATTGAAAACTAGCAATCCCAACTTTGCTTGCATACTGCTAAAGCCTTTTTACCATGTTTACACCATTTATGAATACCACAGTAAGTGGCTACATGGGGTACCTAAACTGCAAGTAAATGTATGGGTTTTTTATAGCTGAAGTGTGATGGTGATGTTTTGCTGAAGTCTGCCTCTCTTCTTATTCTGAATCAGCTAATTATTTCTGAAGGAATTTTCTTAGTATGCCATATGTGTCAGGACTAAAATCTTCACACCTAAAGATAAGCTGTAGTAGAGGAAAGCAAAATGGCTAAGAACAGATTTCCCTTAGTATTGTGTGACTATTTGTACCATTCCTAGAAGAATTGCTATGCAGGAGTGCAATACTTAAGATCATCTTCCTTACATACATAAAAATAAATATTTTGATGGAAGAATTTAGTCTGGTCATATCTCAGTTTTGACTATTTAAACCAGTTTGCTTATGAAATACACAGTTTGTTTTCATTAAATTCATCTTCTAGTCTGAAGAGAACCAAATTATGTGGGAACTGATTGGGCCTAACAAAACAACGAAGAACCAACCGGTTTGCTGGCAGGATGGCCGTGTCTTTGCAGATAATGAAAGCTGGATTGTGGATAGCTGCACCAAGTGCATTTGCCAGGTAAGGTTTTGGAAATATTCTTCTCTGTAGAAATGGAGTTCCAGCTCAACTGTCCATGTCACGTCATATTTACTTAGAGCTTGCCTGGACTTAATGATGTTTAAAAAAAGGAGTCCCCATGTTAGAACAAATCAAAACATTTCCACATGAAACTTCCCCAGATGCCCACCTTCATTTACCTCTCTGTGAGCATAAATCAGTAAATTGATTTCTTTGCCTTTAGGATTCCAAAATTGTGTGCAATCAAATCACCTGCCCAGCAGTTTCCTGTGCTGATCCAGTTTTTGTTGAAGGTGAATGCTGTCCAGTCTGCTCTCATTGTGAGTATTTAGCTGAGGAGAAAGATATAGTCTTTGGCATTATTTAAAATCACTACTAGTGTTTTTGAAAGCTCAAAACAAGTAAAATATCAAGGCAGGTAAGATCAAATATAGAACTTGTATGAATACAAAGATTATACAAAATAACCTGGGTGCTTGAAGTTACCTTCTGAAGGAGGAGGAGAAGGGTCTGTCTTCATTGATTATATTGGTTACTTAGAATTAAGGTGATAACCTGCTTAGCTACCTTGGACATAAAATGTTAAAAGCATGCTTCTCTCCAGTCGTGTTTCACATTTTTCAGAGCATAGGGCATATTCTTACAATGTGCTCTTGACCATGTTCACCACTGTGTAGCTTTCAAAGGTGGGGCCACATATCACACTGACCTATATTCTGAAACCAAAGGTAGTTTGGACTCAGGTTTTGGCTCGGTCCATTCTAGAGACAAGATGTTCTTCCTTCAAAGATCAGTGCTTTGTGCAAACACACTGCACACAAGTTGATGAAGATCCAGGATTCTTATCTCAACTAACTTGTCATTATATTACACCATAATTCCATAATGATGGTGGCAGCTTGGAAAAGCAAAATTAGAAAAGGAGAGATCTAAATGTTAAAGTATGTATTCTGTAAAAAAAAAAAAGAGAATGTCTTTTAAATAGGATGATAGAGCAACTTTCAAAGCTAAGCACTTTTTCTTACCATTTGCTCTGCAGCTGATGACAGTGAGGAGGGCTGGTCACCATGGTCAGACTGGACAAAGTGCTCAGTTACCTGTGGCTCTGGGACGCAGATGCGAGGAAGGTCATGTGATGTCACCAGGAGTGCTTGCACAGGTCCGCACATCCAAACAAGGATGTGCAGCTTTAAGAAATGTGACCATCGCAGTAAGTAATAAACTTGTTCCATTTTAAAAGCTTCTTTGGACATCTCAAAGCAAGAGCAAGTTTAGTCAGGACAGTATGTACTTGAGAAATCCTATATGCACCATTAAAGTAGCTGTCATTAGATTCTTTGCCAATTTTCCACTTTCAAATATGTCAAATGTCACTTTCCTGACAATTTATTAGGTATGTACATTCTGGGCTTAGATATGTTAAAAAAAAAAGATGATGAGTGATCCTTTCTTTAACATTATGAACTAGACCCTTTTGTTTGAACTCAATTTGGAGATTAACACTTAGTTCGTAAACATGATATTCAAGGCTGTGTTTACATCTGCCATTCAGTGATTGTTGGGCCATTCCTTTAACTTAGCTGTGTTTAGGAATACAGTAATCATGGAAGATTTCTGAAAAATATCAAACTTCTTTTATATTTAAGGCACTTGCAAGGATGGTATTCCAGAAGTGTAGTAAATGCAAGTACCTGTGATATCCAAGCTAATATAGTACCTAAGGCAATATATAGCAGCTGAGACTGCTAGATGTCCAAATGTGCATTTTGAACAAATGTTTGTTTCATTGGAAATGTTTATTTTTAAGTAAAATATCTGACAGAATTGTTAGTCATATGTTGGTTACTGAAATTCCTAAGAAAGCTGTTCTTGAGTACCTGAGCTGGCATGCTGGGCTTAGAAAGTGAAAAGGTGGGAAAGAGATGGGACATTCATCAGATGTGGTGAGAGGCTCATTAGAAGGCTAACCTCACAAGTGAGTTTGTATTACTGCTGCAGGTGGGCTGTTTGCTTCAGTTGTGCTCTTTTCTCTGGCAGTACGTCAGGATGGTGGCTGGAGTCACTGGTCTCCCTGGTCTTCTTGTTCAGTTACCTGTGGAGTGGGAAATATCACCCGCATCCGCCTCTGCAATTCTCCTATTCCCCAGATGGGTGGGAAAAACTGTGTGGGAAATGGGCGTGAAACAGAGAAGTGTGAGAAGGTTCCATGTCCAGGTATGTCTGTGGTCTTGAATCAAAAGTAACACAATAATATTCCAGCTGAATTCCTTCCCCTTGTTCTGGTCTAAATGGCAGTGAATTTCTATGATGGAAAATACAATTTTATCTCAGGAGTGAAATAACACACAAGGATGTTTTGAAAATGAAGGCAACAATGCAGTCAGAGGTTTTGTAAACCTTCCAAGTTATAATTTGGCTTTAATTATTAAGAGCTTGAGACATTTCCATTTTACTGATATGTCTCTGCATATCAAAACTAAACAAGTCCTTTCTAAAAGGAAGCTGTCTCTGTACTTGTTAAGAGTAGACATAGAATCCCCCAATAGTAAGATTTCTTTGATATTTGTGTATACAGTTTCACACATTCAACAAAATTAATTGCCATTATAATTCTATCTTATTCATCTACACTTTTAAATCTTTTTTAGAGACCTTTCATTCCATACACTTTGACTTTCATAATTTTTTCCTCCTTTTTTTCTCTTTGCCTATCTAGTGGGCATGGCGTGCTGTTTTGAATTATTGGCCAAAAAATGCCTATGAAGCAGTTGGGTGTTTTTCACTGGTTTGTTTCTGAAATATTGCTATCCCAGTACAAACATCTGCCATCATTTTTCTACATACATCTCCAGGAACTGTCTCTAGTCAGGGATCTGATGAAAGATTGTTGTCATAGGCACCAGATGTCGCCACTTTATTGCCTGTGATTCTCTGCTCTTTTACGTATCTTAGTGAATGGCCAGTGGGGTCCTTGGTCTCCATGGTCTGCCTGCACTGTCACCTGTGGAGGAGGAATTCGTGAGAGGTCTCGCCTCTGTAACAGTCCAGAGCCACAGTATGGAGGAAAGCCGTGTGTGGGAGATACCAAGCAACATGATATGTGCAATAAGAAGGATTGCCCAATTGGTTGGTATTCATTCTTTACTCAGTCTGAGTAGCTATTTTATATGCTGTTATCTCTTTAATGGATAATTATGAAGTGACACTGCAGGAATCTGCTAATTATACCTTTGTTTTGGTAGAGGACATTTAACTATTTTGAGTGCTGTTTAGTGGGATTTTATATACATTTGCGATAACTACTTTCTTGAACAAGTATACCTTTCTTAAATAGAGATTGAATACGCTGTAATGTATTCAACTGGATGTAGCAATCTGTAATTTTGTCATATTAAATCAATAGTAATTAGTCTTAAATGCACTTTATAATCCTAACTTTTAGGGGTTTTGTAAGAGTCCGTTGCATCGTGTGATTTAAGGTGATAAGAGAATACCTGTTTCTTAAATGAAGTTTTACATGCCTTTTATGCTCGTTACTTAATTTTCAGTTTTGTGTGTCTTTGCCAGATGGGTGTTTGTCAAATCCTTGCTTTCCTGGAGCAGAATGCAACAGTTACCCAGATGGGTCTTGGTCATGTGGGGGATGCCCAGCAGGATATCTTGGCAATGGTACCTTTTGTGAGGATCTTGATGAGGTATTGGCTTTTGTTTCCATTAACATCAGGAAATCACCATGAAAAATTCATTTTTTGGGAATTACACAGCCATCTAATTGGTTTCTCCATTTTTTCTTTCTTTACCTGCAGTGTATAGCTGTGTCAGATGTTTGTTTTAAAGTGAATCAGGTCCATCGCTGTGTGAACACAAATCCGGGTTTCCACTGCTTGCCGTGTCCTCCACGCTATAAAGGAAGTCAGCCCTATGGAGTAGGGCTTGAAGTTGCCAAGACAGAGAAGCAAGTAAGTGATATTGAAGGGAGTTTGATGGCTTTGAGTAATTCTCATCTGAAATATCTTTGAATGATGGCATAAGATAAACTTGGGTACCAAACAAAAATGGCTTGAAATAAGTTGTTGAAATGGCTTCAAATAACTGTTGTTTCAGAGTATTTTTGTTTTGAGTAACAAAACACTGAATTTGGGATTGACTTTTTTAAGAGTTTGATTTTTTTTTTTTGTAGGCATCTGCACAGTTGTACTAAATGAGCCAAAAATTCCAGGAGCAAATATTTGCCTGCTTTGCATTCCTTTCTCTGAGGTTGACGTACCTGTTCTGGAGAAAGGAAACTGAAGAATTAGGATTGTTTTTTTCATAAGTATGACACTGTTGATTTCAGTGTTATCAGACACATGTCTGACATTCTCACTCTCTAAATTCCATTGGGTCAAAGTTTATCAGTGAAGGACAGGAGGATGTAGAAGTGAGGTTGAAGACTAGAGTTGCCTAGAAAAGACAAAAAACATTAAAGTGGAAGTCATGGTTTGTCTTCTCTTTGTTGCTTTCGAATCAATCTGTGGTTAGCTCAGCTTGTCAATTCTACATATGAACCATCTGTTAAGATTCTCAAATACTATCAATGAAAAATATAATATAGTGATAAGGAAGAGGTAACAAAAACCTACATGAAGTGAACACAAGAATTTTGTCTCTTTAAGAAAATAACATAGTCCTTTTATACTGTCAGGCAAAACACTGAAGAAGAGGTGACTACAATCTCCTTTCTGTTGCAGTTAATTTCTGGGGTTTAGTGACATCTGGAAGAAGGCAGATACAGTTCTGAAATTGTTAGCCTCCCAAAAACTCACTTCCTCTCAAACCACGACAGCTACTTTAATTGTTTTTTAAATAATGTCAAATTTTTCCGGTGGTTTGTTTTAATTATTTTCATTGTACATATTTGTTGGAGTTGTGAACTGAGAGAGCAGTATGATTTACTAACCACAATCAAAACAAAGTTCATGTCTTCAGAGCTCTAAATAACTGGTCTGATTTTGAAAAAGCTGAGGCACACACAGCTGGCTGTGATGATCAGGTTTCATTGAATATGCTTCATCATTTATAGGTCTGTGAACCTGAGAATCCATGCAAGGACAAGACACACAGCTGCCACAAGTCTGCAGAGTGCATCTATCTGGGTCATTTCAGTGATCCAATGTACAAATGTGAATGTAGGACAGGTTATGCTGGTGATGGACGCATCTGTGGTGAGGATTCAGATTTGGATGGCTGGCCTAATAACAACTTGGTCTGTGCTGCTAATGCAACGTACCACTGTGTGAAGGTAGGTGAAAAAGGTGAATAAAAATGCAATGTGTTAACAACATTTTCACTTTTTCTTAAATAGTTGTGAGTAACCCTTTTAATTCATGAAGCTGGTGGTTGCTTTCAGTAAGCTTTGACTGTTACAGCATGTTCATTTTCTAGGAGAGTCTGTGAAATGTATATTCACTTAATCTGGTAAGATACAGTAAGGGATTCTCAAAATTAAATCCAGAGTCCTCTGCTTTGGATGTCTTGCTACTCAGAACACATGGACAATTGGGATGCTTGTGAATGGAGTTAGCACACTGCGCAGTAGTTGCCTAAAGCATGGGTGTGAAGCACAGAGCTAGTGAGAACCAAACAGGGAAATCAGCGCCTAGGCTAGTGTGAAATCCTACCTGCAAGGCTTGTAAAAAGACACTGACAGCCATATAAGAGCTAGAGTTCAAAATGCTGTCTTGAACTACCCTTCCTTTTAAAGAGTTAGGCAGACCACACACTGTGACAACTGGATTCAGAGCCTGAGATAATTTTTAACAAGAGAAGCCTAAGAGAGGAATGAATGTGACTAATTAGAGGCGGCGTTCTCCTTGTTGCAAAGGCTCACAGGAACAGGATGAGAGATTCAGCCTCTTTGGCCCTTCAGACTTGTGAAATCCCAGCTCTCACCCTCTCAAGGGGAATCACCTGACTTGCCTGCCCCCATTGGCTCTACAGTTGGCAAATGGTACCTATTCAATCTTGCTGTGCAGCTGTGCTGTTGTAGTGAACAATGAAACATTACTACACCGAGAAAAATCAGCATCAGGGAGCCTAAAAATGGTGGCATGTGGGTTAATAGGGTGTGTCCACCAGGTATGTTCCCTGGGACTTGGTTTTGTGCTCATCTGAAGCACTCAGTAAGTCCTTCTTGGTTTCGTGGCCTGAGGTTCTTTCCAGTGGGAATTGCTCAAAAATGGTGAGCAGCCTCCTGGTAGCTCTTGTCCTGATGCTGTACAAAACCAGGCTGAAAGTTGTTCCATCAATTTAACAATGGCTCAAATAGCTGAGGGGTGAAGTCATCCCCTGACAGGCAATTCCCTGGATCCTAGTTCCGAGTGGTGGCCTTGCTGATGGCCGAATGACAGGCACAATACAGAGGGGCATACGTTGTTTGCAGCAGCAAATTAAGCAACTGGGATGGAGGAGTTTTGTCAGAGTAGAAGACATATGCAGGTGTTCAGTTTTAAACACCCGCCTGTGGGGCCGCTGACAACCCTGGATTACCTGTATATGATCACTAGGCAGATGCTCAAGCATTTTGCTAATCAGTCATGGCTGTAAGGGCAAGATTTTTTCTTCTGAGGTTTTTGAGGGTTTCTTTTTCCAGACCTGAAACATTTTTGCTTCTCCTTTCTGTGTTAAAGTGATCTGTCTACAAATTTTCTTGAAGTTTCAGCGCAAAAACTTCTGCTAAAAATAATAAAAAGGAAAGAAATGCAAAGATGACTGAGCTCTAGACTACTATAGTGGTTAAAACAAATACAGACCAAGAGATTAGGAAAGTTTGAAATCAGGCTGTTTGAGAGGATAAGTCACTTGTGTGAATCTGGGCTCTATCAGCTGAAGAGTTTCAGATACAGATGGAAATTTGGGCCTCAAATGTTGGTCTCCCTCACTGTAATTGATGTCTGTTCATTGTAGATTCAGCCAACTTACTGTTGCACTTCATATATATTTCTTGTAGTTCCTGTCATCAGAATTTGCATGTGTCCACTATTGATGTAACACAAAGCATTAGTTTTGGTTAAACACAACATGCTGAACCCATTCAGAAAAAAAACCTGTTTCCAAAGATTGTTTAATGCTTTGTGTAATATGTGTTGGTCTAATAGACACAAGTTCTTACTTTAAGAGGACCTCTCCACCTGCCAAAAAAAACCCCTTAAAAATACCACAAATTTTCTGGCCCTTGTATTCTTTACAAAATATCCTAGTTGAGTAATTTGATTGTAAAAAACTTCTTTCCTTGAGCTGATAATGGTTGAAAATTAACTTTGTCTTGTGACTATTTTCTTTCATTTCAAAAATTTTTTGTATTACTGGTAACCAGTGTTGAGGTGGACAGTCAAGACTCTTCACAGGTATTTGATAAAAATTTTTGGGATTTGGTATTTATCACAGTATTTTCAGTACTCTTTTTCTTAAATTGTCTGCACTATTAGAACCACTGAGATTGAAAACATCTTACTATAATATTCATTTTTTTAGAGTATATGTTACAAAGGAGATATTTGTGTGCTCTTTTGACAGATTCAGTTTTGGGTGAGGTAGATCTGAAATATGAGTAAAAATGAGAATAACAGAGTGTGTTTTCATATATGTATTTATTCATAGCAAGTAGTAGAATTGAAATCCATTTTAGTTGATTTTAGTATTTTTAAAAAATGCATATTAAAAGTTTGGCAAGCTGTTTTACTTATTTTTCAGTGTAACTTAAGAATTGTTTATATAAAATCATTCTTTACAAAGCTGTGATACAAAATAAAGAGATCAGTCTGACTTTTATTTTTAAAGCCATGGGAGTACAAAGGTACTGTTTTGCAGAACAGTATAAGGACACTTTTTTCAAAATCCTTTCTTAGAGTGTTCCCCTTCATTGATGAGTAGTACTTTCCATTGCTGGGTAGTAACTTTCCATATGAACAGCTGTTTCTGAAGACCTTCTCTTGGCTTGGTTTTTTTATTTTTCTGGCAACAAAACCTGGTGATTTTTTATGTAATCTTCAAACAATTCATATCTCATGAATTGGCTACAAAAGGTTGGTGTAAGAGTGCATGTCTGTGCGTGTGGTGTGTTTGTTCTTTGCTAGCTCCCTCTAAAATTTACTAGAAATGTCACATTAATAGCAGCTGGGAAATTGAATGATTTGCAGCTGCATTTCACTTACTTTACAATATGAAAGCAGCAAATGATTACTACCTTTGGCAACAAAAAAACAGGCACTTTTAAAAATACTTTGCTGATTGCTCTTGTTTTACAGTCTCTGGTGTACCACTGGTGGATCTACTTTTCTGCCCTGGCAAGTTATCCTGACATAATGTAAACATAATGTATTGATTATTTCTTTTGGCCAGGATAACTGCCCCCTTCTGCCTAACTCTGGCCAAGAAGACTTTGATAAAGATGGCAAAGGAGATGCCTGTGATGAGGATGATGACAATGATGGCGTCGAAGATGACAAAGTAAGATGCGTATCTGTCTGCAGTACGTTTGACCTAAACATCTGATTTTAAGGAAAACCATTACAATAGATGTGAACTTTATTGTTTAGAGCTTCAACTGGGTTATTCTGCACTTCCTTCCCTGAATGATGTGTAGTGCAGAGTAAAGCTGTGTTCAGTCAAAGGAGAGTGACAGAGCAAAGCAGCCTGGGGAACCCCAGGAGCTATGATCTGTGTCAGTTCTGAGTTCAGTTATGTATGTGAAAACAGGTTAATGGAAAGTGGTATTGGATTTTTTATATTTCAGTGGGAGAATGTCAAGTCAACTGTGTTTGAAAAGCTGGTAAATATTATATATATGATGCTATTTTTATTCATTGTAACTTGTTTCTAAAACAACTATAAACACAGCCAGTATCAAAGGAAGATGATGGGAGGAAAATACCTAGCCTGGTTCATACTTTCCTTCGCATCTGCCCAGAAGACAAATTCATTTACCTGCAGAGCCTAAAAGATAGCCACTTAGTCTAAAACTGTTGCCTTGTACAATCAACAAAAAGATAGAGGCACTTTGCGAGTTTGCTTCACCCTGGCTTTTCAGAACATGTTTAGGATGAGTGAATTGGTAGTAGAATTTTACTGTTCCTCTTTGTTCTGTTCGGAGGCAACCTAGATGCTCTAGAGCTTCAGATGGTTAAAGTTCGGTAAGAGCTGTGTTCATTTGGTCTCTAGTTGGAAAACTTGAAAAAAAACCCCAGTAATCATTTGATAAAGAAAAATGATTTAGTATGTGTATTTTTTAAATTGTAGCTAGAAATTGTTTTATGAACAGCATAAGATTTTGACTTGCCTCTGTATGTTGCCCTTGATTACATGAAATGTATTTCTGGGGAATTTAAATTATTGTGCCAAAAATCATTTCCTATTAAATATGGTTTTTTTTCTATTTAGCAGAAGAAAAAAAAGTTTAAAGTTTTTTTTCCTTATGACCTCCCTTCAGATTCCATGCCACTGATTTAGTCCTCATTCCCACTGTTTTGGTTTTCTTTCTTTCTTCTTTGCATTTCACACTGAGTACTTTCTTGTGCATGTGAAAAAGTCCACGTGATTTGGGAATGTGAGAAATGTAAAAAATATTATTTTTAAAATTTTAAAATTAAAAAGAGGAAATTTTCAAAATTCCATTTAAAGGTCTCAGGTAAAAAGATTTTTGGCAAATGGGAGTATTTAATTTTAGCATTTTTTAAAAACTTTTTGTATTTCATTATTGTTCAATAGAATACAACCAATAAAAATTCAACACTTGTGTAAATTGAAAAATCAAAATATGTGATGTAAACTTAAAAATACTGACACTAGTTTGTTCCAGAAAAGTCAGAGTAATAATTCTAGTTGTTTCTTTTTTGTTTTTTAAAACTTATAAAACACAGCTGAAGTTGACCTGGTTTTGTAACATGTTCTGATTTTTTTTTTAATACATGTACCAGTGATACACCTTTATTTAAATGTCTGAGTACAGATCCAGTTCAAAATGCCTGTTGCTCTCCCTGTGAGATATGGAACACAATTCACATGTTTTGTACAAAACAGACAGTGAGCCAGGCAGTCCAGATGCCATCCTGTTACTGCCAAGACCTTCAATATAGGTACAGCTTGTCCATTGAAAAAATAGTGGATTAATATTTGGTTTTTGAATTCTGTCCAAGATGAACAGGAATTAGCACTTCATTGTATGCTCTCTTGAGTTGTGATTTATGTTGTGAAATCTATTTTTTCTTACTAGGACAATTGCCCTCTTCTGTTCAATCCTCGCCAGTTTGATTATGACAAGGATGAAGTTGGTGACCGCTGTGACAATTGCCCCTATGTGCACAACCCTGCTCAGATTGACACAGACAACAATGGGGAGGGTGACTCATGTGCTGTGGACATTGATGGAGATGGTATGATTTCACTTTTGAGAATTAGGTGCTGTTCCATAAGTGCACTTTGCTTTATGGCCAGTAAGATTGGCTACTTGCTTTTATGTGTGGAATAAAATTGGGTCTAGCAGCTCAAAAATGTAGGACAAGGCAGAAAAGGCTGAGGTTCATCTGCCCTGTGTAGTATGGTTGCCCACACAGTCCCTAAATGACTACAGTTGATATTACTAAAGAATAAATCAGAGCACATCTTTATCAGTGTAATCTTAAAAAAAAAAAAAAAATCTTTCTTTCATTTGTGTTCCAAAGTAATCAGGGTCTAATATGACACTTCTGCTGACTTTTCCTTTTCCTTTTAGGGAGGGAAAAGAACATCCCAACATTGACACAGTTAAGACAATATCCATAGTAAAGTAATCTGCTTTTCTATGAATGTATAAGTATGCAAAACTCACAGTAATCCAAATACACATTTTTTAGTATGTCTTAAAACACTGTGCTTATTTCCTCCACCAGTACATTCCTATATAACCCTACTTTGATCAGAATAAAGATGGGAGAAAAACACTTAAATATTGTTCAGAAATCATATCCCTGTGGCATTTCAAACATGTGAGGATACAGAAATATGAAAAGGTGAAGAAATGTTGCTTTGGGTTTTCCTCAATAATGTTTTAAACATTTGGATGCTTATCTGACTTTAGGTTCTGAACATTTTGAAGATCTCTTATCCTCCTTTTGATCATCAGGTTCATATTACTCCTCGTGATAGTTCTGCCTTTGAAGAAAAATCCAATCATATGTTATTGGCTGAAAGATTATGCAAATATACAGGGACCATGTAATACAGGGAAGGGTCCTTGTATCTTTCCCAGAAAGATATGCCAACATGTGTTTGTTTCTTTTCATCTTATAATTTTGAAGCCGATTGTTGGTTTTATAATGAAGTTTCCTGAGGAAGAACAGTTTCTTTTGAAAATTTGGCATGCTATACAATTAATGATGTACATGTTCTGGTAAAATTAAGTTATTTAATGATGAGGCAGCTGAATAGTATTACAGTTGTTTCTATACAAAAGTTTAGAAGTTTGAACCTGATGTAGCTGTGCATTCTATGCCATTTCTTAGAGTAGGGGAATAAAATCCAAAACAAATTATTAAAAAATACCCCACCCCTTTACCTGTTATTCAGTCAAAAAAGCCTAAATTCTTAGGGCATAATCAGCCCTTATTCTTCCATAGGAAAATATGTACAGAAAACTTGGTTGTAATAAGAAAAATGGAATTTATACAATATTTTTTTTCAAATATTAGTTTTAAATATTTGTAGCAATGATGTTGTAGCAATAAGAAAGCTTATGAGCACCTTAAGATTCTTGCTTCTTTACTGGTGATTCCTACAGTCTATGGCTGTCTGTGTTGTTTGTTGTATCATTTTGATTTTTTTACTATTTTGTTGGGGTTTTTTTCCCCCTAGACATTTTTAATGAACGAGATAATTGCCCTTACGTCTACAACACAGACCAGAGTGATACAGATGGTGATGGAGTTGGTGATCAGTGTGATAATTGTCCATTGATGCATAATCCAGACCAGGTAAATGAATACAGTTTCCTTAATGGTAACATCATAACAAGGGCAGAGAAAAGACCACAGGAATTGCTATCAGTCCCTGTACTGAACAGCTGAAAAGGTGGATCTATGTTGCTCACTTTCACATCTCATATTGAGATCCCGTTGTATCAGATGAAAGGGAAGTACAGTGATGATTGCTTTAATCCATTGCAAGTAATCCCTGCCTTGCAAGTGTCCTGGGGACCAGATCTTACCCCCTGATAGAATAAGTTGCCATACTAGCTTGAAGTTATGCTTGTGCTTTTAGCACGGTTGTCATTGTGATTTTTGTCACTACAGAAGCCCTTGAAGAGAAGTGTTGAACAGTTAAGTACTGTGCTGTACTTTTGTATTGAGTAAAAATAATAAAATTACTTTGTACAATTCTTTTTGGGCGTAGACTGATGCAGATAATGACCTTGTTGGTGACCAGTGTGACAATAATGAAGACATAGATGAAGATGGCCACCAGAACAACCAGGATAACTGCCCTTACATCCCCAATGCTAACCAAGCTGACCACGATCAGGATGGTAAAGGAGATGCCTGTGATCCTGATGATGACAATGATGGTGTCCCAGATGACAGGGACAACTGCCGCCTCAGATACAACCCTGAGCAGGAGGATTCAGATGGTAAGAGCAAGGTCATAGGAATTTCATTTAGTTCTTAGATCTGATTGTGATCTTGGAGTATTAACATGTGGTGAAGAGAGACTTCACATCAAACCAAGCTGCTTTTGAGACAACAGGAACTAGATGGAACTGAACTGCTCAGTTTGGTCAAGGGTTAGAGCATTGGGAAGCATCTTTGACAGGAGGTCAAACATGGACATACTTATAGGAGAAAACCTTTAACAAATTTTTTAAAAAACAAAAAAAAAATCCATGTTTTTGTTAGTATTCTTATTTTCAAATTTAATTGAAAGTGTTGAAAGTGTCAGAAAATATTTCAAATAGCTTGAATTACAAATGTCTTAATAAATGAACAGTGAACTGTTTCACTTTCCATCTGAAAATTAAAATGGAAATAAAAATGGTTTACTACTCTGTTTTATTTTGAAAAACAGACTATTTCTTCAGGATTTTTAAGTCCATTATTTTTTTAATTGACTCCTGAGCAGCTTTTCTCAAATTTTCTTTACAGACTGCTTTAAATATGTCTTGATGATATACATGTCACAGTTTAAAAAATGGATATGTAATTGCCCTTCTTTTTTTTTTTTTTTGGTAAAATGTTGTTAGTCACCTCAGGCAGTACTTCTCTGTGCTTGGCATTATTTAAATAATGAAATATAGTTAGTTTCAAAATTACAATTTTAATTTTGAAAATGTTTATGATCCTTTAAAAACCACCAAATATGTTTACAATAATGACCCTTGCAATAAATGCAGGTAAGCAATTTCTGTTCTAAGTTATACAACTTGCTGGAGCTGTTCCATGGCCGTGCTGTAGAAATTGAAAGCAGAATTTATTACCTACACAATATCTTTTTATCTACATTTAGAAAGATAAAATGCTGAGCCTTGTCTGATTTCCTGGTAAGACAACTGCTGTCAGTAGGAGGTTTCTGGTTGGTAGTCAGTTGTAGCTCTTAATTTATATAACCTTTCAGTCCTATAATATGTGTCCAGAATATCTTTGTATTTGCCAGTCCCTGGAATAGCCCCTTAATTTCATAAATCCAGAATAAGTGTGACCCCAAGCTGAGATAGTTTAAGTTATCCATTACCTGGTTCTTGTAAAGGAAACTATATTGATGTATGGATTAACCATTGAGAAACAGCATATATTTAATCAGTTTAGCCAGCTCATCACTGTCATTAGCAGCAGGTCCAACAGAAATCTTGGAAAAGGGGTAAATAAAGCCAAAAACGGCTCCCATGCTCTTGAAGATGTGAGTTTTAGCACATAAAGATGAGGCCCTGGAGAGAGCTGTTGGATGTGACTGGATAAACAAACACTTTCTAACTTTCCTTGACAGGGAATGAATGTTGTCAGCAGCAACTCACTACCAAATTAATATCAGCTGGACTTTTAGTGAATAATTAGATTCTTCTGTGAATTATCTCTTTAATTTGGCAAAGAAAACAAAATAGGAAATTGATTCCCTTTTCTCCAATGAGTGCTAAGACAAACAGGTGGAGGAACACACAGCTGGTCAGGATTTGGAGTTGTCTGTGGCAGATATCCAGGGTGGAAGATGGGACCATTTTACCACATATCTGAGCTGCAGAGAGCCCTGAGAAACTAGACGTCTCAATTTTCTCTAATTACTCTTTACTTTTTGGCTGTTGCCTAAAACTCATTCTGCTTTCTGTCTGAAAGCTCCATACTTGGGTAATGCTGTCTTGGTTAGTCATGATAACATAGCTTTCCATTTTTCTGTGAAACATCTAGTAGTAGGTCAGTATTGAATGAACTGGGTCATTGCTGTTTCCCACTGTGTTAATTCCCATGTTCTTAGGGCAGTCATAAACACTGGGGGGAAAAAAATCCCCAAAACAGATGCTCTGCTATGTGAGGATAGAAACAAATTAGTTGGCAACACTGGTTTTGCATTAGTACCCAATGCAGTGGTTTCTGTTGTAAAAGTTGGAGCCATTTGGGAATTTGTTTCTATACTTGTGTAGCCAAGCTTTTCTACATTATTTTCAGGTCTTTGTATGTCATGGAATAATAGAGTCATTGGCAATGAGCTTTTTTTTATAGCTGCCTCCTTTCACTTCTTGCTACTTGAGGCAAGTCATGTCTCCTGTTGTCCATTAATATTATAGGTAAACTAAGAAAGCAAATAATTTTTAGTTTTTCTAAAATATTTAGTGTAGTACAAGTGTTGAGCAGAAGCACAACTATAGATGAGCTGCACTTTTTTGTTCTCTAAAAAACTTCCTTCAATCCATATAACAAAACTTAATTTTTTTCATTGTTCTGAGGCTAGTCCTGTTGAATGGAGTGCTGCCTTCTTTTCTCATGCATTTTTCTGAAGCACTATGTTATTTATAAGCCAAAGCGTTCTACCTGCAAGTGGGAGAGTGGCTAAGCATGTATGCATATTTTATTGCAACACTCTCCCCCCTTTCTTTTGACATATTGGTGACACATCTGCAATCTGTCGCATCTTGGATGGATTGTTGCAGAAAGAATCTTAAGACAGTGATAAGAGTCCAAAAAATAGTTTAACATGATCAAGAATATATAAATATTTAGTAATGTATAATATTTAGTAATGTGTGGAAGATTAGGATTTTAATGCTATTCTTTGAATTGATTTGCACAGCATATATTAAAATGTGGTGTTGTATGCACATCTGGAACAAATCAAACTGAAAATGTAATGCAAGCATTAGTGAATTACATCGACACAGCAAACTTCCAACTTTTCCCACCCTGATTCCAGAGTGGTGTATAAACTGGGGCCAGATAAATTGCAAACAATTGACTCTGCTTATTCACATTGCTTACAGGTGATGGCAGAGGTGATATTTGCAAAGATGACTTTGACAACGACAATGTTCCAGATATCTATGATGTGTGCCCTGAAAACAATGCCATCAGTGAAACTGATTTCAGAAAGTTCCAGATGGTCCCTCTGGACCCCAAGGGAACAGCTCAGATTGATCCCAACTGGGTTATTCGCCACCAAGGCAAGGAACTGGTGCAGACTGCTAACTCTGATCCTGGAATAGCTGTGGGTGAGTATCAGATGTAACCATCTTTAGAAAAGTAACAAGTAATTCTGTGATAAGGAAAGGGGGAAAAAAGTAGATAAAATAGTAGAAAAGGTAGGAAAAAAGGTACGTAAATGCACCTTTTTGGAGCTGCAAACATTGGACTAATGATGGAGGCAGTGTATATGCCCAAAGTATAAACAGCTTAATGCTGCCTGCATTTTTTATCCATTCATCTCATCACTGACTGTAACATACATAAAATACCCAATTGAAAAAATTTATGTAAGTATAGTACCTGCTGTCTTCAATGCCCCTTGTAAGCAACTTATTTCTCTCTAGAAATCTCCATGAAGGCAAGTTGTAATTATCTCGTCTTCTACAGGTGAGGAAACTGAGAAATACCACTTATGTCTCCTGCCAAAATTCAGGATGTAGCTGGAACTCTGGGGTGTGTGTAAGTGGACCCAGCATTGTAACTCAGTGGTTTGTTTCTCTTGTCCTCTTCCAGGCTACGATGAGTTCAGCTCTGTTGACTTCAGTGGGACGTTCTATGTTAACACAGACCGTGACGATGACTATGCCGGCTTTGTGTTTGGCTACCAGTCCAGCAGTCGGTTTTACGTTCTGATGTGGAAGCAGGTCACTCAGACCTATTGGGAGGACAAACCCACCAGGGCTTATGGCTATTCTGGTGTGTCACTCAAAGTAGTGAATTCAACAACTGGTACTGGTGAGCACTTACGAAATGCTCTCTGGCACACAGGAAACACCCCTGGACAGGTGAGAGATTTAAAACTTTAGGCCAACACTGTATGACTAATATTTTAAAAACAAGGGACATGTTTCAAAAAGAATTCCCTTTCACACCTCAATTTTTGTGGATGTTTATCAATTTTTCTTCAATTCCCTTATTAGTAGTGTCAGTAGTATCACATGCATTTTATTTCAAAGACAATCACATAGAAGGAAAGATGAGGTGTGATCAAAAGGAAAATGAGAGAAATGTCTGTTATGCAAAAATCCTTTGTTACTTCTGTATTGGCACTTGCTTCTTTGGTGTTCCAGCTTGTTTGAATTATACATGGTTTAGAGTACAGTGACAGAAAAAGAGAAAAGACATTGAAAAAAGAGGGAAAAACTGCTGCTGTTCCAGATAGGGTCCAAGTGTGGAAGAAACTTGCTCATTTTGGAAATTAGGTTAGTAGGGCTTCACATGTGGATAGGAATTGACAGTACTGTTACTGAGTGGAAATTTTCAAGGAGCAGCCACAGGCGGTAACATCTGTACAAGCTGCAGTTCCTCTCCCTCACTGGAGGCAGTCATTCAGCAACAGCTCTGTCAGCCTGGTTGTGTGTATGTGCAAACTCGAAGAATTCCAGAAGCATTTGGACAATACTCTTGGACACATGATGTGACCCTTGGGGATGGTCAGGAGTTGGATTTGATGATCCTTGTGGGTCTCTTCCAATTCAGCCGATTCTGTGATATCATAAGGGAAGTCAAGGTTCAACGGTCTTCAGTGACTCTGACTATGAAACTGCAGGTGAATAACTGACCAACAGTTTAAGACAGAAATTTCCATTTGTTTCACCCCATAAAAGAAGTCTTTTGATGATACAGTCAAACTATTTTCAGTTTCATACTCTGCAGAAAATAAGCTTTGGCAGTTACTGTGGTGGATGTGGAGTTACTGGGGCACTGTGTGTTTCTAATAAGGCTTCTGTATTCCTACTGTAGGTGCGTACTTTGTGGCATGATCCCAAGAACATTGGCTGGAAAGATTATACTGCTTACAGGTGGCACTTGATTCATAGGCCTAAAACAGGATTAATAAAGTAAGAAATATTTCTGTACCTCTACGTTTTCTAGTAGCAATGCTTTTGTCTCTGTTGATTTAAAAGCTATGTTATTGGTTTCATTGTTGTTTCTGATAATTATGTTACTTGTGTGACAGTTTGTCCGTTTGTCCAACATTTTGGGAACATTTTATTATCTTCAGAATAATTTATTTTCCTTTTAAGATGTATTTAATTTAGTCTGGATGGTTCAATATTTACATCAGCTAAATACCCTTAAATTAAAGAAAAAATAATGGGCCACTTTCTCAATAGCTTTTCTGTAAGGAGACCAAAAATTCCTGAGCAAAACTCAATGCAAGATTAGAACATGAGATTGCTCCCCAGCCTGTGGAATTTCAGTGAATTCAAATAATTATAAACATGAGCATTGCCTCAGGGAAGTAGGCCAAGAGCCTGTCTACTTCAGCATCCTGTCTCCCATAGTGGCTTACACAAGATACTGCAGAAGTGGCCATGAGCACATCTGTAATGCACACAAGGAGCCTTGGCAAATGACTTTCTGTAGAGCCCAGCTGTTTAGCTGATGTTCCAAGACTGAGCATTAACTGCCCATGTCAGTTTTATCTTCTACTAATTACTGGAACTGTAAAGGATATTTTTCATGGGGTAGAGTCAGACCTTACCGCCAAAGGTCTTGCTTGTGCTTATGTGCAGGAGGTTTTCATTTGTCTGTGAAAGACAAAGTGTTGATAAATTAGGATAGACCTAAGTTACCTGCTTTTTTGTAGAGAGAAGTTTCTTTATGCTTCAGTGTATTGCAATACAAAGCATTGATTGATAAAGGTCAAAAAGAAACTTTATTTTTTTCATTCATGTTGCTGTTACCTGTAACTTCCTTTACAGAATCTACATAGTGTCAGACAAAAGATGTTACCACTGGTATCACATTAGATTAATCTAGCATGGCAAATTCTGTGGTTTGGGGCATTAAATTCCTTCATACTTTAGGGTGTTCTGATAGAAAGTGAATTAGTTATTTTTTCACTAATGAAGTCATGAAACAATTTATTTGTGCAGAAATATCAATTCCATATGAACATGGTAAGAGCTGTGTTATTTTTTTGATGGGTTGAATGAACTAATAAACTCTTTCCATCTGTTTCAGGTTCTTGATATTTTAAGAATTATATTAAATAGGATTACATGAACATGAAAATCTGTCATTTTTTTACTGTTCTTTTCACCATCCATTAAATACTGATCTCAGGGAGCACTTTTCAGGAAACAGAGCACTTTATTGCAAGTGCTGGACACGTATTTCTGTCTAAACAGAAATCTGCCCCTACCTAACCGCTGCATTCTAGGAAGCTGCTCAAGTGTTTTCATCCTCATGTGAAGCCATCTTGCTGTGTATAACTAATGTATTGTCAATTGAAGCAGGACAATAATCCCTGACTCCAAAGACTAATTAACTAACTATAGAGTAGTTTCTCATTTGGCCAAGGAGACTGAGAGCCTAAAAATCTAGACTATCTCAAGGTCTCCCAGGAAAAGCAGAGGATCCAAGTTTGCGGAAATGCAGTCTCTCTGATAAGGAAAAAAATGAAGTGCTGACTTTCAAGGTCTTTTGTCTCCAGGGTCAATGCCTGAAATACTAAAAAAGACCTCCAAGAATAAAAAAAAAAAAAAAAAACAAGTTCTCCTTTTCCAATTTATTATTAGTCTAGCTCTTTGTGTCCAAATCCTTCCAGCTTTCACTAAGCTCTTAAAATGCCTGAAATTGAGATTCAGCATGTCTCCAATTAATGCTTTGTTTGAATCTAAAGGGATGGTTCTTCCAACTTCTGATGTTGGCCCTTGCACCTAAAGATAAATAAATCAGCTGTTCAAACAGCTGCAAAGACAGCTTTGTTCAGTGATGTGACAAGGTCGTGTGATAACCCTGAGTTCACTGGGACAGGGGCTTATCAGTGAATGCTAGTACATGACATAGTTCATTCCAGGAGACATGACTGTTCTAAATAAAGAACTGGGAAATCTTTTGCAGATGGTGTGCATGAAAACACTAAAGGAGTAGCCCCACTGCTTCTGATTAATGTGTTATGGCTGCCAGCCACGTGGGTGTGATACAGAGATGAGAAGTGATCCTACAGTGAGGTTGGGTTTTCTGGTGCCTTGTTAAAATTAATTCTTTTTCAGGTTTTACAGACTGTTACCAGCTCTTACACTGGATACTGTATTATCCTCCTTGTTTAATTTATGTTCTTCTTTACAGAGTTCTGGTTTATGAAGGGAAACAAGTCATGGTGGATTCTGGACCAATCTATGATACAACTTTTGCTGGTGGACGATTAGGTCTTTTTGTCTTCTCTCAAGAGATGGTCTATTTCTCTGACCTCAAATATGAATGCAGAGGTTAGTTACAAAAAATGTCTGGAAGATGCTTAAGCCTTTCATAACTTGTGGAAAAAGCACAAAGTGTCTAAATGAAAAGTGTCCTCTAAATGAAGAGCAATCTGTAATATCATAGCATGGCATAAACTTTGGTGAAAGGCCATGAATGTCCCTTGCCCCTAGAATAATCTTAATTTGAATAATAAACCCCAGATGTTTAATACTATCCACCTGGAAAAAATGAGGTAGAGATTTCTGAGAGAGACTTGCTTAGAATTCTCACTATATATCCACTGTCTTCTGTAGGTTATTTCAGTATGTCCTGCAGGCAGAGAGATATTTCTGGATCGCCCCTCTTTCAAGAGGCATGGAAAAGAGAGCAGATATTTTTAATGAGCATGTCTGTCTGTAATGCCTTGTCTGAAATGTTTTGAAATACAGATAATGCTTTTCTAGGTTTTCTTGTGAGTGATTTTGTGCAGCTAGATACATAGCTGCACATACACATACTTGTCTCTTTCTCTGTGTAGGCACATGTGTTTTTATATAAATGTCCTCCCGTTTGTAGGAAAATGAAGAACAGAAGGTGTCGTGCTGCATCTCTTAAGTGTATCATGGTGGAGTTCTTGTTTGATTGACTTCCTAACCAAAAAAACCTCAATCACAATTAATATATTTTTCCCATTTATTTCAGACGCTTGAGCAGTGGTTGCTGCATTACCAGCAAAGTACTGTAGATGCTATGCAACCCAGACACCTCAGTACACCGTGGTACTCCCAGTTTCTATTTTTGTGTACCTCCTGTCCTCTCTCCTCATGCTCCACTCTCCAGGATCCTCCCAGCTGCCAGGAGTGCTTCAGCCACTCTTCCACCCAAGTGCCTTCTCACAGCCAGGACTAATAAAACCTAAACGTGAACGTCGGACCCACCACTGAAGCAAAAGCAGATTGATACACTAGAACACTTTTGTAGAGTGAAAACTTAGCAAAATGTGTTTGTTTGTTTACTTGTCTTTTTTAAAGAATGACGTTTACATATAAAAATGTAATTACTTAATGTATTTATATATATGGAGAAAAAGAGGGGGAATGATGATTATCAGTTGTTATGTTTAAGTGAGGAAAAATGTGTCTTAATTTTTTGGGTGTATGGTTGACACTTCCTAGCTCTGATCAAGACTGGACTTCAGTAACACAGAGCTTCTGGGTCTAATTTTAGCAAAGTAATGGAGGGCTACACCAACAGTGGAAATTACTTTGGATATTAAAGATCAGTTATAAACATTTCTTGATTCAAAAAGGTGCTTAGTTGATAAGGATGCTCTTAGTAACACTCTTTAAAATTATTATTGGTAGAACTGTCAAATTTGCAACCTAAAGCATTCTTTAGTAGGGGCTTTATTTAGGCCAAGCAGAAGTGAACTAGAAACTCTCATGTGAAAGGGAAGAGTGATTCATTTAAACATCTGAAGCTATCACTGTTGTCTGACTTTCAAAAAATTATTTCCAGTTGCCCTGTTTTCATCATATTCTGCATTGCCTTGTAATAAAGAGTATACCGTGACTATGTGGAGCAAAATGAACCTGAACCACTTTTCCACCTCTGCTGCAAAAAGCACTTTGACATCCTGAATCCTGATGTGGGTTTTTGAAAAGGTGGCAACACTGCCATTACTTAATTTGGTAACATGAATTTAAGGTTCCATTTATAAATATTTTGTTAGTATTTATTGTGATTATCACACCAAGCTACCTTCTCTGATAATTGATTTTAAAGCATATAATACATCAATAATACATTCACTGATAATGGTATTTTAAAGCTATTTTTGAAAGCGTATCACAATATGTAGATAATGTCAAAGCATGGCCTACACTTAAGTATAGTTCCATGGGTTATAGTCATGTATACTTTAAAGTTAAATGAATAATAATAAGGAATTTACAAATGGAACCTTAATATATATCCAGTTACCCTAATTTTAATATTTTTGTATTGTTACCTATGTCTGCTGTATATAGAACTTCTTAAATAATGCTGAAGGGGTACCAGTGTTTATTCTAAACAGATACAACAGTTACTCAGATAAGCAATAGTATAGACATGTTTAACATTTTTGTTTTGTTTAAGATGTATGAGCTTTGTTCACAAAAAGAACCCAGGCTGGTGTAATTTTATTCATAGATAGGATACCTGGTGGAAGAATACAGTACCTCTGCCTTCTTCTAGGGCACAGTGACCTAAACATTGAATCACCTTTTTCTCCTTTGAAATAGATTTTGTGGCTATATTCATTAGAAAGGAATCAACAGTTGCTGGCTTTATTGCACATTTTATAGTATTCATATTATCATTTTTTAATTTTATTTCAGTTTGTTTTGTTGCTGGTTTTTCTGTTGTTTTGTTTTTTTTTTTGTTGTTGTTTTCACAAATCCTCTTAATGAGGTTTTTAAATATTTCAGTTTCTTTTGGTGTTTCAATTGGCATCCCCAATTTCCAAGCGGAAGGGAGGATGACCTCATTAAATATAATGAGTAATGGCTGTGTAGGCCTTTTTGTTTTGTCAGACAGAGACATCAGTTTAGGGATGAAGATGTTAATATTTGGACTGTATCATAATTTTCCTTTTCTATGTAAATTATTTATGATGGGTTTTTTAATTTCTTTTTTTTTCCTTGCAAGTGTGTGTGAGAGAGTGAGACTGATGAAATTTCATTTTGTTTTGCCAAAGATTGTAAATAATTATTTATTTGTTTACAAGGACGGACATTTATCAATTGGCGTCCTGATTCATTTAGTCAGATCCTCATTTTTATATATATATATTTTAAGAAATTAATAATAGGAAATAAACTGTAAAAAGGTTTTATAATCCAAAATCTCTTTAACTTTTTTATAGCTACAGTTTTTCTTTAAAGAAAATATTCCATTTTGCTAAGCCCTTAGCTAAGCCTCTTGCCTTGCTGTAAACCACTTCATTTCAAGCAAACCAAGAAATCTGTTGCTTTGCTAAAAAATCACTGACTGTCTTCTAAGTTTGTAAACAGCAGGTTTCCTAGTGTGTCTGACAAGACATCATTCCCCATGAAGTCTTTATCTGGCGAACAATCACAAATTTTATTTATAGCATTGTGAATGAGAAATTTTGGTCCTGCTTCTCTGTATCATGACTTGGCCCATGTGTTTGAACAAATATATCTTATTTTGCAACTGCTGCTTCTTTGAGTCCCATCTGAGTCATTGGGATTCATTGGTGTAAGTGGGGATTGCCTTCCTGCTGGAGAATTTCAGGAACCAGTGAATCATCGCAAACCAAAGAGAATAAAATACAAGAAAATAATTCTAAGCTCAAGACATCTTTCCTACGAATATAAAGAACTCACAGGGAGGGGAATTGGAATTGCATTAGGAAAAATAAGAATGACGAGGATGCCAAATGCCAGTTTTGAGCTGGGAACACAAGTTCTAACATTTCTTGGCCTTACAACTATCCCAGCTATTTCATTTCCTTGGTTTTTGATTCCCATGAGAGTACTTGAAACATTACACAAGAAAGCCATGTAGCCTTCAGTACTTTTCTTGGTGAGTCCTTTAAAATAATTCATATGTTCAGTCTTGTAGACAGCTGCAAGGACAGCAGTGATTGACATTATTCAGCCAATAGAGTGTGATCAAGAACTTATTCTCCACTTTCTCAAGAGTTTTGTAAACTCTTTGGTATGGATCTTCAAGAGAGTTTTGAACATGAGCACTTATTTATGGTTCTATGGGAGAAAATCTCTTCATGCCACCAAATAACCCCCCCCCCCCCCCCCCCCCAAAACTAAAGGAAGGGAAATAAAATGACTGGAAATGTGTGAAAACATTACAGCAGCACTTTAGCACTAATACATGGTCTCTCAGAAAAACAGAATGAAAGGACCAAAAAAAGCAAAATTGCTGGGAATGAGCAGGTTCACCTAAAGCAGTGGCATCCTCTGACCTGTGTCCATTGCTCTACCTACCTTTTTTTAAGGCTTTTGAATATCCTCAGAAGTATTTGCATAATCTGGTAAAAACACATATTTCAAAATTATAGCATGTCTGCACATCTGGTTCCCAAAAAGAGATGGGTATGGAAGGTCTGAAATTCTTGTGGAGAGGGTGTTTTTTTCTCATAAGGGGAAACTGAGTACAGCAGGTGAGGATTCTGCCACTAATATATGAGTAATACTAGGCAGATTTTTTTTCACTTTCCTGGGCATCATGTTCCCACCTACTAAAATTCAGTGATACATTTTCTTACCTTTCAAATACTTGTTATATCTTATGTGTATCTAACTGGTTTTGGGCCAGCCAGAAAACCAGGAAATCCTGAAACTCTCCTTAAATTAGGTTCTGATGAGACTTCTTGACCCGTTCTAAAATGTGAGGGTTTTGGGTAAACTTTGCATAAGCTACTAAATTCTGAAAAGTTAAGATGAGCTCACAGTATTTAAGGATTTGTCCATTATAAGAGAAGCAGATTTGCCATGGTTTCTTCCAGAAAGAAAGGAAATAATTCTACCCAAGTATTATAGCTGTGATTTTGCACATCAGGCAGCCTAAATAACGTATCATGAATACTAACGTACGTGTGTACTCCCTGCTAGCTACACGATGGGACAGGAGCTGCACAGACTATCACGGTCAGTGGGCCAAACCCTCGTCTTGGTCAGCTCAGTGGGAGTTTTGCTTGAGTGATAGCTGGATGAGATTCAGTGTTTGGTTTGTGCTGCAGACATCCACAGAGCAAAAGCTCTAGTGCTTGCATGGGAACATCTGCTCTCTAAAGCCATTTGAAAAAAAAATACAACTATGTAATAACTTGGCACAGCGTTGTTTCCATTGTGGAGAAGACCACCCTTGTAGATGAGGAAGGGGGACTTTGAAGAAAAAGAAACCTGGTGCTGATTAAACTAAAGGTTCCTCTAATCTATTATCCTACTTCTTGAAAGCTGCCTGTATCAAATTCACTAGAGGAAGGTGTCAAGTATTTATCATTAAAAAACATACATTAGCACTCCTAGAAGGAAAACATCATTCTTAGCCCCAGGCAATAAATGGGTGGGTCTGCCTTTGTGCCTGCATGGTTTATTTTGCACTAACATAACTGCAAATATTATTGTTATTCATAAAAATATCCCAGATTTTTAATCCAAATTCTCCTCCTATTGAGAGCTCTGGACATTGATTATGCACTCTGTGCAGTATAAATTTCCTTTTTTACCAATTTCAGGTCTGTTGCTGTTTAATTTCATTGACAGCCTTCATTTCCCTCAGACTTTGGAAAGGAATTAACAGTATATATTTCATCATAAAGCTGCGTGTTAGAAAAATAGTATCCTACTTTGCTTTTATGGCTTTGTGCGAGTGTCTGTAATGGTTTCATGTGGTACATCAAAGGTAGAAGATTTTCCTCTGCTTGCTGAAGAGATCAGCTATTGTGTTGTTGATATTTTGTTGTAGGTACAAGATGCTCTCCATGTTTATGGCCTTCTCCAAATCTATCATTTTAGCTCTTGTGCAGATATGTCATATATATGCACATGCACACAGAGAAAAGTCTACATATTTTGCAAAGGTTAAGTATCATTCTGTGCTTGGCTTGTTTTTAATGCCTTCCATCGCCAGCTGCTACTGGCCACAGCTGGAATCAGGCAAATGAGATTGACTGATCTCTTACAACCTTTCCTCTTGTCAATTACCACTGCTCATTACCTGTTCTTCTTGATATATTTAGAGCTAGAAGTGTTTGGCATTTCTCTTTTAGAAGCAAGTGAATTTCTTTTTAGACACCTGCTGTCATTTCTGAACTCTTTTCAGCACTGCTAAATGCACCAGCCTCTGAAAGCCGGAGGGTTGCATTACAAATCACACTTCAAATCTTAGCAACAGCTGTAATAAGGTAATTTTTAATTTAGAAATTTATTTTAGTCATTGAGATTACATAGTCATTCAGTAACTTCTGGCAGATAGTCTTGACGCCCCCTTTATGAGCTGATTTTTCCCTTTTAAATAATGTTGATGGAAAACAAAGGAAAGGATAGCAAGCTGCAGGCACTGTTAGCAGCTGAATAGGATAATTTTCATCAATGCTTTTTTTTTTTATATGTGTGAAGAAAAAGGAACCTAATGGTTTCACTTTCATGCAAGGCAGTCTTTGGCTGATCATTCAATCCAGTGTACTTCCTGGAGCTGCTGCTTCTGCTTTCTTGCAAATAGCAATAACCTCCACTAGAAAGACATTGTTAAGGCACTCCTTGCTGATGAAACTGGAGTACTTTTGAGTTTACAGCATTTCAGAGCTGGAGCCTAAGAAAATTAATCTCTCCTGGTTTTCAGAGATTCAGCTCAGTGTCTAGGTTTTTGCAGCCAGAAGCAAAGGACCACCCATCTGGATGTGGATATAATCCAGTGGGTTTAACTATATGCAGTAGCTCACCCTGGATGCTGAAGAAATAGGGACAGTATTTTGAGCTGAAACTAGTGACAACTGGAAGATCAATTGCCATCTCAAGTGAGATTAAGTTCCACAGATATTGTCAATCACTGCTCTAGAGAACAACAGTTCTCCATTTAAAAAGTTCCAATGCTCGTAAAGGAGAGGGAAGGAAACCAGAACGTTGTTAAATGCTCACATTAGGATCTGCACAGTTTTCAGAGAAATGGAGCATATACAGGTAGTAAAAAGGCAATAGACCACATAATTTTTTGGTTTTTTCTTCTTGGAAATTCTTCCTTTGAAGTATTTTTTTTAAAGACAGAAATAAAGAGTCACTTTGCTTTCAGATTTGTTATATATCAATGTAAAGCTCCCACTTATTTGAGAAGCAAATTCAGTTTTACACAGAGGACACTGAGACGATTATTTTTTTCTGCAGTTCCAAATCCCTCCATAGATTTAATTAATTGATTTTTGTTGAAGACTTTATAGTTTTCTTTGTTTATTTAACAATATTAAAATAGTCAACAATGATAAATTGTCTTTTTGGTCAGCTTATTTGATGTCTCCACCAGAGACTGGTGTCCAAACTTGAAATACCCCTTAAATCAGTTTTATTCATTAAATAGAATGTAATTAAGCCATTCATGGTTATAGATAGGAAGATTTCTCAACTCTGCATAGAAACTGTATTGTCCATCACTGGACAATCAAGAAACCTGTTGTTCTTCATGCCTAGCATCAGCCATCGCTGTGGTGTGAGAAGATAATATCCTCCTGCTCCTAAACATAAGGAAAAGGGAAGCTGTAGCTGAACAGAAATGAAACAGAGAGATTCTGAACACTAGGGCAATGACTTTATCACAAGACCCTCTGTTTTAAAGCGTGAAGGCACAAGTCGTTATGACAATTATATAAAAAAAAATCAGCTCCTGCTACTTCCTGTTCAGAATTTCCTCTAAAAATGAATTGACATCCCTTTAAGAGAAATTAAGATAGGCAATCTTAACTGAATGTTCCATATTCCCTTTTACCTTCTAGTTATTCATTCAACCATGGGGCACTATGCTGGAGGCGTAGATGAAAAGAACTCCTTCCTGCTAACTTGTTCTATTTGCCAGGTTGAGACCAATACACTGTAAGACTTACAAACATATCTGCAATTTTGAGTACAGAAAAATGTTTTGGAGATAATGCCTAATTTTAAAAAAAGACCCTGTTATTCAATATATTATCTGAGTTTATTATTAAGACAAATAATATCTATGGAATATTTTCAAAGTGGGCGTGAAATATTTACTATATTATATTGTATATTATATATTATATATATTATATATGTATATATATATTATATATTACTATATTATATTGTATAAGATGTGTGGATAGTATCCACTTTTTTGCATTGATTGAAGGGTCTTTCATGTAATCTTTTCAGTTCTTAGGGTTTTTGTTTTTTTTTTCTATTCCCATCCACAGTAACATAAACATGAGGAGATGATTTTTGTTATTAGCAACCATTCTTAACTGCATGGAAGTTATGAAGTCTGCTTTTAACTGAAATCACATGCCCTGGGCAGGAATGTTCTATCCAGGACAATTTGACTCTTCTGTGGAGGGGAAGAACTGTTCTCTTCCAATTCTCTTCCAGAAGGCATTAACAGCATTCTGATGAGAGGTACAGTACAACTGAGTTACTGAAATCAGAACCTGGCATCTGTGGCACAAATCCACTTGACCTGCCATGACAGCCAAAGAAATAGCCAAGGTAAGAAGTCCTGCTTACAGCTGTCCTGGGTACAGTCTTCTACACAGAAGGGGGGAATATGTGCTGAGGCCATGGATATTTATTTCACCCACAGAGGTTTGCAGATCAGCTCCATGGCTTCTGTGTTGCCTGTACTAAAAATATGTTCCCCATGCCTTACGCCAATGCATCTGTGTACAATCTAGTTCCAGATTTAGCACCTGAATACTGCACTTAAGATTTATTTCTTTTCTTAATGATGCATACAGACTAAAATTAAACAGTCTTACTTGCTTATTTCTGGAACATTTGTGCCAGTGCTGCTTTTTTTTCCTTCTACAAACTGGGGTTTCAAAGTGTTCCTGTATGTCCCAGAGCATGGAATTATTTCAAAGAGTTCTTAGAAAAACTCCCGTGCAAACCACTGCAGTGTTATAATACTGGAAGGATCATTGCTTGTGCATTTTCATTCCTGTCCAGGACAAGTTCATAATGTGGTGGGTCCTATTTCTCAAGAAGTGTGCATGGTTTAGCTCCCTAATTATATACATACTTTCTTCCCTCTGTTGTTTCTCCTGACAAAGCATTAAATATTGTGATTTACCAATGAAGTTGGTAAATCACAACTTATTTCATATCAGCTATTACTTCATATCAACTTCTTAGGTCATACACAATTCCCAAAACAGAGTGCAGCCACTGTAGTTTTTGTAGTACTTTCAGAAATAAAAGATTTTTTTAAAAACGGTTGCCTTAAGTTCTATAGTTTCAAAAGAAATTAATGTGTGTTTTGGCACATATGGCCTTCTTATAAAGAGGAAGTTCACTTTTCTGTCCAATTTTGATGCTGCATTTCCATATGGATCTGGAAAAGATATTATCAATGCACATTTTTGTGCCCCTTCCTGAAATATTCTAGTAAAGTTTTAACACTGAGGAATGGCTTGGAAAACCTTTGGGCTGTGACATCTAAACAATTCAGAACACAGAACTGGTATTTCTCAAGAAGAAAGATTATTTTTCACAAGAAACTGTAAACATTTCACTGTGATTAATAAAGTAATAAATGGAAGTATCTTTACCTCTTCTACTGTTCATTCAATAGTCTGCATAGATGTGTCCTTGTGGGATAAGCCAATGCTGGCAATTTGCCTTATCATGACTGCCAGTTTCCAATGACATGTTCAAAATTTTGAGATACATACATCATTTTTTAGCAAAACGCTTGCCACTTACGTTGCAAATGTTTTGCATTTGAAATGTAAAATAAAACTGAAACTGTGAAAAAGTTAACTCAAAAGGCAGAGCATTTTAATTTCCTGCCATAACCATAATTTGCTATTGCATCATCTGGGGCTGTGACACAGATTTATGTCTATGATGTCCTTATTGCATGAGAAGTTGTTCCATTTCTCCTAGGGTAACCTATAGGAAAGATAGAAAATCCTCCCCTTTTTACCTGCCTCAAATCTCAGAAGTGCATGCCAAAGTCAAGGTGGTGGGAGTCAGTCAGCATTACAGACCATCAGGTTCTGAGAAGGAAAAAAAGGACAAATTAAGACAAAAAGGCCAATGGTAGGAATTGCTACCATTGCAATGAGGCCCAACAGCTTCAAATAGCAGTTCCTGATGGGAGCTTTTAGGGATTTCTAAATTTTCTTCAGTTTAATTTCCTGAAATATAATAAGCCAAGGGGATTTTTTGTAAAACTTGTGTAATACAAAACTGTGAATGCCAATCTATCTGTTACCTTATCTATCCAAAGTTCTTTTTCATTCCCTTTCTATTGATGATATTTCATTTCAGGGAGTAAATTACAAAAAAATCATCCTCCTTATTTTCCTGATAAATGAAACACATTTTGTGTGCTATAAAGAGAATTGTTTAACTGTCAGAGAGAACTTTTTTGCTTATTTAGAAAGTGTTGTGGAGCTTCATGAGTGCCAGAGATGCTTCCATGGAGGAAGGGAAAACTCTGACCCGACCCTTGTGGTGACACCAAGATAATGCATGGTGAGGAGCAGGGGGAGAGCATCTGAATTTGTGTGGCTTAATCCTGAGGCAAAAAACCTTGGGAAAATCAATTAATAAGTCTATTAATATAGGTTTTATGTTGATACTGAGTCAAGGATAATAATTTTATTCACTTTACTCACCCTGTGAGTCAGTCAAAGAGCACTTGTGACAATGTACAAAGAGACAAATCTGTATTTAGACATATTCAAAGTAAATGCTCATGTGCACAGGGCTTAGCATGCAATTCACAATGAAATATGTATTATTGTTATAATATTGTGATATTATTCCTGTTAACAACAGCATAGCTGCTGACTCAAAATAGTCATAGACAAAAAATATCAGTACTAAACTTTCAGACTCAGTGGCAGATGGAGACATATTGTGATGATTTGTGCTGCTAAGGGGCCTCCACATTTTTACAGTATTTTGCCAATATCACTTTGCTAAAGCTATTGAAAAGCCAGCAGAAATCTGTCAGATGCAGACATGTAACATTCCAGATGTGGCTTAGAGGAATGAGTACAGGAAAAGCAGCAGCAATAGAATCACACAAAATTTTATAGCGACTGACAAACCACACGAAAGAGGTGGGCAGAGGTAGAAAAATACTCTGCCCAGGTCATACTCAGTGCTTGCAGAAATATACAGTCTAGTCTGCAGAGGCTATCAGCCAGTATCTGAACCACCTAAGATGCCTGGCAGGATATCCTAAGGAGCTGCTGTGCTGTGTGCATCAGCAGCCAGCTGCTAGGCTTACTTTGTTGCTGTGCATTTTTTATTAAATACCTATAAAACCAGAAAGCCAAATTCTTGCTTCACTTGTGCAAAAGCAGGATGAACAGTTTGACGTATGCATAAATTACAGATGTTATCTTCCTCAGAGTGAGTTTACAGAGATGTCAATCTTCACTTATATTCCTTTTGCTTGGGAGATTTTTCTTTTTTTCTCTTTTCTTAATGCTTTCAGAACAGTATGGCGGCCACTGATCCATGTTCATAGCTAGGAAATACTGAGTGTTCTTGGACATGAAAACAGAAATGATTTGAGATTGTTAATGTTGAGCTGTGGGCAACTGTTAAATCAACTGTTAAATCAAGTTTCCCAAGGAATGCTGGTCATAAAGGATTGGCCATTCCATTTGTTCTGTGTACCACAATGCCCCATTTGCAGATATAGCTGTAAGTAAAGAGTTATTTCCAGATGTGTGAGACAGAAGATGTTATGGTAAATAAATGGGGGGGAGGAGGGGGAGGAAAAGGGGAGTAGGCAAGAAAACCAACTACCAAACCCAACCAGAAATGGCATTTAACCATCTGAGTAGATACCCACACCTGGCTTAACTTTTTATACATTCTTTTCAGTTAGCGTAGGTAAACAGTCTTTTCTTGTAGCAACTTTTTGTTTTTTTAATTTTGATGTATAAGATAGGACAAGTAAAGCTAAAAAGCTCATGTCCAAGCAAAAGAAGATTTAAGAGAAGACTTTAAAAACTGTTCTTTTGGATGCAGAGGAAAAACACCATTCCTGTTGTGATCTATTCAAAAGTGAATATAAAAACATAATTATTCCATATCTTTCTGGTACAGCCTTTAAGTGAGAAAATTTATCTTACAAACTCCGAGTGGGATATAAATAAAAACATTATTTTCAAGGTGCACTTAATTTTATCCAGGCAGACGAGACCAAGTGTTTATTTGACTATGTAGATTCAGGAGGATTCACCACCTGTGTTCACCAGAGTGACTTCATCCAAGTTGACCTTGTGTTTGACTCACATCCCAGCACGAAGGCATTTGAATAGAATGTCTTACTAATGACTTATTTCTGAGGTTAAGCAAGAATCTCTGATCAGACAGAAGAACCTAAATGCTTGTGATTCTGGATTCTAACGGCTGCATTCACCTGAAATTGCTAATTTTAGAGTTATTAACAATATTGGAATAGATACAAGTCATGTCCTAAAATTTAGCAATGCTGCTGTGATGTATAGCAGCTTGGATATAAGAAACCTCATCATTAAACCAAATATCAGTTTTGAGTAACTGTTCCAGCTGGCTCTGCTTGGAGCAGGGGGTTTGGGCTAGACATTTTCCAGCAGTCCATTCCCACTTCAGCCACCCCAGGACCCTACAGAAAATGATGGAAAAATAAAGGAGCTCTTACACAGACTGCTAGAAGCATTGGATTCAGGTGCTTCATTGTTAATGGCAAAGCTTCAACAGCAAATTAGACTGGGCAGGAAAACCTGTAATCAGGGGTGAAGTTAAATCTGAGTTTAAGACAGTGATATGTGCAAGACTGTCCAGTTATCTTCTATTTAACCTGTATTTAGCACCACATGCAGACTATCAAATTACACAGATCTTGAAGGAAGACAGAGTCCTGACTACACTATTAGACAGATGCAGGAAGTGAGTACAGTCCTACTTAGACCAGTAGATGTCTAAAGCTGGAATTGGCTTTAACCACTAACAGAACTACCTGAGTGGTCCCAAGATACCTGCTTTCCATCAGAAAATTAGACACTTGGAGAGAATTGTGATGATGCATCTTTGCAAAGGTTTTCATCTCTTTATTTCTCTGACTGAAAATAATTTTTTTTTGAGAGCAGTTGAAATAAGAAAAGTTTAAAACAGAAAAAAATAAACACAGTCAAAAGAAGTAAATTATTAAGGATACAGAAAATGCTTTGTATCCAACTTACTGTGAAAAATTAACTAGCAACTGGAGTAGGGTTCTTATAAATCCTAGTTTCTCAAAGAAATGAAGCTAGCACAGCCATACTCTCCATCTGTCTATCATCTGCTAGTAAATGACTTACTAGCAGAAGTTTTAAGCTCATTGAAAAGTTTTTTAATTGACTTGACAGAGTGGAATTTGACAGACATTTTGAAGATTATAAAGTACATATGATTTTTGTGCCAATAGGATTGATTAAGTTTTTTCTTCCGTGTGGATTCTCTCTTTTTTACTAGTAAGTTACAAAAAGACTGAAATCTTTCCTCATAATTAGCAGATCTCTAATCTCTTTCTCTTTGATGTCCTATAAAGCTCCTGAGGAATGAAAATTCAGCTGAAAGAGTGATTGGAAGCCAGTCATTAGTTCCAGTGCCCATGGAATTGCATGTGTTCCTGGAAATACCTTAGAACCCTCATGAGTGGTCTACTCATGTGGAACTAAAGCAAACAAACAAAGCCAAGTTTTAATTTCTTTGTTCTGTATTAGTACTAGTCAAGCCTCATGGGTAACTTGCTAGGTACTGCACAAGCACAGTTTGAGGTGCATTTTGCTGTCCTTGAAAATCTGTTAAGTGCCCAGGACAGACTAAAGGTACACATGTTCAAGCCTGTGTGGAAGTCACAAGCGGAGAAAAGGGCAGATGGAGAATTGTGTAATAGGAAGGTGAAGGGGGTTTCCCCAGATTTCCACAGAAGGTCATGGAGGAACAGAACACAATTTTCCCAAATGAAAGGTTTTGTTCTTTCTCATTAGTATCTAATGGGAAATCTTAGGTAGGATTTGAAAAGCTGAGAGGAAGGAGTTTAGTTTGTCCTCAAGCAGGTAAGATCTTTTAGACTAATTATCTTCCTTCATGGTATTGGACACTGACATAGTCCATGGTAATATGGATGGTATGCATTCTGGGGGAAAGGTAGGAAAATATTTAGGTGGGAAAAATCATGTCATTCAAGGGTCTGCTGCTTCTATTTCAATGAAAAATAGTTTTATACTATATCAAATCATTGTTGTAGAATAGGAAAAATCCATAGTCCAGACCCATGCTTCCTCCTCAAGACAGGGCAGCCTCTATCTAACCCATTCCTGACAGATTATTTTCTTGGTCTGTTCTTCAGAGAAGGAATTTCACAACTGCCCTAGATATTATGCTTAACCACAGATACAGACAGAAGAATTTCCCTAATTCATGAAGTATTTTTAGCTGCTCTTTGAATCAATTACTTATCCTATCCACAGTGAACACAGACAATACTTCACTGCCAAACTCTGTGGCAACCTTTTACAAATTTAAGACCTATTTTTTCTATATCACTCCCTCCCATGCAATGCACTATCAATTTATTCTCATAAGTAACACATTATAAGCTGAAAACATCTTTCTTGTTTTCCACTGTAGTATTTTCAGGTCTCCTGTTTTTTTAACATGCTTATTAAAAAATGCCCTAAATCTGATTAGAAGCAGAACAAAAGGATTGCATCATGTGTCTTGCAAAACCACTCTCCAGCTTATAAATATCCAGAATGAGGTTTAATTTTTTCAGAAGTTTATTTTGTGGTCACCTCTCATGTACAGTACTGCACAAATTCTGTGCAACCTACTTTCTGTTTGGACAATTGGTTGCTTTTCCACTTGTCTGTATCAGTTGTCCCCTGCTATGGGTGTACTGGAGGAATGGTTGGCCCCTTTGAGAGCAGGACTGATTTCTTCTTTCAAGATCTGGAGGTCCTTTGCTGCTGTGATTCTACTCAGTGCTCTGAGTTCCTTTCTGAACCAGCATGGACATAAGGTAAAGAAGCAAAAATATATAATGTTGATTTCCTTTCTATTAATAAACTTAACAAAGTCTCTGGTCTCGGTAAAAAAAGCTTAGCAGTTATTCCAGTCTCCACATGGATAATTAGGTAAGGACATGGCTACAGATGCTGACTAGGTCTCTTAAATACTTCTTGCAGTTTTTGAGGTCCTTCTTGGTAAAAAGGTGCTTTCTTTAAGCAAGAAATGATTTTGTCTTAAAAGATGGACATTGTTTCAATCCAGCAATCCTAGTGTGGAACAGCTTATCCCAAAGAAGGAATCTCATTTGATTTCTGTCTACAAACTAAATCTGATTAAAGAACTTTCAGGGAAGAGTTATCTAATTAGCACTGTTAAACTAACACTACAGCATCTATTGACTATAGTACCAATGATTATACTGAGAGAAGATGAATGCTGAGTAGAAACTGTGTTATTATACATGAACTGCCCCTTACAGTTTGGCATCACAGCAAGTGGACACAGAAGAAGTAGGAAGGCCAGATCCTGCTGGCCAAAGATTGCAAATTGCAACCCCATACTGTGTGCATACCAGTAGAGGAGTACAATATGGACAAATACTCAAAGTAGAAATTAAGGTTTCAGCAGCCACACTTCTTAACAGTAGTGAGAATCAGAACCTCATGTTTGCAACTCTTCATCACTTCTGTGTGGGAATATCTGAAAGCCTTAATTGTCCATGGTCCTAATTAGGAGGTGATGATCACTGCTAACAAAGTGCTGAGAGCTCTCAGCTGTCACTGCAGTCAGAGAAGGGACATGAGGACACTTGGTACTTCACAGCAACGGCAGCATCATCCTGCCTCTCCAAACACATGATGTTTTCTGAAGTTCCTGACTGAGAACAATTGTTGTTCCTAAACAAACAACAGCAGCTCAGCTGGAGTCCCAGCTGAACTCAGGCCAACAGCCTCAAATCCCTAGTGTCACTTTGAAGTGATCTGTTTCTGGCTCTGGTGAAGAAAAAGTACATTTGATCTGTGACTGGAAGAAGACCATTCTTTCCCCCATCCTCCTGTGCCTTTCACATCTCCTTAAATCGCATCTCCTACCACCAGTGTACAAGGGAAGCCAATTCTGGTGATGTCAACAGGGCTCCTCCAAGCAGACTATATGTTATGAAAGAGCTGCTCCTCCTCGGAGGCCTGGAGCAGCGCCTGGAGTGAGCACAGGCTACCCACCCTGGAGAAACATTCCTGTTCTTGAACAGGGTCAAGGGGCAGTGGCAGCCCCGTGATTCATCAAATCAATCAGGCACCAAGGAGCAATTCCAGAAAAAGGGTCCAAAGTAAACACTGTGATCCCGAGAACGATAAATGACACAAGAAGCCAAAGGAGCCCTTGAAGAAAGGGTACCGTAATATTTCATTAGACCACCTATTGCCACAGTTAAACAGCTTCATTCTGTACAAGCTTATGCTTGTAGGTCCTGAATGATGAGGTCTTGAAAAACAGAGAAGCTCTGCAGGAAGGATGGGATGTGTTCTCACTCACAAAGCAGACTAAAAACAGCTACAGATATTCTAGTCCTGAAGCTTGTAAAAAAACCAAAAAAGCAATTTTGCCTACAAGAATTCTTTGAGGTGGTTGTTCTTTCTGAATGTATATTGGCATTAGTTGTTTTGGATTCTTTCTAATATACAACAAATGTTTACTGATGCCAGGACTATGATAATGGGACTACTATCAGTGTTTTAAATCCCCTAACAAACCACTGTGTGTACAGTATATTATTTTCATTTTTACTGGTAGATAGAAAGGATATGGTTTTTGTTAATGCTACTCTCCTCAAAATCTGTAAGGCTAGATTTATTCAGAAAAGTGAGACTCTTTAAAAGCTAAGTCCCATATTACTAAATTAATTTTTATCTTGTAGTCCTAATGCTTGTGGTCCAACTCTTTGACTACTGTCTTTCTGACAGTGTGGTGATTTTAAAGGGTGCAACAGCCCAGCCTCCCTCCAGCTAAAGCCCTAGGAAGAAACGAGGGAGGGAAGGAAGGGGGCAGGCCACACAGGGCCCTGAAAAATTGTTATTCAGACACATTCAAACATTATTCTGAACTTCATTGGTCTGAAAGACTTGGCAGGGCTGACTCTTTTGTAAAACCTGAGGTTATTTGTGCTTCATACCAGGTTTGGCAGTCTTTTAGTGAAGCCCAGGAGCAGGCCTGCCATACCAGGTGGTTCAGAGATGCAAGGGCTGTGTGAAAGGTTTCTGCCAGCCATACAGACAAGTCACAGTTGCATTCATGCTCATTTTTTCAGAAACCAGAAAATCAAATGCGTAATCCCACATAGGAATTGGAGCCAGAATTTTTATCTGTTCCTTAGAGCTATTTTTCCTGCTGTGCTCTTTCAATACGAAGCTTTTCCTTCCAGCAGCACAACAGCCATCCCACTGCATGAATTTCTTCTGCTTCTTCACTAGGGAATTAAATAGGACATGCTATCTTGCAATGTAGCTTCAGCTTTGCTGGCATCCCACTGGAAATGACCTTTGACTTTCTCAGACAAGTTATGATATTGACACTGGCTTTGCTGGTGGAGGCTTCATCTTTTTATTTCAAGAAATTCTATAATGGAGAAACATAAGTTGTTGGGATTTTTTAAAATGTCATAAAAATTGTTTCCCCATTTTCAGGATAGTCATCTCTACTCTTACTGGTGCACTCTCAGAAATGAAACCTCAGCCCTGCTGTTCTGTTTGGATGGATGGAGGAGCCATTCTGTATTCCATCACACCTGTTGAAAGGGTTGTGAAAGGGTCATGTATGAACTAAGGATTCCACAGCAACCAGGTGAGGTGCAGTTCAGTGGTTTCACTGTGTTCAGAGGAGTGCAAAAAGTTAACTTTGTAGACATGTATTTATACAATTAAATCAATACATAATAAATATATGACTCTATGAACTTGTGGCTTGGGACAGTTTTGCCATGCCTAATTTCAGTAAGACGGTTCCTGCCTATACTTATGGTTTAACAAGGTGTTTCAGCATCATTTATAGTTTCTATGTGGCAAGAAAAGTGCTTAATATGAGCACCAGCTGATAAATAGCCTGGCCTCAGATTGTGAGGCTGCAACCAAAGAGGCTCATAATCTGGAGGCAGGGGTGGGATTGGGGTTGGAAGGACTGAAGAATTGGGTAACAGGGTAACTTGTGTGAAAAGTGTCATTGAATATCTGCTGTTTGATATTTAGATGTAAGTGGATAATAGTAACCAGGCAACATTTTACATATTTTATTAGATATCCAAAACCAAAAGTGCAGGCACAGGGCATTGATTTTAATTTTTTTTAAAATAAAACTAGTTTAAATGGAAAGTAGAATTAACTATATATGCTTGCAAAAGACATGGATGCATGACCACATATGATTTTCTTTTTCAGGTCAATGGATGACTTTGCAGGTGTTTCACACATTTGTGAATTTGACATGACAGGGTGTGCCCATATTATCATAGAAAATGTCACACACAATTAGTGCAATTTAATATTATTGAAATTAATACAATAGGGATTGAAGTTCAGACATTGGACAAGAAACAAAGGAACAGAAGAATTTGCAATTAGGAGGAAACATTACATAGACTTTTTCATTATTGTATGGGCACATCAATCATTCTTCAGTAATGGACAGGAATTAAATGGTCATTTCTAATCCATGTTTGAGTAGGAAAATAGGTGTTGTCATACACAAGACAGAACTAACTCTGATTGTCTCATAGATATTTATCATTAGGTAAAAGACTTTTTATAAATTAAACTCTGAGTAGCAATTTAGAGCTTTTATGTATTCCCCTGTTTTCTGCCAATCTCAGTTTTTTAATCTTTCCTTTAACTCAAATTTTCCAGACAGTTGATCAGTTTTTCAACTGTCTCCAGTTAGTCCACATCTTTCTTGAAATACAGAGCCTTACCCCTTACACAGCCCTCCATTAAGCAGTGTCTGCACAGTGCAGCAGAAAGCAGAACAACTTCATTTATTTTGCAGGCTGGAATCTTATTTGAATATGCAGACATGCTTTGTTTGGGTTAGTTTGACTGGTGTTTTTTGCATCTGTATAACAATGCTGACAGATTCAGCTGGTTACTGTTAGTCCCACATCACATTCTTTAGTAGTTGCTCTCCATCTCGTATATGTCCGCTTGATTACTTCTTTCAGACACTCCCTATCGATTGTTCAGATAAATTTCATCCAGGTTTGTTTTGTTTTTTTTTTTGAGAGCAGCCTATACTGTGATATGTAACTATTGAAATTAATATAGTTTGTTGTACATTCTGCATGGATTAATTTGGTTTCTAAAAAGGCATGTAATAACACATCAGCAACACATATGGTAGAAAAAAAAGATTTTTCTTTTGTGACTTTTGCGGTCACAAACCCAGTTTCAGCTGCACTCTTTACTATGCAGACAGGAAAATGTTTCTCTTTGCCAGAGTTTCTTAGTCTGATTTACCACACTCTTTAGTCTAGGTCTCCTTTGTTTATGAAAAATTACCTTGCTGACTCCAGTGTTTGACCTGAGCTATCCTCTTGTGCACTAGTGCAGAAGTCAGCTCTTGGAGAGCTTTGTCATGAAATCAGACTTGCTTCCAAGAACAGAGATTTGTACAGCTAGATAGATTGAGAGTTTTTGGCAAAGAGACACCCTGACAACTGACAGCTGGAGCAAGCAAGCACTGCACAAGTGTTTAAATAAACTTTGTGGAAAGAGGAGGAATAGCTACCATCTGAAGGTACATCTTATAACTTAACCAGTCTTCAGCACTGGGTAAAAAAGAGCAGCATGTCTGGATTTCTGAGGGATGTAGTACCAATACAGACTCTTCCTTTAAAACTCTCTGCTACTATTTATCAGGACATGATAAGAGCTTTTTTTCATTATCTTCATGTCTCAAGCAGAGTAAAATATGTGGAGAATCTGTAGTATGCATTTCTACTCATGAACCTCCCAAGCTGCTTCATAAACACACAAAACCATCATACTCTGAGAGGATTGTACAATGCTATTTATTAATTCATCTTAAGTCTATAGTTTCAAATGTCATAATCTTTGGAAATCTACATGAGGGCTATAACCTTTGTGAGATCCCAGAAGTCTTTTCTCATGGCTAGTGAGGGTTAGATAAACCATAGTGGGGTTCTGTTATTTATCTATCTTACATTTGTTTTATTTACTAATTTTTTGATTCTCTCCCCTTGAACCTTTCAGAATGAAATCATATTGCTTAAGTCAAGGAAAAAGAAGTGTGAGCCAAGGTTAAAGAAAGAAATAGGAATATTTATAGTTCAGACAATTCTGTAATTGTTTTGTCTGGGTCAATATGATCTACAAAAGCTTCCCTGGGAATGAAAACTCAAATGAAAAATTTTGGTCAAATCTCATTAAATTTATGCAATAGTGATAGAAGAACTAAATCCCTCTGTCCAATAGACACATTCTTCTTTTTTGTGCATTATTGTTTTGCTTATTTTTTGCTATGCAGTGGTCCTTGGAGGTTCCAGTGGTCATTAAGTCCCACTCTGTCAGTAGAAGGTAAGAGAGAGTCTTTGGAAAGGTCCTGCAACAGAAACAGCAGGATCAGGAAAGGGTAGAAATGCATAACCCACACGATGATTTATAAATCTGTTGTTTCAAAGTTATTTTTTGTTCAGTCATTCCAGTTTTTATCCACTGGTGGATTGGACTAGAGTTTATTTACTGTATCTTAGTATGTCAAATGTGAGCTAGAGCAATGGTGAGTATAAAAGGAAAAAAAATAGATAAAGCAAAGGCAGAATCAGGTGAAAGTAGGGTGGGTCATGATGGTGAATGAATGTTCTCTGGCCAGATAGGTGAGTTTTTTAAGGAATAGAAGGAAAAACTTAACTAGGTAGAGAGTATCTCTTCAAAACCATATCAGTTCCTGAAGATGCCTCAGAAAATATTTAGTGCTGTAACCAAACCTCACTCCAGTTTTTCTCTCTACATACAAGTCCCTACAGGGCAAGAGTAGAAGAATGCCTAGTTCTATTGCTACCCTTGTCTGTACAGCTTCAGTGAGTGAAGAAGAGAGGGACTATTGTTTTATAAAATCACTTTATTCCCTCCTGACTCCATCTGCTGAAGTTTCCAAGGTGTACGTGAAAATCCTAGCAAATGAACTCAGACTGACTTTAGTGCCTTAGGTGACCTCAGCTGTGTGTGCTTTTCATGCGAATCTCCCGATCTCTCTCACTATCCATGAAGAGGTTCTTGCTGCAGAGTCATCCTTGAGTGTGTGAACCTGGTGCCTTATGAATAAGCTGAAACCAGCAGACGTGCTCCAGAAGCAATGAACTGGTCCTTCCCATGACCTGCTGCTGCCAATGAGATTTCAGACCACAGGACAGCCAAAAACCAGAGCATCCATCCTGTCTCCCATCCTTGGAACAAATGCAGCAATGTGTCCTGCCCCAAAATGGTAGATCTTGTGGTCCTTCTACTTTTTTGTTTGCCTTTACCTTCCAAACAGAGGTGTTATTTCTCTAAAGGCCCACTGGGGCTGAACTCAAATCTTGCTTTGGTTTCATGCTGTGAGCTAACTCCTGGGCACCTCAGGCTTTGAGTTCTGTGGTCAGGAATGACCAGATGAGTCCATTGCTACACATAATTACTACTCGCTAAAACGTTTGCATGCCTCATACCAAGACAGTATAATTGTCTGATACTTGAAGGTAGTGAAAGTAAAAATATGGAAGAGTGCAGAGGCAACAAAATAATGCCCTCAACATCCTTCTGCTTTGGCTGCATGGTGAAGCTGAAAAACAAAAACAAAACAACAGCTCAAATAAACTTCAAATAGTGAGTAAGTTATCACTGGAATAGAGTTAAAAATTCAAGCTGACATGAAATTCGAGCTGACGTGACTAAAAAAAAGTTCCTCTCTGTAGTTGTATGGAGAAAGATCTTACATTTTTCTGTCCTCCCATCTTGGTCATGGCAGTGACATTGTCTTTCTCTTTTGCAGTAAAACTTCTCAACTACTTGAGAAAATACAAGCTCACTCAGTCATACTAGGTAACACCAAAACAATCAAGGCAAGTTTTGAAAAACGTGAAAATCAAGCAAAAAAAATGTATCATTCATCATCTCTGTGTCTCTATGAGTCTGTAGATCAATCTATTTCACTATAAATATGCAATTTAATAGCAGAGTCAAACGACTTCTTTCATGTGCATAAAGAGATTTGGTAAAAAAATCCCTAAACAACCATGACTAAAACAGTAGCAACAATAAAATGGATTTTAGCCTTAGCCTATTGCTCCAGAAGCATTTGGCCTTGACTCTTGTAGCAGGGCTCAGCTGGGAATTATTCAACATATTTTGAACTCTTTTCTTTCTCTAGTGTGTATGTTTATGCTCTGGTTTTCTACTGAACCTTATCCCCATGTTATATTTTTGGTGCACTCCTAAATTTTGTTTATCAGAAATATTTATGTTTATGCTTAGGTCAAGCTCATGAAAACATTAGGTCATTTTCACTTTTTAAAGCCTGGTCAGAGCTAACACCTTTACTAGACCACACAAAAGGTAATTTGCAAAGTGGGCAACCCAGTGGAAATTCTCAAGTGATATATTATACATTGGTTATAGAGTCTGTGCTGCTAAGCTCTGTGATCAGATCAGCTGCGACAAAATTTCAATTCTATTTGTGTTAAAGTAGGCTTTCAGCTTTCAAGGTTGATATTAGCCAAATGAATTTCACTACCAGTGAATGTCCTACTGCATTTATGTGGAGTCAGACCAATCTGTAAGCCAGGTGGAAGCAAGGGAGAGGAAGGAGAAAGGGCTTGCCTGAAGCATGAAATACTGTGATGTACTTGGGTCAGACATAAGGAAGAACCATGAATTTCAGGAGATGCAAAGAGCCTTGAGTATGTACTTTGGGAATTTTTGCCTGAATTAGGACATGAATTATTATCTACAATCCCTAACCATTGCTTATTTCTGGTGAGCTGCACAAGGCATGTGCAAAAACTTAGAGTCACTTATGTTCCTAAACACAAGTAGTACTTAAACATGACTAAGAAGTGTGGAGACCTGATGTCTATCCCCTTCTACCAGGACTAATTTCACCTTAGGAATATTAAGAAGTGACCTGCTCAAGGAAAAAAATAAATCAAGTGACCTGGCTTTTCTTTATTGTTGCTCTAAAGAAAGGATTAAGAATCAGGAAGAGATCTATCACCCGAATATTTTCTCAGTAAGAAACACTTCTGCACTTCATTAAGATGGAGAATTATCTATTGTGGCAGGGAAGCCATGTAAATGAGGCCTTGTAAGGAATGAAAAAAAAATCAGATTTCAATGAGAGCATTTGAATACTTTTAGAATATTTTGCACTTGAACATTAGAACTGGTTGAAAGACAAGCCTGGGGAGGTCTTAATAGAGACTTACTAGCCATTTTGGAAATATTTACAACTACTACCTTAGCTCTAATAAACTATAATCTGGATGACCAGGTTTGTACAGACTCTAACAGTATTCCAAAGAGGAGCATTTTGCCATTTTCTGTCTCTCTGGACTGCTGCCAAAATTAGTGAGATAATTCTATGAATATTACAATCTGCTCTGTAGCTTCTTAACATTGCAAGTGTCATTAAGAGAAGGATAAGTGCATTGCAGGTTTCAGCCTATTTTGTATTCATTTGACATAAATTTTGTAATTTAAGTCCTGACAAAATTTCTGCATGGATATTAAAGATGAAAAACCAGAAGAATCCTTTCAGGAAGCTTAATAATTTTATTATTAAGCATGAATTTAGAATAGTTTGAATATTCTGTCTAAGAGTGTCTTTAATTTGTGGATGTATATATTGTCTTTAAGAAGTTCCATGAAAACTTCCATGCTCAAATTACAGCTAGAAGATTATCTCCTAATTGACTACAAATCCTGAAAAATTAATCTCAAAATCTAGAAGTCTGTCTGAGCTCCTTCTGGCTCCAGAGCTGGCAGTAAATATTCTGGAATCACAATTCATGTAAAATCCTACTGAAAAGATTGTACACTGTGGCCTGCAATAGAGAAGAGAAACTATTTTTTTAAGCACTGAATTTAGAAGATCAAATGTTGATACAGAGAAAGACCAGGTACCTTGGGTAGAACAGTGTCAGTTTTGTATAGCTGTACTTCAGAGTAAAAGATGAATTCAGAGAAAAATTTAAAATGTTTTCCTAGTCAAGTCTGCTTAAACAGAAGATGTGCTACAGCGGCCAGCTATACACTAATTTAGGTGCTATGTTAAATCATCCAGAGCGTAATTGAGCCTATGTGTTCCTTGCATGTCATCTTTTGTTTGGTAGGGGAAAAAGAAATCTGGCTTTAAGGAATAGATTGTGTTTAATCTTTTAAAGTGGGAATGCATCTGTTTTTTCAGAATCTCTGCATCATCCCCTTAAACCAGTTAAAAGACTCCAATCCCAACTCTGAAAAATCTTCTTTCCTTATATATGTGAAGTGCTCAGAGCTAAAAACTTTTAATTATTTCAGCCATAGAGAAAAGCTTAATGACTGGCCATGAAAACAGTTTCATGACTTCCAGCCATGTGAAAGAACTAAGGAAGTCTATGTCTGAACCTACCCTGCTTCTGATTCGCAAGAGCATTTTTCACATTCAGACATGCACCACATTTTGCTGTGTAGTTCCTTTTGCTGTTTCCAATTCCTATGCAAGAGGCATTCAAGGACACACAATGTGGTTTTTTAAGATGTTTGGGTTTGTAGGTTAAAAAAATGCTATTTGTAATAGAAGTTCTGTCCTCCCAATGCTGCAAAAATTTGGTCATGTCCACTGTAATTTTTTTTTCCTAGCTCTCTATTTGTCTTGGATTGTAATATGTGTCCAAACCCCTTAAAATGGCTAAAGCCAATGGTGATTTTAAATGTTACTTCTATTGTGTAGGTTTATACCAAGTGTGTGTACAGCAAGTGTAACACCTACAAATATATTGCCCTAAAATATATTCTACTTCAGGTAACTCTGTATTTCACAAATTTGGAGTCAGACGACAAATTCTGGACAAATTTTGTCTGCGGGTTTTGTACGGTGTGAAAGATGCCATGGAGGATACAACAGGCATGGATCCCTCATCATTCAGATCTGCTTTCACCACAAGCTTCAAGTCACTGCCTGTCTTCCTGCTCACTTGTGTTTACCAGCACTTATAGAACTAGAATAAAATGAACTAGAATAAAATGAAGTACCTTAGGCTGCTTTGTTCAGGCATACATGTCACTTTCAAGGATTTAGAAACAATTAGTTCCTCCCAGGCAACCAAAGCCTGAAATCTAAATAAAACAAGACTACTAACACACCTTTGCCAATAGAATCATCTGTTGAATGCTTCTCTGTATGCATTTGATTTCCAACTGTTTGCATTATCAATATCTATGCTAGGGAGATTTTTAAACAATGGTGCAGAAATTGCCTGTGGCAGAGGAGTGCAAGGCTTTCTAAACGAGCTGCGTGATCAACAGCCTTACTAGGACTACCAGAAGCTGGGAAGTTGGTCTTTTATAGCCAGTAAGTAAAAACGTGTGCAATTGATGTTGCTTTGTCCTGAGAATTCCTTGTAAGAAAGATTTGCATATGGTACAGCTGCCCAGAATATGGGAATCCCTAAAGAAAGGCTAACGTGTTTGGCTGTCTGTTACACAGAAACAAAGCAAAGCAAAACAAACAAAGAAGGAAAAAACAAAGCCTTTTTGGCAGGGGGGTAAATGACTCATCGTGTAAAAATCCTGCAGCTGGATAGCACTGTAGCTGAGACAGTTAATTACATACAAGGAGATGTCAGGATATAGCTCAGACAGCAAGAGGGAATGGAGCAGAGCTTTGGCCATGGCAGCCAGTGGTCTCTCAGCTGGGAAGTGCTGAGCTTGCACACACAGCCCGGGTACATGTCCTGGCCAGAGGAATCCAGCCTGTGGCATGCTGGCATGGAGGCTGGACCCGTCTGTGAGTATAGGCTCAAAGCAGATGTGGCTGTTTAGAGATCTGAAAATTCCTGAGTAAAGAGGTTGAATATAGCATTTGGAATTAAGGCTAGCTCTGATTTTAGACATTCTGAGGTGAAAACAATTATTAAGGTAGTCAATACCTAAGTGATTAAAAGCACAGAACTGAAAAACCGAGATTTGCTCTAAGTAGGAAAGAAGATACGTGTCTCCATTGCAATACAGTAGGATTAGGATCAAGAAAGATCTGAGTAAATTGTTCTGGTCTATGCTCAGTGAGAGTGGGATTCAGCTTTGGCTTTATTCAGGCTTCTGTATACGAACTAAAACCTGAGCACTCACTGACAGGCCAGTCAATAAAACTAATGAAACCCATATTGAATAATTAATTTGACCCTATGGCAGATACTTGGCAATAGTTAATAGAATAACTTTCCAGACTTCATCAACATCCTTACTGCTGCTTGTACATGGGGATTTAATACTCCAAGGCACCCCACCTATTCACCAGGAAGGCACTAATCCTCTGCAGGTCCTGTAACATATTTGCCAGACCTGCGTGAATCCCTTAGATCCACACTTCCAATGACTGTATCCTTCAGAAGCCTGTGTGGGGGCATCAGAACAAAGCCTTCTTGGTTATATGGGCTAAACCATAATAATGTAATAATGTAATACCTAAGCTCCAGCAAGGAGCTGAAGATGCTTTTAAGTAGGTGCAGCAGCTGTTAGACAGCTACTGACTGGAACATTCTGGTACTCTGTGCGTGGAGCTGAATGGTTTGATTGCCACTACCTCACTTCAGAAAGCATTGCACTAACAGCATGCATTAGGAAAGTGATTAGGTTAGGGCTAAATATTAAATACTGTGATTCACTCATGCTCCTGAGGCCCAGCGGACTCTTTCCTGAATGGATTTTGTACTTTAATGAAAGGCATTTTAATATTTTCACTGTGATTTCTCCTTCCTCAAGGAAATGAGAGGTTCTTCCCTTATGAGGCACATTAGGTCATTGTCTCCTCCCTTCCCTTAAATCCACTTGTTGATTTCAAGATAGATAAAAAATACTTCTTAGCACAAAACAAAGCTACAACAAGAAACATAGGACAAGAATATGGCTAGGCATTTTAACCTTTACCAAACACTGCAAATTTGTTATGAGGCAAAGGCTAAATATTTATGTTTGCCTTTTCTTCTTCTTGTCCTAGCATTTGGCAGACAACATGGGACATGGCAGCACCAAGAATGAACTGTGGTGGAGTATGGCTGGAGCAGGTCTCATTAAAGGAAAGGTCCAGCTGCCTGTCCTATGAAGCCAGCCACTGCATTTGAGGTCCATAGTCAAAAGTCCATTACAGAACTGCAATGCCTGCCAAAGGTTAAATGACTACTCCAGTCCAATAATAATTTGATTTCCTTTTACCTGGGTACTTTTGCACCTCTTAATCATAAAATCTCTCCTCTTCATACACTTGCTTGCCATACATTCCCAGCTTGGATACTACTACCCTCGGCCTTGTCTTTGTCCAGTTTGTGTTTGCATTTTAAATGATACTGCAAATATGTGTCTTAGGGACCCTATAATGGGTAAAGCAACAGGACATATAGAGACTCCTCCTGAGCTAATAACAACCTCAGCTAAGATTTCCAGATGAAAAATAATAGCATGGGTCTGGTTCACCAATTTGTGGCTGGCACCTAATGGAGGTTTTACTAGAGATATCAAGATTTATCACCCATCAAAGTAACAGTTTAGAAACTTGTGAGTAAGGGCTCTGAAACCCCTATGAGAGATTATTTTGATTGAAGTGCTTCAATTATTTTTGCAATGCTTTTAGTACATTTGCCAAAAAAGTATTTTAGATTTGGCAATAAAGACACAGAGTTAAATCCTGTTGCCACTGGAGTTAACATCAACCTCTTCTTGACTTTCCCTAGAGCTCAAATTTCACTCATAACTAGTATATATATTTTTTTTTCCTATTTTGCTAACAAAAGTGACTACCCATTATGACTCCACTGGTGTGTTTTCCCATCTCCAGAGCAGAGCATGTTCCCCTGAGTTTTTTTCTGGGAGGAGCCATTCTGGGAACTGTTTTCCCTTCTCTCTGGAATGAGGACTTGGGATGCTCATGTGCTACCATCAGTCTGCTGAAGCTCTTATGTGTGGTCCAGGTCCAGGGCGTATATTGGATAAGGGGAAAGGACATGCTAGAAAGAGGAGTAAGTGGGCCAGGTGCCACATCTGATACTGTTTCCTCTTCATAAAAATCATGGTGAAAGAGCTGCATACATACCTATCCTGAACAACCAGATGATACTTTTATTTCTATTTCTGTTCTAGTGTTTAGCAGTCATTGTTGCCTTGTTTCTTATGTGGAAAACCTCCACAGCAAACTTTGATGATATTATGGGCCATGCACTGTGCAAGGAGCTGGCAAGCAAGTCCGAATCTCCTGTCTGCTGGCTCATATCCCACAGCTGCAGGAAGTCTCAAATTTTTTACACAGAAAAAATTTCTGACTCCAAAATTATTTCCAGGAGCTCTTCAGGATGGGAACTGTCTAAAGGAAAGAAAACAGCAGGAATAGTTAAAAGAAAAGCACTGCATATGGTCACAATCTATGTTCTAAGTCAAAAATAAATTCTACAGTGCCAGATATAGTAATTCTGAGGGAAGAATATTTTTTTTAAATTCACGTATACTACCAGCATTACCTCTGGTGAGAAGAGTATCTGAAGGCTCAACTATGTCCTGTATGTGAAAAAAGCAGACAGCTGCTCATGGTGTCACTTTCCTGAGTATTCAAAAGAGAAAAGTGAGCTAGAACTGCAAGGTTATGTTCATGTAATGTTAGCTGCTTATAATAATAACCTGATTTTTACTTTGCAGGGAAGATGATCCTTTTGATGATGATCCATTTTAGAACCTGTGTTCAAAGTTTAGCGACTGATCTGCACTAATTCTATCGCTATCACTACTAATTCATCTTTATCAATGAGCCACTAACTCACATAACTGCTGCACTTGAGCCCTTCATAGGAATTTTTTTGAGATTATCCCTCTGAAACATTACTGATGAGCATCAGAAGCACAGCAACAGCCTCCAGGGCAAAAAATTTATTTTTTTTTCTTCTTATCAGTAAATTGTGTCCAAGGTTTGTTTTTCTTTAAGTTCAGTATGTCCTCTATTTTCTCGTTATTCACACACTTCCAATCCAAAGAGTCAGCAGTGATATCTAAGAGACATTCTTGTGAAGTCAGAGGAGACTGCTTTATCTACCATGTTCAGCACTGAGTTTTTAACACAGGTGTGTCACAAAGCCTTAAGAGGAAAGAAAGGGACATTAAGAGGCAAAGCACAGCTCTGAGAGTATGGAAATAATTTTTCCTACTAATTTTCCTTTCATTATGTTTCATGCCAAAAAATGTGGTAAGAAGAAAAAGCACAAAACAAAATCCAAATGCTATCTGTCCCAATCAAACAAGCTGCCAAACACATAGAAGTTAATTCCAAAATATTCCATACTATGCACTCTCCAATATCCAAAAATAATGCTTTACCTCACGTTTTCACTACTTCCCTTTGCAATTCAAAGCTGTGCTTGGCAACACACCTCTTTCTTTTGTTCCTGTCATAACATTTATCAAATTACTGTTTGCACTGCAGTCACTCCTGTGTTTGAGCCTCATGTAGACAAACCTCTCCAAGATTTCAACAGTCTAACACGGGCAGTGCTGGCAAGAGAGCGGTGCTACCGCAGATGCCACCTTGGGAATGCCTACCAAGCATCCAGGATTTCCTGGGCATACTTTTTTTTCACCTTGAATCTGTTTGAGAAGGGCAGACTGTTTTGTCAGACTTTTCATCTGCAGACCCCAGGCATTCTTTCAAACATATGTCCCGAGATTCCAGACTGCTGCGTGTCTTGTTGGGAAGTGCCGTTCCTGTGTGCTGCGGTGGATTGCCATGTGCAGCCAGCCCAGCACTGTGCAACTGCACAGGTCCTGGGAAGTGCTGGCTGAACCCCTTGGATGTCTCCATCTCATGTGGGCTGCAGATGCAGCGGAAGTTAAACGCCTCCCGCGCACGTCAAATTCATTACTCGTGCTCAGAAAAAAAATGCAGAGCAGGTCTGATTCTCATGGATGAACTGTTCCCTTTGTTCACTCACATCATACTGCATACAGGACAATATACCTCCCTAAATGACATGGCCTTGGACTAACATAGAAGACAGAGGCTCAGGCACAATTCCCTGAAAATGGGGCAATTGCTTCTTTTCTGACAGCAAAGACAGAGCTGAGGGAGGACATGTGGAGTCCAAGCTGCCAGTGCCGGGCACAGCAGGCAGTTCAGGCAGTGAGTCCACACCAGTGTGGCCAGTGTGCTTCAGGGGCCCCACCCAGAGCCCCAGGGGAGCTTCTGCAAAAGCTGTGGCTATGAAAAGTCCTGGAGTGAAGAGCAAAGCGGGAGGGAAGGATTCATGATGAGAAGATATACTAGGTTAGAAAAGTGTTTTTTTTCCCCCAAACATTTGATTTTAACCTGATTTAATCTGGCAGTTTTGTTGCATGAACCCTGCAAGAAAGGTAGGATGGTTCTTCATGGAGTTTTGGACTCAGATTCTTGTCCAAGAAACACGGATTGTGTATGAAGACATATCAGCATTACCGTGTGAAGATTTCTGTGTAGGCAATCCAAAGCTAGGTATCCAAAACATGCCCAGGTAGTGAAGCAGATATCTAACAATTTGCCCATGCCAGCTCAAGGCTTGTCCTCTGGTTTCACTTTTGTCGGCACCTGAGGTACATTTCAAGTTCTTTCATCAGTCAACAGGAGGAAAGAGACCAAAAAAGAGAGCAAATCACCTCTTGGCTGTCCTTACCTGTACCTCACAATAGATCATAGAGGGAGTGAGAAGAAATGTTCAGGTTAGCTTTGATATCTGAACTATGGCTCGTGGTAGCTGAAGTCAGATGGGATGAACATTTTAATGATCTGCTATAGATTAACTGTAATTAGGCAACTAAGCACAGTTCAAACACTTACTCCCTCCGTCCTTCCTTAGTGGGACAGGAGAAATTACAGGAAGAGCAAAACTAAGAAAGCTCATGGTCTGCGGTAGAAACAGGTAGTTAAGTAATCAAAGGAAAGAGGAAGAAGAAAGAAAACAAATTATGGAAAGGCAAATCATTCATTACCTCCCCCAAGTAGACTGATGCCCAGCCAGTCCTCAAGAAATGGCTCCCATGCCAAAATCCCTCCACTTTGTTTTATTACTGAGCATGATGTTATTTGGCATGGAATATCCCTTCTGTCAGTTAGTATCATCTGTCCCGGCTGCATCACCTCTCAGCTCCTTGTGCATCCCAAATTTACTCACTGAGGTGAAGAGTTAGAAAGAATAAGTCCTTAATGTTGTGCAAGAGCTGTTCAGCAAATGCTCCTCTAATATCATCTCTATTTTAGTCACAAATTCAAAGCACAGCACATTGCAGGTTGTTACGGAGAAAATTAACTCCATCACAGACAGATCCAACACAGGATTAAATTGAGAGAACCTCAGTCTATGGTGAATTAGGAGTATGATACAGTCAAAAGTAAATGCACAGATGTGTTTCAGATGTAAATGGTGTTCTTACAGTGTCTGAAATCCTTACTCTAACAAATACAACACAGAGAGAAGTCAACAGGGAATAAATTTTCAAAAATTATATAAAATGTTTGAAACTGTAATTGGACTATGAATACATTCCACTGCTTCAGGAAAATATGTTTACTCTTCCTGATGATCATGAACTTTATTGTAGTAACCTTATTACTCCTCAGTCCTGGCAAAGCTGAGCCACTTCCAGGCAAGCACATCCAGTTCTTCCAGAAATTAATCTTTTCCTAGTGCTTTGGGATGATATTAGTATTAAAGTAGTGACAGCTGATAAAAAGATCACAGAAAGTTCCTTTAGTCCTGACTATATTGTGGATTTCCAGGGATTATATAAAAGTGAACAAAGGACAAAAGGGAAGGCATGTTTGTACGTGTATATCTTTGCATAGAAGCTGAGCTAGGCCCCTCTTCTTCACTAACTCTCTACTAAAAATGTAATTGAGGAAGGGCAAGAATAGTCAGAGGTATTATTGGAGAGTGGATGACATGATTAAAGGGACTTTCTTTTTCACACAGTCTGTACATATTGTCCTGGTCCCTAGCAGTGCCAGGGACAATACACTTTAGGCTATGTGTATTTATTTGGATGAATAAAGGAACCAGTTAACCCCAGAGAAAAACTTCAACTGCAACAGAGAGGATGAAGCAAAAAATGGGAAGAGGGCTTTATTAATGTTATTTAGAAACAAATATAATGCTATAGAATCAAGTTGCTTTAATTATTCCCTTTTTTGATTGTCATGCAGATGAGGTACTGTCCTGGTCACAGAGAGGGGCAGAGTTTAGTGCTGTGTGGCTGTAACCATGTTGTTATTTCATACCACCTACAATATCTCTGGGGGCACGGTTTTCTAAGGAAAAGCCTGATGCCTTTTACTGGAAGTTGGCCATTTTGCCTCACTCTGGGAAGGTGTCAGCATTAAGCCCTGCAGATGTGATCCCTTTGCTGTCCTGCTGGTTCCCCCTCCCATTCTGTCTGGAGTGCAGCTGTGAACCTTTAGCGCTGAAAAAGGCCAAAACACGATTAAATGCAGTGCTGAAAATGACAGCCCCAGCAGGGAAGCTGCTGGTAGCAGCGGGGACAAGCCCGACCCAGTTGGGTCCAGCTGAGCTGAGCAGACCCCTGCTGAGCAGGGCAGGAGTGCTCTGGAGAACAGCAGTGCTGGAAGGTCACAGTGGCAGCAGGAGCACCTGTGCAGTACTGAGCTCTGCAGAATGGTGCTACAACCCCTGCTTGGTTGATGTAGGTTCTAGGGGGTTTGTTTATCCCTGCTTTTCATTATTTTGGGCTAGGGGGTGTGAAACATGAGCCACAGCATATTGCCTTCTTTCCCAAATACCGTGCGTTGCGGTGAGGGAATGGTTACCATATTGCCTTTGTCTGGGAAAACCACACAGACCTGACTTGCAGGGAAAGTCTGTCAGCTTTAGTTCCTGGTGGTGAATACCTTTTTGGGGGTAAAACACCTCCTCTTTTTTAAAAAAAATTTTTGTTTGTATACATTTGCTATTAATACTGCTCTTGTTATTGTGCATGTATTGTTCCACTGCCTTGTGCTTTTAGTAAATTGTTACCTCAACTCATGTTCCCTCCCTTTTTTGTCAGAATCTCTTCTTTTTTGTGGGAGTGGCTTGTTTGGAGGTTAATTTCCTGCTTATGTTAAAATCAGCACAGATACCATTACCAATTAAAAAGTATGTGAAAAACAAACCTGTATAAAACCAGGTTCATTCATTTGTTAATTAGATAAATTGATTGTAATGTAAAATTCTTTGTTTTGTTGTCAGTTGTGCACAATTTCATCATCTGTTCTATTTTCCAAATTTCATAGTCGACTCTGTGGTTTAAAAAAAATGGAATATTCACCATAAAGTTTGTCTTCTGTAGGGTTCTGAAGTATTTTAGTGTAATCTTATTCCTTTGTCTCATTGCTGCCTATTTTTCAGACAGTTACATTTATGTGTCTCTTGTCTCTCTTTGCCCTCAAAGTTTCCTGGACACTTATCTGATAATCTGATATTACCATTACTTGCTTTTTAAAACAGGTGATTTATTTATTTATTGAAACAGATTTTCACGTTATCACAGTAATATATGTTAATAAGACATTATGGTTTCTAATCCCTTAGAAAATGTAACAGGAAAGTTTGTGATGGTAAATTATAATGTTGAAAAATGGAAAAGCTCAAATTGTTACCCAGATTTGGAAACCTAGTAATTATGGCAATTTTGACCCAGAGTAAATCTGGACTTCATTAACGCTTTATAATGAGATAAACCAGGACTGGACCATTGTACTTTCCTATTTTATTTTATGAGATCTTGTGATCTCTAATTGTAATGTAAGGTTTTAGTAATAAGTCATTCTAGCAAATTATCTTAAAGCTAACATCAATCAGTGGATATGTTTCACATGTTAATCAGTTCAAACCCTATAAAATAATGCATTCCTAGGAAAAGAACAACCATAAATTTAGGTCTCACATACTGTGTGATGTGCAAATGTGGGAAACCATTTCACACAGAAAATTTTAGGAATGACAGACAGATTATATCTATGCCAATGACTTAATTTTTTGTTGGCAGAACACATTCAAGAGTCAGACTTTCACATGTCCTTGTAAACTGTAGACATGCCATGGACAGCAAGTGAGTAAAATTTCTCATTCCTGTTTGATGGACAAATTCTTGGCTTTTCTTGTTAGAAGGACATATTCTGTGAGATAAAGTGAAATAAAACTCTAGAAAATGGACTAGAAACAAAAAGCAAGGAAAATAATCCATCACAATAGAACTTTACTTTTCAGCGTGGCTGCTTAAAGAACTCTTCTCATTGTTGAGAGAACTCTGGATCATATTGGATGCAGGGATTGTAATTAAGACCTTTGAATAGCATTATCACTGCTAGCTGTTGACGTGATCTGTAATGCTCACTAATCGCTACAGTCCTGCCTTTGCACAGGCAGTCTCAGTTCAGCTGTTCTTGGTTTGGAAACCCTCTGCTGAAACCAGGATGTCTTTTCTGTCCTAAGAGAACCTTGCTTCTCCTCTCAGTTGTGTTTCACCAGAACACATGTCATACAGGCATAATTTTTCATTAGATGAAGTTGCAATCTACTGTTTGTTTCATAAATTATATCTTTCTAGAAAGTTCTCTTGAACTAAATCTAGTTTTTAACCTCCTTCTTCTCAAATTTTCTGAAATTTTCTCTGTGATATCCCATAAAGCACTTGGTTCATAAGTCTCACTGTATTTTGCTCTTTATTTTGTCAGAGTTAGACCTTGAAGAAATGAGATTGGAGATTACTTCATTATTCCATTAGTTGTTTGGAATTTGAAACTGTTTAGAATTACTTGAAATCTTGACATGTGCATGGAGGAAAGGCACTCTAAGAACCCTGGGAAAATCCTGCAAAGGCTCTGTAGTGATGAGAAAGGATTTTACGGGCTTGGGATAAATATATCTGGGAATTCTTTCTAGATGTTTAGCCAGCTTCTTAAAGGTGAACTAAATGGAAACAGTCTTGTTGCATTGTTTTTGCGCTTTGCTTTTCTTCTTTTGGCAACTGCTCTGCACTTATCTTTATCAGATAAAACAGCATATGTAAACCAAATCATATGTTCTCTGGCATAAATCTTTTTAATGCTAAAGTTTTCTCAGAGCCTAAGTGATAACTCCGGATGTTGACTCATTTGATAAATGGTATCTCATGATCATGACTGCAGCCTCAAAAACTCCCAGATAAAGTTATGTCCCATGCTGTGAGGTTCTGTTCTGTGCTTAATAGGAGAAAACTGAAAATTATCTGTTTGGGCAAGACAAAGGGTGTAGCATGTTGTTCAAGACTCAGTCTCCTGAGACAAATACTGGGACAACTTTTCTCCCTGCCAGGCCCTGACACTGTTCTCCAAGTAAAAGCCAGGGCATAAACTCTTGTCATCAAAGCAATTGTGGCAAAGTGCTGCTCCTTTCCGGAGTGAGGCAGATTGCAGCCATTTCTGTAGGCTATGACCCACACACAAATTCAGTGTATGCCTCAGGCTGTGGTCGTTGTGGCCTGTCAGGGGCTTGGAAATTACTTGTAGGAAAGAATCATACCTTAAGATGTTACTCTGTGAGTAACAGGGCTAATAAAGTCTGGTTTCATATAGGCTTGAGTCCTTTAAAGTGCTCCAAAAGTATTAATCCCAAATTTCTCCCACCAGCTATAACATTGTTTAGGGCAGACCCAAGGAAGCAGGCAGACCATGCTGTAGCTGATATCCAGCTGGGCACCTGCATGTTTTGGTCACAGCTTGCATCTTCATTGATGAGTCAACTCCTGGATCCAAGTGTGTTCACTCAGGCCTACTAACACAAAAATTCACCAGGTACAGGCAGACAGTGAATAATCCTCATCTTAATTAAATAAATATTAATAAACAAGAGTATTTTCAGTGTAGATGTTACTGATTTTAAGGCCATTTGTAAACAATTCCAATGGACCACAGAGAACTCCAGTTTTATAAACACCTCTATACTTCACAATGTTTCCTGCACCTGGTAGCAGTTTATATGTGTTCACCTGACTTCACAAGATCCACTTGTAGAATGTTTTCAGCGGTTTTTACTTAAGTGGAAACATATCCACAGTTCAGTTTTTAGAAATTCATCTACCTGTATTTCTGGTTCTAAGAGCTACTTTCAGAAGGACAAATTTAGTGGCTCACTCCTATTTACCAAAATAATGTGTTTAATGATGTGTCATTCCCTATGTTGTAGCCCATTGGAACTATTTTGAAGCTGAATGGAAGGACACCAAGGAATATTTTTTGAATACCTAATCTTTTCTGTATGCTTTTTTTTTTTTTTTTTTTTTTTTTTTTTTTTTTTTTTTTTATGTGAAAGGCATTTAAGAAACGAGGTTCAGGCAAATATTGCACTGGATTGTCTGGTCTCCTTCTTAGTTCCTGTACCTTTGAATAAAAAGAGATGGAAATTAATCTGGAAATTTCACATTCATCCAAGGAAACAGGAAAAGGTAAAGGGTTGTGTGATTTAAATCTACTGATTCAAAAAGGAGATTGGGACCTTATTTCTGCAGCCAACATTTCTTAGTTTAGCTGCTGCCCTACTTTGTGACTTTAGAGATAATTAAGATTTGCTATTGCTGTTAATTCATCTTGATTAGTTGTCAAATTATTTCTTGATATTTCCAGGACAGAAGTATGGGCATTGTAGTCTGCACTGGAAAATGAACAGAGCCAAGAAATAGATATGGACATGGCAGTTCATTCTTGTCTACTGGCAAATTATTAGAATAATCCTTGTTATGGGTTTGACTCAGTGGAATTAATGCTTTCCAACAACTCCCACACCCAGTTCAGGACCGACTTATGAATTAGTCTGCATGCCTCCTGATTATGCCTGAGATGTACCAAGGAGGCACAAGGCCCATCCACTGAGCAGATGCATAGAGTACAAATTCCTTACAATAGCTGCATATGTGTAATAAGATGTGTGCACACAGAGTACACATGAGACTGGTTTGAGATCTCCTACAAACAGGTTCTCTGCATGAGTGCTATAGGCTGGGCAGCTGGATATTTGCTATTCCCAGGTGAAAGGACATATTTATCAATTTCAGTTTTCTTTTTTTCCCATGAGGAGCTTTTCTAGGTAGAAACAGAGCCATGCTAAATGCAAGTTTTGATACTGGCACATAGTGAGTTCAGGTGTCTTTGCTTCACTCTTAATCTATGACTGTGTCAGTCACAGAAAAGATAGATACTGCATTGGCCAGGAGACTTGAGATAATCCTGACAGTTTGCAGTCTGGGTCTTTTAGTTCGGTTTAGTGAAATTTCAGAGATCTTAAGCAAAACATATGGTACTTTACTGACCTTGTGCTCATTAGGAAGCCTAATTAGATACAGTGTAACAGCAATGGAACTCATAACTCATCTCTTACATGAGCTTTCCTAAAATACTGAAAAGAACCAGGTCTGCAATTCTCATTGAAATCCAGTGTGAAATGACAAGCATCTAATTTACCTCAAGTGATAGGACAAGAGGGCAAGTTTAGATTAGATGTTAGGAAGAAATTCTTATCTGTGAGGGTGGTGAAGAACTGCAACAGGTTTCCTAAAGAAGTTTTGGCTGCCACATCCCTGGAGTTGTTCCAGGCCAGGTTAGATGGTTCTCAGAGGAAGGTGTCCCTGTCCATGGCAGGGGTGTTGGAACTGGAGGACCTTTAAGCTCTCTTTTAACTCAAACCATTCTGTGATTCTATGAAGAACTCTTGAAAATTCTGTCTTGGTGACTCTGTGTAATCTTCTATACATGTAATGTTTGCAAACACTACGATTTCACTGCATAGGTGAAAGAGAGAGACTGTAGAGACTGTAAAAACTAACCAGTATTGGATTTCTGAGCTATTTGTTGTTTCCTTTGTCACAAAAAAATATGGGAAACAAAAGATACCACAGACACAGTGCAATAGTAAGGGTACTGGAAAAAAATTGTCACAACAGCATCTGCTGCCAAATGTTTTCATTGAAAACAATCTGCTGCAAACAATGAGATTTACTGCATTTAAAATGAATTTTAAAACTTGACAATTTTTCTCCCAGCTAGTTTTATGTAAAAATGTTGTTAATACTAGCCCCTGTAAGAATACACCTAGAAAGATGCCCTTGATAAATATTTTTAAAGCAGAAAACCTGCAATTGGTGTAAATAGCATGCCCAGCAGATGTGCAATTACAAGCTCTTGGCCTCATTACCAGAGGATTTAATTACATTTATGTTACGTAAGATTTTTTTCTCTGTCTGTCTTGCTAGGCTTTTTTTGCATCCATCTGTCCAATCGCATCCTAAGGGACCCAGGGAGTGTGAGAGAATGAGAGGCTGTTTTGTGTCTGTGTAAGCAGTTGTTCCACATCTACTCTTCTCTGCACCACACTGTAACTAAAAACCTATTCATTTAAGTATTGAAATACATATTTCAAGCTGCATTCATTAGAAATGAATCTCCTTTTCCTTTCTCAACCGCATTCTTACAGGGTTTTTGAAGCTTGAGCACTGAGTTCAGTCTTGGCAGGTCCCCACCCCCCTCCGAGGTCCAGGTTAAAGCCGTATTTGGGTTCTTTTGTGCTGATGCCTTCAAATTCAGCAGGGAAGTTCAAGAGAGGATAGATGAGCCCTTCCACTGCTTAGGCCAGTCTCCATTTCAGAGCTGGAAGGTGACAAAAAGTGCAAAAGTGAATTTGGTCCAGGAAGGTTTTGAACAGAAAGCCATAAATTATCTTTCCCTTTTTTTTTTCCATTCTTTCCCCCTTCTCAAGAGAAGGCATTTCCAGTAAAAGCTAAATTTGTCTCAGGAATTGGCTCTGTTCTTTTCAATGCTGCTGAATGCTTTGTTGCCAAGAGGGACCTCTAGTGGTTTTTTTCAGGTTTCATCTCTTTCAGGCTTGTGGGGTTTTGTATATAAAATACATATAAATGCAAAAATAATTAGGAACACATTATATACACACGTATATAGGCAGTGCAGGGTCAATTTTTTTTCTGCAATGGACTCAAAACATGCACTTCTGTCTAGATCTGCAGGGCTGGCTGTTTTCAAAGATGTACAACATCCTGGGGAAAGCAAATTTTATAATTTTGCAGTGATGATAAACACACTGAGCAGGCACACTTGGTTATACCACATGTCACAAACAGCAAAGGGCATTATCTTTTTACTACAATCCTGCGGCACCTTTTTAAGAGGATAAAAATATAACATAAACCAAAAAAAGTCTTTGTGAAATATGCCCATTTGGTGACAAGACAGTCCTGTAGTCCAGTCATGAGCTGGCTACAATTCACCCAAGCCCACACAGGGCTAAGAGTCAGGGGCCTGATTTTCCCCCTGCCCAAGGGGAAGATGTGCACCTGGCAGGGGCTGCTCTCTGCTGCCAGGCCGGACAACCTGAGACATTTGAAACATGCTTTTCCTGGTTTCACCTGGCATGGGCACAGCTCACCACACCAGGGTAACATCAGTGCAAATGGGATGCCATGGGATGCCTGGGGCTCCCCTGTCACCTTCCCCAGAGAGTGTCCTCTGGGAAAGGACTGGTGGCCTTTACCACCCACCCAGATGTATTTTCTACATTTGTAAGACATTTGGCAGCATCAGATTGGGATTTAGTTTTTCTCTGTTATCCACTACAGAAATGTCACCAGCTGGGCAAATATTGCTCATACCCAGAATCCTTAAATTTATCTTATGTATTTTCAATAAATATCTTTTGACTGGAGAAAATACCAATTAGTTGAAACAGAAATCTGCAGAAAAGGTAATTTTGATAGTCAGCTTATATTTCAAGTTACCAGAAGATTTTGACCTTTTATAAGCAAAATGTTCAGATTTTCCAGCTCAAAACATTTTAGTAAAACAATGTGCACCAAAAGCAGTTAGAAAGAGTGAAATTCAGATGAAAATTTCTTTTAAGTAACCAAAAATAATAGAATACCTGATGTAATTAATTCAGACACTGGCTTAGTATAAATTTTCAATATTTAGTCTTCTGCCTGTGTGCTAGTCCCAGCATCTCCCCACCTTTTCCTGCTTTGCTCTCTGAGGGGCTGTGGTTAATGGCTTTTATCCATATGAGATTTTGATGTGTGGTTTCTCCTAATGAAAATAAGGACTTCTTCTCCAGTGTCTTTATGAGATGTTTTTCAGATGTGTCAGTAGTTTTCTTAAGGTGAAGCCTGTTTTCTAATATGAGCAGTTCCCAGTTCTGAAATTTATCCATAACTAAAGGAAAACATAGTTTTGAAAGAAATTTTCCTACATGTAAGGATGTAGGAAAATTGCCTTGAGGATGAGAAAAGTGATAGCTCTTACATTAACTTGACTACAAAACTTATCCCCTTCAGCATATCATCAATAAACAAAGAAATGCTCATAATAAGTTGAAATTTCTCTTTAAAACTTTCTGCAGATCAAAATGTTATTATCTTCTATTTTATAAATCATCTGCTCATTTATATTTCCTGCAGGTAATAAGAATTTTGACCTAATTTCTGAAGACATCTTAGCAAATGTCTCTTTTTTCTCAGATCAAAGTTTTTTCCAGTGAAAAACGAGTCATTGCTAATTGTCTGTTTACACTAATGAAATAAATTACCATAAAAATGAATAATTAAATCATATCCCATATAAAAGTACTTAATTCCCTATTGGGAAGATTCCCTTGCTCATTATCCTGGTAGGCAATAAACTCCTGCAGCACAATAAGACAGAAGCTAACCCACTTTTCTATCCAAAACTTTGCTGGAGATGTTAAAGGAGTTTTTAAGCTGCCTAAACTCTTTTATGCCACATTTATTAAGCCACACTGCTTACAAAAATAAGCATGCAATAAAAAAAACCAAATAAACAACCTTAAGACAGGATAGTGGTAATACATCAATTTTTGCCAAATATGTTACTGCTCTTTCTTCAGGAAAGATGTCTCATCAGTGTCACCAGAAATAACTAGCTCTGTTTCTCTTCTGCAAGTCCTCCTCTCCTCTCCTAATGTCTCTCAGCTCTGGGATGATATAACTATCCTTTTTATCCAAAAGTTTTTCTTCCTTGACCATGGCAGTTGCACGCTTGTATTTATAGCGGGACACGAGAGGCAAATTAAAAAATAAAAATATTTTGGCTGGTTGGAAAATTAACAAGAATAAAACCTATATATCTAGGTTTAGCATATTTTTGAAGTATTTCCAAGTCATATCAACAGAACATATGTATCTCTCTGATACTCAGTGATCATTTTTTGGGAATGAGCTAAGTGGATGGAGTGCCTGAAATGTTGGTGTTTGCCACATTCTTGAGGCAGTTTAGTACTTGGACAAAATACTTGTACAAATTAGCCCTTAGACTTATTTGAAAACTTGTCTTGGTGGGCACATCCTTGCTAGTAAATTGAACAGTAAATGGAAGCGCTCATTCTCTGTCCTTGCAGAAAAGTGGCACAGTCTGGGCACATCCACATCTGCTCAGATCTAGAAGTGTATAGCTAGGTGCAGACTGGGTAATAGGTTACTGATGATGCTAATCCCAGCACCATTCTCATGGATTTGGGAGAAATCCATGGCAAAGTCATGCTGGGCCAGTTCCAGTGTGAATTACTGGTCTCGAAGATTGTTTCACTTTCTGGTAATGCTAACTCTGTTTAATTAACATAGACACAGCCCTCATGTCCTGCATTTTCTGTAAGCTTTGTCATAAAATTCAGTGTTGGCTACCCAAAGGGAAAAATCAGGCATCAGATTCCAGCTGCTAGATAAGGAAGGGTTAATTTCTTTTGCTTGTCAGATGAATACTTGACAGTGTGCTAGAAATTTCTAACATGGCTGGGTTTTTGGGCAGATGTTAGAGCAGTGCATAACTAATGAGAAAGCTCTATTCTTTGCTGCAATAGCTATGCAATACTTCAGCCCAGTCTTTAGAACTCTGGCACTTGGTGGGAAAAGATGCTTTGGAATTCCTCAAATCTCTAGGCATGTGTGAAAAATAGCAGAGTATGCCATGTGAGCCTGAAAGATACAGATAGATAATGAGAATTTTTCAATTCCCCTAAGCAGCATATTTAGCTAATGTCAGCAACCTGGTTCCAGACATAATGGGAGCATAATCTGATTCACTTCCATAAATTTTATACCCTTGAGTAAAGTTCTTGAGGATTTTATCTATGCTGTTGTTCCACTTCAACCTTTGTGTTGCATTTTATTTCTCTTTTTTTCTTTTCTGTCAGAAGTAGGATTGCTTGATCAAGCAACCAATCTATTTTTACAAAAACATGTTTGATGTAGAGCATGGATATGCATTTACCTGTTAAGGAGGTTGCCTAGAACAGAAATCAAGGGAGTGCTGCAGTTTTGCATTAGCAATACCTCCAGTGTGCTGCTGTCTTTTAATATAGATTTAGAAAGTGGAGTGAGGGCCATGATTTACAGTGAAGTATTCAGCTGACAAACCCTGGAGAAAAGAAACCACTTGATCAATCGAACCCAGACCATGGTATCTCCTTCAGATGGAAAAACCTGAAATCTAAAACCTGGAACATTAATATTGTGCTCAGAAGAAGTGGCTACAAAAAGCAAACAGCTTTCATTTTTTAAAGAGCTCATGGGTTTGGATGCACTAAAATATCTCAGCTTTTTCCTGAAAGTCAAAAACATAGAAAAGATGAGGAAAAGTAAGGGAGAAACAGAAGCTATTACAAGTCTAATGAACATTATATAACTGAGTCATTGTATGATTTACAAAATCAAAATCATGTGGGCTTCTTTTCCTTTGCCTATTGTTCACAATTTTTTTATTGGGCTCACATTATTTAGCAAACTCAAATGCTTTCTCTGTGCTTCTCACATTAACCCAGTGAAGTAATTTAACTTTCCACTGACACTCTCTGTTTTCTGCTTATTCTTTTCCATCCTGATTTTTCAGTAAGCAAGTTTCTTCTAACTTTCTGAAGCCTTTTAAAAATTTTTCTTTCGTAGGAAATGCAGTTTTCCACATGTCAGAGATTTTGAAACTTCCAGTGCATAGTCATCTGATCATTGTTTTGGTAGTTGTTTAAAAATGTTGTCATAACATGTAGAGAAAATACACGATGGCAGGTGGAGATATAAAGATTTTATATTCATTAGGTTGTACTGGCTGCAATGCTTATATGTGGTGAAGTTACGAAGTGTTTTGTTATCACTATTTATTATTTATGAAGTGCCAGTAATGTGTTTGACAATACCTTTTTATGAATACAATAAAACATTTTTATGACATAGCCTATCATATACTTACGTTAGACTCCATTTTAAAGATGTTTCAGAACATACTGTAGGTTTTTAAATTTGTGTGGTTTTATTTTCCAATATCCTTCTCCCTCTAAACTCTGGTGGCCTTTACTCTTATTTTCTCTTTTAGCACATTCAAGACTTACTTTTGTTAACTACCACTACTTTGCAATTTTTCTGAGATAATTATTATTGCATCTTGCTGCAAAGCTGGGAATCAAGGTATCCACTGGAACAGACCTAGTATTTCTGGCTCTAAATGACTCCATTCTCCAGAATAGGAAGTATCTTGTAGCAGATTTAGGAATTAAAAAAAAAATATAAAAAAGAGTTTTTCTACTTTTTCTGCTTTTACAAGGAAAAAGGGAGTAAATGTGTTAGACTTTTCTTTTTAACATTTTCTCTTTTTTTCAGAGCAACTGGCTTTTTCTTGTAGTACAACCCTGCACACTTAAACCAAATGGTGTTCCTTGCTTCCAAAACCAAGTTTTGTGTATGATCAAAATGTTCCTGGTAGTAGTGCTGTACAGGATGCATGCCACAGATCTGTGTGTATGAGGCTCTCATTCAGTAGAATATGAGGGTGTGATATGAGAGGGATGAAATGAAATTATTCAAGAAAATAAAAGGTTCTGAGAAACCATGGAGATTGCTCCTCACACTTGGTTGCAGGGCTGCAGGGCTAGCAGTAAGCATGCAGTAGTTGCCAGCATTTGGGGAAAGAACCTCCCTGCAGTACAGATGTTTTGCAAGACAGACAAAGTGAAACTGCAAAGTAGCGAAGACTGGTGGTGAGGGTGACCTGGATGTCAATTGTACCTGCACTGCAGGCTGAGGAAAAAGGGGAGAAGGTTGCTGCCCTGGCAGCTGAGCTGAATCTGGGGAATTTCTGTCATGTAATTTTTCATGAAATTATTTAAAAGATAAATCTAATAAAAGTACTAGCAATGCCCAATAGACTATTTCATAAAACCATAGATCTCAAATTTACAAGGGAGTATTTGACTCATCTTTGAGATCTCCTGTATGAAACTCACCATAGTGCTTTTCTAAATTAAATTGTGCTGGAATTAAATTTTATCTGTCTCTCTCTCTCATACTCTTACTTAGTCAAAATCCAATCTTTATTTTGAGACTGGCATAGAAAGTGATAGTCCACTGCAAGTTGAGATAATTTGTTTCACTGAAAAAAAGTTTCAGTGTTAAAAGCTTGTGCCTTATTTCTTGCCTGAATTAGTCCCTCATGAGCTTCCAGTTACTGTATCCTGTATGCCTTCATCTGCAAGGCTGAAGATGCAGCTCGTTGCTGAAATTTTTTTTCCATGTGGGTGCTAATTTACTGGTTGTGGTCATATCAATTTGTAATTTTTTATAGAAAGACAAATAAATAGACTTTCTATAATCTTTGACTAAAAGGCATGATATCAAATAATTTATTCTTTTCCTGGAAGAAATATTATTCATTAATTTAATCATTCTTACAGCATTTCTCTGAAATTTTGCCTATCCTTTAACATCCTTGAGCTATGGTCCTCAACAGGGGATGATAACAGATGTAATATTGCAGGAGACATCACCTCAGGTTCAGGATTATGAAAGAGTCTCCTCCTCTCCTATTCTGTATTTCCTGGATCCCAGGTCATCTGTGCTGCTGCATCCAAATGGGGGATGACAATTTTTCTGGTATGAACCTTAGGCTAAAGACTTTTTTTCAAAATGCCATCATAATGATTGCACTGCTTAACTTCAGCCTAAAAGCATGAAGCTAAACTTGAGAAGTTTTTGTGTATGTGAGGGAAACTTTCCATGGAATGTGTCACAGCATAAGAGAATCACAGAATTAATTAGGTTGGGCAAGACTTCTGAGATCATTGAGTCCAACGTATAAAAATTAATTTCCCTCACTGGAAAACTGTGCATTTGTGACATCTTATTAACCATAAAGAACCTAAAGACATTATATCCTAACCTGGGCCCTTAAAGCTAAATGGTGTGAACACCTTCCTCAGATCTCCAATCCTCTTTTATGCAACAAACACCATATTCCACCCTTTGTAAATGACTGTAGCCCATCTCTAAACCCACTCAGTACTATCACTGAGGCAGCACCCAGCAGTCAGGTAATCTGTCTGAAGCTAAACTCATTTAGGACAATCACTACACTTAAAACAGGAATATCTGTGGCCACTCCTGAACACTCTAAGTGCTGACCTGTGGTTTTCACATTGTTGGCACTCAGCATCTTCCCTGTAAGAATACACCAATTAACACAAGCGTGCCTTCAGTCCTTATCTCTACTGGATGTAGAACATCATGTGCCATCTGAAAGGACTCAAACTATTTTTAGGTTCTTCTTTGTTGTTCTAAGTTCCAAAGTTGAAATTGTTCCTTTTGGATTGTGAAGGAAAAGTAAAAAAGATGCCTTATGATTCTTGTGTGGAAGCTGTACTTGAAACTCTGTTGCTTCACATCTTAATAGTTATAAAATGTTTACCTCAGTGACTGTTTGGTCTCTTTTAAGGTCTGCTTCATCCTCAGAATTGCTCTATATTTCTTTCAGTGGTTATGTTATTGCCAGAAATTAATAAACTGCATTTAATAACGAATGGCATTAATTTAATTTCATGGGGATTTTTTTTGCCTTAAATATCTCTGTGATGTGCTGAAGATTGCTTTATTTTATGCTTTATTGCATCTTATGATGTAGGGTTTTCCTGCAAGAGGCTCACACTTCAGAGGGGGGACAGGATCCTTGGCCTTGCAGTCTCTCACTGAGTGACTGAATGGAAGAGGGGAGAGGACCAGCATCATCTTTCCCTCTGGTTTGCTCTGAGATAGAAGGTTCTAAAGAACCTCATTAATCATGGTGTGGAGTTGGTCAGACATTTGTAGTTCAGTAATACTTAGCTCACAATGACTTGGGGTATGGAAATTATATTTTAATTTGTTGAAACAGTTCATAGTTTCAGGTGAATCGTTACAGACAAGCCTGCAGTAGATTACTAGCCTTGAATCTCTCTCAAAAAATCTGCAATAGTTTGGGTTTGACTTTATAGTAACACTGAAGCCAGAGTGTTAGCTTAAGACTCTTCTGTCAGTCTGAAGCAGGTCAGGCTAAAATTGTCAGGACCAGTGCACACACACACACACACACACACACATCCATCCCCACTGAACTCTGTCTTAATGAATTTTACAGCTTAGATCTGCCTTGGGAAAACTAAGGTCTCTTGGTTTCCTGGGAAATGTGGTTATTAGAACATTGATATAACAGTGTTTGACCTTCAGCCCAAAATGAACACCTAAGACATATATTAGTGTATAGTTTTGTCCATAAAATGATAAGCAAATGATTTTTTAAAAATAGTATCTCAAGCACTAGAATCTGAGGTGCACTTTTGGAGTCATGTAATATAAAAACAAATAGTCCTATACCAAAACAAATTCTCAGTCTGAATTAATTTCTCTATAAAATTGAATCACTATCCCCATGTAAAATAGTATAATTAACCCTGAAGAATGTTTTTATTGAAATACTGACTTCCTATGAAATTTGATGTGCTGGTAGGGTTTAAGTACTGTGCCCAAGTAGCATTTTTTTAAACACTAGAAATTATAGTGGTAATGATTACGATACAAGACTCTATAAACTGCTCTGCCAGCGCACTCAGTTCTTACCAAAATGTGCTGGGAAATCATTTACTGTTCACGTTGTGTTTGGAACATCCCCAGGAGCTTAGCTAACTTTACACCACAAATGATGTCCAATTCTGTGTGCTGTGTACTGGCTTACATGTGCTCTGCACAGAATGGCCACTACAGGGATGCCTTTCCTTTGCAGGAGGTGGGAAGTCCTCCTTCTTAAATGGAGATTCAGTTTCAAGGTGGTTTCAAAGTCGGGCCATGCCAACAGAAAGGAATATTTTATCTCAGATGATAACAAACAAGTTCCATCATGTTCAGACTTACTGGGGAAGGTGCTGTGACTGTGATGAAAGAGGAGGACTGTGGCAAGATGGCCCCAAAAGTTGCATGCCAATTGCCTTTATTTGTATCTATAATTTTTATTAGTGGATTGGAAACTGCACCAGGTTCAGATCCATACATTCAAAATTTAAACACACATACCCCTGAAGTTCTGAAGGCTCAGCCATTCACTTGCTTGTGTTCTTCTCATTTACTTCTTACTGAGTGTACTTTTCAGGAAAAAAAATTATTATCTAGGGAATAATTTAATGGAAAATGATAGATTTTTTTTCTTTTTAATACTAGTGAAAACGTACATTATCAGCTCAGACCAAGAGGTTTACTCACTCAATGTTCAGTCCTTCATTAGACAATCTAGACTTTGTTAAAAACAATGCATACAATTCAAGAACCTGCTCTTTCTTATTCGGCAAGATAGGTGTTTACTGCACAGAAAAAGGTATGGTTTACATTGTGCACAATTCTTATCTTTGTGCTTTGTAGAGAAAAGAATAATTTTCAACTTATTTAAGTGCTAAAAATTAATTCCTGTTACCAGAAATTTCCTTCTGTTTGGAAACACTTCTGTTGAAGATAATGAGCACTGAAGCAGATTTGGCATCTGCTGAGAGTTGTCCTGCACTAATTTAATTACTACTGTATTGTGAAGAAATAAACAGTGACTAATTATTGATATGTCTGTTTCTCTGTTCAGATATTGTTGTTTATGAGTATGCTTCTTACTCTTCTTTCAAGGCACAACTTTTAAAGTTGTTTCCTCTAAAATCTTTGCTTCTTCTCTGCAGCAGTCTTATATTGGCTCTTGCTTTTTATCCTATTCACATAATTTGTGGCACTAGGACTCCCTAAGATAGAAAAGGTTGTGCAAAATGTGACATGTTTTTCTTCCACTAATTAACTTTTTGAACATGCAATTTTTAGCATTTTAAGTGTCATGTGGCAAAAACCCCCAGACATTTAAGCTGTGCATTAAGGAAGAACCTTTATTATTATTATTCTTTTAGTTTGAGTATTTCTCCAGATAATCTCTTTTGGTGACTTGTAGTTCATGGATTGGAGCATGTATTAAAAACATTGGTAAGCTATCCTGCATTTAGGTGTGTCCAGCTCTTCTTGAGCTGGTATAATCTACTCCTCTTTAACATTCAATTTCCTGGAATTTTTGAAACCATGACGTCTATTTACATGTCTTCTGCAGACTGAAGTCCTGAAGAAAAAATGCTGTCTCAAAGGGGTGGAAACAGAGAAAAAATACAAGGAATCCATCAGATGCAGGCATTGATGTATCTGTGTGGCTATGAAATGGAAAAAAAAAAAAAAAAGCTAAACTCCATGCTACACTTTTTTCTATGTTTTTTTTCTTGCAGTAATTAATTACATATGGGACTTCTTTCTAAAAGGTTATCTTTCTCTCCCTTTTCAGACTTTTTTGGTTTGTGAATTATTTTAAATGTACCTAAGTGTCATGGTTAATTGTGCAGAGAATATTATTTAGCAAAAGACATCTCACTATTATTCTATTCTATTCTATTCTATTCTATTCTATTCTATTCTATTCTATTCTATTCTATTCTATTCTATTCTATTCCATTCCATTCCATTCCATTCTATTCTTTGTTCTAGTTTCCCAAGTTCTGAAGTGTTTGAAATTACCATTTTGTGGGGGGTTTTTGGGGGTTTTAGGAGCCTAGCTATTATGCAAAATTACCATGGAATTATATGAATCATTTTGCCAAAGCATAAATCAAGGCTGAGATTATGAATCTCCATATTATGAATCCATTTCTGCATACAGCAACCTGAAATGAGAAAGGAGGGACCAGTTAAAGATTCCCAGTAGAGAACCTTGATTTACAATGAATAGATCTGTTGTTGAGAGGCTAAGTTCCTTGCAGATTCAGGCCTAATTTATGTTTATTATTGTAAAAATTTAAAATATTGCGAACAACAAAACAACCAAACACAGGCTGAGTATTGCTATAGCAGTCATGTGGTTGTGGGGTGGAATCATGGTTTAAAGTGCTCAGCCTATTTCCTCTTCTGACAAGATGATAGTGATGCAGTGTGACTGAAATGCAACACTTACACAAGCAACATCTCACCAAGAGAATCACACAATATTTTTGCAACAGTGATTTAAAAAATAGTATACTCTGCTGATACCACGTAATGGCATAATTTCAAATGATGCAGACTTAATACTTATTTATTTAAAAATTAATTGCAATGTGAATGGGCTGGACCTCCCCAGGAATCAGTGGACTGATTCTTAATCCTCCTGGAAGACACTCGATTTATTGCTTTGGAAAAAAACCAGTAAATTCTTTGCACTAAAATCAACTAAAAGCAAAGATCTTTACAAGTACAGCGAAGTTACCAGGGTGATAGAAAACTACCCCATACAAAAAATAGGCCTTAGATGTCATGTTTCTAGAGGAAAATCTGCAAATCTGTAGAGGCAAGCTATGACGACATTGTTTTCCTGGTTGAGCAGGAAGTTTAAATTGAGAGGTCTGAGGCATAAACACTCTCCCTTTTCATTTCACAGAGCACTAATTTATGAAGTTACTACTTCTTTGTTTTACTGTTCATAAAGGAATAAACCAGAGAAGGATGGTATATTATGAACATACGGACATTACCTCGTGCTATGATTTGGAAGATGTGGGAGAGAAGGAGTGCCTGAGTATCGTCCAGGGGTGTTGCCTTGGTGGGGAGTGAGGCAAGGAAGGGTGAAAGGAGAGATGAGCTGGTCATGATTTGGCTGACAGTATGCTAATATTTGCAGGGTTTGGAAAGTTACCCTTTGGAAAATACTGCATACCCATTGTCTCTTTCAAATCAAAATTGAGGGTGTTAGGTAGGAAGGTTACAGATAATATATTCTGTATATGTAAAAGCCATGTCAGTGAATGGCATGTATGTATCATGTAAACTAGGTAGCTAATTTCTATAAAACTGTTGAATTTCCTAATAACCCTAATTTCCTGAAGATGCCATTGTTCCTATAAATAAATTTCTGTACGTCTGTTCATTTTCCTAAAAAAATATTAGAAATAAATTTAGAAATTAATTTTACAGTGAAGCTTAAGCTAGACACTCCTCTCTGGTGAACAAAGAAATAGGAAGGGAGTTATATTGTTGTTGTGAGGATGAAATATATGGTGGTTCTACCTTATCCTTAGACAAATAAAGCTCAGGGCCTCTTACAGGATTCCTGGGCCATGGTGAGCTACCCTTTCTTGAGGGTGATATGAATAACAAAGAAATAATATCTCCTCAAAGATGAGCAAGGATAACTTTGTTGGGCCATATTTGTTACATTTTCAAAATTTGGTGAATATAAGGGTCAAACTCTAAAAGCAGTTCAGCTCCATCTTGACAATGGAACCCTACTGCTGCATAATAAACCAGACTTAGCTTGGTCAGTCTTTTGGATGCCTATTCTTCGAAAAAAAGCTCAGTAGGTTCTTGCTTGTGTTATAGGCTATATTCCTGCAGATTTGTGCTAGAAGCAAGCTCTAGCAAAATGTTTCAAATTTCCTGGTGATGAACAACTTGTTCAAATCCCCTAATCCTTGAAAACCCCTTCAGCTCCTTTTTTGCTTCACTGGTGCTTTTTCTTCATCTGTATTTTCAATTGGATTAGAAAGATGAATCATGTTTAAAAAAATCTTAGTGTGGGTTTGCCAAAAAAATGATTGTAACAATGAACCATTGCCTGAGGCAGGAAGCTATAAGAGTTAAGGCAATGGGAAGTTAGCAAACATGACAGCATAGAGAAGTGAGAACCTGTAGAGACAAATACACAGACCTATGTGTTGTTTTGCTTTGTTTATGGTGAAAACTAACAAGACTGAAATGAAAACCATGCCAGCAATTCATGGAATATAAGATTTGTTGCAGAAAATGAAGATTATAGGATGTTGGTATGTCTGAGGACTGGAAGTGCAGCTGAAAGCAGCAAAGGTCTTTGTGCAGGTCTTTAGGGAGATGACAAGGTAAACAGCTCTGAGGTTGAGCATAAAATTACAAAGCTGGAAATCACATCTGTGAAAACAGGTCTATGTGACAGTTGGCCCAACAGGAAAGGTAATGAGAAGTGATGTATTTTGGCTAAGTTAGAGGTTAAAGCAAGCAGCATCAGATGATGGTTAATCCCCCAAAGAGTAAGACCACCAGTGCAAAGAAATATATTTGAGTTAAAGGAGGACTGGTGTTTGTATCCTTTAGATATATCAGGAGAATGGCCAGACAGAAGACAAGCTAGAAAACAGAAGACTGGAAAGCACGGCCTCACCTATAAGAATCAGATCTGCCTGGCTGAGGGTGTAGGTATAAGAATAGTATAAAACAGTTCTATAAGAGACACTGGAAAACAGATGAGTAAATAGAACTTAGGCTCAAGAGACTTATACTGTATCACAGAAACACAGATCCTGAGTTGAAAGGGACCTGCAAAGATCATTAAGTCCAACTCCTTTCTGTGCACAGGACAGCCCCAAGAATGACACCATGTGCCTGAGAGTGTTGTCCAAACTCTTCTTGAACTTTTATCAGGTGACCACTCTGATGGAAGAGAAGATTCAGGTGACTAAATCTAATGACAAAAATGAGGACTTGAGTCTAGGGGAAGAACAAAATGAAGATGTCAAGAGTTTGGAGGAAATGTTCATAGAAGATTTTGAAAGAGAGGGCTAGAGACTGTCTTTGCTTTTTGCAAGGGAATAAGTCTGGTTCTTGAGATCTGTGAATTTTATTTGCACTATCTTACTCCAAGAGCTTTTGACACTGAGGATATCCATGACTTTTCTGTCTCCTGGTGTAGCATTTAATCTTTTATTGTAGTCTGTAAGTTTGTTATAAACTCCTGAGATCTGCACTGAGGTCTAGGGCATAAAGGAAGGTGTAGAACAGGTGTTGAATGCCTTTCTAGAATTGCCTGTCTGCTTCTAATTACAGAGGACTGCTGTCACCAAAAAAAAAAAAAAGTTCTTCAGAAAATTTATTCCTGTTTTCCTTTCCTTCTGTTTATTATTTTAGTATTATTTAGTCTTTGCATCCAGAAAAATTCTTCATAAATAGGGAAAATGCCAGCATTCCAGCGCTAGCAGATCACTTAACTCTACCATATCCATTTATTTTCTAATATATGATCTCAAATTCACATGGACATAAAAATATAGAGAATAGAGAAGTAATTTTTTAAGGCAAGTGGTGGAAGACCTATCACTTAAATAATTTAAAATATGACCCCATCTGGAGGGTTCAGGCATATATTCAGGGGAAGAGTCATACATTGGCCAGGATAGGACAAGATGACCTAAGAGCTCTTTCATCTATAATTGCATGTTTATGTTCCCAATGGTTTCCCATAGTTTAGTAACAAGACAAGCATGCAGCTGGATTTAATGTCCAAATTACCTGTAAGACTTTAAGCATGATACCTATGTGAATAGCAGAAACATGACATATATAATATCATAAGTAATAGTACTTTTACCAGAAATGCCATAATGAAGGAATGAGATGTCTTCTAATTATCATCTGAATTGCCAAGTTCATATTAGTACCTATTTTTTAATGTGTTATTTAAGCCAAATGATGGTATAACTTATGGATATATATAGATATAACTTGTAGATCTATATATGATTCTGTGCACATGGACATACATCCAGCCACACCATGCTGTTTATTGAAGTCCTGTTCAATGTGATCTCAGATCTCTATTATTTTTAGTAAGCCCTGTCACCAATAAGTCTAAAAAGAGGAAAAAGACCAGAATTTTAAAGACTTTCAATAAGAAATACTAGAATACAGAACTACAAGAGTTCATAATATCAAATCCCATCCTACCTATATGATGACCGACATTTCCAGTAATCCTTTTCAGAAATTTAGTAAAATTCATCTTTAAAATTAACTAGGTTTCACAGGAATGCTGTTTCAGAACTGCGCATATGAAAAATTGCATTTTTCTTATTTGTAGTGGAAAAGCATCCACTGTTAAAGTCTGTCTGCATATTTTAATTACTGTTCTCAAAAGTCCTTTTCCCTCCTGTCTACCATTCTTGTCTTTGTCCAAACATCTGCAGAAAGAAATCATAACTTCCTTACCCTTTGTTCTGACAGGCTGTGTACGTAAATGATCTTTGAGTTTCCCTACTACATCTCAGTTGTGCAGTACTGATCTAAGATTTTATGTATTTACTTTGCTTTGTTGCAATCAGTAGCATAACTTTAAAATAAGATTTAAAAAGTAGCATATTTTATCAAAACACTAGTAACTTTAAACTCCTTTTGACTTTAGTCAGGGTGATGGCAATTAGATAACTGACAACAAAGAATGGCGACATTTTGGAGACAAAATTCAAAAAGCCAGTTTGATTTTGAGCAATATATATTAATCTTCCTTAGCGAGAGACAGATACCTCCATATTAATAATTGGCCTTTTTGTTTGTACAGGTTAGGGAACAGGTTGCTAGGAATATCTGCTTGATTTATGAGAAGTAAGAAAATTGTATGTTCATGCTAAAATAAGAAAGCAGTTCTCTTTGGGGGTGTGTTCCTCTGGCAATGAATCAGGGCTTGTGCTGGTTTCCCATGTGCAGCAGCACTATAACAGGAATTGAAGACTTCTCATTCTGCAGTTAGTCAGTATTGCATGGTCCTTATTCTCTATAGTCACTTTTCATTCATGATTGTTCAGTTTACAGGATAAATTCTTATTTGCTCTTGCATTAACCTGACTTGCTATGTGTATAGAATCATACAGTTAATAAGGTTGGAAAAGGCTTCCAAGATCATTGAGTCCAACTTTTTACTGAACAGCACATTGTCAACTAAACCATAGCACTAAGTGTCATGTCCAGTCATTTCTGGAACCCTTCCAGGGATTGTGACTCCTTGGCTTCCCTGGGCAGCCTGTTCCAATTCTTAACAACCTTTTCAGTGAAGAAGTTCTTCCTAATGTCTGACCTCAATCTCCCTTGGTTTGGCTTGAGGTTATGTCCTCTGGTCCTGTCACTTGCTGCCTGGGAGAAGAGACTGACCTCCATCTGGCTACACCCTCTTTTCAGGTGATTGTAGAGGGCAATAAGGTCATCCTTGAACCTCCTTTTCTCCAGGCTTAACCACCTCCTTCAGCAGTTCTTCATATGACTTGCATTCTGTACCCTTCACCAGCTCCCTTGCTCCTTCTCCAGACATGCTCCAGAATCTCAGTGTCCTTCCTGAATTGAGGGGCCCAGAACTGGACACAGGATTTGAGGTGCAAGCTCACCAATACTAAGCACAGAAGGGCAATTGCTTCCCTTGTCCTGCTGGCCCTAATGGTTTTGATATATGGGATAAAATGGTAAATCCCATTTGATAATGGGATGAAAACAACATGCCACAGCCAATGTTGTTTTCATCCCATTTTCTACTCAGGTCCTTCCAGCTCATGATATCCCTTGCCTCCTCTGGGCTGGTGATGCTTCCTGCAAGTCATAAGCTTGTTGCTACTGTCTTTGAGGCAACATCATTAATACCAAAGGTTCATGATAATCCTCAATCCATTCCTAAAGGATCTTTCCTGGTAAACTTCTCCTGCTGGATTCAGAACTATTTTTTTCATATTCCACTCATCAGTCCATTTCTCATCAGAGAACCTACTAATCGCCAGTTTAACTAATGACTTCCTGTAGTGATTAATATCAGATGCCACTAGTCCAGATAAATGAGGTCTATATTATTGTCTTTGTTTAGACAATCAATTATTTCATCAAAAGAAAGATGTCGATTTGTTTAATGTATTTTACTTCTGATAAACCCATGTCATAATTTTTTCCCTATTCCTACCTCCTTATATTTATTTATTTATTGAATATTTTTCTTCAAACCTGATATACTTCGAATATTTAGGCAAACAGGCCTTTTCAATAAGTGCACAAAGCCTGCTGCTTACAAACCATATGATACTACCCCATCTTGAAGTAATAAAATAATGGCAAAATATATCCCAATAGTTTCCAACAAAGTAATGTAAACAAACAGTCCCAATATTCTCAGGCTCATACATTTTCTCCAAAGGTTTGCATTCTTTCTCAAGAAAGATAAAATTGATGATAGAGAAAATATGTTGGCAAGAAAATTCTTATTGCTTTGTTTTTAGCTATTAGAATTGGATAGTCCTTCAACCCTGTATTAAGAAGATTCCCTTTGTAAAATTTGGCAGAATAGATTGTCCATGTCATATATTTCCTTCCAAGCTAAGGCCTCAGGCTGATTCCTGATTACATCAGTCAATCCCAAAACTGGGCTCTGGAATGAAACTTGCAAATCAGGACAGGATACCCTTATCAGTGCATTGTGTATCCTGGAAATGCTTATTATTGACAAAGAATTTTTTTTTTTTTTTTAATTCATCTGGTCATAGTCTCTTTTGCTAAATCCTAGACAACTAGATTCTTCAAAGTTCTTTGTGCCTCTTTGTGACCTTTTTTAGGTGAGATTCAGCTGTTCTTGAACTTAGTTTGCAAAGACACCAGTGCTGTCTCTTCCTTTCTAGTCTCTACTACGCTTGTTTGTCTCATCCTGTAACTCTCCAGTTTAGAAATGGTACTTTTTGGTTCTTATGATCCATGTAAATCCATCTCTTGGCTCAATTTATTCAAGAACAACTTGCAAAAACAGTCTTTGTGTGTATTTGATTTAATATGCCCCTCTTCAGTTTTCTTCTTTTTCAGCTCATTCCATGGTTTCTCAGGGAGTTTCTTCTCTTTTACTTTCTCTCAGCTTTAATATTAAGTTAAAAGAATTTTCAGTCCTTTAAGCCCGAGATATTAGCAAGGAAAATGCGATTTTTTGTTTTGCTCTACTGTGCTCATTGACTTATGAGGAAGATCTGTTGCTGTTTCCAGCTAGATTCAATGTCCTCTTGGGTCTCTTTCACTCTCATAATGCATTGTTTCTAACTGATGAAAATGGGTTTTTTTTAAGCACAATAAAATTTTTGAATATTTTTGCATATACAGGTAGAAATAGATATCTAGTGTTTCTTAGTGAGAAGTCATTGCAACTACTCTAGGCCAATTTTTAAGATAAGTGCAACACATAAGAAACATTTCCTTTATTAATCTGAAATGAAACACTTCAGTTTTATATCTGAAGTGACTATCTGTTTTAATGTGAAACTAAAAGCTTTATTTTTTCTAAGCTTTGAGATAGCTAATTAAAAAAAAAAAAACAAACAAATAGTAACGGATTAAAATGTAGTAATCCAAAACATTTTTTATTACTTTTATGATGATAAATTTTTCTTTTTGGAAAACATGCTCTTGGTGAAATATGTTCTTCATTTTGAAAAGCAGACACCATTATAGAAAATGTTTCTGCTTTGAACTGACAAGCAATTACAGATACTCAGTGTATGCTAATTACATGGTACATTGAAACAATTATATACATGTGGTCTCTTATTCCACACTCAGAATCCTACACTAATTTACTTATTCAATTACTTTTAATTTTTTTCCCTTTATATTTCCCAGCACATGGAGCAGTATTTAGTTTACAGACTTCAGAGCTAGGCACTGAAACAAATATTTTAAATAGTTGGTATGGAAGACATATTGCATCAAAGCTGGGAGCGTTTAACCAGTCAGTTTAGGGACTCATCTAGATCCTTCCATCACAGCTAAGACTTGCTGCATCTTGTGGAAAACTATCCCTGGGAAACCTGTCAGCCTTTGTTCCATGAATAGGCCATTTCCTTCCCTTATTCCAGAAAGTTTCTGCATCGTATGTTCTGCATATGTGAATATGATTATATTTTGATCCTTTTAAGCCAGATTTACCACAGTGTTTAGGACAATGAGCGTCAGACCAAGTTCATCTAAAATTTGGTATACAGGACAATGGATAATGGCATTACATATTGTTTCATGGATAAGTGCTCAGGTCGCTCACTGGTAATTTCTCTAACATCAACTCTTTTTAGACATTTTTTTGCTATCAGAGAATTACAGCTGCTTCACTATTTCCTTCAGCATTTCTTGACCAGGTAGGATAAGAGATATTTGAGGACAAGAGATATTTGAGGGTATTTTTTTCAATTTTAAATTAATAAAAATCAAGCTATACAATATTTCTAAAGTCTTATCAATAGTGATTACTCCTATTATTTCTCCATAACAGATATTTCAGATATTAATGGAATCTGACTTTGAAAACAGGTACCTTTCATTCATTCTCAGCAATGTAAGTATTTTGAGAGAGAAGTACTAAAAATTCCATATATATATTGCAATTGGTATCAATAATGGTACCACTGTTTATATTATTCGATACTTCTGAACAGTAATATTAGAAATGTCCAGCAAGAAAAAGCTAGGGTTATTTTTCTTTTAACTTAAAAAAAATATTGTGAGTTCATAGTATTTAATCACCCCCATAGGTATTTAGATTTTTCTGTTTCCCTATTTGCACATATAGCCCAAATATATAATCTATGAGCAAAACAGTGTGGACTCACATGACAATATAAGAATAGCTAAAAATTCCAAGCATTGTGTACTCGTCTGATTTAATGTATAAGTGCAATTCTAATGTCAATGCATAAATGTCAGGAATCTGTGATGATGAGTGCCTGAGGACCTGAAGGTTGGTAGATATACATTAGACAGTTAATCAATTTTATTTTCCTGGTAATGTGAAATGAATTCACAATAAATCTGTTTCTAGACTTTATTTTTACATTTCTGTATTTGAATTGGGCTATTTGTACTCTGAATCCTTAGAAAAATGTACTTTGAGCAGCTTACGTGTTACTATTATTTCTAGGGCTGGATTTAGTCCCACATGGAATTCAGGTTCATAATAAATTTTTGTCTGCTGTGGTAAGGATAATATTGTTTGATCCACTTATTTTTATTATCACTGGATACTCTGCAGGGATAAATCAACTGTCTATCAATCTGTTTATAAGAAAGAAATAATAACTTGAAAATTAATTTCCATTCAGACCTGAGCCTGGTTGGTTGGTTTTGTCATTATTCTGGTATGCAGCTTCATAAATCATTTATCACTACAAATGTCTAACACAGGCATATAAGAAGGGGCATCTATTTCTATGTATAAAAAACTTTTTTTAATATTTATTCCTCTTAATGTAAACATAAAGCTTCTATATTCTTGATATCAGTATTTTACTTTTCTAAGTATTAACAATAGCATCCTCATTTAGAGGTTCACAGGCTCTTACTGGGCATTTGTGTATTTGCATATTACCATCAGGAAAAAGCAACTTGACCTGGTAAAATTTGCTTCAGTCTTGCAAGGAAAGTGTGAGAAAAAAGATCTGCTATCAAGGCTGGATGGCAAATTTCAGGGACTATCTGTGATGCTCAGAAAGGGACTTCAAGAACAAGGATGAATTTCAGTCATTAAGAAGTTGATGACAGAACAATCCTTAGGAAATGTAGCTTCCATGACTAAATTCTGAATTTTCTATTGCCTTCTGCTCCACTAAGAATTTTTTTTAATGAAATGTTTTGAAAAACTATTTAATTTAGATGAATGAAATACCTTCAATGGAATACCTTCTTTTACTGGGGAGATGCAATTACATATTAGAAAATGGGAAGCTCTTTTGCATGCTGTAAGCACTGGTTCCAAACATCATTTACAGACTAGTACTTATGAAAGACAAGATCATGCAATACATTTTAAAACCCCACAATAAAACCAACCAGACAAAAAAAAAGCTGGGATAATTTTAAACCAGGAAGAATTAGAAGAGGCAGGTATATGCAAGCAGCTGACAAAAAAAATCTGGGCCCAGATGGATCCTGTGGCACTGCAGCTGAAGGGAACTTTGACAAAAGGCTGTGACTGTCCAGCAGGTTTGTGCAAGGGCTCTGGAGGGCCGAAACTGGTCCCTGGAAAAGTTTCATAGGAAGAAGGGAAACAGGCAGCAGCAGGCAGACAGAATGAAATAATACCTCCTTGTGGAAGACTTGCACATTCAGTAGGAATAAGACCTGAGACCTGACTAAAAAGAAGAGATATTAGATAGTGTAATCAATTTTTTTTAATGCATGTACACATGCAGTACATATTTTATTACATGTGTATCTAGGCAGTTAACTTTTTTGCTTTAGAAATAATTTTGCTTTTGTATTTTTTTTTTTTTTAATGGAAACACTGAGACAAAATTAAGCTTTGCTGTACTTCCATTTATGTCAATTAAATAGTAGAACTTAATCTTGCTTTCAGTGCACAGTTTTGAAAGGTAAATTTGTGGCTGATCCCCGCTATTCTCAAGTTTCAGAGAAGATGTAAAACATCTGTATTTTAGCATTAAATTGCAGAGCAGAATCAGCTGTACTACAAGCAGAGGAAGCCTAATTTCAAGGAGATCATGGTTGGTTTTCCAATGACTTTTGAAACCCATTTCCATTTAGCTGCTGGTGGATAAAAGAATTAAGAAAGTAAGAAGGGCCCAGACAAATGATCCTTGGGGGCGGTGGAGGAGGTTTGACTGAGATGTAAAAAGGGTAAAGGGTGAAGGTATAGACAGTGTTCTTTGAATAGTCCAGCAGCCCTTTTAGATTTCCTAGTATGCACCTGTGCAAACAACAGATTTTTTGGTTCTGTGTATGAACCCAAACACACTCAACATGTAATTTCTGCTGATCTAGAATGAAAAAGTTTCCAATTACTTTATGAAATGGAGACCCTCAACACTTTTCCTCAAGCTTAACAAAATGTTCTCTTTGGCTGAAACAAAATTGCTCACTTGGGGTTCTTTTTGAGTTTTTTGCTTCTAAAAAACTTTTTTATTTAAAAATCAAACATTATTTCATGTGATCGCAATACAATACTTGGAAACAAACAATAAACATTTCTTACCCTCATTCAGATTTTCTTGCCAAATTAGATACAAATTTGCAAAGAGTTTCAGTGGTCACAAAATTGCTGATTTCAGGGAACAAGCTACTTGGGGGAAGTAGGCATTCACCCACTTCCTTTTATAGTACCGACTGCCAGGGTATGAGCCTGCTTTGGTGGCTTGGTGTGGGCTGTCCTTCTGTCAAACCTGCAGTAGCTGTTCCCTCACTGGAAGGTCAGAGCTGCTGTTGATGAATGATCATGATTCCCATTTTGCTCTTGGTTTTAGATGGACTGACTAAAGCAATGCACAGGCAAGCCCTCAATGATCTCAGTTTTCTGCACATTTCAAGGCTTCAGAGCCCTCTCTTGTCAGGTGGTCATTTCCTGATACATATTTTCTTCAAAGACTTGGGAATTGTTTCCAAGTATCATGAAAATTGTTGTTTAGATGTTGTCCAGGAACAAGTCTATTAGACAAAGAGCTGTGGTAGAATAGTTTACCCATCAAACAGCAATCATCAGCCTTAACCAGCATCATGAACTTACTGGTTTGGACACAACTAATCCTGATTTATGCCTTACTGTTTCACATGAATGAGTCTGCTTGCAGAGTGGAGAGGATTTATTGTGAGTGGAGTGCCAGACCCTGTTCCTTGAAATAAGAAATGTTTATATTGTTGGGAAGTGATGTAATGGCAGCTTGAATTATGTTTATTAGCATGTGAAAAGTTTTAGCAGTATATCTGTCTGTTTTCTATTAGAGATTTGTATCCAATAACAAAAAAATGCCCATGGATAACAAACTGGAAAATGGATGCATATTTGGCTCACTGTAACTGTTGGGGGTGGGGGAGGAGGATGGGGCTGGAGAGGAGCTGTGGAGCTTTTAAACTATTTTACAGCAACAAAACATGTTTAATGAAGGTGTTGTAGACATAGACTTTTTTTGATTGGAAATTAAAAATAAAAGCTAATTTGAAAGTAACCCTTACTTTCCTGACTGGAGTGGGAAGTATTGTTACTTATCTGAATTTAAAATTTCATATTTTT